>NW_026294617.1:131388425-134260925 GCF_007827085.1 Peromyscus californicus insignis | reverse complement strand
CCTAAGATTTTTTAAATTGCATTTTTTGTTTATTTTGTTGTGTGCATGTGAGTGTGTGGACCTCAGAGCACAACTTTGTGGAGTCAACTTTTTCCTTCCACCATGTGAGTCTTGGGGATCAAACACAGACCATCAGGCTTGGTGGCAAACACCTTTAGTCACTGAACCATCTAGATGGCCCATGTCCTAAGTTTTCTTCTTTAGGAAGAAAATAATAAATTCTTGTCTGTATTCTTTTAATTTTTACTTCATTTTGGCAAGGGGTAAGTTGAAAATTCAGCATTGCTTTTAAATAGAGATTCATCTCCTAACACCCCTTGCCCACATACAGTCTAATATTTCAAGGGAATCTCTTCAGCACACAAAATTATTCTGCCACATACATATCTAGGCCCACACAATATTGGGAGGAATGACCCAAATCATCAACATGTGTCAGAATCCAGGATCTGACTGCTCTCAACCATATTAGCCCCTCAGCCATGGGCTAAGGTATTTGTTTTCTAGTGTGACTGTAACAAAGTTGAAGAAGCAGAGAAATGAGTTTTTTTTTCATAGTTTGGAGGCTGAGAGTCAAAGATACAGGTCTTACAGGGTGAGTTTCTCCTGTGTCTTCCTTCATTTGCTGGCAGGTAGCTGCCTTTGACTTACCATAGGGACAGATCATATTGCTTAAGGAGTCCTGATTATTTGGAGCACTTTTGGTGGCTCTGTGGACAAATACAGACATTGAAGTGAGTCTTCAGCATAAGGATTTTGAGAGGACAACTTTCTGGCCAGAATAATCTTCCTCCTTTAGAACTAACTCATTATATTCACTGCTACCACATTCCATACCCCCAATATACACACAACAGAAAGGGCTGGGAATACTCACTGAAGTAATTAATGCAACCAGCATGTCTTGTGTATGTCTGAACATCTAAAAGAGTTTAGAAATTGAAAAGACACAGCTCCCAATTTCACCGTGACCTTCCCATCCACACGGCGTGTTTTCTTTCCATCATTCTTCATGCTACATTCTTCCACTTTCCATCCTTCCATCTCCCCACTCCATTTCTCCTAACTTCAAAGTCTGTATTTTGTTTTCATGGCATCTTTGTGTTGTTTATTCCTCCTACAATTTGATGAACATAATTACTTACATATCCATTTTCCTGAAATGACAAGATTCTTTTCTTCTATACCCTTGAAAACTGCTCCACCATGCCTGTGCATCACATGATCATCATGTGTTTATCTCTGATGGGCATTAAGGCATGGGGGGTTACTGAAAAAATGTGTATAGACATTGTCTCATCACACATACAGATTCTGAATATTCCTTGAAGGATTTCTCCTCATATGGAAAAGAGTGATATGTTCTCTTCTAACTGAATTTGGCTTGAGTTCGGTCTTACTGGTTATGGGCATAGCTGCCCCATCTTGCTTTGGATTCCATTGTTTATTTGTTATCCTTTCACTTTCTGTCATTGTATGCCTCAGACTTGTTTACTGGGGTGAATTTCTTGTGGGCAGCATATGGTTGTGCCATTAAAAAATAAAGTCAGCCAGCATGTTCCTTCCTTCCTTCCTTCCTTCCTTCCTTCCTTCCTTCCTTCCTTCCTTTCCTTCTGAGTATGAAGGGGGTGAAGAGTGTGTACTGCTTTTGCAGAGAACCAGAGTTCAGTTTCCAGAACCCACATTCCACAGCTCACAGCTCTCTGCAACTCCAGATTTTCCCTTATAGGTTGATTGTGGTGTATCACACAACTTGTAGCAGATTGTGACCTAGTTAGTGGTCAATAACCACCATGTATTATTATTTTTATTATTATTATTAGGTAAATTCTAGTCAAATACATAATGAAAATTGACTTTTACTGTGTGCAGTGTACCAGGGAAGGAACTGACCAGTACTATACACTTACTGTGTACCAGGCACCACTCCAGCACTGTAGCAAGAGTTATCTCACTTAATTTTTGCCTCCCATGCCTTGTTTTTAATAGAATAAAAATTTAGTTACAAATGATAGAAGAACTCACTCAAGAGCTTGCAGAGAGGAGCAGAGCTTCTGGTGGGAAGCTAGGAATGTCTCATTGCTAAGGAAGTTCTCTGTCTATTTTGATCAGAGGAAGGCTGTACTTGAATCATGTATCTTGCTTGGATTCTGAAACATCTGAACCCAGTGTGGGAAATCAAGTGGAGACAATTGTCAGATACCCAAGAGCAGGAATTTCCACAGGGTGAGATTTAAACATGGTCTAATTCTCCAAGTCCTGTGTGTTCTGCTGGTAGGTTTGTGTGTTTTAATATCTTATGTTAGGAGCATGCATTACTTTTAATAGTATATCTCATTTCCTCTCTAGGGAAAACAGGAGATATGTTGCATTCTGCAGAACTACAGCAACTGCTTTCCAGGCGTTGCTTAGTGATCATGGTAATGTACTATCTCAGAGACAGAGAAAAGTCTACTCAGGGTCTTGATAATGGCTCCACAGGATCAGAACAATGCTCTCTCATACGATGTCCTTTTAAAATAATACATATTTTATGTCCCTGTATGTATAAATGAAGCTGTCCGAGGCAGACTAAATCCTGATGACTTTGTTAATTATATATTGGGGTATGGCAGAACTCAAGCATAGGAATAAAGCCAGGTCTCAGCCAGAAACACTCAATTAGAATATGGGACGTGGTCAGCAACTACTCTCTTTGCTTTCTCTTCTGGTGTTGATTTTTGTCAAATAACTTTCTACTGAGATATGGTGGTCTAAAAAGGCATAAATGTAGCTATTGTATTTTTTTTTTTTTTTTGGTTTTTCGAGACAGGGTTTCTCTGTGTATTTTATAATAAACAAATCTTTCAAAGCCACCCATTAAAATCCTGATACTAATTCTGAAACATAAGAGGGGATAAATACTTTACATTAATGATCATTTGCTCGTCACTGTGAGGTCAGGTAAGATATAAACCATATGAGCGGTGTAAACTTTGGGTAGTGGGAGTATCTCATAATGCAGCAGGCCCCCAGACTTTATAAGCCTCCAGACTTTAGCACAACTGACTCCACAATGGAAGTATCATTCAAGGCATAAAATTCAGCACATAGATAGTACCACCTGCCAAAATGAAAACAAAAAACTTAATCCATCAAAGTCCATAATTCTGAGAAAGTCTCTAAAGCTTCTTGGGTTCTGCAGTTCCACCTCTGGCTAACTGTTCTTGTTAATTGAAGTATGTCAACCCAGGATTTTTTTTTGTGCTTAAGTATGGTGATATTTTATTTGTGCTGAAATGTGACTTTATTTGTATGTTAATAAATAAAGTTGCCTGGGGGTCAAGCCATTTAGCAGAAGTTCAGTGGTGGTGACACATGCCCTTAGTCCAATCACATGGCAGGCAGAATCTCTGTGTGTTCAAGGACACAGCCAAACTGTGACCCGAACCTTTAATCTCAGTATGAATCATAGAGACCTGGAGGTATGAATAGACAGGCAGTGACGAGGAAATCATGTGGTTGGGTTTAAAGCCAATGAGAAGATAGAACAGAAAGGCAATAAGAAGACTGTCACACAGGAGAAGGTCCCTCTCTGAGGGGACGGACGGCAGTGACTGGTAAGCTAAAGGCTTCCCTAGTTCTCTGAACTTTGGGGCTTTTAACTGTGCATTTGGCTCTGTGTTTCTTATTTAATAAGACCGTTTAGAATTTCATCTCCACTTAAGAGCTAACCCTGAGAAAGGCTCACGGCTACAGTGGGATCCTGAACACCTCTAGCCAGATAATAAAAACGTTCTATTGGCTTAAACCTGTGTCCAAGTAGTCTTCTCTTGTGGATACTCTGCAGCGATGGAAGTTGAGTACATCCTATGTCTACACATCATGATTACATATTATAATTTCAGGGGATTACTAACTACTCGTATGTTCTAATTAAAATCATTTTCATATTAATATCTATTCCCACTACTATCTCCTCCTCAATAATTTGCTTCAGTTTGCAAAAGTGGGATGCATTGCTGTAAGTAAACTTTGGTAGAACATTTGTCTACTGGAATGTACCTTGTGTTGACACTTGTGTTGTCCCTGCACGTGGAGCTCAGTAGTCCACAATACTGCCATTCATTTGAAGATGGCCCCACCCTGTTTTGCTGCAGTGAGCACATGCATGCATGCATGCATGCTTTGAAGCGGTACATACCAGAGATGCTGTGTGAGGCTGGTAATGGGCCTCCCTATTGGAATCAAGCAATGGTACTTGTCTTCTTCTCTGGGCTTGCTGACTGGCATTTGCAATGATGCCTTACAAGGATTGCTAATTTGCATTTGGTTCAGTCCACTGATAGATAGTTGATCTACCAGAATGTTTATACACAAGCCCACATGCTACTCTTCAACAGGAAGGAACTGTTATACATATTAGTACTCGAATTTCTGGAAATGTTTATTTTTCTAAATTAGTATGTTTTACTATTCTATACAATTATCCTAGAGCTTTTAAGTCAAAATACTAAATTATTAAAAAGTAAATTACTTGTCACATTAAAACCTAAAATGGCATGTTTTTAATGCTACATATATCACAAGGGCAAGATTAATTTTATGAGGGTAAAGCTCCTGATTTTTCCATGAAATTAGTTTTACTCAGCCATTAAATATGAATATATATGAAAATTTAGTTTTTAGCATAAATAGATAGATGCTAGATTTCTTGTTTAATTTTTAGTTATAAGGTAATATAGACATTTACATATTTTTAAAAAATTTAACTAGGATGCTGTAAAGGTAAAAGTTTGAAACAGGCTTTAGATTTTAGAATACAACTGTAATTTTTTCCTATCAGTCACACTAATAATCTCTGAAATAGTTTTTCCAGCTGTTGAATGACAAATATATTTTGCAGGAACTAAAAGTTTTTGGCACATACTTGAGAATAAATGAACATGCTGAACATTTCACATGTGATGTGCAGTGTTTCTTGTCACTAATAAAATTAATAATGATCATATTCATAATTTAAAATTAGGATAGTATTAGCCAATAATTGGTGATAAGCTAATAACACAGTCAGGAATAAAATAATCAGAAAGAAATAATATAGTTTAGAGAGCAATGCTCCTCCAGCTAATGTATTCCTTTCTATATACACCTCATTGCCTAACTGCCATCTCAAAATTAAACTAATTATTTTACTAATGAACATAACTAGAATCTGAAATAAGGATATCTATCTTTTGTAAATTAGGAATGCTTACAGTTTGAATAAAAAATAAAACAACTTGTTTTAGAAACAGCGCATTTATCCTGGAGATGTTTAGTGAAATTAGAGTCAGAAAAACAAGAAACAAAATTGATTTCACATAAGTGTAGGCATTTTTAAAAACAGAAATAGAGTTCATAGTTTGACTTCTACATGAGGATATATCATTTTGAAATTCATCTTCTTACCTAGAAGAGAATAGCTAGTTAAAATGATTGTTTTATTGAAAGAAGAAAGTAAAGATTATTCTAGGGTTATAATTTTGAACTTTGATTTAATTTTTTCTGTAAAAGGACAGCATGAGCTGGAAGTGATTGCATCATTGGGAAGTGTATTTTAGCCACCGAGTCCTCTATGAAAGCAACAGTAAATTAACACAGAATTTCAGGGTCAAACAACTCACAATTGAATCAGTAATTTGTTGTGATGATCTATTCATTGGCTTGACTGAAGGATACACAGACAGGTGGGAACACGTGGATTCTGAATTTTTTTCAGGTTGCTTGAGGAAGAGGCTAATATCTGAATCAGTAGGATGAGGAAAGAGACCCAACCTTACCAACATGGGTGAGTGTCAGCACTCCATGGAGAGACCCCAAGCTGTAAGAGGTGGGAGAAAAGATTTGAGTAAAGGGAAGTTTCTGCCCTGCCTGCCAGCAACTCCCAAAGACCCAGTAACTGCTTTACAAATAATTGACTTGTAGGCTTAATATTACTTGTAAATGATCAGGCGCTAGCTCAGGCTTATTACTAACTAGCTGTTACACTTAAATGTTTAGCCACGTGGCTTGGTACTTTTTCTCGGTATGGCATTCTTATCTTGCTTTCTCTGCATCTGGCTGGCAACTCCTCGACTCTGTCCTCCTTCTTCCCATCATTCTCAGTTTGGCTTTCCTGCTTAACTTCCTGCCTGGCTACTAGCCAGTTAGCATTTTATTAAACCAATTCTGAGTGACAAATCTTTACAGTGTACAATAGGATTATTCCACAACAGATTTGCTCTTCTTCTGGTGTCTTATCTTCTGACTTGGAACTTGTGCCAGGACCTTGCACTCCCCTTACACCAGGCTTTCAAACCTTGGACCTCAAAATTAGCATCAGATTAGTAGCTTCCCTCGTTCATGGGGCTTTAGGCTTTGACTGCCCTATGTTGCTAGTTTCCCTGGCTCACCAGCTTGCAGACAGTAGTGTGAACTTTTCAGACTGTAAGCATGTTGCTAACTTTATTGTAAATACCCTCTTTGTTGTCTGTCTGTCTCTTACCTACCTATCATCTATATACTCAATCTTTGCCCACTCTATTGACCCAATTTCTTTGGAGAAATATAACAGCCATATATAAGGAGAAAATATACACATCAAAACTCAAAATTATTTATTGTGTTTGAGCATTGTTGCAGACTCTTGGATATCACCTATAACCATAGTCCCTAAACACTGAATGACACAAAATTCAATTAAATATTTCCCCAAACAAGAAAGAATCTGATATCTTTCCTCTGCATGCAAAACAAAGGGAAGGACACTTGCCACCAAACGTGACCACCCAGGTTCTAGCCCTTAGTCCACATGGTTGAGAAGAGTACAGATTCCCATAAAGTTTCCATACAGTCTCTATGGTGTGCATATGCCCACACACATACACACACACAAAAAAAATTAATTAATTAATTAAATTCAAACAGAAAAATCTATCAGTGAGCATGCCATGAGAGCAATGTGGGCACAGAATAGCTGAAGGTCAAGGTTCAACCTAAGTACAAAGCTGCCCATAGCAGTGTGCACATGGATCTTCATGCTGTGTTGGCAACATGTGGACTTGGGGTATGACACAGAGTTGGTGGTGTCAGACATGTGCTGGGAGGTGGGACTGATCTTCCCCAGTGGCTCTGTCCAAGCTGGTAGAAACTGGAACTGCCTGACCCCCTTTGGTGAATGTGAAAAAGGTTTCTGTGAGAACTCTAGCCCCAGGGAGAGGCAGGCTGGCACATAAAACTTTTATTTGGTGAGCAACCCCAGTCCAGTTCATGCTGAAGAGTATGCCACCTGTAGACTGGGGGCAAGACCTAGGCTTGCCTCACCATCTACTAAGACATTCATAGAAACATCATAAGCAAGTCAGACTTACGACACCTCTGTCATATAAATAGGAGTGATCACAGCCTTTTAAGACTTGGGACACACACAAAGCCCTAAGATAAAGACTGGAATTGTGATTGTTTTATGGAGGTAAGACACACTGGATTCAAAACCCACCAACATCAGACATCAGAAAGTGATCATACCTTAAGCAATCCTGGAAAACTCTTAGATGTGAAAATCAACTGTTTTAAAAGAAAATATTATGTATATTAAGGAAACATAGAAAATTCATTCAATTCAGATTTTTTTTTCAAGAGAAGTGAAGGAATTTTAAAAAATACCAAACAAAATCCTTGAGTTGGAAGTTGCACCGAGCAAAATTAAAAAAGCATATGCTATAAATAAGGCCCCAGAAGTAGAACAAGTTGAGAGCAGAAAGGGTTAATTCAAAGACAGATTGCTTGTTTGTTCTCCAGTGATGGAATAAAAGGGGAACATGAATGGGAAGGGTAAGGATTTCTTATGGGCTCACAGGGACAGCACAGAGAATAAGACTGTGCCTCGTTCTTGTGCAAGAGGGACTCAACAATATCAAAGGTAGAGGAATGCTCTTCAAAGAGACAGACAAGTTTCCAACCTGTAGAAGACAAATATCCAAGTACCAGGAAGATTAAAGTCACAGTCATTTTTATCTCATCCAAGTCCACGCCAAGACAAGTTACAACCAAACTCTCATGGTAAGCATGCAAAAAAGATTCTCCATGTCAGAAAAGATACGCATGTGTATAAGAGGGCACACAGTAATCTCAGCAGAAACATGTAAGTATGCTGCCCAGCAAAACCATCCCTTGGAAAACAGGAGAGATGAAGACACCGACGAGAAGGAAGGCAGTCCACCAGATTCCTGTTACGGTCAGTACTGAAAGTAGATTTTCAAAGGTAAAGAAACAGACATTAACGAATAGGAAGGCCTTGGGGCATATTAGTTACTGGTCAGAGTAATGAGACAGACAATCTCAGGATGTGCAGGTAGCATGAACTTCCTGTTAAACTTATGAATTTGCTGTGAAGACAATGAAGCAAAACACTCAACTCAATCATAACCCAAAGAATGCCACTTGGTGCAAATGGATTCAGAAAATGCATTTGGCTAATTCAATGGTTATTTCATAAATGAGTCTCAACAAACCAAGAATAGGGAAACTTGTGGTGATATTGTGTTCCCCAATATATCGTGAACACTAATAAACTTATCTGGGGTCAGAGAACAGAACAGCCACTAGATAGACATAGAGGCCAGAAAATTGTAGCACACACACCTTTAATCCTAGCATTCCAGAGGCAGAGATTCATCTGGATCTCTGTGAGTCCACACTGGAAACAGACAGGCATGGTGACACATGCCTTTAATCCCAGGAAGTAATGGCAGAAAGCAGAAAGGTATATAAGGTGTGACGACCAGGAACTAAACTTGTTAAGCTTTTAGGCTTTTGAGCAGCAGTTCAGCTGAGACACATTCAGATGAGGACTCAGAAGCTTCCAGTTTGAGGAAACAGGATCAGCTGAGGAATTGGCAAGGTGAAGTTAGCTGTGGCTTGTTCTGTTTCTCTGATCTTTCAACATTTACACCAATACCTGGCTCTGGGTTTGTTTTTATTAATAAGACCTTTTAAGATTCGTGCTATAGAAACTCCCTATAAAAATTGATATATTTTTGATAAAATTATCATTAAGAAATCAGCTATAGTTTCTCCAGTCTATAAGGAATATACCTATAATTTAGTGTGCTTTCAGTATATTCCCAGAGTTCCATATGCCCAAAGCTCCCCCTCCAAGGTGTGTTTCAGGTTGTTGGGTGTGGTGGTTTGAATGTGAAATGGTCCACATAATCTCCAACATTGGAATACCTGGTTCAAGTTGAAAGTGCTATTTGGGGGAGATTTATGTGTTGAGACCTTGCAGGAGGAAGTCAGTGGAGGTTGCGCTTTGAGGATGAAAAGCTTTACCTACTTGCAGTTCACTCATTCAGCTTTCAGCTTACAAAGGATGTGAGCTCCCATTTCCTCCTCTTGCCACCATGTGCCACCACCTGCTGCAAAACTGTTCCCACTGTTATGGACTCATCCTCTCGAACCTTCAGTTAAGATACACTCTTCTCTAAGCTGCCTTGGTCACAGTATTTTGTCACATCAGCAGGAAAGGAACTCAGACACTAGGTCCTCTAAGGGATGGAGACCAGTAGAGGATGAGTGTGCTGTGGCTGACTTTGAGAAGGAGGAAAGAGCTCATGATGTCTCATGAGAGGCCTGCGTTCTAAAAGAGCAGGGTGGCCCTTCTTCCTTCTCTTAATTTCCTCCTGGCATGGGCCAGAGGTCTCTCACTGAAGATACCCACAGAGTACCCCATAAACATACCCACACAACACCCGCAAACACACCTACATTGGGTTCTCTGAAGACAAGGGCAAATGACGTTTTTACGAATCAGCCAGCCTCAGATATTTTTTTGCATAGCAAGACAAGATGGACTGTGATAAATACATGTTAAACATTTTGAAAGCCTCTGCCACTACTTATGACTACATAGCTGGTTAGAAAAGAAGAAATGACCATCCCATCACCAGAGTAGGTCAGTTTGTCTCTCGACCATTGCCAGCAGTCTATTGTGGGGGCATCTTTGTGGATCCCAATGACTAAGGGAACTGGATGTAGAGATCCACGGCCAGGCCCCGGGTGGAGCTCCGGGAGTCCAATTGGCAAGAAAGAGGAGGGTTTATATGAGCGAGTCGGATAAAGCACAGAGACAAATAGCCAAACGAGTGGAAACACATGAACTATGAACCAATGGCTGAGGGGCCCCCAAATGGATCAGGCGCTCTGAATGGGTGAGACAGTTGATTGGCTTGATCTGTTTGGGAGGCATCCAGGCAGTGGGACCGGGTCCTCTGCTCATTGCATGAGTTGGCTGTTTGAAACCTGGGGCTTATGCAGGGACACTTGGCCCAGCCTGGGAGGAGGGGACTGGACCTGCCTGGACTGAATCTACCAGGTTGATCTCAATCCTCCTCAGGGGAGTCTTTGCCTTGGAGGAGATGGGAATGGGGGGATGGGCTGGGGAGAAGGGGAGGGGGGCGGGAGGGGGGAGAACAGGGGAATCCGTGATTGATATGTAGAATTAAATTATATTGTAAAATAAAATAAAAAAAAGAAAAGAAGAAATGAAACTTTTTAGTTGATTATGGTATGATAGTCAAACCATAGAAAATCTGAAAATATCAACAAAAACACTATAAAATTGAAGGACAGGAGGATAACACAGGAAAATCAATTATTTTACTAACTTCTAGCAGTAAATGAGTAGCATTTGAGCTAAAGATCCAGTACCATTTGTATTAGCACCTTCCAAAGTGAAATACTTAGGCATCAATCTAACAAAGCATGTATAAGAGCTAATGAACAAAACCCTGAGATGGTACAAATATTTAAAAAGGAAAAATTGAGGAAAGTTCATCTTCACAAATGGAAAATTTTGATATTACACTGTATCTTCATGGCTTAATCTACAGATATAGACAAACTGATTTTAATGTTAACATGCAAAAGCAAGAGGTTGGAATATCCACATGGTGTGAAAAGGAGAAAACTAAAGTTTGGAAGCTGAGCTGCTCAATATTTAGAGATATTTGGGTAATTGAACATTAATATGCAAATTTAAAAACGTAAATCGATTTTAAAAATCAACTCAAAACTTATACAGATAAGTATCTGAAAACTTAGATAAAACTTCAAAATGGAAAAAATAAAAATTCTGGGTCTGTTTTCTGTTTTTATATACCTGTTTCCACTGAATTTGGTAGACTTCTTCCCCCACCTTAGAAGCAACTTGATATGAATAATGAGACAGTAACTCATTGTGTGCTTGAGCACCATGGTGTATACTGGTTTAATTCTCCTACATGACCCTAGTTGTGTCTATTCCCATTTCCTTGCCAATTAATTAAAATAAGACAGATCTTTAAAATGCAACCTGTCAATTTTTTCTGTTTATTTTATTTTATTTGGAAACTAGATATGTCTTCTTGATTCCTTTAAAAGAAGAAGCCATAGAGTCAGGGTTAGGAAAGCCATCAGAAAGTTATAATCACTATATTAATGGCTTGACATATTGAGGATGTTCCCTGCATAGTGGATATTATAAGTGATTTCTACTTATTCCCATTTTCTTTAACCCTCAGAGTGGGATCTGCAAGATTTGCACCAGTTGAACAATTATGAATGTTTTAGTGGAAGATTTGAATCTCGTACTTAGGCATCACTGGTATGTTGCCTGGCTAGTAAGTGACATAGAGACAATTCCAACCAATGCACCCTGATTCCATTGGCAGTATCATTCCCATCCACCTCACTTCAGCTTCTGCTGGGAAAGGTAGAATCATTTTGAAAATGGCAGCATTTGTGAAGAACATTTGCAGGTGTACAGATACATAGAAGTACCAATCTCTCAAGTACGCCAATAAAATGTCTTTACAGACTACGTTGTACACTTCAGCCAAGATGGAAATTAGGCATTTCCCTTGGTACTGACACTGAGTACTAAGTCCTAAGTTGAGACACACCTGACAGTATTTTAAAGGGTTGCTCATTACATCAGAATCTGTCATGTTTAGACAACAATTTCAGAGGAACAATGTAGCATACGGAGCCCAATCTTACAATGCAGAATGGAATGGGATAATTCAGTATTTACTAAATAGAATTTTGCTTGTCCTAGGATTTTCTCAATGACTATTATTGGATTCAATGATGCTAATTTACCTCCATTCTGTATATGTGTTGTTTTGAGTATGACAAATGCAAATCAGGATGAAGGTGAGTGCTTCATGTTCCAGCCTTGACTCCTACAAACAAAGCTTATCAATCACGAGTAATTACATTGTCAGTTCCTAATTTAGCAAGAACTATTCTACTCTAACCCAGCAAATGCAAATATCAAAATAAATGAAGTTTTGAAAAGCAGAACACAATGCAGATGACCTCTATTTCAGCTG
Source organism: Peromyscus californicus insignis (assembly GCF_007827085.1). NCBI lineage: Eukaryota > Metazoa > Chordata > Mammalia > Rodentia > Cricetidae > Peromyscus > Peromyscus californicus. Next base: position 134,248,554 of record NW_026294617.1, on the reverse strand, counting down.
TCAGTCTAAAGTCAGGGTTGCTGTTCTCTTGTTTGCTTTCAAAAATGTAAGAAATAGGGATGGTATTAGCTGCAAGAGCTAGTGTGTCTCATGCCAGCCATTTACATCGAACCTGGGAAGGTTTATGTCCAGCCCCACTTGGTGCCAATATGAATATGATGCTGATCATTGGAAACGACATGGATGCCCCTGACCATGCCCTTGAGCTGCTCTCTTCTAACACACAGGGATGAGTCAGACAAGTGGAACAGACATTCATAGTCACACAATTAGATGTAGTGCTTTTTGGACTAGTCAGATTATGGAATTACTTTCATTGGCTTAACCACTGTCAGTTTAGAGCCTTGAGATAGCCTGATTACTCCATATGTAGCTGCTAATTCCTTTTATATCATTGCTTATGCCACATCAAATGACAAGAGTGGGAACCTCACTAAAAACCCCCTCAAAATCACCTGATATGAAGTTTGAGGATGTTAGAACTTTTTCTCTAAGGGCACTTTTGATGCATGTAATTTTTTTTTTCAGAATGATTTTCTGAGAAAGGCAGGCAGACAAGGTATAGCATGAAGAAAATGAGTATGTTCAATCCATTATCTAGAGTAAGCAGGATTGGAGATAACAAAAATCTTCCAAATACGTAAAGATTTCTCCATAAAAATGAATTTTTCTGTGTGTTGGGGGTGTGGTCTTTAATGTCAACTATTGACTCTTTATTGCAAATGGCTGTTGGAGTAATGGAAGGATTCACGCCAAGTGAGAAGCTGTTTATTGCAAGCTGAAAGGGGGCATTTGATAAGAGTAAAGTCATTACTTCTGAAGGATATTAACAAAATATAAGAAAAAATAAGAAGTGAAAACTTGGAATGGTGGAAACCAGGAGACCTGTTCTCTGCTAGAATGATCAATCACTTGTTCCCCTCACAAAGGACGAAATTCTCAGAGGATAACAGTAAGGCCATGTGATGGAGATGAGGCTGAACAGTGTCTAAACTTTAGAGGGACTGATGTGGAGTTTGTCAGAGCCACACAGATCTTCCCTCCATCTCTGTGGAGCTAAGCATCCCTAGAAGCTTCAATGATTCATGTATCACACACAATATCCCCGTGTTGCTAGGAAGGAAGGAAGAAGACCTGAGAAGCTGCTGCTTCCAGTTGGTTTTATCCCAGGAGACTTAATTTTCTCAAAATTGGTAAGATTTAACCATCAAGGCAAAGACTTTTCAAGTTTTTACAAATGTCATTTCTACTGACTTACCTGAAGAAGGTAGCAGAGAAACAGCAGCCTGAGCCTTCCTCATCAAAGCATGAAGTACTAATTTACAGGTGTGCAGGGAAGCGCGTATCCCATAGTTACTGTATGACACTTTCTAAGACAACGTTTTTATGATAGAAATTCATCTGGTAGACATATAAAAATAATGATGGGTGAAATCTGTGCCTGACATAAAGATGTTAGTTGCTTCATAAATCTGTGTGAAGCTTAAGTGTATTTGAACTGCAATCAAGGAAGCAACATAAGCTCAAAATGAACCCAGAAATATGGCCTTCCTGTCATAGTTCTAAATCTGAGTTAGATAATCCTTAGGAAAAGTCTGTCTGAGCCTTGAAAAATTTCAATAGTTATGCCTTCATAGCCATCAAAACTATTTTTTTTTCATTTTATTCAGGACATACTTGTTAAACATAAACATATATAAAGATCTATGAAAGACTCAGAAATTGTGTGTATATTCATGTGCATGTGTGTTCCAGTGTCTTATGTGTTCATGTACAGAAGCCAGAAGTGAAACTTAGCTGCTATTCCTCGGGATCTGTCTTCTTTATTTTGTGAGACCCAATCTCTCAGTGGCGGACATCCTCCAGTCTCCACCTGTATGGCATCAAGCTTTCAAGTGCACACTACTATGCACAACTTTTACATGGTTTCTGGGGCTCAAACACAGATCTCTGTCCTTGTGTGGGGAATGCTTCACCAACCGAGCAGTCTCAACAGCACCATTAAAACTCTTCCTGTGTCCCCTCAAACAGTTTTAGTAGGTCTGATGGTATGTGTGGAATCAGGTCTCACCTTGGACAGTGAGGTCACAGGGACTTAATGGTCTGAGTTTAAGTGTCTGGTTAATTAGGAGTAACATGTACTGACTTTAGGGATGGGTCATAAGGCCCACATGTAGATAAATAAACAAAACAAACAGAAACCCCTGAGTTTTTTTTCATTCTTCTTAAATTTTAACTTCCTTTCTTCCCACTGTACAGTTGGTCGCCTGAAGCTCAGTAGTAAGTAAAGCAGGGAGATAGACAGAGTTTAAAGTGATGGAATGATGGAAGTTAGGTCAGTCACTGAGACTCAGCTTCAAATGGACAATATTTAGGTTCACAAAGAGTATCATTTATCTAAATATGTCTGTTCATAGGTTGGCTGTGTATGTGGGGGTCTCTATGTTTAACTATTTGCAACTTTATCTTTTTAGATATTGTAGTGGGTAGCCATTCCAGCTTTGATCTGGAAGTTCCAACCCCCATTGAGACTTCGGCAACTGTCACGCCTACAAGGCGGGGCGAAAGGAGGCGCCTGGGGACCTGAGATCTGGATCGGTGGGCTCTCTCTCTGTTGCGGGACCCTGGACTGGAGAGGTGGACCAAGCAGAGCTCCAGAGAACACCGCTGGACTGCGATACACCTTCCCCAGACTCCGCGACCTACCTATCCCTTAATTTGTAAGTTACGCCATTAAATAAATCTCCTTTTATCTACGTGGAGTGGCCTTAACAATTTCACCAATATCTTTTTTTTTTTTTTTTTTTTTTTTAAATTTATTTATTATGTATACAGTACTCTGCCTGCATGTATGCCTGCAGGCCAGAAGAGGGCACCAGATCTCATTACGGATGGTTGTGAGCCACCATGTGGTTGCTGGGAATTGAACTCAGGACCTCTGGAAGAACAGCCAGTGCTCTTAACCGCTGAGCCATCTCTCCAGTAGATAGAACATATTAAGTATTAGATTCAGGTTCTTTAGGATAGGACACCTTTTGGAATGATCTTTGTAACATGCCATTTACCTATGCTCTATACTTCTCTGGATTATAGTATGTGTTTCTTGCTTGATATTGTTTGCATTGGTTGTAGTTCCATCTTATCTAGGTCATTATCCCTCATTATTCCTGGACTATATTTGATAACCATTCCTTTGTATATAGTCTTGTATTAGGTTAGAACTTTCTTATTTAGACAAAAAGGGGGAGATGTAGTGGGTAGCCATTCCAGCTTTGATCTGGAAGTTCCAACCCCCATTGAGACTTCGGCAACTGTCACGCCTACAAGGCGGGGCGAAAGGAGGCGCCTGGGGACCTGAGATCTGGATCGGTGGGCTCTCTCTCTGTTGCGGGACCCTGGACTGGAGAGGTGGACCAAGCAGAGCTCCAGAGAACACCGCTGGACTGCGATACACCTTCCCCAGACTCCGCGACCTACCTATCCCTTAATTTGTAAGTTACGCCATTAAATAAATCTCTTTTATCTACGTGGAGTGGCCTTAACAATTTCACCAATAAGATATATCACTTTTTGCTCAATATACTGACAGATACTTAAATTTTAGTAAGAAAATATGGCTGAGTATCAATATGTAATTATTTGTGCCGACTATGTATTTGATTCTGTGTAAGATACTGAACACTGAAGAGTCAAAGACTGGTGTGGCCACTGTAGATATAAACTTCAGGTCTAGCTTTGACAGACAACAAATAAATATACCAGCAAATAAATACATAACTATAAATTGAAATGCATGGTATGGATGGAATACAGATGGTAAATCTGTAGCATACAGTACCAAGGTATCAGCTAAGGAAGTGTGGTCAGGGAAACTTATAGCCTGAGAAGGAATTTTGTGGAAATCTATCTACTCTGTGGCTGCTTAGTCATCAGGAAGCAGATGTTCTGTTCATAATAAACACTCTGAAGAAGAGCTTGAGGTGGTAAACGGTTGCTGTATCAAGACCTGAGAGGCAGGCTCTGCTAAATCCACAGTTATGGAGCCTTTGAATGATTGACTACCATGTGCTCTCCAGTTCTCAACTATTGACAATAACAAATTCCCATAACTTACAATGGAAACCGTTTTCACTCATTTAAGGCACAAATTCATTAAAACATGATTCTCACACCTAAAGCTGCCTCTTTTCCTCCTCATTCTCAGCATAGTTTGGGCTGTTTGAAGTTGTATAGTAGAAGGTGGAGTGTGGGAGACAGAATTCTAATATAGCCCATCAAGACTCCCGGGCCCTGCTTATTCATTAAACCATCAATCCAGATGCTCCTCTGAGGTGACCTAGCAGGTGTGATTACAGCCCTTGCTCTATATAATTTCAGATTGCCTCAGTGGGCTGTGCTGACTGTAGGAGGTCTTTATCAAGAGAGATTTCTTTGGCTGGTTGCAGAAAGAGTTTTGAAGCCTGAAAAGACTCAGAATTCCTCTTATGTTTGAATATGGACTATAGGATTTAGGAGTGACCACGAGTCAACAGTCAACAGGAAACAGAGCCTCCAGTGAACAATCAAAACAGAGCATATTTTGCCTACAACAATTTCCTCAGCCCAAAACTGTACCACCACCAGCCAGAGATTTTCCATTAGCTAGTCTGTTCAAATCCTGGATTTCTACCTTGTGCCAAAGAAACCAGAGAACTAATCACAGTCTGTGTCAGATTCTATCCACAACACCTTGAGCTAGCAAACAGGCATCACTGTTGAAGTTGAATGGACAAGCAGATATCCTGCTGCTTTTGCTTTGAGGCAACCTTGGGCTTTCTCACTTCTCTGGAGCAAACTGTTTTTGACTTTAAAGGTATTAGACTGAGGAAAAGAAACATAGGAAAATGAAGAAAACAGATGAATGACTTTAAAATGGAGCCAGGTTTAGACACTCCCAGACTGACAAGGGAAGCAAGCCACTGTTTTGTCCTGCCAAGTGGTGTTATTTTTTAAGATGAAACGTTATTCATCATTTCTTCTCTGAATGAGAAGTAAGCATCTTATTATGTGTTGTTGTTGTTGTGGATGCCATGCTTGCTTCCAGGGACTCATGCCAGATTCTCACCATTATTTTTCTTTGTCTTTTCTCTATACTGTTAATGTAAAAATGGTGGTTAGTGCTTTTTGGTTTTGTGTTGTTTTGCTTGAGGCACTTTTGACTTTTGTTCAGCTTATTTTCTTTCTTTCTTTCCTTTTTGTTTCTCTTTCCTTCTTTTCCTTCCTTCCTTCCTTCCTTCCTTCCTTCCTTCCTTCCTTCCTTTCTTTCTTTCTTTCTTTCTTTCTTTCTTTCTTTCTTTCTTTCTTTCTTTCTTTCTTTTTCTGAGGTAGGGTCTCATGCAACACAGACTTTCCTTGAACTCACCGTGTTACTGAGGCTGGCCTTGAGTCCATAGTCCTATTGTCCACACTGCTCAGAGTTAGGATTACAATGATATCAGATGAGCTGAGCAGATCTCTTGGATTTTCTTCATGTTGCAAGGAAACAGAGCATTTCCCAATTAACTCCAGGAAGAGTTATCTGTGCTTTCCTGTGCTTTCTTAGCCTGTAGTTTAAAGCCCAGTGTTCAAATCCAGTTCTTAAGAACACTGGAAGGATCAAGGCAAGTCTCAATGACTCTCAGTGATGTGTGGAGCTCTCATGGGACACTGGTCTATTTATCATCCCTGGCTTTGTAGTTAGCTGTGAATCAAAAATAAAATACCATTTAAGTCTTGCTACAAATATTTTTGTTGACAGAGTCGCATGACCTTGATTGTGATTTCTAAAGGTTCGTACAAGGTGGACAAATGCTTGAAGGAGCATGAAACAGCACCTACTAAACATTAGAGTGTGGGAAAATGCAGAACATGCTGTTTAATGGTCACCTTAGTTAGGGTTTCTATTACTGTGATAACAGCATGACCAAAGAAACTTGTGGAGGAAAGGGTTTATTTGGCTTAACTCCATATCACTGCTTATCATCAAAAGAGGTCAGGACAGGGACTCAAATAGTGCAGAAATCTGGAGGCAGCAGCTGATGCAGAGGCCATGGAGAGATGCTGCTTACAATCTTGTTCACTGCTGCTTGCTCAGACTGATTTACCATAGAATCCAGGACACCAGCCCATGTATCTCACCACCTACAATGGGCTGGAACCTTCCCCAACAATCAGCAACTAAGAAAATTCCCTACAGCTATATCTTGCATATGCATTCTAAATTAAAGTTCCTTTCTTTCAGATAACTCTAGTTTGAATCAAGTTGACAAAAATCAAACCAACACAATTGACCCCATGTCAATTTGACACACGAACTGTTAAGCCATAACCTTTCCTTTCTTCTTATTCCCCAAGATCACACATTAATACAAACATTACATTACTAATATTTCAAATTATTAAAGTCCCACAGTCTTTAAAAATTCAAATACTTAATTATTCAGTCTCTTTAAAATAGTTTCTTTTAAAATCTAGTCTTAAAATTTAAAATATTTCAACTGTGGGCTCCTGTAAAATAAAAAAAAAGTACTTTTTTACTTCAAGAAGCAAGAACCAGGGCATACTCTGGCTCTGTCCTCTGCAACACACACAGGCTGTCTCCTAGGCTCAGAGTGGCTCCACTCTATTCCTGCTGCTGTCTTTGGTGGTCATGCCACTATATTGGCATGTTGCTGGATATTTGAGCAAACTGTGTAAAGATGTGTTGCTATTACCTACTTGCCTAAGGCACCTGATTGGTTTAATAAAGAGCTGGATGCCAGTAGCAAGGCAGGAAACATTAGGCAGGACTTCTGGGCAGAGAGAGGACCTTGAGATGAATCTAGACATACAAGAGACCTGGAGGAGGAAGTAGGATTCATGAAACTGAGCAGAGGTAAAAAGCCACATGGCAGAGGGTAGAATAATAGAAACAGGTTAATTTAAGTTTTAAGAGCTAGTTGGGAACAAGCCTAAGCTAACGCAAGCTTTCATGATTAATAACAGTCTCCATGTCATTATTGGGGGGTTGATGACACCAAAAGAAAGAAAGTTCAACTATGTTTCCTGCCCTTACCTTTACTGCTTGTGCAAATTGGACAAGCAGGACACAAAAAAAGCTGACTGCCAAACTTTGCCAAGACAAGGAAGGACAGTCCTTCAAATATTCCTGCTTTACAAAAATGTCCATAAAATATTCCTGGCCTGTAGGCTAATGATGGATTCCGTAACATTACGGAGGAACTTTGGGTGATTTCCCAAACAGCCAGATGCCTCTGTACTTTCTATAGTTTTGGAAGTTGTTTGCTCTGTACTTCCTGTTTACTCATGTAATAGTATATCTTTCTCAGGTCTCTGATGGGGTTGAAGACTAGATAGTTATAGTTACAATTTTCTTTGTTGCCAAATTCAGAAAAGAAATTCACAAAAGAGATGTAAAGTATATAAAGTTGAGAGACATAAAACCTTAAGTTGTTTATCTAAGAAAATGTTTTAATGTCTACAAAAATATTTTTGGGATGGTAATACAAGTTATGATAGAAAGTGATTCAGGTATAAAACTTTGGACTCATCAAGATAGGATAGATAATACAGTAAATTTCTCTAAATTTGCCAAATATAGATGCACTGGACATTGTGAATGTAGTCTTTACTTGATAATTGTTCTTATTGTATATAGACAAAAAGGCAGAAATGATGCAGGATATTTGAGCAAACTGTGTAAAGATGTGTTACTGTTTTACCTTGCCTGCCTAAGGCACCTGATTTGTTTAATAAAGAGCTGAATATTCAATATCTAGGCAGGAAAGGTTAGGCAGGACTTCCTGGCAGAGAGAAGAGCTTGTGATGAATCTAGGCATGTAAGATATTCAGCAGCCAGACACAGAGGAAGTGGGGTGCACAATACTGAACAGAGGTAAAAAGCCACATGGCAGAATGTAGATTTGTATAAAGTGGTTAATTTAAGTTATAAGAGCTAATTGGGAATAAGCCTATGTTAAAGGCCAAACTTCATAATCAATAACAAGTTTCCATGTAATTATTTGGGAGGTGACTTTCCCAAAAGAAAGAAAGTTCATCTACATTGGCATCTCCAAAATGCTGGGTTTTCTGCTGCAATTGAGCAGCACTTTCACCAATAGCCTCTCCTGGCTCCCTTTTGGGACACCAACCCTGTCACACAGTGCCAAGCCTCAGCTTCTCTCCATGACCTCCTTATACCTTCAAAACCAGTACCACCTGGGTTACTCTTACACTATCAAGTTTAGCTTCCAACATGAGGTACAATGTTGGCTACTTCAGGAACACAGCTTTTGTGTGCTGACCCCAGGGAAACACTTCCCAGAAGACTTACTTCAGTGATGCTGGTCTCTTGTTAATCGTAGCTGATTCTTCAGTTCTATCTGAACAGATAGCATAGGTTCTTCACATAAAAGGCCCTCTAGAGTCTTTCCTACCTCCTGAAACTTCACAAGCAAGGCCCCCATCATCTGCACTGCTTGAAACATTCTTATCTCCCACATTCCTATAAAACAGCTGAGCTCTCAACACTCAATGCCTTTTCGAGTCCGAAGTTCAAAAGTCCTTTCACAATCTTCCCCAAACAACATGATTAGAATGTCATAGCAATACACCACTATCCTGGTAACAACTTTCTTAGTTAGGGGGTCTATTACTGTGATAAACATCATGACAAGTGGTTTTCAACCTTCTTAATACTGCAACCCAGGACACTAGCCTAGGATGGCACCACTCACAATGGGTTGGGTCCTTCCCAATCAATCATTAATTAAGAAAATGCCCTACAGCTAGACCTTATGAAGGCATTCTCTCCATTGAGGCTCCTTTTTTCAGGTGACTTTAGCTTGTGTCAAGTTGACATAAAACTAACCAGGGCAATTACCATTGATTTAACAGCTAACATCCACATATAAATGAATACTTAACATATTTGTCTCTCTGAATCTGGTTTACCTCACTCAGGATGATCTTTTTATTGTTCCATCCATTTACCTGCAAATTTCATAACTTTATTTTTTTTTATCAGTGAAGTAATACTCCACTCTATAAATGTACCACATTTTCTTTATCTATTCATATGTTGAAGGGCATCTAGGTTGTTTCCAGGTTTTGGCTATTATGAATAGAGCAGCAATGAATATGAATGAGCAAGTGTCTCTAGAGTAGGATGGAGCATCCCTTGGGTATATGCCCAAGAGTGGTATAGCTGGGTCTACTGTTGGTTGATTCCCCATTTTCTGAGAAATTCCCACACTGACTTCCAAAGTGGCTGTATACGTTTGTATTCCCACCAACAGTGGAGGATTATGCCCTGCTCCACATCCTCACCAGCATGAGCTGTCATTTGTTTTATTGATCTTAGCCATTCTGACAGGTGTTAGATGAAATATCAAAGTAGTTTAGAATTGCATTTCCTTGATCACTAGGGATTTTGAAGATTTCTTTGTTTCTCAGTAATTTGAATTTACTCTTTTGAAAATTATCTATTTAGATCTATAACCCATCTTAAAATCTGTACCCTATTTTAAAGTTATTTATTTTAATACCTAATTTTTGAGTTCTTTATATGTTTTGGATATTAGCCTTCTATTGGGGGTGTAGTTGGTAAAAAAAAAATACTTTCTCAAGGCTGTGCTTCCTTCTCATGATGGTGTTCTTTGCTCTGTTGACGATTTCCAGTTTCATGAGGTCCCATTTATTAATTGTTTGTCTTAGTGCCTGTGCTAACAGGGTTCTGTTCAGAAAGTCTTTTTTGTCCATTGAGTCCAAGACTATTCCCAACTTTCTATTCTATCAGGTTCTGTGCTTCTTGTTTTGTTTTGAAGTTTTTTTGTTTTTTGGATTTTTTTTTCATTTGGAGTTGAGTTTTGTGCAAGGTAATAAGTAATGATCTATTTGGATTCTTCTAAGCTCAGCTCTGCATTTGACCATCACCATTTGTTGAAGAGGCTGTAGTTTTCCAGTGTATATGTATGGCTTATTGAAATTTAGGTGCCTATAGGTGTGTGGGTTTCTTTCTGGGTCTTCAAGTTCATTTCATTGATCAATGTGTCTGTTTTTTGTGCCAATACCATGCTATTATTATTATAGCTCCATAGGACAATTTGGTTCAGGATGGTGTGTTAATTAGGGTTACTATTGCTGTAGTAAAAAACCATGACCAAAGAAACTTAGGGAGGAAAGGACTTATTCAGCTTATATTTCCACCTCACAGTCTATTGTCAAAGGAAGTCAAGAAAGAACTCAAACAGCGTAGGGACCTGGAGGCAACAGCTGATGTAGAAGCCATGGAAGAGTGCTGCTTTCTGGATTTCTCATCCTGCTTTTTTATAGAACCCAGGACCACCAGCCCAAAGATGGCACCACCACCAATGGGTTAGATCCTCCCCCATCAATCACTATTTAAGAAAAGGCCTTACACCAGATCTTATTGAGGAGTTTTCTCCATCAAGGATCCCTACTGTCAGATAACTCCATCTGTGCCAAGTTGACATAAAATTATCCAGCACAGAGGGTGATACCTCCAGTAATTCTTCTATTATTCAGGATTATTTTTAAAAATTTTAGGTTTTTTTGGTTTTTGTATGAAGCTGAAAACTCTCCTTTCAAGATATATGGAGAATTGTCCTGGACTTTTGATAGGGGTTGTTTGAATCTGTAGATTGCTTTTGGTAGTATGGCCATTTCTACAATATTGGTAAATCTATGAGCATAGAGGATCTTTTCATCTTTTGATATCAACTTCAGTTTCTTTCTTCAATGTCCTAAAGTTTTTAAAACATTTTATTCTATTTATTTATTTATTGACTTGCTTACTTACTTACTCATTTATTTTATGTCAGATTCCTTGGAACTGGAGTTAAAGGCAGTTGTGAGCTGCCATGTGGTTGCTGGGAATTGAACCCTGGACCCCTGGAAGAGTAGCCCATGCTCTTAATCACTGAGCCATCTCTCCAGCCCCATTTAAAGTCTTAAAGTATTTTATCATAACAGTATTGTACTTGCATGATTAAAGTTGTCTCAAGGTATTTTTATATTTTATATTTATTGTTGAGGCTATTGTGAAAGCTTTTTACATAATTTCTTTCTCAGTTCATTTGCACGTAGGAATTTTTATTCATTAATATTTATCCTCATACTTTGCTGAATATGTTTATCAGCTATAGGAGTTTCCCAGTGGAAGTTTTAGGGAGACATATATATATATATATGTGTATATATATATATACACATATATATGTATATGTGTATATATATACACATATATATGTATATATATATATATATATATATATATATATATATATATATATGTCCTTCTGGCTTTTAGAGCCTTTATTGTGAAGTCAATTGTTATTCTAATCAGCCTGCCTTATATGATACTTGGTCTTTTCCCCTTGCAGCTTTTACTATTATTTCTTTGTTCTGTATATGTATTGTTTCAATTATTATATGCCAAAGTGACTTTTCTGGTCCAGTCTATTTGGTCTTCTGTATGCCTCTTGTACTTTGATAGGCACCTCCTTCTTTAGGTTATGGAAATCTTGTTCTATGATTATTAGCTAAAGGGCAGAAAGATAAAATCCAAATTAACACAATCATAGATGAAAAGGGAAACATAACATCTGTGTGATCTTCTGGATATGGCAGCATAGAGGGATGGGAGCCTGCAGCTGGTGATCTGTTGCAGGGCTGAGCGTGAGACTGGTGATTGATGACTTAGGTTTCTTGTTGAGTAGGACAGTGGTAATGTCCATGAAGCTTCCAAGATAAAATAATTGGTTACAGCAAGAGAAAAAAGGCTCTGATTTTGCTACAGCAACCTAAATCTGTCAGGAAAATTCCTTCATGTTGTGTGCTGGCTTTTACAGCTTCATGTTGCCATCAGCCCTTCCCTTTTACTATCTCTTGCTTCCCCTTCACTGAAGAAAATGTGATTTCAAACTATTACATCATTTTATTGGATCTTCTATTTTTAACATTTTATCATTTTTAATTTATTCTTTGAAATTTTATGCATATATACAGTGTGTCTTTGTTATGTCCATGCCTCATTCCTTTCCCTCTATATAAAAATGTATGCTTAAAAATATCTTTTTATTTTTTCCTTATTGCCAATTTTATTCCTAATAGCATTTAGTTGATAGTTATAATTTCACCCATTGCTTTGCCATCTATAAAATAAAAATACTCCCCAACTTCAAAAAGACTGTTTCAAAATTATGTTTTAATGAGCTTTGTAATTTTAATAAGAAAATAACCAAGTTATTATGAAAAAAGGCATAGAACACAAAATGGAAAGCAATCCCTCTGTGTCCCCTGTAATCTCCATTTTGACTACAGTCTTCAGAAGCAGAAGTAACAACACAAGACAGTCCTAGATTTGAAAGGGTTAGCTGGTAATTTGTGAAACCCCACTGGTGGATGTGGGCGACCCTCTCTAATTGGAATATATTACACTGTACATCTTTTTAATTGCTATGTGTTCTCTGGTTTCCTGGTCAACAAAGCAGAGACACTGATCTAACACCCAATGAACAGAATCCATCACCATTGCCAGGGAGATGTCACTGGGATGAAGCCCTTGGGCAGGACATCTTAAAGATTTGTGATTTCCGTGGTGACTTAGGGAAAATTAAAAAGATTCTCTAAGGTGGGATGAGAAGGCTAAAACTGTTATTAAAGGCTCCATTCTGTATGCAGCATTTATTAATGCTGTGCCTTTAATGCACTTCCCTCCATGGGCTCAGCAGCCCTTGTTTAGAACTGCTTGAAGAGCAGCACAGATGGCAAACTTGGCTTGAATAAACTGGCCACAGTCGGTCATGATGTAATGCCTTAAATGATTGCATTCAAAGATGAATTTTTAAGCACAGTGTAGCATCTGATATTTATAAAAGTATTATTTGTATTCTAATCTTCAGACAGGTAAACACTTTCAATGGCCTAAACACCAAGATCATCCCATATATAAGAAGCCAAGTTGGAATTGAAAACCTCTTCTCCTCCATCCTCCCTCCAACTGTCCTTCCTTCCTCTCTCCCTCATTTTTCCCATCCTCTGTTCCCTTTTGTCTTTGTCCCTCTTTCCTTCCCTTCCTGTCTTCCTCCCCCCTTACTATCATCCTCCTTCCCTCGACCCTCTCCTCTCCCATCCTTTCTCCCTCCCAACCTCTTTCTTGTTCTGCCTTCACAAAGCAGGTACAAAATAATTTTACTAATGTTACAAAATTTTGTTTCTTCTAAAATGTTCCCTGATTTGCATGTCACATTAGACCAATTTTCATGATTATGTCTTCCTAGTCACTCTCTCTTCCTGTCACTCTCTCTTCCTAGCAAGTGACATGCAAATATATACAGTTAGCATGCTTTGAAATTGTATCATGAGGTCTTTATGCCTGTGATCATGACTTAATGATTATAAGTAATATTTATGGCTATTCCTAAGAACCTTGTCTTTTGATTAGGTACAATAAAAATCTCTGCAAATATTTTGGCTAACTAATCTCTACTGTAATGATTACTGGATCTGTGGTAGCAAGGATAAAGTATAGTGATTTCCAATAGTTTGGTACAGTTTTTCTCATTTGCATCATGTTTTCTAGAACTCTTAACAATACAAAATATAGGCTGGTTCATTCATATTAAGAAAATTTCCTTGGAATAGTTACTGAACTTAAGGACTATTTTCTGTCTCCAAACCCTGCTCTGTATTCAGTCTTTTTCCAGCAGTGCTGCAGTGGGAGAGTTCCTTAGTTTGTACACAGGGCAGTTAGCATTAATCTGACTTCTATAGACAAACACAACAGATACAATAGATTTAAACATTAATAGAGGAGTCGTTGTGTTGAGTTACACAACCTGTCTGGGTAGTCCAACAATAACTGGTTTCACACTGGACAGGCCAAGAACCCAGTAGCTACTCAATACAAGATGCTGGATGTCTCAGCCTTCATGATCAGGGGCTGAAGGCCTGGAAGATTCCTGGAGAGCCACTATTTGTAACTGAAAGTTTTGCTGTGTCCCACCTGGTCTGCAGCCGCTCAGACCCAAGTAAACACACAGAGGCTTATATTAATTAAAACTGCTGGGACCTGTCTCTAGTGCATGAGCTGGCTTTTTGGAGCCTAGTGCCTATGGTGAGACATTTTGCACAGCCTTGGCACAGGGAGGAGGGGCTAAGACCTGCCTCAACTGAATGTGCCAGGCTCTTATGACTCCCCATGGGAGACCTTGCCTTGGAGGAGGTGGGAATAGGGGGTGGGTTGGGGAGCCTGGGGGGTGGGAGGAGGGAGGACAAGGGAATCTGTGACTGATACATAGGGTGAATGGAAAATTTCTTAATTAAAAAAAATAAGACTCTCTGCCCCTCTGGGGCGGGGGGGAAACTACTCAGCCATTAGCCCAGGCTTACTACTGACTAGCTTTTACATTTAAATTCAGCCCATTTCTGTTAATCTATACATCGCCACGTTTTCTGTGGCTTTACCTGTGTGCCATTACATGCTGCTCCCTGAACAGCAGGCTGGCATCTCCTTACTCAGCCTTCCTCTTCCCAGAATTCTCCTTGTCTGCTTATCCCGCCTATACTTCCTGCCTGGCTACTGGCCAATCAGCGTTTTATTAAACCAGTGTACAAAAGCATTATTCCACAGCAACTATTCTTTGTCATCAGGCCACACTGGCAGCCCAGAGAAGCTAGATTCTGCTGTCTATAATGAACAGTGTCCACAGAAGCCACAGGAGTGGCAGCAAACCAAACACCAGGGCAGAGCACCTCACAGGTTAGACTTGAAGATAACAAAGTTAAAGCCAAAGCTCTCTGTTCACTAATGTCCCCTCTGTTCCGTCTTCACACACCAGAACAATTTGCTCATTGTACAGGAAACTCTCGCAAAGGGGCCAAGGCTTTTGAGATTTGACAAGGAATGAAAAGAAGCCAGCACTAAGCCACTCTGGTCCGCAGGGCTTGTGCCGACAGCCATTTTTGAGCTGCAACTTGTTGGGGTAGGCTCTTCTTTTCCATTAGTTGGTTGTGACAAGAGGGGGTCAGTGAAAGGTTCCATTGTCTTAGAGCCGCAGCAGAAGGCACAGATCCTGCTCATTTCTTGTCCAGGCATTTGGTGGACCATCCTCCCTGCCTGGGCCCCTCTCTGGAATTGTTACAGCTACACCTGATGTCCATTGATCATTTTCCAGTGAGAAGACAGAGAAGTATGATTCTTATTAATTTTTTAATTCTTATAATTAAAGAACAGTGGTGTTTTGAGCTGTAAATATTTTCATTTGTGTTCTGAAAAGTACAGAAGTCTCCAATTATAAGTATATTTACAACCAAATCCTTAAAACACAATATATTTCTTCACATAATCTGAAATTATGTGTGATTATAGGTGTGGTCTTCCTCATGGTGAAGTCATCTTGTACATAGCACTTAAGGCAGTTGCTGTTGATACATTTTATGTTAATATTAAGAGACAATGCACCAATGTTTCATCATTTCAAACTACTGCTGAATGTGTCTTAACTTTTTCATGTATTAAGTATGTTTCCTTCTGTTGGTACTAATCCTTACATAGAACCAGAGTATATATTCAGATTATATTCTACATTTGAAATATTTGGATTTGTCTTCAGGCTTCAGACTTGATGTACAAATGTTGCCTTCTGTGGAACTACTCCCCTGTCTTGCATTAATCTAATGCCAGTTACTAAGATGTCTAAGCCCCATGTAGAAAGGATACATACAGGCCTGCATCTGATCCACAAGACTTCATTACTTGCTTTGGAACTGTTCAGAAGTCTTTATAAATAAATTGTCAAAAGATGAAGTAATAATGGTTCTAGAAAACGAATTACCAAGAGAAGCTGTTATTGAGAGTGAAATCAATATAATCTGTACACTTCCAAGAAATATTAATGATTAAATAGTTTTTAAAATTAGAATCACCTTATAAACAAAGCCACCTCTTTTAAAATATATTTTTATTATAGAGATAAAGATACGTCTTAACAGTTAAGAATACTTGGATTAGCCAGGCGGTGGTGGCACACGTTTTGAATCCCAGCCCTCAGGAGGCAGAGCCAGGTGGATCTCTGTGAGTTTGAAGCCAGCCTGGGCTACAGAGTGAGTTCCAGGAAAGTGCAAAGCTACACAGTGAAACCCTGTCTCGAAAAAGAAAAAGAACAATTGGATTTCGTCCCCAACACTCACATGGCAGCTTACAGCAATCCACAATTCCAGTTCTGAGAGATACAAAACCCTTTACCAGGTGTTCACGTGGTACACATACACATACAGGCAACACACCCATATATATATAAATGTATATACTCTTTGAGAATGTCATAAAATGTATTTGATCATGCTTGACCCTCCCCCAATTCACTCACACTCACCCTCTCCACTTTTACCTTTCTACTCACCCAACTGTGAGTTTTCTTTTTCCCTCCATTTAGTCTAGTTTGTGTTATGGATGGGGCTTTCCTAAAGCATTGTCAACCTACCAGGAGACACATCATTAGAGAAAACGAACTCTTCCTTTCTCAGAAGATATCATATGTCAATAGCTTCTCAGCTGATGGTGAGATTTCATACCCACTTCCCCAAACCCTTTATTCCAGGATTCTGTCTCATGTGAGCTGGAGCAGGGCTTGTGCACATTGTTAGGATTGCTGTGAGTTCATATGGGTAACTGACTCTTAAAATTTTTCCTTCCCCTCTTCCATGAAAATCCATGAGCCTTGGTAATAGGGATTGGATTTAACTGGCCTATGTAGGGCTGAGCATACCATATTTTATTCTTTGCACTTGGCCAGTTGAAGGTCTCTGTGTTAATTGTCAGCTAGTACAAGGAAATGCTTCTCTGCTGAGAGTTGAGAGACACACCAACCCATGGCCGAAGTCACCTCTTTAAAAAGTTTTGACATAATCTCTACTGGAAAGTTTATAATAGAACTTGATGGGTTCATGACAATTCAGCTTATAAAATGCATTTGTTGGGATGTGTTTGTATTTTGTTATGTTTCAATTACAGTGAAGCAGTTAAACTCCTAACAGTAATGTCAACAAAGATTATATTAGTTTGCTTGTTTCATTTATCAGTGACAAATCTGTAAGTACTTTAGGAAATACTTACTTTAAACCAGCATCATTAATTTGTATGAGGATGTATATTTCAGTAACACTGCTTTATTATTTTAATTTTTAAAGAATGACAGCCATGTTCTGGATATTGAATAAATTAATGGGAATTTGTATTATTGTCTATTCATGTTCCTGCTAAAGCAAATTTGTGAGCACATCAAAAATTCAGATGGTGTTGTTGCCATGAGAATAGAAGTTGTCCTCTGTACTCAATAACATTCTTACTCTGTCCTTGTTGCCTGTGTCCTATTCTCATCTACTTCAACATGTCAGAACCTGAACTTCACTGTAGATGTTGGCGTTGTTCAGAGCTGTTTTCTTCTAGACGAGTAATAACAAGCATTAACATCACCTAAGAGTTCCTCATGCAAATCATTAGCCTTTTTTAGAGACCACATTTACCCTTTTCACAGGGTTTCTTGGGGACATAACTAATGCTTTAACCTTCAAGGTACTGTTACATGCCAGGCACACTCATTTACACCTCTGTCCTGAACAACATGTGCAAAACAGAGTGGTCTCCAGAGTCGGACACACTTTTTGTCATGAAAGGATTCTGGGTATGACAATACATAAGAGTCTATATCCTAGCAATGACAGTTATTTCTTAGCTAGCCTAAAACAAGACCAATTTCTAATAGGATTTCAACTGGAGACTGGCCTACTGATATGACTAGCTCATATGTCTTGGAGGTTTAAATGGGAAACCAAGAGACTGAGGGGATCATACCAAGAGGTGTTAAAAGGAAACCATAATCATGTAGACTGTTGCTATGCTATAGTCCTTAAGACTGGGACATTTAAAATGAAAGTAGAGTTATTTTTTTACAATTTTAGGAAACAAAAGGTCCAAGATCAAGAGGCCAAGTGGGTGTGGTATGTCTAGTTGTATGAGAAAATGATGTCTTAAAGCACTGCCTGTGCAAATGCATGTGAGTTCACTGCAGACCTCAGGAGAGCCTAGATGGATGGGTATGGTTTCCCCAACTTATTTCATAGACTTCATGAGTAATCTTAAATTCACAACCCTGAAATCTTTGTACTTGGGGCTGAGGGTTTTACTTTCTTGTTTTACCTCAATATTGTCAATCTAAATGCACAAATCAAGAAAAAAATATTTGTATCTAATGGTGCACTTTACCTGTAGTAAACTCAAGTGTATCGGTGAGTTTTTCTCTTTGGAAGTAGGCATTACTGGTAGTTCACTTGCTGTTCTGTCTGTGACACCACCCACCAGAAGTACCACCAGAAGATGTACGTTGTAGACGTTTGATTCTATACTTACAGAGAGTACACAGAGCTCACACGATGTTCCTAATTGGGCACACCTGTAGCACAGGAGGTAGTGCCTGACAAAAACCTCGGTTGACTCTTTTCGCTAAAGCAGTCAGGTGCACCAAGTCACAAGCTGGGTTGGGGTGGGGGCGATGGGAGTTACTCAGGTGCTAGGCAGAATTTCATCTCTGGAGTCTGTTGTATAGGCTTCTGCAGTTAAGAGATGAGCAGATTTTATGAAAAAAATCTCCTTGTACACTTTTTATTTTTTAAATAAAAAGACAAAACAATGTTATATAGAGGTTTTTTACAGCACATCAGGTTTCGAACATTTTGTATTATTTTGTTTTTGTTTGATATAATTTTGTCTTTTGATATCAGTATAATCTCACAGTCATGAAATAAATGAAAATTTTTCATTAATTTGTAAATCTTGGTGTAGATTTAAGCTTGTACGTTCTTTACTCACTTGGTATAATCTACTAGTGAATGTATCTATGTTGACAGTTTCTTAGCCAGAATGTTCCCTTCTACATGTTTAATAAGTACCCAGATACTTAGTCTATTCTTTCTGAGTACATATAATTTCAAATTTATTTCATCATGATTATTCTGACCTATGCTATTTTGATTTGATTGCATGTTGTATCTGTACCTAGTTCCTCCTATTCATGATATGTTAGGCTCAAGGCTTATTGATTTAACCATCTCAAAGACAGACTTTTCAAGTTTTCATTTGTTTTCTATGTTCTTTAATTCATCTTCTTCTTCTTCATCTGTTCATCTTCTTCATCTGTTTTATGCTCCTTTTTTCTCTAAAAGTTACTGTGAGATTTAAAGTGCTTTCTAAGTTTTTCTTTAACTTTCTAAACAGGTGTATAACAATGACAATTCAGTGGTGTTTACTCTCTCTAGAACCTGTGTTTGTCCTGGGTGGATTCTCTCCCACTTTCTGCAGGCTTTGTAAGTGTTCCCTTCAGGGTGTGGGCTAGTTTCATATTCCTGCAATTGGTTTCGAGCTTTTGTCTATGACTCAGTTTTGTAACCTGAACACAGTTGAATCTTTTCCATCTTTGCTTTCATGATCCATTCAGAAGTTTGGCAGCAGCATTCGGTCTAAGGCACGTGGAGGGTCTGTGTATATGTATGTGTGTGTGTTTGTGTGTGTGTGTGTGTGTGTGTGTGTGTGTGTGTGTGTGTGTGTATATATATATATAATTACATATAATTTTCCATGTTTCAGTTAGTGGTAATTGGCTTTTCCCCCTTTATTTCCAGCTTTTTGAAAATAAATGTTGTTTTTTTTTTTTTTTTTTCCGTTTTTCGAAACAGGGTTTCTCTGTGTAGCTTTGCGCCTTTCCTGGGACTCGCTTGGTAGCCCAGGCTGGCCTTGAACTCACAGAGATCCACCTGGCTCTGCCTCCCGAGTGCTGGGATTAAAGGCGTGCGCCACCAACGCCCGGCCGAAAATAAATGTTTTATACACTTTGTCTGGCATGCTTTCAACAGGTAGGCTGAACATTGCTAACCCCTTTTGGTTAGAAACAAAATTCTGTATCATACTTAAAATTATCATTTATTCATAGAATTTAAACTCAGAGTTTTAAACTTATATTCAGAGCTCTTTAGTTGTTTACAAAAGTGCACTTAGAAAAATAAACAATAGAAAAAAAAACATGAATCTTACTCATACTTTAAAGTAGCCATCCTGTGAAGTAGTGTTTTATATTACATTCAATTAAATGTTACTATTATTACTATTAAATTATATGATAGTGTGAAAATTTGCTTTGATACTTTTTTATTCTCACTTAAAAATTAGTTCTTTACATATAGTATCCACTTATGAGTGAGTATATACCATGTTTGTCCTTCTGAGTCTGGGTTACCTCACTCAGGATGATTTTTCTAGTTCTATCCATTAGCCTGCGAATATCATGATGTTATTGTTTTTTACTGCTGAGTAGTACTCCATTGTGCATATGTACCACAGTTTTTTTAATCCATTCTTTGGTTGAGGGTCATCTAGGTTGTTTCCAGGTTCTGGTTGGGCGGAGAGAGGCTGGAGGGGTGGGAGAAGGGAAGAGAGAGGATCTGTGGTAGGTATGTAAAATGAATAAAAAATTTCTTAATAAAAAATTAGTTCTTTGATAATCTCATACAATATATTTTGATTGTATCCATCCCTATCCCAACAGTTCCTAGATCCATTCCTCTTCCCTTAATATCACATTTTGTGTCCTCTTTAAAAAAAATCAAGTCCAAATTGTGCTGTCTATATACTCTTGGATTTGTGTCCATCCACTAGAGATTGGTTTATCTACCAAAGGGATTGCACCATTAAACACAAACAAACAACAAAGAAAAGGACAGACTCTCCTCTCCCAGAAGCCATGGATTTCCAACAGCTCCTCAGCTGACGGTAGAATTTCCACCTCCCCTCTCCATGCTGGGATTTTGTCTGCCTTATGCTTGCACAGACCTTGTACTTGGTGTCACAACTGCTGTGTATCTATATGTATAGCGGCCTAGCTGTATCCAAAAAGTGCCATTTCCTTAGAGTCATTGACTGTCTCCTGCTCTTACAATCTTTCCACCTCCCCTCCCACTGAGTCCCCTGAATGTTGAGTTGAGGAGACATGATATAAACATCCTGTGTAAGGCTGAGATTCCCCGTCTTCTCTTCTCTGCACCTTGAGGACTTCTGAGTCTCTGGGTTAATTGCCATCTACTGCAAGATGAAACTTTCTATGATGAGGACTGAGATGGGCACTTATCTGTGCATATAATGTTAAGTCCTTAGAAGTGGGTTTGATATTCTGTCTTTTTAGCAGAGTAACAATAGTAGGTCCTTCCTCCATGGCCAGAGACCCATGTAGACAGTTTCAGAACTATAACCACCATTATGGAAATGTAAGAATAATAGCTGTGATTATGAGAAATGCATATAAGCTATATGTTTACTATATATTTATTACTATATATTTACATATAGCAATTTTGAAAATGCCTTCTTTCCATTTAGCTGTCTTTGTTAAACTTGCTTTTATATGGTAATTTTTTTTTTCATAATGAGTAGTTTTAATACATCCAGAAGAATTCAGCTAATAAGGGCCTCCCTTTCAAGTCCTTGGTGACAGGTAACAGATAAATACTTCATCAAGTGTTGACAGTTAGCCTTGTAGATGTGTGCCTATGTTTCTTGTTCTAAACATGATGTTGCTCAGAGATGTGTTTGCTAGCTAGAGCAGTTTGATATGTGTGCATTTCTTTACTGCCTGCAGTAATATAAAGCATCGAATTTAGACAGGTAGAACATGACATCACAACAGCAAAATATGAGAATGAGCATTCTAATAAAAATACCACATTCGTGTCTCATTTTTTAAAAACAAATAATGCCAACAACTTGCTCCATTATTTTGCTCAAATTGAAAAGCATGCAGTGAAAAATGCTTCCCCAAACAGTCTTATTTGGTAGAACAATATTGCTGTAACTGAGAAAGCTGAAGGTAACTGTCAGATTCTGACAGCGTATTTTCTAATATATCTCTTCAAAGGCAAAATCTAATCATGCCCTCTCGTTCCCCTGCCATTTAATCCCTCTCCTCAATGCTTCTTGCCTCCCAAAAGCTGTAATGAAAACCCTCATTCCTGGAAAAGCTCTCGGCTCCCTCACCTCTCATTAGCTGAACCCAGCTTTGTCAAGTTTTATTTCTTCAGCTCTCTCCCATGGCTGAAGTGAAATTCATATATATATATATAGTGCGAAGAAAATAGTGGGGTATTTTTTCTCAAAGGAAATATATTGCAATTTAATAAGACGTTGGGAACAAGTAGCCAGGTCAGCCTGTTATTTATCCTCTTGGTTAGGGTGTTTTGTTTAGAATTCAGCAGAAATGAAACAACAGCATTCTACATAGAGTCACCAACTGATCCATTATGAGTGTCAGTATTATAAAAAGGAAGAAGGAAAAGAAAGCCTCACAGAAATTTTGTCACACTTTTACAATTTGATATTATTTGCCTTTAATTTTCTTGATAGAAATTAGGAATATGATGGAAGATATTTCTCTAAAAACTGAAGTCAGGTCTCATATAGAAAAAAATAAAATGTAGTTTATAATAATTAAATTTCTCCATAAAAAGAATAAGCTTATCTGTCAAAAATAAAATCTGTCAAAAGAATTCTTAAGCAACTGCCATGGGTTCTACGCTAGTCAATTTGACACAAGCCAGAGTCACTTGGAAAGAGAAACCTTAACTGAAGAGTTATGCCCATAACAGGCCTGTGGGCATATCTTGGGAGTATTTTCCTGATTAACAACCCATGTGGGAGGGCCTAGCTCACTCAGGGCACTGCTGGCCCTGATTAGTTAGTCATGAGTTGTACAAGTACAGTAGCAGAGCAAGCCAGGATCAAGCAGAAGCAGTGTTTCCCCGTGTCCTCTACTTTGGTTTCTGCCTCCAGGTTCTTGCCTTGATTTCCTTCCATGATGAACTGTGATGTGAAATGAAAGGCAAACTAAACCCGTTCCTCTCCAAGTTACTTTTGGTAGTATTTTATCACTTCTTTTTTTCACTGTTTCTTCAGTCTATAACCGTCCTCATCTAGACACTCAATACAAATATTTATTTTATTAACAACAAGGTAACTATGTAGAATTTACCAAATAGTATTCAATATTAATTCTTAATATGTAATAATGATTTTTCTCATTGAATGTTTGCAATATCACCACAAAACCATACTGTTTTCCCTATGTTCATTAAAGAAAATTAACAGAAGTGATTTTAACTAAAGGTATCCATGTGTGCATAATAAACATACATTAGCCAATGAGTAAATAAGAAATAAATATAAGGATAAATGTATATATAAAAGGGGAAATTGGGTAGGGTAGAACGTGAAATGCATTCTTTGTCAATGACTATAGATATTTTGCACCTATGTCTATATATTTAAGAGCTACATATTAAAGGTAATAAAATCATATTTGTTGCTGTTCTGGCTTCCTTTTTGTTAATGTGACATGCCTGGGAAAAAGGAACTTCAATCTAGGAATTACCTTCATCATATTGGCCTGTCTATGGTGGGTTTTTTTTTTTTTTTTTTTTGATTAATGATCAATGTGTGAGAGCCTACACACAGACTAAGGCCACTGCCACCCCTGGAGAGTTTGGTTCTGGGCTATATAAGGAAGCAGGGAGCATGATCCAGAGAGCAAGCTATTCCATTTTTAGGAGCATTTCTCTGCTTGAGCTGTAACCTCTAACTTCCTGCTTGTGTTCCTGTTACAACTTCCTTCAATGGTGGACTATGATGTGTAAGTGTAAGTTAAAAACCCCCTTCATCCACAAGCTGCTGTTGGCCAGTGTTTTATCAAAGCAGCAGAGGAGTAAACCAGGATAGCTGCCATCGGCATCCCATTTACCATTTTTCTAGGCACCTTTTGCCATAATTTTCTCAGGTAGCACCCGTCAGTCATTTTGGTTGTGTTGCTATGAAAACAAGAGGAAAGAAAAAAGATCTATTGTGTATAAACTCATTCACTTACAAATTTAATTTATCAGCAGACTTTGGGTTCACAATTAAACTTCTTTCAGTAAATAGTGGGCCTCAGCATGAGCAAGGAACACAATGAAACATTCTTATTCCTAGGACACGAAAGCCCTAGGCTCACTGAAAGGGCCTCTTCCTAGCTGTATGTGACATCCAGTGTTCCTACTGATATGTTTTACACCAAATTGCCAGTTACATGGTGTTACTAAACAGCTAGGAAATGATTATCTACTGAGACCAGTGTGATACAATGGAGAAAATACAACATTATAGTGTGTAGATCTGCCCCTGAGGAGACTTTAGATGTTATACTTTTGTTGTATTATTAAGATTGTGTTTTGATGGTTTTATGCCTAGGGATTGAATTACATATAATTTTTGAAGGTTGTATTTTGAACTTTGAATATTCCCCACTTATATAATCCCAGAACAAAATAAGATTGGGGAAAATATATTTAAAGTACCAGTTATAATTAAATAGAGGAATGTGTTCATAGAACATCAGTATTTATGAGAAAACAGACATTTTATTAATTCAGTGCTGCAGTATGACATTCACAAGACACTAAGCACTGGTTTTGAATCTGTCCTGATGTCCTTAGTAAACTCAGATTTTGTGGCAGTGTAGGTGGTAACATCATGTAGTAAACACAGATACAGAAATGAAGAATAAAGGTAGAATAAATAAATAAAATTAGACAGGAAATGGAACGAGGATAGCTAACTACTCAGCTTCAGGTCTGTCCTTCACCACCCACGTGGTGACAGTAAGGTGTTGTTTGCATGGATTTGCAGCTCAGCGTCCAGAAGGAAGGCAATGCAAAAGGCCTGGGGGTGAGAAATGAGTGGTCCCATCCTCATCTGCCTGGTGTAGTTCTGCTCACCTTGACTTCTTTTTTGCTATAGATTTATTCTGTGATAAATTCATGCATGTATGTAATACATTGTGGTTACATTCATTCCTTCATCTTTTTCTCTTTTTCCCTCCCACCCCAGTACTCCCCCCATCTCTTCCCTATAATTCTGAATTCCCCTGTCGTGTCTTTTGGTTTTGTTCTGCATTTGCATTGTGACCACGATTTAGTTAAACCAGTGGCATGAATGTGGAGCTACTGAGGACAATAGCCTTCTCTCCTCATCTGCTCTGCCATTGGTTGCTCTGGGCAAGGTGATTGAATGGTTTTGGATCCAGTCTCATATAGACCCTATGCAGGAAACTGCAGCTACTATGAAAAACATGAGTGCCATGGCCATATCATGTACAGAAATCAGAATTTTACAGACCTCTTCCCCATTGTTTGTTATTTTGTTTGTTTGTTTGTTTGACCTTTTCTCATCCTATCTTCTACAATGTTCTCTGAGCTTTGCAGGGGATTCCATGGGCCAAGGCTAATCATTCAACAGTCACTTGCTATTAGTACTTTGGTCAGATTTGAATTTCTCTGATGAACATTGGACATTTCGTATAGAAATTTCCTTGATCAGGGCAGATGCCAGCACCAGTGTGGATAAAAACATAAAGATTTAAGAAGCAGTTTGGCAACACATCCATTTAGCAAAACAAAACCACTTGCAACTCTTACTCAAGCTTGCTCTCACCTCCATGTTGCTACTTATTAATTCTTAACCAATTTTACCACTAGACTCTCTCTCTAAGATCATCAGGAGAGAATAGCTTACATAAGGCTCACAAGATTCTGACAGAAAGCAAGTTTCATGCATTTTACAAGGCAGCATGAAAGTGGCTTTAATTAAAATCCTGGAGGAAATGTAGAGTTTCACAAGCCATTAAAATATATAAAACTGTGTGGTAAGTAAAAGAGATGTCACTTGCCATAATTTTAAGTAGACACTGAAAGAATAAGACTTTACTAGAGAATAGTAGGTACATTGTACATGATTTCTTCAACAGTAGTACTGAGTTTATCATGTAAGAAAGTATATTTAGGGCTGGAGAGATGGCTCAGAGGTTAAGAGCACTGGCTGCTCTTCCAGAGGTCCTGAGTTCAATTCCCAGCAACCACATGGTGGCTCACAACCATCTATAGTGCCCTCTTCTGGCCTGTAGACATACATGCAGGCAGAACATTGTATACATAATAAATAAATAAATAAATTAATTAATTAATTAATTAAAAGAAAGTATATTTAATTAGACACTTCAATGAATATATCATTATTAGATTGTTATATAAATTTTTTGCAATGACGATTGTGATGTTGTAGCTCATTAGAAGTTACAATTGGTTATAGGCAGATAATGAGATAATTCTAAAGGATGTATATTTAACCCCCACTTTTATAACTGAGCCCAGCTTGGCAAACAGCACAGAACCCAAAAGATTATAATGTTGAAATCTTCATTTTATTATATATCAACAAGTGGGTGACTTCTCTGCTCATATTCATACATTTACTTCCTAAATAGTTTCTCATATATATTGCATATTCTGGTCATATTACAATTATTATTTTATATTTATTGTTATTAAAAATCAATTTGGATATTTCTCAAAAAATTAACAAAATAGAACTACTATATGACCAAGCTATTCCACTCCTGGGCACATAGCCTGAGAACTTCATACCCTACCATAGAGATATTTGTATCCCCAAGTATATTGCTGCTCTATTCATTGTAGCAAAGAATTGGAATCAGTGTAGCTATCCATCAACAGATAAACATATAATGAGTATATATGATAATGAGTATTCATACATATAAACAATTTTCAGGAAATTTCTTAGAATGCATAATATTAAGTGAGGTCATATAAACTCATAAAGAAAGAAAAATGATCTCCATATGTGCTGAACCTAACCAATAATATATGTACATTTGGTTATATCCCATATCCAATGTATATATATATATATATATATATATATATATATATATATACTATAAATACAGTATAACATAGAAAAGAGAACAAGAAAAACTAAATAATAGGAAGGACAAAAATGCAGGTAATATACACATGTTATGAGGAAGGATATTAAGCAAATTTTTACCTTGTTCTCTGTGATGATTTTTCATTTGGGGTGGTGGATAGATGCATAAAAATGTATTTGATAGTGAAAGTGTAAAATCCACAGCTTCATACAGTTATTCTAGCTGTATATAAATTAATTGAGAAGTATAAACTGGATCTGCTGAATTTCATTGTGATTTTTTGCAAGAACTTTAGAATAAAGTTTATTTTAAAAATTAGATAAGACAGCTTTAAAATAACAATTCATGGGATCTCTTTCGAGCCTCTGACTTTTTAGATTCCACTCAGTTAGTTTTATGGGTGATGTGTTCCAATGAGGGTGTTTCTTTATTTGATAAACTCAGTTATTATTTCTACATTCATCTCCCATATCTTATATTGACTCCCTTTTTTCATTCAGATATTTGTATCTATTCCCCTTGAGCTCATTAAGGAGTTTGTGTTCTTATGATCACTCTTTTGAATTATTTGTCTGGAATTTAATCCAGTTCTCTTTCGTTGTCATCCATCACCACTGCAATAGTAAATTTCAAAGAGGTTGTATCATCTTGGTTTTCTATGCTTCCTGCATTTCTGCATTGGGTTTCTGTATAGAGTACTTGACCTCCATCAGTTTTGTTGTTCTTAATCACCCTTAGTGTTTCAATTGCCAGTCCAAACCCCTAGAGATCACTTTTGATTAAGTTTTTGGTTTCCCTTCCAAAAGTAATTCAAATTGATTTCTGTGCTTCCACATCTTACTTTACCTTTGCAGGCAGTCCTGTCTACAAAATGCAAAAATATTCAAATGTTAAGTCTTTTCAGTTTCCTAATTAAATTCTCCTAGATGCCCATTCTAACCCAATAAATGCTCAATTCCTGCTTCTTCTTACCAACAAGTTCCCTCTGGAGGTACTTATGAGGGCTCTTAGAATATACTTGGTTAGAATTAGCTCTATGTCTTTAGAACATCTCTTCATCAACCCCGGTGCTCTACACCTAGTCTCCTTGCCGTGTTTGGACCCAACCTCCTGACTCAAGGCCTTTGTACCCATTCCTTCTTCCTGATCTGCTCTTCTCAGTGGTCTTGTTATTTGTGTGGCTTATCCACTGTTTCTTTCTATTATCTTTTAAACTCTAATAGCTTTTCCAGGCATCATAAATCACACCATAACGAAGATCATTATACCTCTTTGATGAGAATTTAAGCAAAAGTTTAAACTATGTACCAAGTATTAAAGTGCATAATAAGAATCAGTATTTTATAATAATTTTCTTTTTGTAACTGTTATTGGTAAGAAACTTTCCTTATGTCTCTCCTGTATGTCTGGGCCAGTGAAAACTGGTAACTTCTTTTCTAGAACAACTATCAGCCCTATATCTGTTCCCCTACATTTGATTATTCTCCAAATTTCTTATATCACACATTTTCATTTGCCTCTTGCTCTTCCTTCAGAATGTGTGTAAGTTCTATGTGCCTGGACTCCTCTGTGTTTCATTACAGCCATGGTACCTGAAACATCAGCATAGGAGTGGGGTAAATGTTTGCTGGCTGAGCAGCTTCTTTGCTCACTCTGTGTGGTCTCTGTCACAGTGGCATCACCCCATCTCAGTTGCTTCAATTGCTACTCCACGATATTTTGAGAAATTTGAGCATTTGTTTTCTGTGTCTTAAACACAACACCTGCCCCAGAATGTTAGGTCCCGTTCAGCTCGATCCATGTTCACGCCTGTGCACCGGCCTCAGCTTCGGTGCACTTGCCATGTTGTAAGTGTTCCACAGATGCACCGTGAGAGCACATGAGCTTCCTGCACTGCTCTCTCTGCATCCTGTCTTCAAGCAGTGTCTTCCCAAGTAGGCAAGCACTCACTCACAGTTAATCAAATGGATGAGACTGATAATAACTGAAAGAGGACCAAGTACAGGAAAAGTTTTGTTCTGCAACACTAAAATAAACTGACCATTTGCTAGAGGATTTTTCATTGATTTTTCTTTAATCTTAAAATTCTTCTCAAGGAGGCTGCAGCTGGGATAAAATAAATAGATAAATAGAAAACATTTTTTAAAAAGAAAAAGAAAAATAGACTTCAAAAAATTTTTCACAAAAGTTTTTGGGTAAATTATCTATAAACAAATGATTAAAATGTTTATAAAATCCAGTGTTTTTTGGTGTTACTATTCCACATGCATTTTTCTTTGTATTCTTATGTGTAGAATGTAATTTGGTTAATGGTGTTAATTTGAATGAGTCTTCACTCATTAATTTAAAAGTCATTAAATAAGAGTATCATTCAGTAATCATGAGTTGGTATAAACCATCATTTCAAGGGTCAGGGATCACTGAGGAAGTGGAGGTTGAAAGTTTGTAAGAGCCAAAAGTTGTGGATGACTATAATGAAACTGTTTTCTATACACAGCAGGGAGGTTTCACTATGAAGCTCTAGTGGTGGTGACATCGTGCACAGGACCTGAGTGAGCTTAAGCCTGACAAATACTAGCATGGAGAAGAGAAATGGATATAAAGTCTCACCCCTAGCTGAGGAGCTATTGGTAATGAATAGCTGCTGGGAGATGGAAAGTCAGTTTTCTTTAAAGATGTGGCCTCTGGTAGTTCTAGTAAGCTCCAATGGAAAGCCACACACCAAGGAGTATGTAGGCAATACATACTTGGTAAATTCAAAAATTTAAAAAGATAGAAGAACAAGACAAGCAATTGGGTGTGGAGAGATGTGATATGGATCTGTGAGGAACTAGAGGAAGAGGGGCAGATATAATCAAAATGCATTGCATGAAATTCTCAAAGAAGAGATAAAATAATAAATAAATGAATAAAATGATAACCTGTTACATAAAAATCTAACAGCATCACTTACTAAGTTATGTTTGAAATGTTTTCTTTCTAGTCTCTAGGTTCTATCTGTAGAGCAGTGTCAGTTGCTGGGAGAGTTTTGCAAACTTTTCATTTATGATTTGTTTGAAATTGCTAACTCAATGCAAGTGAAACACACTCTCATTTATCAATCAAATTTTATGAACAGAGTATTCTGACCTATATTTAACTTCAAATATGAATACATTTATACTACAGAGTAAGAGTATTGAAATGACAATTATTTGTTTGACTTCTCAGGATTATTAAAAAAAGCAGTATCTGCTCCTTCTTAGTATTTTTCGATGAAGTACATTAGAAGTAACAACCGAGATGTCTTCATTTAGGCTGCAAAGCTTTACCCAAAAGCAAATGCAGGGGGAGATGAAATAATGAACTCAAATATAAATACAAGCAGAGACAATACGATGGTAGTTTGTCCCCCATTTCTACACACTCTGTCTGTGCAGAGAGGACTAAATGCAGTGTGGTCATGACTACAGTCTGCAGTGGCTCCATGTGCTGCTGTTCAGCAGCTCTGGCATGCTCAGTAGGACTCTGTGTGTAGCTGCCTTTTGAGGCCACCAGAGAAAAAATACATGCAGGTGACCCCAAGCATAATCCCATATTGGCCTCCCCTGGTTTTATTTTTCCCTGAGTGACTACCCTTTTCTTTTTGGATTAAATCAAAGATGTCTTTGTGAACAGATGGACACTATTACACTCTGGTATTGGGAAACTGAAGTTTTCTGCCTTTCTACTTTCTTTTCCAGTGTCCCTTGTGGTCCTGATGTCACTCAGCAATCTCCAATCCCTGTAATTAGATACAGGATGCAGACTAATACTTCATACAAAGAATCTATCCTGGCTTCCTTAAAGGACTCTCATATTTAGAAATAGATGTGTCCTAAATAGATTTGGTGATACTTGTTTGCACTTGATGGGAAGTGAATGTGAAGACTTTGTCCTTCATCTAAAGAGTTTTTTTCCCCACTAATTATACATGTTTATTGAATATTCACAATGTTAGACACATCAGTACCAACACTGTCAGGAGTATATCTATAAAGTTATATATAAATCTATATAATAATATAGTATATCTTGTATTATATAATATATAATACACATTACATATATTTGATATATTCTCTATATAATAAATATATCATTATATATAAATACATATATAAATATATATGTAATATAATTCTAGAGATCATTAAATGATCCTACAGAAAATAAGAAACATCCAGGTAGGTGGAAAAGCACCAGACTCTTCCCAGACTTCAGTTTAGATGTAGAATGATTCAGCAGATGAGAGGAATTGCACCGGCGACAGCAGACAACCCAGACCACAGAGGAACTCAGAGTAGAAACCGAGTTCAGGGTGAACAACTGGTGCATATGAGGGGACTCACTTCAAGGCTTGGGTTGATATGACTTTGGAAAAGAAAACTCAGAACTGAAACTTAGTGATGGATGCAGAAACCATGTTAGCTACTGTGCCTTCACCGGTTAACAGGTTTCATATTTAAAATTCAGAACCCAGGGTTGCTCCTCCTTTGCCTGAGGTCATGAATGGGACAATATGCAGCAGTACAAAGGAGCCAGTCTCTGTGAGGCAGCAAAGTTCCCCAAGAGGTGTTTTAATTAACTGTCACTTAATTATTATAATCAGACTCAGAAACATTTCACAGACTGAGTCACTGTGAATTCATTTATCATTGGCCAATAAATGCAAAATTTTGTATAAAAGTCAACTAAAGATTTTCTTAGAAATTATAACATTGCCGGGTGGTGGTGGCGCACGCCTTTAATCCCAGCACTTGGGAGGCAGAGCCAGGCGGATCTCTGTGAGTTCGAGGCCAGCCTGGTCTCCAAAGCGAGTTCCAGGAAAGGCGCAAAGCTACACAGAGAAACCCTGTCTCGAAAAAACCAAAAAAAAAAAAAAAAAAAAAAAGAAAAAAGAAATTATAACATGATCTTCATTTAAAAAACTGTAATTCCCTAGTGTTCACATTTTATAAATTATTTATACAACACACAAAACCATGCAGACCATTTCAGGGTAACAAATTTTGTAAAGTGCTCTAGCGTTTAACTTAAGATGACAGGGGGATCTTGTCAAGCTTCTGAAACTTTTTTTTTTTTTTTTTGAGACAGGGTTTCTCTGTGTAGTCCTGGATGTCCTGGAACTAGCTCTGTAGACCAGGCTGGCCTTGAACTCACAGATCAACCTGGCTCTGCCTCCCAAGGTCATTTTTTTAATATAACCTTAAAATGCTTTGCAAATAAATTCACAAAGCTATTCAGAATATGTCAGCCAAATGTAAACAGCAGCAAGGGTTAAAGTTTGGTAAGTTTACTCTCAGCGAACATAAAAGTTTGAAAGGCATACACTGACAAACGGTATCTAGGTTCTTCTTAACCCTCATTTTTACAGTTTCATGAGATGGACTGTTACCTGCCCCATCAATCCCAAAGTACATGCTGTAAGTGGAGAGGGCATGAGCATCACTGAATATAATCTAAATCTGGGCAAATTGTAGGAAATAGAAAGCAAACTCCATTTTATATTCTAATAGTTCTCCCCTACAGCTTAGAATATTGGTCATAAATAACACTAGGACAAAACTGCTCAAAAATAAAGTTTGGAACTCTAACCATTGGCACCATTCAAGTGTCAAGGTGACACTCATGTTCTGCCAGACAGCTTTCAGATGCACAGCTCCCTCCTCACTTAAAATCCCCTCTGTATCTTGCTGTAAACTTCTGCCCTCATTTGCTGCGGCCACTATTCTTCCAAAAGGTTAAGTGGAAGGTGCAGCGTCTTTTACATGTAATTACACTGATCCTGCTCACCTGCTGCACTTCTAAAGATAAATTTGCTAATACGCTTGCTGTGGGACGTTCTGTATGGCAAATGTGTTGCTCTGATTAGTTATTAAATAAAACACTGATTGGCCAGTAGCCAGGCAGGAGGAAGTATAGGCGGGAAAAGGAGGAGAAAAATTCTGGAAAGTGGAAGGCTGAGTCAGAGACACTGCCAGCCTCCGCCATGACAAGCAGCATGTGAAGATGCTGGTAAGCCATGAGCCACGTGACAAGGTATAGATTTATAGAAATGGATTAATTTAAGCTATAAGAACAGTTAGCAGGAAGCCTGCCACGGCCATACAGTTTGTAAGCAATTTAAGTCTCTGTGTTTACTTGGTCGGGTCTGAGCTGCTGTGGGACTGGCGGGTAACAGAGGTTTGTCCTGACTGTGGGCCAGGCAGGAAAACTGTAGCTAGAGTTTTCCTGCTGTGGGCCAGGCAGGAAAACTGTAGCTAGAGTTTTCCTGCTGTGGGCCAGGCAGGAAAACTTTTACTATCTTGAACAGGTCAAAATAGTCTACATTTAAGATTAGCAGACAGTTATGAATCATGCTAGGAATGCTTTTTTTTTCTCTATTAAGAAATTTTCTACTCACTCCACATGTTATCCACAGACCCCCCCCCACTCCTTCCTCCCATCCCCCAGCCCTCTTTCCCAAGCCACCCCACATCCCCACATCCCCAAAATCGAGGTCTCCCATGGGGAGTCAGCAAAGCCCAGCAAACTGAGCCTAGGCAGATCCAAGCCCCTTCCCACTGCACCAAGGCTGTGCAAGGTGTCACACCACAGGCACCGGATTCCAGAAGCCTACATTCTGAGTCTGGGTTACCTCACTCAAGATGATATCTTCTATATCCATCCATTTGCCTGCAAATTTCATGATATCATTGTTTTTTACTGCTGAGTAGTACTCCATTGTGTATATGTGCCATATTTTCTTTATCCATTCTTCAGTTGAGGGACATCTAGGTTGTTTCCAGGTTCTTGCTATTATGAATAATGCTGATATGAACATAGTTGAGCATGTATTCTTGTGGTAAGATTGAGCATTCCTTGGGTATATGCCCAAGAGTGGTATAACTGGGTCTTGAGGAAGACTTATTCCCAATTTTCTGAGAAACAGCCTTACTGATTTCCAAAGTGGCTGTACAAGTTTGCATTCCCACCAACAGTGGAGGAGTGTTCTCCTTTCTCCACATCCTCTCCAACATAAGCTGTCTTCAGTGTTTTGGATCTTAGCCATTCTGACAGGTGTAAGATGGTATCTCAGAGTTGTTTTGATTTGCATTTCCCTGATGACTAAGGATGTTGAGCAATTCCTTAAATGCCTTTCAGCCATTTGAGATTCTTCTATCGAGAATTCTCCAGAGGTTGCTTTATTATACAGGATTCTTTTTAGCTATCCTAGGTTTTTTGTTTTTCCATATAAAGTTAAGTATTGTTCTTTTCAAGTCTGTGAAGAATTGTGTTGGGATTTTGATGGGGATTGCATTGAATCTGTAGATAGCTTTTGGTAAGATTGCCATTTTTACTATGTTGATTCTACCTATCCATGAGCATTTTTCCATTTTCTGATATCTTCTTCAATTTATTTCTTCAGAGACTTAACGTTCTTATCATACAGGTCTTTCACTTGCTTAGTTAGAGTTACCCCAAGGTATTTTATATTATTTGTGGCTATTGTAAAGGGTAATGTTTCTCTGATTTCTTTCTCAGCCCTTTTATCATTTGTATATAGGAGGGCTACTGATTTTTTTGAGTTAATATTGTATCCTGCCACCTTACTGAAGGAATTTATCAACTGTAGGAGATCCCTGGTAGAATTTTTGGAGTCACTTATGTATACTATCATATTGTCTGCAAATAATGGAAGTTTGACTTCTTTTTTTCCAGTTTGTATCCCCTTGATCTCCTTTTGTTGTCTTATTGCTCTAGCTAGAACTTCAAGTACTATATTGAATAAGTATGGGGGAGTGGACAGCCTTGTCTTGGTCCTGATTTTAGTGGAATAGCTTTGAGTTTCTCTCCATTTAATTTGATGTTGGCTGTTGGTTTGCTGTAAATTGCCTTTATTATGTTTAGGTATGTTCCTTGTATTCCTGATCTCTCTAGAACCTTTATCATGAAGGGGTGTTGGATTTTATCAAAGGCTTTTTCAGCATCCAATGAGATGATCATGTGGGATTTTTTCTTTCAGTTTGTTTATATGGTGTATTACATTGACAGATTTTCATATGTTGAACCATCCTTGCATCCCTGGGATGAAGCCTACTTGGTCATGGTGAATAATTTTTTTGATGTGTTCCTGGATTCGGTTAGCCAGTATTTTATTGAGTATTTTTTCATCAATGTTCATGAGGGAGACTGGTCTGTAATTCTCTTTTTTTGTTGCATCTTTGTGTGGTTTGGGTATCAGGGTAACTATAGCCTCATAAAAAAGAATTTGGTAATGTTCCCTCTGTTTCTATGGTGTAGAACAGTTTGAAGAATATTGGTATTAGCTCTTTTTTGAAAATCTGATAGAATTCTGAACTGAAGCCATCTGATCCTGGGCTGGTTTTGGTTGGGAGACTTTTAATGACCATTTCTATTTCCTTAGGGGTTATTGGTCTATTTAAATAGTTCATCTAGTCTTGATTTAACTTCGGTATGTGGTACCTACCCAGAAAATTGTCCATTTCTTTCAGATTTTCCAATTTTGTGGAGTACAGGTTTTTGAAGTATGACCTGATGATTCTCTGGATTTCCTCATTATCAGTTGTTATGTCCCCCTTTTCATTTCTGATTTTGTTAATTTGGATGCTTTCTCTCTCTGCGTTTTGGTTAATTTGGATAAGGGCTTATCTATCTTGCTGACTTTCTCTAAGAACCAACTCTTTGTTTCATTGATTCTTTGTATTGTTCTCTTTGTTTCTATTTTATTGATTTCAGCCCTCAATTTGATTATTTCCTGGCGTCTGTTTCTCCTGGGTGAGTTTGCTTCTTCTTGTTCTAGAGTTTTCAGTTGTGCTCTTAAATCACTAGTGTGAGATTTCTCCAACTTCTTTATGTGGGCATTTAGAGCTATGAATTTTCCTCTTAGCACTGCTTTCATGGTGTCCCATGAGTTTGGGTATGTTGTACTTTCGTTTTCATTGAATTCTAGGCAATCTTTAATTTCTTTCTTTATTTCTTCCTTGACCCATTGGTGATTCAATTGGGCATTATTCAGTTTCCATGAGATTGTAGGCTTTCTGTAATTTTTGTTGTTGTTCAAGTCTAACTTTAAGCCATGGTGGTCTGATGAGACACAGGAAGTTATTTCAATTTTTTTGTATCTGTTGAGATTTGCTTTGTGATCAAGCATGTGGTCGATTTTGGAGAAGGTTCCATGGGGTGCTGAAAAGAAGGTATATTCTTTTGTGTTAGGGTGGAATATTCTGTAGATATCTATTAAGTCTATTTGAGTCATAATGTCTGTTAGTTCCCTTATTTCTCTGTTAAGTTTCTGTCTGGCAGATCTGTCCATTGGTGAGAGTGGGGTGTTGAAGTCTCCCACTACTAGTCTATGGGGTTTGATGTGTGATTTGATCTTCAGTAATATTTCTTTTACGAATGTCAGTGCCCTTGTATTTGGGGCATAAATATTCAAAATTGAGACTTCATCTTGTCGGATTTTCCCTGTGATAAATATGTAGTGTCCTTCCCGATCTCTTTCAATTGATTTTAGTTTGAAGTCTATTTTATTAGATATTAGGATAGCTACACCAGCTTGCTTCTTAAATCCATTTGATTGGAAAGTCTTTTTCCAGCCTTTAATTCTGAGGTGGTGTCTGGCTTTGAAGTTGAGGTGTTTTTCTTGTATGCAGCAAATGGATGGATCTTGTTTTCGTATCCATTCTGTTAGCCTGTGTCTTTTTATAGGTGAATTGAGACCATTGATATTGATGGATATTAATGACCATTTATTGTTAATTCCTATTATTTTTTGGTGGTAGTGTTGTATGTTTCCCTTCTTCAGTATTAGTTGGTATGGGACTATCTATTGCCTGTGTTTTCATGGGTGTATCTAACTTCCTTAGATTGGATTTTTCCTTCAAGTGCTTTCTGTAGGGCTGGATTTGTGGAGAGATATTGTTTAAATCTGGTTTTATCATGGAATATTTTGTTTACTCCGTCGATGTTGATTGAGAGTTTTGCTTGGTATAATAGTTTGGGTTGGCATCCATGGTCTCTTAGTATCTGCATAACATCTCACCAGGACCTTCTGGCTTTTAGAGTCTCCATTGAGAAGTCAGGTGTTATTCTTATGGGTCTGCCTTTATATGTTATTTGGCCTTTTCCTTTGCAGTTCTTAATATTTTTTCTTTATTCTGTATGTTTAGTGGTTTGATTATTATGTGGCGAGGGGACTTTTTATTTTGATCCAGTCTATTTGGTGTTCAGTAACCTTCTTGTATTTTTATAGGCATTTCCTTCTTTAGGTTAGGAAAGTTTTCTTCTATGATTTTGTTGAATATATTTTCTGTGCCTTTGAGTTGGTATTCTTTTCCTTCTTCTATCCCTATTATTCTTAGGTTTGGTCTTTTCATGGTGTCCCAAATTTCCTGGACATTTTGGGTCATGACTTTGTTGGTTTTAGTGTTTTCTTTGACTGATGAATCTATTTCTTCTACCGTATTGCTGTGGGATGTTCTGTATGGCAAATGTGTTGCTGATTAGTCAATAAATAAAACACTGATTAGCTATTGGCTAGGCAGGAAGTGTAGGCGGGACAAGGAGGAGAATAAAGCTGGGAAGTGGAAGGCTGAGTCAGAGAGACACTGCCAGCCGCCATGATGAGAAACAGCATGTGAAGATGTCAGTAAGCCACGAGCCACGTGGCAAGGTATAGATTTATAAAAGTGGATTAATTTAAGTTGTAAGAACAGTTAGCAAGAAGCCTGCCATGGCCATACAGTTTATAAGCAATATAAGTCTCTGTGTTTACTTGGTTGGGTCTGAGCGGTTGTGGGACTGGCGGGTTGCAGAGATTTATCCTGACTGTGGGCCAGGCAGGAAAACTCTAGCTACACCGTATCTTCAACACCAGAGGTCTGCTCTTCCATCTCTTGCATTCTGTTGGTTATACTTGCATCTGTAGTTCCTGTTCATTTACTCAGATTTTCCACTTCCAGCATTACCTCAGTTTGTGTCTTCTTTACTGACTCCATTTCAGTTTTGAAATCTTGAACTGTTTCCCTCACTTGTTTAATTGCTTTCTCTTGGCTTTCAAGGGATTTACTGATTTCTTCCCATTTTTTTGTTTGACTTTTCCTCGATTTCTTTAAGGGAATTTTTCATTTCCTCTTTTAAGATCTCTAATATCTTCTTAAAGTCATTTTTATGGTAGATATCTCCTGTTTCTTCTGTGTTGGGATATTTAGGTCTTGCTGATGTAGGTTCTGATGGAGCCATATTGGTTTTTATGTTGTTGACTGTATTTTTGCACTGGCGTCTACCCATCTCTTTCTCCACTTGGTGCAAGTGGTGTCTGTATCTGAGGGAGCCTCTCTTGGTCTGATTGATATTCTTGATCCAGTGGGAGCTCTTGGTCTAGTCGATACTGATGGACTTCTTGTCTTAGGGAGCAGTTCTTAGTCCAACTGGCGCTAGTGAGCTCTGTCTCAGGGAGTAGCTGCAGTCTTACCGTGTGGTAGATGGTGGTAGTCTGACCTGTCTGCAAGATGTCTGCCTGCCCAACTGGCCTCTTAGTCCAGTTGGGTGCTGGCAGGCTCTGTTTCAGGGAACATTTGCAGTCTCAGAGGGTGGGTGGGATTTGGGGGAGGTGGGGCTTGGGTTACAGGGTTTGTTGGGGGATGGTGGTGGTCTGTCCTGTGTGCAAGAAGTCTGCCTGCCAACTGGCCTGAAACTGGAACTGCAAGGGGTGGGGGTGTAGGGGTGCAGGGTTGTGCCCCTGGGCCCAAAGCTTAGGGGCTGGGGTGTTTGGGTATGAGGATAAAGACTCACCTCTTAGTCCAGTCAGGTGCTGGCAGGCTCTCGGAATGCTTTTTTCAAAAATATTAACAACTGTTCTGAATCAAGCCAATGTCAGTTTTTGGAAAGCAACATCTACCTCCATACCCTACACAGTGATATCAGGAATACAGCCAGAAATTCTCCTAGCTTCTCTGTCATTCAACACATTCTCTAAACGTAAAAAACCTCAGAATTTCTTGGCGACTTGGTTGTATTTAAATATGTTTTCTTAAAAGAAAATCTTGGTTTAGGATCTTATTTAATATTCACTGTAGGACTGTAAAATGTGTGTGGATATTAATATGAAATATAATGTTACTACTTACCTCATGGAAACAAGCTGAGAATCAGGCGGGAGGGACCTGGCAGACCAAGATCCATTATGATGATGCCCTTAGCTGCTGTTCTGGAAAATAAAATAAACAACTAAACATGCTAATGACAAATGTATGCCTCTGCTTTGTAATTATTAGCAGCAGGTAATATACAAAACTTTTGTGAAGTAGGGTACACTGCTTTCTCTATAGTGATGGGGATCTAAATTTAACCCTTTCGTTACATTTTATATGAATGCATGATAAGTGGGTGACATTGCATGTTTGTGATCTATTGGTTTTTATTTAAAATTATATTTTTAATGCTGAATGCCTTTTTCATAAAGAATGTGATTTCAATACTTGTCAGATGCATATTCAATGAGTATTTTCCCTGATTCTGTATGCTGTCGCTTTGCTTAAAAGATGAAGTCCTTTGCCATACAGAAGCTTTTCAGTTTTATGGGATCCTATATATCAGTTGTCAATTGTAGTGCTGCACTCTCAATGTTCTTTTCAGAAAGTCTTACCTATGCCAATGAGTTCAAGACTATTCCCACCTTCTCTCCTATCAGACTAAATGTATCTAGTCTTATGTTGAGGCCTTTGACACATATGCAGTTGAGTTTTGTGCAGGATGATAAGGATGGATCTGTCTTCATCCTTCCATTTTATTCATGCAGCCCATCCAATTTCACCAGCACCATTTGTTGAAGATGTTGTCTTTTTTTTTCCAGTGTGTATTTTTGGCTTCTTTATTAGGTTCTGTAGGTATATGGACTTATGTCTGGGTCTTCAGTTTGATTCCATGGATCTATGTGTCTGTTTTTATGGCAAGACTATGCTGTTTGTATTATTATAGCTCTTTAATACAACTTGAAATCAAGGACTGTGAGACCTCCAGCAATATTTTTTTTATTAATATTCAGGACTGTTTTAGGTATCCCGGGTTTATTGTGTTTCCATTTCAAGTTGAAAGTTGCTTTTCAATTTCAGTGAAGAATTGTGTTGAAATTTTGATGAAGATTGCATTAAATCACACACACACACACACACACACACACACACACACACACACACACACACGTGCATACACACTCACACACACATGCGCGCACGCACACACACGTAATTTCAAAATTATATATAGCTTACATAGAGGAACTTCTATATAATATAAAATAATGAATATAACAGATTTCATTTTGTGGAACAGAAGAAATTTTAAATCTTGATTAATCAATTACATTTCTCTGTGTAACTTAGGCTTTTCCCAAATCCTAGCTAACATTCTGTACTAGTTATTAATATCTAACAATTAAGCAGTTTTCCATTATAATTTGTACTTATGTCATTATTATGCTTTTCTTAAGTGCTTACTATTGTCTACTGTATTTCAGTGTTACATACAGAAAAACATGAAATACTGAGAAATAATTATTTCACTTTTAAAATATGCATGTCATGTGTAATATGTCTTACTTGACAATTAGACTCTTACTAGTGGTTCCTGCAGGATCTTCTGTTTGCTGTCTTCAGTACAGAAAAATACATATTTCCTTGTAGGTTTTATGGCCTTGATCTCATTGCTAAAGCCAGCAGGTTTCCAGTGCAGAGATATGCCATCTGGGCAAGGAGAAAATGATCTTGCTGGCAAATTATACAGCAGCTAAAGATAAAGGTTTCATTCTGTTCTCTTTCCAGATTTAGATGGCACCTGTCCTCCCGGTTACTATAGCCACATGCACCTGCCCTCCCTGTTACTGTAGCCACATGCACCTGCCCTCCCTGTTACTGTAGCCACATGCACTACATTTTTTTCCAGGCAATTTTGAGAAGACATTTGTGCTCATTCTTGAGACAAAAAAAGATATAACTGTGTATTTATAATAACAGATCTACATATTACATGCAAATTAATAGTCCTCCAGATTTATTAACTAAAAATATGAATATTGATTACTAAGCCAATTGTGCTTTTCATAACCAAATGTAATACACAAAGAGAAAGGGACACAAACAGACACCACATGAAGGATGAATGTCAATTATCACCCAAAGGACCAAACTGAAAATTTCAGAGTACAATGTACAATCAGGAAACCAGAACAAAATGTGTTTTCATTATAGAGAAACAATGTAAACCTCTGCATTTACGCAAGCAGGGGCAAAACACTAAGCTGACTGACTCAGAGCAGAAGACTGTTTATGAATGAGCAGATCTGGGGGATTTTAATGACCCATCTCCTTCCTTTCTAATGGGCTGCATCGATGTATTTGCGTTAACAATGAAATGAATTCAGGAAATCCTGAATTCAAATCCTAATTTTAATTTCTTGTGTTTATGTTAGATTGCATCCTGTGTCTACATAAACATAATATATTTTTCTACCAATTTTATGCCTGCATTATTGGAATAAGTAGAGCATGATAAATACCATACAAATAGTGCATGATCCATATATTTATCATGTTCCTCTCTAGGGTGTAGGATATTAAAATACCAAGACTACTGAAGCTTAGTGTGAAGGTCGTTCCACATGCACTCCAAATATTTACAGAACTTTTGAAGTCCAGAAATTTATATGAAGAAGTATTTATAAGCCAAAACCTGACGGATGTATGTGCATACCTGTGGTCCCTATAATCAGAAGCTGAGGCAGGAGAATTGTCAGTTTGAGGACAGCCTGGACTATATAGTAAGTTGGAAGACAGTAACAAGGATTGGGCTGTAGCTCAATTAACAGAGTGCCTGATTAGTTTACAGGAAGCCCTGGGTTTAATCGCAGGCATGGCATAGAGGGTACATGCCCATAATCCCAGTGCTGGGGAGGTAAAGGTGGGAAGATCAGAAGT
Organism: Peromyscus californicus insignis; assembly: GCF_007827085.1. Classification (NCBI taxonomy): domain Eukaryota; kingdom Metazoa; phylum Chordata; class Mammalia; order Rodentia; family Cricetidae; genus Peromyscus; species Peromyscus californicus. The sequence goes on along the minus strand of NW_026294617.1, from coordinate 134,206,661 downwards.
TCAAGACCATCCTTGACTATATAGTGATACTGAAGCCAGTCTGGGATTCATGACAGCCTGCCTATAAGTTACTTAATTAGTTATGTAAAAGAAAATAATAAAGCCATGCTACCAATTAGCTATATAAACTGTAAAAAACTTTTGAGGTAAACAAATTAGAAGACAAGAGACACAGAGAAAATCATTGAAGACTCCATGTACTTTACATACATTGTAATAGTCAGATTTCTTATCCACAATACTGTATTTAAATTGCTAAGCTGTGTTTGACAATTTAATCTTTCTCAACATGCTCAGGGAACAATTCTAGCAGACAGTGTAAACCCAAGCCTGAAGATAAAAAGGGTTAAACTTTATGCAAAGGACTTAGTGTCACAAATTCCTGAGACACTTTCATGTTCTCCTGTGTGTGACTTTGAATGGTTTTAGACGGCCTGAAGGGCAGTTCAGATTCCCAGGGCCACTTATTTCTCTAGCAATGTATGAATGGATAAGAGTTTTAGCAGTCACAACCTAAATGGTACAAATTGTGAATATTGCTGTGCTCCTAGCTAAAGTCTAAGTAATAAGATAAACAGAATCCTTGTTAAAATCTTATAGAAACACCCTGATTTTATCCTAGTGTCTATGGGTACAAGGATATCTCATTTCAAATCTGAGATGTCTGATGGTTCAGCTGCTACCAAGGGTGTTTTTAGGAATGTGAAGCTAAGATTTTTATCCTCATTTCAAACCAAGGGGAGAACTGGGCATTTCCAACCTTCTACCATCTCACACTTTCACAGTATCAAAACAAAGCCATGTCTCAAATTACAGTTCTCCCATCCAGAAGTCAGGAAGTGAAAGGAGGGTTCAAAGAGTTCTCAGCTCTTGCTGGAATTTTCTAGAAGCAGAATGCTGTCAGCACTGAAGGCATATCCTCTGCTATCCCCGGATGATTAACAACCACAGTAGCTTTTGGTGTCAATCCAAAGATGTTTGATCATAGCGCAGATCTCTGTGGTTCTCACAGGACGGCAGTCCTCTAGAAGAGTGGCTCCAGCACTAGCAAGGCATGCCCTGATTAGAGCTGAAAACCAACCGATCTCACCGACAGCCCTCCACGTTCTCTGTGCATTTAGATGTATGATTTGGTTAGCACTACGTGTTCAATACTGATTCCTTTTAGAGAGATTAGGTGGTCAGTAAATCATCTGAATTGATCTTAACAGACTTCCTGAGATCATGATATAAAAATGATTTTGGAAATGTATATTATAATCATGTTTATAATAAAAGCAAAAGATTCAACTGTCATTTGGCTTAGGGTTAGAAGAGGTGACAAGACGGCCTGGAGGGCTGGGACGTGTTTCTTTAGTGGCTGTCATAGACATAACAGAGAAAGAGTTATGTTTCATGCTCCAGTATAAAAGGAGTGTTCGGGTGCTGAAGCACTTACTGCTTTTCAAGAAGATCAGAGTTTAATTCCCAGCATCCACATCAAGCAGCTCACAACCTCCAGTAACTCCAGCTCTGGGGATCCAATGACCTATTTTGGCTTCCCTAGGTATCTCGGGTGCCAATTTTGTCAAATGGGGGAGTCTAAGTTCAGTAAGACGCCCTGTCTGAGAAAATAAAGTGTGGAGAAGGGACACATGAGGTTTACTGGTGGTTCACGCATGCATGTGCTCGCATGTGTGCACACGTACACATACATACACACTCACACACAGAATAAAATAATTCTTATAAAAGTATGACACTCATTCATCAAGACAGTTTTGTGAAAATATTAACAACACAGTTACTAATATTCACAATGATTAGATTTTGGTAAAGGTTGGAACTCATTTCATATTGTTGACACTGGATTGTATAGAAATATCTAGCTTAGAAGATGTTTTATTTTGTATATATGTTTCATTCCTAATTACCTTTAGAGTTCTTCACCTATCCCATCCTGGGTTAACCTTCCAGCAGTGAGATGTCTTTCTGTATGCTGTGAATATGTGTGTCACCCATTGGTTAATAAATAAAGTTGCATTAGCTTATGTCAGGGCAGGATAAGGTTAGGTGGTACATTCAAAGGAAAGAGGAGATGAAGAAGGGTGGAGCCAAGGGAGACACACAGCCGAAGGGGCAGCAGGACATCAGCAGACTGGTAACACCACGGCCATGTGGTGACACACAGATTAATAGAAATGGGGTAATTTAAGATGAAAGAGCTAGTTAGCACAAAGCCTGAGCCATAGGCCATACAGTTTGTAATTAATGTAAGTCTCTGTGTAATATAAGCAGCTACAGGACTGTGGAAGGGAGACATTCTTCCAACTCTGAGGCTGGACAGGACACAGAGAAACTTCCCTCTATGCCTTCCCTTTGTTTAATGCTGTAAACATAGAGTAGAAGGCCTGTGTTCACTGCTTCCCAGTCTGCATGTCACTTTTTCTCCTTTTCCCATCCTGCGAAGGCAACAAGGATGACTTATTGGCCAGTGACAAGTGGACCTGGCTTCTGCTCCTGAGCCATCTGTCCATCGTCACTCAGGCCTTTTCCTCTTCTTCCCTAAGCTTTCCTCTCTGGCTCTCCTGATTCTCATTTTCCACAGTCTCTGTAATTACCCAAGGCCCATACATATTACTATGGAGAACCAGAAGACCCTTCAGTGAGTCACATGGGCAACCCCCCTTAGCCATGTAGTGTAAATTATCCGTAGGTTTCAGCAGGGTATTGACGCCTTTTGGATCCATTATTGCACCCGATGAGGGGAGGGAGACACTGAGCAAAGGGCCCACCAAAGAATGAAGATGCCAACAACTTACAACTGCATGTGCAGATTTGTATTTCTATTATATAAAGCCATATAAAAGTTAACTACAAACACTTTGTAGATTAACTCCATTCCATTTCATTTTTCAGTCTTTGGAAAACTAGAATAAATAATGGGAAAATATGTAGCTTTCAAGGATTTTATTATAAATTTCTCTAAGGTGATAAGCTTCTCTTGCTTTTACAGTTGTGGCTTTTTATTGAATAGAGATTTCCTTCTACCTTCAGTGTGTTGTGGTTCTCTGACTGTGAACAGTACTGTTTTAGTTTAACACAGGTGTTGCTTCATTCTTCATATAGCAGAGAAAGGTGAATCTCTATCAGCCTCTACAGCAACTGGATGTTTACATTACAATCTACTTCTATGCTGTCCACAGTGTAAACAATGAGAGTCACATCAGAGGATGAGTGCTGCAGATGAATGTCCAACTGTTTATAGTTTTATTTCCCAAATATATAGATTTTTGTACATGTCTTATCTTTGCATAAGAAATAGAGGAAGTAAGCAAAAAGACACCTATTTTGTCAATGACATGGGATAGCAAAGCTTTCCCTACATGCCAGACTATAGAATTAGAAAGTTCTGCTCATCTACACATCTAAGCTTCAGAGCAAACACACAAGGTAGACTTTCTCTTCCTTCTCTTTAAATGTGTAGAAAGTGGGGGAACTAGAACTTAAGAAACTTTCCTATAGACACAGAAAAATGATTTGTGCCCAGTCACCCAGTTTTTCACATCCAAAATCACATCTTCTTGGTCACTTTATCTTTATTAATGGCCATACTTGAAATAATTTTCCTTCTTATGTTGTCAGTTGGCCATCAGAATGACACATTTTGCCAGAGTCCCTAATTCTCAAAGTCTGAAGCAATCACTTTTCAGCTTAGAAGTACAAAGAACTTGAGATGTCCCAAGGAGTTGCCTACAGTTTAAAGTCAACATGTCTTCACATTGCCAAGTCAGCAGCTGCTTCAGTCCACTCAAGGGCTCCGAGTGGGTTGATTAACAGTAAAGGATGGAGTAACCTCATTGCTGCTTCTCCTCGAAGAAGCCCCCTGTGCCAGCAGGTCTGAGCTAACTCATGAAAAATCTCTTCATAGTATGAAATGATTTTGTTTATAGTGATTGGTTCCAACATTCCATTGTCCAAACCACAGTGTCATTCCCCTAGATCTGAGGGGAAAAGGGAAGGAAAGGCTCTGCAAAGCTGTGGGATAAACCATAACACAGCCCTTGCACTGACGGGTGCCTCTGTCTCACCCATTCCCTACACAAGAAATTTAAATTCTCCCTTATTATTTTGTCCTTACATATTTTAAAATGATCTTTCAGTTTATGAATTACTAAACTGACCCTGCAAGGATGGCTCAGTGCTACCAAACCTGATGTTCTGAGTTCCATTCCTAGGGCCCAGATATTGGAAGTGGAGAATCAGTTCATATATTCCTCTAACCTACACACACACACACACACACACACACACACACACACACGTAAATGTAAAAAAGTAAAACACAAAATAAATTCCTAGAGATGAGGGGTCCACCTCAGTACTCCCAACACCCTAGAACTAGAAGAGTGGTCTGAGATGGGACACTGCCATGTTGGGGGGGCCCTTCCTGCTCTTGGTCCTTGGTTGGCTGTGTTGTCTTGCTGAACACACTCTTTCTCAGTGGGTGGGGCCACCCTCTAACAAGTGCAACCAAATTCGACCCAACCAGCATTTACTGAGTGGAAAGGACATCAGCTGCTCTGTCTGGAGCCTTATTTATGTGCTGTGTGGCATAGATGCAATTATTAACCCTGGGTTCTGGTTTGCTCATCTGTATGAATACAGCAACAATTAGGAAGAAAATAAGAGAATAAGCACCCTAAGTAGGGTAGATACATATGATCTTATACAGGCCCCGAAGTTCTACAGATTTGTGCATCTTCCCTGTGGGGTTTGTCAGGATCTGGCAACAAGGGTCCATTGTCTGGCCCAGAAATATTTTAAATCACACAGGACAGAGAGGAAGGCAGTCAATGTTGGGACTGAAATGACAATGTTGGGGAAAAACGTGGATAACTGTGGCATGCTCAAGATACTTGTCACCAAAAAGACAAGGTTGGAAGCCAAGTTTAGTTACCAATAAAAACAGGCAAATTGAGAAGCCCCAGCTGAGAAAGGAATAAGTAGAGTCACTGGGTGCCAGCTAATAGCTTTGCCTAGAGCTGTGTTTAATAAGATGAGAGGCTATAGCTTTGGATTCTTCTGGCAGGAGCCAGTTAACATGATCTCCTGCACATACGGAGTCAGGGTGCTAAATTCTTGAATGTAGAGAGAAAGTCACAAAATCACAGAAACTCTTTTATTTTCCTTTTACATTGATGGACCAATTTCTACACTTCAGGGACACATTTCATTTCTAGGGTGCTGAACATTTTAAGACCTATTGTGAGACATAAATAATGGGGAGCTTTGATCTACATACCGTCCCTTAGTTGAGATACATTCTACCAACAAATGACAAGAATGGTACATTTCTAGTTCTCCTTGAAAAAACTAAGAAACACATTCCTGAAATATAAAAGAGATGGGCATTTCATTTTGTACAATGGCTTTCATTACAATTCATAGAAACAGGGTCAGAATCTTATTTTACCTCATGAAGATCAAATGTTCTTTTTATTATTACTAGTAATACCAGTTTTAGACTGTGAGCATATGACTACATCTTTTGTAAAAAGTACGTAGAGGAGATACAAGAGTGTAATTTAAAATCTCACCACTTAGATGTGGCATTCAGGAAACAGGGTAGACTGAAGCCGTGAGAGTAGACTTGCGGGTTCTCCACAGTCCTCAAGTGTGAGTGTCAAATCACCCAAACTTTCAGTGCAGCCCCCACTACTCCTGAAGGCTACTCTAGAGTGCACAAGGCAGCGAGCTTCATTCAGTGCAGCCCCCACTACTCCTGAAGGCTACTCCAGAGTGCACAAGGCAGCAAGCTTCATTCAGGACTCTGTTTTATCACGAAATCAAGTAAAATATCCATGCAGTGGCTGGAGTGTGGGACACATTAGGAGTGATTAGCTGTATTCATGAATCCACAATCACACCTGCAAATGAGGAGGAATCTATAGAAATAGGAAGCTTCTCAAAGCCATGAATATGCATGCAGCATGTACTTCCAGAAATAGCATAATAAAAATAGTTTGTGAATCTTCAGGATCCAGCAAACTGCTTTTATTTTCTGGATGTTGGAACTCAGCTATTTTGACAAAAACATAATAAAACTGAAGTTCAACTTTTAGAGGTCAGTACTCTTCATTTCAGAATACTTTGTTTTAGATGTGCTGGAGACACCCAGAAAACCTCAGGTGACTGTACTCCTGAGGGCCTGTGAAAAGGGGAAGTGAGAGGAGAGAATGATGGAACAGAAGACTGAAGAGAGGAGGGGGCGAGGGGGACGAATAATGGAGTAAAGGAAGGAGAGAAGTAAGAGAGGAAGGAAAAGAAGTAGGAAGGAACCATGGAAAGATGGAAAGGAAGAGGAAAAGAAGGAGAGAGGGAGAGGCAGCAGAGGAAGGAAGGGGGAATGGGAGGGAGGGATAGAGGAGGGACAGAGGAATCAGGAAGGAAGAATGAATGAATAGATTATATGTTAAGCAGTGCCTGGGCTTCCCTCGTTATGGCTGTACGTTTATTAATTCCTTTTTAATTTGAGGAAAAGCATATCTATAAGTTGTTTTAAAACAATCATTTGAATCTCTATCAGTCTTTTATCCTTTTAAAAGAAATGAATTGCAGATCTATTTTCAGAGAGATTTTCCATTGAGAGTGGTAGTGTATTGTCTTTGTAGGCTGGGACTGCAGCAGTCAAATGTAGGTTGGCAGTATCACCATTCATTCTGAGCACATGTCTTATGGATTCTTGGAGACCAGTAGCATTTCCAGATCCTCCACAGTCCATTCATATGATTGTAAATACCTCCACCATTTCCTGCTTAACAGTAACAGAGAATTAAAGGTGTGGAAAATCCTAGAGCTTTTTCAGAGATGAGCAGGAGGGCAGTTAAGACAGCACAGACATTGACAAGTTAATTTTATCTTTGCTAATCGCATTGATTTCTTCTTTCTAGATTTAGAGCTTATATTACCAGCTTCTTTGTGTGTCATACATCCATGTCATCCATACTCATTAGCGTTACAAACCTCTGGGGCAGAGTGGTTGCAGTGATGCCTGAGATGCATGCTGCTTTCTGGGACAGTGATTAACCCAATAAATAGAAGCCAAAGGGGAAGGCCTCACTGGTTTCATTAAATGTTGTCTCATTACCATCCATACTTTGTAATCTATTGCATCACCTCTCTATCTGGAGAAGACATCCTAATTAAAATAACAAGAATTCTTTCATCCCCTTAACAAGTTAGCTGTTTTTTTTTTAAAGAAGATGTGTGTGTGTGTGTGTGTGTGTGTGTGTGTGTACACCTTCATTTTATTTTGTCTAATTTAATTGGTGGTAGAAACTTAGGTAATGATCTAATATGATTCAAACATTGTAATGCTGAGATGTCGGGTGAACCTTCTCAAAATGATGTACTGGTTAGTTTTAGTCAATTTAACACAAACCTAGATATATCTTGGAAGAGAGATTGTCTCTGTCAAATTGCCCTGTGGACCCATCTGTAGGGCACTTTGTTGATTGACAATTAATATGGGAGGATTCATATGGACAGTGCCGCCCGTATGGTCCTGGGTCTATAAGCTGAAAGAAACCCTTTCCTCCCCAAGTTGCTTTTGGTCATGGTCTCTAGCACAGAAATAGACAGCAAACTAGGAGAGACGACAAGCAGTTTAAGGAAACCACGGGGTTTTTTTTGTTTTGTTTTGTTTTGTTTTCATTTTACATATGGGTTTATTATGTGGAGAAATAATTTTATTATTCTGACAATTTCCCCTTAGTAAATCATGATCCTTCGTCCTTCAGTCCTTGCACTCAGCTCCTCACACATGGTAGATATTTCACAAGGAATTTTCTAAGATGTTATTATTAAAGACCTAGTCTGGACTGTTTGCTTTACTCAGAGATATGCTGCACTGAGAAGTCAGTGGCGAAAGTAACCTGATTATTCACTGCCTGTAAAGGAGAGATGGCCTGTGCTTTGAATCCACTGTTTTCTGAGGAACTCCAATGAAAAGACCAATCTCTACTGTCCTGACAAGCTTGGGAAAATATGAAATCAGGCCAAGAATATTTCCCAAGGGTTTCTGGATATACTTCATAAGTTATTAGTAAATAAAAAGTGCATTTTGGGAAAAGGCATCAAGAATTTGGAAGACAAACATAGGGTGTACTACAGATAGTTTCCAATCGGCATATTTGACTGATCAGTTATGAATGAGTGACTCTAGCAGATCCCATGTGTTCTCATGACAATAGACACGGACTCAGAAAGCTGGTTTCTCTGCCTAGTCTGGCCAGAGCAGAGGATAACATGCCCCCAGCAATGCTTTCCTGTTGTGAGTTTAGGCCACCTCCTGGGTGGTGCTGACTGCTTCACCTTTTTACTCAAGTGACAATTCATATTTAGAAGAGTCCAAAGCCTGTAATGATCACATTCATAGAGGGTATAGCTGAGTGTGCCTTACTGTGTTAACCTCACACAGGTCACAACAGATCAAAGCATGCATGTCAGGAAAGGCCAAGATGTGCATGTTAAGGGTATCCCTGGCTCTTACTGCATGCCCTGAAGGAGGAAATGGTCATCTGAAGGTCAAAGTGTAGTAGAGCCTGTAGAAGCAACTCTTTACATTTACACTAGAGGACAAGGGTCAAATAGATTATTGTTTTCTTGTGTTATTTATTTTGAGGCATTAATTTACCCTGAAAAATGTATTCAGTACTCACTTGCTGTGTATGAGGCATAGGGATCAGAAATAAAATATATCCTTCCTTCCTTCAAGGAGCACACAGTTCAGCATATAGAAGTTCAGCCTGGAAGAGCATGACCTCACTGCCTCTGGCATCATTCAAGATGTATTTACTCAACACTGGCATTTTGACAATAAAGGGGTAACAGTTCCAGGGCTACTGACAAGGGGCAGAATTAATTATTATTTATTATTTCATGTTAATAAATAAAGATGCAAGACACTCCAAGACAAGGCACAGGTATCAGACCTAGAGTAATAGTGTAAAACTGAAGATTACATCAAACTGACATGGCTTCATTTGCTGGCCACTCTGGTGAAAGCCTGTCTTTAATGTAAGAGACAACAGGCTCATCTAGAGTGTCATGCCCATCCGTTATAAATGGCCAAACACAGCAGTGAAGAAAGCTAACCTACCATCCTTCAAATTTAACCTGCTGACATCTGCCAAATAACATATCATTTAATCCAGTTAAATACAGTGGGACTGCTTTCCTTTCTTCTAGATTTTTAAAGTAGAAACAATATAGGGAATGATTGATTGTTTCAAATGAAAAAATGAAGAAACCAGTGCAATCTCAACTTGTACCGCTGTATAACAACTTAAATCATTAATATACCTCAGCTATGTTTCTTTGTAAGTGTGCTGAGAATAGGATTTGGTTGAGATTTCAGAGAGAAAATAGTTTCTATGATCCAGACAGTAACTATATCTAGAAGCTAAAAATAAAATGAGAATATTTAAGTTATTGCATTATTGTATGCCGAATGACAAAAATAAATTTCAAACTGTTATCTACAAGTAATAAATTGGAAAAACTATATATGAACATTTATTACTTACAGTTAATTTGATCACTAAAACCTTCAGAGTCAGAAGGAACAATGGTCAACTGTATGCATTTGTGAAATTCTCAATAAATGAGATATTCATTTGAAATGTACACTCAGAACTATGTAGTGATTTGCATAAAAGGCAATAGCCAATAACTTCTCTTTTCTAAAACCTCATTGTATGCTCTTCACACGTCTCTGTGCTTAACAAGTGCACACACTGACATTTCTAGGGACCTATAGGAAAATTATCACTGTTATCTTTATTTAGAAGGTGAAATGAAGCAGAGACCAACTGCCTTATCCAATGAGTCACAACTTTAATTTGGCCACAGCCTTGATTTTAACATTAACGCCCTCTACAGAGATGTTACTCAGTGAGTTTTGTTTTCTCTTGAGTTGATTGCTTTTTCTCCATATTTTTTCTGACTCCTAAGAGTACAAAGCCACTGCAGCTACCTGGTTTCCAGTTGTAACTTCTAAGTGTTGCTTCTATATGTCACGATAGCTAATCCCATGACCAGAAGACATCCAATCAATGCAATACCTGTGAAAGCCCATTCTGGAACAGCACTGATGAAATGAGTTAGTATTATAGGATCATTTTAAAAAATTTTTAAATAATCAAAGCCCCAGTCTGACTTGACTTTATTTAGTCATTTTAATCAAATCTGAACTCAGATTCCTTTATCACTTTCCTGAGATTAATTGAATTATGATGAATTTACTTTCTGTGGGATAGTCTAAGCATCTCAGAAGAGCTTCTGCATCTTTTCATTCCACTTATTTAGGGCACAGAGAGGTCACATTAACAGCTGGGCCACAGCTCTAGCTCCGTCGATGCTCTGACTCTGTCCTCTGTGTTTCAGAGCGTTTTGATATCTCTCCAATCTTTACCATCTGACCACCATAGTTCTCCCTGTTTTGTTAGAAACCAAACATTAAGGTCTGTATTTCTAAAACTTTTATGTATTGAAAACTTGGATATTTTATTTTATATTTTAATAATTAAATATATATTATAAATTTAAGGATGAATATTATACTCTTATATTTTAAAAACTAATTGCATAATTATCATATAGAAACAACTGTATTTTTACTAAACATAGCTACTTCTAAATTATTTTTAACATGAAACCAGCAATAATCAAACACTAATAATTATCTAATTTTACTTATTGGTGTTTGAATATTTGCATTTGTTTATACTCCTATTTACATTGACTAATGTTTAACTATATTTTATTATTTTATGTAATTATATATAAATTGCATAAACATAATTTTCCTTCTTTAGTTCCTAGTTACTCACAAATATTTTTTAATTTTTTTATTCATTTTACATACTCACCACAGATTCCCCTCTCGAACCTCCTGCTCCCCCCTCTGCACCTCCCCTCCCCTCAAAACCCACTCCACCCCTCATCCCCTCCTCCAAAAGTGTAAATAGCATGAACTGTATCATGAATACTGTTATTTTATCTTCACAGATTTGATTATCTCACATTTAATTTATTTTAGATATTTATATTTATTTAATATTTATCAGATTTTTTAAAGTCAAGCATTTACTAAAATTCATAAGTAATTCTAACTCTTTCCTGGGTTAGGCAATTTAAGAGACTAGCAATGTAGTTTTAATGAAAAACATTTTTAATATTTTAGGTCAACAAAGAGTATCGGTTTTTGAGAAAGTAGAATTTTGAGAATTGATAACACATATTGGCAAATACATCTCTACAACTAATCAACTAGTCCGTTGTTAAGAGAATGCTGTTGAAATCAGTTGGGTACTTCATTTTTGTTTGTTTTTTGAGACAGGGTCTCACTTATGGCCTGGAACCCAGAGACCCTCCTGCCTTTGCCTTCTGAGTGCTGGAATTAAAAGCATGGTGGCAGGTCCAGCTCTGCATACTTTTTTCAGCATCACACAATGGCCTCTTGGCGGCCTCCCAGCAGGAAACTTTGCATGGTATAAGAAACTCTGTGGAACCTAGGTGCATGACTCCACAATCTCCTTGATGGTTTTACAGAGCCAGTCCCTTTTGTAGCTGCTGCTGCAAACTTCTGCAGTAGCTTGAGGGCCTGTTCCCCTCCCAGCAGGATCGGCCTCCGTGTACCTCCCCTGTGTGACCTGGAAAACCATGTCCCTTGGCAGCTGTTTTCACGCGGAGAAACTCATCAGCTGAATTCACAGCTCAGGTATCTCCCTCCAAATGAGTTTGCATTTTTTACTGGAGCTTTTGTTTGATGGGTCTCATTCTCAGGGCAGTTTCTCTTGTTCAGGGACTCAAGGTGTCAGGTTTTTCCCTACCTGTGCTAATCACCTTTGATTCAGTCCAGGGCCCCAGCCTCCTGATGATCAGGGTGCCTTTAGAATGAGTCTTCCTCCATCATTTAAAGCACTCTAGAAACAGCCTCATAGATACACCATCCAGAGGTCAGTTAGGATTACAAATTGTCAAGTTCACAATGACCATCAATCTCTACATTAGATGTGCAATGCTATTTATAAGGTGAGCATGTTATAAACCAATATTCATAATTATTGATGCAACTAATGAAAGACAGACTAAAAAAACTGACAACTGTTATTAACAGGGCTTATGTGTAATAATTGATAATTTAAATGATACTATCTTTACTCTTTGAACATGGGAAATATAAAAAAAAATCTTTAGGATATTTAACTTCAGTCAAAATAATTTAGATATTGCAGTTCTCATAAATAATTGATCAGTTGTACAATATTTATTTTCTGAAAATGAAGAAAACAGTTTAATACACAGGTATTTCTATTTAGGGAGAGTTCTTTCTTTTTTTTTTTTTTTTTTTTTTTTGGTTTTTCGAGACAGGGTTTCTCTGTGTAGCTTTGCGCCTTTCCTGGAACTCACTTGGTAGCCCAGGCTGGCCTCGAACTCACAGAGATCCGCCTGGCTCTGCCTCCCGAGTGCTGGGATTAAAGGCGTGTGCCACCACCGCCCGGCGAGAGTTCTTTCTTAAGGCATTTATTGCATAAAATAGCAGATCTCTAACTTCTACATGGGATGTTATAGCAGTTTATTTGTGTATTGGTCACTGAATGTCACTAGAAAGCCACTAGATTCTCTTTGTATTTCCTCTCTATTGACAAATACTGTAGAGTCATAGTCCAGTGAGAACAGAATCTCAGCAGTGGTTGGTGGTGCTAACATCCACTCTATTGCTTCTGGCAAAAAGCTGTGTCATTATAGCTAATCTCAGGTTCATTCTGGGACTAGATCAGCTTTTTTCCTCTCTCTCTCAAGAATCTGTACCCTCACATGAAGAGAATCTTACAAAACTACATACCTTTTCCAATTCTCTAATGTTCTGAAATTCATCTCTAGCAATTGACCTTTTAAGACTTGAAAGTGGTACATCCAGTTGTGTTGTTAATAAACTGACAATACTTAATGGAAAAAGGAACATTAAAAGTTGTAAACTGGGAAGGGAAATGGTTGTGTTGTAAACCTGAGGGTGACTTAAGAATTTTGAAACAAGTTTTGCTCATAATTTTATTCAAAGGAGTGAATTATGGTAAACATATATGTCCATATAAATTTAAAAATATAATTAAATAAGAACAAATGTTCTACAGCAATGGAATAATTTTATTGTAGTTTAATTGGCAGTTTCCCTGTACTGGTAGTTGGAATATACTGTATTACAGTTTAATTGTTTTTCATGTACCTACTGCTTCATAATTACAGGCATGATGTATAATCTATGCCATTTTAGATGTTGTAACACCTAAACATGATGTCTAAACCCATCTAGGCACGGTGGCTCTTGAGAGACAGGTTAGCAGGTAAGAGGACTCTGTTTTGCAGAGAACTTGAGTTCAGTTCCCAACAGTAATTGGGTGGCTCACAACTACCTGCAACCTCATCTCTAGCTTCTGGCATCTGTGGACACACACACACACACACACACACACACACACACACACACAAACACAAGAATAGATACAAATAAAAAGACAGACATTTCCTGCCGGTAAACAGAAGGGATGACTAAACGTGGAGACTAAAAGCCAGCAACTAACTTGTAAAAGTGCAGGTGGGCGATGAAGTTGATCTAAGTGAGGTGCTACAGGGATTGAATCATGGAAAAGGCCCATCAGAGGCAGCTCAAAGGAAGGGAAAGACAGTTTACCAACGTGTTCATCTGTCATGGGGAGACAGAAAGAAAATTATAAAAACAACTGCCAAGGCTGCCAATGGCTACTGGTTTGTTTCTGAAGAATATTGTGATTGAGATGTTAAGATTTGTGGGGATGTAATATGAGAAATTGCTCATAAGGTAAAAACGAAGGAGGATACAACATATTGTCAGGTACATATGACTGTGGATCCACAAATGTCACGTGATCTGAGTAAATTTAGGAAGATCTGTACATTCTGCAATGTGTAAAGTACTGAAATAAGAATGAATTCACAGAAGAGCTCCATTCTTTCACCACATTTTATATGTGTAGGTGTTTATGATGTCCTAAACTGAAAATTTTTTTTGAAAAAATAAATATTCCCCCAGTCTGAGATTAAAGTCTCTAGTCTTGTTTCATCAGTATCTGGGAAGGGTGCACACAACTGCTCTGTTAGAAGACACTTCCTGCCACACACACACACACACACACACACACACACACACACACACACACGCACACACACACACACAAACTCACCAACCAGATACCCTTATCCAGGGATTTGCTTGGTATAACTGCAGTCCTTTGATGACAATATATGATTTATTCACCATGCCCATCTGGCTGTGAAGTTTGCAGACTTCTTTGTGGTTGAAACTACCTGTGGCTGATTTACTACTTTTACAAACAATAGCCCCTCACAGCAGCTCATGATGCAGAGTAGAATATATGCCCACTGCATGCTAATACGTGAATTAAACATGGATTTTCCTAAGGTAATAATATGAGGAACCTGAAAGACACCACCTGTTTCCACGTGTGTGACTGGAGCCAGGTGATGGTGAAAACCTGTGTTTGGTGTACAACTCTTTTTCACAATATACCTTCTCCAATCTTAGAGAAAATTCCTAACAGTGTCACATTCTGAGTTTAGTGTTTTTCTTCTTCCACATTCAAACCTTTTCCCCTGAGAAGAACCAGTGGGCATATATTTATGATCTAGTGAGCCTGGGTTTTGCTTTGATTTTGAGGATATCAGTGATATGTGCCAGACTTGCCTTTTTACCACTTGACTGAAACAAACTAGTAGTAAGCTATCTCTCTGTTTCTTCAAAGATTGATAATTTTGAGGAACTGCCAAAAATTTCTATTACTTTTAAGTTCCACAGAAAATGTTTTTCAATAATGATATCATTTATTTAGATTTATTGACAGCAAAACAAAACCTTTTTTATTTCCCTTCAAATACAAAACTTTTTAAACATCTGTACTTATGAAAATTATTAATACATTATGTTTCTGAAAGCTTCAATTTTGATTACAATTTCTGAGAAATTATTATGGTAATTTGAATATAATTGGTTCCCATAAGCTCATAGGGAGAGGTACTATGAGGTGTGGCTTTGTTGAAGTAGGTATAGCCTTGTTCGAGGAAGTGCATCACTGTGGAGGTAGATTTGTAGGTCTCATATATACTCAAGCCACACCAGTGACTCAGTTCATTTCCTATTGCCTGAATATCAAGTTGTAAAACTCTCAGCTCTTTCTCTAGCACCATGAATGCCTGCATGTCATTGTGTCCCACCATGGTGATAATGGACTGAAGCTCAGAACTGTAAGCTATCCAATTAAATTATTGCCTTTATAAGAGTTGTCATGGTCATAGTGTCTCTTCATAGCAATAGAAACTCTAAGACAGAAGTTGGTACCAAGGACTGGGATGTTGGTGTGATGGACCTGACTATGCTCTTGTTTGAACGAATATGGACTTGGGACTATGGATTATAAGAACAACTGAATGCATTGATTTCAGCTTAAAAGTCCATCCTAGTAAGATCATGGAAGACAGTAGTGATGAGTGTGATTTGCTGAACTATTGGAGCCTAGTTTAAGAAGTTTCAGAGGAGAAGAATATTAATATGTGGCCTAGAGATCGTTCTTGTGATATTTTGGTGAAGAATGTGGCTTCTTTTTTGCCCTTGTCAGAAAAGTCTGCCAGAGGGTAAAGTGAAGAGTTTTGGATTAATTATATTGGCAGAGGAAATTTCAAAACAGCCTAGTATTGAGTCTGTCCTGTGGTTGTTAGTGTTAAGTCTAATGAAGATTTATAATAACCAAAAGGCTCAAGCTGAACAAGGAAAAATACAAAATGTACAATTTGAGAAGAAAAGGAGCACCAGGAAGTAGAATGGAGCTCAGTCTTGTGTTCAAGGAGATAAACAGATTTAAAAGTTGAAGAAAGGGAGTGGTGACCTCAGGGCACCATCCAACCCAGCTAAGTTTCCTACCTGTGAAAAGGAGTTAAAGAAAAACTTAGAGCCAGGTGTAGTGGTTTTAATCCCTTTAATCCCAGCATTCAGAAGGCAGAGCTGGTGGATCTCTGAGTCTGAGGCCATCTTGGGCTACAGATTCAGTTCCAGGACAGTCAAGCTTAGGCAGTGAAGGACACAATGGAAAACAGAAAGTTGGTGAAACTATAATTGAATGAGAAGGCCAACTTCCAGCTCCAGCAAGCAGCAGAACTTAGCAACTTCAGCCTCAGGGTTCTGGCTTTAGAGTCAAGGATAGAAGAAAGGGAATATGGACTATTCCTGTGTGACTAAGGAAAGCTGCTTAGGTCAGGAATATGTAAGGGGTGTCTCTGAATGGAGATCCAGGGAGGCCATTGTGTGAAGCTGTGAAGGTTAACCCTAAATTTCTTTGAAGAAAGCAAGATATTAGAGATGCCAGAGTCTTGGGATGCCTGCTGAGGAAAGCTGCTAAGATGGAGTAGGACCAGTCCAAGAGAAAGAAGTGGGTTGCAGTAAACAAAGATGAAAAGAGTTGGCTATCTGAAGATTGTTTTGACAAGGTCATGGAGATGCAGCATTTGGAGTTTGCCCAGCTGGTTTTTGCTCATGTTTTGGTTCAGTATTTCTTCATTATGCTCTCTTCCTTACATTTCAGAATAGTAATGTATATCCTGTGACATTATATGTTGGAAATATGTGATCTGTTTATTATTATTATTTTAATTTTACAGGGATTACAGTTAAGAGATTGCATGAGTCTCAGGAAAGACTTTACAGTTGAAGAAGGAGTGAAGATGGCATACAGGTGTTTGAATGAATGTTAAACCTCTGAATGAATGTTAAACCTCAGAGGTTTTTCTTTATGTTAAACAGCACAGAAATTGGAGAGTAGAATTTGGGGAGCATGATAAGTATTGACCTTATTTATAACCACAATTAAACCATCTTGAAGTGATCAGTAGTAGTCACTAAATTTGATCCTCTTTTATTTTTTGAAAATGGGACTTCAATGTTAAATGCTCTAATGTCATAACATAAAAGTGTTCCCCTAAAGTTAAAAACAAACAAAAATAAAAGCCAACTTTTTTTTTTACACAGGTTTGTTAAAAATCTAGAGTGGTATTCATTGTTTTATCTAAGATTAAGGTGTGTTAGACTCCAGTTAGGATTAGGGCTAGGGTTAGAGCTGTATCTATCCTGGGCTACCAATTCTTCAGATTAGCCCACTACTACACTGATTCAATTACTTTAAATTAAAATGTCATTTTGTTGTGTTTTTAGGAGTGTTTCCCTAATAATAAGGAACTTGTTTGGGATAATGTTATGAAGTGATCCATTTTTGTTGTCACATATGCAGCTGAGGTTGAGCATGAGTGTGCATGTGGCACCAGAGCTGGGTCAGCTTACATAAGCAGTGGAGTTGCTGAGTCCTGTAGGAAAACACTACTTGAACAGGAAAGGAAGGGGAAATGGCAAGCACTGGGCTGATAGATTGTTTGGGTGTGAAGCAACACCTTTCTTTTCTGCCTGGTAACAGCTGACACATACATGCCTTCTTATCAGAGGGAGGCAAAGCCTTAGCAGTTACTTAGAAATGGCAGAAGTGAGGTCTAAGTATTGTGTCCCAGAGAATGCAGGGTAGCCTCAAAGACTCAGAGTAGTTAGAAAGAAACTATGGAAGAAACTATGAGTTTGAAAGAAGGAACCCAAAGAATCAATCTATGAAAAAAAGTACAACTAGAATTGAAAAACAGTCAATTACAGATATGGAAGTCATTGGAAAGAGGACAGAGGGCCAAGCAAGCTGTGGAAAATCTGAACATTTCCTTAGCAAGGCTTCTCATTGTATTGTAAATTGTAATGAATCTCTTTGTGCAGACTGTGAACAGATGATGGTTTGGCCTGCCATCATCTCTCACATCTTCCCTCTATGGTGCAGCCATCTGAGGTTGATGCTGCTGACCACACTCTTGTTCCTTGAAGCACTGATCCATACCAACCTTCTGGGGCTAAATCTTGGCACCATTTTAGCCTTTTCTCTCTATCCACTCAGAAATGTTCAACACTCTATTTGCTTCATCAGTTCCTTCTTCAAACATCTAAAAAACTGGATTTATTTAGTAAATTTATATGTCTATCGAAATTATGTGTGCCATTTGTATCTATGTCTGTTACTATATCCTATCAGTTATCTATCATCATCTATCTGGCATTTGTCAGTTCATTTATTTTATAACCTCTTATCTATCTATCTTTCATCAATGTATTTATGTCTATAATCCATTTTAATCATTACAATCTGTCTGCCACCTATCACCAATTTGCCATCCATGTATCATTAAGTTATTTGTCATCTATCAACTATCATGCATCTACATTTATCATCTGTCTACTATGTATCTATTTCTACCACCTTCTCTATATCAATCTTTATCTATCTATCTATCTATCTATCTATCTATCTATCTATCTATCTATCATCTAGCAATTTATCATCTATTTATATATCTATCTCTCTTTCATCTAACAATCTATCAATTTATCTATCATCTATCTCTCTATCATCTATCTATCTATATCTATATATCTATCTCTCTCTCTATCTGTCATCTAGCAATCTATCATCTATTTATCTATCATCTATATCTATCTATCTATCTATCTATCTATCTATCTATCTATCTATCTAACATGTATCTATTTCTACCATCTTCTCTATATCAATCTTGTATCATCTATCTGTCTATCATCTATCTGCCTATCATCTATCTATCATCTATCTACCATACTCGTATCCTTGCCATGAAAATAAAATGATTTTGTCTCCATTGCAAGGCTGTTCATATTCATATTAAGACACTAGGTAGATATAGACAAATTCACCTTGTGGGAATGTATGTATATGCATTTGAAAGAGAACATTACTGATTGACCCCAACCCCAATTTTATGGCTTGAATAAGCCATTTTCCTAAAGTTCAAAATCATATTCGTATTAAATCTACTGATGTACTAGACTGAGATGCATTGCTTGGCACCTATAAGCATCCTTTCAATTTTGCGTCTTGGATACATCTAAAGGGATGAAGACCAAGACCCACATTGGGGCCAAATTTGTGTTCCTCTAAAGCATTTTCTATTTTATGATATTTTGATGCACTTTAAAATGAAGTAAATTTAAGAGTTTTCCAGTGTTTCTGATTGTAAAGATGGATAGCTAAAGCCAGCTCTCAATAGAATTATGGTGGTGAAATAATCGGGCAATTATATACTGCTTGCGTGCCTGTATTTCCATGTTCTTCACAAAGGTTGCCTCTGAAAAATAGTCACTTAATGAAATTCTTAGCTCAGGCCACAATGACTTCTTTGACAGAGTGAAGCTGTTAGGGAGATGTAAGCATAGCCATTATAAGCTGGTCATGATTAATAACAGTGTCTGATGAATACGTAGTGGCTCTTTGCTGAACTGATGGTGGGTGATTATACACTGGGGCTGTTGTCGAACGCTTCCATATAAATTAGATGAATGAGTTCCTTGTTAAGAATTTTAAAAGGCAAATGATATTGACTACATTTATATGGCTAGAGGCCAAAGAAATATTATTCAAATCCACAGCTAATGGGATATTCTAAGAGCAGTACATTTCTATATGGACATGTGGATTTTGAGCCAAGTTTTATTATTATTATTATTCTTTTTTTGCCTTTGAGGCATCAGACAGAGATTGTGTCCTGAGTCACAAACAATGCAAACTACAAAAAAAAATCTATGGAAATACATTTAAAATGTCAGTCACATGACATATGAGTTTACAAAATGCCCTTCTATTTTCATTTCTTTAAACTAACTTTCTTAAGTTAGCAAAAAGAGCAGCAGGCTTCATTGTTTCTTCATACTCTGTTCTTACTCAATTGTCTCCCCCATGACCCCCTCTATACTGTGGTCTCCTCTTACTGCCCCGCCCCCATGTAGCTCCTGTCTTCTTTCATTTTACACAAACAGCTTCACCCATCTTTTCCCTTGAATGGCTTACATTCGGGTGCTGTAATAAAACACCATGTCCAAAGAAGGCTTTCTTTTTTTTTTTTTTCATCTTACAGTTTCAGAGGAATAGAGTCAACAACGGTGGGCAGCAGAACCAGGTGGCTGAAACATAGAACAGGAAGTGAGTGAGGCTACAAACCCTCACAGCTCACCCCTAAAGATGCACTTCCTCCCTCTCATCCCAACAACGAACTTCCCCTGCCAGCTTCCACCTCCTAAGGGTTCTATAACCTCTCCAAACAGAGCTATCAACTGAGGGCCAAGGGATCAAATATTTGAGGGGGGATATTTCTCAACACATTTCACCCCCCAACTTAGGTAAGAATTTTCTTTCCCTCCAGTGGTCCTGAACACGTGTTTCCTGAAACATACACAACATACATACACACACAAACACTTACTTAATAAGGCCCTCATGTAAGCAAAAAATGCACTGTTGTCTTTCTGAATCCAGCTCAATTTACTTAACATAATGATCCTAAGTTGCTCACCTATCACTGTAGTTGCAGTGATTTCATTTTTCTTTGCAGATGAATAAAGTTTTATTTTGTGTACACCACATTTCCTTTATCCACTGATATCAGACTGCCTGTTTCCTAGCTATTGTTGGAAGCCATGGATATACACATGTAAATGGATATCTCTACCATCCACTCACATTCTTTGAGCAGCATCTAGAACAGCAGGGTTGTTCATGTGGTAGTTTTGTTTATAACATCCCCAGAGGCCTCCAAACTGGTTTTCCACAGTGTCCACACAGTTAACATTGTCATCAGTAGTGAACCAAATCCTCCCTGCCCACTTCTCCACCAGCATTTGTTGTCCTTTCTTTTCTTGGTCTGAGTCCCCCTGAAGTGAGAGAGACATTCAAGGGTGTCAAAAATGATACAATGGGAAGCTGACAACACCATCCACAACCTGGGAAGACATGGTGCCCACATGTAGAAGGAAACAAGGAAACTGACAGCACCATCCACAACCTGGGAAGACATGGTGCCCACATGTAGAAGGAAACAAGGAAACTGACAGCACCATCCACAACCTGGGAAGACATGGTACCCACATGTAGAAGGAAACAAGGAAACTGACAGCACCATCCACAACCTGGGAAGACATGGTGCCCACATGTAGAAGGAAACAAGGAAACTCTGACTAGAGTGAAGAAATAGCCCAGGAAGTAGGAGGAACGTCATTGCAACCACCTACGAAGCATCAGGTTGAAATCTGGAATCTATATAGAACTGCAACGATTAACCACCAAAAAAGCTTCCAATCCCAAGTAGGTTGATGAAGTGAGCAGACATTTTTCAAAAGAAGAAATACTAATGACCACTAAATGCTTGTAAACAGTGTTCAACCTCCCTAGCATTAGGGGAATGAAAATTAAATATAGACTTTTCTTTTTTAAGGTGATGACTGACTCTCTAGCTGCTGAGTCTCCTTGCTGCAAGACTTACAGAAGAGCTTGCCTTGCAGATCATGTATGTGACACATCCTGCTGTTTCCCAATAAGCAAAGCAAGAGAGATGCTTTTTACCTGGGCTTTGGAGATCCAAAGAAACTCCATGGACCTTTCTTCATAAAGAAAATAATGAAAATCTTTCACAGGTGTGATTGACATGAAGGACGTTGCTCTGTAACGCGTTTGTAAGCGTGAGCATCTCGCATACTCTTCTGATAACACTCTCTGTCTTTGGGGATGCCAATGAGCACCAAAGTGCTCTTAAAGATGTCTTAGTAGGGAGAGAGCAAAATCCCAGGAAAATAACCTGTACCGACAGATGATACCATAGGCTGCTGTGATGCACATTGAAAGGAGGTTAAACCATTAAGATTTCAAGCCTTCCTGCCTGCTCAAATGTTCCTCCTACTTACACCTTGGCCCTTCAAGGCTGGAGGCAGATTTTAAGATCACTTCTCAGCTGCGAGTGAAGCCTGAGCTCCCTGCAGAGGTCCGCAGAGGCTGCTCTGGCTTCTCTCCCCTTCCCGCGCCCGCAGGTCTAGCTTGGGTGACTTGTGTCGTGAGAACAGCTCGAAGCCCTCTCCTCCTCCGAAGCCAGCGTTACCTCCGTTCTACTTCAATAGCTACCATGCTTTATTCTTTCTAAAAAATGTTTCCTGTACTTTTCTGAAATTCAAATTCTGTCAGGTATCCTGATGTAAAAGCAGTGAATCTAACAAGCTTTAGAGTCTAAAAGGAACATTTTCCTAGATGGCTTCTGAAATTTTTTTTTTTTTCGTAGCCAGGTTCTCGGTAAGCAAGAGTGGCGGTTTCTGTAGCGCCGGGAGGTCACAGGTTTATCTAGTTAATAATCTGAGCTTAGGAAAGGAACAGATATTAAATCTTCCTTCTATTTATTATGTAAGGAAGTCCCTAGACTCTGTTGACATTTAGATGAAATGAACAAAATGGAAGAGAATCAGAGGAGAAAAGCCTGCTGGGTAAGGCTACATCCAGGCATTCGGGGGCAAGCATGAGCCCTAATTTTACATTATTGTTTTGTTTCCTTTAAAAAACAAAATGCCAGACATAAAGAACAGGAATAAATCAAGGGGAGAGGTTAAGTTTCATCATTATGTAGGAACGATACAGGGTTTTATTGTGTTTACTAACCAAACAGCAACATCCGTCTATTGCCTAATATTATTCTTGCCAAATTGTGTGGAACCTAATTGCAGCTGTAGGTAGGCCGCCTACCTCTTTTCGTGGCACTAATGAATAATACTTAGATGGTTGAGCAGCTCCCATCATTTTGCTGTTTTTAATTTCCTAGCCTACTTTTCCTCTAGTATTGCAACTTGAACACTCATTGTCTCATCCGGTCTTTATGACCTGGTCCACCTTCGCTTTGTGCGTGCTCTGGATGGAGAGAGCACATTATATTGTGTGAGCAGATGCTCTATCATGGGAGGAGAAGAGCCTGGTTATACCCCATAGTTGGCCCTAGATTGGGCTCTTCAACAGCTTTAATCAAAGGTGTGACCACCCTCTGGCTCTAAGGACATACAAACAATTTTTAATTGGTCCTCTATCTTCATGATTCATTCAATACAATGTAGAGTCATTTTACTGCGGTTAGTGATGCTCCAAAAGGTCCAACTGTTACATGGATGCTGTGGATGTTATGTTTGCCTGAGACTGGGCATTCAAAGCCACACCTGAAAGGGAAGCTAGAGCTAAGATCTCTGTGCCAACAAATAAATACAGGGAGTTCCTGAAAACTAGAGTAGAAGGAGTGGGTATTTAAATAGCTGTCTAGACAAACAGAAGCCAGTGGTAATAAATCTATAATGAACAGCTTTTAAGAATTACAACTGTGTTTTGCATAATAGATAAGTGCAAAAGCTGTTTTCCTAAATTGACGAGAAAGAATTCTGCTAAGCTACATTAGGAAGAATGGCTGCTGAGAATGAAACCGGCAAGAAAATCTCACCAAGTGTGCTGCATTCTGTGTCAGAAATGTAAGGAACTAGAGACAATTGCTCTAAGTATTCTTACTCAAAAGCAAGGAGGAAATGGTATAATTTCTCCTGTTTTATTAATGGTATGCTGTTTAAATTAATGTGCCCACTAATGAAGTAGCTTTCAATTTGAAAGCACTTTCTTTCCTGTTATCTTTTAGTCCTTCTGAACACAGAAATCAACATTTGTTTTAAAATATCACTGTAGGTAAAAAAAAATGAGTGTTTTAGTAGTTTATATATGATTTGAGCATGCACTCTGTGCTTTCAGTTAGACTCCTCTACAGTATGCATAAGAAACCCTCCTGAAAACTCCCTTCCAGAACTCTTAAGCTGCTTTTGCTCTTTATCTGTCTGGGTAGTATATTCCACTTCAGGTTCATTAAAATTACAGCAAATACCATCTACCATTTGCACTGCTGGAGGAAGAGATGACAAGGAAGAGATGTTCATGCATCCGTCGCTGAAATGAAGGCTTATAATTAGTAAGGACCATCCAGGAAGGAAGTTCGACTTCCATATACACTTCCTCAATTTTGATGAAATTATTTCTTTAGATTTTATTTTTTTTTATGTATGTGTATACAGTTTCCTTTGGTGGACATAGGAGGGCACAGATCACCTGCAGCTGGAGTTACAGGTGGTTGTGGGCGACCTCAAGTGGATGCTGGGACTTGGGTCCTCTGGAAAAGCAGGAAGTGCTCTTAGTCACTAAGTCATTCCTAAATTTGAGTAAAATTATACTAAAATTAATACATTGGAAATGCATACAGCTTAACAAGATATCAGAAAACAGTCCAATTTAAACCATACCCTCAGGCTTTCATTGATGAATCTTCAAATTTACAAGAAATTCCTGGAGGAATTTCATCTCTCTTAAATATCCTGTGATTATTTAGGGACATGTTCATTATTGTTCTTTCTCTAGAGTCAGTCACGGAGTCTCAGAAAGCTCTGATGTTTGAGAGCAGCCCTCCCCCACAGATGCTCCTCATGTTGGATGAATTCATTACCAGAGCTCTTCCGTGTGACAGCAGCTGCCCATAGTTACTGAGCAATCGGGGCATGTCTGGAGGTGCCTAGGATGTGAATTTCAGTTTTGTTGATCATAATTAGTATAAATGCTGGTCTGGAAAGATGTCTCAGTGGTTAAGAACACTGGCTGTTCTTGCAGAAGACATGGGTTTGATTCCCATCATCCTCATGGAAGCTCCCAACCATCTGTAACCCCATTTCTAAAGTTGCTCTTTTCTGGCCTTCATGGGCCCCAAGGACACACATGGTATCAGATATTCATGCACACAAACACCCTACGCATAAAATATTTTTTAAAAATTTAAAAATGAACATAAAAATTAAGCATCTCATATGTACAGTGGGTATTAAATAGTGCAGATTTAAGCTACTTATAGACCCCTGTCAGGGTAGAGTACTTTACACGATCTACTTCCAGCTGGCAATCAGGAATTACTTTGATTTCATGCTTCAAGACTTGGAACCAAGTGCAACAACCATCCTCAAATTTCATCTTCACTCAAAAGGTTGTTGACTGACTTAGTCAATTGGTCCCTATTATCTTGTACTCAAAATACTCCACGAAAACAACATACCATACTCAGTATGTTAGCTGGGGTCTGAATAGCTCCTGACAATACCAGCTGTTAAGTGAATTTATTTGTGAATGCATCAGACACAGACCGAGACATGACAGCTTTATAGCTGGACTTGGCAGTTAGAGCAAGTAAAGTCAACAATGACCCTGCCCAGGGCTGCTGCCAGCACAGCACTCTGAGATGTTATAGGAAATACACTTCACATGTTAAAAGATAAATGATTAAAATAAAAGTATAGAGTGGTTAATATGTAAACTAGTAACATAGTTATCACCATAGTCAAGTGTTCTACACTGCAAGGCATTGTAGGTGTTATACTCTTCTTACATGCCAGCAACTTAGTGGGCTTGCTCATACCAGCGTCGACACTAACACAGATAGGACTGATACATAGAGTGCTGTGTGATGCTGTATGATGGCTGTATGCCGGCTTTGATGTCACAATATGACAGCCACTGCTAGCTGATTATTATCTCCTGGGACCCACCATTGTTGCACATTCCATCACGGACCAACGTGTCGTTGTGTGGCTACGCAAATGAAGAGATGCATTATAAGCCACCAGCTCACAGACTACAAAACTGAGCATTTCGTAATCTGCACTGAACATCAGAGATTCAGAGAAACTGATGCCCGAGGTCTAGTTCAAATTGGGACCCAGGTAACAGGATTCTTATGGGTGTAAATCCAGTTCATACTGAGTCCTGAGCTGGAGAAGACTAAAGTCCTAGTCAGAATGGGGCTAGAAAGGCAGAGCAAATCTCTCCTATTCATGAAGCTTTTGTAATTCTAATCAAGCCTTTCAGGGGTTTGATGAATGAGGGAGACTTGGATAACTATCATCTGGTAACAGCTTCACAGGCAGATAGACTGATATGTCCCCAAACACGTGGACAACCCATAACCAAGTCTACACAATGTTTACCATTACACCTGGCATTATGGCATTACACAGTTTCTTGCCCCTATACATACTTACACACACTCCTCCCTGCCATGTGCAATGATTCATATTAAAGCTGAAATGTCCTATTTATTTATTTATTATTTTGTTTAATTAATTATTTTTATTAGTTAAAATTTTTTTGTTTATTTTACATCCTGATCACAGTTTCCCCTCCCTCCTCCCCTCCTGTTCCTTTCCCTCCACCTCCCCTCTACCCCCACCCCCATCCACTCCTCCTCTTTCTCTGTTCAGAAAGGAGCAGGCCTCCCATGGACATCAACAAAGCTTGACACATCAAGTTGAGACAGGACCAAGCTCCTCCCTCTGCATCAAGGCCAGGCATAAACTGTTCTATTTAAACCAGTGAAATTTCTGTTAAACCAATTAAATTTCACAAGCATTTTTCTGTTATTTGCTTTCTTTTTAAAATTTTTAATTATTTGAAGTTAAAATGGAAGTACATAATTCCACACCTTCCTTTCCCTGACCCCATCTCCTCACATTAAATCCCCTACTTGTTCCCTCCTGAGACCATGGACCTCTTTTTCTTAACTGTTATTGCTATATCACACACACATATTAATTTGTAAAACTTCAGTGTGTGTGTGTGACATATGAAAGAAGAATTTATGATCCTTGTTAACTCTTTTGTTGTTGTTGTTGTTGTTACTGCTACACAATACCAGACAGAAGCGGCTTAATGGAGGTAGCTTTTATGTAAGCTCATGGTGAGGAAGTCATGGAAGACTTCCTAGAGGGGATGATGGATACAAGTGGCACTGAGGTCCTCCTGGCATCAGAAGAGAGTATAACCTTCAAGCTCACCCTCAGGAGCCCCCTTCCTCCAGCTGGGCCCAGGTCCTACAGGTCCCCCAATCTTCCCAAACAGTACCACCCACTGGAGGCCCACTGTTCAAACATTTCATACTTGAACTATCACGTGGTCATAGAAAAAAGTTTGCAATTTGAGAAGATGAATAGCTTAGAATTACTGGCAGACGGTAACGTGGTTGAGCTGAGTCAGGGTCTCCTGGTTGCTGCTCATGGGAAAATAGAGTCACAGGACATATTCTGCTCCTTTACAAACTGGAATGTGGCACAGCCATATCTGATGGGAACAGCAGAAGTTATAGAGCCAGCACAGATACTTGACAAAGATCCAGCAAAGCTGAGCCACGTGAGGACTGCAGAGCCACTTTTGGTTTTAATTTCCACATGTTGCATGCTTGGCGCTTCTAATTGTACAACTTGGGAATATTGGATTAATGGGAAATTTCTTATGAATCATTTATGCCTTCTAAGCTTCCCCAGGAAAGTCCTGAGCATACCATCCCTCCCAGTTTTAGGGAGATATCCTTATCTTGAAGAACTTCTGTATGCATTGGGGTTGTGACTCACATAAAGATGCCAGAGATCTCTTTATGAGGCTTTGAGATATTATTGAAACATCTGTTCCTCTTCTTACTCAGGAACAAGATAATTACAACAAAATAAAAGTCTCTTCCTTCTGTATCTTCAGGCAGTTACATGGTATACACAACAACAAAGTTAGATCAGCGGGAGTTACTCTGCCCTGTGCAGGGACTTACATTGATTGGCAAAGAATGGTGTGAAAAGATGATAAAAGAATGAGGTGTCAGATGGGAGACCTCGATTTGGGGGATATGGGGATGCAGGGTGGCTTGGGAAAGAGGGCTGGGGGTGGGAGGAGGGAGGAGGGGGAATCTGTGGATAGTACGTGGAGTGAGTAGAAAATTTCTTAATAAAGAAAATGGAAAAAAAATGAGGTGTCAGGACCTCTCTTTCTTAGAAAAGTTAGGTCTTGCAAAGCCACTGTGGTGTCATATAGCCAAGGAACAAAGGATGCCAGGATTAGGCATATAAACAAATTCTATAAAGATATAAAATGTAAATATTGTATTGTTGAAGAAATAGAACAAATACTGCGACATCTTTGGCCTGACCATTGAGAGTTAATAATACAATCACTGCTTGGAATATGACAATCTGCCTGCACTAGATTGGAGATTCTTTATAATATGCTTGAAACATCAAGAGCTGCCTACAAGTTGGATAACTATTTTGTCATGGTTTATCAATAATGACTAAAAAATACACAAGAGGAAGTGAAATGTGTCCAAAAACAGAAATGATATGCTTTATGTTTTGGAACAACATGAATCTATCCCTGCTTACTGAATTCTGTATAAATGAAGAAGAACTCTGACTGCCAATTAGTCAGGCTGTGAGATCCTCTGGCCTGGCTCAACCTCCCTCACTGACTCCTGACCTCCTCTCTGGACCTGGCCATTGCCAGGGCTGGGCCCCAGCAAAAAAGCATTGTTGGAATAGATGAAGAGGGTGAGACCCTGAAATAGAATTTTAATTCTATTTGTCCATTGCTGTTAATTATCCATTATAGATTTCTCTTGACAGGAACTAAACCTATGTAAACAGAGAGAGAGAGAGAAAGAGAGAGAGAGAGAGAGAGAGAGAGAGAGAGAGAGAGAGAGAGAGAGAGAGAGAGAGAGAGAGAGAACATAGAACAAGACATGTAATGATCTTCAGGGTCATGGTAATAAGAACCACAGCAGTAAGCTGTCCTATTTAGGCACAGTGCAGGCAAACATATGTGACATATGTTGGAAAAATGTTATATGCTTATATACAATTGTAATGTATGGACACTTTGTAGCTAGTTATTAAGAAAAGTAAACATGTTCACCTGATTTACCAACTGAGCTTTTATGATTTCCTGCACAAAGGTCCAGCCTGAAGCAGCAGTGGCCTTCAGCACTTCGAATTTTCTCAGACCCATGTTGATAAATTTATTCTTCAGTAACTATTCCTATTTATTTATTTATTTATTTATTTATTTATTTATTTATTTAATCCCTCCCTTCATCCTGTCCCATTCCTTTCTTTTTTTCTTGAGATATTCCAGGCTAGCCTCAAGCTCATGATATCCTGATCTGAGCCACTGCACCCAGCTTCCTTCTTGGTCTTAAAGAAAGAACAGACAAATTCATAGCAAGACTAACTTTCAAACAAGTCAGTTTCCAAAGCAGAGGCTTCCGCAGGCCTGTGATGCTCTTTCTGCTGTTGTGGCTTTCCTTCAGGACTCCTGGTGCTGACAGCTCCTGCAGATTGATGCGTGTGGTGGGTATTTTTCTTACCTTTCTGAACTTTATTTGTTTTATTTTACTTCAGCCTAATTTCAGTTACTATGATAAATCCCCCTCTCTAAGCCCCATATATCTCTCAAACATGGGAACATGATGTCCTTTAAAATTGTATGGAGCTCATTCTGGAAACATGGAGTTTTTAGGCCATGTGTACTTTTAGACACTGGGATAAATTTAGCAATTGTGTGAAGTTTGTGTTCCAGGCTTGTTTACTACATTCCTGGCAGGCATTTATAGAATATCGTGCTTTCACACATAGCTTGTGTGGAAAGCCTGGATCCCTTGACACGATTCTTGCAGTGCTCTCCAACATGGAGTCAGAGTTAGACTCCAGGCTGAACATCATTTTAGCAACGACCAGAATGAGCACCCCAGGAAGGCAAGGCAGAAGCACAGTCTCCTTGTCTTTGGCAAACAT
This sequence comes from Peromyscus californicus insignis, assembly GCF_007827085.1. Taxonomy (NCBI): domain Eukaryota; kingdom Metazoa; phylum Chordata; class Mammalia; order Rodentia; family Cricetidae; genus Peromyscus; species Peromyscus californicus. The sequence goes on along the minus strand of NW_026294617.1, from coordinate 134,176,972 downwards.
TTCTACAATGCCACATTTTCTCAGCAGCAATGTTACAAATAGTAAAAATAGGGTAAAATGCTTGCAATCACAGGTATTCTTATAAAAAAAGTCCTTATTAAAAATAATCCAGTATCAGACAGAAGACACAAGAAAGAATTGAAACTAGATGAGATCAGCAGGTGCTGAAGGTCATTGTGAGCAGCTTGGGAGAACTAGAGAGTGTGGAACACCAGACAGAGGATGAGATGGAGTGTGCCAGTCTAGACTACGATGGGCCTGAACAGCAGAGGGTGGAGGAAGACAGAAGAGCCCAGAGAGTACAAGCATCCTGGGCCCAGTCCTGTACAGAAGTGTCCTCAGGACAGTGGAACTGCTATACAAGGGAACTCTGCCACTTCTCTGAAGCACTTGTGGGGGTTGGGGATACCTTGAGCAGTTTTGTCTGGAATTGATGGTATGAGAGTCTAAGGTCCCATCACTTTTCTTTCTCAGGAACCTTTAGCAAATGCCAGTGAACCAAATATCAAAGAGGCAGCTGACATCTGCTCAGAGAGCTCTTGAGGCCATGGAGAGAGATTCTGAAACAAAACCATGAGAGTCTCCCATGCTAGAGGAAGGCAGTCTGATATATGAGGAAACCAAGGTCACTTTAATTTTAAGACAGGGGAATGCAGAGGCAGGGGGATGAATAATCTATTTTCCTGGAGGTGACCGAAGCATGACACATGCATGTCTAGAAATGTCACTAAGGAATTTGTCAATCTGCACTTGTAGCATGAACTAATAATTTAATAAAATACCAGGGTCAAAGTTTGTTCCAACTGATCCATTAGAGACCTCTCTCTTTCTCTTCCCTCTCACACTGTCCATTTATTTAATGCTTTGAAGTCTCAATTCAGCAATTATTATTATTTTTTTGTTGAATCTTCATTGTACTTCCATCTAAACTGCAAACTCATTCAAGACAGGAAAGAAGCTAGAGAATATCTGTTACAAAAATAGACTCAAAGGCAGATCCTGCATGCTTTTGGACATTATTTTGATCATCAAAAAAAAATTGTCAAAAGAAATTGGTGTGTTTGAGAACCACGCAGAAAAATGCAAATTTAGCCATTTTTTTTACTCAATATTGACAAAAATTAGGTAAACAGTGCTTCCCCTGTGTTGCAAGGATTACACTTCAACATCCCAAGCCTCACACAGCCTTGACCCTGTGATTAGTGCCTGTTTGTCTTAACCAGACATTCATCACATATAACACCCCTGCCTTCTGTTATCTGAAGTGAAACCTGTTTGCACACATTTCTTTTTTCTCTTCATAATTTCATGAATGGATTTGTGTTGATTATAGATCTTGTCAATTTCATAAGACATGGCCTTTCTTTCTTCCTTTATTCCTTCCTTCCTTCCTTCCTTCCTTCCTTCCTTCCTTCCTTCCTGTCTTTCTGTCTGTCTTTCTTTCTCCCTTTTCATTGAGACAGCATCTCATAGTCACAGTTTAATCTGGCTTTGAACCTAGAACTCCTGCTCCTCCTTCCTCCACCTCCCAAGTGTTGTCAGTACAAATAAGAGACTCCATGTCCCTTCTTTTCTTTATTAAGTAGACAACTTTCACCTTCTCCCTTAAATGAGAACTCCATGGCTCCCTGTGGGCTTATCTGAATTGCCATCACTGCAATATTTGGCCACTGGAGCCATTTTTATGTGCAGTCGAGTTTTCATCAATGCCAACAGTGTGAAGGAAGGACTGCTGATTTGGTTTGAGCATGGATACTCTGTAAAAGGAATGATTTGTAACCTCAAAGGAGAGGTCAGTGGGGGTAGGTTGAGACTGCTTTATGTCAGACAAAATGGCATAACTGATGAGATGTTTATTTAAGTATTTTGGAATACTAGTAACAGAAACTGTGGCTAGTGAGACTATAAATAAAGAGATCCTCTGCTCAGGTATATGGGCATGGAAGTGCTGTGTTTCTGTGTCTGAGATGGAGTGACCAAGCAAAACTAACAAACCAAGGTTTCATTGAACCAGAGACCTTTCTTGTTCTAAGATACTTTTCCTGTACTTACAGACCTTGCTTTGTTTACAGACACAAATTCTTTCCCCCACTAAGAAAACACATTTGATAGCCATGCCATATTCACAGATGAAATGTGAGTAACAAAACATCTGCTTGTTGAAAACAGTATTTATGTAGTGGGGCAATTATCTTCACATCATTTAAAACTCCTGCACTCTTATTTTACCTGTCTTCATGATTTTTGTTATTATGCCAAATCTGGAAGTTGGCAGGCTTAGGATAACTGTGTATCTTTCATACCTGAATAATTTTAATTTCCATTCTCTCTTTCTCTCTCTCTCTCTCTCTCTCTCTCTCTCTCTCTCTCTCTCTCTCTCCTTATGTGCACGTAAATAAAAGAGACATAGTTTTATAAAATATTAGAATATTAATTCATTTATTAAGCACAAGACTCCAACACTGTATATTTTGATTGAGATATATTTTTGTCTGATAGATTTCAGTCAAATGCCAAACTTTCAAGGTCAGGAAGACATATTTTCCTCTTTAAAATATAAAACCTTTCAAATTAACATGAATGCCTTTCATGTAACCTAAGACCTACAGCAAACAGCTCCATCTGTGGAAACTTTACAGAGCATGGCCCTCCCCAGAACATCTTTAATAACAGGTCCTGAGTAGGAAGTGTCCTTAGTCTGTCTGCTAAGGTGTGGTAGCACTGGAGCATGAACCAGATGCCCTTATTTCAGTCTGAGCTCAGACTGTTACACCCGGTCACAGTGATACCTGAGGCCCACACCTTAGAGAAGGTTCAGGGACAGATGTTTGATTTATATCAGTCTCTCACCTGCCTCTGGCACTTGAAGAAACACCTTAGCGGTCCCATTGTTTACTGTGTCCTTACAAGGGTCACTGTTGGCTACAAGAAGACAGAAGGCCGACAGCCACATGGTGCAGCTTCCACACACCCCTGTGGCTCTGCATTACCCTCAGCTACAAAGGAGCCAGGTTAGAGCTGAGCGCTAAGCAGCTCATTGTGTTTCATTGGCTTTAATGTGAAGCAGGGTGACCAGGGGGCTTTGTATAGGCAACCTTCAGTCTGAAAAACGAGCTTGTTGGAACACTATTTATGAGCTACAGAAATGATTTCCCTCCCAAAGGAAACACACGGTGGGTGTGGCAGGATTTTGCATTGCACACAGAAAGACAGGGTTGCTTACAATGGATTGTGATGCACTGAAGGCCTCCAAGACATAAGGGATGTCCTCCAAAATTGTTTCAATATGTAAAATATTTTCTTGGCACTTCTTTTTTTACAGGTAACATACACAGTTTTCCGATCTAAATACTTACATAGAACTTTTCTTCCATAGGTTGACCTCAGCTTGTCATCTTCCTGCCTCTCCCTGTCAGCTGCTGGGACTGCAGGCATGCGGCGTCGAACGGAGCCACAACTCACCTTTATTTACAAGTTTTTCATTTATCAACGTGAAAGGCAGGCTAACGGAAGAGCTCACGCACATCTGTTTGGCATTGAATACTAAATACATGAATGTTTATTAAAAGGGCTGTTTTCCTGAGATTTCTTTGGGGCATTTGAGAGGAACATTTGGGAAAAGAAAAACAGAGCAAGAAGCAGATGCAGGATGTCAAAGGCATAGTGTCTCAGTCTCCCCAGACTGCTGCACACACAGAGCCACAGTCAAGCTGTTATGTTGAAAGAGCATCATTCTGTTGTACCTCACTAAGGTGACAGACGCTCACAGGCAAGGATTGGTAGGGTTGTGCTTCCTCAGAGAGCTGCTTTTGCTAAGTTCAACCCCTGACTTTGTGTTTCTTTCTTTGTGTGTCCCCTAAAAATCTCACTCTTTTTCCTGGCATCTCTTTCTAAATCCCAGGATTCATTCATAAGTTTATTTTTGGGTATTTAACATGTTAGAAGTGAAAAGTCTCCACTTCAAATTAAGGTCACACTCTGGTTTCAGATGGACTCTGTGTGGGGATTGTACATCTACACACAAAGTATGATTGTGGTGACCTATATATTAGGAAGGATCTGTATTTTATATTATATAAAGGCTGATTTTATATATATATATATATATATATATATATATATATATATATATATCACATGTAATTGATATCTTTTACTTTTTATGATGGATATGTGGAAAGTACATTCTAGAAGATAAAAAAAAATCCTCATTGTGGTCATAGAGATCAATGTCAAGCCAATCATGATGGGCTGTTGCTATGAATAGAGTAGGGTGAGACTCACCATCCAATAAGAACTAGAAGGTTCTAGACACAAAGGACGCTCCACAGCTCCTGCCATAGCACTGCCCCCTGTGACAGAGGCTGACCATAGCTGCCAATGGAAAGAACATGGTGGAAGCCAATCTAGAGGCTCCTATGCAGAAACCCCACAGGAACATATTACAAACAGTGCAGTGTTTCCTCAAGGCTGAGCATCATGTCCTGCTCTTCCAGCAACTTTGTAAGAGTCATAGGGAAACAGTCATCATCAGCTCTTAGATGACACATATTAAAACACTGTGGCCATTTTATTAGGTGATAAAATTAAATTACAGTTTAATTTAGGTTGCTTAGAAGGGTGGCCCTAGTACCTTGAATTTGAGTTAAAAAATATGCTACATAGGCATAATTTATAATAACCTTGCTAGACAGCAGTTTAAAATATGAACATGCACATACATGTTGACTCACATTTTTAGGAGTAGCCAAAGCTGTGACACAGTCCTCAAAGTAAGAACTTGCCACTGCTACAGGGCGAGTCCAGCTCTCTAAGAAGAACAAAAGGCTTTAGGGAGAGAAACCTATACTACTGTGTTTCTCCATAGGAAAGTAGCAAGGCACATTTTATATTTTTCCCTCTACTTTCCTAACAAAACATCAAGAATAGAACTAGATTATTTGTAAAAAAAAAAAAAAATTATGCAATAAATGTGTCATTTTGCACCCAGAGATTGGTCATATTATGCTAAACATACAATAAAGAGAGTACATACAGATTTAATAAATTATAGTAATTATATTGACTCTTTTTGAGATGGAGATTTTGAAGAAAGTGATACTAGAGAGTACAGCTGTTGGTTTCCACAGGCAAACGGCCGACTGACATTTATGGCAGATATCTTTAGATTATATACAAATCTCATATTCTACAAGTTCAACAAATAAAACAGAATTTCAGTTATTTTGTGATTTCTATTTCGTCCTCTTACATAAGACAATGAAGTTTAAAAAATAGATTGCCACCAGAGACAAAAGCAGCTATTCTTTATGCCAATCTAATCCATGAGGCTAGCATTGGCATGCGAAGTACAAGCCCAGTGAACAGAAGCTGTTTTGCCTTCACTAAGAGAAGGGATTAGGGGCACAGCTACTGGAGGCAGAGTCTGTGCTGGGGCCTGGCCTTTTTTGGATTTTTAACAGCGATGGGGAGGTTGACACACTCCCTGTTGGTTAGACAAAAATAATGTGAGAAAGGAACACCTTTCATTTGGTTCCAATTCACAGAAACAAAATTCCAGGAAATGTAAATGATGGGCAACCATTGACAGCTTCAAATGTTTTTGTTTGTTTGTTTTTTTACTGTCAAAAACATGGATATGAAAAAGATAAAAAATATAAACACAAGAGTCTTAACATGTGACTCACCATAGTAACAATGATAGATGCTTCTAAATAGATACATTTGTAGACAGTTATATAACTAAGTTGAAAATTTATTTTTTCATAAAGTGGTTTATTGTTTTAGTTACATTTCCATTTCTGTAATAAGATGCCATAGCCAAGACAACTTAAAGAAGGGCTTATTTGAGGCTTATGGTTTCAGAGGACTAGAATCCATGACCGTCATAGCAGGGAACAAGGCAGCTGGCATGTAGGCATGGTACTGGAGTAGTAGCTGAGAGCTTATATCTTTTCCTCAGGCATGATGCAGAGAGCAGAAAGGCCTGGCATGTGCTTTTGAAACCTCAAATTCCCCTCACCCCCAGTGGCATACCTCTCCCAAGATGACCACATCACCTTATCCTTCCCAAATGCTCCATCAACTGGGGACAAAGCACTCAAAAATATAAAACTATGAGGACCATTCTTATTCAAACCACCATGAGTATTACCAAGTAACTGCTATAAATACTTATTGAGTGACTGCTGCATGAAGACTGTTATGTCTGCCCTTTGGGAAGTAAGGTATATAATGGTAATATTGTCACACAGGTGTGAGAGCATCCACAATTGTTTGTTAATTACATTGGAAGTATAATTAAACATAAATGTATAAGGAATAAAAAAGGAGGCACAGACATGATATTCTCAGGTAGACACTGAAAATGATGTCTGAAGTCAAAAGAAAATTTGTCTGAAAATAGAAGAATAACATTTTAATGGAAGAAATTATGAGGATCATAATATCACAAACACAGTAGCATTTATGCAGGCCCCATGATAAATAAATACCTTTAGAGAGGGAGAAACTGAGGCAGGAAGAAAGAGAGCAAACAGCATACAGCCATTTTAGGGGAGGATCAGTAGAAGATTTGGCAGAAGTAGAGAATTACCTCACCATAAATTGTGCTTCTACCAATGATGGTGTCATTTTAATGGAAAGAGAGACAATAAGCAAAAATGTTTTATGTCAGATGGTCATAAGCATGCTGAGAAAAAATAAAACAGGCCATACAGGGAAAGGCTGAGCAACAACAACAAAAGGAGTAAAAATCTATTTCACTCCTAGATGTTGTGAGGAACCACCAGGAGCCTAGACTAAAGTGAAGTAGGAGTGAGGGTCCGTGGAAGTCCTGGTGATGGAGAGTCCAGGTGCAGGGCATCTAGTGCTGACTTGAGGGCAAGATGGAATAAGAATCACAGTTACTTCAGTGAAAATTGCAGGAGATCATCTCAGAGACACAGGGCTTTGGAGGATCAAGAGAGATGGGATGCAGAATTATATTCTGCTATTTACCTTTTAAATGTACTTGAAATGCCCAAATGCATGTGTATGTATTGGGTAAGAAGTTAGGAAATCAGACACTACATGTTCCCAGAGGAGTCAGGACTGTGAAACTAAGTCTTTAGCTTATTGTAGTGTTGAGAGTTATGAGCTCTGGAATAAAATAAACAGAACAAAGCACCTAATGTACTGTGCAACTTTTTCAGTTTGGCCAAGGATCCTGCTTAACCATCTGAAAAATAAAATTAATTTTCCCTGAAAATTAATCAGACTAGGTAAATTAATTATAATACTTCCCATTGCATAGTGTTTATGACTTTTATTAATTGTTATTATGAATAAGCAGTGATTAAAGTCATTGCATTATATGAAAAAAATCTAGAAATTAAGTATAAATAAAAAAGAAATCAGCATGTAAGTATCAAAATATTTTATATTTAGAAATGGAGGAAAGACAAAGGTGAGGTGTTTAGGAAATATGGAGGAAAGTCAGGGTGAATTACCTTTGCAAATTCAAACAAACCTTCCTGAGATAAAAGGCATATCTGCCATGAATGGTTGGGCAGGTGGGTGCCCTGAGGAGTGAGAACGTTGGATGCTACTACAGGATCAGGCTGACTTCACAGCCTCTGTGTCAGAATTGTTGGGTTATGTGGAGTGACAGACTAGAGGTAATGCAGTGTGGAGGGGGTGCTTACCTATGATTTTCCCTGATGCTGTGTAACTTAAGCACTTGAGGGAGAGGGAGTTTATTTTGGGTTAGGATCCATCATAATGAGGAAAGCATGGCAGCTGGAGTTTGGGGTCGCTGGTTGCTGTGGAATAATCCTCTTGTATACTGTAAGGATTTGTCACTTGAATTGGTTTAATAAAACACTGGTTGGCCAGTAGCCAGGCAGGAAGTGTAGGGAGGGTGACTAAACTAAGGATGATGGAAAGGAGAACGGCAGAGTCAGGGAGTCACCAGCAAATGCAGAGAAGAAATATAAAAATGCCGTACTGAGGAAAGGTACCAAGCAATGTGGCTAAATATGGATAAAAATTATGGGTTACTTTAAGTATAAGAGTTAGCTAGTAACAAGCCTGAACTATTGGCTGAGCATTTATAATTCATATTCAATCTCTGAGTTGGTTATTTGGAACCAGGAGGTTGAGACAAGAAATGTCCAATTACCTATGGCACCCAATGTGGGGCACCAGATGATGATCAAATCTGATTAATCCTATCAATAAAAACCAAGAGTCAGATATTGGGGTAAAAACCTGAATGATCAGAGAAGCAGGGAAGCAGTCATCAGTGATTTCCTACCTCTTCAGCTCCCCTGACCAAAAGGGGCCGAGATCCTGTCTCAGCCCTGCCTTACCACTTCCTGTTCTTCTCTCTACAGTCCTCCAAACCTCTATGGTTAACTAGTGGCTAACTCTGCCCTCTGACTCCAAGCAAGCTTTATTTGCCAAAATGCAAACAAAATATCACACAATAGCTGGTTAATGTAATGGTTTTATCAACAGCGAGGAGCAAAGAGTAATTAATCCTGGAACTCAGCTCACTTTCTCCTTTCCCTCCAGTCTCCAGCTCCATTCATGGAATGTGATCTTCCCACCTCAATTAACCTAACCTAGATAATTTCTCACATGCGTGCTACAGGCCAACCTAATCTAGATAATCCCTCAGAAATGTTCCTGGAGGCTCATGCCCTGGATAATTCTAGATCCTATCAATTGATAGTCAATATTAATAACCCCAAGAACCCCTGCATGGATGATGTTCAAAGAGCACAGGTGAAAAAGTGGCCTGTTGTTTGGCTGTTTCTTTCCTTTGAAGATGTGAGCAGGTCTATGGTGGATGTAGATGGCTCATAAACAACAGAAACAAGGTTACTGCATGCTGATGGTTAAATCTGACCCAAAACTCAAGTAGAAGGCCTCAGTTTAAGTAGAGATGTAATGTGTGTGCTGTGAGCTTGTGAATGTGGGTAAGTGTGTGGATACAGACACTGTTGGTAAACTGGTGGTAGAAAGATGTTCATTTTTTTGTTCATTGCTTGTATTTTCTTAGTAAAATGAGGATTGAGGCAGAAAATAGAAATTTGAATAGGACAGATGATTAGAATGATAGGTTTTCTCTGAAATTGAGTCTAAACACATTCTCATAACTGTCTTGAATATTGCTATTATTTTTCTAAAATGCTATGGAGAATACAGGGAAAGAAACTTAAGGGTTAATATACAATGCACATGCAGATCTAGTTTTAAGGCAAACATATTCTTTAATGAGTGTGGAATAAATGAGAGAGATGACATGGGAAAGATGCCAACCAGCTCATCCATGTGGGTGTATCTATTCACAGATAGGATGTCAAGAAAAATGAGGAGAGAGCTAGATAAAGCCCTGCACAAATACAATAGAAGAAAAGTGAAACATGGCTAGGGCTTGAGATTAAGAAGCAGATGATGCAGTTAAATCATAAATTAAGAAAGAAATTTCATATATGGTTCCCCAAAATATCTGCCTTCCAAAGTGGGTCAGATGGTAAAGACAGTGCATACAGTTATTCAAGCCTTAAGAAAAGTCCGGAAATAAGTAAGATCAAGTCATATCACCTGTATAGTTCTCTGAAATTTTCAGTAGTCAGAAAAAGTTGTCTGTTGTTGAGCTTCTGTGAACTCATAAGGGAATGCTAGATGTCAAGGAAGAGTCATTAATCAGTATGATGGATGGATGTAGGATCTTGAGTGAAGGCCATGCTCACAAATGTGCTCAACAACAAGAACAAAACAGTTATATGAATAAAGGCATAAAATGTTTGGGATCACTATGTAAATATTACACTCAAATTTGTTTGCTATCAAATTCTGAGGAAGACGACTTTTATAAGTAATCCTGAAATTAATCAGAATTCATGACTATATCTAAAAATGTCTTCTAGCCTTAAAAATCTAGACTCATTACCCTGGAAAAGTACCTGTCCACTCATTTTCTTTTTAAATGAATGACTTTGGTTGACATACAAAACAATGGGTCCATCATGGTATCGTCATGCACCTGCATCTCATGTTTGTCCTTCTGTAGCTGGGAACCTGTGCCAGTAAGAATAGATAAGAACAGTCTGGACATTGGTAACATTAAAGAATGGGGAGTAATCTACTAGACACCATTCAGGAAAGGAACCCACAGAAATGTGGTTATTATAACTCACCCTTAAAATAAAGAGGACATATTATGTTAGGTTAAATGTACTTACATAGTTCAGGAAAACATAAAATCAGGAAGGTATTAAAAATTCCAGTAAATCGATAAGAAATACTGATTTGAGCTAGTCTGACCTTATAAATTACTTCCTTAAAACTCTGTGGTAAAAGCTGCATCTTAAAATTAAATGATATCCTTTTGAAAGAAGCTAAAAGGGAATGCTTTGATTAGTTACATAGACGTTAAGTGTCATAAGCAAGCATGATGGTTTAAAATATGTATCCCAAAGAAAATTATTAGCATGTCATAGATTATTTGAGCTGCTCTTTTCTGTGGAGTCTTCACACACACACACACACACACACACACACACACACACACACGAGAGAGAGAGAGAGAGAGAGAGAGAGAGAGAGAGAGAGAGAGAGAGAGAGAGAGAGAGTTTAAATTTTATGTCTTCAGTTAATTCAAGTAGAGTGAAAATGCAGGAAACAAAGTGACTTCTACAAATAAATTCAGAGTGTATAATATATTGTCCCAGGTTGTGTCATACATTTTAAGGACTATTAGAGCATTCTGAGTTCACATTAAATGACAAGACTTTTAGGATCAGATTTGTAACGTGTCATGTGTAATTGTAGTCTGCCCACTTTTGTGTTTATGTGGGAAGTCAATGGAGAGATGTGTGAGTCAGACCATTCAGTTTTAAAAGTGGATGATGTATGTGGATGGTTGAAAGTGAGATCTGGCGAAGCCATATGCTTCTGTGATTAATGTGTCTACTTCAGGTAACTGTCAATCTATTGTAAGACTTTTGACTCATCATTTTGCTAACTGGATATAAGTGACTATTGAGTTCTCCACTATAACAGGGACATTGATGTCATCCTCTTCAAGACTGTGGTACGTCTTGGAAGAAGGGTAAACATGACAAGAGGGGTGAATATAACTGCAAGAGAATGTGGAGGGTGTTGTGAAAGGTCTTCTAGACATGACAGTGCTATTGCAATCATAAAAACTTAATGCCTGTGGATAGCAGGGTAAAATCTAAAGTATTCAGTCACATGAGAGGGACACATGAGGCCATACTTCTCCCTGAGGCGCTTTTGCTAGTTAATAACCTTCTGTCAGAGAGGTAGTCCTAAACCTCAGTCATGTAGCTGCCATGTTCCAGTAATAACCACACTCTTGCTCATGCAAGTGTTGGATTCTAGTTGATAGGAACACTCCATTTTTGTTCCAGTGTATTCTGCTCTGAGCTGTTGCCCACAATTTCCTGAGAATAAGCTACAACCCCCAACTCTACATAGGTATCAATCCCCTTCTTAGAATATGGCCAATCACAAATGTTAAATCCCCTTCTGAGTGTCCTGGGCCACCAAACCTGATAGGTTAAAAGTGTACCACTATGGAAAGTCCCTAACTCCCTTCCTCTGTATTACACTATGATTGGATGGGAATTTGAAACTTCCTTTTCTGTGTTTTTCCCTTTAAAACTGACAGCTGTCCATGCCTCAAGGATGCAGTTTGGAGCCCGAAACCTGCCACCTCCCTGATATTGGTTTTTCTAAATAAAATCTTTGGTTGTTCAAACCAGGTCATTTGTGGTGGATTACTCCCAGATTCTTGGACCCTAACACAAGTAAGATGAATGCAGTAAATTTAAAAAAAAAAAAAGACATGAGAGCAGGAGGGGACTAGTTGGGGAGAGAAGGGACAGTAGGAGTCAGGAGGGTGTGAAAGACAATAACGGGGTGGGGGGGAACATGATTGCAGTGTGTTACATACATTTATGAAATTGTCAAAAATAAAGGAAAGAGAAACAAAGAGAAAGGAAAGGTGTGTGGGTTCATCAATGGACTAAATGACTACATTTGCACTGATCTGAGAGTATCTCTGTATTACTAGGATATTGTTTTGATTTGTATCTGTCTAATAATAATGAGAATTAGAAACAAAGGCTCTCTTATGAACCAAAAACAACCTCTCCAATAACAAACTAGAAGAAAGCCAAGGAAGGAAGAAAATATATATCATACAGCCAAGGCTATGAGACCTTCCGTGAAGGGTCCTGTAGTAAATGTCTAGGGGCTACAGCTGTGGGCCACATGTGAATCACTAGCTCAGCTAAGTGTGCAGGTGTCAGGGACCAAAACAATACAGCAGAGTGGACTTAGCTCCACAGCATTTGTAGCGGAGACACTGATGAATTATCCACATTATTTTCATTAACGATAGTAACAAAAAGTTGTGAACAATGTCACAAAAATATTAGACAATTTGTCCAAAGCCATAGAACTAGAGGTGATGAATCCTAAGCCCTTCCTGATGACACAGAGAAGGAAATTGAAACACTGGAGGTCAGCTCTGCTCCTCATCTCTTGCAATAACCGGCAGGTTGCTCAGGTATGCTTGATGTCCTATTGTGATATAAAAATTGTTTCTCATCAACTAAAGACCCTGTAGTGGTTTGAATAGGAATGACTCCCCCCATAGACTCTAAGGGAGTTACACTATTTGGAAGGATTAGAAAGTGTGGCCATAATGGAGTAGGTGTGGCTTTGTTGGAGGAAGTATGTCAGTGGGGTTTCAAATGCTCAAGTCAAGTCCAGTATCTCTCCCTCTTCCTGTTGTCTGCAGATCCAGATGCAAAACTCTGGGCTCTTTCTCCAACACCATGTCCACTTGTGTGTCACATACATCCCACTAGGATAATGATGGACTAAACCTTTGAATGTGAGCAAGCTTCAATTAAATTATCAATCATTGCTCTTACTTTTAGACCTGTTACAAATATCAGGTGAATCACCAGCTTAACTGCCAGGAGGAAGTGTGTGATTGATAATTTACAGGTAAGTCATTTTAAGTCCCCTGTCTTTATCTGAAGAAGTGGAAAGAGTGCAGGTAGAAATCTCCAAATGCTGTTATGATGGTGGTCCCCACTGAACCTACCATATACTAAGGCGACTTATTCGTGTTCTATCAATTGGGTTGGCTAATGTTCATGTGCCCTCATCACTAATGTCATAAACCCATTGAAGCAATCACACCTGCACTATGCAGAGTCTTCAGAGCAAGTTTTAGATAGAACTGATTGCTGCGCCAGTGAACAAGTGAGATGTGGTGACATGAGACCTGATACCTCTCTAGAGTGTAGAGGATGGATGGTCCCAGCAGCAGAGACAGAACTGAGGTAACAAACCTTCTCTCATAGCCAATGAAAGGCTTCCTAATGAGTGGAGCCTGTGGTTCAGAAAGGCAAAGTGAGTAACAACTGCAGCAGAGTTACTGAAGAATCAATATTGTGTGCCCATCCTGTTAGCTGATCACATACAACTAATATGTGTGTATTTATAATTTATATATGCATACTAGTAAAACAGAGGAACATCCAGGCATGAGTAAACTCTACAATCTACTTTTATGTGCAAAAAATGTATCTTGGTCTGGAACCTCCTGAGTGTGATGTAAAAATGTAACTATTTCTCAGGAGCCTGTGGGAAAGTCTGACATTTTTAGATATTATATGGTTTTTAATGTAGAGGGTTTGTTTTGATTCAATATAAAATAAAAATTATCTTAAACACTCAGGAAAGTTGGAATAGATAATACCAACATGTCGTGTGTTTAATCAATGCAAAATACCTTCTTAACCACTTAATACACATGATCTTTAATTTTTAAAGAGGTAAGTTCTTCATTATTCCCATTATAGTGACGAAAAAAATCTGAGGTTGATGAAGCTGAACTAAGTTCTTCAGGGTACAGAGCTGGTATCAAGGGCCAGACTGGGTACTACACCCAAACTTCATCACATCATCCTGTATTCAGTGGCCCACTGTCTTATCCCTGTATACTCCTGGAGACTCCAGTGGCTGCTGTTACAGTCGCACAGCTACAAGTAAAGTAGAATTCTGACCAAATCAATGCAGTAATTCCCTCTCTGCTGGTGTGAATGAAGGACACCAGCGAGAGTTTATTTATGCAGATATCGTAAGTGGTTATAACTGAAATTTGATTTCTATTTGGCAAAAAATACTACTTGGTTTATATATGTCTGGGAAAAAACTATTAAAAGATGAGTTATTCACTAAGAGAACGTTTTTTTCCTCACTGTCCACTTTTAACAAACTGTCACGCTAAACTTAACCAATCTCCAAAACATGAAACTAAGCCTTTTTGAGCAATTTCAAACATTTCCACAAATGAATAGACACAGCAACATGTCATGAAATATTTCCCAGTTACAGTGCCTACACAACTTCACAATAATATATTTCTTCATTTAAAAGCTATTTTATTGCCTCTTTACAATGTTCAACATGTCTTTCTCTCCTTGTTACAAAAAGCAGTAATGTGAGGGAAGATATGTGAGCTGAAGCGCAGACTACAAGGCTTCTGATTACCAGAGAGCCTGAAAAACCACACTGATCACAGCTTTCTATGGGGAAATGCTCTGTAAAATTACTTTTTTGCATGTGTTTAAATATTACTCACAATGGAAAAAAATTTCTATAGAAATGCTTTAAAATAATATGCCTGCTGTTACCATGTGGATGTTTTTTTTAACAGAGACTTTTATAATCCCATATACTCTTTATCCCTTTCCATTTCAGTTCTATGATGGCAGAAATGAAAGAAGTAGAAAATTCAGTATAATTTTACCACTCACATTAGCAAGAGAACAATGGTGAGGGGCTGTGAACTGCTCTTCCGTCTGGCGTCTTTGCAACTGTTTAGATTAATAGGTACAATAGCATTTGAAATTTTCTGGGCTAAGGTTCAATGGGGTTCAGCACCCCCTTGTGAAAGGACGCATCCACGTGTGGACAAAGAATCCTGCCTGTTACCATGACTTTGACCAGAGGGCCTGATATGGTACAGAGTCTGACTCAAGTTGCAAAAAGAAAGACAAACAGTCCAGTTAACTGTACTGTCTGCTTCCAGCACAAATTATGCCAGCAGAGACAATCAGTGACTTTGGAGCTTGCAGAGAGCTCCTTAGCATGCTATTAGCTTGCTAGCAGTCAATGGCAGTGTTCTACCATATGAGTTTAGTATATTCAGTTCAAAAATAACAAAATAATAACAATTCTTATCTCACAAAATATTAAATTGATGTTCATTAATGTCATGATTTATGAAGTCTACTCTATTAGTAAAAATAAAAACACATCTTGTTCATCCTAGATAGGGAAGGTCCAGAGGCTCCACCCCTCCCAGAGGTACTCAAGGCAATTATCAGTCCTTGGGGAAGGGGTGCTATTTTCTTCAGTGGTGTAACTGCTCATAAGGACCCTTCTTCATTAAATAACACCCCACTCATGCTCAGGTAAGTAACTCTTATTAAACTCAGAGGGTCACACAGAGAAAGAAGGAAGACATGGAAGTGGAAGGGGCTTGTATGAGAATGTGGTAAAGGAAGGGTAATGGAGGGGGTATAGCCAGATAAATCTTTCCCACCCTCTGGTACCTGAATAACCAGTCAGAAGTTTAATATTCATTACAAACTGTTGAATCTATGGCTCAAGCTTATTGCTAGTTAGCTATTACATCTTAAATTAACCCATTTCTATTAATCTATGCATTGTCACGTGGCCATGGCATTACAGGTCGGCTGGAATGTTGCTTCTTGGGCAGCTGGCTGGTATCTCCTCTGACTCCACCCTTCTTCATCTCAATCTCTTCAGTTTGAATGTCCCGCCTATCCTTATTCTGCCTTGCCATTGGCCAAACAGCTTTATTTATCAACCAATGAGAGCAACACACATTCACAGCATACAGAAGGACATTCCACAGCAAGGGGGTAGTTGGGGGCACAATTTCTCTTCTAATTTGTTTTCTGTTGCTGTGATAAAATACTGTGGCCAAAGCAGCTTAGGAGGAGAAAGGGTTTATTTGGCTCAGTCCAGGTCACACTCTTCACTGAGGGAAGTCTGAGTAGGAACTCAACAGGACCTTGAAGTGAAACTGGGGAGCTGATTCACACCCTAGGGCTGAGATGAGTTCCTGAAAGATGCAAACCTTATTTGTCTTACTTAGGATTTTTATTGTGGAGAGGAGACACCATGACGACAGCAACTCTTACAAAGAAAATATTTACAGTTTCATAGGTACAGCTCATTATTGTCATTGTGGGGAGCATGTTGTCATGCAGGCAGATGTGGTCTTAGCTACATCTTAATCAGAAGACACCAGGAAGTCGCCTGACAGTCACATTGACTCTCCCCCACAGTGACACACTTCCTTCAACAAGGCCACCCCTCCTAGCAGTACCACTCCCTTTGGGGGCCATTTTCTTTCAAACCACAACAGTATTGTCAGGAATGGTGAACAAAACCATATTTTAAAATAAGTTCTGGGAATATAATTCCAGAAAAAGAAAATGTTGCTAAATCATCTTAGAAGTTATTGGATTTACACTGTTTGTTTTCTTTAAACATGAATAAGAAAATCACACAGTGACATGAAATCAGTCCAGTTGGATGTGTCTGAGATCTAAAAATGCTCACTCTGAGTCCCTCTGCGACAGGGGCAAAGTTTTGCACCTGGTGTCCAGATATTAACTAAATTTCTGTCTGTCCCTGACTTGCAGTACTGCTGTGTGCCACCTTAAGAAAGAGCAGCTGAGAGAAATAACAGAATGCACTTCTCAGTATGATCCCGCTTTGGGATTGTTGTGTTGCATCTGTGGGATTAAATGTTTTAAGGAGTTGTCAAGTTTAATTGGTGAGTTTGCACAGTTCTGGTTAACTGGCGGCATTACACTACCAAGATTTCTCCTTTTATCACTTTATGTTAACTCTGTGATTTAAATATCACCATCTGTGAACAAAGCCTACAGAATTAAGAAAACAGCTTCAGTAAATTAAAATCCTAACTGATGCGTAATTTGAGGATTTCAGCAATGTTGTTTGACGTTTGGTGCGTTCATTGTTCTTTCCCTACGGCAATCATCCTGTCTGGTTGCGCATGCTCACTGGAACCAGGAACCTTCTACATGCTGAGAGGCTTAAAGATGACAAAGAATGGCAAAATTGAAAACATCAGCAATTAAATACAGTCATTTTAAGAACAATAGATATAGCTCAAAATATAGGACCTGAAGGACTTAATTGTGCCCCTAAGACGCTCACAGGATCTGCAGTCACACACCAAGATCTCCCTCCAGGACGTGCTTCTTTCCACTTGCTGTCATATACAGTCTCCTGTCCGTTTGTCTGTTTTTCTCTTTACCAGGCTTTTTGTCTGGGTATTGACTTAAATATCTCTTTAAAAGCCACAGAGGGACTTTTAACACATCTTGAGTTTTCCCCTAGTTTTCTTGTTTATTCCTACAAAATGTTTCTCCTTCAAATAGTTATCAAATTAATACAATTATTTAGTAGTGCAAAGAGTACATCTTAAAGCTAACATTTCCTGAACTATGCATGCCTGACTCCCATAATAAAAGGCACACTCCCTCATTTGTTCTTAACATAATCCTTGATGGTAGATGCCACTGTTATCTGAGATTGGCCTGGCCAGGGCTGAGACTCAGAGATTAAGTAACTTAGGAAGTCACAGAATTAATTATTTTGGTGCCAAGATTGAAACCTAGAATATCACACTCAACAACCCAAAGAAAAAGAACTTGTTTGAAAGTGTCACGAACAAGGGGAGAGATGAAAGTCAGGGGAAATGAAGCCAGGAGAAGGAAGGCAGGGACAAGGGAAGGATGGAATACTGCCCATGGAAACAGGTGACAGGGTAAACCCTTTATTGTGTTTCTGGCCATTTCCCCCTCAGTGATTTGTCCTGTACTTTGAGCTGTATTTATTGTTCTTAAAATGGCTGTATTTAATAACTGATATTTTCGATTTTGCCATTCTTTGTCATCTTTAAACACTGCATTTGATCACAAAACTATTTCTCTCAGCCAAATGGGATCATACTGTGCACAGGTCTTCCTTTCCTGATGTCCTACTATGCGGCCAGACACAGAATACAAGGCTGCAGGACAGCAGGACTGAGAGTCTGGATTCAGATGGAAGTTCACCACTTTGACGTGTGCCTTTTAAGTCTCCAGAGGTCATGGGTCATCTCTGAGTAAAGATCTAAACTGTGGAGTTAGGAGAATGATGAACTGTGAAATATAGAGGAGTTTGTCATGCTCATGGGTTTGCCCAGGTGAATCTTCACAACTTGAGATTTTTCTATATGACCAGGGGAAGAATGAAACTCATACAAGTTGTGTGAAAATTTAACCAGCTGATAAACTGTAGGGTCAGGATTTGATCCCAGGGTGGCACATTGAATCCCAAAGCCTGCACAGGAAGTAGACTCAGGATGTGCTTGATGCAGCTCCTGGTTGCAATGATTCCGCAAGATCCAGGCATGTTCTGAAGAGCTGTTGGTTGGCTATCTTGCACTTGGAAGGGTGATTGCTTTCTTAGACTCAACATATACATGTTAGGAGCTGTGATGTGACAATGATGACTCAGCTGACAACCTTGAGAATAGTCTCTGCTGCAGGATGTCAGGTTACAGCTCAAATGGACATCAGAGCTTCCTTTGAACAGGATGATACCCACAAAGGCATTTTAACTGCAAAAACCAGTTATTTGCACATGACTGTCAGTCAAGCACCATGGACCTGTAATATTATTGAGTGGATATATCATCATTCCTTAAATAAATAATGAGCTATTTTTTTCAGCTGTTCACAAGATACTCTTTGCAGGATGACTAAGCACAGAGACTCAGCCTTTCATTGTTTTAGGATATTTAATGTAAAAATGTTTATTGTAAAAAATGAAATGTCATTACCTGGATTCACACATAAAGACTGCTTCGTGTGAACTATGGGAACTCCCACACTTGGGACTGAGGGGGAAGTGGGGAAGGGAAACATCCAAAAGATCCAGGTCCTTTATTGTTTCATCTTCAACTATCTCATATGCAGAGTTAAAAGCAGGTCTGATGAGCAGCTCCCAGAAGCCCATTGTGATTCCAAACCTGGAAGGGCTCTGACTGCAGTCATTGCCCTATTGTGTAAACGGAGAACTTAGATACTGACAGGTTAGTGTCTTCAGCTATCATACAGAACAATGTGACTGCACAAAAAAGACTGACATAGAGCCAACACTCAATTAACAGAAGAGCTTATTAGAAGTACTTTGTATTTTCTTCTTTGAAAACTTCCCAACACTATGAGAAGTGCAGGCAGAATTCCTGTTTTGTTTATTCCTGTACTCTCATGTTTTGAGACTGTCAAAGTGTTCAGTACAGCTTTGTATAGTATGGATATACAAGGAAGAAATTCAACTAACTTCAGAGTCAAAGGTCAAAGGTGGCAATATTCTAACCTTACTGCGGACCAAGCCCTCACTGGAAAATGGGGGTGTGCTTTAACTAGTCATGCCAATTTCTTTAGAGAATGACTTCTTTCTTCAGGTCAGCTGTTCAGCCAGCAGCAGATCTGCCTTTTTCTGGATGCCAGTGAATGAATTTTGCTTTCTCTGGTCCTAAGATGAGATAGTAAAGGGAACTCTCAAGCACTTTCCTGCAGAAGGAAGTTGGGAGGCCCTGCTCCCCTTTTGTCCTCCTGGCTGTTGATATATAAAGATGGAGAATCATTGATGATCCCCTCCCTCCTGCCATTAACCCTCCTAGTCCACGATGGACTTGTATCTAGCCGTGTTTCTCTTCTCCTCTTAGACTAACTCTCATAGATGGCTTTCTTCTCAGAGGCTGTGTAACCTCTGCAACTAGCAAGGAGCTGTGAGCGCCAAGCCTTTTCAAAGGCACACAACACAGTGCATTCAAGAGAAGCATCAAATCCAGAGTAAAGGTGAATGTTTTCTACAATGCTATTTGACACAGGAAGGTCTTTGAAGTCCCAGGAAGAGTGTTAAGAGAATTTGCATAGTGGCATTAAGAGCAGATACTTAGAAAGAATGCTCCCATTCTTCCAAGGGAGGAGTAGAGCACAAGCTTGCTAGTTTACACTAACAAAGGTCAGTCACTTAGGTAGAATTAAAGATCTTATAGATAGGAGGGAGGTTGATAGGATGGAAGAGAGATATGAAAGGAAGGGAAGGCTAGTCAGAACACAATATATGCATTCATAAAATGCACAAAGCACAAACCTAAAAAGAAATTATTTATGAACTTAAAAAAAAACTAATCTTGATTTCTGGCTCAAGTCATCTGCAACTGACTATTCTAAGGCAGTCTCAAAATTTATTTAAGGTAAGGCAGGCTTTGTGGCCGGCCATGCCTATAATTCCAGCACTCTCAGGCTAAGGATTGGGGCAAGTTGGAAGTCATCCTTGGCAACATAATATGTTCCATGTCAGCAAGGACCACACAGTGAGACAATATCGCACACAAAATAAGTAGAGGAGACTTACGGCTGCGTAGATGATCAACCTCACCGCCTGCTTTTCTCAGTCACATATAGATGCTTTTAGCTTGGGCAGAGATGTCTGCGCTTTGAATTCTCCATTTCAGCTCTGTCTGAAGACATCAACAAGTGCTGTTCTTGCATGTTCTTACCTTTGTCTTTTTGCAAATCTTAAACAAGGTATGAAATGGTAATTTAGAGTTGGTTTGGTTTGTATTAGAAATCTCTATATTAGAATGTACTTACCTGGAAACAGGAGTAAGATGAATTTCACAGTTTATGGTTGTCCCTTTCGCTCTACGACTATTTTCATAAAAGAGTGAAGCATAACTGTTACGTCAGAAAGCTTTGCGGCTGGTGAGATCCTGTAAGCCAGATTCAATAAGGGAACATGCCCATCTTAACAGACCTGCCAGGAAACTTAGCCACGAGTGATTCATCTCCTAGTGCCAGGTTCAGAATGTGTGCTCAAGATCCAGACCTCAACTCCATATGCTTTGGGAAACTGAAGTGACAGCAGAGAATCTGACTGGCTGTCAGTGCTGAGTACTGTACACTCAACCTTCCTCCATTCCTCCTCAGCCTAACCTTTCGGGGACAGCAAACATGATATGACAGAGGGCCCAACACAGAAATTACACAACCTTTAACCTGTTCGTGGTTTGTGATAGGTTTGGGACACATCCGGACTAACCCATTAGGAAGGGAGAATATCTGGGAAATCATAATATGACAGCAATCTTTACACTTAACCATATGTTTGTGCTTCATTCCTTAGAATTAAATATAAATATAAATAAAAGAAAAGAAAAGACATCTAAACCAAAGAAAGGTATTTGCTTAAAGTAAAAGAAATACCTCTTGTCAAATGAAATACAGTAGTAGACCAGATAGTGCTTAACATTTTAAATGAAATCAACTAGAATAACTATTTTAAAATTTAATCATATGTTTCTGTTCAGGAGTTTTGTGTGTGCTCATGTGTGAGGGTATGAGAGTATGTGCGTTATTGCTGAGATAGCAAACAGTGTAAGCACCTGTGGAATTTAAGAATTTTCAAATATACACTGGAGTAAGTACATAGACACTCTAGTGCCTTTATAGGGTCTCAACGGTTCTCAACCTTCCTAATGCTTTGACCTTTTAATACAGTTCTGAATGTTGTAGTGACCCTCCCCCACAACTATAAAATTATTTTTATTGCTAGTTCATAACTTTTTCTACCATTATAAGTAGTAATGTAAATATCTGTGTTTTGCAATGGTCTTAGATGACCCCCGAGAAAGGGTTATTTGACTGCCAAAGGGGTTGTGACCCACAGGATGAGAACTACTGCTATAGATGAAAAAGTTCTCATAAGTGAAAAGAGTTTTGAAGTGTTTATTCTTCCATTAATACATATCCAGTATTAACGCAGATCCATCACTCATGTAGCAAGCAATAATTTCTCTCTCCCTTAAACACTATGAAGTTACCACACATGTGTTTATAATTGTGACTTGATAACACTCTGGGTAGTGAATAAATATCACACACAAGACACTTAGTGATGTGCTATCCAGTGATCATGAAGAAATAACATTTTTGAAGAGATATTCTACCTGCCTAAAACAAATCACAGCCACATTTCTTCTGACAGCTTCATGCAGATTGTCTTGTTACTGTCTATAACAGAATTAACGGAGGTGCTCTGTGCTCCGCTGACTAAATGGCTGAGTTATCTTTAAAAGCTCCTCTACACCTGTTGTCTGACATTTATTTAAGTACAGGTTTAGGCTATTTTGTAATCCAGAGCCTTTTCTCAGATGTTTGTAAAGTGGTTTTAATGAATAATTATTTTAGACTTCATACTGTATCACTCACATTCAAATGTAGGCTTTGTTTTGAGTCTGATTCTCACCTAGTATCAAACACCTGTAAATTATCATCTCAGTGTATGCTATGATTTCTAAACCAACATTTGATTTATCAGAGACTTTTATTCTGTTTTATTTGGAATTAGTGTATAAAACAATGTATTACCTTCTTTTTTATTTAAAGTTTCTTTTTCCATTTTACACACCAACCACAGTTCCCCCCACACCCTCACTCCACCTTCCCCCCACCCACCCCCATCCACGCCTCAGAGAGGGTAAGGCCTCCTACGGGGAGTCAACCAAGTCTGGCATATCAGGTTGAGGCAGGACCAGGCCTGTCCCCCCTGTATTGAGGCTGAGCAAAGTGTCCTTCCTTAGGGAATGGGCTCCAAAACGCCAGTCCAAGCACTAGGGATAAATCCTGATCCCACTGCCAGGGGCCCCACAAACTGCCCAAGCCACACAACTGTGGCCCACATTCAGAGGGCCTAGTTTGGTCCCATGCAGGTTCCCCATCTGTCAGTCCAGAGTCAGTGACCTCCAACTAGCTCAGGTTAGCTGTCTATGTGGGTTTCCCCATCATGATCTTGACCCCTTTGCTCAAATAATCCCTCTGTCCTCTCTTCGACTGGACTCTGGAAACTCTACTCAGTACTTACCTGTGGATCTCTGCATCTGCTTCCATCAGTTACTGGATGAAGGTTCTATGATGACAATTAGGGTAGTCATTGATCTGATTCCAGGAGAAGGCCAGTTCAGGGACCCTCTCCACTGTTGCTTGGAGTCTTAGCTGGAGTTACCCCTGTGGGTTCCTGGGAATTTTCCTAGCGCCAGGTTTTTCCCTAACCCCATGATGGCTCCCTTTATCAAGATATCTCTTTCCTTGTTCTCTCTCTCTGTCCCTCCCCAAACTCAATCATCCAGTTCCCTCATGTTCTCTTGCCACGTTCCGTTACCTCCTCATCCTTTCCCCCAACAATTTACTCAGGAGATCTTATCTATTTCCCCTTCCTAGGGAGATCCATGCATGTCCCTCTTAGGGTTCTTCTTGTTAGCTAGTTTCTCTCAGGCTGTGGATTATAGCTTGGTTATCTTTTAGATTATATCTGATATCCACTTATGAGTGAGTACATACTATGTTTGTCTTTATGGGTCAGGTTCTGGCTATTACGAATAATGCTACTATGAACATAGTTGAGCAAATGTCCTTGTGGTATGATTGAGAATCTGCTGATTGTTTTTGGTAAGATTGCCATTTTTACTATGTTGATCCTACCTATCCATGAGCATGGGAGATCTTTCCATTTTCTGATTTCTTCAATTTCTTTCTTCAAAGACTTATAGTTCTTGTCATAAAGGTCTTTTACTTGCTTGGTTAGAGTTACCCCAGGATATTTTGTTATCTGTGGCTATTGTAAAGGATGATGTTTCCCTGATTTCTTTTTCCGTCAGTTTATCACTTGTATATAGAAGGGCTACTGATTTTTTTGAGTTAATCT
The DNA here is from genome assembly GCF_007827085.1 of Peromyscus californicus insignis. Lineage (NCBI taxonomy): Eukaryota > Metazoa > Chordata > Mammalia > Rodentia > Cricetidae > Peromyscus > Peromyscus californicus. Next base: position 134,153,050 of record NW_026294617.1, on the reverse strand, counting down.
TGTATCCTGCCACATTGCTAAAGGTGTTTATCAGCTGTAGGAGTTCCCTGGTAGAATTTTTGGGGTCACTTATGTATATTATCATATCATCTGCTAATAGCGAAAGTTTGATTCTTCCTTCCCAATTTGTATCCCCTTGATCTTATTTAGTTGTCTTACTGCTCTAGCTAGAACTTCAATTACTTTATTGGATAGGAATGGAGAAAGTGGACATGATTTTAGTGGGATTACTTTGAGTTTCCCTCAGTTTAGTTTGACGTTGGCTGTTGGCTTGTGGTATGTTCTTTTATTATGTTTAGGTATGTTCCTTGTGTCTCTAATCTCTCCAAGTCCTTTACCATGAAGGGGTGTTGGATTTTGTCAAAGGCTTTTTCAGCATCTAATGAGATAATCATGTGGGTTTTTTTCTTTCAGTTTGTTTATATGGTTGACTACATTGACAGATTTTTATATGTTATACCATCCCTGCATCTCTGGGATGACGCCTACTTGATCATGGTGGATGATTTTTTTTTTTTTTATGTTTTCTTGGATTAGGTTTGCCAATATTTTATTGAGTATTTTTTGCATCAATGTTCATGATGGAGATTGGTCTGTAATACTCTTTTTTTTTGTTGCATCTTTGTGTGGTTTGGGTATCAGGGTGACTGTAACCTTATAAACAGAGTCGGCAATGTTCCTTCTGTTTCTGTTGTGTGGAACAATTTAAGGAGTATTGGTATTAGCTCTTCTTTGAAATTATGATACAACTCTGCACTGAAATCATCTGACCCTGAGTGGTTTTTTTTTTTTTTTTTTTTTTTTTTTTCCGGTTGGGAGATTTTTAATTACTGTGTCTATTTCCTTAGATGTTTTAGGCCTGTTTGTTTATCTGGTCTTGATTTAATTTTGGTAAGTGGTACCTATTCAGAAAATTGTACATTTCTTTTAGGTTTTCCTATCTGGAGTATAGGTTTTAGGTTTTTTGAAGTTATGACTTAATGATTTCCTCAGTATCTGTCTTTATGTCCCACTTTTCATTTCTGATTTTGTTAATTTGGATATTCTTTCTCTGCCTTTTGGTTAGTTTGGATAAGGGTTTGTATATCTTGTTGATTTCCTCAAAGAACCAACTCTGTTTCATTGATTCTTTGTATTGTTCTCTTTGTTTTAATTTTATTGATTTCAGTCTTGAGTTTGATTATTTCCTGCCATCTACTCCTTCTGGATGAGTTTGCTTTTTTTTGTTCTAAAGCTTTCAGGTATGCTATTAAGTCACTTGTGTAGATTTCTCCAAATTCTTTATGTGGGCATTTAGTGCTATGAACTTTCCTCTTAGCACTGCTTTCATTGTGTCCCATAAAGTTGGGTATGGGGTGAATTCATTTCCATTGAATTCTAGGAAGTTTTTAATTTCTTTCTTTCTTTTTTGATCCAGAGGTGGTTCAGTTGAGACCTGTTCAGTTTTCATGTGTTTGTAGGCTTTCTGTCATTTGTGTTGTTGAACTCTAACTTTAGCCCATGGTGGTCCAATAAGATACAAAGGGTTATTCCAATTTTTTGTATCTAATGATATTTGCTTTGTGACTGAGTATGTGGTCAGTTTTAGAGATGGTTCTATGAGGTGCTGAGAAGAAAGTATATTCTTTTGTGTTTGGGTGAGATGTTCTGTAGATGTCTATTAAGTCCATTTGAGTCATAACATCTGTTAGTTCCTGTAGCTTGAGTTTTCCTGCCTGGCCCACAGTCAGGACAAATCTCTATCACCTGCCAGTCCCACAGCTGCTCAAACCCGACCAAGTAAACACAGAGACATATTGGTTACAAACTGTATGGCCGTGGCAGGCTTTTTGCTAACTGTTCTTACAGCTTAAATTAATCCATTTCCATTAATCTATACCTTGCCACATGGCTCGTGGCTTACCGGCATCTTCACATGCGGCTTGTCATGGTGGCGGCTGGCAGTGTCTCTCTGACTCAGCCTTCCACTTCCCAAGTTTATTCTCCTCCTTGTCCCGCCTACACTTCCTGCCTAGCCAATGGCCAATCAGTGTTTTATTTATTGACTAATCAGCAACACATTTGCCATACAGAACATCCCACAGCACTTCCCCCTTTTTTTTTTCCAAAAAGGAAGGTTTTAACCTTAATAAAGTGAAATTACATGTAATTTGGGAATTTGGGCATAGCTTCTCTTACTACTTCCTGCTGGAGGGGGGTGCTGTATCTTATGGGGACACAAAGAAAAATCTTTTCCAACCCTTTATTCTGAGGTAATGTTTGTCTTTGAAGTTGAGGTATATTTCTTTTATTCAGCAGAAGAATGGACCCTGTTTTCATATCCATTTTGTTAGCCTGTGTCTTTTTATTGGCAAATTGATTCCACTGATATTAAGAGATGTTTTGATGAGTGATTGTTAATTCCTGTTATTTTTTGGTTTAGGTGGTGGTGCTGGTAGTGTGTGTGTTTTCTTTCTTTGGGTTTTGCTGTAGTGACATTGTGAGTGTGTTCTCGTGGATGTAACTGAGTTCTTTGGGTTGGAGTTTACCTCCTAGTACTTTCAGTAGTGCTGGGATTGTTGATGGGTATTGTTAAAATCTGGTTTTATCATGGAATATTTTGTTTACTCTGTCTGTGGAGATTGAGAGTTTTGCTGGATATAATAGTCTGAGTTGGCATTCATGGTCTCTTAGTGTATGCATAATGTCTGTCCAGGACCTTCTGGCTTTTAGAGTTCCATTGAGAAGTCAGGTGTAATTCTGTTAAGTCTGCCTTTTTATGTTACTTGGTCTTTTTTCTTTGCAGCTTTTAAAATTGTTTCTTTATTCTGTATGTTTAGTGTTTTGATTATTATGTGGCAAGGAGACTTTTTTTTTTTTTGATCCAGCCTATTTGGTATTCTGTAAGCTTCTTGTATCTTTATAGGCATGTCCTCCTTTAGGTTGGGAATGTTTTCTTCTATGAGTTCATTGAATATGTTTTCTCTACCTTTGAGCTGGGATTCTTGTCCTTCTTTTATCCCTATTACTCTTAGGTTTGGTCTTTTCATGGTGTCCCAGATTTCCTGGATGTTTGTGTTAGGGAATTATTGGATTTAACATTTTTTTTTTTTTTTTTGGTTTTTCGAGACAGGGTTTCTCTGTGTAACTTTGTGCCTTTCCTGGAACTCACTTGGTAGCCCAGGCTGGCCTCGAACTCACAGAGATCCGCCTGGCTCTGCCTCCCGAGTGCTGGGATTAAAGGCGTGTGCCACCACTGCCCGGCGGATTTAACATTTTTTTTGACTGATGAATCTATTTCCTCTACCGTATCTTCAATGCCCTAGATTCTCTCTTCCATCTCTTGTAGTCTGTTGGTTATGCTTGTACCTGTAGTTCCTGTTTGCTTCCCCAATTTTTCCATTTACAGCATTCCCTAGGTTTGTGCTTTCTTTATTGTTTCCATTCCAGTTTTTAATGTCTTGAACTGTTTCCTTTACCTGTTTGATGTTTTTTATTGGCTTTCTTTAAAAGGGATTTATTGAATTCTTCCATTTTTTTGTTTGTCTTCTCCTTGACTTCCTTAAGGGAATTTTTCATTTCCTCTTTAAGCGCCTCTATCATCTTCATAAAGTAATTTTTATGTTTATTTTCTTTTGTTTCAGTTGCATTGGAATGTTCAGGTTTTGCTGTTGTAGGATCACTGAGTTCTGGAGGTGCCATATTGCTCTTTCTGGTGTTGAATGTATCCTTAAAGTGGTGTTTACTCTTTTCTTCCACTGATGTGGCTTGTGCCAGTGCCTGATCTTCCAGCTGTTGTATTTTGAACCTGTGCCTATGTAGTCTGTTGTTTTTGCAGCTGCTGTGGCTTGTATCTGTTCATCTGTAGTCTGCTGGATTTGTAGGGGAGGGCTGGCCATGGGGAGGATGTTCCCATGCTTGGGGTTGAGTGTTGGCATCCTTTCCAGTGGGTGGTGAATGTGGGAGTTCAGCCTGGAGGCAGGTATCTCAGCTGCCTGCAGGCTGATGGGGACTGCACCTGAGCAGCAAAGTGCCACCAGAGGTGGGGGCAGGGTCTACCTGCCTTGCGGGTGCTGGGATGGGAGGGAGAGTGGTATGGAATGTGCTTGGGGTTTAGTTAGGGTCTGGACTTTGGGGTAGTCCTGTTGAGAGGCCAGTCACTCACTTGTTTTTCTAACTGGTGTGGTTTGTGCCTGTTCCTCTGTAGTCTACTGGGGTTGCCAGGGAAGGCTGGCCATGGGGAGAGTGTTCTGGTGCTTGGGGTTGGGCGGTGGTATGTGTCTTGGGAGGATTGTGTCCAGTGGTGGGTGGGGGTGGGAGCACAGCCTGGAGGCAAGTATCTCAACTGCCTGCAAGCTAGTGAGGAATGCACCAAAGGAGTAGATGTACTACTTTCTACTGTCAAATGACTTCCTAATTATGGAGTTTGAATTGTTGCATTCTATAATATAATGATAAATATCTATTTTTAGCTAAAACCCTGGTAAATTCAGAAACAAGTCTATTGAATACTGGGACATTCTATTTGTTAGATGTATTCCTTGAGGATGTTCTTAAAGATATGTAGGTTCTTAGCATAGAAAATTTTGTGGAAAACAAGATGATCCTGAGAGTGTATTTTCAAAAACAGAAGCACACGTTGGCATTATTTATAGCTGATCCCAAGAAGTTTGCATGAAAAGAATGGAGTGGTGCTTAGATTCTCATACTGAATCACGTGGGTCAGGATATGGGCTGCAGACTGTACAATGTCTAGCCCTTTAACATCTGGTTTAGCTTTTCTTTAGGGAAATCCTATTAGCTTCAGTGCATCAACTAGCTTTCTTCCCACAGATATTTAGTGTTTTCATATACCATTTTAATGGAAATAGAATAAAAGCAAAACAAACTGGGGAAATATTTACTACAAATACTTCTGGAAAATCAATTTTACTTTCTATTATTAATTTTTGAGAATCTCACACAAAGTACTTATTTACATAATTTCCATCCATTATCTCCCCTATCCAACTTTTCCTGTGTTCTCCCCACTTCCTCTCAACTTCATGACCTCTTTAAATGTTTACACACACACACACACACACACACACACACACAACCTGCTGAGTTCATCTAGTGTTGCTCCTATGTTTTGGGACTGACCACTTAGGACTGAATGAATAGCAGGAATCTGGTCCTGGAGAGTACGGACTGACTACCTGTCTCTCAGGAGCCATTTGTGACCTGTAGCTCTTAATCTGGGGGTTCAGGTTCATGAGATTTGCCACATCCACAAGGGTAGGACTTTTCATTGCTTTTCTCCCCTGGCAGCTTGCAAAGCACCTTCTTGTCCTATGAAAAGAATTTTCAGGGAGAATTTTTCAGTTCAGCTTGATTCCTCCAAGTTCTATGTCCAAAACATGTGGGTCTTCAGCAACAGTGTTTTAACCTTCATATTCTAGGAGGCAACCAAGTACAGTGCCTATGACCTGTGTTGTTTTAGAAGTGTCTTAGACTTCTCTGACCAGTGATTCAAAGGAGGAATTCTCATGCCTGGCAGTGGGCTTTTTGTTAAAGAGATCTATGGATCTTGGAGGTAGTATTAACACTGCAAATGGTATAATTTTATTTAAAATATTCATATGTATATTCATACATATTATATATGTATTTTAAAGTATACATACACTAATATGTCTCCTGTAGCCTTTGGTTTTGGAAACACCCCATGTGGGCCTGGACCATTGCTCCTGGGTTCTAAATTAAGTCCAGAATTCCACACTGAGTCATTAATAGGAGTTTCAGAAAGGGGTAATTTAGTATTTCACTAATATCCTCTGTAACTGCTATTAGACATTTTGGAACAGCCAAAATAATAGAATAATTAAAAACCAGCATTTGATCAAGCATTTTTACAGTGGATATTCTTATTTAGACCAAAGTCTCCTTCATGAGAACTCTAAATCTTTCAATATTGCTGTATAGTAGGCCAAGAAACATTTGTCAGTCACATACAAATGTGAATACATGTTTATGGTGATATTTTATTTGTACTGAAAAGTGATTTTATTTGTATGTTAATAAATAAAGTTGCCTGGGGGTCAGAGCTAATAGCAAGCCATAGCAGAAGCTGGGCAGTGGTGGTGCTCACCTTTAATCCTGATCACATGACAGGCAGATCTCTGTGTGTTCAAGGATACAGCCAGCATGGAGACACACACCTTTAATGTTAATACCAACCATAGAAAACCTGGAGGTCTGTATAGACAGTCAGTGATGAGGAAGTCATGTGGTTGGGTTTACAGCCAATGAGAAGGCAGAAAAGGAAGTCAACAAAAAGACAGATACACAGGAAGCAGGTCTCTCCTCTCGGAGGGGACGGACGACAATGGCAGTGAAGGGTAAGAAAGGTTTTTTAGTATCAGCTCTTGGCTACTGCTCTGACCTTTTGGGCTTTTAACTCTGCATTTGGCTCTGTGTTTCTTATTTAATAAGACTGTTACATCTACACATGTGTAATTTGGTTGTGGGCCAAACTTCAGACTCCTCATCTGAAATATCTACTGTAACTACTGTGATTTCTCAGTGTTCTGCCATAAAGGTAAGACAATGGTTCACTCATACATGTTTTAGCAAATGTTTAGCAAACGTCAGCTCATCCCTTTGGAATGAATTAGCAGATATGGTTTGTCATGCTCTCAGTGACACAGTTTTTAGATGTCATCACAAAGGAGCACTGAAGGTTGGACCAGGAGACAGATGTTAGTGTCATTTGTTAGCTGAGGGGAAGCTGAGCTGTGTGTGAAAACAAAAAAGGGATAAAAACAGTGCTGGCATGCACATGAGGAAGAAATAGCACGATATCAGAAAAATGTCCTTTTCTATGTTTGCAAAATGGTAAATTTTGGGTGTTAGACAGACATGGAAAGTAGGAGCAGTAATCTCCCATTCTGTAACATTCTGTAACTTTCACTTATTTCTCTTTTGTTGAGATGGAGCAATCAATTTTGTCATTGGCTGGTTGCCTGAAGAAGTCATCAAGGTTGTCTTAGATCTGTTGTCATATCTTGACATTGGGGCAGTTCTAAGTTATCTGACTTATTTTAAACCTAAATGTTTGGCTTGAAGGTTTCATTTTCTGCTCAAGTTCCCTCCAAAGTACTCATCTAGAGGGTGATACCTGTCTAAGAGCATGAAATGACATCATAGAAGTCTGTTTATTACTTCAGACTTACTCTTTCTGGTTTTAGGCTGAAAACATTGGAGTAGGAGCAGAAACTTTGACTTCAGGTCTAAAGGTGAATGTAAAGGTATTAATTAATTCTTCACTGGGTTTCCTATGGCCAACTGCTGCAAGCCACAGGAAAATGTAATGGAATTCAGCTACTATCAGAAAAACTACCACTTAGAAAAGTCAAGAACTTCTCCAAAGGTCAAGCCATGGCTTAAGAAGTCTTGGTGATATTTTAGCTTTTGTATATATATATTAGCTGGTTCCTAATTTTCTTGTAATGCCATGCATGCTTCCAAGAACTCCTAACAGTGTATTTATCTAAAATACCTATCAAACATCCAAGGTCAAACGAAACAACACCTGTCTCCTAGGTCAGGAAGACAGCTTTATTTCTTGTGCAATTTAGGGTGAGACCCTCCTTCCTTACAGCCTTACTAATAGACTCCTAATTTCTTACCTAAGCACTTCTAGGAATGTAGATTGAGCACATAAATTCCTTTCTTGATATACTAACTGATCATTAGCTCTCTATTGACCTCCTCCTTTATCACTCCCCCTTTGTGTTGTAAGAAAGCCTGGTGGTCACTGCCTAAGGAAAATTCTTACCTGCCTTTATGACCCCATAAGAATTCAAGCCTGGTGACCTTGCTCTGTGAGAGGATTGATATTGCTTGGGTTTATAACTGGATTCCTGAGAGACTTAGAGAGAACTGAGAGAATAAGGAGAGTGAGAGGAGAAGAGAGAGAGGAAAAAAGAGAACAGAAGAACTAGATGGGCAAGAACTGGAAAGGAATGGACTAGATGGGAAGAACTATATTGAATGGCTAAAAAAGAGAGTACTAGAGGAACAAGATGGAAGATGAGGAAGAGCCAGATGGGAAAGAACAAGATGAGAAAGACGGAGATGGGAGAGGAGCTGAGATGGGAAGGCACTAGATGGATGAGAACCTAGATGGGGAGAACTAAGATGAGAGAATTAAGATAGAACTTAAAGGGGACAACAGATAAATACAGAGGGAATTAATCAGAAAGGTAGTAACCCTGAGTACAGAACTGTAGCTATGTAGATAGGGTTTTATCCCAGACGGACAAAGAGCATGGTGTACTTGGATTTATTTCCAGAAAATATTTCTCACCCATTCGTAGTTTCTCTCCTGTGTCCCTGGGAAGCATATTATTAAGGCTGGTCTTTTAATAATATACAAGAGCCAACCACTTTAGAATTTCTAAGGCTTAATATAAGGCCAAATTAGTTGGCAATGACTGAGATATATAGGCTGTAACAAAAATGGCCACAATGTAAACAAAGACCTGTAAAGGTTGGTGCACCACCCCCCTTGCTAGTTTAGTTTATTTCATGACTAGTAAAGTATTTTTTTTATAATCCTGCTATTAGTATTTCCAAGGAAAGTTTTATATTTTATAGCTCCATCCAAGGATGCATTGATTGACTAGACTTAGGGTATTTACATGGATTAAGCCTGATCGTCTCAATAAAGCTTTTAATTTTATTTTTAAAATTTTATTTCTTTACACCTACCACAGAGCTAAGCATGTGATTAGGGTCGGAAGTCCAATGATTAGAAATGTCTTTCATTAACCATTCTTGAAAATTGAATGTATATTTCCGTATAAAGATGAAATTAATGAATTAGGAGTTGATGGAGGTTGAATTATTTAATTCAATTTTGTTCTAGTGCAAAAAGGAGGAGACAAGGGAAACAAGAGTTGTAAATGGGAAAGGTGTGAGAGTCTTGGCCTCTTCCTCATCTCCTCATTGCTCTTCAGAGCCTCAGTTAGTGCAGCCACTACTGTTTGGGGAGTGTTTGATAACCTCCTCGAGTCATTTAAAGAATAGTCAGACTTTAATTCCTGTTTGACACTCCTCTAAATGGGTATTCCTGTTTTTACGTAATAGTTTCAAAATGCATCCACTGCTATTTGGAGTTGTCTCTCAGAAAGTGAAATTACCAGTTCACTGAGACTCACCCTTGAATGCGGGCACCAAGACCACAGTAGTCTACTGAACACAAAGGCACATTTGAGAGTAATTCTTACAGAATTTTTATCAAGAATATGAGGGCTGTTTATCAAGCAAGGAGTTGGCTCTGGGCTGAAGCTGACAGGAGAATTAAACAGCAAATATCAGGTAAAATGTTAAAATCAACTATAACAAAGTTAAAAAAGAAAACAAAAACCAAAACTCTGTTCAAACATCAAAAGTGTACAAATTAAAATAGACACAGAGTTTAGAATGCAACATTGGTGAGACAATTTGCTAGTTATAAGTGGGTTTGTCATTTCTTTGTGGTTGTCTGTGTGTAAAATCACACCATCTGCAGACATAGACATCTTGACTCCTTCCCCAGTTCATATGCCCTACATGTATCTCTGCCTCAGAATATCTCTGACTTTTACCTCCAGACCCTCCAGGAACAAAATTATTGAAAGTCAAATCCTTCTCTTGCTCCAGATGCCAGACCGACTGCTTTCAACTCTTCTCACTGCACACGTTGCTCTCGATTGATTCAATGTAAGCAAACTTTCTTAGGTACTTTTTTTCCCCATAAATGACTAGTTGCAGCTTCTTATTTTGAAGGGATTGTGAATTTTCTCAAGTATATTCTTATCAACTGAGATGTTTGTATGTTTTTTTGCTTCTTAATCTGTTAGTATGGTATTGTGCTGGTTGATTTGCATAAGTTAAGCCATCCTTGCATTGTTGAGATTAACACAACTTCACCATATTAAACAATCATCTTTAGTATACTTCTTGATTTAGTTTGTGAATATGCTTGGATATAGGCAAAGGTTGTTTTTCCTCCCTCCCTCCCTCCCTCCTTTCCTTCCTTTCTCCCTTCTTTCCTTCCTTCTGTCCTACCTTGTCAATATTGTCAGTTTTAGATTTTGAAATATTTCAAAATAAAAATGAAAAAACTAGTTCCATATATAAATAGCAATTGGAAATAAAAAAACATCTAGATTACAGTTGCTTCGAAAAGTGAAATACACCGGGCGGTGGTGGCACATGCCTTAATCCCAGCCCTCGGGATGCAGAGGCATGCGGATCTCTGTGAGTTCGAGGCCAGTCTGGGCTACCAAGTGAGTCCCAGAAAAGGCGCAAAGCTACACAGAGAAACCCTGTCTCGAAAAACAAACAAACAAACAAACAAAAAGTGAAATACTTCACAGTTAGCTTAAACAAGAGGAATACAATTCCCAGTCAGTGAGGAATAAGGTGAAGGGCATGCATAGGGATGATGACTATGTGCATCACTTGTGGGTGATCAGCACTGTTAAAACGCTACACTGCCAAAGAAATCTATAGCTTCAGTATAATCTCATCAAAATACCCACGCCATTTCTCACAGAACTGCAGAAAGCAAACATAAATGTAATGAACCACAAAAACGACTTCTTCTAAGCTGAAGAACAAATCAAAAGGAATGTGGGCAGAAAGAACCAAGAGAGTTTAGGCACTATGGGATTTGAGTTGGAACCTGACTATAAAAGGAGCAGCCAAACAGCTGTCAGTCCCAGCGATGCATGGAGAAAGGCCACTGACCCAAATCATCACGGCCAAATTAACTAAAGCAAGCTTTTTTTTTCTTTTTTAAGTTGTGTACATGGGCTGCTTCTCCCTCAGGTGGGCTTCAAGAGATTAGCATTGGACATGGGGAAGACAAGGTTTTTATAGCTCAGGAGTAGGGGGTTTCCAATGGGGATTTGGCAGGCAAATAGGAGGGGTTACAGAAGCAGAACGTAACAAGGTGGTCACAACAACAGTAGTCATAATAGTCTTTTGAAACAAAGAGGGTTGCAAGGTAGTCATAACAACTTTTTGAAACAAAGGCATGGTTGCCATTTCCTGGAACAGGCATTAAGAAAGTGTTTGTAGGGAAGGTTACAGGTAGGGCATAGCCCAATCCTTAAAAAAACAGAGATTTAATCGTAAATAGGAATGAACCTGGTTTATCTTTACTATAAGATAGCTTTCATGTCTAATATAGAGTCATGCTGGATCATCACAGCCATTTGCTGACATTTAAAACAACAGCTTCACAAGGGACTTAACTTTCAGCAAAGGCACAAAAAACACACTTTGGGAAAAGGACATAGTTTTCGCTAAATGTCTTATGAGAAATTATATTATATTATAGGTGGTGAAATGAGACTGAGTCTTATACCAGTGGCAGGACTCAATCTTCAATATGTTAAAGACTTAAAATGAAAGCCTGTATGTGGTAGTTTGGATGTAACTGGCCCCCATAATCTCACAGAAAGTGGCACCATTAGGAAGTGTGGCTTTGTTGGAGTGGATATGGCCTTGTTGGAGGAAGTTCATCACTGTAGGGACAGGATTGAGGTTTCCTATACTCAGGATACCACCAAGTGTCTCAGTTGACTTCCTGTTGCCTGCAAGGTGTAGGACTCTCAGCTCTCACTCAAGCACCATGTCTCCTGCACACTGCCACACTTCCCATCCTGATGCTAGTGGACTGAGCCTCTGAAGCTGCAAGCAAGCCACCCCAATTAAGTGTTATTAAGAGTTGTAGTCTCTTCATAGCAATAGAAACCTAACTAAGACACTCTATGAGGATACTGCAAAAACTCACAAGGAGGATATCCTAGCTGTTGTCATGGCTGAGTTTTGGAATGAGCCTCCAAAAGCACAAGAAACAGAAGGGAAACAGACAACGTAAAAGTGTGTGAAAAGCAAAGGAATTGAGTGACAGACGGATGGGGAGTTATAGGATAGTAGAAAACACCAGCAAACAGTACTGTTTTCAGGGAATTTTAACCACAATATAGAAAGAGCACCAAAAACTGAACAGCAAGAAGGCTGTGTGACCAGGGATGTGGCTTCACATTACAGCTCTTGGCTGGCATTCCTCACTGAATGGTGCAATCCTCAAAGGTGCAAACCAACTGCACCAACCCCTAATAACCTCATTAAAACATGCAATGGATGAAATATTGTTCATTAAAAGAACACTAGTAGATAGTCAGCGTATATAAAAATATCACCACACCACTGATCATCAGGACACTGTAATCACAGTCACAATGTGACCATCTTCACGGGCAGGAGAAGCTATTATGGAAACACAAAGGGAACACAAGCTGCAGAAAATGCACACGGGAGAGAAGCTTTGTACAGTTCCGCGGTGACAAGGTCTCGGACAACATTTAGGGACACTAACTGTCAAGGAAGTGTCTCAAAAATTAGAAATAAACAGCTCTGTGGTTACAAACACTTGGTGCTCTTCCTGAGGACTAGAGTTCTTTGTCCTCAGCACCCACAGGGTAGCTCCCAACCAACTGTAGCTCCCGTGTCAGGGCATCTGATACCCCTTTGTGTACTCAGACAGAAGGCACACACTCAGTACACATACATCCATGCAGGTAGAACACCCATGCAACATTAAAAAACAAAACACCCTAACAAAATTAAATAACTAAAAATGGAACTGCCATATAGCCAAACAGTTCTACTCCAGGGAATATATTATGAGGAAATCAGAAGAGTAAGTAGAACCTTGCCCTCCCTCCCCATTACAGAGGTTGGATGACATGGGGTAGTAGGGAACTGTTGACTAGTGGGAATAATTATACTCAGAAGCAGGAAGGGGTGGTCTTTCTAGTAGTCTCAGGAGGGTGACTACTGATAATAACACATTCGTATATCAAAAAGAGAGAAGAAACTACTTTTAGATTTTACTTTGTAAAGTTTTGTTTATTTTTAGAAATTTCATACCCATATCAAATGTGTTCTGATCAAATACATCCCAATCTGTCCTCTAACTCCTGACAGCTCTCCCAAACTCAACCCCACAGCTTCCTGTCCCTCTTCTTTATTTTTACTTGGTGCTGCTAATGCACCACGATAGTGCAGGCAGATCAAAACAAAAAACACTGTCTTAGAATCTTTTCACACCAAAAAATGATAAATATTAGAGAGGGTAGGTACATTTTAATTTGCATAAAACAACACCCAATGTATACAGCCCATAAAAATATATTACCTTTTAATAGATATATTTTTTATTTTTTGTAACCATTGAAAAAACAATTTAAGTTTTTCAAATATATTTAGCTTGTTAGTTCTTGTGATTTCACATGTGGTGTGTGTGTGTGTGTGTGTGATGTATGTGTGTGTTGTATGTTTGTGATATGTGTGATGTATGTGTGTGTGATGTGTGTGATGTATGTGTGTGTGATGTGTGTGTATGTGTGTGTGATATGTGTGCTGTATGTGTGTGATGTGTGTGTATGTGTGTATGTGTGTGTATGTGTATATGTGTATGTGTGTATGTGTGTGTGATGTGTGTGATGTATGTGTGTGTGATGTGTGTGTGATATGTGTGATGTATGTGTGTGATGTATGTGTGTGTATGTGTGTGTATGTATGTGTATGTGTGTATATGTTTGTGTATGTGTGTGTATGTGTATATGTGTGTATATAATGTGTATGTGTGTAGAATGTGTATGTGATGTGTGTGTATGTATGAATGTGATGTATGTGATGTGTATGTATGTATGTATGTATGTATATGTGTGATGTGTACATGTATATGTGTGTGTGATGTGTGTGTATGTATGTATGTAATGTGTGTGTATGTGTGTGTGTGGGGGGGATGGTTGTGGAGGTCAGAGGAGAACCTTGCGGACTGGCATTTCCCTCTGCCTTCACATGGTTTCCAGAACTGAACCGGGGTGGCCAGACTTGCCCTGCAAGCATGTTCATCCACTGAGTTATCTCACTTCCCGTAACAATGGATTTAAATTAAAAATGCAAGTTAAAATAGGGACGATACTTAGGTATAACTCAATATAACTGGCTTATTAGTAAACTTGTCTTGAATGAATGGCCATGGCATTACCAGGATTACTGAACAGAAGCCCTGTTCTGCAGAAACAACAGGCATGGGGAATTCTCTCCAGACACCAGCCGTGAAAGAGTGACACCCAAGGAGTGACAGATGCAAAGTGACAGTGTCAAGGCACCACAGTGCTGTCTCAGCATGGTATGTGGGAAGGCCTCCACTTACATCAGGAAGCAAGAGGAAGACTTGAGATGCACGATTTCAAGACTCAGGAGTGAGAAGGTGACTATTTCAGAAATACAAACCTAATCCAACCAAATTTCCTTCAGCACACAGATACACACTGTGGTGAATCCAGGCAAAGAGAAGACACTGTTAAGTAGGAATGACTGATTAAGCCAGAGAAAGATAGGAAGTGAATAAGAATTCGTATCACAAAATGATAGAAGCTAACCTGAAAGAACAATACATTGCTTGATTCTAATGATAAGATGTTCTGGAAAAGACAAAAGTGCATAGACATTAAAATAAATCCATGGTTTTCTGGGATCAGTGAGAACAGAGAGAAAGCAAATAAGGAGAACAGAAGTGTCAGAGTAGTGAATGGATTGTACAGAGGTGAAGTAACCCATCGCACCTTTCCTCAGATCCCAGAATACACAGTAAAATGTGAGGCTCCAGGAGGACTGTGGGCATGGATGACTGTGGTCTCAGCAATAATAGCCACTCATGGTACCTTGGGGATTGATAAAAAGAAATAACATTTATTTCCATGTCAAAAAGGGCCAAGAAGGACGTATGGGCCTTTTGCTTATTCTTCTGTGAACATAGAAAAAGAAGGAACAAATTCTAAACAATTAGAGTGTTTTAAGAAAAAAATCTATATATAAAAATAAGGGGGAGAGAGAAAATGATGGAAGCCTGGAAGCCAGCACATTGGAAAGATTGAGAGGAAATCAATTCTCATAGATGAAAAACAAGGCACTGGAAAGAGTATTTGCAGCTGTGAGGTCCAGAAGCAACCTTGTCTGGAGTCAGCAAGTGTGGATTTTACCTTCTTCAGTGGTCAGTAGTGTGTGTGTGTGTGTGTGTGTGTGTGTGTGTGTGTGTGTGTGTGTATGTGTAACATTTTAAAAGAATTTTTTATTTTTTATTTATTTTTTTTTTTTTTTTTTTTTTTTTTTTTTGGTTTTTCGAGACAGGGTTTCTCTGTGTAGCTTTGCTCCTTTCCTGGATCTCGCTCTGTAGACCAGGCTGGCCTCGAACTCACAAAGATCCACCTGGCTCTGCCTCCCGAGTGCTGGGATTAAAGGCGTGCGCCACCACCGCCCGGCGAATTTTTTATTTTAAATGACATGCATATGTATATGTGTGTGCATGTGGGTGTGCCACGTGTATATGAGTATGGATGCACTTGGAGACCAGGACCTTTGGATGTCCTCAAGCTGGTGGTTTTGGGCTGTGTGATGACAGTGTTCTGAAAGAGCAGTATGTACTCTTAAGCAGTGAACCATCTCTAGCTCCAGCCAGCAATGCATAATTTAAAATTCTTTCTGTGTATGATATGAAACTGCATTACAGGTGAAAAGACTTTTCCTCTCATGACCTTATTTATAAACATAAACCCTTTTTGTAATATCCCACACAAAGTTATATAAGCCCAAACTTATTTACTTATATTTCCCTCATTTATTCTTATGTGACAATTAATGTATATAATTTTAGCATAACATTATTTGAAACAAACAACAAAAAGAATTCTGCATGTTATTATTAAACATTTCTTCTGATGTCCTATTAAAAGGACAGACAATAAATGGACAGTAACTAAACATATACAGTATATTTCATAATAAGGCTGTAATAAGCATATATAGAGAGTCTTTGTGATTATCAGAGTGGGTGGTGGTGGTGGTCTGCCATTGTAAAGAAGCAGAGGAATGTGAGGGAGGAAGGGAGCCAATCTTTTGAAGACAGATTTGAATAGACAGTGTTACAAGCAGAGACAAGGGCAAAGGCCAGAGTGGCTGGTGCAGTTGGATGGAGAATGTTTAGAGATCCAGTGGGGAGATAAGCAACGGAGCAGAGCTTGTAAGAGCAAGATAAAGAGTTTGGATTTCTTCTGTCATAGAGATTGTGGTAGGTCTGAGGAGTGCTTAGGCAGGATGTTGACACAATCGGACTCATGTTGTTTAATAGATGACTCTTCCTGCAGCTTGCAAAACTGGCGATAGGTAGATGAGTGAAATCAAAGGATAGGGACAACTGTGGTGACCGCTGTGAGGTTTTCCAGTTATGGGATGAGGAAGCTGATAGAGACCGGCAGGTTGGTTTTTCAGTGTTGGGAGCTGGAATCATGATTCTCTCAGATGGAATGGGTAGAACGTAGAATGATCATTGTGTTTTATATTAAACAAACCGTGAGTAGAGGAGCGATTTTAGATGGAGAACAATATGAGGTATACTGAAAAAACTGAGTGTTATGTTTTGGAATGCTCTGCTCACAAAGCCAGTTCCTGCCCTCAAGTATCTGTCAAACAGACTGAGTGAGAGGGAGGACAGGGTGTGCTGAGCACCATGGACTTAACTTTCCATGGAGGGGAGTTGTTTTTTGTTTTGTTTTTGCTTCTGTTTTGTTTTTTAGAGACAGGTTTTCTCTGTGTAGCTTTGCACCTTTCCTGGAACTCACTCTGTAGCCCAGGCTGGCCTAGAACTCACAGAGATCCACCTGCCTCTGCCTCCCAAGTGCTGATATTAAAGGTGTGCTGCCACCGCCTGGCCCCATGGAGGGAAGTTAAAAACTCAAAGAGAGCACTCATTCCACACATTCACGATTATCAAAAGACAACTGAGTTATGAAAGATTCCAGAAACTAAGATTCAAAATGAACAATAATTGAGACAGTGACTTGGAAATTAATTCAGGTATTGGGGATTCTGTAGCATGAATCTTGAAGACCTGAAGCTAGGTATTGGGGTGAATGCTGGAAGATCAGAGAAGCAGAAGCCACAGCCACCTCACCTTGCCAATTCCTCAGCTGATCGTGTTTTCTCAGACTGGAAGCCTTTGAGACCTCATCCAGAATGAATTTCAGCTGATCTGCTGCTCAAAAGCCTAAAAGCTTAACCAGTCTAGTTCCTGGTTTTCATGCCTTATATACCTTTCAGCTTTCTGCCCTCACTTCCTAGGATTAAAGGCTCACTTTCTTGGATTAAAGGCGTGTGTCACCATGCCTGGCTGTTTCCAATGTGGCCTTGAACTCACAGAGATCCAGATGGATTTCTGCCACTGGAATGCTAGGATTAAAGGCGTGAGTGTCTCGACCATTGCCAGTAGTCTGTTGTGGGGGTATCTTTTTGGATTTTTGTGTGCCTCTCTAGCACTTTGCTTCTTCCTATTCTCATGTGGTCTTCATTTACCATGGTCTCCTATTCCTTGTTCTCCCTCCCTGTTCTTGATCCAGCTGGGATCTCCCGCTCCCCCAAGCTCTCTTTCCCTGACCCTCGCCCTTCATTACCCCCACTCATGTCCAGGCTGTTCATGTAGATCTCTTCCATTCCTCCGTCATTGGGCAATCCCTGTGTCTTTCTTGGGGTCCTGTTTTCCAGGTAGCCTCCCTGGTGATGTGAGTAGCAGTCCACTCATCCTTGTTCCACATCTAGTATCCTGCTATGAGTGAGTACATACCATGTTTGTCTTTCTGAGTCTGGGTTACCTCACTCAGGATGATTTTTTCTAGATCCATCCATTTGCCTGCAAACCTCATGATGTCATTGTTTTTCTCTGCTGAGTAGTATTCCATTGGGTATATGTACCACATTTTATTTATCCATTCTTCAGTTGAGGGGCATCTAGGTTGTTTCCATGTTCTGGCTATTACAAACAATGCTGATATGAACATAGCTGAACAAGTGCTCTTGTAGTATGATTGAACATTCCTTGGGTATATGCCCAAGAGTGGTATAGCTGGATCTTGGGGGAGATTGATTCCCAATTTTCTAAGAAAGCACCATATTGATTTCTAAAGTGGTTGAACAAGCTTGCATTCCCACCAGCTGGCAGTGGTCGAGAGACAGCCCGAACTGATCTACTCTGGTGATGGCATGGCCAAACACCCTAATTGTCGGGCTAGAAACCCCATCCAATGACTGAGGGATCTGGATGCAGAGATCCATGGCTAGGCCCCAGGTGGAGCTCTGGTAGTCCAATTAGCGAGAAAGAGGAGGGTTTATATGAGCGAGAATTGTTGAGACCAAGGTTGGAAAAAGCACAGGGACAAATAGCCAAATGAATGGAAACACATGAACTGTGAACCAATGGCTGAGGGGCCCCCAACTGGATCAGGCCCTCTGAATGGGTGAGACAGTTGATTGGCTTGATCTGTTTGGGAGGCATCCAGGCAGTGGGACCAGGTTCTGTGCTCATTGCATGAGTCAGCTGTTTGAAACCTGGGGCCTATGCAGGGTCTTTTGGCTCAGCCTGCAAGGAGGGGCCTGGACCTACCTGGACTGAGTCTACCAGGTTGATCTCAGTCCGCGGGGGAGGCTTTGCCCTGGAGGAGATGGGAATGGGAGGTGGGCTGGGGGGAAGGTGAGGGGGCCAGGAAGGGGGAGAACAAGGGAATCCGTGGCTGATATGTAGAACTGAAGTGTATTGCAAAATTAAAAAAAAAAAATGAACTCAAAAAAAAAAGCACAACCCTAGCATAATGATTATACCTAAAGATAATTAATGCTAATTAATGACTATGTTCACAGTACCCTAATTTACATACTTCTTAAGGGAAGAGAAAATAATGTAGTTATATGATAATCTCAAATTAAATAATCTCAAAAATAAAATAAATAATAATAAAAAAAAGGCAAGTGCCACCATTTTCTAGCTTCTGTATCTAGTGGCTGTTCTGTTCTCTGACCCCAGATAAATTTATTAGGGTGGACAATATTTTGGGGAACACAATACCACCACAGGAATCCTGAAGGCAAACTAGGGCCTGTATCTGTGACCAATGGTGTGGTCCACAAGGACAGGTTTACCAGTGTTCCTCTAGCAGGAAGCTGATGTGCTGTTGGGATAATGTTCTTGTGTACTGTAAAGATTTGTCACTCATAGTGATAAAAGGCTGATTGGCCAGTAGCCAGGCAGAAAGCATAGGCTGGTGACTAGACGAGGAGAATTCTGGGAAGAGGAAAGGCAAAGAAAGGGCCGCCAGTCAGATGCAGAGGAAGTAAGAGGATGCTGGACTGAGAAAAAGTACCAAGCCAAGTGGCTAAACATAAACAAAAATTATGGGTTAATTTAAGTGTAAGAGCTAGTTGGTAATAAGCCTGAGCAATAGGACAAACAGTTTTATAATTATTGTAAGCCTCTGTGTGTTTATTTGGGACTGAATAGCTGTGGGACCAGGCAGGCAGAAACTTCCGCTTACAGTGATGACACTTTTGGAGTGTGTCCCTGTGTGTCAGCAAAACTACTGAGCTGCCACTCTCGTGTTCCTCCCTTCCTCTCTTATCCAACAATACCGTGCTGTATTTTCCCTTTGTACTATTAGAGTTTTAGTTCGAGTGGAAGTTGTGAAGGCTGAACTCCTTGAATGCCTTTGTCCCACCTCTCCAGGTGTCCTAATGTGCAGAACCACGGTGTAGTATCATACAGGAAGTTCACATAACCCAAGTGTGCTTGACAGTAACACTTTTAAATGTTTGCTGTCTATATAACCTGTAATTTAGAAACCAATGTTGATAATCTATTATCTTAGATTTGCCTCTGGAATCCAGACAGGAAGCATAATTCTTGCTCATGGCAGGTCAACAAATACTACATTTATGTTAAGACACCTGCATCTAGTGTGTAACCCAATCTGACTATCACAGAGGATGTTTTTGAGTTACTGTATCACTTGTGAAATTTCTTTTTAAAATCTGCCTATCAAAGAGACAGTGGAGGTAAGAAAGACTGTCATGGTCCCTTCCCACTTTCAGGGAAAATAACCTTCTGGTCATGCTACTGGACAAAGGAGGGTGATGGTGAGGGTTGTGGTGACTAAGTCTGTCATGAGAGCGGTGATGAGTAACTATGATTACTGTTGGTTAGAGAGTAGCAGATGGGCTCTTTTTTTTGTTTTATTTTCATTTTTAGGTGACATACTTCAATCTGAATCTTTTTAAGCTTTCCAATAACTATAACTTTGGAGCGTGCTTTATTTAAGCAAAGCTCTCTGAACAGAAATATTTGTTCCCACCTTATATTTGTGTGTTGAGTTTATTCACACTGTCCTTATTGACCCCATATCCAGAGTTTCTTGTTTTTTTTTTCAACCCCCTGATTTAACTTTTCCTTGCAATGTTGCACAGTGTTGCACAGTGGTTGGGAATACCTATTCTTAGATTGCTTGGAAAATGTGATCCCAGTGTTTCTTAAGTAATCTTGGATGAGTCAGTTTCTATGTCTGTACTATGTTTTTTCTTCTGTAGTATTATCATAAGGAAAACCACTTGAATTCCATGTTTCTACATCAGCTCTTCAATGGTACAAGCTGTGAATCTGTAACCAACAACTACTGCTTTTGCTCTCCTACCTCACAGCCAGCTTTTTGGCTCAATGTGGTGAGTGCTTTTCATTAGCTTCATTCATGAGTGCTCATCCTTAAATTACTACCGTAGAATTGCTTTGACATGATATGATACCTGCATTGGCAAGTGATAAGGTGTGCCTTGTGCCTCTCTGCCTCAGGATCAAATAATATGCCAAACAAAAATGATTGACACATAGCATTCATGAGAAGACATGGTGTTATATTGTTTTGCAACTCAAAGTTAATTTAGCATTATTGCACTATTCTGGCAGAGGAAGAAAACAAGATGAGGAAATCAAATCAAATGTTCTAAGTCAAGACTTCCTAATCTGAACTCTAACTTTCATGCTTGACACCCAAAAGGGGTACTGTCCCACATAGGCTAGCAATCAAATGGACTCAAGGGAGGGGTAATGTGACTTTGTGTTCATACCTTCCCTTATTCGCGATGTGCTATTGATAACCATATCATTTACATTTTTACTGTCACTTTACACTGATGACACTCTGTAGATGTTGAATCATTCCCTGGTACAAATCGCACCTACTTTGTCTATTAACCGATGTCTATCATGGAGTTCTATCTGGAAGGGTCTCTGACGGCCTCTGTGTTCCAGCAGAAAACACCCTTTCTGCTAGACTCTGCTTCAAATCTAGAAAGCCGTTTGTGATATTGTGTACCATTCTGGCCCAAAAATAGAAGCGAAGGGTTGACATCTAAGGGGTTTGTGTGGAAAGCAGTTTGTCACTGTTAAATGGAAGCTCATTTCCACCATTCATATTTTGGTTCCATGTCTATATTATAAATAAGCAGAAAGATGCTTTTTCTAACAAAAAATGTTTCATGTCAAATTCTTCCAGCCGCATTTGGGAATGTCATTGAATAAAATAATAGTAGGCTTCCAAGCTAAGAGTAATTATGTTGCATTGCTCTTTTTTGGCAGGCAGCTATTTTTCCTTGTAAATGAGGCACTTTAGCACAAGCTCACGTTCTCACTGAGAAGTGGAGGAGGGTTTGGTACAGATGTCGTTCAGCTAGGTACAAGAACATATTCTTCCCACATCCGTTTAATGTAACAAAGTGATCAATTGTCTCATTAATCAATCCCTTGCTTTGGTGATGATCTCTGTAGCAGATAGCAGTTGGCATTAAAAGAAAAAAAAACAGGCTTAAAGTGGGGCCAATTCTTGATGCCTGAACATTGCACAATATTTTTATGCAGAAAATACATTAATATATTCTTACTGGCATATTCTATAAGTAAAATTTTGAGAAAACCTATTTTCTTCATGCCATTTTTAGAGATGTAAATAGTTCATCTTTTTGAGCATAAGCTACCATTAAAGATGCCCTAACTTCATTTTGCATTTTTTGATAACAGAAGCATATGATGGCATCATGTATTTTATGGAATTTAAGTTAGACAATCTGAGAGTCAAGAAAAATTGGTGTTGTAAACTGATATCTTTGTAATGCTTAAGCTATGCCTAGAAATATCTAATATCTATAGATGAGGGAATTGAGTATTTTCAATATTTATTTCCAATATGTAAATCTTTTGAAAGCTACATGCAGGAGGAAATTCATAGATTCTCTTCTATGAAGACTTCCTGCAGCTAGCCCACACTGACAGTTCCTGAAGCCTGCTACATGTCAAACAGTCTCACTTGTCTCTCATCAAACACTGAGGTAGTGACATCATGCTTCCTGAAGATGAAGAGACCAAGAAATCCATGATTTTCTAAGAGTCACATTATTGAGGGTACCAGGTAGATGTATTTGTTGCTATTAAGATTGTACATTTAAGTCCCTTGTGATGTGTGTCTCTCTGCATTCTAATGAGTAAATAACATCCCGTGCCAGTGCTGACATGTATGAAAAAGGTGAAAAACATTTAAATATTGTCTTTGCAAAGAAGATGCTAGTTTGCTGCTCCTTGATGATTATTTAACCACAAATAGAATAGCAGAGTAATTCTTGACAAGAATGTACACAGAGCATAGTATTTAAAGCATAGTTGTATATTGTTGCAAAAATGACACGTCAAAAAAAGGCAGTCTCCAATGTCAGACATAACTCATTCAGGAAACATTGGGCTTAACACCCCACACTCAGTATTTAGCTCCATTAAGGGAGACTGAGTCTCAGGAAAGGTGTTCCTTGCTACAAGAACATTTCCAGTTCTTCTGTGGGAGGAAGACAAATTCTCATTCAGAGTTTTCTCTACAGTGCCCTTTCCTGATTCCTAGCACATCATCAGTTACCAGATTCAAAGACAATTTTTACACTTTGAATTGTGGTAAAATTCTGAAGCACAATTTTGTAAAAGTCTTCTTTGGAGATTCTGGGCAAAACTGTTAATCCTTTATGAACCACAGTGAGTGCTGAAATGACACTGAAGGCTGGAACTGGTGGTGAAAGCTAGCCAGCAACCCAAATGCTGTTGACTTCACACCTGCCATTTCATCTTGTGGGTAATTTCTTACATTATTGACAGTTGGTAGAAACTGGAGGTAAGTACTCTCTATGGTGCAGACAGAAATGGCCTCTGACTAAGGAAGGACCCTCACAGAGTTTATTATTTTATAGGTGTCTAGAGATCTTTCAGTGATCAGTGTTATAAAAAGTAATGCTCTACAAAAATTCCATTGTAAGGGCTGGAGTGCCTCCCTCTGGCCAGGGAGGCTATGGAAGGCCTCACAACAACATAGGCCAATGTCACTCCCAATTGGATTGCCCACCACAACCAGTTAGCAAGACCCTGGCCCTGAAGATGTCATGTGCTGTAGATGCAGAACATGGACTAATCCAAGCTCTAACTGACCAAATAATGACTCTTCCTCTCTGCTGTCATGTCCTCATGGGGCCAAGAGTTGACATGCAAGTTGCTATGGAAAACTATCAACTGCTACTGAGTGATGGACCTGTGTGTAAAGTACCAATGTGTCAGGAAGAATCAGTCCACCGGTGAGATAATAAAAAGTCTATTATGAGGACAATCAACTGTTTTCTGATGAGATTCGAGGCTCCATCCATAGGAAGGAATTTCCATTTGGTACTGTGACATGGGAAAGTCAAAGGGGCAACTGGCTAAGTTATGATAGTTTTGCAAAACAGATATAGTGTGGCTAACAGTTATGTTTATGTCATAGAATAGTGCTGCTTTCAGCTTTGGTCAGAGACACTTTTCATTTATTTATTTATTTATTTATTTATTTATTTATTTATTTATTTATTGGTAGCAGTCAGCATTGACTGCAGACACGTAACTGTTCGAAGCACAGATAGTTAATAACTGCAAACTCTGCAAACATAAAAAAGACATCATGGAATCAAGGCCAGAAAGAACACCAGAACCAGAGCTAGGGAGAGAGTAGTGTCGAACACTGACGTCAGTGAAGACATGGTCTTTAAAGTCTTGAATCCACAGCAGCCATGATTGCCTGCATAAGATCTGATCGTCAACATCTGGTTAGGGAAGAGAGATGGATTCATGGGACCCCTACACACACTCCCTGAGGATTTATACATAGATACTGACAGGGAGGGAGAGACATTTTCTTCAGTGGTGTAGCCACTGACAAAGGGGTGCATGCTCCTTTAAACAGCTCGATGAAGCATCACGGTTCACATACACACAATGAATGAAGTAGAAGGGAGGCTGTCTGGAAAAACAAAAAGAACTAGTAAAGTGAGACAGGAGATGGGAGAGGGCAGTGGTGGTTAATGTAATTAAAACACACCAGGCACATGCATGAGAAAGTCATAATGAAAAACATCATTAACTATAAATATCTGCTGAGAAGAGCATTTCGAAAGATTCATACTGGGGGCTACTGTCTGACGTTTTTTCATATCCCGAGAAGAGGAAATAGAAGATGTACTAGAATCTTCGACAGAATTAATCTCATGAGTCTGTGTAGGTGCATATCCTCAGCTATGTTCAGCTGTATGATACCAAGGCAAACTCATGCCAATACCTGATTGCTTTCTTGTTGATTCCACGAGCTGAAATCTCGATTGGAATTCATTTTTCTATTTAAATGCAGATGTGACTTGCCACCTGAAGGGGAAAGAATCATTTTTTGAATGAAATACTAAGGGCTGGATCATTTACATGAATACTCCTTCCCCACAAGGGAGGCCTTTCCTGTGCTATCTTGAATGTTCTTTGCAATAATTTTATAACCTTTTCCTGTTTGTTTCATTATTATACATTAGAACCGTATGGAGACAAATACAAATCAAGCTTTCAGTGAGTGACAGAAAGATGTAAGAGAGTTTTAAATTAGAGGGGGTAAAACAGCACCAACCAGCAAAGACTAAACTGGAAAGAGGCATGGTGACATATTGTCAGAAAAGAATATGCCGAGCATCCTACATCTTTCCTCTCTGATTCCTTTTTTATTCTTTAAAATTTCAATCCCACAAAGAGTGTTTTAAAATATAGAGCTTTGGGCTATACACATTCCTCTCATATATACCCAAAAGGCTTCTATACCCTCTGCATTGTGGGTATTTATAACATAACAAATCAGAATGGGCATAAATCACCGCTAAAGAGTAGTGCAGACTCCTATTAGGTGATTCTATTGTTCCTTGATCATTAGCCAATGATAGCTCCACTTCGGAAGAAATGCATGGCATTTTCAACATGTTCAAATGCTAAGAAAATCTATCATATTAGATATATGTGTGTTGAATTAAATATAAATATATAATAGCCACATGGCTTAGATAATACACATGAACAAAATTTAAAGTTAGGAAATAGCATTCACCTCAGACCTTTAATAGAAAATACCACAAATTTATTTAAAATGTATCTTCTCCCTCAGAGGAACTCCATTTGAAATTATCCCCTATCATTTATGATAAATAACACATCAATACTGAGACTTAAACATTTGTGCTCCTTTGTCAAACAAACAAAAACAAAGCCAATATAAACACACAAAGAAGACATGTTTCCTATGCCACATCATTGAGACCTTGAGGCTAAGTAGCCAATCTCTGAATCTCATTGTGATGGTACTGTGTTCCCCAAAATATTGTTCACCCTAATAAACTTACCTAGGGTCAGAGACAGGACAGCCACTAGATACAGAGGCTAGAAAATGGTGGCACTCACACCTTTAATCCTAGGATTCCAGAGGCAGAAATCCATGTGTTCAAGGATACAGACAGGCATGGTGACTCATCACGCCTTTAATCCCAGAAAGCAAGCCTTTAATCCCAGGGAGTGGTGGTAGAAAGCAGAAAGGTATATAAGGCATGAGGACCAGAAACTAGAAGTATTTTGGCCTGGTTAAGCATTTGGCTGGTTAAGCTTTCAGACTTCTAGCAGCAATTCAGCTGAGACTCATTCTGGATGAGGACTCAGAAGCCTCCAGTCTGAGGAAACAAGACCAGCTGAGGATCCGACAAGATGAGGTAGCTGTGGCTTGTTCTGGCTCTCTGATTTTCCAGTGTTCACCCCAATAACTGGCCTCAGGTTTGATTTTATTAATAAGAACTTTTAAGATTCATGCTACATCTCATGGCCTTACAATTGAGTGGAGAAGCAAATATTCAGAGTGTTTTATAAACTTTAATTTGGAACATGTAAATCTGAAGCAGTCTAACCCTGGTTTCTCTGATGTTTCTTGTTGTTTTTTTTTGGGGGGGGATTTTTTTTCCTGATAGTTCCTTCTTAACCTCCCTAGAGACCTGAATTCTTTTGTTAGTATTCATACCATCCAAAATCTTGCCAGCAGTCACACCATCCTGTCCCCAGTGGTATATCCCTCATCTGTCATCTATCAGGGATTATCACACTTCAACATGTTAGAACTGTGCAGGTCTAATTTGGGATGACATCAGATTTAGCAAGCAGCCTGGCTCCAGAGACTTCTAAGTAATTCCAGGTAATCTTAACATGGGTCATCTGGAATCTAACTTCAGGAAATATTCACATGAGAGCCATGATGAGTCACTATTTCTTGCTAAGATCAGCTCTTCTGAGACTCAGTGGCATTTAATCAACAACCTAGTGAAAATGACTCTAGGTTGCATCAAATACTCTGTGTTTCCCACATCTCAAGCACGGGTCCTTGACACCCCAAGTGAGTCACACTCAAGGTGGTACCTTTGATTTTCCCCTGAGTTTATTCCTTTTGTCTGTTCAGATACCAGATCCTCAAACACCAGCTGACATTTGGCTCCTCTCCTCTTACCCCCCTTTTACTCACCTCACTTCCACTTCTCACCACACAGTCTTCAGGTCTTACTTTCTGTCTACATATTGATTCAAGAATTTGCTCTGATCCACTCTGTAATCTGAGTAGCATTAGTATAACCCTATCCCACAGGAAAAATTGTAGCATCCTCACTGTGGTTATGACTCCACCCTGTCATGGTGCCCTCCCTATGCTTCTGCAAATGTGGTGTAGCCATCAAAATTCATTGAGAGTAAAAGAAGGGATGCCAGGGCAAATGTGTCCTACAAGGAGACACTGGGTTCATGGACCCTCCTTTCTCTTTGCTTTTTGGTTTCCAGTTGGTAGGTTTCTTCCACCGCCTTAATGGGCCAAGAAGCACTGCCTGACTCAAAGTCACCAGAGACCACCCATCATGGATCAATCCCTCTGAAAGTGTGAGCCCCAAAATATTTCTACCCTTTGAGCTGATTTCCTCGGGTGTTTTTCTGCTGTGGTGGAAAGCTGACAGAGACAAGAGAAGACATCACGTGTTGTTCACACACTAACACAGTTGGAGCTGGTACTCTGATCTCTTCCTACTCATTTATCTCATTTGCCAAAACATTGGGTGCAAACTTCTCTGCATTTCTTTTCTGTCCTGTCTCCATTCTCACGGCTGAGAACACCTGGTTTCTTCATATCTTCCCCTGTCAAGGTGAATAGTGCTTTGATTTCTTCTTTGTCTGTTTATGTCCTATAAGACAAACTTCCATCAGTTTCTAGCTACCATTACCTCTGCTGCTTGGAGTTCTGTATTGCCATTTTCCTCTTCCACTAGACTTCTGTTCTTTTAACTCATCTGTTTAAGGATGGATGACTAAGTTCATAACACTGACCTTGCTGTGCCAATCACATATGCCCCTGGCCTTCTACAATCCCTCTTGACCTTACGTTTTTCCATTCTTCACCAGGATGTCATATAAACTTTGTATTTACTACCTTCCTTCAGCTTTGCTAACTGGTCACTTTCCCCTCCTTGGATATTCTACATATTCAATAAACTGCATCTGTTTGTAAACAATAAATCCATGATTTTTTTAAGCATATAGCATCACTTTGAATTTATCAAAATCATTGTGATGTGCACACACATGCTGTTTCCCTTCTTTACAATAGGAGCTGTCTCAGGCACCAAATGTATGAGTGAAAATTGGAAACACATTTACTTAGATCTCTCCTGTCTCACTTTCACCATTCTATTTAATAAATGTTTACCCCCAAATTACCAACACTCCCCAGGTTTCTACAGTAAAGAGTTCTGCTTGTGCATCATAAACCTTCAGCAGCATCCAGCAGAGCAGTCAACACTCTGTAGGAAAGTGACCAGTGAACAATCTTGCTCACCTCTCTTGAGAAATGAGTATGAGTATCCCCAGGACAGCTGTCCATCAGTGTCCATTGGTGGCTGTGGGAAATTATTCCAGAGTTTTCCTGCCACCTCTGCACATCTTCCTGTGCACTTAAAGTCACAGTTAAACCACATAGAGTACCTAATACACTGTTGAGGCTAAGCACAGAGTTGTTACACTGTATTGTTTAGGGAATAATGATGGAAACTGTGTACACACGCTCTGCACACTCACAGTTATCAAAAGTGTGTTTGATCTGCACCAGGTTGGACCCACAGATGCACATTCCATGGACAGATGATGACTGTGTTCATCACATAAATCTGTATAGAACCTCTGAATGTCCTGAGACTTTCTATCCAGTTGGCCTTCTCTGGGTTATTACACGTGGTTCTATAGGACTAGGGGACACTTATCCTACTGGAGGACAAAGGTGTATTTTAGTTAAGCATTTTTTCCTTCACACTGTGTAATAAATTGTACATATGTGTATGTGTACATACACATCTAAGACTTTTTTTTTATAAAAGATTTACTTATTATATATACAGTGTTCTGCCTGCAGGCCGGAAGAGGGCACCAGATCTCATTATAGATGGTTGTGAGCCACCATGTGGTTGCTGGGAACTGAACTCAGGACCTCTTGAAAGAGCAACCAGTGCTCTTACCTCTGAACCATCTCTCCAGCCTCCACATCTAAGACTTAATAACACATCTGTAACATAGAGAATGAATAATATGAGCCAGGCATGTAAATAGCTGACATTATTTATGTGTGTTCTTATAATCTTAATCATCCAGCATTATAGAAAAAGCATGTTTGGCAGGTGAGATGGATTAGTGTGAAAGGTACTTCTTACCAAGCCTGAGGATCTGAGCTTGGTCCCTGGAAATTGCATGAAAGAGGGAGAGTATAAACTCTCAGATGCTGTCCTCTGACCTCCATATGCACATGCCCACACATACATCCACACACACCGCCACTCACAAAATAATTTTTTTAAAAGAAAAAAAGAGAAAGAACAGTGTCTGCCTTAACTTGAGACACCAAGCCGTTTCTTTGTTCAACTCCTCTCTCTCTGCTAAGAAAAAAAAATTGTCGTTTAAATGACTTCTGAGTTTTACTATGAAATTCAAGTCTAGATGCCAAGATAGAACAAAATGTGGGAAATAATTGACAAATATTTTAAAGGAAGAAAGTTCTCATGTTCATGACATTTTAAACAAATGTTTTCTTTCAGAATATTTAAAATGCAAAGTAGATAATACTCTTCAACATTTTGTTTTAAACCAAATACATTTTCAAAGAAGTCTCAGTATGTTTATATTTTAATGCCTTTTTCTCCATCAACTAATGCTGCTTTTTGTAGCCCAAAGCAGCTTTGGAAGAGTGTAGTGTGGTAATTGCTTTCCTCCGACAGCAACTCCCATATGCTGAAGATGTGAACATCCTTCTGTGATTGGCCCACTCAAATGTGAACATGCCCAGCGGGAAAACGAGTTCAGCTTGTTAATCATTTTGGAATATTTTTTTTTTTGTTTGTGACATTGTTAATGAGGTTGTACAGTTCCTCTCCTCATGCCTCTCAGAAATACCTAGTCAGGGTCTGATGAAGCTGTAGGATAAGACAGTTTCCTGCCCCCCCCCCCGCCCCCCGCCCCCACACTTACTCCTGTCCCTGGGCAAGGAGGCTCTTTGTCAAGTTTTGATGTCACCCCATTCCTTCAGGCCACTGTCAGCTGTGCAGTTTCCAGGCCAACTTGGCTGTTCGTGATGAACTTCTGAGACCCAGAGGCTTTGGGAATGAACTCACATTTACATCCAAACAGCTCCTTCATTAAGCTCTAACTCTGATATTCAATATATTAAATTTGTGTGTTGCACAAAGCAATAAAATTATTTCTAGCATTCTTTTAATTGTCTTTGTTCATATAATTATTAAATTAAGATTGCCACGAGTGTTTCTTCATCTGGAATGATAATTTCAAAGGTGGCATTTTATAAGCAATTTCAGAAGAGTGGAGTTTTAAGCTCAATTTTGTTAAATAGGTTCTTTTTTTTTTCTTACTGTAGGATATAGTGAAACTGAATTGAATAAATAAAGTCAAAATGAACTCATAAAATGTACAAAGTGTTGGATATTTTAAGAGAATTAAATTGAATTTTAAAGATAGTTTGAGGGAGTTCATAGCTTTCCAAGCACCAACTGTAACACTAGCCAGTGGCTAGTAAAATATTGTTACCAATTTAAGGAACTTCACTCACACTTCAGTGTGCTCTGAACAATGTTGGGACCAAACACTTCTTTCTTTTATAAGTATATATGACCCTTTTAAATGGAAAAGACAGGGTTTCTTCTCAGAAGTAGGTTTGATAATGCAAATGCTTCATATATTTTAAATTAATAAATGGACATCTTTC
Organism: Peromyscus californicus insignis; assembly: GCF_007827085.1. Taxonomy (NCBI): domain Eukaryota; kingdom Metazoa; phylum Chordata; class Mammalia; order Rodentia; family Cricetidae; genus Peromyscus; species Peromyscus californicus. Next base: position 134,122,445 of record NW_026294617.1, on the reverse strand, counting down.
CCATGCACAAAGAGCAATCCAACTATGGATCCCAAACAACTGAAAAACATTGAGTTTGTCTGTTTGGGTGTTTATTGTGACAGTTCAATAAATAGTACAGAAAATAGAGTTCTATAGTTTAGTTTATATTGCAATATTCCCATTGATAATACATTTATTACAAAAGTAGATAGATTAAATTTACAGACAAAACTAAAACTATGGTCAATTTAAATGCCTATTTAAAGGGAACCTACCTCTGATGAAAGTTAATGAGGTATACAAGGTCTGTCTTCCATTATCGCTGATATGAACAGAGTTTTGACCTTCAAGGTCCTCGGGAACCTGAGATAAAATGGTGTTCTTCAAGTATGCAAGATAAGAGAACAGTTTATGTCTCCCAATTCATCTTCTGTGACCTGTCAGAAGTGGTCAATTCAGGATTATTAAGGACTCATTTTAATCTTGATTTCAATTTCCTTTCCCAGATGCATTTGCCGGAAAGCATAAGTAGCAAAGATTCCTGATAGGATTTGCAATTTGAATTTCATTCTCTCTTTCTCTTCACATTCAGGTTAAGGACTAAATCTAGAAGTCCTTGGAATTACTGCTCAACACTTTTCATTTCCAATGCCCTTTTGGCATGAAAAGAAATGGACTAGGAGACCACTAGGAGAACATGCAGCTCTCCAAGGTAAGTTGACTCAACAATCCCAGATTTCTGCTTGGAAATCAGTTATTTGTAACTTTGAGGTCACCGTGTGTGATTTTTATTAAGAATAAAAATTTTCAGCACTCGGGAGGCAGAGCCAGGCGGATCTCTGTGAGTTCGAGGCCAGCCTGGTCTCCAAAGCGAGTTCCAGGAAAAGGCGCAAAGCTACACAGAGAAACCCTGTCTCGAAAAACCAAAAAAAAAAGAATAAAATTTTTTATATTTTGCTCTAGATGTCTATGCAGCATTCCATTTGGGAACACCCAATAGGCTGGCACCCTTGCTGAAGGTCTCAGTACTTAGTGTTGCTGAATGTGGTGGTGCTGACAGTTTAAGGTGATGGGGTTATCCTCTGAAAGACCTACAGATGGCCCTTGACAATCCAGAACACAGGCGTGGGAACTTGGTCCTTTTTTCCAAGGAAGATTCCACAGCAAGTTATTTGCATTTACTGTCTAGCTTTTGTGAAAGCCCAGGGAATTGGCCTCTTCACTGTGCTGCCTCCTTCCCACTTCTGTTCTTGAGATGACCTGAGGTGCTATGATTTCACACTAAAGTAGAGAACTCTCCCTTCACCCCAGCCCTCTTTAACCAGGAATCTCCCTCCTCCAGCATCTCTTTCAGCATACCGCAGCCCTATTGCCGCACATTGAAGGACTGCCTGTCTAGTCTTCCACCTCCATAAATGAGCTACTGACTTTTGCTGAAGTTTGTGTTTGTGACTGTCCCTATGCTTGTGTGTGTCCATATTTGCACTGTGTGTGTATGTGTGTGTGTGTGTGTGTGTGTGTGTGTGTGTGTGTGTGTGTGTGTGTGTGTAATTGTCTGTTGTCTGTGTGTTTTCATCCTGGTTGCACATTGCCTTAACATTTAGAGCCATCTTTAAACTGTTGCTTATAAATTCGGGGCAGTTGTCTGTTAGCTTTGAGCACATACTCAAGCACTTTGACTAAGTATTTTCAACCTTGCTGCGGTCTTCACTCCTTTGTACCCTACCTGCTTCTCACTGGCATTTGAGCTGTTTTCCTCTGCACTGGCTTGGACTTTCTAGTACTCTCAGCGTTATTCATGTCTCCTAGTGTTCTTGTGTCCATTGTAAACTGGAGTTTGCACAAATAAACACCTACCTTACCAGTGCCTCCTGCTCTACTTAATGAAAACAAAGGCAGCAAAGAGAGCAATCTGGTAGAGCCTCTCCACTGTGCGTGAGTACCCAGCATGGCATTCCTTGATGTGGTTTGTGTATTAGCCAGGCTGCTACTGTGTTCATACGTTCATTGTCCTTTTCTGATGAGTGCCCTTGTTCCTTCAAGTAGCCTAGCCCCTTTCTAATCTCCCCAGATATCCTAAAAGTCACAATTATTTAAACAAATAAACACAAATCAAAAACAATTTCCAGACAGAAACTGAATTCTGCAGTGCGTGTCTTTCCCCAGCTATGGCTTCATCTCTCTTAAAGCCAGTGAATCAACATTACCCAAAACCACACACAAACGTCCATGGTGCCTACATGCTGTTTCATTCTTTCAGTATGGATTTTACCATCATTTTGCCATGACATAATTCTATGGGTTACACCAATAATTTCATACTGATAAATCATGTCAGTATTAATAAGTACGTGTCACATTTAAGACACTGCAGAATTTTGCAGAGTTAATATAGTCCTATTAAAACTTTTTTCTGCTGCTATTTTTCTTGACACGCCATCTTCTTGGCTTTTCTTTCCATCTCTGGCTTCTTCCTTGAAATTGTTTATGGCTTGATAATTGTATATCTCCTCAATTCTCAACCCAAATCTCTCTTCTTATTTCATATTCTCTTCCTCAGATATCCTCAGCCACACCCAGGGGTCTACATAAACTATGCTTATCTCTGTCTCATTTCTCCCTGAGTTAGGCCTGGAACTTTGAATTTCCAATTTCTTTCCTACAGAGATGTAGAAAAATCCCTTAAATGTGGGCAGATATTGTTAATGTTCATACCATAGATTACCTAATTAGTAACTCTTTCTTTCTAATACTGTTACAACTTTTTTCCTTTGTTTTATTTTTTCTGGGGGGGAGAAATAAATCCCAATATCTACACAAAACTTAATGTAAGAACAGATAAACAAAGATGCACAGTGAAGGAATGAATGAGTAGATGATAAATTCCCCTTCCTGCACCATACATCTTTACAGCCACATTCCATGGAGAGGGGCAAGCTGATTGAGAATTGCACCACTTTGATTGAATTACAGTTGAAACAAAATAAAAATAGAATAAATCTGCAATTTAGAATAACACATTTATATTCAATTCTACTCTGTTCTTGATTCTTTTCAGACTGTTTGATCTGGCATTTGAACAAGCCAGGGCAATTCGTTTCCTTGTAGATTAAGAAATATGGTGCATTGTCATTCAGCTCATTTATTAGTTCCTTTGATTACAGTTGGCTATTCTAGTTTCAGTTGAAATTGGAACGTCACTTGGTTGTACACTTGTGTCTGACCCAAACTGACTAATCATTTACATTTTGCACTATATTAAATTCTGGATTCTTGGAATTGAAAAGCTTGCCATGTCCTTGGGAGTGTGGTACTAATAAGTATATTTTTCATATTCCATACAAAGAGAAATGGTTATAAATAATATAACATTCTCTTTCCTAGGGTATTCTACAACCACTTCTTGAAGGTGGCAGGCAAACAGAATCTAAAAAAAGTTGTTCTTAAATGATGATTCATTTTAACACATTTTAAAGTTATCATTAGCTTGTGACCTGTCATTATTAAAGGAGATTAGAAACCATAAGCATTAACCACTAATCACTAATTAAAGTCACTGATGGAAGAAATTTGGGAGAAACACTGTGTATTTTTGCTTTGGAAGAAAATTCAAAAGTATGGCAAGTCTCTCATTAAGGTTCTACATTTTATCTAGTTCAGGATGACTAACACACAGATTGTGCACTCTGTATTAATTACTACTTCCGATTCAAACTTGAAAATACATCATTGCCTTTTCATTAAAGAAAGCTGGATGCCAATCCACATTAATTAAAAGAAAACACATTATCACAGGATGGGATTACAGAAAGCCCTTAAAAATTGTCACATTGATTTTGAAATAAATATTTTAACACAACCATCAATGAAATTATATTAAGTAATTAAAGACAAATTGGGAACTACAAACACTGCTCCTCATGCTGTGTAGAGTAACCATCTCTGGACACATCTAACCAGCCCCCATATGACTGTCAGAGCTTGGTATCTTCAGCCTTTCAGTCTCTCTCATGCATTCAGTATCCGGTTTCTTCCATCAAAAGCAGCAGCCACTCATGAACTTGATAGACCTGCCTATTGCTCTAGCATTCATTAAGATAATTAATGAGAACTAATTCTCTTTGGTCATACGCTATGACAAACCTTCCACTCCACACTTGCCTCACGTTTCAGTCGTACACCACAACATATCATAGATTTTATTTTGTTCTCTTTTCCTGGTGGACCAAACACCTGCTTGCAATCTATGAGCAAGTTTCATCATTTCTTGACTGAATTCCTGGTTAGTTTTCAAAAAGTTTCCAATATTGAGTAGAGTTATAGTCTGTTAATGCCAGCTCTGCCTGAGTACTGACTTCTGATGTTTCTTTAAGAACTCAGAGCAGCTGGCAGCCAATCCTACCCACAGATCATGATTGCACTGTCTGTCTCTGGAAAACCTTTATTCTTTGAGAAATAAATTTTCTGTAATTACCAAGTAGGCTCATCACATTGGATTCCTTTTTCAAGCATCTACCTAGTCATAGGTACAGTGCTATTGTCGTGTCTGACAGCCATGGACATACTGCTCCATCTTGAAGAAGTTGGGTCAGACATGAACAGAAATGAGAGAGAGGAAACAGTTGCTAATTCAAATAATATAGAAATCTCACCTTCAAAATTACTGAAGGAGAAAGCTGAGATCAGCAACCACAAACCAATGGCTGCAATGGTAACTCTCAGTTGGCCGCTTTTCCTTTACTTCCTTTTGTATGGTTTCAGTTAACACAGTTGATCATAGTCCAAACAATGAATTCCAGAGGTAAATAATTCCTAAGTTGAAACTGGGCACAGGTCTGAGTATATTGACACCTCCGGTGCAGGCCCGATCCCTCTCTGAACAATGGGAATCATCAATTGGCCATGCATCTTCAGTCTCTATGTGACCCTACCATGGGCACTTAACAGCTGTCTCCGTTACCAGATAGATGGTGGAGGGGTCGCCTCACTTGTGGTGATGTGACCCTCATGTCACAGTGTGAGAGCACTATGTCACTTTATAGCATCACAAGAAAGACGAATACAGAGAGAGAGACAGAGAGACAGAGACAGAGAGGATGTAACTTTTACAGTAGCGTGTGATTATAATTTTGTTGTATTAATTTATTGTTTTATTTATAAATCAAATTTTATAATGAGTATAAAATTTTCTAACTTTAGAAAAAATATGTAAGATTTAGTGCTATGTGATATTTTAGACATCCAGGTGTCTTGGAATGCATGCTCCATGGGCATGAGAGGCTATAGTATTACAGTTTAATGTATTGCAAAGCATGTACAATCTATGCTTTGCATCTTACACATTTAAGATAATTCCATGGACCAAGTGAAGCTCAGTCCCTTTTCCTCTTTGTCTAGTGCTAATTTTGATGACAGTGTAGCACATTAACTTAGTTTTAAACTTTAGTTTTAAACATTAGGACACAACCAGTTACTTTGAAAATCTCATGAGGCATTTAATGAGATTACACTTTCTGGGAAGGAAATACACAGCTAGATGGCTTAATTGTTTGTGAAAATTAGTGAGTGTGCAAGCACAAATGATGTCCTAGTGGTCCAGCATACTACACACCAGGCTATATACTATTACAAGGCTACCATTTTATATGGGCTTGCTCTGTGCATAGAAGGCGACTCACTGCTCAGGAACCATTTTCCTGTATACCAAATATTCCTAGATTGAAAATTTATCTTTAGAACAATAGGGTCCCACTGCCAGGAGACATCTGTAATGTGCAAGTGTCTGCATGAGGATGCAACTCAATGAAAGATGGGGGAATGTTCTGTGAGTGCTACCTGGTTATTTAACACGATCAATTTCCCGTCCTGGACTAAAGGGAAAGACAATTGATTTGCCCCACAAACATCCTCTAGAAGGCCATTGATATGATTACATTGCTCCAGAGGGAAGGCATGTGCTAATGTGTCATTTCCTAATTTTATATTTAGTTCAAGATAATTCTCTCATTATGTAACTCAACTCCAGTGGTTCTTCCATCATCTCACTCAACTGGGTGAGCACAGGATGTTAGAATGGATTTCTTGACACAGTTCAACATACAGAAAAATTTGTGAAAATACTGTTATAAGAGAAAATTAGCTTAGAAAAATTATCTCTCTTATAAATCTCATTTCTTATATGGGGTTTTCATTGAAATTTTGAGGTTTTTTCCTTTGCTCATTTTTGGTTTGCAAGGACTACTACAACACATGATTGTTTAGAGCTTCCTCATATGTTGATACAAAATGATTCTAATCAATGTTCCTGAACTATGTGTCAAAGGGTGTTGAGGGTGTATAGTTGAGTAACTACACAGACTAGAAAGATCCTGAATGAAGCAGACTCTGTGACACTGTATTTTCTGAAAATCTGGCATTGTTCCTGGACTTCTTGGTTTTATTCTCACTCATGAAATCCCCAAGACAGATGAAGAGTCTCCATGTCATGCCTGTAAATGGATGACTTGACTCACACAAGCAGTACTGAAATCTCCTTTGAACGTTCTGGCAGGAATGATCTCCTGCTAGGGAAAGATCATGAAGACAATGAGCAGCAAGGAAGAGATGGCAGAAGGTTGACATTTGTTCACTGCACTGAGCACCACTGCAGGAGTGTGACTCTGAGACTCTCAGAACTATGTCTGGAGAAGGCTTGTCTGACTTTCAGCTAAGCAGCTGGAAATCACACTAATAAGGTGACCGTCTCAAAAGACAACTATTTATTTTGAGGTTTTGAGTTATTCAAATCACAGTCCAAATGTTTTATTGTACTTTATAGCTCTTGAAAATAGCTCAACTGGAATTACTAGCTAAATTGAAAATGAGCTGTTACTAGTTTTATTTTCTCAAGGAGAAGCCACAGGCCAATTAGGAAATGCACAGGAATCACTAGCATCTAGGCATGGAGTGTGCCCCAACTCCATCAGCCTGTGTAGACATTAGATCTACCTTATATAGAGATCAATATATAAGATGTCTCAATTGAGCTCAATGATTTGATTAGCTATGGACCAGAGATCCTTTCTCTGACTCCCAAGTTCCGGAACTACAGGTAGGTATAGCCACTTGCCTGATATTTGTATGAGTGTTGAGGACTTGAACTCTGGTCCTCACTCTTGAATATCAAGCTTTTTACAAGCTGAGCCTCATCTCTCCCATTACTATACTCTCATAACTCCCTTTTTCCTTCATGACTGACTCTAACATGGTAACTTTACCATTGATACATAATTTCTCACATTGTATTTGTATTGTTTGTTTATTGCTTATTTCAGTTGGGTAATAACTTCCAAAAAGACAGAAATGTTGGATTAGGTGGAATTGTAACTCATAATATTTCACCTAGTATTCTAGTAGTTGTAGATGAGTGTGTTATTGAAGTTATACATGAGTGCCTACAACTGTTATGGAAATAGCTCTGGCTTGGGATGTCTTTCAGTGTTTGGGTACTTGTCTAGAATGTACAACACTTGGGTCTGATGCCAAGCAGTACACAAAAGCAAGAACAGAATATCAACCCTGATTTGTATACTATACTTGAAAAAACACTATTATTTTTTATAGTGAGACAAAATAGTTGGAATTAAATATACATTTTTAAAAATACTGATTTCAATATATTTTCTGGATGAAGAAAATTTAAACATTAAGAAGTGACCATTTCAGCACTCATTGGTGCTTGTGTATGTGTAATGTATGTGTTTATCATATATTTTTATATCATATATACATATACCAATCAAGCATATGTACTAACATGTGTGCATGTTTGTAAGCCATAAGAAAATAAAGTATGATTTGAACCATATTTTATTTTATCCTAAGATTAAACATGGAATTTTTTAAAGATATGTGTTTTAGACACAAATTATTATCTAATTAAGTAAAAAAACAGCTCTTTAAACTCATCTTGAGGCATAACCAGGGTATTTGATTGTTTTCTTTGGAGATATTTGCTGCATGAATGTAAAGGTAAATATATATCTTTCTTTTTCCATGTAACATTGACATTTTTCTGAAAGGTAAAATTTACTTTTGTACCAAAGGTTGTAGCATCGGTCATAACATACCCAATAATTTCTGAAAGTATCTAGCCCAAGCTTACACTGTTTTGAAATGTTGGAAATACACTTGACACTAAGTGTATAAGTATCATCTACACTCCACTCAGCACCTATGAATATGTGTATCACAATGCTGGCCACTACAAGTGGAAAGCCATTTCTCTTGGGCAATAAGTTCTTGTCCCAATGGCTTTCATTCCTTTGGAAATGTCATCTCAAGTCACTTTTAGAAATATTTATTTTCACAGACTAGTTTCTGGCGATACTATACACGCTAAAGTATGTTCAAAAGAAGTGCAAGACATTTATTTAACCCGTATTTGCTCATTCCTGTGGTGTTGAAAATAATGTCTTTTTGAGAACCAATCCAAGTTGGATGTTCATCTGTGCGTATCACATGACTGTAAGTCAAGATCTTAATTGCTCAATAAAGTGTCTGTGAGATAATAAGGTATGTGTGCAATTCTAAGAACCTCTAAATATTTCAGGTCTGATTTAACAATGGTCAAATTTGGAAATATACTCCTGTATTAGCTTTACAATGCAATTATTATATAATTAAAGCATTTTCCTTTCCTTGACTATATCTTTGTTAGTCAAGTAGATCTGCAATGGCATAGAAACACTGTGTAGACTTTGGTTAAAGGTAGAGATTGCAATGTACTTAACAAGGTTGGTCTTTAAATCTGGAGACGTCTGCACTTTAGGATGCATCAAGCAGTAATTTGTAATTGACAGTTTTCTTACCTAAAGCCTTCTCAGTCAAGAGATTGTTCTCCAAAGACAGTCAGCTGGGTAAATGTCAGAGGCTCAAAAAGTAAATTATAGGGCAAACAGCGTTGATATTTCTATGAAATGGGAGAAAGGCATATTTATTTTTAAAATATAGAATTTTATTTAAAACAAGTGAAAACCTTCTCTCTGTGACCTTTCCAAGATTCCAAACAGTGACGAATTTGGTCATTACAAATAACCTTTTCCACAAAGGACCTAAGCAGTCAGTACTTCTATTTGGTAATGTACATGAATTAGTTTCTTTTCTACAATATGACTCTTGACATTAAATTTTTATATTTTATCCCTGATAATACAGTTTTAAATAAACTTTGAAAGGGGAAACATGTATGTAAACAGCTACATGGCAATCCATTGTTTTAACTACTGTAGGGTTAATCAGTCATGCTCTTCAATATAGATGGTTCTGTTTGTGTAAGTTTGTGGGGCTTAATGCCTCCTAGTTTTGCTTGCAGATACCAGAATTTTACTGGATAGCTTCATGGAAAGCAGTTTCCAATTCAACAGTTTATTCTAAGTTTGTTGACTGGTAATTTGTTTGAAATCTAAAACTCTTCTTTACAATATGAATGTTGTGATTTTCAGATTGTTTCCCAAGTTAATCTTTACTGGTTTTAAACTCTTGGGGAATTAAAAGAGAAAGTGAATGTAATATTCATGTAGTACATAAATACTGTTTCTGATTGTTTATATAAGATAATGAATATAGATTAAATAATTGTAAAACACTGTTACCCAATCCTGAGTGATGATGGTCTTGTGTTATAACATCTGCATTGGAATACAGGCTCTAACCTCCATGGAGTCCTAGGCTACACCCCATTCTGATGCATCTGCCCAGAATGCCTTCTTCCCAATCCCTCATTTTGAATCACCAAAAACTAAAAGGACCTGGATTCCATTTTACTCATTGTGAATTCTTTGACTTCTCTGAATATGTCTGAATGGTAAGATGCACACTGAAGCTAAAAAAAAAGTTGAGGTTTTGAACTTTCTTTGGTTATGACAGGGAGTGAACTTGCTTAACTACATAAAAAGAGTCATAAACTATTTTTCCATTATGCTTAAAATTTTTTAATTAATAATTTTGTTAGATTAGAAGGTCCTGTGGAACAATCTCCATACACTGTAAACATGTATTGCTCTCCTTGTTAATAAAAAGCCGATCGGCCAATGTCTAGGCAGGATTTTTGGGGCAGAGAGAATGCTCAGAAGAAGGAAGGCTGAGTCAGGGGAGTCACCAGCCAGACAGAAAGGAAGCAGGACATGCAGGAGAGGCAAAAATCACGAGCCTCGATGCAGTACAGAGATGAATAGAAATGGGTTAATTTAAGTTGTAAGAGCTAGTTAGTAATAAGCCTGAGCTATCAGTCGATCATTATAATTAATAATGTTCTCTGAGTGGTTATTTGGGAAGCACCTGCCAAGACACAGCGTAATGTTGCCTACAACAAGGTCATGGGATTCACTGACATTTTCATGCACATAGGTCTGCTCTCTTTTGGTGGTTGCCACCCATACAGCATGTACTCCATCCTGAACATAGTCATTTACCAGGTAGTGTTTCTTCAACTTTCACTTACTCCACAGGAGTGAATGCACCTTTGATACAGTCATTTCCTGTGTTCCTTCTACCCCTCAGATGCTAGGATTAAGATTGGCCTGAAAGAGATTCCATAGTTGGTGTTTTTAGAAGAGTGAGGGAAGGAATGTATGACGGGATGCTAAAATAATGACTTAATTTAAATTTGAAGCATGCATCGCCTTAAAATGAATGTTTATATTCATTTTATCTTACACCTTGCAAAGAACAAACTAATATTTTTCATTTGAAGAATATTTTAGAGTGCTGATTAATGATTGGCAAACAAGACATTTATGATCTAAATTAGTTTTGCCTTTTCCAACTCTTCTTTCAGAGAAGAATATCTATGTGTCCTCTCATCCTGTACCTGACTAAAAGGCCACTGCTCACATTTAGGCCTCTTGTTTCCCTGCTTCACAAATCAGGAACTACAGATATTCTTCACTGGTGTGCAGGAAGATATACTGAAATAAAATACAGTGAAGGAAGGAAAGCTATTGCAAAGCCTTTTATTTACTTTGCCAAGAGAAAAATGTCTCAAAGAATAAAATTAGAACATAGCATAAACTGCATTGCAAAAGGGGATTGTTCTTACAAAGAGATGAGAGGAATCTAAATAAATCAATTCATGCCTGAGTGTGTCACGAAGGACAGGATGAGCTGCAGAGTGTTCTGGTTTGGAGGTGACGTGCTCCCCACAGGCTCCTATGGGGAGCCTGAATGTTTGGTTCCTCAGCTGGGTCTGCTAGGTAGGTAGGACCTACCTAGGATATGCCAAGGGTATATGGCTGTAGATTTTGTTTAGTTTCCAGTCTTATCTTTGTTTGATGCCTCCTTTCTACATTTTTGGAAGCTCTCAATACTAAGTGTTTTACCCAGTGCAGGAGGCCAAATGCCCAGTGCCTGAAAGCTAAAAATTCATGAGCTAAAAAGGGCAGGTATTAAATATAGAACACAAATTAAACTCAGATTAGTTACAAGTCTGAAACATTTATTTATCACCAGTTAAAAATAAGAAAGAACTCAGTGGAAGCATCTAGAATGCTTTACCCATTAGAACATGACATAAAAGTTCAAGAAAACTACCCTATGACATAGAGAAATATTCCTACAGGGATCATTTTTCTTCTGTGTGTTAATTCTTTTTTGCTTCTTCTATTTGAATCAGTTTATTCTTGTACTTTGAAATCATTCTCTAGCAGTGAGGTGTTGGGCATGTTTAGTGTCATATATTGCCTGAACAACTCAAAATGACACATAATGCCACAGTTCTAATTTTACTACACACACGTATAGTTTTTGCATGTAAAATGATTCAAACTTAAACTCTACAGGTATCAAATAGTTAGAGATATTTTATGACAATCTATTTTCTCAGTCTTCAGTGAATATTGTGTATATGTAAAGTCTAGTAAGTGAAACATTAACAAGAAAAACAAGAAAATAATGATGTTTGTCAGTCACAGATATTTTCAGAGCAAATAGCTAACAAGCAAAACCTCACACAGTTGGATTTAGAGTGGGAGTAAACAATATGTACTTCTCAATGAGAGTTAATTTTATCTCAACATATTCAGCAGATGATTGAAGTACCTACCCATCTTTAATCCCACAGACACTTCAGGGAATAAATCGTATTGTTTGTGCCTATAAAACTTACATTAGAATTAGAAAGGTTGGACATTTCTGAAATTGAGGGAACCAGCAAGTTTTGTTTTTAGTTCTATGGGTGTCTTCAGTAGTCTGTAGTCTTATCTTTTACTCTTTCAACAAAACTATGATGACTCAGTTAATAACTGATTGAACTAATCATGAGTGACACTCAAAACCAAATCACTTAGAAGTACTCCTTCAACAATTGCCTTAATGATGCTGAGGCTACCCATCAGATGTGACCTTCCTACTTAACAATTCACATCATTTTAGAATCTTTGTCTCTCACACAAAGTTTATTTTGTGGAATTATCTGTTCCCTGTCTTGGTTTTCTTACTAAATTGCAACATGCAATGATCTCATAAAAATTAACAATGTATTAGGGTAAAAACCAAAGAAGCTCATTTTACTGTTCCATTGCTGTGATGAAACATCATGACCAAGGCATCCTATTAAATGAAGAATTTGACTGAGGCTTGCTTACAGTTTCAGAGGGCTATAGTTCATGATCATCATGCTGAGGAGTATTGCAGTGGGCAGGCAGGAAATTGGAGCAGCAGCTAATTCCACATCAGATTTGCAAGTTGCAGGCAGAAAGAGTGAGATGGGATCTCAAATGGGCTTTTGAAACCTCAACGTCTACCCCAGTGACACACCTCTTCCCACGAAGCCATAACTCCTAATCCTTCCCAAATGGTTTCACCAACTGGGTGCCAATCATTCACACATACGAGGCTATTGGTGCCATTTTCAGTCAAACAACATAAAACCCATATAGGTCTGTAGCACAGCAAACTGCCGTGTAAAGGACATACACATGGTTTTGTAACTGGAAATATGCTAATTATGTAATCTTAAAGGCCACACATTTCTCCCAATTCTTCCTAAATCACATATTTCGTAATGATGCTACACGAATCCCTCTGATCATACTTGGTCTCACCTGTAAACTCACAAGTTCTTTAAAAATGAGATCCTGTATGGTAGCCAGAACATTGCCACCCTCTCCATCAAAGACATATGCATCTTAATTCTAGAATCTAGCAGTATCTTGTGTTGTCCTTGGAGCAGAAACAGGTAAGAAATTCCTTTTAATGTCTCAATAAAATCAAGAATTTATTCAATCTAGTATTGTGGATTGTTTTAGGGCATCTTTTGTTTCTCTAAGTTCATAGCCCCCATGCTCCATGCACCCAATCTTATTTTCAATACATGCAAATTTTTTATATTTTTAGTAAAATGTCCATCATAAAACAAATGCCTCCAAGGGATATGAGAACACATTTTCTGTAAGTGCTGCCTTAGATGCCCAACTTTCAACTGCCCAATTCAGGATCCATGAGTCTGCATGCCTATTTTTCTCTAAAATAGAAATAAAGTGATGGGATTACTCTCTTGTTGGCCACACTACAGGCAAAACAAAGCAAGACAATAAAACAAAAAAAAAGTCATTCTCCTCCCCACGTTCTGAATAATTTCAGAATGAATCAGATCAAGAAAATTCTAAGCCTTGGACATGTACATCATACTCAGGTAAACCAGACACAGACACAAAAAACATGTTCAGAGACCTCAAATCTGATGAACTCTGAACTGATGGATTGTGGTCAGCCTTGGGGACTTTAGAAAGATATTTTCCCAAATTTCTCCATATATGAGCTGAGAATACTTTTCAGTTTCTGAAGTAAGACGAGGAGGATGACAGAATACTGGAGACAGAACACAGTTAACTTTTATTGACAAATATCTTATTTTAAACCAGTTATTTTGAAATTATATTTATTGTTTTCTGATTTTTATAAATACAGAAAAAAGAGAAAGGACAGAGATGGAAGAAAAAAGTTAAGGATGAAAAAAAAATAAAGCAAATTGGCTGCCTAGTGAATGGAATGTGGAGGGAGTTGGGAGGGCCAAGCGGACGAATGCAGATAGGCTAGAGTAGACAAAGAAGTATTTGCTGGACTTAGGCTAATACAACAGCAAAGAGAGATCGGGATGTCACATGACCCCTCGGCTTCGTATAAAAGGAAGACCCATCACAACTGGCTGGACTCAAATGTTCAACAGAGTGAACCTCATCTCCCACTGTGTTTGCGCATGTAAGTGTTCCCATCTCAAAGGTTTCTGATGAGGCTTGTTCTTGGGAAGATCTTCTCTCTCTCTCTCTCTCTCTCTCTCTCTCTCTCTCTCTCTCTCTCTCTCTCTCTCTCTAGTAGAATGCTAAGTTTCTCTGTTGATTGACTGCCATAATCACAAAAGTACAACAAACTACCGCACCTCTCATTGACAACTTCTTGGTACTTAGAAATAGAGATGAGACAAGATTTAACAAAGAAAATAGACATGGGGCAGACAGAGAATGGAAGTTGTGACTAGTGACAGCATGGGATATCCTTCTTGTTTGGGAGAAATTAGGAGTTGGGATATAGTTAGAAAAGCTGGAAAAGAGAGTGAAAGGTGAAGATTAAAACAACAGAAGCACTCGATAGAATCCTGAGGTCTCAGATGGCACCATCCTAAGGATCTTGTTATTTCCTGTGATTTATTATGTTTCCCTCCCTGGCATGTGTTTAGTTAGCTCACTGTGAGGGTTGAGACATCAACACAGGAGCCACTGCATAGAGCTGTAGAAACCACTGTTAAATCAATGAAATAATTAAAGTCAGGTTAAAAATCCTGCTGTTTCTCAACAGGTATTTTCAGAAGGATTCAACACATATGCTCATGTTTCAAGTCTTACATATTTTTTGTTGGCTTAAAATTATACCTTTCAAGAAAGTTAGTATTGAATTTTTTCTTTTATAAAGGAATTAAAATCTATATAGACAATTTATAGAAACCTGCCTTTTAAAAATACCAATCCCAAATAGGGAATGAGTTTTATTAGGGCAATTTCTGCTCAATATGTAGTGATATGATATGTTACTGCTGATTATTGCCATGAAAAAGAAGTAAATTAACCCAGGAAAGTCACCAGTAATGAATATAAAAGGCAAAGGGGCCCAGCCCAGAAGCTGTCTCACATCTGCCTCCTTAATGGGTGTGAGTTATTGGTTTCGATGAGTGGGCTTTTTCTTTTTTGTTGTTACTACTTTACACCCTAGTTTTTGAATTAGAGTCTGCTTGGGTTCCTTCAGCTGGTTCTAGTACCTGGCCTGACACAGGCAATTGCACTTTGTTTATTTATTGGTTGGCTAATTTGTTTGTTTGTTTGTTTTTGCTTTGTTTTGTTTTGTTTTACAATCCCAGAGGAAGAGTCCGTCTCTTGTGACAGCAAATGGGGAAAGAAAGAAGCATGGAGGCAGAAACTGGAAACACACTTCTGTTATGGACATCCAGAATGCACGGGGCAGGGGAGGGGGACGGAGGGAGGGACGGAGAGAGAGAGATAACGGGATAATTCCACGGAGTTTATTTGATGGTTAAAGGAATTTATTCCGGGTTTAACTCACAAGAGTAAAGGAGTTGGTCATGGAATTCTGGATGGGTGAGGCATGGTCCAATGCGGTTCTCGGGAGAACTCTGCCTTGATCCACAGTACCAGCATCCAAGACCACGAGGTAGCAAAGAGAGAAGAGGGGCACACATCTGGGCCACGCCCAAGGGGGCAGGTACCTAGCAGCTGCCTGCTGCCTCACTAGGGGTGGTGCTTTAGGGTATGGCACAGACAACCACCCCTACAGAGAGAGAGAGAGAGAGAGAGAGAGAGAGAGAGAGAGAGAGAGAGAGAGAGAGAGAGACAGAGAGACAGAGAGACAGAGAGAGAGAGAGAGAGAGAGAGAGAGAGACAGAGAGAGAGAGAGAGACAGAGAGAGAGAGACAGAGACAGAGACAGAGAGAGAGAGACAGAGACAGAGAGACAGAGACAGAGAGAGAGAGACAGAGAGAGACAGAGAGAGAGCCAAGCAGCTTCAAAGCTGGATGGTGGTGATATGCATCCTCCATGTGCCCTTCTAAAGATTCTATAACCTTCCCACAAAGCCCTACTGAAGAGACACTTGCCCACTCAAGCATGTAGCTCTGGCAAGCCTTGTCATCTGTATTCTCTCTGTCTTGCTAAAAATCATTAAATTACATTCCTAATGTTAGCTTGTAGCACGAGTCTTAACAGTTCTTATTAATAAGATCAAACCTGAGCCAGGTATTGGGGTGAACTGGAAGATCAGAGAACCAGAACAAGCCACAGCTATCTCACCTTGCCAATTCCTCAGCTGGTCCTGTTTCCTCAGACTGGAAGCTTCTGTGTCCTCATCCCAATGGCTCTCAGCTGAACTCTGCTAGAAGTCTGAATGCTTAACTAGCCAAAATGCTTAACCAGGCCAAATGCTTCTAGTTTCTGGTCCTCACGCCTTATAAACCTTTCTGCTTTCTACCACCACTCCCTAGGATTAAAGGCTGCTTTCTGGGATTAAAGGCATGAGTCACCATGCCTGGCTGTTTCCAATGCGGCCTTGAACTCACAGAGATCCAGAGGGATTTCTGTCTCTGGAATGCTAGGATTAAAGGTGTGTGCTAACATTTTCTAGCCTAAGTATCTTGTGGCTTTTCTGTTCTCTGACCCCAGATAAGTTTATTAAGGTACACAATATTTTGGGGAACACAATACCACCACATTAGCTACCAAAGTCTATTTCCTTACTTGGCCACTTCCTCCGATTGAGGCTGACTACCAAGGTCCAGATGTTGAATATTAAAGTCCAGCAATATAAAGCCCTCTTTGGTTCATCTAATTAACGTGCCCAATTAAAATGAAACACCTCATCCTAACATGGGGTTACCCCCTTTACCTTTATAAATCCCCTATGTGCCACGCCTGTCTCCTCTCTATGCAGTGGCAGGCCTTTGTCCCTCAGGGACAAATATTCCTCCCCCTTTCCCTTGTCCCTGCCTCCCTCACCACCTCATCTTAGCCCATTCTCACACAGACCTCCCCTTTTCCTCCTCTTAAAAAAATACACATGCAAGGCATTTGCTGCTGGTTTTTTTTTTTTTTTTTGCCTGAGTCAGAAATCAGCTACTTTAACTTTTCTTCCCTGCTTAATAAAGGATCTCTCTGTGCAAAAAATGTGTTTGGGTGTGGTTTGTGCCTAATCTCGGGTCCAGGAGGAAGTACCCACTGTTCAGGGTCTCCTTCCACCACCTACTGGGGACCAATTTTTTCACATGGGACCAGTTTTTCACATATGTAAGCTTATGGAAGACATTTATCTTTTAAACTGCTACACACACATAGGGATAGAACTTGCCAGAAAGGATTGGAGATACAGTAAATTAGTGGACCTGATCTCACACCTACTCAACAAGAACCTCTTGTGGGAATCCCGTGTAATATCTACTTAAAGCTCTCCATATGGCTTTCATGTCCATTCAGGTTTGAGAACCACAGCCTTAACCAAGAGTTCCTCGTTTGTCTGTAAAGATAATTTCCTTCAGAATAGTCCTGAGAATGCCTGACCTTTATAAACCCAGCCCCCGCCCCAAAAGCCACAATGACTGTTACAATTCTATTGAGAAGCTCTAGGCTGTTTATAGTTGTGATGTAGTTGTGTAACAGTTTCCTCAAAAATTCCACCCTGCATGGAATTTCCTTAAGCAGGAAGATAAACAACTCAAAATAGCTTTAGGAAGTCCCTAAAGCTGACCAGATTTACTAGGCCCTGCCCTGACAGAGTAAGCAATGAAATCTGCAAGTCCCTCTCAGATAGGGCTAAACCAAGCTGCAAAGAAGATTCTCAGACCAAACCAGCTGACTCAGAGAAACAGAAACTAGCTGAGCTGCTTGGAAGAGGTTCAGACCAGAGACTCTTAGAAAGGACACTCTGTAAACTGCTGAGCAGCCAGCAGGCTGTGCACTGCACTCCAAGTTCCGTTTCCCAGCTTTGTGAGCTGGGGTGGGCTTTGGAAATGCAGCTGTCTTTGGGTCGTTTCTGCTTCTGTAAGCAACTTCCCACCCATTGTCCTGTAAATAACCTCAATAAAACGCATCAGTTCATCAAATTGGGATTTGGTGGTATCATACTTTGGTCTGTCATGGGTTCCCAGTCTGGGGTGAGTAGATGTGTGCTTCGTCTCACCAAGAAGTTTTGACATAATCCACAGACTGTGGCTTTGCAGCTGTCCTTAGTAGCGGCTTCCTTGCTTCTTGCTTACAAACATGACTTATTGAAACCACAATATACTGTATAAATTGGTACCTTTGAAAAAGGAGTTATTTGGCCTATGGACATTTTCTTTGCATAATTTGTTTCCAAGTAGTGATAAAAAGAATATTTGTTTGTGGTACAGGGCATATGTACCAGATGCACCATGACATTATTGAAAGCATGACTGTTGCGCATAAACTGCTGTAGGGGTTCCTTGATTTGGATGGATGAGAGGTATCAATCTAGTCAGATCATTTTCAGGATTTGATTGGCTATTGTAAAGGGATGGAGTTAGTTTGTTTCTAATTACAAGAAGGAGTAGATAAGGAAACTGGGCTTCAAAGTCAATGAGGATTTCAATAAACAACTTAATGTTAACTACAGAAGAGAATCGCCCATTTTTTGGCAAGTAGAAGCAATATGAATATACCATTAGGCAAATGCCTGTGCACACACAGATGGAGGTGTACTCATGGTAAATGCAGGCTGGAAAGCTGCATCTTGCTTTGCTGAAATCTCTTAGAGCTTTTAACTGGAGAAATACTAAGAACAACTACACTACAGGAACTTTCCTCGTATGTTTCGTGACAGCTGGCTGGCACCAGGCAACTAGACAATGGCTATCTCAATTTTACTTCCAGGCTCTTCAAACACATCTTTCTGATCTGGCAGCAGTACGCAGACCAGAGGTTATTAAAACATCTGGCAGAACTTCCTGTTGCCCCATTTAGTTAACAGTTGGTGCTCTTATTGGTTACATAGTTAATATTTATTCAAAAATCACAAAATTATTTAAATGTGGTCCCTGTCCTGATTTAGAAGCATGTATTAATTTGACATACATTTATGTATAAAATGCAGTTTGATAAGCTTCCTGTTTGTGGCATGTATTAAATCTCTGCCGATGACTCAACTGCATCATGACAGCTCCAGAAGAAGGCGTTCAGCAAATATGCCCCAGAGTATGTTCTTGTCAAGAAGAATGCAACAACTTGTTAAATTTCTGTTATTTTTCAAACAATTCTGTGCAACTTAGAAAATTAATTGGATGAGACAGTGGGCTTAGGAGTGTAGCTCATCAACACCCACAATGGTGACACTCCCTCAAAAGGTCACAGTC
This sequence comes from Peromyscus californicus insignis, assembly GCF_007827085.1. Taxonomy (NCBI): domain Eukaryota; kingdom Metazoa; phylum Chordata; class Mammalia; order Rodentia; family Cricetidae; genus Peromyscus; species Peromyscus californicus. The sequence goes on along the minus strand of NW_026294617.1, from coordinate 134,103,085 downwards.
TTGTTTGTTTAATTTGGTAAAACTGGGAGGAGCAGGTCGGTCCATTAACAAATCCTAGAATATAAATAGGAAGCATTCTACCTGCTCTCCTGCTGTCAACCATTTTATTACATAATGAAAAGAAAAGGAAAGCAGGCATTGCATAATAGTTAGATATAATTAAAAGCTATGAATTAATCAAAGTAGTTTATCAATTTATCTAATTCTGCAGACGAGAAGCTTGAAGTCTTTTGCATAAGTTGTTCAAATGTTTCTGTATTTGTCACATTGAGTGAGAATGTTTAGCTTAGGGTGGTGGTGCTGGCTTGTACTCCTAGCACTCAGGGCTAAGTCAGGAAGCCATGGAATTCATGTCCAGCTTGGGTTGCAAGGAGAGTTTCCTGCTAGCTAGGGCTGTATTGTAAGAGCTCAAGTCCCTCCTGTACACAAAAGCAGTAGGGGGAGTAAGAAAGAGTGTGATAGCTTAGTTCTTTGCTCAAAGAGTTGAAAAGGAGTAAACCATAAATTGCAAGTAATGGAGAAAAGGTTCCATAAAATACTGATTCAAACAAAAATTTAAAATCAAGAAAGATCTTGTCTATGGGTATTATGATGAAACTTATATGTCATACTATTGAAGCTCAGGTTCCTATCTGCCTAATAAGATGGCCATGATGACGACTATATGAATAAGATGTATCAATAGTACTGTACGTGTGTATCAATAGGATAGAAGAAGAAAACAAGGAAGAGATGTTACAGATAGTCATACTGAGCTCGTCTTAAATCAGTTTCCAGCAGTTATGCCAGTGAGCACCTCAATGAGCTTTGTCACTAAAGGCAAACAATGAGTTGAAGAAAGAAACTTTAAAAAGAAAAGAAAATTATTATAGAACCTAGTTTGGATATTTCAAGATTATTAATTATTTACTTATGTATTCATCATCTTCTAATGTGTGTGTGTGTGTGTGTGTGTGTGTGCGCGCGCGTATCATGGTGGCTGTGTGGTGGTCAGGGGACAACTTTCAAGAGTCGTTTCTCACCTTCTGCCTGGCTGAGGCAAGGTCTCCCTGTGCTGCTACTACACTACAGCTGGCTTCTGAGCTTCAAGGAAACCTCCTTTTTCTGTTTTACACCCTTCTGTAGGAGTGCTAGTGTTACAGATGTCCATCGTTGCATCCGGCTTCTTACATGGGATCCATGGATCCAACTGAGGTTTCCAGGCACATGTGGCAAATGCTTTTATCCCCTGAGCCATTTCTCAGGTCTGGTTTGCATGGTTATTCAGCACTGTTGCTACTGGATCTGTGGTGGAGGCTGTATAGGACATCAGAGCTGTTATTAGGGAGCCAGATTAGCTCATGAAGGGGAAGCAAAAAGAAAGTACAGTCTGATAGTGGTGTCCCATTGCCTCTTTTGTGATCACATTACCAAGACTGCTTCCTCCCAAAATGCCCTGCCTCTTCAACATTTCACTATCCATCATGGCTAGAGTATAAGCCTTTAACACAAGCATTTGGACATATGGTATCTAAACTGCAATAGGCAAAATACAATGCAGTAACCTGCAATCTAAGAAAACACAGAATTTAATGACCAAGATAAAAGCATTGGATCTTTCTAAATTTTGTTTTCCTCTAACACAGAAATTTTCTTTCTTGCAGTTTTTAAAGCTTTGGGGGAAAATATCCTTTGACTAAAGTGAAGATTGTTCTCCCTTTCCCTCAGCCCTGTCTGTATTCCTGCCTCTGATTCAACTAATCCAGAGTCAAACATCACCACGTGTTCCATTTAGTTTTATCTCTGTCCTGTGTTAACTTTGGTCCTGACTCCTGTATGGAGGGTATTTAAGGAGGTACAGACAATTGGGGGGCAGGTCAGGAGAGCTCTGTCCTGATGTGACTCCAAACTTGTACCTCATCCTGAAGGCCGGGCTTCTGCCTCTCCCAGCTACCACATTCCCCTGTCTCATGGTGCATTTTCTTGGTGCTCTCCCTGCTTTCTCTGCTGAGGATTCTGGTTGCTTTATGATCAGAGAAACTTTACAGTTTCACTTTTCATGCTTGCCTTCTCCACACCTTCCTCTCACCATCACTGTTCTTAACAGGAACCTCGAAGCTAAACCCACCAACTGCCAAAAGAACCTTAACCCAAGTGCCTGCTTTACTGCCCATGTGCTCTTGCAAATACCTGCTCAGATCTACATACAGACTGCTACACCAGGAACCAGCATACCACAATCAACATGGCTTGTCTGGGTTATCCCTCTAAACGGTACTCTAAAATGAAGGCAGGGAATATTTCATCACGCTGAAAAACATCAAAGAAAGGGGAATTCCCAGATTCACAGTATAGTTTCATTTCCTACAATGGTTAGAAAATAGTATTTGTCTGATATCTTAAGTAATTTTATTCATAAATTTATTTGACACATGACAGAGTTAGTAGCTAGACTAACTTAAAAATATGGAGAAACACAGAACCATTTAATTTCTGTATTTAAGGATGATGCAGGCTAGCTGCAGGGGCAAAGAAAACACAACAAACATACATAAGGAGGCTTAGAGATTATTTGATAATAAAAACTTAGGTCGTTCATGTTGATAAAAGAAGACACATCATCATTTTTTGCACTAGGATGATATGAATGGTGGCACAATGTTCAAGATGTAAACAAACGGCCATAACTTTCTTATGATTTACTGCTTCAGTTAAACAGACTAAAGAGACTGGCAGGAATCTCTTTGCTTTTCTTATATGTGGACTTCCTATCTCCTGTCTCAGCACCGGGACCTATATGGAGAGTAAAACAAGGTTACTACCAATACCCAGTGTGTGCCATCCATCTGATATGTAAACTCACAAAGTCAAAGCACTTGAGCTAACCTGCTCATCTGTGTTTCACCTTCCGTACCTTACATCCATCTTGTACCTCAGGCAAACATTATTTGCCTAAACTAAAAGAAACAAACAGTGCACAATTCTGGCATCTTGAGACCTCAGGAAGTAAACACTACTTACTTGGCAGCACTGTGTTCTAAATACTGATAGTAATGATAAAATACAGTTGGAATGACATTACTAGGGTGAGTACTATAGTGACATCTGTAAAACCAAAGTGAGACCATCAGTACCTCTCAGTGACACTTGCTTCCCTCCTCCAGGTGCAGCAATTAATAAGCACCCTGCCAAGACCCCATATCAGTGTCTGCCATAGCAACAAAAAATAGCAGAAAAGGAGGCCTGGGAAGCCAGTTGGTAGGTGCATCATGGAGATACCAGCTTAAGTTACAATCAGAGAAGCATATGGGGTCCCAAAGAAAGAAGCACAGATAGATCCCTGGGAGGAGCAGTAATGATTCAACACTACAGTGCATAAACAGCACACCTAGACTCTAAGTACAGCGAGTCTGTAGAAGAGCTCAGACAGGCCGCAGTGGACCTTTCCCTGCTGGAGTTGAGTTGGTGCTTATTTCCTTGTGGTGGACCAACTAGTCTGCATGTATGGTGGTGTGAACAAGCCTCTCAGAGGCTCATGTATTTGAACACTTGGTTCCGAGTGAGTGGAGCTTTTGGGGAGGTTATACAATGTTTAAGGGGTGGAGCTTTTCTGAAGAAAGTATGTCCCTGGGGTCAGCACTTCCAGTTTCATAGTTAACCCACTACCAGTTCACTCTATCTCATCACCGTGTTGAGGATTGATCTCTCAGCTCCCTGCTCCTGTTGCTTCCGTACTTGATACTTGTTGCTGTGATCAGCTCCTACCCAACTGGAACTGCAGGCCTAAATAAACTCTTTATTCGATGGGTTGCTTTGGTCATGATATTTTATCACAGCCACAGAGAAGTAACTGATAGATCTTATGAGCTTCCCACACAACAACACTCCAAGGACCCAGTAGAGGAGTGATCCTGGCCCACCAACCTTCTTTGATACTTTTCTTCCAGTAAATAAGGCAAGGAAAAAAACACTGTGTTATAGAGTGTTGTGATTATTAAATGGGTGACTGGATGAAATGCTTATTATGCTGCATAGCCTGTGGCAAATACTTGGGGATATGCTGAAGTGATTACCAGTGTGGAGGTAGAGCATGCTTACATAGGAAGTGGACATGAATGGATTAGTACACAGCGCATCCTTTCTCCCTTTAAAACTCCAAGTGATCTTGTAAAATAAACATCTAGGTAGAACAAGATTGTGTTACTCGACTACCCTTAAAACCGTCCTTCTCTGTGAAAAATTGAAAGGGAACTGATGCTTTGCAGTCTAAGTTTTTTAACATCATGCTCAGAAAAGGCTACAGTCACATGGTAGAGGGTTACTTAATTTCTTATTTATAAATTGAAACTATTTGAACATAAAGTAAAATTTATACTCACAGCCATATATTCAGAAATCAGTCAGAAACTGAATGAATGTGGGCCATGTCTGAAGCAATTTAATATAATTCATAGAAGGTCTTATAGATCCTTATACCTAATAGTTTGGTGTTATTTAATCAATTGACATAAACTATTAATATATACAATACCTTAATAAATGCTTGATTTATGTTTTGAAAGTGACCGCAAGAGGTGACCAGCATCTAGGTCATGACATTTATAAAATAAACACTCCCCAAAACATTCCAAACCCCCTCCTCAACGATTGACCAATCCCAGAGGTGATCACTTTTCTGATTTCCTCTCATGTTTGAGGTTCTGATCAGCATGTCTATGAGGGTGGTTTTTTTTTTTTTTTTTGTGTGTGTGTGTGTGTGTGTGTGTGTGTGTGTGTGTGTGTGTGTGTGTGTGTGTGTGTGTGTTGTGTAGTGGTTCATTAGGGGAATGTGTAATGTATTTAGCCACAAATGCTTCCTGTTCCTGGATACGAGAAAACGCACTGGATACACACACTTGTTCTTTCTACACTGTATTTAACAGCTTGTCTTAAGAACGTGGTCCAACAATGAGCCATGTGGCATGGTGCATTTGGTTACAGAGGCACTCCCACCACTTAAAACACTGGGCAGCAGTTTTCGTTTGTGTCTGGGTGTGTGTAGAAGTGAGTGTTATTAAGTTGTATCATTTTGGTGGTTGGCTTTGTTAGAGTGACATTGTTTTTATTTGGATTTTTCTGGTGATTATTACATCAACTACCACTTTATATGTTTACCGGCCACTGCATTTCTTCTCTTGTAGAATCCCTGCCTAGGTTTTCCCTTTCCGTTCGGGAAAGCTGCCTGTTTCTTACTACTTTGTTATATTTATTGAATATGAATTGCAATATGAAGACTCTCTGGATCAATATTGCCTCCCTTTTGGGGACATTTAAATTTTGGATCACTTATGTTTTAATAATTAGGGGTTTCCTACTCTGAAAAAAATATAATCTTTCAATCTCTTCTAAGCTATAAGTTGAGGTTTTAAACCTTTTACAAGAAAATCCTGCAAGGTTGTATTTATATAGTTATGAATATATATTGAAACACATCTATGCATATATTCACATATATTTACACCACACACACACACACACACACACACACACACACACACACACACACACACTTAAAGAAAAGAAGCCATGAGTTTGAGAGAGCTAGGGGGTATGTGGGAGGTTTTGGAAGCAGGAAAAGAAAGTAGGAAATGGTGTAATTATCTTTAAATGTGAAAAAATAATAAACAACTTAAAAAAAGAAACCCCTGCAAGTATCAAAATCTTAAGGACCAACCGATAATGCTTGCCAAGAGATTTCCTCATTACCTTCCACCTTCCTTCTGGAATCTTCCCCTAACTGATTCTCCAGCGTGCAGTTTCCAGTATCGATTGAGGTTCACTTTCTTTCATGAGAATACAATTGTAAAGGATTTATCAAAGTCCAGTCACATCTAAAGGCAGTTTCCCACTATCTTTCTTTTGAAAATTCTGTCCTAAATTCTTTTACAGTTTTAACAATATACCTCCTGAAGAACTTTCTATACACTGTGCAGTTCCAATTACTAAGATTATCAATTTAAGGTATCCTTCATTTAATCTACTCATAAAAAGAACTTCATTCAGGTTTGTTAAACAAATGCAAAGAGAAGAAAAATGCGTGGTCATTGTTTTATTCTTTCAGCTCGAATGGTACAATAATTATTTCAAAGGGATGGCTCAGCTTTCCTCCAACAGGAGAGATGAAGCTCTCCTGTACCTAATGTACCCTAATCAGTCTTGGGTATATATGTACTTTGCTAAACATTGTTAACCACTCTTATTGTGATCATTTATCTCTGCATTTAAAGTTGATAGCAGGGTGTATCCCGGCCTTAAGCAATAACGGTTTTCTGGCTTTTTGATTTGTTAATACCTTCACCTATGCATTGATTCTGCAAACATATTTTAAGGACTGGCACAGTGCCAGACTCGCATACATTATACAGCAAATACAGTACTGCTTTTTGCTTCAGGAGATTACAGACTATAGAGTTCAATATCGCTGAGTGGCTTTTCATACATAATTTATAGATTATCTTCTTGTAATCTTTGACTAGCCAGAGATTGGTCCTCTATTTTCATGTAATTTTGAAATATAAATAATTAATGAATCATGACAGTGAATCAATAGTATCATAAAAATTTGATAGCTTTTTCTTGTTACTGTTTGTTGTGTTTTTTGTTTTGTTGTTGTTGTTGTTGTTGCTTTTCAAATAAACGTTCCTTTCCTGAGGAACAACACCAACAACCTGGTTAGTTTTTTGTCAACTTGACAAAAAACTAGAGTCACATTGGAGGCTGGAACCTCGGTTTAGGAATTGCTTCCTCAGACTGGCCTGTAAGCAAGATTTGGGGGCATTTTCTAGATTGAATATTGATGTGGGAGGACCCAGAGCACTGTGAGTGCCAACCCTGGACAGGTGGTTGAACAGCCTATGAGGAGCCAGCCGGTTGACAACATCACTCTATAGTCTCTGTTTCAGTTCCTGTCTCCAGGTTCCTGCTTTGGGTCCATATGCTGACTTTATTGAATGGTGACATAGAAGTATAAGAAGAAACAGGCTTTGGTTAGTGTTTTGTCAGTGACAGAGGGCAAACTAGGACAGAAGGGTCTGCAATGTCTGCTCTAATTCTCTGTACACATTTGAGTTCTGTGTCTCATGACAGAGCTATTCTGTATTAACATGCTGACATTATTTATGAAAACAGGGTTGATACAGAATCAGTTCAGGAATAGAGGGTTGCAGGATTTCTTTTAACTGTGAAATAAGTGTGATAACAACTGAAGTTTTAGTTTCTTAACTGTAAATGTGCAACGCTGTCATCTAGTGATACTACTTTATAATAATGACCAGAGAAAGATGGTTAAACCTTATATGCAAAACAGAGTACTCAAAACAGGAAATAGAGATTAGTTTAATATTGCAAAGCATATTACAAGATACTTAAGTAGGTAAATCTTTGCTTAATTACAGCTTAGCCAATAATTCCTCTTAGCTTAACCAAATAATATAGCTTGAGGGAAACTGGAAATATTTATTCAGTTACTTATTTTTGATTAGCATGCATTAATTGTATCTAATAGTAGGACTTATTGCAGTAACTCATGTGTGCACACTGTATCCACTCCTAAGTCCAGCCTCCTTTTATTTGCCATTGTTGCCCCTCACCATGCAGCAACCCCTGCCAATTATTTGTCTGATTTTAGGTTGACTCTTATCTTTAATTTTCTTAGAGAAGAAGTGAGCAAGGATTAGCTTTCTGTGTCTGACTCAGTCCACTTAATGAAATGCCTATCGGTCCTACTTGAAGCAAATGACAGGATTAATAAATACCCCTTTGTGTAGGGACCAAAGCAACTTAAGGGAGAATAGTTTCCTGGATGAGTGGTGAGGACTGTACTTTTTGGGTATCAGGACCACTGTTTAGAGTGAAGCTAGGCATTACATTAGTTTAGTAAAGTGGTGGTTGTAAGTTCTCCTCCAAGATCCATGGCTTCACTGGTCCTTCGTAATTATCAAAGTTTCCCGTACTAGGCAGAGTTCCCTCTTGTTAAACAGGTCTTAAGAACAACTAAAGAGCAGTTGGTTAGTGCTGAGGTTTGTGTGTCACCACTGTACCCTGAAGGATACTGTGTCATGTTGGTTGTTGTGGTGGTTCATAGGCGTCCCAGCTGGGTAGGACTATTGGCTGCTTCTCTCCTTTAGAAGTTTGCATGGTGCCCCCTTGATTCATGAAAGCTAATCATCAGGGTGGAGGCTTTCAGGGCAGATCCAGCCCAGGGGCCCTCTGGGCTCTGTGTCTGAAGGGCATGGTGTCTTCAACAATAGGGACTTACCTTCTACCTCTGAGAGGCAGCCAGGGGCAATAGCAATAGACTAAATGTTTTGAGAGTCTCCAGTATGACACTGACCAACAACTCAAAATGACAGGCTCTTCATGCCTGTCATTGGGATTTTGTTTGATGGTTTTTGTTTGTTTGAGGGAGCATTACAAAAAAGGACAGCCAGTCAAAATACAGTTTTGGAGCCCATTCCCAATGCATGTATCTACAACAGACTCCCATACTTAAAGCTCAGATGTCATTGCAGAAGAGGGGGGCAGTAAGATTTGTTAAAACCAGAGGATCAGGGAGTTTGCTGTAAAATTGTGTCTGCTAGTAAAATACAGGCTATACCCACAGACTCTCTCCACCATGTCTTCCTAAACATGAGCTGAACAAGGATGAAAACAATAGACACGCTATGTGTACTGAGGAAAGCATAGGAGGCCTTAGCCCTTACACAAAGAACTACAAGCAACTAAAGACTGCTAAAAGAAGGAGAAATAATCTTCCCTAGGGAATAACACACCAACTGGTTATTGTCTTAGTTACTGTTCTATTGCTGTGATGAAACACTATGACTAAGGCAACTTATAAAAAGAAGCGTTTAACTGGGGCTTGTTCGCAGTTCAGAGAGTTAGTCCATGATCACCATGGCAGAGACTGTGGCGATAGGCAAGCAAGCATGGTGCTGGAGCAATGGCTGAGAGCTCACATCTGGCTCTCCTGTTACAGGCAGAAGAAAAGATAGACTTGGGGCTGGTGTGGGCATTTGGAAACTCAAAGCCCACCCTCAGTGACACACCTCCTCCAACCAGGCCACACTTCCTAATCCCTCAAGCACTTTCACTCTCTGATGACTAAGCATTAAAATATATGAGCCTTTGGGCACCATTCTCATTCAAACCACCACAGTTTTCTGATACTAAATGGTCAGCCCTGAAAACATATATACAAGTAACATTATACATACTGTTGTGTTTATGATGTATATGCAACAACAGTTAATGAAAAGAGAGGCCATGAATTAGAAAGAGAGCAAGGAGGGGGTATATGGGAAGGTTTGGAGGCAGGAAAGAGAAGGGAGAAATGATATAATTGCATTATAATCTCAGAAATAAAAGAAATGGAGAGAGAGAGAGAGAGAGAGAGAGAGAGAGAGAGAGAGAGAGAGAGAGAGAGAGAGAGAGAGAGAGGAGAGGAGTGCATTTGACCCATGCTTCAGAAGGTTGTTGTCTGTCATGGAGGGAAGATGTGGCAGACAGGGGCAACATGGTCCTCAGTGTCATCTAAGAAGCAGAATGGCAGATGCCAGTGAAAACCAGGCAAACAGGCTGCTGTGTTTCCTCTTTTTATTCAACCTAGGACTCCAGCCACATCCAGGTGTATTTGGTGTATTTTTCCAGCTCAGTTACAAGTCCCTGGAGACTCCTACAGAAACATATTTTATACCATGTATATATTAGCAGGATGATTGCTGTATTTCAAACAAATGAGAGGGCTTTCCAATTTCTATTTCTGTGACTCTTCAAGTTATTTCATTAGAACATTGTAATATCCATTGGAGAGGTCACAGGCATCTTTGGATAAATGTATACCCAGATGTTTTACTGCAGCGTCCATGAACAAGATTGGCTTCATTAATTCTTTCTTAGCAATTTCCTGTTGATGTATAATTTGTTTTGAGTTTTGAACTTTATCTCAGAACTGGCGACATTACTGAATTTGCTCGTTAATTCTACCGACCTTGTGGTGGGATTTTTGGGACTTCTTTGACATTGTACCATACCTTTTGAAAAGAGAAAGCTTGTCTGGCTTCCTTTTTTGTATGAACTGTTTCTTTTCCTTCTCTGACATCCCTCACTAAACTTCGAATATTGATTGGACAAGAGTACTTAGAGTGGACATCCTCTCCATGTTCTAGAGAGTATACAAAATATGTTTAGCTTTTACACATTAGATAAATGGCAGCTGTAATGTACATTGCATTGGTAAACTGTCATGTGTTATTTCAGCTCACTGATATGCTGGCTCTGAAAGTGGATTTGCCCTTCCCTTCCTGACTCAGACCTGAGAAAGTTCCTCTCAAAGTATCTTCCAGAAGCAAGGGGGAAAACAGAAAGAAAGGAAACCAGCAAGTAGAATTAACAACATTGTACAATTGGGAACAACCGGAGGGTGAACAATTTCCTGAAGATGTTACTGAGTGGGAAGAGAAGCTGGAAGCTCTCCTGTGCTGAGAACTGTTCTGTTGGCAGCTCCTGGCAGGGAACTTCAGTGTTACTACTTCAGGGCTTCCCTGGAAGCTTCTGCAGTTGTCATCTTTGTTGAGTCTCTCATCCGCTAGACACTGTGGACCCAGCTGCCTGCTGCTGAGCTGTCTGCGGCTTCTGACATCATCTACTTGCTGTTTATTCTCTTACTTTTGCTTGCTCTATGCCTAATAAGCTTTCTTGTTCTAAAACCCACAACACAGTGATTATAAATCATTTTGCAACAATGGCTGTGGAATATTGATATTTAGTATGATTTCTAATCTTGATTGTAATCTTGGCATACTTGGGAAGAGAGAGCCTCAACTGAAGAATTGACTCCATCAGATAGCTAGATCAATGATTGATGATGAGTTTATTAAATGTTTGTCTACATCTAATTTGATGATCATTTGATCATCATCCTTCATCCTGTTGATCTTGTTTGTTATAATTATGGATTTCTGGCATTGAGCTATCAATAAATTGAGGGGGAGTCATATTTTTGAGAATAATTGTTTTGACTTGTTAAGGGATTCAGTTCACTAGTATTTTGTTCTGAGGTTCTTTTTTTGTTTGCTTGTTTCTTTTTTCTTTTCTTTTCTTTTTTTTTTTAAAATTTGTGTTTAACAGGGATGTTGACCCATAATTTTTGTTTGAGGCCTTTGTTTTTTTGTTTGGGTTTGGTTCCAGGTAATATTAGGCTCACAGAATGAGATTCCAACGGTCCCTTCCCTTTTAATCCCTTGAGTAGTTTTAGGAGACTTGTAAATTCTTCTATTTTGACTCATTCTGCAGTGAAGACAGCTGGTCATTTCCTTTATTAGGAGATATTTTATAGTTGCTTTAGTCTTGCTCTTCATTATTGATCTGGTTAGGATTCCTGTGTTGCCATGTTTCTATTTCAGTAGGCTATTTGTATGTAAATATTCACCCATTATTCCAGGTTTACTGAGTTGGTATGAACTAACTGCCTATAATTGCCACTAATAGTCCTTTACATATCTGTGGAATCTTTTGTGACATATCCTCTTTCATCACGAATTGTGTCTATTTGGATTTTTCTTGTTTTCTAAATTAGCCTACCTAGAGTTTTGTTAATATTATATTTTTAAAAATCAACTTATTTATTAATATTTCCTACATTACTTGGTATTTTGTTCACTTCTTTTGTCATTTCTTTTAATTTTGGGCTTGCCTTTCCTAGATAATAGAACGGACAATGAATTTGTTACTTTAAAATGTTTTGGTTTGGGGACTTTTGAGACAATGTCTCATTTTGTAGCCTCAAACTCACAGAAATTTTGCCTCAGCCTCCCATATACCGGGATTACGTGACCTATTTTTTGGCATAGTTCTTTATTACTGTTAGCATTCAGACCTGCCCCTTGGGGATCTGGCCAATACGCAGGCAACACCTTGGCCCACTTGTATCTCTGTGCATGTGCTGCCTCCCCTCAGAAGGCCTCCACTTCTCTCTCTCTCTCTCTCTCTCTCTCTCTCTCTCTCTCTCTCTCTCTCTCTCCTTTTTCTCCTCTCTCCCCTCTCGATCCCCCCTCCTCTCCCCTCTCCTTCCCTCCCCCCTCCACTCCTCCCTCTACCCCTCTCTTCCCACTAGGTCGTATCTGCATCTCCTCTCTTCCCCCTTTCCCGTCTCTTTTTCTCTTCTCTTCTTCTTTCTGTTCTCTCCTCAGCTCCCTTCTTTCCCTTCCCTCCACAATAAAACTCTCCATGTGAGTGCTGTTGGCATGGCATGTCTCTCTCTCACCCTCCTTGGGGCCCTCGACTCCAACCCACCAAAATCTCTTGCCTGCCGTTTTTAAAATACGACAGTTACTACAAACTTACAGCTTCTTTTCTTTTTGCAGTTTTCTGTAAGTTTTAGGATTTTGTTTTTACATTTGTATTTAGGTCAAGGATTAGGTAGTTTTATCATTTGTGGCAATGACTTGCTCTGCTGTACAGGATGATCATGACCTCTCAGGCTCAGACAGCACCCATGTCTAAGGTTCCCTCACTGGACATATGAGTTAGCCTTTGTTTCTATACCTGGTTTGTTTCAAGAAAATTTAAAATTTTCCTTTGGAATTCTTTGGAGTTATCATTACTTTTGTTTATGAGCATGGTCTTAAGGATCCATGGATCATAGTTTCTGATGTTTTGTTGTTATCTTCAAATTTTATTCCACTAAGATCAGAGACAAGATTTTTTAATTTATCAAGCCTTGTTTTTAAGCCTAATATATGACCTTTTCTTCATTGTGTTTGATGAGCTGCAGAGAATGTTCATTCTGTAGCCACTGGACTTGATGCTCTGCCATACTGTTGAGCCTTTTGATCTATTGCAAATGTTAACTGGTCTTTTTCAATGAACCAAGAGCTTTGCCTTGTCAACTTACTATTTAGTTCCCACCAAATGTGAATATGGTCTTTCTCACCAAATCATGGCAGAAATAATGGCATTTGATCATTTTTTCTACGTTATTGAAAACCAGCCTATGCAAACACACTAAATATATATAAAAAAAATCTGACTCAAATCTGGAATTATTTAGGACAGATAGAAATTCTGCAGACTATACAATGAAGAAACTGTAGAGAAAACAACAACAAATATGTCAGTTGGTGAAACCGCCAGGCACAGAACTAAGTGATGGAGAGTAACTTGTGTGTCACAGATAGGGAATGACTTGGTCGTTCTCTAAGTCATCCACATTGTCCTGTTGCTGACTAATCTTAAAACCTTGGTAAATCCCCAGCTTTTGTTCTTTCGTGGATCCATCAACAAGTCTTCAGCAGAGGCCCTCAGGAAAGTATTCTTAGAGACTATCTTCCTAGTTGTTGAATGAGATGTGAGGATTGCCCCTGGCCCCCTTGAGCCCAGTCCTTGTCTCTCACCATTTCCTCTGACTTCACAACAGTTTGACCTAGCAATTATTTTGTCACAGTTTTGAAGGTTAACTTCTCAGAGGAAACAATTGTCATTTCCAGTCTCTCCTCTGCAGCCCCCACCTTGCTTTCTTGTTTTATTTCACAATGATTCTTCTGACTTTGCTGACACGTGGTTTCTACTAAGAACATGGCCAAACGACTCTTTCTTCTGCATCATTCATAGAACTGATCAATTTTGCTATGGATTAATCTGCTGCCTTTAGGTGATTATGGTGTCTATTGATTCCCCCTAATAGCATTTCACTGTGAAACGTTTTTTCCCCCAAACAAATTTTGTTTTATAATTATTCAAATATAATGTTTCTTAAGTAGGTACTGCCGATTATTCTTCAGCACAACATTTTTATTGTTACATTTTCAGAAATAATAGCAATTGATTTCTTGTGTAATAATGTATCCTGGTCCATTAATGCATTTTTATTAGATTTCCTGCCCCATTTCACATGCAACTCTCCCCTTCAGTCTCCATCACTTATAAACTTCAGTTTTGTGTCCATTCATTTTACTGGAAAGACATAACAGATTTTCAGATGGAACAAGGCTCTGTAGCGATAACTGAAACTTCACTGTGAATGTCACAGGTGAGTCACAGAACAGCCACTCTCAAAGGTACATGCTTAGTTGTGCTGTGTTCCTTTCCTATAGTTTTCTCAACACAGCATGGCACACCAAATAATGCATAAGCAGAACAAGTCACTTATGAAGATTTGAATACTGCTCAGATATAAAAAATAATGGAATCCTATTTTCTATGACATGATAAATATGACAAACACATAAAGATGGGTTTGTCATGGTATCTCTCAGAAACCTAAAAATGTTCATTTCATAAAGTTTGATAATAGGATGGTGCTTCTCAAGACCTCGAGGGAAGAGTGGGAGGGATGGGGTGAGGATGATTGATGGGAAGTAAGATGTTATCGGATGGAAGCAGGAAGCCCTGTGTGCTGCTGCACAGTACATACTCCATATGATCGTAATGTGTTTTTCCAACGGCAGAAGTTTTAAAATTTTGTACACAAAGAAAGGATAAATATTTGAGGCGATAGACACCTTTGAGCTGATTTAGGCATGGTGTGGGGTACACAGTATTTAAACATGGAATGGCTTTCACTGTAATGCTTATACTTGATTCATTTTAGGTGTCATTTATATTAATTTAATTTTAAAAGTCTAACCAAATAATAAAACAAAGCACACATTTATTTTATCAAATATATTGATAATTGTGGTCAGACACAATATGGTTTAGCTGGGCCGTTTGCTAAGTTGCCACAGGAGAAAAGTCAAAGGATTAACGAGGCCAGAGGAGTGCTACTTCTAGCTTCACGCAAGCTGTTCGGACAATTCCACTACTTGGAATCTTCTGACTAAATCCCCTTTCCTTGGCTCCGCTTCATCTTTAAATCAACAAAACATTGAATTCTTCTGTTTCAAACATCTGACTTTCTCTTATGTTGCCATTAAGAGAGAAATCCCTGTGCTTCTGTGAATACCAGCCATTATACTGATCCCACCGAAGCAATATGAAAATATCTTTCTAATTTAGGCTCCTTCATTTTCCTGTGCGAAGCTATCTTCTGGGCAATGTAACATATCCAGGGAAGAATCACAATGGAGCAAATACCACAGAATACAAAATTCTACCTCATACACTTATAAACCTGAACGTTTGTGAGAATAGTTACTATATCATTGTTTACAAGAACAGGAATTTAGAAACAGCACAGATACTTACATATTGGAAAGCTATGGCATTCTGACACAGGAAAATATAGATTCTACCCGTATTTTCTTTGCCAAATCTTGTACTTCCCATCACCATGAGATGTGCCTTCGGCCTCTGAGTTTGGGGTACTCTGCCTTCTTTTCTGCCGCTGTTGTAAGATTCCCAGAAGATGCACCTTCTGGAATAATGCATTTGTTTTAGCGCATGATTCCAGGTTACAGTCCACCTCTGTGGGAAGGGTACGGTAGCAGGAAACTGAGACAGCTGGCCACATCACACCCACAGGCAGGAGCAGAGAGTCAATAGGCTCTCATGTGCTTGCTGCTTGGCTCCCACACAGTCCAGGACCCACAGTCCAGAAATAGTGCCAACCATGGTTCTTCCCACATCAGGTAATCACATCCCACCCCCAAACATGGCCACAGTCCAACCCAATGTAGACAGTCCTTTACTGAGACTCTCTTACAGGTGCGTCTAGGTTGTGTCTGGATGATAGGTAACCCAGGTGGGTGCACAGTGTTCAGCTGCTGAGACTCTTCCTGCTTTTTTCTCAAGGACTAAGGCCACGGGCCTTGTTTCCTACAGTCAATATGGCTGTGACAGAACAGATCTATCTTCCAAGATTTTAACTGTCTTACAGAAGTTTTTCCACATACTTTGCTAATATAATGTGGTAAAATTATAAAGTAGTGCTTATTGGAAAAAGTTACAAATGGAAAATACAAAATCCTTTGTGCATTTTCCAAAAAGAAATTTTATTATTGTCCATTATTCAAGGTTTTTATTGGTCTCCATTATCCAGCAAGAAGTGTACTTAGACTAACCATATCTGTGATGATGACAGACTCCAACAGGGAAGGCATGCTTTCCTGAATGCCTGTTTATTTTTAGGGAAAGAACTCGGTAGCCTCTAATTGAGTTCTGTAAGTGGGACCCTACTTGTCAATGAGACTTTGGCACTAAGCCATTGATCTGAGCTTGCCTTTCTTCTGGGATGGCTAAAGTCTGTTTGCTGTCAGCAGGCTGCCTCCTGACAAACTTTAGATCCACTTTGCTTTATTATGTAAACACTGTCTCCAGGCCAGGAGTGGCACACTTGCTTCCAGGGAGCTTCAAGCTGTGCTTTGGGCCCATGCTCAGTGAGACTGGGGCTAAGACTCCAAGCCATGCTTTCTGTTTTGTCTCCTGGCTTCCTTTTAAGGTCTGCCTGCCCATGTGAGAAACATGGTGACAGAAGAGGAAGAGAAATTTGCTTTGTTCAGTTTTGTGCCTCATTCCTGTGGACCTCATCCTACAGACATTAGCAGTTTTCCTCACAGCAGCAATGGGGCATATGGCAAGGTTTCCAAAATATGGTACATCTACCCCTGGCCCTCAGCCAGAAGTACCAGCACCCTCCCTGAAGCCTGCTCCTCAGGTCTGCATCTGATCTTTCTGCTTGCTTCTTGCAGATGAAATGTGACCTCCATGCTTCTTTCTGATTGTCGGGCTGGCTGATGGTGTTCCTGCTGCGTTTCCACCATGGCCCATATCCCATCTGGAATAGAAAACTCAAATAAGCCCCTTTCCTTCTCTAAGTTGCTTTTAGTTATGGTACTTTACAACAACAGAAAAATAACTAAGCACTACCCCACATTACATTCTAGATCATAGGAGAAATATATCTGGGTATTTCATGACATGACTTCTTAATTCTGTCCTCTATTGAAAGTAGTTTTAATTGGAGAACATGTCCACTCCTCTAGGGTACTAAATATTGAGTTTTATGTCTAAGTTAACATTTATATGCATCAATTTTACTTGTTTAGTTTTCAAAATATCTAACTTCAATTATTTTTGTGGGGGACAGGAAAAATACTTATTTCAAGATTTCCTTGAACTTTAAATTTTTAATTGGCCTAACACTGGAACAAAACATTTTAATAACTCAGATTTGAATTTAATGTATCTAAGTTCATTTTTCCATGGAAATTTTTTTACATTAAATATACTGCCACAAATTAATTTGTATTTTGATTAAAGTTGCCAGTACATAAACACTAATAGTATCAGGTCATTCCCAACAGGTTTTTTCATCAAATAATAAACATGCTTTAGAAAACCATGGCTTTTAGCATATTATCTAAAAATAAATCTCAGCAAAGGTAGTGCTCTATGATGTGTTGACAAATATAGTAAGACACAATGTTATATACCAAAATATATATAACAAGATCTTTGGAAAGTTCTCTATATGAATTACAGTTAAAAATCATTTCTCTCATGAAAGATTTCTTGATTCCAGAAATGAACATTGAGTCTCCTCTTAGCCATGAGACAGTACTGCTAGCCTAACTATACCTGAGTCTACTGATGTCTTCCCAAGTTAGAGTTGACACAATTAAAAGTACCATTTAAGCATCGTGGGTTTAATATGTCAAAAATTATATTCAAAGGTATTTCTAAGCTAAGTAAATTTTCAAAATGTAGCTTAATAAAAATAATTTTTATCTTCACATCTACAAAGCTATCAAGGCCGAGATGCCTAAATGATACTTTTGGTATATTCACATTGTCAATATTTTGACACCTATTTTAAGTTCCTACTGAACTTAAGTAGCTGTGTCAAAGAAACCAAGACATCTCCTTTGATTAAAATTTTGCAAACATGTTCTCCCTTTCTCGTTTCTGCACATTTATCTGTGCTAGCTTCTCTGGCTGGACTGTTTTTCCCTGTCTCAGGTTGTCACATCTTTTTTTTTTTTTTTTTTGGTTTTTCGAGACAGGGTTTCTCTGTGTAGCTTTGCGCCTTTCCTGGAACTCACTTGGTAGTCCAGGCTGGCCTCGAACTCACAGAGATCCGCCTGGCTCTGCCTCCCGAGTGCTGGGATTAAAGGCATGCGCCACCACCGCCCGGCTGGTTGTCACATCTTTTAATCATACTTCAAGAAATAGTTTCCATGTGACCTCCTGAGTGAATTCTTTTATTTCAGTGTCAGGGATAGCCTATTATATCCCACAGCTTAAATGGATCCCAGCGCCTGTAAGCTCTTACATACAGAGTTTGGCAAATGAGTATCCATCAGTATTGAAAAGTAGCCACATGAAAAGCTAAAAGCAGAAGGCCTGTGAGGTGTCAGAAGCAGAAGTTTTGAGGAGTCTCATGAGAATATTGTGTATTTACTCACACAGACATTGGCTCTTCTTGCAATTTTTGTCTTTTATTGCTGTTGCAGAGAAGCTCAGCTATACATCTAAACTTCATGTTGGCGAAAAGACAGGGTTTTCTGAACATCTGAAAAACTGGAAAAAGAGGAAATATTCACATTTCCATCTTTCCCCATCCTAGGTCTCCCTTGGCCCAACTGCTTTCATCTGTGTATCTAGAGACCAATATTCTTCTAATTTCTCTACAAGTCACCTTAAAACCCCTGTATATTAAGTAAAATATATGTAAAACAAGAGTAACTTTGTGAAAATAGCTAAGTTTATTTGGAGCATGAAGTTACAGGTCTGCAGTACAGAAGAAAATAATTTAAGAGGTATGAAAATATGTTTACAGTCTGTATTTCTTATTTTCAAAGTAAAGAGAAATTAAACTAAGTTCATACACAAAATTTAAAGTTAATATATGCATGTATAAATTCTTTCAAGTTAAGTGAGTGGTCCTGTTTCAATATGACAGACAGAGGATAGGTGCACAGGATAGGTTTCAGGATACTGGACTGGGAATACAGCTCAGTTCATAGAGCACCTGCTTGGTTTACATGAGACTCAGGATTCAGGCTCAGAACCATCCAAACCTGGTGTTTGGTGCACACATATACTCTCAGTGCTCAAGAAGTAGGTGTAGTAGCATCAGGGTTCAATATTATCCTTAATTACATATGAGTTTGAGACTAGCCTGGGCTATACCACATTGTCTCAAAGGGAAAAACTTTCAAAATTCTATTAAAACTATTTATTCCTTTTTGTTGTTTTCAGTGCTACTATCACAATGCAAATCTCTCTTTTATTTCACAAGTGTGCACGAGATATATCATTACCCAACATACACACTCCCCACTCCTTCCAGATACTGTCTTTTGGTTGACAGGGGAACATTACTTTTATCCAAATCTTCTACAAAGCTTGGTCAATTCTTCACTGAGTGAGATGAGGTGAGCTGTTCTGACCACCTTTGAAAATGAGACAGAAGTCATAGGAGTGTTTTTCTCTTAGGGTCTCGAGAAGTTCTGCTCCTAGTCTCTATTATAACTGCTATAAAGTTGAGAGGATCCCTATCTCAAAACAGAAGATATGAGTGTCTGCACACAAGGGGTCCTTCACTGTTCTCCATCGCAGAAACTTATGAGGATCTTTATGGAACAATGCTGCCAAGATCACGATAGCACAGTGCCAACACTGTGGCAGCTTAGGACATTACTCTTTCTCCAGGGCAGAAATGCAGACACATGACTACTGGCAGAACGTTGATCTGAAAACTGAGGCTTTTCCCAGGGGCCCTGGGCCCAGTAAAAAATCTCTACTTTCTAATGGAAACGTATAGAATTTTGAATGCAGATATAAACAAAGGGAATTATGCATTAAATTTTTGTTTTCTGTAGAAATTAATATTTAAGGATGTTTATTTGTGTGATGGAGGGGATATTCTCTTGGTGTATTTCCTTCACGAATGTCTTGGTACACACTTTTAAAAATCACTTAGCAGCAGACATTTCTTTAAACAATGGTAGGCAGGAAATGAGTAATCTATTAAGGGAAAAATGGCATTTTAATTTGCTATAACTATGTATTATTCCTATTTTAAATTGGTCCATCTTTATAAATGAATTCAAAACGACAAACCTGAAAGCATTTGGAACGAGATGTTCACACGAGGAAGTCTCTGTAAGTTTTGGTTTGTCAGTTGTGGAGAAGTAAGTCCAGTTAAGTGGCACCTAGGGTGATTGTCTTCTGAGTCACGGGTGTCTAAGCTTCACCCGCACCCTCTTCAACTTTTGACATTGGAGTGGTGTATGTAATACCCATGACCACAGGCTGAATGAACAACAGAATTCACATATCCAGTGTGGGACAGACACATTGGCAGTGGAGAGGAAGGGCTTTTTCAGGAACAGAAATGAACATGACATCCCCACCAAAGGAACTCAGCAGCAAACGGGAGACACGGGGCACATGAGAGCAGTGTTTCCTTATGCAGAAAATCTACAAGGAGAGAACAATATTAAAAGTTTCTTCATGATGTTTGGCAATTTGTTTCCTAGCTTCCTTCTTAGCTAAATGTTTATCTTGATAGTTGGGACATCCCGGTGATGGCTCAGCACTCAGAAGCCAGAGTGTTCAGGTGCATTTACGATTCTCCCAGAGAAAACAGGTATTTTTATGAGGAACAAAGGCAACATTGTATCTGTAACTGCTTCAGGAATTTATGGCCTCTGAAAAAGACTCAAAGTAACAGTTATAAACCTACTCCAGCACAGACAAAGAAATTCAGAAGGAACATGCCTTCACAGGGATGTTCAGCTCAGCTCTTCTCTTAGGGATTTCGGAGTTCTTAGAATAAAATGAGTTTTCACATTGTGAAGTCCTACTTTGTGTTTTCTGAGCTCTTTGTTAAAGTTCTGATCATAGTACCTGTCCAACTTCATTGGTCATCATAAAAAACTAAATACACAGGTAAGATACTAATACAAAGCCTGGGACACAACTGCTTTCTAAAGACAACAGTTATGTAAACATTTGTGTTTCTGTGAAAATGAAATATCAATTCTGTACATCATTCATACTTGTAATTCTTGGGCATATAACTTTTCTTTTTCTCTAAGATTGGCGTGATTCCAGGAGATGTGTGGACAATTGTTTTGTTTGTTTCTTTGTTTGTTGTCCCCATCATATGGAGACCCATGTAAAGCTAGAGCAGGATCATGTCACATTTCTATAATAAGAAGGCAGTCATCAATGCCAGCGGAAAGACAGAGGTCTATACCATTTAAATAAAGAGTTTCAATGTGGAAATTGGATCTTGAGCTGTAACTTAAGCTCCTTGTAGATTTTTCTTTTTAAGAGGAGAGAGTGGACCATCAAATATGATCCATCCATTTTACACTATTCTCTTGTTTTTGCAGAGTCTGTGTTCTTTACAATCACTTTGGTAGAATATCTTCTCAACAGACTCTTCAGCTGCCCTAAAGTAATTATTGATTGGTTTATTGTTGGGTCATAACAAACACAGGAAAGAAAGTTATCATTAAAAATACAGTCACACTCAAAAGATTTTGACTTCTCTGAATGAAGAAATAATACCATGTGCTTGACACTGCACTTTATAATTTAACACCTCAATGATTTTAATGTAACGAATGGCAGATGTGTAATTTCTACTTTCAACTTCAGTAAGAGATGGGTTTTCCTCTGCCACTTAGAATTTATATTCATGTCTATTGGCTCCAGAAAGGCAATTCTAATACAGGAGGCATGCCAGTCATGAAAGCATTCCAATTTATATGTGATCAACTACGTAATTTTGTTCTATTTAGGGTGTTTATTTTCTTGGTCAATGTCAAGTTGTCATATAAAGTTCCAAAAACATTCTCCTTAATGTTGATTGACAGGATTTATTTCAATAAACAGAGAAAGTCACTTTTCTTTTTCTTAAAAAAATTCTTCACCTTATTTAATAGTTATTGCCCATAAGGAGTAATTCTCAAAATTCGTTTTCTAAAATCAGCCAATTCATATCCAAGAATTTGTGAGAAGTGACAAGTCTCAAAGCCGTCCTCAAGTAGGGCCTCACTCATGTGGTGGTGCATCCAAGGTTGTGGTTTTAATGAGATTTCTGGGAAATTCTTGGTCTACTTTGGGAGCAATTAGTATACAAATATAGCATGACAAAAATTAGTAGTTCAAGAAGTAGACAATACAAGAGAAATAAGAAGATGCCAGATAAATACATTATCTGTGCCATAGTAACTGTAAAATTTCTTTGCATGGTGGTATATGCACTTGTAGTCCATTGAAATTCTCAAGATGTTTTCATCCCATAACTCTTTCATGAGAACCCTCACAGTTAGATGTCATGGCCAACTATAATCTCCTGTTCAACATTAGAACACTCAAGAGTTCAAGATTGATTTTCCCCCCAAAAGTCACTCAACTGTAGATGGTACTTGACATTATTTCTTGGCTACAGATTATTTATAAAATTTATAATATATCTTGACATTATTAAAAGGCCCATGGAAAAGGAGTACTAATTAAATGGCTCAGTGGGCAAGAGCACTGGCTACCTTGGGAGAGAACCCATATTTAGTTCCCAGCATCCACATGATGGCTCTCAACCATTCCAAATTCTAGTTCCTTCGGATCTGACACCCTCTTCTGAACTCCTCAGACACCAGTCACACATATGGTGCACGAACATGTATGCAGGCAAAACACACCACAGTAGCACACATGAAATAAATAGATTTAATTTGTTAAAGCATGGTATGTTTGTTTCATCTGCAGTGATGCTGTGTCTCACTGTAGTCATTGTTCTTAATACTAAGTGATAGAGTATTCAGAGAAGAGCTACTTTCACACATCCAGATCTGTGTGGTGTGAAGTCATCAAATGTAACCTTAGCCTCCCAGTGCTGCTTCACTTACTGTGCTGAGGTACTGAAATACTGTAAAACTTAAAGAAATTTTTTAGTTTATTTTTCTTCCTTCCCCACATTTAAATTTTAGTCAGGACATCCCCTCTTTTGTTTACTCATGAGGCCTTTTTTGGTCCCTATTCTGTGACATGCCCCAGTTCAGGCAGGACAAAAATAAATACCATAGCTTTTTAAGTTGGATAGGTGTTTTTATCTAGAAATAAAAACCCATCACCTTGGCCTGCAGTTCAGAAGCAACCCCCCTGCCCCCCGACACACACACATGTTCTTTCCTTTGTTACAACATAAATCATTCCTTTGCAATTAGAAAGCAGTCATATTATTCCTCCCCAAGACCTCCAGAAGCTCATCATTGCATCTAAGAAAACAACAGTCTTTTTTTAAAAATTTTATTCTATAATTTAATTTAATTTTACATATCAGCCACGGATTCCCTTGTTCTCCCTCCCCCCCTGCCCTCCAGCCCACCCCCCATTCCCATCTCCTCCATGGCAAAGACTCCCCTGAGGATTGAGTTCAACTTGGTAGATTCAGTCCAGGCAGGTCCAGTCCCCTTCTCCCAGGCTGAGCCAAGTGTCCCTGTAAAAGCCCCAGGTTTCAAACAGCCAGCACATTCACTGAGGATAGGTCCCGGTCCTACTGCCTGGATGCCTCCCAAACAGATCAAGCTAATCAACTGTCTCACTTATCCAGAGGGCCTGATCCAGTTGGGGGCTCCTCAGCCATTGGTTCATAGTTCATGTGTTTCCATTCGTTTGGCTATTTGTCCCTGTGCTTTTTTCAACCTTGGTCTCAACAATTCTCGCTCATTCAAACCCCCCTCTTTCTTGCCAATTGGACTCTCGGAGCTCCACCCGGGGCCTGGCCATGGAGCTCTGCATCCAGTTCTCTCAGTCATTGGATGAGGTTTCTAGCATGACAATTAGGGTGTTTGGTTATCCTATCACCAGAGTAGGTCATTTCGGGCTGTCTCTCGACCATTGCCAGTAGTCTATTATGGAGGTATCCTTGTGGATTTCTGTGGACCTCTCTAGCACTTTGCTTTCTTCCTATTCCCATGTGGTCTTCATTTATCATGGTCTCCTATTCCTTCTTCTCCCTCTCTGTTCTTGATCCAGCTGGGATCTCCCGCTCCCCTAAGTTCTCTTTCCCTCGACTTTGCCCTTCATTACCTCTACTCACATCCAGGTTGTCAATGTAGATCTCATCCATTTCTCTGTCATTGGGCGATCCCTGTGTCTTTCCTGGGGTCCTGCTCTCTAGGTAGCCTCTCTGGTGATGTGAGTAGCAGTCCAGTCATCCCTGCTTTACATCTAGTATCCTCCTATGAGTGAGTACATACCATGTTTGTCTTTCTGAGTCTGGGTTACCTCACTCAGCATGATTTTTTCTAGATCCATTCATTTGCCTGCAAACCTTATGATGTCATTGTTTTTCTCTGCTGAGTAGTATTCCATTGTGTATATGTACCACATTTTATTTATCCATTTTTCAGTTGAAGAGCATCTAGGTTGGAAAACAACAGTCTTAAATATTTCCCACTCAAGAGAACTTTCAACATTAATGGAACACCTGTCGCTTCAGCAGACAGTGCTGTAGCTATCTGCTCCTGTTAATCAACATGTTCAATGTGTGCTCACCCCAGGTCCTCTGTCCTGGATGTTTTACCCCTGAAATTTGCATAGCTAATTATGTCATTCTACTGTGTTCTATATTCAAATTCACCTCTTCAGTAGGTTTCACTGACTGACAGATTCTAAAACAGCAACATATGCCCTACAACACTCAAACCCTGCATCCTTGCCAAATGTGAAGTTCAAAGTACTGATCAATACTTGAGCACATGGCATTTTTCTATGTCAATTTATGATTCTTCCTTCTCATTTCACATTTTATTGTATCCAACATTAGATACTGTTTTTAACTTGTTCTCATTATCTAGTTCTAGTCATTTAGTATTAGAAGTTGGGGACATGCCAAAACATGCATTAAAACAATCAAATTCTTTTGTAATGAGAGATTTGATAATGCACACAGCATAGTCGTCGCTTAAGTAGCTTTAGTATAAAACTTAAGCATGGTATGTAGATAGGTTTGAATAAGTAACCGACACCATTACATATCCACAGAGCAGAAGATTGCCACATTCAGTTGTGGACATGGCACACATGCATCTGGTAATTAAAGAAGATATGGGGAGGTGGAAATAGACAACTAGACTTCAGAAGAAGTAAATTACACAACCGGAGACATCCTTCCTTATTCAAATGCACCTGTATTCATTGGCTGCTGGTGAAAAGGCATAATTTTAAGATATTATCATCGTTCACACTGTTTTCATGACTATAACGGAATGAATGATGGGTGAGGTTTATGTATGTGTAGAAAGAAATGATGAGTTTTGTGTGTTTGCTCCCATTCTATTGTGGAATATGTTTGTATTTGGGACTTGTATATAACATCTGCAGTGAAACAGAGCCATTTCACTGTTCCTAGTTATATTCCCACAACATATAACAGGCTATTTTTCTTGGTATGAAGCACTTAATACATAAATAAGCAAATGGCCACCTCGGCCGGGACTCCATCCCTGGGCACCAGTCACTCCTGGGAAGACCTGCCCAACTTGGCCCCAGGTTCTGGCCACTGGGCAGGTTCCCTTCTAGCCCCACCGAGAAGGATCCCCTTCTCCAAGATCCCCGGCAGACCCTGCAATCTCCACGCCCTGCCCCCACGCCCATCCGCCCTAGCCCCCAGCCTCTTCCTGAGACTTAGAGGCCAGCCCCCAGCTCTCATCTTGCCCTGGACTTCCCTTCTGGAGCACAGGTGAGTGCCCTGGCTCAGCCTGGACCCCATCCCTGGGCACCAGCCACTCCAGGGAAGACCTGCCCAACTTGGCCCCAGGTTCTGGCCACTGGGCAGGTTCCCTTCTAGCCCCACCAGGAAGGATCCCCTTCTCCAAGACCCCTGGCAGACCCTGCAATCTCCACGCCCTGCCCCCACGCCCATCCGCCCGAGACCGCAGGCACTTCCTGAGATTTAGAGGCCGGCCCCCAGCTCCCATCCTGCCCCAGACTTACCTTCTGAGCCAGAGAGAGAGAGAGAGAGAGAGAGAGAGAGAGAGAGAGAGAGAGAGAGAGAGAGAGAGAGAAGAGCTCCCATCCTGCCCTGGACTTCCCTTCTGGACAAGAGTGACCATCCTACCCTGGACTTCCCTTCTGGACAAGAGTGCCCAATCTGCCCTGGACTTCCTGTCTGGATAAGAGCTCCCATCCTGCCCCAGACTTCCCTTCTGGACAAGAGCTCCCATCCTGCCCCGGAGTTCCCATTTGGACAAGAGAGCTCCCATCTGGACAAGAGAGAGAGACTTCCTGAATCTGTCAGCTCTGTCTGAACCAAGTGTGCTGATAAGACCAAGAAAGAACCACAAGGAGATGGGCAGACATCAAGGCAGAAATATATACAACAAAATGAATAGCAATACAGCATCACCAGAACCTAGCCCTCCTCCAACACCTAGACCTGAACATCAAAAATTGGAAGAAGCAGAAGAAACAGCCTTATGAATGACATCATGAAGAAGGTAGAGGCTTGTGTAGAGGAAAAGACAAAAAAATGGGAAGAACGCTGTAAACAACTAGAGGAAAGGGCAAACAAATTAGAAGAAATCAATAAAGTCCTGGAAGAAAACAATAAAGTACTGAAAGAAAATCAAGAAAAAGCAATGAAACAAATGAAGGAAACAGTCCAAGACATGAAAAGGGAAATAGAAAAAATGAAGAAAACACAAACAGAGGGAATGCTGGAAATAGAAAATCTGAGTAAACGATCGGGAACTTCAGATGCAAGTATAACCAACAGAATGCAAGAGATGGAAGAGAGGATCTCTGGCATTGAAGATACAGTAGAAGAAATAGATTCATCAGTCAAAGAAAACACTAAAGTCAACAAAGTCATGAACCAAAATGTCCAAGAAATTTGGTACACCATGAAAAGACCAAACCTACAAATAATAGGGGTAGAAGAAGGAGAAGAATACCAAGTCAAGGGCACAGAAAATATATTCAACAAGATCATAGAAGGAAAGTTTCCCAACTTAAAGAAGGAAATGCCTATGAAGACACAAGAAGCCTATAGAACACCAAACAGACTAGACCCCCCAAAAAGTCCCCTCACCACATAATAATTAAACAACTAAACATACAGAATAAAGAAAGAATATTAAGAGCAGCAAAGGCCAAGTGACTTATAAAGGCAAACCCATCAGAATAACACCCGATTTCTCAATGGAGACTTTGAAAGCCAGAAGGACCTGGGCAGATGTAATGCAGACACTAAGAGACCATGGATGCCAGCCTAGACTAATATAACCAGCAAAACTTTCAATCATCATAGATGGAGTGAACAAGACATTCCAAGACAAAGCCAGATTTAAACAATACTTATCCACAAACCCAGCCCTACAGAAAGCACTAAAAGGAAAATTCCAAACTAAGCAGGACCCATCTTTCTGCTGCATACAAGAAACACATCTCAAATTCAAAGATAGACACTACCTAAAAATAAAAGGCTGGGAAAAGACTTTCCAATCAAACAGTCTTAAGAAACAAGCAGGTGTAGCCATCCTGATATCCAGCAAAATAGACCTCAAACTAAAATTAATCAAAAGAGATCAAGAAGCGCATTACAAACTCATCACAGGAAAGATCCACCAAGATGAAGTCTCAATTCTGAACATTTATGCCCCAAACACAAGGGCACAAACATATGTAAAAGAAACATTACTAAAGCTTAAATCACATATAAAATCCCACACATTAATAGTGGGAGACCTCAACACCCCACTTTCACCACTGGACAGATCTCCCAAATTGAAACTTAACAGAGAAATAAAGGACTTAACTGATGTCATGACTCAAATGGACTTAATCGATATCTACAGAACATTCCATCCTAACAAAAAAGAATATAACTTCTTCTCAGCACCCCATGGAACCTTCTCAAAAATCAACCACATACTTGGCCACAAAACAAATCTCAACAGATACAAAACAATTAGAATAGCCTCCTGTGTTCTATCAGACCACCATGGTCTAAAGTTGGATTTCAAGAACAACAAAAACTACAGAAAACCTACAATCTCATGGAAACTGAATAATACTCAACTGAATCACCAATGGGTTAAGGAAGAAATAAAGAAAGAAGTTAAAGACTTCCTAGAGATCAACGAAAATGAAGACACCACATATCCAAACCTATGGGACACTATGAAAGCAGTACTAAGAGGGAAATTCATAGCACTAAATGCCCACATAAATAAGTTGGAGAAATCTCACACTAGTGACTTAACAGCACACCTGAAAGATCTAGAACAAGAAGAAGCAAAGTCTCCCAGGAAAAATAGACGCCAGGAAATTATCAAAGTGAGAGCTGAAATCAATAAAATAGAAACAAAGAGAACAATACAAAAAATTAATGAAACAAAGAGTTGGTTCTTTGAGAAAATCAACAAGATAGACAAACCCTTATCCAAACTAACAAAAAGACAGAGAGAGAGCATCCAAATCAACAAAATCAGAAATGAAAAGGGGGACATAACAACAGACATTGAGGAAATCCAGAGAATTATCAGGTCATACTTCAAAAACCTCAACTCCACAAAACTGGAAAACCTAAAAGAAATGGATAACTTTCTGGATAGGTACCACACACCTAAGATAAATCAAGACCAGATAAACTATTTAAATAGTCCAACAACCCCTAACGAAATAGAAACAGTCATTAAAAGTCTCCCAACCAAAAAAAGCCCAGGACCAGATGGTTTCAGTGTAGAATTCTACCAGATCTTCAAAGAAAAGTTAATACCAATACTCTCTAAATTGTTCCACACAATAGAAACAGAAGGAACATTACCAAACTCCTTCTACGAGGCTACAATTACCCTGATTCCTAAACCAAACAAGGATACAACAAAGAAAGAGAACTACAGACCGATCTCCCTCATGAACATTGATGCAAAAATACTCAATAAAATACTGGCAAACAGACTCCAAGAACACATCAAAACAATTAACCACCATGATCAAGTAGGCTTCATTCCAGGGATGCAAGGGTGGTTCAACATACGAAAGTCCGTCAATGTAATACACCATATAAACAAACTCAAAGAAAAAAAACCACATGATCATCTCACTAGATGCAGAAAAGGCATTTGACAAAATCCAACACCCCTTCATGATAAAGGTCTTGAAGCGATCAAAAATACAGGGAACATACCTAAACATAATAAAGGCAATTTACAGCAAGCCAACAGCCAATATCAAATTAAATGGAGAGAAACTCAAAGCAATTCCACTAAAATCAGGAACGAGGAAAGGCTGTCTGCTCTCCCCATACTTATTCAATATAGTACTTGAAGTTCTAGCCAGAGCAATAAGACAACATAAGGAGATTAAGGGGATACAAATTGGAAAGGAAGAAGTCAAGCTTTCCCTATTTGCAGATAACATGATAGTATACTTGAGCGACCCCAAAGATTCCACCAAGGAACTGATACAGCTTATAAACACCTTCAGCAACATAGCAGGATACAAGATCAACTCAAAAAAAATCAGTAGCCCTCCTATGTACAATGAACAAAGAAGCTGACAAGGAAATCAGAGATACATCACCATTTGCAATAGCCACAAATGACAAAAAATACCTTGGGGTAAAACTAACCAAGCAAGTGAAGGACCTATATGACAAAAACTTTAAGTCCCTGAAAAAAGAACTTGAAGAAGATCTTAGAAAATGGAAAGATATCCCATGCTCATGGATAGGCAGGACTAACATAGTAAAAATGGCAATCTTACCAAAAGCAATCTACATATTCAATGCAATCCCCATCAAAATCCAAACACAATTCTTCACAGACCTGGAAAGAATAATACTCAACTTCATATGGAAAAAACAAAAAACCCAAGATAGCCAAAAGAATCCTGTACAATAACACAACATCTGGAGGCATCATGATCCCTGACGTCAAGCTCTACTATAGAGCTACAGTAATAAAAACAGCTTGGTACTGGCATAAAAACTGACATGTGGACCAATGGAATCAAAATGAAGACCCTGACATTAATCCGCACACCTATGAACATATAATTTTTGACAAAGAAGCCAAATTGCACAATGGAAAAAAGAAAGCATCTTCAACAAATGATGCTGGCATAACTGGATATCAACATGTAGAAGGCTGCAAATAGATCCATATCTATCACCGTGCACAAAACTTAAGTCCAAGTGGATCAAGGACCTCAACATAAATTCAGCTACTCTGAACCTGCTAGAAGAGAAAGTAGGAAGTAGTCTTGAACGCATTGGCACAGGAGATCACTTCCTAAATATAACACCAGTAGCACAGACACTGAGAGAAACAATCAATCAATGGGACCTCTTGAAACTGAGAAGCTTTTGTAGAGCAAAGGATATAGTCAACAAAGGCAAAGAGACAGCCTACAGAATGGGAAAAGATCTTCACCAACCCCACATCTGACAGAGGACTGATATCCAGAATATATAAGGAACTCAAGAAATTAGATATCAAAATGCCCAACAGTCCAATTAAGAAATGGGCTATAGAACTAAACAGAGAATTCTCAACAGAGGAAACTCAAATGGCTGAAAGATATTTAAGGAATTGCTCAACATCCCTAATCATCAGGGAAACGCAAATCAAAACAACTCTGAGATACCACCTTAAGCCTGTCAGAATGGCTAAGATCAAAAACACTGAAGACACCTTATGCTGGAGAGGATGTGGAGCTAGGGGAACTCTCCTCCACTGCTGGTGGGAATGCAAGCTTGTACAACCACTTTGGAAATCAATATGGCGCTTTCTTAGAAAATTGGGAATCAATCTCCCCCAAGATCCAGCTATACCACTCTTGGGCATATACCCAAGGAATGCTCAACCACACCATAAGAGCACACGTTCAGCTATGTTCATATCAGCATTGTTTGTAATAGCCAGAACATGGAAACAACCTAGATGCCCTTCAACTGAAGAATGGATAAACAAAATGTGGTACATATACACAATGGAATACTACTCAGCAGAGAAAAACAATGACATCATGAGGTTTGCAGACAAATGGATGGATCTAGAAATAATCATCCTGAGTGAGGTAACCCAGACTCAGAAAGACGAACATGGTATGTACTCACTCATAGGGGGTTACTAGATGTGGAACAAGGATGACTGGACTGCTATTCACATCACCAGGGAGGCTACCTGGAAAACAGGACCCCAAGAAAGACACGGGGATCACCCAATGACAGAGAAATGGAATGAGATCTACATGAACAGCCTGGACATGGTGGGGGTAATGAAAGGCGAGGGTCGAGGGAAAGAGAGCTTGGGGGAATAGGAGATCCCAGCTGGATCAAGAACAGAGAGGGAGAACAAGGAATAGGAAACCATGATAAATGAAGACCACATGAGAATAAGAAGAAGCAAAGTGCTAAAGAGGCCCACAGAAATCCACAAAGATACCCCCAAAACAGACTGCTGGCAATGGTCGAGATACAGCCCGAACTGACCTACTCTGGTGATGGGATGGCCAAACACCTTAATTGTCATTATAGAAACCCCATCCAACTACTGAGGGATCTGGATGCAGAGATCCATGGCGAGGCCCCGGGTAGATCTCTGGGAGTCCAATTAGCGAGAATGAGGAGGGTTTATATGAGCGAGAATTGTTGAGACCAAGGTTGGAAAAAGCACAGGGACAAATAGCCAAATGAATGGAAACACATGAACTATGAACCAATGGCTGAGGGGTCACCAACTGGATCAGGCCCTCTGAATGGGTGAGACAGTTGATTGGCTTGATCTGTTTGGGAGGCATCCAGACAATGGGACCGAGTCCTGAGCTCATTGCATGAGTTGGCTGTTTGAAACCTGGGGCCTATGCAGGATCGCTTGGCTCGGCCTGGGAGGAGGGGACTGGACCTACCTGGACTGAGTCTACCAGGTTGATCTCAGTCCTCGAGAAAGGCTTTGCCCTGGAGGAGGTGGGAATGGGGGATGGGCTGGGAGGAAGGTGAGGGGGGCCGGAGGGGGGAGAACAAGGGAATCCGTGGCTGATATGTAGAACTGAATTGTATTGCAAAATAAAAATTAAAATAAAAAAAAAATAAGCAAATGGCCCACACGTGTCCGCCTTTCCCACTTAGCTCTAAGTTCTTCTCCACTTTGCTCTGTGCAGTTAGCTACTTCCTGTCTTTCTTCCCACCAAGGCAGTTCTCACTCCAGTTTATCATTCCAGAGCTGTGAGTCTGAGGTTTTCCTTAGCTGTCGTTTTCATTTGTTACAGTTATGCATTGTGGGTGTGTATCCTGGAAGACTGAACATGAGCCTGCTCATTGCAAGTATATGAAGAAACATCTAGAACTCTCACTCCATGGAATTTCCTTTATAAAATGGTGGGTGAGTAGACATCTCCTGACACAGCTCAGTTCTCTTGTTGAGAATCTGTGCTTCCTAATATTCCATGTGCACGAATCAATGAACATTGATTGAACTGTTTTGTTTTTTAGAAACACTGCACCATATTCAACATCACCCATTTGTGTATGGATACAGACAAGAAGTAAAGTAATCTGTGATTGTCTTGAATACTGGTAATCTACATGGAAAACAAAAAGTCAAATTCATTTTAATTTTTGGTCGATAGAAATAGACATGAATATTGGTTTATTTCAAAAAGATGAGAGCCCATACATGTGAACAGAGAAAGAGAAAAGAAAAAGGTATTTATCATTTTTTCCTCTTCTGGAGACATAGGCATGTTTGATAATATTTTCAAAGATCATAGTATGAACTAGTAATGTGAAATACGCATTCAAAAGTTCAAAGTTATGATATAAAACAGAGATACAGCACAATGCCCCAGTGAGTGATAGTGGTAGTTATAGCTAAACTACTATTTGTGAATGGATTTGAGACATGGATTTCCTGATATACTTTAGCATATTTGCCATGGTTAAAATTTAATATGAACTAAGTTTTACTTAAGTCCCTGAGTAAGTAATACATCAAATTTATTTCCCCCTTTCCAAGCCCTATGATGTTAGAACATTGTAAGCAATGAAATGCGGCATGCAGAAGCAAAAAATAAATAAATAAATAAATAAATAAATAAATAAATAAATAAATAAATAAAATTTTTTATCTTTGGAGGAGCATTTCTATAATTTTATCATCTACTTGGTATGTTGTAGTCAGACTTTCTTTGGACCTCCAGCTCCTAAATAATGACATGGAGACTTCTATTAAGTATGAAAGCTTGCCCATAGCTTAAACTTGTTCCCAACTAGCTCTTAAAACATAAACTCACCCATTTATATTAATTGACATTCTGCCCGGTGGCTTGTTACCTCTCCTCCATACTGTATGTCTGACTTCCCCACATCTCACTGGTGAATCTCTGCCTCTCAGATTCTTCCCTTGAGTTCCTCTCTCTCCCAGGAAGACCCGACTATCCTCTCCTGCCTAGCTATTGGCCATTCAGCTCTTTATTAAACAAATCAGAAGGTACCTTAGGCAGAAGAGGTACAAAGATACATCTTCACAGTGCACAAAAGGATTATCCCACAACAGTGTGTAATTTTCAACACTCTAACTCAGTGCAGCCTTTATAGCTGTCACATGTAGGCTAAAGGTCACAGTTTGCGATCATAATTATTAATAATGGCAATAGCTTCTGGTGTTGGATGAAGAACATGCATTTCCAGTTGTGCCAATGATTTTATATATGTTGTCCCAATGGTCTTCACTAGCTTGTGATCTGATTACTGGCAGCTTCATTTCACCACCAATAAGATTTTCATGATGCTCAGAGAGGTAACTGGACCCTTAAAACAGACAGGTGAAATGGGATTAAAACCTTGGCCTGTCTGGCTCCAGTTCTTCTGTGGTTCTCACAGTGTCAGGCTGGAGGGTACTGTAAAGACTCCCTGTTAGGTTAGCGTTTTTCTTCCCTCTCTTTGTTTCATTGAGTGATTTATTGTACCTTAAAAACTCAGAGGACCCCCTTGCCTGTTGTTGGAAGCAATAAGGTAGGACAGTAAAACTGTGTAGCCATTTTGTTAGGGGAACCAGCTCATAGCTCAACTCCAGAGAACCTAATGCACCGTGGCAGCTAGGAGGGAGTAAGGCTACATGGGCATCCAGACAGGAACTGGTGGATGTAGTTTAGAATTGAGTAACAGCTGCCTGGATGAGAAATTACACCCCAGCTACCCCCAGATACTACTGTGTAGCCATCTGAATGGAAAATGGAAGCTGAGGTACTGCCTTGATTTTTCTTTATCTGGGTATAGAATCAAAGTGAAGGACTTGAGGCAGGGGAGGTGGTCTTTGTTCTACCCTTCACCAACCTGAATTCTTCAAGGTAACAAGGAATGTTTTCCTGTATCTTATTTCTTATCTATCTATCTATCTATCTATCTATCTATCTATCTATCTATCTATCTATCATCTATCTAACTAACTATCTAACTAACTAACTAACTAACTATCTAACTAGTTTAGATGATGTCTTCTCTCTTCTGCCACAGAAGATCAGGGAAGATGCTTAGGTATAATTCACCCATTATCTGATAGTATAGGTTACCCATGATCCCAGACATGTCTGTTACCCAATGAAGAGGGAATCTTGGGTAAACATCACTCTGCCTGCCAGTCCAGTGTGAGGATGCTACCTAAGGATACACAGGGAGATTCTGAAGAGTCTAATGAAGACCAAGGTGCCATTAGCCCTGCGCACTTGTGTGGTGATATATTGTATATCCCAATAAAGCTTGCAAGAGGATCAGAGGACAGAGCCAGCCACCAGATTAGACATAGAGGCCAGACAGTGGCACCATATACCCTTATTCCTATTACTTGGGAGGCAGGGATCCACCTGGATCTCTGTGAGTTCAAGGCCACACTGGAAACAGAGCCAGGCAGTGGTGGCACACACCTTTAAACCCTTTACTGGGAAGCACACACGCCTTTAATCCCAGGAAGTGACGGTAGGGCAAAGAAAGGTATATAGGGTGTGAGGAAACAGGAACTTAACCAGTTCAATTGAGACCCTTTCTGGTGAGGACTCAGAGGCTTTCAGTCTGAGGAAACAGGATCAGCTGAGGAGTTGGTGAGGTGAGACTGACTGTGGCTTTCTCTGCTTCTGTGATCTTTCAGCTTTTGTCCTAATATCTGGTACCAGTTTATTATTATTATTATTATTATTATTATTATTATTATTATTATTATAAGATCATCTAAGATTGGAACAACACATGTGAACCACAGTTCAATATCCATGCATGTTTATTGCTGTCCTGTTGACAATAGAAGGCGGAACCAACCCTATATGTCCGACTGAGGATGTACACGGATAGTATTTCTTACTCCTTGTTAGTGCTGAGTGTCCATTTTTGTGATTTTTTTTAACTCCTCTTAACTTTCACACATTTCTAAACTGACTTTTAAGTGACTTCTCTATAGAGACGGCTCAATGTTTCAAGCATGAATTTGTTCCCCTGTAAATAGTCACTAGATTTGTTTGACTTACTTTTCTTTTTTCTGTTACCTCCATGAAAGTCAAGCCAGCATTGATAGGACTTAATGTTAGTCATTGCATCTTCTCCCGAGGAGCATGGGTTTTCTGACCTCAAGATTAGAGAGGTCTTTATTGAGAGTGAACTTTAGGAACTAAGATGTAATGGGTCTCCATAAAGAAATTCTGGTAAAATATCTCTTCCTATTTGACCATGTTAAAAAGAGTTATGATGTCCTGAGTACAGCACTCTGTTGGCCATATTTTCTTACAGAGAGCAAGTATTCCTCTTTAAACAAACAAAATTCCAACAACAAAATAAATGCAGGAATCTTGGTAACTTTTGTTAAAATATAAATTTTGGAGTTTATTCTCCTGAAAGTACATATGTATGCATATGTATTTGCACAAAGGGCATTTGTGAGAATATATGAATGGGGAGGGAGGTGAATGAGTTTTGAATGAAATGAGTCTTGGAGACCATTGGGCACTAAAGGGAAATCCTCTGTGGTGGACTATACAAATCAGCAGTAAGGATTTGAATACGTGGCCACATGACTCACAATCTGAATTCCATTTGTATTGTGAAGAATTATCTATGAGTAATGTATTTTACCTGCTACTTGTATTTATGGATGGATTTCTTGGCCAACCTGTTCTTCCCCAAACAAATGAAAATACATCCTAAGCACTGGAGAGTCATGAGGGTCAAATGGTGCCACTTCTGATTCAAGAGGGAAACTGGCGTCCAGACAGTATTCCAAACAGCAAAGTCCCTGCCCAGCGCCTGTCCAGCCCCTGCCCAGCCCCTGTCTCTATAATCCCCGCGGTTCTTGCTGTTCCCTCGGCTGATAAGAAGTCTTGCGGTGGGAAATGCATTGTCTGTGCTTTTATTAGCTGTGCTTCACTCCTTTGTATCCACTCAGTAAAAAACTATGACAAAATCTAATCAAAAGAGTATTAAAGGGAAATCGTTGCCCTCTTTTCTATAAAACGTGAAACAATTGCTCCTGAGTTGTGCAGTGATTTATGGTATATCTAAGTGAGTGGGCACACTGGAAGAAAGATGTGTAAGGGTGATAAATATTCATGAGCATAGTTAACACTAAAACATTTCTTCTCTGCTATGAATCCCACTTTTCTTATTTCCTCTTGCTACAGTGGGAGACATATTAAAATATTAATTTTCCGCTTTGCTGGAATGATTTCGGAGTCGAGCGCCATTAAGATTCGGAAAGTAAATATGAGAACTCGGGGATATTGCTCACTCCAACACTCCTCTGTGCTTTTTAAACCTATTTGTTTGCTTTTTTAAAAGGAGCCATTTCAGAAGTTCTGATTGCTCTGTGAGATGTATACCTAGGCCAGAGCAAGCATCAAAGTCCTGTGAAATAGTGTGCCACTGGGCAAGCATCACCAGCTTGTAAATCAAAGGCGATGTTCTGTAGGCCGGACATTATGCGGTGGGCAGGCCCCATTCTGCAGCCATAAAGAGAGTCTCTGCTAAAGTAGTGCATACTTCTGCTAAAGGAACGAACTGCTGGAAACTGCCATGCAGGTCACGGCTGTATGAGGGAAGCAATTGCTCAGGGTTAGCAGGTGACTGGCAC
Source organism: Peromyscus californicus insignis (assembly GCF_007827085.1). Classification (NCBI taxonomy): domain Eukaryota; kingdom Metazoa; phylum Chordata; class Mammalia; order Rodentia; family Cricetidae; genus Peromyscus; species Peromyscus californicus. Next base: position 134,066,054 of record NW_026294617.1, on the reverse strand, counting down.
ACAGCCATTATAGGGTTAACCACTCTGAAGAGGTTTGTCCTTGGTGTTGGTCAAAGGTGAGCTATAAACTGTAAATTTGCCCAGCCTGTGAAAAAGACACATAACAGTCCTCAAAATTGTTTTATTTTGATTTTTCTTCACTTTTAAACCCAACTCAATGGCTTTTGAATTTAATTACATGTGGAATCGATTGCTTAAACCAACATTCACAGAATTATAGATCACTGCATTTTGTTTTAATTTTACACACACACACACACACACACACACACACACACACACACACACACATTCTATTTTGTTCTTATCCTACACCACTAACCCACCCTTCCCTCATCTCCCCCTTTTTCTTGTCACTTGTTCCCTAAACAATTTCCCTTTCTTCATTCTTGCTGTATATATCCCACCAACTTCTCTTGTCTCTCCTTTGAGCCTGAACTCTTCCTTCCTTCTAATTGTCCGCTCTCTGCTTTTCATGAGCATAGATGTGTGTATAATTGTAATCTGATTTTGTGTCTTTATGAGATTTCAGTGTATGTGTGAATTTGTTTGTCTTTAGATCTATATGTGTGCTTCTTCTATTCTTTTTTTATTTCGTTTTGTTTTTAGATGCCTATTTTCTAGTGAGAGAAAGGAGAAAGGGTGTAGATTTGGGTTGGTAGGGAAGTGAGGAGGATCTGGGGAAGGGGAAATTATAATCGTAATATATTGTATTTGAAAAATATATTTTCAATAAAAAACAAAATAAACACAAAATAACTAGCATTAAAATCTCCTGCTTTGGTAGCAGCCCTGAGTTACCTTAGAGTATGTATCCACCACAGACTGCTGAAATGCCTTCTGCTCAGTGGGAAACTACCAAGTTCTGAACTAGGCCTGGATGAGGTAAGTCTTAACAGGGACCGACAGGGGAGCACCCTACAGTGAGGGCCCCAGCTCCTTGCCTTTCCTCTGCGTACCAACTGAACACGCATCCTATTGAAAACAAGCGGCAAAACTTTCACATGGTCGTTCTAAAATAGGTTCAGAGATTATACTCTACCATTTAACCCAATTCTCACATCTAGTCTGTAAGACAGGCCAGCAGGTATAATTTAATATCACAGGTGGAGCCTAGACATTATACAATGGACTAGATGGGTTATGTAAATGCAACTGGGACCCCAAAATCAGAAACCCAGCAACCTACTGTAGTCTTTTTGTGGGTGGACCTGTTAGAACACTTGGATAAGAAGCTTCCTAGGGAAAGGCAAGCCCAACCCTGCTCTGGGCAGGATCTGGGAAGTGCCAACAGCAGCCTTTGTGAGCTTCCTCTGCTAGAATTTCCAAAACACTGGAGGCAAGAAGGAATTCTCCGTCCAAGAGACTGAAGGAGGAATTACTAGGAAAAACAAAACAAACAAACAAACAAACAAAACCACTGGAGAGAGCCAGGTAATAGAAAAACCACAAGAGTTCAATGCATGTTTTTCATGGGAGGGAAGCAGAAAGATAAGCACACAGGTCAGGACAGGGAGAGAGGGAAGGAAGGTTGTATGCTGACTGTAGTGGCTCATGCCTGTAATCCCAGATTCTGAGAGGGTGAGGTAGGAGGATTAGGAGTTCAAGAGAGAGGATGCTCTCTTGAGTAAACTTTCTCTCTGCTGCACCACAGGACCCAACAGAACTGAACTCTGTATCATTTTATCGCAGTGGCCACGCTCAAATAATGGTAGGAGCTTTGTATTCAGTTAACTAATTAAGCTGTGTTCAGGCAACTGCCTTTACCTCTCAGTCCTCCGTTCTGCCAGTGTTGTAGGAGGGAGGTCCTGGAGCCTGCTCTGGTTCTGTGGCTGCCTGATTCATAAATTTGTTCTGTTTTAACTTTTATGTATGCCATTACTCAAATGAACTATACTAAATTGTTCTAAAGAATTTTCTACTTAGCAATGCATTAAGGAATTAACAATCATTAAGAAAGTAATAAATAGCTACTGTTATTAGAATATAAACTCATAACAAAATTTGCTCATCTTTCCCTATTTACTGGTATCTCTTGTTAATGAATATTCTAGAGTACCAGAGAAACACCCAACTGTGTGCCTTGAGTTCAGCTGCATGAAAATGATGTTGTTCCCATGTAGCATCCTGCCATACAATGGGGCAATTTAATTAAACTTTTGTCAAATGGTTTATTAATACTATGAAAAAAAGTTCCTGTATTATTAAAATAAGCAGTGCTTTGGAAGGTCACTACAAAAAAATCTTTAAATACTGATTTTGAACAAAGTATGAAAGAGTGAAATGATGCAGGAAACATTACAGAACCTTGGATTTTCAGTTTGAAATTTTTTAGAAATATGTTGAATTTCTTACTTCCCTTTAGGAAATTAATTAAACCACATGAAGTGTGTTCTAGTTGTCTTTGTAAAAAATTGGAGACCCTAGTGCTCCATGTTCCAAGCCTTTGTCCCAATAAAACACTTTCACTTAAAATGAAGTTTTAAACATCTGTCACTTTGTATTATTATTTATAATGACACTCTATTTCATAATTTTAGTTATTTATATAATTGTCTTGTGTGGTTTTCACAAAGTAGCTATGTGACATCTTTTATGAAAGAATCTTGTAGAATTGCAGTTAGCCAAGACTGTCAGTCATAGAGCTGACTGCTCCAGGTGCCAGTGTAGGATTAACAAAGATGTCCATGTAAATGCCATGACCACCTCACCTCCCTGAGTGTCTGGGGCCGGGAATGTGTGTAAACTCATCTTTATCCTGATTGCTCTTTTGACATATTCCCCCTTTCATGTTTTCATCTTCCTAAACTTTGCACAGAATACTTTTCTTCCTTTCTAGATCTCCCACAGTTATACCAAAGCATTAATAGGGAACGTGTAGTTTCTCTAATAATTTAATTTCCTACCTGAGTAGTTGGGATCCTAAGGAAGAGCTTATTAGGTCATATTGCGATAGTGATTCACCATTTAATATATATATAAAATTCATTTATTTCCTGCTGGTGATTCACACTGCCAGGCAGGATGGCTAAGTGGTAACAGTGCTTGCCACCAGCCCTGATAACCAGAGTTTGATTCCTGGGACAGTCATAAAGAAAGAAGAGAACCAACAACATCCTCCCAGGAGTTCTCCATATCCCATGTGTGAACTGTGGCAATCGTTTGTGAGAGTATATGTGTGTACGCACACATAAACCTATGTAAATACATGTGTACATGCATGCACATACATGATAGATAAATTCATTAACACAACTAAAATACTTTAAAATTATATAGAGATTCGGGGCTATTTGTTGGTGCATTATGGGAGTAGGATACAGAGCATCAATTAACTGTATTTTTTGTGTTTTGAAACTATATAACTTAAAGTAATAACCTACATTTATGAAGTCCTGTTTGGTAGACAAAAGCAGTGCTTTAGCAATAAATTATAAAATTAGTAACAACTTTGATTTCGTAGAAAGTTGACATTTTTAGCACATTCACAGTACAATTTATTATCTAGGTTTGAGGAAATCAAGTCCATTCACAATCTGCTGAGATAAATGATTGAGTGCTGACATTTGACAAACTTGGCTTCATCAGTACTAAAACATTTTGCAGAAATCACATTGAAACAAGAGCATCAGACACACAGGTCAAAGAAAACCCAAGCCGCTTGTCCTGGCCGCAGTTACGTTACTGGGATGTATTGGGTCATAAATGCTTGGCTGTCAGCAGAGATTGAATTTTCAGTGCATACAAGAGGCTTTTTTTCTGAGCTAAAAATCCTATCATCTTATGTAATAAGGTACTTTATGAATTTTATGGCTGATTAAGATGTATTTATGTGGCTTATGTGATTGCATTAAAACCATTTTGCGTAGTGATGGCTTGAGCATTTTAAAGGAGAAATTCCCCAACAATTAGTTTATCCAAAGAGGTATGCTGCCGTCAGTTTTAACTTCCATTGTGTTGGGTTTCTATTGCATTTTGCCATTAAAAAGCCATTTTCTTTTTATGATTCTGTGGCTCTTAATAGACAGATATTGAGATATTTATCTACCTGGCAATTTCAGTAATATGTGTCTGTCTTAGTCTGCACAATCACAACATAAAAAGATTAGACATGAAGGAAACAAATAGAACAGACCCCAAGAAAAGCAGCTGTGTGCTACAAAACGGAATGTTTTCCATTTCCTGTGCTTTTTTGCTTACTTCAGGTGTTCCTTTCACACAGTGATATTTCTTATAAATAACCACACAGTTTCTTCACTTGTGTGCAAGATTGTTTTCTGAAAGGCACCTCACATCTCTGCTTGTGACAGGGCAATCGAATAAGAATGAAAGATAAATTATTTGAATGCAAGATTTCAGAAAACTGAAAAAGTGTAGTGTTCTGGAAAGCTGCAGAGGCAGATGGATGCTTCCACAAGCTAAGGGGAGTGGAAATGAGTCAGTGTTGTGTCTGTGGGAGCTTTCTCCCGTGTTAGACTGCAGGTCTCTTAGCTGCTGAGACCACGGAAAGGGATGTGGTCCTTGCTACTGTGGGGAAATTTTCAGTCTTCAATGTTAATAACAGACCAGTAAAACTGCTTCACTCGTGTGACAGTCAGATTTTCATTGCGGTGGAAATATAAAGTACCTGAGAGAGTAAAACTTAAAAGAAGGGAGTTTTTCTTATAATTTTCCATAGTTCTGTGGGTTCTGCCCACGGTTCTCTGGGCCTGTGACAGGGGGGTGTGCAGACCGCTCTTCACCTCATGAAGATGGAGGAGAAAGAGCAACAGGAAAGGGTGGACACTGACGTTTCTTCAGTGGGGAAAACGAACAAACATCTGTTCACCAGAGAAAGCGTTTATGAGAGACCAAAGAAACTATCCATCCAGGTCCAGTATAGGCGTCCAGAGTTTACTGAGGTCCCTTCCCAGAGGGGAATGACTCAATGCCAGCTGCATCACCAAAGTCCGACTGCAGTGTGGATTCACTTCAGCCACATCCCCTGAGCTTCAGGCACTTCTTGCAAACAAGTCTACCCACAACTTGAACCTACTCTCCCCAGAAATTGCTCCCTGCTTACATCACCTGATGGAGAGGGCCCGTGAGTGTTTTAAGTCTGTGAATGCTTGTGAGTTCTGTGAGCTTCTTCATGCCTCTGTCTCAGCTCCCTGGGAGCTGTGAGCCTCCCTCCTCTCCTGCAGGGCACAGGATGTTTTCAATCCACAGGAGACAGTCACACAACTCATGCCCCAGTGGCTAAAAGATCTCAGTTCTGTGAGCGTTTTCATGGGCCAGTGGCCAAGTGTTTGGCGTCATTTCCTCTTAGGTACTTTGGCCTGGCCTTACAGGACCTGTCTGTTTAGAGGTATTAAGCATAGAAATTCATTTTTAAAGTGAGAGATGTAGAATGCAAATACGCCGTGTAGAATGAAAGGTGAAAACGAATGTTAGAGTTAAAGGGAAGGTTGGGGTTGGAACAGCAAAACCAGAAACAGATGCGAGCACAGTTGTTTTGAAATGGCCAAGCTGATCGCAGAAGTGGAAGAACAGGGCTCTGAAAGAACCAACCATCCCTGTGAATTCTGACTGCCTCCTGAGAAGTCCCCTCGACATGTGTAAGGCAATGCTGCTCTTTCATGTTCTCCTACCTAATTACAGTTGTTTAAATTTGCACAGAGCACATGGACTCTCAGTAGCCTGAGGTGTGGCATGCCCAGAGAACTGGCTCATCTTGAGACTAATTACCTAATCTCTGTCTAGTTTCTGGCATCAGTCCTATAAAAAGTCCCTAGACTAACATCTGGATGATCACTCCTAGGGAGTCCCTTTCACTTCCCCCAACTTTCCTCACTAAGTCTGATTTTGCTCTTCCTAGTCACCCTCCAAGCTTGTCATTCCCTACTGATGGAAACAACAAAGTCAGGCCCACGTCTAGGGTTGAGCCTAGAGACCTGAGTCTCTGGATCAAACCACCTGGGTTAAGAGACAACCCTTCACTCTCAAAGATCTGCATCACAAACACGCAAAAGAAATCCCCTGCCTTGAAGGAAATCACCTTCTAAAATGAAACAAATCTGCCTAAACGATTTTCAATAGTTCATAGAGTTATGAGCTTAGAAAAAAATCATCAACAGAATGTACTTTGTGCTTCAAACCATCTCCCAAAAGTGGAAACAACTAAGACATTTGGTAAAATGATCCTATAATATTTCTTTAAAACAATTATTGCATTTAATTATTCATGTGGGTTTATGTGTGCTGATTGCTGGCACCCACATCTAGCTGCTGTAACTCCTGGTAACTCAACTCTAGGGAACTTGACATCCTCTTCTGGCCTCTGTGGACTCTGACGATATATGACATACAGAAATGGACATACACAGAGACACACAAATACACATAAGTAAAAAATTAAGTCTTTAAATATTAAACTTGAACTTGCAAACATTTGTAAAGAATATTCAAGCTTGAACTATTGCTCTAATTTTGATGTTTTGAAGCAGAAGAAAGCCATGTCACTGTGGAGGAAATCATGAACATTTTGGAATTTCATTCATTTCACGTCCATTTTTCACGCTTTTTAAGTGGAGTTTTCTAATCAGAGTTAAGTGGCATGTTGCAGGTGTAGATAATATTTTTGGATGAAGGTATTTAATGAATGTGGTATTTATTAAGACACGATTCATTGACAGAGGCTATGCACAATTGTATCACATTCTTTCCTTGGTTTTTATTTCATGCAAGATTCAGTCTAAGAATTATTGCCTACAAAAATTCCTCTCAATTTCTACTCTTTAATTACACAATAGAGACCTTGTTTATTCTTGTATGTTGTGGTATTTTCTGTACGTAATCTTTGTAGGACCCCTGTGTAGACATTATAATTTAGAAATGGAGTATTAGGGTACATACTTAAGGGTCTCAATATGAAAGCATTTGAAGTTCTCTTGTGCTTTGTCTTTTTTTGTCCAAAATTTAATTTTCCTGACAGAAAATAATAGATAAGGTTGTATTTAATTAAATATGGAGAGATCTGAGCATCCTAACATCAAGCGTGTCATGAGTGATGAAAATGCAGAGACTTAAAATGAAATGTGAAATTACTGCACACCCTTGTGAAACAGGAATTACTTGGCAGGCGGTACAGTAGTGTAGCCTAGGAAATGGTTAACATGCCGTACAAGCCATACACCTGTGCGCACACACACACACAGACACACACACACACACACACACACACACACACACACACACACAGAGTTAGAGAGAGAGGAACACACATGTACATAGACACACAGACTCATAAATGCACAAATGTACACAGACACTTTCATGAACACACATATGTAAACAGATACACATACATGCACATCGCAATATGTGAGTCTCCTGTGTAAGTAAGAGGGTGTTTCCACATAAAAATAAAATTGCCTGGGTGACTCAAAGTAACATGTTAATTTTCCAGGGAGTTGTCTCAGTTTCCTACTTTACTTGTGCAGAAGCTGTATCAAGTATAAGCCTTAGAAGAAAAACATGCCACTGGGTGTATAAGAGTTACTAAGGTCTGTCTGTGAATATCCACCTTGTCAAGTTACCAGGTAAATGACAGAACACCCGGAGCCCGCCATCACCTGACGCCAGCGGGCAGTGTAGTTGTGAACTGATTAGTAACAAGAGGGAACTCTGCTATGCTAGCTGAAACGGAATGAGTGTATTAAGCAGATTGTTTTTGGTAAAAATACTTTTATTATTTTAATTTTTTTATACTTTTACTTATTTATTGTGTGTGTGTGTGTGTGTGTGTGTGTGTGTGTGTGTGTGTGTGCCACAAGGTGTCAGTGGACAGAGCAGGTTCTGTCCTTCAGTCCCATGTGTCCCAGGGGTCACACCCAGGTCATCAGGCTCATTGGCAAATGCTTTCACCTGCTGAGTCAGCCATCCCATCATTCCTGGTCGATCTTTATACTTATACATAAAATAATGGTCTGTCCAAGTCTTTAACCTGATTTCTTCAAACAGTTTGAATATGGTGTGACATTAAGATTACCCTTTTAAAGAAAAATAATAAGTGAGAATATCAACAAAATCGTTCTTTATGGTTTCATACTGGCAGGTCTCAGTGCCATTAGCCAGACGGAACTTCTGAGCCTCTACTGACGGGCACAAGGAAGGCACTGACATCCCCCACAGTGACGGAAACAAATGACCACACTCAGACTGAAGGGTTTGGTAATTATTTTGAAAGCAGGTCTTATTGATCCTTTCATATCAGAAAAACTGATACCAACATGTTCAAATTTTTATAAATTATAGCTAATGATAATAAAATGAAATCAATAATAAAATAATTAGGAAGCAGATATGCACTATTTATATTAATTATCTGCAAAGAAAACAATTGTCCCACAGCTGTTTACCAAGACTGATTTTAGTTTACTGAGCACATCAGTCATATGTCTAATGCACACGTTGTTAATATTGAAAGATCACTCCACAGTGCAGAAGTACTACACTGAGGTGAGAAGCAGAGGGTTAGCTGATCAATTGACTTATTTCAGACCTGCCTGATCAGGATTGTTTCTAATGAGCTAATGGCTGTGTCTATAACACAGCAAGAAACCTCTCCACTAATTTGCTCTTCTTACAATTCAGTGATGCTGTGGCTCATCACCTACAGACTAAACCCTAAAATTTTAGGCAGAGGTTTCAACACTCCACAGCTCTACTTTCAAGAATAACATGACACATATCTTTCAGTCATAAAGTAATAAGCTTCTGTTGTATGAATGTTTAAGTATCAAAGAAACACCCAAATACACACACACACACACACACACACACACACACACACACACACACACACACCCCACACTTTTTTAGTTTTGCTTAAGATAGAGTAAAAGGAACTGACTTATCCTCTTATTTTAGACAATGGATTAAGAATTTACAGTACAGTTATAAAAGAATGGTATTCAGGATATTGATTACCAGTCTGTGACAGACTTATAACTTATATAATAACAATCCCTAAGAGATTAAAACAAAGGAACAGCCTTACAGTCTGACCCAACTTAATCCCTGGAGAAGGATACCCTGCTGTCCATTATGTACAAGAAACCCAGCTGGAGTCACCCAATTCTTTGAATGGAATGAAGCAGATCCTTCAGACATCCATACCCTCTGGATTGGACTGACGCTGTAGCAGAAGAGAGACCACTGCTCAGCGTCAGACTGTGGAGGACCTCATGCCACTCTCCGTAAACCTTTATGAAGAGACAATGGAACTGGGGAACTGGATTGCTGGGGGATTCATTTTGATTCTTAATGGTCTATAACACAATTTTAGTAATTGCTTTACAAAGGCATATTTTAACAGTGTATTGGCTGATCTCTTGTACATATTTAAAAATGTTGGTGTATTAAATCCTGTGAGCTTCTTATCTATCAACACATGAACCCTCTGTTTACAGCTTTGGTAACTGTCCATGTATAATCTGTCTTCTAGCAGTTTCCATCCTGTATTTACTATCTATCTTATCTGAACAATAATTATTTAAGACCTTTATTTCTGGGAAGGATTTCATGCTCCTTGCCTAGACCTGTGTTGCTTTCCTAGCATCTGCAGTTACTAAGCAGCCATCAGATTCTGGAACAGATATACATGGTGACTGTTTCCAACAGCATCTTCTGTCTTCTGTAGCCAAGAGTATTCCTTTGGTTAAGTTCGCATCTCACATCTCTGATGTTCCTAAAATTCAGAAGGTAGATGTGGAATCACCTCAACTGTCTCAGAGAGTGAGATGCCTGTTAATGAAGAGAAGTTTAGAGGAGTCATTGAAGATTGTGGAAGATCCGTGTGTACTACTTATCATATCCTTGGAAAGTTCTTCAATTGTATTCTTACTAGTCATATAACTGTCTTTTCTCCATAATAACTTAGTTGTATTTGTGTTGACTGAGAGGATGCTGACTGACAGAAAAATGCAAGAGAAATTCTAATTATAGTTATTGAAGAGAGAACAAATACGGAGTCTGAATAACATATTGAAAATATGGAAGATGGTTAAAATATGAGCTTTAAAGGTGTGAATTCAAACATAATCCAGGTGGAAGATAATAGATGTTTGTGGTGATATATAGCATACCCTAATAAAATTTGCCTGAAGATCAGAGAACAGAACAAGCCCCTAGATTAAACATAGATGCCAGGCAGAGGTGGAACACCTTTTATTCCAGTACTTGGGAATCACATGCCTTTAATCGCAGCATTAAGAAGGAAGTAATATGGCTGGGTGGAAAAAGGTATATAAGGTGTGAGGAGACAGGAAGGAAAGCTTTTCGGCTGGAGGCCCTTTTGGCTGAGGAGTCAGAGACTTTCAGTCAGAAGATTCGTGGAGTTGGCAAGGTGAGACATGGCAGGGCTTGTTCCTGGTCTCTCTGATCTTCAGGCAAATTTTGTTTGGGTACACAATATATCACCACAGATGTTCATGAGTTTTTCACCAGGAAGATGGCTATGAATGAACTTCAGTAATGTAGTGTAATATATACTGGAGACACAGAGAAAAGTGTGTTGAAAAATCATTGTCTAGTATTATGAGATCATTTTTATTGTTTAAACTTTATCTCTAATTTGTCTACCTACACAAGTGAAACATCTCAACTTTAGCCTAATCTATTTTACCTCTCTCTATCTGGAACAAGTCCTACCTTTTCTGGCTTCTATTTTACCTCTCTCTATCTGGAACAGGTCCTACCTTTTCTGGCTTCTACGTGTAGAGATGGAAATTCTCACATGAGTTGCCACCTCAGTCAGCAGAGATGATGTGGGTAGGGCTTCCATGATCTGCTTCCTTATGACAGGCTGATAATTTCACTCAGACGGAGCCTGCTCAGGGCCTTCAGAGGAGTGGCACATTTGGCCTGCTCTGGGCTTCAGGACCTCGGTGTCACACTGTTCTCAAAGGTGTGGCCAACATAAGTGCTCTAAATATTTCCTGTGGTGCAGAATACAAACCTGGGCACAGTATCCTGTGTGTCTTGTCATATGAACTTGTTCTTTGATGATGAAGAGGTATAAAATCACCAGTGCTGGAGCATTCAAAAATTCTTGCTCAGAAATCCTTAGAAGAAAAAAAAAGTGCAAAATAAATTCTTTCCTAAAAGAATCATCCATATAGAAATATGCTAAAAAAAAAGTAAGATTTAGGATGACTGGGGAGCATGCCTTTGACCTTAGCACTCAGAGGCAGAGGTAGATGAATCTCTTTAAGTTTAAGGCCCATCTGGTCTACATAGTGAGTTGCAGGCAAACAAGGGCTACATATCAAAAGCCTGTCTAAAAGCAACAACAAAATATAAGACAACAATTGAAGTGAGGCTCTTCATCTGATATGTATGTGTGTGTGTATGTGTGTGTATGTGTGTGTGTATGTGTGTGTGTATGTGTGTATATGTATGTGTGTGTATGTGTGTATGTGTATGTGTGTGTGTGTATGTGTATGCTCTATCACCATCTTTCATATATTTGCATTCATTGTAGTTATGTTCTATTTCATAACATTGTCACAAATTTTAACCCAAAGCCCAGATGGAATAAATTAATAACAGCAACAACAACAATAATAATAGTAATAATAATCACAAACGATGAAAGCTGCATGTAGAAGATACAATTGAACATAACAATATACTCATTTGGGGAGGTCTTGAATTCATAGAAAACTGGTTATAGACTAAATTTGATACCACATAAAAATTCAGAGTCTTGTGAAGGTCTGTAATCAGAGTTAGCATGGAAGCTAAGGCAGGTGGATCACAAACTGAAGGCTCACAAGGTCTATAGAGGAAGCTGAGGACTTGGTTGAGTAATGAGCCTTTTTATTTTTTAGAGTAAAAAGGATTGGGACTGCAGATCAGTGGTTGTGCGCTTCTCCTTCCCAGCCCTTTCACATATGAATGTTTCCTGTATTGTTGTGCAGCCCAGATTTGCCTCTAAATCACTAAGTAACTGGGATACCTAGACTTCCTGCTCTACAGTGTGATCACATCCCATCCTGCTTGACTGTTGGGTGATTTCCATAGCCACACTGAGTGGATGAAGCTGCAGATGCAGGAGTAAATAAAGACATAACTACAACCAAGGCAGTGGAGGGTCTTGTGTCCTCAGATCAACTTACAATTTTATTTTAATTCTGTAGTCAGTTTAAAGAAATAAATGATTTAAAACAGTATGTTTGGGGAAGAATAATTAAGGTCAATATTTCAAAAGTGCAGTTGCTAAATACAGAATTATAGGTGAATAATACTTACTCTGAAGTTGAATATTTATAAGTTATAAATAAAGCTTGCAGTTTCAATGGTGCAGGAGAAGTTTGTGTGTCTATCTCAATCTTACCGGCTACAAGAGGAACTTGGGTCACACTGCTTTTCTGAAGTCAGGAATCCAGTCTCTTGAAATCTCATGGAAAAACAGCTGAAGAAAGGCAAGTGTTGTCAGAAAATATTTAAGATGCCCTGGGTTAACATAATGTGTGCATATGTTGGTTGGCAAAATGAAGGAGTACTGTTTCAAAATGACTTCTTGAGTAGAACTTGGTCCAACTTGGGAGGTCTGCATGGTTCAGACTATGGTGTGCTGAGAGCAGGCACAAAACCAAAGGCTGTGTGCTCCGCCCACTGTTATTTGCAACAAGTTATCTCTGGAAGGGTCAGTGTGCTGACATGGCCGTTCCAGAGACAGGGCTGCTTCTAAGTGTGCTCTGTTCTCTTTTTGTAGTAATAAGCCAAACAACACCATTTAAATCAGAAAAACTTTGCTCGTGAACTTTTCCGTTATACTCAAATTTGGTTTTGACCTCAATAAAAAGAAAATTACGTTTCTGGACAATTATATCCTGTAGCATAAAAGCTGAAGTTAACTAATGGCAATTACTTGACTTTCTGTTTTATTATCCAGTATCTCATGTGCCTTGTCATATGAAACTGGAGGAAATTTGTATGGAAATGAATAACTTTAATCTGTGAACTATACTATTGCACTTCTAATTACATTAATTTGGAATAAGGGGGAGGAATCCAAACAAACATTTCAGTGTTTGGGAAGTATGTTAAATTCATGGCTTGAAAATTCTATCACTCTGTATTCAAATTGAGAACACTACATCTTGGGTAATAACACACAAGTATATTATCAGATGAACATGAGCCAAGTTAAAATCTCGTATGAAATCTAGAGTTTACAAACAACATGCACAAATTTGCTTTGAATTGCCTTGACATTACTTTACCAGAGTGTGCATTTGTTTGCACACACACACACACACACACACACACACACACACACACACACACACACCTGTCTAGTTTACTAAGGTAGAGACCTTTTATTATTTAGCTGACTCTGGATTATGATATAGAACTAAAATGCACATATAATTAACTGAGGAATAACATGGATTCTTGTTTAATAGTTTATGTAACTTTAGATCTACTGGAATAAAGATATACATTTTCATGACTAAATGGAAGTAACTACTGAAAATTAATATTCTTGATGTTCTAATGGGCCTTATAGTAGATGCTCTGAGTAAAATAGAAATTAGGGTGTTTTTTGTAAACATTTTATACTCTAAATTTTCCCAAGATTATTGCAACTATGATTCAGCCTCAGCTTCTCTACCTCAGCTCACTGCTCAGTCATCTATTTATATACGTTTGTGTGTCTTTCTGTATGTCTGTCTGTGTGTTTGTCTGTCTGTCTGTATCTATCTATCTATCTATCTATCTATCTATCTATCTATCTATCATCTATCTATCTATCTATCTATCTATCTGTCTATCGTCTATCTGTCTATCTATCTATCTATCTATCTATCTATCATCTCTCTCTGTAAATATATATATATATATTTTTTTTTCTCTCTGTAAATATGTATATATATTCTCTTTCTTTCTTCCTTTCTTTTTCTTTCTTTCTTTCTCCTATTATTTGTCTATCTCTATTTTCAGACAGTCTGTCTGTATAGCCCTTGCTATCCTGAATTCAAGATCCTCCTGATTTAGTTTACCAAGTGGTTTAGTTTCAGATATATGCCATCATATCTGGTGTTGGGACAACTGGACACACACTGTAGAAGTTGATGTTGTAATCCTCAGAGGATTGAACATCTTGGTGTTATAATAATGTTTGGTGTATGTGATACCCAGATACATCGTAATAGAAAGGAATCGAACTTTAATCAGGTATTCCATCCAGCTCATTGCCTTTTCAAAGGGGGGTATCAAATGACAATATCAATAACTTCAGTGTTAAAACAATACACTCATTATTTTGCTATCATTACTGATGTGCCACATCCATGAAAGAGTCATGCTGTAGTGGCACAGGAAACTTTACGAATTCCAGGATCTCACAACTGATTTACAAATATGGTCTTGTATAGCATCAAACACTGCATGTTTTTTCCAGGAATAAAACCTGTATACCAAACCTCTCTATGATAAGATTTTTAAAAAGTACTAAGTTGTTTATTAATCGATTTGAAAAGCCAGTTTCCACACTCTCCTTATTTGGTTGGATTCTATCTGTTAAAATTATTTTGTATTAATAAAAATGAAAACTTATCATTAAAATAAATATCAATAACTGTTGACTTTACAAAAATTTGGTGTATTTCTTGCCTACAAATTGTTTCCTACAGATTCATAGAAAGTATTAACAGAAGGTAGCATATTTTTGTTGACTCTCAAATGGGACAGTTTGGGAGGAATCAGGAAACTTTTCTCCCGTAGACTTAATGTGACGTCACATTCTCAAAGGGGAGTTTAAGAAAGGTCTTGGAAGTGATTTTGAATAATTTGGCCCTTAGTGTTTAACTTGTGTCTTTCATAAGATGTGAAGCCCCACATTCTGGTTCCATTTCTGACAGTTATAAGGAGCACTGCTCGTGAACAGCATCATTTCTTATGATTGACATCTGTAGGGTGTGAATAGCACTGTAAGGCAGGAATGACAAGTTCAGATTTCAAAGTGACAGGCTGTTTACAGAGTGATGGATGAGGCTGTGTCTGAGCACGCATGTGGTACACCGACTTGACGTGAAGCTAGGGTGATGATGGGAACGGTACTGACAATTTGAAGGAGGGTGAATTTGTGATTCTTTCAGAACTTTGTCTCTTTCTATCAAGACCCAATCTATGATGATCTTTCTCAGAGGCTGAACATGGTAAATTATACTCAACTGTGAACATGTTTAATCTGCTTGCTGCTCAGGCCTAAACTCCATCATCATTGATACCTTTTACATGTTGTTGAGTTTGAAATGGTAACTCGATCGGTCAGTGTTAAGAATGGTTTTTATGTATTTTCATCATGGAGAGATATTGGTGTGAAGTTTTCTTTTAACATAATACCTTGTGCTACAAAGCTTTGCTGGCACCATGGCTCGCACTGGGAAGAATTACCTCTTGTATATTATGAAAAGGTCCATGTGAATTCACAAGTGACCTTAATCGGGCCTGGAGTTTTATTTTAGATGAAGTTCTGAACTATATATTCACTAATTTCATTGCACAACTCTGGAGGTTTTCTGGTGTTTGAGTGTGAATTGGGAAAATCTCCGTCATTCCAATGAACTCCCCCTTCCTCTAAGTTGGTGAATAATAATATCCTTTACTTCTTTGTATTTGAGGCTCCATTAAGATCTTCAACTCTGGACCTCAGACTCAGCAAACATATCCACTTCTCTTCCTGTCAGGCTCCGTGGAAAGTGTGCCTGGAAAAGAGGCTGCAGCTTTCACAGGCCACAGACAGACACTTGCTGACTACAGGATTCCATTAGCTTTCTCCTGTCAATGACAGCCTGCTCTCCAAACAGGCCTGTGTTCCAGCTGATATCCTTCCTATGTTGCTCACAAAACCAGGCCTGATGTCGCCCACCATGCCTGCAGGACGCCCTTGATCTCAGAGACATCACTTCTGGGTTCTTTTTATAGAAGTCTAGATTTCATCTCCATAGGATCTGTCCAACGAGCCAATAAATTTAATGATTTTGAACTCTCCGTTTGTTCTCCTAGACGTATGGCGCTTTTCCTGTTATGCCTTCCTGAGACAGTTCGGACTTAGTCTCATTGCTGGGTAAGCTCTTCAATACCTAGATAAGAATCTTTATATTTAATGGAATTTGCTCATAAAACTAGAATGGTTTCTACATTTTGCCTGATATTTAAATACACTAATAAGTATATAATTATTTTTCCTTTACTAAAATTCTCATATTTATTTCAATTTCTTCATCATTGAGTAAGTTATAAAACCAAATCCCAGCTACATAAAAATCACCTGCTGTAGTTTAGGTGGAACAGTGTTTTATCTCGGATGTATGGGAAGGAGTGTTACGTTTTCTCATACAGCGCATGATCTCTATGTGTTAAATAAGAAAATCTGACTAACAGTGGTCAAGGCTTATGTTTAACGTGGCAAAGACTAGACACAGTGGGCATTAGAAATCAGGATTGTATTAAACAAAACCCCTGGATTATTTCCAAGATTTGACCAGCATACGACTAGCTGAGGCACGAAGAATTGGAGGAGGTGCCATTTGCCTCCAATCTTCTGCTGACCCCCACAGTTAAGCTTACATTTGATAGACTTTTGCTTAGGCTTTGACATTTATTGCTTCTCTCAGCAGTTTGGGATTCTAGGAGACATAGAAATAGCTTCATAAATTTGTTCTTCCTGATTTAGATTTTTACACTGCTTTGATTGACAGTCAAGTGTGGGTTTGTATGGTGTAGCAAATGTGTAGTTCATGATACAAGTATTGTCTGTCCTCTTTCCCCACCCTACACCTTCTGAGTGTGCTTGTATACATCATCGTGTCCTTCATGACAAGTGTTTGGGGGTGATTTTAGTTTCACTGAGGGATTGTGGTTAAATTTTCCCAAGGAATGCTCAAACATACCACAAGGGCACATGCTCAACTATGTTCATAGCAGCATTATTTGTTATAGCCAGAACCTGGAAACAACCTAGATGCCCTTCAACTTAAGAATGGATAAATAAAATGTGGTACATACACACAATGGAGTACTTACTACTCAGCAAAGAAAAACAATGACATCATGAAATTTTCAGGCAAATGGATGGAACTAGAAAAAATGATCCTGAGTGAGGTAACCCAGACTCAGAAAGACAAACATGGTATGTCTGAGTCACTCATAAGTGGATTCTAGATGTAAAGCAAAGTATAACCATACTGCAACTCACAACTCCAGGGAGGCTTCCTAGCAAAGAGGACCCTGAGAAAGACACAGGGATCGCCCAACGACAGAGAAATGGATGAGATTACATGAGCAAACTGGGGATGGGGGTGGGTAATGGGGGGCAAGGGTTGGGGGAAAGAGAGCTTAGGGGAGCAGGAGGTACCAGCTGGATCAGGAGCAGAGTGGGAGAACGAGGAGGGAGATACCAATGATGAATGAAGATCCCAGGGGAATAGGAAGAAGCAGAGTGCTAGAGAGGGCCCCAGAAATCCACAAAGATACCTCCACTGTAGACTACTGGCAATGATCGAGAGAGTGCCTGAGCTGACCTGCTCTGGTGATCGAATGGCAGAAAACCCTGGCTGTCATGATAGAACTCTCATCCAGTGTCTGATGGAAGCAGATGTTGAGATCCAAGGCCGAGACCCAGGTGGAGCTCCAGGAGTCCAATTGGCGAGAGAGAGAAGGGATTGTATGAGCGAGAGATATTGAGACCATGATTGAAAAAAGCACAGGGACAAATAGCCAAACTAGTGGAAATGCATGAACTGTGAACCAATAGCTGAGGAGCCCCCATGGAACGGGATCAGGCCCTCTGGATAACTGAGACAGTTGATTAGCTTGAACTGTTTGGGAGGCCCCCAGGCAGTGGAGCCGGGACATGTCCTTGGTGCATGGGCTGGCTTTTTGGAGCCTGGGGCCTATGTTGGGACACGTTCCTTAGCCTTGGTGTAGGGAGGAGGGAACTGGAACTGCCTTGCCTGAGTCTACCAGGCTGGGCTGACTCCCCAGGGGAGACCTTGCCTTGGAGGAGGTGGGAATGGGGGGGTGGATTGAGAGGGAGGGCTGGGGGGGGTGGGAGAAGGGAGGACAGGGGAATATGTGGCTGATAGGTGAAATTAAGTTAATTATAAAATAAAAATACATATAAAAAATTTTCCTTGAAGACAGTTTCCTTAAAAGAACTCAGCTTCTTCTGTCTGAATCCATCAAAGGGGTCACATGCCACAGGCTAACTTTGAGGGCATCATCGGCACTAGACAATGAATTCACCACTCTACAAAACTGAAATAGAGACTACTTTAGCTCAATAGCAGAAACTGAGCAAAAACATGTCTCAAATTTTCTCTGTGCAGACCCATCACATCAGCAGAGCAGAAACCACAGATGCATAGAAACCACAGTGCATTACATTATATACCCCATAATCATATGATTCTAATACCTCAGATAAACTATGTGTCCATAAACAGCCTTGAACTCCTGACCCTCCTGCCTCCCTCCCCAGAGACTGTAGGAATGGACTCCCCAAACCAGTGGACCACTGTTCTGAAGGGAAGTCTCTCTAGCCCCAACAGCTTTGTTTGGTGTGGTATGTAGAACTCTGTATAATGTTGTGGACAACATCAGAGCTGGCTGTGGTGGATCTCTTACTCATTACATGACCTGCGTAGTTATGAGTTTCTTAGAGCCATGACGCGCTGTCTCTAGTTCATTGTGACTTGTCATAGGGCTCTTCTGTAGATGGTCCTCAGAGAAATTTTAAACACTGGTGATACTGAATAGCTTTAGGCATGAAAATAACTCATTGGTGCCACTATCAATTTATTTAAACCCAAAGTAACAAAGATTTACAAAAATATTGTCAGTCACAGAATCCAACTTTTAAAAAGCAATTTGTCATTCCCTTTCAATAATAAGATTATAGATGATGAGATTGCAAATATAGCAATACTTCTTGTCTGAGGAAGGTATTTGGGGATGCCTCTGTGTTTTTTCTAATTGATTTCTGTTTCTAATGGGACAGTTTGTATTTATTTTGATTATTCTTTGTGGGCAGTTATGGGCTATGGAAATAACAGTCATTTCCTATTGTTTTAATTTTCTCTCCCTTTTAAAAATCTATGTACCGTTTCTACTTTATTGGATGGGGATGTAGCCTAGAAGGTATCAGGCCTTGGGTTTGATTTCTAGTATACTGAAACTGGATTTGTTGTCACACACCTCTCCCAAAACACCTTGCCCCTAGGAAGTGGAGGTGGGAGGATGACTGAGTACAAGGACGTACTTGGTTACAAGTGATTTGGGCTCCACCACTGAGACTGTATCTCAAAAAAAAGGAACAAAGCAAACAAAAGGCTTTCTGATCTGCTTAGGAGATACAAAAGACATATGTGTATTTATTAAGAATATAATTCAGCCGGGCGGTGGTGGCGCACGCCTTTAATCCCAGCACTCGGGAGGCAGAGCCAGGTGGATCTCTGTGAGTTCGAGGCCAGCCTGGGCTACCAAGTGAGTTCCAGGAAAAGGCGCAAAACTACACAGAGAAACCCTGTCTCGAAAAACCAAAAAAAAAAAAAAAAAAAGAGAATATAATTCATACCAGACCCAGAACAAACAAAAGTGTACATGCATTAATTTACACAACCTAACACTCCACAAGGTGGGTATTTTTTCTCTTGTGCTACACCCAGAAGACTAAGGGATCAGACAAACTGTGAGACAATAGATACTAGTCACATAGAAAAATCAGATTTGCAACAGTATGAACATTCAGTTCATCACTGTATGGAGAGCCTCAAAAGAAGTAAGTCCAGTCTGGAAGGCTCTGGGGATTAATGTATGGTGCTAAACTAGATTCCAGAGGTGTAGTGAGTCTTCCTAAGGATGTGTGTTCTCTTCATGCTGTCCCACATAGTTCTTTTCTCTTTATTCACCACAGGTGCAGAGTAGGCATAAATACAGTTGTACGTATATGTTTTTGCTGATTGCAATGAAATGAGACCCACACATGGTTTTCTTAGACTGTTTCTCTCTTAGTGAGTTACACGTTTTCTCTCTTGGCATTCCTTTAGAAGCTGTCTCTTGTTGCTCTAAGTTGGATAAAGTTCGCATTATCTACTTTCATTAACTCTTACCCAAATCTCCAGGAGAATGAAAAGGCAGAAGCACAACCCTTGTTGAAGGTTTAAAGGGCCTGCAGTTCTTCTTGCCCAATCTTCAGGCCAGGGAATTTTCTGCAAGATGAGTTTTTACAGCGGGACTGAGAAGTTTGTACACATCCTTTTGAAATTGTGTGTGAGAAAGAAAACAATTCTGTGAGAAAGTTACCAATATTAAAGTGTTATTTCTTATCTTTGGGGACTACTGTTAGAAAACAGAATAGAGTGTCTCTGCTTGCTGTCTTGTTCTGGTTTATTGACTTTCACTACATTATAGAAAAAGAAAGTGCAACACACAGTATAGAGGTCCACTTAGCAATATTATTTTTGTATGTTATGTGGTAAAGAGCTTCATATTGATAATTTTTGAAGTTATTTATGTGTTAGTAATGAAGAAGGATATTGGCAATGTCTGTAGAATATGGAAAACTAAACTCTACATTTGTTTATATTTTATTTAATACCCCAATCTTTCTGTTTGTTTAATGATAATGAAAGTTTGTTAAGTATGACTATTTTATTAGAATTTTAGATACTAATATTTTATTTTATGTATTTGTGTCTGTGTGCATGGGTGTGTTTGTAGATCAAGTGCCTGCAGTACCCACAGAGGTCAAAAGAGGGCATCAGATCCTCCGGAAATGGAGTTACAGACTTGAGAGTGTCTGGAGTAAGTGCTAGGAAAGAAACTCAGGTCCTCTGTGAGAGAACCAAGTGCTCTTAATCTCTGAGCCATCTCCCAAGCCACTATTTCATTGATTTAAAAACTGTATTTTAAGATAGCATCATGGAGCCCAGGTTGACTTCAAGTTCCCCTTACAGCCAAGAATAACCATTAATTGTTGCTTCTCCTGCATCTGCATCCTGAATGCCTAGTGTAAGTATGTCTGTTTATTAAGGGAATTATTTTAATTTCAGTACACTTTTATTTGAATAAACTTCAGAATGGCTTAAACTTGAAGCCTAATTTATTTCTATTTATATAGAACCTTAAAAGTTTCCTTCTCGTATATGTAATTTTGTAGTCAGTTTTGCCTCTGAAGGGCCTTTAATTGTGGCTTTTGTATAGAATAGAATTCTGACCACTTTATTTACATCTAGTCATGTAGACAACGTTTGTTCACTTGGAATTAATTAGTCAGAGCAGGCCTTATGGAAGTTTGTGGAAATTTAAGGCTTCTTATTTCTTTTAAGTTCTTTAAATTTGCTTTTATTGAACATGAACACACTCATTCAACCAATGGTGATTTAATATCTTCATGTCACAAAACTAGAGAATTTTCTACACTTTTATATTTATAAAGATTTTTGTCATTCTTGGTATAACTATAAGTCCAAGGCTTTCAATCCTAAATTAATTACAATTAAACTCAGTTAAAACACCCTTCATGAGGAGATTATTTTCTTATGATTTCAAATGAAGTTATTATTTCACAGGAGGTGATTTTTCTGATCCCCACTTACTCATGAGGAAGTATGGGTAAGTTCAGGGAGATTGGACAGGGCTGGAGTTCTGGTTCCTACACAATGATGGAAACTTTAATTGAAAACTTGTCTTTAACTGGCATTAAAACCAGTAAATGGTTCCAGCAAGCAGCCTTTGGAATGCCTCGCTGATTAATCAAAACTCTCACATCATAGGGCACCTCATTCCACACTGACTGAGTCTGTCAGTCTGACAAGGATTTAATTTCATAAAAGCTTCCATAAAATGAATAATTTGCAATTCAAAATTGAGTTCACCTTTTCTAATTAGGTGAAATTACAGTTGCATATTATAATTAAAGGTTATGTGACAGACAGGAGTGTTTATTTGGACTATATCAGATTACTTCTCCAGGATTCTGAATGTTGTAGCTTCTCTTCTGCAGAGCATGAGATTTTAAACCTTCTGAAAAATACCCATTTTTACTTAGAAGGAGAGTAACTACCTCACTGTAGACTCAACATGTAGCTGTGACTATCTAATTATGTGGACCCTATTCAAATGTATCTTTACTATCCTGCACACAGGTATTGATAGCAGACTATTTCCTCTTTAAATGAGTGCATGATGTCTCTCAGAGAATCTATGAAATCCATCACTATACTTCAAACTGACTTACTGTGATACAACTTAATAATGACTTTGCAGAAGCCTCAATCACACATCACAGCTGTGTTAGAGCACTGCTGCTCAAGAGCTTCACTGAAGAGCACGGATGTGCAAGATTTTACTCCCCAGTGCAAAACTAAGAAAGAGTATGAGTAAGTACTTCAACCAAAGTCGTGATCTTAGACCTTGGTTTTCCTCTCCTTCCCCCTTTTGCAAGAATTGAGCAGGGGAGATGAGCTGTGTTTGTGTAGGATTTAGGACTTGTTCACCTGGAGCACAAAGTGAAGGTTGGCCTCCCCATGTAAAACGGGACAACACCTGCACTGTGGTAAGGATTTGGGTTAATTGTTATGACTCTCTACAATATCATATTGATTCTTTTGCTCCCAGGAAGCTTTGCTTTATCTTTGCTGGAAAGACAACATGCGACTCAGACTTTGGCTTCTACCAAAGTTAAATGTTTAAGGTAATTTATCTCTTATTCTATTAAAATTAAACAGCACAGATTTTTTTCCAAAATATTTTCTGTACTTGTACTGTGTACTTGGTGAGAAACTAATTCAGCTTTACCTAACTCTCATCCCTCTAGTCCCTTATGGTATTATCATTATTTTACTTTTAGTTCATAAAATAGATTTATCTTGAGTTCAGATGATAACCAGCTCAAATAAGAAAAAAAAACTATGAAATTCATTGCCGATTTTGATTTTCATGTTAAAATGTATCCATCTCAATAGTTAAATATGTTGAATTATCAAAATATATTAACTTATATCTAACATAGATTTGAGGGAATAAGATGAATAGCGCACATACATTTTTAAATCTGTAGCAATGAGGACAATGTGTTTGTGTGCAATGGACATTGGTTGTGTATACATCACATACAGTGCAGTGCACACGTCTCACCCAACATTAGGCAAAAGTGCTATAAATGTTTTCAAAGGTCATGGTACTTTTTTGGTTTTTGTTTTCTTATCATAAAGTCCTTGATGTGTTGTTACAGTGTAACTATCAAGTCACTAATTCCTCCAAGTGTTTCAGAATGGTTTGTAGACTATTTTCATATATGATTGTCACAATAGCTATGCTATTGCAATCACTATTCCCTGTGACACCTCTCCCTATAATCCAAAAGCTTTAGGTGTAAATGAGCAGCTACTTTTTCTAAACGTGTTTCTGGCAACATAACCAGGGATTGTTGTGATAATATGAATTCTGAGGTAACTAGACTATGAAGATACTTTGTCTTCTCTAGTTCAGAGATTTATGTAACATTGCTAAACAAATTATTGTGTATACATTAATCAGTTATTGTCATTGGACTCTGGTGTCACTTCTTTATAATTGGTTGCATGTATCTACAGAACAGTCTCACTTGATTCCTAAAAGATTAACTCCTACTTAGAATTTTATTGAATGTCTTTTTATGTCTTACTTATTTTTGCAATCCATTGGTTGTAGCTAGAGTTTTCCTGCCTTGTCCACAGTCAGGACAAATCTCTCTCACCCACCAGTCCCACAGCTGCTCAGACCCAACCAAGTAAACACAGAGACTTATATTGCTTACAAACTGTATGACCGTGGCAGCCTTCTTGCTAACTCTTCTTATAGCTTAAATTAATTCATTTCCATAAATCTATACCTTGCCAAGTGGCTCGTGGTTTACCAGCATCTTCACATGCTTCTTGTCCTGGTGGCGGCTGGCAGTGTCTCTGACTCAGCCTTCCACTTCCCAGCTTTATTCTTCTCCTTGTCCCGCCTATACTTCCTCCTGCCTGACTACTGGCCAGTGTTTTATTTACTAACCAATCAGAGCAACACATTTGCCATACAGAACATCCCACAGCAATTGGTGGTAATGATAATAAATATAGGAATTATCTTATTTTGCTCAGACACAGTGACATACTAGGGTCTGAGTTTTGAGAGAGTTACACTTTAATTCCTGCTATTTTGCAGCTTTAAGTTCATGTCCAGATTGTTAAAGAACATGTGTCATTTTGATTTTCCCAACGTGTTTAGGTTAGGCTTTTGTCTATATAGAGAGTGCACCATGAGCAAATACTTTGGTTTGAGTTGCTGGGTGATACTGACTCTGGGAAACAGAATTCTCAAAGACTTGGTTACCTGCAGATCTACTTTGTGTCACTGTACTGTCACTGTGGTCTGGCAAGTGGAATGGCAAGTGGAAACAAGGGTCAGAAGAAGACTCCTGAGGCCACGTTCTCCTCTGGATATTGAAGTTGTCTGGAGAACACTTAAGTTTGTTATTGAAGAAGAGATACCAGTTCTGACAGAGCAATTAAAAGGTCATAGGTTCTAAAGTACAGGAGGGGGTATTATGTGAAGCAAGACACAGCACTGCACCAGCTCTTACCAACCCACATGAGATGTGTGTGTGTGGAGTCCCACCAGATGCGGGGAAGTAGCAGGAACCAAAACCATTCTCAAAACTCTTGATATCCTTTGGGATGCTGTGTTTCTTATTCTTAAGATAACACATAACAGATTGACAGGTAAGTAGATAGATAGATAACAAGCTGTACTAGATAACAGAGAGGTAATTGATACATAGATTGATATATGAAAGGTAGATAGATGATAGATGAATAGACAGAGACAATCTTCAATACCTATCTATCTATATATCTATCATTATCTATTTGTCTATCTATCGTGTACCATCTATCTATCTATCTATCTATCTATCTATCTATCTATCTATCTATCATCTATCAATCATCTATCTGTCTATCTATCTATCATCTATCAATCATCTATCTATCTATCTATCTATCTATCTATCTATCTATCTATCTATCTAACATCTACTTACTTATCCATCCATCATCTATCTATAAAATCTATATCATCTGCCACCTATTTGTTGCTACGATAATATAACTGACAAGAGACACTTCATGAAGTAAGAGTTCATGTTGGCTTACCTTGGCATTATTCACCTTGGCATGGAGCACACAGCACAGAAACTTGAGGTGGTTGAACTCACTATATCAGTAGTCAGGAAACAGAAAAAGATGCATGCTTGTTCTCAGCTTGACTTTTCCTTTTTATCCAGATAGGCAGGGGCCACAAGCCTCGGGCTGGTGCTACCAACTTTAGAGCAGCTTTTCTCACTTGCATTAACCTAAAGCAGAAAAGTCTTCACAGGTATGGAGCAGCATGTGACTCTAGCTCTGCCAAGTCAGCAGTAAGTGTGAACTGTTATAATATTTATGCATATAGAGTTATAAATTAGTTTTTATATAAAATATTGCTTTTTGTGAGACATTTTCAGCATTAAAAGGTTAATCTTTCCACGAATGTCAGTTGCTTACAGTATTTAAAACAAAAGAGACTGGATATGATAGATCTATAATCCTAGCACTTGGATCACTGAAGTTGGAGGATCCTGAGGTGCAGGCTAGGCTGTGCTGCACAGGAGGATCAAGGCCAGCTTGAACTGCACGGTGATATCCTGATATAACTAAAGTCAAAGATATAAGGCAGACATGGCAGCTTATGCTCAGAGTTCTCAGTACTTGGGTGGCTGAGGCAAAAAGATTGCCCTGAGTTTGGGGCCAGATTAGGCCACAGATGGAGACTTTGTCTAAAATAACACCTCTCTAAACCAGCATAGTTCCTAACTATGTTCTAAATATTTGTTCTCATACCCACAGTTGAATGTAGTCCTCACCCCTTATCAAGAAAATTTAACTTTGCAACAGAGACCATTAGAAAAAAAAAAAAGACAGCCAATCAAAGTGCAGAATTGTGGATCCTAGTCCCATTAGATATATCTATAAAACATGCCCACACCTAAGGTTCAGGGAACACTGTGGAAGAGGTGGTGGAAACATTGTAAGTGTAAGGATCAGGGAGTTTGCTATGAGACTGTGACTCCTAGGACTATCAGAAGGGACATCCTTAAAATCTCAGCAACATGACTGCCAAAGCATGAGATGAACAAGGATAACACCAATAAATGTGCCAAACTTGATGGAGAAAAGCCCATGAGGCTTCAACTCTACACAAAGAACTATAGACAACTGAGGAAAACTGGGAGCAGGAGAGGTGGACCTCCCCAGGGAAGAGTATACCAATCGGTTGTCCAGTGCCAAATGGTCAGACCTGAAAATACAAGGACAAGTAACATTGTATGGACTCAGTTGGTTATATTTAGGAATATAATATCCATATCCATTCATGCAATAACAATTAATGAAAAAAGTGACCATGAATTTGAATGAGAGCAAGGATGGATGTTGTGGAAAGGTTTGGAGGGAGGAGAAATGATGTAATGATATTATAACCTCAAAAAAAAGTAAAATAAAGCCAAAATAAAAGAAAAAAACAAAAACAAACAAAAGCAACAGCACAAGTGTTGGAGACACAGCTCAGCGGTTAAGGGTGTGCTGAACATGGGCAGTCCCTAGACTCTGTCCCCAGTCCCACCAGAAAAGGATTTACTTGAAATAAACTAAATTTGTTTACTTTGCCAAATTTATAAATTTGTCTTCATTAATAATATAATTATTATACATAAACAAATTTATTTACATTTTATCATCTTAGAAGTTTTAGTGCTGTAATTCTAACACCAATTATTAAGAACATTGAGCAGTGTTTTGGAAAATATGTTTATAAATCTTAAACTTGAATTTATATAGAGTTCTTAATTCTTAAGATGAGATATTTAGGTTTGAATTCATATTATTTCATATTTTGAAACTTCTTCCCACATACAAGACTGGCTGCCATAGTAATCACCCTACTGTTCAGCCCTATGAAGAGATATTCCATTCATTACAGACCTTTCTGCACCTTTGAGCACACGGTCTCTGAACACTGAAACAAGCTGTGCTGGTTATACTTATTAATTTCATTGTGATTGTAAGAAGGAAGATGGTGACTCAGGTTGTCTTCCAAAGACAAGAAATTGAATAATACAGTAGTTCATAAGAATGCAAGGAGCCAGAACCTCACACTGGCTTGCTTTCTGATGTGGATAACAAGGACTACACAGATAGTTATTGAACAGGTGCTGAGTGCAAAGGTGTCAACACTGCCCTCTAAGAACCTATCGTTTAAATAGGGAAGGTCAATAATGTTAAACACTGATTATGGATGGATACAATGTATCAAGTAATAGAATAATTGCACACTGCTATAATCTCTATATGTGCAGATCAGGTCTTACCAGGTTTTAATCTTCTGACGAATGTCATGGAGAGGAAGAGTTCACAGGAGCTGTAGAGGACAGAGCAGAGTTAACCACGTGCTTCCTGTGGCCCACACATTTAATGCTCTCCTCTTGAGTTCTCTTCAGTATCTTTTTCTTATGCTCATCATTAAGGTCATCTTCCTTCCCATGCTTAGTTTCTGGCTTGACAGTTTTTTTTTAAATTTTTTTTTCTTAGCAACATCATTTGAAAAGGAAGTCCATTGATTCTTGAGTGGTCATGCTTTGCTGGAGGCACAGCACTGTAAAGTCCCTCCACATACCATCAATCACTCTATCCTGCTGCCATGGTGAGCTATCAAAAGCAGGAGTCTGATCCAGTATTTCTGCTGCTTAGTGGCCTGCTAAGTACTGTTACCATCTAAAACACACCTATAGTACTTACATTTAAGATCAGGACCTGGTTTTCTCTTTGCCTCCCATCTACCATTTTACTGGTACCTTTTCAGACTGGATCTAACTAGAGTTTTCATATCAGCTTGCCCTTTCTTGTGCAGTGAATGTGTCCATGTTGGGCTTTCCAGGAACCTGTTATACTACTTTAGTTAGTTCTACCATGTCTGTCATCAAGGGCTCACAGAATCCCTCCTCACTCAGTACTCCATAAAATTGTGCTTTTTGTCACTGGGCTGTGATAGAGGCTCCCAAGACCATACATTCCTTACTCATCTCACTTATTTCCATGTGGTGATATTTTATTTGTATTTAGTAAATAAAGCTTGCCTGGAGGTCAGAGGAAATAGCAAGCCATTTTAACTAAGCAAAGAAGTTGGGCAACAGTAGCACACACCCTTAATCCTATCACTTGGCAGGCAGGATCTCTATGTGTTCAAGTTCACACTAGAAACAGAACCAGGTGTGGTGGCACACACCTTAAATACCAAAACTGGTTAACCATGGAGGTCTGGAGGTCTGAACAGACAGACAGGAAGTGACAGAGCTGGGTAGGAAGAGGGAGTGATGTAGCTGAACAGAGAGAGCAAATCAGATGGCAGAACAGCAAGGCATATAGGCGTGGGTAGACAGGAAGCAGATTGCATTTGGAAGCTGCAGAGTTAATGAGGTAAGGTTGGCTGGTGGCTTTCCCTATTTCCCTGATCTCTAAGGCTTTCACCCCTATATTTGGCTCCATGTTTTTCATTTAATAAGACCATTTAGAAATTCATCTACATTTCTGCTTCATACCAAACTTAAATTTTAGCTTTAGAAAATTATACATTTATGTCTGTGTATGTATTTGTGGGTTTTTTGTGTATGCACGTGTATGAGTATATGTGTGTATATGTGTGTGTATGTTTTTGTGTTTATGTGTGTGTATTTATATTTATGTGTGTGTATTTGTGTTTGTGTATGTATATTTGTGTTTATGTGTATATATGTGTGTATGTGTGTATATTTGTGTTTATGTGTGTGTATTTATTTTTATGTTGTGTGTGTTTGTGTGTATATGTGTGTGTATGTGTGTGTGTGTGTGTGTGTGTGTGTGTGTGTGTGTGTGTGTATGTGTGTGTGTACCAGAGCCCGTAGAAGGGAAGTCAGAGGACAACCATTGAGAATGGACTTTTTCCTCTCACCACATGGATTCTGAGGATCAAACTCAAATTGTCAAGTTTATCACCTTCACCTACTGTACCGTTTTGCTGTCCTTTAACCTCATTTGATTAGAAAATAGTTTAAACTTTGGTGAATTCCAATATATCTCTGTGGTTCCTTTCTCTTTTGCAGTACTAAATACTGTCTCTGATGGGAATCTTGCTTCATGAATTTTGAATTATTGTCTTTACACTTTGGATGATGAAGACCCACAGTGACCTGGGCTGCTAACATTGTCTGAACTGCCCCTTTCTCTGCCTTTGCTTATTTCCTTGAACACATGTCAACCCACTTTCAGCTGGAGACTTAAGTCCTTCTCTGTCCTGTCCCTGTAGGGAGAATGACACACCCATTCTTGAGTCATACTCCCAGTTTTGGTGTCTGGGATACTACTACTTTCTTACCCTAGCACACTCAGCACAGAAGCCTGTAATTACTTCCCTCCAGTGTGAGTCCTCCAGTGAAATCTGCACTCTCTGTAGGAATACTATTAAGTTCAGAATTGTGTCCAATTAATCTTTCTCAAAAACATACTTTGCTACACCTGTGTGATTTATTTGAAAATAGAAAAGTGCTTCTGTTTTTGACTCTAATTCTATCGTGAGTGAGAACAGACTGAAGTCTAGAATAAAAGTCCTGCCCTTGCCTTGGGCTTTCTCTTGCTTTCTTTCATTTCTTGTTGCTTTCAACTGGTTCAGCTCAGCTATGCAAACAGAGCAGAGGCAAACACACAGCATCTCTCCAAGGAGCTGAACTAAATATACAAATGAAACCAAATGTTAGAATAAAAACCGTAATTTTCACAATGAGCCCCATCCACATTGTCTGTGGTCTTTGGATCTAACAGTGAGGACTGCAGCAACAGCCGATAGCCTCCCCACACTTGGCCAGGTTTTCAGCTCATGACCAACTACATGAAGACAAATATACTTCTCCAGTCAATCACAGAAGGCAGCCCCTTCTCCTCTGTGTTTCTTGTGCTCACATCTATGCAGGACACAGCTGATGAATCTCTCTTGGTTCTTACTGTAAGAGTGTCCCACTTTGTCTGGCAGCGAGTCTTTGCCACCTGCAAGTGACTTTGGCTTCTTTGTCACTTTAACAAACTCTGAACAATGGGATTTTCTTGTTTTCACTGAAGCTGTGTTCTTTTGTTTCCACAAGGTTACAGTTTAAAGAGAGCTAGTCCTTGGAATATCACTATGTGTGTGACAAATCATGAAAACAGTGGACCAACATCTAGAAAGGAGACTGTAGCCAAGAGTTTAGATAAATAGAATGCTATTGAAGAGAATTTTGTGACGATAAAGCTATTTAAACTTAGAATTTGCTCTCTGAATATTTAGATAAGACCCTACTTCCCTATCCTCCAGGAGCAGTTATTACTTCTGTGTACTAGTTTGTATTGAAAACATTTCTCATTTCCTATGTACTATGAAACTAACATTGTCTCTTTCCTTGACACACAAAACCGTTGGAAGCTTGGGGCAAATATTATTAATCATTTTGCATTATTCCACTCCAAGCTTAACTTGGAAGCAAATAATAAATGCTTGTGCTGAATACCAGACTAATCTCTGGGGCAGCATTGGGGTTTGCTTAGTTATTTCTCTGTATGTTAGACTTCATCTAATTCTTACAGATATCATGGAAGGGAAGAATCTCTATTCCATGTACCAGTGAAAAATAGAGACAAAAAATAGTAATAAGTAGTAACTTACCCAAGACCCCAAAAGGGATGTAGTGCCAAATCTCTGTATGCACAGAGTCTGATGAGGATCTGGATGGTTACTTTGCTTGGAGTCCTGTGGACAGTGGGAAGTTTGGCAATCTCTCCCTTGGTCTGCCCATGGGATTGTCAGATTGACTTGTCATTCATGGAAAAGAAGAGGAGAAATGATTAAAATATATTGTACAAAAAAATTTAAAAAAATGAAAGAGAAAAAAATATATCCCCAGCTGGTGGCTGGGGTCTCCTGGGACACAAACCTGACCTGCTTGAAAATCAGTGCTGGGAATCACCTGCTTCTCCTAACTACTTGGTATCAGCTGACTCCTCCTTCAGAATCTACCATGTCCATGATATGTTTAGTCAGTTCATTGAAACATACACATACAGACACATGCATATGCATAGACACACACACTTGCACACATGCCATATAGATGGAGACATATATAAATAAACACACGCAGACACATGTGGACATGTGTAATCATGGAGGAGACACACATATGCATGCACACAGTGACACACAGACATGTACACACAGGCGCATGTACAAACACACAAGCTCTCTCTGTCTCAGTCTCTATGTCTTTGCCTCTCTCTCAGTGTGTGTGTGTGTGTGTGTGTGTGTGTGTGTGTGATGCTTTCACTCTGCCTTCTGAATCCCCCCCCCCCCCCCGCCGCCATCTTTGAAATCCCTGATGAAGTTAGAATCAATTCATTTTCAGCAGGGGCTGTCATTTAGGTATATAATTGTTATCCTGGGAGTGAATGTGTTTAACAAGACCGCTCCTGAAGAAGAAGGAAATTCTGACAGAAGAATAACAAGAGCTGATTATTGTCCTTTAAATTAGTGGCCAGTTCCATAGGGATCATTTCTTTGTTCTCAGAACCTTTAAATTAGTCAAACAGAGGCTTGTTTTTTCTCTCATGTTACTTTCACTCACCTTCTGGATTCTACTCCCCATCTTCCTCTCCCCACAAACCTCTCTCTCCTTCTCTCTCTTTAGCTTCCTCCCTTCCTCCCTCTCCCTGTCTCCTTTCTTGCTTTCTCAGCTCCCTGCCAGAGCAGCCGTCCCTCACAGCCTTGGATGCCTTCCTGTTATCTCTGGCAGCAGCTCACAGGCTCCGGCTGCAGCTGGAACCCTCCATGCCGTCTCCTTGCATTTGTCCTGCAATATGGCTGCCGTGGAGCACACTCCGCTGACTCCCAGTACTCCAGTGGGCGACCCTCACAGGAAAGAGCCTGCAGCCAGAGCTACGTGGATGAACATCTTAGAGGGAACCCCTTCACTGCAGCTACTCCTCCTTCTAGTCAAGCACACACAAGGGCAGTTTTGAGATGGATTTCTGCTTCTGTCATTTCTCTCAGCAAGCTGTAGTACCTGGCAGTGTCTTCAACAAAGTACTTATCATTGAAAATCAGAGTGACTTGAAAACATCCTGATTTCATTGCACAACAAATCATTTTCCAAAGTCCATGGTGTGTGCCAAATATTTTTCAGCTGCCCATTAAGATTGAGTTGAATAAAGAGATGTTAAAAGCCAGAAATAATACCTTTATTCCAGACTAATTCAACAGTGCTTTGAGCCTACTTCCTCTTCTTGAGAACGTGTTCCTTCCATAGAGATAAACAGAAGTATATAAACTTTGAACCTTAGACAAACACCTTGGTAAGAAAGAATTGACAGAATCTGCAGCACTGTACCTAAGATCCATGATGTACTGTGACCCAAGGCATCCTAGAAGTGACTCCAGTAGGTTCATGATGTTTTGAGGGGATAGAAATGTTAAGGTTGTGTACCCCTCCACATCTACATAAAGTAAGGAGTTCCTGGGGAGAAAAATGCAATTTTAAGCAAACCATGGTTTTGCTGCATAAACATGAAGACTTAGGAACCCAAAGCTTTTGTTCCATGCTGCTCATACAAAAGATCTTTATCGGGCTCATTCTCATTTGCTGTTATTCTGTGAGGAAAGCTATGCTACACTTAGTCCCATTTGCTTATCCCAATATGCAGCCACCTGCGGACTGATTATTTCCTTTTAAAGCAGGACTACTCTCTCCACTTGCCTCCATCCTCCAGGCAGCCTCGGCACAAAAGCAGCCAGTACAATGATGCTTTGTTGAGAATAGATCCCATTAGCAACAACAACAACTCAGATTTATATACTGCCTTATCACAGGCAGCAAAGCCACTCCAGGCATTTTCGAAAATGCAAACCATTTCCTTTCAAACCTCCAAAAATCCTTATTAAACAGCTACCACAAAAAGACTAACTTGAACATGTGAGTGGGTACAGGGGTATACTATGTTCTTACTTGAAAAGACGATAAGGCCAACTTCCAGTTGGACTTACCCGTGCATCATGCTGTAAATAGTTAGTAGTGGGACTCACAGGCCTAAGGAGTAAGACACTAAGGAAGCCTGCCGAAATGTGGAGCCCTGTGCAACTCTGCCCAATTGCTTTGCTCTGCTCAGTGTTTCTTTAGCAGGATTAGGAAGAGCTTGAATTTTCTGTGGTGATATGCAGTGGTGTTATTTTCTAAACCAAATTTAAGAAGAAAACTGAACTTTATTCCCTCTTTGACTAAAAAATTTGATCTGTTGAAAGTTAGTCTCTTTAAAAAGTTGGTTTTGGGGGAATGCAGAGATGGCTCAGTGGTTGGGAGCCCTGACTGCCCTTGCAGAGGGCCCAGTTTGCTTCCCAGCACTTACATGGAAGCTCACAACTGCCTGAAATTCCAGTCCCTGTGGATCTGACATCCTCTTCTGGCCTCTTTGGGCAATAGGCTGCAAGTGGTGCATATACATGCATACATGAAGGAAAAAGGTCCACACGGATTAAATAAATAAATAAACAAGAAGGAGAAGAAGAACCCCTTTCACTCTTGAAACCCAGGACTGATTTTCTGCACTGCTCCAGCCAATAGAAGTTTACTGAGGAATTGTACCTCTGTCTTTCTGCCTCCATGCAACACGTGGATGTGCATGTATACTCCCTCCCTCCCTCCCTCCCTCTGTCCCTCTCTCTGCTTTCTGTTTTTGTCTGAAGGATCCTAAATGCTCTTTAAAGACATTAATTTCTCATCTCTATTTATTGCTCAGTGGTCAAATTCTTCATACAGGATATCTTCATCATTATAAAAATGTGTCATACTTTGTCCTACATTAAGAAAATGTATATTACAATAAACTGTTTTCTTTCTTTCTTTTTTATTCCCACAAGAGTGCTTCAGAAAACACAAGTGTTTTCTCTACATAGCAAAATCTATTCTATATTTGGAATCGTCAAGTCTCTTTTTCACATTTATTTATTTTTTCCTGCATGAATATGTCTGTGGGAAGCAGGAAGCACCTGTGTGTAGTGGCACAGGTGTGGAAGTCGAGGACAACCTGGGAGAGTCAGTGCTCTCCTTCTAATCTGTGGGTTCTGGAGACTGACCTCAGGTCTTCAAGCTTCATGGCAAGTAACTTCACCTGCCAAGCCGTCTAGATGTCTCTCTCACTGTCCCTGATTGCCACTTTATTATTATTATTATTATTAAGAGATTTTCTATTCATTTTACACACCAACCACAGATTCCCCTCTCCTCTCTCCTCCCACCCCCAGCCTCCCCACCAACCCACCCCCTATTCCGATCTCCTCCAAGGCAAGGTCTCCCGTGGGGAGTCAGCAGAACCTGGTATATTCAGTTGAGACAGGTCCAAGCCCCTCTTCCCTGCACCTAGGCTGAGTAAAGTGTCCCACCATAGGCACTAGGCTCCAAAGAGCTGGCTCATGGTTACCACTTCTAAATGTGCATTCCTTGTTAAATCCCTTCAGCTTTGAACTTTCTGCTGCTACAGAGTAACAACGACTCAATGAAATATCTCTTGACAGAAAGCCTGGCTACTTTTTGTTTCCTGCTTATTGTTACTGTAATTGTCACTCATCACAGGGGACCATCTCTTCCTTGAAGTAAAGAACTGTTTCTATCTTGTAGACTCCTTTATATTTAAGTCGACACTACTGTGTTCTCTCATTTCAAACTTACAACATTGTGTTACTCAGGGCTCAGTAGAATATGAATTTAACTAGGATATTGTATTCTGAATAATCTACAAGACAGGAACACAGAGTGGGGTAGAGAAGAAGTGGAAACATTTTTTTAAAGATTTATTTTTATAGTGTGTGTGTGTGTGTGTGTGTGTGTGTGTGTGTGTGTGTGTGTGTGTGCATCTGGGTAGGAACATGCACCTGTGAGTGCAATGTCCTAAGAGTCCAGAAGAAGGTGGACTCCTGTGGGTGGAGTTACAGTGGTTGTGAACCACCTGATGAGTACTGGAAAGCAAGCTTTGTTCCTCTGAAAGAACTGGCCATTCTCTCACCTGCTAAGCCATCTCTCCAACCTCAAGGGAGCATTTCTCTCAAAAAGTTGTGGACATGGAGAGGTCATGATGAATCCAGAATGTAGGTTCCTTAATGCCATAGGAATCAAAATGGTATCTCTTCACTTGTGGAACATGACCAGGAGAACGACCTTGTAGAGTGATTCCTCAGTTCCACATTCACACAGTCCTCACCCTACAGTCAAGGACCATGAGGATTTCTTTTTATTTCACTAGAGCCTATTTCTAGAGGCCTTCCACGTCAAGGATATGAGCATGTGGCACCTCCTGTGCTAGTTTGGTGCATACATTTCCTATGTCCACAGACCTTTCCAGACACAGCCCTCAGAACACATTAGGGCTGACAAAAATCTATCATGGTCTAAGTCTGTTTCTACATTGTAAGACAGAGTTTTGTTTTACAGTGTTTAAGGCCGCACTAGGCCGAGAGTGACTCAGCATCTAACTGAAAAGGCCTTTGTTGGACTGTCATTGTGTCCTCCATATGTTTTATCTCCTGCCAGATTTCATGTGTTTGATGATGGAGTAATTCACATTTGTAGTACTGCTCCTCCACCTAAGTGCATATAAGTCAGAATGGGCAAAATACTAAATACTCAACAAGTAACTTGTATATTTACTCATAAGGCTGCTTATAAACAACTTGTATGCAGCAAAAATGACTGAGAAGAGGGGGAAACGTGAGAATCCATGCTGAGGTCAAAGCTCAGAGAGAAGGGAGTAGTGTGTTTAACCTGGAACAGGATGAAAAGAGAAAGCTTGGGGGTGGGGTGTTACTGGCTGTGTCTGTGCCCTGCCTCCACAGCCAGCTCTGTGGGGAGGCCCACATCAGCAGCCTCATGGACCTAGATTAAAGAATTTGCTAATATGTAATTCTCTTCTTTTTTTATCTCATTTTACTCAGGTATTAAGCAAATCAGATGTGGTCAAACCTTTAGCCAAATCAGGGAGTACCTGTGAAACAACAAAATGGTGATTGTCTTCTGTACTAACAGCAGTGTGTTAATAGTAAGAATTATAGTGAGGTAAAACTTACAGCAAGAGTATTAAAAGTTCAACTTTCTGACAACAGTAGCAAAGGTTTAGCTTCCCATGCATTTCTGGAGACATGAGGAAAAGAGAACACTTTCAACACCAAACTAACTTTGTTAATCACCTCCTCCAAGAGGAAGAAAGGAAACGAATCCATCTGATAAAACATTGTAAAAGGTTGATTTGGTTTCTTGTGGCATTTAGTTTTTGGCATGTGGGATTTCCACAAAACAAACCAACAAACAACAAACAAGCAAAGCCTAGTGATTTAGAAGTGCATGCAATTAGGGAATACGTATATTTATTTTCCAAAAGATTGTTGTCACCAAATTTATTACTATTGCTTTGGATACTTGAAAGATAGGAGGCAAAGTCAACTGTAAATATAAGTTGTAAAGCCCAAGTCAATTGTAACTTTGTGCATTTTGAACAGCACAGTGGTATTGTGTGTTCTACATAGTTTTATTTTCTTTTAGCACTGTTCACAATGAGCTCAAGCATGAGCTTGCCTATTCAGCATCTCCTTTAATTTGTAATCAGCTCCATAAATCTTTCTTGGCTTCTAGGGACATAAAGAGTTCTATGATGAAGTGGCCAGTATGGTGGCTTAATAAGCTGAAAGCGTGCCCCCCCCCCCCATGCATTCTAGGGACTGCTGTCTCACTTCTGGCAAAGGAGATGTGATATTGAATTTCAGCCAGAGTAATTAGCACACTTTAGGATCTCAGTACACAAAGCAGGATGGTTAACACTGGCAAAGATGTCTAGTGAGTGTTTTCTGAGTAGTCAAAGGGAATGTGGAATGGCCAGCTGCAGTAGGTCTTTGGGACTCTGATTAAAGTGCCTCACCTAGAGCATCCCTGCACCCAACACTCTATAGTATGAGATCATGTCTTTATTATACTCTTTTTCAAATGTCTTAGGAAGTAGTAACAAAGAAAGAACTGTGTGAGATTGTCCCTCATATTCCCTAGAAGTCAGCTGTCATAGAGAGTTGTGTTCCGGAGAAATATCAATACAGATACAAATAATAGGAACTTTCAGGCAGTTGTCTGGATTGACATACTCTGAAAATGTGTGTATGGAACTTTCTTAAGATAGGCTTATTGCTACAGACAATATGGCTGCATTTCCACATACTCACTGTCAATTTATCACAAAGGTTTTATTGTTTTTACTTTTGGAAACTGGGAACTCTGGTGAAAGCCTTTGAAATTCCTCAGGTACCTCGACCCATGTTTAATATCCAAACACAATGTTTTAAATTTGTGGAAATTCTCTGGAAAAAATGAAACATCTCACTTGTCCATTGCAAAGTTTTCTGAGACAGATAAATCAACACTGAGTAATTACATCTTTTAAAAACATGTGGTGATATTTCATTTGTGTTTTAATAAATAAAGTTTGCCTGGAGATCAGAGGAAATAGCAAGACATTTTAAATAAACAAGAAGTCAGGCAGCACATGCCCTTAATCCCTTAGCAGGCAGGGTCTCTGTGTGTTCAAGGCCACACTAGGGAACAGAGCCAAACATGGTGACACACGCCTTTAATCCCAGTACTAAACACAGAGACGTGGAGGTCTGTACAGAAAGGCAGAAAGTGACAGAGCTGTGTAGGAAGAGGAAGTGAGGTAGCTGGGCTAAGAGAGCCAATGAGATGGCAGAACAGTAAGGTATATATAGGCGTGGGTAGACAGGAAGTAACTCGCATTTGGAAGCTGCCGTGTTGGTGAGGTAAAGGTTAGCTGTGGCTTTCCCTATTTCCCTGAACTTTCTCTAAGGCTTTCATCCCTATATTTGGCTTTGTGTTTTTTATTTAATAAGACCATTTAGAAATTCATTTACAGATTTCCTTTTTTAGAGTCATTTTAAATTTACAGTAAAATCAAGTAGAAAAATTAGTTCTCCTCCCATGTGTACTCTGGCCCCTGATAGATACAGACTTTTTCTTTTTTTTTTTTTTTTTATACTCAATAGCTATCACCGGTAATATTTGTCAATGATGCTGGACTAACAGGGACCCATTATCATCATCCAGATGCAGAGTTGATGTTTGCACTTTTTCTTTGAGTTTTGCTTTGCATAGATTTTGA
The DNA here is from genome assembly GCF_007827085.1 of Peromyscus californicus insignis. Classification (NCBI taxonomy): domain Eukaryota; kingdom Metazoa; phylum Chordata; class Mammalia; order Rodentia; family Cricetidae; genus Peromyscus; species Peromyscus californicus. The sequence continues at coordinate 134,027,682 of NW_026294617.1, read as the reverse complement.
TTAGTGTGCACCTGAGGAGTTGCACTGCCTTAGTACCTCCAAGCTCTGTATATTCCTTTGTTTTCCTTGGCTACAGGCCACACTGAGCCTCTTAATCCTTCCATATGGTGCAGCATGCTGCCTTATGTTTTCTCTTTTTTTTCAGGTTCAGGGTTGGCTCTGTGGAAGTTTCTCTTTTGTTGTTTCTTGGCTTTTCACTCTTTTTTTTTTTAGTGCAAAATTGTTTTACCTTGTACAGCTATATGATAGTTTATCCACTCACATGATGAAAAACACTTTGGCTTACTCTAAAATTTGACAGTGATGACTCAATCTGCATTCCAAGATTTTTACTGAACTTCTTATCTGTCTGTAAGAGTTCAGTTCCCATAGTAAATGCCAAGGAGTAAAACTGATATATTGCAAATGAGAGTTATGTAAGGGAACTGTAAATTGTCGTACAAAGTGAATGTCCGTTCTTACAATCCTACCACCAGCAAGTAGAGGCCCATGCTGCTCCACATTCTCCCAAGCAGTCGGCATGCTGGATGTTGTCTGTGAACCACAGGTTTGAGGGAACCTCTTGTGCAACACATGAAACAGTAGTATTGATTCCATACTGATCCCATTGCATTCAGCAGTGAGAGAAAATCTACTATAACTTACTATACTACATGTGATTACAGTATATGCCTGGACATATGTACACATCTGTGTGCCAAGACAGTGGGTGTGTTTGGTTGTGTGAGAGCTAAGGAAATGAAATTATATTCTTCCTATTTGAATATTTTGGCATGCAAAAAGATAGGTGTCTATAATGTTTGCATTATTTTAATTGTAAAAATTGTATTTTTTTTGCATGCATATGTGTGTGTTTGTGTGTGTGTTGCAAGTGGACAAGTGAGTGATGAATGGTGCAGTGTGAATGCTGAGAATAGAGTGTAGCTAGAAGTTTTCTTATGTCCTGCCTGGCCCTCAGTAGCTTATAAAATAGTCACTCAGAGGCTTGATATTAATTACAAACTGTTTGGTCTATGGCTTCATGGTTTTACCTGTGTCCCATTACATCTTTCTCCCCTGGCAGTACTCTGCATCTCCTCTGACCCCACCTTCTTCTCCTTGTCTCTCTGCTTGAATTCCCTGTCTGGCCCTATTCTGCCCTGCGATAGGCCATAGCACCTTCCTTATCAACCAATGGTAGCACCACATATTCACAACATACAGAAAGACCATACCACAGCACTTTCCCTTTTCTGTCTAATCAGAAAAGGAAGGTTTTCATTTTAATATAGTAAAATTACATATAACAAAACAGTTACTATAACGTGATCCTCCTGCCTCAGCCTCCTTCAGCAAATCCTGCTGGCATGTGCCAACACAACTGGCATTTAAAATATTTTGTTAACATAGGGTTTCTCATAACAATGAGACACATTTGCTCCTGGCAGCACACCAATTCACTTCAGAGATGATGGGCATCAAAGAAATTCCTTATGGAGTTTGTTTTCAACGTGGCAAACCTAGCCATTTGGGCAAGAAACTGCTCTTGCCTGGACTAGATTAAAATAAGAATTACAATTTCAATATTTAGTCTATTTGCATTTAGCAAAATTAAAGAAAAAATTCTATTATCTATCCTATTTTTGTAAGTCCAAAGTTTTATATTTAATTTACCCTTTATTATGATTAAGTAAAACTATAATTATAACTATGTAGTCTTCAACTCTGTCAAAGACCCCAGAAGGACATAATATTACCTAAGTAAACAGGAAGTGCATTGTAAGCAACTTCCAATATTCTAGAAATGACAGAGACATCTGGCTGCCTGGAGAGTCATCAAATGTTCCTCTGTAATGTTAGGGCATCTGTCTTCAGCCTTCAGGCCTAGAGTCTCTGGCATACATTTTGTGGAAGCAGGAAATTTGAAGGACCATTTTGCCTATTTTGGCAATGTTTGTCAGTCGCTTTTCTCTGTGTCCTGCAGAATGTCTGGCAGTTTCTTCTGTGAAGCAGGAGCCTGAAGGACCATCTCATCCTGTTTTGGCGAAGTTCAGTGGTCATTTTCCCATGGGTCTTGTATGTCCAGGTCATACAACATACTGTCAAACAGTCTAGGCAAGATCAGTTTCTTGCCCAAATGACTAGGCTTGCCACATTGAAAGCAAATTCCATAAGGAGTTTGCCTTCAGTGCCACCAGCTCCTAATGCTGGTGAAGGTGCCCCAGTCCCTGTGGCCATTTAGTCTATTTCCAAGCTATGAAGGGCCCGTCATCTTCTCTGTAGTGAACTGGTGTGCTGCTAGGAGCAGATGTGTCTCATTATTATGAAAAACCCTATGTTAAAATATTTTAAATGCTGATTGTGGTGGCACATGCCAGTAGAATTTGCTGAAGGAGGCTGAGGCAGGAGAATCATGAGTTCAAGACCAGCCAGGGCTACAGAGAGATCTTTTCTCCAAAGAAGAAAAAAGAGGAGGTAGTGAGGTAGAGAGGGAGGAGGAGGAGACAAGAAACAGGGAAAGGAGAATAAGAGGTGGATCTGGGAGGAGTTATGGAGAGGAGTAGAGGCAAATATGATCAAAATACACTGTATGTATGTATGAAGTTCTCAAATGATAAAAATACATTCAAAATAAACAAAAGAACACCATCTTTTTTTTCAGATGAATTTGCATTTTTAAAACACTACCACAACACTTTTTGCCTTTTGATGTTTTCTTCCCCCAACTGGTATAAAGGAAGCAACTGTATCATCTTCCCTTGAAGTCTTTCTGCATGTAGCTGTAGGCTGTAGGGAGGATGCTTTGGCCCCACATGAAGCCGAAGCCTTGGAGGGTCACTAGTGAGACACCAGCCAGGAAGCTCACATACACGAATTTGTAAGGAAAAAAACCAAGGCAGACATCTAATGAGAACAGTGATATTTGATATGGATATTTGATAATTCCATTGTTTCTATATCACACTTTCAAGAGAGATTTAGCTTCACCTCAGACTTTTCTTACACCCTTTGAGGCACAATGTTAGTAGCACCTGGTGTATCCCAGGCTGGTCTCAAACTCGCTATGTTGCTGAGAATGACCTTGAACTTCTGGTTCTCCTGCCTTCCCCTCCAGAGTGCTGAATCCAGGCAAGTACACCAGGCCTTCATGCATGCTAGACAAACTCTACCACATTCCCACATCCCCATCCCCAGTGCCACCAGCTCCTAATGCTGGTGAAGGTACCCCAGTCCCTGTGGCCATTTAGTCCATTTCCAAGCTGTGAAGGACTCAGTGCAAACAGAGCCTTGGGAGAAAGTATCTTCTTGAGTCACCTCAGTGCTAACTCATTTTCTGAAGTCTTTACTCTGGAAAATAATCATTTGAACTGAAGTTACATTCAGACAGAGACCAAGGATTTTAAGCTGATTGGCAAAGTGGCCAACTTGGATCAAAAGTAGGCATCCACATGGGAACAAGAGCCCAGAACTCAGCTTGAGTTATGCCCTTCACCCTAGCAAACTAGTAAAACGAAGGGACATCTGAGTAGTGTTTTAATTGTAACATCTGAGATTTCCTTAGCTCCAGCATTGTGCTCCTACGAAATACTTATCAATGAAGGAGCACTGTCAAATGCCACTGTGGATCCCTCCCTTCTACCAGATGCCATTCTTTCTTCCCTCTTCCCCCGCCCTGCCCAGCACGCATTCTGCCTTGGCATCCCTAACCTAACTCAGACCCAATAGCTGGTCTGATTTTAATGCCCTCTTTCCAGGACTACAGCATGTCATCATTACCACGTGCTGTGTGACAATGTCTGGTCACTCAAAGGTGAAGATGATTGTTACTTTTTATAGTTCCATTCAGATTCCTCAGCTATTGCCTGTCACTGGAGAGAGAGGTGTATTCTCCAGATTCTTCTGGATTTCTCCATCACTCTGCACTCCTATTTCTTTCAAACTCCATTTTCTCCCTTGTCTAATTTGATTTTCTGGAAAGATGTTATTTTCAGAGGTTTAGTCCATTATCATCATGTTGTGACATGGTGGCATGCAGGCAGAAATGGGGATGGAGAAGTAGCTGAGCATCCTACATCTTGGCTTGCAGGCAACAGGAAGTATCAGTATTTTACTTGTAAAAATTGCATTTTTTTGCATGCATGTGTGTGTTTGTTTGTATGTTGCAAGTGTACATGTACCAGTGTTGATAAATGATGCAGTGTGAATGCTGAGGATAGAGGACTCTTGCCAGAGTTGCTTCTTTCCTTCTACTCTATGGATTGCAGGAATTGGCTTCAGGACGACAGGCTTGTCAGCAAGCTTCTTTGCTTGCAGAGTCATCTTATTGACCTTGTACTATTTATTTCAATAATAGGAAGTACCAGATGCAATACATTCTAGTGCCAGGTAAACTTGCATTTCCCTGGTGTATCTGACCACAGGGCCATGCATCAATTCATCTTATAGCAATGACAGGTTTCTGTCAGTCTTTAAGATCCAAATAGTTTCTTCTATTTACTCGCATTTCACATTGCTTACTCCCTGTGAGGAAAGTACTGGGAAGCCATTCCACATTATTATTAGTCTGAATGGGCAGAAGCAGAATCTTCTCATGACATTTTGGATTGTGACTGTCCATTTCTCATTAACCTCATGGCTAAGCAGTGAGAGTTACCAATCCATGCAGCAGAGATGAGTAAAATGTCATTCGACTACCAAATTGAAAAATATACACATAAAATTAATTTCCAGAAAGCCAGAGGAAGTCATGACTTTTAAGACTTCAGACTCATTCCAATGATTATTTCCTGCATTTTGTTCTTATGAATAGAAGGCAAATCAAATTAGTTGTTAAAGTTAAGCCAAGATTATTCCCTTAAGTATAATTTTAAATGAAAATTAAACCCTTATTATGAGATCACAGAAAGAATTTGTTAAAGACTATTGGTAATAAGTCAAAGACTAGTGTTTTTGTTTTGTTTTGTTTTGTTTTCTTATTTCAACTATAGTGAGTTTATTAAAACAGTCAGAGATAGTGTCGTTCTAAGTGCACACGCATGCATATACCACACACACTCAATCACTCCTAAACACCTTATGTCATTTCTGAATGATTTATTTATTTTTGAGTGTTTTTCCTACATGTATGTCTATACAGCATGAGTGTGTAATACCCACTGAGTGCAGAGGAGTACACCAAACACCCTAGAACTGGAGTTACAGAGGGCTGTGAACCTCCATGTGGGTTCTGGGAACCAAACTCAGGCTCAGGTCCTTTGCAAGAGCAGCCAATGCTCTCAACGACTAAGCCACTGATCTAGCCCCATCTTATGTCACTAACCATCATATTACTTAGGCATGTTGGAATTAGCAGTCTTTGGGTTTATTAACTTATTGATCTCCATTGCATTTATATTTTAAAAAATGACTTCCCAGAGGTGACATACATCTGCTTTAGGAGATTAGGTCTCACTAACACAATCTAAAATAAATGAAAACATCACTCAGCATCCACAGATATTTACTACTTAAGTGATGATGAGTTCATAGCAGTAGCAGTTGTGGTTGGCAATCAAAACAATATGGATTTAAAAGTTGCCTAACAGACTATGCCATCCATCACTGCTGATCAGTCTATTTACCCAGCTAAGACTCAATGTCATCAGCAAAAATAATACATATTTTTTCAAAGAAGAGAAAAGTATTGATTGGGTTATTGGTTAAAACTCTTTTTTTCTTATTATTAGGTTTTCCTGTCTTGTAATATAAATGTAATCAATTCACTTCGAATTGTGTATTTAACAAATTCTAAAATACAATTGTGTTTGCAATTTGCAATTTCCATGTAATTTGCAATTTCCTTTTAACCATGTATCTTAATTATTTTCCATGCTGATAAGATTGTTTAGGTATCATTTTTAGAGTTGTTCATTATAGAGTGAAAATATAGAAAAAAATAACAGCAAAAAATAAACTGGACTGACTATAAATAAAGGTTTTTATTTTCAAGATTTCAAAATTTGACTCGCAATTCATCCACCCTGTGTGCATGAAATCCTGGGTTCCAAATGTCCTCATCACCCTAACAGGTGCCTTGGACTCAGTGGGCACTTTCATAGATAGCGAGCGAATTGTTGTAAATTGGCATAATGGCCATAAAAGGCACTTTGAAATAGCCACCACATTATACAGCATTGGCTTTGCCAAAGCTGTTACACTGACTCCTGTCAGATACTTCATCTCACCATGTGTTCTGTGGACATGTCAGCTTAAAGGCAAGGGAATCTTTGCATTTTAGACATAAAACTAACTTTGTATAAGATTTATTTTCTTTTCAAAAGTCATGTATGTGTAGAGAGAGAATAAGACCATACTTTGACTGTCAATATTGTTTAAATTCAGCAAGTAGCAGATATGTTCAGAGAGATAGAACAGTTCAGTACATGTTTGAGACTGGAGCCAGGACACTTAGGCATTCACAGAGCCAAATGGATTGTTGAATAATGGTTAATATCATTGGCTAGCCTTGTCTTGGGATGCTCACCAGATCACCTGTCTCTGGATAACTTCTACTTTATCTTCCAGTTTCCATCTCTTGCTGTCTGGTCATCTGCTATGGTCAAAAGTACATGTGCCCCTAAATTTCAAATGTTGACACCTTCATCTTCAAGACATTAGTAGTATAAAGAGGTGAGGTCTTTAGGGTGTGATCAGATCACAAGCATTATATCATCCTGAATGTAACTGATTAATTCCCATATGACAAGATCCCTAGGGAACTCAGGGAAGGTCCATCTTTGAGAAGGACAGTCCTCACCAGAAACTTACTTCTTAGGAAATATAGTCTTGAGCTTTCCAGCTTCCAAATCTGTATGAAATTAATTCTGGTTTTCTGATTTATTCAGTTCTTGTCATTTTGTTACTGTTCTCTAGTGCTTAACTCACAATACCAACACAGGACTGTGTTCTCTCCTTGTTTTTGAATTCTCTGTTCCTTATTATCCCTCCTAAAATGATCTAGCTACGGTTAGATATTCACCTTCTGAGAAACATGAAATAACACAGCTACCAAGGTTTCATCAAACTCCTGTCATTACCGTGATGATTGCATCGTATCCTTGGAGACAATACTCAAAGGAAGTTTGAATATTTTTGCTCATGTAACCACATGTATCACATCTAAAATCTCAGGCTGTAGGATCCAGAAACAATGTTCTTGTTGCTACTCCAATGCTTATCTATCAAATTGTAGACCTGTCCTTTGATAGTATGGGACAAAGTGTAAGGTGATGCAAGAGACTTCAGTGTCCTATGATCATACTGGAATTCACCATTTTTTTTAACTGAAAGGAACCACACTGGTTTGTCAATGCCTAGTTCAATGAGACATGCTTTTCTGTAATTCAAGTATATTTCTTAACGAAATCTTGTGGAAGATTAGTAGAGATTTGAGCCAGCTGCAAATATGCTTGATTTTGTGAATTAGCTTGGAGACTAAAATTCCTAGAAAATTGATGGTTGTTGGAGTTTACATAATTCTGGTCACATTAAGAACGTCTGGTTATTTAAATATAATTTACCCTTTTCTGCTATACTATCATGCTTCTTTTTGTAAGATGGAGATTGCATCTGGGGTCTAATTCATTTGAATTCTGTTGTACAGTGAGCAATGTGGTAAGAACCTCTTGTCTGATAAAGATCCCTTTGAGACCAAGTCATATAAGGTAATGCAACAGTGCTCTGGCCTCTCACAGACCACTGGAAATTTCCTTTTTCTTTCAGAGTAAACCCACTGTATGCCTTTTTAGTCATGTGGATATTTACATTGTGATACTCATCCTAGTAGTGAATTGTCTTGAAAGACATGCGTGTGTAATAATTCATTCTTTGATTTCCAAAATTTTCTTCAAAATTGATGTTGTTCTTACAATGTGATCTCTACCTAGGAGCTATGAGTTTTCTGTATGTGCCCTCATTTTACTATTTTCTTACTGTTTCGTGGACAATTTATTTCTTCATTTATGCAAGTACCACCACCTAACCCTGCATTTTACCACCTTGAGCCATCCATTATTTCCAATTAATCTCCAAACTCGACCTGTGTATCCAAACTTTCCTCTCAACATGCAACTCGCTTCTTCATTTAAAGCATCAAAGACATTAAAATCTGCTTTTACACAATTTTCAATTTAAAATACATCAGTGTTATCTCCAGCCAACACCTTCATTAGATTGTCAAATCTTCTATAGTCATGTTTTCCAAAGTTAAATCCTCAGCCCCAATATTCTTTCTCCTTACAACTTTTCTAAGGAAATCTCAATTGGTCTGTGATTTGAAACATCACCTATAGACTGGTATGTATACAAATTAGCTTCTAGGAAATATTTCTTTTGAGTTGTGGACCCACACATAACCCAGTGTTTCTATTAGACACTATCACATGTTTACATTCCATAATATATGTCTGAATATATTTATATATATATAAATACATATATATATATATATATAGTCATATAGGTATATAAGATTTGTTTATGTGTCAAAATAAACCCATTCTTGCTTTTACATTTCTATTGCTATGTCTATAAGTTGATTTGGTTGAAATTCATGAAACAACATAATGTAGGACATTGCAAACTGTATTTGCAACTTCTTTCTCTCTTGTCTCTCTGGACTCTATAAATAGACACTATTATCATTTTCATTTAGCAAACAATAATGCCGGAGCCATGGAGGTTAATTAAGGGTCACAGAGCACAGGACTAGTAGGATGTTTTAACATTTACTTATTTTATGTGTGTGTGAAAATATTTTTATGTGTATATAAGTGAACATGTGGACAACTTGCAGGGGCATATTCATTACCTCCACCATGTAAGTCTCAGGGATCTGACTCAAGATGTTAACTTTCCACACTTAGCCACTCTGCCAGTCCAGGAATGGCAAATGTATGTGTCAGTATTTCAGTGGAATCAGGATGCAATTCCATGCTAACGTGATTGTCCATCAATGCTGGACTTCATTCCTTGTATCAGAAAAGGTAGAAAGGTCAATGGACACTTGTGTCTACGATTGTACCCAAGTCTTTCTCTGTGATGACTGAGTTACACTTTTAACAAGAGCAACATGACACCAGTGATGATCCCAGGCAGGAAATTTTGAGAGAAACTATAAGTTGTTAGGGACTATATGAATATTTAAAAAAAGGAATAATGATTACATTAGAAGAGACAAGCTAATATGGACAGGCCATCTTTCTTGTGAGATTCCTCATCTTAGATTGAAAATAAGAATAGTGAATTTTGCATGAATCCTAAATGGTTTTATTAAAAACCTGGAGCCAGATAATGGGGTAAATGCTGAAACATCAGAGAGACAAAGGAACAAGCTGCTAGAGAAACTTCTCACCACTATCGAATCTTCAAGCTGAATGGAAGGCGAGATCCTGTCTGCATGAATCCTCTGACTGTCTCTGAGTTCTCAACAGAAAGACTCTAGTTCCTGTCTCCTCACGCCTTATGTGCCTTTCTCTGCCCAGCCATATCACTTCTTTCCTAGTGCTGGGATTAAAGGTGTGTGCCACCACTGCCCGGCTCTGTTTCTCTCATAGACTAATTCAATCTCATGTAGTCCAGGGTGGCTTTGAACTCACAGAGATTCAGATCTCTGCCTCCTGAGTGGTAGGATTAAAGGTGTGTGCCACCACTGCCTGGCATCTGTGTTTAATCTAGAGGCTGGTTCTGTCCTCTGATCCTCAGGCAAGCTTTATTTGATACACAGTATATCACCACAGTGTATCTTACATTTTACTGTTTCAAACTTGAAGTTCATCAACAAACTTGCTTATACAGCATGTGACACAAGATTTGGGTGGTGGTGCATGGCTGTGATGCCAGCACTAGGAGGAGGCAGGAGTTCCAAGAGTTCAAGGGCAACCTCAGCTTTATAGTGAGTTAGAGGTCAGCCTAACAAAATAAGCCAAAACAAAGCAGAAAACAGAAAGAAGGGAAGGGAAGAGAAGAGATAAATATGTATGACAGAAAGGCAGAAATTAAGTTTTAATGAAAAATGAGATCCACCTTTCTTCATCACTATTATTATATATATCCTGAGAAATAGAGCTTCTCTTTCTAGGAACATGCACTGACCATCATAACCCAGTCACCTTCTGACTCTGAACACAACTGCAAAAGAGACAAACAAGTTTTCTTTAAATTTACAAAATTTATAAAGAAAACTTTGGTTTGAGAGAGATATCTCAGCAGTGCCAGGTAGATTTCTTGTCAACAAACAAAATTAGATTCCCAACACCCACTTCAATTAGGTCACAGTTGCTGGTGATTCTAGGTCCAGGATATCTGATACTGTCTTCCTGGATCTGCAGGTAATAAAACTGACATGTGTATACACACACACACACACACACACACACACACACACACACACACACACACACACACACCACAGACAGGGGAAAGTTTAAAAAGAAAAAGAGAAAAAAAGAAAAGAAAAATCTCTCTGCAAAATGCATGCTGTAGGGATCACAAATTCATGGCAGTTAATTTCCTCTAGTTTTGCCATATAATGAATGTCTTTGTATAACAAATACAGATCCTGCATATTTTGGCAAAAAAGGGCATTTTGAGTGTTTGTGTCTCCTCTAGGGCTTACACCATGTGGTCTTCTCTTATAAATAATTACTTAAAAAGTAAGCGCAATTTTGTTCCCTAAGCAAATGGTAGATACAGGCTGTTTCACAAGTTCACTCAAAATGGCCCTGACTTCAGCATGGCTGATCTCAGGTAAAACTCCCATCATGGTAAATGTTTTAAATCCACAGAAGGCTGATCATTATATTTAGTTTCATTATCTCAGTAAGGATGGGGTCCTTGTTCAATGCACATATCTCCAAGACATTCATGCAACAGGGGTATAGATTATGGTACATGTACACTGGTACCATGGACTTTCCCCAACACGTGAACTCAGAAGTCTATCTGAAATCTTTATTTGTTATGAATATCTACAGATCAATGTGTCATATACTATTGGAAAAATCTTGTTAAAACTGATTGCATTCAGAGGCTTGACATTGGAGGTGGGGAGCAGTAATTTGTCTTCTATGCTATAGGTATTTATGCTGCATCCAGATTTGATATCCCTTTCCTGTTAATTGTCAAGCTTATCAAAGACCTCATGTGATAAAATCAAGATCATCTTATTGATGAAGGCCTGTCTGACAAAACAAAATACCCTAACCATTACCACATTTCCCTTAGGATTCTTCTTCCAAATTGAAAGTGTAAATTCCACTGCATGGAAATTAAAGAAATAGTGTTAGAAGTCAGATTTTAGATATGGCTTCAGGGTTAACTAAGCAAATGACCTCAATAATAGTGAACCTACAAACAGGCCACAAAGAACAAAAACAGACGTAATGGTCCATTCAGAAATGGTGTAAAGTTAGAGAAACACAGGTGGAATCTATGCCCAGTGGGCAGACTGTGAAGAAGTAGACAGATCTGATACATGGGCACACAGATTGTTTTCAAAAATCTCTGGTCCCTTCCAGAAACAGGTGCAAAGTGTCCTGGAGTTCCATAAATTAATGACTGTTCATAGGAAGATTCATAAGAAATGGGAGAGCTTTTACTACACACACACACACACACACACACACACACACACACACACACACAGACAGACACACACACACACACAAACACACATACACACACAAACACACACACACACACATATATATGAGAGAGAGAGAGAGATTATGTCAGAGTCCAGAGTCCACCTGATCGAACTGCCTCAAAATGATTGATTCCACCGTTCAGGGACCATAAAGTCAACACATAAGCCTTATGGGGAACACTTCACATTTAAACAAAAGTAATGCCTGTATATCCCCCAAATAGGTTCATATTGTGAAGCTCAGTAGAGACATCAACCAAGATGTGTTCTTTCAAAACAGAAAGATTGGTGCAGCCTTTAGCATTTTGGAAATGGGAAGAGGCTCTTTGAAAAAAATCTTTTAAATAATAAGAGTTCATGAGAAGCACCCCATCATTAATCCATGTTACTTACAGAATATTTCCCAATGCCAGTATTAATATAAATTTATTTGAGAGAAATAATTAAAAAATGTTAAACTCATGTGGACAATGACTCCAGTAGGTAAAGGTCTCAAGCTGTCTTCTGGTCATAGAGATGTGATAGGGTTGAAGGTTCTTGCTTTGTATTTGTCATGGCATTGTAAAATAACACATTCACACAGGTGTTGACAACATGATGCAGGCAGAGATGAGCCTACCATGCTTCCACATATTGCTCCATATATAATTTTATACTCTAGTCTCATAGCTTGTATAATGTATTCTATAGCATTCACACAATACCATACAATTTGTTATCTCAGAATCCATAAGCATTCCTATTAGGTGAAGTATGATTGCACATATTATATCTGAATGTATATGTGTATATAATCTACATATTTATATTCACAATGGAGAATTTTAGTGGATTTGCTTCAAATGGTAATGGGGGCCGACACAACAACACATCTGAGGGTTGTTGTCCTTCTGGTCTCTGTAGATCAATTGGATCCCACTGTTGTAGCATTAATCTTAACAGTTCTTATTAATAAAATCAAACCTGAGGCCAGTTATTGGGGTCAATGCTGGTAGATCAGAGAGACAGAATAAACCACAGCTATCTCACCTTGCCAGTTCCTCAGCTGGTCCTGTTTCCTCAGACTGGAAGCCTCTGAGTCCTTATCCAGAATGAATCTCAGCTGAACTGTGTTGCTCCAAAGCCTGAAAGCTTAACCAGCCAAATCTTAACCAGGCCAAATGCTTCTAGTTTCTGGTCCTCACGCCTTATAAACCTTTCTGCTTTCTACCACCACTCCCTGGGATTAAAGGCTGCTTTCTGGGATTAAAGGCATGAGTCACCATGCCTGGCTGTTTCCAAAGCGGCCTTGAACTCACAGAGATCCAGAAGGATTTCTGTCTCTGGAATGCTAGGATTAAAGGCGTGTGCTAACATTTTCTAGCCTAAGTATCTTGTGACTTTTCTGTTCTCTGACCCCAGATAAGTTTATTAAGGTACACAATATTTTGGGGAACACAATACCACCACACACTGTAGCTAGAGTTTTCCTGCCTAGCCCCCAATCAGGACAAATCTTTCTCACCTGCCAGTCCCACAGCCACTCAGAGCCAACCAAGTAAACACAGAGACTTATATTGGTTACAAACTGTATGGCCTTACCAGGCTTCTTGCTAACTGTTCTTATAGCTTAAATTAATCCATTTCTATTAATCTATACCTTGCCACGTGGCTCATGGCTTACCGGCATCTTCACATGCTGTTTGTCATCGTGGCGGCTGGCAGTGTCTCTCTCTCAGCCTTCCACTTCCCAGCTTTATTCTCCTCCTTGTCCTGCCTATACTTCCTCCTGCCTGACTACTGGCCAATCAGTGTTTTATTTACCAACCAATCAGAGCAACACATTTGCCAGACAGAACATCCCACAGCATCCCACTGAAAAGGTATTAGAACCAGAGAAACTAATGTCACATTTTCAGTCTGTGGCTAAAGATGTGAGATGCCCAGAGTCCCAGAATCCATAGGCCAAGGAGACCAGAGACCTGGGCAGAAGAGAGTCTCAGCTATGGAAATTCATTCATCCTGTGGAGGGTGATGTTTATTGTCAGCTTGACTGGGTTTAGAATCACCATGGAAACAAACACCTGTTCATGTCTCTGAGGCTATTTTAAGAAAGGTTTAACTGAAGAGAGAAAACTTATTCTGAGTGTGGCACCAACCCTAGGGCTGGGGTTTGGAATGACTAAGTTAGAGAAGATGAGCTGAACACCCAACTGTAGATACAACGTGATAGTTGCTTCCTCTATTAAGTCCCTCATAGAGGGACTGTATACCTCAATCTGTGAATCAAAAAACAAAAACAAAAACCACAAGACCCCTTCCTTTCTTACACTTCCTTTGCCGGGCATTTGGTGATCTTAGTGAGATACGTAACTAGGGGGCATAATCTGCCTCTGCTCTTGTTCTCTGGGTATCTGCCTTCTGAATATGCAAACTGTAGGACATACTTTCCACACTGAGGCTCTGTCCTCCCACCTTGTCCCTCATAACCATAGAACACTGCTCTGGAAACATCTTCACAGGCTTGCTCATCAATAATATGCTCTCTCACCTTCCTGGTATTCCTTAATCCAGTCAAACTGACATTGGTAATTACCCATCACACTCTCTGTTACTTCATATTCTTTCCAAATCATCCACTCAGATTTTCTTTTTGTTATGAAGATATGAACTTCTGAGGGTAGTTTTTCCCTTTGCTGCTGATGTGTCCACAGGCAGAAACACACAGTGCTCAGTGTCTTTATTGGCACACACTTTCTTTGCGCAGTTAAGATTTTCTCCATGACAGGTTTTGGACCATTGGATAACTCAACTGCTCATTAAAATACAGTGAGTTTTTGCTGAATCCATTGAATACTACTTATGTTTTAATGAGCATTAATGAGCTCTGCGATTGTCCTGTGGAGCAAAACTCACGACTCATTAGGTGGATTCCCAAAATGCCTAAAGGTGAGCGGGCATCGCTTTAGATATATAAGGTAATTTCATACTTAATTAGTTCCCACCTTGCTACACCGTAGATACAAACACAGAACCATGGATTAAAATGGCAAACGTGTTGTTTGCTGTGACAAGTCAATGAAGTGGTAGAATTCACAGAAAACCCGTGTGAGTAGTTTAGGCCCTTTTCTATTATGTTAATAAATTGGCATGTTATGACTGGATTCACAGAAAACAGAGAAAAAGGAAGAACAGTTAAATGATTTCTAAGTGAACTGACATTTCTCTGTATTGTGTTCAGAACACCTCCATGTCTGCATTCAGATGCGCCCATCAGTGATACTGGCTCCCATTCACTGAGGGTTTATTGTGTAGAGGGGATTTACACATAAGGTATTTTTCTTCCCAATAAGAAATCTAAAAGTTGGAATTATTATTTTACTTTATGAATAATAGTGGACATATAAAATGGTCAAGCTACTGGCCATATGAAGTTCACTAACACTCAGACATTTGTCAACAGAATTGCTTTGGCTTCTAGTTCTGGAGTCAAGAAATCCAATGCAGTTGTTTTCAACTGGTGTCACTGACGCCAAATTCTCTTTGGTTTCCAGATGGTGCAATTGTTCTGTCTCTTCATATAACCTCATGTCAGTGTATACTTCTATTACACATCTCTTCTTCTTTTAAAACCAGTATTGGATTAGAGGCCTATCAAAGATCTCACCTGAAACTATCTCTTTAAAGTCTATGTCTCTAAATATGGCTATGCTTGCTATGATCTAAATATGGTTAGAGTGTGTTCTATGTGATACCTGGGTTGAGATGTAGTCAATGGTAAGAGCTGTTGAAAGACTAGAGACTTCTTACCATAGTCTTGTGTGGGAGCCTTTGGGATGAAGTTAGGATTGGGCAACATCACCAGGAGGGAGCTATGTGATTGGTAGATTTGTAAAAGAGGACATGAAGTCCTGTGTGGCCTCAGGACTAAACTGGTACTAAAAAAAAAATCTTTCTTTATAAAGCAATCAACTCTGAATACTTTAATAGTAATGCAATACAAGTTAATATAAAGCATCTGTGTGATGAGCAAGCTTGGTGCTGATAAAGAATGCTTCTCTGTGTAGAGATGTCTTTTCTGGGCTGATGGAAAAGGATAGAAGAACTCAGAGCCTGTGGCCAGAAAATTAAGAATACTGTAAAGGTAAGTCCACAGTGATTCCAGTGGGGCTCACAGGACCAGGACAAAGACAAGGAAGGTTAGGTTACCATGAATTGCAGGAGTTCAGTCTGTACTATGGATTGTATGTCATCCACGACAGAAGGCTAAGCTGAAGGAAGATGACTATGTGATGGAAGGAGCCTCAGAACTGTGATGATTTCTGGGCATGGAATATTGGTATCAGTGGCTTTCAGTCACATTTGTCATGAAACTCTGGAGCAAAGGAAGCAAAATGAGAAGATTTGGAAAACTCATAGCTTGATCTGGGAGGGTGCAAAGAAAACACATGAGAGGATGGGTCCTTACCAAGGATATTAGCAAAGACAGAAGATCTGTTTGCTTTGCATAGGAAAGGTAGAAAGAAACCTTCTAGGGCAACTGACATCTCTTAGGCCTCCCTTCCCATCGGAGGACTAGAGACCATCCAGGGTAGAATGGTTTCAGGAGGACATCACAGGGTATCCTCCATAACTTGACTGTCATGATTCCCTCTGTATTGGTTTTCCTGTGGCAGTCTCTCATACACCCCATGGCTGTAGTTGTGGCTCAAAAATCCCAGGTGTGGCTTACATTGGCTGTAGACTTTGGGGTCTTGTTGGGTTGGCAGGCATGTATAATGCATGAGCGATGCTATGGAAAGTTTTCATCACAATGATATAGTAAGGCTTGAAAGGCTAAGTGAGAGTCAGGATGATGCCTCTAGCAGTGAACTCTCATGAGTACAGGCATCATGGAGCCAGGGAAGTTGAGCCTCAGGGGAGACTCTCATGATGTATAGTGCTGTGGGATGGTCTGTATGTCAAATTGCTCTGATTGGTCAATAAATAAAACATTGATTGGCCAGTGGCCATGCAGGAAGTAGGCAGGACAAAGAGAGGAGAATTCTGGGAAGTGGAGGGCTGAGTGAGGGAGTCACTGCCAGCCGCCGCCATGACAAGCAGCATGTGAAGATGCCAGTAAGCCTTGAGCCACGTGGCAAGGTATAGATTTATGGAAATGGATTAATTTAAGATATAAGAACTAGATAGCCTGAGCCATTAGGCCAAACAGTTTAAATAATATAAGCATCTGTGTGTTTATTTTGTAAGTGGGCTGTCGGACTGCTGGGGCTTGGTGGACCCGGAGAGAAAACTCTCCAGCTATAGTATAGCAACATGCAGCATGTAACAGCTACCACAGAATTCTAGAACAGATTATCAGCTAGAAAGAATGGCCTTGTGGATGATGGTCTATGAATCTTCTGGACAAAGCACCCAAGTTTTTGAGAGCATCTTCCTTGCCAGAGTATCTGTAGGTACCATAGGCCTTATGATACAGTGACTGCTCTAAGGATTCAGATCTTGCTTTGATGATTTCTCCATGTGGATCCTTGCATTTTGGAGAGGAAATATGTGCCCTTGCCTCTTACCATGTATTGGAAGTAGAAAATTTATTTTTAATTTATAGATTCACAAACACAAGAAGCTTTTTTGATCCCCAAATAAAACTTCAGATTTTGGACTTTTGACTTAATTTTGGAATCAGTTATATGTAAGTCTAGGATTTTCCAGAGTGGGGAGCTTGCATTTTATATTGTGAGAAGAACATGAATCTTGGGGCAGAGATAGGAGCAGAATGTTAAGTTTGAGTTAGGCTTGAGTGTGGCTCTCAATTGTTCATGTATTCAATATTAACATGTTTTACATTTTCTTATTTCTGTATTTAATGTGTGTGCATGAGTGCATATTTGTGTGTCTTTGTGAGGACTCATGTGTACTCTGGCACATGTAAGGAGGTCAGGGAAAACCTTACATGAGTCAGTTTTGTTCTTCTATCACATATGTCCTGGTTTCAAACTCAGGTTGTGATGCTTGGGGACAAGTACCTTTGTCCCTGGAACCATCTCCCTGAACCTTGTGTGCTGAAATTTAACCTCCATTGTGGGTGTTAAGTGACTAGAAACTTGACCTGACTGTGGTGTATGGAGCTGGGGCCTTGTGAAGTAGATTGGTATAAAATCACCAGCTTTACTATCAAAGGGAGAGAGACACACATTTGTGTGTGTATCATCCTTGCCGTCTGAGCCCCTATTCCATCTGGGGACCAAGATCATTTATTGCCCAATGTGTACCCTTATCATTAGGCCTCCAGAACTGTGGGCCAACACAAACTCTTTATGTACCCTTGCCCTTAGACCTCCAGAACTGTAAGCCAACACAAATTCTTTATATAGTGCCTCAGATGTCGTTATTTCTATGTGACATGGACTAACATATAGGGTTAGGATTTGAACTCAAGATTTTGAGGGTATTACGTATAGTCTATGCACATTGTTAACAGGGTTTGTTTCAGTTTAAGGTAAGGCAACTTCAGTTGAAAGAATCTTAAACTCTGCCACATTTTTTTCTTATAATCTCTCCAGCATCCACAGGAGTTTGTAGCTGTTGAATATTGGGATTATTTTAGCCATCCTTTTGCAGGAAGTGCAACCTCAGAGTAACTAATCCTCTTCAAAGATGGTTTTGAAACCTTCCAATAGTTACACATCAGGTTCTTGGAGGCTGACGGGAAATGCCAGTGAACAACACACAAGCAATATTTCTGCCTTTCAGGAAAACAAAAATTAGATTAAATGGACATGAAAATATTGCATTTGTAGCTATCAGTTATGGTAAAAGCAACTGAGTAGAGGATATCAAAGGTCTGGACTTGTCAGAGGCAAAGTAGACAGAACCTGTCTTCTGAGATGCTAAGCCTTGAACAGAGGATTGTTAGTGTGATCTTAGACTATCTGTAGAGCATCTGTCCTTATCCAGGCAGAAAGGACAGCAAATCTACAGACAGGGACAGCTAGGGGGACAGGGGAGAGACCTGCGGCCAGGGGCAGCTAGGGGGACAGGGAGGGGCCTGCAGCCAGGGGCAGCTAGGGGGATGGGGAGGGGCCTGCAGCCAGGGGCAGCCAAGAGACAGGGAGGGACCTGCAGCCAGGGGCAGTTAGGGGACAGGGAGGAGACCTGCAGCCAGGGGCAGCTAGGGGGACAGGGGAGAGACCTGCAACCAGGGGCAGCTAGGGGGACAGGGGAGAGACCTGCAACCAGGGGCAGCTAGGGGGACAGGGAGGGGCCTGCAGCCAGGGGCAGCTAGGGGGATGGGGCAGGGAAAGGATGCACAGAGTGTAAGGGTGAAAGTCCAGGGTGGGAAAACAAGAGGTCATATTTTATGAAACTGTTCTGTTGTTTTGGTAAAACACAGATGAATACTGTAATATTACAATATAATAATGTAAATTACATAAGCTAAACACAGTGTCTCCCAGTTTTATGTCTTAAAATCTTTAGAGTCAGTGCTAGTCCTAATAAATTCCCAATTTTATCTGCCTCAGCATATGACTCTTAAAGCTTTGTTGATGAATCACAAGAAATTAATTAAGCTGTTTTTGTTCTGAAACTAATTATATGATTTCAAAACAGTAAAAACTATATACATATATATGTTACAAAATACATAATATTTTGTCCAACTAAAAACATTCTTATGTCTTTTTTAAAAGATCATTTTTATGGCTACATCTTTGTTAACTCTATAAGACTTATCTCAGAAATAGTATGGGTATAGTAATGGAAAAATATTCCTGAATATTGAAGGGAAAGGCAGAGAAGGAAGGAGGGAGGGAGAATTTGTCAACCTCTGACATTATGGACTTCATAACTGATTGTGCCATTTTAAAGTTCTTGCAATTTAGAATACTCCTTAAAGATGATCTTCTTTTCTATTTTAATTGTACTTGTGAAAATATTTTCAGAAGGGAATCAAATTCAAGTTTTTTTGGTTGCCACAATATCACTCACAATTTTATTTCCCTCAAGAAGTTTGTAAATGTCTGCTGACTCAGAGATATACATCAGAGACCCACAACCACTCTGAAAAAAATGAAGATTTCAATGAATGAACATATATAATGTGTGTGTGTGTGTATATATATATATATATACATATATATGTGTATGTGTATATATATATACCTATATGAAATTGAAATGGAATGATCTGATATGCAGAGAAATATTTTACTGAAGTATGAAGTATTTTAATAAGAAAAATTTTACAAACTAAATCTAGTCACTTTTTTATTGTAGACATCAGTAGAAATTGTGTCTGTTAAAAATGATAAGATCTTCACTCAGGAAGTTCAATTCATTTTCATAGCACAAGATATGATATTATCAATTGACTAAAAACTTATTTTTTAAAATTTCAGTTAAGAAGAAGATAAATAGCTGTAGTTGGTAATGAGTCAAACATTGAAACCACTTCAAAGTTTTTATTCAGTGGATAATTTTGTTTTATGTTAAATGAAAATTCTTTGTCATAAGTTACCTGTTAACTCTGGAAAAATCAGAAAATAAAGACAATAAATGTATGCATATATATGTATTATAAACTTGTGTGTCACAAGTAACATAAAACAATGTATTTATCTATGCATGTGCATGTATATATAATCACAGTTTACCCTCTGCACTGTAATTATTAATATCTTCAAGTAGCAGTATCTAGTGTTATTTTCAAATTAGACCCACCCTTCAGTACAGGAGATCATTTTTAGTTTTGCTTTATTTAAATATTCTATACTTAAAGTTTGAAGGCACCCATATAGAGACATTAAGTCTGTCAGAATGGATTGCATGTCATCACTCAGCCAGGTACACATACAAATCAGGACAGGATAGTAGCAAGAATTTTATTTATGTTCAAAGATATGAAGGTGGTAAAACTATATGAACAAAGTCACCACAAAATTAAAGAAAAAAATATGAGATTTTTCTCTATATTTGGACTACTTCCCCCTGAGTCTGAAATGAATATTCTCTACTCAGGACTGCTGATTATGTTAAATTCACCTCTTTAAACACCTTTAACTTTTTCTTCTGTATTTCTCTCTGGTGCCGCTCTGTCCCTGACTGTAGGACAACTGACTTGGTCTTACTGAAATAAAGCTATCCTAGCCACAAAAGAGTCCTCAAGAGCAAGGAGCCGAGGCTGTGAATGGGACCCAAAGATGCCTGTCAATCAAGGTGTTGTCTTTATGATGGGCAACTGAGGAGGAGCCTTAGGAAACCACAATGACCACGTACCTGCTCTGGCACAGCTGAGGCCAATGCAGTAGGAACAGCACGTCTAATCCCAGCCTCACAGACGTAATCCAGTTTTAGGTGATGATGGAAATTAACTGCATTAGAATGGAGTAAGCCTGTGGGGAGATCAGCAGTCCACGGCACGTCTTTGTGATACAGGCTCTCTGGAACACAGGAGCCAATTTTATCTCCTTTGTGCTGTCTGTTGGTACAGAACCAGTGTTCCCAGAATGAACAAACTATAACAAGATGTGTAAAGGTGTAGCTTCAGTTTTCCTGGTCCCACCTGGCTCCCACAGTCCCACAGTCCCAAGTAAAGACACAGAGACTTATATTACTTATAAACTGTATGGTCGTGGCAGGCTTCTTGCTATCTAGTTCTTATATCAGAAATCAACCCATTTCTATTAATCTACAAGTTGCCACATGGCTTGTGGCTTACCAGTACTTTACATCTTGTTTCTCATGGCAGCAGCTGGCAGCATTTCCTGACTCAGTCTTCCACTTCCCAGAATTCTCCTCTCTGTTCGTCCTGCCTATACTATACTTCCTGTCTGGCTACTGGCCAATCAGCATTTTATTTATCAATCAATCAGAGCAACACATTCACAGCATACAGAAAGACATCCCCAGCACTTCCCCTTTTCTTTTTTTCAAAATGGAAGGTTTTAACTTTAACATAGTAAAATTATATATAACAAAACAGTTATCAAGCAAGAATTATAGTTATAATATTTAGTCTATTTGTATTTGGCAAAATTAAAGAAGATATCCTATCTATCCTATATTTGTGAGTCTAAAGTTTCATATCTAACTTATCTATAGCTATATATCCATATCTATATATCTATATCTATATCTAACATATCTATACTTCCTGCCTGGCTACTGGCCAATCAGTGTTTTATTTGTCAGTCAATCAGAGCAACACATTTATAGCATACAGAAAGACATCCCCAGCATAAAGGCATAAATACAACTCCAAAATGTTATATGTGCTGAATGTACGTTTAGAGGGACAACATTCTACTGCACACAGTGCTTTCAGAGGGTTTTCTTAGAGACTGGCTGGTTTTGTTTTGCTTTGCTTTGCTTTGCTTTGCTTATAGCTCAGGCTGCTGTAATAGAACTTTACTGCTTGACATCAGACAGGAGGGATGTTTTTTGCATATATAATGAGCAGTATGTGAAAGAGTAAGCTTGGAATCAGAAACTTTAAACTGAAACCATCAAACCATCAAGGTATCAGCCTTAAGTGTAGTAATAACTGCTGACAACTTGAAAAAGGTGAAGGCTTGTGAATGATGGCTAAAACTCTTGATTTTATCATTTCCTTAGTCACACTTGAGTTCCAAGTCTATCTTCCCCAGGCATTCAATAATCCTTATCTTGATATAATGTAATAGAAGAGACAACCCGGAAAGAAATTATATTTATTGCAAAAGAGGACAGTGGGTTAGCCTCATGGGATGGAAGCCTGAAGAGAACAGTGGGTTAAACTCATAGGATGGAAGCCTGAAAAGGACAGTGGGTTTACATCATGGGATGCATGCCTGAAGAAGAGAGTGGGTTAACCTTGTGGAATGCATGCCTGATTTACTTACCTAGGAGAGGATTGCTCTCCTCTGGTCAACATGCAAAACATCCTGAACCTGGATAGGATTAGCTGTTGCATAAGAAGAAAGAATAAGGAATAGCTTATTGTTCAAGGGAATAACATACTATTATATTGACAGGCGTGGTATTACCATGCCAATAGGAGCATAGCACTATGTTATCAACCACAGAAAGCTTATCACCTGCATCTCATCCAAGGGTTTTCATTTTTACTTCAACTAGCAAGGCTGGGGATACACCCTCTCTCTGTCAGAAGGGCTAGATAACTTGTTTGTGTGTGTGTGTGTGTGTGTGTGTGTGTGTGTGTGTGTGTGTGTGTGTGTGTACAGACACAAATCTCAAACAAACATAATAAAACCACAAAAAAGTAAAGGCCATGGAAGGTCAATCAATGATAAAATATCAAGAATAATATTTAAATATGAAAAAAAGAAATTTTAAGTTTATAAAATATTAAAATATTTGGGACATGTAGAAGAAAGATGAGGTAGAGACTTCAGGTCAACTTGAATGATTCTCAAGGTCAACATGACAGACAATGCAGGATTACAAGGAGGAGAAGGAAAATGGGATCTATGAAAGGTGAGAAGAAATGGTGATGTCATGCTCAGGGGCATCTCAACAAAGAAAAAAAATATAAAATGGGAAGGGTTTCTTTCTAAATAACTATTTAAGGAACTTTACCAGAATGAAAAGAAAATGAAAGACAACATGATGTAAGAACTTCACACCTGAAATTACAAGGAATTTTTCCAGAGAAAAAGATTTCACTGAGAAAGATCCCAGGATAATATGAAGTTAATTATTTTTACTACATGTAAAAAGAACAATATTGGAAAGACGAGACTGTTAAACATGCCAAAGAACACTGAGAGTATCTAATATTTTCCATTCAACTAAACTGACTTTTGAATAAATTAACAACACAGCAACCAAATCATATTCTCAGTCCATAGCACTTTAGAAGTTTGATTATACCAAATCCTATAGTAAATCAATTAGAAACTTTCTTCTGCATGGATGCATGCATGACTCATGAAAAGCCATATTGTAAAGATCTAAGCACAATCACACTGATTTGAACTTTTTCCTTTTCTTCAGCTGATATTTGCTGAAATGGGGACATGGCTCAGGTGGAATTTCTTTGGAAACAGGAAAGAGGATTGTCTTAAGAAGACTCAGTGTCTGTGTGTAAAATGTCCCTGTGTACCCTGCCATAATACAGCCTTGTCCTCAGTCTGTGAAAAAATCAGCATTCATATCTGTTTGTGGTTGTTCGTTGCTCTTTGTAATAAATTCACTCCTAGAAGGGGGACTTGGCATTTGTTTAAACACATTTTTACGGAAAAGCTAAAAACAAATATTTTGAAAGAAAACCTTTCTGCCATGCTTTTCACCTAAACTGAAAAAGAATAGTCCAACACAGCTTCTCACCCCAATCTTGAAAGGCAGAGCAGAGTGTTCCCAGAATTTTCCTTTGTGTTTGAGAAAATAATGACTCAATCAATTAAAAACACCTCAGAAGCAATCTATGAAAGTCACTTTCTTATTCTACCATCAGCAATGCTGATCAATAATTGAGCTCTTTTTATTTTTATGTTTTCTTTGGAGCTTCATAAAAAAAAAAAACCCTGTTTCTCCCATGCAAAATAAAACAAGGGAATAAAAAGAAATTCAAAATCACTGTGGAAAATTTGTAACCTTTCCCCAGTAGGAGGGAAGTTAACTGTGCAAACAGGTCATTTAAAATGACTAAGTGCTAGCTTGCTTCTATGCCCCTTGGATGGGTCATGATTATTTACAATGGAAGTTTACCCTGGCATGGACCTGGATGTCGACTAAGAAAACCCAAGGTGACTATGACAGGACCTTTATTAACACCAAAGTGATTATTCTAAATGAGTGGTACATTCTGTAATGAAGAATAGGAATAGCATTTACCCCTAATGCAGTGTGTAGACCTTGGCAGGCATCATAAGGACAAGATCTTGGGATGTATTCAATTGGCATATTGCTTTATTAACATTTATATTGGCTAAGCAAAAAGAGGTCACATATGGAGCCCAGAAGTCACCACCTGCATGAAAGATGTTTGACTTAATGTAGCCAGATCGAGAAATCAGCAAGAAGAGACTCACGGGTGGCTTGTCCTGGCTGAATTCCTGTTGTGTAGCTATTATCTGACCACTCAACATTCTTTCTGCTTTTTCACTTCAGAAACCATCTCCCATCTTTTTTTTCTCAATGCTGTTTTGCACAGAGAAGCTGTCTTCTTTGACCCCATGTGTGCCAAGGCTGTGATGGAGGGTGAGTGATGTCTTCTGATGAAAGTAATAGGCACTGGAGACTGCTCTGTGTGTGAAAGATGCATTATAAATGCATCCTTGTCCTGGGGAGAACAGTGTCAGTTGGCATGGCATGCCAAGACTAATCTCTAACTCATCCTCTAAACCCCCTCTATTTCCATGAGTTGATTTTTCTTTGTGGATCTTTGAAGTGTATCTGTAATTTTGCAAATTCCATTATCCTAGTTGGCTTAAAGTGTCAACTTGACACAATCTGGAATCATCTTGAGAGAGTCTCAACTGGGGGATTGCCCAGTCAGCTTGGTCTGTGGCTACACTTCTGAGAGATTGTCTGGAATGTTGATTGACGTGCGAGAGCCTAACCCACTGCAAGCTGTGCCAGGCCTGTGTAGGTGAGCCTGGCTACACAAGAAAGGGAGTTGGACATGAGGACAAGCCAGTAAGCAAAGTTCAGCCATGGTCAACGTTTGAGTTCTTGCTCCAATGTCCCTCAGTGATGCACTGTGACCTGGAAGTACAAGAGGAAATAAATTCTTTAATTTATTTCCTTATGTTGCTTTTGGTCATGGTGTTTATCACAGTAATAAAATTCAGACTAGGATAACCCCATAATACTGATACTTGTGATTTCATATGTTTCTTTGCCTGTAATGTTCATATGCCATGGGACCTATGTATTTCCTTCTGTAGAAAAGGCACTACAGGTAAATGCCACAGTAAAATGGAAATTACTCTAAACTGCTTCTGAGAAAGAAAAAATCATTGGTGCTGAGTCCCCTAATGGCAAGCATATAAAAATACTTCACATAGTCATTTGCAAATTAAGTTACAATTGAAGTCATTTAAAGTATAACACCCACTTCTTTATGTTGGTGTTAAGATTTTAATGGTCATGATATGGCAACATTAATTCCATGTAGAAAAGCTTGTTAGTCCTGTGAGATAGAGGTTTCCAAAGATTTAAAGGTTGTGTTATGATGTCTCAGGATAAGGAATGCACACAAAGAGAGCCTTGAAACACGTGTTAGATGAGAGGCACATTGTATGTTAATGTGTGGTTGAGATGGTCACCTGTAGTAAAGTTACAGAGACCTTGGGCAGATGTGACAACGGCAAGTGGAGGGGGTAGAACTTCATGGTATTCTATTTGCATTCCTTTGTTCCCACATCCTTAAACTTCTTCATGTTAGTTGATCAAATCAACTCCCAGGAGAAAGTTATTTTGACTCACAGTTGCCCAGGTTTTAGCTGGTTGGTCATGTGACCTGTGGGGAAGCAAGAAATCCTCTTGGAAACAGAAGATAAACAGAGATGCTTGTCTTATGGTAGCTAAGAAACACAAAGAGAAGAGCAGACATTATGAATTTTAGAGATGTGATCTCAGTGACCTGCTTCCTCCAAGCATACCCTGTCTTAGTAAGGGATTCTCTTGCTATGAGCAAACAGCATGACCATAAACAATTTGGGGACCAAAGGGTTTATTTCAGCTTACAATGTTCAGGTTACACTCCATCAGTGAGGGAAGTGGGAAAAGGAAATCAAACAGGGCAGGAACCTGGAGTTAGGAGCTAAAGCAAAGGCCATGGAGAAGAGCTGGTTATTGGCTTGCTCCTCCTGGCTTGCTTAGCCTGTTTTCTTATAGCACCCAGGACTACCAACCCAGGGAGTGGCATGACCCACAATGGGGTGAGTACTCCTGTAACACAAATTTCTAAATGGTCTTATTAATAAAAAACCTGGAGCCAGATATTGGGGTAAAAGCTGAGAGTTCAGAGGAATTGAACAAGCCAGTCACGAGTTCTT
Source organism: Peromyscus californicus insignis (assembly GCF_007827085.1). Classification (NCBI taxonomy): domain Eukaryota; kingdom Metazoa; phylum Chordata; class Mammalia; order Rodentia; family Cricetidae; genus Peromyscus; species Peromyscus californicus. The sequence continues at coordinate 134,001,039 of NW_026294617.1, read as the reverse complement.
ACTGCTAGGAAATCCTCAGCCCAAGAGAGTTACTTCCTGTATACTCATGCCTTATATACCTTTCTGTGCCCTGATATCTTACTTCCTCTCTCTGTCCAGCTATATCATTTCCTCTTTCCACCCAGCTCTATCACTTCCTGTCTGTCTGTACAGACCTACAGACCTTGTGGTGATATTTTATTTATGCTGAATGTGGTGATATTTTATTTGTATGTTAATAAATAAAGCTTGCCTGGAGATCAGGGGGAAAAGGCCATCCATTTTAAGTAAAGAAGTCAGGGAGTACACGTCCTTAATCCCTTAGCAGGCAGGATCTCTGTGTGTTCAAGGCCACACTAGGGAAGAGTGCCAAGCTTAGTGACACATGCCTTTAATCTCAGTACCAACCATAGAGGTCTGAAGGTCTGTACAGACAGACAGAAAGTGACAGAGCTATGTAGGAAGAGGAAGTAAAATAGCTGGGCTAAGATAGCCAATGAGAGGACAGAATAGCAAGGCAATAAAGGTGTGGGTAGACAGGAAGAAACTCGCATTTGGAAGCTGCAGAGTTGATGAAGTAAGGTTTGCTGGTGGCTTTCCCTATTTCTCTGATCTAAGGCTTTCACCCCTATATTTGGCTCTGTGTTTTTATTTAATAAGACCATTTAGAAATTCATCTACAAGACCTTTATGATTTAACTAGTGCTGGGATTAAAGGTCTGTGCCAAAATACCTGATTCTGTTCTCAGTGTGGCCTTGAACTCACAGAGATCTTGATGAATCTCTGCCTCATAAATGCTAGGATTAAAGGCATATGCTACCACTGCCTGATCTCTATGTTTATTATAGTGGCTGGCTTTGTCCGCTGATCCCTAGGTGAGCTTTATTTGTGAGAACACAAATAAAATATCACTACACACTCCCACACCGATTACTAATTTAATAAATGCTTTACAGGCTTGCTCATAGCCCTATCTGTTTGGGGTCATTGTCCCAACTGAGGTTCCCTTCTCACAGGTGATCCTGGCCTGTGTCCAACAGACATAAAAGTAGCCAGTAGAACCCCACTTCCTACTTTTCCTCTCTTCTAATAATGGCATCAGATTATGACTCCATTGATGGATTAACCAATCAGTGAAGTCAAAGACCTCATAATCTAACCATCCCTCAGAAGCCTTACCCATTAGTAATACTACATCAAGAGCCATGCCTTCTATCTACAAGCCTTTGGAGAGACACTTCATACCCAAACACTGCTGCTTTTAAAAATTAAAAGAAGAAAAAATCCAAAGGACAGTGAGATGGCTCAGTGGGAAAAGATATTTGCTGCCAAGCCTGACGACCTGATCTAGGTCCCTGCCAGCCACATGGTGGACAGAGAGAACCAACTTCCATAAGTTTTATTCTGACCTCCATATGTATACCATAAATAATTATAATAAAATTAGATTAAAAATATCCTACTGGTACTGAAGAGCACGAGGGGCTTCGATGACAGTCTTCTGTCTCAGTCAAATGGGGTTTGGAATGAAGTTGTTTGAACAACTTGGCTCATTGTTTGTTACGTTGAAGACTAAGAAGATGGGCATGGGTATGGCAATGATAGTTGCTTAGAGAAAAATAAGCAGAATAACAATGATGTAGTGGAATTTGAGTGATACTTCAGTTGTAATACTGAAAAGTCTTGTCAGTGTAACGATGGAGGAGGTAGATGACTCTTGCAGTGGTGCCACATGACAGCAGAACCAAGAGGAGATGAGGACCAAGGTATTCAGGGAAAAGATGGAGGGAGGGGAGGGATTGAATGGGAGATGGAGAGGGAGGGAGAGGGAGAGGGAGAGAGGGAGAGGGAGAGAGAGAAAGAGAGGAAGAGAGAGGGAGAGAATACAAGAGGTTTTCCAATGGGAGTTCAGGATTGGTGGGTGGATGATTAGGTTCAATGAAACAGAGGGACAAGGTCTCCAATGTGGCTAATGAGCATCTTCTGGGGGCTTCATAGGAGGTGATGCTAGGCAAGAGTTCCAGAACTTCATCAGAGTCAGGAAGCTGGTGGAGGGCACAACTACAGAAAAGATGAGGTGCTGCAGGACCAGTGGAAAGACATTCACTGCTATGAGAATGATAGTAGGAAAATGACAGACCAAAGACAGCCCAGGCAGCAGACAGACCATGCCCAGGATTGCAAAGCCTAGCTACCTATTAGACATAAAGCTAATTGTAGCTGGAGAATTTCTTTCCAGCTCCCGCCAAGTCCTGCCAGTCCCAGAGCCCACTTATAAAATAAACACACAGACTCTTACATTATTTAAACAGCTTGACCATTAGCTCAGGCTTATCATTTTCTAGCTATTACTCTTATATTTAGCCTATTTCTATCAATCTATACTTTGCCACGTGGCTCATGGCTTATCGGTATGGTACCTTACATCTTCCTTTTCCTGGCGGCAGCTCCAGCCATCTCCCCCTCTGCCTTCCTGTTCCCTCAAATCTCCTCTCTGTTAGTCCTGCCTATACTTCCTGTCTGGCTACCGGCCAATCAGTGTTTATTTATACAGAGTGATATCCACAGATCTTCCCCTTTTCTTCTTTTTCAAAAAGGAAGGTTTTAACTTTTACATAGTAAAATTACATATAACAAAACAATTATCAAGCAAGAATTACAGTTACAATATTAAAGAAGATATCCTATCTATCTTATATTTGTGAGTTTAAGGTCTTATATCTAACTTATCTTTTATCATAACTAAGGAAAATTGTAAGTATCTAGTCTTCAACCACATCAAAGACCTCAGAAGGATATAATACTACCTGAGAAATGGGAGAAGGATGCAAGTAACTTTCGAGAGTCTTGCAGGGTAGACAGAGACAGCTGACAGCCTGGACAGTCATCCAAAGTTCCCTTGTAAAGTTGGGGCATCTGTCTTCAGCCCACAGGCCTAGAGTCTCTCAGTCACTTTTCTCTGTGTCCTGTAGAATGTCTGACAGTTTCCTCTGTAAAGCAGGAACCTGAAGGACCATTTTGTCAAGCAAAGTTCAATGGTCACCTTCCTATGGGTCCTGCATGTCCAGTTGATCAAGCAGTCCAGGCAAGAACAGTTTCTTGCCCAAATGGCTATTTTTGCCAAGGTGAAGTTAAACTCCATATGGAGTGTCTTTGATGTCCATCTTCCTCTCTGAAGTAAATCGGTGCTGCCAGGAACAGACATGTCTCACTGTCCAGAAAGTTGAAATTTTTAAAATATATTAAATGCCATATTCTGTAGGTCTTTGAAGTATTTGAAGATTACCTATCTATCTGAAATATAACTATGTATACCTAGAAGACTTAGCTAACATGGCTACAAATATGATTATCATAGATGACTAATTATTAATCTATTTCTTAATTATACATTACAATTTTAAATGAGTTACATAAACATAATACCTCAAACAAGAGTAGAAATATACACACAGTATAACAAAATCAACTTTAAGTTTGCATCAATAAACTAAAATTTATACCAATGTAAAACATTTTAAACATAAACTAAAATCTACACCAATGTAAAACATTTTAAACAAGTTGTTGCTCTTTAAAAGTAGGTTCATTAATCTACCCTTTTATCATATCTCTATATCCTATATATCTATATCAGCTAATGCTTGAAGTTTAATTGTAGTTGAGAACATTAGTGGATAAACTGCCATGAGATGATGAACTCATAGACATGATGTGTGTATTAGTCAGGGTTCTCTAGAGAAACAAAACTGATAGAATGAATATATAGGATTTAACAGAGTGGCTTTCAAGTTAGTCTGAGTACTCAAACAATAGCTGTCTTCTGAGACTAGATGTCTCAGATGGTCTTAACCATGCTCCAGAATCTTGAAGAAGTAATACCAATAAGGGAATGAACTTCCCTGCAAAAGTGAGGGCAAGCAGACAAAGAGAAAGCACTTCCTTCTTCCATGTCTTTGATATAGTCTGCCAGTAGAAGGTGTGGACCAGAGTTAAGATGAGTGTTCCCACCTCAAAAAATCTTCATGTAGGTTGTGTCTTCCCACTTCACATGATTCAGTCAACAAAAACCCCGACAGGAATATCCCAGCAGCTTGGGTTTTTGTCATGTCTGTGTGTAGTAAAGTAAACAACCAAGAATAGACATCATAGTGTGTCTTGCCACTTCATGCAATTTGTTCACCTGGCAATAGTATTGTGTGATGATTTCCTCATTCACCTCAGTGAAACTGAATGAACAGCCCACACAGTCCTTTTCTCTCATTTTGTGTCCTTTCTAGGGTCTAATGACCCATTAAGGAAACAGACATCAGCATGGATTTCAGTGAAAGAAGTCAGACAGTGGTGGTATCAGAGAGGATAAATCACAGTAAAATGAGCAAACACACAGGGAGAGATTAAATCAGACAGGAGACATTCATTAGTAAATCATGTGGCTACTCACTTGCTAGCCATTATGCAAGGTGCAGTGATATTTATCAGTGATTCAAAGATGACTAAGATTAGGGAGATCAGGAATGGCTCATGAATAAACATTCTACAGGTGAGCATGTATCCTGGGGTCAAAAGCTGTGAGGTTGCACAGGCTACTTAGCATATTTGCACAGGACCTCATAATGTAGTTTGTTCAGTAGAATATTCTGGAGCACAGCTAAGCAAGGCAGGAGAAGACTAAATCCAGAGAGGTAACACTGATTACCAGAGGATTACCTAGGACAGCACGGTATTCAAAGTCAACAGCCATGTATGGCAAAGACTGATTCTAGGCAGTATATGAGGTGGTCCAGAAAACAGAGCGTAATTTATGTGAAGACCACATTTCTGAGAAATGATGGTTGCATGCTTCAAGGGTGGGCAGTATGCTTTAAAACAGTTGATGGTGCCTCAGGGGTTTGTGCATGGAGTTGGCAATGTGAAAGGACAGCAAGAGGATACAGGTATAGAGGGAGTGCTATCAGAAAAATTGAAACATGAAGTGTTTATGCTTTAACTTTCAGGACATTACCAAGGAGGAATAAATGTTTAACATGTGAGGAACACATTAAGTGTTTATGGGAAGAGAGGTGAGGTGGAACAGATCCAAAACCACATAAACTAGGGTGATAAAAACAAGCAGTTGTGTGTTTATTCATTTTGCCAGAAGTACAAGTTGTGAATGGAAATCATTATGTAGAAATATATCTTAAGCTTTAATTTGTAATAAAGTTCAGAGAGAAGGTGCAGGAAGAATGAACTCAGATTAATGTGATGGAGGACTCAATAGAACAGCAATGTTGGGGGGACTAAGGTAAGCACAAGAGAATACAGAACCTGGGAAGAGTTGGTGTTCACTGAGAAGCCTGGAAGAGCCACCATGTGATGCTCGGATGGGTGTGGCCTCTGCATCTCCTCTTGCTGGCTCTGGGAAAATGAGTCCCTGCATGGTGACATGTGACAGAGGAAGGCCTATCAGCAAACTGCCAGAAGAGATAACTGAGAGAGCATGTCTTTGCAGACACCCCCATTAAGTCTATTTCATTCAAGTTTCAACTATGCTGACATCCACTGTATTACATTGAAGAATTTTTTTTTAATTAAAGCTTTGGTTAGCATGCAAAGGCATGAGTTTCATCGCCTTTCATAGATATATTTCATTAGACTTTATTACTATAGATCCCATGATTGCCTGTCTAGTCACCTGTCCCTCCTACCTTATTCTACTGAGTATCCCCTTCTGATCTCACAACAAATTCATCACATTGCTCCTTATTGTTCCTTTCTTTAAACTTCTTTGAACATTTTCTGTTTTATCTCCTAGGCTTCTCCAACTGTTGACCCAAGGCCACATGCAACCATGGGTAGCTACTAATGTGGCCCAAAACAAAATTATAAACTTCCTTAAAATATTAGTGGCATTTTGTGAACATTTATGGTGTGTGAATTTTGTCAATGCCAATGTTATGTCTCAATGTCAGAAGGTTGAACACACCTTGAGTTGCTCACATATGTGGAAGCACTTAGGCTCTGTCAATTCCTCTCCCCATGACCCTTCTCAAATGACTGTAAAGATCTCTCAGATGCTCTGAATTCCTTTCTGGTCCACTCATGTGTGATTTTCTGATCTAATATAAAGACAGTTAACCTTTCCTCATTTTTCTTTTCAGAGTTCACACCAGGCCCTAGCTTAGCAGAAGAAGGCTGAGTAGAAGTGGCTTGAGAGAAGGAGACAGAAGCAAAGTGTTTAGTCTGGCCCCTAACTGTGGGTGTAGCTTGCAAACATGAAGTGTGCTTCAGTTAAAAATTGTTGGGATGCCTCAAGTACAGAACTTATTTAAATATGCAAGCCTAAATTGTACATAGAAGGCATTTTCTCAGTATTTCTTTCAGATGAATTACAACGGCTCATAGGATGTGTTTCTGAAAATGCAGCGACCATAGCTTCAGAAGGTTATCAAGATTAACCTGATTGATGTGCACTGAAGTAGTCAGAATATCCCAGAGCTAGCATTTCCTTCCCTGCACTGCATGCATGGTGGTGTGGATAGTTGGTACAAATGGACAGTTCTAGGTTTCCTTTCTCTATTTTAGAAGACAGAATTGCTCCAAATCAGTGATATACATAGCTTGGTAGTAGTGTTTGTTGCAAAATGTGTTTAGTTATTTTGTAACAGATGATTGTGAATACAATACCTGTAATTGAATAAGGCATGGAGTCTATTAACTATGTGCTCAAAATCAGTTTTCAAGGTAGAAATACCCAGTAGGATAGCGTTCTACTATGCTATCATGCCTGGTGGAAGATCTAAGACAATTATGACTTGAAATATTGATTTTAATTTTAACTTTGTTGAGAAGCTGAGTAACATTTTTAAGTGAAAAATAATCTAAAGTTAAGTGATTTCTATCATATTAAAATAATAACAAATACTATTTAATAAATACTAGAGGAGTAGTAATTTTGTTATTTTCCTCCAAAATTGCTGTTCTCTCCAGTGTTTATATACTAAATGGAATCCGTATCACCTAGAAGTGTCCTTTTAAAGACCAATGTAACACTGTTATACTTAAATATATGTTAATTTTAAAATACATACTAAAGATACATGAAAAATGGTCTGAGTACAACTATTTTCTATTACAGAAATCTTGACCAAGCTGCTTGGATTTGTAACCCTTAAGTGTTTTGTCCTAGAATATTTTGGACTTAGCATGGGAGATGTCTGTTCCAGTTGACTATGAACACCAAATGTTCTTTGTGATGATTGATTGTATTAATCTGTTTGGCCACCATTAGTCAATTATATATTTGTTTTCTGCCATTATTAATCTCAATCTCTAAAATGTTTATTCTATGAGGATGGCTACACGTTCTGTCTCAACATTTTAACTGTGTGTTGACACTATTTTCTTTAGCAAATAAGCTAGGCCTGAAGAACTCACTTGGTTAGAAGAGCAGATCAGATTTTACCACTAAGTGTCTCCTGCCTTGCCAATGGGCTACCTAAAGAATTCTTCTAATCTGCTCTGAGTGTTCAGTTAATTACATACAAATAGCACAGGGAAGCAGCGGAAATGCAGATATTGTAGTTTGATTGTAAAATCCAGCTTCTACTCTGAGTTTGAGAATAAGATATAAAAATGGGATAGAAAGCAGCATTGTAGTGAGGATTCTACAATTTTAACATGGTTCTCCACATTAGTGCCTGTGGATCTAGAATATGTTTAAACCTTCATGATGTGTTTCTGTGCCAGCAAAGTCAATAATAATCACAACCACATAGCATGTTTTATAGGTAAGAATGCAAGGGAAAGATATGATGTACTGTAGGGGCTGACTCTCAGAAGCATTTGTTGTTGTGTATGAAGAATTCTCCTGGAGCATGTAGAGCATTTGCTTATTTGATATATATTACAGCTTGACAAGCCAAAATGCTGCTATTATTTAGGCATTTTACTTACTTGAATATATGCATACTTTTTTCAAAGTGATCTATTTCTTCTAGATATTGTAGCTTGGACTTCATGGAAGCTGCCTCTCATAAAGTCGGTAGAAAACAGGGAGTTTTCTAGACAGCATGTTATGGAAACAGTTGGACACGCTGGGCAGGGGTGATGTCAGCACAGCTTCTACCAAGTATTGGAGTTCTGCAGCTGGTGCTCTTCTGGGTGTCTTTTGTGGTGAGGACTGGTCTCTGAACTCACATGAACCAGGATTTATTTATATATAGGCTCTCCAAGGAGAAGGCCTGCCTTTGAGCATGGCAGCTGGCTCCAGCCAAGGGCAGTGTCCCAAGATGACTTAGAGTTTAGCATTATCATGTAGCAGCTGTGAGTACAAATGCTTCCGACCTTAAGGGGTCTGAGCAACAGCTCACAACACCCCTCCCACTTCACATCTTCCCATTGGCTGGCTGTTTTGGAGATCCTTCAGAAACATTACTCTGTGTTGTTTTTAGAATCCATGGAAGAAATATTTTAGATATTTGTTGTGTGTCTGGAATTTATGGATTTGGATGCAGTGGCTTTACTCAAAAAAACTAGACCAATGCACATGAAGTCCTAGGTATTAACAGATAATCTAGTCTCAAATAAAATGAACTATATAAAGTAAGCAAAATCATACTGAGGGCCCAGCTCCCCCATTTAGGTCTGTTTATATCTCTTAGGAATTTTGTTCCAGAAATATTAGGGAGTTGAACGTGAGGAGCAGAATAGGTATATTATCAAGATACATTGTATACATGCAAGGAATTTTCAAAGAATAAACAAAAATACAAAAAAATAAAACTTAAAATGTGTTAATGAAAGAAAAGGGAAGTTAGGGGTCAGAAATTAATTTGGGGATGGAAATGATAACAAACAGACTAAAGCACCAGCTTCAAAGCAGCATGTCAGAGATGGATCACCTATACTGTGTGCAGAAAGGACAACCGTTGTTGGCTGGATTTTAATTACAATAAGAACTTTACCACCAATTAAAAGGCTGAATACTAGGACAGTCCAAAACCAGCTCTGGGTTTGTTTGTCATGTTTGAACAGCATCGAGAGAATGAGATCCCTAAAAAGGCAACTGAAGAAAGCATCTTACCATATCTCAGGGAAGAGCTGAAAACCGAGCAGGTAGGCATCTTTCAGGACTATGATTTAACTGTCACTGCACCTTTCAAATTTTGGTACTTCAGAGGCAAGTGTGAATTCTTAGGTTCAGAATATACTACTTGACTGAGTAGTAGTCAGTGAATGAGGTCCTGTCAGGCTCCTATGGAGCCTGTAGGCAAAGGGTGTGGAAGATAGAGGTGTTCTTCAGAAGGTACAAGCTTTCTCTTAACTACAATTCCTTGAATCAAATTAACTACTGTGGGTAAACCAGAACAGGAATATTCTTTCTTAACAGGAATAAAAGTCAAAGTGTGTGTATGTGTGTTTTGTGTGTGTGTGTGTGTGTGTGTGTGTGTGTGTGTGTGTGTGTGTATGTCTGTGTGCTGTACGATAGCAACAGAAAAGACAAATGAATGTTAAAATAAGACAAAGACAAATTCCCATTTGGGGGTGACTTAAACACATTTGTTTATAAAATCAATATGATTACATGATTTGTGATTTCCCCTGATTTACCAAGCACAAGATGGAGGAAAACCCAATTCCTAAAATACAGAAACACTGTTGTGTGCTTGTGTGCGCATAGGTGCACACATCCTCAACTAGTCCTCCATTACCCCATCTCATTCCCTTCCAGTCCCACCAATCTTCTTCCTTCTCAGCTCATTCCCCTTCCACTTTCAGGATGATCTTGTTTGTTTGTTTAACCTGATGAGTGCGGTGAGGGCTGATCATATTAGCATGGACAAGGTATTATTTACCATAAGTGGCTTATCATTGGCCCCACCACTGAAGGAAATATCTCCTGCTCCCTCAGCAAAAATTGACTGCCAACAGATTCTTAGGGAGCAGCCGTCCATTGTAAGGCCCTCCACCTACCAATGCTGACTGTCTATAAATCCTCACGGAGGGGTGGACTATCAGCAACTAATATTGGTCATCCATGTTCAAGTAATAGAAAGCTTAGTTCCCTTGTTCATTTAATTGTTTGTATGTGTACAGATTTATTATCCTCGTCCTTGGATTCTGGGCAAGTATCAATGCCATGATAGTTAAAAATAAATACAACTTACTATAGAGGAAGAAGGCCTAAGGACTGGGTAGCTAGCTAATTTGCCAATTACTTTTAATTCTGATCTAACATGAAAATGTATTGTATATTATCTTGCTGAAAGTTTTTCATTCTATACCATACTTAGACTGTTTACAATCTCTAGTCCTCAGTCAATTTACTCATGGTTGTGGTCTCTTGATCTACAGGAACAAATATACTTCAGATTATTTCCTTTAATTAGTTAGGTATACATTGATTATCACACTGAAACAATACTGCAGATGCTATTCTCACCATTCAAAAACTGCACATGCTTCCTCTATATTGCAGCAGTCTTCTGGTTTAATATTTGGAAATAATTTATAAAATAGCATAGACAACTTAAGTGTTCAGCCTGTAATTTTCCTAAATCTGATAGGATGGGATAATAAGCAGCTGAAATATTCTAGAGGTACCTTTCAAGCTCCGGTGACCACAAGGCTACATCCCCAAGCCCAGCCTCTCTTCTAATATGCCAGATGTACTGCATTTTATTGGCAATTTCCATATCCAAGATTGTGACTCTATTTATTTGTGTTTATTGTCATTGTTCCTTTTTTGTGATGATGATAAGAAAACTGGCCCAAGCCCTCCTGCTGCTTCTGTCTTCAGTCAGCGAGCAATGCAGCTCCCTTGACTGGGTCTCTGCATGGCCAATCTTTTCCTGGATACCTGATTTCCAAGCAGATGCTCTTTTTAATTTCATCCCATGTTAATTTTAAATATTTATTCATCGAATGTTTCCAGTCTCTTGCAAACCAGGAGGTGATTTTTCTTCCACATCCACAGTGCTCATTAAATTGTTGCCTCATGGCTCTTTCTTTCAAAGAGGGTTAGTTCAAAGAGGGTAACCAGAGTAGAAGCACTCAACCTAACACCTTCTGAATACACGGTGACTTTTGACTGAAGAAATGAACTGTAATAGAACATGACTACACAGTTGTTATGCTCATGGCTATATGTGAAAGAAAAGAATCAGCAGAGAATGGATTGCCACTTTGTCACTAGTTTGCAAAGAACTTCATAGAATTATCATTTTGTGGGCAATATGGTTTGACTGTTTGGTCTCTCCAGATACATTCTGACCACATAGAGCAGTGAAAGTTCCAAAGGCCAGCTGTTCCCATTCTCTTGTTGTTTGTGGCTGTTTGCCTACACCCATGTTAGGACTAATGTTTCCTTCCTTCTCTCTCCTTCGGTTTGCTAGTCTTCTGACTCCATGGCCTTAGTTTGCTCGGTACTACCTGCCTGCACAAGGCTTTTGTTGTCAACTCATTGAATTTGGTCTCATAGCCAACCTTTCCTTTCTTGATTTCACTGGGACTTCTTTGCTTGCATGTTTGTGCTCAGAAGACATGAGGCCCATGTTGGGCATCTGGGGAAGTACCCACAACTCAAGATCTTAGTACGTACATTAATATGTACATTACCACACAATGTTTCTTTATTTAAAACAAAATTTTATTCATTTTGCACACCAACCACAAACCCCCCTCTCATCTCTCTTCCTGCTCCCCCATAGCCTTCCCCTATTCCCTCCTCCAAAAGGGTAAGGCCTTCTATGGGGAGTCAGCAAAGCCTGGCATATACAGTTGAGGCAGGTCCAAGCCTCTCCCCACTGCATCAAGAGTGAGCAAGGCATTCCACCATAGGTAATGGGCTCCAGAAAGCATGCTCATGTACCAGGGAAAAGTCTGATCCCACTATCAGGGGCCCCTCAAACAGACCAAGCTACACAACTGTCTCCCTAATGCAGAGGGCGTAGTCCAGTCCCATGAAGATTCCACAGCTGCTGGTCTAAAGTTCGTGAGTTCTTATGAGCTTTTCTCAGTTGTCTCCATAGATTTCCCTATTATGATCTTGATGCCCCTTGCTCATAGAATCCCTCTTCCCTCTTTTCGACTGGACTCCTGGAGCTCGACTTATTGCTTGGCTGGATCTCTGTATCTGCTTCCACCAGTTACTGGATAAAGGGTCTATGATGACAGTTAGGGTATTCACCAATCTGACTCCTGGGGTAGGACAGTTCATGCACCCTCTCCACTATTGCTAGTAGTCTAATCTGGGATCCTCCTTATGGATTCCTGGGAATCTCCCTAGCACCAGGTTTCTCCCTTATCCCGTAATGTCTCCCTCTATCAAGAAATCTCTTTCATTGCTCTCCTAGTCTGTCTGTTTCACAGCTCGACCATTCCGTTCCCTCATGTTCTCATCCCTACACCCTCCCCTCTATTGCCCCACTTTGTCCTCAGTTTAGTCATGGTGATCTCATCTATTTTCCCCTACCAAGGTGATCCATGGGTCCTTCTTAGGGTTCACCTTGTTTCCTAGCTTCTCTGGGGCTGTGAGTTGTACTCCGATTATCCTTTGTTTTACATCTAGTATCCACTTATGAATGAGTACATACCATGTTTCTTTCTGAGTCTGGGTTACCTCACTCAGGATAATATTTTCTAGTTCCATCCATTTGCCTGCAAATTTCATGATGTTATTGCTTTTTTTTAACAGCTAAGTAGTACTTCACTGTGTATATGTATCACATTTGCTTTATCCATTTGTTGGTTGAAAGGCATCTAGGTTGTTCCCAGGTTCTGGCTATTAAAAATAATGCTGCTATTAACGTAATTAAGCAAGTGTCCTTGTCCTATGATTGATCATCCTTTGGGTATATGCCTAAGAGTAGAATCATTGGGTCTTGAGGTAGATTGATTCCCAATTTTCTGAGAAATCTCCATACTGATTTCCAGAGTGGCTGTACAAGGGTGCACTTCCAACAACAGCGGAGGAGTGTAGCTAGAATTTTCCTGCGTGGCCCACAGTCAGGACAAATCTCTGTCACTGCCAGTCCCACAGCCACTCAGACCCAACCAAGTAAACACAGAGACTTATATTGCTTATAAACTGTATGGCCGTGGCAGGATTCTTGTTAACTGTTCTTATATCTTAAATTAATCCATTTCTATAAATCTATACCTTGCCACGTGGCTCGTGGCTTACTGGCATCTTCACATGCTGCTTGTCATGGCGGCGGCTGGCAGTGTCTCCCTCCACCTTCCTGTTCTCACAATTCTCCTGTTAGTCCCGCCTATACTTCCTGCCTGGTCACTGGCCAATCAGTGTTTTATTTATTGACCAATCAGAACAATTTGACATACAGATCATCCCACAACAGAGGAGAGTTCCCCTTGCTCCACATCCTCTCCAACATAAGCTGTCATCAGTGTTTTTGATCTTAGCCATTCTGACAAGTGTAAGATTATGGTGATATACTGTGTACCCTAAAAAAGCTTGCCTATGGATAAGAGCACAAAACAAATATAGAGGACAGGTAGTGGTGGAACACACCTTTAATCCTAGCACTCAGGAGGCAGAGATCCCTCTGGATCTCTGTGAGTTCAGGGCCATCCTGGACTACATGAGATTGACTCACTCTAGGAAAGAAACAGAACCAGGCAGTGGTGGCACACACCTTTAGTCCCAGTACTGGGAAGCACACAGGCCTTTAATTCCAGGAAGTGATATAGGTGGGCAGAGAACGGTATATAAGGCGAGAGGAGACAGGAACAAAAGGCTTTTTTCGCTGAGGCCTTTTGGGTGAGGACTCAGGCTTTAAGTCTGAGGATTCATGGAAACAGGATCAGCTGAGGAGTTGGCAAGGTTAGGTTGGCTGTCACTTGCTCTGCTTCTCTGATTTTTCAACATTCACCTCAATATCTGGTTCCAGGTTTTTTATTATAAGACCATTTAAGATTCAAAAAACATAAGATGATATCTCAGAGTCATTTTGATTTGCATTTCCCTGATGAATAAGGATGTTGAGCAATTCATTAAATGTCTTTTGACCATTTGAGATTCATTTATCTGTTGAGAATTCTCTGCTTCAATCTGTAGACCATTTGTTTTTTTAAATTGTATTTGTTAGGTATTTTGATGTCTAGTTTCTTGAGTTCTTTATATATTATGGAGATCAGCCCTCTGTCATATGTGGGGTTAGTGAAAATCTTTTCCCATTCTGTAGGCTGTCTTTTTGTCTTATTTACTGTGTCCTTTGCCTTACAGAAGTGTCTCCACTTCAGAAGGTCCCATTTATTAATTGTTTCTCTTAGTATCTGTGCTACTGGTGCTATATTTAGGAAGTGGTCTCCTATGCCAAGGTATTCTAGGCTACTTCCTACTTTCTCTTCTCTCAGGTTCAGTGTAATTGGATTTATGTTGAGGTCTTTGATCCACTTGGACTTGAGTTTTGTATATGATTATAGATACGGATCTATTTGCAGTCTTCTACATGTTGATATCCAGTTATGCCAGCACCATTTGTTGAAGTTGCTTTCTTTTTTCCATTGTATAGTTTTGGCTTCTTTGTCAAAAATTCATAGGTGTGTGAATTAATGTCAGGGTCTTCAATTCAATTCCATTTGCCCACCTGTAGGTTTTTGTGGCAGTACCAAGCTGTTTTTATTACTATAGCTCTATAGTAGAGCTTGAGGTCAGGGATGACGATACCTCCAGAGGTTCCTTTATTGTCCAGGATTCTGTTAGCTATCCTAGGATTTTTGTTTTTCCATATGAAGTTGAGAACTGTTTTTTCGAGTCTGTGAAGAATTGTTTTGAGATTTTGATGCATTGAATCTGTTGATTGCTTTTGATAAGATTGGCATTTTTATTATGTTGGTTCTAACTACCCATGAACATTAAGATCTTTTCATTTTCTGATATCTTTTTCAATATCTTTCTTCAAGGACTTAAAGTTCTTTACATATAGGTCTTTCACTTGTTTGCTTAGCATTATCCCAAGATATTTTATATTATTTGTGGCTATAATAAAGGGCGTTGTTTCTCTGATTTCTTTTTCAGACCATTTATTATTTGTATGTAGGAGACTACTGATTTTTTTTTGAGTTAATCATGAATCCAGCCACATTACTAAAGATGTTTATCAGCTGTAGGAGCCCCCTGGTAGAATTTTTGGGGTCACTTATATATACTATCATATCATCTGAAAATAGTGAAAGTTTGACTTCTTCCTTTCCAATTTGTATCCCCTTGATCTCCTTTTGTTGTCTTATTGCTCTAGTTAGAACTTCAAGTACTATATGAAATAGATATGGGGAGAGTGGACAACCTTGTCTTGTTCCTGATTTTAGTGGAATAGCTTTGACTTTTTCTCCATTTACTTTGATATTGGCTATCAGCTTGCTGTAAATTGCCTTTGTTAAGTTTAGGTATGTTCCTTGTATTCCTGATCTCTCCAAGACCTTTATCATGAAGGGGTGTTGGATTTTGCCAAAGGCTTTTTCAGCATCTAATTAGGTGATCATGTGGATTTTTTTTCTTTCAGTTTCTTTATATGATGGATTACATTAACAGATTTTCATATGTTGAACCATCCCTGCATCTCTAGGTTGAAGTCTACTTGGTCATGGTGGATGAATTTTTGATGTGTTCTTGGATTTACCAGTATTTTATTTAATATTTTTGCATCAATGTTCATGAGGGAGATCGGTCTGTAGTTCTCTTTCTTTGTTGCATCTTTGTGTGGTTTGGGTATCAGGGTAACTGTAGCCTCATAGAAAGAGTTTGACAATGTTTCTTCTGTTTCTATTGTGTGGAACAATTTGAGGAGTATTGATATTAGCTCTTCTTTGAAATTCTGGTAGAATTCTGCACTGAAGCCATCTGGTTCTGGGCTTTTTTGGGGGGAGACTTTTAATTCCTGCTTCTATTTTCGTAGATGCTATAGGTCTATTTTAATTGTTTATCTGGTCTTGATTTAATTTGTGAATGTGGTAACTTTCAAGAAAATTGTCCATTTCTTTTAGATTTTCCAATTTTGTGACCACACAATGTTTTACCTAAAGGCATTAGCCTATTGTCTGATGAAATGATACCCTACTATGAGTGACCTAGATAAGAAATTGAATTCTTTACAAAACTATAAAACCCAAGCCAGAAGGGTCACAGGAAGGATGTGGAGAGTTGGCAAACAGAACCATGTTCTCTGGTAGATATCATTAGTCACCTTATTTTCTTTGAAATATCCAAGGAAGCCGGGCGGTGGTGGCGCACGCCTTTAATCCCAGCACTCGGGAGGCAGAACCAGGCGGATCTCTGTGAGTTCGAGGCCAGCCTGGTCTCCAAAGCGAGTTCCAGGAAAGGCGCAAAGCTACACAGAGAAAACCCTGTCTCGAAAAACCAAAAAAAAAAAAAAAAAAAAAAAAAAAAGATGAAATATCCAAGGACAAGATCATGTATGACTCCTCAGATGGGTAAGTGCACAAAGCACATGTGTCTAAGAGCATATATCCTCCCCCACTTCCTGTCACTCTCTGTCTGACTCTGAGGACCTTTGCATCTTATTTGCTTCACAAGACCACAAAGCTTTTAAACCATAAATGGAAGCATTTTATGGCTATTATTTAGGAAGCTGTCTATTAAAATTGTCATTTCACGTTTAATGTAAGATACAGTCTCGTTGTGTAGCCCAGGCTAGCTTCAAACTTACAGTGATCCTCCTGCCTCAGCTTCCTGAGTTCTAGGATTATACCTGTGCCACCCAACTTAAATGTATTTACCAATGCTATATATCTTTTATTTTTAACAAATGTTCTCTTTTACTACCTGGCATGCATGACTATATGTGCTTATGAGATACAATGTGACAATTTGATTCGTGAATACATTAAATAATAATTAAATTAGAATAATTAATACATCTATCACCTTAAAATTTTGTCAATTTTTTTATGGTAAAATTTTTCAAAATGAAAGGGGCAATATTTTAAAAGGTTTTCAAATTATCGTGCCACAAAAGACCATCTCATCTTATCGTAAGATTGTTCTTTTCTGTTGGTCAAGCCCCTCCTTACTTTCCTCTCACCTCCCCTGTCTCTTGTAAGCATCATTGTAAGTTCCTCCTGAGGTCCGCTTATATAGAATCTACATGAGTAACATTATGTGCTATTGCACAAGGCTTTCCTAGTAGCATAGTATTCCATCTTGCCATCCAGCACATTGTCCACTCATCTGTTGGTGGACGTTTAAGTACATCATATGTAAATGTTAACAGTCCCGTGATGACCACAGAGAACAGAGGTCTCTTCCATGAGATGGTTTTGTTTCCTTTAGTACATATTAGGAGTGAGATTGGCAGTTCTATTCTTAGCTTTTTGAGGAATTTTTCCACTGTCTTCTGCTGTGGATGATTTATTGATAAATAAAATGCTGATTGGCCAGTAGCCAGGCAGGAAGTATAGGTGGGACAAGGAGAGAAGAGAATTTTGTGGAGTGGAAGGCTGAGGCAGAGAGATGCTGCCGGGTGCCTCCATGACAAGCAACATGTAAAGTACTGGTAAACCACGAGCCATGTGACATGGTGTAGATTAATAGAAATGGGTTAAGATATAAGAACTAGATAACAAGAAGCCTGCCACGGCCATACAGTTTATAAGTAATATAAGTCTCTGTGTGTTTACTTGGCTGCGGGACTGGCGGGTGAGAGAGATTTGTCCTGACCCTGGGCCAGGCAGGACCAGGGAAACTTCAGCTACAGTCTTCCATAATGAGTGCACTAACAGGTATTTTCCTGATTAACTGTGCATAAGAGTTTCCTTTGCAGTCTTCCAAATATTAAGTACTTGTGTATCTGTGTGTGTGTGTGTGTGTGTGTGTGTGTGTGTGTGTGTGTGTATGTGTGTGTGTTTGATTTTGGAGTAATTGTCTTTCTAGCTAGGGAGAGGGCATGTCCATTGTGGTTCTGATGTGCAATTTCTTGATGGTTACTGATGTCAAGAAGGTTTTCATGCCTGTGGTGGCCATCTGTGAGTCTAAGTCTTTTTCTTCAGTTGTGCTGGTTATCTGTAAGCCCTTCTGCGACTTGCCCCTCAATTTGTTAGCCATCTGAGTCTTCCAGGGTCTCCTCACTTCCTCAGTTCACAGAACCACTGGAACTGAGGACTTTTGGACTGTAAAAATCAGATTATCTTAGATCTTTATAAACTAGAATATTAAATCCTTATCAGATGTGTAGTCCACATCTTTTTTTCTCCATCTGAATGTTGTGTTTTAGGGTTTTTTCCAATAGTTGTTTCCTTTGCAGTGGAGAAGTACTTAGTACTATAGTTTCACTTGTCAATCTTGATTTCCATCCTTCTGGAGCCATAGCAAAAACGTCCTTACCTAGCTGGGCGGCAGTGGCACACACCTTTAATCCTAGCACTTGGGAGGCAGAGCCAGGCAGATCTTTGTTAGTTCGAGGCCAGCCTGCTCTACAGAGTGAGTTCCAGGACAGGCACCAAAACTACACTGAGAAACCCTGTCTTGAAAAACAAAACAAAAAAAAAACAAAAAAAAGTCTTTATCTGGGTAATGTCCTGAAGGGTTTCTTAAAAGAGTTTAACATTTGTAGATTTATTTTTATTTGTAGCTTGTAAGAGATAGGAGCTTGTAAGAGATAGGAGCCTAATTATATTCTTCTGCATAATGATAGCAGATTTTTGGAGCATTGTTTATTGAGAGGTAATTTATTTTATTTTTCAATGTGCATTCTTGCCTCCTTTGTTAAAATTCCCATGGTTAAGAATGAGGTTGAATCTCAGTGCCAGAGAGCCTGTCAAACATGTATACAGTAGCCAAGTTCAGTCTTCAACACTGCTTCACACACACACACACACACACACACACACACACACACACACACATTAGCATAAATGTGTAAAGTTACTTTTGGATTCCGTATTCTGTCCTGCTTTTCAGTGTCTATTTTTCTGCCAATTGTTTGTTATTTGAGTTTGAAGTCAGGTGATGTAATGATTCCCATTTTCTGTTTCACTTATTTCTGGGATTTTTTCTTTTTCAAGTTGAATGCTCACAGTGTCTAAATGTAGTATGGAAATTATGTGGATTCATGTCCTGTGCCACTGCTGATTTTCCTTTAAAAACATTTGAGGGCATTGTTAGCACCCAGAAGCACATATTTCAGAAGCTACAGAGAATATAGATTGTGATAGCAAAAATTCAAAGTGAGAAGATAGAGGTAAAATGAACCATTTTATTTTCCCTTAAGCCAGAATTACTTGATTATGATAAGTTGTTATTATTACAAGGTATTTTTAGTAAGCTTTTAGGTCAACACAAGGTAAAACATATAATATACATACCAAAAATAAAAATTAAACACAAAGAATCATGTGCACCAGAATGAAAATCAGTGAACAACAAGGAAGACACTGTAGAGAAGACAGAAAAGAACACCCTGCAAGACAAACAGGAGAAAAGTAGCACCATCCGGGTGCTAAGTCCTCAACAGACAGAATTCCTTTAACGTAAACAGTATACATTTTCTGAATGAGTGGCATGCAGCAAAGGAGTTGGTAGAAATGGAAGATTCAGTGTATGTAGTCTAGGAAGATAACTTTACCCGAAGGAACGAGGCTGAAAGACCATGAATGACAAAGGACATTCTGTGCCAATGGAAACAAAATGAGAACAGGAAGAAATGCAGATAAAACAGACCAGGTCAGAACTATGAATCAAGGCAAACACGGCCGTTATGTGTTGGTGGAGGCTTCCAAACAGCAAGACTACATCAGTGTAAATACATTTGCACCCACCACTGACACATCAGAACACACAGGCAAACATTAGGAGACTGAAAGATATGTTAAATCTAGTGCAAAGACAATAAAGGGACTAGTCCAGAGTCACGCAGACAGAAATGTCAGCAAGGAAATAAAGGGTTCTTAAAAGAGCTATTCACATGTTTTTAAACCAATCCTAAAGCTAAATATAATGAAGTTTGCAAGAAATATGCTTCTTCCAAAAATGTGCTCCACCTTCAACTTGAGAATTGTTCTCTTAGCATTAAAACAAATAATGGTGCTCTTGAAATATTGAGAACATTCAGAGATACTCTGTTTTAATGGAGTTTGCCTTCGTGGCCCGAAGTGCTCTTTTTTTCTTTTTTCCTCCCCAAAACATATTTATTCTCTGGCAGCATCAGAGGATTTAGCAAACTGAACGCACTGTTTTAACTTAACCCTGCCTTGTCCTCATCTAGCTCATCATTAATTTTAGTAACTTATAAGCAAGACAAATCTCACACTTCACAAAAACCATGGAGCCCATTCATTTCAAGGAGCCAGTGTTGCCACCATGCCCTCTGTCACTGGGGAGGATGGGGTATGTTAACACTTAGGTCTCCTACCTGGGGGAGCAGAACATGTGGAGGCTGTGGAGCATGCACTTTACATTCCCTGAAGTCTCTGTCACATGTTGTAGTAGCTCTGATTGTAAATCAATTCCATTTCTAGCATTATAAGAAGGCTCCTGTTGTTTAAATCCATGAAGGCTGCCCTATGGCCTTTCCACAATATCATAAACAGTTGTGGTCTAAACCAGCCAAACATCTCTGCTAAGCCTAGAGATCCATTCAGGGAAGAATTGAATAGGAAAGCCATATATTTCTTTATTATTCATGGTTAGTATTTATTTTTAATTCCTTTACACTAAATTTAAATATCACATTAAACAGAGAACTGTACATGTAAATGGGTGATGTGGTGTTGGACAGAGTGTATGCTGTGTAATGCATGGGTAGGTTTAAAGACATCTATCTCCTCAAATACTTATCATTTCTCCAGGATAATAAGTTTAAGAGAACTTTCTTCTAACTTCTTGAAAGGATTACTCCTACATACAGTCCCTGCTTTACATTAGTCCACTCCAGAACTCTGTTACCTATGATGAAGCACCCTTGACTAACCTATGCCCAGCCTTCCTTTGGTACTGCCCTCCTGCCTCTGATAAATATCACTCTATTCTCAACTGATAGTATTACATTCTAGAGATGTAACTGTCTCATGCAGAGCAAAAAAGTATAATCTAGCCTAGCTTGTAATAGCTGCTCTCAAAAAGGGAACCCAATGCAAAGGAGGACTGACCTGTTTATAGAGATACAAAGAACCTGAAGAATGGAATGTTGATGACATTGTTGAACCATTGGAATTTCAAGTTACATGAACAATGGTTGCATCCTGTATCACTTAATATCAAAACCACTTGATGTGGTTACACCATTTGGTTTGTAATTAAGTTATTCACACAAGATTATTGTATAAAAAATGTCCCATGATTCTAAAAATTAAATGACCTTGGACCTCCCTGCAGCTGGAAAGCTTCCACTCTTGTGAGCTAAATTATTTTATTGATGTAAAAGTTGACTTGCTTAATTCAGCTTAAACTGTTGGCTTGTGTTTGTGAAGAATCCTGTTTAACTATGAGCCAGATTCCCCTTGAAGGAGACCCAGGGTCCACAAAGGTTGGGGAGCTGAATCAGGCTAGAGTTGTTGTCTGCTGAACCTGCGTTCTGAGGGTGTGGATGTGGATGGTGTTAGAATAAACTTTGGAGTCAGCTCTCTCCTTCTATTGTGTGGTTCCCAGGAATCAAACTCAGGTCATCAGGACTTATAAGCCTCATCCTGATGAAAAAATTAAATGCAGTTCTTTACCTTTAAAAATAAAGATACATGCAAACTTTCAATTGCTGAAATTTTAGTTATTCTACACAATTCAGTAAATACTGCTAACACTGTACTTAATCATTAAAGTAGACATTTAAGGAGTGCATAAGAGGTATATGCTTATCACAGTTACTCAACATTGTATCATGGTATAAACTAAAATAATAAGATAAACCATAGTATTTAACAAGCATGTATTACAAAGCTTTTCACATACATGTAAAATTTAAAGAAGTATTTTTCCTCAAATCCCATGATTTATCTTTTTAATTCATGTTTCATTTAATACTCATACATGCATTTAATGTGTTTTAATCAAATCCACCCAATTATTTCCCTACAATTCCATTCATATGCCCCTACCACTTTTCTCTCCCAACTTCATATGCTAGTTTCTAATTATTTAATATCTACTGAGTTCCATTTAATTCTGCCTATACATTCATGAGTATGGACCTGTCTATGGGAGCATGACTCCTCTTGGGTTAAGGAACCCTGTAGAAAATACAATAATTTCCCTCTTCTCATAGACATAAGTCATGTGTATCTTCTTAGATGGAGTGAGACTCATGAGTCCCTCCGCATGATCCATGTTGGGATATTTGTAGCTTGATCTTGTACAGGCTTTGTGTTTGTGGTCAGAGTCACTGTGAGCTCATATTGCAATGATGCTTTAACACCTGGCAAATACTATTTCAGGGCAGGTGTCCACTTCTGAATCTGTCAGCATTCCTGCCCCTTCCCTCTTCAGTGATGCCAGAGACTTGGATTGAGTGTGTGATAAAGATGTCCCATTTAGAACCAAACATTCCATATTCTTTTATTCTCTGCAAGATGACCATTTTGATCTCTTTATTAATCACCTTCTATTGCAGAAAGAAACTTATCTAGTAAGGGCTGATGATTCACTGGTTTATGGGCATAAAGATAAGAACTCTGAGTACAGATCAATATTATGACCATTTAGCAGAATAATATGATGCAGTTCTCTGGTAGGGCCTATGACCTAGCCAGCCAGGATTTTTTTGTTTGTTTGGCCAAGTTAACATTAGATGGCATGAATTCTTTCATGCAGAGAGATCTTTAAATCCAGTCAAAAGTGGTTGGGTTTTCCCATAGTATTATGTTACTATTGCATCATTGGACCTACCTTACCAGACCATAGGTTATCTTTGCTAGCAGGTTCACAGTTGAGAAGACTGTTACTGGCTTCTCTTCCCTGGTAGTGTTCACAGAACATTCTGGCACTGTGGGTTTTATCCAATAAGAAGGAAACTACCATCTTGATTTTTCCTGGTCTTATGTCTGAGCCTTTTGGACTGCATCAGAGTCTAGAAGGTAACCAAAAGCAACAGCAATAGGTTGTAATGTTTTAGGGCATCTGCAGGACCCCATTGACCAACAACCCACACCTACTGCTATTTTTTTATCTGAAAGTCTGTGGTATCTAGGAGAGGAATTGTTGCCTCACTATAGAGTAACTCTAATTACATTCCTTAATATATGACTGTGTATATATTTTGAGAACCTTCTACAATTTGCAAAGTTCCTTAGTTATCACTCCTCATCGTCTCTTCTAGCCAGCTCCCATCTCCCATCCTGTTTAACTTTTCTTGTCCTATTATTCTGCTTTCTCCATTCATACCATTTGCATTCTATCCCTATTACCATGAATCCACCTGCATGACCCCTCAGTAGTTCCCTATCCTCTATCAGACTCTAAACATACACATGTCTGAAGATCCAAAGGAAGAGTTCACTTATGAGGCAGAACATGTAGCATTGGTCTTTCCAGGTCGAGCTCCACACTTGAAGTCAACTTAGTGTTCTACTCTAATTTCTGTGCCACATGTCTAGCAATGCTCTTTATCATTATAATATATATAAAGTTTGGTGGTGTGGGATAATTTTTTGTATACTATGAAGATGAGTCTCTGTTTTACCTCACCTAAGATGCCTTCTGATTGGTTTAATAAAGAGCTGAATGGCTAATAGTTAGGCAGGACAAGATAGGCAGGGCTTCCAGGGAAAGAGAGGAGCTCAAAGGAAGAATCTGAGAGGTGAGGATTCTCCAGGGAGACGCAGGAAGTTGGACATACTGTACTGAGGAGAAGTATTGAGACATATGGCAGAATGTAGATTAATATAAAAGGGTTAATTTAATTTGTAAGAGCTAGTTGTGTATAAGCCTAAACTAAGGCCAAGCTTTCATACTTAGTAATAAGTCTCTGTCTCATTATTTGGGAAGTGGTGATCCAAAGAAAGTCCAAATACATTTGATGTTCGACGTCAGGCACTTAGGGTCTAAAAACAGATGGTATACTGCTCAGCTGGAAACTAGGTAGAAATGCCTGTTGTAGTTCTGCCCAACAACTTCCCAGAGCTGGGTGGGTAAGTACAGCTCCTGACCAGTGATGTCAGGCATAAAGCTGGGCTCTCACAGACCTGAGGGGTCAGAGACAGCAGCCAGCACCACGTTCTAAGTAAAGCCACAAAGGGAACCTGCAGACACACAGAAGGGCTTTGCAACATTTTTGCAACAATTTCCTGGAGCCGGGCATGCAGAAAGCTAGGTCCAGATGAGAAAAACTCTGAGCAGGTATAGTATGCTTAAAGATGTGTTTAGGAACTGAAAAAAGAAAAGAAAATGAGTAAAGTCTTTAAAAAGAGAGTAAAGTAATATAAAAAGGAATGAGCCACATGAAGATGAGAAGTATTCTACAGGAAGCTTGGATCCTATATAATGCATTATTAATTTAAAATGTTTAAATGCTAATGAACAAAAAATGACAGCTGCTGAGAGACATTGGATTTGGAAAAAAAAAGCTACTAATTTTAATCATCCAATATATTTTAAGGATGTCTTAACTTCATAATGAAAGTCAGGAAATTAATTGCATTGGAGGAGAGGTAATGCTTTTATTTCCACAGGAAACAAAGAATTATGGACTCCCTCAGAATTATTAAAGGTCGGGTTTGACTAGGGGAGAACTCCTGAAAATCTTGGATGCAGACATGAAGGAAGAGAATCAAGAAGAAAAACTACAGGACAGGTGACATATATGCTGATGCCTCTACATGGAAACAGCTGAGACTGGATGAAATATGATAAATCTTGTTGGCTACAGAGTCTTCATGGCTTATTATTATATGCCATTCTTTAATATAACATGGATGCAGATTTATATTACAGTTTATTTATGCAGTGCAAGCAGACTTATAATGTTGACAGATGCCTTTTACTGGCTCAAGCATAGAGCAGACAATCATCTTCAGCTAATTTGTGCACACAGCACATTCCATACTCATGTTCATGCATATAATGTATGTAACTTTGTGAAGTTTGTGTGTTCTCAGGGGAAAAAAAGACCATATGCCAATGAAAACAATTAGCCCAGGTGATCCAGCCTCTCAGAATGCCTCCCTTGTCATTCCCTCAAAATTCTACATCCAGAGTAACTTCAAAGTGGCTAGCTAAGATGGTCCCAGACTAACAGGCTATTCCAGCCAGAACTTCAGATAAGCTCTGCACTTTCCCATCACACAAAGAGTGGACAACAAATGATACAGCCAGCTCCCCCAGCACTTGACCATTATCTCAATTTTCTCAGGGTCTGCTAAAGATGCTGTTATCCCCAGACAACAGGAAGCAGTGTAGAGAATGTGACATCCACATTCCCAAAAGGTGATGAGGGTAGTTTTTGGTCATGTCATGGGTTATGGTTGTTTGATATTATTTAGGGGGGTTAGTTGCAAGTTGTTACTGGTCATGTTCAGGGAAGAAGCTAAACAAAGGAGGTTAGATTAAGACATTTCTTTCTTTCTTCCTTTTTTATTTCCTGTATTCTTCTTTCTCTTCTATCTGGTGTTGAAAAAAATAAAGGTGGAGATAAAAAGAAAGAAAGAGGGAATATAGGAATGATAGAAAAAATGGATATATTATTGAATCTATTAAAAAGGAACTACTAGTCTCAAATATTTTACTTTGGTATGGATTTGTGTAAATTGATACAAATTTAAGTTTATTTTTGTTATAACATAACTATATATATATATATATATATATATATATATATATATATATATATATATACACACACACATTCTTGTTTAAAGCATTGTACCTATGCAGCTGATTTTCAAATATAATGTAAAGTTCTATTCCTTGAAAGTTATTGTTACAAACTGTATAGCATAATTAAGAAATGCAGATTAGTAGCCATCTATAACAATCAAACTTGTAGTCAATTAAGGTATTTTTTTAAGATTAAACAGATACATTGTAGGCATATAGGTGGTCTTCAAATACTTCAGAGATCTACAGAATATGATATTTATGACATTTTAATAACATAAGTCTTTTCATGACAGTGAGACATGTCTGCTCCTTGCTGCACCAATCTACTTCAAAGAAGAGGATAACATCAAAGAACCCCCATATGGAGTCTGCTTTCAATGTGGCAAAGCTAGCTACTGGGCAAGACACTGCCCTTGCCTTTACTGGTGACAGTATGTTCTCCAAACTGGACAATCTGTACACAAATGAAGTTGACTGCTTATATTTGCCAAGACAAGGTAGGCAAGTCCTTCAAAACTCCTGCTAAACAGAAAAGTCTGCCAAATATTCTAGACTTGCAGGTCAAAGACAAGATGGATGCTCAAACATTGCAGAGGAACCTTGGGTGACTGTCCAGGCAGCCTGCTGTCTTTATCATTTCTCACAGTTTTGGGAGTTGCTTGTTCACACTTCCCATTTATTCAGGTAACATTTTATCCTTCTCAGACCTCTGATAGGGGTGAGCACTCAATTAGTTATAGTTTTACAGTTTTTCTTGTTACCAAATTTAGAAAAGAAACTTACAAAAGAGATACAAAGTTTAAAAGGTTGAGAGACATAAAAACTTAAGTTGTGTTGCTAGAGTTTTCCTGCCTTGCCCACAGTCAGGACAAATCTCTCTCACCTGCCAGTCCCACAGCCGCTCAGACCCAACCAAGTAAACACAGAGACTTATATTGCTTACAAACTGTATGGCTGTGGCAGGCTTCTTGCTAACTGTTCTTACAGCTTAAATTAATCCATTTCCATAAATCTATACCTTGCCATGTGGCTTGTGGCTTACTGGCATCTTCACATGCTGCTTGTCATGGCAGTGACTGGCAGTGACTCCTTCTGCCTTCCTGTTCTTTCTTTTCTCCTCTCTGTTAGTCCCGCCTATACTTCCTGCCTAGCCACTGGTCAATCAGTGTTTTATTTATTGACCAATCAGAGCAATTTGACATACAGACCATCCCACAGCAAAGTTGTTTACCTAAGAAAATACTTTAAAATCTAAAAAGATGTTTTTAGGTTGGTAATATAAGTTACATTAGAAAGTGGTTTTGATAAAAACTTTGGACTCACCAAGAAAGGCTAGATAATAGAGCAATTTCTCTGAAGTTGCCAAATACAAATGGACTGGATATGTGAATGTGATTTTTACCTGATAATTGTTCTTATTATGTATAAGTTTACTGTGTTAGAGTTAAAAATCTTTCCTTTTTATTTAGACAAAAATGGAGAAATGTTGTAGGATAATCTTTTTGTATACCTTGAAGATGTGTCTCAGTTTTACCTCACCTGTCTAAGGCACCTTCCAATTGCTTTAATAAAGAGCTGAATGGTCAATAGCTAGGCAGCAGAAGATAGATGGGACTTCTGGCAAAAGAGAGGAACTCAGGAAGAACCTGAGAGGCAACGATTTGCCAGTAAGACACGGAGGAAGTAAGATCTACTGTTCTGGGGAGAGGTAACAAGCCACATAGTAGAACATAGATTAATATAAACAGGTTAATTTAAGCTTAAGAGCTAGTTGGGAACAAGCCTAAGCTAAGGCCAAGATTTTATATTTAATAAGTCTCTGTGTCATTATTTGGGAGTTGGTGGTCCAAAGAAATTCCAACTAGAGTTTGGTTGATTTTGTTTAAATTAGCATCATTTAGATGTCTATAGCTTTTCTTTTACAAAAATTTTGAAATATCAATTTCATTTTTTAAAATCAATTTAGTAAATTTTTAATATCAATTTTTATACAGTAATCTTTAGCATTTTGAGTCATCATATGGGGAGATGTCACTTTCCATGTATGATTCATAATATATATATATATATATATATATATATATATATATATATATATATATATATATATATATATAGAGAGAGAGAGAGAGAGAGAGAGAGAGAGAGAAAATTAAGAATTTTGGGTTTCACAAAATCTTGAGTATAGTTTATATTTTGTTTTCACCATCTAGTTATTTGGATGAAATAAGGACATTACTGATAATAGGGAGATGCCTGTCTAGATTCAAAAGTTTGCTTAATTTTTCTTCTAGAAGGAAATTAAATCATCTGAACTGAAACTATGATGTACATTTCTGCTATGGCATGTGGAGCAGGATAACTTTGTGGATGTCCTCTGCTCGATCGTTCAGACATCAGTCAATGCTTTGGGTAGTGGCCAGATCTCCTAATTCAGTACAACATTCCCTCTCCTGTGGGAATTCTGGGTTGAGGAAAGCATTCCCAGAAGTAAAGAGTTTTAAATGTTCACCATCTATTCATACCATCATTATGTTGGCTAAGGTCCTCTGCAAGCATTTGCATTTAGCAGCGGAAAGATACATGTTTTTCTCCACACATTCATGACTCCTTTGCTTTCAAATTGTTTCTCTACTTTTATACATTTTCATCTTATTTCTGGACCAAGGAAGCCTATCACCTTCACCCACTGAAGTTGTAGATTTCTGCTGCCTCTCTTACAAGGGCCAGCATGTACATAAACTCACTGTGCCATCCATGTAGCAGAAATTACCCATGAAAAAATGCTTACCAGGCATTGCTGGTTGTTGCATACTTTTCCATGTTTATAAAGTGTATGCTTTCATTTTAACAATTTCACATTCCTTTATACTAGTTATGTGATGAGAATAATAATTTAAAACTCATGTTGGTATTATCATTGATTGTGGTATTCTGATGAAATTTTTGTAAGTCTTTGCAAAAAATTATATGTGTATTTAGAAAACTATACTTACTGCATTTCAAAACCATTTCTATTTCTCTCAAATGCTCTCCTCTTTAAAGCCTCATTAAAGTATGGCTTTCCCCCAGAAATCCTATCTGTAACTTGGGACCTTCTTTGGATGTACAAATAGATTATTCCCTTTAGCATATCCCTCCAGTATTCTTTTTATCACACACGCAACGATTCCCTTCTTAACCACTACATGATCTGTACCATTTCTAGGGGAGAGATGTGGACCTTGCACATGGTTTACCATTTGTGTTACATTGCAGAATCGATGGAACATGCAGCGTGGTTTGGTGCATATCAGTCTGTCTCACCGAGAATATTTAAGAAACCATTTTTTCTTTGAAACTAGTAACTGTTTAAGGTTTTTTTTTTTAAGTCATTGAAATGCTTTTTGTGGTAATATTTTCTTTGGTTTTAACTTTAATTTTCTGCATCACTAATTTTGGAGATTCTTGTAAGATACTTATTATTCATATAATCCCACAAAGGAAAAACAATGCATTACAGAATTTCTAGTTGGATCCTGGAAGCAACAGGTAAGTTGTTTGGGGAATGTGCTGAGGATATAGTCCATGTAGTTTAATGTAAGCCTATTTCTTGACTGTGTTCACAAGAGGGGGAAGTGAGTGCCATAGCATTGGCCTACAGCTTTTATTTGAAGTTCTGATAGAAACACTGTCAGCATGTGAATACGCATCTAACCAGAGCATCTGTTATTTCTTCTTTCCTTCCTTACACACACTGAAATAGGATTTCTGAAGAATTTAGAGCTACATTTTGCCTTTCCATGATGATAAGGAAGTACCTCTTGCTGACCTACTCATGGTTAATTCTTTTAAAAATATTTGATTATGTTTATTCTTAAGACATAGAGATACTTATTTTTGTTTATCTTAGCTCTTGCTGCCTTTACTTTGGTTCAGGTTTCCTATCGCACTTCTAGTCCTATCATATTTAAGTATCTGAGATTTTTCTGTACAGACACCATGTGGTAGTTTGAATGATTAGTCATAAAGGAGTAGCACTACTTGAGAAGGATCAGGAAGTATGGCCTTGTTGGAGAAAATATGTCACTTGAGTAAGCTTTGAGGTTTCAAAAGCCCCTGCCAGGCCTTATCTCTCTCTCTCTCTCTCTCTCTCTCTCTCTCTCTCTCTCTCTCTCTCTTTGCCTGTCAATCAGGATATAGCTTCCAACTACTTCTTCAGGATTATGTCCCCCATACCTGCCTCCATGATCTCCACCATAATGAAAATGGACTAAGTCTCTGAAACTACAATAAAACCTCTGATTAAATTCTTTCTCTGATAAGAGTTGCCTTGGACATGGCATCTCTTTACAGGAAAAGAAGAGTAACAAAGACAGAAATTGTTACTAGGAGTGGGATACTTATGTGATAGGCTTGACTATGTTGTTTGTTGGAGAAATATGGAAGACTTTGGGTCTTTGGTCTAGAAAAGTGGTTGGATGCTTTAAGGGGGACTTAATGAGCCATCCTTGTTGTAGTGGGTAGCCATTCCAGCTTTGATCTGGAAGTTCCAACCCCCATTGAGACTTCGGCAACTGTCACGCCTACAAGGCGGGGCGAAAGGAGGCGCCTGGGGACCTGAGATCTGGATCGGTGGGCTCTCTCTCGGTTGCGGGAGCTTGGACTGGAGAGGTGTACCAAGCAGAGCTCCAGAGAACACCGCTGGACTGCGATA
This sequence comes from Peromyscus californicus insignis, assembly GCF_007827085.1. Lineage (NCBI taxonomy): Eukaryota > Metazoa > Chordata > Mammalia > Rodentia > Cricetidae > Peromyscus > Peromyscus californicus. Next base: position 133,970,598 of record NW_026294617.1, on the reverse strand, counting down.
CACCTTCCCCAGACTCCGCGACCTACCTATCCCTTAATTTGTAAGTTACGCCATTAAATAAATCTCCTTTTATCTACGTGGAGTGGCCTTAATAATTTCACCAATACTTGTAGCATGAAAAACAGTGCTGAGAGTAATTTGAACATGGAGGTAAGACTCAAATTTTTCATAGGAGAAGAAAAATAGTAAGTGGCCTTGAGATTATTCTTGTGATGTTTTAGCAAAGAATATGGCTGTTTTGCCCTTGTCCTAAAATCTGCCTGAGGTTAAATGGAAGAATTTGAATTAATGGCATTGACAGAGGATATTTCAAGACAGCTTATACTGACTGTTTCATGTGGTTGTTTGTGGTCACTGTATGCAAATCTATAGTAAAAAGGAGAAAGTGGAACAAGGAGAAATACAAAATGTACAGTTTGAGGATAAAAGGAGCACTGGGAAGCGTAATGGAACTAAGTCCTGCTGTGGATATCACTCTGTATAAATAAAATGCTGATTGGCCAGTAGCCAGGCAGGAAGTTGTAGTGGAGGATCTAGCTCAGTCAGTAGAGCATGAGACTCTTAATCTCAGAGTCGTGGGTTCAAGCCCCACGTTGAGAACCAAATGTAGATGTAACCAACCGTCTTATTAAATAAGAAACACAGAACCAATGCAAAGAAGAAAGCCAAGAGGTCAGAGCTAAGAGCTAAAACCTTACCCTTCCTCCTGTGGTAGTCCTACCTCTCTGAAAGAGAGCTACTTCCTGTGTTAAAGTCTTTATATAGACTTTCTGTTCTGCCTTCTCATTGGTTGTAAGCCCAACCACATGACTGCCTTGTCACTGCCAGTCTGTACAGACTTTCAGGTCTTCTATGGTTGGTATTGAGAGTAAAGGCATGTGTATCCAATGCTGGCTGTATCCCTGAAAACACAGAGACTTACCTAGCTCTGCCTACCAAGTGCTGGGATTACAAGCATACACTACCACTGCCCAACTTTTCTATGGCTTGCTAATAGCTCTGACCCCTGGGCAACTTTATTTATTAATATACAAATAACATTTTAATACAAATAAAATATCACCATAGGAAGTATAGGCAGGACAAGGAGAGAGGAGAATTCTGGGAAGTGGAAGGTTGAAACAGAGAGATGCTGCCAGCGGCTGCCATGACAATTGAGATGTAAAGTACCTGTAAGCCACGAGCCACATGGCAACTTATAGACTAATAGAAATGGGTTAGTTTAAGATATAAGAACAGCTAGCAAGAAGCTTGAGCCATTAGGCCAACCAGTTTAGATAATATAAGCATCTGTGTGTTTATTTTATAAGTGGTCTGCGGGATTGTGGGAGGCTTGGTGGGACATGGAGGGAAACTCTTCAGCTACATTTGGCACCCAATGGCTCAAGTTTCCACCTTAAACCTGAGAATATTTAATAAGCAATTCTAAACAGAGCCAAAACCAGGTTCCTGCTTCATGTCTCATACAGGTGACTAGATGCCACAACATGCAGGCTTGAGCTACTCTATGGCAGGTTCAAGACATGTGGCCTTGACCTATTCCTGCCGAGTTACACAGAAGTTTCTGTAAGCCATGCAACATGGTACATGGTGGATATATTCATTACTAATAAAAAAAAAAAGAGGTTTCTGGGCTACATGCTGGTTTGATAGAAGCATAGACCCACTGTTTCTGAGAGTTGATGGGCCCCAGAGCTAGCGGTAAAAGTACCACCACCATGTTGGGAAGCTGAGGTGGGCAAAGCCAGCAGCCACAGCACCTTTTCAGTCTTAGAATGTTACAGTTCAAAGCAATAGTTACACAATAAGGCAGATTCAGTTAAAACAACACTTTAAATGGTTTACATGTGTGTAAAAATGTACATAGGCTTGGAAGAGAGAGAAAAAGGAATATATGCAGTTATATAAACAAATTGTTTTTAAAAATAAAGTCTTTATAAAGACAGTAAAGGTAGTATAAAAAATAAGCCACGAAAAGTTGGATATTACACAGAGAATCTGGATTGTGTTGTCTTTGGGATTCTTAACTGCAGAAAAACATTTGATTGTAAAAGCTATTGAGTTAAGCCAATATGTATATTTTAAAGATACCTTGACTTCAATATTTGGTTCTAAGGATATATTGCTTTGGAAAGGAGGCTCTGCTTTTGTTTCCACAGAAAGCCAGAGGCTGTAGATTTGTTCCACATTAAGATACATCAGGTTTGACCAGCCAGGACCCCCTGAAAGGTCTCCGAAGACACCATGGCCCAGATCATCCAACATCCAGAATGGTTTTAAGGCAATTGGCTCAGACAATACAGCCTCACGGACTACCCCATAAGCCTAAAATTTTCTTTGTGTCCCCATAAGATACAGTGCCCCCATCCAGCAGGAAGTAGTAACAGAAGCTATGCCCAAATTCCCAAATATACCAAGCTTGGTTTGGAGATGGAATTGGCTCACTCCTTCTCTAAACCCAGACATATTGCTAAAAGAAAAGGTTTAAATATTCTTGTGTCCCAGATCAGAAGAGCCCTCTGGTGTGTAACAGAGAAAAACCAATATTTTTATTTAAAAAAGGTTGATTATAAATGTGATCTCTTCCTAAAGAAGAAAAGGGGATATAATATAGATATGATAGGATGAAAGGGTAGATTATTGAATCTACTTTTAAAGAGCAACTTGTTTAAAATATTTTACATTGCTATGGATTCTATTTTATTAATAAAAGTTTAAACTTAAGTTTTTTATACTGTATATATATTTCTATTTTCATTTGAGGTATTATGTTTATGTAACTCATTTAAATTGTAATGGAACAATTAGTCTTCTATGATAGTCAAACTTGCAGTCATGTTAAGTTTTCTAGGTATACATAGATATAATTCAATTAAGTAGGTAATCTTCAAAAAATTCAGAGACCTACAGAATATGGCACTTAAAATATTTTAAAAATTTAGACTTTATGGACAATAAGACATGTCTGCTCCTGGCAGCACCAATTTACTTCAGAGAGGAGGATGGGCATCAAAGACACTCCATATAGAGTTTATCTTCGCCTTGGCAAACATAGCCATTTGGACAAGAAACTCTTCTTGCCTGGACTGCTTGATAAAAATGTATCGACTGGACATGCAGGACCCATAGGAAGGTGACCACTGAACTTTGGTTGGCAAAATGGTCCTTCAGGTTCCTGCTTCACAGAGGAAACTGCCAGACATTCTATAGGACACTAAAAAAAGTGACTGAGAGACTCTAGGCCTGTGGGCTGAAGACAGATGCCCCAACTTTACAGAAGAACTTTGGATGACTATCCAGGCTGCCAGCAATCTCTGTCTACTCTTGCAAGACTCCTGAAAGTTGCTTGCATCCTCTCATTTCTCAGGTAATATTATATCCTTCTGAGGTGTTTGATATAGTTGAAGACTAGATAGTTATAATTTCCTTAGTTATGATAAAAGATAAGTTAGATATAAAACCTTAGACTCACAAATATAGGATAGATAGGATATCTTCTTTAATTTTGCCAAATACAAATAGACTAGATATTGTAACTGTAATTCTTGCTTGATAATTGTTTTGTTATATGTAATTTTACTATGTAAAAGTTAAAACCTTCCTTTTTGAAAAAAAAGAAAAGGGGAAGTGCTGTGGATATTGCTCTGTATAAATAAAATGCTGATTGGCCAGTAGCCAGGCAGGAAGTATAGGTGGGACAAGGAGAGAGGAAAATTCTGGGAAGTGGAAGGCTGAGACAGAGAGACACTGCCAGCTGCTGCCATGACAAGTGAGATGTAAGGTGCCAGTAAGCCATGAGCCATGTGGCAACTTATAGACTAATAGAAATGGGTTAATTTAAGATATAAGAACAGCTAGCAAGAAGCTTGAGCCACTAGGCCAACCAGTTTAAATAATATAAGCATCTGTGTGTTTATTTTATAAGTGGGCTGTGAGATTGTGGGAGGCTTGGTAGGACATGGAGGGAAGCTCTCCAGCTACAAAGTTCAGTGTTCAAGGAGATAAAACTTTTACAGAAAAGTCTGGTGTTAAGTGGAATAAAGGAAGTGGTGATCTCAGGTCAATATCTCATTCACTTAAGCTTCCAACCTATGAACAGGAATTAAAGGAAAGCTTAAACAGTGATGAAAACCATTGGGAAAAGAATGCTGATTCAGATGTAACTGGATGTGGGGGGCTAGTTCCAGTCCCATCAAGTATCAGAACATGGCAGCTTCCATCACATGGTTCTGCCTTTAGAGTCAAGGACACAAGAAAGACGTTATGAAATCTCCCTCCACTGCAAAGAAAAGATGCTGAGGACAGATGTTTTTCAGAGGTGTCCCTGCATGGAGGTCCAGAGAGGCCTTTGCATAAGGTTATGATGTTGAAGCCAGGATTGCCTTGGAAATAAAAGATGTTGAAGATACCAGAGCCATGGATAGCCCACAAAGAAATCTGCTGACCGGGTTTGGAACCAAATCAAGAGAGAGGGGGGTGTTGCAGTTAACAGAGCTGAAAGAAATCAGATCTGAAGAGTGTTTTGACATCATACATTGAGATTAAAAATTTGGAGTTTACCTTGTTCAGTTTTGGTCTTGAACTGGTCTAGTATTTCCTCACTATGCTCCTTTTCTTCCATTTTAGAATGCTAATGTATATTCTGTGCCATTGTAAGCTAAAAGTATGTGGTTTGCTTTTTGCTTTTGATTTTTCTGAGACTTAGAGTTAAAAGGATGCCCTGAGTTTCATAAAATTAATTGAGATTTGGCTTTTGAAACAGAGATGAGACTGTGAAAGACTTGGAGACTTTAATACATTGTTGCATTATGATATAGCTACAAGCCTAAGGGGACCAGGGAGTGGAATGTGGTGGTTTGAGTAAGAATGGCTTTCATAGGTTCATATATTTGAATGATTAGTCACCAGGGGAGTGTCACTATTTGAGAAGAATTAGGAGGTATGGCTTTGTTGGAGGAAGTGTGTCACCTAGGAGGGCTTAAGACTTCAAAAGCCCATGCCACATCCAGTCTTGCTCTCTCTGTCTGTGAATTAGGATGTAGTTCTCAACCACTTCTCCAGCACCATGCCTGCCATGCTTGCCACCATGTGCCCTGTCATGATGATAATGGACTAAACCTCTGAAACTGTAAGCAAGACTGTAATTAAATGCTTTCTCTTATAAGAGTTGTCTTCATCTTTTCACAGCAAGAGAACTGTGACTAATACACACTGTACATCAGGTCACTCATTCCTTGCCTATGTTGGAGCAGAGAGAGGGATTCTTTGCTAATTCACAACACTTGTGCTTGGTGGGCCCTTTATTACCTGTTTCCTGCAGGAGTAAACACAATTAAGCTCCTGGACAGAACAAGAGCCTCTTCAAACACTAGCACTTTGGTTTCAATGTGGCAGGGGAGGAGGACACAAGATTTTCTGTGTGATTTCTACTACTGCTGACATTATTTTTAAATGTATATACTGAGATCCTATTCAAGGAAAAGAACAATCTTCAAGGAACTTCTTGCCCATGTAGTTATTATTTAAATGTAAATGTGTGTCATCTTTTCTCAAATGTCTACTTAGCTGACATTGCTGATGGACTCAGGATCCTCTTTGATAGTTTTTGTCATGTTCTCCAAATGTCAAAAGGATCACAATGGGAGTTTAATATCCATGTCCCTTCTATGGGAAGACAGTCTATTTTTGTGTTCAATTTGGTCCTCACATCTCTAAGACTGCTATTGTTTCCTTGATTTTTAATAGTTCACTCCTTCTATAATGTCTTGTGATGAGAAAAAGAGGCAATTGACCTCAACACTATGCAAATAAATCTGTTTAGCCAGCAAGGCATACCTCACACTGATTTCCATAAAGATAATACATCTGGAAGATAAGTATTATTGATAATTTTGCAGCAAATACAATCAAAGCAGCTGAAAATCACCCAGCCTTGTAGAGTCAATGCTACAGTCAGATTATTAGATTCTGAAGGTCATGAGTCTTTCTTCTAAAACATCACTTGTAGGAAGGAGTTTGAACAAATAATACTGTATTGTCATAGACCCAGCAATAATACTTTGTTTCATGCTGTGTAAAATGACTATCTTTTTCGTATATAAAACAACATGACATAGCTGTCATAGAATCACTTAAAATGTTTATAAAGTCACCAAGAAATTGCTTTTGATAATTTCAATAGTGGTGGCAAGAGTTAACTCTTAAAGTGTTAAATTATATTGTGTGACAATGCTGCCAGTGTAGTCCATGACCATCTATTTCATGTAAAATAGATAATACACACATCTAAATATTCTCAAGAGCCATTGCTGTCACTGGATTGAACTGTCATCTGCTCTAATAACATGAAACTCATATTTCACTTCAGTGTCAGAAGCAACACCATGCTCAGTTTTCCTGACAAGCTGTGTTTTCTATTTTCTGTATTATCTTGGAAGATTCAAAAACTGACACCAGTGTTTTGCAAGACAATAAGTTCAGTAGAATGGGCCAAGTATTATTTTCATTTAACATAGCGCAGGATTCCAGATTAAGGAATTATAATACACAATTTTGCCCCTGCATATAACCCAGAAATGTAGCCGCAAGTTTTCTCACAAACATCAAGTACATTTCTACTGCTACTGTAGACATAGGGAGGGGTGAGTAATGGGGAGATTAAGTAGGCAGGCATCAGTCTCGTTTAAATATGGATAATCTTCCTTTCTTGTTTTTCCAAAATTCACAAAAATAACCTTTTAAACATTTAAACACCTCATTTCGGATTCATTACGGCACTTGGAGTATACTGATTTTCATGATAAAATGAATCCTTTTTAAAGTATTACATTCAGGCTATTTCATCCAATTCACATGTGCATATATGTATACACATGCACACACATGAATACACAAACGCACATTTTAGGGATACAGTGGCTGAGTGCATACCCAATGGACCTAGTTTACTAACACAGAGACACTTACACATGTCTACTGTCCATGTCCATAGCTTCTGTATTCACAATAACTAGGAAATGGAATTGCCTAGATGTTCATCAACTAAGGAATGGATAATGAAAGTGTGGTTCATGTACACAATGTAGAATTTTATAAAGTTTCAGATAAAAATAAAATTTGCAGGAACATAAGTGAAACTGGAAAATATCACAATGAGACAATGCAAGAAAGACAGGTACCACATGTTCTCTATCCTATGTGGATTCTAACTTTAGAACTTAAGATTTGATTTTAAGTTGGAGTGAGTGTTTGCAGAACCCAAGAGGCTGTAAGAGGCCATGATGAAAGAAGGCATTGAAGGAGGTAAACATGGTTGAACACATATGGTTTGCAGTTATATATCCTGCTGCCCACAACAGTGACTTGCCTACAAGATACATTGGTGTAATAGTAGCATACATGCTATGGAAGTTACCAACCACTTTCCTAATGGATTTAAGGCACGCTCTGTGAGATGGAACCCATGCCTGACACTGCTCAAGTGGCCAAGAACCCAAGACTTCATAGGTCATGGGCCTAAGGGAAGACTTGCTATAATTGTTCTGCTACAGGATCATAGCAGTAACATGACTCCTAAAAGACATACTGCTATACCCAAAGTTCAGTGCCTTGCTCAGCACTCATCATGAAAGTATCTTATTATAGTAGATGGGAATTAACACAGAGACTCCCAACTGGACTGTTGCAGAGGAAGAAAGACTTTGGCACACTCAGCCCTTAATAGAATGTCTTCATCAAAACTTTCCTCTCAATGCTCAGGGAACCATTTCAAGAAGATATGGAAAGATTTTAAGAACCAGAAGTGGTGGATGGGCCAGAGAAACGGTGTCTTCTTTACACAACAGGACTAACACACATATGAACTCACAGAGACTGTGACAGCCCACACAAGACTAGCACATATTGAAGCGTTTAGCATGCCAGCACTGAGGGAGACAAACACACAAAAATCACACCTAAATTAAGAAGCTATTTGCAACTGATACCTGCTACAAAAGGGAAAATTGGTTTTCTCCTGTAGAATGCCTCTGGATATATCAACCATACTCTAGAACCCCTCTGGGCAATGACCTTTTCCTTTATCAGTTGCAGAGCTGTCATGTCTCCAGTTTTGCCTTACTTGTACTTCTCTGTTCCTCCATCTTTCTCACCTCTCTGTCTCATATTCATTCGCCTTAGTGGCATTGGGAGCTGCAGCATGTCACACATTATACCCTTTTGCAAGCTTTACTTGCAAATGTTGCAAACGTTTGTTACAATGAGTCATTGGTCTGGTTCCCGGCCTCTGGCTTCTGCTACACTATTATTGGACTCTCACAGAGACTCCTGTCGGATATCCTGATGTTGCCCAGAGTTATGGAGATCATGTGGCTATGGTTCTGCAGGATGGATCTCTTCGCACACTCCAACAGCTCATAGATGGGGTAGATATTTTTTTATTTTTTATTTTTTTTTTTATTTTTATTTTTTATTTTTTTTTGGTTTTTCGAGACAGGGTTTCTCTGTGTAGCTTTGCGCCTGTCCTGGAACTCACTTGGTAGCCCAGGCTGGCCTCGAACTCACAGAGATCCGCCTGGCTCTGCCTCCCGAGTGCTGGGATTAAAGGCGTGCGCCACCACCGCTAGGATAGGCAACCTCAGGGCCCTGGATCTGGGCCCGGGTGGTAGTTGAGTTGGTCAGCCCCAGTCTCTGCCTGGCTTCCCCTCCACCCAGTAAGGGGTAGGACCAGCTCTCCTGCTCCCGTGTCACTGCTGATGCTGCAGATCAGTGAGGGATAGTGCCAACTTTCTGGAGTTCGGTGGCTGGCAAGGCCACAGACACCAACACAGATCACAGCTGCAGTGGGACCACAGACACAGTCATGGACTCGGTGGCAGCCCAGGCTTGAACATCACCATGGCCCCAGGTGCCAGCACAAGCCACTCGGATCAGTTTGGTCCCTGGCAGCAGCACAGCCCCCTGGAAATCAGCATCATCTCAGGTGGCAGCCCAGACCATGGACATCCAAAACGCCCTTGGCATCAACATGGTCCATGGACATCAGCACAGTCTCTGGGCCTGAAGGGTCATGGACCCAGACATGGCCCTCTGTGGCAGCCTGGTCCTGGACATCACCATGACCCCAGGAGGCTATGCAGGCTCCTCATATTAGTCTGCAGTTCCACCTCTCTCCCCTGCACACAGCTCTACTTCTCTTCCTCTCCACCACAAACTCTATCTTCCTCATCTCTCCAACACATATTTGTTCTTCATAATGGTGGCTGCCATCCTGGGCTTCAGGCCAGGCAGGAACTTGGGTGTCTTTTGGCCTACCCAGGTTGTTTTGGTATTTTGTTGTATTGATAATCTTTCTTTCTTTCTTTCTTTCTTTCTTTCTTTCTTTCTTTCTTTCTTTCTTTCTTTCTTTCTTTCTTTCTTTCTTTCATTCTTTTTCCCTTTCTTTCTTTCTTTCTTTCTCTCTCTCTCTCTCTCTCTGTGTCTCTCTCTCTCTTTCTCTCTCCTTCCTTCCTTCCTTCTTTCTTGCTTTCTTTCTCTCTTTTTTGTTAGTTTTTTTTTTCTGTTTTCCTTTGAGAGAGAGAAAGAACATTAAGTTGGGTGGGTAAGGAGATGGGAAGATTTCAGGAGGAGTTGAGTCACTGGAAAGAACATTATCAAAACACTGTATGAAACTATTTTAATAAAATGTAAATTACAATAAGAAAATAGAGGGTCAAATACTCAGTCTGGAAATGTTTAAGAAGGCATGGAATAGGTGGTGGGGAAAAGATTAACCCAAAATTAGAATGTATGAAAAAAAATATGTGGAAACATGCTAATTTGTTAGCTAATTCATTCACACACATACACACACAAACACAAAATCAATAGAATAAAAAAAGATGATCTTTCATACATAGTAAGAAAAAAATAACCTTAATTATATATGTATACATTAACATAAAATTAACAAAATGGTCTTTACCATCAAAATTAAGCTGTTGAAATTTATACAAATATATAGTTTATGTAAATATATATACATATATACTTTATGTATAGTTCATAATATGGAGGTGATATAAGTGTTTGTGTGTGTGTGTGCATATATGTGTGCTCATGTGTGAAATACTAAATATTTTAATGATTGATATAACGGAATGAATTTGAACTATTCAATGTGTGGAATAGTTTTTGGACGAGAAGACAAATCTAGATTAAGAAAGCCTGGGTTACTCTGTTTGTCAGTATATCTGTTATCTTAGCAGATTTTTCTGAAGCTAGGGTATGGGCTGGAGATGTTATGACACCACGCACCATGCTACTGAGAAAACAGAAACAGTATTCCTCAGTTGTTCAAGCTTAAATACATTTGTTTTTCAGGAAATGTGTTCCTTAAGAGGTGGAAAAATGATGATAATCTTGTTTTTAAAATAGGAGGGTCACACAAATCCAATTATTAAAAACTTGAAGATGATTACTGAATTATTTTTTTACATAGTTCTTGTCACTGACAAATTAGAATAAGTGAAAAAAATCTCAATATTATAACTGAAGAAGGACACTGGCAACATTGTTTTTAACAAAAGTGACATTGTTTGGAATTAAAACCAGAACAGTTTACCATAAAAGATAAAAACTAAGATAATTACATGGTAAAGGCAGGTGATTTAAACAGAAATGATGGCTAGAGTGAGGGGAAAATGTGAGCACTCCAGCGCTTCGAGACAGTAAGCTCAGATAAAATTTGCTTGCTTTTATTTTTAATTAAACAAATGGCAAAATGGTTTTTAATGATTGTCACTATCCACTGCTTAACAGTAGATTTTTGTTACACTGTATGTTCTTTCATTCTCAATCCCAAGCACAAGCCCTACAATACTGTGAGGGCCCCCTGAAGCATACCACACTATCTGCCTGTAGACTGCATTTGTTCCCTAGTCTATATATTCTGAGATTCTATCTTAAGTGGTCATCAGCATGTTTTACAATAGGTTGAGGAAATATTTATAATGGCTCACACCAGCCAGCCCTTTTCACAACATAATATAAACTGATCCTTGAAGCAAACAACTTGAGTGAGACTGCAACAGTGCATTGCTTTCAGTATCCTTTATCTTTTCAAATGTGATCAATTGCATCACATTTGTAATAATATGAAGACTGGGCCCTGAGAAGGCTCTGTAGTTCAGAAATCTTGCCATTTTTGCAGAGGACCTGACCTCCCCCACTGCACCCACGTCATTCCCTTGTGTGGAGCATACTATTCATGGCATCCTAAGAGGTATCCTGCCTACATATACATAATACGGAAGCAGCTAACCTGAAGGGATTAAGGTGGAGAACTACCTAGCAAGTGAATCAAATCTTCAGAGATTCCCAATAGATCTGAGAAGTCTAAAGCAGCAAAGCTCTACAGAAGGGGCCACCCAAGTGGGTTTCTCACCCACCCCAGCTGTTGTGGCTGTGTGTTACTTAATTCACTTCCCATCATGTCAGTCCTGAGTGCTCCTGCAGTCACTTGGTGCTTTTCTATGTGCACATATAAAGTGTCAAGTCAAAGACACTCAGTGGGAAAAACCTGCGGAACAAGACAGCCTGAGAAAACCTTCCTTTATACAAACTGGAGTTGAAATTGTCAGCACCAAGTCTAACAAATATAATTCCCCTTTTGGTCAGAGACACCAAAGACAGGGTCTTGTTTACCAACTTTTAGATGACTAAGCCTTTTGTAGGAAATATTTGCAGATTTTCATTGTATAATAATTAAGGTATGTTGAATAAATAGACTATTCATTTAATTCACATAAACCTTTGCAAAACCTTCAAGAACAGTTTTACATAATAGATATTTAGTCAGGTTGAATGGAATTGTGTGTTACAAGCATAATTACAAAAATATTGTTCATTTAAAAGTTAACAGCTCACTTCCAACATCCCTACCATGATATAGAGAATAAAGCTAGGTGGAAAGTCTTCAGGAGTTTAATTATCAAAGAAATCATTCAGTAGCTTAATTAGTTTAAAAAAATAGTTCAAGGTTTCAAGAGAATTATGAAAATTTAAATACATAAAACTTTGCTGTCCATCCTTCATGAGTGGTGGAACCCAAGATGTCACCAGAAACCTGGGAATCAGTTTCCTTGAATTGAATTACTCTGAACTCATGTCATATTGCATTAACTTCAGTGGAGTCCAATCTAGTTGAATTGCCACAGACATGTGCTCCTAAATTCTTTTTTCCTCCATATTAATCCAAGATATGCCTTGTCTCTGTCAGTGACAGAAAGCACTTAGCAGAACCAAAGCAGACCAGGAATAGAGGTAGACCACGTTCTTTCTTTGTTGGACCCACCTCCTTATTCTTGGGTAAAATCTTTCTGACTTGTTTTCTCCTGTAAAAAATAATTAAAAATAATTTATTCTTTGCAGATGTCACAGTGTTTGAGCAAGAACATCAAACTTGCCTTGTATGCTTCACAGGAAGGCACTGGGTATATGATGGAGTGCTGCCAATCAACACTGAGCTTTCAGGGAGCCAAATTGTACACATTTTCTATGTCTAAATGCGGATAAGGCTGTAGCTGCCAAAATTGTACTCACTTGTGACCTAAATATCCAGAGAGAGGCACTGCCGTTAAAAGCAATGTCATCTACTTGCTGTGATTCAGCAGGGAAGTAAAAGTCGGGCCCACAGTTGCCAGCCACTGCCCGTTTAATCATTATAAGTGTGTGCCCTGGGTCTGGGCAACCTAAGTGGGGAAGATATACTCACTGTAATTGCAACTTTCTCTCACCAATAACTCAACCAAGGACAAAGAGAGAAAGACGCCGGTGGACAGCTCTCTGACAGAATGTCAATCATAAATTAGACACCATAGACAGCACAGGGCACAAGACTATCTTTACAGGCCTTAAGAGCTGAACAATGAAGGGATCTCTAATTTAGGTGGTTGTTTTTAATGATAGGCACTTTATGAAGGCAAAGGGGAAACCCTGTCTTGAAGGTGCAGTTCTGCCTGGTCCTGAGTTCCTACACTTGGATTGGTTGATCAACAGATAGGCCAATCTCACCTTTTCATTGATGGCATTTCTAGGCTGTCTCACGGGGCTAAGGCACGTTCATTGATTTTTATCATCTTTTCCCAAAAGAAGGACCATTGTGTAAAATATGACTTTCAGCTCAATGGCAAAAAGTCTAGTGACTTAGGTGATACTAGACGGACGATTAATTCTTTGCATAAACCCAGAAAGAGAATTCGACCTTTGGCAGTAACAGGCAGCAGTTTTGTTTCCAAGTCAGTGTATTAGCAATATCCTTGCCTAAACATACTTTTCTTTTTAGGTATTTAATTATCTCATTTAATAAAGCTGATTATCATAACATGATTCCAAAAAGAATTCCTCTTCCAGACCAAAGCCCAGTTATGTATCAATCATCTTTTCCTCTTAATCTTCAAGATACTGTCCCAGATCCCTACTGGTTGGTCTGACTTCATTCCAGTGAAACTGTGAGGTCTAGATTTATGAGTTTAAAAGATAATTAAAACAAAAAAACTATGTATGCATGAAAATGAGCACATTTGTTTCCATATTGAGTCTATATAAAGTAGTAATTTTTTTAATGAAACAACCAAGATATTTTTGTCTTGAAAGAAATGAAGTCTTAGGCAACCAAACACATGGTGCAGTGTTAAAATTGTTTTGGTCCAGCTACCACTTAAGCCACAGAAGGACAGAAATAGTATAGGAAAAGGAGTCATAACTAAGTTGGTGCTTAGGGTCAAATCTATAATTAGGGTGACATATTTTACACAAACAACCCCATGATTTTTGTAGTATTAACTCTCTAATTTTTCTTTCTGCACTTTTAAAAAATTGTGTGTGTGTGTGTGTGTGTGTGTGTGTGTGTGTGTGTGTGTGTGTGTGTGTAACATATATGTGCATATGTTTTTGTGTGGGTGAGCTTGTTATGCACACATGTGTGGAAGTCCGAGGTCTAGATCAAATATCTTCCTCTATGGCTTCCACTTTTTTTATTTTGTCAGATATGGCCTCTTTACAGAACTTGAAACACATTGTTTCAGACAGACTGGCATTTTCACAATTCCTTGGGATCTGCCTGTCTCTGCCATACAACCCCTCTGCCTGCAGTACTAGGGTTACATAAACACTCTGCAGTGCTTGGTTTTCATGTGGGTGCTGGGGGATTTGAATTTGGGTTATCATGCTTGAGCACCAAGCACCTTTCTAACTTAGCCATTTTCCATGCTCTTACTCTTAGCTCTGTTGGAATAAATACTTCTAGAGCACAGGGCATCAGGGCCCCCAGTGATGGTCAGCACCAGGCAATGAGCACACAAATATGAACTGACTTATCATGTTTACATTTATGCAGGGATGATCCCCCAACTAATAAGCATGTCACATCACTCAGGAGAGGCAATCTTCACAATATAAGTTTTGTATTAGCCATATATATATATATATATATATATATATATATATATATATGTGTGTGTGTGTGTGTGTGTGTGTGTGTGTGTGTGTATAAATAATTCAAACTGGAGGCTGGCAAGCACCATAAACTGAATATTGGGGAAGCTTAAACAATTATCTAAATTCTGTCCATCGAGGAACAAAAGCTAGGAGTAGTTATGTTGAGGAGAACAAGATACCTGAGACTTGACTCTTAGTTGTTAAACAGAATCCTACACCTATATTACAGTCAAATGCAGAGCAATGTGTGTATCAACCTTTGCCCTTTTGCCAGGATTCTCTACACTGACTAAACTCTACTAAGTATTAAGTACAGGTACATAAAAAAGTTTTTGGAGAGGAAATGCTGACCCCATGCATCAAGATCGAATGACTTGAAAGCTACTTTTCTGAGTTCCCAGGAGAACTTAGATGACAGAGAGAAGGTCACATGTCCTGCAGGGTCTGCATTGTGGAGACTGGTCTTATTGCAGCAGCAGAGGCTGACAATATCCCATAGGAGAGGTCTGGCCACACTGAGCAAACCACATGGAGAAATCTTCATCAGGACCTGGCCATTGCCAGACATGCTCTTTTGTATCACCTGCTTCCTTGACATAGATGCCACATGGAGGGAGGGAACATAATGTTAAATGTATATGTCTGATGAAAAGTCCTGGGAGATTGTTTTTATCCCAAATGCCCTTAAATTATACAAATGTCTGAGTGTTTAAAAAGTTACTCTTCAACAAAGACATTACAAGGCCAATTTTCCTGTTCAGAAAACCTGATTTTGAAGCATTTGTGCTTTCTTTTCTATTTTCTGGAATTTCTGACCTACAGAGACTCAAAGAAAAAAATGTTATAGCTTTAATAGCACTTCCTTCAACCAGAGATCTCCAAGTCCCCATATTTTATTGAAGATGACTGAAGGGACATGCATTCACTAAGTAAGTATAGATCTCACCACAAATCTGTGCCCACCACAACCCTACTAAGTGTTCAACATGACATTTTATACTTTTTCTTGCTGTTTAAAGAGTTGACTCTTGCCTGCCAGGCATGGTAATATATGCTTTTAATTCCAGCGCTCAGGTAGCAGAAGCAGACATATATTTGAGAGTTCAAAGCCAGTTTAGTCAAAAAAGTGATTTCAAAGCCAGACAAATGTGTACAACAATACAAAATAAAGAGCTGATTAATTTTTTCCATTTTACACTATTTTTTCTTTTAATTGAGTCAATATTATGAAAGAATTCTGTTGCTCTTACTGCATATGCACAGACTCTCTAGCAATACTTGCTGTGTTCTGGTAATTAAATAGACATTGACATCCCCAGGGAGAAAATCCTGGGCCTGAAGAAGCCTCTATTCTACATTACAAGCCTTAGCAATTTCAAGTCTACAACTTTTACACACACACACACACACACACACACACACACACACACAGGAGTGAGGGGGGAATTGTAACAGCCAATAAAAGCCTACTAAATCTTTTTCTATGCTTTTAATTTCTTTTTCCATATTTTCTACTAATAAAACATTTGAAATTCTTGCATTTTTTTCTGGGTCTTTCTGTCTTTTGAATGTATTCTAGCTTTCAAAACTACTCATTTTAAGAGTGAAGTTCTTGGATGCCAAAACATCTTTCAAGAGATCTCATAGCACAATGGTAGCATATTGATTCCACAACACCATTCAAATAGCAAGCATGCCCCTTCTAAAAGACAACTATATATTAAACAGTTTATATAAATTAACAAAATATCTAATGGTAATTGGAAAAATGTTCAGTTTTTAGTCAACATACTCGAGTTCTCATTCTGATCTTACGCTTCAGGCACCAAGTATAATAAACATGAAGATAGGACTTGCTATAATCCCATTCCCTGGCTTCCAATCATACTCTAGTTGAACCACTTGCATAAATGAATTTTCCAAGGTAAATTGTGTGACTTATGAAATATGGCCAGCCCAATTGGTTAAAACAAAGTGTTCTTTGGCTGAGAGTGACCTTAAACTCCTACGTCTATGCTAACTTATTATGCAACATTAGAAACCAATAACACACCAATTAGCTTCATTCTGTTGTATTAGGTGCGTATGAAGTTAGCCTCTTCATCCACATAATTGTGGTGATTATTCTAAATATAGATACAGTGCATGATGGATGATTAAATTTAAGTACAATGATTTGAGGGGACTGAAATCTAATGAAATGTAGTCATCATCACTACAAACACTATCACCACCACCATCATCATTCACTATCACTAATACTACCACCAATACCACAATCACAATCCCCATGATCATCTGCCATCATCATCATTATCATCATCATCACCACCCCAGCATCACCACCACCACAATTATTATCTCTTATTGTATTTGGAATCTAGTGGTAAATAAAAATTGCTGGTTTTATACTGAATATTATTATGTGCTGTCTTTATCATATTCCTGAGTTCTTTGGTAGAATCTTAGAAGATTCCCAATTCTCCTTTAGGCTTCTAGAGCTTCTTTTTTGTGACTAACAAGCATAACTGTTAAAAATATTAACATCCTTTCTGCATTATTTTTATTCAAATTTTTCTTTATATTTTTGTTTATTTGCTTAATTCACAGTTCTGCTTATTGGAATCTTAAACAGTTTAAATGAATGCAATTATGAATCAAGCTTCTTTATTCATGAGCATGCCCACACTGTGAGATGGAATGTAGCCATTTCTCCTAACATATCCACACAGAGACTCGTGAGTTCACAGCTGAGTTTGAGAAGCGTTTCGTTATGATTGAAGATTCAAACTCCTCAGGCTTCCTTGGAGCACCAGGAATATAACCAAGGAAGTGGATGTTATTTACCTACCATGGAAAGTGCTAGGCTAGAATCATTAGAAATTTGGTATCTTGACTCCATGAAAAGCATATTTGTTAACCTTGGCAATGTCATTCTTCTGACATCATTTTGTAAATATTACATTATACTTATGCTTCACAAAACAGCTTACACATTTTATTACTGTAAATGTTGATTCAATCTGTTGTAGTATAGAATTGAAAATTGCAAAGTTGTAAACATATGGCTATAACTGTGTTATTATTGAGCCAAAAGTGTTTATCCTACTTCTTATAATGAAGCAGAAGCATTCACAGTCAGGAGCCCATTCAAGGGAGGGAGTTGACTTTATTTTTGTTTAGCAGAGCTTTTATTCATAGGTGCTATTTCTGAAAACACACAACTGAAACCACTTAATCCAAAAGAATTTTAGAAATCATGAAAACTAAAATTAAATCTCAAATGTGAATACTATATTTGTTTTCTAATTATTACTGGAAATTATCTTCCAGAGGAAAAAGTGAAAATGTTGGACCAGTTGTGTTTTCTCTGCTCAAATTAGTTTTGTGTTTACAACTGTAAGTTGCCTCTAAATCAGAACACATTATCAGAGTGCTTTTAGGGCGAGTCTTTCCCGGAGTGTGTCCTCCTTGAATGAATCTCTGTATCGCCCAAGCTCTGTCTAAGGAGGTGAGAAATATCTTCAAATTGTATGATCGAAATACCCATCTTTCAGAAACTCTAAAGTATACCACAAACAGCAGACTACATGAAGAAGACATTGACAGTTGGCCTTTGCTGATGATTGTGTCTGTGGCTGCAGTCTGGCCTTCATGTACAACATGACTAAGTTTGATATGATCATTGAGAGTGTGACAGTTTTGAAAAATTTGGCCTGATAGTCAATTAAATTTCCAACTGTTAGAACCCATTAAATTTCAGGGAATCTTACACTGTATCATTGAGCTTATTCCCCAACTTATTGCAACTTCTTGCTGATTGACAATCTCAATCATTAATTTTGCATGTTATTAAACTCCCTCTGGGCATAAACACAGTTGTGGAAGAACCTAACTAGCCCGCACAATGCTGCATTCCAGATTCTCTAGGTTGACACTGAAGAGAAACACAAGGACTAGAAAGGTGAGTTTAGCCTCATACCACAATCCAGAAACTACATAGTAATTAATGCCTTACAGTAATCCCAGGAAATCTGTTTCTGTATTGTGGCTCTCCTTGCAGTCCACAGTCCCAGAGCCAAGAGAATGCAGATGTATCCAGAAGAACCACTTCTGGGGACCCTGAAACAGTGCAAGGCAATACCACATTTGATTTCCCAGCCTTTCATCAACACTAAATGCTGTGGCCTAAAACAGAGAAGACTTAGCACAAGAGTTCTCCAGGTACTGCCTGGATTTCCTACTATTTGGACTTCAATGGAAGATTAATTGTGTCTATTATAAGAGAATGAAGAACTAACTTCTCAGTTCTTGAGGTTACCCCGGCATATAGATGTTATCATTTACATTTTCTCATGAATGAGGCAGCTTTCACAACAGAAAAAAATCATAACAAAAGAGAATCGCACCATCATTTATTGCACGCACATACAGAATATCCACAGTAGAAAGTTCTATAGATTGCATACAGATGTTATTTCTTTCTAGAAGTAGAAGAACATATGAATTGTGAATTGTGCCATAAGCTATGCCAAGCCTATGGATCACAAGAGTGACTTCCTTCCCTGATACATCATCCTTTCTTGGCCTTCTTTAGAAGTCATCACGTACTACTCTTCACTTCTTCCCTGGTCTTTGTTAGTAGTGTTTCTTTGATGTGGGTAATTATTTCTAGCACTCCTTCCCTTGTGCCTTTGTGGAATGATTCTACTCCATTCAAGACCAACCATAAATATGCTATCAATCTAAAGGTTTCCTGAACCATCCAAGGCAACATTTTCTATGTCCCATCCTCTCAACAGTTATTTTCTCATGGAGTTATACATATCACCAACAGTGGCCCATGTTTCTGGCTAATTCATTAGAGGATAATGCTATTTAGGTCAAAGACTGTTTTATTTATCTTGTGCACTTCCTTAATTAATGCTCAAACAAGCTCATTTTAACAAAGATGTGATTTCCAGGGGCACCCTGCATGAGAATCACAGAGGCTAATTTATGGTGCATCGCACAGTTGGAGTGACAGGTGAAGGTGATCAAGGGACCCAAGTTTTACTTATTACATTCCCTGCCTACTAGTTAGATGTGACTTACACATATGTGTGGTGGCATTGTGTTCCACAAAATATTGTGCACCCTAATAAACTTATCTGGGGTCAGAGACAGAACAGCCACTAGATACAAAGGCTAGAAAATGGTGGCACTCATACCTTTAATCCTAGCACTTCAGAGGTAGAAATCCCTCTGGATATCTGTGAGTTCAAGGCCACATTGGAAACGGCCAGGCATGGTAACACACGCCTTTAATCCCAGAAAGCAAGTCTTTAATCCCAGGGAGTGGTGGTAGAAAGCAGAAAGATATATAAGACGTGAGGACCAGAAACTAGAAGCATTTGGCCTGGTTAAGCATTTGGCTGGTTAAGCATTTGGCTGGTTAAGCTTTTAGGCTTCTAGCAGCAGTTCAGCTGAGAGCCATTTGGATATGAGGACACAGAGGCTTCCAGTCTGAGGAAACAAGATCAGCTGAGAAATTGGCAAGGTGAGATAGCTGTGGCTTGTTCTGCATCTGATCTACCAGCGTTCACCCCAATAACTGGCCCCAGGTTTGTTTTTATTAATAAGACCTGATAAGATTCCTGCTATACATATGAACCAAGATGCTCTTGCCATGGTCACAATCCACAGAATGGGACACACACACACACACACACACACACACACACACACACACACACACACACAAATAGTCTAAAAAAGTTTTACTTCAGTGTGTTACATTTTAAGGGAAGAACAGCCAAAAATATGTAAACTTAACAAATGTGGTAAAGAAAACTGAAGATATCAAAAGAAAACAGACGGTGATGGGCATGCACAACATATAATAATTATAATGATTATAAAATCCTCTCTGATTAAAGATTAAAATATGAATTAATGTCAACACAGAGGGAGAAAGTTAACCATGGGCCTTGTGCTCTGGTTGGCTGTTGGGAGAAGGATGCATGTACAGCTTGTTCAGCACTGGGATTTAGATGTAGGGTAGGCTGGTTTGTTTAGCAATTAAGAAGAAGCCAATGTTGTTGGACAGGTGTGAGTGAAAAGAAGTGTCAGGAAGTTCTGGAACCCTTAAATAAAGCAGATGAGAAGCATTCATCTAAATATGTACTGTTTTTTTACTGCTGATAGTGTGATGAACTGTTATCACAGCCACTATTTATTTTCTTATTTTGGTTTTGCTGTGTATTTTTCTCCTGAGTTTCACTTCTGAGGCATTATTCCTTTCTAGCATGAATGCATGCTCTTGTGTGTGTAGAACAATCACCATCAACACATTTGTATTTTTCTATCCTGTGTAAATATTCACAACCTTCATATTTGTTAAAAATATTTTATCAGTTTTGCTTTCCTGGGGGTCACTTAGATTTTGATTTTTCCTGTTGTTATTTTTTGCTTTAGTAAAGTGGATATTGAAAGACAGGTAAATTGGTTTCTTAATTATTTTTTTCTTTCTTAGTGATAAATACATGTGTTATGTACTTTCTACCACTTATGGAAAGGTTTTTAAAATTATGATACTAATTTTCAGTCTATAATTGATTTTGTAGCTTTGGTGGTTGTTATTTGCTTAGCAATGCTGGATGCATCTATGTTTAGTTGAATAATAACTTGGAGGAAGTAAAACTTTCAGGATGTTTGTGCCTTTGTTATTTCCCTCTGTTGTAATCCCTCAAGTGACATCCTAATTACTATATATCCCTTTCTTTTAGAAATGATTATAAAACATTTTATTCAGGATATTTTCTATCCTGGTTTCCAGTTGATTTTATTTTTCCTCTTTATTCTTTTGGTTGTGGTTGAAGAAAAGTCTACTTAGGATTTTTGAGGAATAACAACAGGTATTATTAACTCCTGCACAGGATTATGGCAGGTGGGCCTTGTTTGTTAATTGAAAAGAACTAAAATTTATAAACTAGTTGAGTCTTCAGGGTGATTCTCATCACATCTTCACCTTGCAAGACAAATCAATAGGACTTTTGCTTTGATTCTTAATAGGAAAGAACTTTCTGGAATTCTAACACAAGAAATGACTTGGAGCCCAGATCCTGCTTATCTATGCCACATTGCTGGCTCCAGTGTTTGCTGCCTCATGGTGATTGTGATGTCTAAAGTTCTGTTGGCTATGATGGGTAGCAAACTGCACTGGATGTTCACTGGAATTATGCCTGTCTTCCTCACAAGAGCTTGTATAACACCACTGTTTCTGGTGTAGGGATATGGTCACTGGGACTTTCAGTGTCTGTTTATTGACAAAGAGCCATTGTGAAGGCAGGAGCTCAACCACATCCTCACTTTGCCTCACCAAAGAATTAAGAGCTTTTGCTTTGTGAACAGACTGGGGCTGACTATTTGTGTTCATACATGCCTAGAAGTCGCGAAGGGCAGAGTTGAAAGATCTTCTACATGGTCATGTTCAGTGAACATAGGAAGGCTTTCAGTGACCACAGTGTTTGATGGGCTGATGGAAGCATGGGATTTGATAGAAAGGGGAGGCAATACAGAGGGTGGGCACACATACCTGAGGAAGCAGGTTAGGACAATAGACTGATTGATCATTGGTATTTCAGATATGGTCTTGCACTTGGCTCTCAAAAAGTTGTCCCTGTCACGAACTGGGTAATGATCCATTCCAGAGATGGGGCCCTTGCTCTGGATGTAGTCAGTCCATCATGGCCCTGGCCCTCATCCTGAGGAGGACCTGCCTACCAATGCTTGCTGTTTCTTGGAGGCAGGTAAGGTGTCATGTCATAAAGGCGTTTATCAACCTGTCTGCTCCTTCCTAGAACCCAGAGGATCAGCAAAAGAGGGAGACTAAGGAGGCAAAATAGCACAATGTGGGAACAAAATGGAGTTCCTTTTTCTATTGTGTTTTGTTCTCTGACCTGCTTTGTATGAAAACATTACCAAAATAAAATTACTATGCTCATTGCCTTCATTGTTTGTAGCGAGTTTCCCTGCCTGGCCCACGGTCAGGGCAAATCTCTCTCACCTGCCAGTCCCACAGCCGCTCAGACCCAACCAAGTAAACACAGAGACTTATATTGGTTACAAACTGTATGGCCGTGGCAGGCTTCTTGCTAACTGTTCTTACAGCTTAAATTAATCCATCTCTATAAATCTATACCTTGCCACGTGGCTTGTGGCTTACCGACATCTTCACATGCTGTTTGTCATCGTGGCGTCTGGCAGTGTCTCTGACTCAGCCTTCCACTTCCCAGAATTCTTCTCCTCCTTGTCCCGCCTATACTTCCTCCTGCCTGACTACTGGCCAATCAGTGTTTTATTTATTGACCAATCAGAGCAACACATTTGCCATACAGAACATCCCACAGCAATTGTTAATTTTTTTCTGTAAATGCAATTGAACAGGATGCTTTCTTAGGTCTTTTCTCTATATATCTGTCTTATAGGCTTAGAAGAAATTAAAAATTCACCACCAATTAAATTTGTTTTATCTTGAAATAAAACTTCTCACAAAATAAGACCAAAATATTCTGTAATCATTTAAAAAAGTAAGATACATATAGTATTTAGGCCATTACTTGAAGGATTATAACAAATGAAAATAACAAAGGCTCAAAATGTACTGAATGCTTCTTTCTTTCCATGTTATCATCCAACTAAATATGGTGGATGCATCCTATAAGGGGTATTTTCTCTTCAGCTCTACAGCACTTCTGTCTGCCCCTCATAGGCTCCACTACAGCCCCAGCTTTTGTATCTGCATTGAAACAATGACATCATGAAATTTGCAAGCAAATGGATGGAACTAGAAGATATCATTTTGAGTGAGGTAACCCAGAATCAGGACAAACATGGTATGTACCCACTCATAAGTGGATACTAGTTATAAAGCAAAGGGTAATCAGGCAACAACCCACAACTCCAGAGAAGCCAACTAACAGGGGAGACCCAAAGAGAGACTCATGGACTGCCCTGAGAAGGGGAAATAGATGAGATCTCCAAGAGTAAACTGGGGATGAGGGGTAGGCAATGGAGAATAGGGTATAGGGGATGAGAGCATTAAGGAATGGGATGGTTAACCTGGAACAGGGAGGGAGGGGGGAGGCAATGAAAGAGATACCATGATAGAGAGACACATCATGGGGATAGAGAAAAGCCTGGTGCTAGGGAAGGTGCCAGGAATCACCAAGGATGACCCCAGCTGGGGCTACTAGCAATAGTGGAGAGGGTGCCTGAACTGAACTGGCTTGCCCCAGACTGGTGAATAACCTAACTGTTGTCACAAAACTTTTCTCCAATGACTGATGGAAGCAGATGAAGAGATCCATAGCCAATCACTAGACAGAGCTCCAGGAGTCCAGTCAAAGAGAGAGAAAAGGGATTCTATGAGCAAGTGCATCAGGATCATGATGGGGGAACATGCAGGGACAACCAAACCAATCTACCTCCTCCAAGGCAAGGTCTCCCATAGGGAGTCAGCAGAGCCTAGCACACTGAGCTGAGGCAGGTCCAAGGCCCTTCCCCCTGCACCAAAGCTGTGTAAGGTGTCACACCCTAGGCACTGGGCTCCAAAAAGCCTGACCATGCACCAGGGATGGATGCTGATCTCTCTGCCTGCCCTCCCCAAACAGTTCAAGCTATACAACTGTCTCCTGTATCCAGAGGGCCTAGTCTAGTCTTATGGGGGCTCCACAGCTTTTAGCCCACAGTTCATGAGTTTCTGCTAGTGTGCCTGGTCATCTCTGCACGGTTTCCCATCATGATCTCAATGTCCCCTGCCCACAGAATCCCTCCTCTCTCTAATCCATTGGATTCCTGGAGCTCAGCCTGATGCCTGGCTGTGGATCTCTGCATCTGCTTCCATCAGCCACTGGATGGAGGCTCTATGATGACAGTTAGGGTATTCACTAGTCCAGTCACCAGAGTAGATCAGTCCAGGCTTCCTCTCAACCATTGCCAGTAGTCCAAGGTGGGATCATCATTTTGGATTCCTGAGAACTTCCCCAGCACCCTGCTTCTTCCTATTTCCATGATATCTTCATTTATCATGGCATCCCTTTCCTTGTTCTCCCACTCTGTCCCTGTTCCAGCTCAACCCTCCCATTTCCTTATGTTCTCAACCCCCATTCTTTGCCCTCCATTACCTTCCCCCCTTCCAGTTTGCTCATGTAAATCTCATCTATTTCTCCTTTGCTGAGCTATCTGTGTGTCCCTCTTAGGGTCCTCCTTGTTAGCTAGCTTCTCTGGAGCTGTGGGTTGTAGTCTGGTTATCCTTTACCTTACATCTAATAAAGCTAGACATCAAAATACTGAACAATCCAATTAAAAAAATGGGCTACAGAGCTTAACAGAGAACTCTCAACAGAAGAATCTCAAATGGCTGAAAGACATTTAAGGAATTGCTCAATATCCTTATTCATCAGGGAAATGCAAATTAAAATGACTCTGAGATACCATCTTGTCAAAATGGCTATGATGAAAAACACTGAAGACAGCTTATGTTGGAGAGGATGTGGAGCAAGGGGAACACTCCTACACTGTTGGCAGGAATGCAAACTTGTACAGCCACTTTGGAAATCAGTATGGTGGTTTCTCAGAAAATTGGGAATCAATCTACCTCAAGACCCAGCGTTACCACTCTTGGGCATATACCCAAGGAATGCTCAATCTTACCACAAAGACACATGCTCAGCTATGTTCACAGTAGCATTATTCATAATAGCCAGATCCTGGAAACAACCTTGATGCCCCTCAACCAAAGAATGGATAAAGAAAATGTGGCACATATACACAATGGAGTACTATTCAGCAGAGAAAAACAATGACATCATGAAATTTGCAGGCAAATGGATGGAACTAGAAAATATCATCCTGAATGGGGTAACCCAGACTCAGAAGGACAAACATAGTATGTACTCCCTGGTATTTTAATAATGGGCTAAACAGTAACTATGCACTTAACTTGCATGAAAATATTAATACAATATATGGTTATCCAGGGGGAAGGGGAGGGGTGCAGGAGGGGGGAGAACAAAGGAATCCATGGTTGATATGTAGAATTAAATTATATTGTAAAATAAAATAAAATTAAATTAAAAAATATATGGTTATCAAAAAATACAAATTATCATTATTAATTTCACAAGTAATGACAAAGATAATTAAAGTTAGTACCAAAAGCAGCATGATAGAGACCCAGAAAGAAAGAGATGCACAGACCAAAGTGAAAGGCTAAGTGCACAAACTGGGTGTGGTATAGCATGCCCACAGCTCCAGCTCTGAGGATGCTGAGATATAAGATTGGCATGAGTTTGGGGCCATCCTGAACTGTATATTGAATTACAGGCCATCTTGAGCTACAAAGTAAGACCCTAAATTAGAAATGCTGATATGATGAAAGGGATAGAGCATCTACTGTATAAATCAACAAGTTGTAACCTTAAATAAGTGTTCTAGTTTATTTCTGGTACTATGATAAAATACTCCAATGAAAAGAAATCTAGAGGCACTAGTGAGGTTTATTTTAGCTTAAAATTCCAGGTTATAGTCTATCATTCTGGAAAACTCAGAGATGGGTGCTTGAGACAGCTGGTCATACTACCTCTACAGTCAAGAATAGGGAGAAGCAAATTTTGTACCTATGGCTGCCTGTTTATTCACTCAGAGCCAGGTGACAGCCCAGCCTAGGGCATGGTGCTACCCACATGGGCTGCATTGTTCTGTATCATTTAACAATCAAGACAATCCAATCTGATCTAAAAACAACCCCAAAATTCTTGTTAAAAATGTCTTCCCAGGTAACTCCAGGTTATGTTAAGTTGATAGTGGAAGCCATCCCAGTAAGGCATAAGCCACAAAGAATAGGTGAATGTATAAAAGAACATGCTGTCATTTAGAGAAGATAAAATGAAAGGAAACAAACACAGTTGTCTGAGCATGACTGTAGTCACTCACCTGAGAGCAAGTCATGCCACTGGTGATTCTGAGCTCCTCCTGTCTCCCATTGGAAGGTACTAGAGTCACAGTGAGCTTCCTTGCACACAAGGAAGCTTTCTTTTCCCTATTATGACCCACTCAGGAAGTAGTTAATATGCTGTATATTAACTCTACATACAGTTTATAGAAGTCATAGACTCTAAGCACTTTATTCTTACCCTCTTAGTCATCAGATACTGTGCTTGTCTACTGACAACAGTCTCTATTTTGATCCTAAAAAAATGAAGGAGACAAACAAATAAAAAGGAGATCCATATTATAATACCAGCAGGAATTATATTCTCCAGCAGGAAGAAAGAAAGATGACAAGGTTTAGAAATCAGTTGCTAGACAAAGGACTTGCAAAATGGCTATATGGAAAATGAGCAGACATAGATAAAACATACCAAAATTCATAGACAATGCTTCTTACTTGCTTCTTCAAAACTACTTTGACATTTGAAGAACACATTTCTTAAATATGTACAATTTTTATTACACTTCATATTAATCTCTCCCATATTCACAATAATTGGTTTATGTTAGTGAACAATTGAGGCACTTCTCTATAATTCCAACATCAAAGAAGATCTTGCCTCATTTTGTGGATTTTGTATTTGTGACTTTGCATGAAGGTGGAACTGAGATAATTTTTCTTGCCCTAAAAACATTTCGGAAAACTTATGGCTTACAAAAAAGAATGTGCTATTTAATCTCTTCCATTACCTGTGGTGTGTCCATTGGTGGAAACCTTAGAAATGCATAATTATTAGTTTCAGACACTGTTCCCACATTCAGAGTGACTCTCTGCTGTGGTGGTATTGTGTTCCCCAAAATATTGTGCACACTAATAAACTTATCTGGGGTCAGAGACAGAACAGCCACTAGACACAAAGGCTAGAAAATGGTGGCACTCACACCTTTAATCCTAGCATTCCAGAGGCAGAAATCCCTCTGGATATCTGTGAGTTCAAGGCCACATTGGAAACAGCCAGGCATGGTGACACACGCCCTCAATCCCAAGAAGTGAGCCTTTAATCCCAGGGAGTGATGGCAAAAACAGAAAGATATATAAGGTGTGAAGACCAGAAACTAGAAGCATTTGGGTGGTTAAGCTTTCAGAATTTCGAGCAGCACAGTTCAGCTGAGATTCATTCTGGATGAGGACTCAGAGGCTTTCAGCCAGAGGAAACAGGATCAGCTGAGAAACTAGCAAGGTGAGGTTGGCTGTGGCTTGTTCTGCTTCTCTGACCTTCCAGCATTCACCCCAATACCTGGCTCCAGGTTTGATTTTATTAATAAGAACTTTTAAGATTCCTGTTACACTCTGCCACATCTTACTCACTGGAAGTCCACCAGGCTACATTATATCTGCTTCCCTGACTGATGAAGAATTCCGTGGGTCTTGAGGATTTTGGAAAGTTGAAGAGGGGAGTGCAACCAGGGGAAAATATGAAGCCTAGTAAGCAATGCCTCCTCCTTAACCTCCAACATACCTATTAAACACTAACTGTCTGAATGATAATGTGCAATCTGTGAGTGGCTGGAAAAAGAAGGTGTGGGCAGAGCTATGGCCATCGTGCTTCACTGGAATTGGTTGATATATAAAAATATTCCTATTAACTGCTTAGTTTTATAAAAAGATTTTATTTAATGTTAAATTATGAATGTGTGTGTGGGACTGTATGTGAGTATATATAGATGATATAGATAGATATAGATATAGATGATATAGATAGAGATAGAGATAGAGATAGAGATAGAGATAGAGATAGAGATAGAGATAGATATAGATATAGATATATAGATATATAGATATAGATATAGATAAAGATGATATAGATATAGATTAATTCAAGTGCCTGCAGAGGCCACAGAAGTCAGTTCCTCTAGGAACTGGAGTTAAAGGTGACTTTGGGCCACTCTATATGGGTGATGGAAACCAAGCTCGTGTCTTCTGCAAAAACAATACACTGCAGAGCTACCTCTACAGCCCCTTAGTTGGTTATTAAATATTTATTAAATGGTGTTATTGCTATCATTTACATTAACTTTGAAGGTCAAAAAGATGGCAAATTTATGAGCTGTTTAGCTTCATATTTCCATATCTAAAGGATAGTTCAAGACTGGTTGGTTATCACGGTGTGTGTGCCACAGTCCCTAGTATTTAGTTATGGGTCATTTTTCTCATTAAATCTGATATTTCATGGAGAATACTAGTATTTCCACTGCCTCTGGAGCTATGCTTTCTAATAGTTAACTAGCCCTGAAATCACTTCTCACTATATTCTTAAAATCAAAATTCTTGCCTGTGGCCTTCAAGCTTCACTTTAGTCTGCTCTATGCTTGCCGCGTCTAACTCCTTTTTCTCCTTTAAATTCATCCCGTTGTTCAGCTGCTCTTCAGAAACTGCCCCCATGTCAGTGTTTTCTATGTGTTATTATAGTTTTAATACTGTTCTTCAAGCTCTACTTAAAAAAATACCCCCATCCACTCCTCCTACTTCATTTCTCTTCAGAACAGGGGAGGTCTTCCATGGATACCAGCTAGCCATGGTGTATCACGTTGTAGTGAGACTAGGAACATGCTCTTCTATTAAGGCTGGACAAGGCAACCCAGTAGGAGGAATGGGTCCCAAAAACAGGTTATAGAGTCATAGGCAGCCCCTGTTCCCGCTGTTAGAAGTTACACAACTTTAACATATGTACAGAGGGCCTAGGTTAGTCCCATGCAGGCTCCCTGGTTGTATATTCAGTCTCTGAGCTTTTATGAGCCCAGGATAGTTGATTATACGGGGTTTATTGTGGTGTACTTGACCATTCTGGCTCCTCGAATCCTTTCTCCCCCTATTCTGCAGGATTCCTTGAGCTCTGCCTAATGTTTGGCTGTGGGTCTCTGCATCTGTTTCCATTAGTTGCTAGGTAAAGCCTTTATGATGACCATTCTATGAGTATAGCAGAATATCATTAGAAATCATTTCACTGAAATTTTTGCCATTCGTGTTTAGTTCTGTCCTAAGTCTCTGGGCTATCCTGCCTCTGGGTCCTGCCCCTTCAGGTAGTGTCAGGGGTGAACTCTCTCTCATGGTATGGATTTCAAGATGGACCAGTCATTGATTGGCCACTCCCACAATTTCTGTGTCACCTTTACCCCAGCACATCTTGTAGGCAGGGGAAATTGTAGGTTAAATGTTTTGTGACTGGGTTGGTGTCCCAATCCCTCCGCTGGAAGTTTTGTCTGGTTAAGGCTCTTTATTCCCCCATTGCTAGGAGTCTTTGCTAGGGTCAGCCTCATAGATTCCTTCAAGTTTCCAATTCACTCTCATGATATATTGTGTCCTCTGTGAGCTCAAAGCCACCCTGGACTACATGAGATTGATTCAGTCTAGGAGAGAAAACAGAGCCAGGTAGTGGTGGCACACACCTTTAATCTCAGTACTGGGGAGCACACATGCCTTTAATCACAGGAAGTGATATGGCTGGGCAGAGGAAGATATATAAGGCATGAGGAGACAGGAGCTAAAGTCTTTTCAGCTGAGGAAGCTCATTTGGCTAGAGGCCTATGAGCTGAGGCTCTTTCAGACTGAGGATTTGGTGAGGTAAGAAGTGGTGGCCATGGCTTGCTTTGCTTCTCTCATCTTCAGGCAAATTCAATAGGTTTCTAGCTCTTCCCAGAGATGCCCCAGATTCCAGTTGTCTCTCCCAGTACTCTCTCCCTCCATCATCTCCCAACCTGATCCCTCCTGTTCCCATCTCCACCCCTGATCCATATCCCCACCACCACCAGCAGCAATGCCAAGTCTATTTCCCCTTCACAGTGAGATTTATGCATCTCTCCTTGAGTCTTCCTTGTTACTTACCTTCACTGGATCTATAGATTGTAGCACAGTTATTCTTTACTTTACACTTACCTACTTATCTACTTATAAGCAAGTACACACCATGCTTGTTTTTCTGGGTCTGGGTTACCTCACTTATGATGATCTTTTCTAGTTCCATCCATTTACTGGCAAATTTCCTGATATCATTGTTTTTAACAGGTGAACAATACTCCATTATATAAATGTACCATATTTTCTTTATCCATTCTTTGGTTGAGGGACATCTAGATTGTTTTCAGGTTCTGGCTATTATGAATAAAGTTGCTATAAACATACTTGAGCAAGGGTAATTGTGGTATGGTGGAACATCCTTTGAGTACATGCCTGGAGAGGTATAGCTAGGTCTCAAGGTAGATCAATTCCCAATTTTCTGAGAAACAGCCATATTGACTTCCAAAGTGGTTGTACAAGTTTGCATTCCTACCAGCAAAGGAGGAGTGTTCTCTTTGCTCCACATCCTTCCCAGCAGGATCTGTCACTTGTGTTCTTGATTTTAGTCATTCTTACAGAGGTAAATTGGAATCTCAGAGTCATTTTGGTTTGCATTTCATGATGGCTAAGGATGTTGATCATTTCTTTAAGGTTTCTTGACCATTTGAGATTCCTCTATTGAGAATTCTCTTTTATATCTGTATGCCATTTTTTAAATTGGATTATTTGGTTTGTTTGTTGTCTAGTTTCTTGACTTTTTTATATATTTTGGAGATCAGTCCTCTGTCAAATGCAGAATTGATAAAGATATTTTTCCCATTTTGTAGACTGTCATGTTGTCCTTTTGATGGTATCTTTTGTCTTACAGAAACTGTTCAGTTTCATGAGGTTCCATTTATTAATTGTTGATCATAGTGCCTGAGAGACTGGTGTTTTGTTCAGGAAGTTGTCTTCTATGCCAACGTATTCAAGGCTGTTCCATATTCCCCACTTTCTCTTCTATCAATTTCAGTGTATCTGGTTTTATGTTGAGGTCTTTGATCCACTTGGACTTCAGTTTTGTGCAGGGTAATAGATAATGGATCTATTCATGCTCTTCTACATGCTGACCCCCAGTGAGAACAGTACCATTTGTTGAAGATGCTTTCTTTTTTCTATTGTATAATTTTGGCTTCTTTGTCAAAAATCCAGTGTCCATAGACATGTGGATTTACTCCTGGGTCTTCAATTCTATTTCATTGATCAACTGTCTGTTTTTATGCCAGTACCATGTGATTTTTATTAATATTGCTTTGCAGTATGGCTTGAAACCAGGGATGGTGATACCTCTGGAAGTTCTTTCATTGTACATGATTGTTTTAGCTATCTTTGGTCTTTCTTTTTTTCATGTGAAGTTGAGTATTGTTATCTCAAATTCTGGAAAGAATTTTCTTGGAATTTTGATGGGGATTGCATTGAATCTGTACATTGCTTTCAGTAAGATGGTCATTTTTACTATTATTCCTACTGATTCATGTGCATGGGAGACCTTTCCATCTTCTGATATCTTCTCCAATTTATTAATTCAAAGACCTAAATTATGTGTCATACTAATCTATCACTTGCTTGTAGAGTTACACCAAGATATTTTACATAATTTGTGGCTGTTCTGAAGGGTGTTGTTTTCTTGATATCTTTATCAGCCTAATTATTGTTTGTATGTAGGAGGGCTACTGATTTTCTGTTTCAGTTTTTTTTATCCAGCCACTTTGCTGAAGGTATTTATCATCTGATGGAGTCCCTGGTGGAATTTTTGGGGTCACGTATGTATACTACGATGTCACATGCAAAGATAAAGTTTGACCTTTTCCTTTCCAATTTATATCCCTTGATCTCCTTTTGTTGTCTTATTGATCTAGCTAGAACTTCAAGTACTACATTGAAAATATATGGTGAGAGTGAAAGCCTCATCTCTTGAAGACTTTTGTTATGAAGGGATGTTGAATTTTGTCAAAGGTTTTTTTTTTTTCAGCATCTAATGAGATAACCATGTGTTTTTTTTCTTTCAATTTGTTTATATGGTGGGTTACATTGACAGAATTTCATATGTTGAATTGTACCTGCATCTCTGGGATGAAGCCCAGTTGATCATAATAGATAACCTTTTTGATTTGAATTTGGTTTGATAGTATTTTATTGAATATTTTTGATCAATGTTCATGAAAGAATTTGGTGTGTAATACTCTTTCTTTGTTGAGTCTTTGTGTGGTTTTGGTATCAGGGTAACTGTGGCCTCATAAAATGAATTTTGCATTTTTCCCTCTGTTTCTATTTTGTGGAATAATTTGAGAAGTATTGGATTAGCTTTTCTTCATTTTATTCTAGAATTGTCAAGTGTGCTATTAATTTGCTAGTATGAGATCTCTCCAAATTCTTCTATAACTTAGTGCTATAAACTTTCCTCTTAGCACCACTTTCATTTTACCCCAAAAGTTTGGGTAGGTTGTACATTCATTTTCATTTAATTCTAGGAAGTCTTTGATTTTTTTTCTATATTCTATATTCTATATTCAGTAGAAAGTTGTTCAGTTTCCATGAGTATGTAGGTTTTCTCTTGTTTCTGTTGTTGAAATCCAACTTAATCCATGGTGGTCTGATAGGATACAGGGGTTATTTCAGTTTTCTTGTATCTGCTGAAACTTGCTTTGTGATTGAGTATATAGTCAGTTTTGGAGAAGGCTCCATGAGTTGCCAAGAACAAGGTATGTTCTTTTGGTTGAAAAGTTCTGTAGATATGTTAGGTCCATTTGATTAATAAAGTCTGCTGGTTTCATTATTTTCTCTATTTAATTTCTGTCTGGATGACCTTTCCATTGCTGAGAGTGGGGTTTTGAAGTCCCCTACCATTAATGTCTGGGTTTTGATGTGTGATTTAAGCTTTATTAATGTTTCTTTTAAAAATATGAATGCCCCATCTTGCCCCGGACTTCCCTTTTGGAGCACAGGTGAGTGCCCTTCCTTGCCCCGGACCCCATCCCTGGGCACCAGCCACTCCGGGGAAGACCTGTCCAACTTGGTCCCAGGTTCTGGCCACCGGGCAGGTTCCCTTCTAGCCCCACTGGGAAGGATCCCCTTCTCCACTACCCCTGGCCGAACCTGCAATATCCACGTCCTGCCCCCACACCCATCCACCTGAGCCCCAAGCCTCTTCCTGAGACTTAGAGGCCGGCCCCCAGCTCCCATCCTGCCCCGGACTTCCCTTCTGGAGAGTGAGAGAGAGAGAGAGAGAGAGAGAGAGAGAGAGAGAGAGAGAGAGAGAGACGGAGAGAGAGAGAGGGAGAGAAAGAGGGAGAGAGAGGGAGAGAGGAGTTCCCAACCTGCCCCGGACTTCCAATTTGGACAAGAGAGCTCCCATCGGGACAAGAGAGAGAGACTTCCTGAATCTGTCAGCTCTGTCTCAACCAAGTGTGCGGATAAGGCCAAGAACGAACCACAAGGAGATGGGCAGACGTCAAGGCAGAAACATATACAACAAAATGAATAGCAATACAACATCACCAGGCCCTAGCCCTCCTCCAACACCTAGACCTGAACATCAGAAATTGGAAGAAGCAGAAGAAAACAGCCTTATGAATGACATCATGAAGAAGCTAGAGGCTTGTGTAGAGGAAAAGACAAAAAAATGTGAAGAACGCTGTAAACAACTAGAGGAAAGGGCCAACAAATTAGAAGAAATCAATAAAGTTCTGGAAGAAAACAATAAAGTACTGAGAGAAAATCAAGAAAAATCAATGAAACAAATGAAGGAAACAGTCCAAGACTTGAAAAGGGAAATAGAAAAAATGAAGAAGACACAAACAGAGGGAATGCTGGAAATAGAAAATCTGAGTAAACAATTGGGAACTTCAGATGCAAGTATAATCAAAAGAATGCAAGAGATGGAAGAGAATATCTCTAGTGTTGAAGATACAGTAGAAGAAATAGATTCATCAATCAAAGAAAACACTAAAGCCAACAAAGATATGAACCAAAATGTCCAAGAAATTTGGGACACCATGAAAAGACCAAACCTACAAATAATAGGGGTCAAAGACGGAGAAGGATACCAACTCAAGGGCCCAGAAAATATATTCAACAAGATCATAGAAGAAAACTTTCCCAACTTAAAGAAGGAAATGCCTATGAAGATACAAGAAGCTTATAGAACACCAAACAGACTAGACCCCCCAAAAAAGTCCCCTCACCACATAATAGTTAAACAACTAAATGTACAGAATAAAGAAAGAATATTAAGAGCAGCAAGGGAAAAAGGCCAAGTGACATATAGAGGCAAACCCATCAGAATAACACCCGATTTCTCAATGGAGACTTTGAAAGCCAGAAGGACCTGGACAGATGTAATGCAGACACTAAGAGACCATGGATGTCAGCCTAGACTAATATACCCAGCAAAACTTTCAATCACCATAGATGGAGTGAACAAGACATTCCATGACAAAGCCAGATTTAAACAATACTTATCCACAAACCCAGCCCTACAGAAAGCACTAGAAGGAAAATTCCAACCTAAGGAAGTCAGATACACCCTCGAAAACACAGGCAACAGATAAAGCCACAGCAGTAAACCCCAACGTATAGAAGTACACACACATCATCACCAAAAAATAACAGGAATGAACAATCACTGGTCATTAATTTCCCTCAATATCAATGGACTTAATTCACCTATAAAAAGACATAGGCTTACAGAATGGATACGAAAGCAGGACCCATCTTTCTCCTGCATACAAGAAACACATCTCAAATTCAAAGATAGACACTACCTAAAAATAAAAGGCTGGGAAAAGACTTTCCAATCAAACGGTCTTAAGAAACAAGCGGGTGTAGCCATCCTGATATCCAGCAAAATAGACTTCAAACTAAAATCAATCAAAAGAGATCAAGAAGGGCATTAAATACTCATCACAGGAAAGATCCACCAAGATGAAGTCTCAATTCTGAACATTAATGCCCCAAACACAAGGGTACCCACATATGTAAAAGAAACATTACTAAAGCTTAAATCACATATAAAACCCCATACATTAATAGTGGGAGACCTCAACACCCCACTTTCACCACTGGACAGATCCCCCAAATTGAAACTTAGCAGAGAAATAAAGGACTTAACTGATGTCATGACTCAAATGGACATAATCGATATCTACAGAACATTCCATCCTAACAAAAAAGAATATACCTTCTTCTCAGCACCCCATGGAACCTTCTCTAAAATCAACCACATACTTGGCCACAAAACAAATCTAAACAGATACAAAACAATTGGAATAACCTCCTGTGTTCTATCAGAACACCATGGTCTAAAGTTGGATTTCAACAACAAAAACTACAGAAAACCTACAATCTCATGGAAACTGAATAATACCCAACTGAATCACCAATGGGTTAAGGACGAAATAAAGAAAGAAATTAAAGACTTCCTAGAGATCAATGAAATTGAAGACACCACATATCCAAATTTATGGGACACTATGAAAGCAGTACTAAGAGGGAAATTCATAGCACTAAATGCCCACATAAATAAGTTGGAGAAATCTCACACTAGTGACTTAACAGCACACCTGAAAGCTCTAGAACAAGAAGAAACAAAGTCTCCCAGGAAAAATAGATGCCAGGAAATTATCAAAGTGAGAGCTGAAATCAATAAAATAGAAACAAAGAGAACAATACAAAAAATTAATGAAACAAAGAGTTGGTTCTTTGAGAAAATCAACAAGATAGACAAACCCTTATCCAAACTAACAAAAAGACAGAGAGAGAGCATCCAAATCAACAAAATCAGAAATGAAAAGGGGGAAATAACAACAGACATTGAGGAAATCCAGAGAATCATCAGGTCATACCTCAAAAACCTCTATTCGACAAAACTGGAAAACCTAAAAGAAATGGATAAGTTTCTGGATAGGTACCACATACCTAAGTTAAATCAAGACCAGATACACTATTTAAATATTCCAATAACCCCTAATGAAATAGAAACAGTCATTAAAAGTCTCCCAACCAAAAAAAGCCCAGGACCAGATGGTTTCAGTGCAGAATTCTACCAGATCTTCAAAGAAGAGTTAATACCAATACTCTCTAAACTGTTCCACACAATAGAAACAGAAGGAACATTGCCAAACTCCTTCTACAAGGCTACAATTACCCTGATTCCTAAAACAAACAAGGATACAACAAAGAAAGAGAACTACAGACCGATCTCCCTCATGAACATTGATGCAAAAATACTCAATAAAATACTGGCAAACAGACTCCAAGAACACATCAAAACAATTATCCACCATGATCAAGTAGGTTTCATTCCAGGGATGCAAGGGTGGTTCAACATATGAAAGTCCATCAATGTAATACACCATATAAACAAACTAAAAGAAAAAAAACCATATGATCATCTCACTGGATGCAGAAAAGGCATTTGACAAAATCCAACACCCCTTCATGATAAAGGTCTTGGAGCGATCAGGAATACAGGGAACACACCTAAACATAATAAAGGCAATTTATAGCAAGCCAACAGCCAACATCAAATTAAATGGAGAGAAACTCAAAGCAATTCCACTAAAATCAGGAACGAGGCAAGGCTGTCTGCTCTCCCCATACTTATTCAATATAGTACTTGAAGTTCTAGCCAGAGCAATAAGACAACATAAGGAGATTAAGGGGATACAAATTGGAAAGGAAGAAGTCAAGCTTTCCCTATTTGCAGATGACATGATAGTATACTTGAGCGACCCCAAAGATTCCACCAAGGAACTGATACAGCTTATAAACACCTTCAGCAACATAGCAGGATACAAGATCAACTCAAAAAAATCAGTAGCTCTCCTATGTACAATGGACAAAGAAGCTGAGAAGGAAATCAGAGATACATCACCATTTAAAATAGCCACAAATGTCATAAAATACCTTGGGGTAACACTAACCAAGCAAGTGAAGGACCTATATGACAAAAACTTTAAGTTCCTGAAAAAAGAAATTGAAGAAGATCTCAGAAAATGGAAAGATCTCCCATGCTCATGGATAGGCAGGACTAACATAGTAAAAATGGCAATCTTACCAAAAGCAATCTACATATTCATTGCAATCCCCATCAAAATCCAAACATAATTCTTCACAGACCTGGAAAGAATAATACTCAACTTCATATGGAAAAACAAAAAACCCAAGATAGCCAAAAGAATCCTGTATAATAACAACCTCTGGAGGCATCACAATCCCTGACTTCAAGCTCTACTATAGAGCTACAGTAATAAAAACAGCTTGGTACTGGCATAAAAACCGACATGTGGAACAATGGAATCGAATTGAAGAACGTGACATTAATCTGCACACCTATGAACATATAATTTTTGACAAAGAAGCCAAAAGTGCACAATGGAAAAAAGAAAGCATCTTCAACAAATGATGCTGGCATAACTGGATATCAACATGTAGAAGGCTGCAAATAGATCCATATCTATCACCGTGCACAAAACTTAAGTCCAAGTGGATCAAGGACCTCAACATAAATCCAGCTACTCTGAACCTGCTAGAAGAGAAAGTAGGAAGTAGTCTTGAAAGCATTGGCATAGGAGATCACTTCCTTAATATCACACCAGTAGCACAGACACTGAGAGAAACAATCAATAAATGGGACCTCTTGAAACTGAGAAGCTTTTGTAGAGCAAAGGATATAGTCAACAAGGCAAAGAGACAGCCTATAGAATGGGAAAAGATCTTCACCAACCGCACATCTGACAGAGGACTGATAACCAAGAATATATAAGGAACTCAAGAAATTAGATATCAAAATGCCCAACAGTCCAATTAAGAAATGGGCTATAGAACTAAACAGAGAATTCTCAACAGAGGAAACTCAAATGGCCAAAAGACATTTAAGGAATTGCTCAACATCCCTAATCATCAGGGAAATGCAAATCAAAACAACTCTGAGATACCACCTTAAGCCTGTCAGAATGGCTAAGATCAAAAACACTGAAGACACCTTATGCTGGAGAGGATGTGGAGCTACGGGAACTCTCCTCCACTGCTGGTGGGAATGCAAGCTTGTACAACCACTTTGGAAATCAATATGGCGCTTTCTTAGAAAATTGGGAATCCATCTCCCCCAAGATCCAGCTATACCACTCTTGGGCATATACCCAAGGAATGCTCAACCACACCACAAGAGCACTTGTTCAGCTATGTTCATATCAGCATTGTTTGTAATAGCCAGAACATGGAAACAACCTAGATGCCCTTCAACTGAAGAATGGATAAACAAAATGTGGTACATATACACAATGGAATACTACTCAGCAGAGAAAAACAATGACATCATGAGGTTTGTAGACAAATGGATGGATCTAGAAAAAATCATGCTGAGTGAGGTAACCCAGACTCAGAAAGACAAACATGGTATGTACTCACTCATAGCAGGATACTAGATGTGGAACAAGGATTACTTGTCTGCTACTCACATCACCAGGGAGGCTACCTGGAAAACAGGACCCCAAGAAAGACACAGGGATCGCCCAATGACAGAGAAATGGAATGAGATCTACATGAACAGCCTGGACATGAGTGGGGGTAGTGAAAGGCGAGGGTCCAGGGAAAGAGAGCTTGGGGGAACGGGAGATCCCAGTTGGATCAACAACAGAGAGGGAGAACAAGGAATAGGAGACCATGGTAAATGAAGACCCCATGAGAATAGGAAGAAGCAAAGTGCTAGAGAGGCCCACAGAAATCCACAAAGATACCCACACAACAGACTGCTGGCAATGGTCGAGAGACTGCCCGAACTGACCTACTCTGGTGATAGGATGGCCAAACACCCTAATTGTCATGCTAGAAACCTCATCCAACTACTGAGGGATCTGGATGCAGAGATCCATGACTAGGCCCCAGGTGGATCTCCGGGAGTCCAATTAGCGAGAAAGAGGAGGGTTTATATGAGCGAGAATTGTTGATACCAAGGTTGGATAAAGCACAGGGACAAATAGCCAAACGAATGGAAACACATGAACTATGAACCAATGGCTGAGGGGTCCCCACTGGATCCGGCCCTCTGAATGGGTGAGACAGTTGATTGGCTTGATCTGTTTGGGAGGCATCCAGGCAGTGGGACCGGGTCCTGTGCTCATTGCATGAGTTGGCTGTTTGAAACCTGGGGCCTATGCAGGATTGTTTGGCTCGGCCTGGGAGGAGGGGACTGGACCTACCTGGACTGAGTCTACCAGGTTGATCTCAGTCTGTGGGGAAGGCTTTGCCCTGGAGGAGATGGGAATGGGGGGGGTTGGGGGGAAGGTGAGGGGGATGGGAGAGGGGAGAACAAAGGAATCCGTGGCTGATATGTAGAACTGAATTGTATTGCAAAATAAAAAAAAAAATATATGAATGCCCTTGCATTTGGAGCATAGTTGT
This sequence comes from Peromyscus californicus insignis, assembly GCF_007827085.1. Taxonomy (NCBI): domain Eukaryota; kingdom Metazoa; phylum Chordata; class Mammalia; order Rodentia; family Cricetidae; genus Peromyscus; species Peromyscus californicus. The sequence goes on along the minus strand of NW_026294617.1, from coordinate 133,930,874 downwards.
TCAGAATTGAGACATCATCTTGGTGGATTTTTCTTTTAATGAGTGTGAAAATTCCTTCTCTATCTCTTTTGATTAATTTGGCTTTAAGATCTATTTTGATAGATATTAGCATAGCTACACCAGCTTGATTCTTGGGTCCACTTCATTGGGAAATCTTTCCCCAACACTTTACTCTGATGTGATGTCTATCTTTGATGCTGAGGTATGTTTCTTGTATGCAACAGGATGGATCCTGTTTTTGTATCCATTCTGTTAGCCTGTGTCTTTCTTTTGGGGAATTGAGTCTACTGATATTGAGAGATATTAATGACCAGTAGTTGTTAATTCCTGTTATTTTGTTGTTGTTACTGGTGGTGATAGTGTATGTGTGTGTGTGTGTGTGTGTGTGTGTGTGTGTGTGTGTGTGTGTGAGAGAGAGAGAGAGAGAGAGAGAGAGAGAGAGAGAGAGAGAGAGAGAGAGAGAGAGTTTATCTTTTTTTGGATTCTGCTGGATTTGAGATTATATATTGACAGAGTTTTGTGCGTGTAGTTAACTTAATTGGGTTGGAGTTTTCTTTCTAGCACCTTCTGTAAGGGTAGATTTGTGGCTAGATATTGTTTAAATTTGACTTTATCATTAAACACCTTGTTTTTTCCATCTTTAGTGATCAAAAGATTTGCTGGGTATAGTGGTCCGGGCTGGCATCCATGGTCTCTTGGAGTCTGAAAGACACTTGTCCAGGCCCTTCTGGCTTTCAGAGTCTGTTGAAAAGTCTAGTTTAATTCTGACAGGTCTTCCTCTATATGTTTCTTGGCCTTTTCCCTTGCAACTTTTAATATTCTTTGTTTGGTGTGTTTAATGTTTTGATTATTAGGTGATATGAGGACTTTCTTTTCTGACCCCATCTAGTTGATGTTCTTTAAGCTTCTTGTCCCTTTATAGGCATGTCTTCCTTTAGGTTAGGAAAAGTTTCTTCTATGATTTTGGTAAATATATTTTCTGAGTATTTGAGCTGAGATTCTCCTTCTATTCCTATTATTCTTCAGTTTGGTCTTTTCATAGTATCTCTGATTTTCTAAATGTCAGGAGTTTTTTAGATTTAACACTTTCTTTGTTTGATGAATCTATTTTTTTTTTCCTATTTTATCTTTAGCCCTTGAGATTCTTGTATTCTGTTGGTGATGTTTGTGTTTGGAGCTCCTGTTTGTTTACTCAGATTTTCTAATTCCAGAATCCCCTCAGTCTGTGCTTTCTTTATTACTTGTATTTTGATCTTCAGATCTTGAATAGTTTCCTTCACCTTTTTTTTTTTCTTTCTATTCTTGGCATTGTTCAAAGGCTTTATTGATTTCCTCCATTTTGGGGGGGGGTTGTCTTTTCCTCAATTTTTAAAAAATATTTATTATTAAGAAATTTTCTGTTAGCAAATGGAGGTCAGTGATCTTCAGGGTTATCCTTAATCTCCAAGGTGTCTGGGTGGCACGTTCTCAAACATACTTGAAAAAGCAGTTACCATACATTACCTTCTGGAGAATCCAACTGCATGGCTACAGTTTCTAGGCTTATGTTAATGCTTGCCAAAGCTGGCCATATTGGTCTCTCAATCCCCATTGACATCAGAAGGGGAGAGCTTTTTATAAAGGCCCAATAGGTCTCTGCTATGTTGGGCTTCAGTAGCAGCCACAGGGTGCACACATCACTCAGGAATCCAAAAAGGAACCTCATTGTCCCAAGGAAAGACATAAACAGAACCCCGGGCCCATACCAAAACCAGATCAGGTCTCCTCCAAGTGCCAGTAGAAAGATCCTTCCATCGCACCAGAGGATGACTTGCAACAGGAGCCCTCCAGTGCTTATCTGCATTGGATACTCCAGCAGAATCCACTGATAAAAAATTTAAAATACATAAAACAAGAGAAAGAATAGAATGTGGAGAGGAATGATGAACCCCTAGTTCCCCCATTTTACTTTAGCAAAATATGTTTGTTTGTTTTAATAGTTCAAATTTTTCTTTTATTTTTTATTTTTATTTTTATTTTGTATTTCTTGTAGATTTTCTAATTTTGTGGAGTACAGGTTTTTGAAGTATGACCTGATGATTCTCTGGATTTCCTCATTGTCTGTTGTTATGTCTCCCTTTTCATTTCTGATTTTGTTAATTTGGATGCTCTCTTTCTGCCTTTTGGTTAATTTGGATAAGGGCTTGTCTATCTTGTTGATTTTCTCAAAGAACCAACTCTTTGTTTCATCGATTCTTTGTATTGTTCTCTTTGTTTCTATTTTATTGATTTCAGCTCTCAATTTGATTATTTTCTGGCACCTATTCCTCCTGGGTGAGTTTGCTTTTTCTTGTTCTAGAGCTTCCAGATGTGCTGTTAAGTTATTAGTGTGAGATTTCTCCATCTTCTTTATGTGGGCATTTAATGCTATGAATTTTCCTCTTAGCACTGCTTTCATGGTGTCCCATAAGTTTGGGTATGTTGTACATTCATTTTCATTGAATTCTAGGCAATCTTTAATTTCTTTCTTTATTTCTTCCTTGACCCATTGGTGATTCATTTGGGCATTTTTCAGTTTCCATGTGATTGTAGGCTTTCTGTAGTTTTTGTTGTTGTTGAAATCTATCTTTAAGCTATGACAGTCTGATAGAATACAGGAGGTTATTACAATTTTTTGTGTTTGTTGAGATTTGCTTTGTGACCAAGCATTTGGTTGATTTTAGAGGATGTTCCATGAGGTGATGAAAAGAAGATATATTCATTTTTGTTTGAGTGGAATGTTCTGTGGATATCTGTTAAGTCCATTTGAGTCATAATGTCTGTTAGTTCCCCTATTTCTCTCTTAAGTTTCTGGCTGGCAGATCTGTCTGTTGGTGAGAGTGGGATGTTGAAGTCTCCCACTACTAGTGTGTGGGGTTTGGTAGGCTATGTAAGTTTTAGCAATGTTTCTTTTACAAATGTGGGTGCCCTTGTATTTGGGGCATAACTATTCAGACTTGAGACTTTATCTTGGTGGACTTTCCCTGTGATAAATATGTAACATCTGTCCTTCCCAATCTCTTTCTATTGATTTTAGTTGGAAGTCTATTTTTAGACATTAGGATAGCTACACCAACTTGCTTCTTAAGTCCATTTGATTGGAAAGTCTTTTCCCAGCCTTTTACTCTGAGGTAGTGTCTGTCTTTGAAGTTGAGGTGTGTTTCTTGTATGCAACAGAAGGATGGATCTTGTTTTTGTATGCATTCTGTTAGCCTGTGTCTTTTTATAGACAAATTGAGACCATTGATATTAATGGATATTAATGGCCAGTGATTGTTAACCTGTCTGTTTTTTTTTTTTTTTTTTTTTTTTTTTTTTTTTTTTTTGTGTGTGTGTGTGGTGGTGTTGTGTGTTTCCCTACTTTGGTATTTGTTGTTGTGGGATTATCTATTGCCTGTGTTTTCATGGGTGTATCTAGCTTCCTTAGGTTGGATTTTTTCCTTCTAGTGCTTTCTGTAGGACTGGATTTTTGGATAGGTATTGTTTAAATCTGGTTTTATCATGGAATATTTTGTTTACCCCATCTAAAGTGATTGAGGGCTTTGCTGAGTATAATAAATAGTCTGTGTTAGCATCCATGGTTTCTTAGTGTCTGCGTAACATCTGTCTAGATCCCTCTGGCTTTCAGAGTCTCCATTGAGAAATCAGGTGTTATTAAGATGGGTCTGCCTGTATATGTTACTTGGCCTTTTTCCTTTGCAGCTCTTAATGTTTTTTCTTTATTCTGTATGTTTAGTGGTTTAATTATTATCTGGCTATGTGGTGAGGGGATTTTTTGGATTTTTTGGTTTCAATCTATTTGATGTTCTGTAAGCTTCTTGTATCTTTATAGGCATTTCCTTCTTTAGGTTGGGAAAGTTTTCTTCTGTGATTTTGTTGAATATATTTACTGTGCCTTTGAGTTGGTATTCTTCTCTTTCTTCTATCCTTATTCTTAGGTTTGGTCTTTTCATGATGTCCCAAATTTTCTGGATGTTTTGTTGTATGACTTTGTTGGCGTTAGTGTTTTATTTTAACTAAAAAAAATCTATTTTCTCTACTGTATCTTCAATGCCAGAGATTCTCTCTTCCATCTTTTGCATTCTGTTGGTTATGCTTGCATCTATAGTTCCTGTTCATTTACTCAGATTTTTCCATTTCCAGCATTTCCTCTGTGTCTTCTTTATTGTCTCAATTTCAGTTTTCAAATCTTGGACTGTTTCCTTCACCTGTTTAATTGCTTTTTCTTAGCTTTTTTAAAGGAATATATTGATTTCTTCTAATTTTTTGTTTGTCTTTTCCTCAATTTCTTTAAGGGAATCTTTCATTTCCTCTTTAAGGGCCTCTATCATCTTCTTAAAGTCACTTTTAAGGTTGATTTCTTCTGCTTCTTCTGCGTTTTGATATTCAGGTCTTGCTGATATAGAACCACTAGGTTCTGATGGTGCCATATTGGTCTTTATGTTGTTGACTGTATTTTTGTACTGGCATCTACCAATGTCTTCCTCCACTTGGTAGATGTGGGAGGAAGGAGGGAGACTCTTTTGGTCTGATTGATACTCTTGATCCAATGGGAGCTCTTGGTTTAATTGATGCTCATGATCCAATTGGTGCTGATGGACTCTGTGTCTCAGAGAGTAGCTCTTAGTCCAATTGGTGCTGGCAGGCTCCATCTCAGTGAGAGTGGGTTTGGGAGAGGTGGGGCTTGTGGGTTACAGGCTCTGGTGGGTGATGGTGGTATTCTGATCTGTCTGCAGGAGACCTGTCTGCTGGCTTGAAACTGAGACTGCGATGAGTGGTGGTGTGGGGGTGCAGGGTTGTGCCCCTGGGTGCAAAGCCTAGAGGCTGGGGTATTCAGCTATGAGAACGAAGACTCACCTCTTAGGCCAATCAGTGCTAGTTGCCTCTGTCTCTTCAATTTCATTAAGGGAGTTTTTCATTTCCTCTTTATGGACCACTTTTCTCTTAATAAAATTGGTTTTAAGGCCATTTTCTTGTACTTCAGATGCATTGGAATATTCAGGTTTTGCTGTTGGGTGGATGGACTCTGGTGGTACCACATTACCTTGGCTGTTTTTGATTGTATTCTTATGCTGACATCTGGTTTTGAGATGATTAGGTTTAGGTTCTGATTTCTGAGTTTGTCTTAGTTGGACGGGTGATTTGTTCTTTGCTTTCTGTTTCCTCTTTGGTCTTCTATTCGTTTTGGCCTGGATTTCTGGTGGCTCATATGACCTCTGATCTATAAGTAGTCTTTATCCAAGTTGGGGGCTCACCTTCTGGGAGTTAGTTTGACATTTGCTGCAGCAGGGGGTTGTCTCTGTTCTTCTGACTAGTGCGGCCTGCACCTGAGCATCAGGAGTCCCCTAAGGTTGGAGGATGGGCCTGTCCTCAGGGCTGGTGATGAGGTGGGAGGGGTGGGTGGTAGAATAGATCTTGGGGAACAGAATCTAAGGAGTGGGGCAGTTAACATGTCAGGGGTCACTCACCTATTCTTCTGATTGGTGTGGCCTGCAATTGAGCTGCAGGAGTTTGCTGGATTGCTTTATTTTATTTTTAATTATCAAACCATGGTTGCATATATTTATAGAATACAAAGATGTATTTCAATAAGAGTGATCAAATCATAATAATTACCATATGAAATATGGAAAATATTGTATTTCTTTGAGCTAACATTGACTGTCCTCTTAGCTTCTTCATGGATATAATGCCAACTATAATCATCTTGATGTTACAATGGATAGCAGGAGTCATTCTTCCTAAGGAACAGTTTCACATGAATTGACCAAATCTTTCATTTACTATGCCCACTACATGCCTCTGATAATCATTTTCTCCTCTGTGTAAGAGAAAGGTAAGTTCCTCCAGACCAATTTGATAGATGATTATCCAGCTGGAAAAAAAGATGAATAACCAGTCATGATGATAGGGTTGATGGTACTAAAGTTGGAGCAGCCATTGTGTGGAACAGTATGAACTGGAGTCTGGCTGTTTACCAGATACCTGCCTTTCCTTCTGTCCTCCACATTGCTTCTTCCTTCTCATGATTACGTTTTAGTTAAAGATCAAATCCCAGAGAGGCCCTTACCCACAATCCTAAACACAGTAGGTGCCCTTGTCACTTATCCCACTACATCTAACACTTATTTTATCTTCTTTGCACTCAGCACATCCAGAAATTGCATGTTTGTATCTTAATTTACTTATATGTTTATTGTTTATCTAAAAAATAATTTTTTTCAGAGGAAATAAATATTTCTCTTCCATTTGATGCTCCCTCACAAAGCCTGAAGAATGCCTGGTATGTTTGATAATTATATTTGTTAGTGGATCTAGTGATATTCATTGAATGTTTATTCTTCCCTTATGGTCACTAAAATAGTTACTTTACTTCTAGACTGTTTTCTCTAAATATAATAATAATTAGCATTATTATCAACAATATTATTTTACTGGAAAATTAGATGATTAAAATAGTTAATAAATGACCAAGGTCATAAAACTAGTATATAGCAGATACAGGCTCTACAGCCAAGTTTATCTATCACTCTGATAGACTGCCTTCACAAACCAGAACCCTTGATGAATGTGAGAGAGATAAAAAAGAGAATGTTTTCACATATTTGCAGGTATTTAGGCATTTGTATAGATTTAGTAATATGACAAATTCACTTACTTTCTCTTTCATATATAAGCAAATGTGTGTGTCATATATATGGGAAAAAACACAATTATTAATCAGAAGAACTATTTAAGTCCAGTTGAAGGTGGGAAGAGGTGTGAGGCATTGTTATTATTCTAATATTTGTAATTTAGAATGTGTTTCAGATTTGAAGCTGAATTCCCTTCATTAATTATTCCCTGTCATGTTGCCCTGGTTACAATTACTCATAGTAACTGAAGCTGTCTGAGGCTGCAGGCAGAGCATAACGAATATTGCGTCAGATTTCTACTGAGTTACATGGAATCATCTTCCAATTTAAAGCTTTCCAAATTCCCCTAAAGTGTTTTTATTAGCAGTGTATCACATAAGGAAATAGTACATTTGAATAATTTTAATTTAGTTATCAAAAATTTTGCTCCGAATTGGTGCCACTTATTTCTACACTACCACACTTGCCTTTGTCAACAATCTCATTCAACCACACAGCCTTGTACTTGACATGCTTTTAAAACAGACTTCATTCAGAATGTTTCTGCCTAGGAAGTTTTAAGAAAGCAGATTTTAAGCAACAAAGATATCATATAATTCACCCAAAGTAATCTGTAAATGCAAAGTTTGCAATTTAGCCTGGCATACGAAACAAGTTTCATATTTTATTATCTCTCCCTCAAGAATGTGGAATACAAAGCATTTTAATATCCTTAACATAGTTTGAACAACTATGTATGTATGCCCAAGAGAAATGAAACTAAAGAAAAATACCAAGATAGCCTCACTCATGTCTGTATGTGTGGAAACTTGAATTTTTATTTTTTCCCTCAAATACTATATACAAAATACAATAAGTACTCTGAGGTATAAAATATTACACATAGTTGGCCCACAAGTACAAGGGTCCCAAACATTGTAGTGAAACAATGGGATGTCCCCATTGAGGACCCTTTACATGTCAGGAAAACACCTGACACTGAGCCATGTGCTGAACACCATGTTGTTTTCATTTTCTGTTTTTTATTTTTATTTTAGTGTTAGCACTCATTTGACATCTAATGATAAAAATACTAATGCCACCTACCTAATGTTTATTATAATAATGACAAAACCTCTGGGAACTTGTATTATACACAATTTTGTTTCTCAGTGGGAACTCATAATAGGTATATTCTATAAAATCTGGGAATGTGCTTCAGAAAATTACAGATATCAGGAAAGGCAGATTTCAATATCATAAGAGCTCAATTTGGGTTAAGGGGCATTTGAAACAAAAATTGTATTTTGTGAATAGTTGATTATATAGCCATGAGCATAGGAAAGATACAGGAATCTCACAACTACTTTTGGACATGATCATGAGTAACTTACGTGAGCCTGAGTGCAGACTTGTCTGGACTTCTTTCTTACATTTTGATTGGTGGTCTCTGATAAATATTCAAAATCCACCCAACTTGTTCTCTATCAAGTCTTGGTAATTGTAAGCAGTCATTGAAGAAATCGCACATTTCTTTAAAGTCAGAATTCATAATAAAGGTTCTAAAGAGAGGAGAGCACAGAGCATGGTGGGCTGAGAGGACTGCTGCAACATGGGTAACATTAGATGCAGTCAGGGGATTCCATTGAATTGGACTTGATTATTCAAATTCATTGACGAATTCTGCTGCACCTGGGACAGATATTAGCAATAAGGTTGAAACTTAAAAAAAAAATCTGGCATTTGAAATTAACCATGGTGGCCTTGGGAATTTGTTTAGATAGCGTCTTTTGAGGTCTAGCTATGACTGAGTTTAGTATTTGCAATCCAATTGACTACAAAGTGGCCAGGAGGTAGTGGCACACACCTTTAATCCCAGCACTCAGGAGGCAGAGGCAGGTGGATCTCTGTGAGTTTGTAGGCCAGCCTGGACTACAAAAATAAAAGAAAGTGAATGGATGGCTCAAAGAACAAAATTGAGCAGATATGGTCCCAGGCTCTGTCAGACAGATGAACCAGAGTAGTGTGGAGAATGGTCTAATGGTGAACAAGGTCTTCATCAGAAACCTAGGCTAGGAAATAGGGATGGGTTTCCTTGAGACAATTCTTAATCATTGTCTCTTCTGGGCATCTCACTGGTGTCAAATAAGTTTTTCTTTGTTTTGAATTGCCTTTTCCATAATACCTTAACATCAATGCCATTGAAAGACAGAGCCATTGTTCCTTGGACACAAAGTAAACATGCCAGCTTCCATGAGGAAGGTTGGGGCCCTATAGCCAAGAGCTGTGTATGTTCCCTTAAAGCCCTTTCCTGTCAATTAGGTAGAAAAATGAAGCAAATATGTTGATGCTTGCACTGTTTTTTGTTGTTGTTGTTTTGCTTTGTTTTTTGTATTGTGAGTAATACACACTTGGCCTCTCACCTAGAATCCTTGTGCCTTCTAATAGAATCTGTGGAAATGTGACAGTGTAATTTGTTATCCTGTAGGATAAATGCCAGAGCCCCCACAACAGAATCCTTAGCATCACTCTGCTTAGAAGGCTTCGTAACAGACTCTACATAGCTACATAAAAATGCTAGGCTGAGTAGTTCCTTGGAAATGGTGATGCCAGCTTTGCAGTCTGCTCAGGGAGAAGTCAGATTCCCATGGGTGAATTCCCAGGGACCACAGTGCATGTGAGTTCCGATGAACAAATACAATGGAATTAAAATAATTAGTCAGCATCTGACTCAAGGGTATAAACAAACATATATGCATTTCCCACATGAAAGACATATCTGTTTAATAAAACATTCTAAACACCTAAAAGTTGAAAAGAGTATTTTCATCATGCAGAACAGTAAGTTCGATTATTTTAGTGTACCTTTTTCACATAAGTTCTAAGAAGCAACCTTTTCAAAAATAGAATGTGTATATCTTTATATCTTAACCTAGGAACATCTTGACAGTACTTCTACTTAATTTACATTCAAGAGAGAAAATGTATTAATATCGCAGGACAGACAGCCTGGCTGCTGAGTTTTCTGCTAATTCTGACCTTAAGAACATAAATGGAGCCTTTCTTTATCTGACCATCTGGACACTGGCTGTGTTTTGATTAAATGCAGAAAAAAAGCATAAAAAAGCTATTTAACTAAAAATTTAAAACTTACAAGTCCTGAGACTCCAGAGTAAGATATCTAGATACAGAATAATAGATTAAAAGTATCCAATAGTAATAGTCAATGATTGGAACTCCTAAACATATACGGAGAAACAAGTGGCTGCAATTAAACCCATCATTGCATATTTCCATTACCTATGTATAGCAATTGTTAATGAATTAGTTGGTAGTCTTTAGGAAAGTAAATTTCAGAAAACCAATTCTGGCATATGACAGAGACAAGATTGAAGAATTAGTCAGGAGAAAATGTGCCCAAATATTATGATTTCTATCATTATATATGAATTAGTATAAAAATGAAGAAACTTCAAATGAAAATTGACTTCAGTCATGCTTCTTTATTTAGATATTATAGGAATTAATTCCATTAGCTAATTAAAACTTGCAATAATATTATTGTGATAAAATTTCATTTGATGAAAACAAAGATCATTTATTCCTTTGATGAGCATTTTTCAGAGAACTTATTTAGGCAGGCAATGTATTAGGTGTTTCAGAACCATGGCATGCCTTTGATTATAATGGTCTATTGCAGCTGTTGTAGGTTGGATTTTGAAAGCCCATCAAAACAGGAACTGAATGTTTTTGAAAAGGATCTGTCACTTGAGAATATTTTAATGGTAGTTTATAAAATTATAATTGAAAATAAAACCTTAGCCATGTATTCTTAAATTAAAAATGATGAACATGTACTTTGTATTGTTTAGTTCATCTGTGAAGATTAGAAAGATCACAGGGACATTTAAGATGGGTAGTAGGACTGAGGTAGTATTTTTTATATTTTATGATTCTGGAATAAAGAACTATTTATTCTGCAACTATTGATCTTAAATGAAAACTATTATTTATATCTGTTATGTAGTAATCTCTCCTGAGACAAAGCCTTCTCTCTTGGAGGGAAGCACACTCAGTTGCAGAATGCTCTAGGGCAAGTGGCATATTCAATCCTGCTTGGAAGCTCATTAAACTCAAGAAATAAACAACTCAAAGGCTTCAGGAAGATTCATTTGGCCACTCCCTTCCTGTGTATATATAAGCAGGAAGGACTCTGAGTGATAGTCTCAGACCAGCTGAACTGTATGGAGAGGCTCAGAACAGTCAAGTTGCCTGTAAGAGTCACAGAGACTAGTCTAGCTGCCTGTAAGAGGTTCAGACCATGCAAGCTGCTTGAAAGACATGCTTTCCAGAGGGGGGGGGGGTGCTATTCACTACACATTTAACCTTCCTGAGGAGAGCTGTGTGAGTCCCAGGTAGGTCGAAAGATGGCTTGATTAGCCAGGAACCTGGTCTGATTTGGGGTCTTTACAATGGTCGGTCAGTACTTGAGGTAGCGATGACTTGCTACATAGATGAACTTCCTTTCCAACATGAACTAAGAAGCAAGCAGACAAGTGGGATCAGGAAGTGATGAGGAGAGATGAAACTTACAATTTGCTAGCCATTTTGGATAAAAACAAAACAAAAATGAAACGAACAGTTGACTGTGATGCAATCCAATTTGGAGAATTAGGAAATTTTAGTAAAATCTCAGAAAGGCAACTTGTTCATTATTTCAAAGGTCCTTTCTCCATCATACCCACATTGAATTTCCTCCAAGGAATGTATTATGCTGAAGGATAGGTGACTTACCTATGTCTTTGTCTGAAAATGCTTCTGATTCAGCTATGATTATAAAAGGTGGGTGAATTCCAAAGTGTGAATATCCACATTTCCTCACACAAACGCCATGTGTCAACCAGGACCTTCTCTGTCAGTCACTGTGTTCTGAATAGTAGTACATTTCTGAGATGTGATGGTAACATCACCATACTGGCCAGCTGCATACCATGCTATAATACGAGATGAATCATTTTTGTCTGGTCCATTACACTTATTTATAAACATGAGGCTTCAGCTTGGGCTCAGCCTGGGCCCAGGACTTACTCTTCCTCTCTTTATGGCTTTTGATGTGCAGCACTTAGACTTGGTTCTGGCACTTGCCTGTCTAAAACCACTTATCCCTGGCCTCTCCTGAACCCTGACATCACTACTTATGTACCTACTGTATGCCCAGTGGTGGATTTTGGCAACTGATAGTGTCTAGGTGTCAGCTTTTCTTCTGCTCCCTGTGAAAGCATGTAGTGCAGCTAATCTAGCCTTCATCTTGTACCTGATTAAGAAGAGCAGAGGCAACACAGAGGATCCCTTCCCTGAACACTGACACTGAAATAAAGCATAGGAAAGACAAGCTGCAGTTCTGAGTTCCAGGCCCATCTGTCCACAGCACTAACCTGTCTGCTCCTCAGAGGCAGGAGTCCTTCTTATCTGCTGTAAAAGCACAGGCTTTCCCCCCCACCCAGTTCATCTTTTAATGTTTTACAGGTACCCATGTTGTGTAGCTCTTGCCCTTCAGATTTATGAAGTTGGTTTCCTCTTTGTCCTGCAGAGCTTGAGGCAACTCCTCTTGGTGTTTTCAGTTATGGAAGAATAAATTCTATCGGTATCGTGTTTTCACTGAGGTTTTCTTCCCCTCCCTTATTGTCATCTTTCTGGGTAGTTGCCGGGGATGGCATATAAGATGGCTGACATGCTGCCAGCAGAGATTGGAGAAAAGGGCACCTGAGATTGTGGACCACCAACCCTCTGTGTGTTCCCCTCCGGATCTTTTGCTTAGCCTGCCTCTAGAGGGCCAAGGCAGAAATGCCTACATGTCCCAAGGACATGCTTTATGGCATGTACATGTTGTGCCCTCCTCCATATAAATATTTCTTGTAAAACTAGTCTTCTTCTATCTGATCTTCATGTTCTGTGTTCTTAGACTAATGGTGATTTCTGTGATGCAGGAAAGAAGTACATTTCACAGGAAATTATACAGAGATGATCACTCAGGCTGGGGTTAAGGCAGTTATGTAGTTCATGGAAAAGAACCTGCAGCCTGGGGAAGCTTTTTAGGCTTGGATAAACTGTCCCAAATGTATGGTCAACTATAGCACATGGTATGATGTGTATCAACACACTGGACTTAAATTGGCCACAATGAATAATTCAGTTTCTGAGGATATTCCAAGGACATTGTGTAAAACTTGAGACCCTAAGGTGTATTGACTGAAGACTATGGATGGAGTAACATATAGATGGGATGGCAAACTAGAAGTGTGGGAACCTAGAATAGGAGGAAAATAGTGTCCTCCAACAAGAAAGGGAGATGGCAACTTTAATCCAGATATTTTGATTCCTCCTGAAGGAGTGTGGAGATAATGTGACAACTGATGGAGTGATTGCTACAAGCTTTATTGGGTTCCTAGATTGAAAAGAGCTGCCCAAAAAGGTGAGCTTCCTTTCATAGAAGCTCTATAAATTAGATTAGGTCTTCCTTGGAATTATTGGATATAGAAGGACAGAAGTTGCTGACTTGCAGGGACAGATTTCTTATCTGAGGTCATTGTAGCCCACCAGTCATGAGGCTTAGTGTTTGCAGAGGGCTGAGGAGGAACTTAGGCAGCTACAGGGGTCTTGAGGTTGGAGCAGACTGTACGAGAAGGAAATGACTCTCTAGTACATTGACCACTGTTCTTATTTTTACCTTTTTTTTTTGCAAAATTGCATGTTGCTAGCCTTTGGGTCAAGTGCTCAAAAGATTGTATAATCATTGATAATAAAAATAGATTATGCTTGCTTTGGTGTTAAGTCTGGGATAGTTGCTGTGTTTAGTAAAAGATGATGAAGAATATATTGGTGATTTTCTAAGAATAATCTTTGGAATCATGAGAACATTTTGTATTGGGTGATTTCTCCTTTTCTTTCTGTTCCCCCTTTTCTTTTTTTTCAGAATGAAATTTATTTTTTATTTATTTATTTTTTGAGTTGTATTTTTTATTTTATAATTTAACTTAATTTTACATATCAGCCACGGATTCCCTTGTCCTCCCCCACCCATGCCTTCCCTATGATAATAAAAGACTGAGGTTACCAGGGCAAAAGCAGAAGCTAAAGTAAGAGAAGTTAGAGAAGTAGCTAAGAGAAACTAAGAGAAGCTAAGAGAAGCCAGGGAAGCAGAAGAAACTTAGCAAATGTAGAAGCCCGAAGTGACCTGTCAGCTTGCATGAACATTGTCTCTGAGTCGTTATTGTGCCTTCCAGGTATCCCATCCTTTAGACACCCAAAACTGCTGAGGCTGGTCTCCTGTAGGCAGTGTCACATGCGTAGACATACTGTCCTTATTGCCCTTTTAGAATTATTAAAGTAAATGAATATTGTCAATTCTAGAATCTTCTCTGTGTGAAAATTAAATCCAGCTTCAGTGTGAATCCACATTGGATAGCTTTTCTCTTGCCTTTCTTCCTGAGGCTTTTAACCAATGCCTAGACAAAATTTCCTGCCTTTAAAGGGTCTAAATGACAGTCTGTAGCTTCTTACTCACACAAGCATTCTGCAGGTCAGAAAGACACATCTATCATTTCCACACTAAGTAGCTATGATTCTTCAGAGGACCATCTGATTATCTCATGGAACATAAGGGTAGAGTATTGACCCATGTCAAAAAACAAAAAACAGCTGGTCACTGCATCTCTACAGAAGGCCACCATCGACTTAGTATGGTCAAGGAGGCAATCTCTCAGTTTCTGACAAAGTTACCAATAAGCCGACTTTTATTTGTGACTGAAAACATTTCCCCTTCTTGCCCCATGGCCAGGATTCAAATAGAATGCTATGGTATGTCTGCTCCTTCATCTTCCTTTGAGGCAGACCCATCAAGGTATGGAAAGCAGAACCCTTTCATGGTAGTATAGTTTGCCTATTACCAACTCTGTGTCAACAGTCCCTCCCCTTCATAGTCTCACAGCGCAGCCATGCAGTATGAAGGGACTACGGTGAGATTTGTCTACAGCCACTTCTGGATATTCTGCTCCTGACAGTAGGGATTTGTGATTTCTAGGTAACATATACTCTTCAATGTCAATTTCATCAACTCTCTAAAATGATGGTAACAAATTCAGTACTGAAGGGATAACTAAACATTTCAGAGGATGAGGGACACCCCCTTAACAGTAGTACTAATTTTCTGTTCCTATCCTTTTCTTAAATCATGTGTTAAGTTAACATGTATTAGCTTTTCTTAATGTCTGATGGTCCATTATTGCAAGAGCATATTCTATTTACTTCAGTTTTTTCCCTGTGATGAAACTGTTAGGAAATATCTATTTACACTGTTGAAGAGTGACATGTTCCATGTTATTGACTCACAGTTGGCATTCAGCATCATTTAAACTTGTACCACTCCGGCTGAGTGTCCTTTCATTCTCCTGTACTGTAGGAACACCCATTTTTCCATAGACATATCTGGTCTGTTTTATTCTGTTTGTCCAATACTTACCCTTTCAGCTGTGTATGCTTCTACAGCATTCTTCATCCTTCCTCTGAAGCTCCTTTCCACGCCTCCCCTCCTTTCTTCCTCAATTTCTTATTGAGAGTTTGCTGTCTTCTGGAACTCCTGTCAGTTCTAAAATCCTGTTATTTATTATTTCCCTTTAACCACAAGAGTACAAATGTTACAGGATTTCAGGAGAATGTGATAAAAAGATTATTAAATAAGTATCTTGTTTTAATGTCTTTGGCTTTCCCTAAAAGACAATTAAAGAAGGATTTTTAACTTCTTTAATTACTATTCAAAATATTAATCTGAAACAGAAAAACAGTCAAATTTTAACACAGAACAATTACAATTTACCATCTGATACTGCATCTACTTTTTATTCTTCATCAGAGTAACAACAATGAAAAGGAAACTTTGTTGCCAAAAGTTGCTTGTTTCTATGAATGTTAAGGGATTTTAGTATTAGAAATTGAGTGAGCCCATTCCCTGGTATACAGTGCCTAGTGAAAGAAAAAAACAGATGAAAATTACATGCAGGCTAAAGTATTTCAGAGTCTGCCTTATATTCCATGGTAGGACATGGAGATAAAAATCTGCTTGAGAACAAAGCACTTCGTGTCACACAGCTCCTTCTAGTTTCAATTTCCTTTTACACAAAGATGTGTGAGAGATAGGCTTGGTCTGAATGTGGAGCCAATCTTCCTTCAGTAAGTATTTTCTTTGGGACAGGTTCCCATGTAGCTGAGGCTAGCCTTAAGGTCCCTGTGGGTCTAAGGATGGTGATTCTGCTTCCAGCTCCAGGAGCTAGATTGCAAGTTTGTATTGCCCCAACTTTATAATGGTAATTTGCTATTAATGTGCTTAGGCATATTATTGCTTGTATGAAGACCTTTGATATGACCTCCACTGCTGTCATCATCATGATTATGTTCACAAGATAAAGCATAAGATAAATATAGAGTGTGAGTTTATCTTCCTAGAGATAATGAAATGGAATTGGAGGCTGGGCCTGTACAAAATGAGTATACACTATGAGGCTAGCCAACCCTCAGAGTTTCACTTTAATGATGTTTGCCCTTTGCTATCTCTAAATCAATGTGGATGATAGTTATAAACTTGGACTTTTACCCAGATAAAATGATATATGTCACTTTTATTGAGATAAGAAAAGACACAATTAGCTAAGGTTATTTTAAACCCATTTGTCATCTTTATCATTAGAGGAGCCTCCAAATCTGTCCATTAAATACCTCAAGGACAAAGAAATTCACTGTACGTGGACATGAATTCCTAGCACAATGCATTAAACACCTGCTATCTTGGTGTCAGCTGGAAATGATTATGAAGTACTACACTGACATTAGAGTCTGTTACACCTAGACATTATGCATAACCATAACACAATGTCAATAAAGGAAAAGTATATTAAATAAGGCATTAATGTTTTACTTTGTGGTAATATTAGTTGACAAAAGAATGTGAGTCAAAATTCAAATAATTAGACATCTAAGTTCAGGAAATGTATTATAAAGCTTAGACTGTATACACTAAACATATAAAAATCAACATGTATTATTTCTACATATATACATATACTTCATATCAATCTAAGGAAATACATACTTCCAATATCAATAGTCTTATTACAAAACCAGTATTTTTAAGAAAGTCTAAAACCATTTGTGTGTAAAGAGTAGACCACCTTTTATAATAATTCTATTGTTTAAAAGTCTGTGGAAATAGAACCTCCTGTGAGGTTAGCATTGTAAGGAATGATGAACTAAGCTTCTAAAGTAAACAAAAAATCACTTATTTCATGTTGACCTTTATAATGAAAATTATTTCCTCATGAAAAGATCAAAGTGTGTTTGGGTTTAGTCCTGGTGTGGGACTTTAAAAGTACGCAAGGACTATGCTCAGTGATTACTTATACAAGATCCTAAATGTCACTCACTGAAGGAGCACAAACTGAGAAGAGGAAGACATCATCCTGTAAAGAGGGAGATTTCAGCCTGATTTCACCCTCCATGAGTTCTCATTCTTCCAGGTAATGCTCGAATAATTTTATGCACAGCATTGCAAATAAAGGTAGAAAATTCTTGAAGTCTGTTTGACTCTGGGCTTAATTGAAATGCCTCTTCCACAATCATGGCTGCCAATTCAACCAGCAAGATGATGTGCTTCTAAATGATAGGAAACTAGATAGTACATTGTAGCTTGTAAATGATACATTGCATTGGTAAGAAAAATCTGTGTTTCTTTAACCAATCCAGCAGCTTTAGCCTCTGTAAATCTCTTTTATCTGCACCAATAATTACTGCACTTCAGCAAGGCAGTTTTAATTAAATGTCATCCTTTAAAATCAAGAAACACTTACAAGGTCAAGTAGGTCTGGGATAAGACTAAAGTTTCCTCTCAAATTATGGATCATTTGATACTCTGCTATAAAGAAAAATTGTAAATGGGGCATACATAATTCTTCTCACACAATTTTAATGAGATTTTGACCATTCTGTAATTGTTTTCTCTATATAATTTTATGTTTGCTAAAGGATAATGCTTTTATATTTTAGATTATAAAAATATTTGCCACAGAAATGTATTTCATGCAAGAAATAGGAGATATTCCAGTCCAGTTTTATTGATATGAGCAATTTTTGCCCAGAAAAGAATCACTCAGCTTATAATTTTTTAGTTGCATTGCAGAGGTTCAACATAATTGTGTTGACTGCTTCAACATAGTTATGAATATATAATTTTACATATAAGTAACTAAGATATGTTGAAATATTCCTAAAATAAGAAGTACCTAGATTAAATATTGTTTTGACTATTTTTAAATTACAAAAATTTGAAAAATCTTATGTCGTTTGTCCTATCAGTGTCTGAAAGTTACATACTTGGTTTGGATAACGCAGGACTTCAGAGGTCTTTTAAGTGAAGTTGGATGAACACGCAACAATATTGTCTACTTAGGCAGTTAGTGCTTCCATGTTTGCCAGGATTTGAAGTTGTAGCTCAAATACTATATTAAATATTATAAAGGAGGCAGACTTTCTCTTTGTATCTTTTTTCATGTATCATCAGATATATGTGAAAATAGGCCCCAGCATTTAGTTTCTCAGATTTTTAAACTCGTCCAACTAGCTCCTCTTGGCCTGTCTCTGCACCTTCTTTGTCTCCCTATTAGCCAAAAGCACACAACATGGAACTATCTACCACCTGTTTATCACTAGCACCTCACAGAATAACTAATATGCAATGATCTACTAGAAAAATGCTATTGAATTAAATAAAAAAAAAGTGTATGAGCATTGTCATTCCATTGATACCCTCCCAGTCTTACACAGAGCCTGGTGTGTGAAGGAAAGTTAGTCTATTCCAGCCTGAGATGGGGAATGACCAAGTTGTATTATACTTCATGCTTGACATATGCCTGTTATTTAGAGACAGCTAGCCCTGACTGTGAGATCCAATGTGCCATTTTATTGTTATTCTATTATCCCAGATGTTCAGTCCTCTTGAGCTGTAGATTCTGCATCTGTAGAGAAGTAAAATAGGAGCCAACTTTCCTATGTGATTAATTCAGGGACAGACAATGCATGCAAAAAATTTGGAATGCAGGACTCAATAAACAATCATTGTATTACTGAACAAGGTTCTGTTGGACCCAGAGGTTATAATTATAGCTGGATGTTATAGTCATGATTTGTTGTGAGCATTTGTTTTTTTTAACTTCCTGTACATTCTCATCTTGACCCTGCAATAACATTCTAGGTCAGATTCTGAATCACAACATACTCGTCAGTAGTGAAAAATAGAATGTGGAGATAAAGGTTTTCAATAAAAATGAATATTTGAAAAAGATGTGCACTATGCTGACTATTCCAAGCAATATGCAAAATGAAAACTCCAAGCAATACAATACAGAATTGTATACAGCAGGATGCTCAATCTTCTAAGATTTTTTTTTTAGGTAAATCTAATCTACACTAAAGGTAGAAGGAGATTACCAACTCCACAATGTTGTCCTCTGACATCTGCCCACCTGCCATTGCGTGTATGTGCCCATATTCACAAAGGAACTCACACATACTAATAATAAAGAAAAATTTAAAAGCTAAAAGGTTGTCAGTGAAACACTTAAGGTCCCCACTACAGTAAGATGAGAGACAGCAGAGGTGATAGGACATCCCAAATAGTCTGATTTTATTAATATATGATATGTACAGTTCTCCGAGTATCATACTACACCCATTGTACAAAATCACTGCATCAAAATCATAATAGTATACATATAAATATACATATGTATAAAATTATCAGTTTTGTATTGACACATACATATTATGGGAGTATTTTCCTAAGATAGATGAAGGAAATTTTAAGTTGACCACGTTTTAACTGGTTTCAAATTATTGCCCAGCTATCCATTGATGCGCATTTTCTGAAGACCACTCAGTGACTCCTCAGTTCTCAGAAAAAGTCACTGGAATTTCCACTTCATTATGTATACTGCCTTTGAGAGACCATCAGATCTCCTAAAGAGATGCGCAATCCAGGAATGAGAGCATTTGAACCACTCACAGATTGAAATGGGTCGTTTTATGGAGATTGAGACATTCCTGTAAATGTTAAAGACCCTTTAAAGACTTTTGAGAATATCTTTAGGTTATTTCTGTCTCTCTAGTCATGTGACTTTGAATCAAGGCAGGTGGTAACTCACTCGGCAAAGGACACAGTATTACAGGAACTGAACTTTAGATAAGTTAAACCTTTCATGAAACCAGCACAATCCAGGCCAAAGTTTTGGACCACTTATTCTTTATTTGAATTCAAGACTTTTATTCAAAGTAGAGTCAAGGAAGGATTGTGTTTTACTGTAAACTGAATGTCTATTTTACCCAACATCTACATATTACATGATTTTTTATTCTCACTCATTCTTTATTTTAAAGAAAACAAATACAAAACTCAAGGAGAATGGGGATTTTAGCAGTTATTGTTTGCTTGTTTTTAAGGAAATTTTTATTAGCCTTAAAAAAATTCAGGTAGGCAAACAATAAATTTTGGCAACTGTCCAGGAGAAGGAAGGAGGAAAGAAGAAAATATGCTGTTTGAGTAAATCGGCGCATGGAGGTCAGCCACATGGAGGTTGGCTAAGGGAGCTAGGTGCCTTAGGGTTCCTATTGCTGTGACGAAACACTGTGACCAAAAACAAGTTGGGGAGGAAAGGGTTTATTTGCTTATGCTTCCACATCACTGTTCGTCACTGAACGAAGTGAGGAACTCCAACAGGGCAGGACTCTGGAGGCAGGGGCTAATGCAGAAGCCATAAACTGTTGCTGCTTACTGGCTTGCCCCTCATGGCTTCTCAGTCTGCTTTCCTCTAGAATCTAGGACCATCAGTTCAAAAGTGGTACCACTAAGGATGGACTTGGTTCTCCAACATCAGTCACTAATTAAGAAAATGCCCTACAGGCTTGCCTACAGCCAGATCTCATGGAGGCAAGTTCATAATTGAGGTCTGCTCTCTTCAGTTGGCTGCACTTGGGTCACACTGACATAAAACTAGCCAGCACAAGAGCTTTGGAGCCTGTCGAAGTACCATTTTTATGGTTTCTGGCTTTTGATGAAGAGGGATAAGACATTATCTGGTGTCTTTTGTATGCTAAGCAATTGATCTATCACATAGCTACATATTCAGCCTATTATAAATTTTATGTTTGAATTTTGAGATAAGGTCTTGTTAGATTGCCCAAGGAAGCTTTGAACTAGCAATCCTTCTGTTTCAGCTCACCACCTGGCAAGTGTCATAGGTCTGTGTGAGGCTAAGCTAAACATTTTTTATACATTAATTTAATTAGAATTGCACATGGTGAGCATATTTTAAATTTCAAAAATGTAACTGCTAAAAATATTCAAATCAGTAGGGCAAACTGAAATGATGCATTAATTTCCTTATTTTTCATAATTAATTTTTAAAAAATACTGACAAGTATGGATGAGGACATTTTTACATGCATTTTAAGAACCCACAGATAACATTTTAATTTAATAAATATTATTCAACATCGTTTTAATTTTATATTTGGAATTCTAATGTGGAAATGGTATTTCTATTAATTTATGTTAAGTAAATGTCACTTCAAGTTTCCATGTAAATCAAAGCTTGTGCTCCAAATGGGGTAAGTGACACTTTATTCTGAGGCAAGTGTTAGTGACCATGGCCAAGTAGCATGGCTCGAAGTTAGCATAAAGGGCCCGTTCCCCTGTGAGGTACATGATAAGCCCAGAAAAAGAGACAATTATCAACCAATGCATTTATTACTATACTTGAGGGGACAGAAGGTAGGCAGCTTGCAGCAGAATAGGAGAATGTTTTTGTAGGCATCTTACTTTAGACTTATTAGCTTTGCAGTTGATAGAAGCTATAGTCTGCTGATGCTACCAAGACTTTCTCAAAGTCCTTCCTATGACCTACAGAGATCTTAAGTCAGATACAGGAGTTGGTAGCAAATGAATATTAAAAGGAACAAGAAATACAGCCGAAGATAATTTTTCTCTCAGTTTCTGAGATGCAGTTTCCTGTAACCCCCACTGATCTTGAATTCACGGTATGGTCAAGTCAGACCTTGGGACTTGATCCCCCTGGATCTCCATCTCAAGTGCTGAGATTACAGGTGTACTCACCATGTCTGTTCATTTTGTCTCAATAACGAAAGTCTATCTCTCTGTAGTAGTGAGGTCTTAAAGAGTCAGTCATCTGTGGATGCTCAGCATGGATGTAGCTTCCATGGAAACTTCAGATCAGGGTGTGTAGAAAATACCCTGACCCTCTCTAAACTTAGATCAGTTGTCTGCTGGAGCTTTTTATCAGATTTCTCTCCAATAGTTGTTTTGTCACTAAAGGGTTTATATTTTTCAACTGAGAAATAACTGGAATAAAATAGTATTGAGTCTTTGATAGATCAATTTATTCTAACACCTTTTAAGGTTTTGTAATATGCAAGTAACTCTTCCCACTTACTATAAGGCTACTTTTAAAGAGGAAGAACTCTCGATAAATATCATAAATATCACTGTGAGAATGATTTGTATTATAAAAAGTACAATAAGAATGACAATGAAAGCATTAGGCATCTTTAGCGGGAATGAGTAACTTGCCATCTTAACAGCCAAATTTTCATAAAAAGGGTGGCGTTTGTGCAGACACTCTCAAGCTATATGTGAAGCCAGGAGAATGGAATTTTAAACAAAGGGAATGACTACATTTTGACAATGCTGTGGGCAGATCCATGGAGAATGTGTGTAGCCAAGGTTTCATTTTTGAACATCTCCCTTGTCTCCTTTGCTTCCTTATGTTGTCCCAATATTTCATATGTACAGATATTAAAAGCTGGGCTCCAACTATGAAAGGGAATATGTACTGGCCTCTTTGAGACAGGAGATCCTTACCTCATATAATACTTTCTAGGTCCATGTATCTTCTTGAGAAATGTGTTTTTTCTTACAGTAAAATTTTATAGTTGAGTAAAATTGTACTGTGTATATATGCCACATTTTTCTTATTTGGTGGTTATCTAGGTTATTTCCTTACTATTGTGAATACAGAAGCAAATGAACAGGGATGAGCAGTCCTTGTGTCCATCTCCAAGAGAGGCATGACTGGGTCATTGGTAGTTCCACTTCTGACTTTCTGATGAACCTGCACACTGATTTCCACAGTGGTTGCACTAGTTTATACTCCCACCTTCAGAGTAAAATTTCCTTGTCACCCACATCCTTGCGAACATTTGTTGTTAGAAATTTTCTCCATCAGAGCCTTTCTGACTGGGGTGAGAGGAAGTCTCAAAATGGTTTTAAATTCTGTTGTTTTTATGCCTGAGGATGTTGAACATTTTAAACCATTTTACTGTCTTTGTTTCTTATTTTGAGAACTGTCTGTTCACTCAGCTCATCCATTGATTGGCAGTTTCATGTTAAAGATATCTAATTTTGTAAATAAGGGGAAAGTAAGTGTAGATATGAGCCTACAGGAGGGTAAAGTGAAAAAACCTAAAAACAGATCTACAATAAAACTTCAGGACATAACCACAAAGAACTGCTAGACATACTTGCTCATCCATGCTCACTGTTGTTCTATTTACAATAGTTAGCAAAGACAAATAGCCTAGATGTCCATCACTGAGAAGTGGACAGTGAACTTGTAGTACACAATGGAATTTTATTAAGGTAGAAAGAAATTGAATTTTGGAAATTTACTGCTAACTGGAAAACAATTATACTGAGAGAAGTAACTCAGACTCTGAAAGACAAGCATTGCATATTCACATTCATATGGATCCCAACACCATATCTTTATAGATCTATGACCTGACATGAACTGCCTGCAGAATTGCAATTGTCCAGAAGTGTGAGGGAAGTTCTCAGTGGAGGGGGGCAGTAGAATACAGATGATATGATGGGAAAAGTAGAATAACTGGAAGAGAGCTTTGAATAAGGAAGGGGAGGGGAGGGGGAGAGAGTATAGGAGCAGTTGGAACAGAAATAATTAACACTAGGGATCTAAGAAAAGGCCATATGGAGGCTTAAAATTTATGTATGTTTCTGAAACAAATAAGCATATATGTATGTGTATGTATGCACACATGTGTGTGTGTGAGTGACAGCAGATGAATGTGTGTGCATGTATATGTGTGCTTACTTGGAGTTATCATACAGAGGGATAATGATACTTCTAAAAGCCATAGGTTGTCAAATGGAAAGCTAAGTGCCTATTGTGGGAAACTTCACCTCAAGTTGTTGGTCATGAGAGTCCTGACTTATGCCCCAAGTGTCATTGTTCTTACCCTTGGATGCTGTGAACCTTGATTGTAAGACCCTATAGCCAAAGACACCACACAGTTTTGCAAAAGGACATGAAGAAATCAAGTTTGTACTGGCTGGAAGTTCCTTCTCAACTTCTTAGATTCCATTGATATGGAAAGCTGTATGCAGGCTGCTTGGAGGAAGACATGATCAACAGGCTTTCCCAGCCATGGACCCTGTGATCAGCAACAGTAGCTGGTATGTCAAGATATGCCCAGGACTGGAATAGTAGCGTGGTGACAGCCAGTGTCTCTCCCTTTGGATTTAAGGTCTGCTCCACAGGAGGAAACACATGCCTGGTAAATCTGGCCAAGAACCCATGGTTATGGCACAAAGATGGGAAGGGGTTGAAGTCAGGGAGCGATGGGAAAGAGGGGAAGTGGTGAGGGTGATCATATTTAAAGGGCATCAAAGAATTCTCATAAATATAATACAGTATGTTAATATTATAAATCTTTTTCTAATTTACCAGCAGATGCATTAAAAAATAATAATGAATTTAAAGGAGACAAATTTGGAAGTGACATGGACTAAATATAGAGTACTAAATTGGAGAATATTAGTGATTGCAGGTACTTGTCCTTTTCACTATGTCTGTGTACTCAAAGAAATAAATATAGAATAAAAAACACAAATAGCAGACACTGAAAAGAACAAATGAAAATACTATAAACAGTGAAAACTTTAGGCATGTAAGGAACACAGCTTCTAGGATTCAGGCAAGAACATTGCAGATGTCTCATCTATATTTCCAGCATCAAAAACCTACACTAAAATTTGTAAAGAAATCTGAAAAAATATTCACTTTTCTGCTGTGGGATGGTCTGTATGTTAAGTGTGTTGCTCTGATTGGTTAATAAATAAAACACTGATTGGCTAGTAGCCAGACAGGAAGTACAGGCAAGATAAAGAGAAGAGAATTCTGGAAAGTGGAAGGCTGAGTCAGAGAGACACTGCTAGCCGCCATGATAAAAATCAGATGTTAAGATACAGGTAAGCCACGAGCCATGTGGCAACTTATAGATTAATAAAAATGGGTTGCCAGGCGGTGGTGGCACATGCGTTTAATCCCAGCACTTAGGAGGCAGAGCCAGGCAGATCTCTGTGAGTTCGAGGCCACCCTGGGCTACCAAGTGAGTTCCAGGAAAAGGCACAAAGCTACACAGAGAAACCCTGTCTCGAAAAACCTAAATAAATAAATAAAATGGGTTAATTTAAGATATAAAGACTAGATAACAAGAAGCCTGCCATGGCCATACAGTTTGTAAACAATGTAAGTCTCTGTATGTTTACTCGGTTGGGTCTAAGTGGCTGCGGGACTGTCGGGTAAGAGAGATTTGTCCTGACTGTGGGCCAGACAGGACCAGGAAAATATAGCTACACTTTTCTAAAAGGAAAATTCATTGGAGGTCCTGGATATAGACCTAATACAAGAATGGTTAAATAAATATTATGCTTCTTCTTTATCAAGATATATAGATAAGTAGACAGATAGATGACACATAGATAGATGATATATATGTCATATGTATATATATATATATATATACATATATATATGATAGGTGGGTGATAGATAGGAAGAGGGATGATAGATGATATATATATATATAGAGAGAGAGATGGATAGATAGATAGATAGATAGATAGATGATATATAGGCAAAAAATAGATCAAAAGGGAAGATAGCAGATGTTTTATATTAGTCACATTGTGATAGTGTCTATTTTTCATTGTCTTTAATACTGGTTAATTTTGACAAGTTGACCAGTGGGCTGTGGCTTAAGGAAATCTATATAGCTCTGTACCTAGAAGTCAGAGTCTGGCTGCCTTTTCTTCGTTTCTGGGAGCCTTGATGGTTTGTGTATGTATAACCAACATCAATTTTCTGCATGAAGGCTGCTCTAAAGTAGAGAGATTCATTTTTTTTTCTTAGTTTAAATTTTTGATGGCTAGAGAAAAAGTTTCCTTAGGTTGTGGTGAACAGCTTGCTAATTTGACCCAAACACGATCCTTTCTGGTGTATTTTGCAGTGAAATGCTAGATGTGAAATGAGCCTTGTATTTTTGTTGTTGTGGATTTGGTGAGTTTGTCTGTATTTGTCTTTTGGTTTGTCTTTCTTTTCTTCTGCTTTATTTAAATAGTCAATTAATTTCTTCACTGTTATTTGATGTTTTCATGCAGGACTTATTGTTTCAGGGTTCCTCCCTGTGCACCTTCGGGAAGTGACTCACCTCAGTCCACTTTTCTATTCCACAGGAGTTGTTCACATTCCCAAGCCAGGATGTCTTCTGAACAGCAAAGGTCCAGCCTGAGGAGGGAAGTGTTGACAGATTACCTTCCTATGTCATTTCTCTCTTTAGTATAGTGACCCCAGCTAGCCTGTGTCTAAGTCCCTAGTTTTCATTGCTTGTCTAAGGGAAGTAATGCAGTGTTCAACACAGAGGTTCCATTTGTAATGTTACCCTATATTTTATGTGTGTTGGGATGGAGTTAATGGCCTCTGTGGCTGTAAAAGCCCTACAGGCCTCAACTACACACCTACTCTACTGTGCTACTTCAGACCAGGATACAGGCCTTACTAGACATCTACTCTGCATCCCTTGGATCTTAGAAATGCCCAGAACCATGAGGAAATGGAACTTTTTGCAAACAGACTTTTAAATGTGTTTTGCCACAACAGTCTGAGCAAATACATTGGTGAACTTTCTATAGAGCAGGAAGAGATGGGAGATGATTAATTGCTTGTATAAAGTTGAGAACTTTTCTAAACACCCAGGTCACTTTTCCAAATGGGTTTTTCTACCTATTAGCAATCATCATCACAGTTGATTGAGTTACAGAAAGAAAAAGGACAGAAATAAACCAAGATGATAAACTAAAATGAAACACCAAAAGAACAATGACAGCAACAGCAAAAAAAAAAACTTTTATAAATTGTTAAACACAGAATTTAAGGAGCACCATCTGTCTCCAAAAGTAAGATTTAGCTCAGATCCAGTTTTCTTTTTCTTCATGTTTGGATGTTCCTTCATTAAATTCCCTATCACTGCCTCGTGGTGAACAAATAGGTTGCCTGATTCCTTCTTATATTTTGTTTGGCTCGACTGCACTCTGTCTACTATGTTTCATTTGGAGTTGTGTCTGATTTATACAGAGTTTTAACCTATCACTCTCAATGTTTTAAAACTTTGTTTCTTCCACCCTGTGTTAAAGCTAAGGACTGAGTGCAAAGCCACAGAAAGCCCTGCTCTAACCAAGAGAGAAGTGAAAGCAGTGTGCAAGCTTGACTTTCACTTATTCACGTCAGGGCAGTAAATAATTCTGCCTTCCCTGCTCATGCACTTGTTGCCATAAAAGACTTCCAGCAATGAAATTAACATTTCAAAGCCCAGGGGCCGATCTAGAGTTTAGTAGTATTGTCAAATGGTCTTTTCAAATCTCAGCCTTATAAAATGGGTGGGAGGCATTCTCGTAAGAGAAAGAAATGTCCCTCCCCCCTCTAGTAATGAAGATGTTTTTAAAGCAAAAATTGAACGTGATTTTCTAGGTGGTAAAAATATAATGTGTTTCTCTGCTTTTTACATTAAGGTAACAATTTGGCAGTCACAGAGCAATCTTGGCCATGTATCTGAAAACATAAAACCCAAACACTTGTAGCTGCCAGGTGTCTAATTTTCTGCTTGTCACACTGAGGTGTATGAACTAGGAAGTTATTTAATTTTGTATAACTTCAGCAAGCCACATCAGCTAAGCTGGAGTTTTATGTGACCCTTTCATTCTTATAGACTCCTATGGGCTTCCTGCTTTAGCATGTACTATAAAGAACCAAAATATGTATACTTCAAAGGAGATAAAATGCCCAAACTCTTACATGGAGAATGAATGGCTTTGCTCATAAATGTTATCTATGGAAAATGGCTGAGCTGATAAAAATTGTAATAAAAGTTTTAAAAATATATAATCATCTATGTAGCAGTTAAGGCATTATGTCGATTTACAATCAGTTTGGTTTTTTTATGAATAAATCCCAGGCTAAAGAGATCACATCATCAAGTACTGTGTGCAGATCCGTAGCCATGCCTTCTGTCTGCTCTGAAGAACAGAGTCCAGCTCTCATGAAATGTGACCCACACTCTGATAAAACAGTTGGCAGAAATACGGATGTGACTCCTCGACTAGAAGTCACACATATGATACCAAGTCAGCTGCTTGTTCTCAGTGTGCCAAATGCTTAGTAAGAGAAAAAAGTCATGATGCCTGTTCAAGATGATTCCTAAGAGGATTGCAATGGAGTCTCAAGGGAGGAGGAGAAATTGTGCTCAACTCCAACAAGAACTATGATTTTTAACCAAGGAACACTCATGAGTGGAAGTAGCTGGCGGTTGAAAAATAACTAGAGAGGTAAAGGAAATCTCTGCTTGGTAGTTTCCACAGAACCCAGTAAAGGTAAGGCCTGCTGAGAAAACAGAGCTAGAAGTGGGTGATACACCTCAGACACAGGGTTGTCAGAGACAAAAGGGGGGTGATCTTTGGCCCACCAACCTTAGTTCTACACAGACACAGTTAAACCTAGCTCTTCCTAGTTCAGCAGCAGGCTTCACCCTGATTAAAGCTGGGCCACAGCGAGTCTCTGTCAGGTATTATTAACTCAGTGACACATATAACTAACCCGAGGGTCTTCTTAGCAGCCTCTGTTTAATAACTAATTGATTGAAATCAATTTCTAAAGTCCTTCATTTGCTTCTTCATGTTACTCTGATTTAGAGCAGGAGAGGAAGAAGAAAATCTCCTCGTTCCTTAGGGACGAAGGTGAAGGTGTGTATGAAACAGATACAGGGGTTGAGGGATGACACTTCTTAAGGAAAGAAATCATTTGAGTAAATGTTTGAAACAGCTAACAGCAGTGATTCTCTGAGCCATTAAGCACCAGAGAGTTTACATACCAGGCAGGAGAAAAAGTCAACAAACCCGAGCTTGGTGCCTGATACCACACTGACGCTACGGAAAGGTCGAGCGAACTACGGTTGACCAACATTTTCATAGCCCTGAACAAAGAAGGACAAAGCAGATTAATAATGAATTTACAATTGACAAAAATCATTAGGGTACAGAGACGTTTCTGTGAATTCAGATCCCATCTGACATTCACCATATTACGTCTCATGCCCATGTAGATGCCGGCAATTAGCTGTGAGCTGCTGTGGCCCAGTTAGCTGAAACACAGATCAATGCTGCTATTATGAAGACAAAATCAGCACACCAAAATGCTTTCTTCGCACTGTCTAACATCATCCATATTGATGTTTTCTGTCAATATATAATAATACACTGTCACACTTGATGGGACAGGAGGAACCGATTACACAGAAATTGTACTGGAATATGTTTTTAGACATTGTTTCTCAGCAACAGTGTAATCAAAGTGCTTATCGATTCAGAAACTGACTGCTTGTCCCCACATGATGCAGGCAGCAGTAGTATATGTTACTTATTCTTATTCATTTCACAGTTGTGTTTAAAGGTGTTGGTTAAAGGAAAAATATGATTTATTCTTGTATTCCTCTCTCGCCTTTTTGGCAAAATCTATGAAACTGTCAACGATTCCTCATCCTTTCTCTGCAAACTTAAAGGTTTTAGTTTTCAAAATTCAGCCAAGAATGATCCTATTTTTTTCAACTGTTTTCCTCACCCTAGTCTGAAATTATCATTTCTTATCTAGGTCTAGGATGCTTGTGTATACTCTTAACCAATTTCTTGTGGCCTCAGTGCATTTATCAATACCAGTGTCCAGATGCCATACTTCTGCTCAAAGAGTGGTAACTGTTTTCCATATCTATCAGGGTAAGCCACATCTCTGAGGGACTCAATAATGCTTCCCAAAGCTCAACACTTCAACATTCTCCTGATTACCCCCATTCAGGCCTGATTCATCACCAGCTAGCTCCATCTCCTATGACTTTCCTTTGTTTTGAACTGCCATTTTGTTATCCAAGACCCTCAAGGAGACCTAGATCTCTCATATCTTCTTCTTGGTGCATCCGTACATGAAAATGTCAGTTTTCCATTTGAGTGTTTGTGAGATAGTTAAGATTAATTTTCAATTCAGCCAAACTCTACCTTCACCTGGGATACGGACCTTTGGTCATGATTGTGAAGGATTTTCTTAATTGGGTTAATTGAGGTTAATTGAAGTATGAAGAATTACCATGTGGGTGAGATAGTTTCATGGGCTTAGCTCAGGACTGAGTGAAAAGGACAGAAGCTGCACAGCATGCATATATCCAATGTCTACTCTCTGCTCTTTAACGCCTTGGGCTCCTGCTCCTGTGACTTCCTCTCAGTGATGTGCTAGAACCTGGAATTTGATCTGAAATACTCAATATCATTTTATCACAGCAACAGAAATAGAAACTAAGTCTACCTTGATGGGTGATACCACTCGATATGCTGTGAATGTGTTGCTCTGATTGGTAGATAAATAAACCGCTGATTGGCCAGTAGCCAGGCAGGAAGCATGGGTGGGAAAAGCATGCAAGGAGAATTCTGGGAAGAGGAAGGCTGAGTCAGGAGATGCCAGCGAGTCACCCAGGGAACAGCATGTAATGGCACACAGGTAAAGCTATGGAACACATGGTAACGTATAAATTAACAGAAATGGGCTGAGTTTAAGTGTAAGATTATAGCCAAACTTCTGAAAACAGTTTTATTAAATAAGAAACACAGAGCCAAATACAGGGGAGCAAGCTGTAGGGATCAGAGCAATAGCCGCCAACTAACCTTAGCTCACTATGTTGCTGTAGCTTTCCAAGAGAGCCTCTTCCTGTCTAACCTGTGCCTTTATTGCCTTCCTGTTCTGCCTTCTCATTGGCTCTAAACCCAGCCACATGACTTCCTCATCACTGCCTGTCTATACAGACTGCAGGTCTCTATGGTTGGTATTGGGATTAAAGGCGTGTGTCACCATGCTTTGTTGTGTCATTGAACACACAGAGACTGTGCCTGCCAAGTGATCAGATTAAGGGCTTGTGCTACCACACTTGACTTCTGTTTATGGCTGGCTATGACCGCTGATCTCCAGGCAAAATTTATTTATTAAAATACAAATAAAATGTCACATTTCAGCACAAATAAAATATCACCACATTTTCCCTTCTTTTCTAATAAAAATAAAAATGAATACAAAAGTATAACTAATATAAGAAAACCTATATAGAATAAGTACCATAACTATACAATATATGCAAGCAATAAATCCCTCAACAATGTCTAGTCCATTTGCGTTTGAGAAACTCAGAGAAAATATTCCATTATCTATCCTATTTTGGTAAATCCAAAATGTACCTGATTCACTTTCTATCCTAACTTGTATTACCAACAGAAAATTATCTTATATTGTCTTTCAAATTTATACACTTTATACCTCTTTAGTGAGTTTCTTTTCTGAAATTCTTAACAAGGAAAACTATAACTATCTAATCTTCAACTAACTATAACTATATCTAATCTTCAACTCCCTCAGAGATCCAAGAAGGAAATAGTATTACCTAGTAAAGGAGGAAGTGCAAACAAGCAGCTTCCAAAAAATTGTGAGTTGGCAGAAACAGCCAGCTGCCTGGACAGTCACCTGAGGTTTCTCTGCAACATTGGGACATCATCTTCAGGCTATAAGCTTGGTGTTTCTGACAGACTCATTTGTGAAGTAGGATGTACACAAGGCCTACAGCTTGACCTCTCATTCGGTGTGAGTATTCCATGTACCAGATAAGCCTGATTTCTACCAGTGTCTTGTAATGATTCAGGATTTTAAATTCTGGAAATTGTTGGTGTTTTTGGAATTCCGCTGTCCATTCTTCTTGGCTTGTAGGTGGCTTCATCTTGGCATCTCATTCTTCTCTGCATCCCATTCATCCCACTCTAGTCAGTAGTAGGCCTGAGCTAATGACCAAGCAGTTATAATTAATATAAGCTTCTGAGTGATTATTTTATAAGTGGGCCACAGGTCTGCAAGGGCTTGGCGGAACCTGAGAAAACTTTCAACCACATTTGGCACCCAATGATGGGTGATATCACTTTGTATGCTGTGAATGTGTTGCTGTGATTGGTTGATAAATAAAACACTGATTGGCCAGTAGCCAGGCATGAAGTATAGGTGGGATAAGCAGACAAGGAGAATTTTTGGAAGAGGAAGGCTGAGTCAGGAGATGCCAGCCCACCATCCAGGGAGCAGTATGTAATGGCACATAGGGAAAGCCATGGAATACATGGCGACATATGAAATAACAGAAATGGGCTGAGTTTAAGTGTAAGAGCTAGTCAGTAGTAAGCCTGAGCTAATGGCCAAGCAGTTTTAATTAATGTAAGCCTCTGTGTGTTTACTTGGGAGATGCAAGTAGGAGAGATTTGTCCAGATTGCTGGAAGGCTGGGACACAGGAAATCTTCTAGCTACACTACCTTTAAGTAGATTGTTTATTGTGAACTACAACTTCAATGATGTTTTCTTTTGTATGTTTTATTTTCCTTTGTAGTTATGAAAACAACTATCTAAGTATATCTGTTTAACATTGAAAACAAACAATATGACCACAAGTTTGATTATTGTAGATGACTAGCTACCAACCCGCATTTCTTAATTATACATTACATTTTTAAATGAGATGCATGAGCACAATATGCAAAACAAGAATAGAAACATAATACAGTATAACCAAAATAATTTTAGGTTTGTATCAATATACCAAAATCCATACCAATGTAAAATATTTGATGTTAATAATTATCTTTTTATCCTATATTCCTATATCCCCCCAATGATGACAAACACAAATAACCCACTGAATGACTAAAAATAACCCACTCCACCTCTTGGGAATGTGGATGTTGTGTTCTCTAGACTGCTTCCTGTTGTCTGTGGGTTACAGCATCTTTAGGGAACCTAAGAAAATTGAGATAATGGTCAAGTCCTGGAAAAACTAGTTGTAACATTTGTTGCCCAGTCTCTGTGCAATGAAAAAGTGCAAGGCTTATCTGAAGTCCTGGCTAAAATAGTCTGGAAACTGGACCATCTCAGCCAGCAGCCTTGAATCTGTTCTGGATGCAGAACTCTGAGGAAACTGCAACTGAGGCACTCTGGGAGTCTGGATCACCTGGGCCACCACTTTTTTATTGGTGTCAGGTCACTTTGCTCTGAAAACACACAAACTTACAAAAGGTAACATACATATCTGCATTAACACAAGTATAGACTGTGTATTGTACACAAGCCAGCCCGAGATGATTTTTTTTTGTTGTTGTTGTTGTTTGTTTGAACAGGTAAATTATTATATCACCTGTCTTCTAGTTTTTCTAGGTTTATTACTTTATGTCTGTAGCCAGGATTTTCAGGGTGTTTTCCTCAATCAAATCTGACCTCTGTCAATCTTGAATGAGTCCACATCCTTTCATTTCCTGTGGAAACAAAAGCATTACTTCTTTCCCAGGGCAATACATTTTCTGACTTCCACTTTAAAGTTAAGAAATTCCTAAAGTATCTCTGCTGGTTTATTTCAGCAGTCCCTGTTAGAATCCCAAGTCTCTCATTAGCAATCAAAACATTCAAAGTCAACAAGGCAGCATACAGGATCGAGACTCCCTGTGTATTTTTCATCTTTTTGTGGCTTTTTCCCTTTATATTACTTTATACTTTCTTTAAAGATTTTACTTCATTATTTATAAACTATTTACTTTTTTCTATGAGTGTCTATACCCATTTTCTTTTCTATCTTAAGCCTACACACATTTTTAAACACACTGTAACCTGTTTAGTTTTTTTTTTTTTTAATCTAAACCTGCTTTACTAAGTGCCTGCAGCTGCACATTTGAAGTGCTCTCTGATGCATGAGCCAAACTATAACCTGTTAAGTGGCTTTGCACTGGTGGTTTTGTGGCCGGCTCCACCCCTGCTTGGGTCAATGAAAGCCAAACTTTGTGCCTCCGGTGAGATCTGCCTTCAACTGGGAACTGCTCTTAGAAGCTGGTGCTCTGTACTGTGGCAGGTGTTTTTACTTAGCTTTTTGTTTCTACTTAATCTACTGGTTTCCCCCTGCCCCCAGCTATCTCAGACCCTATGTGGAAATTCAGGCCCCATGTTGGAATGCTAAATATCACAGGTTTTCTCTTGGGCCACCAACCAGCTCCCAAATCATGACGTGGAAATTTCTTATCAGTTATGAATGCTCAGCCTCATTTTTGGCTCATGTCTTGCTAGAGAAATAACCTAACTTATTTCTCTTCATCTACATTTTGCCTTGGGGCTTTTTGCCTTTCTTTCCTTCTTTATATCTTACTCTGTCTAACTGGCTGGTGGCTGGCTAGCTGGCTGATCCTGTGTATCTCCCTCTGTTTCTTCCTTCTTCTCTCCTCTCCTCCTTTGCCTAGATTTCTCCTATTTATTTTCTTTGCCTGCCAGCCCCACCTATCCCTCTCCTGCCTAGCTATTGGCTGTCCAGCTTTTTATTAGACCAATCAGGTGCCTCGGGCAGGCAAGGTGAAACAGTAACACATCTTTACATAATTAAACAAATGCAGCATGAACAAATGTAACACATCTTTACATAATTAAATATTCCACAGAACCCTGCCACCAGCTAGTAATCAAGATTCCCAACTTATTCCTCTCTATTTCTCTTTCTCCCCTCCTCTTTCCTCCAGCCTAAACCACTATCTAGCCTACAGGTTGGCCTCGTAATTTTGTCTCAGCCTCCCAAGTTTTGAGATTATAGGCATGAGATTCCTCAATAGGAATGAGGTTCAAAATTCTAACAAGTAAAAGTCAGCAATATTTTACTATGGGGGTATTTCTACCATAGTAATGTAAAAATCAACACTGTTCTTCTTCCAGATTGTTGACAAATACTTTTTTTCCTTTTTTAAAAATCTCCATTATGTCAGCAGCATCAAAGAAAACTGCATACCTGCAATTTTTGATGCACTGGGAATGTTTAGCAAGTTTCTGATCCTGATGGAAGATATGGACTTTTTCCTTCTGTTCTGCAGAAATCAGGGCTAACCAAGGTTGGAACAAGCAGAGAACATATGCATCACATCATAGCAGTAGAGAATTTTGCAAAACCACTCATGTAAGTCCTGAGAAGATTAGAGAAGCAATGTTGGATAGATAGCCCATTAATTAAAGTGTTTCCTTGTGCACCCTCCCACCCAACCTAATTACTCAGAGTGTGAGGTGATTCTTTGTTCCCACCATCATAAATTTGACTTCCCTAACTTAATGAGGGGGAGTATGGGCAGGTAGTTTTAATCATGATTAGAAAATAACTTCTAAGTAAGGTATGGTATGCAGACTCTTCCACAGCAGCTGTTGCTCTGTGGTGAGAATATTCCATAGAAGGTAAGGGTTCTAATTCATGGAGGTTTGCAAAAATAGAGTTAATATCTACCTCTCTGTGAATGAAGATACAGATTCACACAGTCTACCCTCTTACCTTCTGAATAATAGGTATCTAAAAACCCCTTTTACAGGCTAAAGTCATGGGAATTGTTGTAATTGAGCAATATTGCTTATTTTGAAATTTTAATATTATTTGTGGAAGGACAGAATAATTGTCAGCTTTTCCTGTCTGTAAAACCCACATGAATGACCAGTATATAGTATACTGATTAGGCCAGTGACCAATGAAATAGAATTTAATTCACAAGAATTTAAAAACCTAATAGCTTGCATTGACTTCTCCAATAATTATCATGAAGAATAGAACAATTGTTAGCTTAAGCTCTAAGGTGTAATACAGAATGGATATGGATCAGTATTGCATTTAGTGTTTAAACAATGATGTGAGTGCTGGAAAAACCACACACATGCACCTGCACACAGACTGAATCAGGGTGTTAATATACATTTAACAAAGGTGAAGACATTATTCTGAACATGGGTTGGAGTTAGTGTATGGGAAGGCATAAGACAGTATAAAAAGGACTTCATGTCTTTACTTTTCTAAAGTTATGGGCAATAAAACACAACTTAATATTCAAAGATAAATCCAAGATAAGAAAAGTGAGGTATACATATGGGCTTTGTCATTCTCATGATAGACATGTTCTGCTCCATCTAATAGTTCCCTTGCTGAGCACACAGCCCCAAAGGCACACTTTCCCTTTTTTCATTGACAAACTCACTCTAAACATGGAAGCACCACTTATGACTGGGAAATTTGAAGACATTTATAATACTTTAGGGAAAAGGTGTCCATCTTCATTGTTATGTTTCTAACACACAAGTGTAGAGTTTGTCAGAATTGCAACATATTTGTTTGGAAGAGTAAATTCACTTTCTTATTTGTAATACAAAGTATGATGTGGAAATTTAACAAGACTTAAAGATGGCAATGATTCAGATTCTGGATACTTATTGCTGATGCATGTGTTTGTGTGTGCATGAATATGTATATATAACATACAGACTTAAATATTACACATAAACATATATTTCAGAACTTCACTTTATTTACTATAATAATCCTTTAATATTTATTACATAATCCTCATAAAAACTTACTAGGATTCCTTTGATAAGACTACCCATGAAAGGCTAGAGAGATGGTCAGGAGTTAAGAGAACTTGATGCTCTTCCAAATGACCTGGGGTTCAGCTCTCAGCTCCTACATAATGGTTCACAACTTTCTTTAATTCAGTCCCTGGGGATCTAACACCATCTTCTGGCATCTAGGCACTTCACATACATGGTACAGAGACATACATGCAGACAAAAACCTGTACACATAAACTAGCAATAAGAAATAAATTAAAAAGACTACCTCATTTATCATAATGTAGATTCTCATGGTTTAAATTTAGACCAATTCCAATTTTTACTTCTTTTACAATAGCATCATATGAGGTAGTTGATTGATACTGACAACTATTCAGCAGTAATAATTATTTCTTGTGTTCAAGTTGCTCCCAAGCTCATTTTTGCTCTATACTAAATAATTAACAGTATCTTTTAAAATTACCAGTTTTATACATGGAAATTTTATCAGTTCATATACTTGAAAATTGTTTCCATGTCAATTGATCACTTATGTATGAACTTTAGTTAACTATTTATTCATACAGAGATACAGTGTTTATGTTTATATTGTGGGAATAGATTTTTTTATATTGTAAGATTTACTGTTCGGGGAGCCTGTGTGTCTGTGATGCATGCCAGGGACATTTTTGAATTGTTTATATTGCAACTGACATTTAATAATGTAGAAGGCCATCATGTATGTCCACTGCATTTATTAATTTTCTTTGATTCTGCTTGGCTCTAACCTCTACTAGTATTTGGAATGAAGCTGGTCTCATTTCTGACCAAAAGAGATGGGTCATGTGACTTGAGAAAAGCCAATCAGCACATTCTGTTCTTTGTGCTGTCACAAATACTCTAGGACATGACACAAGTCTAGGAGAAGAAGGTTAAATATTGTGCAAATTTCCTACAAACAAATGAAAATTTCTCATTCCCTTTCCTTCTCTTTTTTTAATATGGTGATTGTGGCATGGCCCTGGACAACCTGGAAGCGTTTACAAATAATAGTGCTTCATTTATGCAAAGCCAGTAGTAAATCCCAAAACACACCCATATTTACACTGTTTACTTAGGTCAGTTTAGAAAGATAAATTTTCCTGAAGCCACTTAAGTTCAGCTTTCTGTTTCTCATAGTAGAAACTTTTAATTGATAATTAGGAAAACTGAAATTTGCAATCCTTACCCCAGTTTATCAATAAGAATTTCTTTTCATTATTTTATGTGGAAAACTGAATAATCTGAGGAACCATAAGTTCTCAGACCCCTCAGCATGTCAGTCCATTAAGACTGAATGCTAAGATACCTTTCTTCCATGTGAAATGATGCAGCTCAAATGTGATAACATTAATTTTAGAACTTACCTGCACTTTATTGTTTTATTTAATAAATGAAAGTGGATTAATGCTCATGAATATCTTATGAAGCAAGCAAGGGATTGGCTTTTCATTTATCCGGTAGAACAGTTTCTTGTGTCATGATGCTGTTGAAGGAATTACAGTTGTATCCTACATTGTGGTGCAGAGGGACATGAATGTTAGTCGTTGCAGCAAACCTTTGCTTTCAACTCTATGGCTTTCCTACATTCTGGAAAATGAATAGTTTTTAGGTAAGTTTCATACATGAAGACTCAGGGTGAAATACCCCCTCCTCCATCTGGAATGTGTTTCTGGTGAATACTGCTCTCCTCTCTCCGTTTGTTGCAGACTACCTAGTATAAAACAGTCACTTCACACTTTGAGCATGAACACTTCTAGCCGAAACGAAAGGAGCAGACTCTGAGGGAACAGCTTACTTGTTTCTCTTCTCCTGGCTCTTGTCATGTATGTAACATTTAAATAACTCCCTATCCAGACACACAAACTTGTAGAGAAGTTCTTTATTTTCATATTTACACCTAAATGTTTATAATTATCAATCATTTTTACCTCATACACATCAAACTCAGTCCTCTTTTTTATGTGCTCACCAAAAATTATTTTATTTTATTTTTTCCTTGTTTTGCCCTCATGGTTTCAGGTCAGGATCAGTGATACTCACTGTTATTTCTGCTGTTCCAGCATAATTTGTGGTCACCAACTCTTTATGGAAGCATTCTGGTGTTAGCAGTGTGTGCTTGGTCTTCAGTCAGGGTCCTGATAACAGAAGCATAAACAGGGCTGTAGCATGAATCTTAGAGAGTCATATAAAGCATATTACAGGTATACCACATAATCCTACAGGTCAAGCAGTTATAGAAAGATCAAACAGAACTCTAAAGGATATGCTAAATAAACAGAAAGGGGTAACAAAACCCCCAGAAATAGACTGCATAATGCTCTATTAATTTTGAATTTCCTCAATGCCAATGAGAAAGGAACAACAGCTGCAGAGAGACATTGGACAATAGAATAAAACTACAGAATTAAATCAGCCTATATACTTTAAGGATGTGCTGACCTCAGAATGGAAACCAGGATATATGTTACGTTGGGGACGAGGTTTTGCTTTTGTTTCTACAGGAGAAGATAAGCTGTGGGTACCATCAAAATTGGTAAAGGTTCGATTTGAACAAGAGAGACCTCTTAATTAGAGGAGGTGATAGTTCATCAATCAGCTTGAACATCCAATTTAAACTAACTTATACCAGTAACACATGCCTTTTCATTTAATCAGATAATAACTTGCCAAAAAGGAGCCTCCCCAAAATTAGTCTTGGGGAAAGGTTTTTGTTTTTGTCTTTTAGGAGAATGAAGGTTAAGGAATCTGAAGAACACTGGACAAATGAGACAACTGAAGAAAAGGGACAAATCATCTAACCCAGGAAGCAGAGTGAAATGGCGTATGGGTATATCATCTAAAAAATGTTATAAGTCTTCCTAAATGTTTGTTTCTGCTCTTCTCTAAAGAAATTTAACACTATTGGTCTTCTAATAGTCCCAGTTCAATTAAAATTTAAAGCTGACTTTGGAGTTGGAGAATGGCTCTCTCCTTCTTTAAACTCAAGCATGTTGTTAAAAGGAAAATGCAAACTATCTGTATGATGCCAGAAGAAAAGAGCCATCTTCTGCTATGGGATAGGAGAAAAATCAAATTAATTAAGGGACTATTCTATTACTAATCTCAACTCTTTGATTCTATTCTGATTTTTTAAACTTTTCTTAAAGTATGAATTTTATATCAAAATTTACAAGATTAATATATATACATAGATATATACATTTTAAACTTTGTTAAGATATGAATGGTCATATAGAGTACTAATTAATTCTAGAAAAAAGGCTTCAATTAGCTGCATATATATGTCTTTGTGTTCAGAGTCTCTTATCAGTTTTCCGCAGGAAATCATGGCCTAACATCAACTGAAGTCTCCAGGAAGAAGATGGGGCCCCACAACAACAATAACTATTCCATGTGGACAATAATAATATCACTGAGCTGACAAACATCATCTACAGATCAGCTTTGGACTAAAAAGTGCTGGGATTAAAGGCGTGAGTGCCACCATTTTCTAGCCTCTGTATCTAGTGGCTGTCTGTTCTCTGACCCCAGATAAATTTATTAGGGTACACAATATTTTGGGGAATACAATACTACCACATTTCCCCTTTTTTGTCTAAAATTTAAAAAACCTATAACTAATACAAGAAAAATTATAGCCAATAAGTCAAGATTACATTAACGATGTCTAGTCCATTAACATTTGACAGATTCAGGCAAAAAAACTCCATTAATATATAACAATGTCCAGTCCAGTAATAGTTGATAAACTCAGACAAAAAAATTTCATTATTTATCTTATTTAAAACAAGTAGTTCCTTTTTTAAAGAATTTTTTCTTTTCATAATAGATTCAGTAGTCTATCTTTTGTCATTTTTATATCTTCCCCTTTTTCTTTTTAGTGTAGATTCAGTGATCTACCCATTTATCCTATTATTTCTTTATCTTTTTTCTCAGAGTATATTCGATGATCTCTCTCATATCTATATTCTCTTTTTCTTGCTGTGGGATGGTCGGTATGTGCTCTGATTGGTCAATAAATAAAACACTGATTGGCCAGTGGCCAGGCAGGAAGTATAGGCAGGACTAAAGGAGAGGAGAATTGAGAGAAGAGGAAGGCGGGGGGAGACACTGCCAGCCGCCGCCATGACAAGCAGCATGTGAAGATGCCAGTAAGCCACGAGCCATGTGGCAAGGTATAGATTTATAGAGATGGATTAATTTAAGATATAAGAACAGTTAGCAAGAAGCCTGCAATGGCCATACAGTTTGTAAGCAATATAAGTCTCTGTGTTTACTTGTTTTTTTCTGAGTGGCTGTGGGACTAGCAGATGAGAGAGATTTGTCCTGACTGTGGCCCAGGAAGAAAAACTCTAGCTACATTTTCTTTTTGCTTTCTAGGGGTGAAGATATCTTTAGGGAATCTTGAAAAGAAAATTTTTGGGTTAATTGTCAAGTCCTATATCATTTGTCCAGCTGCTGCATAATGAGAAAGTGCACGGCTTGTTTCAAGTCCTTGTTCAAGTAGTCTGTCAGGCTGGATCATCTCAGCTAGCCATCTCAAAATTGTCCTAAGTACTTTGTAGTCCAAAGTCAATCTTTTGGTGGTGTTAATCAGCTTAATGGCTTTACCATAATCCTTGTGGAATCATCATTGTGGAGTCCTTTTGTCTTTTTGAAGATTTCAAAGTCACTGATTAGGCATGGTCATGGTTCACTGCAGACTTTGTGTGTATGTGTGTGTGTGCCTCCTCTGTGGTTTGGAGCAATCACAGTCTGATGAATGTCTGTCTCTCTCGGAACCATGAACATTCTTCCCTAGAACAGAAAATCTTCACCGCATTTTCTCCCCACCATGTCTTGCCAAACTTTTCCAAACTGAACTTTGCTGATGCTTTCTTGTAAAACAATGGTCCTGGCAATTGTTCTCTGAACAAACTCTTCATCCCAGGTAGTAGCATCACCGCAGTCATGAACATGATGAGAAGGAACTCAGAACAGCAGCCACTGCCTCCATGGTCCCACCACTGTTTGTGGCTTGGCCCCGGCCGAAGTTTCTCCTAGGTTGGCCTCAAACTCGGGATCCTCCTGCCTCTGCCTTCTTCAGCAACTCCTACTGGTGTGCACCACCACAACTGGCTGAGGGTAGCTTGGATCTGACCTGGGGCCCTCAAGACCACAGGCAAGTAGCTTTTTCATGAATTCATACCCAACAAGTTGGGCGCCAGATGTAGCATGAATCTTAGAGAGTCTTATTAATAAAATCAAACCTGGAGCCAAGTATTGGGGTGAACACTGGAAGATCAGAGAACCAGAACAAGCCACAGCTAACCTCACCTGGTCAGCTTCTCAGCTGATCCTGTTTCCTCAGACTGGAAGCTTCTGTGTCCTCATCCCAATGGCTCTCAGGTGACCTGCTGCTCGAAAGCCTGAAGCTTAACCAACTAAAAGCTTCTAGTTTCTGGTCCTCACACCTTATATACTTTTCTGCCTTCTACCACCACTCCCTGGGATTAAAGGCTCACTTTCTGGGATTAAAGGCATGTGTCACCATACCTAGCTGTTTCCAATGTGGCCTTGAACTCACAGAGATCTAGAGGGATTTCTACCTCTGGAATGCTAGGATTAAAGGCATGAGTACCACCATTTTCTAGCCTCTGTATCTATTGGCTGTCCTCTGACCCCAGATAAATTTATTAGGTTACACAATATTTTGGAGAATACAATAGCATCACACAGGGCAATCCATTTGTTTTGCATCATAAAATGCCCACGTGTTTCTAATCTATTACAAACAATTGCACTCAGTATTATAATTTTGAGCTCTCATAGAAGAAATCCTTATTTCCCCTACAGGGTTTCCTTGACTGCCTCTTGGGTTTGTGTTTTATGTTTCCTTCAAACCCCAATTCTTACAACCATAAAATGACCCTGTAATTTTTGCTTAAATGATAGTAGACTCAAATTACCCAATTCTCAAATCAATCCTATAATGTAAGATTTATTTTTTCCAGATAAATATCACTTCACAGATAGAGAAACTGAATGACAGCAAGGACAGGATCTCAGGGAGGAAATGATGGTGCTTTGCTAAAGGCCTTCGAGTGAGGGAGCATTTGACCAACCACCGCTATGTAACACCTGCACTCATGCTGAATCATCCCTATTTTAACAGAAGCTCTTGACCTTCTCTTTAAGAAGATTCATTCTTCCAACCCTTTTAGTGATTATCTTGGTGCATCTTAAGTAATCTGGGATGATTTTATTTGAATTCCAAGTCTACATAATAGTGGCTGACAGCTTGGGAATGGGGGAAGCTTCTCATAGTTTATCTTATTCTGTTTACAAATACTTCCTATCAGTGGAGGTCAGTGATCCTTAACTGTCAAGAAATAGTAGAAAATTTCTTAAGCACATTCCTATAGCTTTTAAAAGTCCCCTGTAGATGTAACCAATGGTCTTATAAAATAAGAAACACAGAGCCAATTCAGAGAAGAAAGCCAAGAGGTCAGAGCTAAGAGCCTC
The DNA here is from genome assembly GCF_007827085.1 of Peromyscus californicus insignis. Classification (NCBI taxonomy): domain Eukaryota; kingdom Metazoa; phylum Chordata; class Mammalia; order Rodentia; family Cricetidae; genus Peromyscus; species Peromyscus californicus. The sequence continues at coordinate 133,887,783 of NW_026294617.1, read as the reverse complement.
ACCATTCCTGATTCAGGGATCCTCTCCAGCCAAGAGAGCTCTCCGAAAAGGACCTACTTCCTGTGTGTCTGTCTTTAAAGTCTTCCTGTTTTGCCTTCTCATTGGTTGTAAACCCAAACATGTGACTGCCTCGTCACTGCCTGAATGTACCGCCCTCCAGGTCCTTAAAGGCGTGCGCCACCGCCGCCACGCACTTGCTATGACTCTAATAGCTCTGACCCCCAGACAACTTTATTTATTAACATACAATTAAAATCACATTTCAGTATAAGTAAAATACCACCACAGTCCCCTTCATGGAAAGCTTCTTCCAGGTCAGTTTTATTGTCTTAATTAAGTTCATGGACTTGAGAAGCAGGAAGCTTCAGATCAGAACATGGGCTCTGTCATAAATTGAGATGACATACAGATTAATTCCAGTCTACGATGTACTCTTCTCTCATCACTGAAATGGATGACAAAGATGTGTTTTAGTATTAGCTTACTCTGAAGATTAATTGGAATGGGATGAGAAAAATAATTGTAACAATGCTTACCACAAATCATGTCCCTAATAAGTTTCATATTTCTTGGAATTATAACTTTTGACACTTTTCTCCTTGTTGCTACTGGGTGTTCTGAAACTTCAAATTACTTTTCAAAACATACTGGATAACACGTAGGATACAGCAGTTATAATTGACACAGTAATAAACATTCAGAATGATGCAAATGTACTAGGGAGACAGATCTAATATTGAATCATGTAAAACCTAGTTGGCTATGCTTCAGTAATAATTTAATCTTGCTTCTCTCTTTCCTCCTGACTAGTTCAAAATTGAAGAAAAGCCTGAATATCTAAAAATTTCTATTTAATATTATATTTTCTTTTTGATAAAAAAGTTTGATGAAATAAAGACTTAAGGGACAAGGAGTAATCATTAATTAAAACACATACATCATGCAACATGCTTAGATACTATTATATTTGTACTTTAAAAGTATCAAATTTTAAAGGCTAGTAAAATGCCTTTTAAAACCATCAGCACTGAAGAGCACCATCTCAGCAAGAAAGGTAAGAAACTTTTTTTTTTTTTTGGTTTTTCAAGACAGGGTTTCCTGGAACTCACTTGGTAGACCAGGCTGGCCTTGAACTCATAGAGATGAGCCTGGCTCTGGCTCCCGAGTGCTGGGATTAAAGACGTGCGCCATCACCGCCCGGCTAAGAAACTTTTAACAATAGTGTAAACTGTTTGTAGACCTCCTGCCTGTGCAAGATGAGATATTAAGATTATTGTTCTAATTGGTATTCATGTTTCCAAGAAAAGAGATAAACAGATGTTGGTTTGGAAGTCTAGATACCATGTGGATTATTTGTTAATCATATGGATTGGTAAAGCATTGCATCTCTGGAGAATCCCCTCTTCTTGTTAGAGAAATCAGCAATTTTAAAAGCAAAATGTCTAATCTGCATTAACAGTCACAAATAAGCAGGTCTGGAATCATATAGATCTAGTGTCTTTTTATATATTTGTGAATTTGGCATGTCATTTAGTGTAAACCTTAGCTTCACATTTTTCTATATATGAAATGGATAAAATTGTGTTTATTTTGCATGTTTGTCATAGAGACGAATTACTGTGTGCATTTTGCATGACACAAGGTTGGCATTTAGTAAATGACTACAAACAAAATTTTGTTTAAAACATTTAAAAAATATAGTCTCTAGTTTTTGAACAGTTAACCAAAATGCAATCCTTCAGTTAACCTGTTCATTTATTTATTCAGAGATATCCATGCCTTGTACAATCTGCAATGTTGAAGTCTGTAGGTTCTTCCAGGGGCACTGCCTTCATGTACTAGAGTATGTGTTTAAGTAGGAAAGAACAAAAATGATAATTTGGGAATGATGATGGGAGATTTTTTTTTCAGATTGAATAGTAATGGAAGAATCTTCCAAGGATCCAGCTTTATCTTGAATGCTGAGAGGAAACAACTATAGTGAAAACAAGCAACTGTGGATTAGATGTGTATTCAAGAAAGAGTGATGAGTTACAGGACTGAATGCATGACAATGCATATACTTAAATGTCCAGGTGTGTGGACAAGGACCTGGTTATATCCAGGAACATAAAATATGTCAAGTAAGTTTACAAGCCCAATCCAAGTACAAAGAAGCATAATTGGGAATTTTCAATCAATGGAATGATGATGTTGCAATTAGCATTTCCATCTTCATTTATTTTAATTGTGGTTCTTTTAATTTTTTATAATCTCATACTTGTATAGAGCGAAGCATGATATTAGACACCCTCTCTTTTTTTCTGTGTACTATAATCTTTGTCAAAATCCCTGTTTGAGGAAGTATACGTTCCACCATTTGTGTTTTGACTACTGGTCATGCTGTAAAATTGCCTTTTAAATATTTGTGCTTTCGCTCATAGACCTCAGTCATTCTTAGCCTGTGACAGAGAAACTTCTTTCTGATGAACAGATACATAACTAGTCAAAGTGCTGAGAATAAGAGACTTGATTGCTTGGCCCCAACAGCACATCTGTATCAACTCCCTATTCAAAAAGTCCCTAAGACACTGAGGAAGAAGAGGTAAGAAGTATGTAAGAGCTAGAGGATGGGGCTGGGAGATGCAAAATGTCATCTTCTGGACATGGCTATTGCCCCCAGAAATTCACAAAACCTATGGTTACCCAAAGAAGATTCATACAAGATCAAGTCAGTCTACTTTCTAGTAGAAACTGGGATTGGGAGGGGGGTTCTCTCTATGTCCCATCCATTGGTGATTTACTATTAATAGTTGATAGCTGATGTGAAAGGGGGAAGGATTCTTTGAGACTACAGCCACTAGTAGGTTTCTGATATTCCAGGGGATGGACTTAGTGAGTTATCAAAAATACCCTGCAAATTCACATTTTAAAAATACCATTCTTGCTGCTGTGTAGACGATAATGAGGAAAAGGGCAACAGCGAAAAGGTAGATTAAGTCAGAAATACTGTAGCAGATGATGCAAAGGAGATCATGTCATGAATCAGAGTTGTGGCATTGACCAGGCTTTGGCAATGGCAAGGGAATAACAGCTACAATAACTGTAACAATGAGCTCTAGAGACTGTAATGAAATACCTGACAGCGAAACTGCTTATTTAAAAGGAGGTTTTCTTAGTTCAACACTACAACTCAATGTCAGAATGGTATGTCACCAGTTCTGTGCCAAAGGCCATTCTTTGGTTGAGTCTATCACCTCATGATAGACAGCAGTAGACAGAATGCATGCTGGAGCTATCACTCACATATGGAGCCATGACTCAGAGATAGTTGGGTGGAGCCCGGCTTGTTCATATCAAGCCTTCAAGGGAAACATTTTTAAGAGAAACTCTTTCTGACAGCATACTTAGGTGAACCAAAGACCGCTTGTAGATCTACTCCTTCTAGGATCCACAGCAACTTTCATAATGCCCTATCCCCAACAGACCAAGAATCTGATCACTCAAATCCTTCCATAGATAACAGCCATTACTACCAGTTTACCCTTGGTGAGAATTTATTGTGTGTCTGATCTTGGACAATTTAGTTTGTGCTAGTATACGTAGATGTGGTTTGAGTAAGAAACATCCTCCCATAGGATAATATTTTTGAATACTTCATCTCCGGTGGTGGTGCTATTTGTGGAGCCTATGACACCTTTAGGAGACAAAGTCTTGATAGATGATAGACATCACAGGGGTAGCTTTCAGGTTTTATGTCTCCTTCTGCTTCCTGCTGTGGGTGAAGATTTGATCAGCTAGCTACCCGTTCTCCCAGTACACCAAGCCTTCCCACTCATTATGAACTCAGGCCTCAGGAACCAAGAGCCAAAATAAATTATTTATTTTATACATTGCTTTTGGTCATAGTATTCACCATGGCAATGAAGAAGTAATCAATACCCACAGAGACGCCATATGGAGATGCTTCTACTTGCTTCAGGAATCCTACTGACTGTCCAGGATAAGCACACAGTTGAGTTGACTATGGGAACTAGGAGAAGATAAGGCTCAACAATGACTTAAGACTGAGTATTATCATTACTAAGGTTATTATATGGGCTGGCGACACAGCTCTGCAGTAAAACATTTACCTAACGAGTGCGAGACAGTCCTTGGGGTTAAAAAAAAGTCAGTGTGCATATGTCACACCCATGTGTGTGTGTGTGTTGGTTGTTTTATGACTACTATGAGAACACAGTAATTAAAGCTCTGAATGTGAAGAGCAGGAAGGCAGTGGGGACGATCTATCATAAGGAAAACCAGCATTCTGTGAACACCACACCTAACAAAGGAAGAAGAAAGTCAAGGATTTGTGAACCCTGTGAGGAGAAAACCAAGCCACAGGTATGTCTAGAGTGTGTGCTTAGAGATCACTGTCACTAAGATGTCAACAGAATTGAGCATTGAGGAGTGTCTGCATTAGAAACAGAAGCAGTGATGATATAGAATTAATATAAACAATGTTGAGGGTGAATGTTAGAATACACTGCATCTGAACAGTCCAATGAAATATAGAAACTAAAAGGCAGTTTGAAAGCCCTAGAACAAGAAGAGGCAAAGTCACCCAGGAAGAATTGATGCCAGGAAATAATCAAATTGAGAGCTGAAATCAATAAAAAGAAACAAAGAGAACAATACAAAAAATCAATGAAACAAAGGGTTGGTTCTTTGAGAAAATCAGCAAGATAGACAAGCCCTTATCCAAACTACCAAAAGGCAGAGAGAGAGCATCCAAATTAGCAAAATCAGAAAAGAAAAGGGAGACATAACAACTAACATTGAGGAAATCCAGAGAACCATCATGTTATACTTCAAAAACCTGTACTCCACAAAACTGGAAAATCTAAAAGAAATGGATAATTTACTGGAGAGGTACCACACACCTAAGTTAAATCAAGACCAGATAAACTATTTAAATAGACCAATAACCCCTAAGGAAATAGAAACAGTCATTAAAAGTCTCCCAACCAAAAAAGTCCAGGACCAGATGGTTTCAGCACAGAATTCTACCAGATCTTCAATGAATTGCTAATACCAATACTCTTCAAATTGTTACACATAATAGACACAGATGAAACATTACCAAATGCTTTTTATGAGGCTACAGTTACCGTAATACCCAAACCACACAAAGATGCAACAAAGAAAAAGAACTACAGACCAATCTCCTTCATGAACATTGATGCAAAAATACTCAATAAAATATTGGCAAACAGACTCTAAGAACACATCAAAACAGTTATCCACCATGATCAAGTAGGCTTCATCCCAGGGATGCAAGAGTGGTTCAACATATGAATGTCTGTCAATGTAATATACTATGTAAACAAACTGAAAGAAAAAAAACCACATGATCATCTCACTAGATGCTGAAAAAGACTTTGACAAAATCCACCACCCCTTCATGATAAAAGTCTTGGAGAGATCAGGAATACAGCGAACATACCTAAACATAATAAAGGCAATTTACAGCAAACCAACAGCCAAAATCAAAGTAAATGGAGAGAAACTCAAAGCAATTCCACTAAAATCATGAACAAGACAAGGCTATCCAGTCTCCCCATACTTATTCAATATAGTACTTGAAGTTCTAGCCAGAGCAAGAAGACAACATAAGGAGATCAAGGGCATACGAACTGGAAAGGAAGAAGTCAAGCTTTCACTATTCGCAGATGACATGATAGTATACATAAGTGACCCCAAAAATTTGACCAAGGAACTGATACAGCTTATAAACACCTTCAGCAACCTAGCAGGATACAAGATTAACTCAAAAAAATCAGTAGCCCTCCTATATACAAATGACAAACAGGCTGAGAAAGAAATCAGAGATACATTACCCATTACAATAGCCACAAATGATATAAAATACTTTGGGGTAACTCTAACTAAACAAGTGAAGGACTATTGGTGAAATTATTAAGGCCACTCCACATAGTTAAAAGGAGATTTATTTACTGGCATAACTTACAAATTAAGGGATAGGTAGGTCATGGGTCTGGGGAAGGTGTATCGCAGTCCAGCAAGGTTCTCTGGAGCTCTGCTTGGCCCACCTCCACCATCCAGGGTCCCGGAACCGAGTGCGTGCTGGCCCATTCAGATCTCAGGTCTCCAGGGACCTCCCTTGGCCCTGCCTTGTAGGCGTGACAGTTGCCGAAGTCTCAATGGGGGTTGGAACTTCCATATCAAAGCTGGACTGGCTACCCACTACAAAGGACCTGTATGACAAGAACTTTAAGTCCCTGAAGAAAGAAATTGAAGAAGATGTTAGAAAATGGAAAGGTCTCCCATGCTCATGGATAGGCAGGATTACTATAGTAAAATGGCAATCTTACCAAAAGCAAAATCTACAGATTCAGTGCAATCCCCATCAAAATCCAAACACAATTCTTCACAGACCTGGAAAGAACAATACTCAACTTCATATGGAAAAACAAAACACCGAGGATAGCCAAAAGAATCCTGTAAAATAAAACAACCTCTGGAGGCATCACAATCCCTGATTTCAAGCTCTACTATAGAGCTACAGTACTAAAAACAGCTTGGTACTGGCATAAAAACCAACATGTGGACCAATGGAACTGAACTGAGGACCCTGACATTAATCCGTACACCTATGAACATATCATTTTCGACAAAAAGCCAAAACTGTACAATGGAAAAAGGAAAGCATCTTCAACAAATGGTGCTGGCATAACTGGATGTCAACATGTAGAAGACTGCAAATACATCCATATCTGTTACCGTGCACAAAACTTAAGTCCAAGTGGATCAAAGACCTCAACATAAATCCAGTTACTCTGAACTGGATAGAAGAGAAAGTAGGAAATAGTCTTGAACACATTGGCACCAGAGATCACTTCCTAAATATAACACCAGTAGCACAGACACTGAGAGAAACAATTAATAAATGGGACCCCTTGAAACTGAGAAGCTTTTGTATGACAAAGGATATGGTCAACAAGACAAAATGACAGCCTACAGAATGGGAAAAGATCTTCACCAATCCCACATCTGACAGAGGGCTGATATCCAGAACATATAAAGAACTCAAGAAACTGGACATCAAAATAACCAACAGTTCAAGTAAAAAATGAGCTATAGAGCTAAAAAGAGAATATTCAACAGAAGAAGCTCAAATGAGTGAAAGACATTTAAGAAATTGCTCAACATCCTTAGTCATCAGGGAAATGCAAATCAAAATGACTCTGAGATACCACCTTATACCCATCAGAATGGCTAAGATCAAAAACACTGAAGACAGCCTATGTTGGAGAGGATGTGAAGCAAGGGGAACACTCCTCCACTGTTGGTGGGAATGGAAACTTGTACAGCCACTTTGGAAATCAATATGGCACTTTCTTAGAAAATTGGGAATTAACCTCCCCCAAGACCCAGCTATCCAACTCTTAGGCATATACCCAAGAAATGATCAATCGTACCACAAGGACACATGCTCAACTATGTTCATAGCAGCATTATTTGTAATAGCCAGAACCTGGAAAGAACCTAGATGCCCTTCAACTGAAGAATGGATAAACAAAATGTGGTACATATACACAATGGAGTACTACTCAGCAGAGAAAAACAATGACATCATGAAATTTGCAGGCAAATGGATGGAACTAGAAAAAATGATCCTGAGTGAGGTAACCCAGACTCAGAAAAACAAACATGGTATGTACTCACTCATAAGTGGATACTAGATGTAAAGCAAAGGATAACTAGATTGCAACTCACAACTCCAGAGAGGCTTCCTAGTAAAGAGGACCCTGAAAAAGACACAGGGATCACCCAACAACAGAGAAATGGATGATATGTACATGAGAAAACTGGGGGTGGGGTAATGGAGGGCAAGGGTCAGTGGAAAGAGAGCTTAGGGGAGTGGAAGGTCCCAGCTTGATCAGGAGCAGAGTAGGAGAACAGGGAGGGAGATACCATGATGAATGAAGACCCCAGGGTATTAGGAAGAAGCAGAGTGCTAGAGAGGTCCCTAGAAATCCACAAAGATACCTCCACTGTAGACTACTGGCAATTATTGAGAGAGTGCCTGAGCTGACCTGCTGTGGTGATCAGATGGCCTAACACCCTAGCTGTCATGATAGAACTCTCATCCAGTGTCTGATGGAAGCAGATGCAGAGATCCATGGCTGAGACCCAGGTGGAGCTCCAGAAGTCCAATTGGTGAGAGAGAGGAAAGATTGTATGAGCAAGAGATGTTGAGACCATGATTGGAAAAAGCACAGGGACAAATAGCCAAACTAGTGGAAACGCATGAACTATGAATCAATGGCTGAGGAGCCCCCATGGAACTGGACCAGGCCCTCTGGATAAGTGAGATAGTTGATGAGCTTGAACTGTTTAGTAGGTCCCCAGGCAGTGGAGCCGGGACATGTCCTTGGTGCATGGGCTGACTTTTCTGGAGCCTGGGGCCTATGCTGGGACACTTTGCTCAGCCTTGGTGTAGGGAGGAGGGGACTGGACCTGCCTCGACTGAGTCTACTGGGCTGGACTGACTCTCCAGGCGAGACCTTACCTTGGAGGAGGTGGGAATGGGGCGTGGATTGGGGGGAGGGCTGGGGTGTGGGAGGAGGGAGGACAGGGGAATCCGTGACAGATATGTGAAATTAAGTTAATTATAAAATAAAAAGAAAAGGCAGTTCATTCAAAAACACTAACAAAACAGTGCTTGTTTTTAAATATCCTATAAATAATACAAAACATGGGAAGTGTTGAAAAATAGTGAGACTGGGTGATATGGTTGATTTGAGCAGTGAGAAGATACAAAATAGTTGATAGGAAACATTTTAGTAAATTTTTACTGAAGAAATGTGAGGGCTTCTGAAGATTCCTATGTGGACTTCCAGTGTGGAACCAGAAATTTATGTTGGCCTGGATTTTCCATATAAGATTTAGTCTCATGACTTTGGCTGTATAGAATCCAAATTATTCTGAGAACAATGTTTCTGATTCTTTTTATAAGAGACTAACTGGCATAAATAAGAATGTTGAATGGATTTCATGACTTTGGTAAAGTGCATGGTATCCAGTTAATAACAAAAAAACGTGATGCAGATAGAGAGTAGCATGGTACAACAGTGTTCAAGTAAAAAGCATTGATCAAAACTGTGAGATGGAAGAATTTGGAGGCCAGCTCAGGTGCCCTCTCCACTATTGCTATTAGTCTAATCTGGGGTTGTCCTTGTGGATTCTTGGGAATTTCTCTAGCACTAAGTTTCTCCATTACCCTGGTAATCAGATCGGTGAATACCCTAACTGTCATCATAGAGCCTTCATCCAGTAATTGATGGAAGCAGATGAAGAAATCCACAACCAAGCACCAGGCCTAGCTCCTGGGGTCCAGTGGAAGAGAGGGAAGAGGGATTCTATGAGAAAAGGGCTTCAAGATCATGATGGGGAAATCTACAGAGACAACCAAACCAAACTAGTGGGAGCTCATGAACTTTAGACCAACAGCTGTGAAACCTGCAATGGGACTGTACTAGGCCCTTTGTATAAGTGAGACAGTTGTGTATCTGGGTCTGTTTGAGGGGCCCCTGGCAGTGTGATCAGTATCTATCCCTGGTGCATGAGTTGGCTTTCTGGATCCCATTACTGATGGTCGGACACCTTGCTCACCCTTGATGCAAGAGGAAGGTGCTTGGTCCTGCCTCAACTGAATGCACCAGGCTTAGCTGTTCCCCCATGGGAGAACTTACCCTTTTGGAGGAAGGGATGAGGGGTTGGGGGATGGCAGGGCTGGGGGAGTGGGAGGAAGGATGAGAGGGAGATCTGTGGTTGGTATGTAAAATTAATAAAAAATTAAAAATAAAGAATTTGAAGGCATTTTTTACTATGCAAAGAAGATCAAAATATGAACAGCATCCTAAGGTAAGATGAAGGAAATCGCACCACTGAGTCAATATGTGGTCCACTTGGCCATTTCTCACTTCTGTCTACAAGGAGGTCTGAAGATGTCAGCCTTTCCAGGAATCATTTGGTTTTCACAAAATGGTTGCTTCTTCTTCTGGTGCAGCCTTGCCCCCATAGATAGTTAGCCTCATCTGCTGAGGTATGGATAGCTCCTGTCCTGATAGGGATTGTGTGTCCTGGAATCCAAAGTGACTGAAGGGTCAAGTCTGTGTCTTATTCCTGTGCTTTCTACCTAAGTAAAAGACTTTTGTGAGAAATGGAAGCAACAATGTCAGGCTTCCATCCTGTTTGTAGTTGCCCTTTAGCTCCAGGTAAAACATCAGAGTTCTAAATGTTTATCTCCATTTAACTTGAGATGGTTTATCACAAAAGCAAAACCAGATGATGCCATTTCTGTTTCTGAACATAATACAATAGCTGGGAGGAGGCTGATAATCCCCCTGATGACCTCAATGTCATGTTTGTCAGAGCATGGGATAGGAGGTCTGAAGGTGCTGGAGATCAGGGGGCAGGTGATTATAATCCCTGAGAGGGGAGAAACATCAGAACATTTTTCAGACCCTAAGGCAGGGGTAAAGGATCTGGGCAGAGTGCCGAGTACGACATTCTGAGTATAGATGTCAAAGCTGAGATGCCAGTGTATCCAAGGTTGCTAGGATCTGCATGACGTTGTAAGAAAGGGATCTAGCTGAACAGAAGAAACACGCTATATGTTTGTGGGGGTCCATCTTAGGTATTCAACTGATACTGTGGGATGATACATGTGTGTGAAGAAATTAAGTGGAGAAAGAGACTCAAAAAATAAAATAGTGCTTGATCTCGGCTGGGGCCCAGAGAAGTGCCTCTGCCCAATAGCGAGACTGAACAAACTTGCATGCCAATGATCACAAGGGATGAAAATCAGGATGAGCTTTACTAAGAGGCAGGAAATAATGGCTTAGTCTTAACACTACTCTGTCCTTACTGAATGAAATGTAAATGCAGTATGTGAAGAGATCAAACTCCTCCGAGTGACCTAAGTGAATTTCAGATATAAGCTCCAACACATTCATAGAAATGTAAAAATGTCCAGCCCAATAGAAGGTAAAATTCAATATCTGGTGTGCATTGAGATCATTAGGTAAAAACACAAACAGATGGCTAACCGAGAACTGATATGGACACTAGGTTCAGTGAATGTAATCTGTTTGTTTGTTTTTAAAGCCGGTAAAATTCTAACATTAAGCAAAAAATAAAATATATTAAGTAGCACTATTTAGACAAGCATTTTAATGTGTGAGCTGAAGAATACATATGATATGAAAGGTGTATTTCACATTAAGGAAAAGCTAGCATGTAATGGTAACTATATAAAAGTCAACACACGTAAAAAATATAGATTAATATGATATAAAACATTATTTTCAACTTTGAGGACAATTATAAACCTTATGCACACAGTCATTCCCAAGCACACATAGAAAGAAACAAAAAATACTGAGACACAATATGCTTTTCAAAAATGTAGATCAAGAAAAGTTTCACACAGACCCATCAGATTGATCCTTCACAGATGAAGGAAAAGTCAGGGTCAGGTTTTCAGCTCATGTACCACCAGAAGCAAGAAAAGTGAGAGGTTGGGTGGGGATGTAAAAGCTTTAATGTATTGGGGGAAATATAACCTAGAATTTTAAGTTAAGGGGAATATCTCACATAACAAAATAAAATGTAAAATAAAGAAATAAAAACGTTTGTGACCCCAGAAAAGTAAGAGGACCTGTCACGAACAGGCAGACAGCATGGTAGTAAATGTAAAGGCAGTTCTTCAAGTACGGAGAAAACACAGCAAAGGAAATCCCTGGACACATAGAGAAATATAATTCATAGATCTCCAAGGCAGAGAAGTAATTGTAAGAAAATATATTGTAAGTATTTCCAAACCTTAAGCAGGAGGATACACTTGCAAACAAAGGTACTGTAACGTTAAGTAAGACAGGAATTCTTCATATCCTGACACTGTCACTCAGAGAAGAGGTGAGTTTCAACTAATCAAAAAAAAAAAAAAGCCAAAATTAAGTAAAGAAATAGACAGCTGAGAAGAAAGAAGGAAAACGGAAAACTGTATGTAGATTTTACTACTGCGTAGTGACTTAAACCTAGTCAAATTCAAATCATCCTGTTTAATATAAAGCTTCAAAACAACCCAGCTGAAATGCTACTGTTACCAGATTGAATGTGAAAGATGAAAATAACTATCAACTTCATATGAAAAATGTTTAAATATAAACATACAAGTAAATTATAAAGAAATGTTATCCCATGTTTATAAACAGCAGAGCAAAGCTGAGTTCCCATTACCAGCATTCAGTAGGGTAAGTCTAGACCAGAGATAGCTGTCTGGTTGTGGTAAACAGATGAGAAATCTCCAGAAATATGTCCACCCTAATCCCAGTATTGGGAAAACATCTTTCTTGTACATTTCTCATTTGAAAAGTTGAGGAGCATTTGTGTATATATATGAGCATGTTTGTGTGTGTGTGTGTGTGTGTGTGTGTGTGTGTGTGTGTGTGTGTGTGTGTGTGTGTGTGTGTGTGTATGATGTGCGCAAGGCCAGAGGTCAACATGGAATGTACTTCTACAATTAATTTAAATTAAATTCGGTAAGAGAAGCTTACTTGATTCATAACCTTCGAAATAAGGACTTATTTGCCTATATAACCATGCAAAAATTTACCCAGCAAGAGGAGGCTCATTCAAATATTCATAATACTTAGAAGGTAGCATACTTTCCTTCTGTGACTGATCCCATTATTGTGACTAAGTTATCTTGTAGAATCTGATTCTATAAATTAATCTCAACAAACTAGAATGAATGGTTTTTTATATTTTTTTATATTTTCCAGTATTATTCTTCAGTGGTTGAAGGTTATTTCTCATATATATAGTGATATGGAATATTTGATAGTTGGCTCTCCGTCTTGTAAAGCTGTTAACTTGTACACACTTTGTTGGTACTAGAACAAAACCAAGATCCTTTGAAAAACCTCAGTTGACACTTTCTTCCAAGACAGAGTGATATTCTCATATACTTCCTAATAATAAATCTTCTAATTTTCCCTCAAAACATCTTCTAATTAGCTCATGAAATCCTTCTTTTACGTTTTAATCTCCCTATATCTACAAGTATCGCTTAACCTCTGGATGCCTGTAGCCCTCTGTGGTAAGTTCAGGTGGCCCACCACACATGTGCTAAAGTATCCTTGGTTGTTTGAGTGCCAACAAAAATGTAATACATGGCCGTTCTGGCCTTTCTCTGCCCTTCTCGCTTCTGAGATACTTAACATCCGTGTTTCTTTCCTGTGTTCCTCCCAGGATATTAACATGCTCACCTACTTCTAACAAAATAGTCATGCCAGTCAAATCGAGGCTTTCAGTGCTGTGATCTGCGGTCTTCAAACTCCTGTGTTTTGATTCATTTATTCAGATATTCTACCATCAACATTTCTAGAATCACACCAAGTACTGGTGTGGACTTTTCACTTGTGTCCTTCCCTCACTCTTACCCAGGCAGAACTCCTAATTCAGAGCCACACTCACTCACTCCTCTTCAAATCTCTTACTTTGTTTCTTTGATTCACCTGGATGCACGAGTCTTAATTAGTTCTAAATAGTATCATATTCAGCACCTGGTTCTTAGCTATTGAATAAATCATACAACATGCTGATTTATGATGTTTAAAATGTCTAACACAAAGTCATAAATAGACATTCAGTATAACAGAGCCTCATGCAATATTTGCTTATCAAATTCGATTTTGCAGTGACAGCAACAATATTTGTGCTCTTCTCAAAAGATCAATACCAATCTCCTTCTTCAGCTAACAAACTCTCCTTCATGTTTTCTGATTTTAATTATTATCAGTAACAATTACCACAGCCCGCACTTCTACTTTTTCACTAATCATATCATTAACCAGCTCAAAGCACTCCCTGACTGTCCTGTGTTAGAATCGATGCAGCCTGCCTAGAATCTTACATGACATTGCCTGATCTGGCTCCTGCGTACTCCCTGACCCATTTCTTTCTGTTTCTCTAGTGTTAACTCTGCTTTGGCTACACATGCATCACTTATGTTTATGAGGCTTTGCTTCTCTCATTTGATTTATAGCCTTCAAAATAAAGACCTACTTATTGCCTGGAATCATGCAAGAATATATTTTGCTCTAGTACCTCCTAAAAAGTTATGAATTTGAAAAACTTGGACATTTTCAATTTTCATGATAACTGTTTTTGTTCATTCTTAGATTATAAGTCTTTTGCCATGGTACTGCTCTTTATATTTTTATCTTTTGGGTGCACCTGTAGTAATGTTTTCTAGCTTCTCTGTTTTTTGTTTTAGCAAGATGTTCTAAGTGTAGCCCAGCCATCAACTCAGTCATTTACTTGAGGATACACATTTTCTTCTTAGGCAGGAATCTATAACAGATGCCTAAACCATGTGATGAGCCTCCTTCTTGGTAAGGTGGCAATAATTTTTTTTTTGGTATCTTTTCATCATCACACTCAAAGTGATCACACACTGTCTCCCTCTGAACAGGACTTCTCAAGAAACTTTGAGGACTATTGTTCTTGGTTTTACTCAGAACCAACTCAGAAATCACCTCTAAAATACTCTCCAGATTAGCAGAACTAAACTATCTGCTTCCCATTTAAACTTGGGTTCTGCCTTCTGTATTAAAAAAAAAAACCCTCTTAAATATTTGTTGCCTATATTTATTTCTCGTGCCTCTTCAGTAGAACACAGGTAGAGAATACAAACTGTTCTTCAGGATTTCCTTAGGAAGAGAGGGGTAGCTAGCCCTTCACATTCTACTTTAATTCAAAGACTGAGGAAAAACTCACCATAGGTCATGCTTTCACTGTGGACTGTATTTATTTTCATATCCCATTTCACAACAGATTTTGCAATCCTGTGGCAGAGACCTTGTTAGTGAAAACACAGTCTGCCATCCTGTGCATTGTCATCTCTCATCTGTTCTTACTGTGTCTTGAGTGGGCCTTGAGGTGTTTCATAATGCACATTTGGACAGTCCTCCAACATGGCTTCCACCATGGCAGTATTCATAAAGAGTGTTTGGGAAGAATAGCTACAGAGTATGCACCCCAAAGAGAAAGAAATTAAGATAGTAAGCCAGCACTGACGAACTCAAAGGCAGCAACATTTTGAGACTGAATAAAAAACCTACTAAGGGAATGTGATCCATAGACATGATCCTGAGGCAGGAGAATGACAGTGGGCTTTCACTATAACATTTCTGCTGGTAAGAATGGATTTTGATTGGGAGTGGGAAGTAAATGTATTTGGATTCCTTCTATAATGTAAAAAGAAAAAATCCTAGCTCAAGAAAAAAATGTATTAAAATGTTTATAAATATCATACTATAAATCTAACAAGATAAAAATTTCTAAACTTTAAAAATATTTTCAGTTTATTTAACCTGCAGCTCAGTGATTATTCTTTTTCATTTATTTTTGTTTTGTTCTAAATTCCTTTAAACCTCTCAAGGAGGCTTTTGTCTATATGTGGAGGATGAGGACAGTATTTTACCCTGTAGGTGTGTCCTCTAATTCTCCTTGCCTTCATCTGTCCAATCTTCCATCTGTCCATCCACCCATCTATCCATCCAGCCATCTGTCCAACCATCTATTAATTCTTTTTACTTTTGTTTTGACTTTTAAGTTATGACATTTAGTGTCAGAATTTTCCATGCCTGGTTTATCTTAAGTCTCTAATTTGTGGTTTACGTATATTATGATGTTTATTTTTTCTTAAACACATAAAAACAGTTGTGTAGCTTGATATGTTTTGGGGAGGGGCCTGGCAGTAGGATCAGAATCCATCCCTGGTGCATGAGGGGACTTTTTGGAGTCCATTACCTGTGATGGGATACCTTGTGCAGCCTTGAGGCAGGGGGAAGGACTTGGACTTGCCTCTACTGGATGTGCCTCCCCACGGGAGGACTTCCCTTCTTGTGGGTGAGAATGGGGGGTGGGTTGGGAGGGGGAGGCTGTTGGGGGCGGGAGGAGGGAAGAGGGGGATCTTTGATTGGTGTATAAAATGAATGAAAATTTTTCCTTAATAAAAAAAAACACGTAATAATTATGAGGGAGTTCATTCTAATGTTCTCAAATTCATCTCAATAATCCCCACTCAAGAAGGAAAAAAATTCCTGCTTGATACTAGAAACCTATCCAACTCCTCATGGACTGTGAAGACATGGATCTTAGAAGAGAGTCTACAATCAATACTTTACTAAACCAGCATAGTCCTTAACAACATTCTAAGAACTGGTCTTTATACACAAGACCTCAACACTACACAAAGAACTACAGGCAAATGAGAAATGCTCATAGTGGGAGAAATAGTTTCCCCCAGGGAAGATCGAACCAATTGGTTATTCAATACCAAATAACCAGCACTGAAGGTATACATACAAGTCACACACACACACACACACACACACACACACACACACACACGTGCATGTGCACATGTATATACATATGTGTGTGTATACAATTAATGAAAAGAAAAAAAGAGACCATAAATTTGAAAGAAAGTGGAAGAAATGACATGTATATGGGAGGGTTTAGAAGGAGGAAAGAGAACAAAAAAATTATGTAATTATATTATAATTTCAAAATTAGAAAATAAAATAAAAATGATCTCAATATTCTGTCTACTCTTGCAAGACTCCCGAAAGTTGCTTGCATCCTTCTCCTGTTTCTCAGGTAAACACACAGAGGCTTATATTATTTTTAAAGTATGGTCATGGCAGGCTTCCTGCTAGCTAGCTCTTATATCTTAAATTAACCCATTTCTATTAATCTATGTTTTGCCACATTTTCTGTGGCTTTACCTACGTCCCATTACATGTTGCTCCTTGAGTGGCTGGCTGGCGTCTCTTGACTCAGTCTTCCTCTTCCCAGAATTCTCCTTGTCTGTTTATCCCGCCTATACTTCCTGCCTGGCTACTGGCTAATCAGCATTTTATTTATCAACCAATGAAAACAACACATTTACAGCATGCAGAGCACCATCACCTGTCAATATTCACATATGCATCAATTTATATGTTAAAGTTAAAGCAATGAGTATACATACCTTACCTATAGACTTCCATTAATGAAATTTAACATGTGTTCCTACAACCAAGTGCCAGACTTCTCAGGGCTTCTGAAAAGGAGCTGAAATTTATTTCTGATAGCCATGGAGAGGGTGACCATGGTCACAGGTCAGCTTCTAGCCTGTCTTTCAATGTGCCTCCTCATTGTGTTCTAGATGATGGAGAAACTACTGGTACGATGTCCTAATGTCGATTTCCATTGATGAGACTTCTCTTTCAACACACAAACTAAATGACTTCCCAAACATCCAGCACCCATCATATCCCTTTGGAAATTACATTTTAGCAGCACATGGATTGTATAGCATGAGGATTTTAGGAAAGAGAAGCACTTGAATGTACTTCATTCCACTTTTACATGTAAGTGATGAGAAGAACATGAATGAGCCAAAAACTACCATCTTACAGGGGTTTTTCTTTTTCATTTCTAGAGATAAGACATGTTCAGGAATTCTAATGCAAGTGTCATTATGCTAAAAAATCTATTGATGCCTTCTCAAAATGTCTTTCCAGGTTCTAAGCCAATTGTGGTGGTGTCTCTAGTGTGTGCCATGGTAATCTGGTTCTTTGTTCCATAGCAGTGGAGTGCATGTATTTTTAATTTTATTTTGATTTTCATTTGTTAGACTATGGGCAGCTTAAACCAGTCTTTTGCCCCTTAAAATTCTCACTTGTAGGTCTGACACTTTTCCAGCATGTCAGTAGACCACTGGGCATACAATCAAGTATGCTTAACTATATCTTGCAAGCTTTAAGTTTGGGAGATATAATTTAGATCATAATCCTTGATCATAATCAAGGAAATAAATTTTTATTTTAGTTTTTGACATATACCATTATGTACCCTAAGCTGGCTTCAAATTCAAATCTTTCTGTTTTACCTCCTTTGTGTTGAGATAATAGGTTACATATCATCCTACCCTTCAAAATTTTTTTTTAATTCCCAAGTTATTCCTCCCCCCACTCCTGCCTTGCATGTCATCATGCTGAAGGTGGTCAGATACAAGCAACAGAAGCTAGCAAATTCCTTTCTTCTCATTGGCAAATTAATAGAGGTTACCTCTTTCTGAGACAAGAATGCTACAGTGACATTGGGAAACAATAAATTCTGAGACAGAATGTCTTCCTTTATGTATTTCTGTGAGGAGTGCTGGGTGTTTCATATAGAACTCTGATTTTATTTATCTTCTGGATTGCTAATATAGTAAATGTCAGATCACACTCAGGTCATCTGCTACTGAAGCACTTCTGTGTTCACAGCATTGTCTCTGACAGATTCCTTCTACTTCATTGGGGAAATGGACGCTGGGCTCAGGGGACAGTGGAGTTACAGTGGAAGTTTGCACACTCTGGCTCAAACTTCATTGGCCTTAAAATAGTGTATAAGTATTTCACTTAAATTCAGTGAAGAAAATACATACTCTTTAGATTTTTCCCCTCAAACAGGGAAATGATTCTTATATCCACAAGACAGTTGTGAATACTAAACTCAATGTAAGTAGACAAACAGTGTAGAATGCAATGTGTGTGGGCACTGGGAAATTCAGCATGCTTTCCAAATGCTGGCAGTATTTAATAAAGAAGACAAAAGATGTTAATCTCATACCAATATGTATGATTGATCAGAGTGTTAGTGGACTGGAGGCAGAGAAACCATTAGGAAACTGCTATAATATTTTATCCATGTAATAACAAGTAAAATATAAACAGAAGTAGGGGTTAGAGGAAAAGAAATAGTTCATTCATTTATTGCAGGAAAGGAGGGAACATACAACATTTCTTAGCCATTGTGGTACTAAGTGTTCACATGTGTTTGAATTTATGCTCTGAGCCACAGCAGAAGGGGAGGGGAGCCATAGCTGCAGCCCACAGGTAGTCTCTTGCCACTCTTCAGTCCCAGATGTGTTTGTAGCCTGCTGTCTGAATCTATTAACTACCCAAGGCTGTGCTGTGGCCATGCAAGGGTTCATGGTTCATGCTCAATGGTGGTTTAAGTATACCTGGGAATTGATGCTGTATGGTGATATTTTATTTGTACTGAAATGTGATTTTATTTGTATGTTAATAAATAAAGTTGCCCGGGGCTCAGAGCTATTAGCAAGCCATAGCAAAACCTGGGCGGTGGTGGTACATGCCTTTAATCCCAGCACTTGGTAGGCAGAGCTAGGCAGATCTCTGTGTGTTCAAGGATACAGCCAGCATTGGAGACATAGCCTTTAATCTCAATACCAACCATAGAAGACCTGGAGGTCTGTACAGACAGGCAGTGATGAGGCGGTCATGTGGTTGGGTTTACAACCAATGAGAAGGCAGAACAGAAAGTCTTTATAAAGACAGACACACAGGAAGTAGGTCTCTTTCAGAGAGGTAGGACCACTGAGATAGTGAAGGGTAAGGTTTTTAGCTCTTAGCTATTGCTCTGACCTCTTGGCTTTTATTTCTGTATTGGCTCTGTGTTTCTTATTTAATAAGATGGTTGGCTACATCTACGATGCAGCTTTTTATATTCTCCATCTAATGTTAGAGAAAGCTTGATGCTTTAAAAAGCCAAGTTGTTCCCCTCAGGCACTGTATGAGAGAATTGTGAAGATGCTCTGGGTTGCTTCCCAGAACTTCCAGTGGGACAGACCCATGTCACCATGGCAGCAAGCTGCTCATTGAAACATCAGTATTGACCTTCATGCCTCTCTTCCTTGTCTCACTTCCTCATTCTTCTCTGGGTATTAACGACTCTTCTCAACATAAGTGCTTGAAAATCTTTGTCTTTGAGTTTTATGCTGTTAAATACAATATAATCTAAGTTGTGTAAGGACAAGGAGGGAGATAGATCTCAGCTCCTGACATTAGTAATTCTGCAAGTCTCCTTGAGTGGTTCAAGTCATTGCTAATTCCTTGCATTGTATTTAAGTGTCAAACTATTTCAGTAAGTCTTAATATTCTAGAGCAAAACCTATATAATCTTCTCTTGTGCCTTCTCTTGATGGGGGCACATTGTGCTGCCAAGGCACATAGTAAATACTTACTGAAAGGACAAAGTGATAATGAACTAAAAGGGTCCCTGTGACTGGAACAGTCCTGCAGCAACTCTAAGTAAACGGGTAACCTTGTGTTCACAACTTTCTCCTAGTATTCCCTTGTGACTACATGGGTATTTCTTCAGAAATGGACTTCTCTACTTTCTTTTGAATGTAGACAACATTACTGTGATGAGCACTTAGCAACTGAAGATAACAAACACACAACAGATCTGAGGCCGGCTGAGAGCTGATTCATCATAGCCTCTTGCTGTGGGATGGTCTGTATGTCAAATGTGTTGCTGATTGGTCAATGAATAAATCACTGATTGGCAGTGGCCAGGCAGGAAGTATAGGCGGGACTAACAGAGAGGAAAAAATTGAGAGAACAGGAAACTGGGAGGGGAGACACTGCCAGCCGCCATCAGGACAAGGAAGATGTAAAGTACCGGTAAGCCACAAGCCACGTGGCAAGGTATAGATTAATAGAAATGGATTAATTTAAGCTGTAAGAACAGTTAGCAAGAAGCCTGCCACGGCCATACAGTTTGTAACCAATATAAGTCTCTGTGTTTACTTGATCGGGTTTGAGCGGCTTGGGACTGGCGGGTGAGAGAGATTTGCCCTGACTGTGGGCCAGGCAGAAAAACTCTAGCAACACCTCTCATCTGTGGCCTTTGGTGTCTATTGACAAAATCATTAGTTAAATGCCAGATTTCAAATGTAAAGCAAACCTGTTTCCTATTTCTGATTAAATAATCATTGTGTTAGGAGGTTCTGAATGATATTCCACTCCACAGTGGCTAGATATGGCAGGCAGGCCCTGGAACACATCCTCATTAAAACAGGAAAGCTAAGATCCTTTACACTTGAATGAAACTGGGATTCTATTCTCAGATGAGGACACCAATGTGAACATAAAGCACATTTAGAATGAAAAATTGGCAGGAAGTGGTCCCTGAAGGGTCATTCAGTACTTTGCTCCATATGCAGCAATCTCTCAATTCACGTTTCCCCTTGTCTGATGGAGAGCTGTTGGAGGAAGCAACAATCCAGTTACTTTGAATGAAGAAGAGAAACTCCAGCCTCACATTCACACACCCCTGTGCCACGCTTTAGATGATTTTTTTCTTTCAGACAATACAGGGCACAGTTATGCCCATATGTTAATAAAATATAAATTAAACTAGGAAGGAAAATAAGGCTGACTATGACATGTGTTTATACATAATGTTATAAGACAAACTTGTGAAATAGTAATTTAATCCACTCAAAACAAGGAAGAAATAGTTTTCATTTGGAGGCTGTTTAATAGTCACAAGATACTAATGTTGAAAGTTGGAAAATTAATGAATTATCAGCTTAACTATACAGTGGGTTGAAAAATACACATTTCCATTTCCAGATTTATAGATATAATGATGGATTGACTGTGACCTGGAACTATGAGTTAGAATGAACCATTTTTCCCTTTTATCAGACATTTTTATCCCAGCAATGGGAAAAGGAAGTAACACAGGCCCTTAGGAATGGGCTATACCTTCTTTTAGGAACTCTGAACAGAGGGCGTTGAAAGAGCTACTCTCCAGAGCTCCCGCTAAGGGAGAAGCACCAGCTACCCCAGGCCAAGTGACAAGCAAGCCAGGCATTAGGTCCCACCAGCCCTTCCCAGTCTCTGGGATGTTCATACTTGCCTGAAATCAGTGGGGTGGCTGTGCCCGTTCATTCTCCTGCAGCAGTCATTAAGGAACTTTTGAGACTGCAGTGTTGCTCAGAGTGAGTGTGACTTCCCCTGAATGACAGCATAAGTGTGACTGGATGAAAGTAAATTTTCTCCTCCAGACTGCCTCCAAACAGAGCAAGACAAGTGTAAAAGAAGAGAAAGCCCCTGGTGGTCTCTACAAACTTGAAGCATATTATCAAAGCTTGAGTCCATAATTGACTTCTGTTTGCCATGCCTTTAAATCCAGAACTTGTCATAGCTAGAGCCAAAGGATTTTATCTTGACAAGAGAACATGGAAGTGAAGAATCACTTAGCAGAAATAGGAAAAGACAAAATTTTTGGTTTTATTTTTTAGCAAAATTTCTCCATTGAGGAATAACCTCTATATTTCAATCTTCCAGATCCCTCCATTTGAAGACAAAAAATTGGGCCCTGAGCCCACATGGATGTCCTGGGTCTAAGCAGCAACCTGTGACCATGTTGGTGTCCAAGGGCTGTGCCATTGCTGATACCAAGCCAATTTGGGTGCCCAGGGCTGCCAGCTGGTGTCATAGTATTGCCCGAACCAGGGCTGCAGCTGAAGGTCATCTCTGGGTCCATGGACCTACAGCAGCCAGGGTCTGAGTTGATGTCCGGGGCTCCTGTTGTCACTGAGGGCCATGTGGAGGATTGGGATCTGGTTGACCACCTTGGACTGTGTCAGCATCCGAGGACTGTGCTGTGCCTGGGACCATGCTGATCTGGGTGGCCAGTACTGTCATCTGGAGCCATGGAGACCTCTGGATACAGGCTGTTGCCTACGCCTATATCTGGGTCTGTGACCCTGCAGAGGCCAGGGTCTGGGGTGGTGTGGATGCCTCCAGTTGCCACCAAGGGCTCTGTGGATGCCCGGGGTCTGACCAGCTCCCTGGGGGCTATGCTGCTACCTGGAGGCCATGCTGATTTGAGGGGCCCGAGCTGCTGCCAAAGGCCATGTTTAGATCTGTGGTCCTGCTGCAGCTGGTCTGTGTTGATGTCCATGGCTGGTGTTAGCACAGGGATCATTGGAACCATGCTGTGCTGGCCCTGCCCTTCAGGGGAGAGATGTCCCTCCCACACTAGGGAAAGATGGTTCCACCCCTCACGGTAGGAGTACACCTCACCTAGGAAGCTCACTAGAGCTGACCCTGTGGTCAGGGAAATAGGTGAGCCATACCTGAGGGTGTGAGAGCAACAGAGCTGACCCAGGCTGTCCCCTTGTCTGCCATGCAGTGGCATAGGTGAGGGAAAGATGTCTCCCCTTGGTCCCTTGCTATCTGTAACAAGCACAAGAGCTGGCCTCCAAGGTCACAAGAGTCAGAGAACTAGCTTTGCCTTACACCAGCTACAGCACACAGGAGAGAGGGCCCTGCACCCCACCTGGGCAGCACACTAGAGCTGACCCTGTTCTGGGGGTCCTGAGTCAGCACTGAGGGCAGGAGAGGAGAAGAGTTGAAGCCACCACCCCTGGTATGCCCTATAACAATCAAGAGAGACAGTGCTACTTCTTGCCTGGGCAAGAATAGGGCAGGAGAGAGGGGAAACTGGATCTGAAGGCCCTAAAGCAGAAGTATTCCACTCCTTGCTCCAGTCTGTAATGGGTGAAGGCAGTGTTGAAGAGCTCCTCTGGGTAGTGAAGATAAAGGAAAGCTAGTGAGCTACCAACCCAGCTACCACCCAGGCCCAGAATCAGGGCTACGAGTTGGCCCACCCCAACATCCACCGAATTTATGAACTGTTGGAGCACGAGAAGGGGAGGAGCCTACAGATCCCAAATGGTAGGATCTCCTTGGCACAGGACAAGAGGATATCTCAGAGGAGCCCCAGGGAGAGCCCATTATCGATGGTGCTGCAGAAACCAGAGGCCTCAAGCCAGAAAAATGATTCATGGTAATGAATTCTTGCAAGCAAAGATGGGAAGACTAAAAGGTAAATTGTGTTTCAACAGGTCACGTGACAGCTTCTACGTCGAGATTCTTCCTCTTTTGTCTGTTTGTTTTTGTTTTTACTTTTCTTTTGTTTGGTTTTTGATTTTTAATTTAAATTTGGTTTTCTTTTGAGGGGGAGGTTTCAAGGCCAGAAGGTACATTCGAGGGGACAGGGAGATATGTGAGATTTGAATGCATGATGTGAAATTCACAAGGAATTAATAAAAGTTGAAAAAAAAGGAAAAAGCTAAAGATCATGGGTCAGAGATCAAAAGAGCAAGTAGAGTTCCTCGACGTTTTCTGCTTCTAATTCCTGCGTCAGTCCTTGCCTTGAATGCCTTCAGTGATGGACTGTAACCTGTAAGTTGAAGTAAAACTTTTCCTATAGAAAAAAATTGGGCCCTGGGAATTCCAAATGACCACGAAGTGAAGAGAAAATTAAGAACTGAAATTCAATAGTGTGATCATGACTGTATGCTGTAGTCACAGAGTTAAGGTAAGGCTTGACTAGAAAGGGCCTTCAAATATCACACATGACAAGTTCTCTGTGGGAGAGGGGTCTGTCTCTGATCCTTTTACTTGCTTTAGGGACCCTTTTCCTCCTTCTGGGTTGCCTTGTACAACCTTGATCTGAGGGTTTGTGCCTAGTCTTATTGTAACTTGTTATGCCATGTTTGGTTGATATCCCTGGGAGGCCTGCTATTTTCTTAAGGGTAATAAAAAGAGGAGTGGATCTAGGGAAGAGGGTAAGTATGGAGGAAGAGCTGGGAAGAGAGGAGGAAGGGGAAACTGAAGTTGGAATGTAATATATGAGAGAAGAATTAATTAATTAATTAAAATTTAAAAGTTGAGAAGTATGTTACTGTGGGTGAACTTTGAGAGCATAGACCCTCATCCACTTTCAGGTCAATGTCTCTGCCTTCTGCTTGTGCTTGAGGATCTGATCTCTCAAGCTTCCTACTCTGCCTTTGAGCTGCCATGCCTCCCCCACCATTGATGGACTATCCTACTGGAACCATAAGCCAGAATAAACTCTGGTTTCTGTAAGCTGCCTTAGTTGTGATATTTTGCCACAGCAACAGACAGGTAACTAACATAGAAATTGGTATCAGATGTGGGGTGTTGCTGTGAATAAGCTGACCATGTTGAATTTGGGAGAAACGTGGCTGATTGGCTTGCTCCTCCCTGCTCACTTGATCCAATCAGCATAATGTCATTGATAGGGTAGACCAGTGTGACATCTTGTGGGTAATTATACCACCTAGTTTTTGTCAGCTTGACACAGACTACAGACACCTGGGAAGAGGGAACTGAAAGTGAGAAATTGCCTATATCAGGCTGTCCTACAGGTAAGTACGTGGTGCTTTTTTGATGGATGATTGATACATGAAAGTCCTGTCCATTGTGGGCAGTGCTCTCTTTGAACAAATGGTCCTAGTTCAAGAAAGTGAACTAAACAATCCTTGGGAAGCAAGCCAGTATGTAGCATTCCTCCATGATCTCTACTTGAGTTTCTTCCTGTGGGCTCCTATATTGAATTCCTGCCCTGACTTCTAATAATGATGGATGTGACATGAAGTAAAAGTTGAAATCAACCATTTCATCCCCTAAGTTTTTTTTTTGTCAGTGTTTTATCACAGCAACAAAAAAAGCAAACCAGGACTCCCTATACCTGCAGAACTCTAAACATTCAAGGACACTGATAGAACATTAACTGTCAAATGCACCCTAAGACACACTTAGTGTGGTCAGTTCATTGATGCTTCTGATTTTAAATACAGCAGGACCTATGAATTACAGTGCAAACCAGTATGCATCTTTAACTGATGAAAGGTTACATTACTTCAGAGGAGCAGATGGAAAAATCTGAATCAGAATCTGGGAAGTCTGTAGGCTATGATCACACTGTAATGCCCTGTGTAGCATCTTGATTATTTGCTAGAAACACTTAACTAGTGGCAGTAATGACTCCTACACACTCTGTGGGTTATCAAGGTGTTAATTAAGGTGATGTTACTACACTGACCATTTGATTAAGAAGTATTAACCTTTCAGATCATGTTTTGTCTCAGTTCCCTTCAAAACAACTTTCCTCTTTGAAATAAAATCACTTGAAATCTATTATTCAGACTCTGATGTAGTTTGAATGCAATTGGCCCCCATAATCTCATAGGAACTTGCACTATTAGGAGATGTGGCTTTGTTGGATTGGGTATGACCTTGTTGGAGGAAGTGTGTCATTGTGGGGATGGACTTTGAAGTTTCCTATGCTTTGGATACTGTCTACTGTCTCAGTACACTTCCTGTTGCCTACAAGATGTAGGACTCAGCTGTTTTTCTAGTACCACATCTGCTTGCCTGCAGCCATGCTCCCGCCATCATAATAGACTGCACCTCTGAAACTGTAAGCCACAACCTCAACTAAATGTCTTCTTTTATGAGAGTTGCCATGGTCATGGTATCTCTTTCCAGCAATAAAAAGTCTAACTAAGACAGACTCATGTCATTATTTTCTGCCTCACAGATAATCAATGAACCTGAAAATTTGAGAAATCTATCCTATATACTGACCTAAAAAAACATGAACCAGATTATGTTTTCTGCTTCCCTCTGTCCATTGGCATGGGCTCAGTGGACTTAAGTAGTGAGGCGTGCTAAATAAGCCATCTGTATTTCAACCTGCATCTACCCTTCTGAGTGGCAGTGGTTTTAATACCATTAGGCATCCCAGTAATAGGCTGATCCAAGAAGAGTGTAGCTTCTGTTCCAAGGAAATTTACATTTTTAAGAGGGACACACACAGTGAATACAAGAAACTTCTCTAATTAAGTTCTTTGGTGGTTTGCCAGCCCTTTCTGTCTGAGATACCCATGCAAGATCACGTATGAAAACACACAGCTAACAGGTGGAACTGACCCTATGGAGCTACACCAGTCAGTGCTAGCAGACCCCACTCCTGTTTTCACCTACTGCAGTATGGATCACAAAGCATTTTCTATTTTAATGTTCAATGTTTCACCAGAAGCAGTTAGTATAGAATATTGTCAATTGACTGTGGGATATTGTGACATTCATATTTATATTAAATATATGTTTCCCCGAGTACTTAAGGTACTGGTAAATTTATGTGGAGGGGAAAGCTACAGAAGATGGAATTGTTTATGGACAATTTTTAGAGTTAACTAATATGAATATGAACTTGCGGTTTGTCTAATGCTGAGGTGTGTAACATTTTACTACAGGGATCAGGGCTAAGTGTCACTCGACACACTGACCTGTTTTTCCTTCCTTCCCTTCTTCCTTCTTTGCTACATTCTTCTTCCTTCTCCTTCTTTGCTTTCTTCTCCTTCCGCTAACCCTTTTCTCTTCTCTCCTTTTGTGTTTTCCTCACTGAACATGCACAGGAAACTCTAGTGTGAGCAATAAACATGCCAACCTTCCATGTTTTTCTTTGTGATCAGTCTTTAAAAAGCAGCATTTAAAACCCAGTCTGAGGCTAGATTCATTCTTTACCGAACACTGTTTGCAGTGACAGCCTCAAATTGTGAGATTTGGCTCTGTAATTGAAATCACATGCTTCATCTCAGTTTCATTTGCATGGACTACAGGCTGTAATTAACATCAAGTATCAAGACAAGATCACATACAACAGAGTCCTGCCGCACAATCAACCACCAAAATTGAAAAAAAGCCTCTCTACTATTTAGCTATGCAAGGCTTGCTCCATGCGACCATGGAGAGGTGACTGTAACAACTCATAGAACACTAATGACAAATTGGGTCGCACTGGGCTCATCACTAAGGGTTGCATTTCACAGTGACTCCTTCTTACATACTTTGCAGGACCAGTTCCTGCTTTTATTGTCATCTAGACTTTGGTGATCTCTCAAAAATGCTACCACATACTCAAGGCATATAGTTAGGCAAGAAAGTCTCCAACGAAAAATAAAAAAGATCAAATCATATTCCTATCTCTTCACTTCTGTATAACTAATTCTTGCTTAATAACTGTTCTATTATATGTAATTTTACTATGTCAAAGTTAAAACTTTTCTTTTTATTTAAACAGAAAAAGGGAAATCTGTAGGATAAAGCTTTTGTACACTGGTTTAATAAAATGTTGATTGGCCAGTAGCCAGGTAGGAAGTATAGGCAGGATAAACAGACAAGGAGAATTCTGGGAAGAGGAAGGCTGAGTCAGGAGACACCAGCCCACCATCCAGGAAGCAGTATGCAATGGCACACAGGTAAAGCCTTGGAAAATGTGGCAACATATAGATTAACAGAAATGGGCTGAGTTCATGTGTAAGAGCTAGTCAGTAGTAAGCCTGAGCTAATGGCCAAGAAGTTATAATTAACATAAGCCTCTGTGTGTTGACTTGGATCTGAGAGGCTGAGGACCTGGCAGGACACAGGAAAACTTTCAGCTACACTTCTGAGATGGTTTTCAAGTACATGCTCTGGTTTGGTAAAGATCTGAGTATCTGTGAACCTCCAAATGCATATGTCCATACCTAACTTTAAAGGTTATGGTGCTAACAGGTGGGTGTTTGCAGGGCTGGTGAGGATAGATTAGTGATGGTATAAAGGAGACTTGAGTGAGCCTATTCTCTCCTTACATCCAGTGCCAACAGTGGTAAGAAGTCAGTTGTGAACCAGGAAACAGCACTTTCCTGGATACTGAGCCTACTGGTGCCTTTAACCTGACCCCATTTTCCTTCAAAGTGGAAAGAAATGAATTTATGACAGTTAGGAGCCATCTACTTGATGATTATAACTTTTGTCTAGAGTAGCCCATTTTGACAAAAAGGGACTTCCTACCTTTATAATTGTGTGAAACACATTGTTGCCTTTTCTTTTATTTACTCTCACATACCACTTTCTTTTTAAATTTTATTTCTTTTATTTTTGAGATTATAGTATAATTACATCATTTACCCCTCCATTACCTCCCTCCAAGCCCTTCTGTATACCCCTTCCTGCACTTTGTTTCAAATTCATTGCCTCTTTTTTTATTGTTGTTATGTGCATGTATGTATACATATATATGTATTATATGTATATAACTGTGTATGTATAATATAGTGCAATATATACAATACATACATTTGTTTATATTTGTTAATATATGTGTATATATGTTCCTAATAACACCTATTTGTGCTGTATGTTATGAATATGTATATTTTCTGTGCTTGCCATTTGATATTGAATAACTAATCAGTATCCTCTTCACTAAGGAAGATTATTTCTCTCTCATTCAGCATTTCTTATTTGCTCATAGTTCTTTGTGTAGGGTTGAGGCCTTGTGAACTTTCCTCTATCCACAGATCCTACATATATTTTAATAAACCAGAATAATTCCTAACTACACTCTAAATATTTATCGTTATACAACAGATAAATGTGCTCCTCACCCCTCAAGGACACTTCCCTTTGCAAAAGGAGGAGACCACTATAGAAAACCATGGCCAATCAAAATGTAGAGTTTTGGACCCAGTACCGGGGACATACATATAAAACACTCTACAACTCAAGGCTAAATGAATACTAAGGGAAAGGGAACAGAACATTTGTAAGAGCCAGAGGATCAGAGAGTTATCTGTGAGACTGTGTCTCCTCAGAATGTCAGAAGCTACACCCCTAAAGTGTCAGCAACATGAGTGCCCAATGTGTTCTGAATAAAGATGACACCAGTAGACACCTTTCCATTTTGTTTACCTCGGAGTAACCACATATTTTCTTGTTTCTTATTATTTTCCTACTGTAATTTAATCACTAAATATCTGGCATATATATGAGGATCTATTATTCCTTACCAAATAAATAAATGGTTCTCTTCCTCCTTCATGTGATGGCCTGTATTACCCATATATAATTTATGTTGAGTTCATTTCAGTTATTTGTAGACCAAAAACCACAGGCTGCAGAGATGGTTCAGCATTAATGAGTACATGGTTCCATTTCAGGTGAACAGTGTCCAGTTCCCAGCAACCATGTCAGGCAGCACAACTACCTGCAAATTCAGCCCCAGGAAAATCAACCATCCTTGTTGGTCTCTGCATTTACCTGTGTGTGCGCACACATGCACGTGCGCACACACACACAGACACACACACACACACACACACACACCACAGACACACAGACACACACACAGACACACACAAAAATAAAATCTTTAAAACATCATATATTTCAATTTTTTCAGGGAATATGCATAATTTTAGAATTATAGTTTTGAAGTAAGAAAATCTCATAAAAAGAAAGAAAATGGCTACTGTTGGAATGGGAGACTTGCAATATCTTTGACAGTGTAGAGTTCTCACTGTCTATTGTATTTACCCACAGAACAAACGTACTCCTCTGTCATCCTAGTGAACTGTTATAATTACTGAATTCTGATTGAATGACACTGTGTCCTTTTGGAGGGACTGTTTCTCAGAGGACGCCTGGGGTAATCTGTAGATAATTACTTCTAGCTGGCTTGGTCTAATTATATGCATGCCTTATACCCCCAAACCCTAGATCCTGAACTGCTGGCTTCTCCTCAAGAGCCTCCTCTTTGCTTTGGTGGGATGGGACCGATGTGGTCTCTCAGGTCTGTTCTTCCTTGCCCCCAGTCTGCAGGCACATAATTGGATCTGCACGTATTCTTGGAAGGTCTAAATCAAACAGAGATTCTAAAGGCTGTGTCTTTTATATACTGCAATCTACTGGTAGACAATTCCTTTTCAACAATGTTTAAAATGCACCCTTTGTGTTTGAAACCTGCTCTTAGTATGTTTATGGCATATAAGAAATGATATTTAATTCATAATCCTTTCAAGATCCATTTTGAAAATCAGTACAGATTACGTGAATGATATCACTCAACACAAACTTTAGAAAGTAGAAAATTATTTTCAAGTCATTGATATGAATGTATTTTAAATTAGCAAAATTAGTCAATGAATGGACTTTACATATTATATTAACCATTATCACCATTTTATAAGTACAAATAAAAAAGCGTATCCCAATAATCATTACCATTGGCTGCTAGCATAGGGAAGATTTAAACAGAGCACTAGAATGTGGCACAGGGGAAATTCAGTTCTGAGATATCCAGAGTGTATTACATTGGTTGTCAGCCCTACCCACAGACTGTGATTAATTTGGGGGCACATCATACTGACACTTGATCTTACAGTCAGTGCAGCTCAGGATATATGAGTCTTCCTAGTCAACAAAACAGGAATAACAACTTAATTTCACTATCTAAAAATAAAATAAGGAGATTAGATCCTAAAAACAAACTTCTCCAAGAAGATTTAAAATTTGAGTTTCTAATGAAAGCCATACATATGTACAGGTTGGCTAATGATTACAATGACATAAGTTTCTAAAATGTCAAATTAATTGTAACAGACCCCATTTAATCTGATATCTATATATGCATAGGAGGTCCAATGAAAGGAGTTGACCTCCATAATTGCCAGGGTAAGTCTAAAGCCCCTTGGGTAGTTTAAGGCCAGCAGCTGTTAGGAAGGGGCTTGTCTGCAGATCCATTTCTGAGTCTGCCTCATACTGAGGCCCTGGATCTGCTGTGCTGTGGCCTACTCAGATGACTGAGGAGAGAGTGGTCCTCTTAAGTTTGACATGATAGGACACGTTAGGGTAAGCCCCAGGGATAGTGCCTCAGAGCATCTGGACACTGAAACCTGGCACAGTTGAAACTAACAGTCATGCCAGGCACATGCTTGGGGAACAGTCCACATGGAGTGGTGTCGGATTCTGACAATGATGGTCAGCTTGGTGTTGGCCATTGTGTAGAGGACTTTATAGCAGACAGACTTATAAAACACTTTTATTTTATGGAATGAGCTATTTTAGGTTTAAACTGATGTTTTAAAAAGCCAACCTTTTTTCTTGATATTACAAGAACTTTTTTTTCTCATATGCTGGTATGCTAGCTTGAAAGAAAAAGGCCCCTAAAGGGAATGGCAATATTAGGAGGTGTGGCTTTGTTAGAGTAAGTGCAGTCTTATTGGAGGAAGTGTATCACTATGGGAGTGGGCTTTTAAGTCTTCTATGCTTAAGCTACTCCCAGTGAGACAGGCCACTTCCTGCTGCCTGCAAGATGTAGGACACCCAGCTACTCCTCTAGCACCACCTCTGCCTGCACACTGCCATGTCCTGCCATGCAGAAAATGGACTGAACCTCTGAACTGCAAGCAAGCCACCACATTTAAATGTTTTCCTTTATAAAACACCGTGGTCATGGTGTCTCTTCACAACAATAGAAACAATAGAA
Source organism: Peromyscus californicus insignis (assembly GCF_007827085.1). Taxonomy (NCBI): domain Eukaryota; kingdom Metazoa; phylum Chordata; class Mammalia; order Rodentia; family Cricetidae; genus Peromyscus; species Peromyscus californicus. The sequence goes on along the minus strand of NW_026294617.1, from coordinate 133,855,683 downwards.
GTTGGTACCAGGGACTGCAATACTGTGTAGGCCTGACTATGTTTTAGTTTGGAGTAATGTGGACTTTGGTACTTTGTGTTAGGAAAGCAGTGGGATGCTTTAAGAACTGCTTAGTGGGTCATACCAGTAGGAACACGGAATTCAGTGGTTCTCAGAATGCTTTGATCAAGAGGTTTCAGAGAAGAATTCTAGTATGTTGCCCAGAGATTGTTCTTGTGATATTTGGTGAACAGTGTGGCTGGTTTTTGCTCTTGTCCAAAGAGTCTGCCTGAGATGAAAGTAAAATGTTTTGGATTAATTTCATTGGCAGAGGAAACCTGAAAATAGCCTAGTATAGACTCTGTTGTGTGGTTACTAGTGTTGACTCTAATGAAAATTTATAATGAAAAGGAACAAGCTAAGCAAATAAAAATATAACATGTACAGACTGATAAAATGGGCACCAGGAAGTGGAATAGAGCTACATTCTCTGTTCAAGGAGATAAAGGGATTAAGAAATCGAATAAAAGGATTAGTGACCTCCAGGCAAGATCCCACCCAGCTAAGTTTCCAATTTGTGAAAAGCAACTAAAGAAAAGCTTAGAGCCAGGTGTGGTGGGGCATACCTTTAATCCCATCACTCAAAAGGCAGAGACTGGCAGATCTCTGAGTTTGAGGCCAGTCTGGTCTACAGAGAAAGTTTCAGGACAGTCAAGCTTAGGCAGTGAAGGACACAAAACTGGTGAAGATGTAGTTGAATGAGGGGGCTATGTTCCAGCCCCAGGAAGCAGCAGAACTTGGCATCTTTGGCCACATGATTCTGACAATAGAGTTAAAGATAAAATCATAGATGGACTTTCCTTTGAGACACCAGCTCACAAAAATGATGGAGACTTATGTTAATTATGAAAGTTCAGCTTTTGCTTAGGTTTGTTTCTAACTATCTCTTATAACTTAAATTAATCCATTTTTATTAATTTGATTTCTGACATGTGGCTTTATTACATTATTTCTGTATTGCCCATCCTACTTGCTTTGCATCTGGCTGGTGATTCATGCTTCTTCCTCTCAGAGCTCTCTCTGTCCAGAAGTCTCTCTGTCCATCAGCCTCCTCCTGCCTAGCTATTGGCAGTTTAGTTTTTAATTTAATTAAACCAATCACAGTGATTTATCTTTGGACAGTGTACAAATATCCTATAACAACAGAAGAAGTGGGTTATGGAATTTGTCTCCACATATAAGGAAAACTGCTGAGGCCAGGTATGTGTCAGGGGTGTCCCTAAATGGAGGCTTAAAGAAGTCACTTTGTGAAGCTGTGAGGTTGAAGCCTGGATTTCCTTGGAGACTCCAAGATGTTAGAGATGCCAGGGTTATGGGATACCTGCTGAGGAATGCTGCTAACAGGGAGTGGAACCAACCCAAGAGAAAGAAGTGTGTTGCAGTCAAGAAAGCTGAAAGAGTTGGAGATTTGAAGGGTGTTTTGACATCAGACATGGAGATGCAGAGATTGGAGGTTGCCCAGCTTGTTCTTGGTCTTGCTTTGGTCCAGTATTTCCTCACTATGATCCCTCCCTTATGTTTTTGGACTGGTAATATATATTCTGCATCATTATATATTGGAAGTATGTGGTCTGCTTTTTTATTTTGATTTTACAGGGAGATTACAGTTAGGAGATTGCCATAATTCTCACTTTGGACTTTGGACACTGAAAAAAAGTTTGAGACTGTTGATAGACTATGGAGACTTTTGAAGTTGGACTGAAAGCATTTTTGCATTATGGCTTCAAGCCTCCGAAGGGCCAGGGAGTGGAATGTGGTGGTTTGAAAGAAAAAGGCCCTAAAAGTAATGTCACTATTAGGAGGTGTGGCTTTATTGGAGTAGGTGTGGTCTTGTTGGAGGAAATGTGTCGCTATGGGAGTGGGCTTAGAGGTCTCCTATGCTCACATTACTTCTGTGAGACAGACCACTTCTTGTTGCCTGCAAAATGCAAGACTCTCAGCTACTTCTCCAGCACTATATCTGCCTACACACTTGCATGTCCTACCATGATGATAATGGACTGAGCCTCTGAACTGTAAGAAAGCTACCACAATTAAATGCTTCCCTTTGTAAGTGTTGCCATGGTCATAGTGTCTCTTCACAGCAATAGAAACCCTGACTAAGACAGCTGGTAATCTCAATTGCCAACACATCCTTGAGAGTATTCATTTTTTTTTCATCTCCAGATACACATCAAAGTTCAGAACAACTATCTCAAGCCCAATACCAAGAACATAGTTACTAAATTGATTTTAAGATATTTATTAAAATTATTCTTGGCCTTTGAATATGTCTCATTACAGAAGCACATTCAAACTTTCTTTCCAAATGCATAAGCATTGTTTCCAGCACAGTCTTAGAATGGAAGATGAAAAATAAGCACAATATATTTCCATAAGATCCTCACCTAGCCAAACAACCTCCCTCCATATGAACCACGTGCTTCTGAATGATGGATTTCTCTCAATTAGAAGACCTTTGTAGAGAAACCTTTTCAACCAATGTCCACTGAATGATCAGAATTCATTCCTGACAATACAATATCCATTGGATGGATTTCATGGATATTCAATGATATAATCCTCCATCCCAGCAACCCTTGCAAGAATTTCACTACTCTACAGACCCCCATTTCTCTAATTCTTACCCTTCTCTCTCAGTCTCTGGCAAAAGATCTTTTACTGTCTCTGTAGCTTTGAGTTTTCTAGCATTTCCTCTCCATATCTATGAGTGAGATCATATGGGATTGATCCATGTGTCTGTGGTGGTTTGAGTCTGGGAACACCCACAATGTACAGTCTAGAAGCAGGAAAGGCTTAAGAACCAGTGAAGGAAAACAAGTAATTTCTAGTCTGAGTTCAGAAAAGGCCCAAGAAAACCAACCAGGCTGAAAGAGTGCAATCTGTCCATTTATCTTCTACTCAGCTCATCAATTAGTTAGATGATTCTAATCTCTAATTGGGATGACAAAACCTTTTAATCAATAAATGGATTGAAATACTGAATTCACCTATAAATGTTCTCAGCCACATCCATACACAATTATTATGCAAATACACAAAGATTTTCATTTTGTTACATGCTTGGAATATATATGCACATTCACACACACAACAATATACATACACATGCACACATATAATTGCATGTACATATACATTCACAGACACAGACACACACACACACACACACACACACACACACACACACACACGTGTACTATGCTCTGCATGCTTTGTATGCTTGCATGCACAATGCTGTATGTTGATGGTTCCAACAGTATTCACTGATGTGGAACTCTCAGTATATGAGAAAAATGTTTTACAAAGCATTAGTTATCTTTATAGGACTGTACTGGTCCAAAATATTAAGTGTTTAAACCACAGAATTAAAGAGTCTCGTGAAGGTTGCCAAAGAGATTCATTGCCCAACACTGACATTTCAGATGGCATATTCTGGCTGTGTGGCTGAAATTGCAGAGACACATGCTTAAGAATCCTGACCTCTTTTAGAGATTTCTCTTCTGATCTGGACTGACAGACATTTTTCAGTGACAGTGTTCTGACAGAGGGGAACAGGGGATCAGGAAATAAGAAGAGAGAAAAGTTTGGGATCAGGTTTGCACATGCTGTATTTTTTGCCAAGCAAGTTCATTAAGAAGTACAGCATCATATATACTATTTTTAGAGAAGAAAAGGGAAATAGTCAACAGAAACTATCATACTATGGGACACAGTTAGTAGGAGGTTAATCAAGCAATGCTATACAAAGGGAACACAGGTATGTCAAGACCATTATAGACCAGGCATACAGCAGCCTTGAGACCAAGATCTCCAATCTTCTTTTGGGAAAAAAGCCAAGTGCTCAGGAACTGAAACCTTAACTCCTTCAAGGCACTGCAGGCAGCCCCAGACTGGCCTTGCCAAGTCTGCCTATGGGCAACAACATGGAATCAGGTTCCTTTTGTCCATTCACTGGAGCATCTGACAAAGCCTTGGATTGGTCCTTCTCTCCACAGTCTTAATCTGAAATCTACTCTAATTTAATAGCTTTCTAAGTCATGTTAGGAATTGGACCAAAGAAAAATCTTCATGAGGAGCCCATTGGCCCCCAAACCTACAGCTTCATTAGGTATTATGCCCATGTTTTTGTATGTAAGTGAAACTACATGCAAAACACATCTTTGGCTATAGAAAAGTTAGCTCAATATGCTCAATATGTTAGAAAATTAGAAATTTGGATTATGAGGAATGCCTGTAAAGTTGAATTGGATTCTTTTCCAAAGTTCTGACATGATCATCTAAAATGCACTCTACTTCTCTCTCTCCAGGTCCAGTCAGCACAAGGGAGAGGCCCAGGGTGTTATTTTAAGGGTGTGGAATGGTGATTAGATTCTGGAAACTAAGTCGGGACCTAGGAAAGGGAAATTGGTTAACCTGAGACAGAGCAGCAAGGATACATCATGGGGTTCAGTTCACAGGACAGGAAGGAGTGCCTGTGGAATTTAGGGATATGTATGAGGAAAGCTGACTTCTCCAGCTCCATAGCTGCACAGCAGGTGGTGGGAGATTGGGTGGCTGCTTCTGTGATGTAGTCTCTGGTGCTGCAGCCATGCATGCATTGTAGCCCTCACCTTGATGTGTTGAGGACTGTAGGCTGCCTATCTCTAAGACTTATCTGGTGCTTTCTCTAGTCAAATGAGCAAGTTGAACAGCATCATGCTAGGAATCATAGCATCTGAGTAGCTTGAGTTCTTGTTCATTCATTTTCTCATTTTTAACTGGCATAAAGAGTATTTGGTTTCATTATGGTGTTTCCAACGTCTGTTTCCTTTGATTCTTTGATGCCCTTTTTTTCATCCCACTACATCTCCCTCCTAACCTTCCAAACACATAGCCTACTTTCTTCTGTCATATATCCAGTGTCCCATTTACCCTCTTGTGGTCCCCTTTCTTGTTCTATAGGCTAAAGCCACACTCAACCCCTCCATGTGTACACACACACACATGAACATTTAAAACAGAGGTCTTCACATGAGAGAACACATGAAATTTGTGTATTTGAGCCTGTTTTTGTTGTTGTTTTTTTTTTTCCGAGATAGGGTTTCTCTGTGCGGTTTTGGTGCCTGTCCTCAAGCTTGTTCTGTAGACCAGGCTGGCCTCAAACTTACAGAGATCTACCTGCCTCTGCCTCCTGAGTGTTGGGATTAAAGGCGTGTGCCACCATGCCTTTACTTATCTGAGCCTGTTCACCAAGTATATTGTGATATTTTTCAGATCCACCCATTGTCCTTCAGATTTCATAATTTTACTTTTCTTTATAGTTGAATAAATTTCATTGTGTATATAACACATTTCAGTTATCCATTTATCTGTTCATGACAACTAGGCAAATTGCATTCCTTGATATTGTAGATAGTCTAGCTATATACATGAATGAGCAAGCTTCTCTTTCATGTGGTTTAGTGTCCTTTGGCCAATTTATATGCTAAAGGTGACACAAACGTAGGTTTACATTATGTGATTTGTTAAATTCTGTGAAATTACAATGCCTTGTAAAAGGATACTTATCCTACCTTCTGTTAAAAAGGAAATCACATAGTGCTGATGTTCATGAACCACAGTGCTAAACATCGCACAAGCATACAAACGTCTTCTTCCTGTGATGAGTCTTTGAAAAGCCCATGGCTAGGCTGCTTCCTGGACTGAAGCTCTGTGAGATTCTGCAAGATATGGCCATTCAAGCATTTATGCATGAAGTTGTAGATAATTAATTTATATTGTTGCAAATCTTAAGATCTTTGGTAGTATTTTTATACACCAATGGTTGACTGATACACCTACTAACTCAACTGAGGCTGAGGCTTACATGTTTGACTTGGCTTTCATCCTTTTCTTTGCTATAAGGAATACAGTCACTGTAGTAATTGTCAAACTATACTGAGGAAATTATTTTCCAATTAAATTCTTCCATGATTTACTTTTGTGTTTAACTATGGGACACAAAAAACAAAAATTCAATAAAAAACATTTCATATTTTACAAATAAGCAGTACAAATGATTTTCAGCTGACAAGTAAGAAAGCTGAAGGGCAATGACCAGGCTGAGGGAATTGTGAGTAGGCAGGTCTTATGAGCAGAGCACTAAGGTCTTCTTTCACCCCAGGTACGGCTTGTGGCTGAAGCACTGGATAAGCAGCTGCATTTCTTGGTCTTGTCATCATGAAACATGACTATACAAATGTGAAGACTTTTTATGAATCTAAATATTCATAACTATCTTCCAAGGGCCGAATAGGAGACAGGAATCTTTGGGATATTGATCAGTTTTGTATCAAATGTCTTTGGTCATTTTGATGTAAATGTGTTTAAGTTTTGTGATTTTTAGCATTGACATTTCAACAGCATATTTAGAAAGACTAAGAAGTTTGGTTACACTGTGTGATGTGCAGGTAACACAAAGGACCATTATATTTATTGCAAATTTAAAATTTCTAACAGATTATGTTCTCTTAGTTGTAGATTCTAAATAATCAAAGTCTAGGTCAATTATTTCAAAAAATCTCAAAGTTGTAAGATTTGAATAAATTTAAAATAATCTGTTAAACAGTGAAATTAATTTACTTTGTTTTGATCAGCTAACCTAAATCCACTGACAACTAGCATTTAGACTGTTATCATATTATATCAGTATTTTACCATTACCAGTGTCATATAAGCTATTTAAACACTTAGAATATCACAAACCAATGTTGCACAATGTTATTCAATATATATGAAGTGCATATCTGAAGGACCCTGAAAAGGGCAGGCCTCATTCAACTGCTGATCATAAAAAATCTGGCCAATTCTACACAAACTTTCTTAATAGTTTGAACTAAAATCCTGGAATAAGCAATCCAAGCGTAGATCCTCAGCTGCTGATGCACTGTGGATGCTTCATGCTGTAGCATGAATCTTAACAGTTCTTATTAATAAGATCAAACCCAAGGCCAGTTATTGGGGTAAATGCTGGAAGGTCAGAGTACCAGAAAAAGCCACAGCTATCTCACCTTGCCAATTCCTCAGTTGGTCCTGTTTCCCCAGACTGGAAGCTTCTGTGTCCTCATCCCAATGGCTCTCAGCTGAACTGCTGCTAGAAGCCTGAATGCTTAACCAGCCAAATGCTTAACCAGGCAAATGCTTAACCAGGCAAATGCCTAACCAGCTAAATGCTTCTAGTTTCTGGTCCTCACGCCTTATAAACCTTTCTGATTTCTACCACCACTCCCTGGGATTAAAGGCTGCTTTCTGGGATTAAAGGCGTGAGTCACCATGCCTGGCTGTTTCCATTGCGGCCTTGAACTCACAGAGATCCAGAGGGATTTCTGTCTCTGGAATGCTAGGATTAAAGGCGTGTGCTAACATTTTCTAGCCTAAGTATCTTGTGGCTTTTCTGTTCTCTGATCCCAGATAAGTTTATTAAGGTACACAATATTTTGGGGAACACAATACCACCACATCATGCATTCATTATGATAGCGTGGAAGAAAGCGGGGATGTGATGGTGTTTCCCAGTGGGGAGTGTGTAGAGCTGCGCAATGACAGCATGTGTTATCATCATTTAACTTGCAATGTTCACTGCTAGAGTGAAGGAAGTCCGAGCAATGCATAAAATGCTGGCAAAGCAAGGAAGCAAGAGTAAGTGACTTTCCCAAGTGTGATGAAGGCACTTTTTAGAACAGCAAGGATGCATTTAATATTTATATTTCATTAGGCAGGGAGCGTGCCTTGAGGAAGCAGAGGTCAGGAGTGACGTGTAAATCTTTATTTTGATATGTTCCAGAATGTCGTTTCTTTCCTTTCCAGCTGGTTGGATTTTCTGCTTCCTTTCTTCTTGCTCAATCCTAAGCTCACCAGGAAACTGATCCTAATTAACTTTATCCCTTTTTCGTTTCACAGGTTCATGGACTTTACAACTGCTGGCATTGAGACAGACTTTATAAATAAGTTAATTCAGCCCATTATTCTTTATCATCTTACTTCGTGACAGGCGCACGCATGCACGTGTGTGTGTTTGTGTGTCTGCTTTATATGCATAGATGTGCACATAAGTCCATATGGCTGGTTTATTTTTATTATATTTTATTTTTAATCAACATATTTGTAAAGTCACCTGAGTAAAGCATTTAGTGAGTATTCTTAATAACCTTTGATATTTGAGAAAAATTTATTGCAGATCTAGGACAAAGAAATGAAAGTCATTTAACACTATTTTTTCTGGAGATTGTCACTTTATGTTCAACTATCCCATCCTGAGTCCATTTAAGTGAATTCTCAAAAAAGGTAAGTAATATAATATAGGCAAACTATTCTTTAAAATTTTCGTACATGATATTTTGATCACACTCTTCCCCTTTCCCTGACTCCTCCAAGACCCCCCACCTCCTTACCTATTCATATCAATAGGACAAAGAGAACAGAGTGTGGAGAAAGTAGAAGTCTCCTTATGTAGCCTTCACTGTCATCAATTCCAAGTGTACCAGGCAAGCAGGACAGTGATTATTAATTTAAGATTAATGATTGAGGAATATCTAATGTCCTAAGCACATATGCTTGCCTACTGTTTGTGATACACACACACACACACACACACACACACACACACACACACACACACATACATACATACATTAGTGATGGGGTAAGTGCGACCACTGAGGCCATGAACAGTCATGCATCCTGTCAGGAACTGGGATGAAGGCTTAACATTCAAGATCTTTGAAAAGAAAGGGAAACAAATCAACAAACACCCCAGAATTCCTGGATGTAGTTTTGGCCAAAGTAAGCTGAAATGAGAGTGAGACTGAATCTATTGCTGTCAGTGATGACCTTCACAGTCGGGTGAGATCTAGGACCTTCTTGTAGTTCTCAGGATGAACTTGACAGCTGGTGTGTTCTAGATCACAGAAACAGCCCAAGATGAACCCCAGGACTGTTACTTGAGAAATGCATACTTTCTTGTAGCACTGTAAGCTTCTGTGTATGTGACAGTATAGTGTGATTTCACATCATAGATAGCGTATTGCCTTCCATTTTACGAAGTACATTTTATGAGCCAAGTGATTTATCTTCAAAGATTCAATATTGTCCCACAGGATTTCAGAATCCATTGTTCATAAAGAGTAAAGTATTATTGTGTTTTATAAATAAGATGTTTTAGGCAAATGGGATTCTGTAGCAGGCATCGATGTCTTTTTAACTTTCTAGAGGTCAAGGGGTAGTGTATTCCTTGAATTTCTGTGTTATTTGGGAATGACCAAGGAAGAAAATATTGATCTCTCCTTTCTGTAATCTCAGTGGGAGGCCTTTCTGATGGCTGAGTTTGCAGTAATTTGAAGTTTCCTCACAGTGATGAAAGGTCACTGGCTGGCATCCTACAGTTACAAGAGCCTCCCTGGGACTGTCACTTTATGCCTATTGTCCTTCATGAATTATTTCTATTCAATATTGGATAAGGCTAATTGATCTTGTGATATGCATTTTTTGTTTTATTTTTATGTTTGCAATGCTTTCAATTAACACATAATAATACATATATTTACTTAGTATATTGTGTTTTTTTCTCTACATATACATAGTGTCTAATGATGAAATCAGGGTAATTAGCTGTAAATAATACACAACATTCATCAACTAGCCATGTTTCATCTAATAATTTTAAAATATAAGGTTAGTTAATGTTAATTATTCTGCTAACACACTGGAGATTTCTCTCTTTTCTGACTGTGTGTTGTTCCCAGCCTTCCACCAGCAGTCTCTGCCCTTCTTTGCACTGTTTATTATTCCAGAGGAAAGACCAGTATGTTCAAAAGACACCTGCAGGTTCATGTTTAGTGTAGTGCTCACAAGAAGCAGCACATGGAAAAAAATCCAGCAGTCCACTGATGGGTAATGGAGTGCAGAAGATATACATGTGGTGTAGACAGCTTAATGATACCACCCCACAATCATTTCTAACTTTCTGTGCTCTGAGATGAAAATGAACCTATGATAGTCTAAAGTCTGTGCATTTGCTGAGAATTAGCAGAACATGTTTGCTTTAGGGTTCTCTTCTCCTAGAGATATACTTTGTTTACTTACTTGTTTATGCTAAGTCTGGGAGTGGTTATCATACGTTTGAAGGACATAATACTACACCCACTTAACCAGTAGAGTTGGGTCCATATTTAGAACAAGATTCATTTAGTCTTTATTTATAAATACATTATATTTTTTTCAAAATAATCATTTATATACTGAGAATATTTTTGTCTCAAGTTTTTACTTTAAAGGTATTAGAATTATTTATTGAAATTGGAATACTTGGAGAAATGTCCAGTACTGGATACTTGGGAAAGGAAAAGAGGGTAACTTCAGCAGTAGTTCACAGGACACAAATCCTGAAGGACTTAGCCATCTTTACAGCCCATCTTGTCTCTGCTGTTTTCCAGTTCAAATGTCCTAATCATCTTTTACAGCTGGCCAAACCAGTTATAATGTTCACATGGTATTCAGTTAGGCTTACTTTGAAATTACTTTTCAGTTTAATGAGATTTATGGTCTGCCTTTAACACAAAGATTCTTTTTATACTTTATGTATTTATTTTTATCTTCTTGTACTTATAAAAAGCCCTGTGAAGTTAGGAACTATTTCAACATACTGCTGTGTTCTGGTCTTGATTGTGAGCTATATGTATCATTCAAGAAGTAGACCAACTGAGCACAGAATGGTGAGTACATATTTTTGACATGGTCATGCAGGATACTCTGAATTTTATAAGCTGCTGTGAGGTTTGCCTAAATAAAACATCCTCTACTGTCCCTTGAAGACTTGAAATTTCCTTCCCCAAGATCATGCTAAAGTGCAATATCTGAATAAATAAAATGGTCAGGAATTAGAATATTATACATAATCAAAAATGCTAAACATTTTACCCACTGACTTCCTTTCACATTAACTTGTTTTCTACCACTTAGGTAGCATCCTTTCTTGCCAAGGACGTACTCACTCTGCAGGAAGACTGGGTGCAAGCCAAGGCCAGCTTTGCTACTTCCTGTTTAGCTTGCCTTGGCAAGTTACTACACTCTCTAAACCTCCATCCTTTTATCTACACGATGGGAATAATAGTGCCTCTGTGTCTATCCCTTTTGGAGAATTTAGATAGAGGGTCAAAGAGAGGCCATTAAAATGCAATAGACAATAGTTAGAATAATTGCTAAATTTTCCAAGATAAATTCGTGCATTGTCCTTGGGTAGTCCATGTATCTGGATGGCTTATTGTTTTCATTGTGTGAAAACTACTGTTAGAGTCCTTATTTGAGGTGTAAAGTACTCTTCCCTCTTGCAGGAAGATAAAAGGAGCACCAACATCTGTGTATCATCCATAGATCAGAAAAGGGATCTTCTCTACTCTTGGGCCATGACATTTCCATTTATATTGATATTAGGTTTTACAGCTTAGATTCTCAGAGTAGAGGTTTCTCATTCCTCACATCTTAAATCTCCCTGGGGCCCCTTTCTCTCTTCATCTACTTCTGAATGCCAGGCTCCTCTTGTGTCTCCATTGGCCCCCAAAGCTGCGTCCTGACTACTTCTGCTCTATTATTTCCATGGTGCTGGAACACAGGTGTCAGTCTCAGGAATACTGGAAAGATATCGAGTCAGGTGTCAAGCAACAGATTTGACAGAATTTGTCATGCATCTGCCTCACTACTCTCCTGGCTTCCATTTTCCTATTACCAAGACAGTACTTTGGCACTTTCCCCATAAGAGTTACAACCTATTTCCCTAAGAATAGTGTATACAGTAGTTTTTCCAATGGACATTAGATTTCTAAGTGATTCCTAAACAGAATCAGATGTATGTTTTCCTCATTAGAACCTCCCAGTCCTACATTCTTTGTGATTATTGTGAAACTCGTGGCCATGTGTTCAGACAGTCGCATTATTAGTCTGTGTTGTGCAATGAGTTGTTCTCCTGGTCTGCTCCACATTCTAAACATGGTGAGTACTAAGTCATAAATAGCAAAGGACATGGACTTTTGCTCATCATAGTTTGATGAACTTTGAGCTCTTTTTTATCTGTCCTTCTGCTTTCCTTTGGATTTCTGCCATTCTGCAGGTCTCCCGTCTTTATTTCTTATATATAATTTAAAAAACCCATTTTTCTTTTCCCACAAGACAATGACTTTTATTTAAATTACAAGTTTCTCCTTTTACTGTAAAACCCTTCCACTTTCTAATATAAGTGATTGTCCATTCATCTTTATTCATCTGCTTATTTGTTCATTGTTATAACATATTTGGAGAATAAGATTTCTTCTACTAAGCTTGTACTATTGAGATTGTGACCAGAATCTCAAAAGAAAGAAAGAAAAAAAGAAAGAAAGAAAGGAAGGAAGGAAGGAAGGAAGGAAGGAAGGAAGGAAGGAAGGAAGGAAGGAAAGAAGGAAGGAAGGAAGGAAGAGAAAAAAAGTTGTAAGCCTACATAGGGTGTCTGAACTTTTGACCATAACCTCCCATGGTTTCGATGTGCTTTTAGAGTGCCCCACATTGGGCCCTTCCTGAGCAGCAGGACAACTGCACCTGTGAGATTTGTGTTCCATGCTATGTATTTGGTCAGCACAGAGACAGTTAACAGTGACTTTGGATAGTTTATGACCCACAACAGCAACCATCATGAACCACACCCAACCCTTCCCACCCCTTCAGTCCCCTGAAGGAGCTGGTGTGTAGACAGGCTCAGGCAGAGACTGCGCACAGTGGATATGTTACACTCAAAGAATGAGATCTTCCCATCCTTGGTAAAGACTTACAGCAAATCGCCTCTGAAGCATAAGATATTGTTATTACCTGTAGAACATGCCTGAGAGGCAAGATGAACACTGGGAGCTTTACTATCTCAGAAAGTACCCAGGAAAAAGTACATCTAAATGTCTCCACAAGTTATTTTCTTTATACTTCCACCAATAGTGAGGGCATTATCTTTGTGGGGTGAATGGTAGAATCCATTTTCAGCTTAAAAAAGTGTAAAACCAACAAGTGTTTAGAAAATTGCCTTCTAACTAACACTATATTTTCTAAGAATAATATAGGTATCCCAAACTGATTATTTAGTGGCTTTTGGGATTAAGAGGTGAGAATGAAAATAAATTAGAGAAAATAAAAGTTTTCATGCTGGAATATAGGATAGAATGTTCAAGGTTGATTTAAGAGTTGTTCTCTTTACATCAAAATATTAATTTCCATTTTCATAGACATATGTATCAGACAAACACACATGCATGTGTTACATATGCAATTCTTGATCTAGTATGATCACTTGTGGGTAATATATATTTTCTATTTAAAAATAAGTAATCTACACTTCATAACTAATAGGAGGAAATAAAATATCAAGCATGTAAATATATGGTGCAAGACTGTGACTGAATGTGACATTCTGTTGGTATAAGCAGCAAAGCCTTCGTACATGGTACATGACCATATCTTGCAAAATTACTGCCTCATCCATGGAAACCCAGACAGCCTGGCAGTGATGAGAGAAAGGATGTGGATGGAGTCTCCTATGAGAACTATTTCTACTACAGCCGTGTTTTATTCAACCCCATTCCTTAGGGATGTGACACTTTCAGTGATTTGGACACATGGCTTAGAAGTTGAAAACTGTATTTGGCTCTTAAAATAAACTCTCAGAAACCTATACTTTTCTTAATGGAAACACTGTCATTGACTTTCACTAGACTGGAGACTTTCTGTAGTCAAAAATAATCATTTTTGTCAACTCACTTTCAATGAATGTTGTAAGAGCATATACATTTCAAATTTTTAATATGAAGATTCTGAGCCTCCATTGACTGAATAGCTTGATGGTTCCTTACCAATAAAATTGTGGAATCAGTTTTCCAGTTCTTTTTCAATTATTATTTCGCATCACATACCTAAGGATTCATTGTAAAAAATGTTAAGGACCAAAGTACTTATGCCTTTTATCTTTCAGGAGGGTTAAAAACAAAAGGTCTCTTTAGTCTCTGAGAGGTTGGAGATCACATCTGCCTCCTTCAATTGAAAGCCATGAATTTTGCACCTGTCCATTTGGTTGAACATGATGAATTTTGGGGGTAGAACTGGGTCTGTCTTAAAACTGGATTGACCTAGATATGAAATATTACAGATAAATTACTTATAGTAATAAAAAAATCTAAACAAACTTGTCCCTTCCCACTCCCCAAAACATGAGGAAGAAAGAAGGAAGGAAGTAGAGACAAAGAAAGAAAGGAAGAAATAATGGCTCTCTCATCAAGGGATTCTACCTAGACACTACCTGAAGCTTAAAAGTAGATTGCATCTTATAGCTGATTCTCTTTCCTTCTCTGCACACTGCCTGTCTGGTTGAATTTATGGCCATAGAATTGCAGTTTGCTTTATTCTTCTAAACATGGTTTAAAAGTGTTCTGGAAGTCTCCAAACAATAAAAATCTAACAAGAGTAATGTCTTCTCAACAATAGCTCATTTTAAAATGGTCAATAAATACAAACAAGGCAAGTCCCCAAAGTTCTCTCCACAGCCTGCAAGTGAGGAGAATTAAGAAATAAAACTCATGGGGTGTGTTGCACAGTGACAACTGCGTGACCCCTCCCAGACCTTTCCTGAACCCCACACCAGCTCACTGTGGGTCACTGCACAGACTGTGCTTGCAAACAATGCCTGGAGGCCACAGCTTAAGTCTTTTAGATTAATTTAGCTGCAAAATTATACTGCCTGGTATTGGAAAGTGATGCGAAACTCCACTGGTTTTGAGAATAAATTGACTTTTCCTAGGTCTCAGGTATGAGGTCCCTATGTAGGATATGGTTACAAAGTAATTAATCATCAATATCAGAGTGATGAGAGCATGAGAGACAGCATGTCAATAACTACAGCTAGGCACTGGCTCAAAGGAGCAGGCCCTTAGGCAATTGGACCTAACATCACAGTACACATAATAAATTGGAAACTTTTCCATATTCCTTTAGATCCCATATAAGAATCAAGAGTCATACATACTCCCCTGCATTTTATTGAAAATAGATTATTTTCTCATATCATATATCTTTATTATATAGTTTGCCCTCCCTCTACTTCCAGTTTCTCTCCATCCAGATCACCCACTTTCTCTTATTAGGAAACAACAGGCTTCTATAAAATAACAAAAAAATGACAAAAATAAAATATAACATGGTAACACAAAAACTATCACATTGGACTTGCACAAGGGAAGCCAACAGAAAGAAACGAGTCCAAGAGAAGGCACAAGAATCAGAAGCTTACTTGTTCACACACCCAGGAGTCCACAAAAACACTGAGCTGAAAGCCATAATACACATGCAGAGGACCTGGTGCAGACCCATGTAGGCCCTGCGCTTGCTCCTTCAGTCTTTGTGTGATCACATAAGCTTTGCTCTGTTGATTTAGAAGGCCTTGTTCTCCTCTTAACATTTGTTTCCAGAAACTATAATTACATGCTATGGCAGGAACTTCAAATTACCATGATTGTTAAATATTTTGAGCCCTCCTAAATAATTACAAATGGGTACCACAAATTTCCTGTCTACTTTTATATTTTTATTTCTTTATTAATTGAAATTACTCACTATTTTAATGTTAAATACAGTAACTAGCAAACATGAATATATTATTAGTTATGGTATACAATTTTGTTAGGTCAGAATTTATTTTTAAATATTAAACTCTATTTTAAAACTAAGTTTAGCTAAGTGGTGGTGGTGCACACCTTTTTAATTCCAGCACTCAGGAGGCAGCTGCAAGTGGATCTCTATGAGGTAGAGGCCAGCCAGGCTAAACAAAACAAAACAAAACAAAACAAAACAAAAAAACAAAAAAACCTGTCTCAAAAAACCAAAGGGAAAAAACAAAACTGTTTAGAATTTGATGTTACTTTCTCTAATTTGGTAGTTATTTAAAAAAATATAAGAGGGCTAGCAAGACGGTTCAACATGTAAATGAGTTTTCCTATGAGCCTTACAAACCAAGTTCAATCTCAGGGACTCTGGTAGAGGGAGAGAACTGATTCTGCCCAGTTTTCTCCTAATGTCCACATTCACTTTCCCACACAAATACATACATGTATTTACACAAATGAATAAATAAATGTAAGATAAAATTAAAAAGTAGAATCACATTTGTGTTTAGATGTAAGTACATATACAATAGTCTTATTTTTAAAACACGTCTTTATGGGTTACTGTGCTAGTTAGGCATTTATCAACTTGACAAAACTAGGTAATCAGGGAAAAGGGAACTTCAGTTCATGAAATATCTCCATCAGATTGGCCTGTAGGCAAGACTGTGGGACATTCTCTTGATTAATGATTGATATGGGAGGGCTTAGTCCACTGTGAGTGATGCCATCCCTGGAAGATAGTCCTGGATGATAAAAAAAAAAAAGGGCTGAGCAGGCCATGCAGAGGCACTAAGCAGCATTCTTGACATGGGCTCCGCTTCAGTCCTGCCTTGACCTCCGTCAGTGATGGACTGCAAGTGCAAGCTAAAACAAATGCCATCTTCCTCAAGTAGCTTTTGGTCAGTGTATTATCACATCAACAGGGGACAAATTAATATAGTTACCTTTTTAAAGGATAGATTTGAGCACATATTTAAAGTTTAATTTTATTGTAGAATGAAAACTTTATTTTCGTGAATTAATGTGCAAAAATCAAGACTACAACCATATGTCTTGACAGAAGCATTCCCCACTAAAAATGCATTTTATGTTATTTGTGTGCAACCTGAATTTGCTATTCATTTATTCCATTATTACTTTGAATAACAGGATGGACATCACTGGGGGTAGCTTGGTAGACATGACTTGGGGAAGAAGTGGTTTGGAGATATTCCTGGAAGGAACTGCAACACTTTCATTAGTGTTCTTTCACAGTCCCCTTCTTCTTTCGCTTCCACAGTTTGCTACAGATGCATGTGACCACATTGTGCATTCTCTTAATTCTGGAAGTGGAAATGTAGGTGGTCATTTCAGTGCTGTGTTTTCTCTGCCTGATCTTGAACTACCACACAACAGTGTCTGAATGACTTGGTGAACTCCTCAGGAAAGGGCTCATTTCTAATTTTCATGAAGGTAATATAAAAATAAATTCCACATATGGTAACCTTACTATTTATATCTGGATATCTAAATAAGTGCCAACCATAAATAGTTCCATTGGACAATCTCCCATGCTCTTGGTTTCTGTCCATTCACTTTAGTCTCATGGTAACAGTCCTGATGACTTTGAGTTAAGAACAATCTCCTACTTGTGAACTGTATTCTAGCCTCCACTCCATGTGTCATTAGAGTTTCAACTGGCATTTAGGTCACATTAACATAGTAAGTATAGCAAGAGTTATTGAATTTATCCTATTTAATGTTCAAATTAACCCTGTAAATTGACTGCTGTTATCATCTTCATTTTCACGGGAGCTCTAGAGGGTTCTATAGCTGATCGGCAGAAGGGGTAGGCCTATGAGGTCATCTTCAACCTCCTGCACTACTCTTCATGCCTGAACAACTGTGTATGCAATGGTAGTTTTCTGCTACTAGAAACACAAGCATCAGCTCCTAATCTCATCTATTGATTGAATCTCTTATGCAGATACAGGGAATTCATGATTTATTTCTAACTCTAGATTTGGTTTTACATTTCTGAGAGCAAACACCATTCCACTGTTTACTACATGAGTGAGCAATGAAGCCAGTGGGTATCACTCATTATAGTATTAACAAATAAGTGTTTATAAGTCAGGGCTGTCTCTTGCATGTTTCGATAAGTGCCATTTCCTTAGTTGGTAAGCAACACAAGCAAAGAAGTTTAATATTAGTCTTGATATCATATTGCATGATCTACAAGGAAGCAGAGAAAGCTAGTGAATGCTTGATGTTCCCCAAATGTCATTTAATTATATATTTCTAATTTATCCTGAAAACCGGCAAATTCCAGAAAAAGGACAACAAGGTAAACTGAGGGAAGTGTAAGATTAATAGTAATATTCCGTGTAGGATGTGATAAAGGTGCAGACGACATGACAGGAGGCTGCAGAGGAAAATCTCAAGAAAACCAGAGAAGTTCCCAACTGCATTTGCTGGTGTGATGTAGACTGTGCCCTTGGAGCTTCACTTGATTCAATTTAACACGAGAGAACTCAGATGGGAATTAGTGGTTCACAGAGAACACTCGCTTACCCTCTCTGAAAGAAAATTTTCATTCCCTATCTGTTCCTTCATTTTTGGAGGATATTATGGGATTGAAGGCAAGCAGGAGGTAGCAGCAGTTTGCTTTTGAATTACAGGGTTTTTTTTATTTCAAAATTTTCAACATATGGAGAAAACTATAGCCAATCAAAATGCAGAGTTGTGGAGCCCAGTCCCAGAGGGGTGCATCTACAAAACATTCCAGCACCTGAGGCTCAGGGAACATTGCAGAAGAGGGAAGATGATAAGAGTCCCAAGACCAGGGAGTTGCTCTGAGATTGTTTCCTTAGTAATGTCAAGAGCTACACTCATAAAGTCTCACCAACATGACCGCCTAAACATGAGGTAAAGATGGGTGACACCAACAAATAGACCCAACTAGACAGAGAAAAACCCCTGAGACCTCAACACTACACAAAGAATTATAGGCACTGAATAAAGCTGAGAGCAGGAGACGTGGTGTGTTAGTCAGGGTTCCCTAGAGGTACAGAACTTATAAAATGAACATATATGTGTGTATATATACCAAGCTTACAGTTTAACAGCTTACAGCTACTTCAACAATGACTACCAAGGGCATGTCCAAGAACCCAATAGTTGTCCATGAGGCTCAGTTTCTTAGCTGATCTTCAGTATTTGTCAAAATCCCAAAGAAGTACACTCTAATGCCAATGAGGGAATGGACTTGCTAGCAAGAGGGAGAGCAAGCAGACAAATAGTGGAAACTTCCTTTTCCCCTGTCCTTTATATAGGCTGCCATGAGATGGTGGCCCAGATTACAGGTGTATATTCCCATTTCAAAAGATTTAATTAAGGAAAAAATAATCCCTCACAAGCATACCCAGCCATATCAGTTTTAGTTAATTCCAGATGTAGTCAAATTGACAGAGAAGAATAGCCACCACAGGTGGTCTTCCCAGGGGAAGTTTCAGCAGCGGTTGTACAGTGCAAAATGATCAGCCATGAAACATACATGCAAGTAACATCATATGGGCTTAACAGGCCATATATATATCCTAAATATATATATATCCACAATAGTAACAGTGAATGAGTAAAGAGTCCATGAGTTTAAGGAAAGTAGGAAATGGGAGAGTTTGGGGAGGGAGAAGCATTGCAATTAAATTGCAGTTTCAAAATCAAAACAAACAAAAAACAAGAATTCCAGTGAATACAATCACAGATTAAGTTTCGGGAGGAAATAAGTCGCCTACACAACCAGGAGATTCTGGGCAATCTACCACTAACAGTTCTCCTGTCTGAATACAGCCAGATTAATCACAGCCATCACCTCTACACAGAGTTACATGATTCAGAGTGACACCCTTTCCAGATCCTCCTCATTCCACTTCCAAAGGAAGAACTTGTTGATTTCTTACTTGAGAATGTAGTGGCCGAAATAGAATGTAACATACGGTTTTAAAATGGGTACAGCTGACAGGAAAATTCCTTCTCCACTGTGCTTTGTAGAAACCTTACTAGATAGGTGATTTGTTCATGATTGTATCTTTTTAAGTACTTTTGCTTTTAACACATAGTTATTGTTCATATTTTCAGACAAAATGGCAGTCAGTACATGTTTACAATGATTGCCCTAGAACAACTGGATATCCATTCTTCATGGGTTGATTTTTGAATTTTCTGGGACATTCAAACATTCTTCATCAGTAATTTTGAAATATAAAATTAACTGCTTTCAACAACATTAAGGCTACTTTGGCAGGGAACAGTTGAAGTAATTTTTCCTACTTACACAACTATTGTTCTGACACTTTTTTTTCTGTGCTGGGGACTGAAGCCAGGGCCTTGTACACACTAAGAAAGAATTCTACCATTGGGCAATATCTGTAGTCACCTGAAATCTTTCTATCACATTTCATAAAATTCACGTCTTTCAAGAGAATAAAAGGCACAGTCAAAGCCTTCCTCATTTTTTTATTTTCAATTATGCAGAGTTTGAAATTCCTCCATAGTTTTCTTAATCCCACAATAATCACTATGTTTTCTATTTTATAAATTCATTTGCAATACTGGGGTTATTTATCTCTGAGAATCATCATGGGGTCTGCAGTGCTTTCTACAAATTGTGGAATTCTACAGGACATAGCATAGTGGTCTTTAGACATTCTTGGGTTAAAATACCTCATTAAATTTTCTACATTTATTTAGAGGTACTAAAATGTGTATTTCTTATCTCCTCTGGCTACAGACACTTAAATACATGAATTTTCTGCCTTCTTAAGTTTAATTTTCAATTTAACATCTTTGTAGCTAATTTCATATGACATGCCTTTGTCTCAAGTATTGAATCATGTAAGCAGTGATTTTCAAGATAATAATTTATGGGTTTTTAAACATTATTTGATTATATTTGGGAAATAGTACATTGAAACATTTTAAAAATTAATTAAATGTAGGACATTGGATTACTGTAAAATATGGTATAAAGAAAAAATATGGAATACAAATTAAAGAGCTCTTCTGACAAGGTGTGATGCCAGAATAGTAAGATTCCCCAGTAGATTTTGGATAGATATAGGTAAATTAAAAGTGGAGGAAAAAAATTCTATCACATTGCCCAGAATCTAGAGATTTATGCAAATTACCTAGCAGAACCAAAGGTAGAAACATTGAAGAGGCAGGGACTTGGTGCTTTGCATTTCCACCAAATTACATTGTGAAAATCACTTGAGGCTTTCCATATATGATTCCTACAGACACATTTAAGTTTGACCCTCAAGGAGTCTTGTTCTCAAGGAATTCACAGTGTCAAACATTCCTGTAACTAAGAATTACTCAAGATTGTACACTTCTGGTTGAGACTCAGATTAAGGCAGATTTGAAAGTTAATACTGATTTCAAAATATACTAGGCATCACGTGCTGTTACTGAATGAACATGCAGTCCTTCACCTCATCAACAATAGCTTCTCTTCATCAGATGAATTTCTTTGGAAAAAGTGAAAGGATTTTGTGGTCACCATTTCTATGTCTGTAAATGAGGATTAATGATCCTATTTCATATAGTTTTGGAACAAATATATAAAATCATAAATTTTTTAAAACATTCAGCATGTGGCTATGTATTACCTTCAATTAGAGTGACTGAAAATTATTAGTATTCTGTGGAAGCCTGGGAGGCTGACAGTTGAGAGAAGCAGTCATTGGGGGATGAGAATGTGCTGTTCCTAGTCCTGTTGTACAGCACCCCAAAGACACCATGGGCTCTGGACACACACACACACACACACACACACACACACACACACACACACACACACACACTGTGCATCTCTACCTTGCTCTGATCCTAATCACCAGGCATGGTTTTTTAAGAGGGGCCTTGGAAAATGATGAAGCTGTTAGCATTCCACCTTTCTGAAGGAGACTAATGGTTTTATAAAAGAGATGTGGATGACAGCTTACATTGGGTCTCTTTTGCTCTTATGTGTTTCCTGTCTGTGAATACAGTGTTCATGGTGCTGTTTTATAAAAAAATCAATGCTAGAATTACTTGGAAATATAACTTTAGTTATGGGTCGCCATGTCTTATGACCTTGGGGCATTGTCTTGATTACACTAATTCATGTGGAAAGACCCAGCCATCTGTGGGTAGCACCATTCTCTGGGCAGATCGTTGATGGTAAAGAACAGAGGGAGGGTGAGCACAAGGAAACAAGTATACACTCATTCTTTCTCTGCTCTCAATTATGGATGCGATCAGCTGCTGAAGGTTCTTTCCTTCATAGCAATGATGGCCCTTAACCTGGAATGATGAGTTAAAATAAACCCTTTCTCTTTTAATTGGCTTGTGAATGTATTCCACTCCAGTAATAGGAATGAAGCTAAGACAAGTACTGGGCACTGTTTAAATACACAGTGTAATGTTTCAATCAGAGTAGACAAATCCCCACAAACCTTTCTGACTTCTTTGTAATAAAAACATTCAAAATATTTTCTTCTATTCACTGTATTTTTTTAAATAGCACATTGTCATTATAAAACAAAATACAAGCCATCAAAAGAGATCTGATCTACTGGAAACCTGGTTTTTAACCTTACAAGCTCCAGAGATGTAAGGGTGGAACAAGAACTGTGATTGTTTATAATTGCCTAGTATAAGACATTTTATTAGAGCTTCACCAATGAACAAAGATAACCACCAAGACAGAGCAGACATTGCTTGCTCTTCCATACATGTTAAAACTGAGACTCTGAGATACTGTTTGCCACTCATCAACTAGAATGCAAGACTTTCAGTTTCTAATGGGCAATAGACACATTTAAAAATATTGCCATTGTCTTAGTTAGAGTTTTCATTAATGTGAAAAGACTCTATGACCATGGCAATCCCTAAAAAGAAAACATTTAATTGGGAACTTCCCTTACAGTTTCAGAGGTTCAGTCCATTATCATCGTGACAGGGAGCATGGCGGCAAGCAGGCAGATGTGGCACTGGACAGAGCTTAGAGTGCTACATCTTGCAGGCAACATGAAATTGACTGACTCACTGGGTGGTATCCTGAGCATGGGAAACCCCAAAGGTCACCCCCAAAGGGACACAATTCCTCTAACAGGCCATACCAACTCCAAAAAAAGCCACACTTCCTAATAGTGTCACTCCCTGTGAAATTATGGGGGCCAACTAAATTCAGACTACCATAGCCATGTTAAGATGATTCAGGTGTTCTCTTGTAATATCTGCTAATATTGGGGACAACTATATAGTGAAAAAGAACTATTTATCTGAAATTTATGTCTAACAACATATATTTCTAGGAGGCTTTGGAACAATCCTATTTGTTTGTTGGATTTGCTTTTAGTTTATTTAATGAATTTCTCACTCTATAGCTGAAACGAAGGCAGAGACGGGCCTACAATTCTCTTTGTCGTCCTGACTGGCCTCAAACTTGTAGTGATCCTTCTGATTCAGCATCTCAAGTGCTGGTATAACAAAAGTGAGCCACCAGATCTGCTTTGGCAATCTTCTCTCAGTGGTGGAATAAAATCGTCATCTTAAGTTGATTTTCTTGGGTAGATATGCTCGGTAAGGTGGAATCTCAGACTAACAATTCCCTGTCCCAGAATGATGTAGGGCTGAATTTAAATGGCAGGCAGTCTTGGGGCACATTTTCTGATTCTCCCCCATAAAGATCCAAAAACAACAAATCTTTATCCATGTGACTAACCTGTAATCTTCCTCAGTTGTGGAGAAGATACCAGCCACTCTAATTCCATCTCCTTGCATACTCTGTTTTCTCCTTGTCCTCCTCATTATCACTCCATTCTTAACAAAATGAAAGATGTCTGATAATGCTTTCGTTATTGCTACTTTGCCCAGTGTCCCTGGGGAATCATGTATTACTCTTATTTCACTACCTCAATATTAAAAACAATTTGAAAACAGCAGACGTTGATTTTTAGGCAATGTTTAATAAAGTCCTTAGACCTATCAAAAGGAAACAGCAAATCATGTCTTTCCACATTGCAGAGCCAGTGGGCATTTTAAAAAGAGTGAAATAAACAGCAAATCAAACGGGCTGTGGAATGAATTATTCAGTATCATGAGCTAATAACAACAACAACAACAATAATAATAGCACTGATGTTGACGATAATGATGGTAAAACTAGGAGGGCTGTAGAGAAGGCTCATCAGTGAAGAGCCCATGAGGATTTTACAGTAGAACCCAGATGTTTGGCAGCGATCACTTGAAACTCTAGCTCCAGGGGATCCTATGTTTCTTTTTGACTCTGTTTGGCTCTGCCTTCATATACATGTATCTACCCCTCCACAAACACACATACAACACAATTAAAAATAAAATAAATCTTTAAAAACTTAGGCTATCCATGTTCTCTGTGATTTTATGGTGCTCAAGGCTTGGAAAATCATGAGGGCTTCAAGCATCCTTCTCACCTTTTAGTGTATCTATCAAGGAAAAGCTGGCCTCTTAAAAACAGCAATATTCTAAATCCCCATGTTGTATATTTAGGTCTTTTTAGAATGACCACTATGAAATCCTAATATCCAAATATGAAGCAAGATGGAAAGACAAAAATATCAAGGGGACATGGGAAAGAGAGAGAGACCTTCACTAAGGAATCAAGTTGAAGTATCTCTTCAGTCAAGAGTTGCTGTGGATATCGCTCTACATAAATAAAGCACTGATTGGCCAGTAACCAGGCAGGAAGTATAGGCGGGACAAGGAGAGAGGAGAATTGAGGAAGGAGGAAGGAAAGGGAGACCGGCTGGAGCCACCGCCAAGACAAGGAAGATGTAAAGTACCGGTAAGCCATGAGCCACGTGGCAAAGTAAAGATTAATAGAAATGGGCTGAATATAAGAGTGAGAGTTAGACAATGATAGGCCTGAGCTAATGGCCAAGCAGTTTAAATAATGTAAGAGTCTGTGTGTTTATTTTATAAGTGGGCTCTGGGACTGGCGGGATGACGGCGGGAGCTGGAGAGAAATTCTCCAGCTACAAAGAGTCAGGAATTCCAGTGCAGTTAACAAAATGTTCTGTGAAGATCACCAACTCTGAGACAATATTTCTTTTTATATGTGATGATTTCAAACAAAATTGTCAAAAGCCGAGGAGCTATGATTAGGGTTTGACACTGGATGGCCTCACTCCTTCCCTGACTGTTACCTTCAATATTTTGGCTATCTTACAAATAAGACCGCAGAATTTTGTTTTCCGTAAAAACAACTTCAGTAAACCTAAAGCCTTGGTGACCTAAGACTTTGTTTTATCAGCTACGATGCTATCTAATGCATATCTGAAACCACTTTGTGATTTTATTCATCCAGAAGGAAAGATACTTTTGAAATGTAACTTTACAAGCTGATAAAATCACATAAATGAGAGAAGAGACCTCCAAAGATGCTACTGTTTGTTTCTGTTGGCCATCTACTTCTCGACATGTGGTCTCCCTTAAGAGTAACTTGTTTCCCCGGTGAGACTCCCCTGATGAAAATTAGATTTTTCATTTGCAAGTGGTTATCAATTGGAGATTACTTCTGTGTTAGGGATGGGGCAGACATCTGCTTCTCTTTCAGCTCCAGGACCCCATTTGGTGCAGACCCTTGCAAGTTCTGTGCATTCTGACTCAGTCTCTGTGAGTTCGCATGTGTGTCAGTCCTGCTGTGTTTGGAAGGTCTTCCTTCTTTGGTGTTCTACTTCTTCTCTGGCTCTTACAGTCTTTCTGCCACTTCTTCTGCAGAGTTCCCTGATCCATGAGGGGAGGGGGTTGATGGAGACAATCTGTTTAGGGCTGAGTGTTTTGAGGTCTATCACTCTCTGCATTTTGTGTGGATGTGGTCTCTGTATTTGTTCCCATCTGTCACAGGAGGAAGTTTATCTGATGATCAATGAGCAAAACACTGACCTATGAGTATAATATATGGTCCTTTAGTAGATCAATAGTATTTGGTTGTGGGCTATCTAGTCTCAGGCTCTTGGTTACTCAAGGAATGTTTGGTATAAGTTCCATCTCTTGGAGTGGACCTGAAGTCAAAGCAGATATTGGGTAGTTACTCCCACAAACCTTTGCCCTAGCACATCTTTCAGAAAGGTCACTATTGTAGATTGAAGGGCTTATAGCTGGGTTGGTGTTTATGTTTCTCTCTTGCTAGCATGCAGGATACCCTCCTGTCTCATCATGTAGTACCAAGGTTCTTTCTTTTTTAATATTATATTTTTTAATTTTTAATAGTATTTTTATTTTATAATTAACTTAATTTCACATATCTGCCATGGATTCCTCTGTCCTCCCTCCTCCCACCCCCCCCAGCCCTCCCCCAATCTAGCCCCCATTCCCACCTCCTCCAAGGCAAGGTCTCCCCTGGGGAGTCAGCCCAGCCTGGTAGACTCAGCCTAGGCAGGTCCAGTCCCCTCCTCCCTACACCAAGGCTGAGCAAAGTGTCCCAGCATAGGCCCCAGGCTCCAAAAAGCCAGCCTATGCATCAAGGACAGGTGCTGGCTCCACTGCCTGGGGGTCTCCCAAAGAGGTCAAGGTAATCAACTGTCTCACTTATCCAGAGGGCCTGGTCCAATTCCTTGGGGGCTCCTCAGCCACTGATTCACAGTTCATGCGTTTCCACTAGTTTGGCTATTTGTCCCTGTGTTTTTTCCAATCATGGTCTCAACATCTCTTGCTCATACAATCTTTCCTCTCTCTCAGCAATTGGACTCCCAGAGCTCCACCTAAGGCTCGGTCGTGGATCTCTGCATCTGCTTCCATCAGACACTGGATGAGAGTTCTAGCATGACAGTTAGGGTGTTAGGCCATCGGATCACCAAAGCAGGTCAGCTCAGGCACTCTCTTGACCATTGCCAGTAGTCTACAGTGGAGGTATCTTTGTGGATTTCTGGGGACCTCTCTAGCACTCTGCTTCTTCCTATTCCCCTGGGGTCTTCATTCATCATGGTATCTCCTCCCTCTCAGTTCTCCCACTCTGCTCCTGATCCAGCTGGGAACTCCCGCTCCCCATAAGCTCTCTTTCCCTGACCCTTGCCCTCCATTACATCCCCAACACCCAGTTTGCTCATGTAGATCTCATCTATTTCTCTGTTGTTGGGTGATCCCTGTGTCTTTCTCAGGGTCCTCTTTACTAGGTAGCATCCCAGGAGTTGTGAGTTGCAGTCTGGTTATTCTTTGCTTTACATCTAGTATCCTCTTATGAGTGAGTACATACCATGTTTGTCTTTCTGAGTCTGGGTTATCTCACTCAGGATGATTTTTTTCTAGATCCATCCATTTACCTGAAAACCTCATGATATCATTGTTTTTC
Organism: Peromyscus californicus insignis; assembly: GCF_007827085.1. Taxonomy (NCBI): domain Eukaryota; kingdom Metazoa; phylum Chordata; class Mammalia; order Rodentia; family Cricetidae; genus Peromyscus; species Peromyscus californicus. The sequence goes on along the minus strand of NW_026294617.1, from coordinate 133,828,605 downwards.
TCTGCTGAGTAGTACTCCATTGTGTATATGTACCACATTTTTTTTATCCATTCTTCAGTTGAATGGCATCTAGGTTGTTTCCAGGTTCTGGCTATTACAGATAATGCTGCTATGAACATAGTTGAGTATGTGAGCTAAATATAATTCTCAACAGAAGAAGCTCAAATGGCTGAAAGAAAGACATTTAAGGAATTGCTCAACATCTTTGGTTGTCAGGGAAATGCAAATCAAAAGGACTCTGAGATACCATCCTACACCCATCAGAATGGCTAAGATCAAAAATACTGAAGACAGCTTATGTTGGAGAGGATGTGGAGCAAGGGGAACCTTCCTTCACTGTTAGTGGGAGTGCAAACTTGTACAGCCACTTTGGAAATCAATATGGTGTTTTCTTAGAAAATTGGGAATCAACCTCCTTCAACACCCAGCTATTCCACTCTTAAGCATATACCCAAGGAATGCTCAATCATATTTTTTAATTTTTAATTTTTAATTTTCTCTCTCTCTCTCTCTCTCTCTCTCTTTTTACACTCCAGGTGCTTTGCATATATCACGGCTTCTGGTTTTGTGTTTTAATTGGATTCCTGAGTGGGCAAACAACTAAGTCTCTTTGTCTTTATCTATTTCTTTTACATTTTATTGGGTTCTTTTCCTTTGGTTTGTTTATTCTGTCATAATCTAATGTGTTTCCATTTGTTTTATTTTATTCTATTATTACCCCTTTGAGGGTTGCTTGATTTCTAATGAGAGACAGAAAAGGGAAGAATTTGGTTGGGAGGGGAAGTGAGTAGGAACTGGGAGGAGTAGAAGGAGTGGAAACTGTAATCAGGATATAGTATGTGAGAAAACAAGCTATTTTCAATAAAAGAAAAATAGTTATAATAAAAGAAAAGGAAAAAAAAACTACTTACATGGTTCTTATAGAGAAATGTGAATGATTCCTGAGAAGATCATGTCCATAGGTAGATGTCCTATCTTTTCTCTTAGTGTTTAACAGGCAATTAACTGCCTGCTAATGTCTTTGGAGAGTTTTCTCCATAAGTTTCAATGGTATTCAACTTGACTCAACCTGGAATTCTTTTCTGAGAAGTCAGGAATCATCTATCCCCACCTTAGTAAATGTCTCAAGGCTGCTTGACTGCTGTGCACTGTATACAGGAGGCAGCATGGAGCAGTGTCTCCAGTCTGTGCTTGACTGTGATGCACAGTAGCACCAGATGACCTGAAGACAAATCATCCATATATGTGATGGTCACAGCTCTGAGATGGGAATCATTTCCTCCATTGTAAAGATCCGTTAAGTGCTGTCTGTCTCAGCTTTGAGATGAGGCTGTGATGGACTGCAGTGTGCTGGCACTTTAAGGGACGCCAGTGAGGTGAGGATGTGAGGGACTGCAGTGAGGTGAGGGGCCGCAGTGAGGTGAAGATGTGAGTGACCGCAGTGAGGTGAGGGACTGCAGTGAGGTGAGGATGTGAGGGACCGCAGTGAGGTGAGGGACTGCAGTGAGGTGAGGATGTGAGGGACCACAGTGAGGTGAGGATGTGAGGGACCGCAGTGAGGTGAGGATGTGAGGGACCGCAGTGAGGTGAGGATGTGAGGGACCGCAGTGAGGTGAGGATCTGAGTGATGGCAGTGACGTTAGGATGTGAGTGCATTGTGTATATATGTGAAATTATAAAAAATTAAATTAAAACAATAATAGAAGTAGTACCACTCACTTTCTGTGTGCATTAGGACTATGTTCAGTGCTCTTCAAATATCATTTCCATTAACCACCAACACCATCTTATCAGTGAGCTATAGTGGTCATGATTTATATGGTTGGTCCACAGCAGCACAATAGTTAAGCATTTTATTTCAAATCCAGTACACAGTAACAATTCTAGCTCTAGATCACTCTAATACAAAGATCATATTGACCTTCTGTTCCACATACGGCATAGTGTGTAGTTAGTATACCATATGTATGCAATAAAACATCAAGAAAATAATTTAATTAATGCTAAATGGTTAATAACCTCAAATTTCTTGGTTATTCTTTTGTACAATTTTGGTGCCAGCTATAAGTATTTTCTTACAAACTAAACAAGATGTGCCCTTACACAATGAATACTACTTATTGTTAAATTTTTCAAAAATATCTGAATGGGAGTAATAATATGTGGGTCATGTGTGAAGTTTCTATAAAGATATTAAAATGAATGATGTATTTATATAAAGAGTAAAGGAAATATTTTTACAACCAGAATGAGAGGGTTTAAAATTCTCTCAAATCTCCCAAAACTAACCTGTTGTTTAAAAAAATGTATTTTGGAAAGCTATTGATTAGGATTAGATTTTCAAGACAAAATTGGTATTTTTCACCTCAACAAGAGGTAAGTGTTAGGGAGTGGGGATATTGTGTGTGAGTTGGTACATAAATAAATGATGGACAAGGTAGTAGCCTTGGGAATAAGAGTTCAGAATAATAGCAAAGCAGGGTATTAAGAAAGCAGAGGACTCTCCATAGAGTGGGGTTTGTATCTAGGTGTGTTTGGACGCTGTCAAAGACTTATAATGAAGAAAATTAGTGTGGAAAAACTTTACCAAAAGTGTTCTGAAGCTCATTGAGTAAAGGAGAATATGTGTCTAGACAGGTGCACATTTTAAGGGAAAATCTATGCCCAATGGTTCAGTTTTTAATGGAGACAAACGGATATGGCGGTAAGTGTACCAGCCAGATAGTTTTGCTCCTAAAAGTTCATCTTCATGATCTTTAATTTATTATTTCTTCAGTTATTAAAAAAGTGATAAAATGAACCCTTTTTTCTATATAATAATTTGAAAAGCATATGTTCAATTCTCTGTTTTAAGACAAGTTGTGCATATAAGCATGCTCTAAATATCACTGTTACTTAAAGAAATGTGGGAAATACCATCACCCTTACACTGAGCACCCAATGTGTCATTTATTTCTGAACATGTCCAACCATTATTCAGGTGTTAGTAATCACAGGTTACTCATTTACAAAGAAAAGTCTCTTTCTCAACATGAAAAAGTTAGGTGAGGGAAAGACAACATTGTAAAGAAAATAATAAAACTGTTCTACTACTATGCTAAGATGGTATTTCTTTAAGCTTCTGTGTTTGAAATGGAACTCTTCTGTTCAGGGTGTTCTGAGCTTTAATTGACACTTTTTGTTTCAATGACTCTCTAGTTAACAGTTGCAGATCTTCTCACGGGCCAGTCAGCTAGCTCTGTCTGTAAAGACCCCACATAAAAGCTGGGCGTTGTGGCCAAGCCTGCAAACCCAGTGCTGGGAAGATACAGGTGGAGGGATTCCTGGGGTCTCTAGACAGCCACCTCACCTAATATATGAACCTCAGATCATGTGAGAAGTCCTCTCTAACACTCAAGATTGATATGACTCGGGGCACACATATGTTTAACACACACACACACACACACACACACACACACACACACACACACACACACACACACACACACACACACAGAGAGAGAGACGTATGCATGCAAAGACATCCTACCATGACGGTCAAGGTTTTACTTCTGAACAATTTCCATTTAAATCTTAACTAGTGTAACACACATATGTTGCTCTTTATTCCTTCTGCACAGCTTGATAAAGAATTACTGTAATATTGCTTCTGAGGAACTTCCAACAAAACAGCACCTTCAAGAAGGACTGTCCAGGTCCTCCATTTGATGCCTTACAGTCAACCAGCAGGCAGTGTTCAATTTCCAAAACTCTCTGAGCCTGGATTCACGCAGTTTAGAGATATTGTCATATAAGAGGGGGGGGGGGGGGGGAAACCCATTTGTTTTTAAGTGGAAGTACACTCTTTCATTTAGACATCCTCCCAAAAGGCAAAAAAAGTAATTTTCTACTCTGGAAAATTCTGTGCTTAACGCTTTATCTTGTCTGATCTCATGAAGCTTGATACAAGTATCACTGGGTCTGTAAGGAGTTGAAAAGTCTTCAGCACAATTAGACAGCTCTTTCATTTAATATGCACCAAGCTGAACCCACTTTTATAGACCAAATGACTCAGAAACACATCAGAGAGGTTACCACAGTGAATACAATATTACCCATTCCCTCTGACAAACCAGTTTTGAAATGAAATATGTGCCTTTTAGTTTGTAAGGAACTTCAAGAGATCTGATTTTTACAAAAGCAATATGACTTAAAAATAGACAATTCTCCCTCCTTTGGAGAAGAGAAAACAAAGTTCCAAGACATGATGAGACTGGTTCAAAGCCAAGTATCTGCTAAATGGGGTAGCTAGGACCCCATAAAAGGGACCAGCTTTCAAACACAATGTTATGTGATTAGCATACAAGCGAGTTGTAAGAAATGTGAACTCTTCCCTTGGGGGAGATCATGGTTTCTAGAGGAAAGAATAATCTAAGCAAAATGAGATGATTATTTTTCTTATTTAATGACTGTTGTTTGTTATTCAGGTCTTTGTAGATCATAGACAAATGTCTAATATTCATTTAGTACATATTTTAAAAAGTATTACATTTATTTACTTGTGTGTGAGAGAATTTTCAGCAGAGCTGAAGGTGCAGTTAATGCCAGCTACAGACATGGATAGGCAGATGGCACCTCTAGAGGAGTCATCCATGAGGCTCAGAGGCCTGTGATGCACTCAGTGCAGTGGATCTTATTTCCTTGTAGATCTGTGACTACACTGCATGGTGTGAGGTCCATTTTCACATCAGCCCTTCATTATTGAATGCAGCCTACCTCTCTGAGCAGCAAACATTCCCTCTACCTCCCCATACAGTACTTTTAGTTTCTTATTAGTGGGTCATTTTCCTGTGGTCTTAAATAATTCCAAGCTACAGTCCATTTACCAATCATTGTTTCCTGTGTAGACCTTCCAGACAGGTCCGAGGATGGAAATGTCATTCTTCTGCCTTTTCCTAGTGTGTTGGACTGAAGTGTTTCTAAAAATAGGAAGAGTTCAAAGAGTACTGCTATCCATCAATGTGTTATTTGAAGGATATTAAGAGAATTACCTAATCACCTGTACTGCCATGATGTAACCTCCCATGACTTCCTCCAGGTATTCTGTGCTCCATTTTTAGAAAGCACTTTTAAATGCAACCACTGAATCAGAGTTGAAGGTCTAAGGAACTTTCAATATCTTAAGTTATAACAATACAATGTAAGGTATGAAGAGAAGAGTACAAGAAGAAAACTTTACAAAAATGTACTTTGCAACTTTATCAAATATAGACTGTTGATATTTTGCTTCCTTTTCTCCCCTAAGTTGGAGAGGGTTACATGCCCTAGAAATGCATACTCGCTACGCTATTTTTCCTGTCATCTGAGATACTTGAGTGATTCATTTAAAAGGAGAAGGGTTATATACACATATATTCCTTATTACAATTCCCTAGTTGCTTTTTATTTTTTATTATTATTATTATATTCCATTTTATTGTTTGTTTTGTTAAAACAGGGTTTCTCTGTGTAGATCAGGCTGGATTTTAACTCAGAGAATTACTTGCCTCTGCCTCAGATGTGCTGGAATTAAAGGCATGCACCATCATGTCCAGCTGCTTCAGCTTTATCACCACCCAGTTCTTCCTTTGCCTGATAGGAAAATGAGCAGGGAGGTAGAAAATTCACAGGGATTACTTAGATTTACAATCTCAATCCTCTAGTGAGGAGGTTGAGTCTAGCTCTTCAAGGGATTTTGTAAGAATCATCCAAGTCTCTGACATATTGGTCTCAGCCTAGCATTTAGAGTGAGAATTTCAGGCAATCAGAGGTTCATGACCTCTGGAGAGTGCTGCCATTCTGCATTTTCTTGATGACCTCAGGGATATGAGATGACATTAGTTATGATATATTCAAGGGATACATTGCTTAACATTCATGTTTGCTTGCCTTATGTCACATATGGCAAGATCTAATAAACACATTCTTAAAAAAGCAAGCAAACAAACAATAACAACAAGGAAATCAAACCATGTTGACCTTCCCATTGTAGTTTCTGGACTTTTCTAAGAAAATTTGCAAGTAGGTAATATTCCTCTTATAGCTATGCCAAGTATGGATTGTGGTGCTGCTGTGTGACTTCTGTTTACTTTTTTAAACATCTGTGTTATGTATGTTTTTTTGGCACTAACCTATTTTGCCAGTCATTATGTAATTAGGACATTTTATAGCATATTATGCACTTCACAGAATGGGATGGCTTCTTGAAAGCCATTCTGGACTGTCATCAAATTAAGTAATTGAGCCTTATGCTCAATAAAAAAATATCCTTTGGATGATTAGCTTAAAAGACAGACCAAGAGCAGTATAGAATATTTTTTCTTTCACAGGCTTGTTTTTGGAAATGTAATGTATCGCATGTTAATATGCATTTCTGAGTAACATAATAGGATGATGCAACAGTATTTTGGACAACAATGAAAATATCAAGAGCAATTTATCAGCATGTAAATATAATGACATTTCTTCAAAACATTTGAAAATTCATTTGACTATTATAAAAGTAAGTGAGGACCTGTTGAAATTGATGTAAAAGATATTTACAGTTTAAGTAGAAACTAAAAAACTTTCAACATTGTCCTAGAAATGGAATTCTAATTGCTATGATTAGTTTATAGGATTTATTTTTACTTTAAATATGAAATTAATTGTAGGTGTGAAAATTGATTCCTTTCATTTTTAATACTTTTGTTTCTGATTTTTTTTATAAACAATTTGTAGAAGGCCAAAGAAAACTTTCTTAGTAAAACAAAAATAATAGGAAAACAGTTTCATTTGTGCCTCCGTCAGAACTATTTAACTTTATAAATGATTACAAACACAGGTGAGAATATAATTCAGAAAAAAATAACTCAAACATGTTCTTAGAACATTTAGAATCATTTCAATGGGATCATGTTTATGTAACAGTTTTTAGCATAGATGTGTCTGTTGGCCATAGAGGAGCCTGGGACCTGAAAAGATCAATGCCCTATAATTGAAAGCTGCAAACTCATCTTGGTGGAATGAGACTGTCAATGATCTGGGAACTCCTATATGTGGTATGATGAGAACATATGGTCATAGGAAACAGGAGAGACTTACTACATTGTTTCTGAAATTAGGGAAATCTTTTAACTAAGTTAACAATGGACCTGACTCCAAGCAGAGGACATTTAACAAGGGACTATGTTGGGAATGTCTCAGTGGTGAGTAAGGCTCCTGTGCTCAGGGATTCAAGAAACTTATACTGAAGTTATGTTGAAGGGATGTTGGAACTGAAGTTATCTATGGCAGGAAATATGGCAAGAATTCAAGCACAATCTAAATCTGTGAGGACTTTCATGTCCTTTTGTGAGCAATTTGACTACTCTTCTCTTTTTAACGGGAAGGATAAATTTGTCAGGATTTGAATAGCTGTATATGTAACTGAATACTTCACTGAAGTACATAATGAGAACTGTTTGGAAAATGAAGAGTTCCAAAGCCCATAGCCAAAGTAGAAATTCTGAAAAGACGGGAAGATCAAAACCAATTAAGAAAAAGTGGGGATGGAGTGAGGGATACCAGACAATGGGTCACATGTAACTCAGTGAGGTGCTACCTGGCAGGATGAATTGAAGAGAGGATATGGAAAGGGGTGCAATGTTCCTGTCTCCTGGTAGTGGTATCAAGAGCAATATCCTCTGCAATAGACATTGGTCATGGTGACTAATGGGGTATGGAAGAAATGAGAGTGTTCCATACCCTGGGAACTATGGTGGTATTTTATTTGTGCTGAAATGTGATCTTATTTGTATGTTAATAAATAAAGTTGCCTGGAAATCAGAGGTAAAAGCAAGCCATTAAGCAGAAGTCCAGCGGTGGTGGCACATGCCCTTAATCCGATCACATGGCAGGCAGAGTCTCTGTGTGGTCAAGGACACAGCCAAGCGTGGTAACATGAGCCTTTAATCCCAGCACCAGTCATAGAGACCAGGAGGTCTGTATAGACAGGCAGTGATGAGGAAGTTGTGTGGCTGGGCTTAGAGCCAATGAGACGGCAGAATAGGAAAGCAATAAAATCACAAGTCACACAGGAAGAAGCTCTGGGGAAGCTATTGCTGATGGTAAGCTAAAGCTAGACGTGTTTATTGCTCTGATCTCTTTGGCTACTTCCTCTGTATTTGGCTCTGTGTTTCTTATTTACAAGACTGTTTAGATTTTCATTTACAGGGAACGACTTGTAGAAGACACAGATTTTCTTTCGTGGACACAAAGTTACAGCTTTTCATGCTACTTTTTGTAGCACCAAGGTTTGTCTTTTGCATGAACTTCCCTTGGGGAGAACAGTGGTTTGTAACAAGGAGGGTAATGGAGAGGTCCTGAGACCTTGACCAGTGATGTCATGAACAAGCCATCTTGGCTTATTTATTTACTCTAAATGACCTAGATACAGGTCATTGCAACTTTAAGTTATGAATGACCTGCCCGAAAGTGCCTCACACAGCTCTGAAATGAAGCTGCTCTTTCACTGATCATCAGGGACATCCAAGTCATAATGAGGAGTCATCACCCTCTCCAGTTAGAATGGCTATTATAAAAAAGTTAAATTATGAGTATTGTGTAGAAGGAATCTACCTGTTCACAATTATTGTGGATGGAAATTGGTATAGCTATCATGGAAAACAGTACAAACATTCCTCACAAAGCTGAAATACACATAAAATGTGATACAGGAATCCCACTTTGAGACACATGCCAAGGTAATGAAGTCAGTGCATTTCACGAGCCCTTTCCATGCCCATGCTTACCATGGTAGTGCATGCAGTAGAACAAGCTGTCAATCAACAGGAATGAAAATCTAAGAATTGATGAAGGAGTTTTTTAAATGTAGTGGTATGCATTCACTGCTTACAGCTCTTACAGTTCTTCTCTTCTTCCTCTCTTCTTCTCTTCCATGAGGATCCCTGGGTCTTCGAGGATATGGCCCTGAGAAGGTACCCATACTTGTTAGATTGTCTTATAGCCACTTATATACAAACAAGCAACACTAGCCAAACTCAGTAAGCTTTTAAAAAGCCAACATTATATTTGGAAAGAAAAGTAGGTGTGGATGAGGAGGAAAGGATGGAAGAAAATGGGTGATTAATTTAATAAAAATACATTATATACATGTATGAAATTTTCAAACATCAAAAATATATAATACATCTACACAATTCAATACAATTGTGCCCTGAAAATGAGTGAAATCTTGTCATTTTCAGGAACATGGTTGATCCTAGAGGATATAAAACAAAATAATCCAGACACTGACAGATACTCAGTAGTCTCACTATGTGAACTGTGAGAGAGCCAACTCCATGATAACTGAGAATGGGAATATATTAATATAAGAGAGACTGGAAGAGCTAGGACATTGGGAGAAATTGGGCAATGGGTGCTTAGTCTTAGTGACGTGAGGGAGCTATGTTGTGCATTTCACAAAGACCAGAAAACAGTCTTTTGCAATGTTTTGTTTTGTTTTTTCTTTTGCAACAAAATGAACATTGTTTGAGGAATAGATATGTTGGTCAGATTCAACTATTAAACTGGGTACAACATGGAATTATCAAAGAGAGCCACTAACATAAACCATTTATGTTAACCATTAAAAGAGAGGGAGTAAACCAGAAACCTAGAATGAAAAATGGACAGGGAGAGATGTGTTGTCCATCAACAGCAGAGACTGAGGAATTTATCAATGGTATAGAGCTCTGATGAATGATTATGATGAAAGATAATTAACTGGGCCATTCATCATCAAGGGAAAGTAACTGAGAAGTGGCTGAACTTGCTTTTAATCCTTTAACCTAGCAATAAGCCAGTTGCTATGGGATATAGCTATGCAAGAAGCTATACCTGCACATGTCCAGGCTACATGCTTCTTGATATCCTTGCTTTTGAACACATGTCCCCAGTGTTATTACCAACCAAATATTTCTACATATCCTGTATTTTATCAAAAACTCCCTATTGTAATTTCTAGGATCAATTATTTTTAATAAATTTATTTATTTACTTGTTTTACACCCAGGCCACAGTTTCCCCTTCTTCCTCTCCTACCAGTACCTCCCTCCACCCCCTTTCTGTTCCCACCCCCAATCCACTCCTCCTCTGTTTCTGTTTAGGAAAGGGCAGGTCTCCCATGAGTATTAACAAAACATGGCGTAATTTTCTCTGTTTGATTTCCTGAAAACAACGCATTTTACCAATCAAAATTCTTGCTATAGCACATTCCTTACTACAATGCTGGGCTCTTAATTATAAACTTTTTTCAGAAGTAGAAGAAATTCATCACTCCTTTATACTTTAAACATACTTTAAACTGTGTGTTACAATTACAGGGAATTATAATTTCACTGCCCTAAACTCATTCATACACATTCCCAATTAAAATGTAGGCCTTGAAGGTCATGCTATATTTATCTATTTGAGAACCCAAGTTGTTTCATTCACTGTAGACCCTTGTCTTCTAAATGAATGAGTACATGACATGACTGTGCCACATAAACATGTCAGGTGTCCCCCAAACTCTGTGTTATTAAAATAACAGAGTTTATTTATGGAAAGGGTGTACCATACCGTTAGTATATTTTATTCATTTTAAAATTATGTCTAATCCAATTTGATTGTACTTAAATAAGGATAATTCTTACTGTTCATATCAGAGTGCATCAGTAGCTGTCAGTCAGAAGAAGGTAGGTGGATACATTTCTGTTGCCAGCCAAAGCTCAGTGTTTTCATAAGAGCAGTCATTTCACATCAACTGAGTTATTACTTAGAAAATATGCTAAAAGTGGATATTCACTAACAATTAATCTTTAAATGTTATTTAAATGCTCTCAAAAATGTCAGTCCTAAAAAGAAAAATGATCATTTTGGGGGACAAGCTATTGCTATATTTTATACAGTAGCATGAAAGAAATAGCCAAATATCTCACAATATATATGATGGTAATTCTATTTAGCTGTCAAGGTGGCAAGCCAGTTTACAAAAACCATGTACTAACTATCTGTCAACGATGTCTGACACATTTTCATGAAAATCTATTTTAAGGGACAATGGTTTTAAAATTCTGCCCCAGACTAAAAATGAAATACAGAGAGATTCTCAGTCATCTTCAATGTACACTAAAGTGCCCTGGGGACTCTTGGGAGCTGGTGAAGAGACTTTGCCAAAGGCGATGAGTCCTGCCTGGTAGAGGAAAGCTGCACTGGTGAAGATACTTTTAAAATATGTGTTTTATTTTTCACCAATGTGTATGCGTATGTGTATGTGTACGTGTACGTGTGCGTGTGCGTGTGCGTGTGCGTGTGTGTGTGTGTGTGTGTGTGTGTGTGTGTGTGTGTGTGTGTGTATGCTTTTTGGATCCTGCAGAAGCCAGAACAGGGTATTGGATCCCCCAGAACTGTAATTACAGGTGGTTGTGAGCTGCTCAGAGTAAGTACTGAGAACTGAAATTGTATTTCTGTAAGAGTCCAACTCTCTTAACCACTGGACAGTGTCTCCAGTGCCTGGAATAGTGAGTTTTGAAGACGCAACTGCTTGGAGCTGTGTTTAAAGCTCAATTCTGAAATGTAGTTTGCAGTTGTGACCTAATGCACAGTATCTGATAGCCAGATAATTTAGAAAAATATCTTAAGACATTAAAAAGAACTAAGATTAACCCAGTTTGTGCTTCTGACATTAAACTATAAATAGTAATTTTATACAAATTGTACTTTCTTCATAGGTTTGATATTGCATCTGTGCTTGCAAAGTTATGTGTTGTGTTGCATTTATAATCTGTCTACGCTCAGTACCCTATCTTCTAAATAATTGTCTAAAGTGATATTAATATGGGATTGCGTAGTTATTTGATCCAATCAGAAATAGTCTATGAATCAAAGTGACCATTGAATTTGTTTATTTAAAGGAAGGACATTAGTTATTACCACATCTACAACTTTCCACTTGAGGTCAGGGGCAGTCTTCATTTTAGTACCTCATTGTCCTTACCATCATATAAAATATTTATGGAGATATATTTTATAAGATTCTATTAGAAAAAATCACTCAATATTAATTTTAATTCCCAAAATTTTTCTGAACATATAAGATATTATTTACAAACTCATCATTTCTAGATCTCTTTCCTTGCTTTGTTTTAAAAAGTTTGCATAAAATGGATATGCATTTACAATGTGTGTAGCTACATATGTTAGGGAGATAAATATTTTTTGCTATGCTTCCAGTATATCAGAGATAGAGAAAGAGGGGGAGGAAGGGAGGGAAAAGTGGAGACAGCATAGCTCTTTCTTACGTTACATACCATGTTTGACTGGACACGGCAAATGCTCTGCACACATCTCAAGTCACTACACATTTTACTCACGAACATGCGAGCATACAGCACTGAGCCTGCTGGGACCTGGGATCTTCTAAGCTGTCGTGTTGTCAAGGATAAAATCCTCATATTTAAAAAAAATACTACAAATGTTCTCATTCAGGTCAAGGTAAAGATTAGAAATTGTGGTCAAATTTCCTCATCTATTAAGGTTTTAATCTTTTATTTGATGGGGGTTATGAACAGTAAATAAGTTTACAAGTAAGATTTGGTACACCTATGTGCTTTCTCATCTTTTCTCGCTAATTGAAGTAGAAGTGTTTCATTTCTTTAGTCGTCTTAAGAGTATAACTTTTAATTGTGGTATCCTACAGCATGGACTTTTAGCAGACTACTCTTTTCTTGGCAATACAATGTTTCTGATTTATGCGCAGTGATTTGTTAATTAGTATGTAAAATTGCATTTGTGCTTTCTCTACATGTAATGTTTTAACTGTACTTTTCCCTCTTAAGTTTTCCATAAAAATGGTATCATTATGAAACTTTATTTTATTTCCTTTATTTCAATCTTTGCTTTCATATACATTACTTATGGTGATATATTTCATAGCGTTTTCTTAGAAACATTATCCAACATTAATTTTAGTTCCTAATGTTCTTCTTCTGAACAATTAAGGTATTATTCATTGACTTGTCATTTGTGAAGGCTCAGTCTCCAAGTCAATACTGAGGACAATTGGATTATTTTCTGATAAATATGTTGAAGAATACTGCATTTTTCTGACTTGAAGTTTCTCCCCTGGGCAGTAAACAATGATCAATTCTAGTGTGTCATTTATTTATTACAAGGGATATGTAGAGCCTTTTTCATTAAGATGTTTCAATCCTCATGGTTCCAGCTACAGTACAAAATTATATTTTAGTGGATTATAAGTTGATGTGTGTTTCATTATGCTATATCAATCATCATAAATGACTAATGCATAAGAACAAATTTAAATTTGCAATATGAGTGTCATGCTTTTCTTTTCTTTGGAAAACATGAAAAGTAATCACTTTCATATTTCACTTGATAAATGGTCTCAGTCAAAATGAATGTTTTAATGATTTCAAATATGAAATATGTACCAGAGTCCTGATTCACAGTTAAATATATTTTTACTTCTGATAAACTTCTGGATTTCTCAGAGTAAATGAAAACTGTATAAAACTGTCTATTGTGTTACAGAAACCCATAATTTCACAATTTCTCACTGCAAATAGCCCACTGAAGTGCAAGCTGCTTGTATGAGGGCAAAAAAAGAAATAAGGGGTCTCCTTGGGCTAGTAATTTGGTAGCATTTACAAACATTTGGCACATTTCCCACTGAGTGTTAACAGTAAGCACTTTCCAGGCTAAATTTTTCTTTTCAGTATTGGTTCTGATATGGAATATATTTTGCCCATCTCAAATTCAAAAAGGCTGTTCATGTAGATCTCTTCCATTTCTCTGTCATTGGGTGATCCCCGTGTCTTTCTTGGGGTCCTGTTTTCCAGGTAGCCTCCCTGGTGATGTGAGTAGCAGTCTAGTCATCAGTTGATTACAGTTTCTTGCAAATCTACCAATATTATGAACCAGAATTAGTTTGTATGGAAAGGAAGTTCAAGAACATTTATTATAGTTAGTGCATGAAATTTTAACCCAATGGGGTTAAATTTTCTCCCTCCAACCGTATCTTCTGCTTTCCCAGTCTTCAGTTGTCTCTGTCTTGATATCCTTCTAGAAAGGTTTTATCACACACACACACACACACACACACACACACACACACACACACACACTATGAAACACAGACTAAAATATATGTAATTCAATTTGTGGATTATTTCCACATAGGCATATAATTTATTAAAATCCTAATTTACACAACTTCAACACAAAGTTGGAGTAAAAAAGAAAAATGTAACCACTATTTCCTAAAAAATCATGCAAGATTGTAACATCAGAACTACAACTCTTTAACCATGAAAATTCAAAAGAGAATAGATGTTGCATTTGAAGAAAGCAAGTTTAATTTCATTAGTTTCTTCCCACCTCAAGGTTTATTGAGCCCACAGTTATCCTGAATCATTTAAACCATGACTTGTTTAATTACAAACTCAAACTTTTTAAAACACAACAAAACATATTTTCAGATGAATGAATTTAATTTTTCTTTCTTTCTTTCTTTCTTTCTTTCTTTCTTTCTTTCTTTCTTTCTTTCTTTCTTTCTTTCCTCTTGCTTTCTTTTTTCCTTCCTTCCTTCCTTCCTTCCTTCCTTCTTTCCTTCCTTCCTTCCTTCTTTCCTTTCTTTTGCAACAGTTTCATACAATTGAAATTTTTAACATGGGAACTAGCACAATAAACAAAGAAGTTTGTTCTCTAACCAAGAGCGAAAGTGTGGTTTCCCCTTGGTTTTGATGTGTGTTGGTCCTGGGACTTGTGCTGGCCAGTAGATTGCAGTGGACATGTCTGTGTGCACTGATGAGGTTCAGATTCTGCTATTCCATTGTTCTCTTGGATTCTAAGGGATCCTAGAGCATGCTTTTGCTCACTGTCAGAGTGCATGTGATCAGAGTCACGAGTTTCTCTCCAGTTTTCTCAAAGGCAGCATCATTAAAGAATTATCTGCAAACAGCTCACTGGTTACTATACCTACAAATGAACCTAGCCAAGATCAGAGGAGAAACCCCTTATCCTGAAGAAACTCTGAACTGAGTCTAGAACAAACTGCTCAGATGAAAAGCTGAGAGCTACAAGGAAATTATTTTAAGATCCAAATTTAGGAGTGGTGTGCATTAAACCAAAAACTATACTGTTGTTTTCTTTTCCTGGATGACTGATAGATAGTCTTTCAAAATCCAACAGTAATGGCCTTTAAGGCCAATTTCTTGACTGGAAAGTGATCAGGGAGACAGGTTGAGTTACTTATCCAATATTGTCAGAATCTCTGTACATGGAATGAAACTTTTCAGCTGTCCCCACCCCCCAAGCAATGAGAAGACCATGAAAAATTCACTAGAACCCCACAAAATGCAGAGATGCCATACAGAAAGTGTGAAATTTTCCTGAAGGTACACTTTGAAGTAACTTTTGTTGTGCACAGATCCCCACCCCCAGAGAAACCACTGAAGACGAGCATGCCTGAATGCAAAAGCAAGGTTTAATTCTGGATATACAAGCCTAGGCAGGGACTTCATCCAACAGATCTAACCAGATCCAACGCAGTCGAGGCTGGAGGAAGTGCCCACTTCTCTGCAAGCTCAGTTTTTAAAAGCAAAAACCACAAGGTTACATCATTTAGGGGTGCTAGTACAGGTACAATTCTGATTGGATCGCTTCTAGGGACTCCCTAGAAATCATGGCTTAATCTTACTTCTAAGGAAATGGTTACTCGCCACCAATTCTCATTGGCTGCCCTCAGGTGGGGACATTTCTGTGGTCAGTTACCCTGGAAACCAGGGAGAGGACATTCCATAGTCTGGCAGTCATTACCTCGTGACTACCTTGTGACTCTGTACTTTTACACTTCCTGGTTTCTGGAATCTGAACTGACTGGTTTCAGTAACTTGTGGCCTATTCTAGTAACTCATGGCCTGTACCTAAAAGGAGAAATCTTAGGCCTTAGTTTTAGGGTGAAAGCATTTTGGTCTTATTTCTAAGATGGCTCATTTTGGCCGGGCAGTGGTGGCGCACGCCTTTAATCCCAGCACTCGGGAGGCAGAGCCAGGCGGATCTCTGTGAGTTCGAGGCCAGCCTGGACTACCAAGTGAGTTCCAGGAAAGGCGCAAAGCTACTCAGAGAAACCCTGTCTCGAAAAACCAAAAAAAAAAAAAAAAAAAAGATGGCTCATTTTGGTCTCACACTTGCCCCTCCTTTTTCTGTGTGTGTAAGCCTGGGCATGCTGGTGCACATCACACTCTGTTTTGTTTCTTATTACTCTTCACACATCAAATAAACTCTTTGTGGGTAAAGACAGCATAATCTTTATTTTCGTTTTCTCAAAAATTAGTACATTGTAAGACAAATCTTTTGATAATCAGATACTTGCTGAATTAGTAAGTGTCTTGCTATACACTTTTGTTATAACCTTGCAAATTACTCCTTTTATTTTGTTTTTTATTAATTAATTTTTTTCATTTATTTTACATCTGGACTTACTGTAGTTTCCCCTCCCACCCTCCTCTAGTTCCCTCTGCCTCACCCACCACCTCTACCCACCTCTACTCCCCACCCTCCTACCCATTCCTCCTCCAACTCCATTCAGAAAGGGGTAGACCTGCCACTGAGCCTTAATAGAGCACATCACAACAAGCTGAGGCAGAACCAAGCTCCTCCCCCTGCATCAACCCAGCATGGACAACAGCTTCCCAAAAGCCAGATCAAGCACCAAGGACAGGTGCTGATTCCAGTGCTATGAGCCCCACAAATAGACCAAGCAACACAACTATCACACATATGCAGAGAGCCTAGGTTGGGCCCTTGCAATCTTCCTAGCTGTTGATTCAGAGTCCATGAGCTTCCACCAGCCCAGGACATCTGTCTCTGTGGGTTCCCCCATCATGACCATGACAACTCCCCCCCCCACCTCCGGTCTATTCAACCCCTCCTCCCTCTATTCAACAGGACTCCTGGAGCTGGGCTCAGTGCTTGGCTGTGGATCTCTGCATCTGTTTCCACCAGTTACTGGATAAAGGTTCTCTGATGACAATTAGGATAGTTACCAATATAATTACAGGAGATAGTCAGTTCAGGCACCCTCTCCATTGTTGCTAGAAGTCTTAGCTGGAGTCATCCTTTTGGATTCCTGGGAGGTTCTCTAGCACCTGGTTTCTCCCTAACCCCATAATGCCTCCCTTATCAAGACATCTCTTCCATCACATTCCCACTCAGCCCCATCCTCAGTTTATCCCAGAGACCTCTTCTATTTCCCCTTCCCAGGGAAATCCATGCATCCTTCTTTGGGCCCTCCTTGTTACCTAGCCTCTCTAGGGCTGTGGATAATACCCTGGTTATCCATTACTTTACACCTAATATCCACTTATGAGTGAGTACACACCACATTTATCCTTCTGAGTCTGGGTTACCTCACTCAGGATGATTTTTTTCTTGTTCCATCCATTTGCATATAAATTTCATGGTATCATTGTTTTTACAGCCAAGTAATACTCCATTATGTAAATGTACCACATTTTCTTTACCCATTCTTTGCCTGGGGGACATCTAGGCTATTTCCAGGTTCTGGCTATTACAAATAATGTTGCTACGAACATATTCAAGCAAGTGTTCTTGTGGTATGGTTGAACATCCTTTGGGTATATGCTCAAGAGTAGCATTGCTGGGTCTTGAAGTACATTGATTCACAATTTTCTGAGAAACCTCCATATCGATTTCCAAAGTGGTTGTACAAGTTTGCACCCCCACCAGCAGTGGAGGGGAGTTCACCTTACTCCACATCTTCTCCAACATAAACTATCATTAGTGTTTTTTATCTTAGCCATTCTGACAAAGATAAGATGGTGTCTTAGAGTAGTTTTGATTTGCATTTTCCTGATAGCTAAGGATGTTGAACAGTTCTTTATGTGTCTCTCAACCACTTGAGATTATTCTGTTGAGAATTCTGTTTAGATCTGCATCCCATTTCTTAATTGGATTATTTGGTATTTTAAAGTCTAGTTTCTTTAGTTCTTTATATATTTTTGGAGATCAGCTCTCTGTCAGATGTGGAATTGGTAAAGATATTTTCCCATTCTGAAGGCTTCCATTTTGGGTTTTTGACAATGGTTTTAGCCTTACAGAAGCTTTTCAGTTTCAGGAGGTCCCATTTATTAATTGTCGATCTTAGTGCCTGTGCTACTGAAATTCTATTCATGAATTTGTCTCCTGTGCCAATGCATTTGAAGCTTTCTTTTCTCTCAGGTTCAGTGTAACTGGATTTATGTTGAAGTCTTTGATCCATTGGGACTTGAGTTTTGTGTGGGTCAATAAATATGGATATATTTGCATTCTTCTACATGCCAACATTCAGTTATGACACCATTTGTTAAAGATGCTTTTTTTCCCCAATGTATAATTTTGGCTTCTTTGTCAAAAATCAGGTGTTAACAGATGTGTGGATTTATGTCAGGGTCTTTGATTTGAATCCATTGATCCACCTGTCAGTTTTTATGCCAATATTATGCTGTTTTCATTACTATCACTCTATAGTAGAGGTTAAAGTAAGGGATGCTGATACCTCCAGAAGATTCTTTATTGTACAGGATTGTTTTAGATATCCTGGGTTTTTTGTTTTTCCACATGAAGTTGAGTATAGGTCTTTTGAGGTTTGTGAAGAATTTTGGTGGAATTTTGATAGGGATTGCATTGAATCTGTATATTGCTTTTGGTAAGATTGCCATTTTTACTATGTTAATCCAACTGCTCCATGTTAATCCTACCTCTCCATGAGCATGAAAGATCTTTCCATTTTCTGATACATTCTCCAACTTCTTTTTTCAAAGACTTAAAGTTCTTGTCATATAGGTCTTTCACTTGTTTAGTTAGAAATACCCCAAGATATTTTATATTATTTGAGGTTATTGTAAAGGGTGTTGTTTCCCTGATTTCGTTCTTAGCCCATTTATCATTTGTATATAAAAGGGCTGCTGTTGTGATGTATTGTGTACCCTAATAAAATTTGCGTGAAGAGCAGAGGACACGACAAGTGACTAGATTAAACGTAGAAGCCATGCAGTGGTGGCACACATCTTTAATCCTAGCATTCAGGAGGCAGAGATCTGTTTGGATGTCTGTGAATTCAAAGCCACCCTGGACTACATGAAATTGACTCAGTTTAGGAGATAAATAGAGCCAGGCAGTGATGGTGCACATCTTTAATCCCAACACTTGAGATCTCATGCCTTTGCTACCAGTAGTATTTGGGAAGCACACATGCCTTTAATCCCAGCACTAGGAAGGAAGTTATATAGCTGGGCAGAGAAAGTTATATAAGGTATGAAGAGACAGGAACTAAAGCCTTTTTCAACTGAAGGCTTTTTCAGGCTAAGGAGTCCTAGAGGTAAGAGGTGGTTGTGGCTTGTTCCTTTGTCTCTCTGATCTTTCAGCATTTACCCCAACATCTGGATTTGGGGTAAGACCATTTAAAATTCAAGGAAAAGGCAGCTGATGTTTTTTGAGTTAAACTTGTATCCAGTTACATCACTGAAGGTGTTTATTAGCTGTAGGAGTTCCCTGGTAGAATTTTTGAGGTCACTTAGATATACTATCGTATCATCTGCAAATAGTGAAAGTTTGACTTCTTTCTTTCCAATTTGTATCTCCTTGATCTCCTTTTGTTGTCTTATTGCTCTAGCTAGAACTTTGAGTATTATATTGAATAGGTATGGAGACAGTGGAAAGTCTTGTCTTGTTGCTGATTTTATTGGAATTGCTGAGTTTCTCTCCATTTAGTTTGATGTTGGCTGTCACATTTATTATGTTTAGGTATATTTCTAGTACCTCTCCAAGACCTTTACATGAAGGGGTGTTGGATTTTGTCAAAGGCTTTTTCAGCATCTAATGAGATGAGTGTGTTTTTATTTTTTATTTAGTTTGTTTATATGGTGGGTTACATTGACAGATTTCTGTATGTTGAACTGTCCTTGCATCTCTGGGATTAAGCTTACTTGATTATGGTGGATGATGTTTTTATGTGCTCTAAGATTCTGTTTGCCAATATTTTATTGAGTATTTCTGCATCAGTGTTCATTAGGGGAATTGGTCTTTAATTCTCTTTCTTTGTAGCAGCTATGTGTGGTTTGGGTATCAGGGCAACTGTAGCCTCATTTTTTTAAAAAAATGACAATGTTCCTTCTGTTTCTATTGTATGGAACAATTTAAGGAGTATTGGATTAGCTCTTCTTTTAAATTCTGATAGAATTCTGTGCTGAAATAATCTGGCCCTGGGCCTTTTCTTTTCTTTTCTTTTTTCCTTTTTGTTTTGATTGGTGATTTTAATGACTGCTTCTATTTTCTTAGGGGTTATAGGTCTCTATAAATTTTTTATTTGGTCTTGATTTAATTTTGGTGTGTGGTACCTATGAAGAAAATTGCCCATTTCTTTTAAATTTTCTAATTTTGTGGAGTACAGGTTTTTGAAGTATGACCTAATGATTATCTGAATTTCCTCAGTGTCTGTTATTATGTCCCTCCTTTTATTTCTGATTTTGTTAATTTGGATATTCTCTATCTCTTCCTTTTAGTTTGTTTGGAGAAGGGTTTGTCTATTTTGTTGATTTTCTCAAAGAACCAACATTTTGTTTCATTGATTTCTTGTATTGTTCTCTTTGTTTCAATTTTATTGAGTTCAACCCTGCCATCTATTCCTCCTGCATGAGTTTGCTTCTTTTTGTTCTAGAGTATTCAGGTGAGCTATTAAGTCACTTGTGTGATATTTCTCTAAATTCTTTATGTAGGCACTTAGTGCTGTGAACTTTGCTCTTTTTTTTTTTTTTTTTTTTTTTTTGGTTTTTCGAGACAGGGTTTCTCTGTGTAGCTTTGCGCCTTTCCTGGAACTCTCTCTGTAGCCCAGTAGCCCAGGCTGGCTTCGAACTCACAGAGATCCACCTGGCTCTGCCTCCCGAGTGCTGGGATTAAAGGTGTGCGCCACCACTGCCCAGCGTGAACTTTGCTCTTAACATCACTTTCAATTGTGTCCCATAATTTTGGATATGTTGTGGATTCATTTTCATTGACTTCTAGGAAATCTCTAATTTCTTTATTTCTTCCTTGACTGAGAGGTGGTTCAGTTGAGAGTTGTTCAGTTTTCATGAGTTTGTAAGCTTTCTGTAGTTTGTGTTGTTATTGTACTCTAACTTAGCCCATGTTGGTCCAATAAGATACAAGAGGTTATTCCAACTTTTTTGTGTCTATTGGTATTTGCTTTATTATCAAGTATATGGTCAATTTTAAAGAAGGTTCAATGAGGTGATGAGAAGAAAGTATATTCTTCTACATTTGGGTGAAATGATCTGTAGAAGTCCGTTAAGTCCATATGAATCATTACATCTGTTAGTTCCCTTATTTCTTGTTTAGTTTCTGTCTGGCAAACCTGTCCATTGATGAGAGTGGGGTGTTGAAGTCTTCCACTATTAAGGTGTACAGTTTAATATGTGATTTAAGCTTTAGTAATGTTCCCTTTACAAATGTGGATGCCCTTGTATTTGGGGCATAGATGTTCAGAACTGAGACTTCATCTTGATGTTTTTTTTCCTCTGATGAATATGAAATGTACTTTTAATTCTCTTTTGATCAATTTTTGCTTGATATTTATTTAATTGGATATTAGGATAGCTACACCAGCTTGCTTGTTAGGTCCATTTGACTGGAAAAACCTTTCACCATCCTTTACTTTGAGGTAATGTCTGTCTTTGAAGTTGAGATGTGTTTCTTGTATGATACCTTGCTTTGGAAAAGAAGTTGTGCTTTTGTTTTCACAGATGAGAACCTGTTGATTGCTTCCAGACTAATATGGTTTGACCAGCCAAGACCCCCTGAGAGGTCTTTGATGACACCATGGCCCAGATCATCCAACAGGCAATTCAGCCTCACAGACTACTCTAGTCAGGACTTGACCATAATCCTAAAATTTTCTTTGTGTCTCTGTAAGATTACCGGTGCCCTCTATCAGCAGGAAGTACTCTAGAAAACTATGCCTGCGTTCCCAAAATAATGGATTATGAATGTTTGTCTTTGTTTAGGTTGTTGGTTACAAATTGTTATTGGTCATAGTCAATCTCTTTCTAAAAGAATAAATGAGGATATTATATAGAAATACAGGGTATAAATATGATAGGGTGAAAGGGTAGATTACTGAATCTATTTTTAAAGAGCAACAACTTATTTGAAATGTTTTACACTGCTATGGATTTTAGTTTATTGATACAAATTTAAAGTTAATTTTGTTATATTATATTATATTTTTACTCTTGTTTAAGGTATTATGTGTATACAACTCAATTAAAATTGTAATGTATCATTAATACAGATTAATAGCTAATCATCTATGATAATCAAACTTGTAGTCTTATTAGTTAAGTTTTCTAAGTATACATAGATATATTTCAATTAGTTAGGTAATCTTCAAACACGTCAAAGACCTATATAATATGGCATTTGAAATGTTTTAAAAACTTAGACTTTCCTGGATAATGAGACATGTCTGTTCCTGGCAGCACTGATTTACTTCAGAGAGAATGATGAACATCAAAGACACTCTATACAGAGTCTATCGTCTTCTTGGCAAAACATAGCCATTTGGGCAAGAAACTGTTTTTGCCTGGACTGCTTGACACAATGATATATTGACTGGAAATGCAGGACCCATAGGAAGGTGACCACTGAACTTTGCAAGGTGAGATGATCCTTCAGGATCCTACTTCTCAGAAGAAACTGCCAGACATTCTACAGGATACAGGAAAAAAGCACCTGAGAGACTATAGTCCTATCGGCTAAAGATGGATGCCCCAATGCTGCAGAGGAACTTTGGGTGACTGTTCAGGCAGGCAGTTGTCTCTGTCATTTCCAGAGTTTTGGAAGTTGCCTACAATGCATTTCCTGTTTACCTAGGTAATATTCTATCCTGGGGTCTTTGATGTAGTAAGACTAGACAGTTATAATTATGGTTTCCCTTGGTTATGATAAGAGATAAGATAGATATAAAACTCTAACTACATCAATACATAGGGGAAATTGTGCCCCATAAATGATCAGAACATTGTTAAACTGTGGGAATAAATCGCAATTTTGTAACAGATGGGAAAAGCTAAGGCTTCTGTGGCAAGAAAATCTACAGCAAGAAACAGCCAATTCATTTAAAAAGCAGTAACTCCAATACACCTTGTGTCTTGGCTCAGTCCTCCATCAGAATCCTCAGTCCTGGTGGGTGGGCCTTTATCAATGACAGCTGAATCCATACTGCATAATCCTGAGACTTCCAGCAGAAACCCTTAGTTCAATTCCCAGAACTGGAGAGGAAAAAAAAAACAATTTCAAAGCAAAATTATTGCTGCTATAAATAGGGATGTGAGAAGGAACATTCAGTGTAGAGCAGTGTGTATTGTCAGAGTATCATAGGTGAATAAGACACAACATACATGGTCCTTTGTCCCCATCATTATGTATTGAAGTTGAAATGTATCAAAAGATAGACTTGACACAACAAATAATCACATTAGCCCTATGTGGAGGCCCACAAAGTTTTCCTAGTAAGATCTGAGTTTGCTTTACCCAGCAGGGAATTAGAGGATTGCTTGATCATGTGTGTGATTATCAGGTGATTGGAAAGGTCCACACTTGGGTGTGCTAGGGGGAGGTCTTTTGCTCCACTCCTTGGCATTCCTATGAAAGGCCCTTTAGAAGAGACATAAGGGGCTGGTGGATAATGATCCAGGCCCTCCCAAGGCTATCCTGTGTTTCTATCTGTTTCTCTCCAATCTATGCTTCTATCTAAATATTTCTCACTCTTCACTCCTCAAGAGTTCCCTGGGGAAAAGTGGGATTGAGCCCCCCACAGAGAAACATGTAGGCCTCCCACAGCCCTGTACTAGTCATTATAAACTAAGCACAACAATAACGATAATTCTGCAGGGAACAACCTAAAAGTGGTAATAAAAACATTCACATTTCATTTCTTTAAGGTTGTAGTAGTTTCCTTATAGTATATTTGGAAAAATCTCATCCCCCAGTTTCTTGTTGCCAGAAGATGCTTGCTTAGCCTTTTAAAGGTAACTCATATTTACCTTCTTTGGAAATGCTTTTCTCTCTCTTGAGTCTAGGCTAGATACTGTTCACTGTTCTCCTCTTTGGGTTTGACCTCATATTAGGTAGTCATGGGTTTCCTGTGGATTTCCACAGCTGAATCTATCTCCACAGTTGTCACTTGGCACTCCTACCTGATAACACACATATGGAGGCAGGCTGGCCCATGGGTGGTACTATATATTAGTTAATTTTCTACAGTTGTGACAAAATACCATGATGAAGACAACTTATAAAAGGGTCTAAGGTCCAGAGGAATAATAGTTGTAGCAGTGAGTATCAGAGCTAGTGGCAAGAATAGCAGAGAGGTCATACCTCTGCATTGGGTGATGGTTTTGTTGCCTGTTTTCTGAGGGACCCCTGGCAGTAGGATCAGGATCTATTGCTGGCTCATGAGCAGGGTTTTTCATGCCCATTACCTATAGTGGGATGCCGTGCTCAGCCTTGATGCGGGAGTGGGGGAATGGTGGACCTTGGGCCTCCCTCAACTAAACCAGGCATTATTGACTCCCCATGGGAGGACTTACCCTTTCTGAGGAATAGGTGGGTTGGGGGAGGTGGCAGAGAGCAGGATGAGGGGAGGGAGGGAGAATTGTGTTTGGTATGTAAAATGAATAAAAATAAATTAAAAAAACATATAAATAAAAAGTAACCTTTAAACACACACACACACACACACACACACACACACACACACACACACACACACACACACAAGTATTGAGCCTGGAAAGATGGTGTCTTATTTAGGTTTTCTATTGATGTAAAGAGACCTAATGACCATAGCAACTCTTCCAAAAAAACATGCTTAATTAGGGATGGCTTACAGTTCAGAGGTTTAGTCCATTATTGTCATGGTGGGAAACATGGCCACATGCAGGTAGACATGGTGCTGGAGAGGTAGCTGAGAGTTCTACATTTTGATCTGCAGGCAGCAGAAGGAGACTCTGAGTCACACTGAGTGTAGCTTGAACATATAAGACCTCAAAGCTCATTCCTCCAATTATACACTTACTCCAACAAGGCCACACTTCCTAATAGGGCCACTCCCTCTGGGCAAAATATTCAAACACATGAGTCTATAGGGGCCATTCCTATTGTATCGTAGATGGCTTTACAGTTAAGAGCATCTGCTGCTCCTTGCAGATTACCTGGGTTCACTTCTCAGCACCCATGTGGCAGCTCACAACCATCTGTAAATCAAGTTTCAGTGGATCTGATGCCCTCTCTGACCTCCATGGGCACCTGTACACACGTGATATGTACGAATAACTGCATACATCTAGGCAAAACACTAATACACATAAAATAAAATACATAAGTATCAAATCAAATAAAAAATAAGTAAAAGGCTATATCATTTGCTTGTTCTCATAGATCTTAAAACTTAACACTTCAAGGAGTAGTTGAGACATACCACAAATGTGTTTTTGTCCATGCATATGCAGATTCTAGATTTCAATAACAAAATGATGCAGAATCTTAAACTCATTAAAAAAAATGAACATGTTCCCAATCTGAACTCAATTGGTTCATCAGAAATTTAATTTAGTTATTTGTTGTGTGGGTAGGAGCTGATATAGGCTCTTGTTAATCAGTAGCATGACTCGCGTGCCTTGTGATGGATTGTTACCATTTCCTCCTTTAATCTGTTTGACATTATCTATTACATTGGAGTTCATACTTTTTAAATATCTTTGTCACTTGGAAGACCCAATTTTTGAAGGAAAAAATCCCCATTACCTTGCTACTGCAATTTGGGCTTATTAGGGAACACAACCATTCTCAATGGTATTTAAGAATGAAGAAACTAGGATTGTGTGTATGTGTGTGTGTGTGTGTGTGTGTGTGTGTGTGTGTGTGTGTGTGTGCATGTGTGTGTATGTGTATACATACATATATTATACTGAGTGGTTTTGTATGTCAACTTGTTACAAGCTATACTCATCAGAGGAAGGAGCCTCAGGTGAGAAAATACCTCCTTGTGATCCAGCTTAAGGCATTTTTTCATTTAGTGATCAATGGGGAAGGGGACAGCCATGATGAGTGGTACCATCCCTGGGCTGCTGGTTCTGGGTGCTATAAGAAGGTGGGATAAACAAGCTAGGGGAAGCAAGCCAATAAGCTGCTCCCCTCTTTGGCCTCTACATCAGTTCCTGCCTCCTAGACCCTGCCCTGTTTGAGTCCCTGTCCTGAATTCCTTCAGTGATGAACAGCAATGCTGAAATGTAACCCAAATAAACCCTTTCCTCTCCAACTTGCTTTTTGGTCATGATGTTTCATCACAGCAATAGAAACCACAACTAAAACATGCATACAATAAACATGTATATGCATATATATTCATTTGATATGTTTCTGATAGAAGTTCTTCATTTAATTCACCAACATACCCATGCTATTTAAGGTGATATGCAAAAGCACAGTATAAGAGATCTCTGAATTATAAAAAATGAGAGACTAAGGCACAGTTTCATAAAATTTTATTTGTGGCCTATTTGTTATTGTCTTAGTTGATTTTCTATTGCTGTGATAAAACACAAAACTTATAAAAGAAATAAATTGACTTACTCTTTCAGAGGGTTAGAGTCCATGATAGACCGAAGCCATGAAGATAGGAGCAATTATGAGCTTCTGAACTGTGAGGCAGAGAGAGAACACTGAAAGCCATACTAGTCTTTGTAACCTCAAGCTCAACCCTGTTGACA
Organism: Peromyscus californicus insignis; assembly: GCF_007827085.1. NCBI lineage: Eukaryota > Metazoa > Chordata > Mammalia > Rodentia > Cricetidae > Peromyscus > Peromyscus californicus. Next base: position 133,801,732 of record NW_026294617.1, on the reverse strand, counting down.
TACATCCTTTGAAAAGGCCATACCTCCAAATCCTTCCCAAACAGTTCCACCAACTGGAGACCAAGTATTCAAACCTATGAGCCTGTTGGGCCTGTTTTCTTTCAAACCACCATAGTTGTTATCAGTAACATTTCCTCATGGATTTGGCAAAGATTTTTCAAGAAGATATCACTAATATATTAGCTCATTTCTTGAAATTAGATCATATGGGGGAGGTACGTAAATATTTTCCAGTAAACATGTAATGAACCAAGAACATTTTGTCTTGATAATTCTGGGCAAAGGTATCAGAACCAGGATGATTTTTAGCAAAGTGTGAATGACTCTAAAACTGTCATTATTGAAAATTGCCATGGTTATCTTCACACTATTTAGTTCTGTGATGAAACAGCTTGTCAGGAGTTCTCCACTTGGTTAAAATTAGTTGCATTTCAGTCCAAGAACATCAAGGAAGTTGGGATAAATGCATCCTCTTATATAAAAGCACAAATTGTCCTTTCTTAGTAATAAGGTATTTTTATTCTTTGTCTTGGCATAAAATCTTATTTAAATAATGAATATTTTAAAATGAGATATAACATAATAATTGGTATGCAACTCGATAGGAAATAGCAAATTTAGTACTGAAAAATATTGGGTTCTATTTTCAAACTTTGCCTGAAACATCGTGTGTGTGTGTGTGTGTGTGTGTGTGTGTGTGTGTGTGTGTGTGTGTGCATGTGTGTGTGTTTATGTGTATAGAAAATATGAACCTAGGATCTAGAAAGATTGCTTAGCTGGTAAAAGTACTTACTAATGAGTCAGAGCTTAGAGAGCAAACAACTCTAGCCCCTGAGGATCAAGTGCCCCCTTCTGGCCTCCATAGGTCTCAACATGTACATACACATACCAAACAGATGCACAGACACATACACATAATTGAAAATATAATTAAATATTAAACAAAAATAAACTATCAACTAAAGTGAGTTTTATCTTGGCTCAAAGAGAAAAATGGTCTTTTGAAAAATAAAATAGTCATTGTCAAATACTGACAGCACCCCACTCTACAAAGAAGAGACCAGAATTTCCTTGAATACCAGGACTGTGATTTTAAAGAAGCTACTGTTCTGCAAATTTTTTACTTCTAACAAAATCAGAGTGAATCTTCCACTCAGAAGAATTAGAAATCTAATATACTATAAAAACACTAGTTTGCATAAATATTATATTTTATTGAAGTTGAGGAACAAAGAAGAGAATATTAGGATAAATTGAAAATTACTCCAAAGACAAGCTATTGGTCCATCTTTGATGTGCTTCAGATGAAGGTACTGGACCCAAGTTATCCCTTATCAAACACCCTGAGCATCAGAGACAAATCCTCTTTGGAGAAAGATAAAATGACATCCTAGCTGGAATACTACCACATCTTTAAACAAAAGTTGGCAGTGACTGGCAGGGAATCAACAAATCAGAGAAATTGAATAGTTGTATGGTGAGTTAAGGAAACATGAATGTATAATAAAATAGACCTCAACAAAAAGATTGGGGTCATACAAGCCAACTATCAACTTTACTGGTTTTCACATAACCAGCTTTGAATATGTAATCAGAATATTTTCGTTAAGAAAACCATACAAATTGTAACCACCTCACTGATTTCTACCAATTGTTAAATAAGACACTTATACAAACTTACACACATACAGAGAGAGAGACAGAGAGAGAGAGAGAGAGAGAGAGAGAGAGAGAGACAGACAGACAGACAGACAGACAGACAGACAGAGAAGAAAAGAAAAGCCCAACAGGTATGCATTGCTATCTAATCATGCATATTGTATAAAAGAAATGTGTTACAGATTCTCTCACACAGACCACATTTCGGATATTCCAGTGAGTCATTTTATATGAAGCCTGAACAACAGATGTCGAGAAAGAATGGGCACATAATTAATGTGAAAAGAAAATTATTAGCACTGAGAATGGGGAAATTTGACAAGAGGAAGCTGGGAGGTAGATTTGATAGGTTTGATTTTAGTGAGTCATGAATTTGCTGTTGCATTCCTAGTCTCTTTGAAATTTATCAGATTACAATAAAGTATTAAATGCTTGATTAAATTTTTCAATAACATTTTTGTAATTATGAATAGTATATTTGTTCCATTTTGTATAATGTCATGTAAGATAAATGACATTAAATTAATGCATATATTATTGTCTGGCATATAGAAAATCAAGAGTTCCTTTGTACCCATTCTTCTTGTTTTGAACCTATTTGTTCTTATTCAATCAAAATACCAAGTTCTTTTGAATGCTTGTTTTAAACTGAAGATTTGTCTTTCTCTCTGAGCACGTATAGCTATGAGTCTCCATTTTCTCTTTTCTGGATTGTCTGCATCTCCACCCTTTCCCTTCATTATTTCTCATTGTCCTTGATTAAAGCTTTTGTTGACCTTGAAACCTTGATTAAAACTTTTGTTGTCCTTGAAAGCACAAAGTTGTTTAGCTTTCTCTGACAGCTATGAGTAGATGCAGTCTTACTTTCATTTTATGAAAACATCTTTCTTTTGTCAAAAGACATGATTTCCCCACATGCTCATGCCCCTGGAGCTTGGTATCCAGGGTGAAGGTGGTGAGGAACCTTTATGAGCTTTTTAGGTCACAGAGGAAGCTGCCTTCAGAGGTCATTTCAGTGCTCTCATAGGCTCCCCAAACTCCACTGAGAGCAAATTGTCAGTGAGTCCAACTTCAGCTGCTTTCTCTTGTTCCCAAAGTCTGGCTATGGTCTGTGTCTCTCACAGATGTCCCCACCATTATAACAGCACTGACCATTATAAAACCCTACCATCATAATACCATCTACCACTGTGACATGACCCACTACCATAATGCCACTGTCTTAGGATTTCTACTGATGTAAAACAATCAACAAACAAACAAAACCATGATCAAAACCAACTTGGGGTGAAAAAGGTTTATTTCATCTTATAACTAACTCATTGGCCATACTCCACTGCTGAGGAAAGGCAGGGCAGGAATCAAGGCAGAAACCTGGAAGCAGAAATTTATGCAGTAGCCATGGATGAGTGCTGCTTACTGGCTTGCTCCTTATGGTTTGTTCGGCTAATTTCTTCTTTTTTTATTTTATTTTTATTTTGCAATACAATTCAGTTCTACATATCAGCCACGGATTCCCTTGTTCTCCCCTCTCCCGCCCCCCCTCACCTTCTCCCCAGCCTGCCCCCCATTCCCATCCCCTCCAGGGCAAAGCCTTCCCTGCAGACTGAGATCAACCTGGTAGACTCAGTCCAGGTAGGTCCAGTCCCCTCCTCCCTGGCCGAGCCAAGCGATCCTGCATAGGCCCCAGGTTTCAAACAGCCAACTCATGCAATGAGCACAGGCCCTGGTCCCATTGCCTGGATGCAATTTCTTATAGCACTCATGACCACCTGCCCAGGGGTGAAACTGCTGTCCCTAGTGAGACGAGTCATCCCACATCAATAATTAATTAAGAAAAGGCACTAAAGATTTGCCTAAACAATCTGATGGAGGCATTTTCCCAAATAAGATTTCTCTTCCCAGGTAACTCAGCTTGTATCAAGTTGTAGAGAAACCGACCAGGACACCCAACACATTTATAACACCACCTGTGATCACACACAACCCACCACCATAACACTGCCCACCATCACAACAGCATCCAGCATCACAACACCTCCACCATTCTAGTACCATTCACCTTTTAATAAGGATCACCAGGCTATACCACTTACCTGTCCAAACAAAACTCATTTTCCCCTTGTCTACACTGCACAAGTACACATAAATGCACACATACACATCACTCAGAGGACTGGATATTCACCACCCTAGGTCTGAAGCCAAGTTTTACATAAACAATTATTTCAGTATATTATTTATTATGGTGTTTTCTATGATGTACATGGGAGGCCAGAGAACGACTCTAGGGGGTCAGTTCTATCCTTTCTCCTTTACTTGGGTTCCAAGAATGGAACTCAGTCATCAGGCTTGCTCTGCTTGCTCCTTGCTGAGCCCCCAAACCATCTAGTTAATTCTTGATTACTTATCACGTGAAACTGTTTTCACAGACTGACCCTGAAAACCTGTCTCCATTGTTGGCCTCATTTGAATCTCTAACTTTGCTTTACCATTGAGCATTGATCATTACATGAATTATTACTGCATAGTAAGTTATTTATTTTCTGTCTCCACTACTAGAAGATAAACACCAGGAGTTCTGGCACATCCTCTGGATTTTCTGAATGTGTTCAGGCATATTACATAAATCTTCATTGAATGGAAACAAATATTTTCTACCATTAGCTCATGGATAAATGTGAATGGCAAAAGTTTCACTATGAGACATAAGTTTGCAGGTACACTGGTGTATTCTCCATCCACCTCATGTTCCCCAACATTTGCAGAGCATGAGCTACATCTTCTGCCACCCACTCCCCAGGAAGCTGTAAGTACACACCTTGCTTGGAATCTCTTACCTCTTACAAACCCTCACTGCAACTGTGACTGTGATTGCTGATATGGAGTGAAGATCTTCACTCTAAGATTTATGATTTGTTGTTGTTGTTAAGATTGTCATATGACTTGACTTTTACCCCTATCATTCTGGCACACAAAGGATATGGGTAGAAATAAATGGTGAATAGATGAGAAGCGAGATATTCTATATTAAGATTTATTAGAAACCACATCTGAAACTCATTCTGTATAGAGTTTATTTCTTAAAGAATTTGAATAATTTTCCCTCTGTGGACTCTGTAGGCTTTGATGGACACATACATCTTTACTCTGGGAATAAGAATTTAGCATTTCAAGAAGGGGTTGTCCTGTCCTTTGCTGATAGAGTATGTTTTCATCATTTTAAAATGCTAATGTCTGTCTAGAGATGATTCTTGAATAAGATAAAGTACCTTCATATATGTTTGGGCCAAGCAATATGCTGAGATTCCATTAAGCCTGGGAGTAAATAAGGAGTGCTTTCCAGTGCACTGGTTTCTCCTAGGACAGGAAATTAAGATCTATGGAATGTGTATTGATAAGTTGTCTGTTCAATATTAAACAACATATCCAGACTTGGTGCTGCTGGTCTGTAATCCCAGCTATGTACAAGATTTAGGCAAGAATATCAAAGATTCAAGGTAAGCCTAAGGAGAGTTTGTAGCCATCCCAGGCAACATAGTGAGAACTTGTCTCAGGGTTGTGGATATGGGTGAGTGATAAAGAGTTTGTCATGCATGGGATAGGTCCCAGGTTCAATCCTCAATGGCACCAACAAACAAAACAAAGCATATTCAACAATATATCAACAACAATACAAAACAGGGGATTAGGTAAATTTTTAGGTGTATTTCCTCACTGTGACATCAACTGGTCATGCATCATTCTCTATCATAAGATGCCGAAGGTGGGTTTGAGAAGAACAAGAGATAAATATCAAGCTGGATTACATAGAGAAGAAGAAATTTATTTCTTCATTATTTGCATTGAAGTAGAGTCATGAAGATTTTACTTAGTAAATGTATTTGATCTTTCTCCTACAGAAGAGCTACTTATGAAACTTAACACTAGAGGCAGTTTAAAGCAAAAAACTATTTAAATATAACTTATTTGACTAATCATGGTTGCCCTTCCTGTCATTGCTCAGATAAGGACAGTCATGCTGGTGTGTTGTGGGAGCCCGTTCTCGGGTTCCTCGTGGCTTTACCTAGCAGGTCCGCATAGAGGATGATTAGACCACGGCCTAAGTGCAGGTGTCTGGGATGGTCTGCACTTGGCTGTGCTGGGGGAGGAGGTCTTTTGCTCCACCCCTTGGCGTCTCTATAAAAACCCTGGGGCAGAGACAGTCAGGGCCCGTTAGAATAGGTTCCAGGCCCTCTCGAGGCTATCCTTTATTTTCTATCTGTTTATCTCCATGATATTCTCCGCAATAAATCCTTCTATCTAATATTTCCTGCTGCTCGCACTCAAGAAAACTCTGGGGAACTGTGGGGATGGTTGGGTAAACGCCCCACACTGTGTGAGCTCAGGTTGTCTCTCACAATTTATCTAAAGCAGATATGCTCTCTGTAAATTGCTTTAAAGGCAGGACAAATATCTGAGTAGCTGACAGAAGATGCCTGACTTGTACTTGGTTCTGCAGTCCATTTTGAGTGAACAGTGAGTGGTTCTCTGGGGAGGAAGAGAAAATTCAAGTTTGTTTATGGTCTATACTAGCTAGCTTCTCCACCCTACTGCTGGTATTGATGAAGCCATTGAGAGATTTAGTTATTATTTACATTCTCATGTTTGCTTTTAGCCAACATGGTACAAGAGTAGATGATTGGGTTATGATCTGAAGACAGTTAACTGAGACTCAAAGTGTATTCAAGGTCCAAACAGTGTAGATGGAAGTCACAGCTGTGGAGTAATTACAATTCAAGACAAAAGGGGACAGTTTAGAAGGCAAACCATGGCAACCTCTGAGGAAGTCCAATCTTAGGGCACTCAGCTACGTACTCACAGAGTGCACACTCAAGGGAAAACCTAGAATCAGCTGGTGGCTGGAGAGATGTAGCAAGAATCTTAAAAGTTCTTATTAATAAAATCACCCCAGGTATTGGGGTGAATACTGGAAGATCAGAGAAGCAGAACAAGCCACAGCTAACCTCACCTGGCCAAATTCTCAGTTGATCTTGTTTCCTCAGAATGAAAGCATCTGTGTCCTCATCCAGAATGAATCTCAGTTGAACTGCTGCTCAAAAGCCTGAAAGCTTAACCAGCCAAATGTTTCTAGTTCCTGGTCCTCACGCCTTATATACCTTTCTGCTTTCTACCATCACTCCCTGGGATTAAAGGCTCACTTTCTGGGATTAAAGGCGTGAGTCACCATGCTTGGCTGTATCCTTGAACACATGGATTTCTGCCTCTGGAATGCTAGGATTAAAGGCATGTGCTACCACTGCCTATCCTCTATGTTTAATATTGTGGCTGTTCTGTTCTCTGATCCCAGATAAGTTTATTAGCATGCACAATATTTTGGGGAACACAATACCACCACATTGAGATGGCTCAATAGTTGACAGTATAAACTGCTCTTGCAGAGAACATGGGTTCAGTTTCCAGTATTCTGATCAAGTAGCTCACAAATCCCTGTAACTCCAGTTCCAGGGTATCTGACACCACTAGAGCTCCAGGTGCAAGGTACGCACATGTGTACATAACCTCAGACAAGCAAACACACACACACACACACACACACACACACACACACACACACACACACACACACAAGCAAATAAATGTTTAAAAAAATAAAAATGAGATGTTAGAGCAATCCCAGAACTTCTGGTACATTTCCTCTCCTAGCACAGTCATATTTCCTAATTTTTAAAATAAAAAGATTAAGATTTTCTTACAATATATTTTGATCACATTCTTTCCCCTTACCTAACTCTTCCTATATCCTCCACACCCAAATTCATATTCTCTCTCTCAAGAAGAATAACACAAAGTACCAAATAAACAAATGTCAAAACATATTAAAAAATACCCAATTTTTTTAAAAAGCAAAACAAAACAAATCAAAAAAAGTACACACACAGAAAACAGAGAGTTCAGTGTGTGTTGAGCAAATACTCCTGGGCTTACAGCCTGCCCTGGGCACACTTGATGTACCCACTGAGCTAATGGAAAAAGCTGGTGTAGCTGAAAGTTTTCCTGTGTCCCACCCAGTTTGCAGCTGCTCAGACCCAAGTAAACACACAGAGGCTTATATTAATTAAAACTGCTCAGCCATTAGCTCGGGCTAACTGCTGACTAACTCTTACATTTAAACTCAGCCCATTTCTCTTAATCTATGTGTCACCACATCTTCCATGGCTTTACCATACTGCTCCCTGTACAGTGGGCTGACATCTCCTGACTCAACTTTTCTCTTCCCAGAATTCTCCTTGTCTGCTTATCCCATCTATACTTCCTGCCTGGCTACTGGCCAATCAATGTTTTATTAAACCAGTGTACAAAAGCATTACTCCACAGCATTTCCCATTTTCTGTTTAATTAAAAAGAGAAGTTTTAACTTTAACATAGTAAAGTTATATATAACAAAACAGTTATCAAGCAAGAATTACAGTTACAATATCTAGTGTATTTATATTTGACCAATGCAAAAAATATTCTATTTATCCTATATTTGTGAGTCTAAGGTTTCATATCTAACTTATCTTTTATCATAACTAAGGAAAATTATAACTATCTAGTCTTCAACTATATCAAAGACCTCAGAAGGATACAATATTAACTAAGTAAACAGGAAATGTGTTGTAAACAACTTCCAAATGTCTAGAATGACAGAGACAGCTGCCTGCCTGGACAATCATCCCAAGCTCCTCTGTAACATTGAGGAATCCATCTTCAGCCCATAGGACTATAGTCTCTCAGGTGCTTTTTTTTCTGTGTCCTGTAGAATATCTGCCAATCTCCTCTGTGAAGCAGGAACCCAAAAGACCATCTCATCTTGCAAAGTTCAGTGGTCACCTTCCTATGGGTCCTGCATGTCCAGTCAATAAGAACATTTTGTCAAGCAGTCCAGGCAAGAACAGTTTCTTGCCCAAATGGCTATTTTTTTCTAAGAAGAAGATAAACTCCATATGTAGTGTCATCAATGCCCATCCTCCTCTCTGAAGTAATTGGTGCTGTCAGGAGTAGACGTGTCTCATTATCCAGGAAAGTCTAAGTTTTTAAAACATTTTAAATGCCATATTCTGTAGGTATTTGAAGTGTTTGAAGATTACCTAGCTAATTGAATTATATCTATGCATACCTAGAAAACTTAACATGACTATAAGTTTGATTATCATAAATGACTAATTATTAAACTGTATTTCTTAATTATCCATTACAATTTAAATGACTTACATAAATATAATACCTTAAACAAGAGTAGAAATATATATATATATATATATATAATAACAAAATCAACTCTAAATTTGTATCAATAAACTAAAATCCATAGCAATGTAAAACATTTTTAAACAAGTTGCTGCTCTTTAAAAGTAGGTTCATTAACCTATCCTTTCATTCTATCATATCTGAACTATGCCCTTTTCTTCTTTAGATAGAGATTGCATTTACAATCCACCTACTTTAAATAAAAATAAACATTCATAAACAATATTTTGGGAATTTGGGAGTAGCTTCTCATACTACTTCCTGCTGGATGAGGGCACTGGCCATCTAATGGAGATTCTGAGAAAATTAAGAATTATGGTCACATCCTGATTGGAGTAGTCTGTGAGGCTGCATTGTCTGAGCCAGTAGCCTTGAAATCATTCTGGACATTGGATGATCTGCGCCATGGTGTCATTGGAGACCTTTCAGGGGTCTTGGCTGGTCAAACCTGATGTATCTTAATCTGAAAAAAATCCATAGCCTCTTGCCTTCTGTGGAAACAAAAGCAGAGCCTCCTCACCAAAGCAACCTATCATTAGATCCAAATTTTGAAGTCAGGATACCTTTAATATATATATATATATATATATATATATATATAGGCTTAATTTAGCAACCTTTACAATCAAATGTCTTTCTGCAGTTAAAAATATCAAAGACAACACAATCCAAATTCTCTGTGCAATATCCATCTTAATGTGGCTTATTTTTTATATTACCTTTACTGTCTCTTTAAAGACTTTATTTTTTAAACTATTTCTTTATATAACTGTCTATGTTCATTTTCTTCTCTCTTCCAAGCCTACGTACATTTTTACACACACTGTAAACCATTTAGAGTCTTGTCCCATCTGAATCTGGCTTATTGTGAGTCTATTGCTTTAAACTGCAGCATTACTAGGACTGAAATGGCAGCTGTGGCTGCTGACTCCACACACCTCAGCTTCCCAACATGGCGGAACTACGTTTACCACCAGCTCTGGGAACCAGGCTCACAGCTGACTCTGAGAAGCAGTGGGTCTATGCTTCCATCCAGCAGCGTGTAGCCCAGAAACCTCTTTTTTTTTTCCTATACTAGGAAAAGCTAAATCTGTCATGACATAGTGCACTGTGCATCTTGGAGACACCACTGTGTACCACAGTGGAAATCTGCCATGCTGCCCTCAAGCCACTGTGAACATGCCATACTATAGCTCACTGCTGGCCTTAGAGACACAACTAGGAAGCTGTTTTTAGCTCTGTTTTAAGATCTTTTTCTTTTTAAACTTTCTCAAGTTTTATGTCCCACATTTTGGTGCCATTTGTAGCTGAAAGTTTTCCTGTGTCTTACCCAGTCCATAGCCACTCAGACCCAAGTATATACACAGAGGCTTACTACTGATTAGCTCTTGCACTTAAACTCAGCCAATTTCTGTTAATCTATATTTTGCCACTTGTTCCATGGCTTTACCTGTGTGCCACTACATGCTGCTTCCTGGACAGTGGGCTTGTATCTCCTGACTCAGCCTTTCTATTCCCAAAACTCTCCTTGTCTGCTTATCCCACCTATACTTCCTGCCTGGCTACTGGCCAGTCAGCGTTTTATTAAACCAGTGTACAAAAGCAATTTTTCCACAGGAAGCTGGTTTTCTGTTTTACAGCATGTATCAATTACAAATAGCTTCTTAGTTAGTGGTTGAACTTTATGTCTAGTTTCCTTCTCAGTACTAGGACTCCATCTGTCTTGGATCTGTGCAGGACTTGTTCATGGTGTCATAGTCTCTTTGAGTTCTTACCTGCATGAGTCCTGTTGTATTTGGAGGACACTTGGTCTTCAGTTTCATCCATCACCTCTGCCTCTTATAATCTTCTGCTTCTTCTTCTCTATAGATCCTGAGACTTGAGGGGATGTGTTTGATGAAGACATCCCATTTAGGGCTGAGTGCTCCATACTGCATACTGTCTGTGCATATGTCTCTGCATACTGTCTAGCTGTGCATCATTTTTTTTTCTTTTGTTTTACATGCTAATCTTCTTTGCAATCATTTATAAACCTTGCTTGGGTGGAGTAAAGAGGCAAGAGGAAATTACTTCTAACAAATTAGGAATTTGTTTTGATTCATACTTGTTAAAAATGATAAAGATAGGAATGACACTACATTTGGATTCCACATGAAGATGATAAGATGTGGATTAAATTACACCTGTGAACTCCCAGGCTCCCATCTGTAGCCTGATCTAATAATTCACAGAAGTTGATTACTCTGAGAATTGTAGGAAAATCCATGTGAAGTCCCCTTGATTATTGGCTGCTTCAGATTCACATGAACCTAAATGTTATTTGAACTCTACTAATCATTCCTACAGCCTTTGTGACCCATAAAGGGTTGTAGAATAAGTATGGTTTTGTCTGTGAATTTAGTTGATTTAAAACCAATTTAAAAATACAGTATTATTCACTAGAGAGATGCTTTTTGATGTTAGATACATACTGAGCATTTTAAGTGTATTCTCTTTGTTTCCATAGAGTTTAAATATTTGAGGCATAAACATTTCTCTGAATTTTTCGTTTAGGGCTTTGTCCTCTGAAGTCCTTTGATGAATATTGTATTTATTGCCTCTGATGTCAGCCCATTTAAAATACAGTTCCTTTAATGGCTTCTTTCAACTGTGGCATTAGGGGCATTCTGCGACAGGCTGCCCTGACTGGTGCGTTTCACATCCTCTGCACAGTTTGTACAGTTAAACTTTCAAGTCCTAATGAAAGGTCATAAAATTGTACAGAACTGACCAAATAGATTTCCTAGAACATTAAATCCCCCATGAATCCTCCCGCATCACTTTAAATGCAAGTTAAAATTGCAAATCATAAATACTGAACAACGTTTTCTTACTTAATGTACGCTCACAGCTGTAACCTTTCCTGGCAGGAACTATCACAAAAAGCCCTCCAACATTTCCATTATCCCCCCTTTCTCCAAGGAGTGGGTTGTGCAGAACTTTCTGTTTTCTAGATGCTTGAAAATGCTTATTCTGATTTTCATTTAAGTTAGGTGCTGTTCTAGCTCTTTGGGATCCTGGATTACACATGTATATGTAAGTGGTCTTGCTTGTATCTACATGTGCACATGGAAAGTAGAGATCAATGTTGGATGTCTTCCTCAATTACTCAGACAGCATCCTTCCCTCAATGAACCTGGAGCTCACAAATTCAGCAGCCTGGCAGGGTAACAAGCTCCAGAGATCTGGCTGTCTCTGCCTACCCAGATCTAGAATTACAAACATGTACTGCCTCTCCAAACATTCATATTACATGACTTCTAGAGGACTGAACTCATGCTCTTTATAGACTGAGTCATCCCCAGGCCTACTAGTAATTTTTATGAATATGTTAATAGTGCAGCTTTAATCTGCCAATATACTTAGTTAGATCACTGTGTGTGTATCTATATATGTGTTTCTGCACATAGATGGATACTTATGTGGAAGAACAAATATTATTACCTCAGAGCTTGATTTTCTTTGTGTAGCAAAAAAAGAGAAAAATATCCCATGTAAAATGCCTGGGAATACCTCTACAAATGTAACACCTTTGCTTACCTTTGAAAAGGATTGTCCTCCTAGTATGGCAGGACTTGAAGTATACCCCAGGTTATATTGTTCTGTCCTAAATGCACTTGCTTCAATTGATGAGAATATATACAATATGTTTTAAGTGTGTTTAAAGTTAGTAGCAATCCACTTTACTCCAATGTCTTGTGCAAGTGTTCTTTAAAATGTGCCTGCTCTTTGCAGTGTGTTGATGACCTAGTGTGGGGTCAGTTTATAGGAACTGTCTTTCACTATATTTGACAGTAAGGAGTGACTCCCTATGTTGAGGCAGTAGAGGAGAAATGTGCAATGGCTCCAGAAAGAACTTGCTGACTGCATGAGTTATTTCTAAGTTTATAGCAGTACTCAGAAACATCTTTTTCTAGAAAGCATGAGCTTGTCACTTAGGTCTGCAGATGAGTAACAGGTATGGGGCAAGTACTGAAATCTCTGTCTTTGTTTTGCTATGATTGCTTTTGTCCTAAACCTTGGGACCAGATTCTTGTCCTACTCTACATGCATGCGTGCTTACTGTTTAAGAGACGTCAGTTAAGATTTGAAGAGCCTCATGGGGAAATCTACAGAGACAACTTAACCAAATCATGAACTTTAGACCAACAGCTGTGGAACCTGCATGGGACTGGACTAGACCCTCTGCATACAGGAGACAGTTGTGTAGCTGGGTCTGTTAGAGGGGCCTCTGGCAGTATGATCAAGAACTATCCCTGGTATATGAGCTGGCTTTCTGGATCAGACATTACCTATGGTCAGACACCTTGCTCACACTTGAGACAGGAGGGAGGGGCTGGGTCCTGCCTCGACTGAATGTACTAGGCTTTGCTGTCTACCCACGGGAGAACTTAACTTTTTGGAGGAGGGGATAAGGGGTTGGTTGGGGGAGTTAGGTGAGGATGGGAGGAATGGGAGGAGTGATGAGAGGGGGATCAGCGGTTTGTATGTAAAATGAATAAAAAAAATTAAAGAAAAAAAGATTTGCCAAGGCATTTAACTGCCAGATTTTACAACTCCCTGCAAGTCACTGCCCTAAACCAGCAGTCACCATGAGGTTCAGGAGACAGCAATCTTAATAGACAGATCTCTGTGATGTAGCTGTTATGTCTTCAGTAGTCACTGACTCATATTGGAAATCTGAACTTCCCTCAGAACAGGAACAGGCATCTCAAAGAATTCAATTTTCCCTTCAGACAACAAGAACTCTGCAGAGCCACTGGCCTAGAGTCTGGTTAAGACTGCTTAGCTATGCGACTCCTTGCCCTTCCCCCAAGTCTTCTTCTGTTTAAACCAACATCTCATGTCAGTCTCCTGAGATGGTCACGATGCTTCATTCCCATCACCCAACCTCCTCATATTGGCCAAAGTCCTTTCTTGTCTTTTCACCACTATCCCATTTACTTTCTTTGGGGTGAGTGACTAGATACAACTTGCAATCTCCACAGTAGAGCTTCTGGCCTAGGCTTCTGATTACAGTTTCATCTTCAAAGCATTAAGTATTTAGTGGGTAATATTTGTTATCTGCAATAAGAAACGTAGCCCCTGTCCTTTGATCCTTCTGTTCTGTGATTAATTTACAAGAGGATGTAATACAATGTGGACCTAGTATGTTATCATATTTTTTTCAAGTCACTTTCTGTTTCATCAGTGTTTATCATACACACTAAATAGTTGGAAAAATTTCCCATGATGTAATTTCCCAACACTGTCTTCTCCTTTTGAACTAAAAATTACATAATAGCCTCAAACCTGAGAAGGCTTATTATACAATTTATATTATATTTCATATTAAGTTGTTTTAATAATTATGGAACCTACAGACATAGGACACATTATAGCAACTATATCCACTTTAATGACCTACTTTGTTACCATCAATATTGATTTTGGAAAGCATCGTTATTTTCAAAGACTTGACCATTCCAGTATTTGCAACATTCTTAAGCACTGATTATACAATCCTGATTATAGTTTCCTCTTCTTCTATTTTTCCCAGTTCCTCCCCACCTCCTCTCCTAACCAGATCCACTCCCTTTCTGTCTCTCATTAGAAAAGAACAGGTTTCTAAGAGATAAAAATGAAACATAACAAAGTAAAATACAATAAGATAAAGCAAAAACCATCACACTGAAGTTGAACAAGGCAAACCAATCGAAGGAGAAAAGCCCCAAGAGAAAGCACAAGAATCAGAGACCCACTCATTTACACAACCAGGAGTTCCATAAAAACACTAGACTGAAAGCTACAGTTTTCCTTTACTCTGGTTAAATATTCTTAAGGTAGGTAGACATATGACCAGAGATTATTCAGGCATATAACTCAGTACTAGCATCCTGTATATAAGAGAAGACAAACTGCCAGTTTTGAGAAAATTTTATTGGGCTCCTATCAGGGTTGAGCTGTATGATGCCAAGTTTCCTGTCTACATAAATTTCCTTCAGTTGTGTGTGAAATATGCACTTATTTTGCTTAGACATTCAACAGAGTTGTGTGCTCATTGTGTGCAAAAATTTCATGATATGACTTAAAAACTGCAGAACCCTGGGGAATTTTTGAAAATATTCTGCAACAACCTGATACCAGTGAAACTTATCTGAAAAGTATTTGCCCACTCTTATCATGGAGATTTTCTCCTGTGTATTGTCTGAATAGTTTTGTATTAGAGGGCATTCTCTTAAAATCTATATTTAGTAATCACATGTGTTCTTTCTCTTATGTAAAGGGAAACAAACCCAGTGGACTAGAAAAGCACATGATCTTATGTAGATGTGAGATATAAGAATAAACTTAGAACTGGGGATATTAGAGTAATAGCTGTTAGCAGGTCTGGGGTCTATAGAGGGGAGAGGAAGAGTTGATGGACAAGGGGTGAAGAATTGAAGGAAACCTTAGGAACATTTTCAAGAGATCTATTTGACAGCACACTGTCTATAGCCAGTGTCTATATAATGCATTAATCACAATCGCTAACAGAACATATAAGGGCTATTTTCATATAAATCTTTAATGAATACATGAATAATTAGCTTGAATCAGCCATTTCACAATACATACAACTTCACACATGTTGAACATGAGAAGTATATATATTTTGTATATCTATGATTTTCAGTGTATGAAAAAATGAATAAACATATAAATGATTTGCAAGATTCAAAATGTTTACCATAATCAACTTTGAAATCAAACAAGTTATTCAGAGAGTTAAAGGATTGTGTAGGTAAGTGAGTGACCCACTAAAGTAACTCATTCTTGGCCATCTTCCAGTCTAGAGCAAAGGTGGATCCTGAACAACTGAACACTGAAGCGTAATAGTTGAGCTGTGTGCCAAGTGAGTAGATTGGAACAATTTCCAAGCATCAAGCGTATCTGCATTTTTGAAAGTTCAGCTTCAAGCATCTGCTAAAAATGTGTTTGACGGATGATGGACTTTGACAACCGACAGTTGGCACACTGCATTCCACAGGTGACCTCTGAGGTTCTATGGCGTTTCCCTTATTAATCTCTGTCGATGAGGGAGTGCAGCTTATTAGGATATAGATTGCCATGGTCCCTCAGAGTTCATCAACCTAAAGTCTGAAGTAGGGCTTGAGAATTTCCTAACAGGTTCCTCACTAATGTTGCTGCTAGTAGCTCGACACAACACTATTTGACATAAAGGATCTTTAAGTCATTCTTATGAAGGGATGGACAGAAAGCAAACACCCTCTCTCATAACAATGAAGTTACCTTCTGAGCTGTATAATTAATAGTAGACTCCCTTCTCCTCCTCCTGTGAAAGCTGCTGACCAGACCACAGTCTTTCCTCAGATTCTACTGAGATCTTTTCTAGAAGCATGGCTATTACAGCTTGTGATATCACACAATTTAGTTCACTACATTTATTTAAAAGGATGCATCCTTGACATTTAATAAATAGTACATATCAGTATATCTACATATTTGACTACGTATCTATGATATGTTTTATCTGATTTCTTAAATTTGGTAGTAACCCATTCTTGGAAATTATAAAATTTTGTATATTAGCAACTTATTGGCTAAACCAAGTTCTTTGTTCTTTATCTGAAATGAACACTTATAAATGGTAATTCCCCTTATTTTTATGATATACATTACTAATATTTCAGAAAAATGTTAATTATGTTTATTTTGTAATATTTTATTAGTTAGTTAAAAGTTATTCTTTTTAAAATTTTACAAAATAAATTCTTGAATATCAACAGGTAAATTACAGAATTTCTTGTCATGTAAATTCTTCCAGTTGTCTGATGTTTGCAACCCTATCAGTTTATAGATGTCAGAGAGCAGGCTAAATCACTAGACTAAACAAGCAAGAGGAACTTGGTGACACCAGTTGTGAACTTGGTAAAAAGTAAGTGCTCTTTTTCCCATCTTATACATTACACTCAGATGTATTTTTAGTTTAACTTCACTATGGGATACAAACTAAGTATAAATCATGTAAATTGTTTGGTTTTTTTTGCATGCCAGAGAATGGACAAAAATGTCCAGTGTTCTTAATAAATAACATGCACTTATACCCAGTACTACTTTCCAGTCCTGTGTAATACTCCACTGTGTTGTGAACTCACAAGCTGGCCAAGGTGTAGGACCTGCCTACAGGCGCCTATTGGTAATGTCAGTGTTGGCCTCAGTGATGCTTATATTCTTTCCAATGATTATTGATTTTCTAATTTTGCTGAATCCAGCTTAAACAACTTTCTAATTTTCTAATTCTCCTGATTCTGAACTGTGACAATTCCTAGAAAATGTAACCATTTTAATATGCCTTCCTAGGTGTTGTCCATTTAATATCTTGTTTTCTTTTACTGGACTAAAAGTCCCAGGAAATTTCAGACTTTGTACTTCCAGTTTTACATTTATGGACTGTATCAATTGGTTTTCTCATCAAAGCCTCACACACAAAAATACCTGGCAGAAGCAGCCAAAGGGAAAAAGAACGTACTGTGGCTCACAATTGACAGGCAAAAGCACAATGAAAAGAGCTGGCCACTGTGTGATGGATGGTAACAGAGGACAAGGAACACAGAGCAGGATCATAAACCCACAGCACCAAGGACACACCCCAGCAACCTAGTTCCCCAACATGGTAACACAGCCTTAACTTGTCCACTTCTTGATTAAATCACTGGATTCTGAATTTAGAAAGGACTCATCTATCATTAGGTCAGAAATGACCTCACTGAAGCATTCAGATGGATTATAGAATCTTCTAGGCACTTATAAATCCAGTCATGTTAAAGGTCAAATTTAACTCTCACCTGTAGTAAGTCATTCCTAAAACATAACATCTTTTTAAAAAACATACAGAAAAAATAATGAAATCCAGAAGCAGAACTGGCATCCTCTTATCTTTTTTTTCAAGCTTCTCTGTAAACTACAAGGTTGTTAACAATGTGTTTACGTATTTGAAGTAAAAAATTCAGAAAGATATTCACGGAACAATTTCAGGAAAACAGAAAAAAGTTAACATTTAGTATAAATTCATTAAAATGAATATTATATGAGATTTCTGTTAGCAAAGGAGATGCAATGAGAGCATAGTGTCCTTCCTACTACAGAGTTATATATTTGTGCTATTTTGAGTAATTATTAAATAATTAACTTAATGAAGTCTATTTGTTGTAATGTTAAGACAAATATTTGGCAAATTAAATATGTATTCTCCAATATAGTAGAATTCACATCAATATAACTAATATGTGGATATGTGAAACAGAGAGACTGAATAATGATTCTCTACTACAAACTAAAAGGCTCGGACATGTGTAACTGCATTAATCAGGCTTAAAGAATGAGGAGCTGAAACCCACATTACCACATGGTTCCTATTCACCATTAGTTTATGTGTAAGAGTAATGTTCTGTAATTAGACTGTAAACTTCCTGCAGGCATATGTTCTTGATGTTGTTGCTCAGTTTTCTTGTTTCTGTGTTTGAGTCATTCTGGAAAATCCATTCACAACTGAGGATGAAATAGCTGAGTCACGATCTCTTTCAACCACCTCTTCTTGCCTTTTTGCCTTAACTGTATCATCCCACCTTTACTATTTAGTTCAGATGAATTAACACTGTTCAACATCTCAAACTCAATTTCACAGTTCCTCCGGAGTCTTGTGAAATTTCCATGCTTCATCATTACAACAACTCACAAAAGTAAGTGTGAAATAACTGTGAAGGCAAGGCAGAGAACGTGAGATTCAGCATTCATCTATAAATAAAAAAAGACACCTGTATGCATGGTATAGAAACAGGATGGACTTGTTCCCTTGACATTCAATTCCAGCACTACACAGACTTCTCTGTTTGTCTGAAAAACTGAGAAATGAATACTCCAGGGCTGCCAAAATGAGGTGACACTCTAATTACCAGTGCTTTCTAAAATTCCCCAGATTCCTCCACTTACTGACAATGGCATAAGCATAGTATAATCATGTCTTATCTGGCTGAATTATATGTTTCTCCCCTTAACTAAGCTTTTCAGCAATCCTTTGTTAAGCCTCAGCTTCAAAATAATTTTAAAATCTTATAATTTATTGCTCTCTACCTCCTTACACTTAACTTATTGACAAATCCCAGGTATGCAACCATAGACACAGCTTTCAGAAGCATAATTGGCACAGTTATTTATGCACCTTCATGCTATACAATTTACACTCCTGTGAATGGCACAAACATGCAGAGGGAGCCATCCCTCTTCCTTATGTTTCTTTTCAACCTCTTTGAGAATGCCATCATAATTCAAGCACGTTTATTGAATGCTACTCAGAGAGAAAACTGGAAGCTTGATTCTGACTATTAATAGAAATTTTCTCCATTCAATTTCTATTAAAGTAATTTTGATTCATCAAGAAATAATCATACTTCATTTTCTATTTTTGACTTTTCTTATGGTCAACACCTACAGAGCAGTTGAGGTGTATGATAATCAAAGACTTGTTCACGGCTGAATAAATTCAATACTCTTCTTTCATCAGTACACTGCATTAAACAGTCCCTTGGCAAATTTAGCTTGATTGTTTAAGACATTACAGTGGATTTCTGATATTACAGTCCTCAAATACAACATGGGCAAAGTAAGAATCTGTCTTTAACCATCTCTTACATGTCATGAAAATTGGATCAAAATAATTCTCTTTTCAAAACAAGCAAATATATTAGTAAACTTGTAATCTAATCTTTGCATGACAAAGGGAGAGTAAACATTAATTTTCTTTCATGTAAAAAGAAGTACTATGATTAATTTTCTCTATGTCTTAGACAGGTACAAATTCTACAGTGATGGATAGAACGAATGCCATTGGGGAAAACCCACCATTGTTCAAATACCATCTATGCAGGGTGATTTTTTTTTATAAGTTTAACTACCACCAACATTTCACATATATTCAGGATGTATAAATATAATTCAGAAGTGCAATGTAAGAAGACGAGTATAGATTTCTCAGAAATCTCATGTTAAATATGTATTAATTCTAAATGTTAGATGGACTATGGGGGGTCTAATCTAACACATATTTAATTACATATTCTTTGCTTCTATACCCTTTATAAAGATATACATGCAATGTATATTTATTGTACTATGTTTCTTTACCTCAAATGGCTAAAATTCTTTCAACTATGAACTGTATTTTAAAAATATACTCATTTTAAGTGGACACTTAATATGTTCTAGTGGAAATACTTAAGTGGATAGTGTACTGAATACTTAAGAAACTTGGGGAAAGCTAGAAACAGTGACTAGAGATTTTCAAGACTAGGCATTTTTGGTGGAATGTACTTGGCATTCTAAACATATACTGTGATTACATTTCTTTTTAGGAATCCGTTTGGTGACATCATGTCTCCCAAAACCCATATTTAGGGTTTTTATCTTGCTGACCTACTAATCATCTAGATGACTAATAGTCATCTGCTGTGGGATAATGCTCTTGTACACTCGTTTAATAAAATGCTGATTGACCAGTAGCCAGGCAGGAAGTATAGGTGGGGCAAGAAGACTAGGAGAATGTTGGGAAGAGGAAGGGTGGAGGGAGGAGTCGCCAGCCAGACACAGAGGAACAAGATGACAAGGCAGAACTGAGAAAAGCTACTAAGTCACGTGGCTAAATATAGATAAGGTTTATGTGTTAATTTAAGTGTAAGAGCTAGTCAGTAATAAGCCTGAGCTAATGGCCAAGCAGTTATAAATAATATTAAGCCTCTGAGTGATTATTTTATAAGCAACTATGGGACCTAGGGGCCAGGTGTGACCAGAGAAAACATTCAACTACACTACAGTCAGGAGATAGATATAAAGACAATAAATAGTTTTGACATGTTAGCCACCAAATATTAATATACCATATTTGAATACATGCTTAATACCTTAAGCCTAAAAGGTCAATCAGTGAAAAATTAGTTCAATAATAAATAATTTGAGACCTTCATTGCATTGAGGATTTAGACATCCAGGACTTAAATGTGTGTGACATCTGTCTGTCATCACAGAAATATTTAATGATACTTTACTGGGAAATTAAAAGGAGGGGCTCAAGAGCATGTCCCTAGCATGGATTCACATCTCATTTCATTAGAGTCTTGGCATTTAAATGTACTTAGAATGATGCAGAAAGACAACAGGAATGGTTGACTCATTTTTCTAATTAAATCTACCCAATATAGATCATTGATCTATGACACAGGGACAGGCTCATCCCTGGACACCTTGATTCTTGACTGTTTAATTGGTCTCCTGAATCCTGTTAATGGTACTGTTTTCCAGAAGTTCACAATTTCTTACTGTGTAAAAATACTTTTGTTTTTATTTTGGCTGATTCTTTATGTATTACTTTTTCAACCAAAGCTCATCATTTTAGGGCTAAGAATTACTGAGGTCTAACCATTTGTGCGCTTTCTGTCTAAAACACCAAAGGGACTGGCCCATTGCATCATAACTAAAGGCTCTACAAAACTCTGCATTCTCAAACTGACCCACATATGGAGACAGCACAAGGAGCGGGGCGTTTCGACTTTGAAATTAGGCCCCTTGTGACCGTATCCCTGTCATCTTGTACTGGGTTCCTGATGAATCCCTAGTGTATCCCTTGGACTGAGGAGTGTGAAGGTAGCTTAAGCCACACAGGGAGATCTACTGGAAGGAATGGAAGGGAGTAGGAAGCAGAGGAGAGGGAAAGGAGGAGAAAAATAGAAAACCTTTTGAATTAGATTGAATAAAATCTGACCTTTGCCTACCAGATGATAAAATGTTTGCCTTTTCACTAACTTAAATTTCTAGCTGCTTCTCATTCTTTTATCTAAAGGGGATATTTAGAGCCAAATCATGTTACATAGATTAATAACATAAGTAAACCGTATGGATCAATGTTCTAGTTGGTGAGTATTATTGACATATTAATTTATAATTTGTTTGTCATTGATGATCACAACAAGAACTCACTTATGGGCTCACACTTTAACCTAATGTTGGGGCTTTGATACTATAATGTTTTGCTCTTGAAGAAGTCTCTGAAGTGAGGACAAGATGTTGCCTATACTTTCTCAAGTTGTGACTTTTCTCTATCTGCCAGGCTTCCCCTCTCCCCCATCCCAGGCTGGAAGGAGCTGTATTGCTTGGGGTCTCCTTTTCCTCTATAGACTGTTCCTCTTGTCTACATACCTTATCTCTGCCTCACCTGACCAAGTATAACCCTCACCTCCACCTTGAGAAACTAAGATTTCTCAACCTGAGGCTCCTTTGCTACCTATCCTCAGTATCTTTTTATTAAGTCACTTTTTCTGATATTACATATATCTGATCCTGTAACATCTCAGTCATCAAACCCTTGAGATGCTCCCATTAAGGATCTCATATCCCCCCATTCTTAGGTGGGACCACCATACTTCCACAACCTTAAATTTACTCTTCCTTTTTCAGAGGATCGTATCCTTCATGTCATCTCACTTCTCACAACCTGTAACACAATCTAAACCTGTACACTGTTTATTATACTACAGCTGCCCTTATTTTACTCACTCAGCAAAGTTGCCCACACATGCCCAGATATACCCATCCTTCTTATACCCCACTCTACACCTTTCCCACATTGAAATTCACAGTTAATCATTACATGTGCTTATATACATTGTCTCCATTATCTTCTGTCCTTACTTTATTCACTCAATAACAATAATTCTTTAGCTTAGCTAAATTCAACTTTCTGCTGATCTGCTATTCACCTTTCTATTATGTTTATAGCTTTAGTTTTATTGTATTTATAATTGAATGTATCCAACTATGGCTGTTTTAAGAAGTCAGCTTCAGTCTTCTCTCCCCAGAGTCTCTGCCATCCCCTAGTCTGTATTGTCAAATTTTCTCAACTTTGAGACCACTGACTGAACTGGAAAATATTGGTTGTAGGACGATAGGTGGCTTAGTACCCTCTCTGACCACTATCTACTAAATGCCAGTAGATACCTTTTTTAGCTGTAACAGCAAGTAAGCCACCAGTGACAGCAAATGTTCCCAGGTGGGGGTGACCCATGCTCTTTCTTGTGGAGAATGACTGGTCCAGAGGAATTCCCTTCATTCTTTACAGACTCTGAATCTTGCCTCTGTCTCTTCAGACAGTTTTAAGGTTAACTAAGGAGGAGATTCTGACATATAATTCTCCTTTTTTCTTTTATCACCTATTTAACTTCCACTTTTTTCTAATATTGAGGATTGAACTCAAGGACTTGCACATGCTAGTGAAGTCCTCTACCACTGAACCACACACAGCTTATATTTACTTTTATTTTTATAAGCATATATCTTGCTCAAGTTGGAAAGGAGAAGGTTCTCTTAATTGTGGGTTATCTTCAAATATTTACTCAGTTTTTCTTTTGAAGATACCAAAACAAGTGAAGAAAATATGGAGGGCAGGAGTAACCCATAGACAATTATGTGCCAGTTTTAGTAATGTATATAGAGAAGAGATTCAAGGCATTAGCAGTTGCTTCACAGAAACTAATTAAACGAAGTGTTTTATTGTTTAAAATGGGAAAGTAATTCTGTTGGGGTAATATTTTGAGTCAGTGTTGACTGAAAAACCAAATCTATTCTTAGTAAAAAAAACCATAGATTATTTCTCTTTTGCATGGCTCATCCCTGGGTGAAGTATTTCCTTTTCTCTTCGAATGTAGGGTTTTAGGAATGGAAAACCTTGCCATAGTAATGAAGTTTGCTATCATTGCTAAAAGTACTGATAAATTTCTTTGTCTTTGAAACAAAAGTTCTTGGAATAAATTCAATGCAAGCTGCTTGTCATGTCTACCCCTCCCCTTTCTCTGACTCCTTCTCACCCTCACAGTCCACAGAAGCTGCTTTCTCTTAGGATCAAGTGTGCTGTCTACTTTCCATCAGTCCTTCTCAGTCCCTGCTTTCTAAGGCCAGCAGCAACACTGAGAACCTGATTTTATGCACAGTGCTTTCTTCACGGAATCAGTTTCTAATAAGCCAACTCAGTAGGTTTTAATCTCATTTCCTCAGCTGTTCTCTGGCACTCTGCATTGTAGACCAGTCTCATTTTCAGGGCCACTAAATATTATAGATTCTAGAGCTTCTTGCTTGTTCTTATCCTTTTATCTGTAGCCCTGTTTTTGTTAGCATCAGTAAGTTAATGGCTCCCAAATGCCTTTCCCCAGAACAGCCTCTCCCTAATGTAAATAAGTCTAGGTGTATTTGGCTTTCTGTCTGTTTGAATTATTACTTTTGTTTGCTTGTTGTAGAGACATGTTATGCTGCCTAGACTGGCCTCACAGCTCTGGACTCAAACTATCCTCTTTTTTTCCTTGGTCTCCAGCATAGCTGAGATTACAGTGTTCACCAGCACCTGGAGGTTGTCTTTTCTTGATGTCTCTACTTCAGCCTCTGACCAAAATCCCGAACTTATCTCTAAAACCAAACCTATTGACACCTTTCTTCTCAGGGAAGAGATTGAGGAAAAACTGAGTGTCAAATGTAACCTCTCCGTCCCAACATGTCTGGCATTACCTTCAAACCACTGTAACATTTGCTATCCATGGTTTGAGTTAGTAGAACCTACATGTTTTCAAACAGTACCTATTTATTAAACTGTATTAGACCTCATTCTTCTTCATCACCCATGTATTACACACACACCCTTTTTTGAGAGATTTAGTCGTGTCTGCCTGTTTTCTCAGAACTTAGAGTGGGGCCAGCTCCAACATTGTGCAGCCCCCCTGAGATTTAAATGATTCCTATCTCGCACTTTGATTTTGATCTAGGCTTCTCTGGTCATGTAGTCTGTCCTGCTAGCACATCCTCTCTTTGTGGCAAAAGCCTTGCCTGAAGAAATACAAGGGTATCAGGTGGCATTTCCCAGGTTGAGCATAAAAGGAAGGCTTGAGGTGGCTATGTTTCTTCTTTTGCATGGGGCTTGAGACTGTTTTATCCAGACACGGCCTACTCACTTATCCTGGAACTTACATGATGGAGATTCAGAGACAGAACTGTAGTCAATATCAGCCAACATACAACATAATTAGGAGAAATAACCTTTTTATACAAATACTTAGATTGGGGTTTCACTGCCTCAGCCTCAGCCTCAGCTGGTAGGAATGACTTACAAAACTTTATGCTTACTCTCATATTGCTGAGCATTTTACAGTATCTGCAATATGTTCAACTTTGGGGATAAATTATAATATTCTGCACCTAAAACTACACTGATATTTCCTTCAAATGAAATGCTGAAGTCCTCTCACTGCAAATTGAGTATCTTTATTCCTTAACCTCACCTCCTTCACACTTCCCATATCTCTTCTCAACACAGCACATGCATCATCCTCCATGCTATTACTTGAATACATCAGGCACACTTAAGACCTCAGACTTTGTTCTAGGAGTCTCAGATCTGGAATATTTTTTCTCTAAATATGTTTCTCACTCACTCTATCTCCTTCAAGAAGCTCAAATCTTCTGTTCCCAGAGCTGAACTATACCCACCGTAAATACACTCCACTGGAGAGTTGACTTTTAATTTTCAGCTTTTGTTACAATGGCTATACTCATTTTCAGTGAAGTTTTATTTTATTGTACATTTTATTCATATCCTATTTTCCTCTGTTAGAATGTAAATGTCACATAGACACAGATCTGTGTTTCACTAAGACTTTGTGTGAGGCTCTGAAATACTATGAGGTCATTGGGTCTGTACAACTGTTTATCGAATAATTAGTGATGGATAGGTTCATTTTATGAAGACACAATTGTAAACCTGGTACTCTGTGCCCTCATGCTTTCAAATCTCCTGCTCCCCCTTTTTTTTAATTTCCTCTCTATATAAGTTGACAACCTGTCTTAAGACTCGCCCTTTGGCTGTTCTTCGAGTATCCACAGTAGTTGAATTTTCTGGAGAAAAAAAATAGGCACATTGAACTGTATTATCTGAAATTCAGTGTTGTGAAGCTCTTCAGGGCCCCTTGCTTGTCTGGGCAGGTGTTATCCATTTCTCTGTCCCATTCACTCTCCACTGAAGACAGGTTTGTTATTTGGCATTTTTTTTCTTTTCCTAAGCATCTAAGCGCTCGTTCTTTATCCCCAGGATCACAAAAATTCTGTTATCCAATTCCATTAACAGCACAGAAATTCTTGTAGGAGTTCCACAGGCAACAGCAGTTAAATCCCAAAAACTGTCATGTTTTTTTGGTCACATACTCTGCTTTTCCCCCTTATTTTACTGAATAAAATTTCCACACTCCTCAAGACCAACACTTCCAATTAGCCAGTGTTCAGTGAATAACATCCTTCTTTGGCTCCTCAAGAATATTATAACTCAGGCATCCCCCTATCCTCCTGCCTGGTACAATCATGTTACCAGTCCTTTAGAGGCTTCATTCATCAGCTTACAACAGTACTGCAATTCTTCCAAAGGATGAAATATTTGTACACAACACCACCAATGAGCTACACATCTCAGCTCTCTGTTTTTCCTTATAATGAAGTCACAAAGGAAGGTGTGTGTCACTGAAGTCCTTCAATGGAAAAAGTTCTTTTATAATTTCAGTGTTCTGTATGAAATCTTAAGTACTTTGAGTATGTATGTGCATAATTGGCCCAATGAGTGGGGAGAAACTAATACTGTAAAAGAAGCAAGATGCTATTTAAATCAACAGATAAGGCACCATTTACTCAGAAAGTGACATTAAAGCACATTCAAAAGGAGAATGGTTCAGGGTCCAATTTCACACAAAACAAAGTAAAACGCAGCAGAAAGATTAGAGTAACTTTACAAGACTTTCGGGAACAAGTTAAATTTAAGTCTGAAGCAACCAAATAAGTGAAAATGAGAATTCTTCTATTCAGAATATAACCTGGAGGTGGAGCATTTGGAGGCCCTGCCTCTCTGGTTCATTGCAGTCTGTAGTCTGCAGGACTCAGTGGCTTAATCCAAGCTCCTTCCTAGGAACCAGGAAGAGCAGAGCAGAGCTGAATCACAGCTCTCCTTCCTGCCAAATGACATCAACTGGACTGATGTACAGTCTCTGACTCACTTGAACAACATAGCCAGCAAAGAACAGATCTCAGTCTAGGGGACACTCCTGAAAGCTCTACGAAGACCACACATTGGAGGGAGTGGCCAGGGACCAAGAGAGATAAGTGGCCAGGAACACTGAGCCATCTTTCCTACCCTTTTCCACTTAATTTTTAAATTCAGTACCCATTACCCACTAAAACTCCTTTTTCATAGCACCCACTCTCCCTGATAGACTTGCATGTTACATCATTTATACTGCCCAGCAAGTATGGAACAGAAGGTAGTAGGATTCTTACTTATAACGAATCCTTAAGTCTGTTACTTAGTCAAAACAACTCCTATACAGTGTCTGCCCAGAAGGCCGAAGTTGTTGCCAGGTGAGATGGCGACTCTCAACCGCTCTCCTGCTCAGCTTGTGCTGCTTTCCTCTGATATTCTGGAAACAAAATGCTGCCTAACTGTAGAGTTGAAAGCAGCACCTGACTCCTCGTTTTGAGACATTGATCCACATCCACATTTCTCCAGGGTTAGGTGAAAGCATGTTCTTAATTCTTTTACCTTGCCATCCACTCTTTACTCTCAGAGTATTTTTTTTATTTCTAGGAGATGACAGCAAATAAAATGTATTCATTATATCTCACTCTTTTTAGCTGTCAATAATCAGGTGTGAAAAAAAGAGGAGTCTACAAATCAAATGTTCTAAATAAATGACAATAATGAGATGACTCTTCACTTATTATTATCAGATTAACTGAAGAAGGGGCAGCATAAAATTGAAATTCAGTACCCCAATCTGTAGCTTATAGGCTCTTCTGTTTTACCTTTTCTCCACAGCCAGATGTTTGCCCCCCACTGTAAAATAAGCTGTGTGTATCTCTGAAATATTTGGAGAAAATATTATGTTAGTATAGTAGGAGAAATAATTAAAAAAATAGTACTTGAAATAAACTGTTTTGCTTTTCTTATCCCTCCAGGAAGCAATAACCCAAAGTATTAAATGCATATACTTGGATAGTCTCTCTCTGTTTGTCTGTGTGTCTTTGTCTATGTCTGTGTGTGTGTGTGTGTGTGTGTGTGTGTGTGTGTGTGTATGTGTGTGTGTATGATTTTATGTGAGTGTCAATACCCAGATGAAACTGTGAACACATTTTTTTTGATAAAGAAGAAAAGGGAAAATGTTTTGTATGCAGCGAAATTCTTTACCCAGTTCTTCAGCCACATCTGAAGTTCTTGCACAGTCAGCTGTTAGCAGGGATGGGTGCTAACTCTTAGAATTCTACGGATTTCAGTAGTTGATTTGATTTTGCAGCCATGTGGCTGACCCAGAAATGTTTGCTATGTGATTCCTCAAGAGGACTTGGAACCATACCAAGTAGTCTTGAAGAGTGTGGTCTTGTGATACCTTACTTAATGACTGGCTATAGATCATTGCATAGATCATAAATTTGAATGGAAGCAGATAAATCAGACTTGAAGATATCGTTTTATTTAGTGGTATCATAATCTAGGATTTGAGAGCTGAGGGCAGCCAGGAGATATTTCATAGAAAAATCATTATTTTACAGATTTATCCTCTAAAATATACTAAGGAGAAGTGATTGGAATCAGGTCCCACAGTGAAATATGAATGGTCTATGCACTGTAATATTATGATGCCTCGTCTAGGTCCTGTGTGAGCGAACAGGGTGCAGGTGATAGAAATGAGATGTCCATTCTGATTCTAACTCTTACTAGGTCTTTGCTCATCATCTTTTAAGCCTCAGTGTGTATTGGTGAAATTATTAAGGCCACTCAACTTAGTTAAAAGGGAGGTTTATTTTGTGGGGTAGCTTACAAGTGAATGGATAGTTTACAGAGTCTGGGAAAGGCGTGGCACAGTCCGGTGGTGTTCTCTGGAGAACTCTGCTCGGTCTACCTCCAGTGTCCAGGGCCCAGGAACTAAGAGAGCCGGCACATCCAGATCTTGGGTCTTGTAGGCGTGACAGTTACCGAAGCCTCAATGGGGGTTGGAACTTTCAGATCAAGTCTGGAATGGCTACCCACTACAAGTATGTCCATCCACAGAATGTATGCCTAAAACTTTACCACCCTACCATAAGAAGAAGATGGCAGAGGGCATACAAGCAACAAGCACCAAAAGTAGAATGTTTGGGAGGTGTTTGTTAGGGTCCAGAACTCACTGGTTTTATTTGTTTAAGAAATATTGTATTCCTCCTTATCCTATATCAGTATCTACAACTCAGAAAAATTAAGAGCAGAGAAGTGTTAATTTTAGAATATAAAAATATGTTTATTATTAGCTTAATCATAAGCATAGAATTTTCATATACTTACATACACATACTTTTCATTGAGAAATCTCCTTTTATAGCATCCAGCTCCCTATGCATCTTAGTCAGGTATAGAAATTTTTTCAAATCTTCGTGCAGGAATTTGTAAGTAGTTACAAATGACAAATTATGAACAATAAAGAGATAGGTATAGCTTTTGAAGAGACAAGGTTGATCTGGTTTTCAGTGAATTTTAGGCAAGCCATTTTACAGTCTCAGGTTATCAGAAGGAAGGGAAACTGCAATGTACTCTCTAGTGCCTGACCCTGATACCAATAATGAGCTAACTATTCCAAAATGCAGCTTGAGGGGATGTGGGGACACAATGGCATTGAAATTGGGGCATCTGCTCTGATTTTCAGGCTTGTATTGCTTAAGCAAATATCAAGGGTCTAACAGTTTGATAGGCATGCTCAGCCCAAAGGCTTCAATTGCACCATGTGTCATGATACCCATGCGAATGTTACCCTTGACTGGATGAGGGAAATAAAAGTTTAAAAATATACCCATGTCAATGCATTAACCTGCTCTTGGTGGCCCAGCAAGAGACAACCTGTGTGTCAGTTGTGACTGACTGAAACCTCTGCTTGTGTGCTGAAAGGCCTATTAGGTTAAACACAATGGTCCTAAGAAGTTATTTAATGTTAAGCCTGTTACTGTGCCGTTGCACTCAGGTAATGAATTCTGTTATTGTGCTATTGACACAGGAGTGTAGAAACTGAGACTTTCCCACAGGACCTAGACTAGAGGGCGACATATCAGACTGACTTCTCTGGGTATTCTCTGAATATTCCGGGCATGTCCCTTATTAGAATATAGCGCTTCCTTGGCAAGACTCAGGAGTAGGTAAAGACTCCCTCGCAGTCCTAACCCAGACAAGGAAACTGCCCTCCTTTTTCTGCTTCTCATTGAACTCCTGTGGCAGTCAGACTGCGTGGACTGCTTTTCTCTCACTTCTGTGCGCCCCATCATGTTCAAAAGAACCCTTTAATATATAAATTCTTGAAAATCAAAGAAACATTTCATAAAACAGCTGTGCCCTAATAGAAGGCTGATTAATTTCTGATTCTCTTTAACATAACTAAGTAGGGCATCTTGGCTCCATCTCAGCTGAAAATGCTTGTCTTCTGTCACCAAACTGGCATTTGTCTAATGTTCATAATGAAGGCAAATGCTACTTGTTAATGTCTCTGTAAAACTGGAAAGAGCTTAGAAAAATCAAAGTAATTTGACTTAACTTGGAAGAAACAAGTTTCTGGAAGTTTCCTCAGAACTTTAAGGTAATTCAGATCTATTGTAAATGAGTTACTATCCTTGTGATTTCTGCGGATAGCATGCATTTTAACAGAACCATAACAGAGTAGAATCACCATATTGTAAATGACCCTTGTTCCAGCTATTCCTATGCTCTCCCTGTACTCA
Source organism: Peromyscus californicus insignis (assembly GCF_007827085.1). NCBI lineage: Eukaryota > Metazoa > Chordata > Mammalia > Rodentia > Cricetidae > Peromyscus > Peromyscus californicus. The sequence continues at coordinate 133,770,901 of NW_026294617.1, read as the reverse complement.
AATGGCTTTCCCTTTTCTTCCTTCCTTTTCTTTTCTTTTTTTTTTAATTTTGTTTTATTTTTTTGAGACAGGGTTTCTTGTTTCTCTGTGTAACCTTAGCTGTCCTTGGCCTTGCTCTGTAGACCAGCCTGGCCTCGAACTCAAAGATCCACTTGCCTCTGCCTCCAGAGTGCTGGGATTAAAGGCATGTGCCACAGCCTGGCTCAGATGACATTCTTTTGCATCAAGCTTGTATTACAATAAAATTTGTCCTGCTAGGCTTGAAGGCCCAGTATCACAATTTCCTCACACAGGTTAATTCATTTCTTTTATTAGTCTATCAGATTCTAGTTTGATACTAATTCATTGATGGCCCAGTCTCTGACAAGCTCCTGTCCATGGAGGAGCTTTGAACACTGCTCTGTGCAAATTGGATAAGGGCTTGCTCTCCTTATGCATCGCTAAGAAAATTAGAAAACCTTGGTGTGCATATTTTGCATTTTCACAATAGATTGTGCCATGTCTCTAGGTGTCCATAGGCCTCTCATAAATGCTCTTAAATGTGTCATCTTGGTGGATGATCACAGTTCTACACATATTTATGGTTTTACTTAAGCAAAACCCACAACATCACCCAAGTGTGGCAGGGTTCTCTTGTATAGACTAGACACTCACCAACCATGGAAGGACGCTTCCTACATTCATCCCATCTTGTTCTCTGCCAGTTAGAACAGTCAGGAACATACTCACTTCTCTGTGCTATGGTTTTGTAGCTCATGTTTCCTATCTGACCTTGATGAATTTTAACCCCTGAAATCCTCATTTTTTTTACCTAAAATGGGGTAAATATATAACACACGGTACAATATGAAATCAAATGGCATACGTGAGTGATTTTCTAGTTCCTAATGCATATTTATGTCTCAGTTCATAAGCATTCACAAACTAGTCTTTTTCATTACCAAGCATATATTTCTAATTTATTTTACCATATATGGGCTTTATTACTTGGAAACCATGTCAACAAGGTGATGGACTCACTGATATAAGATTTAGAAACTGGTTCATTTCCATAAGTCTTCACTGAGGTACTTACTCAGGATGGATGTGGTTTTATAGATAAGTTAAGCTTTAATATTTTAATGTTTCAATTTACTTACTTGCTGTCTTAGTAAATATATTTTAATGAATAACTTATTTGTTTTTTACTCTATTCTGTTATTTAAAGATATCTCTCTGTCTCTGTCTCTCTGTCTCTCTGTCTGTCTCTGTCTCTGTCTGTCTCTGTCTCTGTCTGTCTCTGTCTCTGTCTCTGTCTCTCTCTCTTTCTCTCTGTGCATACTACTGTGGCTATTTACTACTAACATGATTCACAAAATGAAAATATCATGAAATTAAACTTAATTGACTATTCGTGATTCATTGGGCAGGGCTGACAGTCCTGAGAAGGTATTATCAGTCTACTTCTCTCTCCATGCATCTATTTATTTTTATTTGTTCCATCTTATTCTATAGGAAACAAAGTCAACACTTTCCCAGGCCTTGAACAATCCGTAACTTTTCTTGGCTCTAACTGGCTTTTTTTCATTGGCTTGCCTCAAATTTGACCTCGGGAACTATTTCTCTTCTATAACACTCAAATGATTCCATCTTCCTTCCAATGTATAGTGTCTACAATATTCACGTTTCTGCCTGGTAGTTGTCTATATATTACATTTGATCTCATTTAAATTACTTCTTATTCATTATAGTTTCAGTTTGAAGGATGCATGTCCAATTTCAAGTGACAGAACAAATACTTTAGCTTACAAAAAATAAATGACCATTTGTTTGTGGCTCATTGTAAAAAGTAAGGGCTAAACATGAAGATGTGTCTGTTATTGTCCTAGCTAGAGGCTCTAATAATATATTTTGAAATTGAAATATAGGATTAATCTTTTCTTTAACTAGTTTTCTATTGTCAGAGTTGGTCAATGAATATCAGATTCTACATTTTAATAGACTAGGGGAAATGAAAATGTAGGGGCTAAGCATGACTGGGAACCATTCATAATATACTTTAAACCGTTATTGAAACATGGGTGACTTTTCTTACAACACGTTTTTGGCTGTTAGATCCTTCTCATTTCTCTCAGCCTGGATTCCACTTGGCAGACTGTACCTCATCTTTCTCTACCTGTACTTTTCTGCAGCTAATGAATTCTCCAAGGACCGTCTCTCCATGGAGACCGAGCCAGACAGCCCAAGTATAGACTCTGTTCTTGAGATCCTGTTTTCAAGTAATGATTTGGATAAACTGGAGATTGGTTCCCTATCCCATGTCTCTGGCAGCTGGGATAATTCTCCAAAGACTCCTCTTTGGAGCAAACAGATGGTCTGTAGACGCGTGCTTTCCTTTTGATTGTACCAGCTTTGAATAATTTAAACTTCCAAATCTCTATAAAACTCCTGTATTCCCATTTCCCAACACAATTTTTCCCTATTTTTGCCTCAGAAATTCCTTCCTTCTATTTTGACATTTGCTAAAACTTTGCTGCTTTGTGAGGGACTTCATTGTCATGTGCCTCCTGCTGCTCTGTTACAATATTAGGTAAGTATGGCTTTAGAAAACTAAGATGCTCCAAGAAACTCCTATGCTGGTGATTTTCCCACTTACCATTTGCAAAACACTTTGTATACATAAACAGCACATTAGCCAAGTGATGTTGTTATCACAGCTCCTGTTGGTCTGCACTTGGCTCTTGCTTTAGAATTACCCCAAATAGGTTCACAGAATTTTATCGTTGCATTATGAAGAACTCAATAATACATATGAACTTTGGTGATGATTTCTCTTCCATTCCACTTGAGAAACAGCCAGACCCGTCTCTGCTGAAGACTCATTTCTTTTCCTGGTGAAATACAACAATCAGGTCATATTCAGATTTTCTCAGAATTTAAACTTTTATTTCCAAATCTGAGGTTTTCCCAGCCTCAAATTAAGACTATCCAACAGCAGTCCAGACGTTTCTATGTGATCCAGTGATTTGAGAGCATGCCATAGTCTGCTTATACAGAGGCACAGACCACTTCAGCTTCTACTGCAAACAGAAAGTTCTGACATCAGAGATGCTAAAGCCATGGCTTACTTCTGGAGGATCTTCTGGGCTGTGCTCAGCTTTATTGGCATTCTCTTTCTCAGTAATAGCTGAGATACAAGAATAAAGAGAGCAGAGTTGTGTGTACACAAGCCATCAAGACCATAATCGATTTAGAATAAGATAGTCAACTCATCTGAGGAGATGAAAACGGTATTCTCTACAGTGTGCAAGTAGCTTTCACCAATTGATTTTCACTTTGTTTTGTGTTTCAGTCATCTCTTAAGAAGACGATATTAGCTTTGATCATATAATAAAAGCAGAAACTGAAGCCCCAGAGAGACTGTGTCTTAAATAGAGTCACCCAGATGTGGGAGCCAGAGCAAAGCTCTGGGTATTACAGCACCCGAGTCTCTATTTTCTCACTTGGGAAGAAAAAAAATAGTAGATTATTTAGAGAACAACCAGAAATATTTCATCCAGGATACTACTTTTATATGATTATGTTCTTATTAAATTTAAGAAATAGGATATAAAAGTCATATATATATATATATATATATATATATATGGCATGGAATAGTGCAGGGGCAGGGTTGATATTGTGGAGGGTAGGAAGGAAAGGCGTGTAGGATGAGAACCAAACAGTTAGGAGGGGCCAAGTGTAGGTCGCAAGGTTCTTGTTAAACTTCAGGATTTTACAACACTTTGGCTTCGGTGTAAAATCCAGACTCTTGTTTTCTGAGAGAAAGTTTTATTGCCACAGCTCACAGACTGTCTGTGAATGCTTTCCTGCTTCAGCCTCGGAGTACTCTATTTGAGACAGAGATGGCATTGCTTGCAAAGTTTGGATTGTTTAGGGTTTTCACAGATTTCTAACTACTATTCTAGGCTCTAAGGAGTCACTGAAAGATTTCATTCAAAGATAAAACACTGTCTTTCTACCATTTAGAAAGTTGGACAATAGAGCAGAGTGTGACTAAACTCACTCTGGCAGAAGATAAGTGTTTTGTGCTGTAGTTTCTAGATCTTTCCCTTTCTTTTTTCTTCATTCTTCAGCTAACCCTCCATTGTACTATAATGCCACCTGATATTCTGTCCTCTTTCCCAATATATCAACTGCTAAAATGTAAACCTTAAAAATAAAAATGAGAGAAATGTGTTGAATTTGAAAGTGCTATTTCAGAAATGAATTCATAATTATGGTACACTGCCTGAAGAAGCATTCTGATTAGGCACATTTTAAATTATACTACATTTACTACTATATATTTATCATTGGTGTCCTGGACACACCAAGTTACAGAGCAACATCAGTCTATATAAAACACACAGAAATAGCCCAGACATTCTCAGATACCCTACAACCTAATGGGTCTCAAGAATGCTGGGTAAGGAGAAATCACTAAATCATGTTGCTTTCTTCCATGTAGGATCTAGAATGCATCTATGCTAATTAGATCCCCTTTGAGCCTGAACTTTGAGGTGATTGCAGACAAACCCCATGTGGCTGGTGGATCAGCTGGAGCCACCAGGTCTTTTTTCTCCTGGAAACTGAGTTCATGTTTTGATATTTTCAACTCTTGCAAAACCTTCCTGATGAAATCAAGGTATCAGATTGCAATTGTCTCCTTTTTACATTCCCCCACTGTAGTCTGTTGACCTTTTCAGTATTCGAAGCAAGATTTCCAAAGAGCTGCCCACTCCTTTCTCCTCCTATTAAAATGTCCAGTGACTTGTTGCAGGGACTGAGATGACTGGCCAACTGAGATGGAGAATTTTAAAAAGGTCAGCATGGTTCAAATGCTCCATGTATTTCTTGGGATTGGTAAAGTGTTTTTTTTTTTTAATATGCACTTTAAATATTTAAAAAAAATAAAACCCAAACAAATGATTCTAAAATACAACATACCCTGCCAATGCCCTTTCTAAACTGGATCTAACTTTTCTTTTTTCTTTCTTTCTTTTTTTAAAAAAAAAAATCAGCTTTGCTTGTGTTCCTACTTAGAGAACTGGAATGTGTGTAGCCAATTTCAAAATGATAAAGTTTCAAGCAGTATGACAGCTATTTATAATCTTCATGAGCCCAGGCACATGTGTATCTCTGAATCCATTCAGCTACACCAAATTTAAGAACAGAAACATGAAACTCATTCAAATAAAAGACCCTGTTCTTTCTGCTTCTTCAGGGACATTGCAGGAATTTTCTTTTAGCAAGTCATCAGCATTGGTGACGTCACTATGCAGGGACATCTACTCTGCATCAAAATATAGCAATAGGAAGCATCATTATCATGGACACCCACTTTGCATTAACATACAGCAATAGGAAGTAAGTTTAACGATGATTTGGCAAAGCCATGGAGATAAATATGTTTCAGAGGTACATGAGTGTTCACAGTCTTTTGAGGTCAGAACTAAATTTCAGATTCCTTGCACATCCAAAGCCACACACATCAGAATACAAGGTAGCACTACCATAGGGTTGTAACACACACTATCTGTGATATATATAAATTACACAAATCCTTGAATATAACTATCATGCAAAACTAGTATTTCTTCATTTTATTTACTACTGGGGACATAGCTATTGCCTAGGTAGTCAATTGCACAAATACTGAATTGAACAAAGAATAGGAATTGGATACAAGTATATAATTTTTACACACAGATTGTAAAATTTTTTTCAAAGGTGTCATGGAAACTAAAAGAAGTGTAAATAGAAAAATATATCAGCACACAATAAATGTAGAAAAAATAAAGATAGTCCAGTTTGATATTTAGAATTTCAATAATGAGATTCTTTTTAATTATGAGGGAATAAATTAGGATCCTCACATTGGAACTTTAGAAAAATGAATATAGACAGTGCTTATTTTCATATTAAAATAAGAGTTCAAAATAGTAGTTACAAAACCAGGCTTCAAATTTGAATATATGTTTATAATATCAGTGTGTGTGTATGAACCTCTCTCTCACACACACACATATATAGTATATATATATATATATATATATATATATACATATATATGATAGATAGATAGATAGATAGATAGATAGATAACGATATATATCTACCCATCCCCTGGGAAGACTTTCTCTATAAAATTCTGTTAATAATAGCTGTTACATAGAAAAGAACTGTTGATGGGTACATTGAATTAATGACTTTATTTTTATACTTAATACTTGGAATTATCTCGAGACATAAAGGCATGAAAACCTACTCACTCACTAAAAAAAGACTACTTTTTAAATTATCTACTACGAAGTCCATGTACTAAGTTGAAAAGGAATATAAACTATATAACAGATAATACCTGCCATGAAATTCTAATCTCAAGGAGGGATTAGAACAAAATAAATACACCATTCTCTAAAGTAGCATCTTTCCAACGTGGTATTCAGATCTGGCCATTTCTTCTTTTATTTTAGCTATGGGAAATATTCTGTGCTTACCTAGGAGACTGCAAAAGTGCTCTCATTTAGGACACATTAGCTAATTGGGAATGAGTTTTGTAATACACCCCACCCAGAGAAAGTACCATAAAGTGATTAAAATGTAACCAGCTACAGGTTAGATAAACAAATTCACATGTAAAATATGTTTTCAGTGTTTATTGTTTGCACTTAAAATTAGGAGGTAAAAGTTAGCATTAAAATAATCTTTCCAATCTAAAATTATTCCTCTGACATTTTTAATTAACAAACTTTTTTAAGCAATATATCATCATAGCAAAGTAGAATAAAAGTACATACATGTTTCCTCATCCAGCATGTGGAACAAACACTAAAACATCAACATCTTGTGCTAGCATGGGACTACTGTGGCACTCTGTGATTCTGTGTTGACACAGTGACACATAATCACCCACAGAACATAAGGCCTGTCTCTCAGTGTAGATGCCATGGTTTGGTCAGATAGGCACTGGGATAAGCAGCCACTGAAATATCATGGAGACTAGTCTCACTGTCCTGTGAAGCCTTTGTTTCTTGGTGCTTGCTATTACGATCCCACCTCTGGTAGCAATTTGTCTTTATGGTTGTCACAGTTTTGTCATTTGAAGAACATCATATGGTTGGATTCATCCAGTATTTTCTGCTTCTCCGTGTGGCTTTGTTCACTGTTTGGTATTCATCTACAGTCCCTCTTTGTCTTTCTGGCTCACTCTCTGGATGCACTCCCCTGCTGAAGAACATTTGTGTACTCCTATCCTTTGACAATCGAGTTTCAATAAAGCCATTTCATAATATGTGATGCTCAGGTAGGAAGACCAAAGCTTTTCGGTTTTGGTATTAGGATAGCAGGTTTTAAACATTGATTTATTTTTATTTTATATGCGTTGGTGTTTTGCCGTGGGTGTCGGGTCCCCTGGAACTGGAGTTACAGGCAGTTGTCAGCTGCCATGTGGGTGCTGGGAATTGAATCATGGCTCTTAAACACTGAGCCATCTCTCCAGCCTGACAGTGTTTTTTTTTTTTTTTTTTTTTTTTTTTTTTTTTTTTTTTTTTTATTTTGCAATACAATTCAGTTCTACATATCAGCCATGGATTCCCTTGTTCTCCCCCTCCCGCCCCCCTCACCTTCCCCCCAGCCCACCCCCCCATGTTTTTTTTTTAATTAATTGATTAATTAATCAATTGTTTGGCAAATATCAAGCTACATTTTGTGATAGAATCCCCCTGAACAACAAATGGGAAGAGCTGCCACTGGTATACAGTGGTGTTCTCTTCTGGGCTCATCTTTCTAGGAGGTATACAGTACTGAGCTCCTGGAGTTTTAATTTGAAATTTCCTAAGATGTCTGACATCAGGCTTGCTCATGCTCACTGAGTTGCAGTCTGTGGATAATCTTTGCTGAACTATTTGGTTGGATCTTTGACCCATGTTTGAATTCATTTGTTCACTGCCTTCATACTGAGTTTTAAGGGGCCATTGTGTATTTTGGACAATAGCCTTTTTACTCTTGTAAGTTTTGCACATATTTTTTTGCAATCTACAGCTTGTTGTTTGTTTTTAAAATTTAATTGACAATGTCATTTTTAGGGCAGTTTTGTTTTTAAGGGTGTTTACCCTATCTGGTTTATTTTATGGGTCTGTCTTTGGGCATTGGATAAAACTCATCACCTCGTCACTTTGTGTAACTTACCATTCTTTTATTCAGTTGTCTTCTGAATTGTTAAATCTCAGTTGCCATTCACTTGTTTATACTGCAAACAAATGAACAGATAAAGTTCGTTTATTCAGAAAGTGACATAAAAAAAGATTTAAAAATGAGGATGGTTCAGGGGCTAATTTCAACACAAAACAAAGTGAAGACTGCAGACAGATTAGCATCATTTTACAGGACTTTTGGTAATAAATTTAGATCTGGACAAAGTAGAAAAGCTTCAACTGGCATTACAGCAGGAAAGTGATGGTAAGCATGGGACACACCCTCACAAATGAGGCAAATACATTCCCCACTCTGCTTTTCCGTGTGAATGTCCGGCTGTTTCATCTATGTTGGAAATCAGACTTCCACCCAGCTATGACTTTTTTACTTTGCCCTCTATCCTGATCTTTTGGTTCTTATTTCCCAGTGTCACACATCTTTATTCCTGTCAGTTTGTAGTATGCTGAAGCCAAGTAGGATAAGAACACAGACTATTCCTCTGTCTAATATTGAGTCAACTGTTCTGATTCTGTTACATTTCCATACACATTGTCATACCAGTTTGCTTTGCTTGGGCATTTGGACTGTGGTGGAACTTTAAATCAAATTCAGAATACGACGTCAGCATTAATTTTTCATGACAGTGGGTGCCTGTTTGTTATTATTTCAGTTCTTCCTTGGTATATGTTATCATTTGTAATAGCTTTTCCCACAAATACATTTTGTGCATGGGCTATTTAATGCAGTTATGCTACATATCAGTTACATAGTTAACCACATGAAACACTTGGCTCTGAAACACATAATAAACAGTCAAGCAAATGTTCGTAATACTTTTAAACACTTGTTTTTTTTTATGTAAGCTCAAATGATAAAATGCAATTTTGTTACACTTGTCTCTTTGATTGGCAGTTATATATGTATACATACATGCTTATTTTACACATACTTTATTAGATTTATACTAAAGCATCTTAGTTGAGGCAGAGAGGAAGCTAGAATAATGACAATATGCTTCCACCATCTATTTCTCCATTGTTATTATAGAAGAGATGGACTTTATAATAACAGCGCATCCCACTCATTTGCCATGATTGCTTATTGATCCCGGTAACTTTATGACAATTCTTTCAAATTTTCTTCATGGCTAATCATATAATTTGTAAATTCAGATAGTTTTACTTTATGATTCAAGATCCCTCTACCTTTTCTTTTTGAACATGACTCCACAAGCTGTTGAGAAGCACTGCTTAGTAGGGAAGTTCTTCCTGCTGACTGATCTTTGTGTCTAAACTTGTGATTGTCTCAGTCTTCAGCATTTTCTTCAGGATTACATAACTTCCTCCAACTATGCACAGCTTCTTAGACATTCCACCACCTCCCGGCAAAACCCTAGGATTTCTGACAGAGCTTTTTAATGCGTAGTCCTGAAAGAACACTGTGACCCCGTCTCCAGGGCTCTTCACCCCTCCTGCACCACAGGCTCAGGTAAATCTTGTCTTTGAGAGTCCTCACATCTTATCACTTCCAGTATTTATCAGATGTCTAAACCCAGTTTCCTGTTAAAAGACCATGAGCCTCTATGGAAACCAATAATCCATCACATACCTTCAAGAAATGGTGACATGGAGTCAACATTCTGTTTCTACAAGGGTATAGTCTGGGGACAATAGGGTGGAATTAATATCTTAGCAGAGGAAACATCAAGTCCTAATCCTGCAAGCCTGCCATCCAGAGCACAGGGTGCAGTCATGCCGTGATTGCAACTTAAGTCTCAGAGGCTTTGAGCATGCCACACTGCAACCCTGCTGACTGCATTCCACATGTCATACCCTGGGTTGGTTCTACTCCCTGCCTGTAATTCCCTTCCACAGTTTTCTGTGCTTCTCACAGGTCTAACATCCTGGTTCTTCATTGCAGCTTGGCTTTAGTCTCACAGCCTTGCACACTGCCTTGTCATTGGAAGCTTATGGGAATTTGGTACCCACACTATCCTTAAAATCTCAATGGAAACTTCTGTCCCTCGGTAACCACCACATTTGAATGTCTTCAAAGCTAATCTCACATATGTAATATGTAATGCTGAGTCCAGTGACCTCGTTCTTCACGGCTGTGGTGCCTCAAAGTTCCTCCATGGTGCAGTAGATCCTGGATAACCGGAAAGACTCAGGATTTTTTCATCAGATTCTTCCCTTGAGAGCTTTTTAAGCAAATTTGTACCTTCAGACTTTTGAACCTATGATATGTAGTGTCTAGCTCATCTATGACACACTCTTGGGATTGTTTTCTATTATCATTTTGTAAAAATCACAGCTTCTTTTAGTGAGGCTAATATCTCTGCCAACTGCCTCTTCCTTGCTACCCATTTGACACACTTCTTTTCTGGCCAAACTACAAGTTTTCCAAACGTTTCCCTTCTACTCTTTTAAAATCTTGTTTCTTCCTCTAAATCTGGCTAAACGCAGACATTGAAGCATATGTTGAGTGTTCTATTTTGAAGTTTCATCCTCTAGATTAATCAGTATATCACCTCTAGACCCAGCTTTCTCAGTGTCTCATGCATTATAGTAATATAATTAAAATTTCTGTCATGGAATGAAAAGGACGTCCCTTAGTCAAATCCCCAAGAGCCCCCATTCCCCATTGAAACCTGTCTGCATGTGTGCTAGCTCCAGTATCTCAATGACAGCACAACTACACATTGTTTGCCTTTCCATGCTTTGAATTGCTTCTAGGCTACTCCTCCAAACTTCCCAAACACCTTCCATATCACATGGTGTAATAACTTCAGCAACCTGATTTTCATTACCAGATCTTCCTGTGATTCATCCTTCTGACACTGTAACTAAATGTGAGATACATAATCATTAATTTACAGGGATGAATGTCTTATTTGGGTTTATTTTAAAGGTTCAGTTCCATGCTTGCTTGATGATTCTCTTTGGTTATGGAGCAGTAAATAATGGTGTCAAGAGTTGTCCATGGCAGCTCCTCATATAATGGTACCTGAGAACTAAAAAGTGGAAAGAGTAGGGAACTGAGGTTCCAATCAGGTTTTAATGACCAACTTCCTTCAACTGCATTCCACATTTTGATATGTCTCTTCTGTTCGAATAATGCTAAGGAGAGAGGACCAGCCTTCATCAAGTGGGTCACTGGAAGATATTTAAGATGTAAATAATAGTAATAGAACACCCAAAATTATTGGTTATGATATGTGATATAGGAAAACGCCAATATTGCCTGAAGATTTTTCTCTTACTTTTGGCTCATCTCTTTATTACCTATCTTCTATCTTTGACTATATTTGTCTATCTCTTGTAGCTTGAGTTTTCCTGCCTGGCCCACAGTCAGGACAAATCTCTCTCACCCGCCAGTCCCAAGCCGCTCAAACCCGATCAAGTAAACACAGAGACTTATATTGGTTACAAACTGTATGGCCGTGGCAGGCTTCTTACTAACTGTTCTTACAGCTTAAATTAATCCATTTCCATTAATCTATACCTTGCCACATGGCTCATGGCTTACCGGCATCTTTACATGCTGTTTGTCATCATGGCGGCTGGCAGTGTCTCTCTCACCCAGCTTCCTGTTCTCTCTCTTCTCCTCTCTGTTAGTCCCGCCTATACTTCCTGCCTGGCCACTGCCAATCAGTGATTTATTCATTGACCAATCAGCAACACATTTGACATACAGACCATCCCACAGCAATCTCTACTTATTTATTTATCATCTATGATCTATATATCATCTGTTTATCTACCTATCATCTATCTATCTATGCTCCTCTCTCGTAGAAAGATAGTCACTTTATTTTCACAAAGAAGTTAGATTTTTCTTATAATTTATAAAATGTTTATTCTCTGAATTCACTATACATTCAAAAGGTTCTGTCATTAAATGACATTTAATATGATATTGGCCTACATAAATGATGCACTATTTTGAAAATTTAGCTGTGTAATATGGATGGATACAGTGTTAAAAATTAAATATAATGCTAGTATTCAATCTAAAACATGAAGCAATGGAAAACTTGTCAGGGAGTTTATTACTTAGTCTAGTGTAATTAATAAATTTGTTTGTTTCAGATAACAGTGGCTTCCTCCAGGGATATCAGCTAATGAGGACTTCATATACCATATTTGAAATAAAAGTGTGAACTGCTTTCAAGCTGTTTGAATGAATGTTATTGCAATTTAATATTAACCTAAAATTTTCATGAATTCTTAGATTATTTTTTGAAAACTAATAAATTACTCAATATTGACTTAATATCTTAATTAACAGTACAATAAATAATGTAAATGACCTAAAGTAATTAGTTTGCAGAGTTTACATATTTGATTACAATTTATAGAAAATACTGAGTTTTTATGAAAAGCTGATCCATTTAGTAGAAGTAAGGAGAATGAGCTAAAGCTTATCATATCATTAGTCAGAAGAAGCAGCCAGTGATGTTTAGGAGAAATGTTCTTCCCTCCAGTCCACAGGGGAACTATTTAATAAACTGCCACTTGGATGTGCTAAATGATGTCCCAATAGACAGAGGAGATGTCTCTCAAACTCTAATTCGCACTATGGGAGCAGTTTGCTCACAGGCAAGTTTAGGCCTGATGTATCAGACTCAAAAATACCAGCAAACTCTTGTAAATATAATTGACAACATATGAATGTAGTGGGTAGCCATTCCAGCTTTGACCTGGAAGTTCCAACCCCCATTGTGGCTTCGGTAACTGTCACGCCTACAAGGCTGCGCTGAGAGAGGATGGTGAAGACCCCAGAGATCCGGATGTGTAGGCTCTCTTGGTTCCTGGACCCTGGACACTGGAGGTAGACCGAGCAGAGTTCTCCAGAGAACACCACAGGACTGTGCTACACCTTTCCCAGACACTGTAAACTATCCCTTCACTTGTAAGTTACCCCACAAAATAAACCTCCCTTTTAACTACGTGGAGTGGCCATGATAATTTAACCAATATATGAACCTTGCAAAAACTTACCTCCTCATTTTCTTTTTTCTCTTCCAAATATGAGATCCATAATTCACCAGGGTGTGGCTTAAAGAAGCCAGTTTCTTGTTGATGGGTAGGGATCACATCTGATGTTTTAACTCAGCAAAATGTTCCCAGGGCTTCCTGTGTAGTAAGACTCAAATGTTTTCAAAATATGCTCAGGCATTTGCACTGAATATGAATGAAGTTTCTGGAAGGGTCTTGCCCTTTTGATTAATGTAACTTTGATATTAAATCAGTTTCCTCAGTTTATATGATTTTTGGATACTTTGCAAAATATTGGGAATATAAGAAGTTATAAAAAGTAATGCAGGGTTTTGTAAAAAATGTTCTTGGCAAACATTTTTAAAGAAGCTATTTTTGATTTTTCAGTGAAAGTGCTGAACCATGAACATGACCACAGTTTTCTGGAGAAGACAAGCTCTCAATGTCACTTCCCCAAGTACACAGCACTGTTCTCTACTTGCTTTATTAAAGCTGCCTTTTGGTGTGTTCTTTCAGGGACATTCTACAAAGTGTAAATGATAACATCCAAAAAGAGGTAAAGTAAAAAAAAAAAAAAACAAAAAAAAAAAACAAAAAAAAAAAACTTCAGATGCGAGTACATATCCTGGATTAACTGTAAAAATGAGATAAATAAAAAAGACCATTGCTACCCCATAGGGTAGGGGTAAGAGAGCAATAGAGAGGGGAATAACATTGTACAAGTGGCTTGATGGGATTACATTTATATATACATATATACACATACTTATATGAATGTAAAAAAAACTAATTAAAAAAGAGGTAATAATTTAAAAGAGAGCAAGGAAGGGCATATGAGTGGATTTGGAATGAGGAAAAGGAAGGAAGAAATAATCTATTATATTTTAATCTCAAAAATGAAAGAAAGAAAAAATACAGTCACGGTACTTCAAAGGTCTACTCTGGTTGAAGGGGACCTTTTAGTAGGGCAGTAATGAAAATAATTAGTTAGAAAGGTAAAATAGCAGAGTCACTGTGTATTCATTTCACCTTGATCTAAACCCTGGGTTTTTTAATATCATCTTTCAAAACCTTATAGTCTATATGCCATGAAATTTCTAGTGAATGAATGAATTGCGGAATTTTAAAGATAGAAATGAATTTGTAAGCTGTCTAGTCACAATCCCTTCTAATAACAACCAAAGAAAGCAAATCAAAAGGAGGAACATAGCTAAATATTATACAGTTAGATAATGGGAGAAGCAGATTAGAGCCATGAGCCCTTTTCCCTGCTAAGACAATCCATTTTATAGAATAACCAAAATAATTTGAACCTTTACATAGGGTTTCAAAGCACAAAGAAAAATGAAGAGAGAAATCTTTATCTTTTAATTGGGAAGATCTGTTGTTTTGTTTGATAAGTTTGCAAAACCCATTCAAAGGACACAGGGAGACAATATTATCAGGCTGCTTCTGCTTCCTCAGTGATCTGTTGAGAATAACGAACTTGTGAATATTCTGGGATTTTATTAAAGACTCCTTAAATATTTAGATAATGGGATGAAAATCATATTTTAGAATGAAGGACTAATACTTACATCTTGTAAAACATTCACTCTCTAATTTCTTTTTTAAAAATTAAGGATAATTTTGCTGTTCAATAACAAAACCTGTCAACTCTAAAATATGCGCAGAATAAGATGTAGGAGGATTACCATCAATTTGGGTTATGATAAAAAATACAATCTTTCAGCTATCTGGGGTTTGCAAGATAAGGATAAACTAAATGAAGGAAGAAAGAATCAATATTCTGAACTCTATGCTCTGATTTGTGCATATGAGATCCCAGGGTCGAGAAGTGTATTATATCATTTGAGGGAAAGCTAACAGCTGGAAATCTTTGTGATCTGCAAGACAACAGATGTATGTACAAGCGTAGGTACCTATGTGAGCATGCATGTATCATCCATCTGTTTTCTATCATCCAATACGTACCTCTATAATCCAACTAACATCTATCATTTATCTATCTAGCATTCATCTATGTATCTATATATGTATCTATGTATCTATCATCTATGTATGTATCTATTTATGTATCTATCTGTCTGTCTGCCTGCCTATCTATCTATCTATCTATCATCTATCTGTCATTTATCTATCTAGCATCCATCTATGTATCTGCCTATGTATCTATGTAATTATCATGTATGTATGTAGGTAGGTATCTATCTAATCTATCTATCCATTTATATCTATCATTTGCTTTTCATCATCTGTCATCTATCAGCTATCTTCTATCATGTATCATCTATGTATCTATCATATATCTATCCATTATGTATCTATTTGTCTTCTATCTATAGCGATTTTGTCACATATTTATCACTGGCAAATCATTTGCCTGACACACTGTTGCCTGGTAACTTAGGGAGAGATTCTGATTGAGAATTGCCACAGACTGGCAAGGATGTGACTACCACAGCATTGGCAAGAGGGAGAAGGGTGTGTAGATGAATGTCAGGCCTGTCTCTTTTCAAATGCTACATTCAAATATTGAGAGGTCGTCAACACACTCATGGAAGGTAAGAACGGCAAAAGCAAGGCACGTGGAACCCTGGCATGGGATCACAGACAATCACAATCCTAGCAAACACCAAACTAGTCATTGACAACTGCACATAAATACTGGGGGTGGCAGTCCTGATGTACATAGCAGCAGGGCATTGTCAAAGGCCAGTGAAGAATGCTGCATGGACCTGTTTCCAGTCAAGACGCTGCAGACGTGAGTCTGGGTGATGTGGCAGTGTGAGCAGTCAGCCTGCTTTTCTACAGCTACACAGGACACGCCTGCTTTTCTTAATACATCAACCAGAAATGTAGCAGGGAGCAGATATTATCATACTAAAAAGTACCCTGAAGTTAAATGTCTAGGCTGAAGGGGAAGTTGTTTGTATGTAAGCTATCATTTCATTTTAATCATCTTTTCTCATAAAAACAATCCACTCTTTCAAAGTAGAATGCAAACACATAAAAAGATGAAACCAATATAACCCAGTCTTGAGAAAAGGCATTTTAATAAAAAGAATAAGAAATGAGGAAGAAATATTTAAATAGTAGTAAGAAAATGAGTCAACTCAAGAGAAATGTACATGTCTACTTTAATGAGTTAAATAATAAAATGTGAAAGCTCCAACTTTAAGACTTCTAAAAGGGAATGTAGGAAATAAATGTTTGTTTTTTAATTGGAGGATAGTAAATGGTTTGTTAATCAAAAAGAAATACTAACCCTAAAAGAATTCATCAAAGGAACTGGATTAAAATTATAACCCAGTTTATCAAACTGCTTCAAAAATTAAAGTTGGAAAAGGAGGTAGTGGATGTATGTAGTTCAACCAATTGACTATTAGTATATCACATGCATTAATTATTCATTGCAATCTGTAATGAGGAGGCAAGCAGCCTCACAGGAGGTTGGCTGAAGCTGTATACAGGTATTTGCTCTGATATGGAAATGGATTAACATTTGAGAATGAGGGAAGATGTTATCCTTCTCAATAATATAAGAAGTCAAATTAACTGCATAATAGGATATTGTTTTCATAAGCTATGTTGAAAGAAATTAATGAATTTTGGTGTGATAAAACACTAGATAATTTGGAGTTATACAAATATTTTCAGGAACTATTCGAGTCTTGTTTATAAAATCATCTATGTGTTATGCACTGTTAGTGCTCCTGTTCAGTCTTACACTCCTATGCATTGAACTTCTGCATTGTTCGTTTTTCACCTAGTAGCAAATTCTGAAGTAATGATAAAAGTGTGAAGCTACCAGTGTGAGACTGAATGAAGGAAGCAGCATTAGGTGATGGGAAATGGAATATGAAGGGTGACAGGGAAAAAAAAGTACTTTATACTCAGCACACCCTCAGCAAATTGAACATAACCATACTGAGTAAATCTGGAGGCAGATAGTGTCCAACCAGATGTGCAATGAGTGTGAGCCAGCACATATAATGTGTGTATCACCTTCTATCAGCCACTGGGATTCTGACCAGCAGAGAGTCTTCAAAACCTGAGGAACTCCTCAAACCAAGATCTGTCTCAGATTTATAATGGTTTCATCCTACCTATTCATCTCTACTTCTATCTATATCTATGTCTATGTCTATATCTATATCTATCTCTCTGTCTATCTATCTATCTGTCTATCTATCTATCTATCTATCTATCTATCTATCTATCTATCTATCTATCTATCTTCCAATCCATCTATCCATCCATCCATCCATCCATCCATCCATCCATCCACCTATCTATCATCTATCTATCTATCTATCTATCTATCTATCTATCTATCTATCATCTATCTATCTATCATTTATCCATCTATAGAGGGAATGGGAAAACATTCACTTATTCATTGATGTCAGTCCTTCTAGCAACTAATGCTAAGAATTGGATTACAAGTGTAAGGCTATGAATTTTGTTATCATTTCATTATACCTTGGAAAAAGATGTATTTTATCTTTTATACAAGGAAAAACATTAACTAAACAAATCTTTAAAAGTGGCCCTGTGATTTGCATAATATGAAGTGAAAGCAAGACTCTTTTAGAAGATTTCTTGGGGTTTTTCCTATCCAGGAAGCAGCCCAGTTTCTGTCTAATTTTTTTTCAAGTGTGCTATACTTTGGGCAACTCTTCTCACCACAGCCTCAGTTGCTTCCTGTTTTTGACATGGAACAGGAGAGTTGTCTACTCTGATGATGGACTTCTGACCAATGTTGTTATTAGAATAAATCACATACAGAAGACAACAGTCGCCAAACCACCCAGCAAGTCCTAGAGAGGCCCATTCTAGTACCGGGAACATCATATTCCAACCTCTCAATGAAGTGGTTTGAGAGAAACTTGCCTGGAGATGACCAACCTCTTCCTTACATGTTATCAGAAAACTGGTGTCTCCTGGCCCTTCCTCTTCCCTGGCTATGTGGTGTCAGGTGAAATTTTTTTCCTTATAGAATGTTCTGTTAACTTAGGACATGTAAAGAGCCATTTTCACCTTCCTGTGTGCACATGACAAATATCCACGCTTTATTCATGGAAAGCTTCAGATGATTCTTTTTCTTCTACAGTTATACTATGACACATGAAGCAACACTTTAAATTTACATTGCCCTCCATGTCATCAACCAAACTTTCTATGTAACTAAAATATATTTTAATGAATTAATTTAGATAAAAGAATTTTCATTTCTAATGTCTTGTGAAAATTTGCTTTTTACATTTTTATCTAGTGTTTGTGTGTGTTAATATGGATACATGAGTATATACTCACTTGCAATGGCATTTGTGTGGATCACAGGACAACTTACAGGAGTCGGCTTTCTCCTTTCATGGTGTGGGTTGCAGGGATGGAGTTCAGGTCCTTGGGTTGACAGCATGCATCAACCCACTGGGCCACCCTGCAGATCCTATTTCTAGTGTCTTCAGAGTAATTTTAATTCTTCATCGTCTCTGCCCTGCTTTATAAGCAGCGGCAGACTTTCACTTGTCAGGTTTTTTTAGTTATTTTCCATCCTGTAGGTTAAGAGTATATTAAAGTTATTGATTCCAATACCTAGTATTCCCATATCAGAACGTATAAAAACACTCATAAGCCAAGTGCAACCAGAAAGGCAGTAGTTAGTCCCAGAAACCCTTTTTATGGCTTTGGGGGTGGCTCAGTGGGTAATAATGCCTACAATCCAATCAAGAGGATCTAAATTTGAATCCTAAACACCAAAAAATAAAGGAAAAGGCCAGATATAGCTGCACATGCCTAGACCCCCATTGTTGGTAGGTAAAGACAAGTGGATCTGTGAAGCTTTCTGTCCACCTAGCTGAGCCCTAATCACAATGGCCAGCTTTTTACTGATAGCCCCAGGTTCAAATAGTAATATGAAGAACTATAGGGCAAGAAACTTGACATTATCCTGTGACCTCCACATGAACACACACGGGAGTAGGCACACTACATGTGCACATACACCACACACAAACACTCTCATGCACACCCAAGCATGTGCACATGCATGCACACAGATAAATACACATATACATAAACATACACCACACACAAACATGCTTGCATACACATGTGGATGCACACACACATGTAATTATTTACATTTTTGTAAGCATTTTACAAATCAGAGCATGGCATTCTTCAACTGCATTTTAATGTGTGATAGTGATTCTTAAATGGATTTAGTATTAATTCACATTTTTTGGATAACTGAATCTGTGGCAAGTTTTATAGTCAAAGCTCAGAAACATAAAGTGGAGTAACCTATTTCTTCCTGTATATTTACAATTATAACTCAGAATATTCTTTGGAATCATTTTCTTCCATCATCCTGCCAATTTGCATTATTTACAGCTTGACTTTCCCTTTGGAAGACACAATTCTTTACAAATTCACACTTCATTTTTTGTTTGTAGAAAACAACCATACTGCCAGCAGTATTTTCTGAACTCCTTCTGTAAACTGCAACTTAAACATTGGCATGGCCAAATGTGCATGGCTCGGGCAAAGGCAAGAAGCACAATATACACCCTAAAGTAAGTTACATTTAATTGTTATATTCCTTTGTATTTACTTATAAGGTAATAATGGGATGGGTTTTGATTTAAAAAAAAACCTTACAACTATTTTTTGTATTAATTCAATATTTTCTGTACATACAAAGCAATTTGTAAGATAAGGATGTGATAAAAAAAAATAGTGGATTAGCTTATTGTGAAGAATCCAAGTAATAAAAATATCAGAGTCATTACTATGATTTAGATAATTCATATCACGATTATATGAATATTGTATCTTTGTCAACATTATATAAATTAAAACAAATCTTCAATTTTCATTACAAACGCTTTTGTTTCAGATACATTGAACTAATGACTCAAATTATGTTCTTAATTTAGTATTGTTACATGTATAGTATACTCAAATAAATATGTATTTACACATATATGTATGTAAATTAAATCAAATATTATATATAATTTTGTCAAAGCTGTTTACAAGGAATGCAACACAACATCTTCATAAAAGTTGTCTGTTTTCTTTTAACATATTTTAAGTAATTTCCCAGACCTAATGATGTAGGAGTAGTTTATTTAAGCTGATATTATTACACTTAAATTTTATTACTATTATTTATTTTCACATATGTATAATTGAGGAGAATGGTAGAGGTCACAGTTTTCATCTGGAAGTCAGGGGATCAGATGTAGAAGTTTTTCTTTTTCTAGTATGTGGGTCCCAGGGTTGGAACTCAGGTTGCCAGTTGCTGAGGCAGACATCTTCACCTGCTGGGCAACTCACTGGAATGCTAGAACTCTTGGAATGTGGAGCTGTTGAAAATTAGGGTAATTATTTTCCAATGTATAATATTTATCAGCCATGGGCCTATTAATACTACAACTTCCATGAGTGTGTATGATTTTAAAACAATATTAGTATACATGTTTGCATATATATATTTGTATATACATGTTTTAAAGAAGTAATGGTGCATTGTTACTTGAGAAGATAAGATACTATAAGGACACAATAGTAATTAAATTTACAACTATGTGTCTTAAGACACAGAGGGTGTATCACCATGGTAATAAAACAGGCTGCCTCACCATCAAGTTGGATTTATTGGCAAGGACAGGTGTTAATTCAGTTGTTTTTATAGCTTTGATTTTGTAAAACAGCATGGATTCTTGCCACCTAAAGCATTTCAAATAATTACTTCATGGTGTTGAAAGTTAAAATACTATGGTGGCTCATTTAAGATAAGACAGGCAAAGTACTGACCAGCAGAAAGTGCTTTGCCCATGCTTGGGTAACAGGGAGCCAGAGGTTGGGAACCCACCAGTGGTTGGCTGTACTCTCCGATCTGAAACTGGTAAGTTACTGCAGAAAGCCAGATTCTGATACAAGTTTGGAAAAATATACTTACTTTTTTTTAGAATTTGGATTTAAGCAAGGTTGAACTCCTAACTCTTTTTTTATATTATAACATTATTCCATTCTGTTATCTATTACTATTAAAGAATACCAGAGATATAATAATTGTGTAAAAAATTATTCTCATAGTTTTGGAGGGTAAGAAAGTAAAAATGAAGTGCCAACATCTGTCATTAGTGTTGATATGTCCTGCCAGAATTCCCAGCATTCATGAGTATGAGTAAGAAGGATTACCATGATCTTGAGGCAAGCTTGGCATTTATAGTGAATTCTAGGCTCTTCTGAGCTATAGAGTGAGACTCTGTGTATAAAAACAAAATAATCAAAAAACTATTCTCTCCTGATGGCCTCCTTACTGTGTTCTCACAGACCTGAGGAAAGTACATGGAAGCAGTGGGATCCGACTCCCTCACCTCTCCTGACTGTACTTCTAACATCCCATCACAGCACCTGTCCTTCATGGCCTCTCTCCATCCTAATTACCCTCTGACAACCTCACCTTAAAATAACATGGATGTGTAAATCTGAGAATTAGACTTCCAAACATCTGGAATTTGCAGGTCACATTCAAACCATCGCAGTTTGGCTTGAGTCCTTAGACCTTAACCAAGGTAAATTTGAGAGTGTAAATATGGCTTACACCCAAGACAGAAGCTAGAGTTAGCCAGTCTGCATAGAAAACAGCAAATAAAACACAGGGGTAGGAAGAACAGAACATCATAGGCTAAAGGGACATGTAATGAGTAACTATTGACAGAAGCTTTGCTAATCTAGTTTCTTGGAAGCCTTTAGACTTACATACAAACACTCATGAATCCTGGTAATTTGTTCAGTCCTTTTAATACTTTAAGACAGCAATCTCTTTCCAACATAATCCATAGCTTTAGTAAAATACTATGTTGCAAGTGATTATAAATAATGTGACATACTGGATTCAATGGGACAAAAAGGTCAGGTATGTATACTCATTTTTTAGGTGAAATCATATAAAATAAGATTCTATAGATTATAATTTTAAGAATATAATGAATCTAATTGAATCTATCCATATATAAAACAACTGCTGATATGTACTGAGCACCTGATATACACCAGATTTTATTCTTTTTTTTTTTTTTTTTTTTGGTTTTTCGAGACAGGGTTTCTCTGTGTAGCTTTGCGCCTTTCCTGGAACTCACTTGGTAGCCCAGGCTGGCCTCGAACTCACTTAGATCCGCCTGGCTCTGCCTCCCGAGTGCTGAGATTAAAGGCGTGCGCCACCACCGCCCGGCTCAGATTTTATTCTTATTATATTTAATGTTGTCATTTTTCCCTGCATCAGGATGATCAACTCCAAGTGGTTTTGAGTAGATTCTAATATCATCATCACCATCATTTTAAAGATGAAGACAACAGTGATACATGGTTAACAATCTAGCAATTCTAGCAATTTAATCTAGAACACCAAATGCCACTCTCAGAGCTCCTATTCCTGACTATATATTGTTGTGCATCTAAGTTTCTTTCCAAGTGTGTTCTAGGAGAGTTGTACAGGGAAAAGCATGGTGCAGTGGGATAGTTGTACACTGTATGAAGATGTATTGCTGTGATTGGTGTAATAAAAAGCTAAACGGCCAATAGCTAGGCAGGAGTGTTTAGACAGGACTTCAGGCAGAGAGAGAATTCTGGAAAAAAGAAAGGAGCAGTCACCAGCCAGATATGGAGGAAGCAGAATGGGCAGTCTGGAGATGAGGTGATGAACCACATGGAAGAGCATAGATTAAAGAATATGGGTTAATTTCAGTTATAAGAACTAGTTAGGAGCAAGCCTAAGCTAAGACCAAGCTTTCATAATTAATAATAACTCTCCATGTTTTTATTTGTGAGCTGGCAATCACAAAAGAAAAATCCGACATGTGGCATGCAGCAAGTGGCACTACCACATGGATGGAAGAGTCATGAGTCATGCAAGCTGGCATTGCTGGGGCCTCATAGCAAGCACTCAGAGCAGTTGGCTGCCCCTTGCAGGCACTCCAGAAAGTGGTCTCAACAACTTCTCAGAGTTAGGGTGGTAAATAAGGCTCCCACAGGTCCCTCCTGGTATGAGACTAGGCTCTCAGGGAACCAAGGAGGGAATGCAGATGAGGTAACTAGAGTCACCAAAGAATTTAGGCCCTGTCTAGCAGTTTAAGATTTGGCTCATGAAGACAGAGAAGGATGCAGACATGCAGAAAGTCAGGAAGAAGCTGAATATACTCTGAATAGATACAATATGTTTAAAAGTGTGCTTAGGTCCTGAAAAAAAAAGAAAGGAAAATGGGTATAGACAGTCATAGAAAAAATAGTTTTAAAATAATGTAAAGTGCTTAGAGAGTAAAGTAAAGGCCACATAAAGATGGGAAATACACAACTTGTCTGGGATCCTGTATGGTGCTTTGTTGACTTTGAATTTTTTAAATGCTAACAAACAAAAACAATAGCTGCTGAGAGGCATTGGATTATGGAAACTGCTAAATTAATCCAACCTATATGCTTTAAGGATGTCTTAACTTCAAGATGGAAGTCAGAAATCATGTTATGTTGGGGGAGAGTTTATGTCTTTGTTTCCACAGGAAACAAAAAGCTATGGATTTCTTCAAAATTAATAAAAATCAGAATTGATTAGAGGAGACCTCCTGAAAATCTTGGCTACAGACAAGAAAAAAAGGAAGACTACAAGACAGATGATGTATATTCTGATCTTTCAACATGGAAGCAGCTCTGAGACTGTATGATATATAATAAATCACAATTGTTACAGAGTCTTCATGACTTATTATATTACACTTTGGATATGCAGTCCAAATGTACTTACAGAGTTAACATATGCCTTTTGCCTATTCAAACACAGAACAACAAAAAACATCTTTAGCTGACTTGTACATGCTACATATCCCATACTTGTGTTAATGCAGATACATATGTTGCCTTCAAAAGTTTATGTGTTTTCATAAAAAAAAGACTAGATGCTAATAAAGACAAGTAGCCCAGGTGAATCAGACTCTCAAAATGCTTCTGTTGCAGTTTCCTCAAAATTCTACATCCAGAACAACTTCAAAGCTGGTAGGTGAGACGGTCCAGTCTCACAGACTACTCCAGCCAGGGCATCAAACAAAAGACTGGACAACAAATGTTACACGGCTAGTTTTCCTAAGACTTGATCATTATCTCAGTTTTTCTGCATCCCCTAAAGATGCCACCAGCCCCCAGATAGGAGATGGTAATTTTAAGAACATGATGCCCATATTCCCAAGAGGTGGAGTGGGAGGGTGGTTTTTGGTCACTTGGTGCGTTATGGATGTTTGCCATAGTTTAGGGTGGTTGCAAATTGTTACTGCTCATGGTAAGGGAGAAAACTAAGCAAGGGAGATTAGATTCAAGGATCTCTTTCTGAAAAGAAAAAGGGGGTATAGGAATGTTAGAATAAAAGTATAGATTATTGAATCTACTTTAAACAGAAAGCAACTATTAATCTCAAATATTTTGTATTGGTATAGATTTTGTATATTGATACAAATTTAAGAGTATTTTTGTTATAACATACTTTATGTATGTTTCCACTCTTGTTTAAGGTATTTTTGTATATTGATAAAAATTTAAGATTATTTTTGTTGTAATGTATATATGTTTCTTCTCTTGTTTAAGAAATTGTATACAGCTCATTTTAAAATGTAATATAAAGTTCTGGGTCTTAAAGGCCAGTATTACAAACTGTTTAGGGTAATTAAGAAATACAGGTTAGAAGATAGTCATCTATAAAAATCATGTTAGGTATGTATTTAAGGTTAAACAGATATATTTTAGATAGACAATTGGTCTTTAAACACTTCAGAGACCTACAGAATATGACATTTAAGATTTTTTAATAACATAAGGATTCTCATGATAGTGAGACACGTTTGTTCCTGAGAACACCAATCTGCTTCAGAGAAAATGATGGGAATTGAAGAACCTCTGTAAGGAGTCTGGTTTCATTGTGGTAAATTTAGAGTCTGGGAAGAAACTGTCCTTGCCTTGACTGCTGGCAGTGTGCTGTCCAAATTGGATGATCAGGACACAAAAGGTGATTTATGAACTTTCCCAAGACAAGGTAGGACAGTTCTTCAAAATTCCTGTTTTACAGAAAAGTCTGTCAGATATTCTAGGCCTGTAGGCTGAAGACAGATGCCCCAACATTTCAGAGGAACCTTGGTGACTGTTCAGGCATCGAGGTTTCTTTGTCATTTCTATAATTTTGGAAGTTGTTTCCTCTGCACTTCCTGTTTACTCAGGTAATATTATATCCTTCTCAGGTCTCTGATGGAGTTGAAGAATAAAAAGTTATAGTTTTATAATTTTCCTTGCTACCAAATCCAGAAAAGAAACTTACATAAGAGTTTTAAAGTTTATAAAGTTGAGAAATATAAAAGCTTATGTTGTTTATCTAAGAAGATGTTCTAGGGTCCAAAAGATATTTTTAGGGTGGTAATACAAGTTATGATAGAAAAATGCTTAAGATAGAATAGATAATATAGTACTTTCTCCTAATTTGCCAAATACAAATGGACTGGACATTGTGAACATACTTCTTACTTGATAATTGTTACTATTGTATACATTTTTATTGTTTTAGAATTAAAGCCTTTCCTTTTTATTTAGACAATACCCAATAATTGTTCTTATCATATATAGTTTTACTGTGTTAGAGTTAATCCCTTTCCTTTTTATTGAGACAAAAAATGGAAGACTGTTGTGGAATATTTGTGTACACTGTAAAGATGTGTCTCTGCCTAAAGCACCTTGTAATTGGTTTAATTATGACCTGAATGGCCAATAGCTAGGCAGGAGAGAATAGGTGGGACTTCCAGGGAGAGAGAGAACTCTGGGAAGAAGGGAGGTAGAAAGACATCAGTGAGACTGGAAACAAGTTGGACATACCATACAGAGGAAAGGTTACTGGGCCACACAGCAGAACATAGATTAAAGAAGCAGTTTAATTTAAGTATAAGAGACAATCCTAAACTAAAGGCCAAGCTTTTAGAACTAATAAGAAGTTTTCATTTCATTATATGTGGGCTGGCAGTCCTGCAAAAAATTGCTGCTACAGCATGGCTCAGACATAAGAGAATAACACCCTAATATCAGTGACAGGCAATTGCAAGAAACAGAAACTAACATTCTCAAACTAAATATTATTTTACCATTGAAAAAACATTACAAATCTTTTAGCAATTAAATGTTCTGACAGAACCAGACAAGTCAGATTTGGATAGAAAGTTTATGGCTGTGGTGGTGTACCCCTTTGTTGGAGTGTTGGCCTAGCTTGTGCAAGGCCACAATTTTGGTTGTCCATACTGTCCTAACCCCCATACTAATCTAGGAATGATTTTAAAATTGTAACAAAGACACTGATTTTAGTTGGAAAGATTGAGTGATTATATTTTCAACATAATGTGCATTTCTGGCAGTTTCTGTTTACTAATATGTGTGCTTTGTCTACTCGAAGATGCCTAAAGTACAGAAAGGGATCAATCAGTTGTTAGGCAAGAAAGACAAAAGCCACCTCCCTTGATGTTTAAAATAATTACCCGTAATGTTTGTGAAACCAGTGGAGTCGATGACCTGTGTCATTTTATTTCTTCTGATTAAAGAGAGGACCTTGTCCTCAGCACACAAATCAAAACACACCACAGGACTGAGTGCAGCATGGGTCCAGGTGTTGGAGGCAGTGGTGGTAATTCTCTAACAGATTGTGAGGGGGAGATACCCTTTCTTCTTTGATCCTGATGTTTCCAGGACACTGTGAATCTGGGAAATCTCAAGAAGGAGAAAGGTGGCTGATACCTGGGCAGGAGGAGAAGAAGAGAGAGTCACAGAGCCCCAAGTAAGGAGCTTCATTCAGAATTACATGAGGGTACAAGGGTTCTGATTATACACCATATAATGTTGATGGTAGTGGGGTGATAGGTTTTTGTTTTTCTATCAGACAATATGGATCTATGACTAAATTTTCCCTTCTTTGTATCTCTCAAAACTGTCATTGAAGAATGCTTCAGTCTTCTTGAATGGAATTTGAAAATATATAGGATATTTTCTGTCCCACAGAAATAATAAAAAATACTTATTTAATTTGAAATAAAATTTGACTTTGAATTTTACATGGATTTTAAGTTGGCTTATCTACATGGCTAGGATATAGCTTTTTTTCTCTTGGTTAATTTTTCTTAATGGTTATGTGCAGTTATCCCTGTAACATTTGTTTTAAAGTTCACTTTTTCCTTGAGTGAAATATTGAAGGATTGAAGAATAGCTGCCGTGAGGCTAACTTTGTTTCTAAATAGTCCTACTCCTGCTGCACTTTCTCTGGTTTGTTCTATTCGCTTCTGTTCTATTACACTCTACTCATTATACTCTACTCAACTTGACCCAACCCAACTGTACCCTTTCCAATGTTATCCTATCCTCTTGTCTATCAATACCACATATCCTACTGTCTCATTATTTCAGGCTTAAAGTAAAGCCTTGGAACCTGTAACTATTTTGTTTGTAAAATGAATCCTTGACTGATGCATGAGCTAACTTGGAATCATGATTCTTATCTCATAATCCTTGGTGATGTTCATTCATTACAAGTTTCTTTGGTTTGATGAATTTAATTTGATTTTTATAATTTTATATAATTGAAGCATTTATATCTATGAATTATCTGTGCTTTTTTTTTCTTTTTACAAATGATTTGAGGCTTCTTGATGTTTAAATTTAGTAACAATTATGATAGCTTGGTATTATCTCGGTATTGGCTGGCTTTTATTTACTACCATTAATACATAATACATTAATACACAATACCTTTGAAATTCTTGATTTTTTAAATTTTTGTTGGGTCTCATAATTGCAGAATTTATATATCTTCATGGAATTTTATGCTGTTTCCTGAAATATCATGACCACCATACTCACTTTAAAATAGTGAGTGATATACAGGAATCTTAACTTTTATATACTTTCAGAAATCAGAATATGGCATGCAATGGCCAAAGGAGAATCAACATTAACAATTTAGACAAGGGAATTGTCTACCACATCCCATAATCAAAAATGCAAGTACTTTGTAATAATTTGTGTTCAAATATAAAAATACATCTATAGAAATTAGCAAGAATGAATTTCACCCTGCTTGTATGTCAGCTTAAGCAAATTCCAATACACACAAGGACTCTAATATCCAGCAATAAATCACTTAAAGGGAAGACACCATGATCTTGGGGTTACAGGAGAGATTTGTGACCCTTCTTTTTGGTTCTTACAGAGAATTATCTCATCTAAGAGTACAATTTTGCACAAAGTCCATTCCTGCCTGTAGTAGGGGAAATTTAATTAGAAAAAGTCATAGTTCTGATTGAAGGACATCTATGTTTACAATTTATTAGAGCCTCATTTCACAGCCCCTTCTGCTTTTTCTGTATCAATTGTGTTTAAGTACCTCTGAAATAACTCATGGAGGAAACACCTCAGGACATCTGTTACTTCAGCCTATGTCATCAGACTATGCCATTGTTGAGGAAGGGAAGACTCAGTGCCTATATATTTATAGAAATTTATAAAAAAAATTTATAAGAAAATTATACTTTGCCGGATATTTGTCTCATGATCCTTTGAGGTTCTCGACCTTGACCCATACTCATGTCATTGGGTTTGGACTTAGATTTAAAAATCTACTTCCGACTGAATTTCTCTTTGTCTTTCTGCCTGTTGCCTTGCACTTTACAGCATCTGATTCTGGTTCCATTGTCCCGGACAAGGCTTTATATTCTCAAATGCACACTGACCTCCATTATGTTTCCCTGAGTAGATGACTGATTTGGCTAGAGCTGTAAAAGACAATCTAGGGTTACAGACTCTTCCAATCTTGTAGTTACATATGTATATGTGATTGTCAGGGTTCATCAAAATTTGCACTTCAAAGTGAACAATTCATTTTATTTAATTAGAATTTACTTTATCAAGGACTAGGAAAAGTAATGCCCAAATCAACAAAGACAGACTATATTTCCTATATGAATTGAGTTTGTTTTAAGTGACATTTAAACAGAATATATACATCTTATTGAATAATTTTATGTTTGATACATGTATAAATTATTTAATGCTTAAAAAATTACTATATTTCTTCCATTTCTCTGTAATTGGGCGATCCCCATGTCTTTCTTGGGGTCCTGTTTTCCAGGTAGCCTCCCTGGTGATGTGAGTAGCAGTCCAGTCATCCTTGTTCCACATCTAGTATCCTCCTATGAGTGAGTACATACTATGTTTGTCTTTCTGAGTCTGGGTTACCTCATTCAGGATGATTTTTTTCTAGATCCATCCATTTGCCTGCAAACCTCATGATGTCATTGTTTTTCTCTGCTGAGTAGTATTCCATTATGTATATGTACCACATTTTATTTATCCATTCTTCAGTTGAAGGGCATCTAGGTTGTTTCCAGGTTCTGGCTATTACAAACAATGCTGATACAAACATAGCTGAGCAAGTGTCCTTGTGGTATGATTGAGCATTCCTTGGGTATATGCCCAAGAGTGGTATAGCTGGATCTTGGGGGAGATGGATTCCCAATTTTCTAAGAAAGCGCCATATTGATTTCCAAATTGGTTGTACAAGCTTGCATTCCCACCAGCAGTGGAGGAGAATTCCCCAGGTCCACATCCTCTCCAGTATAAGGTGTCTTCAGTGTTTCTGATCTTAGGCATTCTGACAGGCGTAAGGTGGTATCTCAGAGTTGTTTTGATTTTCATTTCCCTGACCACATGAGAATAGGAAGAAGCAAAGTGCTAGAGAGGCCCACAGAAATCCACAAAGATACCCCCACAATAGACTGCTGGCAATGGTTGAGAGACAGCCTGAACTGACCTACTCTGGTGATGGGATGGCCAAACACCCTAATTGTCATGCTAGAAACCCCATCCAACTACTGAGGGATCTGGATGCAGAGATCCATGGCTAGGCCCCGGGTGGATCTCTGGGAGTCCAATTAACAAGAATGAGGAGGGTTTATATGAGCGAGAATTGTTGAGACCAAAGTTGGATAAAGCACAGGGACAGATAGCCAAAGGAATGGAAACACATGAACTATGAACCAATGGCTGAGGGGTCACCAACTGGATCAGGCCCTCTGAATGGGTGAGACAGTTGATTGACTTGATCTGTTTGGGAGGCATCCAGGCAGTGGGACCAGGTCCTGTGCTCATTGCATGAGTTGGCTGTTTGAAACCTGGGACCTATGCAGGATCGCTTGGCTCGGCCTGGGAGGAGGGGACTGGACCTACCTGGTCTGAGTCTACCAGGTTGATCTCAGTCCGCGGGGAAGGCTTTACCCTGGAGGAGGTGGGAATGGGGGGTGGGGGTGGGGAGAAGGGGAGGGGGGCTGGAGGGGGGAGAACAAGGGAATCTGAGGCTAATATGTAGAACTGAATTGTATTGCAAAATAAAAATTTAAAAAAAATTTACACTATTTACTTTTTAGGACTTTATTATTCCTACATGGAAAACATTTTGAAAAATCCTCTCTTTTAGCTTTGTGTAATGTGTAGTAAAGTTTTGCTTTCTCTGAATTTACCCTGCTGAATATTGTTCTGTGATTTAAAAAAATAGATCAGGAGAAACTGATAAGTACTATAAAATTAATCATTGACATATACCAGGATCGGGGAAACATCTGTTGTTTGAATGGATGGACTTGATATACCCATGTCCTGTTCCTGGTTTATCATTCAAAGAAAGAGAAATGATGTCTGAGGAGAAAAAACTGGCCTAGTGATGCTGGGTGAAGTTCTCAGTGAGAGGCAGATGGCTCACCGGGGCTCACACCCCACATAATTACAGTCTCTCTGATTCATCTGCGTGCCGATAGCCTTCTTAAGGTAGACGAGAAACAACTAGAATAATTACGACTTCCTCAAAATTATTCTTTTGTTACATATATTATAGTTAAAATCAAATTTATTGGAAGAATGTGTTCATGGATTTTTTTTCAGCTTTTGATGTAATACAAAGTGAGAACTGAGAAAGATTTTAAATAATGACACAAATTATAATTCATAAAATCACATGCATTTCAAAGGCTAAAAGGAGCAGAATTTTAAAACGTGCTTTTCTGAAAGATTACAAGCTCTTTGTTTTGAAGCCTGGTGAGATCAGTTTCTTTGCAGGCTTCTCTCTGGTCCTCCTTTCCCATGCAGGATCACATCTTCTGTTGTCTGTGCTTTATAGTGAGAAATACAAGGGAGTCTGCTTAAGGGAGGGGTAAAATAAATTTATTAGGACATAAATTGGAAAAGACTACTCACTGAACAGAATAGGTGAATCATTGCAGGATCCTAGAAGGCTGAGGTCCTGTCCCACGCTGCTCCTGCCACCTGAGTCAGTCTGCACCACGTAAGCCCATGAGGGAGAGAAGAGAGAGAGAGTATATGTGCCTCTCAGGTCTTAAAGGTAGCCCCAAAGCCATGCCCCAGGGGCTGATACTTCAAGGTCATAGGTACAACAGGTACTTACTATATTTCCCCCTTTTGCCTAAATAAGAAAATTCTAACCTAAAACAAAACTATATACAGTAGGAATGATTATCAAGCATTGTCCAGGAGAGGGGAAAGGTAATAACATAAACAAAATAGAGATACAACCAACAAGAACAACATCAAACAAGAGATGCATACTAAATATGCAGAAATGTCCAGACCATAGGTAAATGGCATGTCACAGATATTACTCCAATAGCTGTTCTATCCTGGAGAATCTAATCTTATTTTCTGAAGTGTTCATAGCTAAGATATGAGAGAATTATAACTGTAACTATCTAGTCTTCAACCCCATCAAAGACCTGAGAAGGAACATAATATTACCTGAGAAAACAGGAAGTGCAAGCAAACAACTTCTGAAAATTGTAAGAATTGACAGAGATGGCTTGCAGCCTGGACAGTCACCTAATGTTTCTCAGTACCTTGGATGCCTGTTGTACCTATGAACTTGAAGTACCAGTCCCTGGGGCATGGCTTTGGGGCTACCCTTAAGACCTGAGAGGCACATACATTCTCATTCTCTACTCTCCCACATGGGCTTGGATGGTGCAGACTAATTCAGGTGGCAGGAGCAGCGTGGGACAGGACCTCAGTCTTCTAGGACCCTGCAACGATTCACCTATTCTGTTCAATGAGTTGTCTTTTCCAATTTATGTCCTAATAAATTCATTTTACCCCTTAAGCAGACTCCCTTGAATTTCTCGCTGTATCTGGCACCCAACATGGGGCATGGATCCACATGATACCTAAAAAAATCTTTCAAAAGGTTCTAGACACACAAAAAATGGACCCAAGAGCAGCTTCATAGTTCATGTCTCTCATTGTGGTCTTTTGGTATAGAAGCACATAGCCTGGCCACAGCAGACTTGAGCTGCAGCATGGTAGACTCCTGTGGTTTCCCAACAGCTTCAGTACAAAGAGGCTCCTCCTAGCCACTGCATATGGTTTTGAGAGCACAGCTATGTGCTACATGGAGAGTTCCCACAGCCTCTTACATGGGCCTTGGGAAAGAGGCTTCTCCCAGCCTCTGTCTGTGGACTTGAGGACATGGCTGCATGCTACTTGGTGGTAACATGGACCCCACAGGTTCCTAGAGTTGGGGAGGTAAGTGTAACTCTCCCCAGTACTTCTGCCATGTTGGAAAACCAAGTGGGGCAGAACCAGAAGTCAAAGCTACCAAGGTTTGGTCTTAGCCATGCCCACATAGCAGTTTAAAGACTCATGGTCAGAAAAGGATTACATATATGCAATAAAGACAAATTCAGACAAAAGAAACCTCTAAACAGGTCACAGTGCATTAAAAAATGTATGTAGGCTTGAAAGAGAGAAGAAAAAGGATAGAGACAGTCACAGATTAAAAGAGTAATTTAAAGAATATAAAGGGATGTTCTTGAAAAAGGAATAGAATAATAAAAATTATAATAAGCCACATAAAGATGGAAAATACAGAGTCTGGATTATGTATGCTATTTTGTTTTCTTTGGATTTTTTGACTGTTAATGAGCTAATTGCTGAGAGACATTTGATTGTGGAGGCTTCTAAATTAAATCAACCTACATATTTTAAAGGTATCTTGACTTGAAAATTTGGGTCTAAGGATACATTGCTTTGAAAAAGAAGTTCTGTTTTTGTTTCCACAGAAGATGAGACACTGTGGATTCCTTCCAGATTAATATGGTTTGATCAAGGAAGACCCCCTAAAAGATCTCTAATGGGAATGATGGCCCATGCCAAACCTTGCCAAGACAAGGTAGGATAGTCCTTCAAAATTTCCTGCTTCTTGAAAATGGTCTGTCAGATATTCTAGGCCTATAAACCAAAGCTGGATGCCTCAATGTTACAGAAAAACCTTGAGTCCAGGCAGCCAGCTGTTTCTGTCATCATTTCTTACATTTTTTTAGAAGTTGCTTGCCTGCAATTCCTGCTTACTCAGGTAATATTATTTTCCTTCTCAGATCTTTGATGGAGTTGAAGATTAGATAATTATAGTTATAGTTTTTCTTAGTTATGATAAAAGATAAATTACATATAAAACTTTAAACTCACCAAGATAGGATAGATAATTAAATATTTTCTCTAATTTTATCAACTACAAATAGACTAGATATTGTAACTGTAATTCTTACTTGATAACTGTTTTGTTGTATGTAATCTTACTATGTTAAAGTTAAAACTTTCCTTTTTGATTAGACAGAAAAGGGAAAATGTTGGGGGAGTGATCTTTCTGTACACTGTGAATATGTATTCCTCTCATTGGTTAATAATAAAAGCTGTTTGACCAAGAGCCAGGCAAGGTATGGTTAGCAGAACAATCAAACTGAGGACTCAGATGAGGAAGGGCAAAGTCAGCGAGATGCTGGCCAGCCACCAGAGGAGCAATATGTGTTAGATAGCGCATAGGGAAAGCCGCGAGACACATGGCAAAGCACGGATTCATAGAAATGGGTTAATTTAGAAGTAAAATCTAGTTAGTAATAGGCTTGAGGTGTTTGGTCAAGCATTTTGGAATTAATATTAAGCCTCTAAGTGATTATTTAGAAGTGGCTATGGGACAGGAAGGGACAGAGAAACATCCATTTTCAGTCATCCATGGTGACTTTAAAATTCCTGTAACTCTCATCATACTGGAAATTGATCTTTTTTCATATAACCAAGTCATGAGAGAAATATTATAGCACAATTTCATTCCCATAGTAACTGAAGGGAGGGCATGAGGCAGGGAGAACAGTGAAGCTCCTGGTCGTCAATAGAATCCTCTGCTACAAACACATTCAATTGTCACACTACCAGTGGACTAGATGTATCTTATTTCAAAAATATGTTCACTCAAAATGAACCAAGTTTAGTACACAAATGGAAAAACAAAAGCAAAAGTAATTTATCTTCTTAATATCAGTGACCTTGGTGCTGCATTAAGAACCTATGCATGATAGAATGATACAATCATGATGGAAACATAGATTTTAATAAATGATATTCAACATTCAGAGAGTGACACATGTTGGTACTAACACATATAAAACACTAATGCTAGATATAAATTCAAAATGCTGTTGTACGCTGGGAATCCAAATATTTTTGTATTTTCAAGCATATGTTTATGGTCTAAAATTGAGGCAAAAAAGCACCAAAGGAGACAAGTACCTCCCATTTCAGGTGGCATTACAGAAATAACAGTGTTTTATATTCAAAGCCACTATACTTTCAGCAAAAATTGACCAGAGAGAATTGTCTAAATAAGAGTCTCTTTTCTCTCTATCCAAGCACTGAAAATCTTAGAGATGGGCTTCTCTGAGAGGTGGGTAAACATTGAAGGATGTCACAAAATTTTAACGGAGAGTAGGATCACATAATATTCAGAAAATTACCGAAGTATAATGGAGAAGGCTTTACATGTGAAAATGTATGTTGTTTTCAGATTGTGCACATAAATGTTGATTCTTATTTGTAAATTTCACTAATCACACAACTTGTAAATTTAAAAAGAAATCATTTTAATAAGAAACACTGAAATGTGGCATGATGTATATTTATACACACACACACACACACACACACACACACACACATATATATATATATATATATAATGTCTCTACAAAGAAGAGATGGCTGTATATTAATAAGATTTTTGCTCTCCTGAAAATTATCCTCTAATTTTACACCATAAATTAGATAAATTTCTAGCTAAACAATTTCAGTGAACAATAGGCATGAATCTTTAGACTATGCTATATTTTAAGTAAAGCTGGATCTTAGCTGTAATCTTCCTTTAACCTAAAAATATGTTTATAAAATTGGTCTTTAATGACATATAATCTCACATTTATAGTCTATGTAAAGAGAGCTATTGTGTACATATGGTACAATGCCATCTTACAAAACAAAACACTGAGCATCAAGCTTTGTAAAACCTACGACAGTCACTGTCATTCTTCCTGAAGTAAGCAGCTTGTTGCCATGGTGAGAATCTGACTGAGATACAAGTTGCTAGTATTTCAAAATCCTCTATGTACCCAGAACAACTGAACACTCTCAAAGGATTTACCAGCTGCATAAATACATTCTCTGCATGGAATAACCATGCAGTATTTAACAGATGATTCTGTATTCAAAGGTGCCTATTAAAGTTTCATTGTAATTGTGATAATGTAACAGGCCACTTCAGAAGTACAGAATGGAACAAGACTGCAAGAAACATGCATTCAAGAGGGCTAGATGGCATGTAACACATTAGAATTGAGATTCAGTATTAAAGGAAAATATGATGCATGATTCAAGAGAGGTCACAAAATATAACTTGTTCAAAGACTAATAAGATGGTTTGTGTGGAGAGATATGGAAATAAATGTAGATCAGATCAGGGAAGAAAAATGTTCAGGATGTGGGGATTTAAGGATCTGGATGACCTTCGTAAATCAGAATGTGATCCTTTGAGAAGAACTTGGGGATCCAAAAGCTTGAGAACCTCACTGTGCAATCAGCTGAATGCACTCAGAGCAAGATAAGACCATAGGGAGTGGAGCCTTTGGACAAAAATGGAGCCTCATTTTCACAGTCTTGTAGACGCCCAAATATCTGAGCAAATATTGAAAATAGATTATTTGAGCTGTAGGTTTGTTTTATATTTCTTGGACATTATCATTCATAGGTCCTATTTAAGCTGTTTAAGCAGTTTAAGTTGAGTGAAATCTACTGACTCAGGTGCTAAAGGCTGAGAAAGGAACTTGCTTCCTTGAACATATTATAGGTGCTTTACGAAGACTGACAAATAGTGTTTCCTCAGAGCCTGTTCAAAGCCCCCTAATGGTGATGATATGGTGGAGAGGCTGGATCCTTCCAGATGGGACAATATTCCTTTGACAGCTTCTTGTCCATGCTTGACTATCAAAAATAGCCCATGCACCCCTCATCACAAAGCACCTAGCATGCAGTCACTACCTTCGTTGTGTTTTCCTGAATGTGTCCTGTTCACCATAAGAATGGATCTCTGTTCTTTGTAACTCCCTTCTGTGAGATTCACCCAAGAAAATGTAAATATGTCATCAAAATTTCCATAGTCTCTCCTTTCCAGCCCTATTTCTACACAGTGCAAAGTTTTGTCCACTGTGCTCAGCAGCGATTTCTTTCTTAACTGGGCCAACACACATTTCTCCAGTATGGGATCTGAGTGATATCGCAGCCCTGTGCTTTGTTCACACAGCCCTGCTCAGGTCCCTTCTGCCAGTTTAGCAGATCATCTCTACTTCTTAAGTTTTTTCTTCTGATCTTGCCCAATTAATATTTGTAGTTTCTTGCTTTTCTATTTGAACTCTCGTCATGCACCTTTCCATGGATGACCTTCTCTATTGAAGGTTTTGAACTACTGACATGTCTTAGTACTTGAAATTGTATACTTGCCTGTTATTTCTGTTTCCATCACATCGATAGCTCCAAACCAATTATAAAGATTACAAGGTATTTCTTTCATGGTTTTGTCAATAGGCTGCTTCAAGTTCCATTTTGAAAATTTGAGAATTTCACAATGCCTGTACTTTTCTTTTGAACCCAATGAGTCCATTTAGTGCTGCCTGTATGTGTGTGGCTGTAGATCTATCTACCAGGGGTCCTGTCCGTGAAAACTGGGATGTTCTCCCTCTGACAGCAACCAGAAGCTTTCAAAGCTCCTCAGCTTGGGGTGAGACTTTGTGAGAACATCCTTATGACTTGTATTGGCCTGATACTGTGCATGCCATGTGTACATAATCACCAATACTCCAAACAGGTCTTGTGATGTTCACTCTCCATTTTGTATGTGTGGCCACATAACTCTCAGCATTTTAGTTCTGTATATTTGCTAGAACATTTCTCCCTGACACAAGGTAGTAACCACCCTGTGGTCACTTGTCAGCACACAGAGGCTTTACTGTGACATATTCAAATGTTTATGTGATGTTGAAATTCTCTTAATCTCAGTACAGTCTGTATTGCTCCCTCTCCATGTGTCTTCCTAATAAAAACGGTCTCAATATCCTGTTTAGCTAATGACTATTCCCATGCTTTTTCAGCATTTGGACAAATGACTGCCCAAATAATTTCATGATGCACAATATTCTACTTTTTCAAAAATAAAATTAAAAACATGTAGACTCCTGCTTTTATGAGAAGAGAAAATCCAAATATCAAATATGGTGGAAATTGATCAATGTTTAATGAATAGTGTAAACACACACTACTGGTAAAATCCCATTTGTATTGCAGAGAAGATTGTATCTGTACTTCACAAAACATTGCCATATTTGGAAAATTAAATGTTGTAAACAGCTTCCAAATTCTATTATTGGCATTCATACTGTCACTCATTTACACATATCAAAGCATGCCAAGAGAGAAAAGCAGAGTGCAGGGAAAACAAAAGTGACACAGATTTTTTACCTAAGAGAAGTATACTTTTAAAACAGTTTATTTTCCAATTAACAAAGTTTTATTTTTTCTCTATTTTTAATATAAGATGTGCATTTATTCTTCTTGAATTTAATGCATGTATTCAATCCATTTTGATAATATCCACCCCTACTCCTTTCCTCCAATACACCTCCACTCCTTCCAATATATTCCTCTACCAGTTTTATGTCTTCTTATGTTTTGTTCTTTTCCCTTGCTTCTATAACCTACTGAGTCTGACTAGTGCTCCCATTATACCCATAGGCGTAGATAATCCACTGGAACAATGACAAACTACTAGTGTCCACAGCTCCACAGAAAATCAACTCACCTTCCTCCAGTAGTTATCAGTTATCCAATAGTTATCCTCCAATAGCTCTTCAGCTATGGGTGGGACCTCATGACTCCCTCCCCAGTTCATGCTGTAGTTTTTGCTGACAATTTGAAGCAGGTCTTTTGAAGATAATGGCAGCTGCTGTTTGTTCATGACTGCAATGGACATGTCATGTCCAAAAGACAGAATTTCCCAACACTTCTTACCATGCTCTAACCCTTATATTATTTCTGCCCACTCTTCCATGGCATTGCCATTCTCTGAGCTTTGGGAATGGGGACTGATATATATCTATATATATATATATATATAGATAGATAGATAGATAGATAGATAGATAGATAGATAGATAGATAGATATATCCCATTTAAAGCTGATAATTGTGAATCATCATAGAAATAAATAACAAAACAAGGCAATTAATAGGTTATGCATGGAAATTTGTGTTAGCTTATAGAATTTTCATACAAATTTTAAACATATAAAAACATTGATAGGAACTATATGTAAGAAAAATAAGCAAAATTCAGACATTAACAGATAGACTTTATTGCATAGGGGAACAAAAAATCAGTTATAGGATGAATTGTGAATGGGTTATTGCATACTATGCATGAAGAAGTACATAGACTAGAAGAAACAGAAGAAAAGAACTGTGCATGAAATCTATTAGAGAAAAATCTTTGAACACATGAACTATCATTCTGGTAGGAGATGAGGAAGATTTCTACACTTTGAGAAGATGGCATAAGAGCTCTTCATAAGCCAGGTGGCGGTGGCGAATGCCTTTAATCCCAGCACTCAGGAGACAGAGCCAGGCGGATCTCTGTGAGTTTGAGACCAGCCTGGTCTACAGAGCCAGATCCACAACAGGCACCAAAACTGCAAAAAACAAAGAGCTCTTTACAAAGAAAACCTGCAAGAATGGATTTAAAGTTCTCGATAACTCTGAAGCAGTGCAACCTCCATGAAAACTGCTGGAGAAACTTTATAATCAGAGTATGGAAAAACAAAGTAAGGGCATGATTAAGAGCTTCTGGGGATTGGTTTGTTTAGGAGTAAATGGTCAGTCATAATGTAGACATAGGCACAAGCATGAAAGAATGCAGAAAATGCCATGTCTCTACAGAGTGGAAAGGAAGCAAGTACTGATGGAATTATACTTTAAGCAAAGGATCATGTCCTTTGAAAGCTAAGAGCAACTAGATTCATGAAGATGAGCAGAAAGGAGGGTTGGGTATTGATATCCAGCATACCTGTTCTAGTATAAACACTAGGGCTCTAGATGCAAAAGAATGCATCCATGAGAACAGAATGACATAAAGACAGAGAACTGAAAATGGTGACAGCAAAGGGTTCTTGTGTTCTGGAGCTAAAAATATACATAAGATCAAATGCCTGTAATTGCATAACTGTGCTGGCCTGAGTAGAGTTAAAGAATACTAGAGTTGCATATGCAATATTCATTTTTTAAATCATACATGACACAAGGAATCTGATCATCTCTTGTGCCATGAAGCAAGCCTAATTTTATCAACTCACGTGGGCTTTAGACAGAGACTGGTCTCTGAGAGCTGTAGATACACTCTCTAGATGAGTGACAGATTGAAAAGATTTGTAAGAAGGAAAGGAAGCATTCTTTAGCCTTCACCCACAGACTGATGTAGAAGATGAGCTCATGCGTTTCTGTTTCTACTGGTTATGTGGCCTATGCCATACCACTGTCTGCTGTGTGTGTTTTGGGTTTATGTCTGCAGAGCTAAAGATTCTGGCTAGACTATTTGTTCTAAACTAGAGAGCATTATTCTTGAGGGAGGCAGAACTCTACATTCTAGATATTTCAGTGTTTATAACACTTAGGGTATCATAAAGGGGTCCTTTAGCATCAATCAAGGCAAGGAAATGTTCCATTAAAATATCTAGTCTGAAAATTTTTGATAGAAGTTCACTGAATTACATCTGAGAACATACTAATTAGGATCTACAGCGTTTTGAGGGAAACACTGCATTCATTGTATAGTTACAGTCACTAGTCAATTTATATCCTTCACTCTTCAAAAGCTGTTAGGAGAAAGGTAAAAAAAAAAATTACACAAGCAAATAATGAAGGTACCAAGTCATCAACAGAGAGTGAAGAGGGGATGTCTTTTCTATAGTCATTGCCTCTTTTTTACTTTGTTTTTCTACTTTCATTAATACTAAGGATTGAGTAATATGAATTTGTATGCTCACTACATATCCTCCCACCCAGCTACAACCCCAACTGCTATGTATCTTCCTTTAATGTTTTTCTGTCACAGTTACAAAATTTTAAAAAAAATGAGTTATATTTGAATTGGACCAAATGCCATGCAAACAAAGAGCCTGTAACTAGCTACACTTTCTTTGCTTGTAATAGAAATTTTTTCTCTATAGAGATGAACTTGATATGATATACTGGCACAGAATTCTTAGTGAACACATTTGGTCATTTTGACTCTCTGTGCTAGCCACCAGATTTCAAGTTTATAGACTGTCCTCAAAATAAAGGAAGTTTGGAGACAGAAAGAACTTGATTTGACAGTGACTATGCCCTTCTTTTTTCTGGACTGAAAATTTTTAAAATGCATAGGCATGCATTTGCTTTAAAAGACCTGTCAAAACCACTTTGAAAATAAAGGGCAATTAGACAATGACACATCATTATCAGAAAATGCATGAGTGTGTCTATAATGTATTAAATGAATATAATAGAAATAGAATACATGCTGAATATATTCTGATTTAAAAGCATCCACTAGTAGCTGGAGTTATGACTTAGTGATTAAGAGCACCATATTTTCTTCCATTGGACCTGTGTTTAGTTCCCAGTACCTACATGATGGCAAACAACGGTCTGTAAATTCAGTCCTAGGGGATCTGATGCTGCCTTCTGGCCTGCAAAAGCAACAAGCACATGTGTGGTGCACAGACATCTACACAGGCAA
Organism: Peromyscus californicus insignis; assembly: GCF_007827085.1. NCBI lineage: Eukaryota > Metazoa > Chordata > Mammalia > Rodentia > Cricetidae > Peromyscus > Peromyscus californicus. The sequence continues at coordinate 133,729,405 of NW_026294617.1, read as the reverse complement.
AATACTCATATGCATAAAAATAAATAAATGTTTTAATAAAGCATCCACTATATGAAGCATACACGTTTTATTTTATGAAAGTTGATCATGAAAAAATGTTAACTGGCTTTACGTTTGTTATTATTGTCCTCGGGATAACCAATATTAATTTTTCTCTTACTGAATAAACCCCCAAATTCTCTCATAATTAACTGCAAATCTCATATATTTTTAAAGCATTAGTATATACTTGACTAAAATGCATTTAAATTTTTTTAAAGCTTCCCAGGGAACAATGGCCAAATGATTTCATTCTTTTACAAATTAGGTTCAACCATACAGATTCCCTTCTCATTATTCTCAATCCTCACTGAGCCTGCAGGTTTGAGGGAGAAGGTGCCTTAATGAACATGACTTGGTGGCGTTTGATCCCCTCAGTAGAATGCCAACACAGGGGTCTCCTTTGCTTGCCTCAAAGCTTTCAACTCAGAATAAAGGACTCAGAACCTCCAGCCTTACCCTTCACACAGGGTCCTCCCTCATCCAGCCTTGGGTTGTGCTGCAGAAAGGCAACTCTGCGTGCTGAGGGTTTCATTTGGAGAGAATGTGGGCATAGCTGTAAGAAGGGAACTGCATCCCTCTATTCTAGTCCTTTTTCTTTCCCATTTGATTAGGAAAACTTTTTTTTCCACAGCTTATCCATCCAAACTGGTAAATGAAAGAAATGAGTTTACAGCAGATGTCAGTGACGTTATCACGTAAATGTGGACTTACATATGAAATGTTTTGGACTGCACAAGTGTTCCATGGGGGAAATACCTAGTAACTACCTACCAATACAGAAAGGTAGAATGGAAACAGAGCCCATAAATTACATGCATTTCTCTGCATTTTCCATTCCTGGGACCAGAAACAATAACATTTCCTGTGATGAGCACAGAGTCTCAGAAAACACGATTAGTGTGCTCCAAGGCCAAAGCAAACATATACGTCATATGATATGTTGACACCATCATAAAGTTTTACATCTGTCAGATGATGGGTGGGAGATAATTAGAGAGGTCTGAGTGAATTACAGAGGTGAGACTCTGCCATCAAGGCATCCTGGCTGTCTGCCTCAAGGTGCTTGACCCTGGGAATGGACAACAGGAACAGCCAAGCAAGAGCCAGCTATTTCAGAGGGAATAAAATGAAATGAAATGAGCGATACTTATAACTGGGGTTCTGTCAAAGGAGGAATTGCATCCTTTTCATACGTCCAAACAGAGTTGAAATTTAAGCCTCATGACACTTCAGACTGAGTCTGTAATTGAATACAAAGGAACTACAAGTGCACATAAATACACACAAATATGATCACAGAGATGTCTATGTTGCACATATCTCACACAGAAATATTTTCCCTCCATTTTAAAAGTGATGGCTAACAGAAAGCAGGCGTAATTATGTGACAGTATCTCAATAAACTTAAGGAATGATTTCTGACACATAATCAGTTCTCAATGTGTCTGTGGATGTTCTAATTAAATTTTATACAATGGGAAATCAGAAGAAAAGCCTGTGCAATGTCAGGGAACAATGACTCGTTTCTGAATGAGAAAGTGATGTGTGGAGGAAATCGCTTGTCTCTAATGGTCACTGACATTAGTCCTTAGTTTATGAAAAGAGCCTGGGGCCAGCAGAACATTCTGTAGAGCAGGAAGCTGTAGTGTTTCTTGTCTTCGCAATGAATTGCATAAATAATTATCACACTAATGGGAGAGAAAGAATCCTATATTGTAATCAGAGGAATATTTTTTAAGAATTCAACAGTGAACAACTAAAAAAGATACAAGAGCGTATTTTGATAATAACATTCTTTGTATTTTTAGTAAGGACATTGTTTACCATAAGACATATTAAACATACATATATATAGAAAATTGGCTTCCAAACTATTCCAGAACAATAGAAAAATTAGAGTTTGAAGAAAAATATTGTCATTGATACTTAGTTTCACTGCTCAGAATAAATGTGTAGTCTCCACGGCTCACTTTATTTTAAACTGTTGAATATTTTAAAGTTTGCTTTTACAGTTTTTTGTGTGTATATGCAAGTGTAAGTGTATGTTACATGCGTACAAGTGCCAATAAGGGTGGAAAGGAAGTAAGATTTCCCTGGAGCTGGAATTACAGGTGGTTGTGATGTGCAGTGTGTATACTAGAAACAGAACTCGGTCCTCTTGAAGAAAAGCAAATGCTCTTAATTGGTGAGTCATCTTTCCAGTGCATCACATCTGCCTCATAACCATCTATCTATTTAATACCACGTCCACTTAGCAGAAAAAAAATCATAGTGTTTGTCCCCTGGGGCTGTGACCTCTTTAGCCACAGGTTCATGGCTAGAATAACATTGCCAGATATGGGTTTCTTTTCATGCAGTGGATTTTTTTTTTTTTTTTTTTTTTTTTGGTTTTTCGAGACAGGGTTTCTCTGTGTAGCTTTGCGCCTTTCCTGGAACTCACTCTGTAGTCCAGGCTGGCCTCGAACTCACAGAGATCCGCCTGGCTCTGCCTCCCGAGTGCTGGGACTAAAGGCGTGCGCCACCACCACCCGGCCATACAGTGGATTTTAAATACAACCAGGTGATTTGTGCCACTATTGTGTCAGAACTTGCCAGGCCAGTTGTTATTGTATCTCTTGGGCTTCTCATATAAGTAAAACTGATGGTCACTTTTTTCCTCAGCCGTGTGCACAGCACCTCCCAGCAGTATGGAAGCCAGCCAGTAGGAATGAAGTCTTTGGGCCAGTACCAGGCCAGTACCAGCTTGTCTTTTCCATGTTCAGTGGCTCAGGTATGTGAGGTCTTTAGTCAAAAGGGTCTTAACATCAAGTTATGAGTTTTTTGTTTGTTAGTCTGTGGTGTCTATTAGAAGCCTTGTAACATGCATATATGTATATATGTGTATATATGTATAGACATGTATAGCTTCAATATACATACACATTCCACATATATATTCTACACACACACACACACACACACACACACACACACACACATATATATATATATATATATATATATATATATATATATATATAGCTTTCATACATATCTTCCATATACATATATGTGTCTATCTTTTATATATACATGGAAGCCATTTATTATAGGAAGCCTATACTTCCCTGTCTTTTTTAGTATATCTTTGCTGATTTTGATATCAGGGCAATATTGGTTTGGGGAAGGAATTTTAAACTGTTCCTTCATTTTCTGTTTCAAGGAACAATTTGATGAGTATTGGTGTTAGTTTTTTCAAAGTCTGGTAGAATTCTTCACTGAATCCATCAGACTCTGGGCCTTTTGTAGACAGGAGGTTTGAATTACCTTGTCTATCTCACTGGATGTCATGAGCCTATTTCAATCATTTTTTGTTTTGTTTTGTTTTTCAAGACAAGGTTTCTCTGTGTAGCTTTGGTACTTGTCCCGGACTCACTCTGTAGGCCAGGCTGGCCTCAAACTCACTGAGATCCTCCTGGCTCTGCCACCCGAGTGCTGGGATTAAAGGCATGCGCCACCACTGCCCAGCGTTATTTTAATCATTTATTTCATTTTGATTTAGCATTGGTGAGCCATGTATTTCTTTTAGATTTTTTCCAGTTTGGTGGAATATAGTTTTTTTTTTAAGTATGGACTTGCGATTCTCTGAACTTTCTATTCTTGTATGTCCCTTTTTGTGTGCAGTTTTATTAATTGAATTATCTCTCTTTCTCTTCTTTTTCAATTTGGTTCAATATTTTTGTCAGTTCATTCAGCAGAGGTTTCTTTAGTCTCCATGGGTTGGTAAACTTTCTCTAGTGTCTATTGCTGCTGATACCTAGCTTTATTCCATGATGGTTAGATAGAATACAAAATATGGCTTCACCAGAGTAGACCAGTCCAGGCATCTTCTTGACCATTGCCAGTAGTCCAACATGGGGTCATCCTCATGGATTCCTGAAAACTTCCCCAGCACCCTGCTTCTTCCTATTCCCGTAATTTCTTCATTTATCACGGTATCTCTTTCCTTGCTCTCCTACTCTGTCCCTGTTCCAGCTCGACCCTCCCATTTCCTTATGTTCTCATCCCCCATTCTTTGCCCTCCACACTTCCCTCATTCCCAGTTTGCTCATGTAGATCTCATCTATTTCTCTTTTGCTGGGCTGTCTATGTGTCCCTCTTAGGGTCCTCCTTGTTAGCTAGCTTCCCTGGAGCTGTGAGTTGTAGTCTGGTTATCCTTTGCCTTACATCTAGTATCCACTTATGAGTGAATATTCTAATACTGTCATCATGGAGCCTTCATCCAATGACTGATGGAAGCAGATGCAGAGATCCACAGCCTGGAAGCAGATGCAGAGATCCATGGCTGGGCACCAGGCTGAACTCCAGGAATCCAATCGATGAGAGAGAGGAGAGATTCTGTGGACAGGGGACACTGAGATCATGATGGGAAAATGTGCAGAGATGACCAGTCACACTAGTGGAAACCCATGAACTGTGGACTAAAAGCTGTGGAGCCCCCATAGGACTAGACTAGGCCCTCTGGAATGGGAGAGAGTTGTTTAGCTTGAACTGTTTGGGGGGCTCCCAGGCAGGGGGATCGGGATATGTCCCTGGTGCATGGGTGGGCTTTTTGAAGCCCAGTGCCTAGGGTTTGACACTATGCACAGCCTTGATGCAGGGGGGTGGGGCTTGGACCTGCCTCAGCTGAGTGTGCCAGGCTCTGCTGACACCCTATGGGAGATCTTGACTTGGAAAATGTGGGGATGGGGGGTGGGTTGGGGGGGAAGGCTGGGGGGTGGGAAGAGGGAAGAGGGGGGGTCTGTGGTTGGTATGTAAAGTTGTGGGGCGTTTACCCAACCACCCCCACAGTTCCCCAGAGTTTTCTTGAGTGTGAGCAGCAGGAAATATTTGATAGAAGGATTTATTGCGGAGAATATCACGGAGATAAACAGATAGAAAATAAAGGATAGCCTCGAGAGGGCCTGGAACCTATTCCAATGGGCCCTGACTGTCTCTGCCCCAGGGTTTTTATAGAGACGCCAAGGGGTGGAGCAAAAGACCTCCTCCCCCAGCACAGCCAAGTGCAGACCATCCCAGACACCTGCACTTAGGCCCGTGGTCTAATCATCCTCTATGCGGACCTGCTGGGTAAAGCCACGAGGAACCCAAGAATGGGCTCCCACATAAAGTGAATAGAAAATTTCTTAATAATAATAAAAAAAAACTGAAAAGGAAAAAAAAAACAAAAAATAAAATGTGGCTTCAATGTTTCTATAACTATTATGTGGTAATATTTTATTTGTGCTGAAATGTGGTGATATTTTATTTGTGCATTAATAAATAAAGTTTGCCTGGAGATCAGGGGGAAAAGGCCAACCATTATAAGTAAACAAAGAAGTCAGGCAGCACACGCCCTTAATCACTTATCAGGCAGGGTCTCTGTGTATTCAAGGCCACACTAGGGAACAGAGCCAAGCATGGTGACACATGCCTTTAATCCCAGTACCATAGAGACCTGGAGGTCTGTACAGACAGACAGACAGTGACAGAGCTGTACAGAAAGAGGAAGTGAGGTAGCTGGCCTAAGAGCCAAAGAGAGGGCAGAAAAGCAAGGCATATAAGCCTGGGTAGACAGGAAGTCACATAATTTGGAAACTGCAGAGTTGATGAGGTAAGGTTGGCTGGTGGCTTTCCCTATTTCCCTGTTCTCTCTAAGGATTTAACCCAAACTTCTGGCTCTGTGTTTTTTATTTAACAAGACCTTTAAGACTCGAGTTACACAATTGAGCCTTATTTTATGTCCTAATACATGGTCAGTTTTAAAGAAAGTTGCTGCATAGGCTGCTGAGAGGAATATGTATCCTTCAGCATTTGGATGAAATTTTCTATATCATTAGCAGGATTCATTTGATCCATGATGTGATTTAACTTCAGAGTTTCTCTATTTTTCTTAATGACCTGCCTGTTGGTGAGAATGGGTCCTGAAGTCACCCACTATTGCTGTGCTGGGGTTCATCTGTGGATTTCAGATCCAATAGTATTTCTTTTATGAGGTTGGGGGTCCCTTTCTTTGATAGTCCATAATTAGGCTTGTAATATTCTGTTGGGTGTTTCCTGTAGTTAATATGAAGAATTTTACATTCCACCTTCCAGGGAGCACAGCCTTTTCCCAAGCCCACCAGGAAATCTACAGCCACCACACTTGACTTGGAGTCAGAGGACCAGCTGTGTTCCTGTTCCTAGTGCAACCCTACATTCAGGTCACCTAGCTCCATAGCTGGCTACCAAGGATGGATTTCTCTTACTTCTGCATCAGAGAGCTTATTCTGCTGTCACGGTATCTTAGCAAATGAACTGCTGATAAAGCAGCTCCACTGTTCTGCTTTGGATCCATGTGGAAGATGCTGCCATTACTGGGGTCTTGCTGTGTTTGCTTGCCTAACTACGGGTCATCTTTTATGCATGGCAAATCCTAAGACACTGTGATAAGATCATTCCAACCTCCATTTTTCCATGTTATATTATCTGTCTAATTATGAATTAAACTTTATGTAAAACATAATTGCTAGACTGTGGTTTATTGCTTTGATAATTGTCAATGCTTTTAGTTAATTGACCTGAAAACTTTATCTATTGTGATGGATAATATCTGGATAATTATAAATTAATGGGGTGGGCTACAATTTATTTTAATATTTTATATACTCATAAAATACATTACAGAAAAATATTGAAAATAATGGATTTTTAAAGAACATTTACAATTTAGAGATCATTTATGAAAGAAAGGTTTACATTTACATCATTTTATATTTTAATGAATATATACAAATGTAATGTCTAAATAATTCAGAAATAAAGAAATATTTGCAGTAATCTAAATGCATATAGAAATCAGTCAGTGTGCTACAAGCATAGAAGGAACTGATTTCTGACTTCCCATAATGTTTCAGCCACTGTATGTGCTATTCAGTTGCTTATGCCTATGTCAGAAAAACATCTTTCAACTCTAATTAATTTCCTCAATCCATGAAGGATGCTATCTCTTTTTTCTTTTTATAAATACATTTTAGTTGAAATATAATTACATCAATTACTTATTTCTTCCCTCCCACAACCTCCCAGCTAACCTCTCTCAACATCTCCCATGTCCATGTTCTCCCCCAACTCTTACGTTGATTGTCCTTTTTCCTCTGATATTATTGTTGCACAAACGGTGTGTATATATGAACAAATACATGTGTATATGTGTATTATGTGTGTATATGTAATTACTCAGTCTATTTTTATTGTTTGTGTATATGTGGTTTCAAGCTGACCACTTTACATTCGACAACCAGTAAGAAGACTCATCCCCTGCCGGGCGGTGGTGGTGCACACCTTTAATCCCAGCACTCGGGAGGCAGAGCCAGGCAGATCTTCGTGAGTTCGAGGCCAGCCTGGTCTACAGAGCGAGATCCAGGAAAGGCGCAAAGCTACACAGAGAAGACAGGCTAATTCTCCTCCCAGGAGTCATTGGTTGTTTGTAGATCTTTGTCTATGAGTGTAATCTCACAAAAATCTCCCCTTCTGTAGTAACATGTCCATTAATACTGTCATTTTTCCTGTCTTATTTATGCAGCCATTTCTAGGTGAGAATTTTTCACAGCAGACTTCCTGATACTCTGGCTCTTACAATTTTTCCACCCCATCCTCTTCAGTATTCTCTGGGCCATAGATGCAGGAGTTGTGATATGGATGTATCCCTTGTGACTGGGTTCCCCATGATCTGTTGATATCTGCATTGTGAATACTGTGTTTTCAATAGTTATTAAGGCAGAAAATGTGGCTTTTGGCCCATGATGTTGGTCTTAGTAACTACTTAACTACTTATGGAATAAATGAGGCAATAGTTACCAACTTCTGACTTGAAAATCCAAGAAAATCAAGGAACAGAAATGTGACTCTCAAAGAGACTTCCATATCTATTGATGCTCATCTCTTTCAGATTGTGTGGAATCCATCACAGCACATGAGCATAATATTTAACCATTTTTATCTGGACATCAGTGACCATGTGTTCATTTCTCAGTATAGACTTAATATTGACTCGTTGAAAATACCATCATGTTCTCCTGTGTGAGGACCAGAATATCAGAAGTATTTCCAGGGTAGCTTTTACTGCATCACACAGAGGTAGAAGTTCTTCCGAAACTCAGCATTGACTTCACACTTTCTTAATCTGTTTTTTGGCATGTTTGTTGTTACTGAGTTTCTCCCCAGCAGCACACTGATATCAGATTATTACTAAAATACTATTAGAAAGCCACCTTTAGTTGTCATCTGTGTTAGCGCACGAGGCCTTCTTCGGATCATTTAAAGTGTGACAAATGTATGCCTTAGCCACTGCAGAGGAATGCTTTCAGAATGTGCAATACTGTCCAGCATTGTGGCTCAAATTATTCTGATGGCACTTTCCTCACTCATGTGAACTTATAATTCAAAGGGTGTATGTTACATCTTTACAGGAATGAAATTACATGCTTTTTTTTACTTATGAAAAACATTAATCTGGAAAGAAAGATCCAGTGTTACTCTTTGTAGACTCCTCAAACCTCTGTTGGTTTGACAATAGCCTCCTGGAGCCCTTAGGAGCTCATCTGCAGCAACCCACTTTCATACCTATGTTCTCTTGAGAACATCACAGGAATTTGCAAAAGCATGTATCATTGTGGTTGAGAGTAAACACAGAGCTTGTGGACAGAAGACAACCTAATACAAAAAGAAAAGTCTTCTTTGACATCTTGCTACAAATTACAGATGTGTGAACGTTGGAAGACAATTTGTTACAGTTCATTTTTCTCTTTCCAGTAATCAAACTTGGGTTGACAGGACTAGAAATAAGAAATTTCATACACTGAAATCCTCTTACCACCTCACAAAAATTTTACAAACTGAGCCTAAATCGAGGAACCCCACCTGGGAGAATGACAATGCTCTCAGAACATATGGGTCATTAAATCAAAATCTCAAAGCCACTCACATCACCAGGGAGGCTACCTGGAAAACAGGACCCCAAGAAAGACACGGGGATCTCCCAATCACAGAAAAATGGATGAGATCTACATGAACAGCCTGGACATGAGTGGGGGTAATGAAGGGCAAGGGTCGAGGGAAAGAGAGCTTGGGGGAGCGGGAGATCCCAGCTGGATCAAGAACAGAGAGGGAGAACAAGGAATAGGAGACCATGGTAAATGAAGACCACATGAGAATAGGAAGAAGCAAAGTGCTAGAGAGGCCCACAGAAATCCACAAAGATACCCACACAACAGACTGCTGGCAATGGTCGAGAGACAGCCTGAACTGACCTACTCTGGTGATGGGATGGCCAAACACCCTAATTGTTGTGCTAGAAACCTCATCCAACTACTGAGGGATCTGGATGCAGAGATCCATGACAAGGCCCTGGGTGGATCTCTGGGAGTCCAATTAGCGAGAATGAGGAGGGTTTATATGAGCGAGAATTGTTGAGACCAAGGTTGGATAAAGCACAGGGACAAATAGCCAAATGAATGGAAACACATGAACTATGAACCAATGGCTGAGGGGTCCCCACTGGATTAGGCCCTCCGAATGGGTGATACAGTTGATTGGCTTGATCTGTTTGGGAGGCATCCAGGCAGTGGGACCAGATCTTGTGCTCATTGCATGAGTTGGCTGTTTGAATCCTGGGGCCTATGCAGGATCGCTAGGCTCGGCCTGGGAGGAGGGGACTGGACCTACCTGGACTGAGTCTATCAGGCTGATCTCAGTCCTCGGGGGAGGCTTTGCCCGGAGGAGGTGGGAATGGGGAGTGGGCTGGAGGGAAGTGAAGGGAGGGTGGAGGGGGGAGAACAAGGGAATCCGTGGCTGATATGTAGAACTGAATTGTATTGTAAAATAAAATAAAATATAAAACAAAAAAAAAAATCTCAAAGCCAGAAATGGATTATCTTTTTATGACCCTGAGTTAAAGACGTCTAAATGCCTGTAAGTTAGTCACCTAGTATTAAAAATATGAGAAAGAAGCTATGATGTAACATTTATTCTGAAATTCCAAGGTATCTAAACATTATTGCTTTGAAAGCTACATATTAAAGTGATGTTGATGATTAACATAAACAAAATTTATCACTTACTATTTGTTAAGAAAATCCTATTTGTTTTAGCTTTCAAAATTAAAATTGTGACATATTGGATTTTGGATTTTATATTCATTCTATTTATAAATACATTTAACTGTCCTTATTTGAGTAGCAGTATTCTATAGAGTGTCTATGAACACTTTACTAGCAAATAGCAAATGATTATTCCTCTAAGATGTGCAAGCCTAAGCTATTGTGAGGCTCTGGTCACTTTTTAAGTGCAGACCACCTTGGGAACTTTATTGCCCTGTGTCTCTACTTATACACAACTTATTTACTATGAACTGCTAGTTAACATTGAATTCATCACCAACAGCACTGTCAATTGAATCTGAATTGAAGATTATCCAGTCCATGTAATTTTCAAGCTATATATCACCTGTCTTGCGCTAGGAACATGAGGCAGGAAGCTATTCAGGTTACAGTTGCTTCAGTATGATACCACTATAAACGTTGGCCTGGCTAATGGCTAAGTGAGTGACAAGTTGAGGTTCATTCTTGGAAAATACTAAGATTAAGGAAGGTGAGAATTTACTGTCATCAATTCCTCTTGACCTCCTCAGGTGACATGAAATCAACTCTCAGCCTGCCCCACTTGTACACAGGGGAACACACAGTAAGTAAAATACATATAAAATAATAATTTAAAATGTTACTGTGGAAATCACCAATGAAAATCACATATGTGCAACAGGATAGGGAATAAACAGACTTTGTGAAGACTCCAGACTCACATCAGGCAGCTGAGGGAAAGGTGCGGTATGTGGAACTCTCCCCTGCTTGGAATATGACTGGGGTAGTGCACACCATTTTATTGGGCTATGCACATGTCTCCAAATATTCCAGAAAACAACCTCAGGAATTGTTGTAGGTGACACATTTTACTGTACAGGCACATTTTTAAATTTGGTCCTCCTGGTAATGCACTACCACAAGAACCAACATCTTTTGAGATTTGATGAGTGAATTCAGACTTGAGTGACAGCAAAGTGACTACATTTGTCAGATTCTCTCTTAGGCTTATATTTATAGATAAATTTTCCATAGCAACCACTGATGCTATGGAGCAGGAAATGTACAAGGTGTAATGCCTGTTAGCAGTTATATTAACCTCAGACAAATAAATTATATTTTGTTTGAAGATTTATTTCCTTATTTAAATATATATATTGACATCTGATAAGTGTGTGCAAATGACAAGATATGAATGAACATAAACATCCATAAGCAGAGTGGATAGTCATGTTACATTTATCATAGTGTTTAGTCTTTCTAACTTTCTACCAAAGCTAATTGTCTCTGAGGAGATGTAGGGCTTTGTCATTCTGGTATCATGTCATGAAAAGCTTTATTACTACCACAGTTAGCAAGTATGCTTACATTCCATCACCTTATACATGCATATTTCTGTTTCTCCTATTGAGTTAATTAAAATGATAAATCAGTGTAATTCCTTTCAATATTTTGAAACTTTATAAACATGAGTTTCTAGTAGTTATTGGTTGTATCTCCCATCCTGAATATTTATTGTAACAATCTGATACATTTTAATGTGTGTTCTATTTAATGGAATTTTTAAGACATCATTTTACTATAATTTCATGTAGATGTTATTTATTATATAATGTGGTGATTTGGTTTAATGAGCATTTTTGTTTGTTTCCTGGACTTTTGAGTAGACATCATATTGTATTCTAAGCCACATGTCACTGTTGTCACCCTTTGAATTCTCAAGGGTCATTTTAGATAGTCCATGGTAATCTGGTTTCTGGACACATTTCTTCCAATTCTTCTTACTCGTGGATTTTACTTAATACCAGAAGAGTTCCTGACCCAGGCCAGGAGCACAGCAAAGCAAAGTGCCATTGTCTGGGCAGATCTCACAGAATTAATCAGTGTAGCAGATTTATCCACTATTCCACAATTTGGGTCTCACCTAGAAAATGTGCCACTCAGAGAAATAATTCAGATAATCTTCCCCACATATTTGAAAGTTTTATTAAATTATTAAAGATCATATCATTAGAGAAGCAGTGGGCTGAATGAGTCAAGGTAAGAGACAAAGCTCATGCTACTAAATTCTCCCAAGTCTACTCATTCCTCGGGACACATGTGTGATTCACATGGTCAGGCAGCAGATACATACACACATGCACACCTATAAATACACATGAAATCTCTACCCCCCACAGTGCACACTTACATGCACACTTCCACCACACAGTCATCTGCATATACATGTACACCTACACACACATATGCTCGCTTAAACAATACACATACACACACCTATTCTTTTATTTTATTTTTCTTTATTAAGAAATTTTCTACTCACTCCTCATGCTATCCACAGACCCCCCCTCCTGCCTCCTCCCATCCCCCAGCCCTCTTTCCCAAGCCACCCTGCATCCCCACATCCCCCAAATCAAGGTCTCCCATGAGGAGTCAGCAGAGCCCAGCTCACTGAGCCTAGGCAGGTCCAAGTCCCTTCCCACTGCACCAAGGCTGTGCAAGGCATCACACTATAGGCACCGGATTCCCAGAAGCCTACCCATGCACCAGGGACAGATCCTGATCCCCCTGCCTGGGTGCCCCCAAACAGTTCAAGCCAAACAATCATCTTCCATGTCCAGTGGGCCTAGTCCAGTCCCATGGGGGCTCCACAGCCACCAGTCCACAGTTCATGGGTGGATGAGATCCACACACCTATTCTTGTTGCTTAAAATTTGAGCTAAAAAAACAAATGCCAATGCCACTAGGTGATAAGATCTATATCCTAAAGCAAATTGTCACACAGGATCTTTAACAACCCTTCCCATCACTGCCGGTGGCCTGTATAAGAGGTGGACCTGATGCAGAGAAGTCACATGATCACAGTGACAGTATTGGCACAAAGTAGCTACATGTGTCCTAAGGTATTTAAAGAATAGCCAAGGCTCAATGATGGGAGGTGACACATTCAGACTCATGGTGAGAAAGTCCTGCAGATTCAAGGCTTTAGAATAGAGATGAGTATGTCTACCATGAAGGTTATTCAGAAGAAATTTAAACTGATGATGAAAGAATAAGGAAGACTATATAAGCAGAGTAGAAAAGAGAAAGTTTAAAAGGGGTATACACAGAGTTATGGCTGCTGTACAACAAATCAAATAAATCAAAGCAGTCAATATGATAAAGTTCATAAGCAAGGCATTGTTAGAACAGCCAAGAAGAACTTCTGACTTCTTCTAGTCTTATCTTTTTGTTACCCACAGTCCCTAGTCTTACTAGACATATGCTCTTTGATTTCAAAAACCAGGTTTGTATGAATGGCACAAACTTAATTGTTTTTCCATGTGAAAAATGTTCAATAACATAGTCATGGGATGGTCCACATGCATTGTAGAAATGTAGCTTAAATTTTATAATTAAAAATGCTAGGCACCCATGCATATATTATCTTTGGTCATAAACATTTATAAAAAGAGTAGCAGAATGAATTACTTTCCATTGTGGTTATGACAGGCTTCAAAAGACAACTACAAAACTATCTTTACGAACCTGTCACAACACATCATATTAAGAAGCCATGAGATTCTCCCCCACAGCTTTGTGCTGCAGACATTCTGTGATGGTTGTAAAGTTAAGGAGAGGGCTGGGGAACAGACTAGGGTGGACAAGATCATTTTAGTAGAAGCTCATTTTTCAAAGCTTGTGCCTTTTCAGTGTGGGTTAAAAGAGAAGGAAGGACATGTGGAAGAAGAGAGTGGGAAGGAGGGAAGGAGAGAGAATAGATTATAGACACATATATGGACTTCCTGTCTCTCACTGTGCTGAGCATGAGTATAGGGGTAAGTAGGCATGTGTGGGAAGTTTTAGTCATCATGGAGCTATGTTAACAAAAGGAACAAAGACATCACTGGCGACAGGTCCTTACACTTGATTTCCCACATTCCATGAGTCCAAATGAGTTTCTTTTCTTTAAAAATCTATGCTGGTTTATTTCATTATAATAGTTATAAATGAACAGACACACATTTTAATAGATACCTGTATGATCCTGTGCCTTTGTTGAGTGTAGTCTCAGCATTGAATTTCTCGGTTCCATGTTTGGAGATAATGTGGCAATGTTTTTGTGGCTATATTTATAAATTATACTCTGGTCTGTTTATCTACATAGTAGATCTTATTAATAACCCATAGCTGTCCTGATCACTGAGTCTCTATATTTAATTATCAAATAAGATGAAAAATTACCTGTTAAGTTATAACTCTTAAGTAATTTTCAATCCTTTGTATTTCCAAATAAATATTAAAAAAAATAATTTACACCGGGCGGTGGTGGTGCATGCCTTTAATCCCAGCACTTGGGAGGCAGAGGCAGACAGATCTTTGTGAGTTTGAGGCCAGTCTGGTCTACAGAGCGAGATCCAGGAAGGGCGCAAAGCTACACAGAAAAACCCTGTCTCGAAACCCCCCCCCAAAAAAAAAAATAATTTACAACAAAATTTCAGTTTGTTTGTAGGTGTTTTTTAAAGTCTCATCTTACTAATGGGTTAGGGCTCAGATGCATGTCTCTACTTACCTTAGAGTATTTAAATACTTTGGTCACAAAGACAGAGATAGATGGTAGATAGATAGATAGATAGATAGATAGATAGATAGATAGACAGATAGATCGATCGATAGATAGATAGATAGTGGATAGATAGATAGTAGATAGATAGGTAGATGATAGATAGACGATAAATGTATTTAGTATAGAAATTTCTTGCTTTTATGTTCAAAAGAGCCACAGAAATGTATGCATACAATTCACCCTAGATTTACTCAGAGATGAAGAACTTATATTAAGACTTGGTTGCTTGCCTTCAAACTCATCTCTCTAATAACTTTTAATTTTTTGACAATGTTTCCTTTAATCTATTGTTATTTTCATTTCACTTTGCTCTTTGATTTTTAAAAAATGTAGTAGTCTTACAAACATCCCCACCTGTACGGATTCCCATCACTAATGTTTTTTCATCTCCAGGGCTTGAAACTACACTGAGATGATAGAAGACTATTACTGAGCAACACTCAAAACCTTAAGTGAATGCAGATATTTATCAACTTCTTATCTCCTGATTTTTGTCTCACATTTTAACAGTATAGACTCTTTGATAGAAAACACTTTCATTTACTCACTCAAAATGAAAAACTTCAGTGTCTAATAGCTTTGTCTCCTTCAACTGTTAAGTGTTAGGACACAGGTATTATGTTGGTAATTTATTGTCTTGCTGTCCTTTGGCTCATGGTGCTGAGAATTGGGATTTAGAAGTCTCACACAACTCTAACTCTCTTGAATGTGTTGGATAGCTTTATGTCAACTTTACATAAGCTAAAGTCATCTGAGAAGAGGGAATCTCTGCTAAGGAAATGCCTCCATAAGATCCAGCTCTAGGATATTTTCTTTTTCTTTTTCTGTTTTTTTTTTACACTTTCTTAATTAATGATTGATAGCGAAGGGCCCATACCATTGTTAGTGGGGTCATCCCTGGACTTGTGGTCCTTAATTCTATAAAAAAGCAGGCTGAGCAAGCCATGAGGAACAAGCCAGTAAGAAGCACCCCTCCATGGCCTCCACATCAGTTCCTGCCTCCTGATTCCTGCCCTGTTTGAGTTCCTGTCCTGACTTCCTCCAGTTATGCGCAGTGATGTGAAGTGTAAGCCAAATAAGCCCTTTCCTCCCCATACGCATTGCTTTTGGTCATGATTTTTTGTCACTGCAGTAGAAACACTGACTAGAACATTGACCATAACCTTGATTCCTAGTTACTTCTGGCATGTGCTGGTTGTGTCAAATTGTAATACCTTGTGTTGTTCTTGGTAATTTCTTTTGAAATCTCTTGCTTCAAAGGTATTCAATTTTTAAATGTGTAGATTGAAATAATTTACAGATTTTTGAAAAACTTCTGCTACTATATAAAATTTAGATACAGAAATTATAGGCTTTTTTTCTTCTAAATAATGTAACTTCCTATAGGTTGGTTGTTCTTAAGTTCTATTTCTTACCAGTTGTACACTGTTCAATTACCTGTATGTCATTGTATGTAAATATGCCATTCAGAAAGATCTTTTATATACTTTAAAACATTAATACATGATTGTCTATTTAATTATTTTCTATTAAAATTAGTATTTTGGGAATTTTGAGTTTTTCAAATTGTTTTGTTCTTTGAATCACTTATTCTGTTCAGGATATGATAATTAGAGGATCTAAGCATTTTGTCATTTTTACTTTTCTGCTTGTTTCCCTGTAGATAAGAACACTGAAGATGTATCACTCACATGTGTTTGTTTACATATAGCCATGGAACTGACAAGTATTATAGTGTACCTGCATATGTCCAGGACATACTTTATTTATATGTAATCAATTCATATACAGGTCTGTGTTAGAAATATTCATATTATGTTTATATAATATTGGCAAATATGTAGACAGATGATAGATAACAGAGTAACAAAAATTACATGATGCATAAGTAGTAAATTATACATAGAAACATGGTGATAAATGGTAGATAATGCATACATAGTTAGATCCTTTTATAGAACATATAGAGCTGTTAGATATTAGATAAAAGATAGATGATACATAGATAATTGATAGATGGGTCCTAGAAGATAATTTGGCCAAATATGCCGAAGCTCATTAAAATTTCCATATGCTTTGATAATTTTTTCATATATGTGTGAGTTTATTACAACGAAACAATAAAGAATCATAGAAAATTACAAGTGACTTAAATGTTTCCTTAAGGGAGTTTGGGCATGGGATATTTTGTATTACTGCAAACTGATACTATAATTTTGTTTAAATAACATTTACAAAATTGCAAACGTTTTTCTAAGCATGTAATGTCTAGTTGTTCACATTCCTCCTATCAGCACTATTGAGCTGTTAATGAAATTAAAGCATGAAACATTTAAGGACATTCCCTTGGCTCACATGGGCTTTTGTGTTGGAGACAGCAGTAAGTAAGCTCCAAGCCACCTTGTGGTCTATGAGCCTGTGCCTATAACTGCGTCTATTCACCATACTATCAATTGATTTTATTAAAACTTTTTTTTTATTATTTTATTTTGCAATACAATTCAGTTCTACATATCAGCCACGGATTCCCTTGTTCTCCCCCCTCTCGTCCCCCTCTACTTCCCCCCAGCCTACCTCCCATTCCCACCTCCTCCAGGGCAAAACCTCCCCCGCGGACTGAGATCAACCTGGTAGACTCAGTCCAGGCAGGTCCAGTCCCCTCCTCCCAGGCCGAGTCAAGCAACCCTGCATAAGCCCCAGGTTTCAAACAGCCAACTCATGCAATGAGCACAGGACCCGGTCCCACTGCCTGGATGCCTCCCAAACAGATCAAGCCAATCAACTGTCTCACCCATTCAGAGGGCCTGATCCAGTTGGAAGCCCCTCGGCCATTGGTTCATATAAGGTATTATTTTCTTGAGAATATTTAACATTTTATATTATGAACATAAGAACATAAGACAGTATATAATAACAGTGAAATATAAATGTTGATGTGGTATTAAAAAATAAAACTGATGAGGATACATGCCAACATTATCTTTGAATGGTGGACTTATTGAAGATAGTAGAGATGTTTATCCCTTGTTCCTTTGAATTCTCTACAGTAAGAGTGTACTATGAAAGTCATTAAGCAAAAACTGTATCTACATAAATAAAACAAGCAGTCTGTATTTGAACAGGAAATGCAATAAAGTAAATTATTCCAGAACTCTAACTTATTAATGAGACTGGAAACATATAGGCTGTTGTTTTGTTTGCTCATGTGACCTGGTATTCTGCAAAATCCTCATTGGAGGAAGCACAGCTTAGACTAAGATTGGGACAAAAAAAACTCACAAAACAAAAACAAAAACAGAAAACAAACAAACAAAAACAAAAACAAAAAACAGAATAGTCAATCGCATGGGCCTATTTTTTTTTCCAAAGGAAGGAAATGGATGATGCCCAGTCACCTACCAGAGAGAAAAATGGGTAACTAACCTGGTGATTCTTTGTTATTCCATTAGGACCCAGCCCCTACCTGAATTTCTCCTATATCCTGAGCACTGTTTAGGCCCTAATCCTACAGTGAACACATTCATATGAAAGAGGCCCCATGTTCTTTTCAAATTCCACCAATAGAATCTATATTTATGCTTATCACAGATCTTTCCTCTAGGCCCTAGCCCTGAGCTCTGTTTATCAGTAGAACTCATTCTTACTGTAAAAATCACAGGTCACAAGTTCTATGTTTAAAGGTATAAGAGAAGTAAACCATAAGGTCAATCTCTGGAAGGCTCTGACCCAGTGTTTGCAAAGATAGTACTGTCCTGAGTTGCATTCTTCACCTGCTGTTGATCGTATCTCCATAGGCTGTGAGCCTTGTGTATTCTTCAGAAATCAGAGGGTTACACTGGAAAACTTCCATATGGATCTAATAATCAAGTATAGCAGATTGTCTGGGCAGATTCTCTTTGTTAAATATTTATTTATTTTTATTTCATGTGTTTGCCTGTATGTATGCACGTGTATTATGTGCATAGAGTGCCCATATCATGTGTATAGGAGGCCAGAAGAGGGCATTGCATGGCTACAATTAGAGATGGTTATGAGTTGCCATGTGGGTGCTGGGAACTGAACTCAGGTCCTCTCGAAGGGCAGCCAATGTGCTCAATTGCTGAACCATGTCTTCAGCCTCAAGTTTATAGTTTATTGCCTTTATATTCCATTTTTGTATTCTTTATTATCTGTTTATTCTTTTACAATTACACACACACACACACACACACACACACACACACACACACACACACGGTCTTTGTTCTAGGTTCTGGCATCACCCTTCTACTTTTTAATTCACTCTCCCACAAAGTCCCTTCTTAAGGCTTAATCAGATGTGTTTCTATATATGCAATGTCAAAGAGATTAGGAGTGATAACAGAGATTCTTTCTCTGAATTCAAGCGTATAGCAGAAAATACATAAATAACTAAACATATAATGCTGTTGTCTCTGTTATAAAGACAGTCTTGGAGATATGCAGATAGGGTCCTAATATACAAAGTCAATTTTTAAAAACTATTTCAGATTTATAACCACAGAAATATTCTTGGAAATCTTGTCATTTCCTTAATTGACAACAGAAGAAAAACTAGATCATGGATTTATAATTATATGTTTGTACTTTGAGTAATATCATCCATAAACAAGGTATAAATATAAGTTATAGAATAGGAGAAAATCATTGCACAGAATAAATAATAGTACTTCGTAATACTAATTTAAACTCCCTAAAGGAATCTTACAATTTAATGGCAAAATATTTAAATATGCATAGGATTAGAATATATCAAAGAGGATATACACACAAATAATGAGAAATGATCTACATCGATATTCATTTGGAAAAATGCAAATTAAAATCACATGACATGAATTCATATCTAAAGGATAACTTTGAGTTAAACATGTGTTAACACAGTAAAAATAGCAGAGCTATCTTTTACCTAAAGTGTAGAATATCAAGATACGACATCTATACACACACACACACACACACACACACACACACACACACATATATTCTCACATATTTATATAAGTGTTATTCAGCAATGCAAATGAATTAAATCAGTGCTGAGTACAAAGTGGATGATCATTTCTACATCCAGGTGTAATGCTTGGACTCAGTCTTAGGACACTACGGACATGAGTTTGATATATATGATATAATTATTACATTTAAAATTTGGAAATAATGAAATTATTTCCATGTGTTTATATGAGGTTAGCAGTTTGTATAAAGTGATCATTAAGATGTTGCAGTTAATACATCTTAGCTTTTAATAGACTATCTCATTTAATATTATTTAATGAGCCACTAAAATATCTAAGGGTTCATTAGAGTCATCAAATGCTCTGGAAAATGTAGCTGTGAAGTATGTACAGCTAAGGATAGCTCAACACAGTTCACAAGGTCTAAAACATGAATTGTGGGTCAGCCACTCTTGTCCACCAGGATGATCCCTGGAGACAAGACGTCTTATCTCAAATTTCCTCTAATGCTCTTTGAAGGAAACAATCGTCTTTTACCGTTTACACTAGAAGTATATGCAGTAACTATTGGTTATGGACAATGACTGGAGACAGATTTTTTTGTTTTCTGCCTTAGTCTTCTTTTAGTTGGCAAGATGTAAAGAGCAGTAATTTTCTGCATTAAGCAAACTTCTGGGATTTCTCCCTTTTTCACATTGATCAGCATTCCCGGCTGATGTGGTCCCCAGAAGAAGAGCATTACAGTGCATATGGAATCCCACCCTGCCCTTCTGTGGTCAGAAGTAGGCATTTCTCCCAATTTGATCCTGGAAGTATTTCCACAAAGGGATGTGGCTTGTTTATCAGCTGTTCCCTGAGACGGGGGAAGAATTTATTCTTTCATGAACAGAATAACACTGTTGTTGATTTAGAAAGTTCAAAACATACGTGCCAAAAAATGCACATTTTCATTCCTAAAATTAGAGTAATAAAATGCTAATATTCTGTCTATCCCATGTAATATAAGTGCATCAATATTCCTAGAAAGGAGATATGAGTGAGCAAATCCATCTCTTCTTCTGGCCAGGGGCACTATGAAGAATTAATATCTGAATATTTTCCTCTTCAGATGAGAGATGTTAGGACTTCAGTGATAAGAACTGTGCTGCAAAACAGGCTTTATATTCCAGACAGGCTGTATTGTTGGAAATTTGTACTCTTTGAGTCTTAAAATTATTATTTATGTCAAAACTTTTTCTGCCTGCCTTTGATAAATGTCCTAAGTACAATGAGTTACCCTTGCTTTCTTTTTAAAACTTGCTTTGAATGTTTAAAACATTTTTTTTTTTAGTCACAATAGACTTGTTTCTACTTGTGGGGCATAATGTAGCCTGCAGCTTCCTGCAGGCTCTGGGGTACCCTGCAGAGCATCACACAAATGCCATTATAGCTGTGTTGCTTGCTACCCAGGGCTTGTTTACTTCATATTCTCAGCTCCATGTTGTTCACTCCCTAACCACAATGGTAGTTATTTAGCTCCGGTGACTTTTGACACTCCACTAATCCATATCATGTTGTATCTTCAGGTTGAGGTGGTAGCCATCCACTGCTCTCCCAGCTGCTGTGCTGGAAAACAGAGAGACAAGAATGCTGTGGCAGCACTGAGAGCTCAGACAATTATCTATTGGGCCTTGAATGATTTCTAGTCCACTGAAGATGCTGGTGCGTAAGTCCAGACATGGTAGATTAGGACTAGTATTTATGGGTTTTCATGACAGGTGTGGATCCCCTGTGGCTCTGAGTATGGCCATACTCCATTCCGCGTTGGGTCTGTTTTATGAGATAGGTAGGCCAGCCATAAGAATGATTTCCTTTTCCTGCTGGCTAGAATGGTGTTTCTTTCTGGCTATATCACTTATGAGATAAATTCCCCAGCTGTGATAGCAGACGGAGGAGGATAAAATGGTCAAGTCACACTTCCCAGCATGTGGCTTGAGTAACGGAAGATGGCAGAACAGGGAACTCTGAGTGTGCATTGTTCCTGGGTGATTTTCATTCAAGGGAAGAATTGCAGATGGCTTCCAATTGTCTGGACAAAACTCTTCATACACTGGAGGATGGGGCTGCTGGGACTGCAGTCTTGCCACGATAACGCCAGGCCAGATGAATCGCTGCCAGACACTACAAGTGTACTGTAGATTGAAACTAAAATAAATAAACAAATTACCCATAAATCAGAACTGTTTTCAGCCACCACTAACTGATGTGTCTCAGACTGAAGCTGTCCATCTCCTGTGTGAGGCTTACATTAGAAGAATGAATATCCCAGCATTTTTTCCACACATCTGTCAGGTGTGTTGTGACATGGAATGGCTGTTTCACAGCTCGGGATTGGAGGTTTTGCTTTACCCATGTTCCTGGTCTTGGATACTGACTCAAGGAATACTGACCTGTTCCTTGAATGTTGCCAGTCTACTATTGAGAGGTGTGAGTTTAGTTACTCTTTAAAAATAACTGCTTCAGCTGTTGTTCCACTGCACATCAGAAGCTGTCGGCCCACTGCCTGTTCAGCTGCCTTTGAAGAAAGGGGCACTATACTTTTTCTGGATTGCGAAGGCCACTTCAGGGATGGTGCCATATTGTCCTGGCCTCAGAAGATGCCTTTTGATAAAGCCATAACCACACTTGTTTTGGCAAGAATCGGTAGTCTTTTGTTTCATGTCCTGTCTGTCCTGTTTGTCAGCAGTTGATTCGAGGACACTTTGTTGTCCAGTGGCTAACTTTTGCCATAATGAAAGTTAACTCCGTATGCAGTTTCTTCAATGACCATATTCTCACTGAAGTAGATTGGTACTGCCAGGAGCCGACATGTCTCATAATCATAACAAAAAAGAAAAATTTTCTAAGTTATTAAAACATTTTAAATGCCATATTCTGTAGATCTCTGAAGGGTTTGAAGATGACCTGTCTATCTAAAATATATCTGCTCAATTTTGAAAAAAAGCTAATATTACTACAAGTTCTATTATAATGTCTAACTACTAACTTTCATTTCTTTATATCCTAATAGTTGGTAACAATAATATTCAAGGATCAGAAAATTGCATTACATTGTTAAATGAACAGTATAAGTACAATTAGAAATATACATATAGCATTTTCTAACAATATCAATTTCAATATATATAATTTGTACAATCCAATCCAATGTAAAGTTGTTTTTTTCTTTTTCTTTTCTTTCTTTCTTTCTTTTTTAACAAGAACCTTAAATCTAACCTCCTTTGCTGAGCCTTTTTCCTAACCCTTGACAAAAACTTGTAACCAACCCCCTAAACAATGAAAATTATCCCAGACCCAAAACCCATTAAAAGACCAAAAATCACCTGCCCCACATCACCTCTTTGGGAATGTGGGTGTTGTATTCTTAAAATTGCTTCCTGCTGGGTATGGGCGAAGGTATCTTTATCCTGAAAAGAAAAATTTTAGGTTAATTGTCAAATTCTAGGAAAGGTAACTATATCCTTCATTATCCAGTCTGTGTATAATGCCAAAGTTCAGTGTGTATAATGCCAAAGTTCAGGGTTTATCTCAAGTCCTAATTCAAGTAGTCTTTGAAACTGGATCATCTCAGCTAGCACTCTCAAAATTGCTCTGAGCACTTTGTATTTCAAAGCTGATCTGTAGATGATGTTTGTCAGCTTAGTGATATTATTATTGTCCACGTGGACATAATTGTTGTTGTTGTGGGGCCCCATCTTCTTCCTGGAGACTTCAGTTGATGTTAGGCCTGGCCATGATTTCCTACAGAAAACTGATAAGAGACTCGAACACAAAGACATATATATGCAGCTAATTGAGGCCTTTTTTTATAGAACTAGTTAGTATTCTATATGACCATTCATATCTTAACAAAGTTTAAAATGTATATATATATATTAATCTTGTAAATTTTGGTGTAAAATTCATATGAAATGTTTAAAGAATCAGAATAGAATCAAAGAGTTGAGATTAGTAATAGAATAGTCCCTTAATTAATTTGGATTTTCTCCTGTCCCATAGCAGAAGATGGCTCTTTTCTTCTGGCATGATACAGGGAGTTTGCATTTTCCTTTTAACAACATGCTTGAGTTTAAAGAAGGAGAGAGCCATTCTCCAACTCCAAAGTCAGCTTTAAATTTTAATTGAACTGGCACTGTTAGAAGACCAATAGTGTTAAATTTCTTTAGGGAAGAGCAGAAACAAATATTTAGGAAGACTTATAAAATTTTTTAGATGATATACCCATACGCCATTTCACTCTGTTTCCTGGGATAGATGATTTGTCCCTTTTCTTCAGTTGTCTCATTTGTCCAGTGTTCTTCAGATTCCTTAACCTTCATTCTCCTAAAAGACAAAAACAAAAACCTTTCCCCAAGACTAATTTTGGGGATGTTCCTTTTTGGCAACTTATTATCTGATTAAATGAAAAGACATGTGTTACTGGAATAAGTGAGTTTAAATTGTATGTTCATGCTGGTTGATGAACTATCACCTCTTCTAATTAAGAGGTCTCTCTTGTTCAAATCAAACCCTTATCAATTTTGATGGTATCCACAGCTTATCTTCTCCTGTAGAAACAAAAGCAAAATCTCGTCCCCAACGCAACACATATCCTGGTTTCCATTCTGAAGTCAGTACATTGTAGTGGGTAGCCATTCCAGCTTTGTTCTGGAAGTTCCAACCCCCATTGAGACTTCTGCAACTGTCACGCCTACAAGGCGGGGCCAAGGGAGGCACCTGGGGACCCGAGATCTGGATCGGTGGGTGCACGGGAGGTTCCAGGACCCTGGATAGTGGAGGTGGACCAAGCAGAGCTCCAGAGAACACCGCTGGACTGTGATACACCTTCCCCAGACCCCGCGACCTACCTATCCCTTAATTTGTAAGTTACGCCATTAAATAAATCTCCTTTTAACTACGTGGAGTGGCCTTAATAAGTTCACCAATATCTGGCACCCAACATGGGGCATGAACCCACGACCCTGAGATTAAGAGTCTCATGCTACTCTACCCAATCCAGAATGATGCCATGGTAATCATCATCATACTACACTCCTTACCAGAATTTCAGACAATCTTACCCATTACTCTAAGACTTGCTGGAGAACCTACAGTTAGTCTAACTGAGATTTAACTATCTGAGCTTTCTCACAGTACCCAACAGAGATAACATCACCCCCTAAACAGCAGGAAGCAATTCTAAGAAAACGACGCCCCTTCTCCCTTAGGTTTCATAATTCTCAAGGTTATGGATGATGGTTATAGGGTTGGGGGTAGAAGGAAATATTAAACTCAGTATTATAAAAAAAAAGGAAAAGAAGAAATGGAATGGATAGGTATAAGATATTATGGTAGATTATTGTGTATACTAGTAAACAAATTTAGTAAAATAGCAGCCTTAAATAATTTGCACTGTTATGGATTCTTATATGTTGATACAAACGTAAACTATTTTTATATTCCTGTTTAAGATAATTTGTATATTGATACAAATACAGAACTATATTTGTTATAATGTACATATATTTCTACTCTTATTTGAAATATTTGCATATTGTTACAAATGTAAATTTATATCTGTCATACTCTATGTATGTTCTACTTCTGTTTAGGATATTCGGTATATTGATATATATTTAAGATTATTGTCATATTGCATATTGTACTATATACTCCTACCTCTGTTATAACATCTTGTGTATTGTCACAATTTTGAAGTCATCGTTCTTTACCATACACTTGCTTATAGACTGTTTACCTTGTTTACGTGAAGCCTTAGTCCTTAGGTTATTTTGGTAGATAAGACTTATAGATTTATAGTCACCTATGCTTGTCATCTCTATAGTTACGTTAGTTAGGTTATACAGATTTACAGATACATAGGTCAGATGGACAGGTAATCTTCAAACACTTCATAGACCTAGAGAATGGCATTTAAATAACTTAGAATTCTGTTGATGTGAGACACAATTGCTCCTGGCTGCACCAATTTGATCCCGAGAGAATGTTGGGTTTCTAAGACATTTCCATTTGGAAGTTTGTCTTCTTGGCACAAAATGGCCTACTGGGCAAAGAACTGCCCTTGCCTTGACGGCTGACAGTACAAATGCAATGCTATCCTTTCTGGACAAGCGGGACACAAGGAAAGCGACCACTGTACTCTGCCAAGACAGCATAAGATGGTCTTTCAGAATTCCTGCTACTGAAAATGGTCTGTCAGATACTTTAGGCCTGTAGCCAATTTGAATGCACCAACAATGCTGAGAAACATTAGGTGACTGTCCAGGCTGCCAGCTGTCTCGGTCTACTCTCACAAGATTCCCGAAAGTTGCTTGCATCCATCTACCATTCCTCAGGTACCATTATATACCTTCTCAGGTCTTTGATGGGATTGAAGACTAGCAGTTATAGTTACAACTTAGTAGATAGAACATATTAAGTATTAGATTCAGGTTCTTTAGGATAGGATACCTTTTGGAATGATCTTTGTAACATGCCATTTACCTATGCTCTATACTTCTCTGGACTTTAGTATGTGTTTCTTGCTTGATATTGTTTGCATTGGTTGTAGTTCCATCTTATCTAGGTCATTTTCCCTCATTATTCTTGGACAATATTTGATAACCAGTCCTTTGTATATAGTCTTGTATTAGGTTAGAACTTTCTTATTTAGACAAAAAGGAGATATAGTGGGTAGCCATTCCAGCTTTGTTCTGGAAGTTCCAACCCCCATTGAGACTTCTGCAACTGTCACGCCTACAAGGCAGGGACAAGGGAGGTGCCTGGGGACCTGAGATCTGGATCAGTGGGTGCGCGGGAGGTTCCGGGACCGTGGATAGTGGAGGTGGACCAAGCAGAGCTCCAGAGAACACCTCTGGACTGTGATACACCTTCCCCAGACCCCGTGACCTACCTAACCCTTAATTTGTAAGTTACACCATTAAATAAATCTCCTTTTAACTACGTGGAGTGGCCTTAATAATTTCACCAATAGCACATCCTTAAAGTATATAGGCTGATTTAATACTGTAGATTTTTCTACTATCCAATGTCTCTCTGCAGCTGTTGTTCCTTTCTCATTGGCATTGAGAAAATACAAAGTTAATAGAGCACTATGCAGTCTATTTCTGGGGGGTTTTGTTACCCCTTTTTGTTTATTTAGCATATCCTTTAGAGTTCTGTTTGATCTTTCTATAACTGCTTGACCTGTAGGATTATGTGGTATACCTGTAATATGCTTTATATTGTAATAAGCAAAAAAAAAAACTGTTTCATTTTAACACAATCATATGATGGAGCATTGTCAGTTTTGATTTGTGCAGGTTTGCCCATGATGGCCATAACTTCTAGCAAATGAGTGATTCAGATTTTCAGAACTCAAAGCAGTTGCCCATTGAAATCCTGAATAAGTATCGATGGCATGGTGTACATATTTCAATTTTCCAAATTCTGCAAAGCAAAACACGTCCATCTGCCAGATTTCATTCCTCTGAGTACCCTTTGGGTTACATCCTGCTGGTAGTGGAGTTTGATTGTAGAAGGAACAAGTAGGATATTTCTTTACTATTTCTTTGGCTTGTTGCCAGGTTATGGAAAAATCCTTTTTTAAACCTTTACTATTGACATGATGTTTTTTTTATGAAATTCTGAGGCCTCCAGCACATTTCCTGTCAATAATTTATCAATCTCATCATTGCCTTGTGCTAGAGGGCCTGGCAGACCAGTATGGGATAGGATGTGAGTTATATATAAAGGATGACTCCTTTTCCTAATTGTATCTTGTAATTGAATAAATAGTGAAGTTAATTCTGAAGCATCAGGGATAAATTCTTCAGTCTCAATATGTAATACCACTCTTTCAGCATACTGAGAGTCAGTTACTATGTTGAGAGGTTCTGAAAAATACATTAATACCAACAGAATAGCATACAATTCTGATTTTTGAATTGAATTGTAAAGACTTTAAACCACTTTACTTAAATTTTCTGATTTGTAACCTGCCTTTCCTTGTTTGTCGGCATCTGTATAAAATGTACGAACTCCAGATATGGGTTTTTCCTGTACAATTCAAGGCAAGATCCAATCAGCTCTCTTTATAAGATCAATTCTATCGTTTTTGGGATATTTGCTGTTAATTTCTCCCAAAAAATTACTGCAAGCTCTTTGCCAAGGTTCACTTTCTGTCCATAATTTTTCAATGTCCTCCTTAGTTAAAGGTTTGACAATTTCTGCTGGGTCTATTCCTGCTAATTGATGAAATCTTAATTTTCCTTTCCAAATCAAGTCAGAGATTTTTTCCACATAAGTTTTTAATTTTTTATTTGGTTTATTTGGTAAAAATATCCATTCCAATATAATATCTTCCCTTTGCATTAATATTCCTGTAGGAGAATGCCTAGAAGGTAAAATAACCAAAATGCAATCCAGCTTTGGATCAATACGATCCACGTGTCCTTCATGTACTTTTCTACCAAGGTCAATTCTTTCTCAGCTTCAGGTGATAATTCTCTTGCACTATTTAAGTCCTTGTCACCTTCTAAGGTTTTGAACAAATTGTTCAGTTCTTCATTTTTTACCCCAACAATAGTTCTTAGATGAGAAATGTCTCCAAATAATCTTTGAAAGTCATTAAGAGTCTGTAGTCGACCTCTCCTAATTTGCACTTTTTGGGGGTCTAATTTTTTATAGCTCTATTTTATATCCTAAATAATTAATAGAATCTCCTCTTTGTATCTTTTCAGGAGCAATTTGTAATCCCCATCAAGTCAAAATATTCTTTACTTTTTCAAACATTCTTTCTAAAGTATCTGCATTTGAGTCAGCTAGTAAAATATCATCCATATAATGATAAATTATAGATTTAGGAAATTTTTTACATATCACTTCCAATGGCTGTTGTACAAAATATTGGCACAGAGTTGAGCTATTCAACATTCCCTGTGGGAGGACCCTCCATTGAAATCTTTTAACCGGTTGAGAATTATTGTAAGTAGGCACTGTGAAAGCAAATCTTTTTCTGTCTTTTTCTTGTAAAGGTATTGTAAAGAAACAGTCTTTTAAATCAACAACTTTGAAGCCATCCTTTTGGTAACAGAGTAGGCAAAGGAATTCCAGATTGTAGAGAGCCCATTGGCTGCATTACCTTGTTAATTGCTCTAAGGTCTGTTATCATTCTCCATTTACCAGATTTCTTTTTAATAACAAATACAGGAAAATTCCAAGAGCTGGTTGATTCTTCAATATGCTGAGCATTTAACTGTTCTTCTACCAGCTCTTCTAAAGCCTGGAGTTTCTCTGTTGTTAAAGGCCATTGCTGGACCCATACAGGCTTGTCTGTTAACCATTTTAAAGGTAGAGCTGTTGGTGTCTTTGGAAGATCATCAGTTGTTGTGCCCTGTTCTTGTATAATATGGATGGCTGGTGACCACTCATTAGAATAATATCTTCTAGCCGGGCGGTGGTGGCGCACGCCTTTAATCCCAGCACTTGGGAGGCAGAGCCAGGCGGATCTCTGTGAGTTCGAGGCCAGCCTGGTCTCCAAAGCGAGTTCCAGGAAAGGCGCAAAGCTACACAGAGAAACCCTGTCTCGAAAAACCAAAAAAACCAAAAAAAAAAAAAAAAAAAAAAAAAAAAAGAATAATATCTTCTAATATCTCTCTCAGAAACATGTGCTAGTTTGTGATTTGTTTCTGAGATTGGAGGAATGTTAATCTGAGTATTCGATTGTTGCAACAAGTCTCAACCCCACAGGTTCATAGCTATATTAGCCACATATGG
This sequence comes from Peromyscus californicus insignis, assembly GCF_007827085.1. Classification (NCBI taxonomy): domain Eukaryota; kingdom Metazoa; phylum Chordata; class Mammalia; order Rodentia; family Cricetidae; genus Peromyscus; species Peromyscus californicus. The sequence continues at coordinate 133,699,850 of NW_026294617.1, read as the reverse complement.
TTTTAATTTTCCTTTCTGTCCTTCTGGACCTATACATTCAAGCCATCTTGCACTCTGTTTCACTCAAGATAATGTCCCAATTCCTAACAGTTGAAAGTTTACCTCCTAAAGAGGCCAAGTTAGATGCCAAAATTCTGGTGCAATTATGGTAACGTCAGCACCTGTGCCTACCAGACCAGACAACAAAACACCATTTATTTTTATTGTTAATTTTGGTCTTTGTTCATTAATAGAAATTTGCCAAAAAAATTTCTTTATGTTTTTTCCTGAATTTTCTATTCTTTCTTTTTCATCATCCCAACCAGCATGATTTATTCCAATGGGCATTTGGTTATTTAATTGCTCTGAGTAGGGGCTTCCTCTACAACTGCAGGAAAGGTTTGAACTGGATTTGCTATGGGGGCCTGCATGAGGTCCCTCTGGGAGTTTCCCAAAGACCAAGACAAAGGATTACCCTGCCTGTCCCTTGTTGATCTACATCCGTTGGTCCAGTGTTTTCCCTTACCACACCTTCTGCATACTCCAGAAGGAAGGGGCATTCTGTTGCCAGTGTTCCTTGAAGAAACATTGTTTCTAGGAATGACCTGTTTACAGTCCCTTTTCAAATGTCCTTGCTTTCCACATCCAAAACATCTAACATTTCTCAAACCTTTAGAAATTGCTTCTCCTACCCACATATCATCATGGTCATGAGCCTCAACATTAACCGTGTCTCTAATCCAATCTTCCAAGGGTGCAGATCTTGACTTTAATGGCCTGATTATTCTTTTGCATGCTGCATTTGCATTCTCAAAGGCCAAAGATTCGATTATTATCTTACTAGCTTCTGAATCCGGGACCATTCTCTTTACTGCTGAAGCCAGTCTTTGTAAAAATCTGTGAAAGATTCTTTTGGGCCCTGTATAACCTTTGTAAATGACTCAGTTTTTTTTTCCTGGTTCCTCAACTCTGTCCCATGCATTCAAGGCTGCCAATAGACATAGCATTAAGGTTTGGATATCATATAAACATTGTGTTTGTGCTGCAGCATATTGGCCTTCTCCAATAAGCTGATGCTGGAAGACTTGTACTCTTTTATCTCTCCATTGTTTTTCTATGATTTTAGCCTCCTCCTTGAACCATATTTGCCACTGGAGCCTTTGATTGGGTTCCAGAACAGCCTGTGCCAGCTCTCGCCAGTCCTGTGGTATAATCCTATTATATGTTGACCAGGAGTTTAACATTTGCTTTACACATGGGGAATGCATGCCATAAGATACTATTGCTTCCTTAAACCTTTGTAAATCTAACATTTCAACTGGAGCCCAAATATTTTGTGTAGTCATTTGATTAGGCAACTGCTGTATGGTTACCGGATAAATTAAGAGTGACTGTGTGAAAACAGGCTTTCTTTCTGTAACCTTATGATCCAATCTTGAAACAACTTCACTGTTAATTTCTTCTGTCTGAATTTGAATTTCTCTATAATTCGTTTTAACAGGTTTAACAGGTTTTTCTAAAACTTTTATCTTGGCACTTAAATTGACTATCTTTTTAAATAGTAAAATGAGGATAAGAAAAGTAATAAAGCACATAATTCGATCAATATTAATCTTCTCATATAGTTGTTCCATTGTCAGACTGCCTAAAATTTCAAACAAAGCCCAATTTTCTTCCAATGTACACATAAAACGCATTTTTTTTAATGTGGAAAAAAAATTCTCTTTTAAATAGTTTCCTTTAAAATATCTGATATCTTAATTGACTTACCAAGTCTGTGTAGAACAGTAGAAATCCGAGAGAATTTCAAAACAGCCACCTAGTGTCTGAGGTGTGAATCCAGAGAGAGAGAGAGAGAGAGAGAGAGAGAGAGAGAGAGAGAGAGAGAGAGAGAGAGAGAGAGAGAGAGAGAATAGCCACAAGTTCTGGCTAAAAGCTTAAATCCAGCCAGGTGTTCCTGCTTGAGTCAAGTCAAGCCTGGGCTCCGGCTTCCTTAAGTTCCGAACATGTGCATTGGCTTTACAGGCAGGGACCCTGTTTGGCAGGGCAAGCCTGAGTTGTTTGTAGCACCAGCTTTAAGCAAGTAGCTCCAGCTGCATGTAACTGCTTGGGGCTACGGTCAGTCTGGCCTGAGACCAAGCCGACCTATGCCAGAGCTAGGAAGCCGGGCCACCCAGGCGGGAAACCGGACTTGCCTCCAAGCCAAGCCAAGTGGTTTTTAATGGATTCCTGTCATGTTGGGCACCAAATGTAGAAGTAACCAATCATCTTATTAAATAAGAAACACAGAGCCAATACAGAGATAAAAGCCAAGAGGTCAGAGCAATAGCTAAGAGCTAAAAACCTTACCCTTCACTATCATGGTGGTCCTACCTCTCCGAAAGAGACCTACTTCCTGTGTCTGTCTTTTTTTATAGAGTTTCTGTTCTGTCTTCTCATTGGTTGTAAACCCAACCACATGACCTACTAGTCACTGCCTGTCTGTACAGACCTCCAGGTCTTCTATGGTTGGTATTGAGATTAAAGGCATGTGTCCCCTATGCTGGCTGTATCCTTGAACACACAGAGATCTACCTAGCTCTGCCTACCAAGTGCTGGGATTAAAGGTGTGCACCACCACCACCCAGCTTTCACTATGGCTTGCTAATAGCTCTGACCCCAAGGCAACTTTATTTATTAACATATAAATCACATTTCAGTACAAATAAAATATCAGTATACATGCATCACCCCAGGATGATTTTGTCTGAAACAACTTTGGACACCAAATCTTCTGTATACTTAAATTACTACCCCAAGTAAGACACCAGTAGGAATGTACCACAAATTTCAAACACAGCAATATTTATCCCTTTTGAAGAAAGGCAAGACATCATTTTTAAAAATTACTATAACCTCTTAAAGTCTCAGAAAATATGTGTTTAATAGGTTCAGATGAGTCTGTGATTCCTTTTCATCACCCATGGGTCAGAGAGACACATTTTTAATTTGAGAAGGATTGAGCTGAGTGGGCAGTGGCCATCCTCAGCTATCTCTTACACAGTAAAGCCCGGGTCATCCTGTGCAAGCATATGAAGAAAGTATTTGCAGAAAACTGGTTACTTAAGATCTGCTATTAGAAGCATCTCTGTGTTTTCCTGTGAAAGGGAGTCTATTTGAGGTTTGGTAATTCATAAAATCAAACTACAACATGATGATAGTCATAGGAAGCAAATTATGAAGTAAACAGAGGTGAAATGAGACTTGAAGAGATACGTAGTCAAGACTAAACAGTCTGAATTAGAAGCATTGATGAGTATAATTAAAAATGCACAGTATTAAATCTACAGTATGGAGAACTGCCATAATAGCCTTAAGTGTAGGAGAATGAAAAAATGAGACAGGATGACTACAAAAGGAATACAAATCAGAGAATAAATGAAAATTTACTAGTAAGAAAAATGAGGCTGGAGAGATGGCTCTGTAGTTAAGAGCACTGACTGATCTTTCAGAGGACCCAGCTTCAATTCCCAGAATTCACATGGCAGCTCAGAACCTTCTGTCATCCCAATTCTAAAGGATCCAGTGTTCTCCTCTGGCTTCTACAGGCACCAGGCACTACGTACAGACATGATACAGAGATATACATGCAGAAAAAATACCAAGTCACATAAAATTTTTCAAAAGAAAGAAAACTGATGATTCAAATAATAAGAATAAGAGAAGGAAATACATGGAAAAATAATAAAAAATATGATCTATGATATGCCTTCTGAATAGAAAAACTAACATGCATATTTTTCAAAGGCTGAAAAATGAAATTATTAGTAAGTTCTAATTTCAACAATGCGATATGCATGCCATTGATCTGCATGCACTCTCAATTTAATGAAATGATTTCTAATATTCTGGAGGACACAAGTAATTTTCAATCTCTAATTTATCATTGTGGCCTTAGATACCTGTGTAGTTTAAGAACTGTGCGTCATCAAAGTACTATGTGCTGAATGCTCAGGGGAAATTGTGCTCAGACCTTTTTAGACATTTCATCCTCCTTATCCACGGACAGTGACTGACTTTCCAACCTTCAGGAAGCATGCTATCTACACTTATCTTCCAAGGTGATCCAGAAATAAGAGTTTCCCAATTACAGCAGAAGTGAAGGAAAATCATCATAAAAATAAAAAATACATTAATACAAATGTGAAGTTCAAAAGTCAGGTGAGAAGAAATAAAAGGAGGCCTAAATCTCGCCTTTAACAGCACAATGTGTAATACATCTTGAAGACTCAACAATATTTAAATAGATGCATCGAATTCAGAATGCTCTATATGTAATAGTACTTGAGAGAAGTTTTGAAAAACATCAACAATCCTATTTTATACTGCATATATACATGCATACATATGCATATAACTATATATGTGTGTATGTAACTATATATGTGTATATATGACTATATGCATGTATAAATACAGCTATATACATGTGTACATCTATTTACTTGACATACAGCATTTGAAAATAAATTAAGGACACATTATGATGATGTTGTAATGAAATTCCTTTTACTTGAAGGCATATATGTTATGAAATAGCTTTCTACTGAATTAGGATATACAGGTTTAGAGACAGCCAGTAAAACGAAAGCATATAAGTTGTTAAATAGCTTTCTACTAAATTAGGACATATTGGTTTAGAGACAGTCGGTATGAGATGGAACACACTTATTCAGCCGATCTATTTACTTCTGGAAGCATCTACTCATTGTTTATAATACTAAAATAATTCTAAGACTTAATTCCTAGTTGCTTGACTTTGAAATGTCCCTCACAGGGTTGTATGTTTGAAGGCTTGTTCCCTCACTAGTAGTGATGTTTGGTTGAAGGTAGACTTTTTTTTTTAAGAAGTAGACAGGATATAGATGAAAAGATCTGGTCACTGGGATCTATTATCCCTGTCTCCTTCCTGTTTGTGTGCAAAGCAGCCTGTGACAAGCACCTTAGAACACTCCTGCCAATGAAGAGAGCATGGAGCTGACCTACCATGTCTTAAGTACAGAAAACTGAAATACGACAAAACTGTGAGCCATGAACCCATGTTTCTTTCAAATATTTTGTCATGTGGTAAAAAGGGTCTCTGAAACAGTGCTGGTTGTATTGGCTGGCTTCCCTCCTCTTTGTTGTGACCAGACATTTGACAAGAAACAAATTGAGGAGGGGTTGTTTTGATTCAGTGTTTGAGCAAATGCATCCACCCCTGGGGGGGTGGAGATATAAGGCAGCAGGATTGTGAGGAAACTGGCGGCGTTTGACCTCCAGCCAGGACCAGAGATTCTATGCTGGTCCTCAACTCCCTTCCTCTCTTTTTTGTTTTGTTTCCTTTTCTTGTTTATTTATTTTTGTTTGTTTTTATTTTTTGAGAAAGGTTTCCTCTGTGTAGCCATTGCTGTCCTAAAACTGGATTTGTAGATCAGGCTGGCCTCTAACTCACAGAGATCCACCTGTCTCTCCCTCCCAAGTGCTGGGATTAAAGGTGTGTGTTGTGGGAATTTGTTCCATTCCCTAGGGTGTGGCTTTGTCTGCTTATGTGACCCCTTAAGAAGTCCTTTGCTCTCTTGGGTGGCCAGGACCAGATCAAGTGGCTTGGAGCAGCTTGTAGTTGGTCCCCATTTTATACCTTAATAAATGCTTGAGATCCTTTAACAGATTCTCATGGCATCTCACGACAGGTTTGTGTCACCACAGCTGGCTCACTTTTTCTGTTTGATTCATCCCAGGCCCAAGGATCTCTAGACAGTACCCTTCACAGTTGAATCTTCCTAGAAATGTCACTGTGGATAAAAAGAAGTTTATTTCCATGGTGATTCTAAGTGCTAGTAAGTTAAAAGGCTTAGCCACAAACTTGATACTACGGCAGGGCATTGCTGTGGCTAATTCAGACCATGTGGTCTGCAGACAGTGGAACAAATAAACATGGAAACATTGCAGAAGAAAGCTTGGGAAGTTCCAGTATGCTACAAGCAGAAATGACAATTGTTGATTATGGTGGAGACTAGAAAGGTAAGAAAACTTGAAGACACTTGGCTGTAAGAATCTGCTCAAGAGTTGTCAGTGAGGACTGTGCTGGGGAGATGAACCAGCAGCCAATTTTGTTAAATCCTAACAACTTGGCTTTCTTCTGTCTACAAGAAGCTGAATACAAAAGTCATGCATTTGATTTACAGAGGAAACTCCATCATTGCTCTTGGCTCCTTTTAGTGGAGTTTATAGTGAGAATTCTGAGCAAGAAACACAGTAAGATGTGAACATGTGAAGTTCAGCAGAAAGTAGCATTGTGTATGTTTTTACAGAAGCAGACAAGGCGGAGGAAGACAAGATGTCTGTGGGTAATAAAGAGCAGGCAAAGCCTTGTGGGGGCAGGCAGAGGGCTCCAGTGTATAAACCATGAACCCATTTGAAGGATTCTCATAACAGTGTGTTCCCAGTAAGACAGGTATTCCCAGGAACTTTGCTTGTATGGAGTTCCCTGCACAGTCTTTTCCTAAGTTCAGCTGTGCAAATAGACTCCATTGCCTGTCTGATCCAAGGAGGCCAACATGACAGCAAAACTTGTTATTCATATTGTGCTGGTTTTGGAGTTACGTAGAATTCAAGAATAATATAATAGTGAATGCTTGCACCAAGAATCAGTGAAAGCCAGTGAGACTAAGAACTGTGTGATGTTGTCAGATTCCTTGTGAAGAAACATTGCAAAACATATGTCTGAAGCTTGGGAGGTAGAGCTAAGTTGCAGTAGAGAGTACAGAGTGCTGGAGATACCATTCAAGTGGCCTTTTGCCTTACAGGGTGATAGAGGACTGTATAGAGCGAGCAGGGGAATCCTAGCTAGAGTACCTAGGCAATGAGTTTCACCCTTCAGTTTATCATCAATTGAACAAACATTTCTGTTAAATCAAATTTCTATGTGGTTGTTTAATCTACACTGAATTTAGTTATAAAAACAGTGTTCACCGGGTGGTGGTGGCGCAGGCCTTTAATCCCAGCACTCGGGAGGCAGAGCCAGGCAGATCTCTGTGAGTTCGAGGCCAGCCTGGGCTACCAAGTGAGTTACAGGAAAAGGTGCAAAGCTACACAGAGAAACCCTGTCTCGAAAAACCAAAAAAAAAAAAAAAAACAGTGTTCATACTAGTATATTATATCTCATTCACTTGTTTACTGTTAGCTAGAAGTGACATTTACTAAGTAAAGTTATCAGCCGGGCGGTGGTGGCGCACGCCTTTAATCCCAGCACTGGGAGGCAGAGCCAGGCGGATCTCTATGAGTTCGAGGCCAGCCTGGTCTCCAAAGCGAGTTCCAGGAAAGGCGCAAAGCTACACAGAGAAACCCTGTCTCGAAAAACCAAAAAAAAAAAAAAACTAAGTAAAGTTATCAAACCTTTGTGTGTCAAAACACATATAAATTCCTAGAAAAGGTAAAATATCATCTCCCTTTTTCTCATTCTTTCTCTTTGGTGTTTTTATTTAACTTCTATGCCTCCTTTTCTCACTTCCCCAGTGCTGTCTGAGTAATAACTTAGTATATAATTCATCAGATATAAACATCAATATTTCAGACAAAATTTGATAACATGACAACTTATTGAAATACCACCAGCAGGTTGCCCCTCAGACCCTTGGATTTTCTAATTCACAGTCTTGTGATGTTTACAGTACCAGACACCCCTCCTGGAGAAAGAGGCCTCAGATACGTCTTAAAATTGAGACCATGATTGGAAAAAGCACAGGGACAAATAGCCAAACTAGTGGAAACACATGAACTATGAACTATGAACCAATAGCTAAGGAGCCCCCAACTGGATCAGGCCCTCTGGATAAGTGAGACAGTTGATTAACTTGAACTGTTTGGGAGGCATCCAGGCAGTGGGACTGGGACCTGTCCTTAGTAATGGGCTGGCTGTTTGGAACCTGGGGCCTATGCTGGGACACTTTGCTCAGCCTTGGTGTAGGGAGGAGGGGCCTGGACCTGCCTCAACTGAATCTACCAGGCTGAACAGAATCCCCATGGGAGACCTTACCCTGGAGGAGATGGGAACGGGGGGGGGGGGCGTAGATTGGGGGGCAAAGCTGGGGGGTTGGAGGAGAGGTCATATCTGTATCATGTAAGACATAGCCGAGATCCAGGATTGATTAATGTGATATAAGTTTAGAAATGTTAGACAAATCGGGACAAACATAATATTACAGGACTCAATTCATATCACAGAAGCTGAAGCTGGCACAAGTGAATGAATTCCAAATGCCCAGAAGCCATCGCCATTCCCTAGCACTTCTCACCTAGACACAGGGGAAATGATCGCAAATGCTCGTGCATTTAGCAAATACAGAACTCATTAGTGTTGCCCAATAACCATTTATCAACTTCCAGGACCTTTTGGTTTGGGTGGAGCTATATGAATAATTTAGGCAAATTAGTTGAGAATGGAGATAACTCATGTGGTATTTGCCCAGAATATTTGGTTGTTGGCATTGACATCCTCAAGTACCCTTTTACCTGACATTCTTTCTGAGATATTTCAGACAGTGGCTACTTCATTATTCTGGGTCCAGAAGGAAAGACAAATGGAAGCAGAGTCCTTCATCTGTGACAAATACCTTATGCAAGTATTTCTACTGAGAATAGGCCATGTGCAGAAGACATTAGAAAAATATTTGCCAAATGTCATCATTAGTAATTGTTAGGCTGGAAAATTATAGTCTTGTTTTGCTTTCGTGAATTTTATAAATTGTACTTAATAGGTCTAACATACTTTGTATTATAAATCATAGCTTAAGTATATGCATTTTATTAGTATAATTTCAAATGCAGCAACTTGATAAATTGAATAAAAATATGTATATGACATTCATTTATATTATGTGATCTTTTCCTTGTAGGAATTGTCTTTTACCCACTTCTAACCATTTAAATCATTTGATGGGTTGTCAGTGAAGTGACTTCTTCTCCACTGCCGTAGGTAAGAAGAAAATAATATTTTTTCTTGGAACAAAACCACTGTGCATGGGAGGGTGGATGTGGGGAGGGGAGGAGGGAGAGAAGGTGGGAGTACACATTGATTAGGAGCTAGAGTACATGTGAATGAAGACTTAGAAGTTTGTACCCGTGAGCAGGCAAGGAAGTATTCTTCAGCGAAGTCCATGTACTGCCCAGCCTTCTTGCACAGTTCTCAATCTGCTCTGTAACAGTGTTTAACTGTTTAATAGGTGTAGAAATAACCAACCGTCTTATTAAATAAGAAACACAGAGCCAATACAGAGATAAAAGCCAAGAGGTCAGAGCAATTGCTAAGAGCTAAAACCCTTACCCTTCACTATCACGGTGGTCCTACCTCTCCGAAAGAGACCTACTTCCTGTGTGTCTGTCTTTATAAAGACTTTCTGCTCTGCCTTCTCATTGGTTGTAAACCCAACCACATGACCTACTAGTCACTGCCTGTCTGTACAGACCTCCAGGTCTTCTATGGTTGGTATTGAGATTAAAGGCTTATGTCTCCAATGCTGGCTGTATCCTTGAACATACAGAGATCTACCTAGCTCTGTCTACCAAGTGCTGGGATTAAAGGCATGCACCACCACCGCCCAGCTTTCGCTATGACTTGCTAATAGCTCTGACCCCCCAGGCAACTTTATTTATTAACATACAAATAAAATCACATTTCAGTACAAATAAAATATCACCATACATAGGCATGGCTAAACTATACTATGGCAGTCCATCAGCTTTACCTCAATTCCACTAATTTAATAGTTAATCACTTTCTCAATCCCCTGTGTACTTCTTCCAAGAACATCATTACCTTAAAAAACCAGAGTAATATCATGAAAATCATAAAAACATGAAAATGTTGATATACTGGGGATAAGGCTCAACAGGAAGAATAATCTCCATGCATGCATTGAGCTTTGTGTTTTATCTCAAACACTGAATATACTGGGCATGTTGGTGCAAGTCTGTGGGCAGGTGAGTAAGCAAGATTAAAAGTTCAAGTCATTCAATACTACATAGCAAGATTGAGCCCAATTTGGTATGAAGCTCTTACTTAGAAAGTAGATTTAGTACACTTCTACTCTACATTTTGCATTCAAATTCCAACAATATCCAATGTATGTACAGTATTTTCTCCCACAACAGAATTTTATGACTTGTATTGCTTGTTCATATTGTACAATCAGTCTCTAGACTTGTTTATGTGTATACCTTCTACTCTGTAACTTCTGATCAACATTTACCCATTTCCTTATCATTTCTTGACATACCACTTTTATTCTTTAGTTCTCTATTTTCTATTCCACAGATACAGAGTGTGGCACATATTAGAGAACTCCATAATGCATCCAGACACTAAGTACACAATGGGATTAGTCTCCCCAGTAGCATTGCTAGGCAAACAGGAGTTCTACATGGAAATAATTGGACCTTTATATCAGTGAAATAAAATGAGCTCAAAGTAGATGAAAGAATTGTATATCATACCCCAAACTGTAAAACTTCTGTTAAATTAGTGCAAAAGTACTTTTGCATGGTTGAAATGTACTATTTTATGTAAGGAAACATTATTAATAAATGTTATATATCACTTAAATGAATGTTTCTTGCTTTATTTTTGCTAATGATTTATTCCTTACTGCTTATTTTATCTTTATTTTGTACTATGGAAATTGTTTTAGACAAAATACAAATATGAACTTATTAGAATTTAAAATGAGTTTTCATTCAGCAGAGACAACTCATGGCATCAATGATGCATTTAGTCCAGGAACTGCTAATGAGTTCACAGTACAGTGGCTGTACAGCAGATTTGGTGGTTTCTGCTGGTCCAAGTCACCACAGATGTCTGAATCAGAACAACAGCTTCATATGTGAATACTATGGTCAGGAGATCCATGAGATACACCAGAAACTGTACTATCTGAGGCTTGCATATCAACAGAAAGGACTCGTTTCTTCTTGGGGATAAATCCCTTCTAATAACCAGTATTGAAAAAGTTGAATGAATTGAGGCACAGAGTTTTGCCTCATCACCATATTCACCTGACTTCTTACTGACTGACTACCATTTCTTCAATCATCTTGATGACGTTATGGAGAGCAAACACTCTCACAATCAGCATGGTGCAGAATATACTTTGTAAAAGTCCATTAAATTCTATAGTGCAGATTTATATAGTATGAGAATAAACATTCTCATATATATATATTCTCATTTATACACTATGAGAATATGCTGAGTGTAATGGTTCCTAATGTGATTGGTAAAGATATGTTTGAGCCTAGTTATAATAATTTGAATTCCACAGTCCAAAACTGCTTAACATAAAAGAGTGCAAGAAGAAAACATCTTCTGGATACTGACCTTGGTAGAAGCCAGAACCAGGAGGGAGCTACAAATAAACAGGATAATAGAAAATTAAAACCACTGTACAGTAAAGAGACAATTAGATGAAGTAGCAGCTAAAAGAGTGGGATAAAATAGCCATGCAGTGGTTCCACTCACCTTTAATCCCAGCACTTTGGAGGCAGAGGCAGGGGGTGAGTTTGAGGCAAGTCTGGTCTACAAAGTGAGTTCCAGTATAGCCAGAGCTTTTCCAAAAGAAGAGAAAAAAAGTAGGATAAAATATTTAAAATGTTTATGTTTCATAATATAAGAATATTCAAAATTTGAAAAAAACTGTTTAAATCAGTAGTACAAACTGATAATTTGATGTAAGGAGGGGTAAAATATTCAAATTGACATTTTCTCTCAAAGGTCATCACAATTGCCTACAAATATAGGAAATGCCTTTTCAATATGATTAATTATCAAGGATTGATATACATACAAATCACTATCAGATACCAACTCAGACTCTATAGGGTTATTATGAATGTCAGAAGACAAGTGTTGGGAATGTAAAGAAAAGAGATTGTTGTAGCTGGTGTTGGCAATGAAGATACTTGAATAAATTAAAGTAGGTTTTCCCCTTGTCTTAACACACCTCTGTCAGGACATGTGTGTGTAGAGATGAATTCACCATGCTGTAAAGATATCTGATTTCTCACATTTGTGAGAACAAACCCCCAGTCCCCAAGTTCCTGGAAACATTCTGAGTGTTGGCAAAGAAAGAAGGGAAGTATTGGGACTGGAAAAGGAAATATCCACATGCATAAAGATTGAAGACATTGTGCAAAGCAAAATATGCGGTACACAAAGGAGAAGGATGTATTTATATGCGGAAGCCAAAAGTAAACACAAATAATCTCATTTAGAAAACTAAAGAAGCATCCAGAAGAATATTTAGTCAAATACTTGGGCTCCAATGCATATTAATGTGCTGTCTAACACTAGCTCTATTATTCCCAGATGACTAAATTAGGGGCACCATCACTAAAGTATACCAAAGGAAAATTCATCCTTAGGAAGAATCTGAATGTCAGGGTTATCATACATGGCAGCTTGTGAACTCCTGAATACATCTTCTCACCTTGACAAGAAAGGGAAACAGACTCCTTAGAGCTGAGCTCACTATAACCATAGATATTTAAGTAAAAGTTTACCTCCTTGTAGATATGTCAGCATAATGAATACATGGTGGATCTGCAGGTCAAAATTCAGGATTATATAGAAATACAAAGAACATGGTTACAAATGTCCTGGTCAGAGTCTCTCAACCTAATTCCACAGTAAATTGTGGAGGAATGATATTGTCCTCAACTCTCAGCACCGTTCACAATCTTAATCTCTGGGATCTGTCATGTAACTCTGCTGTTAGGCAGAGAGCACTCCAGAGAATGTCTGCTTTGGAAACAAGTGGCTTAGTAATTCTTTCATTATATAAGATGTTGGCATTTCTCTCAAAGAACAGATCATAAATTCATTTAATTTTGTGTTTAACATGTTTTCCTATTATTCCTTGGCAACATCCACATATTCTGTGTCCTCTTAAAGTAATAGCTTTGAAGAAACGGTATGCTGTGACTAGTCTATAGAAGTATCAGTATAACAAAGCAGAGGCCACCACCGAGTCTGAGAATTAAAACACAATATGCTTCTGTGTCTACTGATTTAAAAAGCAACAGGTCAGTAGTTGCCAATCATTAAAAAATAAACCATAAAGCACAGCACCCTGCCAGACCACTGTGGAAAAATTATTACAAACAAATTGAAAGGAGCAGAAGATAGACTATGGGTAGCAATAACACAGTAACTTCAATACAACCAGAAAAAGCCTTTGGATTAACTCAACCATGCTAATGCATTTTATTAAATTTCATTTTCACAAAAAATTAGGTTGTACACTAAAGACATTCTTTCCACATATAACAATATACACTACTTCTATTTCCACCATGGATCGATCCCATCTGTACTCTGCATTCAGGCTTTGAAGAAAGTGTCATAGCTGATGCTACTATTTTAGTTGACAATGGGTTGCTCCCATTCATTGTCTCGCCCATCATGCCATATCTGTTTTGTGCTTATCTCTAAATCTTACCTTTCTCCTGTGTCTTCACCATTTTATACCTCAAAGCCTAATGACTATTTTCCTGTTACAGCTCTCCACATAGGTTGCCATAGAGTGGCAATAATAGAATGAGATGCAGAGATACAATGAAGATGATGTCATATTATACATATCAGCATTATGTTCCTGCATTCCTCACTGTTAAGATAAAGAAAAGCTATATGTCTCTCACTTTCTCTGATGAAGTCAGTGCTTTGTAGTTAAAAGTTTTCTTCAGTCCCCCCGGCCCACAGTCCTGCATTCCTCTGGTCCCACCTATCCCCGCAGTCCCATAGCTGCTTATAAAAATAATCACTCAGAGGCTTAACATTATTTACAAACTGTATGGCCTATGGCGGGCCTCTTTCTAGCTATCTTTTATATTTTAAATTAACCCATTTCTATAAATCTATGCTTTGCCATGTGTTTTGTGGCTTTACCGTCTGCTGGCATGTTGCTCCTTGGGTGGCAGGCTGGTGTCTCTCCAAACATTTTCTCTTTCCTGTCTCTCTCCTTGGATTTCCCTCCTGCCTCTAAGCTGCCCTGCCATAGGCCAAAGCAACTTATTTATTAACCAATGGGAACAACATATATTCACAGCGTACAGAAAGACATCCCCAGCCATACTCCTCCTATGTGGAGTGTGCAATGCCCAGGATAAAATGAGGACTCAAGAGAGTCATGTTTTTTCCACTCCCTACCTATGTAATGCAATTCAGTTTAGCTCTCAGTATTTCTTGTTTGCAAGATTTATTTTATAATTTATTTATGTGTATGTCTGTGTATATATACACATGTGTGCAGGAACCACAGCAGCAAGGGGTATCAAGTTCCTTAACATGGAGCTACATGTGGTTGTGAGCCACTTGATTGGTATTGAACTCAAAGGTCCTCTGCAAGAGCAGTACAAACCCTTAAGCACTGATCTAAGTCACCAACCCTTCTTGGTATTTCTTAAGCCAACCATTTTATTATATTACTTTTATCTCTAATATCGCAATCTATGAATTAGATATTTTGTTTATATTTTACCCTAATGAATTATCTTGAATTAATTTTGCCGGATTCTGCAATAACTTAACTAGGTTGTATACCAAATTTAGTTTCTTTGGGCAATCTACTGCCTAGTTTAAATGAAAAATTCACTTGTGTGTGTGTGTGTGTGTGTGTGTGTGTGTGTGTGTGTGTGTGTGTGTAGCTGGAGTTAAAGCTAGTTGTGAGCTGGCTGATATGGGTGCTGGGGATTGAATCCAGTTTCTTTTTTTTTTTTTTTTTTTTTTACAAAGATAAAATTTTGGTTTATTTTGCCTCACAATTTCAGAGGTTTAAATCTGTGATTGATTCCCTTTAGCTTTGTGTCTATGGTGACATCAGGGAAGGGAGCACAGGGTGGAACAAAACCATTTGACTCATGGCTGGGAAGGAAGAAAGGGAGTTGGGAAGGTGCTGCAACCTTACCATCCATTTTGACCCAGTCCACTCACTAACCTCACCTTTAAAGGTGCTACCACCTCCCAATAGCCCCAATCCTTTAACAAGTGGGCCTTTGGAAGATATTCTAGATCTAACATCAACCTTGATGTAACCATTATACATCATACATATATACACATAATATTTGTTACCCTGTGAACTTGTACAATTAAAATGTTAAAAAAATAAACAACATGATTCATTTTTTTAATTTTTCTATTATCCCCTTTCATTGAACATAGATTCTTTACTCATGTAATATATCCTGATTACAGTTTCCCCTCCCTCTGCTCTTCCCAGTTCCTCCCTACCTCCCCTCCCCTCTGGATCCACTGCCTTTCTGTCTCTCATTATAAAAGAACAGGCTTCTAAGAGGTAACAATGAAACATGATCAAATAAAATATAATAAGATAAAGCAAAAATTATTATATCAAAATTAGACACAGCAACCCAACAGGATAAAGAGTCCCAAGAGCAGACAAAAATCTCAGAGACCCCTTCGTTCTCATAGTCAGGAGCCAAATAAAAACACTAAGCTAAAAACCTTGATATATTCATAGGACCTGGTGCAGACCTATGCAGGCCCGTGTTTGCTGCTTCAGTCTTTGTGAATTCATATGCACTTTGCTTAGTTGATCCAGAGGGCCTTGTTGTCCTGGTGTCCTCCATACACTCTGGCTTTCACACTATTTCTGCCTCCTCTTCCTTGTGATTCCTTGAGCTCTGCAGAGAGGGATTTGATGGAGACCTCCAGTTTAGATTCTTTCTCCACAAAAATGTCTGGCAGTGGGTCTTTCGTAGTTGGAGTTTTCTCCAGTCCCACTCAGGTTCAAGTAAACACACAGAGACTTATATTACTTATAAACTGTATGGCCATGGCAGGCTTCTTGCTATCTATCTCTTATATCTTAAATTAATCCATTTCTATAAATCTATACTTTGCCACGTGGCTCATGGCTGACTGGTATCTTTATATCTTACTTCTTTTTTTTTTTTTTTGCCTGTTTTAATATTGAATGCTTTTATTTTTATTTTTTTTCTGAAAATAGATCCATATCTATCACCGTGCACAAAACTTAAGTCCAAGTGGATCAAGGACCTCAACATAAATCCAGCTACTCTGAACCTGCTAGAAGAGAAAGTAGGAAGTAGTCTTGAACGCATTGGCATTGGAGACTACTTCCTAAATAGAACACCAGTAGCACAGACTCTGAGAGAAACAATCAATCAATGGGACCTTTTGAAACTGAGAAGCTTTTGTAGAGCAAAGGATACGGTCAACAAGGCAAAGCGACAGCCTACAGAATGGGAAAAGATCTTCACCAACCCCACATCTGACAGAGGACTGATATCCAGAATATATAAGGAACTCAAGAAATTAGACATCAAAATGCCCAACAGTCCAATTAAGAAATGGGCTATAGAACTAAACAGAGAATTCTCAACAGAGGAAACTCAAATGGCCGAAAGACATTTAAGGAATTGCTCATCATCCCTAATCATCAGGGAAATGCAAATCAAAACAACTCTGAGATACCACCTTACGCCTGTCAGAATGGCTAAGATCAAAAACACTGAAGACACCTTATGCTGGAGAGGATGTGGAGCTAGGGGAACTCTCCTCCACTGCTGGTGGGAATGCAAGCTTGTACAACCACTTTGGAAATCAATATGGCGCTTTCTTAGAAAATTGGGAATCAATCTCCCCCAAGATCCAGCTATACCACTCTTGGGCATATACCCAAGAAATGCTCAACCACACCATAAGAGCACTTGTTCAGCTATGTTCATATCAGCATTGTTTGTAATAGCCAGAACATGGAAACAACCCAGATGCCCTTCAACTGAAGAATGGATAAACAAAATGTGGTACATATACACAATGGAATACTACTCAGCAGAAAAAAACAATGGCATCATGAGGTTTGCAGACAAATGGATGGATCTAGAAAAAATCATCCTGAGTGAGGTAACCCAGACTCAGAAAGACAAACATGGTATGTACTCACTCATAGCAGGATACTAGACATGAAACAAGGATGAATTGTCTGCTACTCACATCACCAGGGAGGCTACCCGGAAAACAGGACCCCAAGAAAGACACAGGGATCGCCCAATGACAGAGAAATGGAATGAGATCTACATGAACAGCCTGGACATGAGTGGGGGTAATGAAAGGCGAGGGTCGAGGGAAAGAGAGCTTGGGGGAGCAGGAGATCCCAGCTGGATCAACAACAGAGAGGGAGAACAAGGAATAGGAGACCATGGTAAATGAAGACCACATGAGAACAGGAAGAAGCAAAGTGCTAGAGAGGCCCACAGAAATCCACAAAAATACCCACACAACAGACTGCCGGCAATGGTCGAGAGACAGCCCGAACTGGCCTACTCTGGTGATGGGATGGCCAAACACCCTAATTGTTGTGCTAGAAACCTCATCCAACTACTGAGGGATCTGGATGCAGAGATCCATGACTAGGCCCTGGGTGGATCTCTGGGAGTCCAATCAACGAGAATGAGGAGGGTGTATATGAGCGAGAATTGTTGAGACCAAGGTTGGATAAAGCACAGGGACAAATAGCCAAATGAATGGAAACACATGAACTATGAACCAATGGCTGAGGGGTCCACACTGGATCAGGCCCTCCGAATGGGTGAGACAGTTGATTGGCTTGATCTGTTTGGGAGGCATCCAGGCAGTGGGACCAGATCTTGTGCTCATTGCATGAGTTGGCTGTTTGAAACCTGGGGCCTATGCAGGATTGTTTGGCTTGGCCTGGGAGGAGGGGACTAGACCTACCTGGACTGAGTCTACCAGGTTGACCTCAGTCTGTGGGGAAGGCTTTGCCCTGGAGGAGATGGGAATGGGGGGGGGGGTGCGTTGGGGGGAAGGTGAGGGGGACGGGAGGGGGGAGAACAAGGGAATCCGTGACCGATATGTAGAACTGAATTGTATTGCAAAATAAATTAAAATAAATTTAAAAAAAATAAAAATAAAAATGAATCCAGTTTCTATAAGAGCATCAATTACTCGTAAGCAAGGAGCCCTGTCTCCAGCCCCTCCATTGCTTAGTATAAATAGAAAATTTGCTACTTGTGTGAATATGAGGTTTTAGAAGTGTTTATATATCTCTTCATTCACAAAGCATGGGCACATTAACCCATGTACATGTAAGTTGATTGCAAAGGACCTTTTGTAATAAAATATGAGAAACACGAGAAACATGTCTGCTGTGGGATGTTCTGTATGGCAAATGTGTTGCTAATTAGTCAATAAATAAAACACTGATTGGCCATTGGCTAGGCAGGAAGTGTAGGCGGGACAAGGAGGAGAATAGAGCTGGGAAGTGGAAGGCTGAGTCAGAGAGACACTATCAGCCGCCATGATGACAAACAGCATGTGAAGATGCCGGTAAGCCACGAGCCACGTGGCAAGGTATAGATTAATGGAAATGGATTAATTTAAGCTGTAAGAACAGTTAGCAAGAAGCCTGCCACAGCCATACAGTTTGCAACCAATATAAGTCTCTGTGTTTACTTGGTTGGGTCTGAGGGGCTTTGGGACTGGCAGGTGAGAGAGATTTGTCCTGACTGTGGGCCAGGCAGGAAAACTTAAGCTACACATGTCGTCAGAGAATTTTTTTCTCTGTTATTCAACCTGTATTCTCCTTAAAATGAAAACCACATGAAGTTAAAAGATAGCCTTAATTAAAGTGGATATTATTATTTTGAAAACAAATAAAGCATACATGATACAATTTTAAAAATTCTCCATGGAAATAAGTTATTGTTTTTTAAAAAATACAGTTATTATTTCATACCCACTTCTAGACATCAAATTTAATCACATTTGTTTAATTCATTTAAGAATAATACTGAGATGAAAACTATACAAATAGAATAAAACTTCTTTAGACATTTTCTATGGTCAGTAAAATCATGTTTAAAAATATGTCAAAAGAAAATCCTTACACTTCTTAGCAAAGCCTAAAAATTTTTTTAGAAATCTTTTCTAACATCCTGAGATTTATTTCATAGGATATTGTAACCCCATATTCATATTCTACAACACACGGCAGGGACTGCAGGACCCACCACTCACTATCATGTTTCTATATCTGGCATCTTCAGCGGCACTAGCATTTGTGGTGTCATGAAGTTGTACTGAGAATAGAATAATTTTCAGTTGGAAGAGAATCATGCATGTAGTGTACATCTGGCTAGAATTCAACATCCATATGCAGAGCACTAAAAGTTTTCAAGTGTTTGATTGATGTCTACCACTTGCCCACAGTTAAGGAAGGGTGTAGAAATGCATAAACGAAAGTTTATAGGCGCCATGCTGCTGTCTCCCAAGGAAGACAAAATCTTGGATCAGAAGGTGATTTCTAGAAACCCTAGAGTAGCAACTTCATGAGAAACTCAGTGGTGATGCCATTAAGATAGAGGTCTAGGCAGAAGACAGGGTTTCTCTTCTTTGTGTAATGAGAAATATTCATTCCTGTAGTGACTTGATGAGTGTCTACTTCAAGTTGGCGATGGGTGATTCCTTAGATTTGGGCTCAGAGAAGTACTAACTGGATGATGGAAATATAGTCCCAGGAAACAAATAAAAAATGAAGGTGTGCCAGTTCTTTTGGCGCAGGCCAGTAGGATTTGCTGAAGGAGGCAGAGGCAGGTGGATCTGGAGTTCGAGGACAGCCTGGGATACACATTTAAAAAAATGAAGGTGTGTGTTAGGTGTAACTAAAAGAGGAATGAAGTCACAGTGCAGGTAGAATTTTACACTAAAAAATTGTGTGTTTCACATAGCACAACCTGAGTACTGTTGGTCAATGTCAGGAACTTAATAGATATTTAACACATTTTATTCACATAATAAGATAAAGTTTCTTTGAAGATATTAACTCATTAATTCTATGTAGATATCCACAAACCATTGAAAGGAAAAATTACAGATTTATATACATGATAGTTTATTTACATTCACATACATAGAAATATCCAATACGGATTTTACTGAGTGGAACAGGATAACAAAGAAAAGGAGCTCAGTGGTTTGCTTTTCCTTTGGTTGTGGTGTAAAAGTTGAAATGAAGTCATTTGCTTTGCAAGTCAGATGCCTTTAATTGCATGCTATAAAGCATCTGATAATGTTCCTGATATTTTATTAGATAAAATATGAAGGAAGTGAAATAGAATGATGGGTTCTGAGGTGTTATGGACATGTGTTCAGATGTGTGATTAGATTTTTCATAATTATTTATTGTATTAGTGCAAAAATGGTATGTTTTATTATGACATTTGCATTCATATGAGCCACTATACATGGGATCACCCCTCCCTACTTCTCTGTCCACTGCTTGCTGCCCCATAGCCTTCTTTCTCTCTTTCTATTATTCAAGTTATCTAATTCCTGCTAAAGAGGGACAGTAGGCATATTCATACTAACGCATAATTTGATATTTTGTTAGTTTGAGGGAAGAAAATAATTACAGGCTGAACCTAAAGAAACTTCAAACTCAAAATACCAAGATTTCAAATTTCCTTCAAAGACAGTAAGTTTACTGTCAGGCACCCACATGCATTTATTTTCTGTACTTTACAAACAGTTTTAAAATTAAAGTATGTTCTAAGATCTCTGCTAAAGCTTATTACTAGCTTATTATTTTAGCTGGAGAGAGCGATGATGGAGACTTCTCTCAAGTCTGATCTCCTGTCTCTAGGTTATTAGAGCAAGGTGGAGAAAAATAAGCTGGGCATTTTCACTGTCAAAGCAGTTGCTTAACTATAATTTTGTGGTTGGGTAATTCAAGAGTGGATTAGGCTCAAAACTCCTGATTTCTGCCACTTGCTCTTCAAAGTGCTGAAGAGCGTGGAAGAGCGGCTGGATACACCACGTGCATTTTAACAGCAGTGCGGGGTGAACAACCACCTGCAGGTAGCCTCCTTATTGAGATTCTCCTCAGCTCCACAGCCCTGTTTAAACTGCACAAATCACAGAGCCATGGATGTTTGTGTGGAAGGACGTTTGCTTCTCCAGCATTTATTGACCACGGAGGATTCCCAGTTGGGTCTGGACAAACGTAAACTCAGGCTTGTGTCTCTGCAGGTGCCACACAGCAACCTCCAGGGCTCCTGGGCTTGTGTGTAGTCTGCCTCTTGCTTCACGAGCCTCTCCCAGGAGAAGATTTCTTTAGTGTACTCAGACAGTTTGCAGAGTAAGGCAATAAAATGCTTAAGTTAACATTATTAGGGAAATGCAAACACCGTTTTGATAGATGTCATGAATACACTGAAAGTACAGGCTCTGTTGTAATGGAACAGCTGGCTACTTACTTATTTTAAAAGAGCAGGGATACTGAAGGCAGGGTCTTTTATCTCTTTCTTTCGGCAGTCAAATCTAGAGATGTCCCCAGAGAACCAGTGCACTTGCTTAGATAAAAGGAATAACCTATGGTGTGATTAATAGATATTTAGAACTTAAGTGTAAGTTCTACATCAATAAAGTCATTTTTTAGACTAACTTTGATACCTGGCCCATCTAGTTCTTTAATGGAACTAATTATTTACAAATGCAATCATTTTCATGTCGTATTTCATTATAATATTAATATGCACATTCACACCTGTTTTATGAAGCTTTTCAAAATTTAGTTATCAGAAGGATGCTTTTATTTTTTTCTCACGTTTTCACTTTAGTTCTTATGGTTGAGCTGCCCTATTTTTGATGCTTTATCAATTTCCCTCGGAAAGACCTTATAACAATAATTACTTTTGGAAATTTTTAAAACAATTTTAAGCATTCGTTATTGTTACTCTTTTGAAAATTAGATGCAAATATCAATGGTGGGTAAATGGGATTCTGAATTTCTTTCATAGGATGCAGCTAGAACTGTGTTGTTTATAGTGCTTAGAGATGAGTCCAGGGCCAGTTTTCTTGCTGGAGGATACCTGGCATTCCTTCCCTCCAAAAACAGCTGACAAAAGGTAGAAGGCTTATCTGGGCTTGGGCTTGTGCTCGTTTTTCTTTTCCTAAAACTAGACAATGAGGAGCCCAGACGTAAGTTCTCCTTTTCATTAGATGGAAATAGACACAAAGGAAGCAATTCAAAGCTCCGTGAGACCTCAAGGCAGAGGTGATGTCTCTCCACTTGGCTTCTATAAGTCTTCATTCTTTCTTTTGTTGGTCAGCAACACAATCTTCAGATAGCATTCTCTGTACAGATAATCTTATTGGCTGCTCCTATGAATCCTACTGGACCAGAGCTGTCCAAACCAGTGAAAACCATTATAGGACAGAAACTGTTTTATTTTCCTTTGAGAGGGCTGATCATCAGGAAATAGAAGAAGCCGAAGAAGCCATCTTGACAGCTTTCACTGCTACGCATTGCTGTGGATATCGTTCTGTATAAATAAAATGCTGATTGGCCAGTAGCTAGGCAGGAAGTGTAGGCAGGACAAGCAGAGAAGAGAACTCTGGGAACAGGAAGGCTGAGTCAGGAGACACCAGCCTGCCATCCCGGAAGCAGCATGTAAAGGCAACAGGTAAAGCCACAGAACATGTGGCAACATATAGATTAACAGAAATGGGCTGAGTTTAAATGTAAGAGCTAGTCAGCGGTAAGCCTGAGCTAATGGCCAAGCAGTTTAAATAATATAAGCTTCTAAGTGATTATTTTATAAGTGGTTGCAGGGGTCCATGGTGCTGGGCAGGACTGGAGAAAACTTCAGCTACAATGCATTTTGCTAGAATTAGGAAATCTGAAGACAGAGTGATGCTCCTGAATCTGTAACTTTACCTTAGTCAACGTTCCTTTGATAAAGTTAAACTACTGATTTCTCCAAAACATATATAACATACCTTTTACCTGGCCAGACAACATTCACCACAGGTGCAAAAAAGGAGCCCAAATGTAACACTGCTGCACCTGTGGACTGCTGGGTTTGTAGTCTTTGCTTAAAATTCTTTATAGGCATTTGGGTTACAATGAATACTGTTAACTCTTTGATAATTTCATACAATGTATTTTTTAACATATTCACCATTCCCTACTTGCTCCCAAATTTATCCCCCGTTCCCTAACCACCCAACTTCCTATCCTCATTTTTTTTAAACCAGTCAAGTCCAATTTGTGCTGGCCACACACTCTTTTGTGTGCCCTTCTACTGAAGTTTAGTTGACCTACCATGGATCATAGCTTAAAGAAAAGTGACCCTCCATCTTTCAGCACTTACATGTTGATAATATCTCCTCAGCTGGGGGCGGGGCTCCACACCTGTCTCCCTCTTCTTGATGGATTATGTTTGACTGACTTGTGCAGGTTTGTGCATGCTGTCAGCCCTGCTGTAGGTTCATATGACCTTATTGTGTCATGAAAACACCATTTGTGGTCATTCATTGTTTGTGGCTCTTACTATTTCCTCTCTTTCTCCCCTCATGACCTTTGACAGTACTGAAAGACAGCAAAATGGATTTTTTTTAAATTCTAACTTGTTTGATGAATTATTGATATTTATTTACTGCATTGAAAATTTAACACCATAATTTTGGAATACATGATTTCATATCGTTTTGTAAATTTTCATTGTAGTAGAGTGCTAGTACAGTGACAAATATAGAGTTAAGTCTTCGAAAACTGAGATGATAGAAAATCCCCTGGTTATAAACATTCTACCATTTATTTTTACACAATAGAAGAACACGTTCTTGAGTAGGTCAAATGGCTTTTTCAATAGTTTGAATGTGTCCCTTCCAAAGTCAGATGTTGTCCACATGTTGTGTGATTGCAAGAAGTATGACATTAAAAGTTAAGTAGGATACTGGGTGTCACATGTGTTTAATCTCAGCACTTTAGAGACTGAAGCAAGTGGTTTTCTGTGAGCAGGAGGCCAGCCTTGTCTAAAGAGCAAGTTCCATGCTGACAAGGAATACATAGGGGGATTCTGTCTCAGTAGAAAAACTAGTTAATCAGGTATGAGGGTCCCAGGAATGAAGTGAAGACCCTCCACTCTCTGCCCTCCAACAGGTTGGAATGCAGTGCTGCCCCCTGCAGCAGATGCAGGAACATGAGAGTTCAGACAAAGTGTGAACCTCTGACATCACGATCTTAGAAAGCCAGCTTTTAGAAAGGCAAGAAAATAAATAAATTCCTTCTTTTCACAGATTACCATGTCTTAGGTATTCTTAAGATCATAATGATAAAAGGATGGCTGCAACCTGGGTTGCTAGGAACAGTGTGGGCCAGTATGGCTATGTTCTAGACATGGTTTTTAACATAATGATTCCAAGAAAGATCTTATTCTCATTATAACAGCTATATCATAACTGTGGATAACTTTGAGATCTTCTTAAAACTGGTACCTTTAAAAATAAATGTTATTGACTGTGTTTTTGGCAGCTTTGCACATGTTTATAGCTTCAATAGTAGTTCCTATTCCTTGTATTTAAGGCTGAGTCCAGTTTCCTCTTCAAAAACCTGTAGCATGAACACATCCACCACACACTTCTACCAGATTAGACTCACACCATCCAACAGACTGCAATAGTCAACTGAGTTTTGTGGTGGTATTTTACTTGTACTGAAATGTGATTTTAATTGTATGTTAATAAATAAAGTTGTCTGGGGGTCAGAGCTATTAGAGCCATAGCAAGTGCATGGTGGCGGTGGCGCACGCCTTTAAGGACCTGGAGGGCGGTACATTCAGGCAGTGACGAGGCAGTCACATGTTTGGGTTTACAACCAATGAGAAGGCAGAACAGCTAGACTATATAAAGACACACACAGGAAGTAGGGCCCTTTTTCGGAGAGCTCTCTTGGCTGAAGAGGATCCCTGAATCAGGAAGGGTGAGGCTCTTAGCTCTGACCTCTTGCCTTTCTTCTCTGAATCGGCTCTGTGTTTCTTATTTAATAAGACCGTTGGTTACATCTACAGAGTTTCCTTGTCATGTAGTCAACAGTTCACCATCATTAATACACAGTTGATATACTGATATCTAAACAGTGAAAGTATCTGTACAAGTTAATGGAAATGCAAACTGGGTGTGCTAATGAACTCCTGCAACTAGAGGTGACTCACACACCCACATTTGATCTTAGACTGGGCAACATAGCAATAACATACCATAACATTTTTGAAAAGAAAAAGAAAATTCACAATGATAGAAAATTAAGAGCCAATAATTTTTGTTAGTGCTTTACTTGATTAGAAAGAAAGATTATCTAAAGGAATATATTAATTGATTTATCGTATTCTTAACACAACAAAAAGAACTCAAAACTTGGAAATAAAAATTAACCTTCGTATTTTTTTCTATGTATGTATGTATGTATGTATGTATGTATCTATCTATCTATCTATCTATCTCTATATATATTCACATGCACATATTATAAAATGCATGTACTTTTCATGTATTTTATATGTACTTTTCATTTTTAATCTCACTCTTGCAATAGAGATGGTGAGAAATTCTGCTCAGAAATGACACACCCCATGCTCTATATCCTTAGCTAATTACTCTCCAAAGATGTCATTTTCCAACAGAGGATGTATAATGACTAAGACAACATTATAAATGTGTTGTTATGTATGTGAACTCCACATTGTAGCAGCATCATACAGAAGTTAATATAATAGAAAGCAATTCCAATAGCTATGCTCATGTTAACCCTAGCAAAATAGTTTCCTCTATTTCAAAGTCAATGATAGATTGCAGAGATAGCCCAATAATATTGTGTTTCAAAAATTCAGTATAAAAAAATCAGATCTTCTGAACCTTATTATAAAAGGTATGAAATGGGTGATAAACTCAAATAACAGGTTTGGAAAATAAATTAAAGATTAAATGGATAAATAAACAGTCCCTCTGATAGCACAGCAGACCTGATTGCATCTTTCAGAGATGACTATTGCTGCTGACCTTTGTAATGACCTCTCAGGACCAAGGTAACAGTGTGATAACTGATAGACACATATATAACCAAGTTGGAGAAGATGAGTTTAAAGGATGCCACAGAGGTCTTCTACTGTGATCTCATAAAACATCTGCCAGAAATAAAGGTCTGCCAAATAAATGCATGTAGAAGAAATGTCATAAAATAAAAATAGGGTGTAGAGTTAGGAAATGAGAAACCATTTAATGTCTTAGTCTCCTGTGCTCTATATTAGTCTCCCTCAAAGGAAAGTGAGTCCATTGTTTTAGTCCCTTCCTAAGTGCAGATATAAGAGGGAAACAGGTAAAGACATCGGCAAGAGTTAAGGATAGACCTTCAAAGATATAGTCTATAAAACAACAGCACTTGAATCCATTTAATGCCTTCTGTCCTCTCCTAAAGACAAAACCTTCATATTTGTGATATATCCTGTAACAAATGAAATGAGGAAATTCAGATGCTGTTGGCTTTGTATCTTGTACAAGTGGTAAGCAAGATCTGGGATTCCAAAACCCAACTTCTATGATTATACACCTTTTCATGTTGTTCTATGTTCTTTACAGTTTTGCTTTGCTAGATTGTATTTTTAACTCTACTTTGAAAGGCTGAATAGAAGGGAGACTTCCCGACTTTCCAGGGGTAAATATGTTCTATTTAGAACCAGCTCCTGCCTAATCTCTATGGAATAAGTTGTGTTGACTAACATCATCCTATAATCTCCTAAAATAAGAGAAAAAGAGCCTTTCATGTTGTCCTCTTGCTGTAGCTACTGATCTGTGCTCTTGGGGTATGGCAGCCAGCTGTTGAATGTGGCTCAGCAGATGCCCAAATTCTACAGGGTGCTAGAAGGAATAATGTTGATTTCTTAAGTTGAAATTGTCAATATATGAAATGCATTTGGTACGATGGGGTGTGAGATTGGATTTACCTTGATAACATTTGTTATATAGCTTCAGAAGAAACCATAATTTGTGTGGAGAAACACTGAGGACTCACAGGTTTGATCATTTCTACAATGAAATCATAGGTTTAAACACTTTGATTAAATAATAGCTATGAGTAGAATCAACTTTGGGCTGTTATTTCAGAGTAAGCTCTGATTAGGAAATTAACAAATGTGGGATGAAAGACAACAGCTTCATTGGCACAAAGTATATGAAAAGTTAACAGCAAATTCAGAATTTGTTTGACATTTCCTGTACTTATCCATTAACAAAATGTATCCCCTAGATTGTGATGGCTAATCTTAGTTGTTCACTTGATACATTTGAGCATAGGGAACCACAATTGAAGAATTTTCTTCATCAAACTGCTCTGTGCGAATGCTTGTGGGACACTTTTTAACTGATAATCAATGTTGTGGGGCCCAGCCCATTACAAGCAATACTACCTCTGGGAAGATGGTCCTAGTTTAGAAAACAGGTTGAGCAAGCCAATAACCAGTGTCCCTCCATGGCTCAGCTCATGCATCAGCTCCTGCCTCCAGGTTCCTCCTTGAGTCCCTTCACTGATAAGTTATAAACCAAATAATCTTTTCCTCCTCAAATTGCTTTTGGCCACAACAACTGAGAATCAACTGTTGCAATATGGTTTAGCTTTCAAAAGATATAATATGCAATAAAAAATTATAGAAGAAGTAGAGGGATCAATCAATGCTTATTGATTCCATTATGCACTGGGTCAGCAACAAGGAATTTGATATGTAGTTTCTTGTTCATCTCTTGAGAATACAACATTGCTTTTCCTCATGATAATTATACTCACTTTGCTGGGAGACTCCTCTTCAGAAGGTGTGTGTGACACCTAGAGAAACACAAATAGTGTGAATGAAGTTTGTGAGGCAGAGTGAGTCTCAGTTTTTCTCTGTGTAGAGGGTAGAAAGGGTAGAAACAAGCTTTAGATGATATGACTAAAATTGTCTGAGAACAGGATAGACAGTTATGCCTGGAGAAAGACCACATTGATATTTCAGAGCAGGTTTTGAATTTTTGCTGAGCACTGACATATGTGTTTGAGAGCACAAGCTACAAAGACCAGACAGGCTCCACCAGAAACCAAGAAGATGAAAACATAATAAAGAACTGAAGCTCACATGTGGCCAAAAATACTTTGTTTTCCTATCAGACAGAGAAAATGGGGCTTCTAGACCCCAAGCATGAGCTAGAGACTCAAAAGCACATTGTCACTGTAGATCCTTTCTGTAAGAGCCATGGAAAGGCAGTACTGAGGTGAGGGCTCTGATGAACACCTGCTAAAAAATTTTCAAAAAATATCAAGGGGATTATAATTGGAAGATATTTAACTACATGACAGAAAGGAAAAAAAAATGTCCACACAAGCTAAAGGGATGGGACAGAGTTCATCAATCAATAAAGTGTATGCTTTGTACCCAATTAAAAATGACCAAGTATGAAAAGAAAAATTGCGTAGCAGGAGAAAGATCAATCAATAGAAACTTCTACACAAGCAATAACGGAGAGTAGGAAATCAATAGACATGACCCTTAGAATTGCTGTTTTAAATATTTCTATCATAAGAAAGTAAAGGGAAGTACAAACATAAATGGGGAAGGAAAAGATTGTTTATAAACCCACATTGAAGCAGAAAATGGAGGAAATACAGTGAAGAAAACTAAGAGATTAGTAAATACTAACAACCTGTAAAATCAATGTAGAAATATCATAAAAACAACAGTGAAAATTGAACAGAGCTTCATAAGAAAAGACCCTCAAACCCGCTATGTGCATAATTAGGCTGTCAAACAAGAAAAGTAAAAAGATGATAGAAAAATAGCATATAAACAATGGAAATATATTGTTTTCTGATTACATTTATCTATTTATTTAGATACAGGACTTAGTAAGTAGTAAGTAGTCTAACTCAGGCTGGCCTTCAACTCATAGCAAATGTCCTTCCTCATTCCCCCAAATCCCAGGAGTATGGCTGTGAGTCACCAAATCCAATGGCCTTGTTTGAACATCTGTATTTATAACTAGAAGTGCCAGAGCATGGTGAAGAACTTCAGGGTGTGTTAGAGGGTTCATTACAGGTGAGGAGACAGGCTGAAGACTAAGTTGATGGTGAGGGTAGTGAAGTGCTTACTGTAAGCCAGAGGACCTACGGACTCAGCTTCAAAACCTGGGCTTGAGACTAATTCAATGATGTCACTGGGTCATATCAAGCGGATAGTGCTGGGATTGAGTAACAGTATGGACCAGCCACTCAGCTACATAACATGTTTCAGACCACCCTAGGCTACAACAGCCCCTCACCTAAATAAATAAATAAATAAATAAATAAATAAATAAAAATAAAAACAAAAAAGTCAACAAAACAAGACAGATTATTGTGTTGATGTGATGATCCGACTGCTCATCAGCCATACTCTAGGCAATTTAGGCCTCATTCTCATGTTATTCTTCATAATTGCACACTAAATCTGTTCATTTATGTGACCTCTCTCCACACTCAGCTCCTTGGTGAGCTTGAACCAGTTCACTTTGTCTAAAGTGCCAATGCCTTACTCTTATTTCATATTCCAGCTTCTTGTATTTTTTTATTCTTGTCAGTAGTTTTCACTATCTATTTCTTTCCAGGGGATTAGTTAAGGGATTTGGAGCTGATCAAGAAAAAAATATGACTACCAGAGGCAATACCATATAATTGATTTATTTGGGCTGTTTACAGACAGGTTTGAATAAAAAGGAAAGTTCCCAGCAACAAGAGTCTGCTTAGAGACAAAGGCTGACATCACTCCACAGAAGGAGCAGGAAAAGGAATGGGTAGGGAGAGAGACCAGTCACAGCCTGGATTGCACATCTGTATGATGCTTTTTAGCCTCTCTGGGTCAGAAGTTTCCTCTGTATCTAGAGGCGCTTAAAGTAAAAGACTGAGTCTTATCAGTGGCAGGAGAGATGCCAGCTGAGATTATGTGAGTGTGCAAGAAGATGTACATAAATTTTAGTTTTGTTTCAGAGGTGTCTTAAGTTAACAAATCCCAGACTATAGCAATGATAGCAGCAGCCCAGATACCATCAAAGAGATGTGACCCTGGTTTCATATGCAACAGATATTTCTGCATCTCAAGTTCCTGGTTACTTTTCCAACAATGAGGCTAATTAGAATACAAGCCAAACAAGGCTTGTTTACTTTGTTCACTATTGAATTTTTGTATCTTAGTATTATTGCTAACATACTTTTTATTGATTCTTTGAGAATTTTTTCATCATGCACCCAGTCCTTCCATGTCTGCCCTCTACCCTTGTAGCCTCCCTCACTAAAGAAAGAAAACAAGAAAAATAATAAAAACAAACCCACTCTGCTCCTCTGTAGATGTAACCAACCTTCTTATTAAATAAGAAACACAGAACCAATGCAAAGAAGAAAGCCAAGAGGTCAGAGCTAAGAACTAAAACCTCACCCTTCCTCCTGCGGTGGTCCTACCTCTCCGAACCAAGGCTACTTTCTGTGTTAAAGTCCTTATATAGAATTTCTGTTCTACCTTCTCATTGGTTGTAAACCCAACCACATGACTGCCTCGTCACGGCCTGTCTGTATAGACCTCCAGGTTTTCCATGATTGGTATTGAGATTAAAGGCATGTGTATTCAATACTGGCTGTATCCCTGAACACACAGAGACTTACCCAGCTCTGCCTACCAAGTGCTGGGATTACAAGCGTACACCACCACTGCCCTGCTTTCCTATGGCTTGCTAATAGCTCTGACCCCGGGCAACTTTATTTATTAACATACAAATAACATTTTAATACAAATAAAATATCACCATACTCCTCTGTCTTGCCAACCTCTCCATCACATATTTGCTGGTCCTAGTGGTGTTAGGAACTGTGATATGTCACCCAGTCTACCCTTTGGCCCAAGCAGCTTTATTTACAGCTGTTCATTGCAATGAGTTGTCGGTCTAGTTCAGAGCCTCTGGTTTCTGCTACACCATCAATACTGGAGCTCTACCAAAACTCCTCTCAGATGTCCTGCTGTTACCCAGAGTCATGGAGATCCTATTCTATGGTTCTGCAGGACCGGTCCCTTCATGCACACTGGCAGGTCATAGATGGGGTAGAAGTTGGGGTGGGCCAACTCAGAACCCTGGGTGTGGGCCTGGGTAGTAGCCGAGTTAGTCAGTCCAGGCCTCCAACAGGAACACCTCCTCAGGCAACCAGCTCTCCCATGCCAAGCTATCAAAGCCAGCATTCTTGTGCCCTCTACACCACAGGCACTGCCTCACTACAGCCAGCAAGGGGCAGGATCAGCTTCCTCAAGTGTGGAGGCCAGTGAGTGGCTGGGCCTGCTCTCCCATGAAGGTCAGGACCAGCTCTCCTATGGCCACTGAGGGATGGGGTCAGCTGTCCCACACCTATGCCAGGGGAGCCAGCTCTCTAGCTATAGTAGCCATGGAGATGTGGGGCTGGATCTCCCAGGGCCAGCAAGGGGTGGGATTAGCTTAGCACAGCCCTTGGATATCAACATGGCTTTCGGCAGCAGTCTAGACCATGGGCCTTCCACGTGGTCTTTGAGGTAACACAGGCCACAGACATCAACACAGACCCTGGCTGCAGTAGGGAGCAGCACAGGGCCACAGATATTATGTGGCCCCGGGTGGCGGTGCAGACCCCCTCACATCAGCCTGTTCTTCATCGCAATCCTATCCCCATTTCTGACTCTCTTCACAGCACACAAACTACTCAGCTTCTCTTTCTATCCAGTTTCTCCACAAGACAGTTGCTCATTGTGGTGGCACCAGGCTGTCTTCCACCCACCCATGCTGCATAGAGACAGGAGGTATTTTAGTATTTTGCCATGTACCAAGCAGGTGTTTAATAAATAATATTTATTACATTGAATAAGAAGTTTGTCTTATGAATGGGCAATGTAACTCAGCCCTTACACGTGGGGGTAGGGGAGAAGTTGTTTAATCAAAGGAATTAAATAAGGAGATGCTGGTTAAAAGTTATGAATATTTAAAGTAACATGGCCATTGTGGTATAATTTTAAAGCATTTAGCTATATATATTTTTTGTTTCCATAAAAACAAATCCATTCTTATAATAATGTCATAAAATATGATCAAAAGCATTGTAAGAACATACGAAATACTCATATAATAAACAAAAATTTTATATTTTTAAAGCTGAAGGTATAACAATAAATGTTCCTGGCATAAGCCTGCTCAAAATAATACACATAAGCCTATTGGTGAAAACACAGCTCAGCACGGGACTTATGAGTGGGCCCAAACCTGGCCCGGTGGCCTTGAGGTAGTTCAGCATCTACTCTAGTGTGGCTGTCATGGGAATGTCCCTCCTGCTATGAACAACTGGAAAAATATTTAATTGAAAAAAGTGTTAATTTCACATACTATTCTTAGTGAGGAAAAAAGCCAACAAGAAAAGATCCCATGAACTAGGTGTTCACTGTTCCATTTATGTGAAATTCCAGAAAAGGAATACAACTTCAATTAAGATATTTTGGGAGACTGACTGCAAGTAGTGTGAAGGGGAGTCTGGGTGACAGTATATTCCTTAATCATGCTGATGCTTATGCAGCTGTATATATTACTGAAAATTCATGAACACTACACTTAAAACTGGTTTATTTCATGATATATATATATATATATATATATATATATATATATATATATATATATATATTTTAATTTGGAAAAAAGATGAAAGGAAATGGGAAGAAACAGAAAGAACAAAGAAGAAAAGGAAAGAATCAAAGAGTGAAAGACAGACAACACACAGAGGGGAGGAGAGAGAGAAAGAAAGAGACAGAGAGAGAAAAGAGAAACTATTAATATTGTTCATAGACTACTCTGTTGGGTGCATATTCCTGCAGATATGGGAACAAACATTTAATGACCCCAGGTAAGGCATGAACTGCACCAAGCAAACCAGTGAATTAATTTATTAGGTCCACTTAAAGGAGCAGTAGTGACTCAAAATCAGCTCTACAACTGCTAAGCCCAACATCAGTGGCAGCTCACAAGGGCTGTGCCCCTGGATCCTTTTGTCACTTGGGTGATCAGCATCACTTCTCCCAGCATTGTTACTGTTGATTTCACTGTGGGTCAGAGTCTTGTGAATCTTAGCCTCTGGAGCTCCTAAGTTCTATTTGCTTCCTGACTTAGGACACTCTCTCCTTTCACCAGGAAGGAACCGTTCAGGACAGGTGGAATAGCTACACATCGCACACCATACTAATGCAGGAGAATGTGCTTTAGTCAGTCCAAATAACAATTTGGAAGTAAGTCAAGTGATTACTGGGCTCAGGGGTACCTACACAACAGGGACCTTTTGTATGATAAGCAGATAAATACACCCAGAGACAAAGTTCTGTCCTGTTCCTTTGCCCTCCCTGCCAAGTACAAATAGGGACTTTTCTGTCTGAAGTTTTTGCATCAGAAGGAAAAATGTGATGATAAAGTTTTGCAACTGCCATGGAACCTTGCCCTGAAGTCTCATCAATAAGTGAAGATTAACCTCATGAAGCAGAAGTAGGGAGAAAGGCAACCAACCCACCACACCAGGAAGACTTTTGTCGCTGCTTTGGCCTTTCTGCCTGTCTGATTAGAGAATCAGACTTCAAGTATGACTGTTCTTCAGAGACACTCAGCATGTGTGTAACTCGAGATCTAATTTGGTCTTTTTTGCGCCTTTCCTGGAACTCGCTTTGGAGACCGGGCTGGCCTCGAACTCACAGAGATCCGCCTGCTTCTGCCTCCCGAGTGCTGGGATTAAAGGCGTGCACCACCACCACCCGGCTCTAATTTGGTCTTTTTATAAGAAATCCTGAGCCAGATATTGGGGTAAATGCTGAAAGATCAGAGAGACAAAGGAACAAGCCACTGCCACGTCTCGCCTCACCAATTCCATTGAATTCTCTGAGTCTTTACCCAAAAGGCTCCAGTCAAAAAGCCTCCAGCTGAAAGGGATGCTTCTGCCAAAAGCCTTTAGTTCCTGTCTCCTCACACCTTATATACTTTCTCCGCCCAGCCTTCACTTTCTGGGATTAAAGGCATATGTGCTTCCCAGTACTGGGATTAAAGGTGCATGCCATCACTATCTGGCCTTTATGTTTAATCTAGTGGCTTGTTCTCGTCTCTGATCTTCAGCCAAATATTATTAGGGTATATAGTATATCACCATATTCCCCAGTTTTTGGTCTAAAATAATAAAAGAAGGTAATAACTAATATAAGAAAAACTATACATAATATGTGCTGTAAGTAGGTACAATATATATAGTCAAAAATTATATTAACAATGTCCAGTCCATAAACATTTGATGAATTCAGAGAAAATACTCCCTTATTTATTATATTTTGGTAAATCCAAAGTTTTGTACCTAATTCACTTTCTATCCTAATTTGTATTACCAACTCAAAACTATCTTTTGATGTCTTTCAAACTTATTCACTTTACAACTTCTTAGTAAATTTCTTTTCTGAATTTGTTAACAAGGAAAACTATAACTATCTAGTTTTCAACTCACTCAGAGACCCAAGAAGGAAATAATATTTACTGAGTAAGCAGGAAGTACAAATGACTGACTTCCAAAAAAATGTGAGAAATGACAGAAACAGCTGCCTAGACAGTCACCCGAGGTTCCTGGGCAACATTGGAGCATCCATCTTCAACCTACAGGCTTAACATATCTGTCCGACTTTTCTGTGAAGCAGGATTTCCTGAAGAGCTGTCCTACTTTGTCCTGGCAAGTTTCATCAGTCCTTTCTTTTGTGTCCTGCTTGTCCATTTAGACAGCATACTGTCAGCAGTTGAGGCAAGGGCATTTTTTTGCCCAGTGGCTAACTTTTGCTAGAAACGAAGTAAACTCCATATAGAGTTTCTTCAATGCCCATCATCTTCTCTGAAGTAGATTGGTACTGCCAGGAGCAGACATGTCTCATCATCTTAAAAATAAAAAGAAGTTGTTATTAAAACATCTCTTAAATGCCATATTCTGTAGATCTCTGAAGTGTTTGAAGATGATCTGTTTATCTAAAATAGATCTCTGTTTGACCTTGACGCATCTAATCTGACTACAAGTTCTGTTGTAATGACTAATTACTCACTTGCATTTCTTTATTATCCTAAATAGTTGGTAATAACTTTCAAGAACTAAAATATCACATTACCTTGTTAAATGAGTTATACAGGTAAAATACCTTGAACAAGATTAGAAATGTATATACAGTATGTTCTAACAAAAATAATCTCAAATTTGTATCAACATACAAAATTTGTATACAATGTACAAAAATCAAATCCAATGTAAAATATTGAAAACTAGTATTTGCTTTTTAAAAGTAAATTCAATAATCTACCTTTTTATCTTATCATATCTATATTCTCCTTTTTTTCTTTTCAGAGTAGATTCAGTAATCTTCTTTGTTTAGCTTTTTTCCTGACCGTTAACAATTAACAACTTGTATCCAACCATCTTAAACAATGACAATTATCCATAATCCATTGAACTTCCAAAAATCACATACCCCACCTCTCGGTAATGTTAAAATTACTTCCTGCTGTCTGGGGGTGAAAGCATCTTTAGGGGATCCCGAAAAGAAAAATTTGGAGTTAATTGTCAAGTCCAGGGAGAGGTAGCTGTATCATTTGTTGTCCAGTCTATGCATAATGTGAAGGTACAGGGCTTGTCTCAAGTCCTTGCTAGAGCAGTCTGTGAGACAGGATCATCTATGCTAGCCATCTCGAAATTGTCCTAAGCAGTTTGTTGTCTGAAGCCGACTTTGGGGTGGTGCTTGTCAGCTGAATGGCATTATCATTGTTCTGATGGAATCTTCATTTTGGGGTCCCATCATCTTTTTGGAGACTTCAAAGTCACTGTTAGGCATAGTCATGGTTCATTGAAGAAGATCTTTTTTTGTGGGACATTTTTTCTGGATGATTTGTCCTTTTTCTTCAGATGTCTCATTTGTCCAGTATTCTTCAGATTTCTTAGCCTTCATTCTCCTGGAAGACAAAAATAAAACTCTTCCCTCATCCTAAATTTGGGGAGTTTGCAAATGTAATATTTATCAATTTTGATTTATAATTTTCCTCACATTTTTGTTTTATTTTCTAAAGCTGTTCTGTCATCCAGAGCAGTATGGTTTCTTACAAAAGGCATTAGGTTCTTTAAATGCTCTGGGAAGGAGTTTCTTCCATGATGGCAGGAAAGCATTCAACAGAATTTGTCATGGGGACCTGACAGAGGTCCCTTAGGGCATTTCCTCCTGGCAAAGGCAAAGGATTACCTTGTCTGTCCCTTGTTGATCTACAGTAATTAGTGCATTGCCTGCCTTTGCCACACCTCCTGCATAATCCAGAAGGGAGGGGTGTTCTGCTGGGATTATTCCTTGAGAAAACATTGTTTCTAGGAACATCCTGTTTACACTCCCTTCTTAGGTGAATTTGTTTACCACAAATGAAACATTTGACATTACATAAATTCCATCAACATTAATTGTGCTCTCATTTAATTGTTCCATTTTTAGACCATCAATCATATTATCAAACAGAGACCAAAGTCTGTCCATTGTAAAGATATTTCCCAATTTTTTAATGTGGGAAAAAAGAAAAAAACTTTCTTTTAACTAATTCTTCCCTTTAGGAAATCCCAATTGACTCACCAAATCTGCTGACAGTGACAATTCAGATGACAGTGTGGCAGCAGCCCAAGGAAGGAGCCCAGAGAAAGCCAAAACCTACCATGAGAGGAAAGGAGCCAAAAAGCCAGCATTCTGCATGGGGGAAAATGTGAACGCAGCTAATTCTGGTGTTTGGTTTTTTTTTTTTTTTTTTTTTTTTTTTTTTGCCAAAAAACCTATGGCATTTGCTGCAGAGGGCTGCAATGCAAACTTAGCCAGTGAGTTAGGGAGTCTGGCCCAGGTCGGGGGGAGATTCTGGCCATGTGTAGCTCTGGCCTGAGCCTGTGGCTTTTTCATAAACTCATGACCCAAAAGTTTGATCCTAGATGTAACACAAATTGCTAAATGGTCTTTAAATAAAAAAACCCGGGGTCAGATATTGGGATAAATGCTGAAAGATCAGAGAGACAATCCACAGCCACTACTTCTTACCTCACCAACTCCTCAGCCTGAAAAAGGCTCTAATACCTGTCTCCTGACACCTTATGTATCTTTCTCTGCCCATCAATTCCTGGGATTAAAGGCATGTGTGCTTCCCAAGCAAAGGCATAAAATCTCAAGTGCTGGGATTAAAGCTGTATGCCACTACTGCCTGGCTCTGTTTCTCTCCTAGACTGAGTCAATCTCATGCAGTTCAAGGTGGCTTTGAACTCACAGAGATCCAGACAGATATCTGCCTCCCGAGTGCTAGGATTAAAGGTGTGTGCCACCACTGCCTAGCCTCTATGTTTAATCTAGTGGCTTGTTCTGTCCTCTGATCTTCAGGCAAGTTTTATTAGGGTACACAATGTATCACCACACATCTGTATCAACCACTACCTTTCTAAACTTTGCAATCTCCCCATAGCCATCTACCCTTTGAAGACTGAAGAGCAGCCTCAGCTGTTTTCACATATGTATGTCTATCCTACATGTTTGATTGATTTTTGTGTCTTTTCTCCCTCAGTCCACTTTTGCAAAATTCCAGGAGACTTATTAGAAATTTTTTTTATTCCTCCTGGATCATGCTTATCTTCTTATATTCTCTGGAAAGACATATATGAAGCCTGAGTTTTCTTAAAATTATGTCAAAGGTTAAAACCCAGAAAAACAGAATGTATAGCATCAATAAACTACCTAAAGTGTGCTTACTGCAGTTAAACAAAAGTTTGCACTGAAGCAGCCACAGGTATTCTTGCTATTTCCAGCACCAATGCTGCAAAATTTTTGAATAGTAGGAAGAGTATGTGTGTGTGTGTGTATGTTTATACACGTGCATGTATGAATTCATGTGTGTGTGTGTGTGTGTGTGTGTGCATGTGTGTGCATGCATGTGTGAGTATGTGTGTTTGGTTGCAGCCCGTTAGTATAGCTTTAAATTTCCTTTGACTCAATTTTATCATAATGACATTATCAGCTTTCATTTCATGTTCTTCAAATTTATCAGCCTTAATGATGTGTTTAAAGTAAAAGCGTTTATCAGGGACAGACACCATAGCAGACCAATGTATCATTGTCAATAATACTAAATGTCTACACAAACCACGAAATTAAATGTCTGGGAATGTTACAAAGTGCCGCGTTTGCATAGGCATAAATAGAACTTAGAAAGGAGACCCAGAGGGGGTGCATTTGCATATCATTTGCATTGTCACTACTGTCAATTAGCTCAGACACAAGCCAACTCAGCAGAAACATTTGAGTCCAAACTGAAGAAAATATGCCAACTTGGTTCAGAGTCCTTAACTGGAGGTACACACAAAACAATACACACCGTTTTCATTGTTCTCAGTTGTCCACCAGAATTTGATGGGGAGACTCATTTGCTGAAGACAACACACACTTTGGACACAGGACATAAAGAAATCAAGTCATACTCACCTGGAAGCTTCCTAGCTAGTGCTATGAATCCCACGATCTACAGTAATGAGAGAGAAGGCCTAACAAAATATGCTCCTTAGTACAACCATGGCATGAAGTCATGGGCAGTAACAAATCACTTTCTGATTGGATTTAAGGGCCACTGTGTCTGATACTGAGTACCGTGAAGTGGAGTAAGAACCTGTGACTGGAAGGTCCCAAGCCTGTGGGAGAACCTGTTACTATCATGTCACTAAATAGACTCAAAATCAAACTACCTTCAAAATATATCTCATTGCACTCATAAGTTAGTGCAGCTCTCATTTTTTATCAGAGAAGCTTCTTATTTGAGAAGATGCTGCTTAACACAGAGATAAACAACTGTCTCTACTGCAGAGAATAAAAGACTGTAGAGTATGCCATCATACATTGGGGAGTCTCTATCAGGACAAGGTGGGAAGAATGAAAGAGCCAGAGGTAGCAGGAGACTGAAGAGAGATTGCCTTCCAGACAGAGCAGGCAGGTCATGCACGTAAACTCATAGCACCCATGGTTGAATACACAGACCTACTTAAGATCAAGCCAGGCAACATTCCAACATGAATTGAGAGGGACTGTGCATCTACACTCCAGGTGAGGATCTGTTGGCAGTTGATGGATACTGGGAAAAGGAACTTTAGTTTTCTCTGAGGATTGTATCTGTCTGAAAGCACTAATAATAGCTTCAGAGTACCCCAAATGTGTCAGTGGCTCATCAAAGAAATTAAAACACACTCCCCCTTGGTGTTATTTAACCAAGAGTGAGATAAAATTACAAGATTAGAATTGTATTTCTCTCCCTGTCTTCCACTGTCCATGTCTGCCTGTTGCATGAGTTTTAATCTATCCCATGCCAAATACTGTCTTGTGCGCCCTTCCTCTTTCTGTGTGTGTCCATATCCCTAACAAAGTATTTTGCTCTCTCTCTTTTACTGAACACCATAGAAAGCACTATATGGAAA
The DNA here is from genome assembly GCF_007827085.1 of Peromyscus californicus insignis. Lineage (NCBI taxonomy): Eukaryota > Metazoa > Chordata > Mammalia > Rodentia > Cricetidae > Peromyscus > Peromyscus californicus. The sequence goes on along the minus strand of NW_026294617.1, from coordinate 133,660,428 downwards.
AAGAATGAGAGATACTAGCAACATCCATATTTTGTCTTCAAAAACTTTGTTGGATATTCATTTTATAAGGTTGCTTCCAACTTGTTAGCTGCTTCCAGAATTTATTACTATAACATATGTACATATATGTGTGACTATGGGTCAGAAGTATAAAAAGCATATCAATGCATTAGCTTGGGTTGTAAAAGCTGATTACATGGGAAATCCAAGGCAAGTAAGGTTGATTGCTACACTGTTCTCTTAAAGGCAGGTTAAACAAACAGGCTGAGTTCTCAGTAGGCTATCAGTATTAAATGACCTCAAGATGTATTATTGCGTCTATTATGAGGTTCAGCAAAAGTCCCAGTCTCTTAGAATGTAAGTTTTATTTTCGTCACAATGTATGGCTATAGCAATACAGCTCAGGTTGGTTGCTCATGTTCCAGTGGATGGCCCTAGATTCATGAACATCTGTTAACACCAACTGGTCTCGGTGGTTTAAATAAAAGATCCTGTGAAGATGGGAATAAGTGAGAGAGGCTTGGGGAACTTGTGAGGCAGTGACTTAAGGATGGGTTTAACCAAAATATGTCGTTTATATGTATGAATTCTTAATAAATAAAACTATATTTTAAAATACTTGAAGTTGACAAAAGTTTTCTCCACAATATTTTAAGCTTTCTATTTTTCAGCTATTCTATGAACTTTTTTTTTGAAATTTTTAAAAAATGTTGTTTGTGTGTTTACTCTTAATTGCTGAGCCATCTTTTCACCCAATTTAAGAACCCTATCAAACCTTTAGTTATTTATATGGCATTCCATGATTCAAATAAGTATTGTTTATATGAAGATGCCAATATATGTTACTAAACACAGTATATATTAAAGAAAATTCATACTGAAAAATGTATTATACTTTATTTTTAAAGTTGCTTAAAATATGTAGATAAATATCTAATAATATTCAACAAATCCAAACACTTGAATTCAAGGACCTTAAGCTTCTGAAAAAAATATTACATTGGTGTACTCTTCCTTCCATGGATGAAGCTGGAAAATGTCATCTGCCCACATCTTGCCTGACAGCACATTCTAAAAGATCCAATACACTGACAACCAGCCAACTTTGGACTTGTAAAGATTGGCTTTTCTTACTTACTTCCTTTCTTTTTCTTTTCTTTCTTTCTTTTTTTTTGCTTTTGTTATTGTGGGTTTAACATTTTTGTTATTTTCAAGTTCCATAGAATTCTTCAATTTTGAGTTCTGTCAACCATATTTTGAATATATGTTTTTATATTTCATTCAACATTAAGAAGTTTACTGTAGTTGGGCAGTCGTGGCACATCCCTTTAATCCCAGCACTCAGGAGGCAGAGGCAGGAGGATCTCTGAGTTTGAGGTTAACCTGATCTACAGAGCGAGTTCCAGGACAACCAAGGATACATAGAAAAATCCTGTCTTGAAAAGACAAAAGAAGAAGAGGAAGAAGAAGAGGAGCAAGAAGACAAAGAATAAGAGGAATAGAAAGAAGAGGAAGAAGAAGAAGAAGAAGAAGAAGAAGAAGAAGAAGAAGAAGAAGAAGAAGAAGAAGAAGAAGAAGAAGAAGAAGAAGTTTACTACATGCAGACTGGTTTCTTTGAACATTTAATCCTGATGTGTATACCATAGAGTTTCTTACATAAGGAGTTTAAATATCTGGAATTACATGGCTGCAGAGAGCCCATAGTAACTTTGTTAGTATTTCCCTACAGCTTTGTCTGAACCAAACACTAGTGAACTAAGTCCATTGGAAAGCAGAAAAGATCAGAAGGCAGGAAGTACTGAGAGGAAGTGAAAGGTTTGTGAACATAACTGGATCCAAGAGCCAGATTTGTGGGGTTCAGCAAAATGGCTTAAAGACAAACTACAGGGAAGTTTCCAAAGAATACCACAAAGTCTTACTTCCCTTAAGAAATAATCAATTGGAAAAGGTATGTCAAAATGATTTATAAATATAACAGGTGTGTAGGAAATTTCTGAAAGCATAAATGGATGCTTTGTGTGTTTAAAAGAGGCATGAAAGTGCTTAGGCTGTATGAGAACAGAAACATGATATCTTAGTTTCAGGGAAGAATAATCTGAGAAGAGATATTTCTGGTGCTCAATTTCCTTTCTATATGTCCAATTAACCTTTATTAACTTAGAAAACATCACATCCTAATTTGATTGGCAGCATCAGAGCTGGCGCCAGGAAGAGCAGTGGAGGAGCCCTGCTGTAAAATCATGGTATATTAATACATCATTAAGCACTTTTAAATGGATTCCAATGGTGTATTTCTAAGGGAGGAAATAATTCAGTATTTGTTAGTTATGACAGAACAGAATTTAAATTTACATTATAGACCTTACGTTAAACGTCCTAATGTGCTAGCAATTGGATTACGTTTCATGAAATTATAGTGTAAACCACACGCCTCTTTACCAAATAGAGCCATAAATGCTAATGATTATACATTTTTATCCAGACAAAAACATATTATCATCTAGTAATATGATCTAAAATGTTTGAGCACAAATAAAATAAGAATTGAATTTATTTGCATTGAGCATGTAATGGGATTTAATCCATTGTGATCTGACTTTGGAGAATATTGAGTATAGTTCAGAATGCAACTAGAGTTGTAGGTGATTCCAGTTAGTAAGCAATCAGTGAGACCACCATGATTTCAGACCACCATTATATTTTCCTCTGTGTGTGATGTGAACATGGTAAATGATGTGAAAAATAGGTTTTTTTAGACATTTTCACCCTTATTTGCATAATATCATATTTATCAATGGATGTATCTAAAAATGCCATTTATCTTCCATTTTGAATTTCAAGTTTTAGAAAAACTTTAAAGAGTATGGTGAATGTATGTGGTTTATACAAATATGCTTGAGACTGTGTGTGTTCACTGGTGTGAATATAGCAGCTCAGAGGAAGGGATCAGGTGCCGGTGTCCTCCTATCATTCTCCACTTTATTCCCTTGAGACAGAATCTCTTGCTGAAACTATGAAAGCCCCAGGGGTCTCCTCCGTCTGCCTTCTCACAGTATGGGCAGGGTTTTCATATGTGTTCTGGGGATTTGAACTCAGCTCCCCAGACTTCTGTAGCAAGAACTTCCCTACTGAGTCATCTGTCTATGTCATATACTCTGTCATCGAGTATGAATAATTAAAGAAAAATTACAAGTGTAGGATTGTCATTTATTTATCATGGCATAAAAGTCACAAAAGTATTTCCTTGGAAATATTTGACATTTCCAAATCTTAGGAAATATTAAGTAGATAAAAACTAACAAACATTAACAGCTATCTTCACAGTATTAATGATACATATGTAATTTAATTTACAGAAAAGTGTTCTGAGCTTCCTGTTGTTGTGACCTCTTATTGCCAATGTTTATCTTTACACATAAATATTTTAGATGTTTGGCTCGTGTGCCAAGAGGAAAAGAATGACTGCATCATGTTAGAGCAAGTTGACCCTGTTGAATAAATCACTTTATGGAATTTTTTTTCCCTCAACACACACACACAAGCACATGCATGCACACTCGGGCACACACACACACACACACATATACAGACACATGTGCACACACACTAAATGTATGAATAAATATAACTTTAAAAACTGAATAGCAATGGACACTCTATCTTTCATTATCTTTCTCTCTGAAATAGGTCACAGGGCAGAAATTGTGAGTTAGTTCTTGTGAAAACTTCAGCACACACAAGCAAGAGAAACTAACTTGGAGGTGACAGAAACGCCAGGCTGCTTCTGCAGCAGGAATAGAATTGCCTTTGGATTAAATTGCATAAATGTCTTTCCACACGACCCCTACACAAGTAACTCCAGTAAGTGGCTGTTTCTATTGGGCTCTTGGGACATTCAAGAAAAAGTGATACAGAGGCTGTTTCTGAAACAGAACTGTGCCTCTGTGTATATTCTTGCTGTAAGTCTGATATGTGGGAATTATATATGTGTTTCCCAAGTTGGGGATATACAGATGAAATGTACACAACTCATATCTAAGAGCAAGAAATGGCATCAGAAAGAAGTTAGAAGACAACCCAGGGTACTGATGTGGTGATATATTGTGTACCCTAATAAAATATGGCTGAAGATCAGAGAACAGAACAAGCCACTAGATTAAACATAGAGACCAGACAGTGGTGGCACACACCTTTAATCCTAGCACTAGGGAGGATAGGATTAATCTCTGTGAGTTCAAAGCCACCCTGGACTACATGAGATTGAATTGGTCTAGGAGAGAAAACAGAGCCAGACAGTGGTGGCACACACCTTTAATCCCAGTACTAGGAAGCACACATGCCCTTAATCCCAGGAAGTGATGGCTGGGCAGAGAATGGTATATAAGACATAAGGACAAAGGAATTAAAGGTTTTTCAGCTGGAACCTTTTCAACTTAGGAAACTCACTCAGCTAGAGGCCTATTAGCTGAAGCTTTTTCAGGCTGAGGAATTGGTGAGGTAAGAGATGGCAGCTGTGGCTTGTTCCTTTGTCTTTCTGATCTTTCAGCATTTACCATAGTATTTGGCTACAGGTTTTTGTTAATAAGACCTTTTAACATTCAAGCTACATGCTGGTTTAAATTAAAGGCAGGAAATGAGAAGAAGAGAGGACAAGAATAGGAAGGTGTGAGCTAGGATGCATGTGTGCAACCAGGTTTACATGGCTCTTCTGCTAGACCCTAGGGATGGTTGAATGAGGCCTGGTAGACAGAGAAATGAATGCCATCTCAGTAAGAAAGTTATTTTAATTGTGTATGCGTTTCTTCATTTTTATACTTTTATTAGTTCTTTGAGAATTCTATGCAATATATTTTGATCATACTCACTCCTCGCCCAACTCTTCCAGAGATGTCTCCCTGCCTTATCTACCCACCATTGTGTTTGTTTGTTTGTTTCATAGCTCCATCTAGTACAATGTGTGTGCTCCAAATATTCTCTAATATGTGGTCCTCTATACTGGAGCATTATCAACCTAGCAGAGCCTATGCTTTCCGGGGAAGTGGCCCTTTCTCTCCCAACATCTATCAGTTGCTAGTATCTCCTCAGCTAGGGGTAGGGCTTAGTGCCCACTTCCCCTCTCCATCTAATATCTGGTCTAGATCTGACTAAGAAATGGCAGCATCAATAACACACAAAAAAAAGTGATCATGAGAAGAAAGTATATCATTTATTCATTTACTTGCTTGAAAAATTAAAAAGAAAGGGAAATTCCGAGTGTTCTCAACATCAGGATCAGGCATAAACATATGTAGTGTTTCACAAACTCTACTGAAAATAAAGGGATTATTTCTATAGGGCAGTTAGATTTGCCAAAGGTATGAAAGAATATAGAATATTGCTGTGGGATGTTCTGTATGGCAAATGTGTTGCTAATTAGTCAATAAATAAAACACTGATTGGCCATTGGCTAGGCAGGAAGTGTAGGCGGGACAAGGAGGAGAATAAAGCTGGGAAGTGGAAGGCTGAGAGAGATACTGCCAGCCACCACAATGAGAAACAGCATGTGAAGATGCCGGTAAGCCACGAGCCATGTGGCAAGGTATAGATTAATGGAAATGGATTAATTTAAGCTGTAAGAACAGTTAGCAAGAAGCCTGCCACGGCCATACAGTTTGTAACCAATATAAGTCTCTGTGTTTACTTGGTCGGGTCTGAGTGGCTGTGGGACTGGCAGGTGAGAGAGATTTGTCCTGACTGTGGGCCAGGCAGGAAAACTCTAGCTACAAATGGCGCCCAACGTGGTGGCAAGAGTTTCCACCTAAAACCTGAGAAAAGATTCTAAAACGGAGCTAAAAACAGCTTCCTAATTGTCTCTCTCAAATGAGCGGCAGCTGACGGTTTGAGCTACTTGTGGGTTCCTAACGTGTGCACTCGACCTGCAGTATGGCGGGAATGAGGCCTCTGCAAGTGGCACATTAAGCTGCATGGTGGATTTAGCCTTTGCAGGTACAAAACAAAAAAAAGAGGTTTCTGGGCTACACGCTGCTTGGATAAAAGCATAGAGACCCACGATAGCTCCCAGAGCTGGCGGTAAAGCACAGCCATGTTGGGAAGCTGAGGTGGGCGGAGCCAGCAGCTACAGCTGCTGCAGTTTAAGGCAATAGATTCACAATAAGACAGATTCAGATGTAATAGTTTACAATGTGTGTAAAAATGTACGTAGGCTTGAAAGAGAAAGAAAAAGGAATATATACAGTTATATAAAGAAATAAATAGTTTTTAAAAATAAAGTCTTTAAAGAGACAGTAAAGGTAGTATAAAAAATAAGCCACGTAAAAATGAATATTACACTGAGAATCTGCATTGTCTTGTCTTTGGGACTTTTAACTGCAGAAAAACATTTCATTGTAAAAGCTGTTGAGTTACGCCAAAATGTATATTTTAAAGGTACCTTGACTTCAAAATTTGAATATAAGGATATGTTACTTTGGAAAGGAGACTCTACTTTTGTTCCCACAGAAAGCCAGAGGCTATGGATTTGTTCCAGATTAAGACACATCAGGTTTGACCAGCCAAGACCCCCTGAAAGGTCTCTGATGACACCATGGCCCAGATGATCCAACATCCAGAATGGTTTGAAGGCAACTGGCTCAGACGATACACCCTCATGGACTTTTCCATGATCCTAAAATTTTCTTTGTATCCCCACAAGATACAGCGCCCCCCTCCAGCAGGAAGTAGTAAGAGAAGCTACGCCCAAATTCCCAAATTATATGTAATTTTGCTTTGTTAAGGTTAAAACCTTCCTTTTTTTTTTTTAAAAAAAAGGGGGGAAGTGCTGTGGGATGTTCTGTATGGCAAATGTGTTGCTAATTAGTCAATAAATAAAACACTGATTGGCCATTGGCTAGGCAGGAAGTGTAGGCAGGACAAGGAGGAGAATAAAGCTGGGAAGTGGAAGGCTGAGAGAGATACTGCCAGCCACCACAATGAGAAACAGCATGTGAAGATGCCGGTAAGCCACGAGCCATGTGGCAAGGTATAGATTAATGGAAATGGATTAATTTAAGCTGTAAGAACAGTTAGCAAGAAGCCTGCCACGGCCATACAGTTTGTAACCAATATAAGTCTCTGTGTTTACTTGGTCGGGTCTGAGTGGCTGTGGGACTGGCAGGTGAGAGAGATTTGTCCTGACTGTGGGCCAGGCAGGAAAACTCTAGCTACAGAATATTATCTAGAACATTAGTTGTCAACCTTCCTAGTGCTGTGACCCTTTAATACCATTCCTCATGTTGTGGTGTCCCCAACCATAAAATTATTTTGTTGCTACTTTGTAAAATTTTGCTACTGTTATGAATTGTAACACAAATATTTTTGAAGACAGAGGTTTGCCAAAGGGGTCATGAACCACTGATCTAAAGAGAGAGATGCTATATTGTAGACGAATTTATAAGAGGTCTTATTAAATAAAAAACATGGAGCCAGATATAGGGGTGAAAACTAAAGAGATCAGGGAAATAGGGAAAGCCATAGCTAACCTCTCCAACTCTGCAGCTTCCAAAAGCAAGCTACTTCCTGTCTACCCAACCCTATATGCCTTGCTGTTCTGCCATCTGATTTGCTGTCTCTGTCCAGCTACATTTTTTCCTCTTCCTGCCCACTCTGTCACTTCCTGCCTGTCTGTACAGACCTCCATACCTCCATGGTTAACTAGTGTTGGAATTAAGGTATGTGCTACCACACTTGGCTCTGTTCTCAGTGTGACCTTGAACTCACAGAGATCCAGACAGCTCTCTGCCTGCCAAGTAATAGGATTAAAGGTATGTGCTGTCATTGCCTGACTTCTATAAATGGGTTGGCTTTTTCCTCTGATTGTCAGGCAAATTTTACTGGGAGACACTGTAGCTTGAGTTTTCCTGCCTGGCCCACAGTCAGGACAAATCTCTCTCACCTGTCAGTCCCACAGCCGTCAGACCCGACCAAGTAAACACAGAGACTTGTATTGGTTTCAAACTGTATGGCCATGGCAGGCTTCTTGCTAACTGTTCTTTCAGCTTAAATTAATCCATTTTTATAAATCTATACCTTGCCACATGGCTCGTGGCTTACCGGCATCTTCACATGCTGTTTCTCATCGTGGCGGCTGGCAGTGTCTCTCTGACTCAGCCTTCCACTTCCCAGCTCTATTCTCCTCCTTGTCCTGCCTACACTTCCTGCCTAGCCAATGGCCAATCAGTGTTTTATTTATTGACTAATTAGCAACACATTTGCCATACAGAACATCCCACAGCACTTCCCCCATTTTTTTTTTTTCAAAAAGGAAGGTTTTAACCTTAACAAAGTAAAATTACATATAATTTGGGAATTTGGGCGTAGCTTCTCTTACTACTTCCTGCTGGAGGGGGGCGCTGTATCTTATGGGGATACAAAGAAAATTTTAGAATTATGGAATAGTCCATGAGGGTGTATTGTCTGAGCCAGTTGCCTTCAAATCGTTCTGGATGTTGGATCATCTGGGTCATGGTGTCATCGGAGACCTTTCAGGGGGTCTTGGCTGGTCAAACCTGATGTATCTTAATCTGGAACAAATCCATAGCCTCTGGCTTTCTGTGGGAACAAAAGAGACTCTTTTCCAAAGCAACATATCCTTATATCCAAATTTTGAAGTCAAGGTACCTTTAAAGTATACATATTGGCATAACTCAACAGCATTTACAATCAAATGTTTTTCTGCAGTTAAAAGTCCCAAAGACAAGACAATGCAGATTCTCTGTGTAATATCCATTTTTACGTGGCTTATTTTTTATACTACCTTTACTGTCTCTTTAAAGACTTTATTTTTTAAAACTATGTATTTATTTCTATAACTCTATATATCACCTTTTTTGTCTCTTTCAAGCCTACATATCTTTTACACACATTGTAAACTATTACATCTGAATCTGTCTTATTGTGAATCTATTGCCTTAAACTGCAGCAGCTGTGGCTGCTGGCTCCGCCCACCTCAGCTTCCCAACATGGCTGTGCTTTACCGCCAGCTCTGGGAGCTATCGTGGGTCTCTATGCTTTTATCCAAGCAGCAAGTAGCCCAGAAACCCTTTTTTGTTTTGTACTAGCAAAGGCTAAATCCACCATGTAGCTTAATGTGCCACTTGCAGAGGCCTCATTCCCGCCATACTGCAGGTCGAGCACGTACTCTAGGAACCCACCAGTAGCTCAAACCGGCAGCTGCCGCTCATTTGAGAGAGACAATTAGGAACTGTTTTTAGCTCCGTTTTAGAATCTTTTCTCAGTTTTTAGGTGGAAACTCTTGCCACCACGTTGGACGCCATTTGTAGCTTGAGTTTTCCTGCCTGGCCCACAGTCAGGACAAATCTCTCTCACCTGCCAGTCCCACAGCCACTCAGACCCGACCAAGTAAACACAGAGACTTGTATTGGTTTCAAACTGTATGGCCATGGCAGGCTTCTTGCTAACTGTTCTTTCAGCTTAAATTAATCCATTTTTATAAATCTATACCTTGCCACATGGCTCGTGGCTTACCGGCATCTTCACATGCTGTTTCTCATCGTGGCGGCTGGCAGTGTCTCTCTGACTCAGCCTTCCACTTCCCAGCTTTATTCTCCTCCTTGTCCTGCCTACACTTCCTGCCTAGCCAATGGCCAATCAGTGTTTTATTTATTGACTAATTAGCAACACATTTGCCATACAGAACATCCCACAGCAAGACACAGTATATTGCGGGACACAATACATCACCACACTATATGGTGGGAAGCCCAAGGAGATATTTGCATTACAGCAACAAACAGAAATTGAAAGAAAACAAATGTTAAGAAGCTACTATCTTGACCAGGCGGTGGTGGCGCATGACTTTAATCCCGGCAGAGGCTGGCAGATCCCTGTTAGAGTGAGATCCAGGACAGGCACCAAAACTACACAGAGAAACCTTGTTTCGAAAACACACACAAAAAAGAAGAAGCAGCAGCAGCTTGTAGCTGAAGTTTCCTGTGTCCCACTGGGTCTGCAGCCGCTTAGACCCAAGTAAACACACAGAGGCTTATATTAATTAGAATGGCTCAGCCTTTATTTCAGGCTTATAACTGACTAGCTCTTACACTTAAACCCAGCCCATTGCTGTTAATCTATATGTTGCCATGTTTTCCATGGCTTTACCTGTGTTCCATTACATGCTGCTCCCTGGACAGCAGACTGGTGTCTCCTGACTCAGCCTTCTTCTTCCCAGAATTATCCTTGTCTGCTTGTCCCACCTAAACTTCCTGCCTGGCTACTGGCTAATCAGAGTTTTATTAAACCAATGTACAAAAACATTATTCCACAGCAGAAGCTACTATCTCTTAGGCAGAATGAAAACCAAATTTATGCGTATGCATGTGATAAGAAACCTTCAAAATGTGTGAAGACATTAATTTTGGAAGTTTGAGATTGTACCTGTGCCAAGTGGACATGGCGTGTATTTATATTTCTAAAGAATTCATCTGCTGCAAGTGGAGTCTCATTTGAGACAGCATGGTAGCATTGATAAGCATGGTCGACATCACGAGGATCAATAAGGTGATAATGTGTGGTAACTAAAGCATCAGCTTCACATAGTTCAACACACCAGAGATCACCGCTCCTCCAGTGCTGGATGACCACAGTGATAACAGAGTCCCAGCCTCAGAACGTACACTCTGAATTTAAGGAATATTTAGAGTGGTTTGTTAATACCCACAAAGTTTAACTTACAATATTCTATTACTGGCTCAAAAATCATACTCTTTTATATTTAGCATTGATCCAAGTAATAAAGCACGGATATTTATTGTATTAACAAAAGTGTGTCAGGGTGTGTAGGAACATGGGAACACAAAAGCCAGTGACAAAACAGTGTGAAAAGGTTCAGGGCAAGGAGGTGGCTCAGAGGAGAAGGGCGCTCAGTGAGGTGGCCAGGTGGGAAAGGTCCTTGCTGTGCCAGCCAGGTGACTGATCGCTGGGACTGCTGTAAAATTTGAAGGAGAGAGACAACCCTACAAAGTTGTCCTCTGAAAGCCAAATGTTTGTCTTGCTACATGTGCCCACTCACATACTGTCTACATACATACACAGGAAAATATTAAATAAAATTTACAAAAAAGAAATTGAATCCTAATGTGAAAATTGAAAACAAAACCAGCCAGCCACGCCCCTGTTTGGGGCTTTAGTCAAGTCATGGAGATTTTGTTGTTGTTTGTTCATTTTGTTTTTCATATAGTTGGAAATGAAGCATTTATCTGTGTTTTACTGATGGTTCCTCATTAGCTAGGTCTGAATCCTTGCTTTGTATTAACTGTCTATAATGTATCTCAACTTCACAATTGGGCAAGTGACATCTGTCCCACAGAAGATGTTAATCATGCCTGTAAAAGGAGAAAACATGTGTAAATAATTTAAAACCCCCTTGCATTCTGTAAAGCTGAAATAAGTATTCACTCTCTCCATATTTCAAGTCACATCTGTAACTCTAGACTTTTTACTTAATGCAATATTTTGTTATTTAAAGTAACATCTAATTTTAGCCAAAACTAGCCTATGGTATTTAAAAATGTATATTGAATATCAAAAAAGAAATAGACCAATAATCAGAAAACAAGTATAGTTACGTAGAACCTGTTGTTTGATTAGATTATATTTCCAGATGGTTTCACAGTACAATTTAGCCTGAATATCACATTTAATACTTTACTTCTCTTTCTCTTATTTTAAATATTTAAGGTCAGGCTAACTATCACAGATCACTGTAAAAGTTAGAATTTTTTAATAGAAAGGTTGATGAGAATCGTGTATGTGCATACATCCACAAAGAGACAAGTGTTTTCATGCAAAATGTTACAATGTTTTGAACCTCAGAAGTCTCTGCAGAAATGCCAGAATATGATGTTTTGAGCCAGAATGTTAGAGGCTGGGTGGATTGCTTGACTCCACTTAGTCTATTGAAATTTCAGGAGTCAGAAGCTAGCTGGAGGAAGCATGTCACTGGGGGTGAATCTCTGTGGTAAGTGACACCTACTATTTCCTATCTTGCTTTCTTCTTCCTAGTCTGCTGTATGAAAACACAACCCACTGCAAATTCCTGCAACCATACAGAGCACTGTTCAACCATCTGCCCCTGCATGATGACCTTTGATTCTCAAAAGTATTAGCAAGATAAATATAAACCTTTGTTCCCTTAAGTTGGTTTTGTTGCTTTTGTGGATATAACATTATAACAGTAACACATACTTGGCACAGAACAAATGGAAGTCGTTTCCAACACTAACTATTTTAGACCTTCTTAGTGGAAGGAATTTGGAAGAATTTGGAGATATAAGCTAAAGAAAAATTAGAATGCTTTGATCAGAGTTTAAGGGTGATTTTTGTGGAAACTCAGAAGACCAGAATGTGACAGACAGCAAAGACCAGGCTCATGAGACTTCACTTGAGAAAAGTATTATATTGAGATAGAGAATGAGTCCATTCATATCAAATTCTGGCCAAAAAAAATTTTTGTATTTGTCAGCATGCCTGAAATTTGAGTGATGCTAAGTTCATAATGATGGACTAATTAATTTAATGAAGAAAAATTCAGTTTAACATCACATTCAGGATGTTGCATGGTTACTGTTGTTTGCCTTTGGTGAAGGTCGTAGTGGAAATGTGTAACAGAAAGATATGGAAATTATGTGGTTTAGAAAGAAATTAGTAGGCTTCATGAGGCAGAGAAAGAAGTCTTTGTAGCTAAATATATTTCTTTTTAGTTAGAGATGCCAAGCATTTTTCATGCTGCCAATATAAAAAGGTGTTGGGGGAATTTCAGGACTTGACACTCTACATGGAAAGCTTTACATGCTCCCAGAAGGTCATATTCTCTGCTGGGAGCCCTTCAGATAAAGATTCAAGACACTGTGAGTATGAAGCCTAAGACACAGAGCCCATGTAGAGCCCTAAATGCTGGAGATGCCAGGAGTGTGAGTTGTTAGATAAGAAAGCTACAAGAACCCAGTGGAACCAACTAACTCAGACGCATGCTATTCGGGTGAACAGCCTGTACTGACAGGGCTGTCCAGCTCAGACAATGCCACTCTATGACACACAGGCTGGAGCTGTGGCTAGGCTATGGGAACTGTTTTTTCTGGTTGGTTTTTCTTTCCTCCCCTCACTTGTTTCTTTAACTCCAATCTCTGCTTTAAGATGGGGATATTTACACTATTTCTTTATATATTGGAATTGTGTACCTTCTTTTTCCATTTTATAAGGACATACAACAAAGATATTGCCTTTAGTTTTTGTGAAGACATGGGTCTTAGACTTTGGACTAGTTTGTGGACTCCTAATCTTATGGGACCTTTGCAGATGGACTAAATAGATTTTGTATTATGAGATGGTCATGGCTTCTGAGACCACTGGAAACCTGTTTTAGCTTGCCTCTGAAATGTACCCACAGATGTTTGTTTTAAGTGCTTGGTCCCCAGCTCGTTCTAGATACTTTGGGAATTAAGGAGTAACTAGTGAAATAGGTCACTTGAGCACATACATTCACAGGAGAAGGTCATCCTCTCCCACTCACTGTCTGGGGTTCTGACTCTCAGTCTGCTATGATGTGAACATCTTCAGTCACACATTGCCATAGCTGTGAGCTAAGGTTCTCCCCTGGGCTCTCCCTGCCAAGATGAGCTCAAACTCTGAAACTCCGAGGTTCGCAGACATGTCTTCCTTTTAGCTGTTAATGTCAGATATGAAAGTAACTAAAACACACAGCCATGTAAAAGTTTAACACTGCATCAACATCACACTATATTATAATAAAGACTGCAGTTGGTAACGTGTCTAAGCAGCTAAAAAAATGTATATCAGAATTCCTTTTCTCATATCTTGCTGTCAGTAGAAACTGTGTAAATACACATACTGACAGTAGTGGACAGACCCTTCTCCTTGGGAGAAGACAAACCCATAATTCTTTTCTGTTCTCTTCATTCATTTTTACTTTCCTTGAGTCCTGACCAAGTGTATATGTTTGATCTTTATAATAAAATTCTTACTTTCTTCAGAATAACCTCATCACAAAGACTGAGGCAATAAAATAGGATAGGAATTTCAATCTGTTCTCATAGGTTTCGATCTTAGGTCCCTGGGTTTCAGCCTGTTTGGAGTCATTCCCTTTTGGCTGCTTTCCCCATGAACTTCAAGCTCCAGAATTAGAAATAGAAGTAACAGCTTTACACTCTGCTAAAATAGCTCCCTGTAAGCCAAGTGCATATAGCAAATCCCTAAATGTACATGATTGTGTAATGAGCATTGTAAATTGTATATTTATGCATATGTGCATGTGTTTTTATGCTGGTTCTGGGAATTCTGTAGTAGGCTCTCTAACATGAGATGCTTTAAATGCATCACAGATGCCATCTCTAGTGATACAAAAGACAGAGGTAAGTGACAGCATGCTATACCAAAAAGTTAATTGTATTATCACCAACAGATATTTGTAATCAGGCACCTAAGACATGACAGAAGTGATACTGGCCAAATAGCTCTTACTTTAAAAGATTTTGATAAAAAGGAACACATGATAGAAATTTTTGGAAATTTCTAACTATGCTTTAAGTATTGGGATATTCATAAAAGATTTAAAAGCTTTTAACTACTCAGAAATCATCGTGTCTGACAGTTTCAAGTCAAGATTTTTTTTTAAATAGCTGGATTTTAGAAGAGACTTAATTGCAATGTGAATGGTATTTCCATTCTTCAGGGTGACCTCTTCATAGTTAGACTCTAGATATGAAGTCCTGGGTCTCCACAGTGGGCCTATGAGATTGGAATGGAGACTCAGTGGTGCTGTGTCCTGCCACCACAGATGTATCCAGAACATGTTAGATTTCCAGATGCTGCCAGGCCTTGGCCAGTGGCGAAACGTTTCACCCATTAGCTGAGATGGTGAAAGCCCCGGGCTTAAAGAAAAATCTAGAAAAGAGACTCTGTTCTCTAAGGCATGGCTACATTTCCTCAGACCATCTGCTATTCCAAACCTGTCAATGGATTTCAATATTCACTGGTGCCCCAGAAGAATGAGGTAAAGAGTACTGTAGTCAATAGGAAATAATTCATAAATTGAAATATGGACATGGCCTTGGTGAGTTAATTTGATTGTGGTAACAAAGTGCCACAAAGTGGTTATATTATTAGCTAGAGAAACATATTCTTTACTTCTCTGGAGACTGTGAAGTTCAAGGTCAAGACACTAGTAGATTTGGTGTCTATTTGATTGTCCACTTTCCAAATCAGAGATTACTCTATCTTATCTAGATTTCTGTTATCAGAACAAAATACCCAAGAACATGAGTATATAAGAAGAAAATCTTGTTTTTTACTTCCATTTTGGAGTTTTCCATTTGTAGTTTATTGTTTCATTGCTTTTCTCCTGGTAACAAGGCAATGCATCACAATGAGGCTGTGGTGGACGTAATCCTCATGGCCAAAGGCAGAAGTGAGAAAGTATGAGCCTAATGGGATGTGCTCTTTCCTCCCCCTTTGCAGACATATGCGCAATGACCTCTGGTATTCTGTTAGGATATTTTGTATTAATGGTTTTAGGAATAGGAGTTGAGCCTGAAGCACACTGGAATTTAAGGGAAATATGGGATTCAAACAATAGAAGGTTCTTCTAAGCATCTTTGTGTGCTAGAACACAGACTTTTCTGAAAGGAGGCTCTTCATCCCCATCAGTCTCCATGAGAATTCTTCTGTATAGCCTAGAAGTTACAGAACTAACTCACACCACTGAAATGCAAACCCTACGCAATGGATTGTAGACTGCTATTGTGGTAAGGGCCACGTGGAAACAACTGCTCTCTCAGAACATCAGTAATATTACCTAGTGCACAGGAAAACTCAGTCATTCATTTGCAATGGGCTTTGGCACTGGCTAATTAATTATGTAGTCTTCAGAATTCCATGAATGGGAAGCTACTATGTTTTACATGTGATTTGCATTTATCATATTGGTTCTGGTAGATCAAAGTCTATAGATTGATTTCTGAAGCATAGCACTGGAGCATAACTGTTCCTAGACGGATGTGCTTATGATGGGGAAATAACTTTTGTGAAATTCTACCATCGTGTCCCTGTTGCTATAATAATATACATCACCTATATATGAAAAATACACTTATTATTTCTATCAAATATTGTACCTGCTTGCAATAGAGTACCTTACATCAGATATGCATGTAGCTAAGGAAAGATTCCTCAGGCAGTTTCTCATTTTAGAGACAAGTTAACACCTCCCCACACCTCTACCACATGTGGTGATAAAAGGGCAGCATGATCACAAACGTACCTCTTGGCTAATAAGAAGGGAACCAGAAGGAAAGCCAGAAGCAGTGCACAGAACACATGAAATCTACCTGGGTGTATTCTGCCAATTTTCCAAATCCAGAGGTAAAGTCGACACAGTACTTTATAGGGGAGCGTCTTAGTAGCTAGCCTCGGTTACAAGGCTCGGGGTTCTTCCCTCTGCAGTTTTCATTCTGCTTTCTGATGCGTCCTTTAATTTTTTAACAGAAAGCATCATGGTTGGCAGTTGAGTATTTTCTGTGACTGTTCATGTTGTCTACCAGTTTCCTCTGAATTGAAACAGCCCCTTGGGAAGGAAGCTGGCAAGACACAGACAGCTCATGAAACTTACAAGAGTCAGGAAGCTCACAAAATTTACACGGTTAAGGAAATCTCCTGGGTGTAAACAGGTAATAAATAATTGATGGGCAGGAAGGGGTTTTATAGTGCAGTGGCTGCTTTCAAGTCTTACAGGGGAATTCAGTGATGCATGCTTCCTGAGTTGTAGCTCATCGTGTTGGGGCTCTATAAAAAAGCAACTGCCTTGACTCCACCATATTCCCAAAAGGAACCACTTAGTCATGCTCTGGTGAGTAACCCCTCACCCATGTTCTTGTAAATATCAATTTACCAAACTTTCAGTGGGTGACTCTTGGCACATTATCCTGTACACAGCCATTTGCTCATCTATTTTCTAACACTTCAACCATGTTGCTATAAGGATCCCTGTGCTCACCAATGTTCAGGCAAGTAGCTGCTCAGCCAGGCTTTCATAATTAACCCCTTGCCCACAATCCTATGAGTCAGTCCTCACCACTCTCCTGTGATTAAACTTACACCGACGCACCAGTTAATAATTGTAGAGATGTGCTCCCATTAAGAGTCCCTCACACAAGCTCACATAATTACAACAAACTTGTTCATCAAGCTAGACTGAAATGGAATGATTTAGGTTTTAGTTGTTTGCTCTATATGAGGTAAACAGATATTAGTTCACAACTCCCCAGAAAAGCTCACAAAACAGCAAGCAGATGAGAGAAAGCCTCGTGAGCTCCATGCACAACTGTACTCTGTCTTCCTTTAAGTCAAAGTTAAAACCAATCCATTAAAATCATTGAGGATGGGCCTAGAGGGATGGCTCAGTGGTTAAGGGCATTGGCTGCTTTTCCAGAGGGCCTTGGTTCAATTCCCAGTACCCACATGGCAGTTTACAACTATCTGTAACTCTAGTTCCTGGGGATCCAACTCCTTCTTCTGGCCCCTGTGGGCATATTGAATTACAACAAAATTTACAACTCTCTTTCTTAGATGGATTTAATACCCACAATTAAGGTATTCAGATTTGGGTATAATCTCTGGTATTAGTATTTGTTTAGAGGATATCTTGGGTTTGAGAAAATAGTACAGGTTACATTTCATTTTCCAACACAACATATCTTGAATTTGAAATATTCCTTGAATTCATCATGAAGTCTCTCCTCTATATTTAACTTAATATACAATGCTAGATAAAACAATCTTAGAGTATTGAGTCTAGAGACAGGTTAGCAACCTTTTAAAAATCATTAAGTATATTGTTTGTGTTCTCTGACATAATTCTAGATAGTTTGGCTAGGGCCTGTTGACCAATTATTGGATCCAAATTGATCTGTTTTCCCAAGAGATGTATTTAGGTGTAAATTGTATACACACATACATATAAAGAAAAACATATATAAAGAAAATAAAGCTATATCCTGGGTTATATCTGGCCATTGACTTTTGACATTCCTACATTTATATTTCTTTTTTTCTGTTTGGGACATTTCTTACTATGATCAGTTTGAGTAAATGTTCTAGACCTTTGCAAATTTCAAATCACTCTTGAATTTAAATACCCCAAATATCCCTTTAAACACTGTTATCCACAAATGAGGGCATTTTTTTTTCATTTATTTTCAGTGATTTTTTTCTTAGCCACACAAAACAAACAAAATCTCTTTGTTCCTGCCTGTTGGGTCAAAATTTAAATCATGAACATCTTCCATAAGGGTTATCTTCTGCCATATCTGAATTTTTATTCCTATACCCATATTTAAATTTTTTTCTCTAATATGTGTAGTTGGAGAGTTTTCTCTCCAGGTCCCACCAAGCCCCAGCAGTCTGACAGCCCACTTATAAAATAAACACACAGACGCTTATATTATTTAAACTGTTTGGCCTAATGGCTCAGGCTTCTAGCTATCTAGTTCTTACATCTTAAATTAATCCATTTCTATAAATCTATGTCTTGCCGCATGGCTCATGACTTACCAGCATCTTCATATGCTGCTTGTCGTGGCTGCAGATGGCAGTGTCTCCCTCCACCTTCCTGTTCTCTCAATTCTCCTCTCTGTTAGTCCCGCCTATACTTCCTGCCTGGCTACTGGCCAATCAGTGTTTTATTTATTGACCAATCAGAGCAAAACATTTGACATACAAACCATTCCACAGCAAATATGTTTTGAGAACTTCATACTTTCTGTATTTTCTCATTTCGTCTCATTGCCCAATGATATCTGGCTTCCTGAAAATTTTCAACCTGTTAAACGTAGACACCACCTTCTCTCTAGGGGCCACACACACACTCATTTGCAATATTCCAGAAGAAGTGTGCCAGATGCCACTGGACCATTCCCACCCCAGAACCATTAAGTCACCTTTATTCAATGGGAGGACTGTCTACACTGTAGGAACTTGTTTGTTTTCCTTTGAATCCCCTAAGATTTGAGATGCTCCAGGTAAATGTTGGATGATCAAGAAACTATGGATTAGTGAACAACAGATCTTTTTTCAAGAGTAAATGAGGTTGCCATTATCACTATTTATGGTCAGATGTTTAAATTTTATTCTAATTAAGATAATATGGAAAACTCAAATGTTTTTAAAATATGTTAATATTAGAATGGAAACTTATTTTGCATTTATTAGTACATTTGTAAATTTATCACATCATCTTATAAAATATTAATTGTAATAAAAGATTTATCTAATGTAGACATCATATATAACTTTGTCTCTTGCAAAATTAATTAAAATTATGGACAGTTACACTTTCCATTAATATTCATTTTTAAGGATAAATTTTGCTTTTCTTATATAATCCAATTTTTAAATTGTATTCCTTTCTTTGAGTTATGTTATTTTTCTTTCTCTGGAAATCACTCAGTTGTCTTTGCCAAATGACCTAACCTGAGGTGCAAGCTCTGTGTGTAAATGGTAAATAGAAGTGACAAAAACAGATGTAAATTTAGTGGCACATTGGAAGATGCTTGGTGTTTTCAATGTTTTTCATATTTAAACATTTTGTGAAATTTGAAGAGTATAGGTTGATATCTGATTTCCAAGATGAACTCTACCTCTGGTAGCATCTTATCTATTGAGTCACCACTAAGATCCTGGAAGTTCCAGCTCTCCATAGATATTCAGTTCCATTGTGATGGATTGCACCATCATTTTAAGACATAGCTGGACTGTGGGAAGTGCAAGCAGTTTTCATCATTGAGACATGTTTATAAAATACACCCAACTCACATGAAAATAATTGCTTTATATATTTCCTAGGGAACAGAAAAACACTTGTGAGTTTTCATATTTTTATTGCATCAAACACATTTCCTCCAAGCCTCAGCCTCTGTGAATAAATGTTGTTTGTTAATGCTTTCAGGGATGAACCCAAGCACTCACTCATGGTGGGCCATTGCCCCAGCCTCACATCTCCTTCACAGGGAGGGCAGATGGGGCTTGGAAACATATGGTCAGCTGCTCTGCACTTGCCTCTGATGAGCTGAGAAAATGTTAGGAGTCCTTTCACATAATTACTTTGGAATTCTCAAATGGAAGGTTAGATTTCATTTCCCTTTTGCTCTTGGGTTTGTTTTAAATTATCATTTTAGAGAAATGATCAATGGTAATTGGATTGTACTAAAATAGGAATGTATCAATATGCAAAGTGCATTTAGTAGGGACAGGGAGATTTTACATAATGAAGTAGATAGGTTCCACCCTTACATGGCCCTGATTCCAGAGTCATAAAACACTCATGAATAATGTTCAATTATTGTGAATGATCTTCCTATGTTTATGTTAGAGAGTTTTATATTGTGTTCACACTAAGTGGTTTCCATAGAAGAAAATGACCAGTTTCTATATCTGAGTTGTGTTCTTTCTCATACATGTATACTTGGGTCATTGTCTCCAAATTTTTGCATATTCTGTAAGTTTTATTATAAATAATTTTTCTTGTGAATTTTCCTTTTTTGTTTCCAAGAAAAGGATAAACCTGGTGGCCTAAGAATCTAGATTTCTCCAGGAGTCACTGAGCCTATAAACACTAGGCCAATGATCAAGTTGAACATGTTTTTAACAGGGACCCAAGGACAGTTGTGAATGAAGATGGAATTGGGATGGGGGGAGATGTGCCGTGTAGCTATCACTCCGTTCTTTGCTGAAGACTCCACTGACAGTGCAGTTTCCATGATAAATAAAGAATAAAAATAAAAGAACTGCCACTACTGATGTTGTAAAAGATTAAAATTATCTGTGAAGCTCTTTCTCAATTTATTTTTTTTTAAATTTTGCTATTTCATAAAATATAATGGCCACAAAGTCAAGTCTTGCTAAGTCAGTGGGAATGTCCCCCTGTGGACCTTTGCTCATCTGTCATTCTGATAGTGGCAGATCTGTCTTTGGACCGACTACTCCATTCTTCACATTTAATGATGCATAAAAATGTGCAATGAAACTCACACTGACTGTCGTTGATCCGTATTCAACACACCTTGCTCTCCATTAGAAATGTGCTCCTCCATTATTCCCCTTCTACACACTTTTCTTATTGTTCACTGTCGGACCCTTAATTTTCCCCTTTTCTTGGTAATTCCTTACTGTTCATTCTGTGTGTTTAATATCTGTCTTTGCAGTATTTCTACAAGATTTATTTATTTATAGTGCTGGAACTTTCTCATGAGAGACATTTTGTGGGTGTAGTGGGTAGCCATTCCAACCTTGATCTGGAAGTTCCAACCCCCATTGAGGCTTCAGTAACTGTCACGCCTACAAGGTGGGGCCAAGAGAGGACCTTGAAGACCTGAAATACGGATGCGCCACTTCTCTTGATTCCTGAATCCTGGACGCTGGAGGTAGATTGAGCAGAATTCTCCAGAGAACACCAGTGGACCACGTTACGTCTTCCCCAGACCCTGCAACCTACCTATCCTTTCATTTGTAAGTTATGCCACTAAATAAATCTCTCTTTTAACTACGTGGAATGGCCTTAATAATTTCACCAATATGTGGGTGTTGCTCATGGCATTCCTCACATCAGTCATGAAATACATACCTTTGAAAGGATACGAAATGTGTCCTTTGACAGGCTGAATGGCCTGAAATCATATACTCTCTACCCAGGGTTGTAGAGAGTTTATGGTAACGGCAAAATAAAATACTGAATACCCAGAGTGGTATGTATGAGTGTGTGTATGTGTATGTGTGCATCTGAGAGAGAGTGTATGTGTGGGAATGTGTCTGTGAATGCAAGTGTGTGTGTAATGTGAGTATGTCTATGAGAGTGAGTGTACGTATTTGTGTAATAACGTATGTGTATTTGAGAGAGTCTGTGTGTGAGAGTATATATGTGTACATGTGAGTGTGTGTATGTATGCATTTGTGAGTGTATGTGTATGTACATGTATATATGTGTGTGTGAGTGTGTATGAGTATGTGAAAGAGTGTGTTATATATGTTTGTGCATGTATTATGTATGTATACATTGAGTGTGCATGACTGTGAATGTGTTTATGTGTGTATACATTTGTGTTGGTAAGTGTGGGTATGGTTGTGCATGTTTGTTTATAAGGAGGTAAGTGTGTAACCCAGAGATTAATATCCATGTCTTTCTGAATCACACTCAACGTTGATTTATGAGCAGTGAACCTACAGTTCTTTCAGACTGCCAGCCCAATACGCCCCAGGGTTTATCGGCACACACAGATGGACCTGACTTTTACAGTAACATAGGTGCTGACGATCATGTAGGTCCTTGTGCATTTATGGTGAACACTTTACAAGTTGAGTCATTTTCTGAGATCTAAAGACATTTAAATTTTATGTTTGCTTGTTTGTTTGTTTAAATGTACGCCTGCAAGAATTTATGCGTACAGTGTGCTTGCAAAGCCTGCAGGGATCAGAGGTCACTAGTCCCTTGGAGCTAGTGTTGCAGACATCTGTGAGCCTTCCTGTGGATGTCATGGTGGGTGTTCTCTTTCCCTTCTCACTTCCCCTTACTTCCCTCCCTCCCTTGTTAAAGCCACCTACCAATTTCCCCCACCATAGCTGCTTAGTTCTTCTGTCTCTCTGTCTAGAGCTCACCCTGACACAATACCTTTCTCTTTACCCAACTTTTGTGTTTATTTCATGTTATATGCTTACCCCTAAAGATCGGGAAAGTAGAAACCACAAATAACAGGGAGTACGCAGCACGTGTTATTTGGGTCTCAGTCACCTCGATTATTATAATAATTTTTAGTTCCACCCATTTCCCTGCAAATTTCATCATTTTACTTTCCTTTACAGCCCAATAGAATGAAGAACTATAGGCAATTAAGAGCTGCCAAGAAAGGGAGAATCAATCTACAGGAAGGAAGTCCCTGATAGTTTGCTTAAGCCCAAATAGTCAGTCCTAAACAGATACACAATTCAGGCGACACTAAATGGACTCAGCAAGGCATATGTGAATTTCAGAGGGAGTTGGGGAGCACAGTAATATTTGGAGGGAGGAAGGGTAGGGTAGAAATGATTTAATTGCAGCACTGATATATGAAATTCTCAAAAAATATAAAGACATTCAAAATGAAACTTATATGTAGATATATAGAAATTTTAGTCTTAGTGAATGTTTCTTTCATATAATTTCTATATTATAGAATAAGCCCCCCCCCCAAAAAAAATCCACGTATCATTTGCTTCCCTTGAACGTTTACAGAGTCAATATCTGTTTAGGAGAAGTTTATTTTGCCTCATTAAAGAGAAACTTTACAAACTTGGATTTTCTAACTCTGTGTTTTTGGTTAATATTTTGTTTCTCCAAGGAAAGAATATTTTTAACCACAAATAATGGTCTTGAATTAATTTTGTACATTTCAGTGCTCACCACTTTTCCTGGGTTTAATTATAATTAAGTCCATTTGTTACATTTACTTTGTAATTACAATAACAGTGTGGTGTTTATTTTTAGCTCAGTTTCGAGGAAAGCTGAAGAGATGCTCTACACTGTAGGGCAATGACACTTAAGACACAGAGGGCTAGTGTGTATTTTCCAGGTAGAACTATACATTAAGAAACCTTCCTTATATGGACACAAAGACAAAACAGATCTTCCTAAATTTGAACTATGAAATCCAACATGCACCTTACACAGCACAGGAACCATAATCTAACCAAAGCCGCTGCTGCTTGCATTATCTCTGCGGAGTGTCCCTGGAGGACAATGCACTCCCTCGTGTTTTCGCTGTAGAACTAGTATGTTGTGAGAAAAGAATCCAGTAATTTTGTTTTGGGAAATAAGTGTATAAGAAAATGTCCTGGTCTGGCTGTCCTTGCCTTCCTCAGCATACTGGATAGTGTGCCATCAGAATTCAGAAGCAATACAGAATTAACTCTTTTGTCTTTCCCAAAGATGTAAGCAATAGTCAAAGTCCAGAAGACTGACCCTAAGATGAACCCATGAGTGACCTGTGCCATTTGATAGTCAATGACTTTGTTTTTTCTGTTGACTTGAATACAAGCAGTCTTTCATTTGCTGTATTATTTTTGCATGTACGTGTGTGTGGTTTGTGTTTTTTTAATGCATGCATGTTTACATGTGGGTGGACACAGGTAATTATATTATCACTGTCCTTCTACTTTGATCTGTCATGTTTCACCTCTAGCCAAGTTTGATCCATCCCTCTTCCTTGGAGAGACTGGTGTTTACTGTGTGAGTT
Source organism: Peromyscus californicus insignis (assembly GCF_007827085.1). Classification (NCBI taxonomy): domain Eukaryota; kingdom Metazoa; phylum Chordata; class Mammalia; order Rodentia; family Cricetidae; genus Peromyscus; species Peromyscus californicus. Next base: position 133,636,102 of record NW_026294617.1, on the reverse strand, counting down.
GTGAACTTCACTTCATATGCATTTGTGTATCCTTCCTCTACATAGATATTTGAGATGGAGATGGGGAGAATCCACACCGGTAGTAGCTCAGCATCTGACTAGTGCTGGATGACCAAATGAAGGCCACTTGCTGTCCAGTCAGCACAGGACCAGGGCGCCCTCACATCCCCTCAGGTGTTAATGTATCGAGAAAATTGTGCTGCAGGCTTAGACATGGGATTGTATAAGTCATTCTAAAATTGAAACTTATTTTGTTCTGTCTTAAAATGCTTTCCATGTTCTAAGCTGACAGATAGAGAAGTCAAAATATCCCAAAGAGAGTGGCTAGAAGTATCCTATGCAAATATTCCTGTTTGATAGGCTTGAGAAATTGAGAGTGTCTACCATGCCATATGTCCAAGATTCAGTCTTCATCACCCTCCATAGGGCTCAGTGCTACCTATGATTTAGAAAAGGAAACTGTAACCACCATGGTTTACTCAGAACTGTATGATGGAGATCATAATGGTAAGACTCAAATTGCATTTGTATCTGCATGATATTGTAGGAAAGCTACACTATTGGATAATTCAAACTATGTATGCTATAGTAATGTCATGATGGTGTACTCTGGGAAGCCAAGTCATGACACCTCAAAGCATGTCAAACAGTGTGGGTGTGGAAGCTGTGAGAATTTAGTATATGAGAGAATAGAAATACCTGGCTACTATAGAAGAAAATAATTTTGTTTTGCTCAAAACAAGAAAGTTCATAAAATGTCCCAATTTGATAAGCTAATATCTATTATATCTGTTTCTGTCTAATAAAGATATGTGACTTTTGGTGTTAATTCACTCACAAGCGTGTTTTGTATTAGGCAAGAAGAAAATAAGGCATAGTTCCACTCTTCAGAAAAATGTGGTGCATTAAGTAGCTTAGTATGAATTTAGTGTAAATTTACACTTGCATGATATAATTTATCCTTATCAATTTTTGTTATTTTCAGAATAAAGCAAATCACAAATGTTCAACCAAATTAAAAATGTGATTCTGTGCTGGGGAGACAGATTAGTAGCAATGTGCTTGTTGGACAAGCTCAAGTACCCAAGTTAGACTTCCACAGTTTTGTGTTTTTAAGTCAGAAATAGTGACATAAATCAGTAATGCACCTAGAACTGAGGAGGCAGAGACAAACAAATCCCTGGAGTTCACTGACCAGCTAGCTAGCTTATCCCACTTGGTGGGATCCAGGCCAATGAGACTCTTGTCTCTAATTATTATTTATTATAATAATTATTATTACTGTATTAATATTAATATAACAATGATAATAATAAAACTAAGTGGTACCTGACACCAGAGATTGTTCTCTGGCCTCTCAGACAAATGTACATACAGATACACACACACACACACACACACACACACACACATGCAGAGCACACACTTACATACACAACGATGATTATAATTCATCATTGGTAAAGGACTGGCAAATGCCTTAGCACAGATAACTTCATTTCATTTATTTCTACAAATCAGCTGCCCTCAACACCGTGCTTTCTTGAGCTAGTATTCATTTCTCTCATTAAACAAACATCCTGAAATGTAGCAAGTCTGGCATGGTGTCTATAAGTATCCTTGAAAACAACATTGTTACTTAATTTTTTATGAAAAATATAAAATAAAAGCTACCAGAAACCATGGCAACATTTGGTTGTAAGCCTGGTGGGTGAGAAATAATTAGGAAGTTGTGTTTAATTTCAACAAGTCTCAGAAAGGTACTATCTTGGGGAATGATTTTCCTACTTCTTGCCTCTGAGCTATGTCCCACATTATTAGATCTAGTTTGAAGAAATCTGGATCATGAGAGAATGTTCAATTCAGAGAATATTTAATAGGCAAACTCTAGATGATCTTTTTTAAAAGTTCCTTTTTGATAATAATAACAGATGAAAGTGAAGTTCATTGACTGACATGTCTAAAGATGTAACGTATGGTGAGAAATATGTAAATGAGCTGATAAAACACATTTTATAATACTTTAATGCTTTAAGTATTATGTGAAAGCTAAAGCTTATAAAACTGGATGAGAAATTCAGCTTTAAACTTCTCTATTACACAATTAATTTTTTATAAGTCTTTATAGAACAAGTGTAGAGTCAATAAGCAACATTGTCAAAATGAGGCAGCATTAATCTCTATAGTTCTACTAATGAGAAAAGAGAGAGATGAAGACATTGGAAAACAAACTCAGAAAATCAGTGAATTCTATAAAAATAAATTCTGATTATTGGTTATTTCTCCATGTTTACGCATGGCTGAGTGCAGATATGACTGAATGTGATTGATGGGCTTTATGAGAGACCATAGTGCAAACATTTGCATGGATGTGTTCAGAAACAAGTACAAAGCACCCCAGGTGATCAGAGAATGGGATACTATGGGTAGTAATTTACAATAATTTGAGTAAAATGATATTTTTTCTTTTCTTTTTCATTCTCAACCATCTAGTTATTACTATTTAGATAAAATATTTTGAAAATAAACAAACTGTAGATGAATAGAGAAGGTATTATATATTGTCTACCTTGCATCAACCTGTTTATTCCTTGAGGCATCATACCAAACTTAAAAGTCAAGCTAAATATCTCAAAGATCTATCATCTAACAAGCTATCATTTATATTATCCATTTACTATCTGTCATTTTTCTCAATAGTTGTATATATGATAGATAGGTAATAAATAGATAAATAACTATGTAGCTAGATAGGCAGAAAGACAGATAAATCCAGTATTGGAAATAGAACTCAGTACCTTAGGCATGCTAGGCAAATGCTTAACTACTAAGTTGTAGTCACATCCTCCAGCATCTCTAACTGGTAGCTGTGATTAATATGTCTCAGAGCTGTCCTCCTTACACTCAAGGTGAATGATTTTTAGAACAACTAAATTCATTTTTAGTGAGATAGTCTCTCTACATTAGACATGGATAACCACCTCTTTGGACACCTTCAGGTCCCTAAACTCTTTCATTGTATCTTAATCTCTATTTCAGAGGAAAGAAGTTCAATGTCCTCCAAAAATGTGCATATCTAAAAAAAATTCTTTAAATAGAGAGTAGGGAAATTCAGGTCTCAGTTGGAATTAACATTGATCAAGTAAAGATTATCCTGTGTAGTCTACATGTCATAATTCAATCATAAGGATCCTTAAAAGTAGAGATCTTGGGTGACTGGTCACACTAGTGGAAGCCCATGAATTGTGGACTGGTGGCTGTGGAGTTTCCATGGGACTGGACTAGGCCCTGTGGATACAGAAGACAGTTGTTTGGCTTGAACCTTTTGGGGGGCACCCAGGCAGGGGGATCAGGATCTGTCGCTGGTCTATGGGCAGGCTTCTGGAACCTGGTGCCTGTGGTGTGACACCTTGCACAGCCTTGGTGCAGTGGGAAGGGGCTTAGACCTGCCTAGGCTCAGTGTGCTGGGCTCTTCTGACTCTCCAGGGGAGACCTTGATTTGGGGGATGTGGGGATGCGGGGTGGCTTGGGAGAGAGGGCTGGGGGTGGGAGGAGGGAGAAGGGGGGATCTGTGGATAGTATGTGGAGTGAGTAGAAAATTTCTTAATAAAGAAAAATGAAAGAAACAAAAAGTAGAGATCTTGGGACTGGGGAATAATTAATTTAGTAAGGTTAGTGTAACATGAATCTTAAAAGGTCTTATTAATAAAAATCCCAGAGCCAGATATTGGGGTGAAAGCTGAAAGATCAGAAACACAGAACAAGCCAGTCACATTGTTACCTCTATGAAATCCTCAGCCTCCAGAGAGAGACTTCCTGTTTACTCATGTCTTATACACCTTTCGGTGCCCTGCCATCTTCCTTCTTTCCTAGTGCTGTGATTAAAGGCATGTGCCACCATGCCTGGCTCTGTTCCCAGTGTGGCCTTGAACTCACAGAGATCTAGATGGATCTCTGCCTCCCAAATGCTAGGATTAAAGGTGTGTGCTACCACTGCCTGATCTCTATGTTTAATATAGTGGCTGGACTTGTCCTCTGATCCCCAGGAAAGCTTTATTGGGGTACACAATGTATCAGCACAGGTGAGCACAACAGAAGAATTTCAATCTCAGAAGCTAGTAGGAAAGTTGGAGAGCTGGATCTTGCTGGGTAAGTGTGAGAACCTGAGATTGGATCTAAGCACATGGTTAAAACAACAAGAAGAGGCAGGGCAGTGGTGACTCATACCTTTAATCACAGTACTTAAGAAGCAGAGGCAGGTGGATCTTATGAGTTCAAGGACAGCCTTGTCTACACAGAGAAACCCTGTCTCAAAAAAAAAAAAGAAACAAAGAAAAAGAAAAAAGAAAGAAACAAAAGAAAAGGAAGAAGAGATGCATGCACCAGTTCAGTGGAGAGCAGAGACTAGAGGGTCACTGTGACTTGCTGGCTTCTCGCCTAACTCCAGGGTTAGTCAAAGATCCTGTCTTAGAGCAATGAAGGGAAGAGTGATCCACCAAGGCACCTGACACTCTACTCAAGTATCCACAAGCACTTGATAGGCATGCATAGTTACACACACGTGCACATACATAACATACATACTGTACACACACGCACACACACACACACACACACACACACACACACACACACACAAGAAAAAGAGAAAAAAAGGCCAGTGAGATGGCTCATTGTGTAAAAGCCCTTAACTGTGTAATAAGTCTGACAACCTGCATTTGTTTCCCAGACCCTGAAGTGGAAAGAGAAAGAGCAGGTGACAGTTGTCTTCTGACCTCAACAAAGGAAGTGGAAGATACATGCCTGAATATGCAGGGAACTTTTCAGTTTGGCTCATGATACCATCTTGTTAGTCCAGCAACAGCTGAGTTATAGTGAGGAGGTTGAGAATAACGACCCTGGATATCCCCAAAGTTCTAACTGGCCTCAGGGAGTCCTGAAGAGCATCTAGTCTCCATTCTTCAGTGTAATCTCTAAGAATGTGGCTTTAGTATGAGAAAGGAATGGAGTAGTTCTAGAAACAGGAGATGAACTGGACAGTAAGAGTACGGCAATCAGGTAGAAAGATTCCTTTACATGTCCTCTTGTCGAGATTGCCACAGAAGACAACACATTTAGGTGGGTTTTCACACTTCAGATAACCTGCTCAAGGAGTCATCCCAGGACTGCCATTATTACCCTAAGGCAGGTTTTCGCACTTCACACAACCTACTAGAGGAGCATTCCCAGAACTGACATCATCTTCCCTTTAGTGGGTTCTCACACTTCATCTGCTCAAGAAGTCTGCAGAGGACTGCCATCATCTTCCTTCAGGTGGGTTTTCATATTTCAGATAATTTGCTCAAGGAGTCCTCACAAGAGGACATCATCTTCCCTAGAGCAGGTTTTCACACTCAGATAATCTGTTCAGGGAGTTCTCACAGGACTGCCATCATCTTCTCTAGCGTGGGTTCTCACACTTTAGATAATCTGCAAAAGGAGACTGTAACAAGAGCCTCAATGGTACATACATATATGGGTTCTATGGGGGAAAACGGACGCACTCATACAGGGTAAGGTAAATCCAGTTGCAGAGTTCTTGGAAAGCTGGGAACCGGTCACACGCTGCTTCACCCTGCCTGATCCAGTCTTCACCACCCAAGAATGTGCTACCCCCTTTCTCCTCCCTTTTAAGTGGTCATGTAGGCAGACAAGAAGCACCACCTCTATCAGGCCAGATAGCCCAAGGTCATGAGTAGGACAAATTCCCACCACACTTTCCCTTTTTTGTCTAAATAAGAAGGTTCTAAATCTAATACAAAACTATGTACAATGAGAACAATTATCAAGTATTGTCCAAGAGAAAGAAAGGTTAATAACAGAAACAAAAATGGAACTACAACCAACAAGAAAATCAAGCAAGAAACAAATACCAAATGTCCAGACCATAGGTAAGTGGCAAATTACAGAGATTTCCAATAGCTGTCCTATCCCGAAGAATCTAAATCTAGTTTCTGATATGTTCTTAGCTAAGATATGAGAGGAATGTAACTGTAACCATCTAGCCTTCACTCCCATCAAAGACCTGAGAAAGAAAATAATATTACCTGAGTGAACAGGAAGTACAAGCAGTGACTTCTGAAAAAGAATGCAAGAAGTGATGGAGATAGCTGGCTGCCTAAACGGTCACCCAATGCTTCTCTGCAATCACCTTTAGCTACAGGCCTAGGATATCTGACAGACCATTTTCAGAAGCAGGATATTTTGAAGGAACATCTTTCCTTCTCTTGGCATGGTGCAGCAGTAGTTTTTCCTTGTGTCCTGCTCATGAAATGGACAGCCTGCTTACTGTCAGCAGCCAAGGCCAGGGCAGTTCTTTGCCATGCAGGCCATTTTTGCCAAGAAGAAGACAAACTGCATATGGAGTGTTTTCAATGCCCAACATCCTCTTGGGAGTAGATTGGTGCTGCCAGGAGCAATTGCGTCTGACATCAACAGAATTCTAAGTTATTAAAACATTTAAATGCCATATTGCCTAGGTCTGTGAAGTGTTTGAAGCTTACCTATCAATCTAACATGTACTTCTATATATCTAGATAACTTAACTAATATGACTATAAAAATGACAAGCATGGGTGACTATTAACCTGTAATTCTTATCAACCTAAATAACTTAAAGACTAAGGTTTCACATTATAAAAATAAACAATCTGTAAACAGATGTACAGTATAGGGACAATGACCTCTAAGTTGTGACAATATACAAAAATATCTTAATCAGAAGTAGAAATATAAAATGCAATATGACAATATCCTTAATATGTATCAATATATACCATATCCTAAACAGAGGTAGAACATACATACAGTAGGACAAATATAATTTTACTTTTGTATCAATATACAAAAATCCACACCAATGCAAATCATCTAAAGCTGATAGTTACTAGGGAAATGGTTAAGTGGTTAAGAGCATTAGCAGCTTTTTCAGAGGTCCTGATTTCAATTCCCGGCAACCACATGGTGGCTCACAGTTTCTATAATGGAATCTGATGCCCTCTTCTGGCATGCAGGTGTATATGCAGGTAAGAAGCACCACCTCTATCTGGCCAGATAGCCCAAAGTAATGGGCAGGGCAAATTCCCACTACTGGAGTCCTCACAGGATTGCCATATTCATCCCTAGGATGGTTATTCACACTCAGATAGTCTGCTTAGGGAGTCCTCACAGAACTAACAGCATCTTCTCTAGGGTGGGTTCTCATACTTCATCTGCTCAAGGCATCCTCACAGGACTACCGTTATCGTCCATAGATTAGGTGTTCACACTCACAGAATCTCTTTAAGGAGTCTTCCAGAAGTTCCATAGCCTTCCCTTGGGTAGTTATTCACACTCAGATAATCTGCTCAGGGAGATTGAGTCAGGCTGACAACTCGGATGAGCCGTCACAAGTGTGTCTGTTGACAACCTGACAGTCAACATCTCTTTACATCATATTTAATTCTCTCATTGAAAACAGCTAGGTTTAATTTCATATAAACTAACAATCTTATATCATTGGTGACAAATTATATTTTTTAGGGTAGGTAGCAAAATCCCCCGAGGAATGCTCAGTCATTTGTGTCCCATAACATATATAATACAGATCTATAACACCTCACCACTGATGTCACATTACAAGAAAAAAAATAGAGGGAAAGACCACAAAAACTGATTAGTGTATTTGTATATTAGTGTATGTTGTATTATTAGTAAGTGAACAAGCATTTCACAATAGTTACTTTTTCTGTTGTGATAAAATATCCAGATATATTCCCTTCTGCAAGGCACAGAAGGGAAAGATTCCTGCTGAAGCTTTCAGAGGGTTGGTGCCTGTAGTGCTGTGGGAGGCATGACCACTGGTAGGACATGTAGAGGCAGGAGCAGGATGTTTGATCACCTTTCATCTACACACATGACACACAGAGAGACAACAGGAAGTAGGGTGAGGCTATAGAGCCCCAAAACCTACCATCTGTGATGGACGTCTACCAAACAATGCTGTCAGACAAAGTATTCTAACACATGAGACTGGGGCATGGGGTTCCCTATTCAAACAACCACACATGTCCCTAACATAACAGTACATACACACTCATGTTCCACACATGTCCTTAACATAATAGTGCATACACACTCATGTTCCACATATGTCCTTAACATAATAGTACATACACACTCATGTTCCACACTTGTACATACACACTCATGTGGATTATTATTCTCATTTCCAGAACTTCCAGTGACATGTGCTGCTGCTCTTGGAGATTTGGTTCCAGTCTGGAGAGTCAACATTCCATTTGACCAGAAGTATCACCTTCTCAGCTTTGTTCTAAGCCAATGAGAAATTCTATTTCAGAAAAGACAGAAAATGGTTCCTGAAGAGCAAGGACCAAGGTTATGTTCTGGTCTCCCCATGAGCACCTGTATACACACACACACACACACACACACACACACACACACACACACACGCGCGGATACACATATGCATGTAGACACATGGACACACGTGAGCCTGCACAAATGCAAATGCACACACATGCATATACAGGTGAGCCTACACACATGCTAATGCACACACATGCATATACATGTGTACCTACACACATGCTAATGCACACACAAGCATACACACACATGCACACACATAAGTACGATGTGTAACACCTTTCCTACTGAGTTAGGGGTATGAGGCAGAAGATGGAGGGTAGATGTGACACGGAAGTTGCTGACTATGAAGGCAGGGAGAGACCACAGGAGAAGGAATGTGAATGACTTGTAGGAGGCATGACAGGAAGGAGCAGAGGCCTCATCATTCAGGAAATATAGATCTCAGTCACACAGCATCAGCAACTGACCCTCCAACAGATCAGATCCGCACTGCGCCTGTCTTCCCATTATCCTCGGGAAAGAATGGACCCTGTAGTGTCTTGACCTTCGTGTACTGAAGCCTGTGTTCAACACTGAATTACAGAGCTAACTGATACTGTTTAAGCTACTATGAACACTGACCTTTTTATGTTATATTTTTAACTCAAAAGTATTTGTTTTGTTCAATTTATCGATATAACTTCCATTACGTGCTGGTTCTGACTCTGAAACCATCCCCTGGTGACCCCTCACCCTTACCCTGGCTTTTCTAAGATTTTGACTTAGTTGTCCCAGAGCTGATGCCATTTGGTGTCACAATCGAATGTCACAGTCACCCCACCCACCACCCCATTCCCAGTCCAAATTGACAAGTTTGCTAATTACCACTCAGAGAAGAGCCCTGCATGAGATGCAGCTATTGTTGAAAGAGGCTTCCACTGAGATGCAAAAAAATATAGGACATAGATGAAGAATGACTTCCAGGCTTTGCCAATGTTAGAACACTTGTTAACATCGATAAGAAAATAACTAAATCATACTCAATGGAAAGGCGTCTTGAGTAGGATTTATAGTCAGTATCCCAAAGCAAACTCAATCTTCTAATAATAAAAAGCAATTAACAATTTAACCTTAATACAATCTTATTCTCAGTGGTTTTGTTGCTATGGGCATATTTCTATTACACGGAGCACAGAGAGGATAAAGGACTCTGGCAAGGTCCGAGTGCTGCTGCCCATCCCTTTAGGACTTGGAATTCTGCACAGAAAAGGGTCCCTGTCCTTGTAGGTAAATGTTTCAAGAACTTGCTGCCTGATGGGGAAGGAGGTGACACTGTCTTTATTTCTGCTCATGATTTGGTGCTTATTTCTCGTCTCCATTTACAGCACACTGACTGTAATGGTGTTCAGTTGGTGAAACACAATTGCCCTCTCCAAATGCCACTGAACCCATGACAGATTTGATAATGACACCAAGATCCTCATTTAGTTATTGAGGTAGCTACAGAGCAGGCTGGGCGAGCACTGACTGGGCTAGCTCCCAGCCTCCCAAAGAAAAGGGTTTCATCATTTTTCTTGTAATAAATTATGCAGTTACTTAACTATAGTAGTGAGACACTTACATAACTGTTTTTTACTTTCATTCTTCCCTTCCCTCATCTCTCTCCTTTCCAGTTGAATTTTACAGATGTGCAATGCCGTTCACTTTTTTAATGGGAGGAAACTGAGAACACATAAGATGGCAGTGACTTTTGGGGCAGCCTATAATAGTGAGAGTTCAGGTTTCAGATTCAGGGAACTGTGAAATCATAATGCTGGTGACCAAATCCAGATCCCTTATTGGATTTCTATATGAAGTAGTTGTTTTTGTTGTGAAGTTTCTGGTTTTAGTAATCCTATATTTAAGTTTTTATGTTAGAATCAGAGGAAAAGTCCTCTGATTATTGTTTAAGAAAATATCCAAAAGGTTTCTCTCTGCTAATTAACACTGTAATTAAGCACATTAGAACACTAGAATGAATTCTAGATTTTGAGAGTCGGGCTCCTTTCTGCTGGAGTTAGTATTCACTGCTATTTGTGATGGTGTATGACATTTAACCTGCTAAACTGTATCTCCCTCTGTAGACCAGGCTGGTCTCAACCTCACAGAACTCAGCCTGCCTCTGCCTCCAGATGTTGGAATTAAAGTCATGTACGATCACTGCCCAGTTTCTTGTATAATTCTTAAATATCTATCTCTCATCATAATAAGGATGATAAGTCCATTGAATAGGACCATCAAATGGTCCATAATATTTTAGTGAAAGATAAAATTAGTTTGATGATAGAAGGCTTTTATTCAACATAAATTTCTTTAGTATCTTCAGTATGAAGCACCCAATGGACTCACACACACACACACACAAAAAAAAAAAAAAAAACACATGAGAATGTGTATTAATTTCACCCCATACCTTTTTGTTTCTGGTAAGTAGATGAATGATCTTTGAGAAAATCTGGAAAGTAAACATCATGCCTCTCCAATATCCATTTCTACTTCCTAGACCAAACCAAGAAGGCAGAGGAACTGAACCAGGCAGACAGACCTGAGTATCCAGACAAGGGTCATGTAAAGAACCTGAGGACTAAGTACCCAGTGTATTCTGATGGATTCTGCACTTCTGCATATTTACTGAGTGCTGGTCTTAGAAGGGCAAAGAAATGTAGTGATTCTGCAGCACAGGGAGTCTTGCCTATGAATTCTTCCTCCCGTGCTGAGCACTGGGGACCAAGCACTGTGCTGAGCTTGTTTGCTGAGGACCTGTTCATACAGCATCCTTTACAGGTGTCTTTTGACATTTTACACTATGCTCTTAACCAGTTAGGCAGAAAACACCACAGTCTAAAGACCCAATTTAATTTTTCAAAGTGCCAGCGTGTCCACCAAGAATTGTAATATTTAGCTTAGTACTCACTGCTCAGAGAGAAATGGAAGTTGTCTAAGGCATCCTCTTATTGGTCCATAGGAGTTGATTTCTCAGCTGACTCCGGCTTTTGTCTGAACTATGCTTATAGGAAAGTAGATCTGCTTTCCATTTCCTTTCTCCTGTAACCCAGGCATGTGGAACTGACTCCATATCTTCCCTCCAGCTCCTTCCTTCTCTCCCCTTCCTTCCTTCATCTTGTCCTTCTTCCCCATGCCCCTTCTATCTCTTAAACAAGAGAAATAAGAGGTAGAACAAAGAGAAAATTATATTTAGGATCACTCTGAAAACAAGTGTGAATGTGGAAAAACAAATTATAACAATGATTTAGAGTGGGTTATGTGCTCAATGTTTTTATTTTGGCGAGATCATGAAAATCCGTATGTGTGTCATGCACTCTAAACTACCATTGTTTTCCCCACTTGGCTACATTCGGTGTCACAACTGGTTTATTTGGTGAAGATGTTGGTTTGGTTCTTGACTAATATTTCATAGATATTACATCTGTGTCTTCATCAGGTAATATTCATGACCGCAATTGAGAGTCATAATTTGATAAAAATACAAATAGAGTAAACAATTAACTGATTCACAATATGTCTTTGATAACATCTTCAATTATTAAAGTAATTAGTGAAATTGAATCATGATAAAACCTCAGCTTAATTTGAACTTGTCCTTGAAGCTACTTTCTGACCCATTTTAACACATTTGCTGATGAAACATTCATAAGAAAGGAGACATTGTAGGCTTTGTGTTTAAGGCGACTTTTTTTTAAAGTTAATTTACTTTAAAAAGCCTTCTGACTTATATTCCTTTCCCTAGATAAATGTTCTTGAGCGTATTGATAAAAATCACTTTAGTTTATTATGGGTTTTGGAGCTTTTGTCCTTTAGTAAGATATTTGTAAGGCTTCCTTGCTTTTGTTTCTTTCTACTCTACTATAAAGTGAACTGGAATATAATTTATCACTGCAGTTTTGAAAATATTAAGAAAGCAAACAGAATATGTTTGTTTTAATTTAATTTTAACTTAAAACTATGTGTGTTTATTGATCAGCAGTGAAACACTTTTTAACTATATCATATAGTGAAAATATAAACAAATTTCTCAGTGTTTTCTAATGTCTGGCATATTACTCTTTGAGACTGAAGGACTATAAATCAGCATTCCCATGAGTTCATGACTTTCTACTTTATATAACATGGTTTGCTTTAAAGCCCCAATGACATATGCCATTTGGACTCTGTCTTTGAGAGATTTACTCACCATAACAAATGCTTACTAGACTGCTACTGTTTCAAAAATTATCTTTAATTGTTAGCTTGGACACTCAGATAATAGGAATAAGGCCTTTTACTGTGTTACAGCATACACAGTTATATTAGTAGCAAATGCTATTTTTCTTCTTTATCCAAGACAATCCACACATTTGATTAGTTCAAAGGAAAAACAAGATTATTCATTCTGCATGGCTATTCCCCTAACATCAGCTTCTCTCTAGGAAAGTCTACAAGTCTACAATTCCTGTGAGTCTCTGTTACCATCAGAAGCTCATTACATGCCAAACTTTACTTCAGATAGAATGTCCCACGTAGATAACTATTTCTATCACACTCACAGGGTGAGAAAGGTGTGAACTTGCAGATGTGGAGTAAGAGCAGGCACACACAGCTTCATGCTCTACCCAAGCTACAGTTACTTATTTCATTTGAGTTTATTCTTTATACTATAATGAAGGATTGATTGCACTATAAATTGAAGGAAAGCTGAGATTAGACATTTGTCTTTTGAACTCCCACTGTTCTTCCAGTCACGACAAGGCCCTGGGTTTCTGAATTCCCATAGGTGATTATATCAGAATTATAAGGAATGGAGGTCAAAGCCAGGCTCAGTTTGGACTGCGCTGGCCCCTTTGAAATCTTAGATACAAACTTCTGACATGGTGGCTCTTCACCCATCTATTGGCCTCAGCCTGCCTTTTGCATTGTGGTTGCAGAACTAACATGTTGAGCCTAGTTTAATCTAAGCAAACATCACTGTAACAGACATCCAGTGTCTGTCTTTGTACTTATGAAGGATGTCTTCCTTTGGGTACATGAATAAATCAATAAAAGTACTTTCTTTTGGTCTTGGTGAGTGAGAGCTGTCACCTCTGTGTTCAGCATCCTTGTGGAAACAGCTGTGACATAGTCATGCTGAATTCAACATAGTTCCATCCTGGCTCCTAAATTACCATATAAACTTGTCTATTTTATTGGATCCCATCACCTAAATCCAACGAACTCAAAGGGGAATCCTGAGATGGAAAGATTCCTTTTTTAATGAAAGTTTCAGGGGTCAATTTTTAATTTAACCAAGACTCCAATGACCTTTCCACCCCAATACATAAGTGTTCCTATTTCTAAAACATGTCTGCACTTTCATCATGAAATGCCTACAGGTTATTTGAAGTAAAGCAGGTAAAGTTGAAAGCATTCTGGTGTGCCAAAACTGTAACGGGATTTTAAATTTAGGTCAGTTTAACATATTTATTAGTTGCCTTCTATGCTTCCAATTTCCTGACAGGAACAGGGTGTGAATTGTTATCTAGGACACAATCCTCCCTCATATTCCCCAAACTCAGTCTGGAAAATTTCCTGTGTAAATAAACTTTATTGAAGGAGGATAAAAGAAAGACACCAAAATATAACATGGAATCTCTCCTTTAACCTATCTCTGCATATAACCACAGATGCTACTCATAAAAATTTTAATTAAAACACTCTTTTTTTTTTATCACAGAGTGATATGCTTTGAATGATCTTATTTTTAATTTACTATGAAACCTCTGTGAAGAATGTATTTACTTACAGCCAGGAGTTCTAGGAGTCACTGCTAGCAGAGCTCTGGCCCCTCATCACTGCTCCTGGCTCTGCTTGCCATTTTTAGTGATTTGGAAATCTTTTTCCTTGCCTCTCAGCCCACAGTCTTATGAACAATTTTGTTTGCTGTACCTATGTGTGTGGCAGCTTCAGTTAAAACAGTTTGTGCTGTTTGCTGTAGACAAGCAGAATACATGGGAAGAACATATCTTCTCTAAGTGTGCTGGACAATATTAAGCATCCAGCTTTCTGAAACAGACTCACCTGAGTTACACAGAATTCGTTAATTTCCATGGTGCTGGAATCATCAGCAGACCTTATATAAAGGCACCAGTATGTCACAGAAGATATGCCTGTGAGGCTTTTGATTCTTAAGAGCAACAGAAAGCCAGACCGAACACATGACTGAATACTCACTCCTTCGTGATACAATTATGGTGCTTAAGTGTAAATCTAAAAACATAGCATAAGAATGAGAATCTAAGAAGTAAAATTTTAATATAATTTTACTAGAACTTTAAAAAAAAGTAAAAAAGGCCCAGGTATAGTGGAATACACCTTTAATTCTAGCATTTGGAAGGCAGAGGCTGTCACATCTCTAAGTTCCAGGACAGCCTTGTGAACATAGCAAGTTTCAGGATAACCAGAATTATACGGGAAAATCTTGTCTCAAAATAATAGTAATAATAAGTTAGTAATAACAATTAATAATAATAGAATGTAAAGAAGAATAACAATAAGAAAGCATGATTTGGAAGATTCCAATTCAAATTTGAGTAGCCTCCTTCATTTTACCCAAGGAACACAGGCTAGAGTGACTACCAGCCTAATCACATGGAATATGGAATATGAGTTTCACACACACAATCTATCTGAATACAGATTATCCTAGATTCATTTGGATTAGGTTATAGGTCAGTAATCTTTTTTTAAATAAATTAGAAACATCATAGGTAAAGAAGTAATTAGCACCCCTGGACTAGGGTACATCCAGCCTAGCATACACAGTATGATGCAGAGCATTAGCTCTTTATTCTTGAGATCAGAGGTTAGGGTTGGGGCCTTTCAGAAGGGTGGTGGTGTGTGGGAGAGAGAAAAGGGCTATCAGAACACATATACTTAACACAGGAAATATTCAAAACCAGAATTCCTAGTAATACTTCCACTGAGCCAGGATTGCTCTTGAACCACCATGAAATTGAGGTTAATAGAAGTTAAAAAATGTATATATCCAAGAGGATACCTTTTGGAGCACTCTTAAGTAGGACTCTGCTGCCTTCCTAAGTCAACATATGTGAACAATGAGGTTTAAGTCCATGTTGTATGGGAAGAATGATTGAAGACAGAGAGATCATCTCTCCACAGCTTGCTCTGCCATGGAGATTGGATCAAAAGCTACATGAAATCAGATTAGCATGTGGAAGGGAGAGGACTTGAGAGCATCCAGGCAGGCAAAGCCACAGTTCCTAGGGGAAAAATGAAAATGCTTTATGTTAATCTAATAATATTCTGTATATTTATTACCTCCCTCAACCTTTCCTGTCCTAGATAAGAAACAGTAATATTTTACCTGTGCCTAGGTTCAGAAACAAAGGGAACTTGAGAGCCCTTATTACACAGGAGAACTTCAATCTTTAATAAATCTTTGTATTGGGTTTTAAGCATCCTGAGTTAAAGGGTTCACCAAAGATGCACATCAATTGATTTCCCCTAAAAGTATGGAAATAGGACTTTGGATTGGACCAATTCCACATTTTCTTGACAGAATGAGGAGGCAGACAGTTAATAGGAGAACTCTACTCCAGTGTGAGTGTCTTCCTAAATTCAACAAGAGTTCCTCAAGTTCAAGCAAACCCAATAGAAATCAACATTTAGCATACAATTATGGAACGTGCTCAGGGAGAGTGACAAGAAAGATTCTATTTGGTCCTCACTCTGAATTCACTTGTTTTATTGCTGCCCTTTTAAAGTGAGCAGTGTAATCATCAAAAGATGACTGTGTCGGTCTTACAAACAACTGGGGAACCATTTCACACTAAATAAAAATGGCCTCTCAGCACCGGATTATAAAAATGTTTCGAATTTGAAACTCAACTTGAAAAGCCTTCCTGATTAATTCTGATTATACCTCCTTTATACTTTACTAGAAGATGCTAAAGTTGGGATTGTGAACTCTTTTGTTCTTTAGTTTCTCATTATACTGTAGTTCATTCATTTAAACTTTCAGACCAATAGTATTTCTACATATCATCTATCCATCTATGTACCCATCTATGTATCTATTTTTTTATTTATCCACCTACCTGCCTATCAACTATCTATGCATCTATATCATATATTATATATATGCCTCCATTTGTCATCTGTCTATCTATCTATCTACCTATCTATCTACAAATCTGTCTATTGCCTCTATTTATCTATGATTTACATATCATATATCTATATATGCATCCATCTCTTTTCTCTATATACCACCTATCTATCTCTGTATTCATCTACCTATTATCTTTCTATCTATGCATAGATTTATCTATGTTATCTATAAATCTATCATCTACATATCTTTTATATATCAGTGCATTCTCCATCTATCATGTATTGACCCTCCTACCTACCAACAATCTATGCATCCATTTATCATATATCATATATATGCTTCAATTTGTCATTTATCTATGCCTCTGTCTACCTCATCAATTTATCTACATATGATTTAAATATCATATATCTATATATGCATCCATCATATGTCTATATGTCACTTCTCTACCTAGCTATCATTTACCTATCATCCATCTATATGTCTATTTATCTATCTCTATCTATCATCTATCAATCTATCATCTATAGCTATCTATCTTTCCATCTATCCATCTAGCTATTCCCATGTCATTAGGAACATTTACACAGTAAAAGAAAGACAAAAATGCCTGGTACCTAAGTTTTTCACTAAATCTAAAATATATATTACTGTTTTAAGTTTTATGATATGTTTTTAATGTATTTATTTTTCATATTTAAATCTTGCAGTATCTCAGCTTTAACCTATCCCTAGAATGTATGTCTTCAGTTCAGGCTGCACTGTGGCTTGTACATGGACATTTAAAATTTCACATTAATAATTATCTCATTTCATATAACATAGTCTTATAAATTAATTTTCAAAAGTCATTCACAATTAATTGATGAGAAAATTAAGATTCAGGGACATTGCTCAATGGCTCAAAGATCATCATAACCTATCTAAGGTCCCCAGTTCATTGTTCTTTCCAATAGGTCCTTGGTGGCCACAGAGTGAGGCACAAATACATGAAGTGTAGATGCAGGAAAAGTATCTCATTCCTAAATATAAAAATAGCATGAAAAGGGAAGCAACTTCCTTTCATTCACAAGAATAATACCAACCACATTGCCTTGAATCAGCTGGAAAATACCATGGGTGACACACAACAAAACCATCCTAGCTTACTTGGGTGGCAAAATGGCTTCCTTGTTATTGCTGTTGTTTGTTTGTTTGTTTGCTTGTTTTTAGCACTATTAGAAAGGGTTGTCTATTGGATGCAAAATATTCTGTCCTCAGATTTGTTATTTGTTGATACTGGAATGTGAAATATCCCCATAAGCTCGTGTGTTTAAAATCTTGGTACCTGACTATTGGCACTGCTTCAGAAGACTGTGGAGCCTTCAAGATCTTGCTGGACAAAGTGGGTGTCTGGGTTGGATCTTGAGGTTTAGTAGGCTAGTCTGACTCCCTATTTTCTCTCTGACTGGACACAAGGGGCCTCACTGTCTGTTGCTCTACTTCAGTGCTGCCGTAAGGATGCTGGATCACACTTCCTAAAACTATGAATCAGTCCACCCCTTCTGCACTTGTTTCCTTTCAGGAATTTGATCAGAAAACAAGGAAGGTAACTAATGCTGTGTTTTAAAGATTTGCCTTTTCTGGTAGCTGTGTGCATATGATGGGTATAGATTTTGACAACTGACTGTCAAGATGTTTCATTCTATTGTTCCTAGTCTGAGTCCTGATTACATATATATGCACATGCATGTAATATATGTATATACATATAAGTATATGTGTACTGTGTAGTCATGAGTCACTTAATGTCAAAGATACCTTTCAAGAAATGTGTGTTTGAAGGATGCCATTGTAGAGTGCACGTATACAATCAAAGGGACTGCTGCATTGCTAGTTGATGTGACCTCATGGGCCTGCTATCATTTAGCAAACACCAATGCCTGACTTTATACAGACACATTTAAAATTATAAATGGCTTGCTTGCAAAGGCTGGGCAAATAAGGTCAGGGAATCTTCCTACATTCTTCACAAATGCTCTCTTTCTTATGAGAACCATAGTTCATGCTCATCCAAGCTTGTGCTGTTTCTGCACTTACCTGTCCTTCCCAGTTATCTTTCTGTGATTGAGGACAAGGACAACACATCTTTCTAATCACTGCCTAATATTATTCTTAGTTTACAATGAGGATACCATTCTTTGTTTAAACGGCCTCACAACAAATACATGAGGTGTATCAAAATAGGTCTTGTAAGTTTCCCTTTCTTCCGTCCATGAGATAGGGCTCAGACGTAGACTCAGAGAAAAGTTCACGTAACCAGCCTGGTGTTTCACAGCTGCCTCTACAGACCATGGAAACACAGAGGATACTGCCAACCAATGCTGGGGACTCCCTTCCTTCCTTCTCTCAGACAATATCACAATAAGATCAATTAATGGGAACCATACTGTACAAGTAGATTTTATTTTTGAAAATACTAGGTGAATTAAAAAATTGAGATTTTGGTAAGATGTTTTCCTTAAGAGAGCCATGTCAAAATGGAACAGGATTGTAAAGTAACACCTGCAGGATGGCCACACCACACTATGCTCCAGCAAGGGCTGGCACTGAAAGTCTTGCTTCCCCGATACTGAACCATGGCCATTGTCTGCATCCACATCACAGCACTGTCATTTGCTCCCTTTAGTTGCCAGAAAATGAAACATAAATCATGTTTTCTTTGTTTCTGGACAGAATTGAACAATGTCATTCACTGATATATAATTTATGAAGTGTCATAATATGCTCAATTAAAATATAGGCCAAGAGAAGAACTCCAACAAACAGCTCCCTGGGGATGATTGTCCAGAGAATCTTAGCACTGCTAATGAATAGGTGCCCCAAAGTCAACAGGTTGTTTGAGTTTATAAGCCCCACCAGAGGGGTGTGGGCTACACTTGGATCTCAATTCTAAGCTGTGGGCTTTTCTTTCCTCTTTTTCAAGAGTCGATATATGTTCTTAGCACAGTAACTATTAGTAGTTGGAATAAAAAGTTTACTAAAAGTTACTCTGTACTTGCCATTTTGGTTCAAATAACTTTAAAGTCAACTTTCCAAACTACAAATGAGAAGAATGTAGCTGAAAAGAATAAAGTATAGGATTTCTGGTATCATTGTCCCTGACAATAATTAATTTATTACCTCTAGGGTTTCTGTCGAGGTGTATAATGTGTAAGGGGATTGTCTCACTGATAGGCTAACCACTGTGAAGATGCAGGAGGCTAGAAGACAAAGACAGTATTTCTGTTATAATTCAAGCTCTTTTGCCATTTTTGTGACATTCTTTTTCTGAAGCTGATTTTTTTCTTGCCTTTTTAACCATCCATGTCCCAGCAACTGCCCCCAGCAAGCCTTGACTTGGAAATAATAATAAAAAAAAGAGTGATAACAGGTAAAGATAGTTCAGGAATGGAGATTTCCTAAGAATAAAGAGGGTATTTGGATAATCATACAGAGAGATGAACAACTGTATATGAATTCACAAGAGACACACGTAGACTCAAATACGTTGTGATCTACTTTCAGTTAAGTATAATAGTTTGATACAACTTCATTCACAAATGTGGGCTTTTAGAGTACAAACAAATTCAGTAGGATGAATTTGAAGTAGAAAAGTGAAGTAAATGAGTCAATTGATTGGAGGAAAGAGTTTGATAAATTGCATATTCTATGTTGGAAAGAATGAAGTAGCAGCTTGGTGCTCAATAGTGCAAGCAGAGGCATCACCACAGGCACTTAGAGTGGCATCAGGAACATCCAAGGAAAGAAGTCCATGCTCTCATCCCAGACATGACTCAGAAAACAATGTTCACCTAAGATCATGAAAGTAAAACTGAGGATGAGAGAATGCTGCGCTCTGAAATACTCACTTTCACTCCTGTCCACTCCAGGCGATGACTGAGGACCCAGTGGGGAGAGCATTGAAGGAACTGCAGGCTCCTCACCCTCAAGGAGATTGTCCCTGAATGCATTTCACATATGCATAGGTGCAGGTAGTGAGGAGGTTACAGAAGTGACAGATACGTATATTCTACAGCCTATCATTAAAGCAGAAAATAATATTTATCTGCCAACATCCAGCTGTGAATTGAAAAGGAAGATGCTGTATTTCAGTTACGTTGTTAACTGGATGAGATTGGGTAACTTACAAAAGATAAACACACAAACATAGGCACACACTCATATACACGCTGTCTTTTTCAGTTTGATTTTCATTATTGTTATGGGCAGCATGCACATGCCACAGCATGTGTGACAATCACAGACGACCCTGAAGAGGAGATTTTCTTCAGCAATCTTTGTGGTCTTTCCAGATTTTTAATTCGCATTCGCAGATGTGAGAGGCAAACACATTTACCCACTGAGCCATCAGGCCAGCACCAAAATATACATTCTTGATATCCTTGGGAAAAATAACGTAGCCTGCCCTAAATTTGGTCCATTTTAAAACATAAATATTTTCAAATACCTGATGTAGTGTAGCTTTTCTACTTCTTTTTCATGACTCTTGAGTCACACAGCCTTTGAACTAACTGCCAATGACTCAATCAAATCAAAGAGGTCAACTCAGAAAGCAAAAACATACATTTAATATGTAATGTAAATGAAAATGGGTGCAATAGTAGCTTTAGCAAAGGTCCAATTCACCAGTTCTTTTTATAAGAAGCCGCTGTTCTTTGGCTCCCTGAATGTGTTGTTAACGTGATTGGCCATGCTGACTCAGCGTTTCCTGTCTGGGTGTTCTTCTGACCTTGCCTTAAATGCTAGCGGATCGAATTACTATAATACTCTCACTACGGCTCTGTCAAAAATGCTCATAGGAAAGTCAAAACCTCCTTTTGCAGGCAAGATTTATAAGATGTGAACAAAACACTATTTTGGTAATGATGAGGTGAGTATACACATGACCCAGGACCTGAGCCAAGGTGCATTCTCCTAGCCACAGGGAGGTCTGCTCTGGGTGCAGCTGTGCCAGCAAGGGCGGTTCAGGCTGAAGCCTCTGCAGTCTGCACTGACCGTTGTCAAACAGTATCAAAACTATTTTCTTTATATCACCACATATCCTCCTCCTCTCTCTCTCTCTCTCTCTCTCTCTCTCTCTCTCTCTCTCTCTCTCTCTCTCTCTCTTCTCTCTCTCTCTCCTGTTAGAACAATTTCCAATTTCGTCATTCGACTTAGAAATGTGGATGAAGACACAGGGAGCAATGCACTAAAATAGGTGCTTCTGTATTTCACCCTCAAGGACAGAGACTTTCCAGACAGGCACAATGCAGCAGAAGGATATCACTTATTATAGAACAGGCACCTGTCAAGTGTACACAGAAAGGGTGCTCAGTCCAACGGCAGCAGGACACACGTTTACGTCCGGGACACAGAGCACTTCATTCCATGCAGTGCTGACTGAACCACGAAAGTAATAGCAAATTTAATAAAGAAACTGCAAGAAAGATCTTTTCTGCACATCACAAAAGGAAACTAGAAATTAAGGACAAAATAATCTGGAAAAGTCATGAGTGTATGGAAGATAACAACGGGGTCCTGATCAGTGGATCAGAAAACAAAGACAGATTAAAGGAAACATTTAAAATTGATTACAAATGAACATAAATGTAAAGTTAACATATCAGGACACCATACCATAATGTGTCTTTGTGAAAAGAGTGTAAGGGGAAGTTCAATATAAACCGGAGTCACGAGGAGGGCTCTGGTGACACTGGTGCTACCTCTCAAGAAGGTCGGAAATCATCAGTAAGTACAAAGGTAGAGGAAAGAAGCAAACAAGAGTGTTCCCGCCCGAAACAAAGGGCAGAAAGTCGGTCTGACCAGTAACAATTGACGGCTCCATGTGACTTTAATAGAAAGCCACAGAACGTTCGAGTAAGACAAATAAACATAACAAAAATGCAAGAGAAATGGTTAAAACTGACACCGTAGAAATACAGAGTACGGTTTGTTATATGAACAATTACAAAGTGTAAAGACATTGATTGCAGGAATGCCAGCTCAGAAGTGGAAACCCAGAGCTGGGGTTACACAAAGGAGAAGACCCTGGGGCATGTGGCTTCAAGCTCTGGCCTCCACAAGCATACACACAGCTACATGCACATGTATAGACACACACATGTACACATGTAGACATACATGTGCATGTACACTTGTCAACAGTGCTACAATGAAGTGGAATTGCAAATACTCACTGACAAACCTATTTTATTGAAGGAGCAGGGCCTTGTGTATGGGACTGACTGAACCATCTCCCTATCTCTGTATATCTACATTTAAGTAAAGTGACGGTAGTTCCTAAAGTGATATATGCCTGAAACTTGATGAGAGTGTGTCAAAGATACTTTTAATTAAAAAAAAAGGTGTGTGTGTGATGATGGTTATATTTATTAGCTTTATTTAACTACTATGAGATGTTATATACAATTTTACATATATATATATATATATATATATATATATATATATATATATAATATTTTAGTCGTTATTTGTGTAAGAGGTCTCACAGGGCCCAGGATGGCCTCAATCAACTACATAGGTAGTAGTCACTCTGACACTGAGGTTCCCAGCCTCAAATTCTAGAAAGCAGTGACTGCAGTGTGTACAGCATGCTGTGCCATAGCGAGTCTATAATATGGCTGTGAGAACAGTTTTACTATTAGATCTACTAGAGTGGTCAATTGGTCCTGGGGCAAATTTGTTTTCTTCATCCTTTATTTCCTAATTTTTGGCCATTTTGGCCATTATGTGAACATTTAGTAATAATTTTAAGTTCATTTACACACATACCCCAAGATAGATCACAAAATCTCGGTGTGTATGCCCCCCCAGAACCAAGTGTAATTTTAGTCAAGTAATTAACATCAGTTAGAAAAATTATCTCCTCATTCAGTATGAAATATTCATATGTCTAGGTCTTTGATAGTAAGAAGCACCTGAAAGAATATAAAAGCTGAATATTAATTTTTCATGATGAAATATAGGAATTTTCTCTACCTCATAAAGAGCATATCCAATTAGGAATCTTAGCTCAGGGGTCAAAGGACAGTGACTGCAAAACCATTTCTGTACTAATGCACAGAACGTGGAAAAAGCAGGCTCACAAAAGCTGCCCAAGCATGCTCACTGGGAATTTGTAAAGTTGAGAGGCCAGACTATTTTCATTGGAAATTTAAATCATTTTGGAATTCAATGCTATTATTAAATCAAGAGCTTCCATGAGCTTCCAATGAATTGTCTGACAGTCATATGGCAGCAATAAGATCTGTTGCACACTATGTATTCAACTTTACAGACTCCACTGCAGCCCTGTTTTTAACCTGTACAAATAAATGTAGACTTCCTAAGCCTTCAGACTTTTTGTTCTTTGTGTGGCTGATAACCTTGATTTGGTAAATGGACACAAAGTCTTAAAGAACAAATGCTTTTCTTAAGCTCAAACCCACTGTCTATAATTAATGTTAAGTAAATTATAAATAGTTATATAAATTTATGATAGGAATCCAGCAGGTAAAGAAGGGTGTGGCATGCTTCTGGTTTAATCTAAGTCTACAGAATAAAGAACTTCTACAAATCAGAGACTCTGAGAAGCAGAAGTCATCTTCCTTTCTGCTCTATGATGCTTCTCTTTCAGTAACTCAGATGTCACCAACATTTAAACATTTAAATGTGTTTCATAATGTATTGTAGACATGGCCATATTGTGGCAGTCTCCAAAATGACTGCAAATTTATAACATATAACAAGGAAAGGAAAGCAAAGTATAAAAAGAAATTATAACAGTAGCTGGACTGATAGGTGTACAGATAATATGTTTTTATGAGTGAATGGCACCACTTGCCCATTGATAACACCCATGCCTACATTACTGGGTTGTGGATGGGAGCTTCAGTCAATGCTCTGCTATTTTGAGCTGGACACACATGAGACACAGAGTTGTGAAACTTTCTGTTTTGTTGCAGAATCTGCTGTGGTCCAAGTTCATGGACTATGTTCTTAGGATTCAGATGCCTCATAGAGAAATGAAAGAGACTAACCTATCATCTACACAGGCAGCATGCATTCATGAAACACAAACACAATGGTTTAAAATGTTGCTTTGTTAGTTAGTAACACACACACCACCTACTAGAAGAAATGACCCAGAGTGAATAATTGTTATTAAACACACAAATAAAATACCGAAATTCTTGGAAATCTTAGTTTTTTTTATTATTATTATTTTTTATTAATTTATTTTGCAATACAATTCAGTTCTACATATCAGTCACGGATTCCCTTGTTCTCCCCCCTCCCGTCCCCCTCACCTTCCCTCCAACCCCCCCCCCCATTCCCATCTCCTCCAGGGCAAAGCCTTCCCCACAGACTGAGGTCAACCTGGTAGACTCAGTCCAGGTAGGTCCAGTCCCCTCCTCCCAGGCCGAGCCAAACAGTCCTGCATAGGCCCCAGGTTTCAAACAGCCAACTCATGCAATGAGCACAAGATCTGGTCCCACTGCCTGGATGCCTCCCAAACAGATCAAGCCAATCAACTGTCTCACCCATTCAGAGGGCCTGATCCAGTGGGGACCCCTCAGCCATTGGTTCATAGTTCATGTGTTTCCATTCATTTGGCTATTTGTCCCTGTGCTTTATCCAACCTTGGTCTCAACAATTCTCGCTCATATAAACCCTCCTCATTCTCGCTAATTGGACTCCCAGAGATCCACCCGGGGTATGTACTCACTCGTAGCAGGATACTAGACATGAAACAAGGATGACTTGTCTGCTACTCACATCACCAGGGAGGCTACCTGGAAAACAGGACCCCAAGAAAGACACAGGGATCACCCAATGACAGAGAAATGGAATGAGATCTACATGAACAGCCTGGACATGGGTGGGGGTAATGAAAGGCGAGGGTTGAGGAAAAGAGAGCTTGGGGGAGCGGGAGATCCCAGCTGGATCAACAACAGAGAGGGAGAACAAGGAATAGGAGACCATGGTAAATGAAGACCACATGAGAATAGGAAGAAGCAAAGTGCTAGAGAGGCCCAGAGAAATCCACAAAGATACCCACACAACAGACTGCTGGCAGTGGTGGAGAGACAGCCCGAACTGACCTACTCTGGTGATGGGATGGCCAAACACCCTAATTGTTGTGCTAGAAACCTCATCCAACTACTGAGGGATCTGGATGCGGAAATCTTAGTTTTATATTATCTGAAAAACTTCAGTGACCCTTTCTCTTACACTGTTATGCCTGCCCTTTTGGATCTTCACACCCAACCAGCCTCAAGTATCATAATTTTATAAATATATCTGTATTGAAAAGGCTCTATTTCCTTCATGTTTTCATTTAATCCCCAAGTATTGGGATACAACTATTTACATAGCATTTATATTGTGAATGGTATTATAGATATCTAGGTGTTATCTAGATGTTATTTAAATTAAACAGGAAGGTGTGTACAAAGCATAGACCCACATACTAGGTCATGTACTGAATTAAAGCAATTTGATTTAGATGCCCAAGAGGTAGCTGGCTCCAAGCTTCTATGAATAACAGGGAAATATACATACACACGTATATATATATATATAATTTCAAAATTGTGTTTTATAACTTTGAGATTGAGGATGAGCACAGTGACTATACAGTTTAATATTTTCACCATGCACCCTTCATAAGCATCTGAGCGTAAGGCATCGAGGTTTTCCTGTTTCCCTTCTACTTTTCCATTGAGTGAATAGTTTTTTTGGTTTTCGTTTGTTTTCCAGAAGATTCAGAATCCTGTCAGTTTCATGTTTATGCTTATTCCTGGGTAATATCACCAATAAATATCTCCACTGTTTTTCTGGCTGTGAGAACCCCAGTGCACGTGAACTCCTCCTTAGTGCGGTCGTATGCCAGTAGGCACTGCACTTGGCTGCGAATGGCCACTTCTGTAATATAGAAGGAACCAGATCCTCTGTCATGATTTCTTGTGCCTGTTTGTTGGGAAGCTCCAAGTTTTCCTGTGACTAATAGTATCAGGGCATTGGTTCCAAAGACCCGTCCTCTTCTGTCAGTGAGGTAGTTATTTGTGTGTATGGGTTTTATTTCATTTTTTTGTTGTTGTTTGTGAAATAGCTTGTTTCATATTTTAGCATAAAAACTTTGTTGCTCTTTTTAAACTAAATTGTAAAGAATCATTTTATTATCATTAATTATACAGGCATGTGTGTGTGTGTGTGTGTGTGTGTGTGTGTGTGTGTGTGTGTGTATACGCACGAATAAAGGTACCCACAGAGGTCAGGGGTACTGAATAGCCTGGATCTGGAATTATAGGTGGTCCTGAGATACACGATATGTATTCTGAGAATTGAACTCTTGATTGATGAGCTACACCTCCAACCCTCCTCCTCTTGTTTCACTCTTTTGAGAAAACAATAACTTGGATTTGTGAGACCCAGAAATAAATCAAATGGTACTGAGTGTCAACATAAATCTTGCAGACCAATTCTATGATGTGCCCAGAGCCCCACTTTCATGATGAAGACAGGAGGCAAGGGTTTTATATCTTCTCACTTAGTCTGAAATTTATTTTCTTGGAGGAAGACAATTCTCTTCACTATTGTAGACTTTTCTTGCTTAGTCTTCCCATGTCCTGTCTATAAACATGGTATCTAAATGCCCTGATGGGCCAACTTTACAGTCTTCTCCAGAGTCCTCTACCCCATAGACAAACACACGTCAATTGGAAATTGCTTTTTTAAGTTTTATTTTGAGAATTCCATGCATAAATACTGTAGCACCATCATTTCTAAACCTTCCCTTCCCCTGCCACCAGTGTCTACTTTCTTGTCTTCAGGATCCCATCACTTGTCATTAGGCACAGTGTAATTCCATGAAGGCTAATTTTAGGGGATCAGAGAGAAGAAACAAGCACAGCAAAACCCACCGTAGCCACTCATAGGCTTCTTTCCTCTACTGTGGAGCAGTACTGGAATTCAGATTTTCTTCCTTCCCTCAGACTGTGCCTGTTCTTTGTAGGACAGTTAGAGTGAGGATAGTGAGTAGCCGGTGTCCTGATCTGTTCCTAAGGGAAACTAGAGAGAAATTGCAGATGAAAAACACAAAGGGAAACTGAAAAGCAAACCAAGTAGAAAAAAAATCCTACCTGAAACCTCAGGTGGTAAACAGCTTTCCCAAAATCCTGTGTGCAAGGCAACAAAAGCTATGAGGAAAAGCTTAGAGCGAAAAAAACGCCAAGGGGTTCTCAGCTTTTATTCTACTGTTCTTAGGTTGGGAAGAACTGCTGTCTCCTCCACAGTGAAGCTTCAGCCCTGGTTCAAACCCCAGATCAGATGAGCAGAGCCCTGTGTTTATGAGGAATGGAGACAAATGATACGGGACTGATTAACTTCTTGCCTCTGCTGCCTCAGAGGAGGGTGATAAGAATGAGGTTATCATCTAAGAACTGTGTGGAGTGGGGAACACTCAGAATCAGGCTCTCCTTGCCTCGAGGCGCCACCAGCCTCTGAACTCACAGGGTCTGGAGTGGAGTGCAGACTGACCATGCTCTTACACTGCCTGTCAGCTTAGCAGGGCAGGTTACAGCTGCAGCTTTCCTCAGCAGAAAGTGCAATTGCATTGTTTCGCTCCCAGTCCTCCATCCTGCATTTCCTGTGCCTCCCCCCCCCCCCCCGCCAAATTCTCAGCCTCCCCTTCTTTAACCACTGTTGCTATATGTACTTGTAATTTAATAAATATGTGAATACAACCTGATGAGTCTACTCAGTGTTGCCTGATTATGTCTCAAGGATTGACCACTTCATGTCGGATAACCAGTTATGAGAAATCCCCTGTCCAGTTCTTGGTGAGAGAGCCTAATAGAGCCCATCCTAAATACAAGCTTTTGCCTTTGCCTTAGTTTCCTTCCAAAATTTGAAGATAAGACCCTGTTGTTAGAGACATGGTAGTTTGAACACAGGACTTGAAGGAATTGAGCTGGAACTGGCCTGGAAGCCTCGTTCCCTGGAGAGGCTCTCACATCCTCAGAATGTCGTGGGGTGTGCAAACTGGCAAAGGAAGAAAGCCATCGGCGGATCTCCTATGCTAAAGATTTTTATATTTCTTTATTTTAATTGTATGTGTGTATGCATATGTCTCTGTGTAAACCATATATGTGCAGGCACCTGTGGAGGACAGAAGAGAGCTTTAGATAATCCTAAAATTACAGGCAGTTGTGAGCCACTGGGATTTGACCTGAGGTCCTCTGGAAAAGAAGTAAGTGCTCTTTAATGCTGAGCCATCTCTTCAACCTCTTAAGCTGTGTGATTTTAAAAGCTGCTATTTGCTCCATGCTTGGTCTTTGACTAGTATCTTAGAACCTGTCTGAAAGAGCCCCTAACTGTGGGGTGATTTATAGTGAAGACATACTTTTCTCCAGAGATGAAGAAATTTCTCCTAGAAACCTCTTCTTTCATAATCTCCAACAGGTTTGATGAAGAACTAATGTGATGTGGTGGCCTCTGTGTCTACTATTGGAGTCTAGGCCATGTTTTCTTTCTTTGGACTAGTAAGCACCCATGGACAATGTGCTCATGGTTTCCTCTCTGACTCTGCCTTTCTCTTTATTCTTGGTGAACTTCACTGTCTATACAATAGATTTTTGGTGGGGAACACTGCAAAACTCATAATTTTGACAAATGCCTAAACATGAGTGCAATGTTGAGATACTGTACACACTGCAAAGTTATAGAGTTTAAGGATCTGAGTGCCAACCCCAAATTAACAGAGTATTTGAGAATCACTGTGTCTATAGGAAAAATTTTAGGACAGGTAGATGAAGAATTAAACATTGTACTTGCTAATGTTCTAGAAAACAGTAGAGAAAGGGAAGCAGGAGTGTCTCCCCAGCTGTGTAATTCAGGCTAAATGTGTGTGTGTGTGGGGGGGTGATTCATTATTTTGCAGATATTTAGAAAGATTTCATCCACATTAAGTTCAGATCATTCCTCTTGGCTTTATTTTTTCTGACATCTCATCCAGCTATAGAAAACTCAATTATAAGGGTATTCACATTTGTAAATCAGACAGAATTTATTAATAGTGGTGTGTTTCCGGCTGAGCCACCTGAACACCCCTTGGGGGAAGGGGTGAGAAAGTGCTGCAGCAAAGACATAGACTGAGGGAATCAGGCAAAAAGCAAGCAGGGGACTCATTTATCATGGATATGGGGTGAACCTATACACCCCTTCCGATTTCCCATTGGTAGCCAGAGACTCTCTTAGCTGTGTTGTCTCTTTCTCATTGGCCCCAGCATTCTGATCGTCACCAATCACTATGTGTAGAGGCAGACTCTAAGGTGGCACAGTGAGAAGTAACTAGCACACATGCCTGTGCACACTGCCCAGAACAGGGCAGTCACATTTTTTTTCCATTTTTATCCCTTTTTAAAAATTTTTAATGCATTTTACATATCAATCACAGATTCCCCTCTCATCCCTCCTCCCTGTTCCTCCCACCCCTTCCCCCCAACTCCTCATCCCTCTTCCAACAGGGTAAGCTCTCCCATGGGGAACAGCTAAACCTGGTACATTCAGTTTTGGCAGGACCAAGCCCCTCACCGCTTTATCAAGGGTCAGCAAGGTGTCCGACCATAGGTAATGGGATCCAGAAAGGTGGCTCATGCACCAGGCATGGATTCTGATCACACTGTTTTATCAGTCTAGCTGGCTGGGCTCCTTCTGTATGTGGTGCTTGGAGTTAGATGGAACTTGACATTTTTGAGAGCTGTTTTCACAGCAAAATGACTGAAGGTGACAACAGAGTCTGGAGGTTTGAAGAAGGCAGAAGACCAGATTTAGAAAGTTTTCATGTTCAGAAATGATCATTTGTGTGAAGAGGTAGAAACGTACAGAGAGCATCATACAATGCCAATGCCCATGAATAAATCACATCATAGTCCATCAGTGTGCATACTGTTGGCCCTCCTCAGCTCAAAAGACAACAAACACAAAGAAAGAAAGAAGTCGAGCGGCCCACTCTTTTCAGATATGGTGTAGCCTCACTACACTCTCTATGAGTCAAGATTCCAAATTGCATTAGAACCAGATTAGATTTCACAGCATCTGAAAACCCTCCCGACAAGCCAGCTTTCTCATTGCAAATTCTGTGCCATATACGCCACATGACTCAGCCTCATGGCATTATTGTTAAGGTTGTTACAAGATATTGAGCTGGCGTATGCTCACTCTTCTGAAATATAATAATTTGGGGAATAAATGCTGCATCATGTCCAGACAACCTAGAGCATCCTGGTGTGATGCACTGGAGGCAGAAATAATGAAATATGAAGAACAGCTGTGATTGATTGGCAGCACTTCCCACACTCTCTGGGTACCATTAACCATACAATGCTTTACATTCATTAACTCACTTAACTCTCCAAACTGCTTATGAGAGGAAAGCTTACCATTCCCTAATTTTAAAGATGAAATGAAGCACATGGGGATTAAACAACTTCTTCAATGCTGAAGTGCTGTCAAGGAAGCCTAGGGTTGGGTCCTTGCAGTTCATCTCCAGGGCTGAGCTGTTTACATTGTAAAACTGCCAGTACAGTAGATGAGTAACATAAGAGTCATGTGATTTAGAAACCAACCAGAAAGCAGAGAGGCCAGAGCAGCTGATGATAATTCTGAATCTCAGAGAAGCAACTAGTCTTTGTTTTTTAAAATCGTGTATTGAAAAATGCATGGGATACTGTAGGAAAATGTACTTGTTACTTATCAGGACTTCGAATTTGACTAGGTATCTTACATTGTATCTATGGACTCTCCAATGCCAACTGATGTGGAGCTAAGCAGAGGTGGGATAGCTTTTCTGACAGAGTAAAAATCCAGGTAAAATGATTTGAAGATACAGAGTGGGGCAGGCAGACAAGCCTATGGTTTCACTCTTTCTTGATGTATGGATTCCAGAGACTTCCTGCTATAATTTCAGTGTGTCCTTTAAAGTTTGTCAAGGAGACATTAAATAAAAAGAGAAATGAAAAAGAAATGAAAGGACATGACATGACTGCTCCTAGGTATAGTGAAGGCAAATGTTTATTGTAGATCAAGGGAGAGCACAGCCAGGGGCAGAGACGTCTGGGAGAGTCTAGAATGGACATGACCTGGCTGAGCAGGGTCATGTCGGGAGACAGGAAGGTGAAGGGACAGGGGAACCAGGTGCAACAACCAGGATGTCAAAGCTACAAAAAAGAGTGGGTAACCAAAATGTCTGGATTATATAGGGAAGATCTTCTGGGGAAAGGACAGCTTAATCCCTGGGCTGGAGAGAAGGGTATGCCAGCCTTCCTCAGTAACTGGTAGGGACTGAGGGATGCTGGGGTAACCTGGAGGCCAGGTCTGCTTTGATATATTAAGTAGACACCCCAGCATTTATCCTGGATTTGCTACTTAACAGCTGTAAGAGGTGGTGAAGCCCTCAGCTGATCCAGTCTGTTACTGTCACGACTGCACTGCCAGTCTTGGGATTACAACAGAAACATGGATTGCTCACTCTAGCAAGGTTCCTGAGGGCCGCATCAATTTCCCTAAAGTGGAAGCCAGGGAAGGTTAAAGGCTGGCAGCCATGTTCTGTATGTGGCCAGACTAGGTCAAGAACTGACAACAGCTCTCTAAAATTGGGCATAAGACCACTCAACTACAGGGAAAGCATGCCTGGTACTAAAATCCTAGCCAAATTTCAGTGCTAGTAAAGTCAAGGATCTTGGAGGAGGATCTACATTTACCACTTAACTAAATCAGCAAAATCCCTAACTACAGTCTAAATATTTGTCCTTATATCCACAGATAGCTGTAGTTCCCACTATTCATTAAAGGGATTTCTCTTCTCAAGAGATGGAGAGTATTTAGAAAACCACAGCCAATCAAAATGCAGCATTGTGGAGCCCTGTCTCAGTGGATACATCTGTGGCACATAAGGCTCAGGGAACATCAAGGAAGAAGGAGAGAAAGATTATAACAACCAGAGGATCAGTCAGTTTGCCGTGAGATTGTGTCTTCTAGAAATGTCAGAAGCTACACCTGTAAAGTCTCATCAATGTGAAAGGCTAAACTTAGCTGGCAATAGATATGCTAATGTGGACTGGGGACGACCTAAAAGGCACAAGCCTACAGGAAGAACTACAGGCACCTAAGGAATGCTGAGAGTGGTAGAAATAGTCTTCCCCAGAGAAGAGCATGCCAATTGGTTATCCAGTACTATTACACAGACTGAGCACGTTTTATTTATGTATTTACAAATATGTATTTATATAATATAATATTTTATATAATCATATGTATGAATGTGTATATTAATAGGCAATTAATGAAAAAAGGGGCCGTGACTATGAAAGAGAGCAAGGGAGAATATATCAGACACTTTGGAGGGAGGAAAGGGAAGGGGGAAATGAAGTAATTACACTGTAATCTTTAAAAAATTTAAAATATTGACAACAACAACAAAGGGACAATAAACAAACACAGTCATGCCAGAGTCATGGCAGCTCATTGACTAAGTAAAGTGAGAAGAGGAAAGGAGGGGAGAAAGGGGAAAGGGGATGGAGCGAGGGAGAGAGAGAATGCTGGTCACATCGCAGATGCAAAAGCAGAATGGTAGATTGTTGCTCTCTTTACTACCTCTGATTTCTCAAGCAAACTGGTTTCTTTCTCTGTAGCTTTCCTCCCTCTGTTCTTTGAAGAGCATTCTGTGAACTCTAGGGTTTCCTAGAGCTTAACAGTCCTAATTAGAAATGTCTTATTTTCCAGTACAGATTATATGCGGACAATGGCTTTGGGAAATGAGATTCAGAATTATTTAAGAAAGCAGGATAATTCTTGGGCAGCAATGACCCACATAAAGCCAATTAAATGTGGCAGTAGTAGTCATCTGCAGATCTTGCTAATAGCCATGGATTATTAAGATGAGCAGAGGTGGACGCAGGTGAGGGCATGAGAGTCAAAGATTGTGATGGAGAATTAAGGAAAACTCGGAAGAAGAATTAGATTGTCAAAATTTGTTCAGGACACTCTGACCCAAGTCTTATCTGAACATACTGAAGAAATAAACTACATACATACTTTGCATACATAGGAAATTTATTTTTTCACTTGAAACTGATTGCGGTGTGGGTTTAAAATAGTTAAATTCAGAAAAAAAGTTTGTGAATTCAGGTTTGCATGGAGTACTTAGGAAAAATAAATGAGATGTTTATTTGAAAGTGCTTTGAAAGCTTTAAATTGCCACTCAAATATCATTGACCTTTTTTGTGGAGATCAATTTATTGGTACCCTAATGGATTTTTTTTCCTAAATAGAAAAGTTCTCATCTGTTTCTAAATACGCATTTTTGAAAGAGGAATCAAGGGTCATGCTAAACTCTGACACAGATAAAATACAGTTCATTAGTGAGATAGATTCCATTACTCTTTACTAGATGTTCAAATTCTTGTCCTCATAGTGTCTCTGTCTGTGCTAGAAGGATGCCTTGTTGAACTTTGAAGTGGCTTTGAGACTTGCTTTGACTGACAGATGTCAAAGAGATGTGTACTTCAGAGGGGCAGAGTTCAAGACTCTGGGTCTTTCTTCCTTCTGTCACAGTGGGGAGCAATGGATGGACAGTGCAGCAGTCACTCTATCAAGATCCAGGGTGACAATGGCAGACAGGAAAGCAGTCAACCCAAGATGAGATGCACAGATATCACTAAGAGAACAAAACCTTTGTTGTTGAAGTGTAACAGAGAACTCTGAGCTGGCCCTTAGCCTGCATTAGCTCACACTTGTGGTTTCCATTGTATTTAACATCTCTCTGCCTGGATCTGCTCTTGGTCAGAGGCTTTTACAGTAGCTCAGGGTTTCTGTTTTGAAACAGACCTGTCTACTACAGCTTTGACCTGGTGTAGTGTGGGTCAAAAGATCTCTTCTGTCCCTTCTACCTAAAGGGACAAATAGTTACAAACAGATCTGTGGCTGAAGCCAGAGACAAACTCACCACCTTCATCCCAGGCATGAGTCACTCTGTAGACTTTTTTTCTTGAGACAAATAAGAAATGATGATTTCTGGTGCTGATTCCTTCTTCCATAATTCATCTTTGAAATGATGTCTCTGTGTTGCTGTTTTTAATTCTTTACACCATTGATGCTCAAATTTAGAATTCTACTATTTTACACTGTAGTGGATGCCCAGGTTTAACATAAATGTTGTTTCTGTTGTAGACAATTTAAGCAAAGGTGTTTAATAGAAGCCATGTCCTCAGAGAAGTCACTGTGTGTGTTTTTATGTGCATCTCTGGCCTATATCCTAGCATCATTTATAAGAGAACAAAGTAAAAAGCAACCGTAAGAAGAAGGAACTAAATCAAGCAGATGGAAAGCAGGAAGGGGAAAGAGTACCATCAGAAAGGGCTGTGCTTCAGGACTTCTTCCTGAAGGGAGACACATGGTCTTGTGGGGGTCTGAAGGTAGGTGAGCATCAAATAGATCACACACGTGTGGCACACATGCATTTCATGTGAGACAGTGTTTCTGAGATGTGAATGAAGCTGAAATTTCAACATGAATCATCTTGTTCACATTGGAGCCCAAATACTTAGGTGGAGAGTATTTGGAAATGCAACATGACCACATGGTAAAATCTTTGTATAATATGGTTTTAAAATTCTGAGCAGATTTTTTTAAACCATCACTTCCTTTTGCCACAACCTTTATTTCACATGGGTTTAGGGCAAGTTGAAGTGAGGATGCATTTATTTGCAGCCTCATGTCACAGTTGTGAGATTCATAGTCCCTTATGTATAAGTTTGTCAATAAATAATGATTCAGAAATGTATTGCAGGACTACAGCCTCTATGTATGTATTGGTGTCTCTCCAGGCATTATGCCATGAGATTGCCACTTACATGTCCAAATAAGAGTCTTAGAGTACATGGATAGAGTAGAAGATGCTTAGTAGGAGAAAGGAGATAGGCTGGGGAGTTTTAATTTTATTTTATTTTCTCAAAATATCAAATAGATGTCAGAAAGTGTGAGACAATACTTTGCTTCAAGGCTAAAAAAAAACCCTATAATAAGATAAGTCAGGCCAGGCGGTGGTGGTGGACTCCTTTAATCCCAGCCCTCGGGAGGCAGAAGCAGATGGATCTCTGTGAGTTGGAGGCCAGCCTGGTCTACAGAACGAGATCCAGGACAGGCACCAAAACTACACAGAGTAACCCTGTCTTACAAACAAACAAACAAAAAAAAAAGTCAGTTTGAGGTGCGTAGAACAGTAGCCACGCACCATAAAGATGTTACTAGACATCTGTGGCTTGTAAGCAGAAGATTCTGTCCAGCAAGTCACTCCCAAATAACCACACAGAGGCTTAATATTAATTTTAAATGCAAGGCAAATAGCTCAGGCTTGTTAACAGGCCTGGTATATCTGACAGACATTTCTGAGAAGCAGGGAATTTTGAAGGACTGTCCTACTTTAACTTGGCAAAGTCTGGCAGCTGCTTTCTTTAGCATTCTGCTGGTCCAGTTTGGACAGTATAGTGTCAGCAACTGAGGAAAGGGCAGTTTCTTCCCCACATGGCTAGCTTTTGTCCTAAAGAAAGCAAACTTCATATGGAGTTTCTTTGATGCTCATCATCTTCCTTGAAGTAAATTGGTGCTGTCAGGAGGAGACATGTCTCATTGTAATGGAAAGCCTTAAGTTATTAAACATATTAAATGTCATATTCTGTAAGTCTTTGAAGTGTTTGAAGATTATTTATCTATCAAAATATATCTGTGTATAACCTTGAAAACATACCTAATATGACTATAAGTTTGACTATTATAGATGATTATTAATCTGTATTTCTTAATTATATATTACATTTTTAAATGAATTGAATGAACACAATACCCTAAACAAAAGTAGAAACATACATGCAGCATAACAAATTTAACTTTAAATTTGTATCAACAAACCAAAATTTATACCAATGTAAAATATTTTGAGATTAATAGTTGTTTTTTGATTAGAGTCAATAATCTACCCTTTTATCTCATCATTTCCATATTATATCCTCCCATTTTCCTTTAGAAAGAGATCTTTGAATTTAATACCTTTGTCTATCTTTTCTCTGACTATGACTAATAATATCTTATAGTCAATCCTTCTTAAATGATAATAAATAGCTAAAACACATATTTTTTGAATGTGGACTTTTTTTCTAGACTACTTTCTGTTGTTGTGGGTGATGCTGTCTTTGGGAGAACCTTGAGAAAATCAGGATAATTGCTAGGTCTTGGCTGAGTAGTTTGCAAGGCTGGACCATCTCAGTCAGTAGCCTTGAAGATGTTCTGTATGTATAATTTTGAGGAGACTGTAACAGAAGCATTTTGAAATTCTGGATCACCTGGGCCATCTGTTTTCCTTAGTGTTTGGTCCGCTTGTGCTGAAAATGCATAAACTTTAAAGGTAAAATGTATTACAAGTATGAAATATATGATGTACACAAGTTAGTTAAAGATGATTTTTTGTTTACATTTGAGGAGGTAAAGTATACATTACATGTCTTGTAGTTGTTTTAGGCCTATATTTTTTATGTTTCTAGCCAGGATTTCAGAGGATCTTCCACAATCAAATTTGATTTTCTTTAAATGGGAATGAATCTATAGCTTTTCATTTCCCATGGAAATAAAAGCATAACCACTCCCCAAAAGCAACATACCTTTTTACTTAAATTTCAAAGTCAAGATATTTTTAAAATATATAGGTTGGTTTAATCCAGTAGCCAAAAAATTTAGAGACAACATAATAACATACAGGATCCAGACTCTCTTGGTACATTTCCATCCTTATGTGTTTTTTTTTTCTTTTATATTATTTTATTCCCTTTCAGGGACTTTATTATTCTTAAACTATTTTTATATACCCTTTTTCTTTTCTCTCAAGCCTACATATATTTTTAAACACCATGACCTGTCCAGAGTATTTTTTCATCTGAATCTGTCTTTATTGCATATCTGTAATTTTTTTCTGACCATGAGAGCCTTTAAACTGCTAAGTGGCATGAGTAGGGAGGGACCTCTGCCTCTGTTTTGGTGGCTGGCTCCTTTCCACAGGTAGCTGCCAGAAGACACTTTTCTATATTGTGGTCAGTGTGAGAGACTTCAGGAACCCACCAAGCATTTTAGCTCATGGCATGGTGGCAGGGCCCAGGCTGGCAGCTGATGTCTGAGGGTAGCAACTGGGAGACTCATCTCTGCATTACAGCCAGTATGAGAAACCCGGACTAGGAAGCTCCTCCTGGCTCCATTTCTGTGTGTCTAGAACCCTTTCCCAAGTTCTCTCAGGTTTTATGTGGATGTAACTGCAAAACATTTGGGTGTCATTTGTAGGCAGAAGTTTATGTCCCACAAGTCACTCCCAAATAACCACACAGAGGCTTAATAATAATTATAAATTCTCAGCCAAAAGCTCAGGCTTGTTGCTAGTGAACTCTTAAAATTTAATTAACCCATATTTATTATCTGTGCTTTGCCACGTGGCTTGGTACCTTCTCTGAGTATGGGATGTCCGTCATGCTTCTCTGTGTGTCTGCTCAAGACTCTGTACCTCTGTTCTTCTTCTTACATGCATTCTCAGTTTGGCTCTCCAGTCTAACTTTATCCTATTCAGCTATTGGCCAATCAGCTTCTTTATTAAACAAATCACAGTGGCATATATTTATATACCACTGGGGCCAGTGTTGAAGAAGTCATGCTGATAGAGAGCTGTGTCCCAGGCAAACATTGGGAGAAGATGTGCCAGTCTCTTTGTCCTCCTCCTATTGGCTGTCTGTTCTTTCTCATAGCTCTTCAGGAAAAACTGAAAGAACACTTGTCAGCTATTGAGTCAACAATACAGTGTGCGCACAATCACAGAAAAGCAAATAATACAGTGTGCACAATCACAGAAAAACAGACTGAATTTTCCTGTGTTTTTAGAGGAATTCATACAACATAAATTTTTGAGAACTTCTTGAAGGATGAACTTTCAATAATACTTTATACAGAAATACATCAGTATACAGTGTGGCATACCCTTCACATCAAATTGAGAGGGAGACTGAACTAACACTGTAGCCATTCTGAAGAGAGTGGCATTATATCATTATCATTTGAAGAAATGATCAATGTCATTATAAATTAAAGTTGCTCTAAGAGACCCAATAAGGGGTACAGTCAAACTAGCAAATATACAACTCAATGTTTTTGTGATTAATATAAAAGATTTTGTAGAATTTAGTATAATGTGTTTTGTTCATAATCACCCTTCTACTGGCTCCTTTCAGATCTATCTTTTCTGGTGTGTGGTGATTAAAGTGTTAACTAGCATTTACAATTTGTAAGAAAGTTTAGTTTATAAACAACTATGCAGATTTTTGTAGGTGGAGTTTTTCATTAGGACCACCAGCCAGCTCTCAAATAACCACACAGAGACTTAATATTAATTATAAATGCTTGGCCAATCTCTTAGCACTGTTACTAATTAGCTCTTACATCTTAAATTAACCCATATTTTTTTATCTAAGTTCTACTATGTGACTCATGACTTGTTACTGCATTTCCTAGACATTCAGTTTCCTCTGCACCTGGCTCATGACTCCTCTGACTCCACCCTTCTTCTTCCCAGTGTTCTCCTAGTTCGGCTCTCCCACCCAATTGCTTCCTGCCCACCTATAGACCAGTTAGCTTTTTATTAACCAATGAGAGTGATATACATTTACATTGTATAAATATTGTTCCAGAGCAGATTCATAATGAATGTTATATTCAAACTTGTGTAGTGTTGAAATTTTAAACTAGGAATCAAATTTTCTAAACTTGGGGACCCACAAAATATGAATGATGTAATGTAATTAGTGAGAAGAGAAGGTTGTATGAGGATTACCGTATGAACAAAAGCAGAGAATCAACTGAATGTGCAGAGGGAATGGATGGATTTGCAGGGAGTGTCTAGGAGTCTTTAGACAGCATTGAGATTGATTTGCACACTCCCTGAGGCTTTCACTGGACTGGCAACAGTATCTGAAGTTGAATATTTGCACTCTGGTAGTGCTGCTAATGAGGGCAGATGGTGGTGGGGGGTTTAAAGAAAGGTGATAGGATGAGATGTGGACATTTATTAAGAATGGATACATAAAATTACCAAGTGAGGGGGACTTATAGAGCTAAGGATAAGGGTAAATAAAAATACCAAGCCACTTCAAGGCACTTAGAAAGATGGCGGGGGAATAATGCACACTGTGATCAAGAGTTAGCACTTACTTGTGCAGAGGGGCACATTGCCCATACTCAGTGTCACAACCTTTAATGGCTGACTGCTCTTTCTTGTAGATCTGCTGGGAATGACACTACTACGTCTCCCTCCCCTGAATGGCCATTCATCTGCCACTTTCTCCAACTTGACAGACATTCTTAGTGATCATTAGCATTTCAGTTCTTGTGAAAACTGGTAGGTTTCCTCACACTTAGTTTTACAAAATGTCTAGGTAGCATTTCAAATAATTAAAACTCCTAAGTGAAACTCTTTTCTTTGTTTCATGTGTGTTGGTATGTGTAAGTCTGTTCCTGTTTGGGGGCGGGGGGTTATACATGGGTTCAGATGTTTTGTGAGAATGTGTGTGTGTGTGTGTGTGTGTGTGTGTGTGTGTGTGTGTGTGTGTGTGTGTTTAGGCCAGAGTACAGTCTTAGCTGCCATCCTAAGGAACTCTGAGAATAAATACAGGATCTCTCTCTAAATTAGAAGCTGAATCAACTAAGGCAGATGGGCAGTGAATCCCAGGCCATCTGACTATGTCTGCCTCTCCAAATTCCTTAAGCAAGAAGGTAAACAACTCAAAATAGCTTCCGGATGTCCCTGAAACTGACCATATTATCTAGGCTCTTCTTCCCAAGATGTAAACCAGCCAAGCTGCTGAAAGTCAGTTTCAGATAAGACACACTGCAAAGAACTCTGAGACTAGACTCAGCTGCCTGGAAGAAGCAGAAATGAGTGGGCTTCTTGGAAGCAATTCAGACCAACTGAGTCCCTTGGAAAGGACACTCTCCAACCTGTTGAGCTGCCTGCAGACTGTGCAGTGAGCTCCAGGTTCCCGTACTGGGGTGGATGTTTGTGATGCAGCTGTGTGTAAGTCATTTCTGTTCCTGTAACTCCCCACACATATTCCAGTAAACAACTTCAATAAGACTCATTAGTTCATCACGGAGGACTTTGGTAGTGTCTGTAGTTTGGTCTGTTGTGGGTTTCTTATCTCAGGTGGGTAGGCATATTGTATCTCCTCCGGAAAAATTTGTCAAACAATAGTAGTAACTCACTTTTTGTTGCCCAATATGTGTGAGTGAGAAATATTCTTAGAAGGTGATAGGTCACAAAGCAACAGGCTCCAAATATCAGGGCTGATGACAATGACTTGGCTCTCGTCCAAGCTGGGTTTCACCAAGAAACATAAACCTAAAGCACTGCTCAGAAGCCCTGCATGGCTGACTACACATGGCTAACCTGTCAGCAGCTCATCTGTTGGAGAAGCCATCATGCTAACCACCTGGCTATTCCAGCTCCAGAACATCCCTCTAAACTCCCTGTTATTCACCATATAAAACCCAGAAAGCTGCTTCATCTGTGTGTTGTTCTCCACTGTCTGAGGCAGCTGGCCATTTTTTTTTGTTAAACTATTCTTCTCTCCATGGAGTGTCTGTGTCTGGTGGTTTCTTGCAACATCTACTTATATTTTGTGATAAAATCTGGGAGAGACACTTGGATCCTTCCTTTAACTGAACTAAAATCTGCTGACTTGGTCTTGGGTAGTAGGGATCATTTGCCTCTGATATCTATCATATTTGACTCTAGACTCTGACTCCTGTAAGATGAATTGCTAAATGGTCTTATTAATAAATAACCCAGAGCCAGATATTGGGGTGAAAAATGAGGGATCAGAGGAATAGGACAGGCCACAGCCAACCTCACCTCACTAATTCCTCAGCTTTCAGAGGGACCTAATTCCTGTATACCCACACCTGTATGCCTGTCTGTCCCTGCCCTCTTACTTCCTCTCTCTGCCCAGCTATATCACTTCCTGTCTGTCTGTACAGACCTCCAGAACTCCATGGTTAGTGTTGGGAAACAAAGTTCAGGTTACTAACCCCTAAGGGAGCTGTGAATTGTCTAATAGCTGACTTACCTCCTCCTTAAACCATAGATGTAGGCAGACTTTTCTTTCCCACACCCCAGTTTTCAAATAATCAACACAGAGACTCATTATTAATTATAAATTATAAATAGATTGTTACTAGCTAGTTCTTACAACTTAAATTAACCCATTTCTGTCAATCTATGTACTGCCACATGGCTCATGGCTTTACCTGTCCTCCAACATGTCTTGATCCCTCTATGTCTCCTGGCAACTCCACCGACTCTGCCCTTCTTCCCTCCAAATTTCACAGATTGGCTGTTCTACCTGTATTTCCTGCCTGACTACTGGCCAGTCAGTTCTTTATTAACTAACGAGAGTAATATATTCACAGTGTGCAGAAT
Source organism: Peromyscus californicus insignis (assembly GCF_007827085.1). Lineage (NCBI taxonomy): Eukaryota > Metazoa > Chordata > Mammalia > Rodentia > Cricetidae > Peromyscus > Peromyscus californicus. Next base: position 133,593,977 of record NW_026294617.1, on the reverse strand, counting down.
GATTATTCCATGGCACATAGAAATAGTCATTATGTGTATTTAGTTCTCCAGAAACATTATGACTGTTCTTAATAACAAAAAGAACAAATGAATCTGATAGTTGGACTTAAAGGCTAGTACTGTATGCCCATTGACAATGATGGAATATTTAATGGAATTCCCTAATCTTTGAATTCTGATTGGTGGGAAAATGTAACTTGGCACAGATATTTGTGGGTTTCGTGCTGAAATACTTGCTGAAATGAATGTTTGAGGTCACAGTTCAGCTCCTGAGTCTGTTCTGTGGCCTTGATAGATCAGCCTCTGCCCCACCCCTCTTTTGTGCTGCCCTCTATTAAATCTTGCTTTGTAGAACTCTCTTGCGTCTGCTTGGGTTAATTTAGAGCCTTGGACCACAACACCATGACACCCACTCCCTTGTGGCTACTCTCAGCTTCTGTCTGGAGCTTCCCTCACCTCCCCCAAGAGCTGCCTACTAAGTTCTGTAACTTCTCTACATGCTCCTGAGTCAGTCTGTGACCCTTCCCTTGTCCCACCTCCCTTGGAGCTACCTGTTCTATCTCTCCTTGTGCCCCTCACCTGTAGATTGGGAGTTTTCTTGTCTTCTCCTAGGAGCTGCCTGTTAATTCCCATAGCTTCTTTACACCCTTGTTGTTTCTTTGATATTGGAACCTTCCATCTAGTAAAGTTCTGCTTGTTCCTCCTTGTGCATATGGCTACACTGTTCTCTGTCTCTTAGGTGCCTAACCCTCCCTATGGTGGAGTTCTTTTAGCAACCTTTCCTAATTTTGCTTTGGATTCAGTTTCTTACTTGGACTCAGAGATTTTATTAAAGCCTTGCCATCCTACTGAAAATGGCCTCAGTATAGCTCTAAGGCCAAAGATGGCATATTCAAGTTTCAAATTCTCACAGATTTTAACACATTCTGCCAGCACAAGCAAATAATGCCAAAGTCTCTTATCTGTAAGGTTCTACAACTTTCCACTTTTAAATATTTTATCTCTGTGATTTCTCTGTGCTTTACTCTCAAGAAATCTTGTAAGACTATTGTGCAAACAGTCTTTATCTCAGAATTTGTAAATTCATTGGGTGTGGTTAATGACTGTGCAACAAAATTTGGCTTAAAACTTATAGCCAAAGCTCACAATTAAAAATCTATACATGAGTATATATGTGATTCAACTCTTCTAGAATATGCTGTATATAACTTAGATTCAACTCTTGTTTTAAAGATAAATCTACTAAGAATACAGATGTTTTAAATAGCAATCATGTGACTGCCCTCCATCTTGTCTGGATGACCTCATTGAGGTGAAAGCAACCACATAGCCATCAGCAATCTTTACCAAGGTTAAAGGATGCATGCCATGTGACTTCACCATCTTAAGATGAGCACATGATATAAAACAACAATTACAAAATTTCTCAGTTGGAGTGAGCCCTTAGTTTATCAATGCATATCTTTTTAGATGAAGGAAGCAACAACAAATCTCCAGGATGTTTTGAATTGCTGTGGATTTTTGTATGAAAATAAAAATCTAAGATAATAAAGGTCTATTCAGATTAACAAAAGCTGACTGAAAATATATGTCTAACTACTTATGTCTTTACTAACTGTTCTGTAGCGTCCGACTCGACCAGCAAGGAAGACGCGACGCCAGGCTCTTCTCCAAGCAGTTTATACAGGAACCTTGAACAATCTTCTGACCCCGGGGAAAGCCATCTTCTCACTCTCACTCTCCTCTCACTCTCTCTCTCTCTCTCTCTCTCTCTCTCTCTCACTCTCACTCTGATCTTCCATCTCCTCCGATCTTCTATCTCCTTCCTCTCCTCTGATCTTCCTCCTGGGGAAAGCCAGCCCACGCCCTTTATAGCCACTGGGCAATCAACCCCATAGTGCCACGTGGACAATGCCAATAGGGTCAGACATACGCAAGCAAGCCAGATTAGGTCCAGGTGTGCGGAAGCAAGTCAGATCCTAGCCTTAGCCAGATAAGGAGCACCTGCCATCAGGAAGGCAGAAGCCGGATGCTGGCGCCATCTTTGCGGCGCGGCCGTACACGGCTCTCTACAGTTCCCCCTTTATTGTTTTAAGCAGCAGGCAAGAGCAGAGGTCTAATCTCTGCCAAAAAACAACTTGGACATTGTACTGGTGTTAGTCCAGGTGTCATCCACCCAGAGAACACTTGACCCATCCGATACCCTTTTTTGCAGAGGTGGGAATTAGGGCATCAACCCACATGCAATTAGACTTGCTCTTCTTGGGTTTTGCAATACAGCTAGACCCAAGTGCAGTGCACTAGCCTCGCATCCTGCGCGATAAAGCTTTTAATGTGGCCAGCCAGGCCTGGGGAGACTGTGCAGCCTCTATGGCTGTAAAGGCTTGGATAATCATGGCTGCATTGCGCTGCTGAGAAACCCTTAAACAAACAATGCACCACAGGCACATCAGGGAGACAAGTACCAGTAGGCCTGCCAGGGCACCTAATCCCGCCCACTCCTTTAAAAAGGTGATAGAATTTCGCAGCCAAGACATCATTTCCACAGCGGAGGCCAGGTGTACATGAGTGGAGTTGACTGCAATGATCTCATTGCGCAGGATCTGGGTTCTGCTCCTGCAGCAAGTCAACTCAAAAATAAAGCAATACACTAGAATGTGATGTGATGGGTAAAGGGTATGGCCAGGCTTTTATAAGAGCCCAGAGTAGTCGATCCTCAGCTGCTCCCGCTGGCACGCTTGTCAGAATCAGGGCTATCAGGATCAGGCACATCAGCTTCCGGGGTGTCATCACGTCTCTCAGTCTGAGGGGCCGTCGCACCAATCGTTCAGATACCCAGATAGGGTCTAGCCGGTCCTATGGGAAAACACAAACAGAACCTCCCGCCCATGTCAGCATGGGATCGGGGCCATGCCAGCTACCTGTGAGGATACCTTTCCACTTCACCATGCCCTTCATAGGGCTGTATGGATTATGATGCCTATCTGCTGATGAACTTCCCGAGGCATCCAAATTCTTGAAATAAGGGAATGGAAAAGAAACAATCCTTTATATTCACGGCAATAATATGCCAGGAGGCTGGCAGAGCCGATAGAAGCAGCAGACCTCGATGAACTGGACCCATGACCTGCATCTGATTATTAATAGCCCTAAGGTCATGTAACAATCGCTACTTTCCAGATTTTTTTTTCTCTAATGACAAATATAGGTGTATTCCAAGGGGACACAGAGGGTCGTATATGTCCAGCCTCAAGTTGTTCTTTTACTAGCTCTTCTGTCGCTGATAACTTTTTAGAGGAAAGTGGCCACTGAGGTACCCATACCGGGTCCTCTGTTTTCTAAGAAATGAGAATTCCTTCCTCAATGGCCCCTATGAAAAACCTAATCCGTGCCTAGGTGGTCTACTCTGTGCCTGAACTGGATCTTTTCTGCCTTGGAGAAACTTCCCCAAACCAAACCTAGGATGACATCCCATCTTTATCATACTCCACTAATTGTACTCCCATCTGTGGAGTCAGTAATTTGAAACTGCACCATTTTCGCTGTTAGCTCAGGTTTTTCTGTGTTTCATTGATTTTCTACAGATCTCAGCTGCGGATGCCTTGTTGTGCTGGTTCTGGCATCCACCATTCTTAGCTTAGCAGCTTCTGCTTTTGAAAACCGCTCAGACTGCCTGCTTTGCAGTCTGCTAGGACACTAACCTTCTGTGTCTCAGGTTTCACAAACTCATATTAACATCTTCTTATTTATACTCTTTAATGAAACTATAGAAGTTTACCTTCTCCTTGAGGGCAGCTACGTTTGAGATGGCCCATTTTTCCACACCGAAAACATGCCCCAGTGTTCCCTCCTTTCTTGTTACTAAGTTGTATAACTGCAGCTGCAAGGCCTGTATTAGTTAAAGGTCCCCCTAATTCTCTGCACACTTTTATCCATACTTCTAGACCTTTGTTCTTATAAGGGGTGATCACAGCCTTGCATTCTTTGGTACATTGTTCATAAACTAGCTGCTTTATAAGCGGCCTCGCGGCATCTGGGTCCCCAAAGATTCTGCCTGCAGCCTCGACCATGTGGGCCACAAAATCTGAAAAAGTTTCCATAGGTCCGTGAAGGATCTTAGTAAGGTTACCACTCACTTCCCCTTTATTAGGTAGGGACTTCCATGCCCTTGTTGCTTGTCGATTTATCTGGTCATGGTATCTCTGTCAAGTCTGGGCATTGAGAAACACTGGGCAAGCTAGCTGCATTTCAGTTCTAACCTTTCTCCAAACCTCCAGGTTACTCTTCTTAATCTCTAATTTCTTTGAAAGGAGCAGCTCGTTAAGAGCCAGAAAAATTGGGTGCAAAGAAATTGCGCCCATGATGCTACAGCACTTTTGCCTTCACCTGCTTTCACTTTCTTTAATCTTCCCGCCCGCTTTTGTCGCAGTTCCATTTAACCTTCCTATCCGCTTTGGTCGCAGCTCCACTTAATTTTCCTGTCCGCTTTGGTCACGACTCTACTTAATTTTCCTGTCTGTTTTGGTCACAGCTCTACTTAATTTTCCTTCTCCGTTTTGGTCAGGGCTCTACGTTTCCAGCTTTTGTTGCAGATCCCCACCTTACCTAAGGACTTACCAGTGCACTGCCCTGACTGCGAAAAGTTCTGAGCCTTAAAGGTTCCCCGTACGGGCCACCACTTGTCGCGTCTGCCTCGACCAGCAAGGAAGACACGACGCCAGGCTCTTCTCCAAGTAGTTTATTCAGGAACCTTGAACAATCTTCTGACCCTGGGGAAAGCCATCTTCTTCTTCTTCTTCTTCTTCTTCTTCTTCTTCTTCTTCTTCTTCTTCTTCTTCTCTCTCTCTCTCTCTCTCTCTCTCTCTCTCTCTCTCTCTCTCTTCTGATCTTCTATCTCCTTCTTGGGGAAAGCCAGCCCATGTCCTTTATAGCCACTGGGCAATCAACCCCATAGTGCCATGTGGACAATGCCGATAGGGTCAGACATAAGCAAGCAAGCCAGATTAGGTCCAGGTGTGTGGAAGCAAGTCAGATCCTAGCCTTAGCCAAATAAGGAGCACCTGCCATCGGGAAGGCAGAAGCCGGATGCCGGCGCCATCTTTGCGGCGTGGCCGTACACGGCTCTCTACACTGTTCAACACCAAGCTTCTCTATAATGGTACAATATGATTGAAAGTTTTATTTTGATACTAAAAGAGCTTCAGTTCAAAAGTTATTTTTAAGGCTAAACATAATAAACTAGGCTAATAATAATGTTGTCAGTTTAGCAGCAGCAACCAAGGCTTCAGCTGCCTTCTCAGTTCTCTTCATCTGTAAAAATCACGCTTCAAGCCTCACTTTTCTAGGCCTCCAGCTGCCTCCAGCTGAGAAAGAGCTTACATTGCTCCCATACACTTAAAAGAGATTAAAAAAAACACAAAACAGATTTCAAAGTAACTTTTTTTTTACTATTTCTTTATTTAAAGTTACTTACTTTATAATAACTGCAGGCGGTAATCAATCACCTGTGTCTCATAGTAAATAACGGGATAAAAAATGTTTAAAGTTTATGTAAGATTCTGTAATCAATGGAGTTCTGATAAGCTATTACTCTGGTAAAGCACTGCTACTATTATCATAGTCACAAGGTCAAAATTTTAAATTTCCTTTGCTTGTCTTCTAAGTATAGACTTAAAAAATGTTTCTGATTGTGCTAAGAACATCTGTCCAATCTACACACACCCAGTCTTCAGGATTAAGAATGCTAATGTTTTTAACCAAAATCATTTTTGGGCTCCCAAGCTTTTGCTATGACTCAAAGGTATGAGTTCACTGCTCTTTCTAAAATGTGGTTTCAGTACAGATTACAAACAGTAGTAATGCTAAACTATCTAAAACTAATCTCTTTTTATAAACTTAAAAAAAATTCTTGTAAGCTTCAGGGAATTGACTTGGATACTTCTCTTAATAGGTCAAATGCACTCCAGATAAGTACTGTCAATCAGCCATCCACCACCACCACCCCCCCGCCTACTCCTGAGTGGTCTGTCTCTCTCTCTCTCTCTCTCTCTCTCTCTCTCTCTCTCTCTCTCTCTCTCCCCTGGTGTTAGGACTCCCCTCCTCCAACTACCAGGACCATGGTCCTAAAAGTTTCAAATGTATACCCTTAATAAAAGTTTCTCTTAAATGCCTTAACTTTACCTTCTCTCTCTAGTCTATCTGTCACAGCAGATTTCAAGTTAACTGTAGACTGATTCAACAACTTGTCAGCTCCAGGTGTTCCCTAGAAATCTGCACCCTAGATGGCTCTAAAGCAGCTAGCCCCAGGTTGTCTGCCTCATAAAATGCTCCAGTGCAGCCCACACTTCCCTAACCCCAGATGGTCCAGCAAGTGAAATAACCTGCTCTTCCTGGCCTAGTTCAGCATTCCAGCTTTCTTGGGTCCCCATCAATGATGCTTCAATATCAGCAGGAAGTATTCATAGAAGATTATGTCACCATTGCCCTTTATCTCTTATTTATTATCAACAAAAAAAGGCTGGGTGTAGAATCTCATTTCTTGGGACAGATAGGTATCTGTTTACCATATCAAGTGGGCCTGGCCACCAGGTTCTCACAGTATCCCTTAGTCCCTACCTGTTACAGGGGCCTTCTGTTTGGCATACTTGCCCTCTAGCCTAAACTCTCCAGACACACTCCTTTTGTACCTTTGGCTTCCTGGCTGCTGCATCTGCCTCCTCCCCGCTCCCCTCTCTCTTTCCTTCCCCTGCTCCCCACATGGCCCAGTCTGGTCATGTCCACTGTGCACTCTCCCAAATGTCTCTGCCTCTGGCTATGCTGTCCCACATATCTGCTATGAATATGTATTGCTCTGATTGGTTGGTAAATAAAGCTGCATTGGCCTATGGCAAGGCAGCTTAGAGGCAGGTGGAAAATCTAAGCAGAGATATGGAAAGAAGAAAGGAGAGGGGAGAGACACCAGTCTGCTGCCCAAAGAACAACATGCCAGCAGACCGGTAAAGCTACAGAACATGTAGCAAAACACAGATTAATAGAGATGGGTTAATTTAAGATATAAGTGCTAGCTAGCAAAAGGCCTGCCATAGGTCATACAGTTTGTAAATAATATTAAGCCTCTGAGTGATTATTTTATATGCGGCTGTGGGACTGCAGAAAACTTTCAACTACACATGTCAATAATAAGCTTTTTCTTCCACCATACCTAGGAGCAATCATGTCTTTCCCTTCCCTTCCCTTCCTTTCCCTTCCCTTCCCTTCCCTTCCCTTCCCTTCCCTTCCCTTTCCTTTCCTTTTTATTTCTTATTTTTACTCAGACAAGCTCTGGGACACTTACCCCAGCTCACCATTCTCTCCTGCCATCTGCCATCAATCCCCACCTCCTTATGCTTATATATGCTATGGTCTCATCTTTCTTTCAGTTCTTTTAGTTCCTGTGAGTCCCCAGTGTCTGGATTTAGAAGGAATGACTTTTCCTAACTGCTTTCTTCCTACTTTTTGCCATGATACTGGGGTTCGTTTCTGTCACCCCATCTCAGGACTCCTTCAGTTCCCTAGCCATTGGACCTAATTCTTCTCAGACCAAGCCTGGAATCACCACTCCTCTTCCCTGTCTCTCAGATTTGTTTTCTCTCATGGACTCTGATACTATTAAGCCTCACATCTTACTGCAAAATGGCTTAGCCTCAGTGCAAACTTGATAACCAGTCTTAATGGCCAATATATGGCTTATTTGATTTTCAAATTCTCAAAGATTGTGACAATTTCTGCTAACCACAGACAAATGTTTTAGAATTCTTTTATTTCTAGTCTTTCTTTGCTGTTCACAATCATCCCTTCCTCTGATGACTGGGTTCAGTCTTACAGAGATTCAAATGCATTCTTGTTATGGATAATATTAAACAATTGTCATCACATGCTGCTCGAGTCTCTTAAAAGATGGGTCTACACATGGGATTTGACAACTCTAAACACAAGTGTTTGTTCAAAGGTTTCCTCCAAAGCCTCCATCCTTGATCAGCCTGGCCACCTGACCCTGATAGGGAGGAAAATGACCCCAACCCCCATACAGTTTGTGCTTGAGAACAGCTAAGGAATAACCTTTCCAGTAGAGGTTACTCCCTTCTGTTCCACAGTCTCTTCCTTTTGTTCTTGGTTTTGTTTATTATCTTTAAAACACTTGCTGAAATATAACCTTTTTTTATGTCAGGATTTGTAAGCTCATTGGGTGAGATTTAAAAAATGTGTAATCCATAAAGCCTGTAACAAAAAAGTTAACTTAAAACTTGTAAAAATGTATCAATAATCTTAATTTGCTAAAACATGCCATATATGTAATTTGGATTGAACTCATGTTTAGGAAATTTATTGTTTAGAGGTTTATTAGATTAAGGAGACCACACCAGGCCTCCAAGATATTTTGGATAAGTGGAGATTTTTGTATGATGATTTTTGCATAAGACTTAAGAACAATGTGTGTTTTATGGTTAAGGTTTATGAATTCCTAAGGTCATAATGGTCCATTCAGGCTAATAGAAACTGACCAAAAACATAACCACTAGTGTAGTCAGAAGTTTTCTTGTGTCCCTCCTGGCCAGTGGTCAGGACAAATCTCTCCCACTCACAGTCCTTCCGCCACTTATAAAATAACAATTCAGAGGCTTAATATTATTTATAACTGCTTGGCATTAGCTCAGGCTTATTAATGACTAGCTCTTACACTTAAATTAACCCATAATTCTTGTCTATGTTTAGCCACATGGCTTGGTACCTTTTCTCAGTTCTGCCTTATCATCTTGCTTTCTGTGTGTCTGGCTGCCAACTCCTGACTCAGCTCTTCCTCTTCCCATAATTTTCCTCATCTGCTCACCCTGCTTATACTTCCTGCCTGGCTACTGGCCAATCAACATTTTACTAAACCAGTATATGAAAGCATTATGCCAGAGCATTTCCCCTTTTCTCTCTAATCAAAAAGGAAAGCTTTAACTTTAACATAGTAAAGTTACATATAATAGAACAATTATCAAGCAAGAATTACAGTTACAATGTCTAGTTTATATGTATTTGGCAAAATTAAAGAAAATATTCTATCATCTATCCTATATTTGTGAGTTTAAAGTTTCATATCTAATTTATCTTTTATTATAACCAAGGAAAATTATAACTATCTAGTCTTCAGCTACATCAAAGACCTCAGAAGGATATAATATTACCTAAGTAAACAGAACATGCATTGTAAGCAACTTTCAAAATTCTGGAATGACAGAGATAGCTGCCCACATGGACAGTCATCCAAAGTCCCTCTGTAACACTGGGGCATCAATCTTCAGCCAATAGGCCTAGAGTCTATCAGTCCAGCTACACACTAGGTCTTTGCTAACTGTGTTAAGCTTTAGCTATTTGGATAAGTTGAGTTATGAAAAAACCTGTGGTATTTTGTAAAAGAAAAAAAAACCTATAAAATAAACAGGAAAATGAGGCTTCCAGTCTCTCTGTGGATTGTATTAATGGTTTAAAGTTTATTCTGATACTAATTAATCTGCAAGTCAAAAGTATGAAATTTAAGGCTCAAACTTAACAGAGATAAAATTACAAACTCCTAATTATAAAAATTAAGACATGCTAGTTAATGATCAATTCTTTAATGTACTCAATACTATGTTTCTAGTCATTCTAAGCTTTAGCCTTCTGAATATGGTATTAAAATTAAGCTTGAAACAAGTAACTAAAAACAAGTAAAGTTTGTTTAATGCTAAATAATATTCAAAATCAGGTACTTGATGATGGCCCTTAAATCACTCAGAGATCTTCTGAATATGGAATTTAAGATGCTTAATGGAAAGGAGGATCAGGAAAATGTTTCCCAAGAGAGACAGAAATACCCACTCAGGTAGCAGCCCTAAAGTTACCTTCAAAGAAGATGCGGCACAAGAAACTCCACCCAGGGCCTGATACAGGTACAGCAACACCATCTGGCAAAAGACTACTCCTCACCTATCTGTTTCCAGGACCCTGAACAACTATGGAAAGACAGGACACTAGAAGGTCGACTGCCTCTCTCTACTTTGTAAAGGTAGGTCAATCCTCCCAATTCCTTCCCTGCAGGAAAATCTTTTACATCTTCAAGGCCTGGCAACCTAAGACTTAAGCTGCTCTGGGACCTCAGCCTCCAGTAACACCATCACAAGGACCAGGAAGAAGCCCCAGGTAACTGTCCAGATAACAGGTACATCTCTGCAATTTTTAATTGCTACAGAGGTCTTTTGGTCTATACTTCCTGCTTGCTGTAGTAGAACTTACCCTTAGATCTCTGTGAGGAGTGTCAATGGCAGCCTCAGCAGCTCAGGGCCATAGGCTCTTCTCGTCTGCTCCTTCTGGGGCCATCTGATTGCTCCTTCCTTCCTAGATGTGCTGACTTGCTCAACTCCATTGTTGGGAAAAGACATCATGGCAGCATTACACTTTTCCATTTCGTCCAACACCTTGAATTTCCCTTCTTCTTCTTAGCATCTGGGGATCAGTCCCTCTAGGTTAACTTCCTTTTTAAATACAAATTAAACATATTTCCCTGTTTTATAGCAAATACATAAATCATGCCAGTTGCATGGAAAACAAAACACAGAGATGCTTTGACAGATAAAATCTTTTAGTGTTTCCTCTGGTCAAAATTAAAAAGTAGACTTTCTCATAAAAAAATCTTTCTAGCTTTACAGTAGCTTTGGGTGCAAAAGATGGAAATGTTGACTTCTGATACTACAAATTTGAGAGGTTAAAAAAAAATTAATATCTGAGTCTCTTAAAAACTGAGGTTCAATTACCTACAAGACTAAATCAATTATAAAACTACCAATGCTGATTACACCTATGAATGTTTCAAGTATAAAAGTCAGGCCTTTTTTTTTCACTTTCCTTTTCTTTTCTCCAGGTTGCCTACTGAAATGGGTAAACTCAAACAAATTTCAGTGAAAAGGCAAACTCAGAACTACCAAGCTCCCATCACTGGCTGAAAAATGGTTTTGTTTTGTTTTGTTTTTTAACTGTTACTTTATGCACCTAAGATGATTAAAAAAGATCTTCTTTTTCAATGACTGCTCTCAATAATCTAGGACTTGTCTCTCATGGTAAATAATTGGATGTTTCCAGGTTAAAAAAAAAAGGTAAAAGTTTATATAAGTTATGCAAGTTGTGAGGGTCTGAGGAAATAATTTAAAGTATCTGAAAATGAGACTTAAAGATGATAATATGATATTAAAATATTCAAGTTCAAAATTTAACTCATAAATTTGAGCCTGTATTTAGTAATCAATAGAGTTGTCATAGGTAATTAGTTACTTTTGGTAACAGTTTTAAGAACTGACTACTAAAACTTTAAATAATTATAGTTATGGTTACAGGCTCAAATAATTTAAATTTCCTTTGACTGTTTTAAACTTGTTCATGGTTATGCTCATAGCTTTTCAAGCTTTATTTTGCTATGGCTCAAAGTATGGGTCTGCCCTAGTTATTTACAGACACTTATTAACTACTTTCTCTACAATAAGAATTTCAATGCAGAGTAAAACAGACAATGGTCCTGCTGATATATCTAAAACTTTTGTCTCTTTTTGTCAACTTAAAACAATTCTTGTAAGCTTTGAGGAGTCATGTCTTAGATCCATCTGTCACAGCTCAAAGGGACTCCAGATCCCTTGTCTGATAAGTACTTCTGTCAGGCAAAGGAACCACTAAAGCTTAAGCTTTACTGTCTACTGACTGTCCCTGAGGGTGGGCTCTTTCCTTCTTCTGGTCTTGGGGCCCCTTTTCACCCTCCTAACCATTAAGGCAATGTACAGGACTGACAAGATTAAAACCCCTCTAAGCTCTTTATCTTCTGTCTGTTGTCTGTATCTATATTAATAGATTTCCTCCCATCTGAAAGATACCATCCATGAGTCAACCCTGTCTCTACCACTACTCCAAATTCAAGTCACTTTCCTGGCCCTGGTGGTCCTACAACACTGATGGGCCCTTGACTTGCTGACCATTGAAAAAAGAGGTACTTTGCCCTTCCTTGTGAAGAATGCTGTTATTATGTACCAATATGGCCATGTGGAAGAGAGGATTGGAAACCTATATGAGCTGGCCACAGAATTTGACCCCTGGGAGCATAATGCAATGTAAGACTCTCACTGTGCTTTCCTTTGGGCTCTTGACTCATATCCCTCTTTGGTCCTCTGCTCTATCTCCCTCTTAGTAATGATTGGCCCCTGCCTCTTCAGACATTTTTAGGAAAGAATTAATGAGGTGACCCAACACTATGTGAACCAGATGCTTATGACAAAATTCTTTCCAATATCCTACTATCACCTGCCAGTTTGACCACCTACTTTGGACCAGAATCCTTTTATTAATGTCCCCATTCAACTGTAAGTAGACCAAGGAGCACTGCTGCCCCTTATCATCAACGAAAGGCTAGAGTGATAGGTCACAAAGCAACAGGCTCCAAATATCAAGGCTGATGATGATGACTTGACTCTCATCCAAGCTGAGTTTCACCAACAAACATAAACCTAAACCATTTCTCAGAAGCCCTTCATGGCTGGCTGCACACGGCTAACCTGTCAGCAGCTCATCTGTCTGAGAAGCCACCAAGCTTACCACCTGGCTATTCCAGCTTCTGACCATCCCCCCACATCCCATCACCCACCCATATAAAATTCAGGAAGCTTCTGTAGCTGGGTTCTGTCCTTCATTGTCTGAAGCAGTTGGCCAGTTTTTCTTTCTTTTTTCTTTTATTTATTAAACTTCTCTTCACAGAGTGACTGTGTCTGCTACTTTCATGCTGTGCCTACTTACAGTATGCTCATGTACTTAGACACTTGGTCCTTCATTGGTGATACTCTTTAGGGACATTCTGGAACCTTTAAGAGGTGCACCATTGATGAGGGAAGCACATCACTGAGAATAGTCTTTCTGTTTGTTTTCTCTGCTCTATTTTCAGGTGAGGTGTGATCTCTCAATTCTCTGCTCCTGCCACTTGTTGCCATAGTTCCCTGCCATAATAGACCCTTATCCCTCTGGAACTGTAAGTCAAAGTAAACATCTCAGTCTGTAAGTTGCTTTTGATCATTGTGTTTTATCACAATGACAAAAATGTGACTGATACACCTAGGATGTGGGGCCACTGGAGACTCTGTAATCATCTGGTATTGCCTCTTGTAGTTTGGAAACATGCAATGAACTGAAGTTTTCTGTGGATGTTGGTAGAAGTAGAATCCTTGGGGTTTGACAACTTACGTCAAATTCAGCATTGATATTTGCCACTGAGAGGTCAAACACTCAATGACATTAATCATCACCAACTGTGGTGGTATTGTGTTCCCCAAAATATTGTGTACCTTAATAAACTTATCTGGGGTCAGAGAACAGAAAAGCCACAAGATACTTAGGCTAGAAAATGTTAGCACATGCCTTTAATTCTAGCATTCCAGAGACAGAAATCCCTCTGGATCTCTGTGAGTTCAAGGCCACATTGGAAACAGTCAGGCATGGTGACTCATGCCTTTAATCCCAGAAAGCAGCCTTTAATTCCAGGGAGTGGTGGTAGAAAGCAGAAAGGTTTATAAGGTGTGAGGACCAGAAACTAGAAGCATTTGGCTGGTTAAGCTTTCAGGCTTTGGAGCAACACAGTTCAGCTGAGATTCATTCTGGATGAGGACTCAGAGGCTTCCAGTCTGAGGAAACAAGACCAGCTGAGGAACTGGCAAGGTGAGATAGCTGTGGCTTGTTCTGTCTCTCTGATTTACCAGCATTGACCCCAATAACTGGCCTCGGGTTTGAATTTATTAATAAGACTCTCTAAGATTCCTGCTACATCTGGCGCCCAACGTTCGTGGTACGAATTCATGAAGAAGTCTCTTGCCTGTGGCCTTGTGGAACCCAGCTCAGGCCTGAGCTACACTTGGCCGGTTGTGGTGGTGCACACCGCTAGAATTTACTGAAGGAGGCAGAGGCGGGAGGATCCTGAGTTTGAGGCCGGCCTAGGAGGTTTGGGAGAAGCTTCGGCCTCAGAAGACTGAGCCACAAACAGTGGTGGGACCATGGAAGCAGTGACTACTGCTCCACATTGCCAGCTCCTTCTCATCGTGTTGGTGACTGCAATGATGCTGCTACCTGGGACAAAGGGTTTACTGCTCCTGGTTCAGAGAAGAATTGCCAGGACCATCGTGTTACAAGAAAGCATTGACAAAGGTCAGTTTGGAAAAGTTTGGCAAGACAAATGGTGGGGAGAAATTGCTGTGAAGATTTTCTGTTCTAGGGAAGAATGTTCATGGTTCTGAGAGACATTTATCAGACTGTGATTGCTCCAAACCACAGAGGAGGCAAAAAAAAAAAAAAAGTCTGCAGGGAACCATGACCATGCCTAACAGTGACTTTGAAATCTTCAAAAAGAGGACAGGACTCTACAATGATGATTCCACATGGACTATGATAAAACCATTAAGCTGGTTAACACCAAGGAAAGATCTACATTGGACTACAACCTGGTCAGGACAATTTCGAGATGACTAGCTGAGATGATCCAGCCTGACAGACTACTCGAGCAAGGACTTATGACAAGCCCTGAACTTTCCTTTTATGCAGAGACTGGACAAATGATACAGGACTTGACAATTAACCCCAAAATTTTCTTTTCAAGATTCCCTAAAGATATCTTCACCCCTAGAAAGCAAAAAGAAAAAGAGAATAAGATATGAGATAGATCATTGAATCTACTCTGAGAAATAGATAAAGAAATAATAGGATAAATAGGTAGATCACTGAATCTACACTGAAGAAAAAGGGGAAGATATAAAAATGACAAAAGGTAGACTACTGAATCTATTATGAAAAGAAAAAAGAGAGAATATGGTTATGATAAGATAAAAAGGGAGATTATGGACTCTACTTTTAAAAAGGAGCTACTTGTTTTAAATAAGATAAGTAATGAAAAAATTTTGGTCTGAGTTTATCAGATGTTACTGGACTGGACATTGTTAATATATATATAATGGAGTTTTTATCTGAATCTGTCAAATGTTAATGAATTAGACATCATTAATGTAATTTTTGACTGTATATATTGTATATACTTATTGGATAGTTTTTCTTGTATTAGTTATAAGCCTTTTTTAATTTTAGACAAAAAGAGAGGAAATGTGGTGGTATTGTGTTCCCCAAAATATTGTGTACCTTAATAAACTTATCTGGGGTCAGAGAACAGAAAAGCCACAAGATACTTAGACTAGAAAATGTTAGCACACGCCTTTAATCCTAGTATTCCAGAGACAGAAGTCCCTCTGGATCTCTGTGAGTTCAAGGCTGCATTGGAAACAGTCAGGCATGGTGACTCATGCCTTTAATCCCAGAAAGCAGCCTTTAATCCCAGGGAGTGGTGGTAGAAAGCAAAAAGGTTTATAAGGCGTGAGGACCAGAAACTAGAATCATTTAGCTGGTTAGGCATTTGGCTGGTTAAGCTTTCAGGCTTCTAGCAGCAGTTCAGCTGAGAGCCATTGGGATGAGGACACAGAAGCTTCCAGTCTGAGGAAACAGGACCAGCTGAGGATCTGGTGAGGTGAGATAACTGTGGCTTGTTCTGTCTCTCTGATCATCCAGCATTTCACCCCAATAACTTGCCTCAGGTTTGATTTTATTAATAAGACTCTCTAAGATTCATGCTACACTCCTTGCTCATATAATCCCACTTCCCTCTTGTAGCACGAAACTTAGACAGGCTTATCAATAAAAAACAAACCCAGAACAAGGTATTGGGGTGAATGCTGAAAGATCAGAGAAGCAGAACAAGCCACAGCCAACTCACCTTGCCAATTCCTCAGCTGATCCTGTTTCCTTAGACTGGAAGCCTCTGAGTCCTCATCCAGAACGAATCTCAGCTGAACCTTAGTCAAAAGCCTAAAAGCTTAACCAGCCTAGTTCCTGGTTTTCATGCCTTATATACCTTTCTGCTTTTTGCCATTACTTCCTGGTATTAAAGGCATGAGTCACCATGCCTGGCTATTTCCAGTGTGGCTTTGAACTCACAGAGATCTGGATGGCTAGGATTAAAGGCGTGTGTGCCACCATTTTCTGGCCTCTATGTCTGTCTAGTGGCTGTTCTGTCCTCTGACCCCGGATACGTTTATTAGGATGTACAATGTATTGGGGGACACAATATATCACCACACCCTCTCTTCAACTAGACTCTTGGAGCTTGGCCTGGTGCTTGGCTATGGATCTCTGCATGTGCTTCCAGTTACTGGATAAAAGCTCTATGATGACAGTGAATTCGTCCATCTGATTACTGGGGTAGGCCAGTTCAGGCACACACTCCACTATTGCTAGTAGTGGAGAGGTCCTCCTTGTGGATTTGTGGGAATTTCTCTAGCACCAAGTTTCCCGCTAAACCCATCCTAATTCACTTCTAAGGTCACTTGTAAGTATAGATAAAATTGAGAGCTATTTAAACACTCATGAATGCATGTAAGCTCCCGAACCTGAGCTGGTAATGTGGGTGCTTTGGTGTGCTGTTTGGATTTGTCATGTAGTATCCTGTATATATTTCCTGTAGCCTGGGATGAATATGATGGGTTTTCATTGGTGTATTTTATAATATACAGTTTGTGATAGGCAGTTTTGTATAGAGAAGAATTTCATCATTGGGGTGAATGAGTGAGGCTTCACTATTCTCAGAACAGCCTTTCAAATCCCCAACAGTTTCCTGCCACAGGACCACACGCACTTGCTCTCAAACTACAGACTTTTGACTGATCTAGGACCTTCCCAAACATTCCAGAGGATAAGCTTTTCTGTTATAGTGTCCCTGGCAGCATGGGTTAATGGATCTTCTCACATAAACAGCATCTTTGTTGACATAGCAATGCTAAAGCCAGTCTGGGTCTGGTTGTTCTTCAAAATTTTCCAATTTCTGGATAACTGAAGAGTCTTCAGGGACAATTTACCCAAATGATGAGCTGTACTCATAGTGAGAGGGGACCTGAGGAGCAGGTGCTTATTTTCTTTAACTGTAAAGAGTTAATAGTGTGTGTGTGTGTGTGTGTGTGTGTGTGTGTGTGTGTGTGTGTGTGTGTGTGTTTATTGGTTTATTTTCCCATGGAGTAACATTTCAGAACTTAATCTTATGGATGCCTCCAGAAACTTATAGGTCTGATATTCTACCTGCTGACACATTTGCTGCTTGCTCTCTAGGACATCTGCACACTATCTCTTTCCTTCTCTGTGGTAAATTAACAACATTGTATTAATATAGCAGGCCAATTGGGTAGAGTGTCCTGTGGCACAGTAGGAGTTAGAACGGTTGCACAGTGCAGGGGCAGGAAGGTCTCCTACTGCTTGCCCTGTGACTATGTCCCACTGTTCCTTTCATGTGAAATGCTTCACATTCTTTTAAATGAGATTGAAAAGATCACATTTGACAGATCAATAACTCTGTTTCCTACTATGAAGCTATTGATCTAGAAGATATATTCTCATAAATTCCTGTCATGAATTGACATGGCCCATTGTTATCATTTTATACACCCATTATTACACATTAAGCACAGCCAAACTCACAGCTACATAAAAACTGATAGTTGTGGAGGTCCCTAAACTCACCATGCAGCCTGTACGTTAAGTGTCATATTGGTAAAAGAGAAATTGCAAAGGCAACCACTAATGCCTATCTGTACTTTAGTTACATGGAGCTAAATCTATTTCCAATGTGATACAAACAAATTTGAGAAAGGTGCCTGAGACTTCTGTTTAGTGGCAGAATGCTGGTGCCATGCTCCCATCATCACTGTCCAGCAAGCCTGGAAGGTGACTTTTGGCTCATGGGTTATGAGGGTCTCACTTCTAGGCCTTCACTGAGGAGGGGTGGTTGGTTTCCTGCAGATACAGACTTTCCATGAGTCCTTGGCAGCTTCTTCATCAGCAGCAATGATAAAGGGCAGGGAAGTAGCAGTCTGGGCTCAGGGCTAGTGGTCAACCCTTGTTATACTATCCTTTTCTCCATTTGTATACAATAAGGCAAACTCCTTTTGTTTGAGGAAAACAGTGTGAAATGTTCTGATCCTGAGTGGCTTCCTAGATTGTCAAAACCAATAGGTACAGTTCCCTAAACGCCCTTCTGCATGATGGTGGATGTCCACTACTGGTGGTCAGCAACAGGGTGGGGTAAGTGCAATGGTATACTGACTCCGAAGAACCTGTCCGTAAGCTTCACTATACAGGTATATGACAATCATAAAGTAAACAGTGCATACCTGACTTATCATGAAAGGGGAGACTATACAAATGACCCCACTAAGGGCCCTTGTCCATCTTCCTCATTGAGCATGAAAAGATTCAAACTCACCCAATACCCCTCTCTCCATTATGATCTTCACTAACAAGTTTATGGGAGATATTACCCAGTGACTTTTCTTTAGCTTCTATTTCGAAAAAGGGAAAAAAATTCTTTATGGGCCTGAAGTTAGTTAGAATGTCTGGCCTAACCTTATTCTGCCTCACCATTGGCCAAACAGCTTTATTTATCAACCAGTCAGAGCAACACATATTCACAGCATACAGAACAACATCACTCATCACTGTTTAGCAATTCGTGTTATATATGACAACTACATACTAGCCACAAATAAGATCTCAGGTGAAAAGGATTCATGTCATCATCTATAGTCCTCCCTGCACTGACATGGGTATCTCTAATTAAAAGCATCAGCTCCACAAGGATTAGTGAATTCCATGGAGGATTTATTACACAGGTGTACTTGAAGAAGTCCTTGGCCATATTCCTGAACTTCTTTGCCAGTTTTCCCTGACCCTGGAGGTTGAACTGATTTCATTTGACTCAGATACGCAACCCCCTTGTCCACTACCCAGTCTACTACCCTGTGGCTAGCCCATGCTCACACATACTAGGGTCAGTTACAAGTCATAATGAATCTACTCCATTACTTGAAAAAATCCAAATATTTAAAAATCGTGTCCCAGGAAACCTAAATAAAGGCCCACTTTTGTATTAAGCAATGGATATTTTTAATTCTGTCTCTGCTCCTAAGAGTCACATTATTGACAAAACAGTTCTTACAGTGTCTGATTGGATGAACTGCCTGTAATCTATGTTTAATGAGCAGAGTATACTGAAGTTATTTGATCATTTCTGTTGCTATGATAAAACACTCTGACAAAAAGCAACCGAGGTGAGAAACAGTTTATTTTAGCACACACTTCCAAATTATAGTTCATCACTGGGGGAAAGTCACATCACATCCACAGCCAATGCATGCACACCGACATCCTTGCTTATGCTCCATTTCTCCATGCTTGGCATCTTAGACTAAGCCTATAGAACGGTGCCCTTAACAATGGGTTGGCTTTTCCCACATCAACTAACTTTAGATACCCCCTCCCCAGTCATGGGTCAACTCCATGTAGATGACCCCTCATTAAGATTCTCCTCCCAGAGCAATGAAGGAGATATCTTGATATTGAGAGAGATCATGAGGATAGGGAGAAACCTGGGGCTAGGAAAATCCCCAGGAATCCATAAGGATAACCTCAGCTAGACTACTACTAGTGGAGAGGGTGTGTGAGCTGACCTACCCTGGTAATCAGATTGGTGAATACCCTGTCATCATAGGGCCTTCATCCAGTAACTAATAGAAGCAGATGCAGAGATGCACAGCCAAGAACTAGGCCAAGCACCAGGAGACCAGTCAAAGAGAGGGAAGAGGTCATCAAGATCATGATGGGGGAATCTACAGAGACAACTGAACCAAGCTCATAGGAACTCACAAATCTTAGACCGACAGCTATGGAACCTGCATGGGACCAGATTAGGACCTTTGCATAAGCGAGATAGTTGTGTAGCTTGATCTGTTTAAGGGGCCCCTCGTCAGTGGGATCAGGATCTGCCCCTGGTGCATGAGCTGTTTTTTTTTTTTTTTTTTTGGAGCCCACTATCTATGGTGGGACACCTTGCACAGCCTTAACACAGGGGAAGGGGCTTGGACCTGCTTCTACTAAATGTGCCAGGCTCTGATGACTCCTCATAGGAGGCCATATCTTGTTGGAGGAGGTGGGAATGGAGGGTGGGTTGGGAGGAAGACTGAGTGGGGGAGCAGGAGGCGGGAAGAGAGGGGGATCTCTGGTTGCTATGTAAAATGAATAAAAAATTTCTTAATAAAGAAAAAAAAGATTCTCCTCCCAGTTGATTGTAAGCTGTGTCAAGTCAGCAATTAAAGCTAAGCAGTCCATTATGCTGCAATGACAGGACCAACTTCTTCCGTAGTACGATTATCTGAGATTTGAGCATTGGCTTATATTTTCATGCTGGAAATAATGCCTAGTTTTAATCTTATCTGCTGTTGTTATAGTCAGTAGTTCTTGTAAGTGTTCCCCCTTAGTTTTCCTGGCTGTCCATTTTATCAAAATAGTTAAAAATAAAATAGAAATAGTTTTGAACAGTAAAAATTCATTTTAAAAATTTTACATGACCCTTAAAAAGTATATAGTATATTATCATTTATAATCTTGAGGGCAAAGGAGGGGAAAGAGTCCTATAGTTTCTTCTCAATGCCAAATGGATATAAAGTGTATTTCAGTTATGAAACAATAGGTAATAAGATTTTTATCTTCTTAAAATAATTCTAGTATGTTTATTAATTTAAGTCTTTCCACCCTCAAAACCAAAACAGTATGCACTCTTTGGTGATTTAACTTCCAAAGGCCAAATTGAAGACAGAACACAGTTGTAGTCTGATTTCTATTTCCAATGAAGAAACCACTGTTTCATGACTAATAGCATCACAGGCACAGGGGAGTTTTGTCAAATAAAAGCCACAGTCCTGAGTGTTTAACAGGAAACACAATGTCTGCCCTAATGGACTATGGAACATCACAGTGAACTCTTAACCTTATGTTCTTTTATTTTTACTACTTTCTTTTGGGATAAGTTTCAGAATTCCTCAACTATTTTAAACATTATTTCCTGTTTGTTTGGAAATTTCTCAGATTGCTCTGAGGTTAAAGGAAGAAGAGAAATAAGCTCACTCAAAGGGTGACTCATGATAGCAGGAATAAATCATATCAGTAATGATAGAAGTATATTTTTATAAACCTCTTATCTCCTAAAAGAATGTGTGCCTGTTGAGTTCCTGACATTATCCTGATAAATACACTCATTTGCTATCCTTCGCCATACCAAATTGTACTACATAAATGATATTAACTTTTAAACTATTAACATGGGACATTGTAGGGACTAAATGTTTCCATCTAGTGTGTGTGAGTCTTGCTGGCATTTGAGACTCCTACTTCAGGAAATGGATTTGCTCATGCAATTAAACTCCAGCAATTGAGATTTAAGCAGATTTCCATTGCCTTTTACCAGCCATGCTCCAGTGCAGCGATGTGGAAGGGCTTTAACCTTTCAAATTATAACTTCCTACCACAACCACTAAACCCTTCTTGGCTTGGGGACTAGACATACACTGCAAGATAGTGACATTTTAAATTCAGTACTAAACATTCAAAAAGAAGTGGTTACATAACTCATTAGCCATACATGCTCAAAGGCACTCACACTCTAGGGGCAGGGATTCACACGCTTGAGGGAAATGAAGTGCAAGTGTGAACACAGGAAAGGTCACACAGTGACATCACTGACAATTCCTCCCTCTGCAGACCCTCACTTTTCATATACAATCTCAAATGATCTTAAATATTTGCACTGATCCTGTGATTCTGTTTCCTTTTCTACATTCTATTTATTGTACTTCTTTTAATTTTTATTGTGCATACTCCTTATATATGATAATGTGTTCTTAAATAAATTACTTTAGAGAGTTTTAATAGCCTATAATACTGTGTATTTCATTGGAAATTTAAATTAAGACACTTGCAATGATGCATCAGAGAGTATTAGATAATATAATTCTATTCATGTCATCTTAAGTTTGACCAAGGATACTTTATCAACAGAAAACCATGCATACTTTGACTATGTTAGTGAATTTTTAGGACAATATTTAAAAAATAATGTTTCAAGTGACAAAGCATCTTTTCTGATCCTTTGATTTTCTCCTTCACATTGTCCAAACATTTTGTTTGTCCTGTCTGTTTCAAGATCTTGTTACCCAGGTTTTACACATAATTCATTCCATCTGAACTACCTGCTCTGAGTCAATTACTAACTGATAAATGAGAATTGTAGACTTTTGGTTTCCATACCTAGGTTGACATGTGTGTTATAGAAGAAAGATTAAAAGAAAAACATAATAATAATGAGCTGTCCTAAGTTGTACACTTCAACTAGCTATATAAAAATGAAACAGTAAAATCTGTAAAGAAGAAAAGTTGATTCTAAAACCCAGATAATGATCATTTTGAAACTTACTCTGTGAATGAAGTCACATTTTCTAGAGTAACAGAATATATCTACATAAATCTAGAGTGAGGTAAAAAATTCAATTATTTTGACAAATAAATATGTGTAATCAATAACATTTATATTTGTGTGTTTGAATATATATGTGTATATATGCAAATATATAATACTATAATACACACACACACACACACACACATATATATATATGTGAAGGTGAGTATGTATAATGTGTGTTCAAACATGTGTACTTGTAAAAGCCAGAGGAGGACATCCAGTGTCTGGCTTTCCCACTTATCTTTCTTACTATCTTGTGACAGGGTTAATCATTAAACATAGATTATGGTGGTAGACAATAAGTCTCTGAAGTAGATTTATTCCACCTCCACCCCAAACACTGGAGTTACAGTCCTGTGCATGGCCATGACCATTCACATGGGTGCTGGGATCCTAACTCAGGGCCTCATGCCTGAGAAACAAACTCTCCTACCCATTGAACTATGTCTCTAATTCTCTGCTATAACACTTAAATTGCAAAAAGTTTAATTTTTGCTTCCCTAAGACCACTGCATTCTCTATGACTTTCAAAGACAGACTAAACTCTTCTTGATGCTGAGTCCATTTGCCTGCATTCTTAACCACCCCAACAATTCGTAGTGGTTTCATTTCTAATATAGATGTGTTAAGTGTTTTGAAGATATCTGTCATTTCCAGGCAGAATTGGGCAGTTCTAGCATGAAAGAGGTAGGGAAATTAGTTGTATAATTAATCAGAAACCAGCTCAGGCCTGAAGATTCCATTCTACTGCTTATAGTTGACCCATAGCCTAATTTTATGTTCTTTAATTATACTGCAGTCTTGTTTCAACTTCGTTTCAATTGTGTGTGTGTGTGGAAGGGTGTATTTTGCAGCACATTAGCGCAGGAATTGTTATGGAGTTAGCTTTAATGAGGTTACATGGTGGCAGAGGTAAGAGCAGAAAGGTATGCAATTACCTCATGTTCAATTGAATTGAATGATTTTTAAGAGCAAAATTCACTGAATTGTTTTAGTTATGTGATTATAGCCAGGCTCCTTTCGTAAGTGTTTGACTTTCCAATATGAACATAATAAAATACATTTTTGTTATGTCATAAAATGATCTTATCTACTATGATTCTAGTGGTCTTGCTGATCACATATAAATTATCATTTGTTAAGTTTACATTCTTTGCTCAATATTTCTGTACAATGAAAAAAATCTAAAACCATAATACAAAACAAATATCAACACGAAGCATCAAGTTTAATTGCTCTACACTGACCTCAATGCTAATATTTATATTTTCTCTCATTTAAACCTTTCATATATTATTTATTTATTATCTATCTTTCATCTAAATTATACCTACCATCTACCTATCAGTCTATTTTTCTATTATATATCAATCATCTATCTATCTATGTATCTATATAATCTGTCATATATCTATTTATACATATACTATCTATCTACCCAGCTACCAATTTGTGGATATCCATTTTTACCATTATCCATCTGTGTCAGCCATCAGCTCTGTTTCTCTAGATAACTAATTCTTCATTATAAGAGGATTTGTCATATCACCTTTGAATTCTGAATTTTCTCTAATAAATGAAAGTAATTGATTTTATAGTTTATAAAAAGACTCTTTACAGATGATGAGAATAATATTTTTCTAAAGAAGAGAAAAACCTTCAAAAGAGAAATGAATGAAGATTGTCATAAAATTATAAGAATTATTTGGCCCTACAAGCTAATGAGATGTGAGTTTATAACAGAATACAGATGACATTTCTCATGTTTTTATTAACTGGAATATCTATTATGAGTATGGTAGTGAGACATTCCTTTATTCTGTAATTATTGTGTAAATTCAGATTCAGTTATTGAATCTATAGTAAAACCATGGCTATAGAATTGATGAGCCAAGTGCTGAGATACACACCTATAAACCCAGAATTTGTAAGTTGTTTTAGGATTGAGACAGCATGACCACAGCAACTCTTATAAAGGAAAACATTTACTTGGGGCTGGCTTACTGTTCAGAGGTTTAGTCCGTTATCCTCATGGCAGGAAGCACAGTGGTGTACAGCAGACATAGTGCTGGAGAAGGATCCAAGAGTTCTTCACTTGGATTAGCAGGCAACAGGAAAAGAGAGTGTCACTGGGCATGCCTTGAGTTTCTGCAACCTCAAAGCCCTCCTCTAGTGACACACTTCTTCCAACAAGGCTACAGCTACTCCAACAAGGCCACAACTCCAACAATGTCACTCCTTATGAGTCTATGGGGGTCATTTTCATTCAAACCACCACAGAAGTGGAGACACAAGGATCAGGAATACAAGGGCCTCCTCAGCTACAAAGAAAGTTCAGGGCCAGCTGAGGCTCTTGGAGATACTGTTTTCAAAAATGTAAAATAATCATTTTTTCAAAGCTAAAATTTATGTATCAGTTTATTTATAGAATTCATAACTTTTATTCCCTAATTATGGGCACAGATTTAGAAAGAGTGAAATTCATCAGAATGCATGCCCTTGAGGGTACTTAGTAAAAAACTTCATGAGGTTAAAGATAGGAAGGAAATATTTGCTTTTGTACTAAATAACTGATTGTTGAATGGCATTTGCTGACAGTTTAATATAATAACAACAATATGAATGAGTATTAAAATTCAAAGTAAATTCAAAATAATATTGTTATAATGGAAAATGAGGTCTAAGGTTTAGAGAGATATCATAAAGAAATTGTAGAAATCCAGTGTCAACAGGGCATATTAACACCTCGGTTGGGGTGTCAGTGACATAACACAGTACATGAGTTACTGCGAGATTGGTCTGGGGATATAGACCAGTGGTAGAGTGTTTGCCTTTTATGAATAAGGCTGAGGGAAGACAGAAGTGAAGAAATGAAAAGAAAGAAAGGAAGGAAGGAAGAGGGAAGAAGGGGAGAAAGGAAGAAAGAGAAGAAAAACAAGAACAGAAAAGTTAACAACATAAAACAATAACCTGATGCATTATGTGTAGAGAAACAGAGTCATTAACACAATTATTACAATATGTATCAGAATAAAATGAAGCAAACTATGTGAACTTAAGATTCTTCCATTGAGAGAATATGGTCTTCACAATTTACAAGCCAATAGTTCTCCAGAACAAACTCAGTGAAAATCAGTGGCAGTTCATATTGGATTAGCAGAACTTCAGCTCAGCAGGTATTCCAGATAGAAATCAAAATCTGTCCAAAGGACAAAATGTGAACAACAATACAAGCACATTGATGTTTAGAAAGTCTATTTTCTATTTTGAACAATTTCTTCAACATCAGAAACTTTCTGTTTGCAGTAGTTGGAGATTAATACAGTCAACTACAACAGACCAAGATACAGAAAACAAGATACAGAGACTAGGAATTGTCAGCCCTAAATTAGACCTGTATGTCACAATCCTCCTCCCAAGGCTCATGTATCATTATATAATAGAAGATGGAAAGGATTTAAGAGCCAGAGGCATTTAATGAATACAATAAAACAGGGTGTTCTGGACACAGATGAACTATGAACTCACAGTGGTTGGCTGCATACATAATCTCTGTGTAAGTCCAAACCAAACAAAATCTCAGCATGGAGTGGGGAGGTGGGCATAAAATCCCACCCCTAACTGAAGAGCTATTGCTAACTGACAGCTGCAGGGAGAGGAATATTCAGTCATCCTTAAGGTTGTAACCCTTGGTAAAGGGACCACACTTTAGTGCAAGACTATACAACCAAGAGCACATGGTCATCACAAATTGGAACTCAAAGGTGGGTACATAGGAAAATGTGAGGTGAATATGGGAGAAGTTCAGAGAGAGGGATGAATATGATGAAAATATACTGTGCCAAACTTTCAAAGAACTAAAGAAAAATAGAAAATAAAAAATAGTAAAATAAAATTCAAGATAGAAAAAAAATCAAATAAAAAATCAATAAAAATTGCTTTAAAATATTAATAAAATAGGGAATTTATTTGATGTGGTCTTTATTGTGATAAGAACTTACATTAAGATTAGCATTTAACAAATTTCTTTTTATACTTTAAATTTTTCTTACATGTATGCAGTGAATCTTGATCATATCTACCTCTCCAACTCCTCTACCCCCACTGAACACATCTCTCTAGAATAAGAAAAGGAGATAAACATTAAAAAGTAATAATAAATAAAAGCATTGACAATCAAATTGATGTCCCAGAGATAACACAAAGGATTATTATACTAGCATGAGTAATTTAAACAATGTTAGATTACTGCTAATACAGGATATTTTCAGTGGATATACAGAATTCTAAGTATAAGATAAAGAAGCAGAATATCTACACATCTGAACAGATTACATCTGGAAAAATGAGTTAGCCACCAAATATCTCTCAATGAAGCAAAGTCTAGGATGTTATATACTTTCTGAAGAATTTGAACAAATTTTCAAAAAGAGTAAGTGTTCCAAAAATAGAGGAGGAATGTACATTTTCAGGATATTTTATGTTGAAATCATCATTCTAACACCAGAGCTAGATAAGGTGCTAAACTGAAGAGAACTTCATGACAGTATGCTGAGGCATATAGATATAAGAGAAGGCTGAACCTACAAACAATACCAAAAGTCTTGGAAATTAACCTGTTACCAGATATGGTCCTTAGAAATATTTTCTCTTGTTTTATAGATTTCCTTTAACATTTACTTAATCTCAAGACCCAGTGGAACTTAAGTCTTGGTACAAGTGTGAAAATCATCACATGTGAAAACCATCAGGGTGAATTGTGGTAACAGCAAAACAGAAAACAATATATGTTCATCTTGATGAGATTCACACAGAGAATAAAGGATGACTATATTCTTCCAGATGGTTTGGAAGTTGTGTGGTTGAAACTGAAGGAAGGCATGGGCTAACGCTTAGAAAATTCCAAAGCCTGAAATTGTTCCTGTTACACTCATTCTGCATAGGTGGGGAGTCCATCAAGCTTGGTCTTACTCAAAGTGCACACATCCTGATGCCCCCTCCTTGCTCCTATGGCACACAACAGTGATGAAGGCCTGAATGCAGAGAGACAGGCAGATCACCCAGAGTCTCCAGAATTCTGTCATTGTTTCTTAACCTCTTCCCATTAAGGCAACATGATTCTGCTGGTGTTGGAATATACTAATTACTGAATGATTTTTTTAATTTTAATTATTAAAATACATTACTAAATTACTTTACTTTCCTTTAAAGCTATATCTCTTTATTTTGTTATTTTTAAAATTTTTTTATTGACAATAGATTCTTCTCTCATACAGTACATCCCAAGTACAGTTTTGCCTCCCTCCACTTCACCCAGGTGCTCTCATCTTCCTCTTGCAGATCCACTCCCCATCTGTTTCCTTTTCAGAAAAGAGCAGCCCTCCAAGAGATAATAGCCACACAGGACAAAAGAAGAAACAATATGAGTAGAAGAGCCCCAAGAATGTATTTCTGAATGCAGAGGCTTAGACCATCAGCCACCCTGACTTACCTGGGGTCATCCTTGTATTCCAAACAATTGGTTTACAGCTTCAATTCTAAACTCATAATATATATTTATTTGTAAATATTTTCTCCAATATTAAAATCACAAAGACTTAAATTAAAGCAACAAACCTCTTCTTGTATTTGTGGATTCTTAAGTGGAATATTCAGTGTCCAAGTACTAAAATTTAAATAAAAATTTTCTGAGGAAATACTCTGCTTCTCAATTAACAGGTCATTTTTTAATAGACTTTTTTGTTGTTACTTTTCTTTTTTTTGTATTTTGCCAAATTCTAATAAAAGTGGAGACATTTTTAAAAGACAATAGAATTTATTTAATAAACATTTGTTACAAGACCTAATAATATACAACCATCACCACCATAAACATCAGTCCTAACCCTTTCATTGTGATGCTTACAATCTATACAAAAAGGCAAACAAACAAGAAAATAAATCATAACAGATCCTAGTCAGCTCCATTGTTCAGAATTAAAATGCTACAGTAAGAGAAATTGTCATGGCAAATTGCTGAATTTATTCATTTATTTGTTCTTATTTGTTGAGACAAAAATGTAAAGACTGTTTCCATTAAGAATGTTCTTAGATGGTAGGGATGAAATCAGTCTGTCTAAGTATTCAAGTAACATTCAAATTATGAAGGATTTTAGAGAAATGATCAACAAAAAAGGTCTTCAAAATAAGCAGTATTTATTCTATTGTATCTGTTGACTTATCAGAGCCTCAAAGAAATTACACCTCTTTGCTGAAATAGGTATGAAAACCTGTGCTGTACCAGCTCTGTCTCCTTGGGTGTAGATG
This sequence comes from Peromyscus californicus insignis, assembly GCF_007827085.1. Lineage (NCBI taxonomy): Eukaryota > Metazoa > Chordata > Mammalia > Rodentia > Cricetidae > Peromyscus > Peromyscus californicus. The sequence continues at coordinate 133,565,212 of NW_026294617.1, read as the reverse complement.
TTTGCAGTTCTCCCGGATGTTATAACAAATTGGAAATATATGAGTTGTGTATAATTATAGATTTGCTTCCTAGAAGGTAAAAAAAAAATCCAGATCTGCAAAGAAACTTGTCTGTTACTTGTTAGGCATTAGCAAAGTCCATATGGATGCGAAGCACGACATCCATCAGAAGCAAGTGAGAACCTGCATGGCAAACATCTCCCTGTCCAAGTGCGCTTGCCAACAGAGAGACTGTGCACCTAAAACCTGTGCGAGACGGATGCCATCTGCATCGAAATTAAACACTTCAGGAAAAATCACCAGCTTCCCCAATGTGCTGACATGTAATACAAAGACAACTCACTAGTGTACAGAAGCTGCCAAAACGGCCAAACTGCATATTATTCTAGAACATTTTGCAAAAACATGTATTACAGCAATATCCAATGCCAGCACCTCAAAGCAAACTTTATCCTTCTCAAAATGCAAAGTGAACAACAAAACTTTACAACATATTGAATCCTGTGGTCCTTCAAAGCTTTTTGTTTTGTGTCCAAAAATTCTTACATGGCTTTCATGAGTTCTAAGCCTTATATTTTATATGTGCTTAAGTCACATTGCTATTCACAAATGCAAATATACACTGTATATAATTTCTTGTTCTTTGTAATGAGATTTATTACAGTGGCAATTAGGTGAGCCTCATTGAAAATGCTTCCATACTCACAAATAAAATCATTAACATGATAAAAATGCTATGTAGAATGCTGTACTATTGAACATTTGACAATTCTGCTGGTAAAATTCTGCTTCTACATATATAGTGAGATGTAATATTCTTTTACATATAAACCCATTAATATGTATGTGGCCCTTTCCTTGTAAAATAAGTATTCAATGTAATTCATCACTATTATAAAGCAATGAACACAGCCTTCTGATCATTGACAATTGAGTCATTTCTGGGTAGTTTATCATCCTGACTTCCTCCATTAGCTTATATACAACTTAAAAGGAAAGCAGAAAGATGTTTTTGGATGCTTTTTGTGTGAACTGCATAAGGTTTGCTCTGAATGAGGACTCATCAATTCTGCTTGAAAAACTAAATTCACAAACAGAAAGAGCACATGTATTTGCATATATTTTGCTGTCTTATGCCACGATAAAGTTTAGGCACTAAGTGTCATATCAGAAGCATTATCTTTTCAGATCTCCTTATATCTTGCTATCAGAAGATTCTTGAAAAAGCAAAGAATAAGGAAATCAATGATTTTATCTAAACGACACTGTGTAGTTTCTAGATAGAAAGTCAAGCAGGGCCAGATGTCTACAAATCCAAGTATCTGCTAAGAGTGAGAGTTACATAAACTAACAGCCACAATACTGTTTGAAATATGGCCTTGTAGATTATCAGAAAGGCAAACAATGTATTTAACTTTAATTGAAAAAAATGGGCTTTATTTATCATCTATTAGTTTATATTTTATCTAGTAAAAATCTCCCATGGAGGCTGATGTTTTGAGGACATATGCTATCATTTACTAGTCTTGCTATCTTAGATGTAGTTGCTGCATTTTGGCTTCCCTGCATAACTTCTCTCTTTTGTTCTGACATATCATGCTCAATTCCACATCACTCAAGTTGACCAAGAATCATCTAACACTACATTCCTTATAAAATTCCTTAATGGCATTCTTTGCTTCTGATTTAATCTAGAATAAAATATTTTTGAGGATAACCAGGGCCAACAACAAATAGCAAGGATGCAGGTAAAAGAATTAATGCCTTCTCAATGCTGGTGGTCACGTAAGTGGTGTAATCCCTGTGGGAGTAATCATGGAGACTCCTTGAAAACTAAACATAACACCACCACATGACCCAGCTGTGCCACTCTTGGATGCACTTGAGGATTCTAAGCCCATAAAACATGGAGACACTGACTCATCCATCCATTCATAGAAGTCAGGAAGTGGAATCAACATACCTGCCTTCCAACAGATAAATGGATAAAATATGTGGTACATCACACTACGTACTTTTGATTTTTTTGAATTTTTATTTTATGTGTGTTTGCTTGCACGTATATCTGTGTAACACATGCATGAGGTGTCCACAGAGGCAAGAAGAGGACATCAGGTACCCTGAACTGGAGTTACAGATGGTTCTGAGCCACCAAGTAGGTGCTGATAATTGAACATTGAAACCCTGGAATAGTAATCAGTGTTGTTTTCTTAACATTTTAAAATTAATTTATTTATTTTTAGATATGTTGGTGTTTTTCTTGCATGTATATCTGTGAGAGCATATAGGATACCCTGGGACTGGAGTTACAGACAGTTGTGAGCTGCCATTTGGGTGGTGGAATTGAACCCAGTTCCTTTGGAAGAGCAGCCTGTGCTCTTAACCACTGAGCATCTCTCCAGCTCCATAATCAGTGTTCTTAACCTAAGCAGATCCATACAACATGGAATTTTATGTAGCTACAATGAAAATCTTCAGAAGATGGATGCAACTGGAAAGGATTATATTAATGAAAATAACCAATTTTAAGAGAGCAAGGAGGGGTATATGGGAGGGTTTGGGGAAATGATGCAGTTGTGTTATAATCTCAAGAATAAACAAAAAAGACAGGAAGCCAGTCTCTAAAGAACAAATTATGTGTTCCTTCTTACGTGTGTGTGTGTGGGGGGGGGGAAGCAATGTGAAGTCAGGACTATGTATGATAACCTACAAATTCATTTAAATTATAAAAAGTAAGGTTTAAGGCCCTAGATTCCTGTGTTAATATATTTCAGGTACTACAAATTGTTTTGGATCTGAAATTCTAAACAGTTTCTGGTGATATCTATCTGCGTCTTGTATCTCAGTACAAGGACCTCTAGTATGGAATTTTTTTCTCTTGACACATGAGTGAAGACAGTCCAACAAAATAAGTCTTATGTGAGAGAATATGGAAGTGAAAAGTGAACTAAGAATTTCAGAAGTATTGCACTTCATCACTTTACCAAAATGTTATTATAAATAATCACTCTTCATTCCTTGAGATTAGAAACTATTCAGACTGAATGAAACAAGCAAACATGAATTACCCAGAATTAACAGGAAGACAAGAAAATCTTGGGAAATGGTGGAAAGCTGGGCCAGAGACCCTGAACTGTTCACAGGGCAGTGACCTTCTGTGTTCAGATCTTTGCATTAAAGTCAACCTGGCTGCCAGGGCTCACGTCCACCGTGAACACCAATCACACCTGCCCTTTGTGTACCCTTCACTGCACATAGTCCACCTCAGTTAGGACACGTACCTCTTACTCTTGATAGCAGAGTGTAGAAGAGTTGACTGTCTCTAATTATGTTTTGAATCCACGTCAAAGGGACTTCAAGTATTTGTAACCAAACAGAAAGAAAATTAAATCAATCACAGTAGGATTTTATTTCTTGTTTTAGTTTGTTTGCTTGCTTGTTTTGTTTTCTAAGACAGGGTTTCTCTTTGTAGCCCTGGCTATCCTTGAACTCTCTCTGTAAACCAGACTGGCCTCAAAGACAGAGATCAGCCTGCCTCTGCCTCCCTGGTATTGGGATTAAAGGTGTGCGCCACCACCACCAGGTCACAGTAGGTTTTATTTGAGTACACCCATCCCCAAAGCTTCTGGAGGGTTCTGTACTTCACTCCTTATTGCTGATCTAACTTTAACATAAGAATTTTGTTGACTACCACAGCTTTCCTCAGCATTTCTCACACTCCAAACTGAACTTTCTCCCTCAAATCACACTACAATTAGTCATATCCAATGCATACCATTTGTTTCTAGTGACTTACGACATAGTTCACTTGGTTGCTAACCAGCTTGTTTAGATAAATCAGGAAAATGTCCCCTTATGGCTCATTTAAGGTATTGACAAATGTATTTTTTTTTAATCTTTCTCTCAAACATCAAATTACTTCCTTTGCTTTCCATACTTCTAGGGATTCAGTTTATACCATTAAAACAAGTATATGTTCCATCTCCTCCAGCTCATGAACAATTTTCACAGATGATCTATGATGCATATCATCCCTAGTTACTAAAATACGTATAACTCCTGTGTTCCATCAATTTACTTGACACTGAGGGTACAGGGTGGTGTTTTATATCTATCATTGAAGTTAATAACTGATGTAAATATAAATGTAAATCCACATATATTGACTGAAGAAAGTAGCAGGAAGGGACATTGTTTTGGGGCTATTACTTTAAAAATATGGTGAAACGAGAAATTGTTTGTTGTTACTGATACCTCCCAATTCTGACTTCTGTTTCAGAGTTGGGAAGGATTATAGTTTAAAATACTTTTATCCTCTTTAGGGTTCATGACCCTGTTGGCTCACTTTCATTTTAGGAGAGTTTATTACATTTCCCTATTATCCACAGTTATTAAAATAAATATATCTACACAAAATCATTCCTTTCCACAAGAGTAGGAATTTACATGCTTTTTGCACCTGGTCCTTATATTTTAAAAGATTTTCAGTTTTCCCAGAATTTTTCAGAATTTGATTCAAATTTCAAACTGTATAACAGGTTGATACCTTGGTATGCATTCCACTGTTAAAGATAAGTACAACATCATCCCTTACAATTTGACTGAATAATTATACTAAGCAAAACTCCCTATTCAGATTTTAGTAGAAGCTACTTCGGTCCCATGTCAAATCCTTGTACTTTGCTTTACTGGTTCCTACTCAACTATTCTTCAATGTGTTGTCACAAGTTAGTTGACAAAACTGACTATGGATGCTCTTTGATAACTTGCTGTAGAGATTGGAAATCCATTTATTAAAAGAGAATTGAGCCGGGCGGTGGTGGCGCACGCCTTTAATCCCAGCACTCGGGAGGCAGAGCCAGGCGGATCTCCGTGAGTTCAAGGCCAGCCTGGGCTACCAAGTGAGTTCCAGGACAGGCGCAAAGCTACACAGAGAAACCCTGTCTCGAAAAAACAAAAAACAAAAAACAAAAAACAAAAAAAAAAAAAAAGAGAATTGAACATTGTCGTTGAAATGATGCTATTTAATAATTGCAGAAGCATTTAAACCCTCCACTTTTAATAGTCATGAATTTATTTCAGTGAAAAAAAGCATGAGAATAAAATCTATGTGGATGGAAGTGTGAAATTTTATGAAGAACGTGTGTTTTGGAGGATTACTTCTAAATGTGGTGAGTGAACGGGTATCAGAGCCATGAGTCTAATTCCCTGTAACCTGAGGAACACCCACACAAAACTGCCTTCCTCCTGAAATCTGCAACCACCCTCTCTTGTTTTCTTTCCTTCAAGACAGTGGATTTTAATCATGACCCTGATGTCCATGAACTTCCCTATTGGTTATTTCCTAGGTTCTCTATTTCTGCCTTTGGATTTTGGGCTCCTTTCTCTCAGAAGTGTACAATTTTTGAAAGTATACGTAATATACAATTTTGCAAAACAATGTAGAAGCAGGTATGAAATTACAACTATCTTCCTTGAAGCTCAACATTAAAGAATTTGGAAATATACAGTGAAATGGCAATTATTTTGGGTGAGTGTTGAGAGAGCCTGACTCTCTAGAATAGTACCAGCCATGGAAACCAAGTCAAACCTATGAACCTATGGGGGTCACTGCTCACCCAGCCCACAGTGTACAGAATGATAGGAAAATCTAGCGGTGGTGAGGACAGCTGCAGAAAAGTGCTTTCCAGACAACACAGGACTCTGAACAGGAAACTCACAGGGCTCTGATTGTGTGCACAGACCAGCACCTCTTCAAGCCTGCCAAAATCACATTATGGACTGGTGAGGGACTCAAGAAGTTCCACTGCTAGCTAAGAGTTATTGGCAATTGATGGCTGCTGGTACAAGGGACAGGGTCAGTTTTCTTCACAGATGTGACTCTTGACAGGCAGCCATGTTCAACAAAGAGCCTACACCCTTGTACATCTAAGCAGCATTAATTTAACTAGTGTTTTAAAAATAGCACACGAAATTGAGAGAGAAAAGTGATGGATGGTGTTGAAGAGGATAGGGTGGAGGTTGGTTTATTCTAAACATTTATATGTGGAAATTATACTTAATATCCATTCACATAATGTACATTTTCTTTAGAGTGGTAGGAAAATGAAATTTTGCCCTGACATCCAGATCATCTTAATGAACCATGGAAAAAAAAAAAGAAAAAGAAGAAAAAATGGAGATCTCTCTAGAAAGCCGCCAACACACAGTTCATCCTCAATCAGAAGAAGAGATGGAAGGCAAAATTATTTGCTCATGGCTGCATAGCTACCTGGCTATTTATTCAATCTTCTGAGTTATTCTAGAAACTTCCTTCTCTTCCAAGTACCAGATTTTCATTATTAGAGAACAGAAGGTCTGTTTCATGTTTTGCCCCAATGTGCCACTTAAAAAAAAGTGATATTGGATATTAAAAACACAGGCTTCCAAAGGGCCAATGGAAGAGACAGTATCTTACGCCAAAATACAAAATACAAGAACAAAATTGGACTCCTTCTGTTACCAGTTCTCGGGCACCCTCCAGTGAGCCCTTTAAGACATGCCTTCTGTCTTAGCAGCTTTGAACATTCAAATTAGGAAACTGAAACCTCAAAGCAAATATCATCAAACATTACAAAAGCTACTTGTAGATTTGTGCCTGCTGGGTTCCAAACTGGAGGAAAGAAATGAGTCTGAACTCAAATTTTCTTTGTTTAGACAAACGGAGGCAGAATATTTCCCTGCATAGAATGATTAATTTTAATTTTTATTAGATGTCTCCTTTTACTAGTTTCATTTCTGTTGCTCCGACAAACACTATGGTGAAGAAGAACATTTAGAGGGGGCAGTGTTTATCTTAGTTCGTAGTCTCAGGGTGCTGTTAATCACTGGGCGGGGTGGGGGAGAGACAGTGAAACGAACCTACAGATCCATTTGAAGAGCAAACATTCTGTGGCCTATTGCATGTGCTGGGACTCAGCTAATGTCTTCGTTTTGTATGGCCTAGGTGACAGCGCAGCCCACAGTGGCCTTGGGACTCAGCTAATGTCTTCGTTTTGTATGGCCTAGGTGACAGTGCAGCCCACAGTGGCTTTGGTTATTTAATGATCAATGGAATCCCCCACATACCAACCTGATCTAGACAATTCCTGAATTGAAAAATCTCTTCATACTTGATTCTAGATTGTGGTAGGTTTATATGTAAAACCACGACACAGCCCGTTCTTCATTTAACTTCATTCTATATTCTTTGACACAAAACATCCAAGTTATAAAAGTGGTTTTTGAAGTCCAGTTTGACATGTTACATTTGTACAGCAGTTATCCACTGAAGATTTAACTGGATTATTATTTTTAAGGAAACAACCACAAACTCATATCTTGGCAAGTGCTTACACTTGATTAGGCTCTTATCACAGGAAGTCTTCACCACTATCCCCCCCCAATAACATATATTTTTCTAACATTTTGGTAATCTTTAGTGCACTGCTCATTATCAGATTGTTGTGCTTTAACAGGTACAGATGAATGGAGGTCAAAGATGCTTGTCAGGTAAACAGTAAGGGTGTGAGGGTCATGTGCTGTAAGTCAAAACTGCTGAATATTTAAGATTCACATAGCAATGGGGTGCAAGATCAGCTCTCAGCACCCCATGGATGTTAGATACTAACTTTTCAGAACTTTTGTCAACTATTTAACATCATATTGGTAGTACAAAGTTGGTCAGTGTAGAAATATTTATACCTCAGAATTGAGTGAATGATATAAAACTTCTTCAGTCACACACATTGGAGACTGCTAAATATTTATAGGCACAACGCCATATATTAGGACAAAGTTATCACATTCATTTCATAGTAGAGTCAAATAATGTGCATGATATCACCTCAAAAATAAAACCGTAAAAATGATACCAAAGTGCGAAAAGTTTAGTACTTTCTACTCACATCATATGATGTGTCTGTTTCTCTCTTTAAATTTTTGCTTCATTTCCTTGACTCAATTGAGTTCAATGAAGAAATTTTAGTTTTGGTTGAAATAGCATATCTTCTTTTTATATCTTACCTTTAAAAAATGATGACTTAGTTGTTTCTTTCAGCGTGTCTCCGGGTAGTCTCTGTTTCTAACTCTAAGTCCTACAAGTGTGAATTGATGGTTGTCCCATTTATCTCCTCACCTTCCTATCGCAGTATGCAGTCTTCCAGGCATGAGGTCGTTGTCACCATTCCAGAAGCAGAGAAGCTGCGATTGCTCACGGGAGATCCTTAGTTTGGACTTACTAACGTTCCCTAGTGGAAGGCAGGATTGTGAGACTCACAGTATCATAAAGCCATGCTTCCCAACCGAGGATACGTAAGCTTTAACAGCAGCTGAGGATGGGTAAGTGCCTTTTCAGCTAGAAAACTGTCTTTACTCACTGATGTTCCTCTCAGTAACTCCAATAACCTTACAGTTGTACTAGGCTGAACCTTGGTCCAGAATTTCTTTGGTATGTCACTGCCTTCTCTGTCTGGAGTGGAGAGACATGGACTCTCTTAGAAAAGGCAATCATTACTCCCTGAAATGAACACATGTGCAGAATTATATTAAGCATCATATATCATTAAACAACAAAGATCTCACCATAATGGGTGTGATTTTGTTGATGTTACAGGTCAAAACATTCAAGGTACTATAAGTTTCTTATTTCCCATGTCACAGAATTTATCTAGGACTTCCAATTTGTCCTTAGAATGAAGCTTCCTATATTCATGTATGCATTGGTATTCTTCACACAAAGACAATTAAAATCTCCATTCTCATTCTCATCTGTCTTAGTCAGGGTTCTATTACCGTGAAGACACACCGTGTCGAAGACAACTCCTATAAAAGGAAGTATTTAATTTGGGTTTGCTTAGAGTTTCAGAGGGATACTCTGTTTTCGTTATGGTGGGGAGCATGGTGACACACAGATAGGCATAAGAATAGTATCTGAGACCTTTACAAACTGATCCACAGGCAAAGAGAAGCAGATTGGGTCTTGGTAAGGGCTTTTGAAACCTCAAAACCCACCCCAGTGACATAGTTCCTCCAACAAGGACAAACCAAATCCTTCTCAAAAAGTGCCATATTGTGACTTCTTTTATTATTTTATTAAAAAATAAAACTAGGGAGTTAATTATTAGGGAAGGAATCTGAGATCACCTGCTCTCTTCTCCACCTTCCCCAATCAAAAAGGCCACACATCTCCTTAGGCGACTCCTTATTCCTCTTATGCATCCCTCTAGCTTCCTTTAAGTCCACCAGAAAACTCTGTGGTCTACTCCAGCCAGCTTAGTGTGGACTCTTCCCTCCGAGCCAGGTTTGACTCCATTGGCAGTCTCAGAACGGCAACACAAACAAACCCCTCATAACAGGGCTGCTCTCTAAGGACTGAATCTTCAAGTATATGAGCCAGTGGGGACCAGGGAGTAGAATGTGGTGCTTTGAATCCTGGGGCCTATGCAGGATCGCTAGGCTCGGCCTGGGAGGAGGGGACTGGACCTACCTGGACTGAGTCTACCAGGTTGATCTCAGTCCGAGGGGAGGCCTTACCCTGGAGGAGGTGGGAATGGGGGGTGGGCTGGGGGAAGGTGAGGGGGGCCGGAGGGGGAAGAACAAGGGAATCCGTGGCTGATATGTAGAACTGAATTGTATTGCAAAATAAAAATAAAAATTAAAAAAGAAAAAAAAAAGAATGGTCCCCATAAACTCATATATTTGAATGCTTGATCATCAGACAAGGACTATTTGAGAAGGATTAGAAGGTGTGTCCTGATTGGAGGAAGCCTCTGAAACTGTAAGCACGTCTCCAATCAAATGCTTTCTCTTTGAAAGTGTTGCTGTCATTGTGGTGTGTCTTTAGCAATAGAACAGTGACTAAGACACTGTCTTATGTTCTGGAGCCCCATCAACTCTTGTCTGACAGACAGACTCCATTCTACAATCTGCTCACTAGGTGTCCAAAGATCCTTAGCTGGAGTAGAAAGGCAGAAATTTCATCTCAGAACAGTTTTGTTGTTTGTTCTTGTTTTTAGCCAGAAGAGATATGTGTCCATCTCTGCCCTATCAGAACACAATTCATGGAATTAGCTTTGATAGGTGACTCCATTACCTTTTATTCACTTTCTCCTGACTAGCTGGCCTTGGAAATCATGAAATGTCACCCCTTGAGCCTCAGCTTGAAAAAAGACTTGTAAATTGCAGTTCTAAATATAGTTGACTCCTTCATTGATTTAAAACAAGAAGGATGTGTGAGATGCCAATAACCATGAAGCATTTTGGCAGATTCAGAAATAAATGATAAATGTTCCAGTGTTTGTTCTCTCAAAAATATCATTATCTTCTTAAAACACAGACATGAATAGTTAACCTTAATTTACCATATATTTCAGGTGATCATTCCAGGGATACACATCTTACACTATTTTTTAAAGGTTTAATAACATAATCTATTAATTCAGATTATCTGCAAGTCTCTACTTCTGACAAATTAGTCACTCTAAGTTATTTCATAGCCCATTGTTTAGACCCTAACTTATTCTTTCTCTATGTGACACCTTCCTGCAGTTTTATTGCACTTGATTGCATTTATATTTTGTTGTGAAATGCTATCTAATCTCTCCTTGACACAATATCAATTTGTTCATCAATCTCCTATAAGCTGATTTATTAGAAATCACTTTTATGCAATTACTTAATTCCTAGGAAACTGAAAAATGATAGAGTAAAATACACACAGCAGAGGAAATTCATAGATAAATAATATTTTGTTGACTAGCAGTTGTACACATTCTATTGTTGACATATTTTGGACTCAACAGGTAAGGGCACCTGCTTCTGAAGACTCATGGATAAGTTTGACTTTAATTTCCAGAATGCTTGAGGTAGAAGAGAATCACTTCTTGCAGGTATTAAGGCACAAGTACACACACTCACACCACCACCAGCAGCGGCCACACCGTAATTACAAATGAATGAATAAATGTAACAAAAATGACGTCATTAACTCTTGTGAAACTAAGAAGAAAGATTAATATTTCAAATTTTATAGGTAGCTAATTGGAGAGAAATTTTTAAGTCTGAGAATGTGATCGAAGAAAATCTGGTGAATAAAGTTCGTGTGGTTATAAACATCCTTCAGCTCTGAGAGTTCATTGCAGATCCATTACAGCCATTGTACAGCCGTCTTCATAGGAACCAGGCATCTTTCTTCAAATATTGGTAGTATATATGTTTATAATGTAGATCTGTAGCACATATGCCACCGTCTGATCAGCTCATGGGACGATGCAAGAACACCAATGCACAGTGCTGTTGTCCAGTTCCTGTATGGTTTCCTTAAGAGACATATTATTCAGGGTGGACACTATGCAGAATCATTCTTAGTGTCAAGCATGGGGCTTAGTACATAATGCTTAGAAAATTTTCCTGTTGGGCGAGTTCTTCAGAACCTTTAATAGGCTTTTGATAGAGAATTCAGACACATAATTTGTTTGTGCTTCTTGATCAAAAGCTCAGAGCCACATGTTTTGAGAATCAAATGCATACAATGACATTCCTTTGGAATTTGAAATTGCTGCTAACTTAAATGAATATAGCTTTTAAAAATTTTTTTCAATACATACATTTTAATTTTTAATCATTTCATTGTTTCCCAGGTTCACTGATGTAAAGTTGACCAAGTTTATACATGATTATATTGGTAAGAATGAAATATTTGATATGGTTATAATGTGTGAAATGACTCAAGTTTATTAACAGATGGAATATGAAAAGACAAAATAAAACATGAAAAAATGAATGCATTGTTCTTTCTGAAAAAAAAACCACTGAACAAAGTTTATATAGCTCACCATGAGCCTAATATCTGTCATTAACCTCTTTTTTTCATATAGATTCTTAAAATCCTGTGCTCATAAGATTGGCATAGCATTTTGGTGCCACATATATTCAATTTGAAACATGATTTTGCACATGAAAATGATAGAAGATACAGGTAATTTTGAGCTGAATTTCCTAACAGTAGAAAAGATTGTGATCCCTTTAGCTCCTGATGAGGAACGACTGTAAATGTAGTGCTTCCAATTCTTCAATATCTGCTGTCCATGAAAGTTTCACAACTATTTTTAAATTTTAGTGAAAAAGTTTATCCAAAATATTTGACAAATATATATCTGCCTCATTTTCTTTTCTTTTATAGTTACACATGAAAGTAAAAATGTCTCATGGTGTTTCATATATTTCTTTTGTTTTTATTTCACAGTGAGTAGTGTCTTAAAATGAGGCCTTACCCTTTTGGAGGAAGGAATGGGGTTGTGTGTCTAGGGGGTAAGGCTTGGGAGGAGTGGGAGGAGGGATGAGAGGGGGAATCTGTGGTTGATATGTAAAATGAGTATTTTTTTTTAATTAAAAAAAAAGAATCCCTAGAACCCATGTTTAAAAAAGGTCAGTGTTTTGGTAGACATTTCTGTGTATGGAATTCCCAAAATAGTTTAATTAAGAAGCTTGTCTGATGATAGTAATCCACCTTGCTTAGCCATATATTTTTTACTTCTTGTAAGATTTTTGGTTTGAATAAAACCAGTCTGAAACCCTGTTTGAATATATGGAGATGTAGATTTTTTTGGGGAAATACTTTCTTTCTTTCTGATACAAAATGATGTTTCTTAAAACCTATAACAAATTCAGGTTATAATTAATGTTCTTTAAAACAATCTTTCTTCACCACTTTAAACAATTTCTCAATCAAAGGTTATAAATTTCATCCTTTCTGATTCTCGGCAGGCTTTGCTTTCTGTATGCTGCGTATCACTGTCACCCTAAGAACTGTCTAATATTCTGCCAACTGTTTTAATACAAAAGCACCATTTGAATTGCAAAAAGCATTAGTAAAACTGACATTAAGCACAGTTTGTCTTTGTTAAATGACTGTACTTTTTCCCAGCATGAGTAATTTCTGATATATGCACAAAATGAATTCAGCCTCCCTGACTAGATTTTTACCTCCATGTGTTAAGGCTCACACTCCTTACTATCCCCACACCTTCCATTACAGGACATCAAGCATCAGTGTGAGGCCATGCATACATTTATGATTTTATTTCTAAAAGCAAAAAATGCATAGTTGTTTCAGTATTATGAAGAAGAGAAACTTCTATTTGGATGCCGGGTTTTAATTTATATCTAAAAGACTAGTGTACTCAGAGTTGAATATTTTTCAAGTATATATTTGTTTAATGTGCACTGTTTTTCTTTTTTGCTTGTATATACTCTGTGTGAGGGTGTCAGATCCCCTGGAACTGGACTTGCAGACAGTTATGAGCTGCTATGTGGGTGCTGGGAATTGAACCAAGGTCCTCTGAAAGAGCAGTCACACAGAGTTCAATTTTTAATGAAAGGTTATTAAATTTAAGTTTCCCAACATACTTTTCCATTTATTATTTGATGATTTCATGCATGTGTATAATGAGTTTGAGTTGCTTGACCCCATTGTCCTCTCGTATATCACCCTTTCCCACTGAAGTTTTTCTTTCTTCTCAGGCAGTCCTGCCTCTGCTTTCTTATCTTATTTTGTCTATGACCTACTGAGTCATGTACTTTCATATTAGCAAGAATTATTTTGTATATCATGCTTAGTGAAGTTTTACATATATCGACATGATAGGCACAGAAACTTAAGTTATCTCTTCTTTCAAATGCACAAAATTTTGTAGCTAGAGTTTTCCTGCCTGGCCCACAGTCAGGACAAATCTCTCTCACCTGCCAGTCCCACAGCCACTCAGACCCGACCAAGTAAACACAGAGACTTATATTGCTTACAAACTGTATGGCCGTGCCAGGCTTCTTGCTAACTGTTCTTATATCTTAAATTAACCCATTTCTATAAATCTACACCTTGCCACATGGCTCGTGGTTTACTGGCATCTTCACATGCTGTTTGTCATGGCGGTGGCTGGCAGTGTCTCTGATTCAGCCTTCCACTTCCCAGAATTCTTCTCCTCCTTGTCCTGTCTATACTTCCTCCTGCCTGACTACTGGCCAATCAGTGTTTTATTTACTAACCAATCAGAGCAACACATTTGCCATACAGAACATCCCACAGCAAAATTTTCTCCAAAGAAATAAATAATCAGTCATGGCTTGTGTTTTATTTGTACAATAATGGGAATTCAAGTGGATTTTAGTGGCCAGTAAACCATTTCATCAGCACAAGATAAATGAGTGAAATACATAGCAGCTATTTTTTAACTTGTCAAATTAAGAGGGGAGGAGAAATGCTGTTAGCCAATCTTCAAAGGTCTCTCAGGTAGAGATTCTGTAATCTTTTCAATTCTGCAGGCGGGAGATTGCACAAACATGACACTAAAGTTGGCAGCATGTTTTAATCATGGAAGAAATAAAAAAATCCCAGGAGACATGGTTTATTAAATGAAAACCTCACTGCCAGCCACAGATTGCCTCCCTATGAGTTAATGGTCAGCAAGGCCCCAGAGGCACAACAACACTACAGGATATTACCATTGCTGATGATTGACCACCATAGCTAGATGGTAAGACCCCATTGTCAAAGACACCATGTATTTTGGTTTCATGACATCAAGAAATCAGTCGCTAACTGACCAAATAATTCTCTGAGATTTTTTCTCATTCATAGTTATGGATGGTGCTGTGAAGGTTGCTGAAGGAAAAGAAAAAGATGCCAATGACCATTTACAGCACTAGATCCTGTGTGCCACAATACTTACCTGCTGAGTAAGATGTGCCTACTGGTAAAAGAGTGGCAAGAATATTTTTAGGGATCACTAACCTCTCTCATGATTGGCCATGAGACTTCTTCCAAAGGAAGGATTTAATGCAAACATGGCCCAAAGCAATGGCTAGAGAAATTATAGACTGGAGGGTGAGGAGGAGAATCTATTGTTTTTCTAAATGGTCATGTATTGAAATGGCTTCTAAATATTTATATTTATTTTTTTATTTTTTTTTTTTTTTTTTTTTTTTTGGTTTTTCGAGACAGGGTTTCTCTGTGTAGCTTTGCGCCTTTCCTGGAACTCGCTTTGGAGACCAGGCTGGCCTCGAACTCACAGAGATCCGCCTGGCTCTGCCTCCCGAGTGCTGGGATTAAAGGCGTGCGCCACCACCGCCCGGCAATATTTATATTTATATCCATAGGTTTCTGCTACTCTCCACCTTTGTCAGAGAAGCTTATTATTGCAGATTGTAGCACTCAGCACAGAGGCTCATAACTGTTCAAAGCGCTAATAATCAGTGACTGAATTCTCAGCCATGAAGTCAACACCCATGAACTCCCTCCAAGCTTCAAGAAACAACAGAAGAGAATAGAAGTGCATGAAAGTTGGAAGGGTGCTGTAAAATGCTGGTTTTGCACATGACATGGCTCTGGCACACATGAACTCGGCAGCTGTGGTTACTTGCACACATCCTGCACCAAACCAGTTAAAAATTCTAGTGTGAAAGAAGAAGGAGTCCCTGAGACTGCACTCCTAGCTTAAAAGCAATTGGTAATTGATGTTTTCTTATAGAGAGAAATTCAAAAATTTTTTTGTGGGGTGGTCATAGTTGGGCCATGTCCCAGTGGATGAAATCATGCCCATGGACCTATGGTAGCATTAATTTGTACTCAGCAAGTTATTGGCAAAAGAAGAGAATATACATTTTAGGAGGAAGAAGTGTTGCAGGAGTCTAAGGAGACTTGACAGGAGAGAACCAGGGGTGGATATGACCAAAACACATTACATCATGCTTGAAATTTGCAAATATTAAAAAATGAAAAACTGAAAAAACCTAATATACCCCCAAATCATATAGACTTATCTATCTATCTATCTATCTGTCTGTCTGTCTGTCTGTCTGTCTGTCTATCTATCTATCTATATCCTGGCTGAAGTTTCCCCACCCTCCTCTCCTTGCAGTCCCTCCCTCCACCACCAATCCACTCCTCCTCTAAGGGCAGGTTGCCATTGAGTGTCAATAAAACATGGCATATCAAGTTGCAGTAAGACTAAGCACCTCCCCATGTGTTAAGGCTGGACAAGGTGACCCAGTATGAGGAGTAGGGTCTCAAAAGCCAGTAAGAGTTTAAGACAGCCCCTGTTGCCACTGTTAGGAGTTCCAAGAGGACCAAGCTACACAACTGTAACTTATATGCAGAGTGCCTAGTTCAGTCCCATGCAGGTTCTTTGGTTGTTGATTCAGTCTCTGTGAACCCCTATGAGCCCACTTGAGTTGATTCTGTGAGTTTTCTTGTAGCATCTTCGATCCTTTTTGTTTCTCTATTTCTTTCTTCCCCTTTTCCAGAGGATGCCCCAAGTTCTGCCTAATGTTTGTCTATGGGTCTGTATCTCTTTCCATCAGTTGCTGGATGAAACCTTTCTGATGACAATTGGACTAGGTACCCATCTACCTCTACTCATGTTTGGTTCTATCCCAGGCCTCTAGGTCATCCAGCTTGTGGCTACTGGTGTTCCATGCAGTGTTAGGGGTGGGCTTATTCTTCTGGCATGGGTTTAAGGCTAAACCAGTCATTGGTTGGCCACTCCCACAATCTCCATGCCACCCTAACCCCAGAATATCCTATAGGCAGGACAGACTGTAGGTCAAAGGCTATGTGATTCTGTTGGTGTACCAACTCCACTAGAAGTCTTGCCTGATCACAGGAGATAGCCATTTCAGGCTATGTATTCACTTTTACTAGGAGTATTAGCTGCGGCCATCCTTGCATATTCATGGGAGATTTTCTTGGGACAAGTTTTTACCTGACCCTGAAATGCCCCATGCCCCTTTCCAGTAATCTCTTTCAGTACTCTTCCTTCCTGCTCCCAACCAGATTTCTCATTTTCCAATCCCCATCTGCCCACAGACCACTCACAAAATCTCTTTTATTTCATCTTCCCAGGGATATTTAGATATCCTCCCTTGAACCCTTCTTGTTACCTAGTTCCTCTGGGTCTGTTGATTGTAGCATGGTTATCCGTTACTTTACAGTTAATATCCAAATATGAGTGAGTACATATCATGTTTGTCTTTCTGGTTCTGGGTTACCTCACGCAGGATAATTTTTTTTTTCTGCTTCCATCCATTTGGCTTCAAATTTCATGATGTCATTGTTTTTAACAGCTGAGCAATGCTTCATTATGTAAATGTACCACATTTTTTAAATCTGTTCTTCAGTTGAGATACATCTAGGTTGTTTTCAGGTTCTGGCTATTACAAATAATGCTGCTATGAACATAGTTAAGCAAGTGTCCTTGTGGTATGATTGAGCATCCTTTGGGTATATACCCATGAATGATAGAGCTGGGTCTTGTGGTAAATTCATTTCCAGTTTTCTGAGAAACAACACACTGATTTCCAAAGTACAAGTTTCAATTCCAAATAGCAATGGAGGAGTGTTCCTCTTGCTCCACATCCCCTCCAGCATGAGCTGACATTGGTGTCTTTGATCTTAGTCATTCTCACAGGTGTAAGATGGAATCTCAAAGTCGTTTTGGTTTGCATTTCCCTGATGGCTAAGGATTTTGAATATCTCCTTAAGTATTTCTCAGCCATTTGTGGTCCTCTGTTGAAAATTCTGTTTAGATCTTTATCCCATTTTTAAATTGGATTATTTGTTTTATTGATGTCTAGTTTCTTGAGTTATTTATATATTTTGGAAGTCAGCCTTCTGTCAATGTGGGGCTAGTAAAGATCTTTTCCCATTATGTAGGCTGGCATTTTATCCTGTTGACAATGTCCTTTGCCTTACAGAAGCCTTTCAGTTTCATGAGGTCCCATTTATTAAGTGTTGATCATAGTGTCTGCTCCATTGGCTTCTGTTCAGGAAGTTGTCTCCTGTGCCAATGAATTCAAGGTTATTTCCCCCTTTCTCTTCTATCATGTTCAGTATATCTGGATTCATGTTGAGGTCTTTGATCCACTTGGACTTCAGTTTTGTGCTGAAAACTCAAGGTGATAGACATGGATCTATTTGCATTCTTCTACATACTGACATCCAGTTATGCCAGCACCATTTGTTGAAGATCCTTTCTTTTCTCCATTGTATAATTTTAGCTTCTTTGTTAAAAACCAGGTGTCCATAGGTGTGTGGATTCACTTCTGGGTCTTTGATTCAATTCCAATGTTCAACCTGTCTATTTTTATGCTAGTACCAAGTAGTTTTTATTACTATAGCCCTGTAGTAGAGCTTAGAATTAGGAATGGTGATGGCTCTGTAAGTTCTTTTATTGTACAGGATTGTTTTAGCTGTCCTGGGTTTTTTGTTTTTACACATGAAATTGAAAAGTTTTTTTTTTAATCTAAGGGGAAATGTTGACAAATTAATTGCATATGAGTGTTTTTGTAAAAGTTAGATGCAATGTTTTTCTTCTATTCCAAGAGAGTAAATAGTTGACTCAAAATTAAAGCTTGGTCCTTCAATTGTAGGTGCATTAAATGCATAGTTAAAACATCATCTTTATCATCAAATTTTACTCCTTGAATTCTCAGCAGAGCAATTTTCTCAAGCAATTGCTTTCCATGGCAGGTTAGAGATGTGGTAGTGAGCATGGTTATCACTTTCATAGTTTTTCACACACAATGACAAGAGTAACTGGCTCTCTTTGTGTGAGATGATATATTCCTCATCTTTTATTTTGCTATCACCATTTTCTGATGGTTTATTTTGTAAAGAAGGCCAAGTGCAGCTGTCTGGAATATGAATTACAGCACAGAGACTTCATTTTGAGTGAAAATATATCTAATAAAGCCAGAGGAGATTTCATGAGTTATCCATTTGTGCTATGATGCCCAGGCAGATGCCTTATTTATAATCCAAGATAGTTATTTGATACTTTTTCAGACAGTCTCTTATTATACAATGAAACCAGCATATACTGCTTACTTTCAGAGTGTTACAAGAATACCAGGATGAATTCATGATGAATTTTCTCTCATTCTGTCAAAATCTTTTATATTAACTTATTATCCTTTCCATGGTTTGTAGAAAAAGAAAAGATCAAATGAAATTATTATGGAAATAAATGGCATTATTAATTTTCAACTTAATTTTGAGACTCAGTAAAATTAACCATCATGAACTTCAAGACTATTATTAATTGGCAGCTAATAATTTCAATCATTTTCATCTTAAACTATATATTGTGATTAATGTCTATACAGAATAAATATTATTTATTTAAAATAGTGAATAGCCACATGTTGCTTAATAAAGTGTTTATGTGACAAACAGGTGGTCAGGCTGGGTCTTCATAAGTGATATATCTGTGAGCACACACTGTCATCTGGAGATTCCATTTTTAAGGCCATCATCTTGTGTACAGCTTGTCATTGACAGTAACATCACTGTGTCACACATGACTGCAATGTCCAATCTATAGAACCTGCTGCATGTTCTTATGTGAAATTCTGAAAATGTCATAATTGCCTTATTTTTACTTCTGTAAATCTTATTTATAATAGCAAAATCATTTTCTCTTTAGTACTATTTTCTGTGAGAGTGGAGTCTATTTTTGTTCAGTGTTTGTATACAATGTTTGATAAATTACTGACTCTTAGAGAGGTTTCTAGTACTTTGGATTTCTTCCTCCCACAATCTCATGGCATATATATGGTATAATTTCTCTGTTAAGGTAAGTCTTTTTTGTTGTTTTTCATGACAGGGTTCCTCTGTGAGACTCTGGTTGTCCTGGAACTCATTCTGTAGACTAAGGTTGCCCCAAACTCATGGAAATCTGGCTGCCTCTGCCTCCTGGGTGCTGAGATTAAAAGCGTGCACCACCCCCACCCAGCCACACTTTTCTAATGGCCTTTAGAACGACAGGTCTAAAGACAGGGGCTATAACAAAGCATTATATTTGAGACTATTCTCAGGATTGTTGGCCTTCATTGTTTCAGTGTTTTTCATAAAATTTAAGTCTATTTTCTTGGCAAAAATATCAAATTCCTCCATCGACTTTCCCTCACTTTTTCTATTTCTTTAATTACTCTGAACTAATAGTTTGATACCTTGAATACTAAGTAATTTGACTATTTGGTCCCTTCACAGAACTGTTTGAACATCACTACCTGATAACACAGCATTTCACTACCTGACAAGGTAAAGTTCTTGGCAACTGGGAAACTACCTCTCATTGATTCTTCCCAGGCTCTGGCCAGTGCTCCCAGGCTTCCAACAGATGGGGCTCTATTCCAGATATTCTATGCAAACATCTTCACAGAGTATAGCTCTAAACCTAGTTTCTTTCACTAATTCTGGGGATTTCTTGAAGAACTTCATTATTTCAGATTTCAAACCTTAGTGGAACATAACAGACTTGAGCAGGTCACTTTTCCCTTTCATTCCCATCAACATAGTCTCTGATTGACAGGTAAAAGGAAACAGCCAAACTGAATGTGTGGTGGTGTTATTTGCCTTTCACCCCAGCTCTCAAGAGGGGAGGCAGAGGTAGGCATATCTCTGAGTTCAAGCCAATCCTGGTCTACAGAGAAAATTCCAGGACTACACAGAGAGACGCTGTCTGGAAATATCCCTAAAATTATAGGAAACATCTAATATGAATATTAAAATGTAATACCTATATGCTTATTAACATTCACTAATATTAAATATAAGCAGGTGCAGTGGCCAGTGCTTATAATCTCAGCTCTCAGGAGGCTGAGGCAAAAGGTCTAATGTGTTCAGGCCAACTTAATAATAATATGTATATATATTAGAATATCTTGGTGGATTCACAAAAACATCAGTTTGTTACCTTCCTACTTGTTTATTTCTTTAGACCTCCAAAGCTGGACTCTAGGGCTATGAGCACAGGATCAATTTTCAGGTACTCTGATAGTTCTTGGAGTGGCTAGAATCACAGAGAGAGGTTGCTCCCAGAAGGCTCTGGAACAGGCCTCAAGCTCAACATCTAAAGCAGTGAAATGCTGACTCTATGAAATAAGTTCCCTGTTTTCCTTACAGTGTTTCCTGATGCTAATGATTGTGGGTTTTGGTTTGAGTTGATTTGATCAGCATTTATTGAGTAATTCTTCAAAGCCTACATTCTTTGTCATGCCCAGTCACAGAATTCTCCACTTGATTAGCCAAGTGCTCAGGAAAGTATTGAGCAAATTTATTTTAAATATTTGGAGCCAGTGTGTCTCACAATCTACTGAATATCTACTACATACATAGATCTTCCACAAATCTATCTTCAAGATAGATGATAAGGTGTCAGAAGCCAGAAGAGATCAAGGATAACTTGGTTCAGTGGTACATTTTCTCCTTATCCGTGTAAACCGTTCCCATAGTGGCTGAGAGTACAGCTGGAGTGGCCCTAGTTGGAAATGCCTTGATTAGCCTCTGGAGTGCTAATGAATGCAAATTTCAACAGTTTCAAAATTATATCCTACTGTGTGAATCTTTTTTATGCAATCAACAACAAAATGGAATACTGATTTACTAAGATAAAACTAAATGTTATTATTTCATTGTTAATTTAATCAAATTTTATTTTCTGTCTTTCTGCAAACCAGATTCTCACAGACTTCTGTTTACACAATATACTGAACTTCTGTTCTAATGGTAACTTTAAACTATTTAGGCACAAATGAATCAGACATTATAAAAGACTTAGTTGTTTAAAAGAAAAAAACTATGAAAAAAATCTTATGCTTAGGTATCTCAATTATTTAAGTATATGTTGGGCTGTGTTCCACTAGCCAGAGACCCAGACCTTCTCCATGAAGTTCATAAGATGAAAAACACATTATAAAAACTGAAGGTCTTCAGCCACTACAGTGACAAAGGGAGATTTAGCGTCAGTAGCTGCATGTCCTTAACAGCTGGATGAGATAGCTAGAAGTTACCTAATGTTGTCTGACTGACTTTGTTCAATGGGCAGAGAACGATATTCCACCCTCTACTTTCTTAACTGCATATTAATTTCAGAATATGGAAAGTAAATCAGATTCTTGAGTTCCTGTATAGTGCTTTGTGCTGAAACTACATCACCTAGAGATAAGTCAGTAATAGTCTTGTGAAAAGCAGCCTGGTGCAAGGATTCTTGGGAATGCATCAGAACACACATATGCCGGCTTCACAGTCACTTGTGTTTTTTAACCAAGCCCACTTAGGTGCCTGTCCTAAATTAGTTGGCATAAATGGCACCATAGCCACTAAAGCTGACCAAGTAACACCTTGCCTAGTGCAATGCTTATACATTTTCTTTACCTGTTGGCTTCTCGCTCCCACTCCCGCTCTCGCTCTCTGTTTATGAGAGCTATGCATACATGGTGTGTATGTGTCAATAAAAATGTGAGTACACCCCCTCAATACACACACACTAATAATCACATATGTGTACATAGGAAGGCATTTAAAATCATCCAATTCATCATACTCAGATGCTCTTACATACATGAATGTGTTTGTGTCTTCACTAGAAGTTATAATGCAAGCTCCTTGTAGGGGAATGTGACATTCCTATACATGATTTCTGATGGTGCCAAATTCTACATTTTGAATACTCACACATTACATTCCTCTGAGCTAGAAGTTACTCTCCAACTGCACATGTCTATGTTAAATCCAATTGTCCTACATCTCCACAGCCCACTCTGCTCATTCACTTTGTCCATCTGTTGTGTTGACTCCCATCAAGCACACTGTAAAATACTGGGCTCTGTGTCCATTAGGTTTCTGGGGAAGGTTCTTCCTCTTTGCTTAGTACTAAATCAATCATGGAGCCACTTTCCATATTTGAATCATGTTTTTCTTTGGCTGGTCCAGTAAATGAAGTGCCCACAGTGCAGTCGTTGCGCAATACTTGCTGAACCAAAGGAGACCGGGGTTCTGAAGCTGTTTAGGAGGACTCACTTTCTAATTGCGTCTGAGATGAAGGCTGCTCTTTCTTAGAGCAAAGAGACCAAGATCCCATTCTGAAACACCATTTAACATCCCCTCTTGTCTGACACAGCAGCTTGTTTTGCAAGTTAACCTCTTACATTTAGTACAGATCTTCAGTCAACTTCTTTCATTTTCTGAGAGTCACTGTGGTACATCTGAAAGCATCTCTGGTCCAGTGACAGAGGACAGAGCTTTCTCTCCATCGAATACCTGAATTTTGCCAAATGTTAGAGGAGATGAGAAGATGAGCTGCTGTGATTCTGACTTATAGTAGCTTCTGCTGCTCTTTCACACACACTTATGTCATGTGCTGTGTCTGTGTGTTGTTTGTGTGCATGTGGACATGCACATGGGTGTGCAGGAACAGATGGAAGCTAGAAGTCAAATTCAGTCTGTTGCATCGTTTTCTACCTTGTTTCTTTGTTGTTCTGGTGTGTGCATGTGTGTGTGTGTGTGGGAGGGGTTGTGTGTTGTGTGCATGGGATATGGATATATATGTTTATGTGTGATGTGGGTATGCATGTGTGTGTGTGTAGTGTGTGTATGTGGTATGTGTGCACATTTGTGTTTGTGTAGGTGTGCCTGTATGTGTAAATGGATGATACATGTATGTCTGTTCCCAGAGAGGCCAGAGGGAGTCACATAACTGGTGCTTAAGCTGGCTTACAAGGTGGGTTCGCTGTGGTGGAGAGACATAGTGGTGACTGCTCCACTACTCTCACTTCTGCTGTAACCATCTAAGGAAAAGGAAATAATCACGGCTTAGGCACTTCAGGGGCACGTGGGAAAATTTATAGTGGCTAACTTTTGACATGAGAATGGTACAAGAGAGTACACTTTAGCTAATAATTCGTATTAGTACAAGACTTTACATGCTGACTGGTTTATTCTTCAGTGTAGAACAAATCGCATTTAGGCACAGGACAGCTGCTATTCTCTTTAGATAGAAAGGGGAGAAAAGAAGTAGCAAAGATTCCAAATCTGTAAGATAAAAGTAATAGAAGATTCCAGAAATAACCTAGGCAGAAGTAGTGTAATGATACCACTAATGTTTTTCCCATCAATGCAGAACTGAAAAGCATCAACTCCCACATAAGAGAAAGGAAGGAATCATGGAAGTAACCCGGCTCCATGGCAAATCCTCTAACCTAGACCAGGATTTGTGCAGAGCAGAGAGAGAGGAAGAGTGACAGGAAGAGTAGAATTTGAGAGTTGTGCATAGAGCTTTACCCCTGCTCCTCTCCTGGGACTCTAAAGGAAGGAAACCTCACCAGTGCTCTTAGGCTAAGTATGGGAATCAGTGGCTTTTGTCTGAGGTATATATCAGCAGTAAATACTGAATGTAGCAAAAAAAGATATTAAATGTTAAATATATACTTTTGTGTTTCTAAAGCTGTGGTCAAGGTAAGAGAAATGCGCTATATCCATCCGGAAATGAGACAGAACTTGTGGGCAAGACTGACTATTATAGTCTCAGGGAATGGGGCACGATAAATGCAGCCTCAGAGATTGACTGGGCACAGTGATCATTGCAGTCTCAGGCACTGGGTTAGAGTAGGTTAGGGGCATTTCCCTGAGACACAGTCACCCTTTGAAAATCATAGGAGTGACTTTCAAGGTTTTATAACATAGGAGGTTCTTCAGATCACCAAATATCCCCAGTAAAATACAAAATAAATCTAGATCATCAGAAAAACACTGATTAGCTCTTCTAACTAACCCCCTCAGATCACATGAGGCAAATAGGCAGAGAAACATTTTTATCAGCATAAGCAGACAACAGTGACATCCTTCCACAATGGATCTAATTCCCTCCTGAATCCATTTACTATACTTGTATTTAAGGCATGTGGCCCATGTTACTGAGCTGACTAAATGCTAAAGAAGAGCAACTCATGAGCCCCCAGAGTGGAGTTTCTTTGGTTGACTCCATCCAGCTTGATTCTTTTCCCTTCAAACCAGTGAGACCTAAGGTGAGATTTGAAACTCAGAAATAGAAATAAAGAACTCACAGTGTTTGGTAAAGTTACCATTTCACATTTCTCAGCTTCTGAACAAAAAGCAGGAGGTTAACATATATGGTGAATTTTTAAATTCTGATGCCACAATGCCTTGAGAAGTTGTGAAGGAATTGTGTGTTAAAAGAAAGGAAGTCAAGAGAAGTTTGGTATGAGTTCCATGATATTCGACTTATTCATACCAAACTTGTTGAAGACAAATGAATGTGAACTTCCACCTCCAAGGCCCAGAGGGATCATTGCAGAGGCAGGTCTAAGGTCTGGTCTTTCTTCAGCACTTCTTGTTTAATTTTTAAAATGTTTGTGACAGAGAGATGAAATTGGATGTTCAGTCGAGATGTTCAGCCATTCCTATTTGCAGAGACAATCTATCTCAACATCTTCTGTTGAACTAAAAGAAATAGTGGAGAGTGCTGGTACATGCCTTTAATTCTTGCAGTTGGGAGGCAGAAGTAGCAGATCTCTGTGAGTTCAAATATAGCCTGGTCTACATAGAGAGTTTCAGGGCAGCCAGAGCTATACAGTGAAACCCTGTCTTAAAAAAGTGCTTAAAGAAAATATATAAGACTAATTACCAAATCTAGATACTCAAACATTCCTATATATAATTATCTAATATATTTGATTCCAGAAATGAAAACATATGCATCCTCAAAGAACTTTGGAAAAAGTAAGAAATAGAGAACCAGGTTCCTTTACCCAGATGCAGATGAACTTTTAGCTGTATCTATTCTCAGAAGATGACAGGAATAATGGTATGGAATCAGGTTTAACTTAAAATCCACCTAGAGTAACAGGTTTGATAATCACAGCCTGTAAAACTAGAGATAGAATTCTTACACTGCTGTTTCCCAAAGACACCAATGCACCGATGTTTGCAAGCGTTTAATTTGAACACTCATAATGAGATTCACATTTGTAAAGATGAGAACAATTTCAAAACATGGAGAAGAGTAGAATTTCAACCTTTCTTTATGCCTCAGATTCTGAAATGTCTGTAAAACTTGTGTATTATACCAGCCAACGGGAGGGACAAGACACAGGGGATGACATCTTCCTGTGCTCTCTTGGTGTGAGTTGTGAGAATTTCCTGACATAAGTTATTTTGACAGCTTGAGGAATATAAATTCCTAGATACTAATACCAGGTTGGGACAAGTAGAACATGAAGCAGGGAAAGATGATCAGGACACTGTCAGGGTCTTAATTGGAAATGAATGCCATTATTAAAATCTTTATTAAAAAATGGCAGGTCTCTTGTAGATAAGAAGAGTAAAATATCAAGAACAAACAAAAATATGACTAAGTATGTCCCAACAGCATACAGAGAAAAATACGTTAAAAATAAACTTCAACAAATTTCAATCAATAAATAACAAAGAGAAGAATGAACTTTTAAAAAATTGTGAAAATCAAAGAGAAGAAGAATTATAAGAAATACCATAGTTACTGATTATAATAAATGTTAATGTATTAAACTTAACAGCTTTAAGGAAGATGAGTACATACAAGCCCTATGGTATTTACAGAAGAAATCTCTGCACAAACATGGGATATATGCTAGAAAAGTGCTTTGAAATACATAAGGCATGCATTCAAATCTACAAAGCCATATTAGGTCTACACATATTACACCAATCCTGGAAGTACTTAAACATTGCTGTAATACCCATGATGAGGCCATAGAATTGTCATAAGTTCAAGTATAGCCAAGACTGCAAAATAATCAATTACCAGTACAGCAGGATCTATACAGCAAGTGCCAGGATAATAGACTACATAGAAATACTATCTCAAAAAATAAAAACAAGACAAAAACAAAAATGGGCATAGATATATTGATTATAAAAATCTGGTGTTAAGTAGATATTCTGATCCCACCTTTAAGTTTATTTAACATCAGAGTGTTAAGAAGCATGAGGATAGTGAATGAAATCATAAATGAAAATACATACTCATGGTCTATATTACCTGAACTGTGAACCAAAATAAATGTTCCCTAAGTTAAAATCATTTTTGTCATGTTCTTAAAAACTGTAACAACAAAAACTTTAACAAACATTCAATGTGCTGCAGAACATTTGTTTAAGTAATTTTCTTAGCTCTGTAAATGTTTGAGTGTTATTCTTGATCAAATCAGAAAGTTCTGAATTTTCTTGGAAGTTGAATCATTATGCAAACTGTGTAAAAAAATGTTATTCTTGCTTGACTTAAGAGTAAAGGTGGAAAAAATTGCAAAGGTAATTTAACTATAGGCAAGCAATAAGTGATGCTCCTGTAGGGGAAGCTGTTGAAGTCATTTAAAACATGAAGTGCAAATTAGGTCTGCCACCATTTTTTTAATTCTCCCTGTTATATTGTATCAAAAAATCTATGGAAAACACATTCCTTTGTCATTGAGATGCCAAAAGATTCATGTTCTATCAGTCAACTGAGCTAGTACTTAAGAAATATACATCACTGAACTCAACTTGAATTTGAAAATGATTCCCACTGGGGATAAGGTTTTGGTATTGTGCAGATATTTATTTTTGCTGTTGAAGTCATTTAGATACTTTTACACTCTGCAGTCAATGATTCTAGAGACAACTGAGCATGGATTACTGTGGTTTATCTTCTCCTGAAGCTGTGGCTAATGTGGGGAGACCATGATTCAGATGGTTGGGGCAGCTGACTTCCTCTTTGCCAAGTGTCTTACTGTGGCCAGAGAAAGAGTTCACTGGCAATTAGGGTATGTAATTTTTCTCTAATGAGTCAGTTCTTGAAATTCAGAGTAAATGAAACTTCTTTAACATTTTCTACCATGTATAAGTCATTGAATTATGTTTTCTCAAAATAGCATGGCTGCTTTATTATTAGTTTTTACTTTCCTTTTTATTGAAAATAGATTCTTTTCTCATACAATATAACCTAATTATACTTTCCTCTCCATCTACTCTTCCTATTTCTTCCCAACCTACCCTCCCTGCCAGGTCAACTCCTTTTTTCTCCCGTTATGAAAGAACAAGCTTCCAAGAGACAATAGCCAAGCAAGACGAAATAAAATATAATAAGATGAAGCAAAACTATCCTATCAAAGTTGGATATGGCAGTGCACCAGGAGGAAAAGTGTCCTAAGAGCAAGCACAAGAGTCAGAGACCTACTCATACTCACAGTAAAGAGTCTCAGAAAAGTACCAAGTTAAAAGCTTTAATGTATATGCAGAGGACCTGGTGAAGACCCACATAGGTTGTGTGCTTGCTGCTTCAGTTTCAGTGAGATCATATGCATCTTGTTTAGTTGATCCAGAAAGCTTTTTTTTCCCTGGTATCGTCCATCCCCTCTGGCTCTTACAATCTGTCTGCCTCTGCTTCAACTGGATTCTCTGAGTTCAGAGGGGAGGAATTTGATAGAGACCTCTCATTTGGTTTCTCTCTCTGAGTACTGTCTGGCTGTGGGTTTCTGCATCTGCTCCCAACTGCTGCAGAGGAATCCTCTCTTATACCTGGGCAAGGCACTGATCTATGAGTCTATGGCTGCTTTATTATGTCCATGGCTGCTTTATTATGTCTGCAGCTTTGCTATTAATGCAGCAAAGACTAATGATCCAAATATAATCAGACACAAGGTCTTGTAGAAAGGTTTAATAATATGATGACTAAGCAAGCAAAGGGGCTAAACACTAAGCCTGACCAATCCCAAGTTGAATCCTTGGGATCCAGTGCTGGAAGGAGAAAACTTACTCCAGCCAGTTGCCTCTGTCCCCTATGTATCCCTGCTCATGTGTGTCTATACACACACACACACACACACACACACACACACACACACACACACACACAAAGACATATGCTAAAGAAATGTAACAAAAATTACAAGGGCAAGGATATAAGTGCATTGTAAATTATCCAATACATTGCAATTTACTAAATTATAAAATTTTACATGGCTTTTAAAGTTTATATCAAAGTACAAAATACTGAGATAATATGAGACTATTATAGTAAAATCAATATTAGAAGGATAAATAAAGTATCTGTAAATCAAAAGCTGACTTCAGAAATATGTGCTGGTTCATATTGATTCACTGAACATTTCAGTAGGTCAAAGTCAGTTCTTTAATCTTGGCAACACTGATGAGCAAGAGAAGAAATTTTCTACTGTTGCTAACTTATAATCCTAATGGAGAATAATAGAATGTACCTTGTAAATAATTATTTTATGAGCTAAATTTGAAGAAAAGGTCAGATTTCAGTCTTACTGTATATAAAAAATAATTTATACAATTTCATCTTTTATATGAAACCAAGCCAAGCCATTTACATCTTGTAAACAGAGCACATAAAGTTGTGAGGGAGACATGGTGAGAGTATGGAGGAGTTGGGGAGAGGGTGAGAAAGCAGACATGATCAAGATACACTGTACATATGTACAAAATTTTCAAAGCATAAATTAAAAATGAAAAAATGTTCGGAGATCAACTTTTTAGTTGTCAGTTGAAAATAAAACTTTAAACAATCATTTAACAGTTCAGCTTTCACCTGTAGCCCCTTAATTTATCATCAGACAATTTGTAAAATGGAGGCAAAATTTGAAGATCAGTGATTTTTTTGTGCGAATATTGTTCTCCTCAAGGGAAACTAACAGAGAAAAATGAATAACTTGACATTTCCACAGAAACACAGCAAGCAAGATCTATTCACCTGATTGGTTAGAGATATGTCATCATGCCTAATTGCCTCATGAAGGTTGAATATCATATAACTTGAGGACTGTCTACATCATGTTCTCCCAAATATTCACAGGTCTTCTGGAAAACACAAGAGTTCATTCCACAGATCTATAAAAGAAGTTTTCACAGCTCTGACAAAAGTAAAAACATGTCCAGAGCTACCTGCACAGCAAGCATTCCTCCAGAAATCTTCCAGAGGAGAGGGATTTAACTAAATTACAATCTGGTCTTATTACAGTATTCTTTTATTACATTAGATGAAAACTGAACAGAGGCAGAAAGTACCCTGTAGGACTTCACATAAATTAATTCAGAACTTCACAGCAAGGAAAAGGAATAGGAATCTGGGATATTTTAAGTACATGGCATCCTAGGGGATGACATGGACCAGAGAACGAATCCCTATGAGATGAATATTTTACGGTGGCCAGCTTTTCCCCATAGTCTGTTGACCACCAGTCTATGAAGAAAAGGTGCATAAGCAACACTAGATTGCTCTGAATAGTCTGTGAATAAGATGGAAATACCTTTCTGGATAATGACTTCAGTGAGATATCTCAACTTTATTCCAGAGTGAGGGGAGATAAAGAATGAGGACAGTGGCTGGGGTATTACCCAATTTGCATTGAACAACATACTCCTATCATAAAGCTCCTAGTACAGTCTTAGTTATCATATGTGGAAGTATGGTCCTCTCGTTCAGCTCCCAGCACAATGCCTAATTACCAATATGGTAGCAGGGGAAAAGCTTCTTCAGGGAACTGTGTCAAGGGTCACACTAGAGATAAGCCAGGCATCTAGGCCTAGAGATACTCTCCAAATAAGGTCAGAGAGCAGGAAGCCCTCACTAGGAGGGAGTCCTCCATGTTGCTGAGCTTGGAGAGAGCTGCCAGGCCATGGTAGACTGCAACATCTGACCAGCAGGATCACCCAATAATATCTCACTGGCATTGTTGACCTCTTGTGTTCATGTGACTATATTTAGATAGCTAGGGATTAAAAAATATATACCTCTGAGTGTGTCTGTGAAGATGTGTTTAGAAAGTTTTGGTATGTGGGACAGCAACAAAGAGGGAAATTCTTTTTCTAAATGTGAGTATTAAGTATTGTCCCATAGGCTGGGAGCCTGGATAGAACAAAAGAAGAGAAAGCCTTTTCCCCCAGATGAGAGCATCAGTGGCCACTTGGTTGCCTGAAGACATCGGTCTCCAACTTCTCTAGCCTTTCTAGTTAAATCCTCATTGGCACAGCATTCCCTAGAGAGCTTTAAGAAATCATCAAAGGAGTTGGGCTCTAGTGTTGGTGGCCCTTAATTCTGGAAGCTTCAATTTCTTTGGAGTGAAGTTATTGATTCTCAGCCTCTCCAAAATATCTATAGACACCAATCCTCAGATCATTAAGCCTATAAATTTAATTCATATATTTATTGGTTCTTTCTCATTCAAGAATGCTGACAGGCTAGTGTCTTACCTTGTACTAATAGGGCTGTAATATAGTAACAGGGCATTAAAGTGAAAATGCTGACAAGAATAGACTTTCTGGAAGAAATAGGCACATAAAAGTTCGAGTCAAGAAAGAATATTAAAGTATGCATATTACACATATTTAAATTTTGAACAACCAGAGTTGTTCAAACTCTAGGTTGAAAAACATACATTCTCATACTATATTTCTTTGTCATTAAATCAAACTACATGGCAGCTTTTGAAAAAGTTTACACAAGGTTGAAACAGGCAATAAACACACAGCACTCAAAGATGCAAAGCCAGCAGCAGCAGGATAAAGCATGATATAGACATGAAATTATCAAACCAAGGATAAGAAGAGCTTTGAACATGTTAAAGGCATCAGTAGAAAAAATATAATGATAGAACACACAATTATTGGACTCTAAGGCAGATTTGAAAGAAGTAACTTCAGTCTTGGTGAAAAAATGGTAGTGGGATATAAAAAGCTTCGATGTCTTTGACTCAGCTAAAGATAAAAACAGGGAGTGACAAACTGATAGAAAATTCAGAAATTGCAAGGCAAAAATAAAAAAATATAAAGCAAACATTTTCAACAAATGTGACACTAATAAATGAATAACATTAATATCTGCAGAGAGTAATGGAGACTGAAGCAGAGGTAATTGTAGTCATAATATTATCAGTGTTCAGATCTGATGGCACCAGTTTCATGAAGGACAAATGTATAAAGAGATGTGCCCTGAGTGAGAAATGGATAAAGGGCATCATATGCACATATACTGTAAGAAACAAAAGGGAAGAGAAAATGTTCAAAGGAGTCAGGAGAGCTGACGTTTTGCCTCTAAAAGTAAATGTGCAAGTGCCAATGGGCTTCTTCCCAGAAATCATCCAACCAAATGAGACTGAAAGAAAATAGCATAGTGCAGCTGTTAATTCTGTGTTCACAACAATTATCATCTAGAGTAAAAGGAAAATAAAGATTTCCCCAGAAAGCCCCAAGTGAGGCAATGGACCACAGCAGATCCAACCTGCAGCAAAGAAGCCCAGATGCACTCTGTTCTAGGGAAGAAGAGTAAGAGAAGGAAGAGATGAAAGCAAGGGAGTACACCCTTCTTTAGAGTTGATCTACTTAAGCCAGCCCTATGTTGGTAAATACTTTAAAGTGCTTGGTGATTTCAGCACCTGAGTAAGTGAGGTGAACTCATGAGCAGTTGGTGGGAGGAAGGACAAAAAAAGTGAAATACAGCTGCTCACTCAACTTAATTCTCTTAAAACATAATTTCTAGGGTAAGAGTTATAAAATGAGTATAACTGATGCATTAGGAGAGAGAATAAAATCAGGAAAAAAATCAGCAAGTTCAGAGAAAGCAGGAAAAAAAAGGAAAATATAAGTATACCAAATTGTTACTTAAAATATGAGTACTCAAAATCTATCAGTCATGATGAAGGAATTTCAGAATGCATGAAAGATAAAGCCAACTAAAAGGCAAAAGTGTTTTAAGGATCATGCAGAAGTAGAGTGATAGCATCCAGAGACAGATCAGAGAGGGACATCAGTTATAATGAGACAACAACACGAATTTCTGGCATGCTAATGCACAGGTTTATAAATATTATTTTAAACAAATTATTTCTTTAATTTTTGAGTTTATAATATAATTACATCATTTCTCCTTTCCCTTTCCTCCATCTGAATCCTCCCAACAACCCCTTTTGCTCTCTTTCGAATTTATGGCCTTCTTTTTCAATAATTATGGTCTACATAAATGTGTAGCCAGAAGTTTCTCCAATCCTGCCCCCCCAGTCCTGCAGTAGCTAATAAAATAATTACTTAGAGGCTTAATATTATTTACAAACTGTATGGTCTATGGAAGGCCTCTTGTTAGCTAGCTCTTACATCTTAAATTAACCCATTTCTATTGATCTATGTTTTGCCACGTGATTCATGGCTTACTGGTCTGCTGGCATGTTGTTCCTTGGGCGGCAGGCTGGCGTCTCTCTGCCCTTCCTTTCTCTTCCTGTCTATGTGCTTGGATTCCTACCTGCCTCTAAGCTGCCTTGCCATAGGCCAATGCAGCTTTGTTTATCAACCAATCAGAGAAACACATATTCACAGCATACATGTATATACATATGTATTCCTAAATACAACCTACACAGTTTATACAATGTTACTTGTGTGTATGTTTTCAGGTTGACCATTTGGTATTGGATAACCAATTGGTGTGCTCTTTCCTGCGGAGGTTCACTTCTCCTGCTCCGAGCATTCCATAGTTGCCCATAATTCTTTGCATAGGATTGAGGCCTCAGACTTTCACTGTCCACTTTCTGATACTATTTCAATCTCCTCATTTGTTATGGGCCTGATGTCTTGGTTTAATTTTGGTGATTTGGCTGAGTTTAGGTTTTCCAGCTAAATGAAGGACAGGTTTTAAAATATTCCCTTCTAATGTTTTGTTTTGTTGTGCTTTTATTTTCATTTTGTTTCAGAAAGACTTTTTATTTCTTTCTTGATTTCTTCTTCCACACATTTCTAATTTAGTAATGAGTTGTTTCATTTTCATGAGTTTGTATATTTACTAGGGATTTGTTGCTGTCTTAAACTTTGTTGCATTGTGGTCAGGTAGGATGCAAGGATTTATTTCAGTCATTGTGCAGTTATAAGGATTTGTTTTGTGTCCCAGGATGTGGTCTGTTTTAGAAAAACCTCCATGTACTGCTATGAAAGAATATGTAGTCTTCGATATTGTATAGAGACTTTTAAGTCCATCTGATAGAATGATGCCAAATAATTTTGATATTTTCCTGTTTTTTTTTCAGATGGCCTATCTATGCAAGAAAGTAGAGTATAGAAATAACCAACTCTTAATAGATAGAGGTTAACTTGTTTATCTTTAAATACAGTAGTACATATTTTATGAAATTGGGCTCCCCAGATTTTGATGCAGATATATTCATGATAGTAATGTTTTCTTGGTTAATGTTCCCTTGATTAGAATGAAATGTCCTTCCTTATCTCTTTTAATTACTTTTAGTTTAAAGTCCATTTTGTCAGATATGAAAATAGTGACACATGGTTGCTTTCTGGTCCCCTTTGATCAGAATACTTTTGCCCATCCTTTTATTATAAGGCTGTCCTATCTTTAAGGCTATTATGTGTTTCTTTCAGATGAAAAATGGATGGATTTTGTTTCTATATACATATATACAATCAGTCAGCCTGTGTCTTTTGATGGAAATTTGAGGCCATTGATATTTACAATTATTATTGAAATGGGTGTTTTAATTCTGGTGACTGTGTTGCTGATTTTAGGTGTTGTTTTTGCATTCTAGTGACTCTTTGTGTTTTAATAATTATGACTTCATATTTCTTTACACAGTCTCTCTGCTATCCTTCTTCATTTCTTCAATTGAAATTGAAAAGTTGCTTCCTGTATTTTCTTTTTGTTTCATATAAAAGTATATATATATATATATATGTACACATATATACATATATATATGTATATAAATGTTGTATATAAATGAAAATTAGGCTGTTTATATAATGGAAAGTTTTTCTTTCTCCTTCAATTATAGTGGATAGTTTTGTTGGGTATATTAGTCTCAGCTAGCAGTCATCATGGCCTTTTCAGTCTTGCAAGGCATTGTTCTGGGCTCTTTAGGATTTCAAAGTTTCCAAGAAAATTCAGTCATTATTGTGATGGGTTTTTCTTTACAAGTGACTTGTATTTTTTCTCCTGAAGCTTCATTACACCTTTTATTTTGGTTCTGTATATTTAGTGAGTTAACTATTATAAGCTGTGAGGATTTTATTTTCTGGACTTGTTTATTTCGTGTTCTGTGTGCTTGTATCTGTGTGAGTGTGTCTTTCCTCAGTTTGGGAAAGTTTTCTTCTTGTTGATGAACTGGTCTACCACTGACTTGGGTGTCCTCTCCCTCATCTATGGCTATAATTTAATGGTTTGGATTTTTAATAGTTTCCATATTAAACATATCTTGTATGTTCCTTTCCTATGTTTTCTCATATCCATTGTTTATTTATTTTATGTTATCTACTGATCTTTGAGTCTTGGTTGTCTATCTTCTGTATGATTCACTCTACTTAGAAGGCTTTCATTTGAATTTTCTCATTGAGTTATTTGATGGGTTTTTCTTTATAAGTTCAATAAAGTCTATCTTTATTGCAGCTTGAGCCATCTTCAATGTTTTTCTTTATTGAATTCCATCCTCAAGTCCTGATGTACAAGATTTGCCTCCTGATCCAAGCCTGATATGGAGGGATATATCTGGCATGGGGGAAGGTTGGATGTGGCATGGAAGGGGTCTGTGGTTAAGGAGACAAGCAGGGTGAGTCCTGAAGGAAGCTCAGACATTGTAGCAAAGGCTTGGGTGACCAGACTAGGCATGAGCACTGGATGTGTGATTAGGGATAAGTCCAGCAACTGAAAAATGGAAATGGAAATGTGACACATTACATAATGCAATATTATTAGCCTGTTAAGAAAGTGAAATTATAAAATTGCCAAATAAATGAATAGATATGTAAATAGGCATCCTTAGTAATATAACACAGATCCAGAAGGACTAGCATTGAACATTTTTTTTTGACTTGTGGACTTTGGCCTTGAATGTTGAAATATGGGTATTTGTTTGGAATATTCTTAGAACTCAGAAAATTAATTAGGGCTATGCCAGGGTGCTTATATGATAGAGGAGTTAAGATATAGTGATATAGAGGAGAAATGTAGATATTTGAATTGGAGGATTATGGGGAGGGAAAACTAACACTCATTAAAGGCCTTTCAAAAGTTATGGAAACTGGAGATAATGTATATACATGTACATATATAAAGAGTTTAAATGGAATTACATTTTGTCCCCTACAGAGGGGAGAAATTACTTAGTTACAGCACAGTTTGTCATTTTAAGAAGATCAGTTAGGAATGAATTATTTTTTTCAGAGCTGCTGACCTTGGAGGTACCATAGACTCACAAACTTACATGCTATTGCAATTGCATGTGCTTATCCTGCAGAACTTGACACCAAGATCTTGTTGTAAAATACATAACATTCTTGAGCCACAGAAAATGAAGAAACAAGCTGGAACAGACCTGGAAGCTTTATCCCCACTGTACAGCATTTATAGTGGTAGAAGGTGCTTTGCATGCTCCATGATGAGAAAGGTCATCATTAACCTTTATCCATCTGTGAACCTTGTGAGCTACAATAATGACTGGCTTGGCAAGACATGACCAATGATGCAATAATGGAATGATTATTATGGGAGTAGCCAATCCTTTCTGATTGGATTTAAGGCCAACTCTACAAGGTTGTCCGTACATTACATAATCACTTGGGCAACGAACCTGTATTTAGACAGGTTCCAGAATTTAAAGGAAAACCTACTATTATTATTCTGCTAAACAGACAGAATATTAAACTGACTTCTAGTGATATATTGCTGA
The DNA here is from genome assembly GCF_007827085.1 of Peromyscus californicus insignis. Classification (NCBI taxonomy): domain Eukaryota; kingdom Metazoa; phylum Chordata; class Mammalia; order Rodentia; family Cricetidae; genus Peromyscus; species Peromyscus californicus. The sequence continues at coordinate 133,528,642 of NW_026294617.1, read as the reverse complement.
AACATGAGTGCATCTCTCAGCTCTCTTCACAGAAGCTTCTTCGTGTAGTAGATGGCAATTTCTACAAAGACACAGAACCACTTAACATGTGGTTAAGATACTGCCAAATGCTCGACTTTAAATGGAATGTCTATATCCCACTCTTCCCCCTAAGGTTCAGGATCATTGTGGAAGAGAGAGCAAGAAGAAAGTCAGAATGAAAGGTGGTCAATGACTAAAATGGACAATGTTTCCTGGACAAAACAGTGCAGTTGTGCATATGAAACTACTGCCATGATGACAACATGCACAAGGTCCACCCAAGCTCATGCCAGACAAACTTGCAGTGTGGAGGTGGGCAGTAGGCATAGTCCCACCTCATCTGAGGAGCTATTGGCAATTGATGGCTACCAGGAGAAGAGTCAGTATTGTATAAGTCTTCGAACATCTTTTAGGTTGATTATTCACACACTTATGAATATTTGGGTAACAAATATTGAACACAATGGTGTTGTGGGATTTTCTGTATGGCAAATGTGTTGCTGACTAGTCAATAAATAAAACACTGATTGGCCATTGGCTAGGCAGGAAGTGTAGGCGGGACAAGGAGGAGAATAAAGCTGAGAAGTGGAAGGCTGAGTCAGAGAGACACTGTCAGCTGCCACGCTGAGAAACAGCATGTGAAGATGCCGGTAAGCCACAAGCCATGTGGCAAGGTATAGATTAATGGAAATGGATTAATTTAAGCTGTAAGAACAGTTAGCAAGAAGCCTGCCACGGCCATACAGTTTGTAACCAATATAAGTTTCTGTGTTTACTTGGTCGGGTTTGAGCGGCTGTGGGACTGGCAGGTGAGAGAGATTTGTCCTGACTGTGGGCCAGGCAGGAAAACTCTAGCTACACAATGGGCTTTAGAAATTGTGTGTGTAGGGAGGTGGGCAACTTCAGGGATGATGGGGAAGAAGGATGAATGCGAACAAAATATATTGCATGAATTTCTCAAATAATTAATAAAATAATAATTAAAAATATGAGGACCCTAAGAGGGACACACATGGAGAGCCTCAGGAAGGGAAAATAGTTAAGATCTCCTGGGTAAACTGGGAAGGGAGGTAGAAGTGAAGGGATGGGGGAGGGGAACAGAAGGGACTGAGATGACTGAGTGGAGTGAGGGACAGAGAGGGAGAGCAATGAAAAAGATATTTTGGTAGAGGGAACCATTGGGGGGTTAGGGAGAAACCTAGTGCTAGAGAAATCCCCAGGAATCCACAAAGACAATAGCAACTAAGACTCCTAGCAACAATGCAGAGGGTGCCTGAACTTACCTTCCCCTATAATCAGATTGGTAACTACCCTTATTGTTATCATAGAACCTACATCCAGTAACTGATGGAAGTAGATGCAGTGATCCACAATCAAGCACTGGGCTGAGCTCCTAGACTTCAGTTGAAGAGAGGGAAGAGGGATTACAGGAGCAAGTGAGGTCAAGATCATGATGGGGAAAACCACAGAGACAGCTGACCCAAGCTTGTGAGAGCTTATGGACTCTGGCTTATCAGTTAGGGAACATGCATGGGACAGAACTAGGCCCTCTGAATGTGGGTGACAGTTATGTGGCTAGATCAGTTATGGGAGCCCCTGGGAGTGGGACTAGGACTTATCCTGGGTGCATGAAATGGCTTTGTGGAACACATTCCCTAGAGTGGGATACCTTGCTCAGCCTAGACACAGGGGGAGGGGCTTGGTCCTGCCTCAACTTAATATGCCAGGCTTTGTTGACTCCCCAAGGGAGACCTTACCCTCTCTGAGGAGTGGATGGGGGCTAGGATGGGGAGAGAGATGGGGTGGTGGGAGAAGACATAGGAGAGGCAACTGGAATTGGTATGCAAATGAAAATAAACCTTTTTTGAATATATATATATATATATATATATATTCTAACATTGAAAAATACTTCCAAAATAAAGTGTTCACTATTGTAAAATGTTAACAAAAATGTTTCACATACAAACTTGCAAAATTTGAAAAGGATATTGGTGGCATTTACTATGGACAAAGATTAGTTTACAAACTATTTAAAGAAATTTTATGAACCATTAAGTTTTTTAAAGGAAATTTGAATAAGCAATTATGTCAAACAGAAGTTTTAAGACCTAATAAACGTATGAAAAATGCTTAAATTCACAGATAAGCTGAGCAAAGCAAGTCAAAAGGGATTCCATTTTACATCCGTAGGCTTAGTGATTTAAGCTATCAGCAAATGCTGATGGACTGGGGGAGCTCTCAGCGTCTGAAAACAGGGCAAAAATGAACATTGTCACCTGAGAGAAGCAATTGCTTCTAAATAACAAATTAAAACTGCACATAGCAGAGGTAAAAAAATTAGAAATATAATTTTTTTATTCCATTTTCATTGAGCAAAACACTAATTTTTCAAACAGACATTTATTTTAAGAAAATAAAACATGAAATAATTTTATTACTATTATTTGGAAATAAATTGGTATCTTATTAAATTTCACTTCATGGTTAATGCGATAAATTAATTCACAAAAACACCATCATTTGACTCAGCCCTTTTAGGTATAAAAGTGCCCAACAGCTTGAGAACTGATTCCTTAAAAGAATGATTCCAAATGCATATACATGAAATTTATTAGAAATTAAATATAATGCATGAAAAAGACTTTCTCCTATTCTGTGGGCTGTCTCTGTGCTCTGCTGAGAATTTTCTTTCTTGTGCAGAAGTTTAAACTTCATGTAGTCAGGTTTGTTGATTCTTGAAACTATTTCCTGAGCAACTGGAGTCTTTTCTCTTCAGAAAGTCCTTGACTGTAATTCTAACCTGAAGTGTACTTCCTATATTTCTCTCCAGCAGTTTTGGCATCTCAAGTTTTAAATTAAGTTAGTGGTGCAGTTTGAATTGATTTTTGTGCAGAATAAGAGGTGTGGTTCTAATTTAATTCAGTGTGTAGTTATCCAGTGTTTCTAGCACCATTTACTGAAACAGAAATGACCACATACATTGTTTTAATTGTTGTTATTTTTATGTTTGTTTTTCAGGAGAGAGAGAGAAAGAGAAAGAGAGAGAGAGAGAGAGAGTAATTGGGTGCATGGGGAGGCGACATATAATCAAAATATACTGTATAAAATGTTTTTAATTCAAAAATTACCACATATACACAACTATGTGAAAATTGGGGAAAAATAATAGTAAAATTACTGACCAAAAACAAAGACAGTAAAGTCATCAAACATATGCTTAATGTGCAGCTAGGGAATACAGATTATTTTGAGTAACTTTCAAATAGATTAAAATTTTAAAGAAATGTCATCATCAGAATTAAAAATTATACAAGTAAATTAAATAGTTCATTAGACATTAATAGTAAGAAAATTGGTAACATGGAGAAGGTTGAAGAAAAATGAAATGAATGTCCAAAAGACAAAAACACAGGAAACACCCAGAAATTAAAACTGAAATGTGCTGAGAAAGACTGGAGGCTCTCCACTTTACAAGTAAATGATTTTCAAAATAAAAGTCATCAAGTAATAGAATGTATAATAAAACATATCAGGAAAAATGCATAGACTTTTTAATGCTACTAGCCCCAGTGTGCTTAAAAATTTACAACGTGTAATTCTAAATGAATTAAAAATAAAAGATACACCATGCTATTATTTTTCTCTTAAGAAAAATAGAAGTGGAAAATGAATTTCCAATAGAAATAACAAAAAACAAAACATAAAGTACAGGTAATAATTAGAGTTTGTAATAGTAACGACAAATTGTAGTGGCTGACTCCATGGGTTGCTAGTAATATAATCTCATTATCAAATATTATACTTATTTCCCCAAGATAAGAAAACTGTTATTCACTAGTGAAAATGAAGTAGAGATATTTGAATATTAAAGGAAACTTGGGAAGCATAATCATTGGTAGAGCTATAGTAATGGAATAAAACACTGGAAAAGAGCAAAACATGTTTGCTAGTAGAACTTATAATTACATACATAAGATGTACTACATATTATAAATTAATAGCCTTTAGGCTACAAAGATGCCTCAGTGGTTCAGAGCACCAAGTGTTCTCACAGAGGATCTGGGTTGGGTTCTCAGCACCAACATTTGGGATTCACAGTTGGCTATACTGCTGAGAGACCCCCAACTCTCTGGCCTCCATGGTTACTGAGCTCACAGTGACACACCTTCATGAAAATACATACAAATACAATCACTAAAGTAAGATTAATATGTTTTAAAAGAATTAACAATCAACTCATTTGGAGTGTTTTTATATAATTTGAAAATAATGTTGAAATAGGCATATTTATAATTGGAACAAATGATAATTTTCATGTATTTTAGTAGTACTCAAACTAATATTTCAGATAGAAACAAGATTATTTCATCAAAATTGTCATAACTTTGCTGAGAAAATGAAACTAAGATTCGAACAAAATATAAAACAAATATATGGGTTTAAAACCAGAATTAAATAAGCTTCATTATTCTTAAAATAACTGCAGTCTCACTTTACCAGTGTTTATGTGTTGAAAGTTAATATTCTACAACCCTTAAAGGTTGACTTGACTGATTTCCATAACATCACACCACCACAGATTAGCATCAGTTCCATCATATCACACAAACTCTAAGACTGAGGCATTTAAGAACCATGTCTATCACATGACACTAATAATGGGTTATGCAAGACAAGCAGAACAGTTGTTTCCTAGGTCTCTCCCATTAATTACTAACTCATGCCACCACTCTACAAAGGAATGAGTAGCTACATAAAATCCATGTATTATGTACACCATTAGAGCTAAACTGAATTTGCTTGTATGTATTTTTGAAATTTAATCAAGAAAACAACACTGAAAGCTACAGGGCATTGAACAGTGAACTGCTCTTATATGATAGTTCTATGATTAAAGAAAACTAACAGACAATTGTCCAAGACTTAGGTTTTCTTTTTAAATGGAAAGTGTTAGACTCAGTAAAAACTTCCATATTGACTCTTCTTTGGGGAACACACAAAAATAGTACCTGTGATAAAATAGAAAACAATTTTCCCATCAAATTAAAGAAGACTGGATTAAACTGCTGAAATTGATTGTATGTTTCATTTATTTTATTCTAGAGAAATATTAACTGCCAGAAGTTTTGAAAAAAAATGTTTCAGTATTTCACAGACTAACTCTACTGTGAGCTTTTGTTTAATGGAGATATATTAAAATTAGAGTAAAATTTACAGCTGACATTTCTAAATCAAAGAACATTCCCAGCATCGCACATTAGATTACAGATTAAATTGTGTCAAGTTAATTACATAGATCCTGGGCCAGGGAAACATTTGATTAGACTTGCCAATTTTGAAATATTTTTGGTCTAAAGGTTCAGTTTGAAGTGCTGAATTTAGTATTTCCACCTATGTTCTATGTCTACAGCTTTCAGCCCACAATGTGGCACTGAGAAGACTATTATTTTAAAATATTTTAATAGTGAATAACATGCTTTAGGATTAATTTACTGAAGATTTTGATGAAATTAGTTCAAATGAATAAATGACAAACCATGTGTCTGGTAGAGAATGTAAGCTTCAGAATTAGACCCAAGTTTCTGGAAACCCACTGTGAATCATATCAGAAAGAGTCAGCCACACTTCACCTAAACCTATGTCATGCTGTTCTCTTAATTCAATCATCTAATTTATTAATTATATTTCTCAGACTAGTGCATCTCTAGTTGAAGCTAAAAGTACACTTTAGCCTTTAAAAATTTTTTGATAATATGTACTGGACTTCAGAGCATAAAAACAAAATCAAAAGACCAGTGTAATGAAACTAAATTCTTTGTTTTTTTCTTTATTCTTCTCTCATACAGTACATCCTGACCACAGCTTTCCCTCTTTCCCTTTTCCCAGTTCCTCCCTCACTTCCCCTCTCCCATAGTTCCACTGGTCCCTCATTTCCCTTCAGAGAAGAGAAGAACAGGCCTCCCACGGATATCAACTGAACACAGCACAACAAGTTACAGTAAGACTAGGCCCAAACCCTCCTATCAAGGTTGGGTGAGTAAACCCAGTAAGAGGAAAAGGGTCTCAAGTGCAGGGCAGTAGATTCAGAGTCAGTCCCCCACTCCCACTATCAAGAGTCACACAAAAATACAAAACTACACAACCATAACATATATGCCGAGGACCTGACACAGACCCATGCTCTGTGATTGCCAGTTCAGTCTCTGTGAGCCCTTATGAGTCCTGCTTGGTTGACTCTATGGGCCATGTTCTCCTGGTGCCCTCAATCCTTCTGGCTCCTCTGGTTCCTTTAATCCTCCCTCTCCCTTTTCTATTGGGTCGCCTGAGGTCTGCCTAATGTTTGACTGTGGATATCTGCATCTGCTGCCATCAGCTACTGGAGGAAGCCTCTCTAATGAAGATTGAGGTAGGCCCTGACCTATGAGTGCAGCAGAGTATCATTAGAAATCATTTCATTGACATATTTTTTTGTCAGCTGTGGTTGATTTTACCCTAGGTCTCTGCCATCCAGATTCCTGTTCCTGGCCATCTAAGTAGTGTTAGACATGGGATCCCTCTCATTAGTGTGGGCCTCAAGTCATTGTTTGGCCAATCCCACAGTCTCTGAGCCATCATTGCCCCAAACATCTTGCAGGAAGGACCGGTGTGGGTCAAAGACCTGTCCTTTTTGACTGGGCTGGTGTTCCAGTCCCTCCACTGTGAGCCTTGTCTAGTTATTCTGGAGGTGGCTCCTTCAGGCTCTGTATGCCCCATTACTAGGAGTCCCTGCCAGAGTTATCCTCATAGATTCCAAGAAGTTTCCATTGTATTAGGTTTCCATATTGTCCCCTAAATGTCCCCCATGCCAGTTGTCTCTCCCCATAATCTCTCCCTCCATCCCTTCTTCTCCTACCTGATCCCTCCTGTTCCCATCTCCACCCATCCCTAGTTTACCCACAAAATTTTTTATATTTCTCTTTTTCAGGGAGATCCATCTGTTCCCCTCTTAGACCTCTCCTTTTAATCTAAGTCCTCTGGGTTTGTGGATTGTAGCATGATTTTCCTTTACTCACTTCTAAGTGGATATTAGCTGTTAAGTAAAGGAAACTTAATTCTTTGTCTGTGAACAAAACTACAATAGCTCTTATCTTTTCATCAACCTAGTAAAGTATAACATGCACACACAGGCACACACACAGTTATTTTCCTAATTTAAATTCATGCATTATATAATGTATATCAAAATTAGTTTAACTAATATATATTATATAAAACAGTTCCTCTTAATATAACAATACTCTTAATCCTCCTAATAAAACTATTAAGATAAAATGCAAATAAGGTAATTACTGTAATTTAAAGAATATAGCTCAATCATGTTGCATTGACTTCACAGAACTGTATAACCATCTCTCAGTCATCTTTTAAGTTAAATCACCACATTCAAAAATCCAGTATCTATGATTCATTTCCCACATGCCTTTGCTCAACCATCACAATTCTGTACAGTCAGAACATGGCTGAGTCTTGAGGATCCATGGAAATGGAACTGTAGAGTCTATGACTTTTGTGATTTTCTTCCTTCATTCACATTCTTTCCTATTTTCTCTCTGCTGCAGCTCACACATGTTAGGACTTTCTTCTTCTAGTGAGTAAAATAACCTATCCCTCTATACATTCACCATTCTTAAAACTGATCTGCCTTACTATCAAAAATGATGCTTAGTACAAATTCTTTAAGAAAATATATTTTTTATTTTGCTTTGTTTTATTTCTCAAAATGCAAATGTCAAAATTTCCACAATGGAATCTGACAACATCATTTAACTTTTTGAGAAACTCTTGGCTAACCAGATTAACCTAGCTACTCTCAGACATGAATGATGAGAAATATCTCTTCATATCCATGACAAATCTAGTATGTATTTTTTTATTGTAGACAACATAAAATAAGAGAGATGTCATCTGATTCTGGATTTCGTTTACAATTACTGGTGACTAGTGGTATAGGGAATCCTGTAATGTAGTTATTTTCCATATGTTTATTTCATTTAGAGAAATGTCTATTTGCATGTTTTGATGACATTAAATCAGCTTTTGCTTTATCATTGAGTCCTATTTGTTCTTTACATGTTCTAGATAAAGTACTTTGAGAGATATGTGCTTGTAATTTCATTTTTTATTTCATGAAGTGAATTTAAGTTTTCTCAATGGTTTTTGTCAAGCACGATGTTTTCATTTTACATTGCTCTTTTCCTCTTTTACCTTTTGTTGTTTGTACATTGAGTGTTGATCCAAGTTCACTTTGCCAAAACCAAGGTGACCATAATTTACTTCTAGATTCTCACTAAATGTTCCTGATTTATATTTGTTGGTTGTAAGATCACTGTTCACTGTAGTTTTTGTTTTTTTGTATAAAAATCATGTCTGTTGTGGATTAATGTAAGAACTTCAGAAGGCTATGCTGAAGTCCCATCACTGTTTCTTCAGGATGAAATTTGGGGAAAACAATCATTGCAGATACAATTAGTTAATAGGTTGAAACAATCATAGGGAAAGAAAAACTATACATAAGTACAGAGGTACAATGGATAAATGGTATGTAACAGCAATAAAACTGCAGTTTTGCGGCTGCAGAAAGGCACTCCATGATCGTTACCAACACCAGAGACTCAGGAGAGAGTAAAAGGGAATGAACTCGTTCTGAGAAAAGGTCCAGATGAGCTAAGCTAAAACGGTGTGCTGTTCTTTCCATTTTCTTGCTTCTGGAATTGCTTAGGAACACACTGAGCCTGTTGCTTTGTTGTTTAATTTCTGCAGAGAAGAGATTTCTAATCGTGGAACAATGATCACAAGAAAGAAATTAGTTTTATTATAGTAGTATTGTGCAAACTATAGAGAATTTTACATTCAATGCATTTTTACGCTTATATTCTAAGATGAATAGTCCTTGGTACCCCAATACAACATTTTAAAGAACCAACACAGAGCTTGGAGTAGGCTGTTGATGTGGCAAATGGCCTAAAATGTGGAAGTGGTTCTAGAAGTGGGCAAAAGTTAGATGGAAAGAATTTTTTAAGCAGTTGTTACCAAGTTCTTAAAGGGGGCATTTGTAGGAATACAAGTGTGAAAGGTGACTCTGTTCATGCCTACTAGAGCAGTCAGGAAATGCGTGGGAAGCTCCTTCCTCATCAAACCAGAAACAGAGATCCAGAGAAATAAATACCAGCGATGGTTCTGGAGAAACCACAGAATGATGTAGTTATGTTATAAGAAACTAGAGAAATCACTACCTCAGGTAATTCAGAAGAACTGAACTGTGGTCCAGGGGCTCAGATCTGTGCAGTTATGAACACGGATGCATAGCACAGAGAATTTCCCAGCGCATCATCTGCTGTTGATTCCTGCTGCTTCCTGCAAGAGCTGAAAAGACAGCAGGAGGGAAGTGCTGGTAAGTGCAAAGGAGTCAGAGCAGCCTGTCGCTCACAGGTCTTCAGCAGCTGACACTCATAAGGATAAGATTTCTGTGTACAAATCTTTCTCCTCTAGATAAATTTATGGCTCAGTATTTTAGTACTTTTGTTGCTAAGAATGTAATTTTCATCCTTTCATTTTCTAACTGTAAAACTGCTGTACTATAGAATTACAGAATTTCCATTGTTGATTATTACAATTTTAATGGACTTTTAAATTCATAGAATAAGCAGAAATTGCACACATTCATGGAAATGTCCTTGCTCCCAGCCAGTGTCACTCCTCCAACATCAACATCCACAACAGATTCTTTCCTATCATCATCAGCCCCACACCAGTCAGCATCAACTCCCAACATTAGCGTCTCTACCATGGTGGTACAGTTGCTACAGTGAATGAACCTAGTGTGATGATAATTATCACACATGAAATTTATTTTTGAATGTTGAACATATTTCCTAAAGACCTGCTGAGCTGACTTATTCATTCTGATAGGACTTTATAATGGAAATTGAAAAGTTTTTTAAACATAAATTTAAATACTCCACGTGATGTTTAATCTTGGTTGACAACTTGACTACATCTGGAATTAACTAAACTTCAAGTAGCTGGATAAATCTGAAAAGAATTTTCTTGATTGGACCATTTGAGGTCTGAAGACCTACCCTAAATTTGGACCACAACGTCTGGTGGCAGATCACATTAAAGAACATAGATAATATAGACGCTTTTGCTTTCTGCCTGCTTGCAATCACTCTGACCTGTGAGTTCATCTGCAGTACTGGGGTGTTCCTTCCCTGGCATTAGAATCTACTTCTTCAGGATTCCAATGTAAACTAATGTATTGGCAATGTATTGAATTTGCAAATTTTTGAGTCCTTACTCAATTGCATTCATTTTATTTTCTATCTGTGGGTGACATGGAAGTGATAGTTTTTAGTAAAAATTCACATAAGTTTTATGTAAATGTTTACCAGGAATCCATAGGCCTGTTCATGTGCTCACTAAGAGATAAAAATGCAGACAAAATGGAAGACAAATAGAAGCCACACACATGTTCACTTTACAAATGGATTGTGACACATTTAACCATTTTGAAAAGAATTAAGGAAAATGATCAAATCACTGCTACACAAAATTACATGGAAGAATTTGCTAATGCCGTTAATGAGTACATGTTTAAAAAAAATGACACAGAACCTATGAGCTGGTATAGTAGATGAAAGAGCTTGCTGCCAAGACTCATGATCTGAGTTTACTTGTTGGGTCCCACATGGAGGAAAGAAGAGAACAAACTCCCTCAAGTTGTCATCTGACCTCCACACTCATACTGTGGTATACACACACACACACACACACACACACACACACACACACACACACACACACACATGCACACGCACACACACACTCACACACACACATATCAAATGAATGTAATTAAAAATCAAGAGTTTCTATGATTCTGGCGATACAATGCTTATAAATCATGTGTCGTGTGGGGAACAGAACAGAATTCTGAACGGATTTGCTGTGGGATGTTCTGTATGGCAAATGTGTTGCTGATTGGTCAATAAATAAAACACTGATTGGCCATTGGCTAGGCAGGAAGTGTAGGCGGGACAAGGAGGAGAATAAAGCTGGGAAGTGGAAGGCTGAGAGACACTGCCAGTCGCCATGATGGGAAACAGCATGTGAAGATGCCGGTAAGCCAGGAGCCATGTGGCAAGGTATAGATTTATAGAAATGGATTAATTTAAGCTGTAAGAACAGTTAGCAAGAAGCCTGCCACGGCCATACAGTTTATAACCAATATAAGTCTCTGTGTTTACTTGGTCGGGTCTGAGCAGCTGTGGGACTGGCAGGTGAGAGAGATTTGTCCTGACTGTGGGCCAGGCAGGAAAACTCTAGCTACACAGATTAGTCCTCAAAAGACAATTCGGACATTCTGTCAGTTGGTAGAACATTCCTACAGTGTTACAATCACTGGAAAGAGGTCGTTAGTCTCAGGCATCATTGCAGCACGGAGTCAGGTGAGTAGCCCCGTGTATCTCTTGAGTCTCAATGTATGAAAACTCTGAGGTAATAAACTTGCATTGTTTAATAACAATAAACTTATGCTAACTCTGCACACAGAAATGCAACAGTACACTGAAAATGAAGCTAAGGTTTATCTGTGTGAGAGGGGACATGTCTGAGTGAACTCAGACTCGTGAATACTTTGGTTTTGTTCTATGATTTTAGCATCCTGCAAATGGCTGTGGGTGTTAGGAAAATCTTCTAACAAGGCATGTTTGTACACAGGATGCTGCACTTAAATACATAATTTACACAGAACAGAGGAATGCATATAGATACCATTAGTGCAGACTGCCCTATCTTGTGGTAAAATATACATTTGATAATTCCATGAACTTTATTTTAATGGGTCACAGTGTGGCTGCATTTCTGGATCATTTACAAGAAACTTTTTAGTCTTGTCACATCTCCTCTTGTCAGTGTTGCCTTAACTTGTATTCTGTATTTTATCGTAAATATAAGGGAAAACAATCAATAAAGGAATTGAGCCAACTTGTGAATAAAATAGTACCACTTCATTGCTTTAAAATGCAAACTGTATATTAAAGTACAAGATAACATGAGTGAATTTCCACTCAACTTTGCCAATGACATTGATTTTTGGAGGCAGCATTTGGGGGTTCATGTTCAGAGGACACACATGTTCTTGGCTCTGGGTAGATTTCTCCACTTGTTTTCATGCATTTCACTAATAATATACAGGTTCTCCCTCTTCCAGACCTCACTGGCTAGCTGGCATCTTTTGCCCCCAATGTACTGTTGCTATATTAATTATGAACTACTAACTATAAATTTTAACATATTAAGTAGAAGTGTTAATTTTCAAACATTGACTTTTTCCACATCTGTAAGGCCATGACATTCGTATGCGGCCTTTCATAGGACCTCACATCTGAAACTTGACAGACATTTTTAACCCTCAACTACTTAACACACATCAAATTTTAATTTAATATTAAAAATCATCTGCCTGCTTGAATCACTTTAGTTGAACTAAAGTCTAGATCAAATTAATCCTGAGAGATCAACTCCCAATATTCAGACCCTCCACGGACAAATCTTTCATTTATTTTTACTCACAAATTGGGCATGAAACAGACCAAGATTTCTTTTAAGGCAAACATAATGTATGCCTTGGTGGACTTCTTTATCAGATGATAAAATGAAATCTCCAAGAACATATTAAAAAACTAGGGACATTTGGATGAGGATGGAAGATGCTGATCACAGACTCCCAAATCAACAGCTAAGAAAATAGGAAAACATATAACAGCTTGTGCAAATGAGATTAAAATCAGGCAGTTGGAAAAAATCAACTCACAGGGGAAGTTGTAGATTAGATGGGAATTGAAGCCTGGCAGCTGTTAGGATTCCAATCTCAAAAAGCTGGAGTAATCAATAAATACAAGCAAGGGGATATACCTGATGTTTCATTTGGAAAGAACAGGAATTCTCAATATTTTCGGAAATCAGTCCTAAATATAAATTTTCTTAATAAATTAATAAAATATCAAAACAGCATATTTTATTTATAAGAACAAATTAAATTTCATATTAGAAACCATTTTGGTTTCAGAAAAGAATTTGTTTTCTTTAAAAATACATGAAGATTATATCAAAAGGAAGATGCAATCATTTATTCACCTTTGGGAATGTGGACCTTGTGACTCAGGTCAGCCAAAAATGTTTTTAAAATACACAAAATTTAAAAATACAAATATATTTCTACTTTATGTATGCACTATAAAATTTTATTTTTAATGGATTCAAATCTTCTTGGGATGTATTTGCTACAAGTATAGTATATTACTTATACTATTAATTCTGAAATAAAGTTCTAAGGAACACTAGAACTCTATGAGGTTTTTTTTAATTAAAAATCAAGAAAAAAACATAATCACCAGGTTCATGTTTAATTTGTATCTGATCCATCACTGGAATATGTTTCAATATCACCACAAAAGCAGAAGTTGTAAAGCATGAAAATTCCTCCCTCCGCAGGGTGTCAGGGCTCCGGAAGTTAAGAGCACCGATGCAGAAGTTGAAGACTGGAAGGCTGAGTTCTAATTTCAGCTCTGCCTCCCACTGTGTGGACTGAAGTAACTAAACTGCTTTGTTCTGACTTTGCACAATGCCATGCAGGCTACAGAACAACTTTCTTCCTCAACCATCTTATGAATAAAATTTGTTGACATTTATTGACTAAAATGCTGAGTATAATGAAGAAGGCTTCACTAATAAATGCTTGTAAAACACTTAGCAAATGAAAATATCCACATTAACAAACAATAAGTCATTGCCCAGAAGGAGGAAAATGAGATTAGAGACTCTTTATGCCAAAAAGGGAGGGGGAAATTCTGAGTTTCTAACATATTTCATATGTAAAGGAAAAGAAATTCTTGACAACCTTATTTAATGCTTGCCTAAGTAAAACATCAAGGACCATCTCACAGCCCTTTGTCTGCATCATTCTTAGATAAAGTAGACTTGTCCTTCTAATGGGCACTCACCATAAGATACATTAGCATAATATATTCCTTTTGCTGTTCAGGGAGAATTTCGCCACTTTAATCTCATTTTTCTTTCAATGACATTCTTGTGAGGTAAAAAGCACATATAACATAATAACAGATGTAACATACAGACCAGGGGACAGGATAGATAATTAAAATTCAAGAAAATCACTGGCACACACAAAGTGTGAACTCAGTCACCTTATTTTGGAACTTCATAGAAAAAGGCACAGAAAACAGTTTCCACATGGAGGCTGGGAAGTATTTGTGTTAATTTCCTCATTGGTTATTTGAACCCTATGTTTTCTTTAAACATCACATTAGTTAATACATGCATTTTATAAGTTGTTCTTTCTTCCCCTCACAAGTATATTTTATATCCATAGATAAATTTCAGTCTCATACGTGAACTTCTTGAGTATTTATTAATTAATCAGTTGTGATCAGTACTGGAATTCTAAGGTTACACTGTGTATATTTCTCTGATTTACAAACACACAGCAAAAATGAATAAAGTGATACAATGTACATATTAAAATTCAGACAAAGAGTTTCATGGGTCATAGCAGAATATAAAATTACAGACGCAAGACCGATGCTTCAAGCTGTGTGGACTCTGCAAGCATCTGGAAAAGGGTCACACGTGTTTATGAAAGCAAATGCCATTCTTCACAGCAATCCCTTGACACTAAAACCTGAAGGATTTCGGTACTCACAAAAGTGATTTTAAGAAAAAGAAAACCGGGGAAATATTCTGAGGATATAGAAAACTTTATACTGAGAGAGGTTTGATCTGAATTTTCTATTAATGTCAATAATTATTGAATTTAAAACTATCCTAAAATGACATAACAATTGTACATAAAACAGAATATATTATAATAAATTATAAAATAATATTCGATTGTATCCAATGTAAGTTTTGTATACTTGTATATAATTGCATATTAGATGAGAATATAAATTCAATTTTTCTGCTGATATTTTTAAAGAGTACATTTGAAAGTTGTGAACTGGACTAAGCAGAGAAAGCTTGTAACAAACCAAGAAAGTGTACTTCTTCCTTTGAGGAGAATCTTCACTGGAGGGTAAGGATGCAGTTTTCCTCCATGTGCGTGGATTTGGAAAAGGTCCAGGAGAGGCTCAGAGACAAAACCCTGGAGTGAGGGAGCCATAGAGAACAAGAAGAGGCGTCCAAAACCAGAAAAAACTTTCACTCAGTACCAGCTGTATATTATCATTTAAAACACAAGAGAAAAGCAAAGCAAGGAAAACACTGATGATTTCTAAGGTGTGAAATGTGAGCTTGTCTATCATAGTAACAGTAAAAGACAGTGAGGCCAACCTCAAGAGAAGTGCCATGGAAGATGCTGCAGGGAGACTCGGTGTGGACTCTGGCTCTAATTTTAACCCCGAACTAACAGATATCATGAGCTGAAGACCATCAAGATGACAGACAAGTAAGCTGAAGAGAGGTGCCGGCTTCTGATATGGTCTGGTAGTTGAGAGTCTAATGAAGACACACTTCTATTGATTTCTTCCTACCCACTTTCCTCCTACACACCCTCACCTCCACCTCTCCACTTTACAGAGGCAGGCCACAAGCCAGTTAGTGAAACAGAAGCCTGGAAGAAGAAAACCAGAGAGTAGGGTGCCTTGGAAACCCAATGTGCTTAGAGCTGTCAATAGAACTGGGCTGGCTTGTGATGAGCTCTGCATGCTCTTGGCCATACAGAGGGAAAGACACAGACTGAATCTTCCCTACTATTGACCTCTGAAAAGTACAAAACAAATATGGGGCAGAGATGGTGCCTAGGTGTGCCTGCAGCTTCATCTGAGCCTACGGCAACAGGTAATTAGGTTTGATGCTCATCTTTTAATGTGTTCTCAATAACAAACCTATATCCAAATGTAAAAGAGGACTCATAACCATAAAGAACAGCAAATGGAAGAGAGAGAGAGAGAGAGAGAGAGAGAGAGAGAGAGAGAGAGAGAGAGAGAGAGAAGAAGAAAAAGAGGAGGAGGGAGAGAAGGAGGAACAAGGGAAGGATCATGAAACATAAAGCGGCAAAGAGGGAAACAGCCTACTGAGTAACTGTTGGTAAAAGCACTTCTTGGTGTTCGGAATTTTTTTTACAGACACTATTAAAAAAAAGAAAAATTGAAGAAAGAGAACAAATTCTGTCCAGGTTCAGTTTTGTAAAACATGAAAACACAAGTGAGAAATATCTTTAAATTCAGAAAATTGTGTGAAGACTGAAGAGTCATAAGGCAAAATGTAATGGATTTTCAAAAGAGGTCTGAAGACTGATTATTTGATTAATAGGTAGGCTCCAGAGAATTGAAGCAGAAAGAAAACAGGTCATATTTAAACAAGCTTAATTTTTTTTGAGTATTTGGATAAAGACAAAAGAATAGAGAAGGAAAGAAATTAACCACCTTTCTTGCTGTTGTGTTAGACCAAATTAACAGCTCCCCATATGAATTCACACCTCAGTAAACTCTGCTCATTTTCCAACCAACAAAACTTTCTTCCAGGTTCCCAGGTACAAAGAACAGCTATGTATCAGACTATAATCAAGTTGCAGCTGGCTACCTTATCTGTGTCTTCAAAACTAGATAGTGGTGGATCTCATATGCAGAACACAACAGGATGTGATCCATGACTTAAGAAGCCAGCACTCAACCAAGAACTCATCTCCTTGCTCAGGTGAAGGACAAATATTTGGGGATTTGTAAAAATTCAGAAATAAACTTGTCGGGGATTTCTTACTACAGAAACTTCTCAGGGTTCCATGCAAAAATCTCTCACCTCCCTGCACTTCTTACCTAATTGAAACATACCGGCTGTTAGCCAAAACCTATTTGAAATCTAATTTTCCTTGTAGGTAATATGCTGATATCACAAACTTGTAGGAATTAGATTTAGTAGGAGTTTTGTGGTGTTTATTCTTTTAGGCTTTCAGGCTTAGAATATGTACTGAGAGCTTAGAAATGAAGTAGGTGTTGCCACCCACCTTTACTCTAAGCACAGTGTAGATAAATGTTTAGAGGACATGATCTCTTGTTTACTTGTTTGAGCTCTGCACTACGTGTATATTGCATGAGATTCATAAGCTGGTAGGGTCATTGTTATTTGTAGGCAGGCATATGACTAACTTATACAATGCATGATACATGAAATTGGCCATTTTTGTAAAAGAAGGCCTAAAAAGTAGAACTGGCTTCATGAAGTGGGGGGTCACTGTAGAGTGGAAAGTTCACTTGCCTTATAAGTCATTTATTCTGTTTGACTTACATTGCACTTTTGGGTGAAAACTACTGGCTTTATGAGGTAAATGGTGAGAAAAACCTCAGGATTTGGGGATGTTCTCGTGAATGGGAGGGAATGACCATTTTAAACATATGAATGGACTGGAATAAACGGGGCATTGCACAGAATACTCAAGAATCACAGAGGCTGTGAAAGCTTCCTTTTAAAAGATAGTGTCCATATGATGACACATAGGACACATATGATGAATACAGTTGCTTAATGTATCATTTAATAATGAATTGCCACACTGTGAAAGCACAGCCATATCTGAATGTTAGATTTTTAGGATAAACTTAAAGCATAGGATGACTGAACCAGTCTCAAACATTGTTACTAATTCTGTGACTTCATCATTAACAAAAATCCCTGAGAATAATTCAAAAGCCCTATGGGACAACCAGTTGAAAATAAATAGTGTGGGCACCGACACACGCAACTGGAGCTTCAATACAAAAGGTGAACTGGACTATAGCTGGACCTCCAGGGAAAGAACATAAAGACAAATTCTCCAGCAGCCTGACTGAGCTGACAGATACTTCTATCAACCCTCTGCAGGAATCATTCCCTTCAGACCCTTAATTTGGGACTTGTGCTCTCTACTAGTGCTCAAGTTGAACATGACATTTTTCTAAGCCCTCTGCTATATAAATATTGTTCCCATGATTGTAGCAACTAACACATGGAAGCTACTCTGTTCTTGATTGTAGATTTTGGCAGTGAATAACTGATCGAATACATCCATACCCCTCTTGGAATCATGCAATGAAAAGAGTGGATTTTCCTGTATGTGAGTGAAATAGTGAATAAAACTTGAGTGAGGAGAAAAACTGAACTTTTTAATCTCAAAGATTTGACACTGTAAAGCAAAAATGCAGAGGATATATAGGCAAGCACCATGTTAAGAAGTATATAAATGATTAGTAAATATAAGAAATGATAATATTTGCCACTTTCTGTCAGAGTAATTATAAATTAAAACGGAAGAGTAATCTACAACCCTTCAAATTGGTAAGGTTTTCAAATTTCAGGATACTGAGCTGTTGCACAAAAATGTGATGAACCAAGTTTTCACTCATTACCAATGAAATGTAACGGGAAACAAATGCTTTGCTAAAGTTTGGCAATGAAAAGAAAATCTTAAATTCAAAATTAAAATAACATTAAACAAAAGTGATATTTATCTAAAATGATTATTACACAGTCAACTCTCTCAGTTTATATATGTATATATGGCATATATAATACATAATTTATATGATTTATCATATATATATATATATATATATATATATATATATATACATAACTTTAAGATAGCTTAGGAGCATAGATATTTGTAGGAGCATGGAAGCAGGGCAGAATTCCTCAGAACACCATTCAGGTCATGAAATGTTATCTCAGAGCATTGCTGTCTGTATATAAATGTATGCATTTTATCAATCATACCCCACAGAGCTCAGAAAAAAAAAAAAAAACAATCTCCTGCTTGGAATCAGCATCTTTCAAACATCATTTGAGATTTAGAACAAGTTCATTGACTCACAATGACTTGAGGTCAGTGGTTTCCACCAGCCTGACTCACAGTTTCATCTGCCCACTGTAAAGATGTCCATCCAGCCACTCCATCAAGCACACACAGGTCCAAGGTAGTTACAGTTCACAGAAGGCTTGACTACTGGTAATGATTATTTATTGGAAATTAATCATTTTTCTTGCAACAAAGTCAACATTAAGGAATCATCTTCCATTTCAATAAGATTTTCATTTCTTAAAGAGTGTGTACTGTGCTTGCAGAATTTGATTCCCAGCTCCTACTTCAAGCAGCTCACAAGCACCTGTGACTTCAGTTCTAGAAAATCAGATACCCACTCCTGGATTCCACAGGCAGTAGGTCTGACTCAAACACAGCCCCCTACCTGTCAACCCTAACACAAATGCATATTAAAACAAAAATAAGTTAAAAATTTGTTAAGAGACGGTTATTAAGGTGGCTTCTAGCTATGATGGCAAAACTACTGAATCCCAAGAGAACATAAATGTCACTAAGTAGACACTGGGGCCAACAGAAGCCTGAGCACTGAGAGAAAAGCTTCTCTACCCTTTTCAAGATATAGTAAGACACTTCCTGTCAGTTCATTCAAAATATTAGGGGGACCTGTGGTTGGTATGCAAAATGAATAAAAAATAAATGAAAAAAGAGAAACACAAACTCTTATTTAGAATTCTGGATGTTCAAAGCCCCTTCTGTCTCAGTGGCAAGTCTGCACTTCTGGCCATTTTATTTATTTGCCTCTTCTAGTGCCATATCCTATTGCTCGAGGTTGTTAGCAACTCCTGGATTGTTGCCTCATGAGAAATTCTCAGTTTCTTCTTCAGTAACTACTTGTTCTTTTCAGAATCTTCCTGTTTCCCTCCTGTGAGAATCTTCTTAATGACATTCTGCTCAACAGGACAAGAATGATAATCCTTCTGTGTCAACATACTTTATTTGACAACTCCTGCAAAGGTCCTTGGCTCTGTAGTGAGTGGAACTCATCACAGTTTCCAGTCACTAAGACGTGAGAATATTCAGAGCCTCTATTAGCTGGCAACACATTTGTAAATGTAAATCTTCTGACACTGAACACATATGTTCATGAATCTACACAGAGGTGTTTTCTTACGAAAATAATATACATGAACATGACACTGACCAGAAAACAAGGTATACAGAGAGTCAAATGTCTTCAGTTAACATCTTTACTTTTAATTGGCAGTTGAAATGTAGTTGCTAACTCTGCATGATATCTGTATCAACTATTTATTATCATTCATTAAAATTTTTTAGTGTTCTGGGAAGTATGCCTCATACATTAAAAGCACATGATGATGTATCTACTCTTTGCAGTATGTGTGAGTCACACTTAGTATACAGGAATTTTCTCTCTAGTTACTCAACAACTGAGTCTTGCTGATATTGGTGAAATTATATCCTTTCTTTAAAAAAATCACCTGAAATAGATTTCAGATGACAGAAAGATTGCAGGTTTTGTTTTCTTTAATGTGTGGGAATGGTCATTCATGATACTGTGTCTCTGTCATCCACATCACTGTTGAGTGGCTCATTCCACAATGTTTTCAGCTTTTTTGAAGCTAGAATTGTGCCAGAATTTCAAATCTCAGTGATGGAGAAGGGAAGAAATCTACTATGGAAGAACAAATTCTTATCCTCAAAATTCAGCCTCCAGAAATGAAGACTGTCAGAAAGTATATGCTGTTAGGGAGGAGGAAACAGGACTGATATCTACTGGGTATAACCATGTCAAGGGTGTCATTGCAAGTGCTGGATACATAGTCTTTTTTTGTGTTTTTTCACGTGCCTATTGGTAAGACATTATTAGTTTCTTCATTTTACATTTGAGGAAACTAAGAAATGAGATGTGAAGCAACTCACCTACCAGTCCCTGCTGGTGAGAACCATATCCACAGATGAGCACCCCTTAGTGGTTCTGACCAGTACAAGGTCAGTGGGGTGAAATCAGCCGCTGTCACACAGAGGCCACTGAACTTATTCTTCTGATATCTTTCTAGGGATTCATGGTGTAATTTGATTAAGCCAGATGATTCCAAGGCTGGAACTAGCAGCAATTTTAGAT
This sequence comes from Peromyscus californicus insignis, assembly GCF_007827085.1. NCBI lineage: Eukaryota > Metazoa > Chordata > Mammalia > Rodentia > Cricetidae > Peromyscus > Peromyscus californicus. Next base: position 133,507,622 of record NW_026294617.1, on the reverse strand, counting down.
GGCAGTCCTAAGAACAGGGGGATGCTTTACTTTTGAGCCTGGAGCCAAGACTTCATCCTGAGACTCCTGTAAAACCTGGTCCACATCTACTAAGAATCCTGTATTTTTCTTCCTCCCATTGTTTTTATGTAATTTTTTCCCTTTAACTTTTATTGAACCTATCTATTTCCCATGACAGTAGAAATAAATGAATTACAGGGCCAGGATGAAGCTCCATTGTTGAGCACATACCTAACAAGCAGGAAAATCTTTGTTCAATTCGCAGATTTAACATAAGCAGTTTCTGACAACACATGACTGTACATATAAAAGGTGAAGGCAGGAGTGTAGGTCATCCTCGGCTACTCAATATAGCAAGTTAATGTTAGCCTGGACTATGTGCAAGAGATATTGTTTCAAAAACCTAAAAGGTCCCCAAAGTAATATGTGTTTGAAAACCAGTGTCTCCAATATCAATAAATGAAAAATGAGATCATTTCTAGTGTGTTGAATCTTCAGATATCTAGTGGAGATGAGGAGGGAGATGTAGACCAACTTACACTGGAAGTTAGTGTGAGAGAAAAGACTCCATTTCTAGAATAACCCCAATTCTTCAATTTTAAGTTATAGTAGGACAGTAGCACTTCCTGCTATCACTAGTAGATCCTCAGTGCTGGGTCTGGGTTGGGTTCTGTTGTATAATAATAGTCTCTTGATAAATATTTTTCGAAGGTAAGCAAATGAGTATTTGAACAATACAGGTAGTTAAAGGTAGTAAACAAATAATTTTTATACTGAAATAATTTATGCATAACTTTCATGGCTATGAAAGTTATTACTTTTACATTTTGACCTCCTTTATCCCACTTTTCTTATGGAAAAATGCAAGGCTAGTTTCCAATGCACACTTCTCAACCTGTCTCTTTGTGTAGAAACTCATATTCCATTATTTAACTTTAATGCTTGCTTTCAGATAATGCTTACTGAAAATAATTTATGAGTGCTACTTGCAATTCCCAGGAAGGAATACAAATTCTGTATAAAAATGAGTGTCATATCTCTAAATTCCCCAAATAATTCATCGATGACACTGACAGCATTTGGATAGCTTGGCTAGAATCCATATTTTAGGTTGTACCTGGCCTTGGCCTTTTATTTTTTCTATAACAAAATACCTAAGACTGTATGATGTATGATAAAAGTCCATTTGACTCTTATCTCTAGGGGTTGGGAAGTCCATCACTGTGGTCCTGGGCTTTAGTTGAGTAGTTTACTAACCTACTGTAGAGGGCAAATTGTTAAGAAATTGGGAAGGAAGCAAGCAAGGTGAGACTCATAGTCACTTGAATGGAGCCTGTTCTTGTAACAAAATAAGAGGATCTCTGAGATAAGGACACGAACTCATTCAAAAGTACATCCCTTCCTGACATGACCGGTTCTTACTTCCAACATCCATTTCAATGTTACCCTAATAATAGTGAGTATCTTTTCTGGAACTCATACTGTGGCCTAGTAGATCCTTGGAGATGAACTTTCAGTACACATTTAAACAACAGTATGCCGGGGGCTGGAGAGATGGCTCAGAGGTTAAGAGCACTGACTGCTCTTCCAGAGGTCCTGAGTTCAATTCCCAGCAACCACATGGTGGCTCGCAACCATCTGTAATAAGATCTGGTGCCCTCTTCTGGCCTGCAGTCATACATGCTGTATACATAATAAATAAATAAATCTTAAAAAAAAAAAAAAAACAGTATGCCATTCCCCACACAGCTTTATAGTCACTTAAGAATAACTGCTGGATTTCTCACAGCAAAAGGCAGATGACACAAAATTGCTGCTCTTAGCTTAATTGTTTCCACCTTTGAACACTGAATATAACCTAAGACCAATTGATAGAATTTGAGACTAGGTATTTACTAAAATGCATAGACTGTAGATTTTGGCACCCTGGAGGAATGATCTATCATATTTCACTGTGATGATACGTGGAGCCCAGCAGTTTGACTTTTCCATAGCTTTTTATTCCCACATCCATAAAATCACCACACTCTTAGAAAGCTGTCTGTATTTTAAATGCCATGCTTTCAGAAAGATATATGGTTAAAGGTGTGGTACCTTTTTCTTGCAAGGATATTTTATTTCATACCAGATTTTAGGTGCTGGATCTGACAATTTGTTAAAAAAAATTGAGCCCCCTACAACACAGAAAAACACAAAAACAGAAGGATCTGAAATTTATGTGTCCACTTTTGAACATTCCTTCCATTTTTTTTTTCAAAGCTATTTCCTCTACAGAACAAAGGAGACTAAGCCTCAGTAAAGGTTATAAAAAAGGCGATTTGGTGACTGAATTCTCAGGTTCCTGAACTAGCAGAAAGTGCACTAGTGGACCAACTATCACCAGGGAAGAACTGAAATCAGTGCGTGCAGAATTGCCACAGCACTTGTCATGCCCTACTTATTGGGAACGAGACTATTCATTCATCAGGGTGATTTTGTACTAATGAGACTATTCAAGTCTAACAGTGGCTAAGGGTTGTGGATAGGAAGTGAAACCAGAGGAGTAACATAGAAGTAAGGCACTTGCTTTCCTGGGGAGACAGTGAGAGCACTAAATGCAGGTACATGGAGTCCAGCACACAAGAATGTACATACAGAATGGAGCTTCTGTCTTTACCCTCATGTTCTTCTTTGGCATTATCCATGCAAAATATTAGTAAGAACTGGGTCCTGGGAAGGTTACTAACATACACAGATTTTTCAGTGCTCTTCAAAATTCCACTAGTATGTCTTCATATAAAGGATTCACTGTTGCATGAGACATCTTCCACAAACTCATATACTTCCTTATATGCCTAGAACACATAGCAAAGACACCTCCACAAAGTAAATGTGAGAATGCAATTGTTTTGGCTGCCATTCATCAATCCCATTTTAATTTCTACACTTTTTGTCTGAAAAACTACTTAAACAAGGACAGGACATATGCAGTATATAAGGAACAGTTTAGTTGTCTATAATATCCAAGTTTGCACATGCTAGCTTAAGTTTAGGTATGTTATCTTATAGTAAAACAGGATTTTGCTTTTGTTTTTCTTTGTCTTTTCTTCTTCTTTTTTTGTGATTACTAAATGGTATATTCTGACAGAGTTGAAAGGACAAAAGTGCTATTATTGAAGAGGTGCAGATGCCAAAACTGCAGCATGGTCTCCCTATACAGGCTGCTTGGGAAGTTAAGTATGAGAAATGCTTCATTAGCTAGTCCCACTAGTCCTTGCATTAGTTTGCAATCTTTCAATTTGCACTTATTTGAGGGTGCATCAATTGGAATGGGCTCTATTCAGCAAGCTCTCCCCTCTCTTGGTTAGTTTTCACATGGTCAAGGGCAGACTAAATGTGTTCTTGGGAGGATTTTCTCTTTCAATCACCGTGCCAATAATCATTTAGAATACAAGTGGAATCTTTTCATTTAGAACAGCCAGGTGGCTGAAGAGAGTCGGTTAATAAGCAATCAGCAAAATCAAAAGCAATAATGAAGCTCTTCAAGGCTTTGTGCAGCCGTGGCTGAAACAGTCTCTGTTTTGTGAGCAAGTGTGTGGTATACCTCACTGCTGAATGACTTTGCTGATGCCACATTCCTCCCTTTTTGAGTTTATTCAGCTTTGAAGTTCTCTCAGGGCCAGCAGAGATCTAACATCTGTTTGAAGACTACCTTCCAATAGAGACACCACTGTGGCAGAGCTGGTTTTTCACTAATGCTACAGTTTTCAGTATTGGATATCAATATCTTTTATCTACAGAAAGAAGCAAAAAATGTTAAGTATAAAAAGTCTATTGAACTTCATCTAATTTGGTTATATATGTAATTAGAGCTTTGATCTCAAAGCTATGTTGGAACTTGTGATGTTAGCTTACATGATTTTTCTTCCTCACCCCAATCTACTTTGAACACAAAAAGATTATATTCTGCATTACTTTTCATAGATTGGAACATTGCTTTTCCAAGTATGGAAGTCTATATTTTTTTAATTTTATTTCCTTTTTATGCTGTAACAAATGTCAATCTGAATGAAATTCAAAGTTTAAGTCAAAAAGGATTTTTATAAGCCTTGAAACATTTGAATCTATTCCTGGATTGTATTTTAGATAATTTAGTTTCATTAGACTATGAATTGCATCCCAGATAGGAAAACAGTTAATACTTATTGGAAGACATACAAGGGCCATAGGATCAGGATGAAATTCTAAGTAGTAAAAGCCATTCTTCTGCTGATTCTTATTTATCCTGCCCCTTTAAAGTGCCCCAAACCCATCAAAAATAGAAAAAAATCTGCATTTTTATTTTGACCTTGTAATTTCAGAGTTCTAAATATGTTTTGTTGATGTGAATTCTAAGTCACAGAAACCTCTTAAATGGCTGCATGCTTCTTATAATTCATTTAGTAGCATAGAATCCCACTTTTGTTCATCCTAGGAACTACTGAATACCAGAACTTTTGTATTTATTTGAAGATGTCCAAAGATCAAGTTCCTAAAGCCACAGGCAGAAGAAAAGAATGACACATGAAGTTGACACACAAAACATTTACTGATTTTTATAACCATCTTTATATTGTTTCTACTAATATCTTTACTGCTAATCTCTGAGACAAAAATAGCACTTATTGGCTAATGAATCTAAATTTTCAAATGTAAAACTCTCTTTCCTCAAGAAACATCTTTAAAAGAATGTAAAATATACTAGAAATTAGTGAATGTTTATTGCATATTTGGGAATGGATTTATATTCTAAATGTTTAAAGGGCTCTCAATCTCAACATGAGAAATAAGAAGTATTAAAAGAAAATCAAAATATTTCAGCAAGTGTGTTGTGTGGATAATGAGCACATGAGATGTGTGCAAGTGTCTTAATCATTATCAAAAAGAGGCTAAAACTCATTATGAGTTTCAGCTGTGAACCTGCTACAATGGGAAATTTTAAAAAACTAATGGAGCCCTTTTGTTGATTTCTACAAATGATGTTAAATAGCTGAGCACTTCTTTCTTGCAGGTAGAAGTGTGAAATGGTGTGATTCTCGAACATTTGGCATTTTCTTAACAAGTTAAACTATACTTACAGTATAACTCAGAAATATGTGCAACAGCCTTTTCCTTTTAGGCCACCAACCAGCTCCCAAATCATGACACAGAGACTCATTAGTTTTGAATCCTTGGCTTAGCTTAGGCTCATTTCTGGCTAGCTCTTTTAACTTAAACTAACTTGTTTCTGTTTATCTACCTTTGACCTTAGGGATTTTTATGATTTCTTCCATTCTGTATATCTTCCTTTCACTGCTTCTTGTGTCTGTCTGTCTGGCGGCTGGCTGGCTTCTGCCCTGGCATGTCCTTCTCTTTCTCCCCTGTTCCTTTGTTCTTGTCTTTTCTCTAGTCTGGAATTCTCCTAATTATTCTCACTGCCCACCAATCCTGCCTGTCCCTCCTCTGCCTAGTTACTGGCCATTCAGCTCTTTATTAGACCAATCAGGTGCCTTTGTCAGGCAAGGTGAAACAAATGCAATACATCTTCAGATAATTAAAAAAAAATGCAACATTAACAAAAGCAATACACCTTTACACAGTTAATGTTCTGCCTCATAAACAAATGTAACACATCTTTGCTCAGTTAAAATAATATTCCACGACAAATATGCTTTCTCATTCAGTCATGAGAAATAAGCATTTTCTCATGCCTCAGTCATACATGGGAACGTTTGTAGCAACTTTGGTCATATTAACAGCAGCAGTCTGTCAGAGAGCTGCTGACCACACAACACTGACTACTTTTTTGATTTAGAATGAAATCCTTGGTCTTTACTGACACTCACTTCTGATTATTACATGCTCAACTTTGGTAACTTCTGTTGTTTTACATTCAAAACTCCATGTAGCTCCTCCAGCTACATGGAGTTTATGTATCTAGTTTATGACCCATTCATTTCCCATCCAGTCAATGTACAACAATATTTCTAATGACATTTGTAGGCAAAACCTAAGAGGGCACATACTTGCTCACCTACCATGTATCTTATTATGTAAAACATTATAAAAGTGGTTAAAGCATGACAGCAAAAAGTGAGACAGAGTTCTGCCCTAGACACTCAAATGGCAATCTATCACCTGCATTCCTTACTTTCTATCTAATCCAGATGACTTCATGCATATGGAATATTATGTAAATACTTGCAACTAATAGATTACTCATGTTTGAACATCTGTTGTATAAATCTTAAGTTAATAACTATTGTGGTTCCTGAGAAAATACCTACTATGAAACCAAACACTGTCTTTCATGGGAAATGACAAGCTGCACCCATATTGCTTATGTAATAAATGGGCAGATCTTTCACCATAGTAAATAACATGGCTTTTCTGATACCATCCCCTTCCTATGTCTTTCCTTTCTTAACTCTCTGTGCCCCTTTCACATTTCCTACTGTTTTAAATATTTATTTTATACCTCTCTCTCTCTCTCTCTCTCTCTCTCTCTCTCTCTCTCTCTCTCTCTCTCTCTCTCTCTCTCCCCCCCCCTCTCTCTCTCTCTGTGTGTGTATGTGTGTGTGTGTGTGTGTGTGTGTGTGTACTGTGTATTGGGAGTACAGAAAGAAAGCATAAGATGCTCTTGAACTGAATTTGCATGTAGCTGTGAATCTCAGGTAGGTTCTGGAATCCAAATTGGGTCCTCTGGAAGGTTAACATGCACTCTTAACCATTGAACCATTTCTTCAATCATATGACCTCACTGTAGCTGAAAGTTTTCCTGTGTCCTGCCCGGTCTGCAGCTGCTCAGACCCAAGTAAACACACAAAGGCTTATATTAATTAAAACTGGTCAGTCATTAGCTCAGGTTTCCTACTGACTAGCTCTTGCACTTAAACTCAGGCCATTTGTGTTAATCTATACGTCACCACATGTTCCATGGCTTTACCTGTGTGCCATTACATGCTGCTCCCTGGATGGTGGGCTGACATCTCCTGACTCAGTCTTTCTCTTCCCAGCATTCTCATTGTCTGTTTATCCTACCTATACTTCCTGCCTGGCTATTGACCAATCAGCATTTTATTAAACCAGTGTACAAAAACATTATCCCACAGCACCTCACTACCTACCACCCTTTTCTATACACACTTAGTTGCATTTATAGTATAGTAATTTATCTGAAAAGTAACTCCAGCAATGTGGAAGAATAACAAATGTTCCTATAATACCGTCCTCCCCAGTGTAAACCCCTCAGCTAATCAACACTGAAGAGTAGTGGAACCGTATGGCCTCAGGAGGAAAGGAAACAGCTTTAAACTCAGTAAGATGGTACTTAAGCTATTAATAAGGACAGTCATGCTCATCTTGAAGATTAAAGCCATACCTTTTTGAAGATTGTCACTGTTTCATGTCAGACACTTCAGTTTGTACTAGTGCGCTTGAGGACTCACTGTTGATTAATAGAAGTAACTAAAATTGGGCATATTTTCAACTGTATTGTTTGTGATTTTGCTCTACCATGTTCTATTTTTTAATTTGAAGATGTGTAGTAACTGAAATATATTTTTATATTTTATCAGGAATCCTAGACAAAAAAGCTGGTAACATGTCATTCATTTGAAGCACACATTAGATGTTTATAAGTCACTTAACTTTTTAAAGTAATGTCAAATATTATCTCAATTTCAAGTTTTTATGCTGTCAGATTTTTTTAAATTGGGACTTAGTTTGATAAATATCCTTGAATAATAAATAGATTTTCTGTTCTATGTAGCCAAGAGCAGCTTGCTCCCTTTGAATTAAATTTTTATTGTGAGATGCAAATAATTTCCCATTTCTTATAATTTATGATATTATTAGCACAGCCTGCTACAAAAACTGAGGACGAGCAGGAGGGCTCCTGCTGCTCCAATATGCTCTCAGAAACTTCTGAGTGTGTGTTCCCCAACTCTTGTCTACAACAAAGGCTGAAAGACATGGATACCTTATCACAAAATTTGCTGGATGTTGTTAATTCTTGGTTTTAATAGGTACTAAAATATATAACGTTTGTTTGTGGAACTCAACTTACAAATAGGCAAAGCTCTCTGGGTAAGAGCTACAGGGTTTAAGATTCATTTCTGCCTGTCAGGCTTCTTTGTTTCTTATTATTGGCTTTTATTTCCTCCTTACACGCAAATAAATTCAACAAGAATTGTGGTCGCCCACAGTCAATATGATATAGAATTCAACTTCAATTACAAATGTGTGCAGCCTGCTCATAATCACTTTATAATTTTGAAAACTGTATCTAATTGAAAGAACACAAGGTTTTAGTGCATACAAATAGGCCCCAAGCTCATGTTTCCTCAGGCATTGGAAGGCTGTGACCTGTTGAATAATTTACACTGTCAAAAGACAAAATTGCAACGAATTTAGCTTGAAGATGTAATTGGCCTTTATTAGCAATTCTGGAGTTTGGCTGCATCTCATCTGCTAAACAAGACAAAAGTTCCCAGGAGCCGGGAGGGTTAGATTTTTACAATCAGAAAGACACTGAAGGCAGTTGAACCAAGGAGGGGAGGCTTCAATTATTACAATCAAAAAGACACCAAAGGCAGTGGAACCAAGGAACCCAAAATAGACTGCTCAGCTCAGGGTCTTTCATCGTAGGCTTAAACAGATGGGAGACCTCTTTACATCCAAGAAACAGCTCTCATCTCAAAGGGAATATGTGAGAGTTTATTCAGGAGCCAAATATGAACAACCATAGCATAGTCTATGCTCCAATATGTGGTAACCATTTCATAAAATGTCTATAAGATAAGAAAGAAAGTCATAAATAAAAGTACTTTTGAGTGCATTTGTGGGGATATCAGATAGGTTAATACATCAAAAGTGAGAACCTCTACTAGAGGTCTTAGACTTGATCTGACAGCATTCTTGACTTTGGAGTAGCTGGAAGCTTGGAGTTTGTTCATACATTTCAAAAGGACTTACCTAATATTCATATGACACTTGAAAAGATGCTACTTCACACACAGAAGTGGTAAAAAAAAAGATTGCTACTAGGCAGTAGTGATGGTCCAGGATAACTTAGCTGTGAGTTTGCAACATTCCAACTTCTCCACATCATTGAAGTTCTGTCAGAAAATCAGCTTTGTAGGTGGTTCAGTGTACCATGAACATCTCTCCAGGGACATTCATTCAGCTTTTCTGTGCAGAGTGATGGAAATGGGTCTTTGGGGAGGCAGGAAACTGAGAATATCTTGGTTATTTGAAATACTGATCAATTTCAATATTTGCTTTGATTCTCTGGCAAGTTGTAAATATTCTTGCATTCTGGTTTCATCTGATCTGACATGACTTACATCAGAAACCCAATCCAAAATAAAATCCTCCTGTAAATTTTGTTTTAAAAATTTTCTTTTATGGCGTCTGGGCCAGTCTAGGTCCATATCACACTGAAGTTTGGCTTTACTTAAGTCTCTTGGGGAGAAATTTCAACCCCTATTTTCAGTTAGCAGTGACATATTAAGAGTTGGGCCATGTGAATAATCTACAAGATAATTCATCAATAGTGTTCAACCTGTAGCCCTGCAGCATCATCTATCCCAAGATAGCTACACAAATGTGACCCTATACATATGGACCATAATGTCATCTCCAACATCTGTATGTTTATTAACACTATTTGCATCTGCAAAGCCCCTCATGCTATGTTACAAAACGCATTCACCAGTTCAGGAAGCAGATTCTTAGATTGTATTTAGGAGATTTTAATTCTGCATCCCTAGAAGGCATATCAGCCTTGTGTTGTAGCAATCATAACAGCCAGAATCTTGGACTGACACTTGAGACAAGTCAATCCAGTGTATTGCCCCAGGCTGGAATCTGGTGGCTGCTGTAAGGAAGCAGAGGTCAGAAGCACCCTGTATGAAAGGGCATGATGCAGAGAGCTTCAGCTCTAGGCTGCAAAGAAACAGAGCCAGTTCATTGTTACAGTTAATGTTTTTGTGCCCAGGACAGTCATGTTATGGTCATACTAAATGTCACTTGCACATTGGTTGAAAACTCATAGTATCAATGAAGAGAACTTGTTAAATGGTCTTCAGAGTGCCAGTATACCATAGGGCAAATATACCTGAATATCAACATGTGTGTGCCTGTATGTGTGTGTGTGTGTGTGTGTGTGTGTGTGTGTATGTGTATGTGTGTGTGTGCGTGCATGCATGTAAATGTGAATATATAAATATAGCTTTCAGAGTCAATTTAGTGTCACCATATGTATGTGTTTAGGGTGGACAAATTGGTATTAGATGACCAATCAGGGGCCATTTTTGGAGAAGGCATATTTTCTATCTCTCAGCAAACATTGTCTATGGTTCTTCATCGATGGATGAGACCCTGTAGGATTACCCATTTCATGCTGGCATGTGAACTGGCATTGTCATTGTGCTGGCTTTTTTTTAGGTGACCATGTTATTTAAATTTCATGGATGTAGCTTCCCTGTCACATATAGAAGACACAATGTCTCAACAAAGTCTTGGTTCTCTGGCTCTTTCCACAGAGGAGACTCTACTACTCTGCCTCTTTCCCATTCTAAATACTCATCACATATGTAGCTCAGTGTAACTTTCACCCCTCATGAAAGAAGTTTGTTTTTGCAGCAGATGGAGATCATCACAGAAACCCATAACGGGTCAAAAACATAACTGCAGAAAACAACTGAATATGAGGTGATCAAACCCAGATAATTCATCTATAACACAACCTCTCCACCTAAGGCTCTGGAAGCATGGTGGAAAAGAGGGCAGAAAGACTATAAAGCTATTCTTTAGGAGGCTATAATTAGTTCACTAAGAAGTGTTGGAGGGGCTTGGACCTGCTTCTACTGAGTATACCAGGCTCTGCTGATTCCCTGTTGGAGGCCTTACCCTTTTGAAGGAGGGAATGGAGGATTGGTTTTGGGGGGGAGGCTGGTGGGGGTGGGAGGAGGAAAGAGGAATAATAAAAATTATTATTTCTTAATAAGTATTGTTTTCCCCAAAATATTGTGCATCCTAATAAACTTATCTGGGGTCAGAGACAGAACAGCCACTAGATACAAAGACTAGAAAATGGTGGCACTTACACCTTTAATCCTAGCATACCAGAGGTAGAAATCCCTCTGGATCTCTGTGAGTTCAAGGCCACATTGGAAACAGCCAGGCATGGTGACACACACCTTTAATCCCAAGAAGTGAGCCTTTAATCTCAGGGAGTGATGGCAGAAAGCAGAAAGGTATATAAGGCATGAAGACCAGAAACTAGAAGCTTTTGGCCTGGTTAAACTTTTAGGCTTTTGAGCAGCAGTTCAGCTGTGAGCCATTGGAATGAGGACACAGAAACTTCCAGTCTGAGGAAACAGGATCAGCTGAGGAACTGCTGAGGTGAGGTTAGCTGTGGCTGTTCTGCTTCTCTGATCTTCTAGCATTCTCCCCAATATATGGTCTCAGGTTTGATTTTATTAGTAAGACCTTCTAAGATTCATGCTACAAAGTATTGTCCTCAAAATTGTTCAAACACAGACTTGAAAAGAAAGGCTATTGGCTTGGTAAAAACTAGTTGTCTGCTATGTTAGTAGATTTCAAGGGTGTTTTATCTATCAGTCACAGGATGTTAGTTCTGACACAGAGGTAGGCAAGTAATGGCTATTCAGGAGACTAACACTAGTCCAGATTAGGTAATTAGCCTCTGGACCTGCTAAGAATGTATCCTAAAGCAGATGAAGTCTATAAAAAAGCTCCCCTCGCTGGGCGGTGGTGGCGCACGCCTTTAATCCCAGCACTCGGGAGGCAGAGCCAGGTGGATCTCTGTGAGTTCGAGGCCAGCCTGGGCTACCAAGTGAGTTCCAGGACAGGCGCAAAGCTACACAGAGAAACCCTGTCTCGAAAAAACAAAAAACAAAAAACAAAACAAAACAAAACAAAAAAGCTCCCTTCAACGTGCTGTGACCATCTCTATTGCTGTACCCACCAATGTATTTTAAACTTGCCTTGAGTTATTACTTTCTGTTTTCTGTAAAACTATAGAAACTGAATGAATTCGAATCCATATTAGAATTTGAGATAACCTAAGTCTGTGTTCCTAGGCTATGGTCAACCAAATTTGGCTTTAAAATAAACCACCTCTTATTCCCTTTAAAAAAGAAAAAGAAAGAAAGAAAGAAAAGGAAAGAAGAGGTCTTCCTTGCCCAGTTGTTAGACAAGCACTGGGAAAGTCAAGTGTGACAGACATTACTCTGAACAGTGAACACAGACAGCATGGATGCTGTTGCCTGCACCCATCTATGGTGATACTTTATTTGTACTGAAATGTGATTTTATTTGTATGCTAATAAATAAAGTTGCCTGGGGGGTCAGAGCTAATGGCAAGTCATAGGAGAAGTCTGGCAGTGGTAGCACACACCCTCAATCCCGATCACATGACAGGCAGAACTCTGTGTGTTCAAGGATACCACCAGCATGGAGACACACACCTTTAATCTCAATACCAACCATAGAAGATCTAGAGGTCTGTATAGATGAGCAGTGATGAGGAGGTCATGTGGTTGGGTTTACAACCAATGAGAAGGCAGAACAGAAAGTCTATAAGAGGACAAACACACAGGAAGTAGCTCTCTTACAGAGAGGTAGGACAGCAGTGGCAGGAAGGGTAAGGTTTTTAATCTCAGCTCTTAGCTATCGCTCTGACCTCTTGGCTTTTAACTCTATATTTGGCTCTGTGTTTCTTAATTAACAAGATGGTTACATCTACATCCATCTGCATGGATTCTGTCACCGTCTCAGATTAGAGCACTAACCGATACTGTTAACTGATATTAAGCAACTGAACCCTGAAAGGTCCATTGCTAGCCAACTGGGTCTTCTCGCACAGCTACTCCTCTGTCTCCTCACTTTTTCCTTCTTAAATCCTCAGAATACTTCCAATAGCCTATTCTCCTTTTCATCTCTCACTCAAATATATCAAGCTAGCTACAGAGTTCATTTAAGTAACTCAACAATATTGAAAGATGGAAGGGAAGGAAGCTTTGCATGAATGTTTATGCTACAAGACATTACAAAGATTTCTGCACTCAGATACAGTTGAAGAAAACTAAATAGACTTTGTGGGTTGTGTGCCCTCATATGTGCAAGTACACATACACATGTACACATACTCATACGTGCACTTACACACACACACATATATGCACACATAAACACACAGACCACACAAATAATAATTTAAAAGGAGAGATCACGATTTGAGAGAGAATGTGATTGAAGAAGGGAAGATTTGGAGTGAGGAGAAGGAGGGGTAGAGATGATTGTAAATACAGTGTTTTAATGAGAAATTCATAAAATTAAATGAAATGAACTTTTTTTTTTGAGACAGGGTTTCTCTGTGTACTTTTGGTGCCTGTCCTGGATCTTGCTCTGTACAACAGGCTGGCCTCAAACTCACAGAGATCCACCTGGCTCTGCCTCCCGGGTACTAGGATTAAAGACATGCGTCACTGCTGCCTGGTGAAATGAACTTTTAAGACTAATATTTTTTCTTGTTTTTCATTTGCTTTTATACATAATTTTTTTAAGGAATCTATACAAGCAGTGATGAGAATAAGCGAAAAATTATGATAATCTCTATTAAATGATTCTTCCCTGTTTTTTATGCTGAGGATTGAACTTAAACATATGCTAAACAAACTTTCCCCCACTGAGATACAAATCAAACCCATGTCCATTATTTGAAGTTACCATGGTTTCTCAAGTTCTTGGGTGCTTACATGTGAATCTGATGGTATACAAACATCTTTTCACACATTCGATAACTATATAAAGTGGGGAGGTTAGTGGTAAAATTCAGAGAGAATCCACATACCAGAACAGGCAGTCACCACCGATGGCCAGCAGAATAAACTCCAGAGTCGTTGACAGACCAGAGAATCAAGCAGGGGCTATACAAGGTGAGACATTTGTGTGGAGTCATTGGAGAAGAATGCAGAAAAGTTAAATGAGGATGTGTTTGAGGCTTGAGATCACAGGATCAGAGGTTGGTGAGTGGGGACCAGAAGGGAGATGAACTGTAAGAGGCCAGATTTTGGGTTAGACCTTCCCAAAGGGAGACACTGGGAAGGAGAGCAGAGATTCTGTAAGCTTTCATAGTCAGAATAAATGTAGTTTATTGAAGAGAAACTTGAGAGTATCTGAGCATTTGAGAAAGTTCAAAGTGACTTTTATTTTATTTCTAGAATGCCTTTACATCAAAGGGAAAAATACACTTACTTATTTTTCTTTTTTTTTTCTTTCTTTCTTTCTTATTTTAAGTTTAGCTCCATCATCTCATGAGTCTCTCCTACCAGCAGCCGTAGTTATAGGGAGGAACTCGAATGCACGCAAATGTATTTCAAGTGGTGATATTTAATCTCATTACACTATGTTACTTTTGGAGTACCCTTGAGGCAGGATAGAGTTACTCCAGAGCTGACCAGTTGAAAACTAACCTATCCCCAGACATGCTCTTGGGTCATGTTAGTCTTAGACACTATGGAGAGCATACAGTGGCACTAAGGAGATCTCATGTTACCATGGAAACAACTGATACAGGAATCATTATTCCCCACATAGGAGAAGTTAATCTCTGTTCATAAATATTGAGGAAGAGAAGAACACTCATGTCATGTACTAATGATCTAGTTTCCTCTCTTTCTAGTTCTTGTCATTTGACACTTGTTTAGTGTGATGGCCCCAAAATTGACTTAATCAATGTTTTATGTGTATAAAATATAGCACATTATCTTTATGTTTACTATCTACAAATAGTCACAGAAACAATCATGTTAGATAATTAACAGGTACTTTCTGAGTTTCTACTCTACCGTATTTGCTAAGTAAAACTTGCACAAAATAAAATTTAGTACTTTCTACTGAAAGCTTTTCAAAGCATTGAAAATCATAAATAGTATTAATTTTTCCAAAGAATACAAAATGAGAATCATTGTGTCACTTGTAACAAAAGTAGCATAGCACTGACATCAGTATGTAACTAGCACGGTAGGAAAGAGAACAAGACACCTAGGAAAATTTCATCAAATGTATGTAAACATGGAATATGGTAGTCAAGCTCCCCTTATTGTCTCTGTGTGCTCAAGAACCTTCTTCTTCAGATACACTCTTACCTAGGCTTTAAAGGGTATTTGTCCACATTCTGTAACAGTTCAATTAGGAAAGTATCTCCTGTTCTAGCATATCAGATTTATAGTTTACTGTTGTTTCTTGCTTGCTTTTCTCAAATTATGATGGAATCCTTCTCCTTGATAGTTAAACCCAATGTAGCACCTTCTACCAAGTGTCATCCCCATTCTCTAGGGTATCTCCACATAGATGACAGAAAGATAAGAAAATTCATTTTCTTAACTATGCAAGAAAATTGGATGGTCACTATTATACTCCTACTCATTAGGGAGAAATGGTTAGATGAAGTCATAGAGCCCCTGAGAGGTTTAGGGAGCAGATTGCATAGCAAAAAGATGTCCTCCCTGATGAAATCCTACGTATAATTCTATGGACACCATGCAGATTTTGGGAATGTTATTGTTGTTTTCTCTGAATTCATTATGATCTATCCTACATTTTCACATAGTCACCTTTCTAAAGAGTGCCTAGGTTTGAGTGGTAATATGACCACCATGTCTCTTACCACAATGATCTCAGACAGCTTCAGAAAGTGTTTAACAAGATTCATCCAATAACTTCTCTTGACTGGATATTACAATGTGATTTCTGTGAATAACTTCTGAATATTTTCAGTTATATTTTAAAATAACAAGTTTTAAGTAGATATTATTTATGAAAATATTATGTAGAGTAGAATATATAGATGCTTTAGATTCTGCACAAAAAACATTTAAAGAAATCTATGTGTGGATTATTGGAAGAGAGTAAAATTTGTCAATATTTTAATATTTAAAGTACTAGTAAATATTTTAAGAACACATTGAAGGATAATTTATACATATTCTTCCTAAAATTAATATGGACCTCTGAGGATCTTGTTGCCTATCTGTAAAAGAATTGAGAGGTATCCCTTTAAAGTCCTTTCCAATCTCTTAGCATTATATTTTCCTGCTTCTGCTCCACAAAGGGTAACTTAAATGTACTAAAATGTTTAAAATGATACAAGAAAGCAAGCGGAGATTTAGTAATAGACCTTTTAAGCAGTATGATGCACTATCTTCTGAATGCTAGCACTCTGTGATATCATTTGAGATTTGCATATGAAATCCATCTGAGAAACAAACCTTAATGTGTGTTGAGTTCTCAGGATAACGTTCTGTCCTTTGAAGATAATGAAGATACACTTTCTCAAAGAGCAATTGTCAACTCAAGGGGACGATACAGCTCTGTGTCAAAGTAGCACAAACAAATAGAACAGAACACGAATATAAAAATCTTGGGACAGCAGAATGTATATTTAATAGGATGTCTCTTGCTGACTTTTTCAGAAAGGAAAATATTAAATATCAATGTATTTTCAAAAAAAAAAAAAAAACATGTTCAGTTTATTTTCTTCAAACCTGCCTATTTCCTCAGTATCCTGTTTGGCCCTCATCCCCACTCCAGAAGTACAATGAACAAACAAAACTGTCGGACTGCAACATCCAGTGACAATCTTGTAAATGATCAAGATTCTGTCCTCAGGATCATCCTGACAAGTACATTATGAGCGGAAATCTCCTGAATCCTTAAATGCATTGTTCACCATCACATGCTCTGAAAACAGCCTGATGATGGTTTTGGCCACAGGATGAAAAGCAAGAAGAAGCAACGTCCTCATGCTTTCAGGGGAAAAGGCCAGGCTTTGCTGAGCTTGGATGTCTTGCTAAACTGAATCACACATTTTCAATGCCATATCTTTAGGTATTATTACCCATTGTACATTGAGGTCATTTTTTGTCCTTCCTAATCCAAAGACGCTGATTAAAAAATTATCAATTTCTTTAAACATTTGCATACTCCTATGTAAAGTTATATAAGAGAGATGATTTTAGCAATCTGTGGAAGAGCCTTCAGCATAACCAATACACATATTAGCTTTTTCTTTTGATTGTTTCTTTTCTTTCTGAGATTATAACATAATTATACCATTTCTCCCTTTACTTCCCTCCCTCCAAACCCTCTCATAGGCACATTCTTGCTCACTTTCAAATTCTTTGTCTCTTTTTTCATTAATTGTTACATACATACATATGTACATACATGCATGCATACATACATACATACACATATACACATATATTCCTAATAGATAAATACAATCTGCTCAGTCTGTATAGTCGTACATGTGTGTTTATATTTTCAGGGATAACTATTTGGCATTGTGTAACAAATTGGTTTGCTCTTCCCTGGACAAGTCTATTTCTCCTGGTCTCAGCACTCTTAGTTGCCTGTAGTTCTTTGTGTAGGGTTTAGGCCTCATGAGCTTTCTCTGACCCTTGGTATCATATCTATTGTTGTCCTTGTTTAGTAGATGTCTAAACCAGTCACATTGGTGATTCTTTATGGGTATAACTGCTAATATTCCTAGAAGATACAATCTCACCTTAAATTTCCTCATCCTCTTGCTGTGGATATCACTCTGTATAAATAAAATGCTGATTGGCCAGTAGCCAGGCAGGAAGTATAGGCAGGACAAGCAGAGAAGAGAATTCTAGGAACAGGAAGGCTGAGAGGAGACACCAGCCTGGAGCAGCATGTAAAGGCAACAGGTAAAGCCATGGAACACATGATGACATACAGATTAACAGAAATGGGCTGAATTTAAGTGTAAGAGCTAGTCAGTGGTAGGTCTGAGCTAATGGCTGTGCAGTTTAATTAATATAAGCTTCTGAGTGATTATTTTATAAGCAATTACGGGATCCATGGTGCTGGGCAGGACTGGAGAAAACTTCAGCTACAAATGGCGTGAAAACGTGGGGCAACAGGTTCCACCTAAAACCTGAAAAAGCTTTAAAGAAAAAGGATTAAAACAGCTTCCTAGTTGTCTCTCTCAAGTTAGCTCAGCCTGTGTGCTTGAGCTACTCTATGGCGGGTTTGTGGCATACAGGCCTGACCTGCAGCAGAAATGAGGCATCTACAAGCCTCACATTATGCTGTGTGGTGGATTTAGCCTTTGCTAGTACAGACTTAGAAAAAAAAAGTTTCTGGGCTATACGCTGCTTTGATAGCGGTATAGACTCACTGCCTCCTACAGTCCAACGGTGAGCAATAAACATAATTCTGCATGTTAGAAAGCTGAGGTGGGTGGAACTAGCAGCCACAGCTGCCATTTTAGTCTTAGTAATGCTGCAGTTTAAAGCAAAAGTCTTCAAAATAAGACAGATTCAGATGGAATAGTTTACAATGTGTGTAAAAATGTATGTAGGCTTGGAAGAGAGAAAAAAGTAATATATACAGTTATATAAAGAAATAGATAGTTTAAAAAAATAAAGTCTTTAAAGAGAAAGTAAAAGTAATAAAAAAATAAGCCAATAAAGATGGATATCACACAGAGAATCTTGATTTTGTTGTCTTTGGGATTTTTAACTGCAGAAAGACATTTGATTGTAAAGACTGCTCAGCTAAAACAATATGTATATTTCAAAGGTATTTTGACTTCAAAATTTGGATCTAAGGATATGTTGCTTTGCAAAGGATGCTCTGCTTTTGTTTCCACAGAAATCAAAAGGCTATGGAATTTTTCCAGATTAAGATACATCAGGTTTGACCAGCCAAGATCCCCTGAAAGGTCTCTGATGACACCATGGCCCAGATGATCCAACATCCAGAATGGTTTCAAGGCAACTGACTCAGACAATACAGCCTCATGGGCTATTCTATAAACCTAAAATTTTCTTTTTGCTCCATAAGAATACAATGCCCTCATCCAGCAAGAAGTAGTATGAGAAGCTATGCCCAAATTCCCAAATATACCAAGCTGGCTTTGGAGATGGAATTGGCTCACTCCTATAAACCCAGACATATTGCTAAAAGAAAAGGTTGAAAGAGTCTTCTGTCCCACATCAGAAGAGCCCTCTAGTGTGGGACAGAGAAAAACCAATATTTTTATTTAAAACAGGTTAATTATAAATGCAATATTTTTCTAAAAGAAGGAAGGGGGATATGATATAGATATATAGGATATAGATATGATAGGATGAAAGGGTAGATTGTTGAACCTACTTTTAAAGAACAACAACTTATTTGAAATGTTTTACATTGCTGTGGATTTTAGTTTATTGATACAAATTTAAAGTTAATTTTGCTACATTGTGTGTATATTTCTACTCCTGTTTAAGTATTATGTTTGTTCAGCTCATTTAAAATTATAGTGGATAATTAAAAAATAGATTAATAATTTGTCATCTATGATAATCACACTGTAGTCATGTTAGTTAAGTTTTCTAGGTATACATAAATATAATTCAATTAGGTAGGTAGTCTTCAAACACTTCAAAGTCCTACAGAATATGTCATTTTAAATGTTTCTGAAAATTTAGACTTAATGAATAGTGAGACATGTCTGCTCCTGGCAGTACCAATTTACTTCAGAGAGGAGGATGGACATTGAAACAGATGCCCCAACTTTACAGAGGAACTTTGGATGACTATCTAGGCTGCCAGCTGTCTCTGTCTCCTCTCACAAGACTCCCAAAAGTTGCTTGCATCCTTATCCCATTTCTCAGGTAATATTATATCCTTCTGAGGTCTTTGATGCAGTTGAAGAGTAGATAATTATAATTTCCTTAGTCATGATAAAAGATAAGTTAGATATGAAACCTTAGACTCACAAATATAAGATAGAATATCTTCTTTAATTTTGCCAAATACAAATAGACTAGATATTATAAATAGACTAGATATTGTAACTGTAATTCTTGCTTGATAATTGTTCTGTTATATGTAAGTTTACTATGTTAAAGTTAAAACCTTCATTTTTGAAATAAAAGAAAAGGGGAAGTGCTGTGGGATGTTCTGTATGGCAAATGTGTTGCTAATTAGTCAATAAATAAAGCACTGATTGGCCATTGGCTAGGCAGGAAGTGTAGGCGGGACAAGGAGGAGAATAAAGCTGGGAAGTGGAAGGCTGAGTCAGAGAGACACTGCCAGCTGCCACGATGAGAAACAACATGTGAAGATGCCGGTAAGCCACGAGCCATGTGGCAAGGTATAGATTAATGGAAATGGGTTAATTTAAGCTGTAAGAACAGTTAGCAAGAAGCCTGCCACGGCCATACAGTTTGTAAGCAAAATAAGCCTCTGTGTTTACTTGGTTGGGTTTGAAAGGCTGTGGGACTGGCAGGTGAGAGAGATTTGTCCTGACTGTGGGCCAGGCAGGAAAACTCTACCTACAAATGGCGTCCAACGTGGTGGCAAGAGTTTCCACCTAAAAACTGAGAAAAAAAGATTCTAAAATGGAGCTAAAAACAGTTCCTAATTGTCTCTCTCAAATGAGCAGCAGCTGCTGGTTTGAGCTACTTGTGGGTTCCTGGTGTGCATGCTCGACATGCTGTATGGCAGGAATGAGGCAAGTGACACATTAAGCTGCATGGTGGAGTTAGACTTTGCTAATACAAAACAAAACAAAACAAAACAAAAAAAGGTTTCTGGACTACACGCTGCTTGGATAAAAGCATAGACCCACGATAGCTCCCAGAGCTGGTGGTAAACGTAGCCATGTTGGGAAGCTGAGGTGGGAGGAGCCAGCAGTCACAGCTGCTGCAGTTTAAGGCAATAGATTCACAATAAGACAGATTCAGATGTAATAGTTTACAATGTGTGTAAAAGATACGTAGGCTTGAAAGAGAGAAAAAAGATATATAGAGTTATAGAAACATAGTTTTAAAAAATAAAGTCTTTAAAGAGACAGTAAAGGTAGTATAAAAAATAAGCCATGTAAAAATGGATATTACACAGAGAATCTGCATTGTGTTGTCTTTGGGACTTTTAACTGCAGAAAAACATTTGATTGTAAAAGCTGTTGAGTTATGCCAATATGTATATTTTAAAGGTACCTTGACTTCAAAATTTGGATATAAGGATATGTTACTTTGTAAAGGAGACTCTGCTTTTGTTCCCACAGAAATCCAGAGGCTATGGATTTGTTCCAGGTTAAGATACATCAGGTTTGACCAGCCAAGACCCCCTGAAAGGTCTCCGATGACACCATGGCCCAGATGATCCAACATCCAGAATGGTTTCAAGGCAACTGGCTCAGACGTTACAGCTTCATGGACTATTCCATAATCCTAAAATTTTCTTTGTTTCCCCATAAGATACAGCGCCCCCCTCCAGCAGGAAGTAGTAAGAGAAGCTATGCCCAAATTCCCAAATTATATGTAATTTTACTTTGTTAAGGTTAAAACCTTCCTTTTTGAAAAAAAAAAGGGGAAGTGCTGTGGGATGTTCTGTATGGCAAATGTGTTGCTAATTAGTCAATAAATAAAGCACTGATTGGCCATTGGCTAGGCAGGAAGTGTAGGCGGGACAAGGAGGAGAATAAAGCTGGGAAGTGGAAGGCTGAGTCAGAGAGACACTGCCAGCTGCCACGATGAGAAACAACATGTGAAGATGCCGGTAAGCCACGAGCCATGTGGCAAGGTATAGATTAATGGAAATGGGTTAATTTAAGCTGTAAGAACAGTTAGCAAGAAGCCTGCCACGGCCATACAGTTTGTAAGCAAAATAAGCCTCTGTGTTTACTTGGTTGGGTTTGAAAGGCTGTGGGACTGGCAGGTGAGAGAGATTTGTCCTGACTGTGGGCCAGGCAGGAAAACTCTACCTACAGGGAAGTGCTGTGGATATTGCTCTGTATAAATAAAATGCTGATTGGCCAGTGGTACTTATATCTTAGTTCTCACCCCTCATCAAGGAAAGTTCTCTTTGCAACAGAAACAATTAAAGAAAACTGCAACAAATCAAAGTGTAAAGTTGTGGAGCCCAGTCCCAGTAGATACATCTACAGCCCAGTTTCCACACCTAAGGCTAAAGGAACATTGTGGAAAAGGGATCAGAGGGATTCCAAGTATTATCTTTTTACATTCACTAAGGCCCATCTACAGTAACTAGTTTCTCCAAGCCACGCCCACCTTAGGAGGTATAACTTCTGCTAGAATTACACCCTGCAAGTATTTATAAATCTTATTTTTGTATATCTAGTACTTAGTATAGTTCACTTGATTTTATCCTCACACCAAACTTGCAAACATGTTAGCAAAGTTTTTAACATGTCTGTGGATCAAAGGAAAAGATGGGGTAGCTTAATCCATCTGATCATTTCTGACACTTAACATTATATCTATGCTTAAAATACAAATACTGTACAGAAGATCCACTCATTTTCTCTGGGAATGTATAGTCTGCAAGGGGAAGCAGGCATACACACACACATCCCTAATCCTATAAAAGTTCTAGACCTGAGGATGGTAAAATTGCTTAGCAGGTATGCAAGAATAAAGACCCGAGTACAAACTCTGGAATCCACATAAAAACTGAAAGAGAGAGCCAGCTTCACAATGCTGTCATCTGACTTCCACACATATGTTATGACACTAGCACATGTGTACACATATAATTTTTTTAAATAAATAATAATAGTTCTGAGCAGAGTTACAATAGCAACAAGGACACTGGAGGAGGTATTACCTGAAAATAAGATGATAATATCAACTCTCAATTGTGCTTAACTCTTTAGACTTATATTTCATTATTCAGAAGAATCACTTGGTTTCTAAACTAAGTAACTGGTGCTTCAAATACTATTTTATTTAATTCTTAAATTTTACATTGATTGTATTTAGTTTCTCTTCTGGGACCATGAGGCAAAAGTAACAGAGCTCTTCTTCTCTGGTTAAATGGAAGATCCATTTCAGTTACTTTCTGTAACATTGTAGGGGGTACAGCATTGATAAATGTATTTTTCTCTCAAATTTGTAAACATGATACTGGTTATGTTCTGTATTGCTCAGTGTCTTCCTGTTTAGTTCGGAAATGAAAAAAAGTTGTGTGTGTGTGTGTGTGTGTGTGTGTGTGTGTGTGTGTGTGTGAGAGAGAGAGAGAGAGAGAGAGAGAGAGAGAGAGAGAGAGAGAGAGAGAGAGAACTTCACACAATAAACCTGATATTTCGAACATATTCATGAGGAAAACAATTTGTAAATAAGAAACTCATGTTGAGTACATGTGAGAGGCAGAGCTAATTCAAACGATGCTTCCTAAAGTTTAGATCAGGCCCTATGTTCTAGTAGACAGCTGGGCCTGCTATAGATATCTGTAAGCATCCATCTTCCTAAGTGTCTTTTGGTTCTAAGTTGTCTACAAATCATTTTACATAAATTCAATGATAACTTTGACCTTTTTGCTCTCTGTAAAGGACACCTGGGAAGAAAAAGAAATCAATAGGTATTTGGAGAACACAAATGACAGCCACACACAGAAAGAGTAAATGGCTGTCCGTTGTTTCAGCGTAAGCAAAGCCCTCACATCTGTGTGCTCTTACATGGGCTCCCATGCGTGACTATCAGCCTACTTCAGCAAGCACCAGCCTGGTGTCAGTGCTTGTTACTACATTATCTAATCAGGATTTCTGCTATGATGCATCTGGATGGGACATGGGAATTTATACTATGTGGTTTACTAGTGATGCTAAAACTATATGGTCACTGGCCACTCACACAAAAGCGTTCATTGTGACTCTCAATGTGATTACATGGAGCAAGTAATAAATGGTCCCCAGTTTTCCTAGTAGCATCTTCTTTATTACACTTGTGGATAAGACTGTTGATCATTTCAAAAGTAAAAGTTAAATCCAAACCAAAGCATATTCTCAAATAACAGCTTTTGGGTTAAATTATAGCTAATCTTAATCAGATACATCAGGATGTGAACCCTCATCTCCAAAACTGAACACATTTTGTCCTTCACTGATCCACTTGGATATTGTTGAGAAAAGATATTATTAGCACTCAAAATGCTGTTTTAGATAAAATCCATATGATAAGAAATAATTGTTAAATTATATAAATAAGCATTCAAAAACAAAGGAATTTTGTGGTTGGTGTGACTATCTATAAAAAAATAATTTTAAACACTGGGAATTCCAAGTTTCAGGTGATTAATTATTTGAAATTAAATTAGAAATGAAGCACATCCAAATTCAGTCTGAATAAGAAATCAAAGTTAGAATAGCTTGTTAAATCAATATATGAAGATAACAAAGCAAATAGAGCTTGTCCTTGCATGATGAACCATACAAGCAATGTTCCAAGGACCTCAGCCCCTTACTGATGAATTCTTCTCATAGGCCAGAATAGTGTGAACCTTCAGAAAGTCTCCACCTGTCAGACAAAAGATTTGCAACACTGGGAAGATTTCTTATGCATGCATTATATCTTTGATCTGGCAATATAAAAGCTACTATCATAAGTCATTTTCAACATGTTACATGCATGTGTGCACATGCTACATTAGTACTGTACATATTTTGATTTTCATAATCAATTTTATGAACTTGGATCTATTGTGATAGTCATATGTATTTTGTAGATAAATATCATGAAGAACTGATTAATTGAGTTTATGTAAGTAATAAATCTAGTGTTAAGTTCCAAGGAGAGAGACTCTGAAAATTACAGTATAACTGCATGTTGAAGTTAACATAAAAGAAGCCATCAAGTTTGAAATGAAGTGAATAAGTATAAGTAATACCATTGGAGGATGCAGTGAAGCCTGGGTATGCATGACTATGTCCTAAACTATGTTGGACACCATTGTTTTTATTTGTATTTAAATAATAGTAAGAAATAAAACCCAAGTAACATTTTGAGAAAACACTGAACAAAACTTATTTATTCACTCACAATATTATTTGATGCAAGAAGGATGTCTATTTTCAGTGTCCCATCAAATCTTTCTCTCCTAGACAATTCGCAATGATTAAACTTTTTACTTTATTTGAAGAATTGTCGCATGGAAAAAGGTGATAGCAGAACAGAAAGCAAATGCGGAGCTTTGCTGCCTCTGGTTTGAGTGTGCGTTCACAAGTGCTAGAGATTTCAGAGGCTCTTGTCTTTCCATTGTCTGTCTTCACTCCCTTTGTCTTCAAAGATCTTCTGCACAGTTTCACAGTTTGCAATCACCGGTAGCAGTTCTGCTTTTTAAAATTGTCTCACTTAAAATCTGTGAGTTTCCAACCCTCACAAAAGAAATGTTATTTTTTTTTTTGCATTTTCCCTTGCTTTATATGATTTTTTAAATTTTTTTTATAATTTCAGCTATAACTATTCTCTTCAGGATTTTACAGGAGCATGGCATGAACCAAAATGTGTATTTAGAAGTTAATATCCACATGGTTAAGTCGAGATGCTTCACCCCCATGTGAGAAATGTGAGATGACCATCATAAATTCAGTCTTTCCTTTGCTCTTTCTTCATCTCTCACCACCTCAAGCCCTGCAGAAAAAGTTAAACACTGTCCTCAGTTCTAAGGATAGGAATGTTTCTTTGAAATAATTATATCTATAAATATAGACATGTAAGTACAAACACATAAAATATACATAGATATAAATGTATAAATAATTCATATTTTTGAAATATATAAAGAATATATGTGCATATAAACACTTTTTGGGAGTGGTGAGATAGCTCAGCAGGAGGAAGTACTTGTTGCCAAGCACGATGCACTGGTTTTGATCCCCATGGTGGAAGAAGAGGACTATTTCCTGGGAGCTTTCCTCTCACCTCCACATGCACACAGGACATGTGTACACCTTCACTCATAAGCACAAGTACATGCACACATATCACAGGTGAAAAATATAATTTAATTAAATAAATCTTTTGAAATATTTGTACATGGCTTTGATCCTTTTTAAACAGTCAGTTGACTGCATTCAGTGTGTCTGTGTGGCCTCTCATTCTGTTAAGTGTGCTTGTGAAATAGTCAGGTAACAAGCTTTCTGTCAGGGTTCAGTTCTGCTGAATTATACACCATGATGCCAGGAACATTCTAGAGTGGGACTTTGTATGAGCACTGGGATGAATTGTTAAAACAAACTTACCAGGTCACAGAGTCTTTACAAACTTGTTTCTACAAGAAACTCTCTCAGTTTTCCATTAATAAGTTAGGAAGGAGTCATTTGTTCCAAAACACTAGGTGTTTTTGCTCACATCTCCTTTCATAAGCATTGTGCACATGGCTTTATGTGGACAAGGCATGTCCATTGAAACTACTCACTGTTGACAGAGAAAAGCAAACTAGCCATGTGTGATATTTGTCAACCTGAATGGTTACATCACTGTCTTTTAGGCAGAAGGAATTTCCTTAGTAAGTATTTATTCCTTCTTCTATATCACCTGGTACAGTAACAGGTACATAGTAAGGGAGCAATTGATGAATTAGATGCTTATCTGGAACCAGTGATACAGTAGCATTCCCTGAGTGGGGACTGGATGTGAACAGAGTCTTCTCACAATCACTGCATCTTTCTATTCCTAAGTCTGTGGGACAAGAGATCATTTCTAAAACAGTGGATTTCCAACCTGTTCGATCTCCAAGGTAACTGATATCTCTCTCTCTTGAGTCCACCTGCATTTATAGTTGCATCTCATGACTCTCAAAGCAATATTGTAAGTTCAGTTGCTGTGGATATTGTTCTGTATAAATAAAACCCTGATTGGCCATTTACCAGGCAGGAAGTATAGGCAGGACAAGGAGAGAGGAGAATTGTGGGAAGTGGAAGACTGAGTGAGGGAGAGACTGCCAGCCGCCACCATAACAAGCAGCATGTGAAGATCCTGGTAAGCCACGAGCCACGTGGCAAGGTATAGATTTATAGAAATGGATTAATTTAAAATATAAGAACAGTTAGCAAGAAGCCTGCCACAGCCATACAGTTTATAAGCAATATAAGTCTCTGTGTTTACTTGGTTGGGTCTGAACTGCTGTGGGACTGGCGGGTGAGAGAGATTTGTCCTGACTGTGGGCCAGGCAGGAAAACTCTAGCTACAAATGGTGCCCAACGTGGGGCAAGAGTTTCCACCTAAAACCTGAGAAAAGATTCTAAAACGGAGCTAAAAACAGCTTCCTAATTGTTCACAAATGAGCGGCAGCCTGCTGGTTTGAGCTACTGGTGGGTTCCTAACATGCGCGCTTGAACTGCAGTATGGCGGGAATGAGGCCTCTGCAAGTGACATATTAAGCTGCTTGGTGGATTTAGCCTTTACTAGTACAAAACAAAAAAAGAGGTTTCTGGGCTACATGCTGCTTGGATAAAAGCATAGACCCACTATAGCTCCCAGAGCTGGCCGTAAACGTACCAACGCCATGTTGGGAAGCTGAGGTAGGCGGAGCCAGCAGCCATAGCGCCATTTCAGTCTTACAAATGTGGCAGTTTAAAGCAATAGATTAACAATAAGACAGATTCAGATGTAATAGTTTACAATGAGTGTAAAATATACGTAGACTTGAAAGAGACAAAAAAGGTGATACATACAGTTATAGAAACAAATACATAGTTTTAAAAAATAAAGTCTTTAAAGAGACAGTAAAATTAATATAAAAAATAAGTCACGTGAAGATGAATATTACACAGAGAATCTGGATTGTGTTGTCTTTAGGATTTTTAACTGCAGAAAAACATTTGAGTGTAAAAGCTGTTGAGTTATGCCAAAATGTATATTTTAAAGGTACCTTGACTTCAAAATTTGGATATAAGGATATGTTGCTTTGGAAAGGAGACTCTGCTTTTGTTCCCACAGAAATCAAAAGGCTATGGATTTATTCCAGATTAAGATACATCAGGTTTGACCAGCCAAGACCCCCTGAAAGGTCTCCGATGACACCATGGCCCAGATGATCCAACATCCAGAATGGTTTCAAGGCAACTGTCTCAGACAATACAGCCTTATGGATTGCTCCATAATCCTAAAATTTTCTTTGTGTCCCCATAAGGTACAGGGCCCCCCTCCAGCAGGAAGTAGTAAGAGAAGCTACGCCCAAATTCCCAAATTATATGTAATTTTACTATGTTAAGGTTCCTTTTTGAAAAACCTTCCTTTTTGAAAAAGAAAAGAAAGGGGGAAGTGCTGTGGATATCATTCTGTATAAATAAAACACTGATTGGCCAGTGGCCAGGCAGGAAGTATAGGTGGGACAAGGAGAGAGGAGAATTCTGGGAAGTGGAAAGCTGAGTGGGGGAGATGCTGCCAGCTGCCACCATAACAAGCAGCATGTGAAGATGCCAGTAAGCCACAAGCCATGTGGCAAGGTATAGATTTATAGAAATGGGTTAATTTAAGATATAAGAACAGTTAACAAGAAGCCTGCCACAACCACATAGTTTGTAAGCAATATAAGTCTCTGTGTTTACTTGGTTGGGTCTGAGCAGCTGTGGGACTGACAGGTGAGAGAGAATTGTCCTGACTGTGGGCCAGGCAGGAAAACTCCAGCTACATTCAGTTGTGTCATGTCATTCTCCTCACACTCTCCAGTACCTTCCCTTCATATTTGTGTAGGAAGCTATCTGAGTCAGGGAAGGTTGCTGTAACAAATAGCATAGGCTGTACATTTATTTTTCAGTAAACATATATTTCTCATAGTGCTGAAACCAGTAAGTCCTGGGCCAAGGCTTTAACTAGCACAGCCCCTACTGAAGGTTTTCTTGCTGGCTTGCAGGTGGCCACCTACATGCCCTGTCCTTATACTGTTGCAAGTCTTTTTCATCCCAGAATGTCAATGCTATTTTACAACTCCTATTATGTCCTAACTATTTGCCAATGCATGCACCTCCTCACAAATACCACTAAACAATACAAAGGGGTTTTTTTTGTTTTTTTTTGTTTGTTTGTTTTTTTGGTTTTTCGAGACAGTGTTTCTCTGTGTAGCTTTGCGCCTTTCCTGGAACTCGCTTTGGAGACCAGGCTGGCCTCGAACTCACAGAGATCTGCCTGGCTCTGCTTCCCGAGTGCTGGGATTAAAGGCATGCGCCACCACCGCCCGGCCCACAAAGGGGTTTTTGTTCAACAACTTTGGAACAAAAATAATGAGTTCACAGGAAGGTAGCTGCATAGTGTAACTTCTGAGGTACCCTTTTTTCATTGTATGTTGTTCATCTTGGTTCAGCCTTTCATGGTTCTTACTGTTGCTTAAACATGGTCAACCTTTTCCTTTTGCACATTTGGTGTGTGTCCATCCTGTACCAGGAAATGTGATCATGTGGATACTCTCATTCAATTCCTTCTCTGCTCCCAAGTCACTTCCTTATTTCTCTATTATCTTGTCACTTCATGAGGCCTCAATACCATGAAGCTACTTTTGTCAGTTTGTTTTATCTTTTGTGCAAACTGAATATAAGCTTGTTCAGTGTGCAGTACGTGTTTGTTTTTTTCGTGGGCCCCAGCACCTCCAGGCTAGAATGTTTAATTGTTTGGTAAGTACTTGTTAGAGGAGATAATGAATATTTATTATTACATATATTATAACATCAACATTTTATTGTGCTATAGTTGTCTTGCATATTTGCAAAATAATATTAATTCAATGATATAGAAAATGAAATCAAGAAGTTAAAAACATCGCTCATGGCTACACTAAAAATTAATACTAGTCATGATAATTAGCAAGTTTGAGCTTCACACCAGGGTCTTTTCTTTTCAAAAACTCAACTATTTTCCTTTGTATCATGCTGAGATATGAATGGAATGAGAATAATTTAACAATTTTCTAACAATTTTACAATCAAAATTGATGTTAGCTTATGGTCTGCATTTGTCTTTGGAATAAAGAAGTAATCCTCTGGCTAAAACTCTTTAAACTTACACGGTACTTTATAGTAAAAGATTTTTTTCTGTTTGTTTAATTCAGGGGCTAAACATTTCTTTGTAACTCAGTCTGATTTCCTGCTGCATTGAGGTACTACTACCTTACTACCGTGAAACTATTATACTTTGAGTTTCCAGGTAGCCTTGACCTTGACATTTGACCTGCAGCAATGCAGAAGACTTGGTGTTTGAAGACACATGTTTAGAAGCTTGTTTGTTGTTTCTTCTGTAAATGCCTATACTGAATGGGTCAGTCAACTTCTGTAGTGTTAGAGTTCACTGGAAATAGCTCTGAAGTGAGGTTGAGAGTTCATGACCAGAAATTGGAAATAAGTTGCTATTATACTACATGCTGACTAGATTGTGCTTTCCTCTGTGGATCTCACAAACTCCAGAAGAACATTCTCTCTCTCTCTCTCTCTCTCTCTCTCTCTCTCTCTCTCTCTCTCTCTCTCTCTCTTCTCTCTCTCTCCTAGAGATAACTACTAAATCCTAGCTTAGTGCTGAACCCAGTTTCTAAGTTCTTTATTTTCTCATTGATTGACTGAAAATGGTTTAAGAGAAGAGAGGGAGATGACTCCGTGGGTGAAGATGCTCCTTGCTAGCATGAGGACCTGAGTTTAGATCTCCAGATCCTGGGTAAAGCCAGATACAGTAGTGTGCACCTGTGATCCCAGCACATCTACAGTGAACTGAGAGGTGAAGACAGAAGACTCCCTAGAACTCCTGTGTCAGTTAGCCCACGCAGTACACAACCACAGATCCTTGTCTAAACAAGGTGGGAGGGAAGGACCAGTACACACACACACACCAGATTCAAGGAAAAGATGTTTTTCTCTCCTTAGATGATGATGTCATTAGTGAGTGACCTGTGGTGTTCTACCTTTGACTTATTATGAGAGCAGTTAAGGATTGTTTTTGATCCAACATGTGTTTGTAAGTATGTGCATGATGTCAAATGTGTCTTGATTTCAAATTCAAAACAGTTGTTATAGGTCATTATTAATACATGCCAAGCATTTTAAGCTGCTCTTAGAATTACCTAGTGATGGAAAAAGGTGAAACCATTACTTCTTATTGCAATGACGGACTACTTTGCAAGATCATTTAACAACTGTTTGAGCTGACAGTGTTAGGGGTACAGTCCATCATGGCTGGGAAAGCGTGGCAGCTGGGAAGAAGCAGGTAGTTACGTATGTGTGTGTGTTTGTGTGTGTGTGTGTGTGTGTGTGTGTGTGTGTGTGTGTGTGTTTGTGTGTGTATGTATGTGATGAGGACAGGTGAAGCCTGAGTGCTGTGCTCACAGACTTTCTTTATATGTAACAGGGGACCATATATCCACATATCCACACTGCCAAGGTGAGTATTCCTTAATCAGTTAAAACTTCCTGGAAACATTCTTAAAATATGTCAGATGTGTCCAGAGCTTTGTTTCCATGGTGATCTAAACCCTTGTGAAGTTGACAGTGAAGGTTAACAATTACAAGAGGAAAGAAAAATTGAGTTATCCATGCAAGATTCAAACCACAGCCTCATTTTCATTTGCATTCATGCTGAAACTAATGAAAACCAAAATCTCTGGTAGTGTTTTCTAGTAAATGTAAAAAAAAGGCAGAACTCTTCTATAGTTCTAGATTTGGGGGTCTAACTTTCTGTGAAATTTTAATATCTATCAATAAATTCATATAATTAATATTTATCTAGAGGAATTTTAAGCTTGGGGCTCAAAGATGAGAGCTCAGTTTGACAATGATGGAATACAAAATTTTATTTTGAATTGCTATTAAAACTGTATTTCCTCAAAGTGTTTCTGTATCTTTTCACTGAGATTAGCTTCTCAATTGATTCCATAACCTCTAGGGTAGGGGCTGAGCATTGGACAAGCAAAGTGAACAGCTCAATTACTGCTCTGTTAATTCAGATTCAATTTGACATTAATCCTCAACTGAATTTTTTCTTTCAGTTTGAGATTTGATTAACCATTTTTTTTCTTTTCATGTTCTGTGTCACCATATTCATTTTTTACTCTTCACAAAACACATTCAGAAAAGTTAGTGTGAGCTGAGGTTGTCTCTAGGAAGCCAACCCCTGATTCTGTGTGTGTGTGTGTGTGTGTGTGTGTGTGTGTGTGTGTGTATAATATTTAGCTTTCAGTACATTAAATACTCAACAAAGGGAACAGAGAAGAGTTTTATAAGAAGTAAAAGTACCAACTAAACATTGTGGAACACACCTTTAATCCTGGCACTCAGGAGACAGAGCAAGTGGACTTCTGTGAGCTCCAGACAAGCAGGCTTATATAGTAAGAAATTTTCTTAAATATATACATTTATATATACATTATTTTCATGGATAGAGGGTAATATTTGAACATTTATGCAGCTCTAATCATTAGGAAGAGCCATGATTAAAAACTTTCTAAAAATAATTATTTATTTTTATTTCATGTGTCTGAATGCTTTGCTTACACCTACGCACATATTTGATGTGTGTGCCTGGTACCCACAGAGACCAGAAGAAAGTATCAGATCCCTTGAAACTGGAGTAACAAATATGGGTGCTGGAAACAGAACTCAAGTCCTCTACAATAGAATAATGTGCTTTCAGACACTGATCTGTCTGTTTATTTTAAAATTTTAAAAATAGTCTCATCTATTCAGAGTTGAGGTATTAATTAGTGGTGAAATATCAAGGGTCAGAAGAATGAACTATGGAAGCAAAAGTAATTTACAGACACAGCCAATGATGACTGACTGTAAAATAGCTGGCCTGCAACTGCATACTATCCATTAATCTATCTATCATTTGTGCATCCAATCATCTACTCATTCACTCAAAAGTGTCTTATTAAACACAATTAATTAAGGAATTTTTTTTAAAGTCTCAACACATAAGTTGGGGGCCAACCTGGTCTTTGGAGTGAAGTTCTTTTAGTCAAACAAGCCCTTGCCTCAAAACAACACAGTAACTTGTGAGACAGGGACTGTATTTTAATGTTCTATGAATAGCTCTTCTAAGAAGACACTATGAGTTCCTGAAGCTCAGCTCTGTAACAACTCAATTGATGTTCTGCAGTAGACAAACAAGACCCTCGAAGGAGCCTGGAACTCTGTAGGAGTATATAGTAAGCACAGTTACTCTAGATGGCTAATATAAGGTTATTCTGTCATTGATTACACAGGTTTTGTATCCATTAGAGTCTATTTTCTTTAATGAAAAGCAGACTTGCTGTTCTGTGAACTTGGAAAACCTCAAGAAACACCTGCTTGGGAATCATTATCTTTCTTTCTGAATGACACTGCAAAGCACTGTGATTGTCTATGAAAATTAGTAACATGTGATTCCTATTCCAGACCAAAGTCTACTAGGGAAATACATGTAAGGAATTACTGAATTGAGTGTGATAGATTCAATTTCAGAAGCCTGAGAGATCAAAGTTCTTTGAACAGATGGAAGAACTTATAGAAGAGAGTTTCAAATACATTTCTCTGTTCATTCTATTCTACTTTTAATCTGCAATTAATTTGATGGGGTAAGATTGTATTGTGGCATTTATTCAATAAAAATTGATTGACTGTCTACCATTATAGAAACCCTGTTTTAATCAGCAGGACCATAACAAGAAAAGACAGACTGCAGCCTAAAATACTAGTACTGCAGTGAGCTCAAAAAAGAAATAAATCAATTCACAATGATCTATATCATTTTAAAATAATACATTTAAACTATAATGTATTTATAGTTAAGAAAGTATTTGAGACCTCACATGTGTTACAGGGTCTGCATGTAGGAAAATCATGAAATAAACACAAGCATGCTTGCATTGTGCCTCAGCTTATGTTTTAATCAAATGAAGCAATGAATAGCCAGGAACATGGACCACAGAATTTCCCATTACATGATGATGAAAATATTTGAAAATATCATAGAAGCATTCATGAGTTGCTAAGGAATCAGTGACACTAATTGGTTAGAACTATCCTCATTGACTCAATTT
Organism: Peromyscus californicus insignis; assembly: GCF_007827085.1. Classification (NCBI taxonomy): domain Eukaryota; kingdom Metazoa; phylum Chordata; class Mammalia; order Rodentia; family Cricetidae; genus Peromyscus; species Peromyscus californicus. The sequence continues at coordinate 133,473,773 of NW_026294617.1, read as the reverse complement.
CCTCACATCTAGTGGTGATATGGGAAGGGAATGATAAAGTCCTGGGCTTTCATGGAAAGTAGAGAAGTGTCTGTGAGATTTCTAAAGCCATGATATGCTGGAAGCAGCACATGCCTTGCTTTCCCCAAGGATCTGCTTACCAATGAAGTCCATGGGGCAACTGAGGATACATATAGAGGAAGTGGTATGAACAGGCACCGAATTATGGACACAGCATGGGTCTGTGAAAGTGGCCCAGATCAGACATTCCCCATCATGAAATCATGACACATAGGATTCTTTTGACAGCATGCAATTTCAGGAGAAAATAAGTATGAGTTTTAATTGACTGACTGTACAAAGAAGACTGAGTACCTGAAGTTTTTGATATAACATGTAGCTGACAATGATCACTTATTGTTACTGAATGAAATGAAATCAAACATACATTGACGCCAATGTTCTCAGGTTTCAACTAAAGTACCTGCATAGGTCAAGTTTTTTCTAATTATTAAATATGAGTCTGGGCAAGATGAATACAATTATGAGGAAATGTATTAAGGATTACAGGGTAAAATAATAAGTTATAGATAAAAAGGGAATGCTATCGTATAGTACTATTTGGAAGTACCTTCAGTGTAGCTGGAGAGTTTTCTCTCAAGGCCCTGCCAAGCCCCGGCAGTCTGACAGCCCATTTATAAAATAAACACACAGACACTTATATTACTTTTAAACTGTGTGACTGTGGCAGGCTTCTTGTTATCTACTTCTTCTATCTTAAATTAACCCATTTCTATTAATCTATAATTTGCCACATGGCTTGTGGCTTACCAGTACCTTACAACTTGCTTGTCATGGCGGCGGCTGGCAGGTCTCTCTGCCTCTGCCTTTCACTTCCTCCAATTCTCTTCTCTTTGTCCCGCCTACACTTTCTGTCTGGCTACTGGCCAATCAGTGTTTTATTTATCACCCAATCAAGCAACACATGTAACATACAGAACATCCCACAGCACTTCAGAGATGAGATATTCATCAAATCTGAGTACATCCATGTAGTTCATACAAGACTGAAGTATTTGTGGCATGTGGAAACTAATAAATGCCAAACTATTAGAAAGAAACTAAAATTTTATTGTGTGGGTCAACAAAGAGATTGTTGTGATTTTGGTTAGTATTTCTCTTGTAATTAAAGTCACTTTTCTCTTTGGTCAGCTTTGTTCATGATCATATTCTCATCTCTGAAGGGCCCTTTAGTCTTTTGTTCCTTCGGATTCTTTTCGATACTAAAATTGCTTTATTATATCTCTGATTCTTTTTTCCTTATAGGAGATGCATTTTTGAAGAGTTTTTTGCTGTCTTTAAAGAGGGTTCAGAAGGTACCAGGTCACATTGATAGGAAAACTTCTTTGCCTAAGTCGATGATGGGAGTGTATGAGTCATTTTGCATCTGTACACTGAACTGTCAAAAAGTGAAAGGGTTTGCTTTGGTTCCAAGTTTCACAGGGCTCAGCTCATTTTTCCCTGGATCCACCACTCTAGGCTGCAGTGAAATGCAGTGTTACAATTTTAGATCATGACAGAGGAGGCTACTCTCCTGATATACATCAGGAAGCATAGTGAGGAGAGAGCCAAGGAGAGGTTACTCCCTTACACGACCTACCTCCACCTCCATCTCAGGTCAGAAATCTTTTAATAACGTCATCAAACTGAAGATGCATCAGTGAATTCACGCCGGTTCCATCAGAGCCCTTAGGACTACAAAACCTCTCAAAAGTGACACCAGAAGGAACCAAGTCTTCAACTCGTCAACACTGAAGACTTAGGGGAGACATCATATTCCAATGACACCCAATTCACTAGCTATAAATGAAAGATTATCTTGTCTTATTCTGCTTATATATATTTAAAATTTCCATTATGGCCAATATTTGATCTACATTTAAATCTAGACCAGACAATTGCCCTTACCTCAATGCAAATAAACAGCATAAAAATACCATGGCTCATGTGTCTGTTTTTACTGTTTATTTGACTATACAAACTAAGAAGTCAAGAGCATGTAAAACTTGTGCCTGCACCTTATACACTTTAAAGACAAATATTTTTATCTAGATCACTAATATTATCATATGTATTTCTACAGAATTTTTATTACAAAAATATAATAAAACCCTAAGAAAACTAACAATTGATAAAATATTTCTTGTGCTTTTATAGAAAAAATAGAACTATATGAATTATGTATCTGCCTGGATTTAAAATTTACACACCATATGTTCTTATCACTTTGAACATTTATGTTTAATTATGAACTGAACACATCAAAGTTGAGGACTGAACACTATGTATAATTTCTGGCCAACTTTTTGTTTTTATTTTAAGTTTCTCATTGAATGGCGTTTCATCTCTCTGTATTGCATTTGAATGAGGGATTAGCCATTCACAAGTTTATCTTTGATTTTTAGGAGAGAGACGGGAAGAAAATATACCCACACTACAGCTGTGTGAGACAGATTTTCACCCATTTAAAAAGAAGATAAGATTTAAAAGGATCAATTCCTTGCCCCCAAACACAATAAGTTCAGAACTTAAACCACTATTACATTTGTAACATTTTCTAGTACTTTAGTGTTATCTATATTAGCAAAATGCATTATCTGAAGATAGGTTTCAATACATATTTCACCTAAAAATTAGTTTATAAAACATACCTGGCAAGCAAAGGCAAAAGCTGGAACTCTACTTGAGTACAACCTGTTCTCTGTCAACAGGTATGGACTTCCTACGGAGCAAATTGTCTAGAGCAGGAAAACAACCTTTCCTGTGTTTCAGAATTCTCTCCTCCTGGGTAGTGGATGGTCTCATTCATGCTGCCTTAAAATAACCATGTGTGCATTAGGTGCACACATTGATACCTTGTTCGTGATTGCTAATGAATGAATAAGTGATTTTAGGGAGTGAAAGGAAAAGATTCACTTTGTGCAGAGGAGAGATTAGTGACAAAGTTACTTGTTTTAGAAAAAAAATTTACAAAAGATGCAGATAATTCCTGACAAAATCTTAACTAGCATCGCTAATTGCAGCATGAACATTCCATAAAAATCAAAGGGTAGAAATTAGCAAGCAAGAGGAAGTGAGAGCATCTCCTCTCTGTCCCCAGACATTCTTCCTGTGTTCTCCAGGATTCAGGACCATCCTGTCCTCCACTACCTATGCCTGTCATGTTGCTATAGAGCCGAGGCTCCAGGGTTGCCTGGCTTGACTTCCTGCCCCACTGACCTCCTTGTAAGTCTCTATTCAGAGACAGCACTTCAGTGACAAGATGGTGTGAACGGCATGGTTTCAGGCTACATTGCCACACCATTCTCTGCTTGATCTCTGTGTTTTGCCAGTAGTGACATCCAACTTTATGACTTGTAGGTCATCATATGAGATATTAGGAAGTAGAAATTTCCAAGTTTCTACTGAAATTTTGAAAGAAAAAATATGCAATGTTTCCATGAGGTTTTGTTTATTAATTAATGCAAGCATGGATAGATAAATATGCCAATGACTCTGTCATTGAAGGCCCAGATCCTATAGAAACAGGTGATTTGAAGATTCAACACAGATAGTATACATCCTGATAAATTATGTCTAGAGAGAGAGAGTAGATGGTATGGATAAGAGACTACACAGAGACACTACAAGTGTTAATATTGATATAACAGATAATATAGGTTAGATGGTAAAAATATATAAATATAAAAGATTATAGATGGAAGATATAGAGCTATACTTAGAGATGCAGACACATGATGGAGACAGAGAGAGATACAGTGAGAAGTAGCACTACATAGAGAATTGGCAGCTAACACAATGGTGGATAAAATTTCTGAGTGTTTAGGAATGGTGGTATAAGCATACCCATATACAAACATGAATACAAATAAGTAAATTTATTGGTAATAATAAAACAATGTTCAAACTACTGTAAGTTACCTTTTCAGTCCACTTAAAATATCTTTGAAATAGACATTGGATATTTACAAATAAAGTTAACACAGAAATTGAGCTAAAGGAATCTAATTGAGCTAATGATATCAGGACCTGATAGTGCTCTACATGTTGGGCTTGGTATTTAGTACACACTATCACAGGTAATATGTACATAAAAACAGGGCTAAAAATTTGGTGTTAATTAAGGGGAGAAATTGAACCTTTAAAAATTAGATAACTTGACTAGTTATATTTTTGGAGCTAATGTTCAAGGCTCTGAACTTTATGCTTGTAGAGTTTGCACCTCTTGTACATCAAGTTTCACATTTATTTCAGTGTGTTAAAAATGACATTCTTTGAAAGGCTTAAATAAAAATGAAGGCACACTACGATTTGAACTCATTATTAAATGATTCTTTGCATGGTTACTACATTTTAGGGACATTTAAAAATTAACGATGTTTTATTCAATTTTATCTTACAGAGATTTGCAAGCAATGAGAATTAGAACCCACCTCTTTTTAAGTATCAATAGCTGAGAATAGCTGATAAAACAATGAAGACAACCTTCTTCAGCTCACCATCCTCTTGTTTTTGAAAATTCATCTAGTGTAGTGTTAGAAGTGATTTCATCTAATTAACATGGGTTTTTTTATGTTTGCAGGTATTTCATTCATCTTCTATCATAGCTGGCCGGCTGGTGTCTCTCCTAGACATGCCTCCTTTGCATGTTACAGGATGCTAGTGGCCTTGTGCATTTAATCTATCTGATACAGTATGTTTCTTCTCGATTTTCTCACTTAATATAGTTCAACTAAATTCTAGCTCATGTGAGTGAAACCATTTTTGGCTTACAAGATCTTTGCATAGATACTAGTAGAAAAGACAAATGAGACTATGAAAAGAAATAAAGCAAACTCATTTGCAATGCCAAGTCAATAGCTTGCTGTTTTGTTACATAATATGGAAGTGGAACCGTTTTGACTGAATAACTCATCTCAAAAGGAACATTCAACTTGTTTATAGAACACACAGGGAAGAATAATTAAAAGATAAAAGGTTAATGAAATCTGGCTGCCAAGGAAATAGAACGTTTCTCTCCTTGAAAAAGAAGGAAAGACAAAAAGTTACTCTTGTCCAATTGTCCTTCTATTTTTTTAATTAATGAGTTGTGGAAATAAGTCAGGAAACTCTAGAATTCAGGAAATCAAAAATACAATCAGGAGTACATATGGTCATGCTGCTGAATGGCAATACATCTGTTATCAAAAAAAAATTTTGGTCTTTAGGGTCTTTACTCATTCACATACAATAAAACAAATTGTAACTGAGACAAAACCTGCCTCTGAAGTAGAAGCCTTCGGAAACCCCTGAAGTTTGGTGCATCTACACTCACACATGCACATGCATACATGAATGCATATGTACAAATGCACACATGTACAGAAACACACTTATGCTCACACTTGCACTTACACACAAACACTTCCCTAGAGATGCTATATTAAACTCTATTGAAGGCTATGTCTGAGTGAGCTTTAGCCTCATTGTGGTCTTTGCTGCAGGTAAAGGTCACTGAGTTGGTTACAAGAACAGAATTTTTAGGGTTTCTAGACAATGTAGCATCAGCAACAGTGAAAGGAAAACCTAAACATACCAGAGAGTTCCAATATTCAAAGTTCAATGATGTAACTTCAAAGAGGCAGCTGTGAGTTCCAGAGAGGCACCAAAAGGTAAGCATCACAGATACCAGAGCTCTAAGCAATAATACCAAGAGGCAGATGAAGAGTCCCAAACAGCTAGCGAGGACAGATCTGCAAGAAGCTAAGGATGCAAGACTCCCCATTCCCTTAGCTAAAATCTTCCTCTGATGGTTGTTGACACTCTAAGCCATGGGCAGCAAGACTCTGACTTTGTGGTAATTGGAATGTAATTGGCCACCATAATCTCAAAGTAAGGGGTACTATTAGGAGGTGTGACTTTGTTGGAATGGGTATGGCTTTGTTGGAGGAAGTATGTCACTGTGGATATGGGTTTTGAGGTTTCCTATGCTCTCAAGATACCACCCAGTGTGTTTCAGTGACTTCCTGTTGCCTGAAAGATGTTGGGCTCTCAGCTACCTTTGTACAACAATGTCTGCCTGCACACTGCCATGCTCCATCATGGTGACAATAGACTGAACCTCTAAAACTATAAGTGAGCCACCCTAATTAAATGTTTCCTTTATAAGCATCGCTGTGGTTATGATGTCTCTTCACAGCAATAGAAACACCAACTAAGACAGAAATTGGTTCCAGGGACTTGGGTATTGTGATAAATCAGACAATGTTTTTGTTTGGAGTAATATGAACTTTGGGAAATTGGGTTAGGAAAGTGGGCCAATGCTTTAAGCATTGACCAATTGCTTGTACTAGTAGGAACATGGAAGACAGTGGTACTGAGTGTGATTTGATAAACTGTGGGGCCTATATCAAGAGGTTTTAGAGGAGAATTTTAGAATGTTGCCTAGAGATCATTCTTGTGATATTTTGGTGAAGGAAGTGGCTGTATTTAGCTCTTGTCTGAAGAGTCTGCCTGAGGCAAAAAAAAAAAAAAAAAAAAAAAAGAGTTTTGGATTAAGTCCTTTGGCAGAAGAAATCTCAAAACAGCCTAGTATAGAGTCTGTTGTGTGGTTATTAGTAGTAACTCTAACAAATATTTATAATGAAGAAGGAACTAGCTGAGCAGGGTAAATTACAAAATGTCAAATTTAAGGAGGAGAAAAGAAACATCAAAAAGTGGAATGGAACTAAGTCCTGTGCTAAAGAAGATAAATGGATTAAGAAATGGAATATGAGGAGTGGTGACCTCATAGCAAGTTCCTGTCCAGCTAAGTTTCCAACTTGTGAAAAGGAATTAAAGAAAAGCTCAGATCCAGGGGTGCTGGGCCACACCTTTAATCCCAACACTAGGAAGTCAGAGGCTGACAGATCTCTGAGTTTGAGACTAGCCTTGTCTAAAGATCCAGTTTCAAGACAGCCAAGCTCAGGCAGTGAAGGACAGAAACTTGGGAATATATAATTGAATGAGGGGCCATGTTCCAGCCCCAGGAAGCAGCAGAACTTGGCAGCTTTGTCCACTTGGCTCTGGCTTTAAAGTTAAGGGTAGAAGAAATGGGTTATGGAATTTGCCTCCAAGGCAAAGGAAAGCCACTGAGTCCAGGCATATGTCAGGGATGTCCCTAAATGAAGGCTTAGAGAAGCCATTTTGTGAAGCTGTGAAGTTGAAGCCTGAATTTCCTTGGAGACTCCAAGATATTAGAGATGCCAGAGTCATGGGATACCTCCTGAGGAGAGCTGCTAACAGGGAGTAGAACCAGCCCAAAAGAAAGAAGTGTGTTGCAATCAACAAAGCTAAACTGAGTTGGAGACCTGAAGCGTGTTTTGATATCAGACATTGGAGTTTGCCCAGTTGGTTTTCTAGGTTTGTCCAGTGTTTCCTCACTATGCTCCCTTCCCTACAATTTGGAATGGTAATGTATATCCTGTGCCAGTATATGTTGAAAGTATGTGATCTGTTTGTTTTTTTTCTTTTCTTTTTTTTTTTTATTTTATAGGGATTACAGTTAAGAGATTGTATGAGTCTCAGAAGAGACTTTGAACTTCAGACTTTTATAATGGACTGACTTTTAAACATTCTTGAGACTGTGAGAGATTATGGGGACTATTGAAGTTGGACTAAATTTATTTTTTATTATGATATTATTACAAGTTTTTGTGGGCTGGGGCTCAGAATGTGGTAGTTTGGATGTAATTGGTCCCCATAATCTCATAGAGGGTGGCACTATGAGGAGGCATGGCTTGTTGGAGTGAGTACAGCCTTGTTGGAGGAAGTATGTCATTGTGGGGGTGAGCTTTAAGGTTTTCTGTGGCCTGGACACTGCCTAGTATCTCAGTCGATTTCCTGTTGTCTGCAGGACGTAGAACTCTCAGCTACTCTTCCAGCACCACATCTGTCTTCATGTCGCCATGCTCCCTGCCATGATGATAATGGACTGAACTTCTGAGACTATAAGCTGCTGCCTCACTTAAATATTTTCCTCAATAAGAGTTTCTTAATAAGGTCATAGTGTCTCTTCACAGCAATAGAAACACTAACTGACAGCCTTGAACTTGCACCACGGTAAGTTCCAATTTCAAAAGCTTACAGCTGCAAGTCATTGGTTCTCACGACATAGAGATAAGATGTTCTGTGCTTGGAAAGCCCGGTGTGTGAGCTTCTGGAATGTACAGCCCTCAACAGGAAAGGAGCTTTTTCCAGTTTACTTCCTATTTACTATGATAAAACCTTCTCACCCAAAGTCATGCTGCTTCCGTGCTCACTCGATCACTGCTTACTTACTCTCTGCCTTGATTTTCTTTCTAGCTGTTGTATCCACCCCAGGTCCACATGAATGAGGAATCACTTGCTTATATATTATTTCAATTATTTGCTTGAATATTTTACTTTCCTATCTAAAAGATAATTGTTTAATTGAGGTGAAATCCTGAAAATGTTTATTGCCACACTGGTCCTTATTAAAAGTTAATAACTATGTACTGCATGTCAGAAATACACTCCCTACAAAACTGTGCCCATCAGACAAGCTTTCAATATCATCATCAAAAGAGAAGAGTTGAGACTTTTGACTTCATTGTTTTTAAGACACGTTCACTCAGTCCTGTTAAGCTTCCACTCAGGTGTGCCAGTTGCAGTTTACTAGGAATAGAACTGAATGGAAAGGTCACAGTAAGCACACTTCACTCCCAGGAGCTGATGTCAGATAGAATCCTTCAGTAAATAGAAACACAGATCCTTCAAGAAATGCCTAGTTCTGTGGCTGAGACAGAAAATGTGCATGATGAATTGAGAACATTTCAGAATGCCAGAAATTAAGAGTCTGTGCAAGGCAAACATATGTACCACTGATGTAAGAGGTCGAATTGAGATTTTGGATTTGCAAGCGCTAAGGGACAGACCTCTGAGGGGAAGAGAGGATGCAATATGAGTGAGAAAATGAAGTACTGGATTATAAGCAAAATGTCTCTTAACTAAACGGTAGTATAGTAAATATCTCTGAATCCACATTGCTATAAATAAACTATCTAGCTTATAAAATTGAGCAAAGAAGCAATTTTTATATTCAGAAGAATTCCAAAGAATATCATGCATTTGTTATACTAAGCCTGAGGATGTAAGGGTGTAACTCCTAACTGACTGAGTGTAGTGTGATTGTAACAAGTCTCTTTCAAAGAGGAGACGGAGGGATATGACTATATTTAAAGGTCAGAAACATGAACCACAATATGTACAACAGTTGATCAAGTTCATCATACACATACACACACACACACACACACACACACACACACACACACACACACACACAGTGTCACCTAGATATGTAAATACTTGGGCTATGAAATGGTTAAATGATGCTTTGCATCTCGAATATGATACTCAAAAAACTCATAACCCCAAACTGATAACAAAATGTATTTGGTAGATCAGTGCAAATATTTGATATTTCAGCGACATACTCAAAAGGTCAAATTTATCAACAACAAGGGTAAAGAAAGTTGCCAGAGTTTGGAAGAGGATATGAAGGCATGACAATTAAATGAAGTATGCTCTCTTCCAGTTGGATTCTAGAACAAAAGACTATTCAGGCAAGCAAAACTCCAGAATTTTTAATGGAGCAAAAGTGCAATCTTAGTTCATTTTCATCACAAATGCACCACATTGGTAAAAAGATGTCAATAACAAGTACAGTGTACATGTACTCTGTTCACTCATTTCCAAATTTCAGTGTAAATCAGAAACATTCAGGAAACAGAATCTTTCCAGTTCAAAAGAGTGGACAAGTCCCTATTTCCATTTCTTTTCCTGGGCCCCTAAAACACTAGAACACTGTTTTTTGTTTGTTTGTTTTTCTCTTTCCTTATACTGTAAGTATACAGTATACAAACAAGACTACAAACCTTGTTATATAATATACATAAACTTCATAAGGCAGGAAGGAAATATCTCATAGGAAATATTTTGTAGTTTCCTAGATGCTCTTCCTAAAGTTACCCAGGATTCTAACTCAGGGAATTTTTTTGGTAGAAAAGAGGCAATGAGATGAGTCTGTAGTTCATCTAACTGTCTCATTAACAGGAAAGGGGAATGTTTACATTTTTATCAGGGAAAATTCTATTAAGGAGATAAAAATAAAACTGTCTGTGCTAGCAGAAGTTTTACCCACGTGACTAAATCTCAGAAAACAGCTGAAGGGCAAAAATATTTAATCATCTCCTGTTTCCAGTGTTTCGAGTACCATTATGGTAGAGAGGTGGCATGGCATGGCCTTTATTATTACCCAGAGGTAAAGAGTGTTTCATATCCTGCACTCCCTTTTATTATACCTCCACACATCCAGACAGTTATTTCACTAACTTCTCTGGTGCACAGTTTAAGATTAACTATTTATGTCTAGGTCTAGCCATTGCCTGTTTGGTTCTCCAGAGAATCTTCTTAAAGCATCATCTCACCAAACTCTCTAAAGACTGGACATAGTTCATAGTGTGAAATTCATTTAGCCCACGTATTAGTTTCCTTTGTTTACTGATGTGACAAAAACCACTCACCAGAAGTACCTTAGAGGAGATAGATAGCTTTTGTGTACTGTTTCAGTTACATCCAGTGGTCAGAAAAGGCATAGTGGGGGGAGGTTGAAGTTGCTCCTCACATCTTAGAAGACCAAAAAGCAAAGAACAGAACTAGCATCAGTTCTTAGATTTTTACCCCAAAGTGGCCTATTCCCAAGTCAGGTCCAGTCAAGTTTTCAAAATCAGGAGCTGGCAATGAACCTTTCAATTCAAACCAAATGGTACAGATTCAGAAGGCCCTATGATCATCACAACCCCAACATTGTTCCAAATTTCAAATTCCATATCTTCTCTTGGACACTTGTAGAATTTTCTCTCAAATTTATAACAAGCTTTATGTGCCACTGTATTATGTTGTATTTGAGGGGAAGACATTAAAGAAGGTCAATTTGCTACAGTTAAAACTCCAACTGACCACAGAAACAATCCCATGCAAGTCTAGCTTGGTAAATCAAAGAGTTTTTTGGGATAATTTTCAGGCCCATTGGTTATTTATACACACACATACATCCCAAAACAAATTTATTCCAAAACAGCCCCCAGCGTTGTTGATGACTCAGGGAAGATACATATTAAAGTCTCAAATATAGACAACTGTCCACCTCCTCTATACTCCACTACTCACTCAAGACCATATGCATCTAGGGGTGGAAGACATGGGGACTGGAATTTCATGCCACACACTCCTCTAATCAGGAAATAATCATAGCTTCTTTATCCTCACAATATAACTAACTAATGCCTTGTAAATATTATTATTACTTTCCCACAACTGAAAGGTAAGGTATACAATAATTCACCACAACCACCAGTGCCCCAGGATGGTTGGGTGTCTCATCAGGCTTGAGGAAACAGTTTCCCAGCAACAACAATGGCACAAAGTAAAAAGTTCCGTTCAAAACAGGAGGAAGAGTTGTAGAGCAAAGAAGAATGGGACCAAAGTGACATCAAAAGTGGCAGCATAAATCATAAATACATAGACAGCACCCAGAGGGTGTGGTGTCCAGACAGAAGTCCTGAGAGCCTCTACTGCTTGGGCCTCAATTCTAGTCACCATTGTTAACCAAGGCACTTCAATATGACCCCCAGAAAAATGTCTACCTTAAAAGTCAACTTCATGCAAATTCTGAGGACGCAGATAAAATGTAAGCAGATTCTGTGCTATATTAGAACAGGAATTGACTCTAATCTAATTACAAGTAGAGCCTTCTTGCCCATGTGAAATCACATGAGCATGGTCTTTTGTCTTTTCCTATTATCTACAATCTACATTGTACACACACACCATTAAACTCTGCTTACATCATTGTATCCTATTATTTCTGATCCTTTTCTCCACTTTTTTCTTCCCTTAGACATCTCCCAAGGGTTTAGTAACAAGTATCAAGGTTTAGTCAAAATAATGGTCACACTCCTGGACTAATTTTTGTGTTAGAGAGATTATCATTGTATTCAAAGTGTAAATAAATCAACAAAGTTTAGCCCATCACAATAGGAAAGACATGGAAAAACAGTTAACATCACAAAGGGAATGAAGCATAAAGAAACAATATTTGTGCTCTAAGAATTTCTTTTTTTCTTCTTTATTCTATGTGTGTCTGTGAAATGATATAACCTACATTCAGTATGTTCACCCTTCCTCAGTTAATCTCTCCTGTATATGCCTTATTGATATACTCAGTGATGTCACTCATCTCCAAGGCAGGTGTAATGTTAAATAGATAGATAGACAGATAGACAAATATAGACAGGTAGAAAGATAGATGATAGATGAGTAATAGATATATAGCTAAATGATTGATTATAGGTAGATAACTAGATAAGATAGATAGATGATAGATAGGTGAATAGATGATGATAGATAGATAGATAGATAGATAGATAGATAGATAGATAGATAGATAGATAGAATGTAGAAGTAACCATCTTATTAAATAAGAAACACAGAGCCAATGAAAAGATGAAAGCCCAAGAGGTCAGAGCTAAGAGCCTTACCCTTTCTGCTGTAGCTATCCTCTTCAGCCAAGATACCTACTTCCTGTGTGTTTGTCTTTATATAGACTTTCTGTTCTGTCTTCTCATTGGTTGCAAACCCAACCACATGACTGCCTCATCACTGCCTGTCTGTACAGACCGCCAGGTCTTCTATAGTTGGTATTGAGATTAAAGGCATGTGTCTCCATGCTGGCTGTATCCTTGAACACACAGAGATCCGCCTAGATCTGCCTCCCAAGAGCTGTGATTAAAGGCATGTGCCACCAATGCCTGGCTCTGCTATGGCTTCCTATTAGCTCTGATCCCCAGGCAACTTTATTTATTAACATACAAATAAAATCATTTTTCTGTCCAAATAAAATAGCACCATAATAGATAGATGATAGATGATAGATAGATAGATAGATAGATAGATAGATAGATAGATAGATAGATAGACAGAGAAACCAACTGATAGAAAAAACATGGACAGGTGGGTAGACCTCAAGGTATATGGAATATCTATCACTAGTCAATGTGCCTGACCCGCAGAGTGGGAAGGTAAGTCTGATAGGGTGTCACCAAGACACTACATACATTCAACAAAATATAATGGGAAGCTAAGTTGGTATAAATAAGGCATATAAAACATATTAGCTTTATTAAGCCAAAAAATGCTAAAAGCATGTGGTCTAAGCATGTTTTTCAAAGTCTCATGTTTTAAAATGATGATCACCACTGTGTTTCTGTTGAGGTGCTCAAGGCTTTCTTGTTGGTGTATATTGGAAGACCATTAAGTTATGGGGCTCTGCACAAACAATGGATTAATTCCATTCTGTGGAATGGATTAGTCTGTCTTCCTGTGTACCACTACCATTGCACAATCAATTTCCTTGAAGCTAGAATCAAGCAACTGTTTGTGCCATGCGTTTCAATCTCTGGAACTTTGTGAAAAATGAATTGTCCAGTCACAGGAATTTTGTTTTAGCAATAGAATGAAATTCAGGCATTATCATCTAATAATGTTTCAACTAGAGTTGATGATGAAATGATAAAGGAATGGTATGCTTGCATTTGGAATGCACATGATTCTCATATGGTGATGAACAAACTTACCATATTCCTGTACTTATATGAAATCACACTGAGCAGAAATTATTTCTACAATTGTCCCTTCCCTTGGGTCATTTAAATGGTTTAAATTCCATTTAGATATTGGTCCTTCAGAAGCACCATAATTACCGAAGATAAATGCCTCATCTACTTTCAAATCTTCATTAAAATTAGCTTTGTTATTTTTGTGGTGCCCAATAGCATAGCTATTAGAGTTAAGAGTCTGTCAGCATTTCCATTTACTAACTCTGGGGTTTTTTTAGGGTTCATTATCTTTTCTGTTTTGAATTGCATTAGCCTGAAAATTAGCTGTCAGCATGAATATGTATTATATTACCCAAACTCCACACACGCATCAGTTAGGCAACAGAGAAGGTAGAGATCGGTCACCTCTTCCCTCCTTCTTCATGAAATTCTAAAGGTGTGTTGACTGCTTCATTATCTCACAGCAGCCACAGGCTGAGCGTTTTAATCATGGACTTTCTCAGAGAATTGGTCTTGAGCCTGACCTAATCATTTTGATATTTAAAAATGTATGAAGATTCCAAATTGAAAATGTACTGTACTTCGTTTTCAATATACAACACATTTTAAAACTTCTGGACAAAATTACAGACCCACATAATTAGAGATCTAGAAATAAAAAATAGAGACCTCTGGTTTGCGCCATTTCACCCAAAGAAGAAAAGCAGAATGAACCACAGTGAGTGTCTTTTGCTTGTTTTACCAGAACATTTCTGCACATGCAAGTGGGTGACAGGAGGTGACACACAGATCACAGCAGGAGAAGGTGTGTGGCATTGTGTAAAAGCATTCTGAAACTGGTCACACCATGTCTCCTGCTGTCCAGATCAGAAGTCATGGAGGCAACTGTTTATTATTTTCTCAATCACTCACAAATTCACTCCTCTTTTATTTATTTCTGTTGCAATACTAAGCATCTTCTCATTCCTCCATTACTAGAAAACAATCTCAATCCTCCAGTCTGGGCTTTTTTTTTTTTTAACTTGCAGTGGGGAGAGAGGGAAGGGGAGTTTTACTGAGAGGCATGGTCCTTTCCTTTTTTTAAATAGAATTGAGTCATGTGTATGGTCTTTCAGAAACAAATTATACTCTGACCTGAGCAGCATGGCCATGCACAAGTGATTCTCACAGGAGGAGATGCTGTCTGGGACAAGGATTCAGTAATGAAGCTGCCACCTCACCTCTTTGTAAGACAAATGAGAATTATGGACAGACAGAAAGGAACATTGGAGTTTTTTTCTTTCTTTTTTTTTTTAGCATTAAAGATAAGCAGTAGCTAAAATTATCATTTTTACTACTTTATACCTGAAAACCTTAAACAATATAAACTATGTTTGTGGCATAATAGGTCATTATAAACAGAATCACTGCTGAAAATACATATGCAAATTCTAATATCTTATTAAAATATTAAAATTAAAGATCAAATTCCATCACTTAAATTATTAAGCTTCCCCAGTAGGACTCAGAACCCTTCATGAGGTGATTTTCCTTCTGGCAGATGCTGACAAGTGCTTATCCTAGGATGATCTAATCCATGATGAATGTTGAGGTCTTTATTATCTTAATCTCCTATCTTTCATTAGACAGTTACAAGATAATCCAAATGGCTTCTAATACATGTTCCATCTTTTCTCACATTGAAATGAACAGTTTTCAGTTGGTAAATAGTTCAAGCTAGTACATGCATATATTAAATCATCAATTTAAATGCTGAGCCCTATAAATCTATTTTCCCATCTATACTCTCAAGACTCAGAGTAAAAAGATAGAAACTATTGATATGAAAGAACAATACATATTATCAATTATCTGTAGCTGGAAGATTTCCAGTGTCCCGCCCAGCCCTGCAAAGTCCAGACAAATCCCTCTCACCCAAAGTCCTGTAGCCACTTATAAAATAATCACTCAGAAGCTTATATTAATTATAACTGCTTGGCCATTTGATCAGGCTTATTATTGACTAGCTCTTACACTTAAATTAGCCCATAATTCTTATCTATGTTTAGCCACATGGCTTGGTACCTTTTCTCAGTTCTGCTTTGTCATCTTGCTTCCTCTGTGTTTGGCTGGTGATTTATGACTCAGCCTTCCTCTTCCCAGAATTCTTGTCCTCTTACCCTACCTAGACTTCCTGCCTGGCTACTGTCCAATCAGTGTTTTATTTATCAATCAATCAGAGCAACATGTATTCACAGCATACAGAACGATATTCCACAGCAATTATCAGCTTTATGACCCATATCTCTGCTTAGGGGGCTCTCATCCCTATCTGAAACCCTTAGGCAATTCTGCAGCCATGGATATTTTAAGGAAAAACATATTAATTTTTAATGATATACTTTTTAGTAATTTTAGGTATTATGCTAACATTAGTGTAGTTCACACTTCTAATGGTCTTTGAAAGAATAAATGATTCTTTAAACCTTTCATGAAATGGTATTTTTGCTAAAATAAGAAAATTCCTTCAAAGCCTGAAAGGCCTTTCTCAGGAGCTCTTTGTTGTTGTCCTTATCAGCATCATTCCAGGAGCATCACCTCCCAAAAACCTCTGCACAGACACTAAACCACAGTTATGAATTGGTCAGTGTGTGCACATAGCCTGATATTTATGGGACTTTCTACCACTTAGAGATCCTATAATAAACTCTTAATTGATATATTAGCTTCATTGTCACTTAATCTGTAATATGATCCTGTTTTGCTCCAGGCTGTTAGGTGTTTATCAAACTTTAGCACCTTCAAATATCCCATTTACATTTGATAAAAACTAAGAGCATGGCATGTCAGTTGAATTTCAAATCTACAAAACATTTGAAAGTAAGATGAAAACCACCATGTCATTATTTATATGTGCTCCTTAACACATTCAGTACATGGACCTGATATCTGCTTATTTACCAGCATAAATACCCAGCAGACAAATTGGTTGAGAGAAGGAAAGAAGAGAGGACGTAGGATGTTAGTACATGGGCAGTGTGATTAACTTTCAAAGTCCTTTTTACAATATGTGTGTTATAAAAATACTGACAACTTAGGATGGCTCCATTCCTGCCATCTGCTGTAGTCAGATGTGACCACAAGACTAGGGAATCACCATTGTTCTGTTGACCTTCCTCAGAAGGTGACTGAAGGCCAGCCAAGGTGGCTCCTCATTTGTCCTCTTCTGAAACGGACATCTGGCGGCCTGATGATGCTGCCGTCTGAGACACAAGAGAATCTTGGAAATTAAAGTCAAGCACTGAAGAACAGTGAATGACTGTGGGCAGCCCTTAGGGACTCAGCCTTTGTGACCCACTGAATGAGACAGAAATTCATGTCAATTGATTTAATCTAATATAATTTTTGTAGTGCTTGGTAACAAGCCCACAATCTGCACATGCTAGGCAAGGGCTCTGCAGCTAAGTAACATTGAGGCCCTAATCCAATATGGTTTAACTCACATCTTACCTACCGGAGCATGGTTTTTGTTTTGTTTTGCTTTGCTTTTAATAGAGGAATAAAAGAGATTTATCAATGGGAGTGCTTGACTTTAAACTGAGATCATCTGAAAAGCAGAATGCTATATAATTTTAAGAGGTTTGTTTAATAAATAGTATGCCTGTAGTCACTAGTAAAAAAATTCAGGTACAGAAGAGAATTTTGACAAAAAAAAATCAACTTCCAATATGCCTGATATAACATGTTTTCCTTGTCCTAGGTTACAGCCATACTCTTTTTTAAACAGTGATATTTGTCTGTATTCACCCCTAAAGACCTGGAAAAATAACATATGAATCATTCTTTTAAAAATCTATGCTATAATATCAGTTCCACAGAAAGTTTGCAATAAAGAATAAATATATTAACACCTTTCATAAAGTTTATCTCTTTTCCTTGTCAAATATTATTCAGTCATCCCAAGATAAACAGAGGGGAAAGGCCAGATCTAAGTAATTTTTTTCTTAAATATCCAAATCAGTCAGTCCAATGTAAGTGTGCTCATGAACCAACCATATAGCAATTCATTTTGTCCCCGTTTTTATTGTCACTCCTGTGCTCTTGTCATAGGTGCTACTGATTTCTTAGTCACCTTGCTGAATGTGTTGGCCCATCATTTCCTCTCAGGTCTCATCAATCACCCTCACGAGGAGCATCCAGGAAGAAGTCAAAGTGATGGCAGTGCACTAAATGCTGTCCAGTTCCCAAGAAAGAGAACAGATGTGTGTGTGTGTGTGTGTGCGTGTGTGAGTCTGTGTGTGCGCGCGCGCGCGTGTGTTTGGGGAAGGTTACAATCACTGCTTCCCACCCCAAAACCAACAGCACATTGAGGTTTTTGTTCTCAATCAAATGAAAATCTCTCAGCATGTGTATTTTCATTTTCAGAATGAATCTTTCAGGAAAGAGTGTGTAGTATCTCTTCATACCTAGCGTGTATTTTGAACTTCAAGATATGCCAATGAGAAAGCATTTGTTTCCTCCCTTTGTTAAATGACATTAAAACCTTGAGTCAAGTTTGAACTGTAATCATGGTACAGATGTCTTTGTACTTCCTAAAAAATTATGCTGCCTAAATTTTTCTCTAAATTACTTTTAATAAGGAATGAGTCATATGCTTGCACTATTGCTGTCAAAATGGGTTTGCATAAAAAGAATGCATATTAATATCACATGGAAAGACCTTAAGGATACAAAGGAAGTGGTTATAGTGTTTATGAAAAGAAGAACTCTCTGAGTTAAAAAAAAAAGTAGAAGTGGTTTAATATCCCCCAACTTTCTTTTATTCAATAATAACTTACTAAAAATTTTAAATTAGACAGACCAGAGGACTTGGGGATAAAAGGCATTTGCCTCCAAGCCTGACAGTCTGAATTTGATTCTTCTGGGATGTGCATGGTGGAAGGTGAGTACCGCCTCCTGAAAGTTGTCTTTTAATCTGCACACTCACCATGGCACACACAAAATGGATAGAACTGAGGAAACTCCAAAAGGAAAATAAAGGGTACACAGATCCCCTCTGTTCAAAGCCAGCCCCCATTCTCCATCTCTTCCTCCCTCTTTTCTTCTACTGCGTCAAATGTGGATCCAGCTTCCTTTGCACTTTCCCAGTCTTTTGTGGAAATTCTCCCTCACATGGGAGAATCAACACTGCACCCCAGTGAAAGATCAGACAAGATTCCAGATCACATGATCTGATGTCCTCATTGCGTTCTTGTGGCAACTTTCTCAAACGTTACAAACTTCAGATCCTCTAATTTAAAATTACTCACAGTTCTATCATTGCTATGAAAATGGGACTCATTCACACATCTGAAATAATATGTGCAAGAATCACCAATGAGACAGACACTTCTGAACAGGGAACTTTGGGGAAGTTTTCTCAAATTCTCACTGGAAATCTGAGAAGCAGTCCTGTGGGTGTAACATAGGGTACAGCAGCTGAGTTGCATGTATGAGACCTGGTTTGCATCCCAGAACCAACAAAAAGATGAAGAAGAAGGAAAAGTAAAAGGATGAGAAAGGAGAGTGGCAAGATAGAGGAGGGAGAAATTGAGGATGAGGAGGAAGGGAAGAGAATGATATTCAGTGCTAAAAATAAACATTTTATCCAGTTGTCTGAAATTGTATAGCTAAGTGATGTCACAGATATGGCAGAGAGATATTCTAAGAACTAGACCCTCTGAGAGTGATATCTGTGTTGGAAAACTAGAAAATGGGACACTGGCAGCACTCAATAGCAAGCTTGATGCAGGAAGAGACTGATGCTCATGATGTAGTCAAAAGCAGCCAGGGTAGATGGCTAGGAACAGGCTCTTGTAAAACGATGGTGAGCTTATTCATTTGCCAGTAAGCCATCTCAATGCTCCCACAGAGGAAGCATCCATCAAACTGGACTGAAGGAGTCTCAAGTGACCTTTGCCATCAGAGTTCACAGTGCAGTACACATTTTTGTTTGTTTGTTTTGCTTTTAAACTGGGCCTCAGGGTTGGAGAAACTTCTTTGAGGCCGTAAGAGGGGAGAGATTCCAGTGACCATACACAGCAAGCAACACAGGTTCTCAAAACATAACTTGCATAACCCCCCTCCTGTTTTCATGTCTGTCTGTCTGTTTGCTCATTTGTGGACCACTGCATTTAATAAGCTGCCTACATGTCACAGGTGGAAAATTCTTTATTTGAACAAAGACAACTTTTCAGTGACTCCAACACTACAGACTATGGCTCCTTCCTTCATCAGTCATTAACTCTATCTCTCCAGGGGTTCAGCGATGGGGAAAAGATAATCAATGATACAGGGAGAATATGATCACAGTACATTCTATAGAGAGAAGAAAGAAGAAAAATGAAGATGAAATATAGAGAAAATGTTGTGTGCAGAGAGATTTAACATGAGTTTTCCCATGAGAAACTATTTCTAAATTGTAAATTTAATACTAAGCACTTACCAATATATATGAGTCATGGTTAATTACATGGTATTATGTGTTATTATTAGCACTATGCTCAAAAATATTCTTCAAGAATATAACAATTAATATATTAGAAGAAAATATGCATATGTTAATGTAAATTTTTAATTTGAGAACACATCAACATCCCTATAATTATCTGAAATTCATTCATAAACACATATGTTTATGTGCAAACAGAAAGATAAAATGCACACATACAAACTATTTCTAATCAATAAAACTAAAAATAGTTTGCATTTTGCTTTATCATTATGTACTTTAAAACATTTTATAATGAACCTTTATAGCTTCCCTGAAGAGAAAATAATAATTAAGCTATGTAAGCATGGACTTAAGCACAGTAATAGTAACATCCAGTAATAGTAACATAGGTTGTGTCCGACAAATGCTCCTGCCAACCGACATTAAAATTTATAAACAAAACTATTAAAAATATTTTGTGGAAGTTTTTGCAGAAAGAAAAATAGTGGACAGAAATCCAATGGCTGCAAACCAGAGGGAAAAGGGAGGGGCTTACAGGAATGGTCTTTGCCTGGTGTATTTGAAAACTATATAGTGCACAAACTGCAAGGTTTGTTTTGAATTTTGAGGACCTGAGAATAATTTAGAAACACGGAGCAAAGTCTGTGAGTTAACAACCAAGAACAAGAACCCCTAATATGCGTAAGAACAACCCATCCTTCACACAGCAGTGAATCATGCCAAGGTCCAAGAAACCATACAGGAGCAAACTCTGACTAGAGGTGTCAGCCGTTTGGAGTTAGACCTACTCAATTACAGAGGGTTAGAACACTGGGTTTCTAACTTTTTCTTATATCCTTATTTTTTTATTTTATAATTTGATTTAATTTTACGTATCAGCCACGGATTCCCCTGTTCTCCCTCCTCCCGTCTTCCCCCCCCCCTCGCCCTAGCCCACCCCCCATTCCCATCTCCTCCAGGGCAAAGACTCCCCTGGGGATTCAGCTCAGCCTGGTAGATTCAGTCCAGGCAGGTCCAGTCCCCTCCTCCCTCCTCCCAGGCTGAGCAAAGTGTCCCTGCATAGGCCCCAGGCTCCAAACAGCCAGCTCATGCTGAGGACAGGTCCCGGTCCCACTGCCTGGATGCCTCCCAAACAGTTCAAGGTAATCAACTGTCTCACTTATCCAGAGGGCCTGATCCAGTTGGGAGCTCCTCAGCTATTGGTTCATAGTTCATGTGTTTCCACTAGTTTGGCTATTTGCTTTTTCCAATCATGGTCTCAACATCTCTGGCTCATACAATCCCTCCTCTTTCTCACTGATTGGACCCCCGGGGCTCCACCTGGGGCCTGGCCGTGGATATCTGCATCCGCTTCCATCAGTCATTGGTTGAGATTTCAAGCACAACAGTTAGGGTGTTTGGCCATCCTATCACCAGAGTAGGTCACTTCGGGCTGTCTCTCGACCATTGCCGGTAGTCTATTGTGGAGGTATCTTTGTGGATTTCTGGGGACCTCTCTAGCACTTTGCTTTTTCCTATTCCCATGGGGTCTCCATTAATCATGGTCTCTTTTACCTTGTTCTCCCTCTCTGTTCTTGATCCAGCTGGGATCTCCCGCTCTCCTAAGCTCTCTTTCCCTCGACCCTTGCCCTTCATTACCCCCCGTCACGTCCAGTTTGCTCATGTAGATCTCATCCATTTCTCTGTTGTTGGGGGATCCCTGTGTCTTTCTTAGGGTCCTGTTTTCTAGGTAGCCTCCCTGGAGTTGTGAGTAGCAGTCTAGTCATCCTTTGTTTTACATCTAGTATCCACCTATGAGTGAGTACATACCAAGTTTCTCTTTCTGAGTCTGGGTTACCTCACTCAGGGTAATTTTTTCTAGATCCATCCATTTGCCTGCAAACCTCATGATGTTATTGTTTTTCTCTGATGAGTAGTACTCCATTGTGTATATGTACCACATTTTATTTATCCATTCTTCAGTTGAAGGGCATCTAGGTTTGTAACTAGAGTTTTACTGCCTGGTCCACAGTCAGGACAAATCTCTGTCTACCGCCAGTCCCACAGCCACTCAGACTCAACCAAGTAAACACAGAGACTTATATTGCTTACAAACTGTATGGCCATGGCAGGCTTCTTGCTGACTGTTCTTACAGCTTAAATTAATCCATTTCTATAAATAGAAATTAATAATTTCTATAAATTTATACCTTGCCATGTGGCTCATGGCTTACCGGCGTCTTCACATGCTGCTTGTCATGGTGGCGGCTGGCAGTGACTCCTCCCACCTTCCTGTTCTCTCAATTCTCCTCTCTGTTAGTCCCGCCTATACTTCCTGCCTGGCCACTGGCCAATCAGTGTTTTATTTATTGACCAATCAGAGCATTTGACATATAGATCATCCCACAGCATAGGTTGTTTCCAGGTTCTGGCGATTACAAATAATGCTGCTTTGAACATAGCTGAGCATGTGTCCTTATGGTATGATTGAGCATTCCTTGGGAATATGCCCAAGAGTGGTATAGCTGGTTCTTGGGGGAGATTGATTCCCAGTTTTCTAAGAAAGTACCATATTGATTTCCAAAGTGGCTGTACAAGCTTGCTTTCCCACCAATAGTGGAAGAGAGTTCCTCTTGCTCCACATCCTCTCCAGCATAAGCTATCTTCAGTGTTCTTGATCTTAGTCATTCTGATGGGTGTAAGGTGGTATCTCAGAGTCATTTTGATTTGCATTTCCCTGATGATTAGGGATGTAGAGCAATTCCTTAAATGTCTTTCATCCATTTGAGCTTCCTCTGTTGAGAATTTTCTATTTAGCTCTATAGCCCATTTCTTAATTGGACTGTTGGGCATTTTGATGTCTAATTTCTTGAGTTCTTTATATATTCTGGATATCAGCCCTCTGTCAGATGTGGAATTGGTGAAGATCTTTTCCCATTCTGTAGGCTGTCACTTTGTCTTGTTGACTGTGTCCTTTGCTCTACAAAATCTTCTCAGTTTCAAGAGGTCCCATTGATTGATTGTTTCTCTCAGTGACTCTGCTACTGGTGTTACAGATTCAATGGAATCTCTGTCAAAATACCAACACAATTCTTCACAGACCTGGAAAGAACAATACTCAACTTCAAATGGAAAAACAAAAAACTCAAGATAACCAAAAGAATCCTGTACAATAAAAACAACCTCTGGAAGCATCACAATTCCTGACCTCAAGCTCTACTATAGAGCTAGAGCAATAAAAACAGCTTGGTACTGGCATAAAAACAGACATGTGGACCAATGGAATCGAACTGAAGACCCTGACAGTAATCCACACACCTATGAACATATAATTTTTGACAAAGAAGCCAAAACTGTACAGTGGAAAAAGAAAGCATCTTCAACAAATGGTGCTGACATAACTGGATGTCAACATGTAGAAGGCTGCAAATAGATCCATATCTGTCACTGTGCACAAAACTTAAGTCCAAGTGGATCAAAGACCTCAACATAAATCCAATTACTCTGAACCAGATAGAACAGAAAGTAGGAAGTAGTCTTGAAGGTATTGGCACAGGAGATCACTTCCTAAATATAACACTAGTAGCACAGAAACTGAGAGAAACAATTAATCAATGGGTTTCTAACTTAATCCCCAGGCTTCTACCTCCATAGTGAGAACTAAGTCCTGGACTGAAATCTGAACCATGTCTAAGAGACTAAAGAGAATCTCATCACCACAAACCAACCCAGATCCAGAAAGCTTAAGCAAACACAAGAAGTGATGATTAAAATGAAAACCAGACTCGGGCACAATTTCAAGCACACTTTAGAAATGAAGCACAATTTAGAAATGAATGCCACAATTGCAGGAGCAGCAGTTAAAAAAAAAGCAGCTATGGGTGGCTCTTCATAATCGAAGGGAGAACGGCACAGAAAACCAAAACGGCACAAGTCGGGGCACAACACAGGAAGCAAGGAACACAGACAACAAAAGCAAATGTAGAAACAAGCGAGGCATGGGCACGAGGCACAGACAGCACTCTAGTTTACATGAGGTGTGCCCAAGCTGGCAAAGTGGGAGACAAGCAAGTGATGAGAAGAATGAGGAAAGACGCAAATGCTAAGCAGCATGTTCAAGTGTCCACTCCGGCTTCCCATTAGACACCTGGAGGCTACGGCTACCTCAGTGGGTAAAATGCTTCCTGCTCAGAAATGAGGATCTGAGTTCTTATGCCCAGAATCCATGGAAAAGCTGTGTCTGGGTGGTAGGTCCCTGCACTGGGGGTATGGAAGTGGGACTAAAAGACAGGTTAATCCCAAGCCTCCCTGGAGTCCACGTTAACTGAAACAAAGTGGCAAGTGGAAGGTTTGGATGTCCTGTCCCAAAAACAGAAGGTGGAGAACAACCAAGAGAAACACCCAGAGGTGCCCTTTGGTGTCTGCACCTGTGTTTATAGGCCAGCACCTCCAATAAGTGTGCACACATCACACACACACACACACACACACACACACACACACACACACACACACACAGAGTTATATAACTCTGAGGAAAGGGTTAACACAATAGTAAATGTCATCTGGGAATGACAGTTAGGAGTACATATGATGAAAATCCAACAATCTTAAATATATGGAAAAGATGATTGAAATTTAAGACATATGGAACATATAGTCATGCTGACACTCAAAACTGCACATTGTACCAGACTGTAGCCCTTTTATTGAATAGGCATATAATCATAAAGAAAAAAATTAGTAAATATTTGTAAGATTTGAGCTGTTCTAGTATTAAATGAACTGACAGAGAAGAGAACAGCATATCTAACTGTCCAATTATAAGAAGATGTACATGGAACCTCCACTTGAAAATCCTACCCCAGGCCATTAAATGAGCCTCAAAAGTTACACAGTTTAAAGATGTACAAAATATGTTCTGTAAGCACAGCATGGTTAGACTGAAGCCATAGGTAACTTTAAAAGTGGTTAGTAGCACCCTTCTGAACACTCTTCAACATGAGGAGAATCAGACATTGTATGTCTCTGCAGGTATGGCTGGCTGGGCTATGTGTCCCGGGGAGTATATGATTTATACCAATGATAATGAAAGCAGTCATCAGGATATGTGGTATTCAGCCAAAGGAGTGCTTAGAAGTGAAGGCATGCTGCTAATTGCCAAATTAAAAAAAAAAGTTTTAAAATCAATAATCTAAGAAGACATAAATGAATGTTGAGCCATAATGTGATTATAGATGGGCAGTTTCACTATTAAGGGAGCTATTTTACCCAAATTAACCTATAAATTTAATTTAGTATCCATCAAATCTATACACTTTTTTCTGTAAAAATTAACAAATTGATTCTGAAATTCATGTGGAAAATCAATGTACATAATATAATCAAATTTATTTTTGAAAGAGAACAAGGGGATTTCTCTAATTTAGAGGCTCACTGTGAAGCCATACTCTCAAATTTTTGTTTTCAGGGAAAAAAATGCAGAGAAGAATGAGAAGGAGTACAGGATAATGTGTACAAACACATTCATGGGTATGCATGCAAGTACCATGGTAACACAGAAGGGAACTTTGTCCTTCCAACAAGTGACAGCCAAGAACTTTGCTTTGCTCCTTACTTTTCACTCTGCTGACATCTGGCCATGGTATGGAGAATTTCTAGAATTTTCTCCCTCATGAGCAAAATCTTTCACTCTTGCTTTATTCCTTGACTCCCCAACTCCAAATCCCTTACCTTCCCCTATCTCAAAAGACCTTTTAAGACACAGCAGGAACATGGTTCGTTTCTACCTGGAA
Source organism: Peromyscus californicus insignis (assembly GCF_007827085.1). Taxonomy (NCBI): domain Eukaryota; kingdom Metazoa; phylum Chordata; class Mammalia; order Rodentia; family Cricetidae; genus Peromyscus; species Peromyscus californicus. Next base: position 133,447,830 of record NW_026294617.1, on the reverse strand, counting down.
ATTCCCATTAAGGTAGTAATGAAGAGTTTTACAACCTCCTGGTAAATGATCCTGGCATTATCAGTGTTAATGTCTGTCCTAGTCAGCTTCATGACTGACTCAGCACAGTCTAGACTCGCCTGAGAAAAGCCTAAATTGAGGTACTGTGCAGGACAGACTGACCTTTGGACATGTCAGTGAGAAGGCGTCCTGACTGTTAATCCATGAAAGAGTCCAGTCCACCGTAGGTGGCGCCATCCATGGACAAGTGAGCCTGAGCTGCATAAGAAATCTAGCTAAGCACAAAGCTGTTCCAGCAAGCAGAATCCCTGCATGGTGACTACTTCAAGTTCATGCTCCCACTCTGACTTCCCTCAACAAGGGGTTGTCACTAAATACATTATTTCCTCCTCAAGGTGCTTTTGGCTACTTTGTTTGTCACTGTGACAGAATGAAACTAGAGTACCACTTTGTGGTGATATTTTACTTGTGCTTTAATAAATAAAATTTTCTCTGGAGATCAGAGGAAATAGCAAGCCATTTTAAGTAAACGAAGAAGTCAGGCAGCTGTAGCACCTGCCCTTAATCCTATCACTTAGCAGGCAGGATCTCTGTGTGTTCAAGGCCACACTAAGGAACAGAGCCAAGCGTGGGGACACACGCCTTTAATCTCAGTACCAACCAGAGAATTCTGGAGGCCTGTACAGACAGGAAGTGACAGGCCTGTACAGAAGAGGAAGTGATGTAGCTAGAGAGAGAGCAAATCAGAAGGCAGAACAGGAAGGGAGATAAGCCTGGGTAGACAGGAAGTAGCTCTCTTTGGAAGCTGCAGAGTTGGTGAGGTAAGGTTGGCTGGTGACTTTCCCTATTTTCCTGATCTCTCTAGGGCTTTCATCCCTATATTTGGCTCTGTGTTTTTTTATTTATTAAGGCCATTTAGAAATTCATCTATAATTGGTGCCCAGACATGGTGGCAATAGTTTCCACCTAAAACCTGAGAAAGCTTTAAAAATTCTAAAATGGAGCTAAAAACAGCTTCCTAGTTGTGTCTCTCAGGCAAGCTGTGAACTACAGTATGGTGGGTTCACAGCAGCGTGTGGGCTTGACTTGCCTGCAGCATGGCAGATTCCCACCACAGTACACAGAGGCGTCTCCAAGCCTTGCGGTATACTGCGTAGTGGATTTAGTTTTGCTAGTTTAAAAAAAAAAGAGGAAAGAAAGAAAGAAAAGGTTTTGGGGCTACATACTGCTGGACGGAAGCATATACCCACTACCTCCCAGAGTCAGTGGAGAGCATGGTTCCCCCAGAGCTGGTTTATAACCATAGTTCCACCATGTTGGAAAGCTGAGGTGGGCAGAGCCAGCAGCTAAAGCTGCCATTTCAGTCCTAGTAATACTGCAGTTTAAAGCAGTAGATTCACAATAAGACAGATTCAGATGAAATAAATCTCTAAACAGTTTACACTGTGTGTAAAAATGTACGTAGATTTGAAAGAGAGAGAAAAAGGAATATAGACAGTTATTAAAGAAATTAAAAGTTTTAAAAAATAAAGTCTTTAAAGAGACAGTACAAGTAATATTAAAAAAAGTCATGTAAAGATGGAAATCCACAGAGAAACCAATTTATATATATATATATATATATATATATATATATATATATATATATATATATATATATATATATATATATTCAAATTTATGTCTAAGAATACATTACTTTGGAAAAGAGGTTCTGCTTTTGTTTCCACAGAAGGTGAGAACCTGTGGATCACTTCCAGACTAATATGGTTTGACCAGTCAAGATCCCCTGAAAGGTGTCCAATGACACCATTGCCCAGATGATCCAACATCCAGTATGGTTTCAAGGTAACTGGCTCAGACAATGCAGCCTTACAGACTGTTCCAGTCAGAACTTGACCATAATTCTTAACTTTCTCAGGATTCCCATAAGAATACAGCACCATTTATTAGCAGGAAGTAGCCTAGAAAACTACACACACATCCCCAAAAAATGGATTATGGATGTTTGTCTTTGTTTAGGTTGTTGGTTACAAATTGTTATTGGTCATAGTCAATATTTTTCTAAAAGAAAAAAGGGGGATATGATATGGAAATATAGGATATAGTTATGATAGGATAAAAGGGTGAATTGTTGAACCTACTTTTAAAGATTTGCTTAAAATGTTTTACATTGGTATAGATTTTAGTTTATTGATACAAATTTAAAGTTAATTTTGTTATACTGTATGTATATTTCTACTATTGTTTAAGGTATTATGTTTGTGCAGCTCATTAAAATTGTAAGAGATAATTGAGAAATGCATTTCAATAATTAGTCTTCTATGATAATAAAATATATAGTCATGTTGTTTTCTAGATATACATAGATATGTTTCAATTAGGTGGGTAATCTTCAAATACTTCAAAGACCTACAAAATATGGCATTTAAAATATTTGAAGAACTTAGACTTTTTGGACATTGAGACATGTCTACTCCTAGCAACATCAATTTACTTCAGAGAAGATAATGGGCATTGAAGAAACTCATGGAGTTTGCTTTCTTTGTGGCAAAAGTTAGCCACTAGGCAAAAAAGTGCCCTTGTATTGACTGATTGACAGTATGTTGTATAAACTGGACATGCAGGACCCATAGGAAGGTGACCACTGTACTTTGAAAGGCAAGATGATCCTTCAGAATCCAGCTTTGCAGAAGAAACTGTCAGACATTCTATAGGACACAGGAAGAAGCCACTGAGAGATGCTGTGGGATGTTCTGTATGTCAAATGTGTTGCTGATTAGTCAATAATTAAAACACTGATTGGCCATTGGCTAGGCAGGAAGTGTAGGCGGGACAAGGAGGAGAATAAAGCTGGGAAGTGGAAGGCTGAGTCAGAGAGACACTGCCAGCCGCCACGATGACAAACAGCATGGGAAGATGCCGGTAAGCCACGAGCCATGTGGCAAGGTATAGATTTATAAAAATGGATTAATTTAAGCTGAAAGAACAGTTAGCAAGAAGCCTGCCATGGCCATACAGTTTGAAACCAATACAAGTCTCTGTGTTTACTTGGTCGGGTCTGACGGCTGTGGGACTGGCAGGTGAGAGAGATTTGCCCTGACTGTGGGCCAGGCAGGAAAACTCTAGCAACAAATGGCGTCCAACGTGGGTGGCAAGAGTTTCCACCTAAAACCTGAGAAAAGATTCTAAAACGGAGCTAAAAACAGCTTCCTAATTGTCTCTCTCAAATGAGTGGCAGCTGCTGGTTTGAGCTACTGGTGGGTTCCTAGCGTGCGTGCTCCACCTGCCTATGGCGGGAATGAGGCCTTTGCAAGTGGCACATTAAGCTGCATGGTGGATTTAGCCTTTGCAGGTACAAAAAAAAAAAAAAGAGGTTTCTGGGCTACACGCTGCTTGGATAAAGGCATAGAGACCCACAATAGCTCCCAGAGCTGGTGGAAAATGCCATGTTGGGAAGCTAAGGTGGGTGGAGCCAGCAGCCACAGCTGCTGCAGTTTAAGGCAATAGATTCACAATAAGACAGATTCAGATGTAATAGTTTACAATGTGTGTAAAAGATACGTAGGCTTGAAAGAGACAAAAAAGATGATATATAGAGTTATAGAAATAAATACATAGTTTTAAAAAATAAAGTCTTTAAAGAGACAGTAAAGGTAGTATAAAAAATAAGCCACGTAAAAATGGATATTACACAGAGAATCTGCATTGTGTTGTCTTTGGGACTTTTAACTGCAGAAAAATATTTGATTGTAAAAGCTGTTGAGTTATGCCAAAATGTATATTTTAAAGGTATCTTGACTTCAAAATTTGAATATAAGGATATGTTACTTTGGAAAGGAGACTCTGCTTTTGTTCCCACAGAAAGCCAAAGGCTATGGATTTGTTCCAGATTAAGACACATCAGGTTTGACCAGCCAAGACCCCCTGAAAGGTCTCCGATGACACCATGGCCCAGATGATCCAACATCCAGAATGGTTTGAAGGCAACTGGCTCAGACGATACACCCTCATGGACTTTTCCATGATCCTAAAATTTTCTTTGTATCCCCATAAGATACAGCGCCCCCCTCCAGCAGGAAGTAGTAAGAGAAGCTACGCCCAAATTCCCAAATTATATGTAATTTTACTTTGTTAAGGTTAAAACCTTCCTTTTTTTTTAAAAAAAAAAAAAGGGGGGGAAGTGCTGTGGGATGTTCTGTATGTCAAATGTGTTGCTGATTAGTCAATAATTAAAACACTGATTGGCCATTGGCTAGGCAGGAAGTGTAGGCGGGACAAGGAGGAGAATAAAGCTGGGAAGTGGAAGGCTGAGTCAGAGAGACACTGCCAGCCGCCACGATGACAAACAGCATGGGAAGATGCCGGTAAGCCACGAGCCATGTGGCAAGGTATAGATTTATAAAAATGGATTAATTTAAGCTGAAAGAACAGTTAGCAAGAAGCCTGCCATGGCCATACAGTTTGAAACCAATACAAGTCTCTGTGTTTACTTGGTCGGGTCTGACGGCTGTGGGACTGGCAGGTGAGAGAGATTTGCCCTGACTGTGGGCCAGGCAGGAAAACTCTAGCAACAGAGAGACTCTAGGTCTGTGGGCTGAAGATGGATGCCCCAACTTTGCAGAGGAACTTTGGATGACTGTAGCACAAATCTTAAAAGGTCTTATTAATAAAAACAAACTCAGAGCCAGGTATGGGGTGAACACTGAAAAATCAGAGAGACAGAACCAGACACAGCTACCTCACCTTGCCAGTTCCTCAGCTGATCCCATTTCCTCAAATTGGAAGCCTCTGTGTTCTCATGCAACTGGATCTCAGCTGAACTGCTACTAAAAGCCTAAAAGTTTAACTAGGCTCTAGTTCCTGGTCCTCATGCCTTATATACCTTTCTGCCTCCTGCCATCACTTCCTGGGGTTAAAGGTGTGTGTCACCATGCCTGGCTATTTCCAGTGTGGCTTCAAACTCACAGAGATCCAGATGGATCTCTGCCTCTGGAATGCTAGGATTAAAGGCGTGTGTGCTACCATTGTCTAACCTCTATGTTTAATATTGTGGCTGTTCTGTTCTCTGACCCCAGATAAGTTTATTAAGGTGCACAATATATTGAAGGACACAATATCACCACAGATGACTGTCCAGGCAGACAGCTGTCTCTGTCATTCTAGATTTTTGAAAGTTGCTTACAATGCTCTTCCTGTTTACTTAGGTAATTATCCTTCTGAGGTCTTTGATGCAGTTGAAGACTAGATAGTTATAATTTTACTTGGTTACTATAAAAGATAAATTAGATATGAAACTTTAAACTCATAAACACAGGATAGATAGAATATTTTCTTTAATTTTACAAAATACAAATAGACTAGATATTGTAACTGCAATTCTTGCTTGATATATATAATTTTACTAGGTTAAAGTTAAAACTTTCCTTTTGTTTAGACAGAAAAGGCAAAGCGATAGAGGAATGTCTTTCTGTATGCTGTGAAAAAGATGTTGCTCTTATCGGTTGATAAATAAAGCCATTTGGCCTACAGCAAGGTAGCATGAATCTTAAAAGTTCTTATTAATAAAATCAAACCTGGAGCCAGGTATTGGGGTGAAACGGAAGATCAGAGAGACAGAACAAGCCACAGCTAACCTCACCTGGCCAACTTCTCAGCTGGTCTTGTTTCCTCAGACTGGAAGCTCCTGTGTCCTCATCCCAATGGCTCTCAGCTGAACTGCTGCTTGAAAGCCTGAAAGCTTAACCAGCCAAATGCTTCTAGTTTCTGATCCTCACGCCTTATATACCTTTCTGCTTTCTACCACCACTCCCTGGGATTAAAGGCTTGCTTTCTGGGATTAAAGGTGAGTCACCATGCTTAGCTGTATCCTTGAACACATGGATTTCTGCCTCTGGAATGCTAGGATTAAAGGTGTGTGTTACCACTGCCTCCTTTAAGTTTAATATTGTGGCTGCTCTGTCTCTTACCCCAGATAAGTTTATTAGCATGCACAATATTTGGGGGAATACAATACCACAGCAAGGCAGCTTAGATGCAGGTGGAAAATCTAAACAGATAGGCAGGCAGGAAGAGAAAGGAGAAGCGAAGCAGATGCCAGATGCCACAGAAGGAAAAACATGCCAGCAGACTGGTAAGCCACAGCCACGTGGCAACTTATAATAGAAATGGGGTAATTTAAGATATAAGAACTAGCTACCAACAAGCTTGAGCCATAGGCCATGGCCATGGCCATGATATAGGCCTCTGTGTGTTTACTTGGGTCTTAGCGGTTGTAGGACCAGGCAGGACACAGGAATTTTATAAATTGGCTGTGGGACCTTGGTGCCGGGCAAGACCAGGAAAACTTCTAGCTACACCACTTGAATTTAGGATCCTGTGCAAGTGTGCTGTGCTTCTTTGTGAAGGCTATAACAGAGTATGAACAGATGTTCACACAAAAATATAAAAATGAACATACATCCAATACTCAATCAATCTGAGAAGAATCTGAGTATATAATAAAAATCATAATTGTAAAGTCTCTATAATAAAATTTGATATAAACATCTTTTCTTAGAGAACAGAAAAACAGTATGAAGTTAAAATTTAATACACATTTTAAAAAATAAATAATAATTAAATATATAGAGTGGGAAGAAATATTCAACAAAGATCCTTTAGATGCATACATAAACTTTACAAATAAATTTAAAAGATAAGCAAAACTTAAATGACAATAAAAATTGAATATAAACCTCATAAAAGGATATGTAAATGAGACTCACAACTGATGGAGAATCTTTTAAATGTGTATTAAAGTAACCAACACTTCAGAACCTCACAAAGTCCTATGTTGAGACTCTAGACTGACATAACCCAGGGAAGGCAGAGCTCTTCCAAGCACACTTCATCTAAAGCCCATGAAGGTAAATATAATTTGCCTTAGGACCTCACTTCTAGATGTTTATCAAAGAGTAATTAAAATTGAAATCCAAAAATCATTTGTTCCCAAATATTTATAACAGCTATATCATGGAAGTAAAAACTGAATTTAAATAAGTAATCAGTTAAGTCAAATGACAAACCTTCTTCTGTTCAGTCATTATTGATACAAAGCATAGTTAAACCTAGACTTTGCATGCCCACGGTGGGCATCCTATTTGCTGTATGAACTTGGTGTTTTAACTTCTGTGGATACAGAAAGGAGGAAAAGTGAAATTCTGGGGGCAGAAATCACAAATGAGTTACCACTTTGTGAAGCAGAAAGAATCAACAACAAAAGAGTCATTACCATGTTTTCTAGGGTGATGGATAGAAAGAGGTAATAGCAAGCATAAAACAGAAAAATTAAAATGTGTGCCCACTACTTATGTAAAGATATTCCCATGAAACTTAAAACTGAAAATAACCTTAAGGGAAAATGAAGAATAACAATTTGGAAATGAATGTGCTATGGTTTTATAGAATTTCCACTTAAAATATGTTGGGATCTAAAACACAACCCTTACAGTCAAGATTCATGGGAAAAAAATCACAGAATAGCAGATGGAAAGATTCTAAAAGCCAGAGGACCAGGACATTTGATACAAGATAGTGTCTTCTAAACAAGATGGGGAAACCATACATATAAAATTTCAACCATATAGTTGCCTAAATAGACCAATGGACAAAGCAATGAACTTTCAGGGAATCTCACAGAGTCCTACCTTTACATGATGAGCTATAGACAATTAATGGTTACTGAAAAAGGAGTTCAGTTTTCTCTAAGGATGAGACCTCTGATACATTCCCAAGTGGTCCACCTTAAACACATATATGTATGAACAACATTAAATATATATACATATCTGAGCTGAACATGTACATTTTCTTTAGGGTTAATTCCACAATACTGTATTTATAAGAAAATTATGTTGGGAAACACAAGAGCAGTTAGAGGGAGAGATGGGAGAAGTGAAAATAGTGTAAAAAAAATCACATGGGAACATCTCAAAGCAAAGAAAATAAGCTTTAAAAATACACTGGTGATGCAGTTGAAGATGTGAAGTCTTCAGATGAGTGCAGAATCTGTGAGCTCTGAACTTTCTACCCAGAATCTTAGGCAGGAAGTTCATCATCTACCTGCATAGATGGATTCCAAAGTCACCACTGAGCACAACATATGCAGCACTTTCTCATCATGTTTCAATGTCCTCTGTCTTCATCAACTACCTACTTTACAAAAAGCCATCTGTAGGCATACTAATATTCCCTAGCTTAAGCATCCACTGGCGGGCAGGTATAAAATGACATAGCAGTCTTCCAAGCATGATCTGAGAGACCCCAGGTTCCTGAATCTGCATCTATACCACAGAAAGGACAGCTGAGGTACAATCTCTCGGGATATTTAAACCCCCTTTTTAGAAATAAACTCCTTGTATCTGTGCAATACTCAGTTTCCTGAATTTTGGGTGGAAAGCAAAATTTCATGTTCAAGAACATGTTCACATTCAGAAAAAAAAGTCTTTGATTTCCATACCAGGTGAGAGAGACCCATAGATCTACTCCTCTACTCTCCTGTAACTGCAGCATGTGCACTCATCAACTAGATCTCATACCTATTATCAGCACGCTACTGTTAGGGGCTCATGTATCTTCTCTTGCTTTTATCATTGTTGAAGTGTACTATTTCCGCTCATTTAAAAACAACTCTAAGATGGTATGTCATATCACATTGCCATCAGCCTCAGGCATCTCACTTGTCTCTATTGTGTCTTTTGTTTGAAACATTTTCTCTTGGGTGCCATTGAATAACAGAATGAAGTATCCGTTACTGGCCTAGAAACCACAGTCTATACCATGGAGCCTGGGTGTGTAGTACACAGGACCAGGCTCATGTAAGGTAGGTCTGTAATGCTCACACAATGATGAAATTGAACACATAATGGATATGAATCAACTTCCAGTACAGCCCCTTTATTATTGCCAAATAATAAACTAAATAGATTCTTATGACAACTTTCAAATACAGAAATTTAATGAAACTGCACAAATAAATTGAAATTAATAGGACATTTGCTATGACTTAAATGTATTGTATATGAGGAAAAGAAAATTTCACCAGGAGCGCTGGCTTGCACCTTGAATACCAACACTGTAATCCTACTGGAGATTGGAGGATGAGGAGCTCAAGTCATTCTTAGAGCATAGGTAGTTTGATGCCAGCTTAGGCAACATGAAGCCTTTTCTTCAAGAAACAAATATACATACAGGTTTAATCAAAAGAATAATTACTGTATACAACCATATAATTGTATTGATAAAATAAAGAAATTCTGAAGTAAGGAAAGCTGAGAGCATTATTTAAAACTTCTAACAGTATTCTGGCAAACTGCAAAGCGTTCTAGTTTATTGTATCATCTCACTTTCTTCCTACATTGACCTCGCTAATCTAAAGTCCTACAAAGCCATGTGAAGTGACTCAAATATACATCACATTAACTGATAGCTTGAACAGAAATTATTTAACTTTGAAATAACTTAGGAAATTAGTTGGCTCATAGAATTTAGGGTAGCATTGTTAAGAGGGACATCATTCTACTTTGATATTAAATTGGAATTGGACCTAGCAAGAGACATTCATTTTGTTATGAAGGGCTACAAGAAAAATGAAGAGAAGTTTTATTATATTTATGTCAAAGCACTTCTGCATTCAAAGATTAATGGGCAGTCATCTGAAGGAAGAGGAATATCCATATTAGTTTGACTAGTATAATATTTGCTGTATGAAATACTGCATTAGTGTAGACTTTGGTAGTGGGGCCAGGAGCTATAGCAAAAGTTCTGCATTTAAATAGATGAATTGTTTATGTTATGGAAAAATATAATCCAATTGGACTTTTATTTCTTTCCATATTTTAATGGAATTTGATTTTTAAAAAGGGAAAGTCACTGGTGAATGTGATGTTAGTCTCCACTATCCTGAAGTCCCACATTTACTGTTTTTAATTTCAAGGTTTGAAAAACCATGATTTGTGTGAACACACACTTTAAACAGAGGGGCAGGTGTGGTGATTGAATTTAAATTACCTTTATTTGACACCACAAAATAAGACTAAAAAGGACTTATAGGCACTTTACTAGTTAATTACCTAAAAGGAAAGAAACATCTCATCCTCTGGAACCACTGACAGCATTTTATTATAAAAGTTCACATAAGCAATGTATATTTTCAAATTGCATTCCTCTCTGCTAATCTTGTCCACAAAATGAAATTCATTAGGTCTAGCATCGCCATAATGCAGACTGATGTCTGCTCTTTACTAAAAAGGGAGTGTGCAGAGTCAATCCATAATTCCCCCTTCAGTAGACTTCTTTTTGATTTGGTAGTGTAGACATGGCAATTTTTTCCTCTGACTTTACTGATGAATATTCTAAACACATTTTTAGCAAAGGCAGAAGTCTTTCAAAGTGTGGCTTCAACACACTCCACATTCTCTTGTTTCCCCAAGTATGCTCACTCTCAGCCCAACCCTGAATGTTAAGATAGCACTCTTTGCCCTGTATTACTGCACAAAAGATCATAGCTCGTACTTTAGAATTCTTTAGGAGAGACATTTTATAAACATTTTTTTAAAAGAGCTTTGATGCATCTGGCTTCCTTGTAGGCCAGCTTTTAGTTATATTTGTAAATTATTTTTATAGATAGAATAACAATATAATTCCATAAGTGAAACTCTCTCTTTGATAAACTTACAGCAATACTTGGTGTAACCTCTCTCTCATATGATCATGCTTTCCCATGGTTTAGAAACTGAATTATGTATAAGCAATCCGTAGAGCATAATTAGTATCTGTGTAAGAACCTGATTACTGCAAACGTTTCAGAGAACTGAGGACTAGAAAACAGGCAGCAAACCCCACCAAAAATAGTCCTTGTTTCCCAAAATGTATTTTTATATGTATTTAGATTTAGATTTGTAGCTTTTTAAAAGATCAAAATTTTATTCTCCCTCTCCCTCTATCCCTGTCTCCCCCCCCTCTCTCTCTGTGTGTGTGTGTGTGTGTGTGTGTGTGTGTGTGTGTGTGTGTGTGTGTGTTTACACACATACATGACTATGTGAGAGTGCCCACAGAGGTCAAGGGAAGACATTGGATACCATTGATCAGAGATTACAGGGATATAAATCATCTGATATAGATGGGAACTAAACACATATACACTGGAAGACAAGTGTGTTCTCACAACTGCTGAGCCATATCTTCAGACCCAATTTAGATTTAAACATTTTTACTCATGTTTGTAATCAATTTGGACACTTTTGTTGTGCTTTTTCGTTACTTTTTTTATACCTGTTTATCACAAAACTCCTTGTCTTCGTTAGGGTTTATATTGCTGTGAAGAGACACCATAACCACAGCAACTCTTATAAAGGAAACCACTTAGTTAATTTCAGTTTAGTCCATTATCATCAAGGCAGGAAACAAGACAGTTTGCAAGACAAGCTCTAAAATATGCATCTCAGTGTTTGATGTCAAAATGCTCTTCAGGGCTCCAGTTCCTTTTGTCTTTGTTGACTACCACACATTTTGATCTCTTGGGGTGGTTACATTCCCTGTGAGCAACTCTTCTCAGCAGGTATCCCATGGCTCTGACATGTCCAACATCCTAGGGTCTCCAAGGTAACCTAGTCTTCAACTTCACAGATTCATGAAAGGACCTCTTAGGCCTCCATTCAGGGACACTCCTGACACATACTTGGCCTCAGCAGCTGTCCTTACTTATGGGGGAAGGTTCCATAACCTCTTTCTTCTATCCTTAACTCTAAACCACATGACCAAAGCTGTCAAATTCTGCTGCTTTGGGGGGCTGGAACATAGCCCCCTTGTTTAATTATATCTTCACCAGATTTCTGGTTTTGGTGGTTTCCTTCACTGCTTAAGAATGGCTGTCCTAAAGCTGAGTCTGTCGATCAGGCTGGCTTCAAATTCAGAGATCTTCCAGCTTCTGCTTCCCAAGTGCTGGTATTAAAGGCATGCACCACCACCAATGCCGCCTAGTGAGCAATAATTTTTTTATATTTTCTGACAACAAGATTGTATTTCTGCTATCAGTTTAGTAAGAGTCTCCCCCAGTGTTGTGAATGTTGACCTTCCTTTGGAAACAGTCAAAACTCCATGAGACAGGGAGTAGGAGAGTCGTCACTCGGGTTATTCATGGTCTGTGGTACTTCTGTCTACTTCTATTCCGTGACTATGAGAAGAGTAACCTCAGACATACCAGATGACAAAGTTTAATTGTTTTTACCTACACTGGTTAAAACTGGAAAAGCACATAGAGTCGGCAGTTCCCATACTAGATCCCCTATGGCTTTATGAAAACACACCCAGTTACCATAGTGGCTACTAGCAACTTAAGTTTTCTCCAGGATGAAGTATGTGAAGATGCTTCATGGGGCCCAGTGGTGTAGAAGCCTTGAGCATACCCTTCATTTATTGGCCCCTTTTGAAGGAGAAAGGACAGGCATGTAGCCCAAGTGGAAGATGGGAAGGAAAGTGTCTTTAGATCCTTTTTTGAGAATAAATAAAGCTCCTGTGCTCTTAACCAAAATGAAAATCTGTCCTCTAGAGAACCATCCTTTAAGTCTTATTAGCCAAGGCTGGTTCAGCTGCCTCTGCTGATGAAGCCAGCTATTCATGGGCTTTCCCTGGTCTCAGCTTCAGAAACAGGAATCAACATGCAGTGTCTTCATAAGACAATGATCTTGGGATCAGGGCCCATGGACAGGGCAGGAAGGAAGCAGGCCAAGCAGAGTGAAGTGAGCCTGAGTAACAATGGTATCAAAGCATCATGGAAACCTCATGGTCTTTTCAGTTTTCTAAGTTAGAGTGGCGATTTTGGGTTTCTACAAGTTCAGGCTGACTAAGCATCAAATGAAAATTCCTTGGGAGAAGAAGCTGTTTTGACCCAATGTAATTCTCAAAGAGGCTTGAGAGCTGATGGCTGTCTCTGTTTACATGTCTGTCACTCTTGAAAATGGTCCTGAGCTGTGTATAACCAAAAGAAAACAGGTAATTAATGGAATCATTATAAATGGAAGAGGATATTTATGGTGCATCCTGCTGGCTGGATGAAAACTCTTTGCTGCATACTTCTTATGTTTTTGGCAACAGAAGGGAGGAGTTTCCATTGGGTAGACAGTGGCAAGCAGTCCTCCACTCTTCACAGTGTCCTCACTCCTCCTTCCCTTCCTTCCCCACACTCAACTGATACCTATTACACTATATAAGAACAACAGCAGCACTTGTTCATGGAATAAAACTCTCTAGGCAGCTCTGTTAGACTAAACCACAGAATTTTATGATGGATGGTGTCTGAGAGAAAGTCAGCTCAGAATTCTAAGTAACCACTGATCTCCACTCGCTGCAAAAAAAAAATTATCATATGAAAAGTGTTATGTGTGAGACTCATCACAGACATTTGTCAGACGTTTGAACTTTGGCAAATTATTGTACGTCTTTGGATCTTGATTCCTTCTTCGTAGTCAAGAACTATAACATCAAAATACCAATTTGTAGTATGGAAAATTTCTCGTACTTCAATTACAAGCATTAATAGCTCAATAAAAATTAGTTATCTTACATGAATGAACTTACAAAGGTCTTCAGTTACAGCCCTATAATAGTGCAAATTTCAAGAGAAAGTGAATAAAAAATATGTTTAGAGGATATTAACACATCTGTTTAAATGTCATTCTAAATGTGCCCTTTGTTTCCCTTAGCTGATATTTTCAGAATCTTCTGCAACAGCCTCTTAGATCAAGAAATTCAGATTTGTGGACCTCTAGTCCGTGATTGTACTTTCACATATGTGTATCTGTATGCACCTGAAACAACCCTGTTGGACTCTCCTGGAGACCCTGTGTCAGGCAGCTTTCCTGAGCAATCAGTCTCAGGGGATCTGTGTTGTCTTCAAGTCCTTGCTCAAATGCAGGATTACTTGAGGGGACATGCAGAAGGGACATGGCAAAAAAAGGGCAAAGAGGATTGACAAGAGGAATAGATTTTATTTATAAAATACTATAATCTAATTTTTGTAAGTTTTTATTTAAAAATGTAAGTTAAATTCGAAACAAGTAGGATTTAGCTATGTCATCATTTTAAAATGACAATAAAACAATTTTAAACTTGTTATTTTAAGATAGTATTTAAAATGATCTATTCTAATATGACCATACTGGTTTTAGGATTAATGTTCTTCATTCTGTAGTACCATCTGCATTATGGTAAGCAGGTGCCTAAGTGGGAAGAGGGGCATTCACACTAACTCTCTGTCATTAGCTGGTCTCCTTACATTGTCTGTCTATCCTTTACAATGTAACTTTCAAGACAAATCTTCATTCACACTGTGCTCTGCCTGGATTATCTTCCCTTCCTAATGTATAACTAACTGTTCATCTGTCATAGACCCCCATACTGAATACAGCGTTGGCTATGAATCTAGAAGTCTAATAACATTTTATAAATCCACTTCTGTTTGTTACATCATAAATTCTTAAACTTATTAGCTATGTCTTCTACTTGAAACTATAATAATAATAGGAATCATGGTATTTTTATTCCCATACTGTATCTCAAACTATTTACGCCTAATTTCTGGGGTAAATTATTAATTTATTTGAGTCCACTTAAAACTTGATAAAGATTGTATTTGAAAGACAACTAATTATTGTAAGTGTTAGACTTTTATTATTAGAAAAATCTGAGTAGCATAAAAAATGAAAAAGGACACTAGATCTAGCTGTGTATGCATATAAGATGTTCATCATGGTAGGCACACATAAGTGATTACTTCAGTCAATAACCCATCACTCTCCCACACAGCACCTTTGTGTGTATTATAAGAACACATAACTCCAGATATTAACATGCTTCCAGGATATAACACAGTATCTTACCTCTGCCTCTTGTCCAATGGCACATCTGCACATGTCTTTACAAAATTCTACCTTCCTATTCCTTAGCATACATCCCCTCCAAGGCCCTCTTTGCCTCTGCTCATGCCTGTTTCTACTCATTCTTCTGTGGACTTGAACTGGTGAATATTTTAGATTACCTATAAAAGAGGTCTACATATTCATCTCAAATACCCTATACTTATTAAATCTCAAGAGAGAGCAAATAGTCATTTGTGTGCTTAAAATATTACCTATCCAATCTCCTTTCATAGGCACACTTCATTAACTGCTTTGTTAGAAAAACTATTTGTGTGCACTTTAAATTATTTTAATTTTCATTTAAGTTCCTTTCTTATAAGAACATACAACATGTGGAAATCAAATAAAGTGCCCACATAGGGGACTCTATTTCCTCCTCTTTTATCAATAAAACTAAATCCCTTTAGACTCAGAGTCAATAAGTTATATTGTACAGAAAATCATATCTTGGAAGAAAATGAAAAACACTATCACCTGTGTCATAAATCCACTTCTCCTGAATTGTCATGGAAAATGGGGTAATTCGCTAAATACAAATTGAAAAAAAGATTATAGTACTGGTACATCTAAAGATAACTGAGATTTTGGCATAATTGTGAAATGATTTCACAGCTAAATGTTAACGACTTTTAATAATCTAAGATCTCAAGTGCTCTTCAAAACAATGCCCATCATCAAGTTAACAACAACCAATCTCACATTCATACTGCAATGATAAATGGGATGGGAAGCATAACCTATGGGACAAAAAGGCCCAAGATATCAAGCCTCTTCCTACATCTCACTTAATCAAGCTTCAATAATATTAAGTTTGACTTAAATAGTACATAGTTTTAGTTTTGTATTGTGCATATGAATGTTTTTGCCTGCATGCATATCGGTGCACTACTTGCATGCCTGGTCCTCATGGAGGCCAGAATAGGGCATGGAATCACCTCCAATTTGAGTTACAGACATTTAGGAGGAACCATGTGGGTGCTGAGAATCAAACCCAGGTCCTCTGGAAGAACAGCCACTTTTCTTAATCATGGAGACATCACTCCATCCTCATTTAAATAATATTGTTAACATTTTCACATTAGAAGTTTGTGTCAAAGGTGAAAAGCCAGTATGTCAGTGCCAGCATATGACTAAAATGCATCAGTTTATAGCCTCAACATTGACTTTGCTGGACAGATCACTTATGGTTCAAGTAAACCCTTCATTTTTCTATGACTCCCTGTAAGAGTCCTCAATGGCCCCATCCACCTACATCAGGCAGCAGGTCACAAAGATCAATGGCTCACTCCCTGATCTCTTTCTAAGGTTAGGTAACAGAAAAAGTAAGACGGTGAAAATATTTATTGTGAACTCCTACCTCTGAATTGTGTTCTTTTCCTGGAGGCTCTAAGCTACTCATAAATTTTGTTAGACAAGCAGACTTGGTTAAGGAAACCCAGGAATGTTTACAAAGTGTCTCTTTATGATATTCTCTTACTGAGTTTCCCTTCTATATTGACCATAAGTGTTCAGATGGTCTCATGTCATGAATCACCTTTAATTTGTCAGTACAGAGGAAGAAGGACCACAACACTCCTCACATTCAACTTTATGGCACTAATGCTGAAGCCTAGAAATTATAAGGAAGGGTGCTGGACACATCAGTTTGAAATTCAGCAATCAGACTCTGGCTCAAAGGTATCATGTAAACCACAGTTAATATGAAAAGGAGAGTGATACATAAAAATATAATGTGTGGAATGAGAAATTTTAAGACCAGCTAACAGCATCTATACAGCCCATTGGAAAGTGTCTGCTAAGCCAGTGAAAATGTAATTCTGTGAATGTAATTATTCATCTCTTTTGTACAAGTGTATTTTTCTTAGTGTCTCTACCCTTCCATTTTTTTTTTAATTTTTCGAGACAGGGTATCTCTGTAGCTTTGGAGCTTGTCCTGGAACTGGCTCTGTAGACCAGGCTGGACTCAAACTCGCAGAGATCCACTTGCCTCTGCCTCCCGAGTGCTAGGAGCTAGGTGCTCCACCACCACTCAGTCTTCTTTTTCTTTTTCTTTTCTTTCTTTTTTTTTTTTTTTTTTTGCAGGGAAGTGGGGAGATAAATTTCAACCTAAGTGCTCATTAAATGAAATCTCCAGAAATCCATTCACACTGTAGTTACCTTCCTAAAATGCAGAACCCTGGCCAGCAGGGTCTCTCTGTCATCCAACACTGGATAATGACAAATCCTCATCTTTGTTCTCAGTAGTTTATAGGACTTCAATAATGTAATGGTCAATGTTTCTTTTGTTTTATGTGAATGCAAATATTTATGCTTTTCTTCCAGCATACTCATCTGGAATTTGTAAGAAAAACCCAAACTGGGAGATCACAGTAAGCTCACTTTACTAAGTGACATTACGTGAAGCTATACTAAAACATTAACAAAACTTCATCAAGAATACAATACTATCTGACTAAAATCCACCTATGATCATGCAGTATAGGCATTTAAAAATATAAAAATATCTTCACTTACACATTTTTAAAATTAAAGTTCTGTGCATGATCATTTTTCTATGGCAAGGATAGAGGAAATAATGGTCCTTTTTTGTCTTTTGAATTTTTCTCCAAGATGGCCCTATATTCCTGTGTTTTGTCTTTGAAGACTTCTTCTCTTGAAATCAATGATCTGTGTGCTGATTCTACTTTACAGCTGTTGTAAGAGAGGACACAGGGACACAAAGACGTACTTTCTATTCTCCTTTGAAGGACTTGCCACTAATTATTTTGAAACTTCATGTCCATGCAAATGTGTGAGTCATTTTATATAGACTGTGTGATTTCATATATCTCCAGGATATGTTTGAATTATATTCATCTGATGGAGATGCTCACATTTGACAAGCAATGCTTATTTATATGTTGGAGACAGAGAGACAGAAGGACAGACAGACAGCAAGCTCATCTTTGTATCTGAACAGCTTGAAAAAACATAGAATGAACTAAAGAATGTTGCACAGTACACCAGTGGATTGCTGTGTGGTAAACAGGAAAAAAAGGATTGGCAGAGTGATCATTGAACATGTAAAAAGAGACCTTTTTCATGCACCTAGACCACCTGACTACTAATTATGATTCATTGTATATTTAATTAAACAAACTTTGTAAGTAGTCTCTAGAAAAAGGCTGCTTATTAAACACTCTCACTTCCACTCAATTCTTAAGACATTCTCATCACAAAGAAAGCCATCAATAAATGTTAGTTTCATCAGTTTTATCATTTTAATTATAATTAGGCAATGCTTTCTGGTTTCAGAAATAATGAGAATGTGCATTAAGTTGGAATATATCCCACGAGATAATTACTCAGCCACATTTACATTTTCCTACATTTATATAATTATCCTGTATGTTTTTGCTTATATTTCTGTACGCATATATTTAAATCATGCATGAATTCTTTCATCCACTAAGAATTCATGTTTTTTTTATTTATTAAGCCATTGTAAACATCATTACACAATGATTAATATTCGTCGATATAACTTTACTTGATGGTTCGGGGTATTATGTTGACTAAGTGGCCTGTTATTTTCCAAGCTAATCCTCCGTTATAGGACACTTATGTTGATTATTTTCTTCATTCACACATAAAATGCTATGATGAATGTCTTTGTAATTCAATTTTCATATGGTTAACTATTGCCTTAGGATTCTTCCCTAGAAACTGGAATTACTGTCAAATATGCATTGCGCCTTTACAAAGCAGAGGAATAAAAAGTTCAGCTACAAATGAAACTCTACTATAAAAAACGTTGAAATCCCAGAACTAAAAGGTTGTTAGAGATGATTATCTGAGACTTTAAGTTGCTGAAGATAGAGTACGTAAATATTTTTTCACATTTGTCACATAGGTATCCACTATACACTACAGGCAAAACATGTAGAAAAATCACAAAAGTACAAAACTAATTTCTTTCCTATGTAAAGCAAGTTCATGTGAATAAAGCCATGTTGTTCTGCATATATTTCTGTGTACAGTTTGAACTTGAGGTGTTCTGATGGGAGTTTGATGGAACCAAGGCTGTGCAGGGCCTTTCTGAATTGATGAGAGAAGCACACTTTAATCCCTGGTGGAAGTGAAGACAGAGGTCTTGGTTTCTTCTCTGTTGAATAGAATGAAACAAATTGTCATTTCTCATTTTATTTGATCTTTTACATCAAGGGCTGTACACATAAAATAAATGTGAAAATCCTTAAAACGAGGTTATATATTTTAATGTGGTTTCCACCTATAATATTTGGGTTGCCTTTGTGAATACTTATACAGTCAGTGAGTGTCTGAAGAATGACACTATTTCAAAGAAATGAAACCCAGAGTGATACTCCCTCTCTGGGATGCTGGGAACTGTACTGAGTCCTGTTTCCCTTCCGATGCTGTGTGCATCCTAGCTCTGTCTGGAAACCAACTTAGTGGACTGGTCTTGGGGAAATGTCATAGACCCACAACATGTCCTTTTATAAGACCAGTCCCTTGCACTCAACCAGAACCTATGCACAGTGGTTGGAAGCTACATGCATTTACTCTCACAACAACTCTTAATTTCAGGCATTATCTCTATTTTTCATAAGACAAAAAGAAGGATTCAAGAACTAAGCTGGAATTGGGGCATTTTGTGTCTTAAAAGGAAAGACTACATTTCTCCTTCTTCTGCTACTTCTCCTGTTCTTTCACTTAGTTCCAGACTGTTCAGAGATTAGCCCTGTCAGGCACACAAATCCTGGGTCAACAACATCTGCATCCCAAGCTTATGCAGCTCATGAAATCAGCCCACTCCCTTTGGACTTGATATCATTTACATAGTCATGGCCATTTAACTTTACTTTCAGAACTAAAGAATACAATATCCTTTGCAGCATATTTATATCCAGGTATTTACAGTTTTCCCTATATTATCAATAACTTTTATTTCCAAAATGTACAATCAAATATATTTAAATAAAGGTTTTTATTTTGTTTTTCATTGTGAAAAATTCTAAAGATTAAGATAGATATCTGGTCCAACAATGTCATGTGCTTTGATAGTTACCTCAGTATTAGGGCCTTGAAAATTGCAGCAACTCCACTGCTCAAATAATTTACAATAGTATATAAATTTGAATTGCTTTTGAAACTAGAAATGTTTAGCTTTTTAAAAGTTCAAACTTGATGAGCAAACTACTTCCTTTAGGTTTGAATATTTTTGCTCATAATTAAGCAGGACTCTTTCATTTGACTTTTGAGATATGTGTTCTGTTTTAGTGAACAGTACAACTATATTCTGTAAGGTTTTTCTTTTCTATTCATTTGATTGACTTATATGAACCCATCAATCATGTAGGGCATATTAAAATCTCATTTTTATATTCTTTGTAACTACATTTTCACAAGGTTTTGTTTTTCTTTCATTTGTACATTTACCAGGAAAACTTAAATTTAATGTGTGGGTCATCAATTCTGTCACTTTTTCTCTAATGGTTTACAGATATTTTGTCCTGTTTATAACAATATCTCCTAGAAATGTAACTGAAATATTCTGTGTTTACTTTATATTCTCATTGCTGATGTTTTAACTGTCAAATACAATCAGTATACTGCCCACACTGTAGAAGACAGATTTTAGTCACACCTAATTATAATACATCTCTGATTTAAATATCCCCTTGTTTTTGTTTGGATCTAGAATGTTCTCTAAAAGACTATGTATTAAGACTTTAACACTCAGCATCCAGCAACTTGGATAAGATAGGACTTTAAGAAATTAGGCTTATTGGAATGTCTTCCATTCATTAGGTGCATGTCATACAATGTGATTTTGGGCACCTTATCTTTTGTCTCCAGCCATGAAGGCCATCTTCTTTCTACTATGCTGTCTGGTGACAATCTGCTGTCCTGTTACAAGCACCCAATCCTGGACAGAAACCTCCAGTATTGTCACCTAAAACTAAGTAAACCTTCCTACTTGTTAACTTTTTTAGCTAATACAAGAATACAAAACTGACAATTTCTGTCTGGGACACCACTATTCTAGAACATGGTTTCCAAGATATCTTTGTTTCCATCACTATAATCTCATTATTTATACTTTAATAATTACAATCATGTGAGCTACTGATTCAGTTGTGTCAAGCCATTGTCTATCACCTTAATACAACAGCATGTCAGATGAGAATCATGACAGGGAACAAACGTGTCATCTTATTTTCCTGCTGCCTAAGGAAGGGCATGCTTTAGGAATCCCCAGACACAAGTTCAGTTTATATGTTTTAATTTATCTCTAGGAAATTCTCTTTACCTCTAGATAACAGCATATCGTAATGCCTGTCTTTACCCACTTTGTTCCAGCACTGTCTGTCCAGATTAGTTTTAAGAGCTTCTGTGGACTGTAAATTATCTTCTCCTTTCCTTTCTACCCCAGGTTATTATTATGATGCCCATCTTTCTCACAGATATTTCTCCTAGACTAACATCGCTGTCTCCTTCAAGTCCCCTGTTCTTCATGGCCTGTCATCCTGATCCTTTTAGCACTGGTTGTTGATGGTTTTTCTTTCGCTTTAGTTTTATTTATTAAGGCAAGTCTCATTAAATTTCTTCAGTCTTTCAAGACTGTTTGCTGACACCTAAAAATAGGCACTCCTCTCTTCCCTGGATTTGTGATAGGATGTCTGTCTTAATTTTTTTAGGATCTCTACAAATTGCAGCCCTTTTGCTATGGATGAGGGGTGAGGCATGAGGAAGCTGTCACCAGCCATATCTGCAAGTTTTTATAGATTCAAGACTTTAGCACACAAGCCATGTCTTAACAGACACGCAGATGCAAAATGAAAGGGGGTCACACTAAGGAGCAAAAGAGAGGATCCAGACCTGCAGGAGACAGGAGATTTGAAGGGGGCAGGAAAGACAAGGTGGAGGGCTTCATCTAGGAATGGGGGAGATAAACATGGAAGAAGCAGAGCAAAAGTAAGAGTAAGGATGTCTGAAAACGTCTCCAGGCATCATGTTGTTATCTACCTACCTGAAATTATACAGAATATATACATATAAGACATATGTATGCATATGTAATTTAAATGAAAATTTCCCATCTTGGATTTAAATGTTTCTTCCAAGAGCCAAAAACTATCTAACAAAAACCCAAACATGAGGCCTGTGAAGCTGTTTTTTGAATTCTTGATTAGGGTTACCCAAGGGAATTCCCAAACATTACAGGCTATTGCTATTGCATTTGGTTATATCCCAGAAGTCAAAGTTAAGTCCCCATTGCTGAAGACACCATGTCCTTCAGACACATGACCCAGATGGCCTGAGCTGGATCTGACCTGTAAGCTTCTTCCTTGATGACTAGCTTACATGGTGCCATACAATCTTCCAAGAGATGGAAGCAGCCAATAAATAGTCCTATCCAGCTATAATACCTATGAACCACAACAAAGACCAGCATGTCATGATAACTAAGGGTGTAACAGTGGCATGCCTGCCTTAAGAGTATCCAACATTTCCTTAATCAGACTTGAGGCCCACTCAAAGTGAGTAGAACCTTGCCAATGAAGTCATGGATTTGGAGAACCTACAACTATCACTTGAGTAAACTAGCATAATTCCTAACTATATTCTAATATTTTTTCTTATACCCACTATGGTGGTATTTTATTTGTACTGAAATGTGATTTTAATTGTATATTAATAAATAAAGTTGCCCGGGGGTCAGAGCTATTAGAGCCACAGCAAGAGCATGGCGGTGGTGGCGCACACCTTTAATCCCAGCACTTGGTAGACAGAGCTGGGTAGATCTCTGTGTGTTCAAGGATACAGCCAGCATTGGAGACACACGCCTTTAATCTCAATCCCAACCATAGAAGACCTGGAAGTCTCTACAGACAGGCAGTGGTGAGGCAGTCATGTGTTTGGGTTTACAACCAATGAGAAGGCAGAACAGAAAGACTATATAAAAACAAACACAGGAAGTAGCTCTTTTTCAGAGAGGTCTCTTGGCTTAAGAGGCTAGCTGCAGGGTAAGGCTCTTAGCTCTGATCTCTTGGCTTTCTTCTTTGCATTGGTTCTGTGTTTCTTATTTAATAAGATGGTTGGTTACATCTACAACCCACAGATAAATATAACTCTCATGCCCTCTTCAAGGAAACTTCTCTTTGCAACAGATAAAGACCATTTTTGAAAACCATACCAATCAAAAGGCAGAGAGCAGATCATATGGTGACAAATTCCAATTGATTCATCCACAACATAATTCCTGCACCTAAGGCTCTGGGATCATGAAGGAGAGAGTCCACCATATTATAAGACCCAGATGAACAGGATATTTGCTGTGAACTTGTGCCTCCTAGAAATGTCAGAGAAACTGCATTCATAAAGTCTCACTAACATGGCTGCCTAAAGAAGACCTGAATAATGACAGCACCAATGGATGTACATGGAATAGAGAAAACTCATGGGGACTCAATGTTCAACAAAATTCTACAGCCCAGTGTAGAATGTCAAGGCTATCTCTCAGTGGGGCAGAGGGAATAAAAGAGGTGGGAAAGAAAGCAGATTTCATATGACAGCAGAATATGATCTTTGAACTTGCACAAGCTGTTCAGTCTGACCAGAAACTGGAGATCCCTGAGCAAGGTAGTTGACCTTCAGAGCAGATTAAGGAAAGTTCCTGGTGGATTAAGGGAGGTTCCTTGTAAATAGAAACTGTTCTATGCGATCCAGTTTTCTGGCGAACAAAAATGTACCTTTAAGCTTCTGTTTGCCCTGATAAAGTCTCACTGTTTATGACATTGTCATCAGCACTGCCTTTGGGGAGGCACTTTGAACCTAAAAATTATGTCATAATTTTAAAAGTTAAGATTATTATAAAAATTAGTGTTTTAAACAAACATTGTCAAGATCTAGAAAAGATATAGCATATACCTCTGAGATTAAAAAAATACATTTTCTTCTGTGTGAGAAGGAATATGTTTTTCTTTCTTTAGCACCACAGATGTATAGGCAAAAAGGAAGGAATTAAAACAAATGATAGAGGAGGCTGGCTTGTTCACAATTCTGTAATGATACAACATGTATTAGAAAGAAGGATATTATCTCCAGTATTGCTGTAGTGAAAGATAGATTTGAATTTGAAACAACTACCAGAATTTATTCACCATTTACTCCATGCCCACCACATTTACATTTATAACTCTTAACTGGAGCAATCATCCTAAATGGTGGATGCTATAGAAGATTCACTACTGTTGAAAATGAACAGGAAGATACAGGAAGTATCTTTCATGAAAGATACAAATAGTAAAAGTGAAATCAGGATTGAAAGTGAAGCACATTGACTACAGAATTGAACATCAATCAGAGAGAGTACTAGCATCTTTCAAAGATTGAATCGTGCCAAAAAAAAAAAAAAAGCAGAGAGGTGTGGGCTGTGGAGTCTAGACTGTAAGGACTGTGTAGATCACAGAGTGTGAGCAGCCTGTTAAGAGGCCATCTTTATTGACATCCTTTCTGTTATGAACTGGCTGGTATAGTTTTATGTCGGTCTCTCTGCTTCTCCCCTTGTACTTTTCTTTGTCCCGTAATAGAAACACGTGCTTTCACTGGGTATGTGGTTTTACGATTACATGAAACCAGTGACATAATAGCAGATACAACATGTACAGTGTTTACTCTAAGGAGAAATGGCTGATTTTATCAGCTGAAGACTGGCTTTATCTGCTAAAGGCTGCCCAATGTAATGGAATTGGTTCCTTTCCCCTGGAATCTGACCTAAAGTCCTTGATGCTGAAGTTATCTGCTGGAGGTTGGCCTCATCCCTTAGGTCTGACCTTGTTCTTAGACCTCATCTGCTAGGTGCTGCCCATGTCTGACCGAGTTTGTCCTAACATTCTGGAGTCTGCTATTATCTGCTGGAGGCTGACTTCATCTCTAGGACCCTGTTCTTATCCTGAGGACTTTGACCTAACCTGCAAGGTAATGAATATCTGATAGACGTTGCCTTTCTCTGCTGGAGGCCAGTCTTGCCATCTGCTGGAGTCTGCCCTTATCTTCTGGACTCTGACCTAATTTTCTGGAGGCCTTATCTGTTGAAGCATGCCTTTATCTCCCAGACACTGACCTTATCCTCCTAGGTTGACCTTATTTTCTGGAGTCCGTCTTTATCTCCAGCTGGATGCCCTTAGTCCTAGAAGCTAATTCTGGAGACTGGCCTTTTTTGCCATGGAGGGTGACCTTATGTCCTGGATCCCAATTTTCCCTTTTGAATTCAAGAAGATCAGCTTGATATTATTGAAGCAGCTTCAGTGGAAAGAATAGAAACTATGAAATAGCAGAGATAGTATAAGATTGCAACATTCTTAATGCAAAAGAATGGAATATCTAAGCCCTAGGTGACCCTGTAGAGAGGAGGTGTCTACTCACTATGAATCACCTGACTCTGGTTGAAAGGAAACTTCATCTCAGTGCACTTTTAATGTGGATGGCACTCTCTGACAAACTATTCTTTACCTAAAGTATGCATTCCTTTATAATTCATCCCCTGAAGAGTGAACAGAGTAAGTTCTCAAATGCCTCTCTGCTTGGCTAATATCTCATATTCTCTACTTGGTTAATATCTCACACAAGCTTTCAAAGTGCTTGGTTTGAAATGCATCTCATGTATTTTCTGAAGACAAAGCTTTTCAGAATTGGAAGGCCTTCCCTTCCTGCCTCTTTCCCTTCTCTTTCCTGTACCTCTGGGCACAGTAACATTTTCACTGATCTGTGAACAGCTTGTCTTTGCCTTTGGTGCTTGATAATCAGTGTACACTGTGGTTAAGGGCTTGTTTCCTGACAGTCCTTGAGGAGTACAATTGCATCCCTTGATTTGATCAATGAAATTATTCCCATAGTCACTCAGTATGTGATACTGCTAAGATTTATGATTTATTCCAATATGTATCTATTTCTGTAAATATTTTTTTCTCCTTCTTTATTAAGAAATTTTTTTCATTCATTTTACACACCAATCAAAGATCCCCCTCTTCCTTCCTCCCACCCCCAGGCCCCCAACCCACCCTCCACTCCCACCCACAAGAAGGCAAGGCCTCCCATGGGGAGGCACATTCAATAGAGGCAAGTCCAAGCTTTTCCCACTGCCTCAAGGCTGCACGAGCTGTCCCATCATAGGTAGTGGGCTCCACAAAGCCCACTCGTGCACCAGATGAATTCTGATCCTACTGCCAGGGGGTCTCCCAAGCAGATCAAGCTACACAACTATCTCGCCATACAAAGGGCCTAGTCCAGTCCCATGTAGGCTCCACAGCCATTGATCCAACTTTCAGGAGTTCCCTCTAGTTTAGTTTGGTCTTCCCTGCTTGTTTCCCTATCATGATCCTGAGACATTTGTTCATAGAATCCCTCTTTTCTCTCTTTGATTGGACTCCTGGAGCTCTGTCTGGTGATAGGTTGTGGATCTCTGCATTTGTTTCCATCAGTCATTGGAGAAAAACTCTCTGATGACAGTTAGGATATTTACCAGTCTGATCTCTGAGGTAAGTCAGTTCAGTTCAGGCACCCTTTCCACTATTTCTAGTAGTCCAGGCTGGGGTCATCCTTCGGGATTCCTGGGAACTTCCCTAGCACCAGGTTTCTCTCTATTCCTGGGAACTTCCCAAGCACCATGTCTCTCTCTATCATGGTATCTCTTTGAATGCTGTCCCCCTCCCATTCCCTTATGTTCTCATCCCCTATCCCCTATCATCCGTTGCCCATCCCCATACCTAGTTTACTCATGGAGATCTATTTCCCCTTCCCAGGTCGTCCATGCATCCCTCTTTGGGTCTTCCCTGTTAGTTAGCTTCTCTAGAGTTGTGGGTTATTGCCTTATTACCCTTTGCTTTACATCTAGTATCCACATGTACATACCATGTCTGTCCTTCTAAGTCTGGGTTACCTCACTCAGGATGATATTTTCTAGTTCCATCCATTTGCCTGTAAATTTCATAATGTCATTGTTTTTCTCTGCTGAGTGTATACATACCATATTTTCTTAATCCATTCTTCAGTTGAGGAGCATCTAGGTTTTTTCCAGGTTCTAGCTATTACAAATAATGCTGCTATGAACATAGTTGAGCATGTGTCCTGTGTATGATTGAGTATTCCTTGGGAATATGCCAAGAGTGGTATTACTGGGTCTTGAGGTAGATTGATTCCCAATTTTCTGAGAAACCGCCATTCTGATTTCCAAAGTGGCTATACCAGTTTGCACTCCCACCAGCAGTGGAGGAGTGTTCCCCTTGCTCCACATCCTCTCCAACATAAGCTGTCTGCGGTGCTTTTGAACTTAGCCATTCTGACAGGTATAAGATGGTATCTCAGAGTCATTTTGATTTGCATCTTCTTGATAATTAAGAATGCTGAGCAATTCCTTAAATGCCTTTTGGCCATTTGAAATTCTTCCTTTAAGAAATTCCTTCCATTTTTACTTGAATTATTCATTATTTTGATGTCTAGTTTCTTGAATTCTTTATATATTTGGAGATCAGCCCTCTGTCAGATGTAGGGTTGGTGAAAATCTTTTCACATTCTGTAGGCTGATGTTTTTGTCTTATTTACTGTGTCCTTTGCCTTACAGAAGCTTCTCACTTTCAGGAGGTCCCATTTATTAATTGTTGTTCTCAGTGTCTGTGTTACTAGTGTTATATTTTGGAAGTGGTCTCCTGTGCCAATGCGTTCAAAACTATTTCTTATTTTCTCTTCTATCAGGTTCAGCGTAACTGGTTTTATATTGAAGTCTTTGATCGACTTGGACTTGAGTTTTATCCATGGCAATAGATATGGATCTATTTGCAGTCTTCTACATGTTGATGTCCAGTTATGCCAGCACCATTTATTGAAGATGCTTTCTTTTTGCATTGTACAGTTTTGGCTTCTTTGTCAAAAATCAGGTGTTCATAGGTATGTGGATCAATGTCAGGGTCTTCAATTTAATTCCATTGGTCCACATGTCGGTTATTATGCCAGTACCAAGCTGTTTTTATTACTATAGCTCTATAGTAGGGCTTGAGGTCAGGGATCGTGATGCCTCCAGAGGTGTTTTTGTTATACAGGATTCTTTTGGCTATCCTTTTTTTTTTTTGTTTTTCCAAATGAAGTTGAGTATTGTTCTTTCCAGGTTTGTGAAGAATTGTGTTGGTATTTTGGTGGGGATTGCATTGAATCTGTAGATTCCTTTCAGTAAGATTGCCATTTTACTATGTTAATCCTTCCTATCCATGAGCATGGAAGATCTTTCCATTTTCTGACATCTTCTTCAATTTCTTTCTTCAGAGACTTGTTCTTGTCATGCAGATCTTTCACTTGCTTAGTTGGTTACCCCAAGGTATTTTATATTATTTGTGGCAACTGTAAAGGGTAATATTTCTCTGATTTCTTTCTTAGCCCATTTATTATTTGTATACAGGAGGGTTACTGATTTTTTAGGTAATCTTATATCCTGCCATATTACTGAAGGTGTTTATCAGCTGTAAGAGTTCCTTGGTAGAACTTTTGGGGTCATTTATGTATACTATCATATCATCTGCAAATAGTGAAAGTTTGACTTCTCCCTTTCTAATTTATATCCCCTTGATCTCCTTTTGCTGTCTTATTGCTCTAGCTAGAACTTCAAGTACTATATTGAATAAATATGGGGAGAGTGGACAGCCTTGTCTTGTTCCTGATTTTAGTGTAATCACTTTGAGTTTCCCCCCATTTAATTTGATGTTCGCTGTTGGCTTGCTTCAAGGCCAGCCTGGGCTCTGTAAATATTCTATGTTCTTATTAGATGGAAATTTACTTTCTTAGCCACTGAAAAGGCAGGAATTTGATTCTGTGCTCATTTTTTATGTGAACAACAACAATGCCTGTCTTCTTTTAAACACACAGTAAAAAATTCTTAAGTCTTTACAGTGAAATAAGTCAATAGGTGAGAAATGTATGAGTCACCATGGGGGCTGTTTTATGTTTGTCTATCCTGTCTCATTTTCCATTTTTTATGTCTCTTTGTTAGGATTGTACAGTTTACTTTTAAAAAGGACTGTAATGCATAGTACCAATTAGATATACTTAAAATACACAGCAAACTCAGTTGCAAAGTGAGTTTCAAATATTTAAAACTTGATTCTAATTGTATATTCAGTAGATACACATTTATAAAGAAATTTAATTTTGCTGATGCAATCAGAATCTTACTTTCTTGTAATTTAGGAAATAGAAGTATTTAATTATGTGATCCAAGTAAAAATGCAGATGTTTACTTGAAGAGTTTGGGTAATTGACATTTGTCCCTGAGACTGTAGGACTCGGGGTCATGTAGTCTTGATGGTGTTAGCAAAGCTGGACTGGTAGACAGGGCTATGGGCTCAAGGGAAACAAAGTATTTTCCTGTTATTGTGGACTAAGCCAGTTCTGAGAGCTCATCCATTTGTTATTCTTTGCTCTTTGGAGGTCCTTCCTAAGTCTGTGCACTTTTACCAGATCCATCAACCAATCAGCATCCCAATGTACATTCATATTAACTAATCAAGTTCATCCCAAATCAATGCCTGTTTTAAGTGTGTCGCTAGCTTATCACCATCATTTCCATTACAAAACAAAACAAAACCAAAAAAAAAAAAAAAAAAAAGGAAGCCCTCTATCTTCTTCTATCCTTCTATCCCCAGTGCTGTGATACTACTTGGTATTTCAGAGCCCTGTCTGCTCCAGGTAGCTGCTTCTCTACCTTGCAACAAATCATGCTCACCTCTTCTTCTACCCTTACCTGTCCTTCAAGCTCAAGAGGCAACTAACCAAGGAACACTTGGATCAGGGTGGCTTTGACAGCCATGGAATTTCCAGGAGCTTAGGTTTCCCATATGAGCGCTTTAAGACTGGAGGTTAGGTCTCCCATATGAGCACCCCAAGACTGGAGGTTAGATCTCCCATATGAGTACCCCAAGACTGGAGGTGTGCCCCCTGCTTGTAGAACAGAGTGGCTGTCTTTGGTTTCTGCTTTCTTCTTCTTCTTTTAAAATATTTACATAAAAATATTCGATAACTGTGTATGCCATTCATTTTTCTTTTCAAGAAAGAACATTTCTTTTGCTTTAAAGGCATTTACCTACATTTCCTCAATTCTACAGAATAAATGATACATCATATTCTTTTTAAAGTTTTTTTCACTTATATTTCATTCTTTTTTCATTAACATATTTTTAGAGATTCTTTGGGAATTTTACATCATGTACCCCAATCCCACTCATTTCCTAGTCTTTCCTTGTCCACCCTCCACCCGAGCCTCCCCTCCCCAAATAAAAACAAAACAAACAAACAAACAAAACACTTGGCTCTTCTGTCTTTCCCATCTCTCCAACACATATTCAATTGTCACGGTTATCCTGAGAGCTGAGGTGTGTCATGTAGTATACCTTTTTGCCCAAACAAAATGTTCATTGCAGTGAAGTTCTGGTCTGGTTCATGGCCTCTGGCTTCTAGTACCAGACATGGCTCTTGGCAGCAGCACAGGCCTGAAGATCACATGGCCCCAGGTAACAGCATAGGCCACCCATATCAGCCTGCTCCTCACATCGCGTCTTCAATTCTGCTTCCCTTCATAGTGCAGAAACTGCTCTGCTTCTCCTTCTCTCCCATTTCTCCACCACATACCTATTCATCATAGTGGTGCCCACTTGCTTGCCTGGGCCAGGACACCAGATGGGTCTGTGTCTGGCTTCTGCCTACTTGGCACCTGGTGGCCCAGGCAGGGATCTCAAGAAAGAACTTTTACCAATAAGTGCTCCAATGAGATTACTAATCTATGTTGGAAACTGTTTGTTTAAGAAGGTGGAAATTCCACATATGGCTATTGCCAAAAGAAATGAACAAAATCTAAGAACAAATGTAGCAGAACAATGAAAGGAGATTTATTCAAACTCTCTAGATCATTTGAGAGCTACAAAGTTGAAATTACAAGCAGTGAACTCTGATATTAATTGGGCAGGATTTTTAGACAAAATAAATTTCTTTATTTCTATCTAGAAATATAACAGCCTTTGGATGGCTCCACTGGGGCTGTGGAACAATGGTGCATAGTGTTTCATCGTGTTTCCATCACATCCTCAAGCATTATAACCTTTTACTTCTCCAGTCCCACATATTTGTCCTTTATAGCACTTATAGGAAGCTTTGCATACAATGAGTGCTAAAACATTTGCTTGAATAGACAGCCATCAAGAAGTATAGATTATAATATATAAATATATATTATTTTTCAGGGTCTCTACATAAGAAAGAAAACATCCTCTCTGAAAACGTCTAAAAGTCTACCTTGCCAATCCCTGGCCTCCAACTCAATACAGCTATCATTGCTGTTAAATTATGAGATGTGTGTGTGTGTGTGTGTGTGTGTGAATGCACATTTGTTAAATGTGTTGAATTCATATGACTTTAATTTTGGTGAATTATATTAAAGAAAATCAGAAAAGGAAACCATGCTTGAAGCAAATATTATAAATTCATACATCCAATATTTCAGATGTTTAATTAGCTATCCCAGCATGATCCCTTCCAGGTAAAAGATTGCTTAATTTTCTGGTTACATACAGCTTTATTCTTTTCTCTTTATGACATTAAGATTTTTATTGAAAGATTTGAAGCTTTTTCCTGTAAGAAACTAAAGAAAGGGTCAAAAGAGTCTTTGAATATCTTTCCCAATATTTTAGAGGAAAAAGACAAAATTTACATTTAAATTTTCTTTTGAGTCACAGTCTGTGCTTGGAAGAGGCTAGTCTGATGTTTTATTTTAATGATAGTGAATATGAATGTACAAAAGTGATGACAGTTACTGTGTTAGGTTGGCTTCCTGTACCCTTGAGACAAGTGTATATATGGGCCCATAATGTAGTTTCTGGAGTCCCATGTCCAGAGGATTCATATCCAAAGTAAACCAAGTGGACTAATGGTACAGAAAAGCCTCAAAAATGTATCAAGAGATACACTATATGTGGCCTTAGAGACTGGGTCCCCCATACCTGGGACTGTGCAATCCCCAGTGATGTTGGGACAAAACATAGCACTGTAATTGAGGGAATACCACATGCTGTAGTTGGGCAAGGATGTAAGGAGAGCTAGCATCTCCCAGGATGCAATGCTCTTCCAGAAACTCAAGGAAAAACATTCCATTCCAAATGCAAAATGCCACAGTTTCATTCACACACATCACATCAAACCACAACAAAATCTCTAAATGGGAAGCATGAAAGACAAAAGAGACAGGAAAAATAATTACCTGGGTATAGTTTATCCTATAGACCTTGTACACATTGACTCCTGCCTCTTCATAATGCCATATGTAAGGTGAAGCACACAGAGTGTGTAAGTGGGAATTTGTTAATAAACAGTACCTTTTGAGATTCCATCTAGTGAAGATGAGGCCGTTAGCTTGGGTTTGCCCCCCTGAGAGACAACTTTACAGCTCTCTGGTCTCTTGGGTTTGCCCCGCCCCCCTGAGAGACAACTTTACAGCTCTCTGGTCTCTTGGGTTTTCTCCCCTGCCCATAGAAAATTTTATAGCTCTCTGGTCTCTTGGGTTTGGCCCCTGAGAGACAACTTTACAGCTCTCTGGTCTCTTGGGTTTGCCCCATGATAGACAACTTTACAGTTCTCTGGTCTCTTGGGTTTGTCCCCCTGATAGACAACTTTACAGTTCTCTGGTCTCTTGGGTTTGACCTCCCCCCCATAGACAACTTTACAGCTCTCTGGTCTCTTGGGTTTGCCGCCCCACCCCCAGACAACTTTACAGCTCTCTGGTCTCTTGGGTTTGCCCCCGATAGACAACTTTGCAGCTCTCTGGTCTCCTGAGCATCACATGCCCAAGGTACACATAAACTCACACAGGAACAGAAATGTAAAACAATTAAATAACTCTCTTAGGAAAAGAGCAGCAGACATTATGGAGGACACACAGAAGGGAAAAGCTATAATTTGTCCTGCATAAGTTCTCTGACATTTACCAGCATTCTTGGATGCTCTTCCTTCACTATTCATTCCTCGTTGCATGTGCTTGGAATTTCAGTAATGCCCTATGCTTACTTCTCACGAAATGATAGTATAAATAACTCCAAACCACATCTAGGATGGAACTCAGAAACTCTCATCTCATCTTTCATCTCCAGAAGGATGCAGAGACTTTAGACAGTTGTCCTGTTGAGACACAATGTTCTCAGTCCAAGAACAACTTTGTGAACTTGCTTGCCAACACCCAATGCTGTAAATTATATCTTTTCTGCATTTCAGTGTTTGGTCATTATGATTCTGGAGGTATTTGTTATACTAATTCATCTAAAACAATGTAACACCCTTTTATATGCTTTTAATAAAGAAATATGATATATAATGGGTAGAACTGGAGACCATATTTTTAGTTAAATCATTCTAGAATAAAAAAAAGTATTAACTTTATATGTAGAGCCTAGATTTTGTGTATATGGGTGTGCTGGATAGTTTTATGCCAAGTTGACACAAGCTAATCACCTGAGAGGAAGAAAACTGCAATTTAAAAAAATGCATATTATAACTGTAATTCTTGCTTGATAACTGTTCTGCTATATATAATTTTACTATGTTAAAGTTAAAACTTTTCATTTTAATTTAACAGAAAAAGGGAAATGCTGTGGAATAATGCTTTTGTACACTGGTTTAATAAAATGTTGATTGGCCATTAGCCAGGCAGTAAGTATAGGCAGGATAAGCAGACAAGGAGAATTCTGAGAAGAGGAAGGCTGAGTTGGGAGACGCCAGCCTGCCGTCCAGGGAGTGGCATGTAATGGCACACAGGTAAAGCCATGGAACATGTGGTGACATACAGATTAACAGAAATGGGCTAAGTTTAAGTGTAAGAGCTGGTCAGTAGTTAGCCTGAGCTAATGACTGAGCAGTTTTAATTAATATAAGCCTCTGTGGGTCTTCTTGGGTCTGAGTGGCTGCAGACCGGGCAGGACACTAGAGAAAACTTTCAGCTACAAATGCCTCCATAAGATCAGACTCTAGGCAGGTCTGTAGGACATTTTCTTAATTACTGATTGATGGAAATAGGCTCAGCCCATTGTGGGTAAGACCATCCATAAGATGATGGTCCTGCCATCTTTAAGAATGAGAAAGCCGCCGGGTGGTGGTGGTGCACGCCTTTAATCCCAGCACTCGGGAGGCAGAGCCAGGTGGATCTCTGTGAGTTCGAGGCCAGCCTGGACTACCAAGTGAGTTCCAGGAAAGGCGCAAAGCTACACAGAGAAACCCTGTCTCGAAAAACCAAAAAAAAAAAAAAAAAAAAAAAAAAAAGAATGAGAAAGCCAAGGAGAGAAGGTTGAGCAAGCCAGTAAGGAGCACTCCTCTATGGCCTCTGCATCAGCTCCTGCCTCCAGGCTTCTGCTCTGTTTGAGTTCCTGTCATGACTTCTTCAATGATGGACTACAGTATGAAAATATAAGCCAGATACACACTTTCCTTCCCAAATTTGTCTTTTGGTCATAGTATTTTATTACAGCAACAGAAACCCTAATAAAGACAAGCTGGTACCAGAAGTGGGGAATTGCTGTGACAGATCTGATCATGTTGTTTTGGAAAGGATTTGCTATGGGATGTCTTTCTATATGCTGTGAATATGTGTGCTCTGATTGGTTGATAAGTAAAGCTGTTTGGCCAATGGTGGAGCAGAATAAGGTTAAGTAGTACATTCCAGCTGGGGAGACAGGAAAGAGAAAGGCAGGATGGGGGAGATGGGAGCCTGCCACCAAAGGAGCAGCAAGATGCCACAGACTGGTAATGCCACAGCTATGTGGCAACATAAAGATTAATAGGAATGGGTTAATGTAAGACGAAAGAGCTAGCTAGCAAGAAGCCTGAGACATTAGGCCATAGAGTTTATAAATAATAAAAGCCTCTGTGTGTTTACTTGGGTCCAAGCGACTGCCGGACTGACCAGTCAGGACACTTGAAGACTTCTGACTACAACGATTGTGGAAGGACTTTGGAACTTTGGACTAGAAATCCAATGAGTGTTGGGATTTCAGTTTTGTAGGGGCTTTGAAGATAAGAATGTTGAGGGCAGTGCAGATGATGGAGGCCTGGCTAATGAAGTTTCAAAAGTAATTTTAAATATTCTATCATGACAATTTGTTATTTTTAATTAAGAATCTGTGGTTCTGGTAGACTGAGGCTGAGTAATCAGATATGAGTGGCAAAACACAGTAACCACTAAAGTGAAAACTCTGCTGTGCTGTAATACTCCATGCTGGTCAGCTAGAGCTGAGAAACTAGTGCAATTAAAGAGACCGGGTTGTTAAGGTGAAGTATTTGGGACAGTGTTTCCTGAGATTCAGCTCATAGAAGCTGTGTTCCCGACATGGCCAAGGTTGAACCTTGTGCTTTTAGCTAAACTTGGTGGTTTAGGAGCCACTCAGATGGTACCAGTTTTGCAGGCATGAAGGGGTCATTGAGAGCAGCTGAGGCTTGGCACTGTGAAAGGTCAGGAGAGGCCACTGATGAATGTGTAGCCTCAGTAATAGTTGAAAGTCCAGAATTGAAGGGATCTTACAGAGGAGTTGAGGCTTGGCACCATGAAGAGAGATTTCCTTTGCCAATGGAATGAATCTAAAACTCTTCACTTTACCCTCAGGCAGATTCTTTGGACAAGAGCAAAAAAAGTCAGTTTCTTCACCAAAATATCACTGGAACCATCTCTAGACAACATACTAAGATTCTTCTTTGAAACCTCTTGAGCCAAGTAGTCATACCCATTGAGCCATCATCTCAGATCATATCATAGATTTATATATATATATATATATATATATATATATATATATGTGTGTGTGTGTGTGTGTGTATGTGTGTGTGTGTGTGTATGTATATATATATATGTGTGTGTGTGTGTATATATATATATATGTGTGTGTGTGTGTGTGTGTGTGTGTGTGTGTGTGTGTGTGTGTGAAAGTAGAAATGTGACAACATAGGGAGGAAAGGGAGCCAGGGGAGTGGAAAGGAGAAGTGGGAGGATAAGAAGAATGAGTATACAGGCTCTGTATCCCCATTACTAGGAGTCCTTGTTGGGGTCACCCTCGTAGATTCCAGAGAATTTCCACTGTACTAGGTTTCCACATCACCCTTCAAGCGCCCCCCCATTTTCAGTAATCTCTCTGCATTCTCTCTTCCTCCATATTCCCCTGACTTGATTCCCCCTGAATTTGTTTGGCCTGCAAGATGTGTTGGGGTAATGGTGGTGCAAAACTGTGAGAGTGGCCAAACAATGACTGGTCTAATTTGAGGCCCACAACAGGAGAGGGAGCCCATGCTCAACACAGCCTGGATGGCCACTGTGGTGGTTTGAAAGAAAATGGCCCCCAAAAGTACTAGGAGGTGTAGCCTTGTTGGAGGAAGTGTGTCACTGTGGAGACAGGCTTTGAAGTCTCATATATGCTCAACTCATGCTTAGTGTGACACTCAATCTACTTCCTGTTGCCTACATAACAATATGTAGCAACTCCTTCTCCAATGCCATATCTGCCTGTACAACACCATGAACAACTCCATGATGATAATGGACTAAACCTCTGAAACTGTAAGCCACCACCTCAATTAAATGTTTTCTTTTATAAGGGTCATGATGTCTCTTCACAGCAATATAAAAACTAAGACAGCCTGGAACCAGAGGCTGGTTGGCTGAGAGACTTAGGATAGAACCAAACACTATTGGCAAAAAGAAATCAGTGGGATGGTTCCCAATGCTATTCTGGTATATTCATAGATTGGTGCCTAGCCCAATCATCATCAGAGAGACTTCATCCACCAGATGTTGGGAGCAGATGTAGATAGAACCTTACAGTCAAACATTATTCAGAAGTCAGGGAACTTCACATAAGAGGGGTAGGAAAAATTTTAGGAGCCAGAGAGGTGAAGGACATCAGGAGAGCATGGCCCACAGCATCCACTAAGTAGGGCTCATAGGGCTCCCAGAGACTGAAATGACCACCAGGGAGTAAGCATGAGTCTGAGCTAGGTCTTCTGCTTATAAGTTATGGTTGTGTAGTTTGATGTTCTTGTGGGAATCCTAACAATGGGAGTCTGGGGTGTCCTTACTTCTTTTGCCTGCTTTTGAGACCCTTTTCCTCCTACTATGTTGCCTTGTCCAGTCTTAATATGAGGGATGTGCCTAGTCTTATTGTACCTTGTTATGCCATGTTCAGCTGGTATTCCTGAGAGGCTTGCTATTTTCTGAAAGGAAATGGATAATGAGTGGATCTGGGGGAGGAAGAGACTGGTAGGAGTAGAGGGAGGAGAAACTGCAGCTGAGATGTATTGTGTGAGACAAGAATAAAAACATCAAAAAAGGAGTGAATGTAACTAAAGTGTCTGGTACCATTGAATGAAAATATTTCTATGGGATACTTCATCGTGTACAGTTAAGACAATCATCAGTGTCTTCAGATGTTACCTTCAGACCTGCTTTCCTCTGTGTCCTTCTCTTTCTTCTTTTCCATGAAGGAAAATAATTCTTGAGATCACCTTTAATTTCTTATGTGAAAAGACTTAGTGTCTGGAAGTTAGCAAAACACTACTGAAGCAGGTCATAACTGTATGGAGTGAGAATTTGGCCTTGATAAAATCATTTTTTCTATTTATTTTAAAAGAAGTAGAACAGGTAACCCACTCGAGGCTGTATGAAGCTTCAAATGTTTTCACTTCTTGATCCTCAGTGGGCTTTTTGAACATGCACCACTTCCTACTCAGGGAACACTCATTCTTCACCAAATGCCCTAGAAAACCAATCGTTACTTCAAAACACTTGAAAATTATTCCTTTCTTCATCTGTATGAAAGCACCATTGTGTCTAAGTTTCAAATGCTGCAAGCACAGGAACTTCACACAACTAGCAAAGATGACGACGTCTGAGGCTTCCAGGATTTAGACATCCTGCAGAGCTCTGAAAAGCTATAATTTCCTCTTAGAAAGACAATCTCAGTTGGGAGCACAAATATATTGTTTTTCTTATATTATTTGGGAGAAAAAAAATACCACAGTTAGTTCATAGAAGCTTGCATGAATATCAAGGATGATGATTTTAAGATCTGTGTCCTCAGCAGAACATAGTCCCTGTTCCACTGAGATGATGTTTCTGAGTGAGGTTGTTAGGCAGGGCATTGGAAAGTGCACATGACCCCGAATGTTGAGAATAATACTAAATATATATTTACCACTCTGTATTCCTTCCCCTGCTCTATACAGACATACAAACTCATGTAATCACAACCTAGTAAAGGCGTCAGTACTAGATAAGTGAATGAAAAAAAGGAAGGTTTGATAATATCCTGAAATCATGTGGCCAACACATTAGTCCATGGTCCCAGAGATGCAGAAACCAGATGTTTATTTTAAGAAATTAGCTTATACAATTATGGAGTTTGAACCAATGGCATCCATCAGACAGGCAGATAGACTGGAGAACCAGGGATGGCAGTGTCTGTAGCTTAAATACTAAGCTATTCTGGGGTCAAATTAATTCCTACAAAGGCCTCTGTCATTAAATTTTTATCTGATTGGATTAAGTCCCATAACAATATAGGATGTAATGTGTCTTAGGGCCCTAGAAAAAGCTAAGCAGTTAAAACTACTTGCCGAATAAACCAGGAGACCCAAGTCTTATCACCAGAACACAAGATGGAGAGAGATGACTTCTGAAACTTTTCTAATCTCTACACATAATTGTGGTGTGCACACACATATACCACCCCACACCACACACCCCACAATAAA
Source organism: Peromyscus californicus insignis (assembly GCF_007827085.1). Lineage (NCBI taxonomy): Eukaryota > Metazoa > Chordata > Mammalia > Rodentia > Cricetidae > Peromyscus > Peromyscus californicus. The sequence continues at coordinate 133,409,056 of NW_026294617.1, read as the reverse complement.
AATAATACTTAAAAAAAAGGTAGCATGCTTTACTAAAGTCTCTGATCTGAGCACTAATATCACATAAAATTACCATCATGGTGACATCCAGACTGACTTTGGGGTACTGTGGCCAATTCAAATACATGCAATTTGAAAGAGCTAATTCTCACAACCATTAAAGAGCTGTCAAGATACAAACCCAAACAATGTCCATTCAAACTTGAAAACCTCTGTTTCAGAAGCTAAACAAGACTATTTTCTAGTTCTTATTGATCATAGCTTTTCCTCCTTTCTTGATGTATAAACATATAATTGTCAATAAAAGGGAATAAAAAGATAAATTGATAGTGAGATTAAAATCCTAAATGAGGCTCCATGGCTTCAGAATGACCATTCTAACTGTATAGAATTTCCCCAAGTTGTAAAGTCAGGGACTGGTCAAGAGTTTGAATCACTTCCTTAAGCTAGATGTGTAATGTTTTCACTTGTGAGTTAATTAGAATAAAAAGATATTATTAAGGGAAATGAAAAGAAAAAGAAATTTGTAAGAAGAAAAACCATTTACTCAAAGAAAAATCTGTGAAATGGTTACAGGGTGAATTTTACTTCCTTCTCATAATTCACTCTTGAAGTATCTTGTCTTATCTTTCCTGGTAGAGTCGTTCTACCCCCAACATCCACTGGAAATACATGAAGATCCAACACTAAAGAATGCTTGAATATGATACATGCCATCCATCTATCCAAATCCTTATACTATATAAGGCAGGAATGAATCCTAACATAAATTATAGACTGTGGGGATGACAATGTGTCTCTATAAGTCCCTTTTGAATTTAAAACATGCTTTCCTAGATCTGGGAGATGGCTTGGTTGGTAAAATGTCTGTGGTGTAATCATGGAGATTGAAGTTTGGATCTACAACACCCAGGTAAAAAGCCAGATTTGGTGACATGTACCCCCAACCTAAGTGTCTAGATGAAACATTAAACTCTGTTTCTATCAAGAGACCCTGTGTCACAAATTATACTGGAGAGTGGCTGAAGGGGCCTTTGTACTTACACATACACATACAAGGAACCGTTTTGATGGAAGATTCAGATAGCAAAAAAGTAATTTACATTGGAATTTATAATGACAAAGGTCTGGAGAGATATTTGAAGAAGAAATGTCTACTTTTACAGTCCTTTCTCAGAACACCAATTTATCAATCTCTATATCAGATTATTCATCTTAATTACAGTACCTACTTGAAAAGGAAAATTAAGTGTCTTCATACAGTACAGATATTATGTATATAACACTGTATAAGGAAAATGAATATATATGTACATATAGATATTACATATATGTGTTCTATTATATGTGTATTATATATTGCCATATATTATATATATGTACATATAATATTTTATTTGGCAATTCAACACATTTATTATCTATCAAGAATACTAAGCATCCATAGTGAGTAACCATATAGCTTGCATCAAAAACTGAATAAATGTTTTATCTATATTATATATATATATATATATATATATATATGAAACAGATGGTACCTAGTGAAGACGGTCCAAGTCCACCCTAATGACTGTACTTTCCCCACTGCAGCTCCTATCGGCAATGAGTCAATGTGCATTAACCTAGGCACAGGGCAAAGACTCCAAGACGGCTACTGACAGCAGAACTCATGGTCTGGTTGGTCCCCACACAGACTGTCTCTTGTTGGTTTGTAGCTTAAGTTTTCCTGCCTGGCCCACAGTCAGCACAAATCTCTCTCACCTGCCAGTCCCACAGCCGTCAGACCCAACCAAGTAAACACAGAGACTTATATTGGTTACAAACTGTATGGCCAAGGCAGGCTTCTTGCTAACTGTTCTTACAGCTTAAATTAATCCATTTCTATTAATCTATACCTTGCCACATGGCTCGTGGCTTACCAGCATCTTCACATGCAGCTTGTCATCATGGCGGCTGGCAGTGTCTCTGACTCAGCCTTCCACTTCCCAGTTTTTTCTCCTCCTTGTGCCGCTTATACTTCCTGCCTGGCCACTGACCAATCAGTGAATTATTTATTGACCAATCAGCAACACATTTGACATACAGACCATCCCACAGCACTTCCCCTTTTCTTTTCTTAAAAAGGAAGGTTTTAACCTTTACACATCTCCAAAGTCAGCTCGGTATATTTGGGAATTTGGGCATAGCTTCTCTTACTACTTCCTGCTGGAGGGGGGTGCTGTATCTTCTGGGGAAACAAAGAAAATTTTAGAATCATGGAGTAGTCCGTGAGGCTGTATCGTCTGAGCCAGTTGCCTTGAAACCATTCTGGATGTTGGATTATCTGGGCCTTGGTGTCACCTTTCAGGGGGTCTTGGCTGGTCAAACCTGATGTATCTTAATCTGGAATAAATCCATAGCCTCTGGCTTTCTGTGGGAACAAAAGCAGAATCTCTTTTCCAAAGCAACATATCCTTATATCCAAATTTTGAAGACAAGCCTACGTATATTTTACACACATTTTAAACTATTACATCTGAGTCTGTCTTATTGTGAATCTATTGCTTTAAACTGCAGCAGCTGTGGCTGCTGGCTCCACCCACCTCAGCTTCCCAGCATGGCATGGTACTTTACCACCAGCTCTGGGAGCTATCGTGGGTCTATGCTTTTATCCAAGCAGCGTGTAGCCCAGAAACCTCTTTTTTTGTTTTGTACTAGCAAAAGCTAAATCCACCATGCAGCTTAATGTGCCACTTGCAGAGGCCTCATTCCTGCCATACTGCAGGTCAAGTGCAAACGCTAGGAACCCACCAGTAGCTCAAACCGGCAGCTGCCGCTCATTTGAGAGAGACAATTAGGAAGCTGTTTTTAGCTCCGTTTTAGAATCTTTTCTCAGGTTTTAGGTGGAAACTCTTGCCACCACGTTGGACGCCATTTGTAGCTTAAGTTTTCCTGCCTGGTCCACAGTCAGTACAAATTTGGTTTGTTTGCTTCATGGTGATCATTATAATGATAATACTGTTCAAACTGCTCGGCTCCTAGAATCCATTCAAATCATATTCTGAACACAAATTGAGCTCATGTTCAGCAGCTTCACTGCTTGGATAAAAGTGGGATCATTGTTGTTACCTTGTGTGCTAGCCATGAAACTAATTAAATAAAACCTCCCAGTGGTCAAGACATAACACTAAATAACACACAGTTAATCAAATGGATCACATTTGGCAGTTTTTCTCCCCAGTCAAAAAAAAGGAAGATCTTGACAGAATTTATGCATTTCTATATTCCATTTTATGAAAGCTTGTTTTGGCTATTCAAATCTTCTAAAAAATTAATTACTTAGAACCCAGAGAAAACATATTCTTTTCGTATAAGTGACATATGAGTGAATAAGTGAACTGTAAGTTTATTTCTGACTGCCCACCATACTTAGAATCTAGAATAGAACACAGTTTAGACTGATTGCTGTTGACTGTGAAGCTAAAGTTGGATTCTCAGTGGACTTAAGACATGTAATTTGCTAGTAGTAACCAAATATGTTGACTAATAAGTAGGTAAATTAAGTTATGTGGAACAAGAATCTTGTTCTGTTGTGGGTATTTTTCAAAACTGTCCTGTGAGGGAATTCTCTGAATCATGACTGAATGAGTATGTAATATATATACAGTATGGCATGCACTAGGCAACAGAATGTGAATATATAAGAAATGTCCCCAACAGTCTGAGGCATTTGACTTGGTTCCAGTTGGTAGAGCTGTTTGGAGATGTGTAGGTGTCACTGCCTTGATGTATGAAGCACATCACTGGGGCTGGGGGTGGGCTTTCAGATTATGATGCACCATTCCTAGTTCACTCTGTCTGGCTCATACTTGCAGCTGAAAAAGGGGGGTCTCAGCTAGCCTGACATTCAAGGCCATGCTTCTCTGCCAGGGCAGACCCTAAGCCAAAATAAATCCTTCCTTCCACAAGTTGTCTTCCTTGTTTTATTTCAGCAACAGAGAAGTAATTACTCAAACAATCTTATTAGAGTTTCAAAGAAAATCCCGTAGGAGATAAACTATAAATGTTAGCAACTACTGGAAAGAAGATCATGAAAAGAAAGAGAAAAGGTGGCGACCTATGAGTTATTCCAGTGTAGAGATCAGCTACATGGCAGACAAGCAGCCTTATGGCAGAAATGCCCAAGGAACTAAGAAAATACTAAGATTTCTAAATGTTTCAAAGTAGCCCTTCCTGACTTGGCATCTGTGTGGTGATATATCGTGTACCTTAATAAACTTGCCTGAGGATCAGAGGACAGAGCTAACCACTAGCTTAGATATAGAGGTCAGGCAGTGGTGGCACACAACCTTAATCCTATCACTTGGGAGTCAGAGATCCATCAGGATCTTTGTGAGTTAAAGGCCACACTAGAAACAGAGCCAGGCAGTGGTGGCACTCACCTTTAATCCCAGAACTGGGAAGCACACATGCCTTTAATCCCAGAAAGTGATGGCTGGGCGGAGAAAGTATGTAAGGTTTGAGGAAACAGGAACTAAGGCCATTCAGCTGAAAACATTTCAGGTGAAGTCTCAGAGGTTTTCCGTCAGAGGATTCATGGAGTTGTTGAGGTGAGGTTGACTGTGGCTTTCTCTGCTTCTCTGATCTTTCAGCTTTGACCCCAAAATCTGGCTCTGTTTTATTATTATTATTATTATTATTATTATTATTATTATTATTATTACTATTACTATTACTATTATTATTATTATTATTATTAAAAGACCATCTAAGATTCAAACAACACATCTGTGTCTCTCCAGATCATTATGTTGCTCCCGAGTTCCCACTGGAGAGACTTATAGTATTGGTGAAACTTTTTTTCTCTCCAACACAGGAGTATCTACCATTTTTTTTTGTGTGTGTGTGTGCTACATTAACCCTATCTGGATTATATTTCTTACTTGTCTTCATCTAGACAAACCTTTTAACTTCAGAAGCTGGTTAAATATCATATTCTCTGTTTTCTCTACATCAGTCCTTAAATTCAGATCTTTTGAACAGTGAAATGTGATGTTAATCATTAGAAAACCTTTAGGGTCTCCAAAAATATCTCAGAAGGTGAAGTACATGGTACAGAAGTATAAGGACTGGAGTTGTATTTGCCAACCATTCTATTAATCCCTGTAAGTTGTATACATCTGTCTAGTCCATCATTTAAAATAAATATTGGAATAAATTTTCTATTATTAAATATTACTATCATGGTCCAAAATTTTAAAATCCCAAACCTTTTATGGAATATTTATCATCATATCTTAAAAAAAAATAATTACTGTATCTCAGAAGGAAAGTCCACTTTAAACATTATTACTGTTTTGAGAAAAAAATTACTTCTGGATGGAAAATTACATAGGTGTCTTGTCTTTTCCAAATCCTGTATTTTCAGCAAAATATATTAGACTGGGTGTCCCTTAAGGAGAGTGTTTAGTGTCTAATGGAGACAGAAGAGCAAAATCAAGGTGTCTACAGGCTCTGTGCCTGGTACGGCCATGGTGCATTTCATCAAGTGCCCTATAGCAGACGGGATTGATTTTTGTTTTGCCAAGTTTTTCTAAAGACCTTTAACCCATTATTCCATCTTCAGGGAATACTCACTTCTCAAAGCCTCCACTTACTATATTGTTGGATTCAGAGTTACCACCCGTTACGTGAATTTAAGGAAGATACACATGGAGACTACGTGCGTGTCATGGAACATATGCTATGGCTTCTGGGCCCTCTTAAAGCATGCTCAGCACTGGAATACATAGAATCTTTTTTTTATTTATTGATTATTATTTTTTATAATCTCCTCTCATAATGTGGCACTCCTACAGAAATGGAAGACTGCCTGATCAAGTAACACATCAGCTGTAATTATGTTAGAACAAGGAATAAATTAATAAAAATTTAGTTTAACAATTACTGAATGCCCACCACTTATTTTCGGTGGTCTATACTACTGTTTGTGAGCAAAACAAACTTCTTAATTTGTTGTAAACAACAGAAAATAGCCACAAACATTTGTACAATGAGGGCTGGTAGGAGGCTACGAACAGTGATAGCCACCAGGCCTGATGACTTGAGTTTGATCCCCCAGATGCACATGATTGAGGGAGAGAACCAGTTCCTGCAAGTTGTCCTCTGACATCCAATGTGTGGCATGGCACACACAGCACCAGAACACACACAATGTATAAAATAAAGTAGTACAGTGAATAAACAAATGAATGAGCCATTCATACAAAAGTTTCTGGGAATTTGAAAAGAAGGTAGCCGTTGTTAAAAGAGGCCCCTTTTAATAAAACTATAATAGAACTTTGAGGATCTTTTTTGAAAAGAAGATATAGTTGTGAGATGAATATTCATAAATATTAATTCAATTCTTTAAACCAAATTAAAAATGTAAATATTAAAAAATAAATCAGACATGAAAAGACAGCATTCAGTAGATGGAAGCAGAAGGTTCAGGGGTTCATGGCCAGAGAAACATCAAGCTATAGTCCAGCCTTCATCTTTTGTTTTCTTATTGAAAAATATTATCACAAAGGACTGGGAATTCCAAAGAAAATTAGTTAGATAAAATAGATGTCTGTAATCTATTTTTATATATTCTTTAAAATGAATTTCTCTTTTAAAATATGAGTTAGTTAGTATGAAGCGATAGAAAATAATTCAAAACACAAAACCCATAGTTACCCAATGATCTAGAAGTAACTTCTTTTGGCAAAATTCAGAATTTGTAATTAGTAGACTAGACATTACATTTGCTCTGGGCAAATGAGGGAATATGCTTTGTCCATTAAGTTTAGACCCTGTTTCAGTGTCTGCAGTGAGGCCACAGGACTTAGATGTGTTCGGAATGCTCACACCTGACAAACTGCAAATGAGTGCCCTTGGGTGCCTCACAAGCTGATCCTTCTCAAATGTCACCCTGCACGTTGTACAGGAAGTTTGAAGGCCATGCTGCCACTGGTCCTGAGTGCTGGCATTTTGGTGGGTTCTCCCTACAGTGGTACTCTGAAATTTAGCTACCTTGAATGACAGGCTGGGTATCCTCTCTAGACTCGTGATAATTCAAAATATATTTTATTTATCATTATAAAAACCAAAGTAATGAAGATAAAATGTGTGACTCTTTAATCATCATTTTTACTTTTTGAGATAGGGCCTCACAGAGTGGCCCAGGTTTGCTTGGAGCACATAAGATTGCAGGTGTGCACCTTCACATCCTGCTTTTGTTTGTTTGTTTGATCTTTTTTATGTTCTCAAATATTTCTTGAAAGTATGTAATAGGGCCCCAATATTATTGGATACATTTATACTAACGCAGTTTAACATATAAACACTACTGTTTTATTTGACTTTCTAATTTGATAGAAGAATATTTATATAAAATTAACAGTCCTGGTTTGTTGAGAAAGTGTAAGAATCAAATAATGTTCACATTTTAAGTACAGTGATGTTCACTGACACACTGTCAGAAACAGAAGCACTAAGAATGTATCCTTTAGACTGTTAACTGTTCTCCTTGCTCTCTCTCTCCCTTTCTGTCTATGTGTACGTGTTGTTTGTTTTCTAGATGTACTAAGAACACAATACAAAGACAATTTGGTGACAGTGCAGTTTTGAACTGGAACAGCCACACAACCTAGGGTTGAGAAGACTCAGACAAAGCAAAATTTTGGATACATGTTGCCTCTGTATCCCTCCTCCTTAATGTGTACACACCTTCTGATTTGAGAAAAATAAGTTTTCATTTTTATTTTAAAATACAGTGTATTTTCACTGTTGAGGCTTATATTGCTTTGCATTTGTGGACAATTAACTTTAAAATGATCTTCTGTGTCCATTTTTCACTTACTTTGCTTTCTGTTTTGCCACGTGAATGCACTGCTGATTCCTGAGACCTTATCTGTTCTGTTTGTTACAAACATCTAACTCTAATTATTTATTTATATCCCGTCCTCAGTTTACCCTCCCTCCTCTCCTCTCATTCCCCCCCTCCACCTCTCCTCCATCAATCCACTCCTCTGTTTCTGTTCAGAAAGGGACAGGCTCCCGTGGGTATCAGCAAAGCATGGCATATCAAGCTGAGGTAGGACTAAGCTCCTCCCCTCATATCAAGTCTGGGCAAGGCAACCCAGTATGAGGAATAGGTTCTAGAATCCAGCCAAAGTATTGGGGACAGGCCCTGCTCCCACCACTAGGAGTCTCACTAGATTAAGCTACACAACTGTCATACATGTATAGAGGGCTTAGGTAAGTCCCCTGCAGGCTCTCTGGCTGTCAGTCAAGAGTCCGTGAGCACCTATGAGCCTGGGTTGTTTCTATGGGTTCCCTTGTGATGATGACCTTGATCCCCCCGGCTTGTACTATCCCTCTTCTCTTTCTTCAACAGGATTCCGAGAATTCAGCCCAGTGCTTGGCTGTGGATCACTGCATCTATTTCCATCAGTCACTCCGGTAGTTACCAATCAGATGACAGGAGAGGGCCGGTTCAGACTACCTATCCATTAGGAGTCTTAGCTAGGGTCATCCTTGTAGACTTGTAGGAGTTTCCCTTGTACCAGGTTTCTATCTGACCCCAAAATACCATCCCATCAATACCTCTCCTTCATTACTCTCCGCTATCAGCCACCCCCCAATCCAATCCCTCATGTTCCCATCCCCGCTGGACTTCAGTCTACCCAGGAGATCATTCGTTTTGTTTTGTTTTTAATTCTTCTCTCATTTATTACATCCTGATCACAGAAAAGAGCAGACCCCTCAGGGAAATCAACCAATCAGAGCACAACAAGCTACTATAAGATCATGCACATAACATTATATCAAGGCTGGCCAAGGAAACCCAGTAGGAGGAAAAGGGTCCCATGAGCAGGCAAAAGAGTCAGAGATACCGGCACTCCTACTATTAGGAACTCCATAAGAACCCCAAGACACTCAGCTGTAACATATATGTAACATATATGCAGAGTACCTAAGTCACCCCCCTACAGGTTCCCTGACCTCTGTGAGCCTCCATGAGTCCTGGTCAGTTGATTCTATAGGCTATGTTCTCATGGTGTCTCTAATCCCTCTAGTTCCTCCAATCTTTCCTCCCCTGCAGGACTCCCTGAGCTCCGCCTAATGTTTGGCTGTAAGACTCTACGTCTGCTCCCATTGGTTGCTCTGGTCTCCTGAGGATTCTGCTAGATTCTGGCCCCAGAATACTCTGCAGACAGGATAAGCTATAGGTTGAAAGTTTCGTGACTGGGTTGGTGTCCTAATCCCTCCACGTGAGGCCTTATCTGAATATAGAAAATGGCTGGTTCAGACTCTGTGTCCCCCATTACTAGGAGTCTTTGCTAGGATTATTCTCATAGATTCCATGAAGTTTCCACTGCACTAGGTTTCCACCTCACCCCTGAAATGTCCCCCAATTCCAGTTATTTCTCCCAGTTTTTCTCCCTCACTCACAGTGACCTGATCTTTCCTGTTCATAGCACCACCCTTCCTCAGTCCACCTGAGAAATCTATTCTATATCCCCTTCCTAGGGAGAATCTTGCATCCCCTCCTAAAGTCTTCCTTGTTACTTATCCTCTCTGGGTCAGGGAACTATAGCATGATTATCTTTTAGCTTACAGCTAATACACACTTATGAGTGAGTATATGCCATGTTTGTCTTTTTGGGTTTGAGTTACCTAACTCAGAATGAATGACTTTTTCTAATTCCATCCATTTGCCTTCGAATTTCATGATGTCATTTTTTTTTAACAGCAGAGCAATGCTTCACTGTGTAAATGTACGACATTTTTTTTTAATCCATTCTTCAGTTGAGGGATATCTAGATTGTTCCCAGTTTCTGGCTATTATGAATAAAGCTGCTGTGAACATGGGTGAACAAGTTTCCTTATGTTGGGATGAAGCTTCCTTTGGGTATATGCCTAGGAGTAATATAGCTGGGTCTCGAGGCAGAATATTTCCCAATTTCTGAGAAACAACCACACTGATTTCCAATGTGACTGTACAAGTTTGCCCTCCCATCAGCAACGAAGTGTTCCCCTTGTCCACATTCTCGACAACATGAGCTGTCACTTGTGTTTTGATCTTAGATATTCTGACAGGTGTAAGATGGAATCTCAAAGTCATTTTGAATTGCATTTCCCTGATGGCTAAGGATGTTGAACATTTCTTTATGTGTATCTTAGCCATTTTGCTTTCCTCTGTTGAGAATTCTCTGTTTATAACTGTACCCCATTTTTAATTGGGTTATTTAGTTTGTCAATGTCTAGTTTCTTGACACATATATATATATAGACATATAGACATATAGACATATAGACTAATACCTAAACCATATATATGTATATGGTTTAGGTATTAGTCTTCTGCCAGATATGGAGCTGGTGAAAATATTTTCCCATTCTGTAGACTGCCATTTGTCCTAATGACAATGTCCTTTTTCTTACAGAAGCTTTGCAGTTCCATGAAATCTCATTTATCAATTGTTTATCTTAGTGTCTGCACTATTGGTGCTCTGTTTAGGAAGTTGTCTTCTGTACCAATATGTTCAAGGCTGTTCCCCCACTTTCTCTTCTATCAGGTTCAATGTATCTGGTTTTATGTTGAGGTCTTTGATCCACTTGGACTTGAGTTTTGTGCAGGGTGATAGATATGGATCTATTTGCATTCTTCTACATGCCAGCATCCAGTTATGCCAGCACCATTTGTTGAAGTTGCTTTCTATTTTACACGGTATGTTTCTGGCTTCTTCACCAAAAATTAGGTGTCCATAGGCGTGTGGATATATGCCTGGTATGGTGATATATTATATACCCAAATAAATTTGCCTGAAGGTCAGAGAACAGAACAAGCCACTAGATTAAACATAGAAGTCCAGCAGTGGTGGCACACACCTTTAATCCTAGCACTCAGGAGGCAGAGATCCATCTGGATCTCTGAGTTCAAAGCTACCCTGGACTACAAGAAATTGACTCAGTCTAGGAGAGAAACAGAGCCAGGCAGTGGTAGCACACACCTTTAATGCTAATACTTGGAGTCATTCACCTTTAATCACAATACTAGGAAAGTTGAGACAGGAAATGATATGGGTGGGCAGAGAAAGGCAAAAGGCGTGAGGAGACAGGAACTAAACTCTTTCAGCTGAGGAAAGCTTTTCAGGCTGGAGTCCTAGAGGAAAGAGGTGGCTTGTTCCTTTGTGTCTCTGATCTTTCAGTATTTACCCCAGTTTCTGGCTCTGGGGTTTTATTTTATTAAAGAACATTTAGTGACTTGTGTTACAGTCTGGGTCTTTGATTTGATTCCATTGATCAATGTGTCTGTTTTTATGCTAAAATCATACGTTTTTTGTTGCTATGGCTCTGTAGTACAGCTTGAAATCAGGGTGGTCATACCTCTGGAAGTTCTTTTATTGTATAGAATTGTTTGAGCTACCCTGGGATTTTTGTTTTTCCATTTGAAGTTGAGTATTGTTCTTTCAAGGTCTTTAAAGAATTGTGTGCTATGGGATGTCTTTCTGTATGCTGTGAATATGTGTGGCTCCCATTGGATAATAACTAAAGCTGTTTTGGCCTATGGAAAGAAAGCTTACAGCCAAGTGGGAAATTCAATCAGAGATACAGAGAGAAGTGGGTGGAGTAGAGAGGGACACCAGCCCGCCACCCAAGGAGCAACAAGATGCCAGCAGATCAGTAACACCATGGCCATGTGGCAACATATAGATTAATAGGAATGGGTTAAATTAAGATGAAAGAGCTAGCTAGAAAAAGCTGAAGCCATAGGCCATACAGTTTGTAATTAGTATTAAGCCTCTGAGTAATTATTTTATAAGTGGTGGAGAAATTTGTTCAGACCTCAGGGCCAGCCAGACTGAAGAAACTTCCCACTACAATTATGTTGGAATTTTAATGGAGATTGCGTTGAATCTGTACATTGCTTTTGATATGATGGTAATTTTTACTATATTAATCCTACCAATCCATGAGCATGGGAGATCATTCCATCTTTTGATATTTTCTTTAATTTTCTTCTTCAAAGACTTGAAGATTTTTCATACAGATCTTTTACTTGCTTTGTTAGAGTTACCTCAACATATTTCAGATTATGTGTGGCTATTGTGAAGGGTATTGCTTCCATAATTTCTTTTTCAGCCAGTTTGTCATTTTTATATAGGAGGGCTACTGATGTTTTTTAGTTAATCTTGTATACAGTTGTATTGCTGAAGGTATTTGCCAGCTGCAGGAGTTTCCTGAAAGAATCTTTGGGGTTGCTTATGCATATTATCTTATAATCTCCAAATAGCAATACTTTGACTTCTTCCTTTCCAAACTGTATCATCTTTATCTCCTTTAGTTGTCTTATTGCTCTAGTTAGAGCTCCAAGTATTATATTGAATAGATATGTAAAGAGTGGACAGCTTGTCTTGTTCCTGCTTTTATTGGAATTGCTTTGAGTTTCTCTCCATTTAAATTGATGTTGGCTAGAGGGTTGTTGTATATTGCCTTTATTGTGTTGAGGTATGTCCCTTGTATCCCTGATCTCTCCAAGACTTTTATTGTGAAGAGGTATTGGATTTTGTCAAAAGCTTTTTCATCATCTAATGAGATGATCATGTGGTTTTCCCTTTCAGTTTGTTTATATAGTGGAATACATTAACAGATTTTCATGTATTAAATCATCCCTACATCCCTGGAATAAAGCCTATTTGATTATGATAGATAATCTTTTTTATGTATTCTTGGATTCAGTTTGGCAATATTTGATTTAGTAATTTTACATCGATATTTTTGAGAAAAATTGGTCTGTAATTCTCTTTATTTGTTCAATATTTGTGTGGTTTGGGTATCAGGGTAACTGTGGCCACATATAATGAATTTGGCAATGTTCATTCTGTTTCTATTTTGTGGAATAATTTGAGTAGTATTAGTGTTAGCTCTTCTTTCAAAGTCTGGAAGAATTCTGTGCTAAAACAATCTGGCCCTTATTGATACAAATTCAAAACTATATTTGCCATGTTGTATATATGTTCCTACTCCTGTTTAAAATATTTTTGTGTATTGATACAAATGTAAAATTATATTATGTTATATGTTGCATGTTGTTCTACCTCTGTTTAGGATATTTTGTATATTGATACATATTAAGAATAGTGTTATCATATTGCACTATACATTTCTACCTCTGATTGAAATGTTTTGTATATTGTCACAAATTCGAGGTCATTGTCTTTATACTGTGCATCTGTTTGCAGATTGCGTATTTTTATAATGTGAAGCTTTAGTCTTTAGGCTATTTAGGTTGATAATAATTTTAGGCTAATAGTCACCCATGCTTGTTATACTTAGTTAGATTAGTTAGTTTTCCTAGATATACAGAAATATATGTCAGATGGATAAGTACTCGTCAAATATTTCATAGACCTGGAAAATACAGAATTTAAATGTTTTAATAACTTAGAATTCTATTGATGTGAGACATGACTGATCCTGGCAGCACTGATCTTCTCCTGAAAGGATGATGGGCATCTAAGACACTCCATATAGAATTTGTCTTCTTCTTGGCAAATATGTCCTGTTGGGCATAGAGTTGCCCTTGCCTTGACTGCTGACAATAAGTATGCTGTCCAATCAGGAAGAGCAGGACAGAAGGAAAAATGACTGCTGAACCTTGCCAAGACAGGGTAGGACAGTCTTTCAAAATTTTCCTGCTTCTGAAAAATGGTCTGTCAGATATTCTAGGCCTGTAGCCAAAAGTGGATACCACAACACTGGAGAGAAACCTTGGGTGAATGTCCAGGCAGCCAGCTGTTTCTGCCATTCTTGTATTTTTTGGAAGTCATTTGCTTGCACTTCCTGTTTACTCATGTAATATTATTTTTCTTTTCAAGTCTTTGATGTGGTTGAAGACTGGATGATTGCAGTTACAATCCTCTTGTATCTTAGCTAAGAACATAGCAGGTACTAACTAGATTTAGAGTCTCAAGAATGGGACAGCTATTGGAGTAATCTCTGTATTTTACCATTTACCTATATTCTGGACAACTACCATGTGTTTCTTGCTTGATGTTGTCCTTGTTGGTTGTAGTTCCATTTTTGTTTATATTATTACCCTTTCTTTCTCCTGGATATTATTTGATAATCATTCTTATTGTATATGGTTTTGTATTATGTTTAGAACCTTCTTATTTAGACAAAAAAGAGGAAGTGTCATGGAAATTAATTCCACCAATTCACTTTGAGGTATAAGCCTTAGGGTGTGGTTTCTGATCCATGTATGTGATCACTTAAAAGAAGAGAGAGAGGGGTCTCACCTCTTCTCCTTGTCCTCCTCCTCCTCCTCCTCCTCCTCCTTCTTCTTAGGGTGGATTCAGACCACTGGATCAATTCACACCTGGGTAGAATGGACAGTGGCTGTTCACTTGGTTCTGTGTTCATGAGTGTATCTTCCCCTTTATTACTTTAATAAATCCTTGTTACCCTCTTAAGCAGACTCATGTAGATTTCTCATAATAGGTCATGGGCTTTTTTTTTGTTTTGGTTTCGGGTTGGTTTTTTTTTTTTTTTTTTTGGATGGGAGATTTTTAATGACTGCTTCTATTTCCTTGGAAGGTATAGGGCTATTTAAATTGTTTGTCTTGTTTTGATTTAACCTTGGTAAATGGTATCTATTGGGAAAATTGTTCATTTATTTCAGATTTTCTAATTTTGTGGAGTACAGGTCTTTGAAATTTGACCTAGTGATTCTTTGGATTTTCTTGGTGTCTGTTGTTATTTCCTCCTTTTCCTTTTTGATTTTGTTAATTTCAATATTGTCTGTCTGTCTTTTAGTTAGTTTAGATAAGGGTTTGTCTGTCTTGTTGATTATCTGAAAGAACCAACTCTCTGTTTAATTGATTCTTTGTATTGTTTTCTTCATTTATGTTTTACTCATTTCAGCCCTCAGTTTGAGTATTTCTCCCATGTACTACTCTTGGGTGTGTTTGCTTCATTTTGTTCTAGAACTTTCAGGTGTGCTGTTAAGTAGCTAAAATGAGAACTCTTCCAATTCTTTATGAAGGCACTTAGTATTATGGAAGCTATCACTGCTTTCATTGTGTCCCATAAGTTTGGGTATGTTGTACATTCATTTTCACTGAATTCTAAGAAGTCTTTAATTTCTTTATTTCTGCCTTGACCCAAAGGTGGTTCAGTTGAGAACTGTTCAGTTATCATGAATTTGTAGGCTTTCTCTTGTTGAAATCAAGCTTTAATCCATGGTGATCTGATAAGATACAGGGGGTTATTTCAATTTTCTTATATCTGCTGAGACTTGCTTTGTGACTGAGTATGCAGTTAATTTTGGAGGAAATTCCATTACGTGCTAAGAAGAAGGTAAATTCTTTTGTGTTTGGGTAAAATGTTTTATAGATATCTGTTAGGTCCATTTGATTCTTAAGATATGGTGGTTCCATTATTTCTCTATTTAGTTTCTGTTGAGATTACCTGTCAATTGGTGAGAGTAGCATATTGAAGTCTCACACTATTGATGTGTAGGGTTTGATGTGTGACTTAAGCTTTAGTAATGCTTTACAAATGTGAGTGCCCTTGCATTTGGGGCATAGATGTTCAGAACTGAAACATCATCTTGGTGAAATTTTCCTTTGATGAGTATGAAATGTCCTTCTCCATCTCTTGCTGTGGGACGGTCTGTATGTCAAGTGTGTTGCTGATTGGTCAATAAATAAAACACTGATTGGCCAGTAACCAGGCAGGAAGTATAGGTGGGACAAGGAGAAGAATAAAGCTGGGAAGTGGAAGGCTGAGTCAGAGACACTGCCAGCCGCCACGATGACAAACAGCATGTGAAGATACTGGTAAGCCACAAGCGATGTGGCAAGGTATAGATTTATAGAAATGGATTAATTTAAGCTGTAAGAACAGTTAGCAAGAAGCCTGCCTTGGCCATACAGTTTGTAACCAATATAAGTCTCTGTGTTTACTTGGTCGGATCTGAGCAGCTGTGGGACTGGCAGGTGAGAGAGATTTGTCCTGACTGTGGGCCAGGCAAGAAAACTCTAGCTACAATCTCTTTTGATTAATTTTGGTTTGAAGTCTATTTTTTTTAGAGATAGTTATGCCAGCTTGCTTCAGAGGTCCAATTGCCTGGAAAATCTTTTTCAAACTTTTTACTCTGAGGTAATGTCTATCTTTGATGTTGAGATGTGTTTCTTGTATGCAGCAGAAGGAATGTATCTTATTTTCTTAGCTATTCTATTAGCCTATGTCTTTCATTTAGTAATTGAGTCTGGTGATATTGAGAGGTACTAATTACCAAAGATTGCTAATTCCTGTTATTTTGTTGTTAGTGGTGGTGGTGTAGCGTGTGTGTGTGTGTGTGTGTGTGTGTGTGTGTGTGTGTGCCCGTGTGCGTGTGATTGCGTGCATGTACACATGTATGTGTTTTTCCCTTCTTTGAATTTTGCTAGCGTAAGACTATTTAGTGCTTGTATTTTCACAAGTGTAGTTAACCTCCTAACCTCCTTTGGTTGGAACTTTCTTTCTAATACTTTCTGTAGTGCTGGACTTATGACTAGATATTGTTTAAATTTGACTTTGTCATGAAATATCTTGTTGTCTTGATCTATAGTGATTGAAAGTTTTGCTGGATATAGTTTTCTGGCCTAGCATCCATGCTCTTTTAGAGTCTGCAAGGCATTTCTCCAGGACATTCTGTCTTTTAGAGTCTCCATTGAGAAGCCAAGTATAATTCTAGTAGATCTGCCTTTATATGTTAATTGGCCTTTTTCCCTTACAGCTTTTAATATTCTTTCTTTGTTCTGTATGTTTAATGTTTTGATTATTATGTGGCATGAGGAATTCCTTTTCTGGTTCAATCTACTTGGTGTTCAGTAAGTTTCTTGTAGATGCTTTATAAGCATCTCCATCTTTAGGTTAGGAAAATTTTCTTCTATGTTTTTGTTAAATACGTGTTCTGGGTTTTTGAGCCGGGATTCTTCTTATTCATGTTATTCTTTGGTTTGCTCTTTGCATAGTGTCCCAGTCCCAGGTTTCCTGGATGTTTTATGTTAGAATTTTTTAGCTATAACATTTTTTTTGACCAAGAAATCTATTTCTTTTGTATCTCCACTGCCTGAGAGTCTCTCTTCTGTCTTGATTCTGCTGGTGATCCTTGCATCTGTATCCCATTCACTTATCTAGATTTTCCCTTTCCATTTCCTTTTTTGGTTCTTAAAGTTTTCTAACCTGTTAGTTTTTTCTTGGCCTTCTCAGCATTCTTTTTTTTTTTAATTAAGAATTTTTTTATTCATTTTTTACATCAATCACAGATCCCCCTCTCCCCTCCTCCTCCCCATCCAGCCTCCCCCCACCACCCCATTCCCTCCTACAAGAAGGCAAGGCTTCCCATGGGGAGTCAGCAGAGTCTGGCACATTCAGTAGAGGCAAGTCCAAGCCCCTTCCCCTTCCCCAAGGCTGTGCAAGGCATCCCACCATGGGCAGTGGGCTCCAAAATGCCAGCTCATGAGCCAGGGAGGAATCCTGATCCTACTGCCAGGGGGACCCTCAAGCAGATCAAGCCACACAACTGTATCACTTATGCAGAGGGCCTAGTCCAGTCACATGCAGGCTCCATAGCTGTCAGTCTAAAGTTCATGAGTTCCCATTAATTTGGTTTGGTTGTCTCTGTAGGTTTTCCCATCATGATCTTGATGTCCCTTGCTCATAGTATCCCTCTTCTCTCTCTTCAAATGGACTCCTAGAGCTCGGCCTGGTGTTTGGCTGTGGATCTCTGCATCTGCTTCAATCAGTTACTGGAGAAAGGCTCTATGATGACAGTTAGGGTATTTACTTCTTGGCATTCTTCAAGGGATTTGTTAATATTTTTTCTTTGTCTTTTCCTGTATTTCTTTAAGGGTTTTTTTTTTTCATTTCCTATTTAAGGACCTCTATCATCTTCATAAAGTTGTTTGTGCTTCAGCTGCATTGGGATATTCAGGTCTTGCTGTCGTAGGATAGCTGGTCTCTGGTGTTGTTACCATACTGCCCTGGCTGTTGTTGATTGTATTCCTACACTGGCATTTAGACATCTGCAGTTGGTAGGATTACAGGTCCAAGTGCTGATTTCTGAGTTTATCTTTGTTGAATAGGTGTTTTGTTCCTTGCTTTCTGTTTCCTCTTTGATTTTCTGGTCTTTGTGTTCTGGATTTCTTGGGGCCAGCATTTCCTCTGATCTAACAGGGAGTCTGTCAAAGTTGGGGGCTGGACTTTTGAAGCCTAGCTTGGCCTTTGGTGCAGGAGGGGGTCTGTGCTGGGGTTGGGGGGTCAGATATGGTAATGAGGATGGAAGTGAGGTTTGGGGCACTGAGTGAGTGGAGGAGGTCTGCTGGTGGGCTGCCTATCTGTGGTTCTGGAAGCAGATGGGGTCTCTCATCCAGAGGGGAGTCTGTCTGAGTTCATCTATCTGTTTTTTGTTGTAGAATATTATTTCAAAGTGTGTTACTTTTGTTTATGGTCTGAAATGTTTGTGTAACGATGCAAAGATGTGTTTGATTAAATAAAATTCACCTACGGTCAGGACGTTGTAAGCAACTAGCTGACAAGAAGTGGTAGGGAGGAGCCAGGTGAAAAAAGGTTTATGAAGAGGGGTGAGGAGACTTTTTGGAGGATGTGAGCAAGAAGAGGAGGTGAGTTACTTGCTATTCAGCCTCTCTGAGGAGCAGAATTCCACCTTAACCTTTGAATCTTGAGTTCTTTAGAGAGAGAGGACAACAGTTTTTCTGGCTTGCTTAGCCTGCACCTGTTCTTCTGACTGGTGTGGCCTGCTCCTGGACATCAGAAGTCTGCAGAATTGGAGCCGGGGCATAGCAGCAGGAGAGGACAGCAGTGGGGTGGGACACAGGGTTGGGCGGCATGGGTCTTTGGGAACTGAATCTAGGGAGTGCAGCGTCCAGCAGGCAGGCATGTTATTCACCAGTTCTTCTGATTCCAACATCTAACTTTAAATGGCCAATTATTTAAGTATTTACTTACCATATTGAGGTACATGCACATGCGCATGAGCACAGACACACACACACACACTCACACACACACCCCACAATGGGAAATCCCTAAGAAATGAGTTGAATGCTGAAGATGTATGACTGTATTATCTAGGTAGATATCCAGATGAACAGTCCATTGTAAAAAGCTTATTCATGAGGTTGAAATGCCATAATGTGGGCACAGGAGTCACTTCCGTTCTTCATTGGCTCTGATGGGGCTAGTCAACAGTCACAGTCACTGCCCCATGGAGGATGCTGTACAACTGCAGAGGAGGTTCCAGGACAGATACTTTGGTCTCAAACTAATGTGCACTGGAATTCTAGAAACTAGACATATTTTAACTTGTTTTTATACCAATGTAATCATGAAATTTTATACTTATTTTTGACAGAGGAAAGCCCCATGAAGACCAATTAGCTCAGAGTTCACCAAAGTCGTAATATGGCTTCAGGATAAACAAGACCCCACAGCCAGAAAGCCTTCAGGCAGTAAGTTCAGACTCCAGAGACTAGGGCAGTACTGTGTCTGGCACAAGAACTTGTGACAGTTAAAACATTTGTTCCTTGTAACATAATGTCTGTGTGGCATTGGCCCCACCAGCCACCCATCATGGAACCCACAGTGCACACAGGCAGACCACAAATGTCCTTGGAGTCTTTTCAATGTCAGCTTCAAAATAATGATATATTTTCCTGATGATCATGTCAGGTCTGGACACATTTTTTTTTTCACTTTAAAAAGATTTCCCTTTGTTTTTACTAAGACACAATATTTATACATCTTTACAGAGAACATTATGATAACCCAAGACAGGTGTGAAATGCATACTAATCAAATAAGGGTTGTACAAATTTGCATCTTGCAACTACTAATTATTGTATATGTTTTAAATTTTACACTCTTTCAGTCATTTTGACACACACTACAAGTATATGTACTGATAGGAACCTTACCCCACTGAAGAACAGCTAACCCCCCTCCATGTGCAGCTTGGGACCCTTAACTGTGCCCTTCCATTGCTTGTCTATAACATTTTCACTTGTTTCTCAGGTGCTTGGGAATGCTGGTACGTGTCTTTCTATGTTTGACTTACTTTACTTAAGAACCACCTACAACATTCATGTTGTTGAAAATGACAAGATTTAGCCAGGCCGTGGTGGCGCACACCTTTAATCCCAGCACTCGGGAGGCTGAGGCAGGTGGATCTCTGTGAGTTCCAGGCCAGCCTGGTCTCCAAAGCAAGTTCCAGGAAAGGCACAAAGCTACACAGTGAAACCCTGTCTTGAAAAAACAAAAACAAAAAAAGAAAATGACAAGATTTACCAATTTGGAAATATACATTTAATTAATGTCCATTTTACTAAAACAATTCAGTGCGATATTTCAGAACACACATAGGTCTTGCAGGGATCAATTAAGGTATTTAGTATTTGTGTCTCCTTTTTATTTCTTTGTTTGAAGATTTCAGGCTCATTTCTTCTAGAGGTTTCTAAGATATGTGATAGGCAGCCATAATCCTGCCACTGGACTTGGGAGTCCAGAACTCCTTCCTTTTTTTTTTTTTTTCAGTCTCTCTTTATGCACTCACTCACTCTTCCCACTATGCTGGTCAGGAATCTACATTTAGTCTGATATCATGGAGGGATTATCTCATTTTGTACCTAAATTACTTCACACTTAAATTCTATCAATTTTGCTTCAAATGTCAGGATTCATTCTTTGCCATGGCTCAATAATGTTACACACACACACACACACACACACACACACACACACACACACACACACACTCGGATGCATGTACATATCTAGATGTACACACACACACTCAGATGTTAACAGGTGTCTTCACTAATTTTAAACATCAGGTTTGTAGATAATGTCACAGAAGGAAATTTCTGGCATCCATAATTCCCCTTCCTATTCATAACCTATGACAGTAGTTGATCACATAGAGCTTTTTCCCTGCTTTCAAGGAATACCTCTACTCTTCCCATAATGGCCAAGCTAATTCTCATCTGTCACCAACACTGTGTAATAGTGTCCACTTGCTGCAAGTGGGTTTTTCATATTGTCATTCTAACTAGTGAGAAAGCCATCTCATTATGACTTTTATTTAACGTGAGGTTCCCTGTTTCTCCATTAGCTTTCCACACTGGGCTCTCTCACTGTGCCTCTGTATCTTCTCCCATTAGACTTTACATCCTATGAAGTGTGACACATTTTTGTATGTTTTGCACCCTATAAATACAGGAAATAGCACCCAGTGGGTGGGTAGTCAAGTAGTCACTGAATAAGTGAGTCTGAGTGTTGGTCATGAACTTATTCATGAGTTGGTGAATTGTGCTAGAAGAAATCAGGTTATATGCCGGGCAGTGGTGGTACACACCTTTAATCGCAGCACTCGGGAGGCAGAGCCAGGCGGATCTCTGTGAGTTCGAGGCCAGCCTGGTCTACAGAGTGAGATCCAGGACAGACACCAAAACTACACAGAGAAACCCTGTCTCGAAAAACCAAAAATAAAAAAAAAATTAAAAAACAAAAAAGAAATCAGGTTGTGTAAAGAGAACATATTATGTCAGGGTGGCTAAGTCTGGTACTGTGTGTTTCTTCTGCAGCCTACCATCCTGCTTGCTGGGAATTAGTCATGTGGCTGTGAAGGTTCACTGTGTGCTTGCAACAAAGGAGCATTTTTCTAAAGAGATGGGAATTTTAATAGGCTTCCCTGGCAGGTTTCTTTCAACATCCCTGTTTGAGGAATTTTAAAAGTGACTTTTGGGGCTGTGGAGATGACTCATTGGTTGAGAGCATTTGCTGCTCTTGCAGAAATCCAGGTGGAGTTCCCAGATCCCACATCAAATTCACAGCCACTTGTAAGAACCATTTCAGGGGATCCAACTCCCTCTTCTGGCCCATGCAGTCACCTACACATACTTACACATACACATAAACAAAAATAAAATCTTTAAGACTGACTTTTCACTCGCGAATGCTTCTGTGGAATTTTCTGATTTACTCAAGAAAAGGAGCAGGAACTGATGTTGCCATGATGGGTTCTCTCAGGCATCATCTCAGTCTTCCCACTCTGACAGTCTGTTCAATACTTCTCTTTGTGTTGGCGCTTAGCCACGCTGCACATGATTTGCCTAGTCAGAACCTCACAGGATAGTTCTTGGCAGGGTGTGGTGATTCCCAGTATTTAGCCATCTCTTCTGCTGTCAGTCAGGGTTCCATGACTCAAGGTTTTTACCCTTCGCCTTTTACATCCAAATCAACTACTATTCATCCTTTTTTTTTTCACTTGGTCAGTTTTTACCTCCAAAATTTTCATGGAAAATCCCCACGTGGTTCTGGGATTACTCTTTTCACAAGGCTTGGGAAACATGAAAGGTGTTCTCCACAGTATTCTGGGACCCTTCATTTTATTTAAGGCAGCAAAGAGGTACAGAGGCATCATGTTTCCAAAACTTTGCTTTATCTTGGCTTCAACTTCAATTTGCATAGACCTTCAAGTTCAAAATTTCATTATCACAAAATCATCTTTTTTTGCACTCTTAGGTCCAGAAAACAAACAAAAAAAAGCAGAGAATGAGAAAGAGAGGCAGGAGAGAGAGAGAGAGAGACAGGGAAGGAGGTGGAGAGAGAGGGAGAGAGATTAATTGGTTTCAAATATCACTTTTTTGTAATCAGGATGATGTAAGAAGAAAAGTTTCAAAGAAAATTCAGACATTCCATATTTGATGGGTAACTATCTAAACAGCTGAATTCTGCCTTTCCATTAGGCTAAAATGATCAGATAAGGTTACTATATTACTGTGACCAAAAAGTCACAGATCTAATCCAAAATGCAAGGAATAATAAATTCACAGGTTGAGATCAATGTGATAAATGCCGTCTGTTTAAACCCTACATGGAACATGTACTTTATCCTCAGTAACAGTTGCTTTTGCTCATGAAAACAACAAACATCTAGTAGGACCATCACCTGTAGACAAGAGGATCCTGTCCACACTGCAGGTCTCACAGGAGGTTAGAAGCATCAGCTGTAGATAGAGGATCCTGTCCACACATCAGGTCTCACTGGAGGTTAGAACTATCAGCTGTAGACAGAGGATCATGTTCACACTTTAGGTCTCACATGAGATTAGAAAGATCAGCTGTAAACAGAGGATCCTGTCCACACTGCAGCCCTCTTGGGAAGTTAGAATCCAGCAACTGGAATCAAATAAAATTCAGAGTTCAGCATGTGTGAAGTGTGAGGAGATGTGTCAGGACTCACATGCATGTGAGGTCTGTCCTAATGAGATCCTGGCTTAGTTTATACAAGAGGAAGGATGCCTGTTCTCTTACCAGGGTTTCAATTCTGTGGCTCAGCTCTGCACACTGTCTTGTCAGCAGGTTGATTCAGCCAGCTCTTTGCCCTTTGTTTCTCCTATTACATGCATTCTTGTAAACTTGACTGCAAAATAAGGTCCATTAATGTTTATTTTTATTTTAAGAAATATTATTATGATATAAAACATCTTGTTTTTTTACTTAAATTTGTTCTTTGACAAATCTAGGACACTGTCACTCTCGGTACTTCTGCTCTACCTTCCAGCCCTGTGTACACCACTCCCACTTCCCTACAAATCTCATCTCTGTCTACTGAAGTTTAACTATGTCCATCTGTGTGACGAATAGGTTTGGAGTGACCTGTCGGAGCTTGGTGGGATCAGCCGTGGGTACACAGCTAAGACAATGACTTCCCCCAGAAGCTATCAACAGCTTTAAAAAAATCTATTTTTAATTATGTGTATGCCTATGAAGGGTAGAGCATGCAATGCAGGTGCTAATACCAGAGGCATTGAATCTCCCTGGAGCTGGAGTTATTGTTGTCATGCACATGATATAGGGGCTAAAAACCCACCCAAGCCCTCTGCACAACCAGTACATGATATTAACCATCATGCTATCTCTACTCCAGACAGATCTGGCGTCATGCAGGCCCAGTGCATGGAAGAACAACCGTGGTGAGTCCATGGTCGCAGTAGCTGTGTCATTCTTAGAAGCTCAAATTTTGATGCTTTTCTCCCCATTTTCTGGCTCTTGAACCCCTTCCCTTCTGTCTTCCTCAATGTTCCCTGAGAGATAGAGGAGATGGCATAAATGTCTTGTGTAGGACTGAGGACTTAACCATCATTTATTCTCAGCACCTAGTATAGCCACCAGTGTTTGAATTCACCAACCTTTACAACGAAGAAAAGTTTCTCTGACAAAGGCTGAATAGATTTTTATGTGTATAAACAGAGATACTTAGAAGTCAGTTTTCATTTCAAGTAATCTCCTGAAAAATCACACTTGAGGGTTAGGGTGATGGCTTGGGAGTAAATTGTTTGCCCCATAGGCAAACGAACTGCAGTTTTGATACTTCAAACTCACATAAAAGAAATGTGGGCTGGGTAGTGATGGCACATGCCTTTAATCCCAGCACTCAGGAGGCAGAACCAGGTGGATCTCTGTGAGTTCAAGGCCAGCCCAGTCTACAGAGCGAGATCCAGGACAGGCACCAAAACTACACAAAGAAACCCTGTCTCAGAAAAAAAAAAAAAAGTGTGAGTGACAATGTGTGGCATGCCTATGATATAATTCAGGGGATTCCTGAATGTCCAGTCTCAAGGAGAGATCCTACCTCAATTTAGAAGTTGGAGAGAGAAGAACGAAGACACTTGGTATCATTCCCAGGCCTCCAACCCATGTGCCAGACACATAGTCATGTGCTCACAGACAAATGTGTTCATGTATAAAATGTGCACATGTATAAAATCACACTTTTCCCAAACCCTAGCATTTAAAGTATTATTTTAATTGACACATGAAATCATACATTGTAATAAGTTGTCATGCCATACTTTGATATGGTATATATTGTATATTCTTCAAATCATGAGAATATGTTCTTAAATACTCCTGTAAAATTAGTGATTTTTCCAAGAATATTTGAGAGAATTGGGCCATTTCCCAACCTAGAAATAAGCCTACCTTCTACCTATACATAATATCAATAACACAGAATGGGAAACATATGCAAGATCATAAATGGAAATGTACAGTAATGACATTTTGTTTCATCCAAAAATATTACAAACAATGTTATTGTGCTCTGACAGAGATGCTTTGCTTTTGTTTTAAACCAAATTATATTCAACAGCCATCAGTATACTATGCTCAAGGCGCACGTTCTAAATGAAGTGCTTCTGCATTTCTTGACAAGCAAAGCGACTTTCTATTATCCACAAAAAACAACTGTATGTGGAAGGCATCATAAAGTAAAAACTAAAGAGCCATTTACCAATGGAAGACATCACTAGATATAAAGAAGTGTGACGAGCATTGTGTATAAAAGCTATTAGGCCCACACTCCTGTTCACAGTTGCTAGCTGTTTTTCTTGGGCTGGTCATTTAATCTTCCCACACATGGCACCTCATCAAAAAGGCAGAACAAAAGAAAACAATATTTAATATAAGCTTTGAAATTGCTGGGAGTATTTATTTTTTAATCCTCACAAACAATATCTTATCCATTTTTGTTGAATTATTTCCTCTGTTACAGAGAAGAAAACAAATTTTGTATCACTTTAGTGTTTAGTTTCAAAGACACACAAAAATTTAGAAGGGGAATGAAGTTAAGGCCATCACTGGCCTATCATGGGTTATCTGTGCAGAACAACCTCATCTTCCTGACAGACCCAATGACTTAAGATTGAAAGTCAGTATTCTTGTGCTGTGGTACCCATTAGCTGCCACATGCCCAGCCCACCAGTGCTATGAACATCAGGTTTACTTGGTGCTGATAGTTGAAAGTAGGGCCCTGGAGCCACTGAGCTGATGTTGTCTACACAGGGATCCTCCAGCATCTGCTGTGAAACAATGTCCTTACACATCGCTTCACCTGCACATTGAGGAGAAGCTGCCAAGACACCTTGAAAGGGAGAGCTGTTGGGGAATGAAAGTTCGATGACTCCAATCACCAAGAGAAATTTGAGGAGCTCAGCTACTGTGTTGTCTATAAAGCCACCATATCAAATTAATTTTTGTGTGGTTCTACCTGTCCCACTCACTCTGGACTATATTTGGTGTTGTAAAGTGGAAAGAAATCAATGACTTATTTTCATTAGCAATATTCCTAATGTACTCTAAGACTATGTATATAGGACCTTAAGGTTAATGCCTTTTACTCATGTTTTTACATGTTTGTCCACCAGCTGAAAACATCTTCTGTGTCTAAAACAAAGAATGAGAACACCACGTATTTCACTGTTGCTTTGACTTGTGCTACTCCAACTCTAGAAATTCCCCACTTATAACTCTGACCTAGTAAGAATGTTTGTTACTGTTACTGTCTTGGGGGTGGGTGTTCCAGGTTCTTGGCCTCTTATCCAAAGAACTGAAAATAAGGACTCACACAGATTATTTGGAAAAGGATCAAAATAACTTTGCTTTGGACAAAGAGATTGTAAAGATTGAAAGGGGAAGGGTCATGTACAGTAGAATAAATGATTTTATAACCAACTATCAATCAAAACTACCCAAACTATAGCCCTCAGAATTCAACCACTCCTTCTCATACTGCATCTGATTTCAATCACATACATGCCCAGTTATGCAAAGGAGTGGGGTGATAGATAGAAGATCCTTCTACAGGGTCTCTAGAGGATTCAGTTTTATCTGCCCTTGCAGAGATGCCAGTCAGCCTGATTTTGATAGATTAGCCTATCTGGTCTTCATACTCAGATACTTTAGGAAAACACTTGAATGGAAACTGTCAAAATTGTGTCATTACCAGTGGTGGGAAACTCATGCCATGGTTTAGAGCTGGGGGTACATGTAATTTGATATCGGTGAAGATGAAAGGGATCTAAGGTTGCTAGTTGCATTGTTTGGTGATGAGCACGTGTACATATGCATAAGTGAAAGAACTAGGCTTCCAAGGGTGTGCATAATTCAAAACAAATTGGGGATACTGGGACACTAAGCCATCCCTATTAATGGCAGCCTCATAATGTTATATTATTTGAGTTGACAACAAAAGGAATAACAACAAAGTGATATAAATTAGTCCCTTCAGTAGGTTGTAAATATAAAATAGTATCACATATTATAAATGTTTAACATGAAGGTGGAAAGATAGTAAGTTCTTATATCTATGACAGCTACTTTGATTGTACCCAGGGAACACTTAAATAAATATAAGTGTTTCATAGTAAGTGAGCCAAAAAAAAATTCTATTTCTCTTTAATGGAATTTGATTTGTATTTTGAGGAAGATAAAGTTGTTGGTTTATATTTCACAGGTAGTTTATTTCAATAAGTGCATGGGGCTCCCCCGCCCTTTTCCATACAGGCTAAGGTATGACTAAACAGTCAAACTGTGATAACCCAAGTGACATAGAGAATCCATGTTATATGACCTCACAAGCTGAATCCTATGAAGATGAAAGCCTGGGCTGTCCTTATTGGGGTTCCTGATAGTCAGGACTAAGGTTGTTAACTTTTACAAGTGACTTCATGATAACATAAAGACTTGGAAAAGGAAGATGTTTCCTGGGTTCCAGAGAGAATTAAAGACATAGTGGAATGAAGGAGGGAGGGAGGAAAAGAGACATTAAAGTTATAAGCAAAAGTTCAGGCCAGGAAAAGCCTTGTGCTTGGGCTTGTGGTTTCAGCAGATGGTAGCATGGCTGCCAACACTCAAGGCTGGAGACCACCCTGTTCAGAGCCTGCTAGACACCACAAAAATCCATGCTGGGCATGGTAGTATAGAGTTACAGTTTCCTCAAATAAGGTAATAGTTTAGGAAATAAAAATAATTTTCAAGGGACTAGACCTACCTGGACTGAGTCTACCAGGTTGACCTCAGTCTGTGGGGAAGGCTTTGCCCTGGAGGAGATGGGAATGGGGGGGGTTGGGGGGAAGGTGAGGGGGACGGGAGGGGGGAGAACAAGGGAATCCGTGGCTGATATGTAGAACTGAATTGTATTGCAAAATAAATTAAAATAAATTTAAAAAAAAAGAAAGCTAACAAGAAAAAAAAATTCTTAAATAAAATAATAAATATTCCTTGGGCAGTATTATGAGAAATTAGAATATGGTCAATAAAAATGCATTAATTATAAAAAAAATAATTTTCATTCAAATTATGAAAAGAATGTTTTTTTTCTCTCTTTGATTTTCTCACTTGGATTTGCATCAGATACGTGTGAATTGAGCAAAGTGATGAATTGTTTTCAGTTAAAAAAAGAAAATCATAGCTTTTGTACTAGATATGGAAATCTTCACTACTAACCTCTTATAAATTAGTTTAAAGAATCATTCTCATTAGGTAATTATGTTGTGAGCATAACTGGTCATGTACAAAATTAAACACTGTAGATTACTTCCACGTGTGACTCCCTGACAGTTTACGTTAAGTGTAAACCTATGTTTTGAGATAGGTTTATGGAATTTTCAGAAAATACAATACTAAAACAGAGCCAGTGAGCATCAGTCACAGAGGTACTGATCGCTCGTGCATACGTTATCCAGGCTTTGGGGGCCTACAGAGATCTTCCTGGCAGTTGTTCAAAACCCCATTTTCAGATATGAAGGACATCAATATTCACTTCTAATGAGTTTTCATTTGTCCCGGTGCAGCCTGGGACCTAATATCTCAAAACAATTGGGCCACTGCGACTTAATATATCATTTTCTCTTGTTCTCCAAGTAGCTCAGGGTTGAGTTTACAGACTACCCTGTCAGACTTCATAAATCAACCTTTAAGAAAGAGGATAAACAGTAACATACCAGAAACCATGTGGACAAATGCTTGAGCGCACAGTCACGGCTCAGTGCGCATCCTTCCCTCTCTACCTCTGCTCCTGCCAAGCTTGCAATGAGCGCTGGCACATCTCGGCACTCAGAAGACACTCAGGGCTGATGGCACACAGACACACTTTCAGAAGTAAATCAATGAGCTCTGCTTTTGCAGAGTCGTTCCCCGCCCCCCTCTGGCAACAGATGACAAAGAATCCAGTGCCTCATAAGAGTGGCAAGTCCAAGTCACCTGGGATTTCCATAGCTCACCAAACAGAATGAAATGTGAATTTTATAAACTGGTGTGATGTGTTCTTTGGTAGAGTATTGCAAAAACAAAAACACTCTCCCCATTCCTTGAAGAATTGGAATTTCGGAAGAAATTAAATGCTAGTCTGTTTGGTGGTGGGCTTTTGTTGTCTGTGTGACTGGATAAAAGGGTGTGCAGCACTGAGGGATCCATGTCTTTGCACCTGTGGGATATTCTCAGAGAAAGTCAGCATGCAAGGTGTTAACTGGGAGAAAAAGACCTGCTAGAATGTGCAGAACTATCTGAAAATGCAGGACTGTGTGAAGAAGGGTGCTGGAGATGGGGAGAGGAAGGGGTGCAGGAGAGAAGTTCTGGGGAGGGAACAGCACAGGGGAATGGGAGTCGGTAGGGAGTGGGTAGGGAACGGGTAACTAGGTGGAAGGTAGAGGTGGGGAAGCCAATCACACTTGTCTTTCTGAGGGGTTGTGTGTGGATGCTAGCATTGGTTGCTGCCATGGCCCCCAACTATCAGACTGAAGGATTATCCAGGAAGCTAGCCTCTCTTTCAACAAGAAGGTGAAAAAAATCAACTCCTTCAGATAACAAGACCAGGGAACTTATTGTTAATAAGATGTGTGTGTCCTGGGAGAAAAGGACTCAAAAGGACCAAACTGAAAAGCTGGCGTCACGTGGAGACAGATAGGGTAACTGCAGAGGAACCTACATGAGTAAATATACTGAGACTATGGAATGTACAACCTGTGTAACATTTTCTTTTTCTTTTTCTTTTTGTTGTGCAGCGTATTAGCTGCTTAATAGAAAGAGGGTTTCAATATTGTGTTTATGTGGTAAGAATTTTGAACCATAAAAGGCAATTTCTTCTTAAATAATGAATCATTACCATTTGCTAAGTAAGTACTCAGTTCCACACTGACGTACATTTTTCTCCAATCTTTTTTTAAGTTATTTTTAATTTAATGATACAATTTACTTATTTAATGCAAATGGCAACTCAAAAATAGTAAGTACAAATGTGACAGTGGATTGTGTACTCTATACATAGATCTTACGCTAGTCTTCCAAGAAAATGGAAGAAATGTGAATCTGTATAAAAAAGGTACAGAAAGGACAAGTATACAAAATTACAAAAGGACTAGTGAGCTTGTAGAAAATATTCTGCAACATCAGTCATTAGTGAAATGCAAACAAAACTCATATATAACTAGAGTGGCTAAAAACACATAGGAACAGTTAGAAGTGTTGGCTAAAATCTAGAAAGTGAGTTCTTTAATATATTGCTCATAGGTAGTAAATTATGTGGTCTTTTTGTTCAAAAGTCAGCTTTTTAAAGAACTAAACACACTTTGCAAACAGAAATTTTGCTTCTCCATATGTAACCAGTTGAAATGAAGACATGTACAAAGAATCAGCTGGTACATGCACTGCCTTACACAGTCACAGGGTCTTAACCAATCAGAACACCAGCCAATAGAGAACAGAGGAGCAAATGTGGCTATGCAGTGGATTATTGTTTGGTGGTTTGAATGGAGAAAATCTATTTTGTCTACTATGATATTGGTGAGCCTTGAAGCACCATGCTTGTAAAAGAAACTAAATAGAGAATATGACGTATTGATTATGCTTATACAGAGGTGTGAACAAGGGAATCTAAAGACAAAGAAAGATTAGAGGTCTCTATTGGTTTGAGGGATTAGAGGGACTATGAAGGTAACTGTGTATGTGCCCTGGGTTCCTTCTGACTTCTCAAACACTAAAATTATATCAGTAACTATGCAGTTATGTAAACACCTCCAAAATCAAGATCTATAATCAAGTGAGTAGGTTTTAGTTCATGTAAAAGACACTGGACTTAAACGTTAACCCCTCTACCCCCACCCAGCAGAGACAACATGGTAACTAACAGTGAAGAAATGGCAGACATTTCTAGATATTTCATGATGTATTTGGAAGTTAATAAAACACAATGATCAGCCAGAATTCCAAATTCTGGAATTTCCAGCGTTATGGAGCAGCTAGTAGAGGTAAATTGTTTAGGCTCACTTGCACAGATGAAGAGTCTGTATTTTAAATCACATTTGACAAATGTAGCTAAAGGATCTCAGAATTCTCTGAAATTATTGTATCAGGGTAATTAAATACCTTCCTTTATACCCTCCCTCCCTCCTTCACTTCTACCACTTCTCCTTTGCAGACAAAAACAGCTGATAACAACTTAGGCCTGGAGAGCAGAGGCTACAGAGATGACTGGGAAATCCTGCTGGATGGTACTTGTTTACAATCTTAAATATTGTGAAGATAAGAAAGTCTATTTAAAAATTGGCAGGTAGAGACAATGATTTCATGTATTTGTTATTGCTGTTGTTATAAACTAGGTGCCATTTGTTCCACAACTAGTATTATAGGTTTGGTTATTATATATGAGAAAATATAAATATATTTTTGAAACACACACACACAAATTGTTTATTATTGTATGTGTCTCATCCTAAATTACAGATTCAAACAGTTTTAAGGAAAATGAAATTTTTCACATATGTGGCCCATGAGTAAAAATCACAGTCAAATTTCGAGGCTTTCTTTTTCCTTTCCTTTTGTTCCTTCCTTATTTTTAATGGAACAGGTAGACAAGGCAAGCTATAATCTAAATATAAAGGTACTGTAGCAAGGCTCCATATTTTCTGACTATGGTTGTCGTATTATACAAGTGAACTGTATATCACCTACTACCTTCAAATAAAAACCTACCCTAGACTCTAAGGAAGTAATAAAACTTTGATAGTTATAATGAATCCTTGAATCCTGAGTGAGTTACTGAATAGATAGAGGCAATTCAATTACCTCTCCTTCCAAGATGGGGCCAAGTCACTACTGCCTATGAATTACCTCCTTAGCACCTACAACTTTTCCTCTTTTAGGGCCAAATGAACACATTTCCAAGCCTAAATATATCAACACCTTTCTATTTTTATTTTAAAGTGATTTTTAAATCATTTGTTTCATTTTTATTTAAAATACATAAATCCATAATTAAAATATATTTTTTAAAAAAAGAAACCGGTTGAGAAATGTACCATCTAAGCAGGTGCTGAGAAATATATCATCAAAGCAGGTGTGACTAAAGAGGAAATTTCATTCAAAGAATGCCCATGGGGTGCCTTCCAGAGTGACCCATTTTACCTTCCTTCCTGACCAGTGAGTTTCTACTCTTACTAGGGACATTTTTGTGGAAATCATAACTTTGATATAATATAGCATTCCTCCTCTCCTTCTTAAGCTATTAAGTAAAATATAAAATTTGCTTAAAAGCTCTTTCCCTTACAAAGCACCTAACATAACTATGCAGAATGTGAACATACACAAACTACAGGTCCTGTTTTGGAAACGACATCCAAAATTAAAACCTCCAGGTTCTTCTAAGTGTTCTTCTATGTGGAGATAATTTACAATCAAAATTCTCCACTTACTTATCCATCATTTAGCAAATACTTATTTAGTATACAGTGTGTTACCAAACCCATTTTAGGTATTAAAGATGTTATTAAACAGATGTATGTGACCATGTGCTGATGAGGTTTAAAATCTTGTAGCAAATTCAGATATTGATGAAGAAATTAAATATCATGATCAATATGAAACAGGATGTCATGTGATAGTATACTAGAATAGAAACTCTAGGGAGAAAAGATTTTCCCCCAGGCCTGTTTCTCTACAGCGGCTGAATATAAAAGAAGGAGACAAAGAAGAGGTTTTCCATGTCGCTGTTAAACAGTATTAACTGAAAAAAAAAAAAAAAAAGGAAGGACATTTTTGCAACATGGCATGCAACCGAAGAGAGAGGAGGGGGTATGGGCCACATGCTGACACTGAGAACATGCACGACTGGCAAAGACTGTCCATTCCTGTGTGCAGGTGAGGTATCTGTGGTGAGCTTAGGTGGTACCTCAGGGTCTAGCTCAGAGGAAGATACCAGACTGAGGTATGTAAGCATTCTGGACTATTGTCTTAGTCACTGTTCTGTTGCTGTGAAGAGCCACCATGGTCAAGACAACTTTTACAAAAGAAAGCATTTAAATGAGGGCTTGCTTACAGTTCCAGGGTCAGTGCATTATCATCATGGCAGGGAGCGTGGTGGCAAGCATGATGATGGGGCAGTAGCTGAATGCTATGTGTCGATCTGCAGAGAGAGCAAGAAAGATCCTGGGTGTGATGTGAGCATTTGCAACCTTAAAGTCTACCCCAAGTGACACACTTCTTCCAATAAGCGCCATACTTACTCCAACAAAGCCACACCTACTAATTCTTCTAATCCTCAAATAGTGTCACTATCTGATGACTAAGCATTCAAGTATACAGACTGTTGCTAGAGTTTTTTGTCTGGCCCACAGTCAGGACAAATCTCTCTCATCCGCCAGTCCCAAGCCGCTCAAACCCGACCAAGTAAACATAGAGACTTATATTGGTTACAAACTGTATGGCCGTGACAGGCTTCTTGCTAACTGTTCTTATAGCTTAAATTAATCCATTTCTATTAATCTATACCTTGCCATGTGGCTTGTGGCTTACCGGTACTTTACATCTTCCTTGTCCTGATGGCGGCTGGCAGTGTCTCCTGACTCAGCCTTTCACTTCCCAGCTCTATTCTCCTCCTTGTCCCGCCTATACTTCCTGCCTGGCCACGGGCCAATCAATGATTTATTTATTGACCAATCAACAACACATTTGACATACAGACCATCCCACAGACCTATGGGGCCATTCTTATTCAAACCACCACAACGATGGATTAAAGTTTGTAATTATCATTAAGGAAATTGAAATTATGAGAATGGGTAAATTCACCCTGGATGAGTGACCAGAATGTTTTCCTCAGAAATCAGCAAACTCCATCACTTGAGAGATGTAGAGACACCCAAAAGAGCCAGGAGAGACATTGAAGACACTGGAACCTGGAAATCCAGCAACTGTGAGTTTAAAGTGGACCCTGGCTACCTGTGTGGTGCTGGGCAGTAGGACTCAATGAGTTGACTGTATCAACACTGTTCTGTTACCAAAGCAGCCAGGTGATAAAGGAGCATGGCAGAGGTGGTTTCCTTCAGGAGAGGAAGGCAGAAGCAGGAATCATATAGATTAGAGGAGGCTTTCTGCAGACTGGTACTCAAACACATCTTTTCCTGTGTTCCTACGTTCTACCCACAAAATAAAAGGTTATTCTTTATTCTGATTCACCCAAACTTACCCTGCAACACTGCTTTGTACTCTGCCTTTTTAAACTTGGCATCCCCATAAAACCATAAACTCTTTACTGTGCTAAGGTATTTGAAAGTTATTTGCATTTATTGAAAAATATAAATATTCACATTTCTACATTAGAGAGCTTATCTACTTACTGATTTTAATTGTCTATAACATATCTGAACCTAACTCTGTTATGGATACTTTCATAATTTTCCCACTGTCTGCATTATATTTTCGAGATGTAAAAACATTTAGAAAATTCCAGCCATTGATAGAAAATAGGAGAGAATAACCCCACCTACTGGGGTCCAGCATCAGTTTAGGTTTAGGTCCTGAGTCAGGGAAGGAGCGTCGGCACAATGAAAAATTCTGACCACCAGGTGGATTGCGTTCAAGTGGCCCCGGATAGCTCGAGCTGTCTTTATTTATACTTTAACAGAGTTTTTTTCTTCCAGGCTTACATGAACAATTTTATTATTGGCTCTTATTTTTAACTTTTAAGAAATATATCATTTTTGCCTGACGGTGGTGGTGCACACTTTTAATCCCAGCACTTGGGAGGCAGAGGCAGGCTGATCTCTGTTAGTTCGAGGCCAGCCTGGTCTCCAAAGAGAGTTCCAGGAAAGGCACAAAGACAGAGAAATCCTGTCTCGAAAAAAACCAAAACAACAACAACAAAAAAGAGAAATATTTTAAGAAATACATCTAATCATTATAAAAGCCCCCATTGTTCCCCTTTATGTTTCCCCAAATACACTTTCTCACCCCCTGCATAACCTTATTCCAGAGATCGAGTTCAGCATTTTTGCAGGCTTAACTAAATAGTGAGCCAGACACATACTGCTCTTGGAACACTTATGTGAGCTGGCAGCTACTTGTGGTTACAAAGTTGAAAAGTAATGGACATGGGTACAATGCTTTAAAGACAACAATATTCAAACCCAAATAATTCTTTCATGTCTTATGCTTTTATAGAGCTCCCTTTTCTAAAAGAAGGTCCCATGTCTCAATCTTTCTGTAAAAGGTAGAGTTTGATAAGGCACTCTTTTCCCATCACACTATACCATACTTCTTCGACCAATATAAGCTCCTTATGAGAATGATGGATCTATCCATTCCATATTTTACATTCCATTTTTCCATTCGACCATACTAGATCCTATCATTGATTGTATATGATTGGTGTCCAGAGAACTTACTTTCAACAGTTCGCCCTATGTGTATTCCTGAGGCTTTTCCCCTATTCTGTGTATGCATGCCTTATTCTCTTTTCCAGAACTGTGAGGCATGGTTAGTGTTCCAAGTGTTGTTTTCCCATATGTACCTAACTGTCTCTATTGAGTTAGAAAAGTTCCCAGGATTAGAAGTTGTA
Organism: Peromyscus californicus insignis; assembly: GCF_007827085.1. Taxonomy (NCBI): domain Eukaryota; kingdom Metazoa; phylum Chordata; class Mammalia; order Rodentia; family Cricetidae; genus Peromyscus; species Peromyscus californicus. Next base: position 133,373,301 of record NW_026294617.1, on the reverse strand, counting down.
GTTAGTAATTCCAGGTAAGAGATTTGAGAAACGTTAGCCCCCTGCTGAATCTTAGGGGAAAATAATCAAGAAAGAACAGAATTTCTAGGAAAAATTACAGCTGCTACCTGTGTGACTGACAAACAGCCTCCTAAAGAATCAACAACACCATGAGAGAGAAAAGAGCCTGTGAGCTGCAAGAATTTTGCAGATTCCTGTGCTGTCCAGTGGTCTACTGGTCCTTGCCAAGTGAGAGTCCATTTCCATGGGTGCTTTGTCCTGAGGAAACCTGTTGCACGGGTAGTCATACGCTGCTCTGAGACTAGGCTGCATGGCTCCTGACACCTACCAACATGCCAATATTCCAAGATAAAGTACCATACTCCACAGGTATCAGGAGACCATTAAGAAGTTAGTCACGGCTGGAAGAAAGGGTGAGCCTCGGCTCTGGACTCCCACCATTCGGAGCCTCCCAATCTCTCAACCGTGCCACCTTCACTTCCCCAGGACTTGAGGTTTCTCTTTCCAGCCCTTAAAATGAATATTTCTTCAGCACTTGGGAGGCAGATGCAGGTGGGGCTCTGTGTGTTGGAGGCCAACATGGTCAATATAGGCCAGTCAGAACTACGTAGTGTGACCCTGTCCCAAAACAACAACAACAAGGTAAATACATAACAAAAATAAAAGTACATGACTAGTTTAAATGTCTCCTCCTCTGATGCACCGTTTATTTTCTTCATATCTCCTAATTATTGTGTCTAATTATTTTCTTGATTCTCTGCCCTCCCTAAAGAATGAAGTTCTATTAAGTGAGGAGTTTGCCTTTATTTATTGAATGAATGAATGAGTAAATAGAAGAAATATCTTTAAAGTAAGACAGATTTGAACATTTTCAGTACTGTAGGAAGCAGCTTGATTTGAAGAAAGGTTCAATATGTAGGAAAGAGAAAGGAAAATTGACAGGATAAAATCCTCAGGAGATTTAAAACACAACATTATTCTCTGCAGCAAGCTACACTTTCTATTTCTATAAGTGACTCATACCTGCTCTAAGATGATAATTTTTCCAGCCTTGTGGTTGCAATTTCAAGACAACAATTGCATTTTTTGAAATACACTATTCTTAGGAGAAAAATAATTCAGGGGGAAAGAAGTGCTTGAAAATGAGGTCAATAAGAAAGACAGTTTCAGAATCCTTTGTTTGCATAGCACGTGCTGATTGGCATGAAGATATAGGAACTTCAGAGAAAGCCATGTCCACAACTCCTGAAAGATAAAGGATGCAGGGTATTTTTTTGGTGGTTTTTATGACCCTCTCACATCAAGATATTTGAAAGGTCTCTTTAGATTGCAAAAGCTAAACTGTATTTATTCAAGACCACAGAAGACCACATGCCCACACACTCATCTATCAGTGTGTGTCTTTTTATACATATGCCCATCTATTGTTTGTCTACACACCTTTTACTAATCCATCTATATGTACATACATATGTGTGTGCATATGAATTATATATGTATATATTACTTATACTATTGTTGTCATGTAAAAAATAAATGCAGCAAGGCATTGTGTTTTTTATCTCTACTTGTAGCAATTGCTAATAGAAGCAAGGGGACCATGAATTCCAGATTAACCTAGGCTGAATATGAGACTGCCTCAAGACAAAAAAATGAACAAAAGAATGAAGGATATACAAAGGGATGGAAGAAGCTAAAGCAGAGGCCATTTCTTAAAGACAAAGCAACATGAAAATTTGTGTTGGCACACAGGCTATAGCAGAGTTCACTCATCTCAATTTTACCTGTTCATTCCATAAGCCCACAGTTACTCTTCTAGAGTAAGAACTGAGTCCATATTGCAACTCTGTATATCTCCTTCATAAACATTTCAGCCCTGCAGTAGAGTGAACTTTTCCTGTCCACAGACTTCTTCTTTCTTTCTTCTCAATTTGGCCCAACCTCTTCCTGGCAATCCATCTCAATTTCCATGCATGGTAAACTCCCTTATCACATGTGATTCCTATTTTTCTGAGGTTCTAGACTTTAGTTTTCTACCCTGTAACAATTCTGACCATTACCTATGTATCTGTGGCCTCCTGTCTCCTCCTGTACTAAATCAGCACTGAGATTCTCACTCCCTCTGTGGTCCATTCACACCTGGAATCTCCTCCAGCCTGCAGCCATCATGTTTATTGTTGATACTGTCACATTTCCCTGAAGACGCAGCCTATTGCAGTCAGTTTCGTAGACTTAGTTCCAAGTGCACTGGGAAGACACAGAGGCTGACACAGTTCATGTGACTTTCCCAATGAGCTTGATCGTTCCCATGCCACTAACAAGAAGGCTTGTCACAGAAAGCCCACAGCAAAATTAAATCCTCATTAGATCCCACCCTCGTGTTCACCAAAGGTGGTTTACAAGTGTCTTACATGCCTGTGCTTTCTGGTACTTGGAATGTATTGGAACTAGGTGTTAATTGAGTAGTGGGAACTGGGTGGGAGCAGTACAACAATGCACAGAGATGTGTGCCAATTTAAAGTTTTTGTTACAACAGTTTTCAAATTCTGTGAACATAATTCCACAGATACATCTAGGGTCTCAAATTAGAAGCATGGATATGCTGTCCATTTCTTTTGGTTTTCTTGTTTAATTGTAACTGGAGATTGAACCCAGTTGGGCATATCAGGCAAGCATCTGCTAAAAAGGTGCTAATAAAGGTAAATGCTCAGCCCTTTGTTCATCTTTCAATTTGTGATAGGTCCTTATTGATTTATGCAGGCAGGCTGGGCTTGAACTAAGTTTTTAGCCCAGGCTTGTCTGATACTTGCAACCTTCCTGCCCCAGCCTCCAGAATGCTAGGATCGCAGACCTGTCCTGACTTTAATTAGCTTATGTTTAAAAAGTTGTTTTTTAGGCAAATGCTATAGAAAAATAAAGGTATCTATTCCGTCCTGAAATCACTTATTCACTTTCACAGTGATGAATCTGGAAATGCCCCCTTTGTTCTCTCTGAAGCACGTTCCCTTGCACTGTAAGGTAAGGAGCACCACGCTTCTTTTGAGAGGAGGAGGTACAGGCTTGGCAGCAATGTCTGTATGGAGGAAGGGTTTCTAGCCTCAGGGATCTCCTACAGCCTCAGTGCATGTGCAAGCAACACTCACCCGATCACAAGACACTGCAGACTCATACTTGAACAGTACCCAGGGCATTGCCTCAGTTAGTGCAGTAGTTGAGAGCCACAGAATTGACATAATCAGTGTGTATAGGACTGCACCGAAGCATTGGGTATTCAATTCACCATTAAATATTCAGTGGTCAGTTGATATTTTTTTTTTCATTTTTTTTAGCTTTAGTACGCAAAGTAGTAGGTTTTATTGTTACATTTTCATATATAAGAAACATTTAATGTTGTTCAAATTCCAGCCCCATTCATTACTCTACCTGACCCCTTGTCCCTACATTACTGCCCCACCTCTTCTAAACCAGAGGTGCTCTGTTGCCTACATGTCACATATGTATATACAAACACTCATACATACACATATGTGCATGCAGATTACACTCGCACACACGTAACCACTGATACACACACACACACAAACACACTCATGAGCACACACATACATGTTCACTCAAATACACACACATACAAATTGCACAGGCACACACATACAGGCATGTACATATTTCAGATGGGCTTCCTTGTGTGAGTTAAAATGTGATATTTGGGGGTGTTTGTTCACATGTCTGTCTGTTGTTCCCTCTCCCAACTCCCTTAGATAACATCCTCTTATCTCCCCTTTTCTCACAGTCTTCCTGGTGTTTTTATGTCCTACACACACATTGTATAATAAATCTAGATTTCAAATGTCACAGAAGACATGAAATATTTTGTTTATAAATTTGATTTATTTTGTTTGTCATGATTATCTCTGCTTATACTTGTTTTTTGTATTTTTTTTGCAAATGATGTACTATGTCAGCCACCTATTTTGACAACCATTCATGACTCTTATTTGATTCAAAGACTGTTCAGATGGCCACTAAGATGTTTAAACATGACTCCATCTCTCTCTGCATTTGTAAAGTGGTATTCTGACACAAAGCATCGCATCTTTTTTTCTTTTAATGTTTCATTCTCTTATACAATATATCCCAACCACAGTTTCCTCCTCCACTCCTCCCAGTGTCACCGCCTACCTCTCTCTCCTCTCCCCAGATCCACTCCTTCTCTGTTTCCCTTCGGAAACAAAGCAGGCATCCCAGAAATGTTAACCAAACATGTCATGGCAAGATACAGTAAGACTAGGTACAAACCCTCGTATCAAGGCTGGACAAGGCACCCAGTAGGAGGAAAAGGTCGCCTGAAGCAGGCGAAAGAGTCAGAGACGCCCCACTCCCACTGTTAAAGAGTCCAACGCGAACCTCAAGCTACACAACTACAGCGTGTATGCAGAGGACCTAGTGCAGACCGTGCAGGCTCCCTGATAGTCTCGTCAAGCTCTGTGAGCCCCCATGAAGCCTGCTTAGTTGGTTCTGTAGGCTGTGTTCTCTTCCTGTCCTCTACCCATCCAGGAGATTCCACCTCCTGAAATCCTTCCTCCCCATTTTCCGGGGGACATCAGAACTCCACCTAATGTTTGACTGTGGGTTTCTGCATCAGCTCCCATCAGCTGCCGGAGGAGGCCTCACTGGTGATGATTAAGCTCTGGTCTATGAGTATAGCAGCATATCATTAGGAATCATCCTAGCCATGTCTGACCTTGAGAACTAACATCATCTTCTAACTCATTTTCCTTACTTACTGATCAATATCTATATGTGTGGTTTGATTATTTTACAATTATTCAAAGTGATGTAAACTTTCTTATCATTTTGTATTAAAATCTCCATTTCTCCTGCATGGCTCAAGTCAACACTCCCACTCTACGTACTATGTACTATGTCTGTTATTGCCTCTGTGTTCAAATCAAAAGAGTTTTGAAATAAACAAAAGTACAGCATGAAAGACCTATAAATTTAACTTAGTTCTAAAGATACCTTTTACTTCCATTTTCTTTTCAGTTAATTTTTCTGAATGTTGTGAGCATGTGGGCATGCAGGTGTATCCGGCACTTACTACATTTGTGCCGTTATTTTCTGTGGAACAGTAATGGGCTAGTTCATAGTAGAACTTTTATTTTTATTTCCTTGATTGTTTTATTTTATGCCTGTGCTCACTTTTTCTAGTATAATGGTTTTGTGATTGCTTTTTAAATTTTTGAACAAAAAGACTTACATTTTTGGGAAGAAATGCAAAATATAATCATAGTAATTTCAGAAGAGATTATAAAAAGAATTTAAATGTGTTACAAAGTAATTATCTTTAGCATGCTATGTTCATGTTAGTACTGACTAGAAGAATATCAAATGTTCATTTTAAAATATTGAATATGATGTTTTTTATGTGTTTATGAATTTGTGTTATAATTTCATATTCTATAAGCTCTATACACACTTCTGTGTTCCTGAAACCATGTGTATGCATGTATATGTCCATATACATTGTAGTAACTCTATTTGTTTTCCTTAGATTTTCTTGATCATATTTTGTATTCTTACTGTTTGACAACAATCATTCATATACACAGAACTTGTATATGCTTCATTCATTGACGGTACTGAAAGGGAGAAAATAGTACCATCTTGAGAGACTTTCATTCCCCCTTCCCCTTCTTCCTCTAGAGGTATTTGCTGACCAGTGGTTTTTGAACTAACCAGAAGCTGAACCTAAAGGAAAGATAAGGTTGGGACAATAAATCTATGTATCTTAGACTTGGCAAAACAAGATATGAGGAGTAATGGGCTCAATTGACTAGAAGTTGAACTCGACAGAGAGTAGGACTGCAACAATAAATCTGATGTGTCAACAAAAGCAGGACATAGGGAGTAAAAAATTTATGTCTCTAGAGATACCCTGAATCCTGTTAGCCATTAGTAACATTATACTTAACTCATCCCTAGCCCCCCTCTCACCTAATCCCCAGATATGTAACATTCTGCACGTGAAACTTCCCTATATAAACCCCTTAAAGTGAGTGCTCAGGACCTTCCCTCTTTTCACCTACTGTGAAGTGGTGTCTGGGAAGTCCCTGCTATAGTGTAGGAGATGGAGAGTGTATACCAGTCAGGAGAGCCTTCTCCTGCCATTCTGATTGGTTTTCAGTGAACACAATATGATTGAAGGATCTTTTCAAAATGAATTTGCTTAAAACCCAGGCGGAGCTCCCAGAGTCTGGCAGAAGAGAGGGAAGAGGTATTATATGAGCAAGGGGGCAGGTCAAGATCATGATGGAGAAATCTACAGAGACAACTGAACCAAGTTGTCTGTGTAGCAACTGTCTTGTGTGGCAAGCCTCAAGAATGTATCAGAGATTCAGCTGTTTATTAAAGCTATACTTTGACTAGCTAAGGGTTTGTCAAAAGGCTGTTATGCCCAGATTGTGACCTCAAAGATACCATCAAAGACCTTAGGTACAGAATGCAAAAGCAAGGTTTATTTTTGTTTACAAGCCGCGGGCAGAGAAGCTCAATACAAAGCACTCACTCGTAGTAACCGTGAAGCCAGGAGGAACTTGCTTTTTCTTTGTGTGGCTAGCTTTTTAAAGGCAAAATCCAAAAGCCCTTCAGGGGGTTTGGGGAAGTTTTGCTCGAGTGTAACTCAGATTGGTTTATTTTTATCTCTGTTCTCTTTTAATTGGGTGAGGGTATGTAACCTTTGAATTTACTGGTTGGTGATTACAATTTATTACTTTGGGGGCAGTCCAGCACAAGTCCCAGGCTTTGTCCTTGAGCCACCATGGGGGCTGGCTGGCCAAGCACGTACTGCACATAACTCTAAGTTGGTGAGGGGCCACAGAGAGTAAACATCTGGCTGAACTTTGAGCAGTCAGAGTACGTGCAAAAAGGGAGCTACTGCAAGGACTATGTCTTTTGTTCATGGCCCTCCCAGAAACTGCTTGCTCAAGTCTCAGGAAACTGAAATTGAGGCCTGATCTCTGAGAGAAGACTAAGCATCCTGTTATGCTTGGTCCTTTCAGGCAAGACATTTATTATGAAAACTTGGTGCTATCCAGCTTTTAATATTTCAGCTGTCTTCTACTATGAAATTCTGTGTGCCCAAGTATTTCCAGACCTGCAGAACTTAAAGGTAAGGAACTCACCTACTGAGCCTAGGAGACAAGCTGGCTGGAGACACATAGCTTTGCTTCTTGTGCAAATGAAGCTCACATCATCCTGCCTCCAGACCTAGAGGCTCTCCAGAGCAATTGACTGAGAACAAAAGAGGTTTTTACATATCAAGGAGGAAGATAGAACAACATTTCTGAGGAGGCAGAGAACTGTGTGGTCAAGGAAAGAAAAGGAAGGCATTTTCTGTAGATCAGACAGAACAGAAGGGCATGGGCAGAGAGAAGAGAGGAAGACAGAGGTTCCCTAGAGGGTTAGCAGATCTTGAGTAGAGTTTTCTAAGAGTCAGGAGTAGAGAGTAGTAGAGATGGAGAATGAGGAAACAGAGAACGAAGATGAGGCTGGAAACGTAAGAGTTTAGTTGTTAACAGGACTATGAGAGGAAACTGGATAGAACTGAAGCTGGGTAGACAGGATTTCATCCCAAAAATGAATGGATAAAGAGCTTGGTGTATCTAGGTTTATTCTTGTCCTGAATGCCTGACAGAGCTATTGATAGAATTTTGTCTTAAAGGAATAAAGTTAACAGACATAACAGTTGTGTAACTTGCTCTGTCTGAGGGGCCCCTGGCAGTGAGATCAGGATCTATCCCTGGTGCATGAGCTGGCTTTTTGGAGCCCATTGCCTATTGTGGGACACCTTGCTCAGCCTTGATGCAGCAGGGAGGGACTTGGTCCTATCTCAACTGAATGTACTTGGCTTTGCTGACTCCCTATTACCCTTTTAGAGGAGGGCCTGGAGGGTGGGTTAAGGGAAAGCTGGGGGAAGCAGAAAGAGTGATGAGAAAGGGATCTGTAGTTGATATGTAGAATAAGTGGGAAATTATCTTAAATAAAAAATTTCATTAACATTGGTATTAAAAATAAGATTGTAAAAGAAAACAGGCAAATGACTTAACCAAATGATAATTTTGATCTGGAAATAGTCAACCTCACCACTAATAAGCACAATTATGATTCATTAACAATGCATTTATATGTGTATATCTATCTATCTATATATATACATTTATATAATACACAATATAACAAACTAATAAATTATCTCTTATTAGCATTTATAATATATAAGGCAACAAATTATGAACTAATGAATTAGTTCTAAGCACCAATTTTATTGGGTGGTTATAAAGTCTCTCATTTCAAAGAAGGAATGATTTCTAGAATTCCTCAGGTCTTTAAGACCAATTGCAAATCTCTTTCATTTCCCAGCTTTGCAAAAACTAGGTTTTTTACACTAGAGTTTTACAAGCACTAACTGCCCTACCTAGCTAATTAAACTATGAATAACTTTACATGATATTATAGTATGCTAGCTAGTTCAATAAAATAAATGTTATTATTAACTGCTGGATTAATTATGAATAGGTATAATTTTGGAAATACTTATCCAATCCAATAAGAAATTATAGAACAATGAAAATCTTTCCACTCAATTTCTTCTTCTAAAAGTATCCAAAGATGAACTCTGATGATGATGAAGATTTATGCAAGGTAGACAACTCATAGTTCTATCTGAAATAGCAAGCACATTGTAAAGAGATTTGCAGGAGGGAGCAGGCCAATGACTTGAAAATGAAGTCCATTCTGTGATTGCTATTCTCTGCAACTTGATGAAGTTTAGAGTCAACTAGGTGATACACCTCTAGTCTTCTCTGTAAGGCTTTCCAGACAGGATTTACTGAGAAGGGGAAGGAAGAAATGCCTTTAAAGTATGGTGTGTCTTCTGATGGACATCAAAGATATAAAGAGGTATAAGGAGAAAGCGTTGCCACCTGCCTGGCCTTATTGTTTCCTTGGTAAATGGATCTGTCCCCATTGTATCCACCCTTCACTTACATCAGCTTCTTAAGACTTTCAAAGAGGAATGCATACAAGAGGCTCTTTGTAGCTAGAGTTTTCCTGGTCCTGCCTGGCCCATGGTCAGGACAAATCTCTCTTACCTACCAGTCCCACAGCCGCTCAGACTCAACCGAGTAAACACACAAAGACTTATATTGCTTATAAACTGTATGGCTGCAGCAGGCTTCTTGTTATCTAGTTCTTATATCTTAAATTAACCCATTTCTATTAATCTATAAGTTGCCACATAGCTTGTGGCTTACTGGTATCTTTTACATGTTGCTTGTCATGGTAGTGGCTGGCAGCATCTCTATAACTCAGCCTTCTACTTCCCAGAATTCTCCTCTCCCCTTGTCCTGCCTATACTTCCTATCTGGCTACTGGCCAGTGTTTTATTTATTAACCAGTCAGAGCAACACATTTAACATACAGAACATCCCACAGCACTTCCCCTTTTCTCTTTTTCAAAAAGGAAGGTTTTAACTTTCACATAGTAAAATTACAGATAACAAAACAATTATCAAGCAAGAATTAGAGTTACAATATCTAGTCTATTTATAATAACTAGTCTATTTGTATTTGGCAAAATTAAAGAAGATATCCTATCTGTCTTATATTTGTGAGTCTAAAGTTTCATATCTAACTTATTTCTCATCATAACTAAGGAAAATTGTAACTATCTAGCTTCAACTACATCAAAGACCTCAGAAGGATATATTAAATTCCTGAGAAATGGGAGAAGGATGCAAGCAACTTTCGGGAGTCTTGCAGGAGTAGACAGAGACAGCTGGCAGCCTGGACAGTCACCTAATGTTTTTCTGTAAAGTTAGGGCATCTATCTTCATCCCATAGGCCTAGAATCTCTCAGTCACTTTTCTCTGTGTTCTGTGGAATGTCTGGCAGTTTCCTCTGCAAAGCAGGAAACTGAAGGACCATTTTGTCAAGCAAAGTTCAGTGGTCACCTTGTTATGGGTCCTGCATGTCCAGTCGATCAAACAGTCCAGGCAAGAACAGTTTCTTCCCCAAATGGCTATTTTTGCCAAGATGATAAACTCCATATAGAGTATCTTCAATGCCTATCCTCTTCTCTGAAGTAAATTGGTGCTCCCAGAAGTAGACATGTCTCATTGTCCACAAAGTCTAAATTTTTAAAAACATTTTAAATGCCATATTCAGTAGGTCTTTGAAGTGTTTGAAGATTACCTAATTGAATTTTATCTATGTATACCTAGAAAACAGCATGACTGTAAGTTTGACTATCATAGAAGACTAATTATTAATCTGTATTTCTTAATTATCCATTACAATCTAAATGAGTTACATAAACATAATACCTCAAACGAGAATAGAAATATATTACAGTATAACAAAATTAAGTTTAAACATGTATCAAAAAACTGAAATCCATAGCAATGTAAAACATTTTAAACAAGTTGTTCTTTAAAAGTAGCTTCATTAATCTACCCTTTCATCCTATCATATCTATATCATATCCCCTTTTCTTCTTTAGAAAGAGATCACATTTATAATCAACCTGATTGAAATAAAAATATTGTTTTTTCTCTGTCCCACACCAGAGGGCTCTTCTGGTATGGGACAAAAGAATCTCTCAACCTTTTCTTTCTTTTTTTTTTTTTTTAGCAACATGTTTGGGTTTAGAAAAGGAGTGAGCCAATTCCATCTCCAAAGCCAGCTTGGTATATTTGGGAATTTGGGTGTAGCTTCTCTTACCACTTCCTGCTGGAGGGGGGTGCTGTATTTTATGGGAACACAAAGAAAATTTTAGGATTATGGAGTAGTCTGTGAGGGTGTATGGTCTGAGCCAGTTGCCTTCAAATCATTCTGGATGTTGGATCATCTGGGCCATGGTGTCATCGGAGACCTTTCAGGGGGTCTTGGCTGGTCAAACCTGATGTATCTTAATCTGGAACAAATCCATAGCCTCTGGCTTTCTGTGGAAACAAAAGCAGAGCCTCCTTCCCAAAGCAACATATCCTTAGATCCAAATTTTGAAGTCAAAATACCTTTGAAATATACATATTGTTTTAGCTGAGCAGTCTTTACAATCAAATGTCTTTCTGAAGTTAAAAATCCCAAAGACAACATAATCCAGATTCTCTGTGTGATTTCCATCTTTATGTGATTTATTTTTTATACTACCTTTACTGTCTCTTTAAAGACTTTATTTTTAAAAACTATCTATTTCTTTATATAACTATATGTATTTCTTTTTTTTCTCTCTTCCAAGCCTATGTACATTTTTACACACATTGTAAAGCATTTGAAGTCTTGTTCCCTCTGAATCTGTCTTATTGTGAATCTATTGTTTTAAACTGCAGCATTACTAGGACTAAAATAGCAGCTTTGGCTGGTGGCTCTGCCCACCTCAGCTTCCCAACATGGTGGTGGCATGTTTACCACCAGCTCTGGGCCACCACCAGCTCTGGGAGCCATCAACTCTTAGAAACAGTGGTTCTATGCTTCTATCAAAGAAGCGTCTAGCCCAGAAACCTCATTTATTTTGTACTAGCAAAAAAAAAATCTACCACAAAGCATGATGTGCCACTTGTAGATGCCTCATTCTCGCCATACTGCCAGTCAAAGGTGCACGTCAGGAACCCGCCATAGTAGCTCAAACCCGCAGGCTGCAGTTAACTTGAGAGAGACAACTAGGAAGCTGTTTTTAGCTCCGTTTTAGAATCTTTTTTCTCAGGTTTTAGGTGGAAACTCTTGCCAACTCGTTGGGCGCCATTTGTAGCTAGAGAGTTTCTCTCCAGCTACCGCCAAGCCCCAGCAGTCCTGCAGCCCACTTATAAAATAAACACACAGACTCTTTTATTATTTAAATTGTTTGGCCTAATGGCTCAGGCTTCTAGCTATCTTGTTCTTATATCTTAAATTAACCCATTTCTATTAATCTCTAAGTTGCCACATAGCTTGTGGCTTACTGGTATCTTTTACATGTTGCTTGTCATGGTGGTGGCCGGCAGTGTCTCTCTGACTCACTGCCCAGAATTCTCCTCTCTCCTTGTCCCACCTATACTTCCTGTATGGCTACTGGCCAATCAGTGTTTTATTTATTAACCAATCAGAGCAACACCTTTAATATACAGAACATCCCACAGCAGCTCTTTATGGAACCTCCTGATATTGACTGATGAGTCATCCAGGTTCATGTCCTGAGCATCAACCAGGCTGTCATTCTGCCCACTGCGTAGGTAGCCATGTATGTTTGTACAAATACACACAGACACATTCACATAAAATAACCCAAATTTTATAAGTAACTATCTTTTAGTACTAGTGTAATGGTTATTTTTATAACCTTTGTGGTGCTTGTCTGTATGTCTTCTGAAATATTACAGCAAATATAATTGACTTTTCATTAAAAATGAAGGCTATGTGTTCCCTGGAGACATGGTATTGACAAGAATCTGACCATTTAAAGGAAGAGGGTAAGAGTCTCATGACAGCTGCTGAGGGCATCCTAACTCTACATAAAGAAAATCTGTTCTCACCATGTCAGAGATGGTTTTCTTTCTTTCAAAACAATCTTCATATGTAGTGTTAAAACTTACTCTGTAAATTAACAAATATACAATGACAAAATATAATGAATGATTACAGTCTCCAGTCTGTAATTCACCATATAGGAGGAAGAAGGAAGAGGAATAATTAGAAGTTCAGGGCAAGCCTATACTAAGTGATACCCTGCCTCAAAGCTAACCAACCAAACAATTCAATAACTAGCTTAAAAAAAAACTGGCAATTTTCAACATTAATACTCTAAGCACAAATACACATATTTCTTAATATTGTTGATATTTTGACTCAAAGTCTCATTATATATTCCTATTGTTCTTAAACTCCTGTCTTCTGGCTATACAGCCAATGTAGCCGCTGGCTCATGGAATATTGGATGCCTGCACAGGACTGCAGAATAGTGATTTCACCAAAAAATTAATCATAGATTGAGGTGCTAATGGGTCCTTACCCCTTACTACTGAACGGTTAGCTACTGATAGATTATGGTGAGAAGTCATTGTCTTCAATTTAGTACCCACTGAAGAACCCACTAACAAGGACAAAATGACAAGAACATGGAAAAGAGACTCATAGAAATAGGGATAATAGGGATAGGAATGGAATTAGAGTGGGTGTTGGCAGTCATCAGAATATTCTCTATACATGTATGAAATTATCAAAGAACAAGTTAAACAATAACTTTGTATTTTTAAAGAGTTATAGTACTAAATTTATCTAGACTGGATTCAGTTGTACAGGAGATCATGAAATCCCTTCTGGTCTATACTATGTCATCATGGGTTCTTGCAGGAAATGCCCAGCCATCTTATCCCAAAGTACCTCCTTTTCTCCCTTCTTATCATCCAGTTTATCCTGATAGGCTTCCTGGGATACCCAAAATCATTTCACTCAAGGAATACAAGGTGTTCTCATGGTCTACTTTTGTTTGTGGAAATTTTCAGATTTTTCTGAGCATAATTTGTAGTAGAAGTAAAGACCATCCACCCGCTCTCCAAGATTTCATTTGCAATGTTGACTTGCTATAAGACATGACAAACAAAGCATGCCAGATCATGCTTGTAATTCCAGCATTCTAAATGGCTAAAATGGTGTGTTCACATATTTAAAAGCAGCAGTCTTGGCTATGTAGCAAGACCCTGTCTCTATAACTGTTCACAATAATGGGATGCCAAGTGATTATTTCATGTGTGTACACACCTGTGATGTTTAAACTAGGTTTAACATATTTTTATGAGGAAATACTTTTAATCCTTCTGAAACACACTGTATACAATTATCATGTGCGGCCATATCAGACAGTCTTACATCTGCTATTTAGTGTCCATTGGTCAACTTTACCAGACTCATCTCACACTCACGTCTCTTATTCTTTGATAAACTCCAGACTATTCTTCCTATGTGATCAATATTATCAGAATCCACATATGAATAACATGTTTCTGTGCCTTGCCTTATTTCACTTTACATAATGATGGGAACCTACTCCTCACTATTGAACTATTAGCTCCAGGTGGATTCCATCAAGGTGTCACAAGTGATGGGATTTTGTTCTTTACATAGCCAAATAATATTCTACTCTGTATAAGTATCAAGGCTTTTTAATCTGTTGATGGATGGCACTTAGGTTGTTCCCATTGCTTACTCATTGTGAATGGTGCTGCTGTTAACACAAGAATCCAGGTGCTTCTTCAGCAGATGGGTTGCATGTTCTTGGATATACACCATGACTAGAACTGCTGGGTCCTCCGTTAGTCCTGTTACTATTATGGTGTTCACAACAGCTCCACCAACAGACATTCCTATTAACGATGTGACAAAGCTCTCTTTTCTACAACCCTTCCATACAAGCTATGATCTGTCTTTTAGAATTTGCCACTTAGCTGTTCTTACTGGGTGTAGCTGGAGAATTTTTCTCTAGCTCCCACCACCAAGTCCCGCCAGTCCCGGAGCCCACTTACAAAATAAACATACAGACTCTTACATTATTTAAACTGCTTGGTCATTAGCTCAGGCCTATCATTGTCTAGCTCTCACTCTTATATTTAGCCCATTTCTATTAATCTTTACTTTGCCACGTGGCTCGTGGCTTACCGGTACTTTACATCTTCCTTGTCTTGGCGGTGGCGCCAGCCGGTCTCCCTTTCCTTCCTCCTTCCTCAATTCTCCTCTCTCCTTGTCCTGCCTATACTTCCTGCCTGGTCACTGACCAATCAGTGCTTTATTTATATAGAGTGATATCCACAGCAACTGGGGGTGGATAACACCTCATCATGGTTTTGAGTTGCATGGCAAGGCTCCATTTGTTGACCTCTCTAAATATTATCTCCTACATTCATGAAGGGATAGGAAGCCTATGGAAAAGAATAAATGAATATAATGTCCCACTCACCATGAGAATGATATTAGAGCACAGAAAATATGAACCTCACAGTTCTATGTGAGTGCTCCATACTTATTATTGCTTCTCTGTAAGTTATTGGATGCGATAATTTCATTTAAAAGCATAGATATTGTTTTATAAAATTATCTGTATGATCTATGACAAGAAGTAACTCTATCACAAGCTAGCAGGCAGTGAGATCAGGGACTGCTTCTGGAAGGCTTTCAAAGCAGAGTCTTACCAGTAGTTCTACATTGCACCCATGCCAGCTTCTCTGGAAGTTGAAATTGTCTTGTAATTAGTCTTGTTTGAGCTTACAGCCTTCATGAACTCAGGGGGAACTTCCTCCTGAATCTACTTGTCACTGCTGTGAAGAGGGATGACATTAGCTTATTAAAGAAAACTTTGTGCCACAAATCTTCAATTACATCTTTCCTTTGGTTGGTGGACTGTTATATGATGCCAGCAGAGTGTATGAGAAAGGTTAGAGGCTGCCAGTGGAGATGAAGGAAGAAATAAATCCAAAAACTAGGGGCATACATGACCAGCTAGGAAGAACGCTTTCTGAAGAGCACCACAAAACCAGTGAAACATGTCAATTAGCAGGAATGTGCATTAGGTGAGAACTCCATCACCCAGCTGACTTGTACAAATAATCCTTGGACCAAAAGAAGCACATCCAGGCACCAAAGCATGGCCACCTAGCCAGGAGCCATAGGATAGATGCTGTCTAAACTGGGGAGGATGTTCAACTGAGAGAATAGCAGTTATAATTGCTGGGAAGCCTGACACAAGCTGTCTTCCACAATATGAATTAGCCACTGATGGGCAAAGACAATTCTGTGTGGATTGGATGAGCCATCTGCAACAATCCAGCCATGCCAAGAAGCATGCAAATCAGCAATTGGCATCAGAGAAAAGGAAACAAAACCTTGGCCCTTCCTTCTTTTCTAGATCACCTTGGGTGAGACATTGTCTGGTTAACAGACTAGCCAAAGCAAGCAAAGTAAGTGGATTTCAGTCACTCATCCCTAAGTCCCCAAGTGTCCTCTTGGCTAGCACCCAACTGACTTCAGGGAGGCAGAGAAATAGATTTGCTCTGGATGCAAGCAAAGATACACAGTGCTTTTGCTTACAGGGTGCTTAGGTGTCTGGAAATAAACATTTGTTTTCTACTAAACATGACAAAGTTTGCAAATTTACAGGGCTTTAGCCACACATGTTTTCTTACATTTCAGGAAATAAAAAATATCTGAAATGAGTTTTATTTAAATTTTTTATTACATTTATTTATTTGTATGAATGTGTAGGTGCATGTGCATGCATGCATGCGTGTGTGTGTGTGTGTGCGTGTGTGCGTGCGTGCGTGTGTGTGTGTGTGTGTGTGTGTGTGTGATGCATTTGGAAGTCAGAAGACAGTACAGGGTATTTGCTTCTCTCTTCCCAACATGTGTATTTTGAGGATAAAACTCAGATCTTCGGACTTGACTGCAAGCACCTTTACTCTCTGAGCCACATGACATGAAGTTTGTGGGCTAATACCTAAGTGTCAACAAAGTTCTACCTATTAGAGACTGTTGTTAGAGATGACATGCTGCCTTTTGTAGCCGCTAGAGGCAACTCGGTGCTTTCTCTGAAGCTGTTTTCGCAGACACTACTCCAAGTTGGGCTTCCATAGCCACTCCTCTGATTGACACCCTGCTGACTGCCCCCTAATTGATTTTCTGGTTACATTGGGGCCATTTGTGTTTCTTAAGTTGACAAGTGTAAAGTCACAGTCACAGAAGTTAGGAGGAGAAGGACTTCAACAGTTCTATCTGCTCCAGCTCTGTGTTTATGCTCTTAGTTGAGTATAAGCATCATGGATGGACACATGACCTTCAATTCCAAAGTCTATATAAATGCAGGAAATTAAAAACAAAAACAGACTCATAATTCATACAAAGATAATGTGTACAAACTAGACATGGGTATCCTTTGCCTATGGAAGGACACCAGTAAACTTTTGTAAACTAAAACAGAATCAATGTGTGCCAAGTGAAGCTCATCATCAGTGTTTGTTTTAAACAGGATAATGTGGGGTACTCGCTGAAGTAAAGCCTGTGAGAATGACCTTGCACTTGTGAATCTTACAAGGCTCATTTGTGAAAGCCACATCAACTACATCCAAAGCAGACATAAGGTTAAATATTTAGAATCATATTTAGGTCTCTGCAGGTGCTAAGGGAATAATAAGAGGACATATACCAGAGTGAAGTCACAAGAGACTGACAAGGAAAACTCATTCCCCTCCCTCTTGAGTTCAAGTCCCACAGTATAACTATCAATTTCCTGAGCAGAATCTGACTCATTCACATTTTCCTGCCTTTGTTCTGAGCCAGTGTCTCTCAGAATGCCTCTCTTCAACTTTTCTGTGTCTATTCACTTCCACCTTATATTTCAGTTCTCAGATCAAAGTGATGTGCTGGGAAATTCACCTCTATCCTCTGCAAAGTTTCATCATCCCAGTCCCAGACTCACAGCTTTGCATGTCATCAGTTTAGTCACCTTTGTGCCTCTGTCTCCAGCAAAAAAAAATTAGTTTATATTACCTGCTCCAAATTATATGTGTCATTTAATGAAGGGAGTTTTCCACAGATCAGAAAACTGAATATCTCTACTCCTAGAACAACCACCTTAAACATTCTGGCTTATGAGAATCACCTGACTGTTTTGCATAAACAGATTCCAGTATTTGAGAATCCAAATCCCCAGGGACCCTCACTGTATTATAAACTATAGGTATGCTTGGTCTATGGTGGGGAGATTCTAGATGACCCTTCACAATACTTCATCTCGAAAAAAAGCAATCTCAATGACAACCTGTAGTCAAGTAGATTCATCTGTTAGAAGATAGCTCAGCAAAAGCACTTTCCATTAAGACAGATGAACAGACTTTTATCTCAGGACCCACATAGTGGAAGGGGAGAACCTACTTTTAAGTTGACCTCTGACCTCCATATGCATACCATGACATTTGAATGCTCAGGGATAGACACATGAACACATAAATATTTAACACGAATAGCTAAATGGTCTTATTAATAAAAAACCTGGAGCCAGATATTGGGGTGAAAGCTGAGCGATCAGAGGAATAAAACAAGCCAGCCATAAGTTCTTACCTCTAGGAAATCCTCAGCCCAAGAGAGCTACTTCCTGTATACTCACGCCTATATACCTTTCTGTGTTCTGCCATCTTATTTCCTCTCTCTGCCCAGCTACATCATTTCCTGTCTGTCTGTACAGACCTCCAGAGCTCTATGGTTAACTAGTGCTGGGATTAAAGATATGTACCTCCACGCCTGGCTCTGTTCCCATTATGGCCTTGAACTCACAGAGATCCGTATGAATCTCTGCCTACCAAATGCTAGGATTAAAGGTGTGTGCTACCACTGCCTGACCTCTATGTTCAATATAGTGACTGGATTTTTCCTCAGGTCCCCAGGCAAGCTTTATTTGTTAGAGTACAAATAAAATATACATAAACATGTAAATGTGAAATAGTTATTAAAAGGAGACATGTACCTTCATTTTGGTGAGTGCTTCATGAATGCAGTGTTATGTGATCATAAGGTAACCTAACTAAAACAA
Organism: Peromyscus californicus insignis; assembly: GCF_007827085.1. Taxonomy (NCBI): domain Eukaryota; kingdom Metazoa; phylum Chordata; class Mammalia; order Rodentia; family Cricetidae; genus Peromyscus; species Peromyscus californicus. Next base: position 133,354,694 of record NW_026294617.1, on the reverse strand, counting down.
CAATCTTTAAGTCTCCAGTACCAGGGGAAAGGAGCATCGAATCCAGACCCAAGTCTTAATGTCTTTTACCACAATTCATCCTTCCCGGCTCAGGATCTTACCTCTATTTCTCTGCACATATTGTTAAATGTCATACAACTGATACATAATTGTATCACAGTTTTATTTAGTGATAGAAAAGGTGGAAAGAAAAATAAAGATCTGTCCTATTCTTGCTGTTAAGGCTAATTGATATTAAATTACAGACTTGGCACTAAGTCTACATTGCCCTTCCTAAGACTGTCAGGGTTGTAGTGAGGGGCTGGGTGAACATAGGGTAATATATATAGTGATGAGTTCCATGGTGATATTTTCTCTGGTGCACATCATCATGCCTTGATCTCCCCACACACTCCCCTGTGTCTCCTACACTCTTCTGCCCACTTGCTGATGCTGACTCCTAGTCTCTCCCTTTTCTATAATGTCACATACACTCTAACACCCTCTCTTGTCCTTCTCCCTGTCACTTTACAAACCTTTCCTCCCACCCATAGTTTCTTCCTGTAGTTGACTCAGGATTGAAACCCCAAAAATTAAGTATGGGCTTGACTATACTAAATGGCAGTGTCGACAGCAATTGCTCCTTGCCCACACAAGTCTTTTCCATGATAAAATAGTGTATCATATGTTAAATAAAAATCTGATATTGCTAATGTCATGATGATTTTAACAGCACATTGGTATACAAGCAGCAGTACCTCTGACATGCCATAGCAAGCAACTCACCCTCCTGGGTGATTCATCTTTACTTGTTTTTCTTTGTGTCTGTTTGGTGGAAATAGAAATCCACTGTGTCTTCATTTGGCCTTACTCTTTCACAACATCCAAGCAGTAATCTTGAAATAGCACCAGTATTCAGGAGGATGTGGTCACTTGTCAACGCTCTTCTAGATCACAGCATAATTGATCTGAAGCAGTGAGTCTCTTTATGGTGTATTATTGCTATCTGTATGCAGGAGTGAAGTATGTATTTAGATATTTTATGAGTACATTCATATGGAGGAGCAGGAACAAGATGTGCCATAAAAATATTTTATACATGGGTCTTAAAAGCTTTACATACAAAGGATGCATAACCGTGTGACCTCTAAGTAATACAGGAAGAGTGTGTAGTGTGTCATTAAGCTATTTAATCTTTGCAGAACAAAGTAAAGAAATTTAAAATAGAAACAAAGACTTTAAAACCAAGAAAGATTTCCAGAAGGAAACAGCAGTAAGAATTGAAAATCAAACCATTGAATATCAACAGTGGAGGATAAAATTATGGAAGGAAAACATTTTATTCATCATTAATAATGGAAAACAAGAGATCCCAGAGACTGAAGAAACCATAGAGTTCACTGTGAAGACTTAAATTATGCTTGAGACAAATTCAGAAATTGGGTTAATAGAAGACACTTGTAAGCTGTAGATTGCACGTTATAAAATAAAGAACATATCCCCCAGGTGTTAAGGAAAAAGGTAGTTTTTAAGTAGAGAATAAATGGTGCTGATGCAATTGTGAATTTAGAAATAGAAATGTATTATCATATTTTTAAAAATTATCTTCTGGGAAAGATAGACTAAGAAGGATCTTTCTATCTTCAGCCAATAAAAATTATAATAGGTGCATCAAAGAAAACCAACAGCATTGAAAGTCAGATAACTAATAGCCGTGTTCTGTAAGAGACAGCAAACATAATGTTGGTTCTCCTGCTTCCTGCTCACTGCCAGAGTAAGCTTCTAGTTATCCATGATCTGAGGAATGGGAATTCTGGAGAAAGCAAAAAGGAAAAAGTAAGTCAGAGTCCTGGACAGGAGAGAAAGATCAATAGGGAAGGAACCTTTGAGGTCTATGTGGAATTCCTCTAAAGAATTCAAGTCAATATTGATAATTCTTGTCAGTTGTGTCAATCAAAAACAAAAATCACAAGGGAATACAGCATAGTAGCCAGGGATCACCCTTGGCCAGGAGGTGTCCTTCCAAATAGCAAGATTAGAAAAATTTCAGAGTGACTTTGGATGGAGTACTCACAAAGGGTTTCCTCAAGATGGAGAAAATTTAGTCATGACCTAAGAAGTGGTTCAAGTCTAGCAAAGTGTGTCAAGTAAAATATAAGATGGTTAACTTGGCCTTGGCACTTGGGATATATGTCCTTCATAGTTCCGACTCTATGTTCAAACATGGCCTGCAAATTTGATGTGTTCATAATTGTAGTTAGGACTTGTTATATGGTGAAGGTGAAAGGCATTTCCAGCTATGAAGTTTCAAGTTGGCTGGTTTTTTATTTAATGAGAAAGAGATGGATGTGAAATGCTTGAGGGATGACTCTGCTCCTTTCAGAGAGTGAGTTTCACACTCTTTTTAGAATAGTGAACTACCATCCAGTGAGAGGACTGAGGAGGAGACAGAGGAAGAAACTGCAGAAGTTTCTAGAAGTTATGAATGGAATTTGACTTATAGCCAAAAAAGATCCCAACACTGCAAGCACTTAGCTATGGCAACATCCACTTGACCTTGTAAGAGGAGCCCGAGCCACAGAAATTTAGTGATGCCTACATCTTATGGAGATGCAAGAAAGAAGACTTAGCTGGGCAATGCATGATTACCTCACCTAAAAAACTTGAAGAAAACAAATGTTTCTTATTAACGTTGGTATATTTTTATTCAGTAATAACAGACTAATATATCTAAAACTTTAGGTTTCAAAATAAAAAGCCCAGGACTAGATGTGAGGTATGTCTTCTGGAGTTGTTTATCTGGCAAAGAAGGCTCAAATGACTCCCGCAATAATATAAATATTGCATTTCTCCTGGCTGTCCACCAGAACATGATGATAAGGCCACACTGATGAAGGCACTATACACTTTGGTTTTAAGATTCAGAGAAATCAAGTCAGTACTGTCCTGGAAGCTTCTTCCCTGCAAGATATCCTTCATAGTAAAGAACATGTAGACCGTTGAGTCAACAGTCTTATCTAGCTGTGAATTCTGTGAAATATAATAGTGACCTATGTGGCAAGATATATCCATAAGTGCAATAGTGGCATGTTTGTTATTAGAGTTACCTATCATATTCTGATTTTATATAAGACTTTCTACACAGGAGAAAACTCATGTCTGCTACTGTAATCTAGTGATGAACCTACTACTCTTATCTTGTTGAATGGATACAGTATCAAATTGACTTCTAAATATGTACATATATAAAATATGAGTTATAATCAAGCTCCAAAATATGACAAGTACAATATGTGACTTGACCAATATACCGTATGGGGTACATAACATACTGCAGAAGGAAAGAGAAGTGAGTTGAGCAAATATAAAACAGAGGAATAAACAGAAGTGTAAAAAAACATGGAAAAGAGTGTCACTGACCTACAGATAATTTCAAAGGGCCAAATGCAATATCAGAAAAATAAAAAATTAGAAATAATTGGCAAAACTATTTATTATAATTTTAGGAATATATGTCTATTAATTGAATGGTAACTAATTTCATTGTCAAAAACGTGAATGAAAACAATTTGCTGACTTGAATTGTCAATACACACACAAGATAAAAAGATGCATTATAAAAAGAAATAAAAGCACCACCTCACCTTATTGTAAAAGTGCTTAAGATTACTGACTGCAATTTAAGAAATCAAATGGCCCTAAATTTTAGTTTTCTCTTCCCATATTCCCTCCCCTGTCCCCCTCTCCACTCCTCCTCCCCACTTGATCCTCTCGTTCCCACTCCCAACCCCATCCATCCATTCAAAAGCACCTTGTAACCAGAAGCTTTTCTCCCCTCCTGCCAGTACCCAAACAGCTAGTCAGAGGCTAATATTAATTACAAACTATTTGGTCTATGGCTCAGGCATATTTCTAGCTATCTATTACATCTTAAATTAATCCATTTCTATTCATCTATATTTTGCCACATGGTCGTAGCATTACTGATCGGCTGACATCTTGGTCCTTGGGTGACTGAATGGCATCTCTCTGACTCTGTCCTTTTCTCTGTCTCTCTGCTTGAATTTCCCACCTGGCTCTTATCCTGCTTTACCATAGGCCAAAGCAACTTTATTTATTAACCAGTGGGAGCAACATATGTTCACAGCACACAGAAAGACCATCCCACAATAGTACCTTTTCTATATCCCTTTCCTAGGGAGAGCTATCTTACCCTCTTAGTCCCTTTCTCTTTACTGAATTTCTGTGGTTATATGCATTATAGTTTGATTATCATTGTTTTAGCAGCTAATCTCCACATATTTGCCTTTCTGGGTCTGGGTTACCACACTCACAATGATTTTAAAGACCATTAACGAATAGTATGAAAAACTAACACAATAGAGGCTTCCTAAAATATCGACATACCAAAAAAAGCCCAGGACCAGATGGTTTCAGCGCAGAATTCTACCAGATCTTCAAAGAAGAGTTAATACCAATACTCTCTAAATTGTTCCACACAATAGAAACAGAAGGAACATTACCAAACTCCTTCTACGAGGCTACAATTACCCTAATTCCTAAACCAAACAAGGATACAACAAAGAAAGAGAACTACAGACCAATCTCCCTCATGAACATTGATGCAAAAATACTCAATAAAATACTGGCAAACAGACTCCAAGAACACATCAAAACAATTATCCACCATGATCAAGTAGGATTCATTCCAGGGATGCAAGGGTGGTTCAACATACGAAAGTCCGTCAATATAATACACCATATAAACAAACTCAAAGAAAAAAACCATATGATCATCTCACTAGATGCAGAAAAGGCATTTGACAAAATCCAACACCCCTTCATGATAAAGGTATTAGAGCGATCAGGAATACAGGGAACATACCTAAACATAATAAAGGCAATTTACAGCAAGCCAACAGCCAACATCAAATTAAATGGAGAGAAACTCAAAGCAATTCCACTAAAATCAGGAACGAGGCAAGGCTGTCCACTCTCCCCATACTTATTCAATATAGTACTTGAAGTTCTAGCCAGAGCAATAAGACAACATAAGGAGATTAAGGGGATACAAATTGGAAAGGAAGAAGTCAAGCTTTCCCTATTTGCAGATGACATGATAGTATACTTGAGCGACCCCAAAGATTCCACCAAGGAACTGATACAGCTTATAAACACCTTCAGCAACATAGCAGGATACAAGATCAACTCAAAAAAATCAGTAGCCCTCCTATATACAATGGACAAAGAAGTGGAGAAGGAAATCAGAGATGCATCACCCTTTACTATAGCCACAAATGACATAAAATACCTTGGGGTAACACTAACCAAGCAAGTGAAGGACCTATATGACAAGAACTTTAAGTCCCTGAAAAAAGAAATTGAAGAAGATGTCAGAAAATGGAAAGATCTCCCATGCTCATGGATAGGCAGGACTAACATAGTAAAAATGGCAATCTTACCAAAAGCAATCTACAGATTCAATGCAATCCCCATCAAAATACCAACACAATTCTTCACAGACCTGGAAAGAATAATACTCAAATTCATATGGAAAAACAAAAAACCCAGGATAGCCAAAGGAATCCTGTACAATAACACAACTTCTGGAGGCATCACTATCCCTGACTTCAAGCTCTACTATAGAGCTACAGTAATAAAAACAGCTTGGTACTGGCATAGAAACCGACATGTGGACCAATGGAATCGAATTGAAGACCCTGACATTAATCCGCACACCTATGAACATATAATTTTTGACAAAGAAGCCAAAAGTGCACAATGGAAAAAAGAAAGCATCTTCAACAAATGGTGCTGGCAAAACTGGATATCAACATGTAGAAGGCTGCAAATAGATCCATATCTATCACCGTGCACAAAACTTAAGTCCAAGTGGATCAATGACCTCAACATAAATCCAGCTACTCTGAACCTGCTAGAAGAGAAAGTAGGAAGTAGTCTTGAATGCATTGGCATTGGAGACTACTTCCTAAATAGAACACCAGTAGCACAGACTCTGAGAGAAACAATCAATCAATGGGACCTTTTGAAACTGAGAAGCTTTTGTAGAGCAAAGGATACGGTCAACAAGGCAAAGCGACAGCCTACAGAATGGGAAAAGATCTTCACCAACCCCACATCTGACAGAGGACTGATATCCAGAATATATAAGGAACTCAAGAAATTAGACATCAAAATGCCCAACAGTCCAATTAAGAAATGGGCTATAGAACTAAACAGAGAATTCTCAACAGAGGAAACTCAAATGGCCGAAAGACATTTAAGGAATTGCTCATCATCCCTAATCATCAGGGAAATGCAAATCAAAACAACTCTGAGATACCACCTTACGCCTGTCAGAATGGCTAAGATCAAAAACACTGAAGACACCTTATGCTGGAGAGGATGTGGAGCTAGGGGAACTCTCCTCCACTGCTGGTGGGAATGCAAGCTTGTACAACCACTTTGGAAATCAATATGGCGCTTTCTTAGAAAATTGGGAATCAATCTCCCCCAAGATCCAGCTATACCACTCTTGGGCATATACCCAAGAAATGCTCAACCACACCATAAGAGCACTTGTTCAGCTATGTTCATATCAGCATTGTTTGTAATAGCCAGAACATGGAAACAACCCAGATGCCCTTCAACTGAAGAATGGATAAACAAAATGTGGTACATATACACAATGGAATACTACTCAGCAGAAAAAAACAATGGCATCATGAGGTTTGCAGACAAATGGATGGATCTAGAAAAAATCATCCTGAGTGAGGTAACCCCGACTCAGAAAGACAAACATGGTATGTACTCACTCATAGCAGGATACTAGACATGAAACAAGGATGAATTGTCTGCTACTCACATCACCAGGGAGGCTACCCGGAAAACAGGACCCCAAGAAAGACACAGGGATCGCCCAATGACAGAGAAATGGAATGAGATCTACATGAACAGCCTGGACATGAGTGGGGGTAATGAAAGGCGAGGGTCGAGGGAAAGAGAGCTTGGGGGAGCGGGAGATCCCAGCTGGATCAACAACAGAGAGAGAGAACAAGGAATAGGAGACCATGGTAAATGAAGACCCCATGAGAATAGGAAGAAGCAAAGTGCTAGAGAGGCCCACAGAAATCCACAAAGATACCCACACAACAGACTGCCGGCAATGGTCGAGAGACAGCCCGAACTGACCTACTCTGGTGATGGGATGGCCAAACACCCTAATTGTTGTGCTAGAAACCTCATCCAACTACTGAGGGATCTGGATGCAGAGATCCATGACTAGGCCCTGGGTGGATCTCTGGGAGTCCAATTAACGAGAATGAGGAGGGTTTATATGAGCGAGAATTGTTGAGACCAAGGTTGGATAAAGCACAGGGACAAATAGCCAAATGAATGGAAACACATGAACTATGAACCAATGGCTGAGGGGTCCCCACTGGATCAGGCCCTCCGAATGGGTGAGACAGTTGATTGGCTTGATCTGTTTGGGAGGCATCCAGGCAGTGGGACCAGATCTTGTGCTCATTGCATGAGTTGGCTGTTTGAAACCTGGGGCCTATGCAGGATTGTTTGGCTCGGCCTGGGAGGAGGGGACTAGACCTACCTGGACTGAGTCTACCAGGTTGACCTCAGTCTGTGGGGAAGGCTTTGCCCTGGAGGAGATGGGAATGGGGGGGGGCGTTGGGGGGAAGGTGAGGGGGACGGGAGGGGGGAGAACAAGGGAATCCGTGACCGATATGTAGAACTGAATTGTATTCCAAAATAAATTAAAATAAATTAAAAAAAAAAATATCGACATACATGAGAGTGATCTAAGTGAAATTGCCAAATACTGTGGGAGACAGAATCCCAACTGTACATCTCTTGTCACCAAAGAAGTTTCCTGTTCTGGGAATGGGTTGCATCTAATCAAGCTTTTGGCCAAAGGGGTCCCATGGGAACTCCTAAACAACCTAGGATGTTGCCAAGACTATAGGTTGTTTTCCACAAGTTGATGGCAAGGCTCCATTGCTGAAGAAAATAGCTCGCTGAACATAGAGAAGTTGAGTTGGTTCCTGCATAGAGCCTTCACCTCTATGTACAGCGTCTTTGGTACAGGAAGGTGCTCTACATGCTACTAAAGGAGAAACATCTACCCAGCTACAAACTCCTTTGATATATAATGCTGTCCTGCCTGCAGGATATGTTAGTGCAATTGTGGCACGAATCTGTGAGAGTCATCACTCAATATATGATTTAACTTAAGGTCCAGTCCAATAGGGAACCAATGCACAACACTGCTTGGGTGACTAAGAACCTGAGACTAGAGAGCCAAGGGACCAAACATAAGACAAAATATACTGTTCTACTCAAATAATATGGCAACAAAATGACTCTTAATGACATTCTGCTATACTCATAGATCAGTGCCTTGCTCAGGCATCGTCAGAGAAACTTCCTGCATCACATGGAAACAAATACAGAGACCCACTGCCAGACAATATAGAGAAAATAAGAAATTTTGAAATTGAATGTCTCTAAACTGGATATCTCTACCAAACTCTTCCTCCCAGGATTCAGGGAAACCCAAAGAATGGAAAGAGTGTAAGAGCTAGAAGGACTGGAAGACACCAAGAAAACAAACACCTCTAAATTAACATGATTAAAGCTCCTATGAACTCATAGAGACTAAGGCTGCATGCATCAGGCCTGCACAGGTTTGCACCAGATGGGGTCCAAGAACTAAAAGGAGAAGTGTACACATGAAAATCGAACTTACTCCAAGGGAGTCTCATGGGGGGAAACAAGCTGCTCTTAATGGTATGCTGTTTTTTAAATTTTATTTTATATATAAATAGTGAAATAATATGCCACATGAAGTTTAAATATATCACATACTGCAGAAGGAAAGATGAGTAAATTGAACAAATGGAAAACATTATATAATTTTAAGCAAAACTTTGCTAATGTTTTAAGAACACAACTATATAACTGAAGGTTGAAATAAACCTGGGGTTGTAATAAAGTGGAACATTTAGCTGACTGCTGATGTTTTACATTTTTAACCAGTGTGATCTCCATAATATAGGCTTTAGTAGAAAGGATTCTCTGTTCTTTTAAAACACATTGAAATATAGATTTCAGTAGTACAAAGTTACTGAAGAGACTTGCCAAGGGTGAGTGACATTAAAATCACTATCATATTTGTGGTTTCTTTCTAAACTAAATGTACATCTATTGTATGATCCACTGAGCCCACTCTTAGATATAGCATATGTAATTGAAACCATTATTCACATGAACAGTAGCACACAATAATCCATCACAGCTTTATTTTTAAAAGCATAATATTGAAAATAATACTGCAAATGATACAGTCCTTAAAGAATGCATACCTGATTGCAGTTTGTGTTAGATTGTCCATGCAATGGAATACAAGTTAGCAGTCTAAAGTGACCGCTTGTCCTTGAATAAAACAGTTTGAGTGAATGCCATGAGCATTATGCTCAGTTAAAAACGTCTTAGAAGTTTACATGGCATGTGAATTGTTTATGTGTGGCCTTTTTTATTGCAACACAGAAGTTATAAACAGGTGAGTCCATTGGGACAACAAAGATCAATAATGGGAGAAAACTGCTCTGTGGTGATGAGTAGTTCCAGATATTGACAATGATGATTGTTACACAAATTTATAATGCAGTGAAGTCATGTTGAACTCCATACAGAAGCAGGTGGACACTGAATAAGGTCCAGTGAACTGGAAAGTATACAACTGAACTCCTGATTTTGATGTGCCGTAGTTAAATAGTGGCACCTTGAGAACAACTGAGTGAAGAATACATGGTGGTACATGTTTTTAAGATTTATTTTATTTGTATGTGTGTTTGTGTGTGTGCAAGAGAGAAAGAGAGTATATGCACATGTGTGTGAATTTGTGTGTACTCATGTGTGTGTGTGTGTGTGTGTGTGTGTGTGTGTGTGTGTGTGTGTGTGTGTGTGTGTGGAGGTGCCAGAAGAGGCCAGAAATGAGAAGTCAGATCCCTTGGAGCTATAGGTATTCACTAGCTACTCATTGTGAGTAGGTGCTGGGATCTGGTCTTTATGAATGAGCAGCAGCTTCTCTTAACTACTGAGTCATCTCTCTAATTCCAAGTTTTTGAAACTCTTTTTAAATATTTAGTTAATCAAAAATAATACAGATCTCTATATTGATATATTTCTGGCTTTTTCAAGACTGTAATTATAAGAGAGTGCAATGTCTCAGTACAATGTTCTAGATTTGCAATAAGTACTGTATATTTCCTGGATGAAGTTCATATGCACTGTTGCATCTGATATACTGACTTATCCCCAGGAATAGCTTTCCGAATGCAATGACAGTATCCATCACATCTCTGTATGCTTAGAGACATTCCATGGTGAATTTGTCCTGTTACTAGCCTCGACTTCAACCTGTGATGTTGATTTCAACATATGAATTTTCAAACCTTTAATATGGAAGGTAATAAGAAACAAGAACTCTACCCTCCCCTAACCATAGCATTACTTCAGCAAGAGCAGTCAATGCTAACTTTTAATCTGCTTTCCTCTCAGTTTTAAACATCTTCATCTTCACTGTTTATCTATACTATTTTAATTAAATGGGTTTTTTTAAGAAGGGAAAAATATGACAAGATGTAGCAAGAATCTTAGAAGTTCTTATTAATAAAATCAAACCTGATGCCAGTTATTGGGCTGAATGCTGGAAGATCAGAAAAGCAGAACAAGCCACAAGCCACCTCACCTTGCCAGTTCCTCAGCTGATCCTGTTTCCTCAGACTGGAAGCCTCTAAGTCCTCATCCAAATGGATCTCAGCTGAACTGTGCTGCTAAAAGCCTAAAAGCTTAGCCAACTCTAGTTTCTGGTCCTCACGCCTTATATACCTTTCTGCTTTCTGCCATCACTTCCTGGGATTAAAGGCATGAGTCACCATGCCTGGCTGTTTCCAGTGTGGCTTTGAACTCACAGAGATCCAGACTTTGAACTCACAGAGATCTCTGCCTCCAGAAGGCTAGGATTAAAGGTATGAGTGCCACCATTTTCTGGCCTCTATATCTAGTGGCTGTTCTGTTCTCTGACCCCAGATAAGTTTATTAGGGTGCACAGTATTTTGGGGAACACAATATCACCACAACAAAGTCTAGTTAAATGATAGGAGAAGATAAAGGATTGGTGGAATATTTGACATGTTATCTGAAAATTTCGTTTGGTGTGTTACAGTCCAATCACTTTTTTTTTTTTAAAGATTTATTTATTTATTTCTTATGTATACAATTTCCTGTCTGCATGTATCCCTGCAGGCCAGGAGAGGGCACCAGATCTCACTACAGATGGTTGTGAGCCACCATGTGGTTGCTGGGAATTGAACTCAGGACCTCTGGCAGAGCAGCCAGTGCTCTTAACCGCTGAGCCATCTCTCCAGCCCCCAATCACTTTTTACATAGAAAACAAGTATGAATTCTAATACATACCTTTATTGAAGTATTACATTGAACACTAAGAGTCGTGCCTTTCTCCCTTTTCTACTGCATTCCTATGCTTTGTCAAGACCCAAACTCTATTTTTTTCCACATGGTGCTGTCTTTTCCCAGTTTTATGGAGACAAATGCAGTCTTAATGCTCAGTAAAAACACCATGAGTGATATTTCAGACTCAAACAGTTACTGTAGAGATCGGTCAAAATGGCTCACACACTCTCTCTAGTCCCTTTTTATATCTACTTTTAAGAGTGACGTATCTTGATATCTTCACCACAGTGACCTTAAGGATAAAATACACCTTACATAAATCTTTGGAGCCCTTACAGTCCTAGACATAGCACTGTGTATGCTGATGGAATTTGCCAAATAGATGATGGATGGTGGATGAATACATCACTGTGTTAATGTTTGCAAACTTGGGTCCCTTACTTGTTCCATACCCAAGTCTTTACATAATCAAAATACTGTCTGTTAGAGTGATCTATTCATATAATTTATTTTAAATATAGAACAAAGGACTCCATGCTAATGTTACAGTAACTATTTGGTTAATATCTAATGCTCCTTACAAAGAAACCATAATGATATTAAAATTTCTCTCAAGATAACAATAGATTTTTTACCTGGGATCCCATTAATCTAGAGTCCAGCCTACCAGATTACCTTGTTTCACTGATATAAAATTACTAGCTCAGAAAAATAATGAATAAAAATTGTAAGTGTCACAGAGTTTTTAGATTAGCAAAAAAAAAAAAAAAAAAAAAAAAAAACTTTTATTTTTAAAGTATAAAAACCAGGTAGTAACATTTTGATAAACTCAATATTCTTCTTTTAGTAAGATTGCATTCACTAATAACACTTGTTAAATGATATTATGTATTTCTAATTTTTCAGTAAAAGCATTTGTGTCCAGTAGTAAACTTTGTCCTACAGCAGTGAAATATGTACAGTCAACTCTTTATATGCAAGATGAGATGAGTAGCCAAAGCCAGGAAATCAATAGCAAGATGAGATAGCAAGAGGAAAATAGATCGTGGCTTCAATGTATTGTTACTTTCTAAAATGTACTATTTTACAATAATTGATGATTACAACAAGACACATCAATTTAAACAAATTTTCATTAATTCAATATTTGCAAGAAATGTGTGTTGCAGGATGCATAATTTTAAAACATTTACATTAATTCAAATGTTTTTCAACTAATGCATCATAAATATCTACTGACTGAAAATTCGTACTTTACCTTTTACATTTCTTTCCAGACCTCAAACATGATCACTTGGTAATTGATGAAAACTCTGATACTCAGTAAAATGAAGTCAGGCATGCCTGGTGTTCCTGTAACCCCTGCTTTCCAGAGAATACACAGGAGGATCTTGAGAACTTGATGGACAGGAAGCCTAGTCCAAACAATGAGCTTCTGGTGAGAGTTTTTCTCTCCAATCAACAAGGCAGAAAGTGATAGTGGAAGATGACCTGTGTCCTGCTCTGGACTCTGTGTGTGCATGCATAGGCATCTGCACCCCAGACACTTGCATGTGGTACACACACACTTACATGCACACCACACAGAAAATCAGGAAAAAATAAATAAATAAAAAACAGGAAACTTGCTTGGTGGTGGTGGAACACACTTTTAATCCCAGAACTTGAGAGACAGAGGCAGGTGAATCTCTGTGAGTTCAAGGCCATCCTGGTCTACAGAGAGAGCACCAGCACAGTCAGGGATACACAGAGAAACCCTGTCTCAAAGACACTAAAAATCCAGAACAAGCAAACAAAAAACAGGGGCTTACTCACCAATATGCTCAAAATCAATGTAATATTGTGAAAGACATTTTGATCTTTCCAATTATATTAAACAATGATCCTACAAAAGGAAAAGTTTACAGAATTTCATACTCTGAGACTTTTTACTAATTAGGCTTAGGGGCCACACAGATACATACGGACATGAATTGGGTTGAGAGATATATTTGAGCGAAGAGGTAATAGGTGTAGCAAGTGAGGGGATCATGAAACATTGTAAACACGTATGCAAATTTCAAAGAATAAATAAAAATATAGACTGAAAGTTGATTAAAAACAGAAAAGAAGTGTCAAATTTAGCTTTACTTTATCTCTAAATGTGCTTTTGGTTTTCCATCATGGTTGTTCACTCATGATAGTAGCATAAAACTTGAAGCTCAGCTCTTCAGCCCCTGACTACATGAAGCTAGGCTGAGTAAATTATCAGATTTAGTTAAGATGAAAGACCAATGCTAATCATCTCACCTGCAAAACAGAAATATGTATGTGTGGATGTTTTTCTAGATATCTTACATAGTTGAAAACATTGAGACAGAAAACAAAACCACTACTTAACCTCACAAGAACTAAAAGAAAATGTGCAGGTAAAGTGCTTGAAGGAACCAAGGCAGAGTAATAATCCAGCCGCCGTGTCCGGACTACCAGTGCCCCTGTTTTCAAATTACCTTGTTTACTTACCACATTCTCCCCTTTTCCACATATGTTTTCTATCATTAGTTTTTAATTAAACAGTTAAAAATTGATCTTGAGTTTTGCCTTCCATATTTAAGCATTAATTGATTAGTTTTACTATATTAATGTTTTAAAATAATATTAACAATTTCACTAACCTAGGATGGCAGAAAAATGTACAGTATTGGCCTTTAAAATATTATATTGTGTTTTTTGAATCACCAATGTAAATGTTGATACTTTAGTTTTACTTTATAGAATTAAGTAATCCTGATTTGAAAAAGTAAATTTTGTCACATGAAGCTTCCCCACCTGACATGTAGAAATGATGGGGATCCCCCATGAGTCAATGAGCATCATCCCTATTCTATTTTATCATATGGTACTAAAAGTACAAACAAGAACACATCACAAGCTGTGGCTCTATCAAACGATATCTCAGAACCCAAAGCTTAATACAATAAAGACTTAATAAACCAAAGGACTTTTATTTAAACTCAATATGTGTGTCTGTGCACATATCAAAAAGAAAGACTTAGTTGCTTTTGATTTTCAGGCTTTAAATAACATCTTTATTTCTATTTTGTTCTAAATATGCTCTCAGGAATATCTTTTCAAATTCATGTTTCAAAAGGAGGTTTTCTGATGATATTTTTTGCCAGTATTATGAAAACAGTACTAATGGTGGTCTCTAAAGAAAAATGAATGATTTAGTTTTCATTCATTACACTAACAAAAAAAAATCACAAAATGTTACCTATTAACTCTACTCAAATGGCAGTAGAGCAATCCTAACTCTCATCTGGATATTAGCTATTAAGAACAAACCATATGTCACATTTATAAATGTATTAAGTGTACCCATGAGTCTAATTCTTGTAAAAAGATTCTAATTACACATTTAACTTGTGGAGTCCTCCTCAGGCTTAAAAACTAAAAATTCCAGAAGTATGCATATTGTGCCATATCTTTGGAACTTCAGAGCAATTAAGTAATAACAAGTTTTCCACATGTTTCTTTTTATCTGAAAGGCCACTTGTTTTCTTAGTCCCATCTATCCCCTTCCATGGGTTATCAGATAGGTATAAATTAATTCAGCCAAATTTTCAATATACTTCCATCTGGAATGCATGGTGGCAGAGCTTACACTAATAATATTAGCCAGCCTCAAAGTCATGAAGCGTAGCTTGTGGACCATTGTTCCCAAAATGACCACCACATAGGTGGGTCAGCATGACAGAGTAGATGACACTTGTCCATCTTTAAAATAGCACACAGGGATTAGGCTTCCTTCATGGTTCATGTGTAGCTCCTTGGTGCTGTTATTTATTCGTTTTTCCAATTAGGTTAAAATATGGACTTAAAGCCACAAAATTTTTAACATATTGTTTTAAAAATAATCTGATGACCACTAAATTACTTCAAATTATATGTTTAGTATATGTCAAATGTTGTTTGATAAAGGAAAGGGGGAATTGGATATTTAAATCTCTGTTTAAAAAGATGAAAATTTGAAACTCATTCCAGATAATACCTCACCATCATCAAATAAAACTGAAGACTTTGAAAGCATTAAAACCTAGCAATTGTATTCTGCCATATGTACCACAGATCAGTGTGTGACAGCAGACACCAGAAGATTACACAAAACTTTCATATCAGGATTAGCAATGGCAAAAATTGAAAGAGAAAGCTCTAAATATCATACATAATTTATTAAAGAGCAATTTTCATGCCACATACTTACTTGTAATCACTAAATGTAGAAATGAAATGTTAACTGCAGCCAAATGTTAAGAAATTGACATAAAACAGTGATCATAATTTAAAGAAGAGAGAGAAAATCAAAAAGGCCTTTCTCATGAGCTCAGATCTGCACAGGCCTGCAGACTAGCTGCAGCTCTTTCTGTGTGGTGAAAGAGTTGTGTCCGATTCTGGTCTACAGGTTCCAGTCAGATTCCCAGAATGAGGTCTTTACTCTACATCTACTCTACATTTGTTGAACTTCATCATGGAATTCAGTTTGATACAACAACCAGCAAACTTGGGTTAGGGGCTTATGTTACTCTTACCCACTTAGACCAATAAACTCATTATAGAATACACAAGTCAGTACACAAACAACCCTCACTCTTCTGCCGTGTAGCAGAGTCTTTGTAACAGAGGTGATGAGGCCTAAAGTATCTACTCTTGCTCTTTACTGCCGTTCGCCCATTTCTGTTTCCATTTCACAAACACTGAAGAGACATAGAGTGAGGAAGAGCTAGATAGAATATTGACAGCTCTGTAAAGAAAAAGAAAGCACACTTCATGTAGTTTGTCTAAGGAAAAAAAAGTGGCATTAGGAAACATTAAGAAATGAGCAATGAAAGGATAAAAGAAATGACCTTCAGAGTTGGAACACATTAGATGTAAATTCACAAGGCCACACTTTTTCTTGAAAATCTTGGTGAGAGTCTACTAAGAGAAACAATTTAAAAGTTAAACAAATTGGGTTGGTAATGTAGCTTGGTAGATTGCTCTCCTAGTGACAAACCTTAGGTTCAGTTGCCTCAACTGCATGGCATGGTCAGGCTCACACATAATCCAAGCACTTGACAAATACCAGCAGGAAGATCAGATGTTCAAGTCCATCCCCTGTGGAGGTCAGAGAGAAACTCAGACTCACCAAGATTGACTCCCTCTTTCATTGTGTGGACCTCTGAATTAAGCCCAGGTCATCAGGATTGGTATCAAGTACCTTTATCCACTAAGCCCTCTCACTAACTTGCACTCTTAATAAAATAGTTTAATGTGACAAGCCACAAGAATGTATCATAGAGATTTAGCTGTGTATTAAAGCTATACTTTGTCTGTCAAAAGACAAGCCATTTATTATAAATATTTGGTGCTATCCAGCTTTTAATATTTCAGCTGTCTTCTACTATGAAATTCTGTGTGCCCAAATATTTCCAGACCTGCAGAACTTAAAGGTAAGGAACTCACCCACTGAGCCTAAGAGACAAGCTGGCTGGAGACACATAGCTTTGCTTCTTGTGCAAATGAAGTTCACATCATCCTGCCTCCAGACCTAGAGGCTCTCCAGAGCAATTGACTGAGAACAAAAGAGATTTTTGCATATCATGGAGGAAGATAGAACAACATTCCTGAGGAGGCAGAGAACTGTGTGGTCAAGGAAAGAAAGGGAAGGAAGGCATTTTCTGTAGAGCAGACAGAACAGAAGGGCATGAGCAGAAAGAAGAGAGGAAGACGGAGATTCTGTAGAGGCTAAGCAGATCTCGGGTAGAATTTTCTGAGAGCCAGAAGTAGAGAGTAGTAGAGATGGAGAATGAGGAAACAGAGGATGAAGTTGAGGCTGGAAACTTAAGAGTTTAGTTGTTAACAGGACTATGAGAGGGAACTGGATGGAACTGAAGCTGTGTAGACAGGATTTCATCCCAAAAATGAATGGATAAAGAGCTTGGTGTATCTAGGTTTATTCTTGTCCTGAATGCCTGACAGAGTTATAGCTGTATTGATAGAATTTTATCTTAAATGAATAAAGGTAACAGACATAAGAGCATAGTGTACATAGATTTTTTTCCCCCTCAGATAGCCCATGCTGGACATAGCAAAATCCCCAGGACCCTGGGTATTCCATAGTTTAACATGCTGTATACCTTCAAACTAGGAACTTAAAAGTCAATAGTACACAAATGTTAGTCAACAAGCTAACTCTCCTGAGGCATTCAGTCAGTATAATGCTGTTGTGTGGACTCAAAGAGTAGATGGAGTAGAATGTACCAATGGAAAGGGTTTAGAGGTTCTTGTTATGCCCAGATCATGACCCCAAAGAGACCACCAAAGACCTTGGATGTCCAGAATGCAACAGCAAGGTTTATTCTGTAGATACAAGTCTAGACAGGGAACTCATTCCTACACCCAATACAGTGAGGCAGGGAGGAGTTGCTCTTTCTTTGTGAGGCTAGCTTTTTAAAGGTAAAAACCGCAAGCCCTTACGGAGGTTGGGGGGTGGGGTTGGAGGTTTTGCACAGGTGCAACTCAGATTGGTTTATTTTTATCTCTGTTCTCTTTTAATTGGGTGAGGGTATGTAACCTTTGAATTTACTGGTTGGGGGTTATAATTATCATTTTGGGGGCAGTCCAGCACAAGTCCCAGGGTTTGCCCTTGAGCTGCCATGGGGGCTGGTTGGCCTAGCACTTACTGACTTTGGGGGCTGGCTCAGTGGCCCAGGCTCTGTCCTTGACCCATGCACATAACTCTAAGTTGATGAGGGGTCCCAGACAGTGAACATCTGGCTGAACTTTGAGCAGAGTATGTGCAGAAAGGGAGCTACTGCAAGGACTATGTCTTTTGTCCACGGCCCTCCCAGAGATTGCTTACTCAGTCTCAGGAAACCGAAGTTGAGGCCTGATCTCTGAGAGAAGACTGAGCAGCCTGTTATGGCATCTGTTTGGTCCTTTCATTCCCCCCTTGAGTTGTATAGCATCTCCAATCTGGGAGATGTTTGTTTTTGGTAAAAGACTTTATCACCAGGGTAGTAGATCATTTTGGAGACTAATTGGACCAGAACATAAGAGTTTTCCCATTGTCAATGGCAAAATGAGCTTTCTCTTATCAGTTCTTGCCATCTGCAAGTGTGTCATGGGTTCAGGGGTGAATATTGGGATTCTAGTATCCTCACTTTAGTGGTACCCAGACACAGATCATCATTTAGTTAAGACATTAGTGATATAAGAACCAAGAGTAATTAGCAGAAGCACAAGGGCCAAAAGCCCTGTGATGGCTGATAGAGTTCCTTATCTTGAAGGAACTTGGAAATGAGAATGGGGACTAGTTATTACTTTATCTCAGGTTCCCTATGACAAGAAATTCCCTTTTGATCTAACATTCCAGGGGGAAAAACAAGGGTGATGTTTTCTCTTCTGTAATTACTTCCTGCTGACATTGGGGCTTTGTTGTCAGGGCCCTGGAAAATGAGAATGTTAGTCAAAGAGGGAACATTTTTATTGACCAGCTGAAGAGATGGTATGTATATTGGCTAAATTGGTCAATATCAGCTTTCAGCAAGTACAGGGCTCACAGTCATTTGCAGTAGGTTGTCACCAGCAAATAATGCTTGGATGTATCTGTCAGCCAAGTGGAAACCTGTTGAGACAGATATAAACTAGGAGCAGGAGTTAAAACTTATGAAGTTATTTGGAACTTTTAGAACCATAGTCTCAGTAATTGTAGTATTATCAATTTGCCCTGAAACTCATACTGCCTTTTCTATCTAGAGAGTCAGGTATAGATTGGACTGAAATGTCTTTGGCCCAATGAAAAGCATCTGTAAGTCTATATTCAGAACCTGTTTATCTTTTTTAAAGAGACTTATTAGCTTTAATTAATTCATTCATTGATCAATCAATTAATAAAGTGGCTGCAACCTTGTGGAAGACTCTGGTACTAAGCTGACAAAGCTATAGCTAGCCCAGTCATCAATGTCATCAGAGATCTAAGAAGGATAAATTTTACCTGAGTGCAGACTTTTAAATCTATTTAAAAAACAACAGAGACTATCCATTACCCAGACCGCCATCATCCCAGGCTCCTGTAGTCTTCATAGTGTTGGCAGGACAGGTGTCAGGACAGCATCAGTCTTGGCTGCTGGGCCCATAATGTGAAATTCTCCTGTGGAGGAGCAACTTGGTAAAGACTGACCTTATCTTGTCAGTGTTTCATTTGTCCATTCTGGGCTGGATCCCTGGCAGCAGGTGTTGAGTCAGAGCATCTTGCCCAGTGGTCGGTGTTGTCCTCAATTCAGGTGGTGTCTTCTTGGAGACCTTGGGAGTCATTGCTAGGAGCTGGAGAGCTGGGAGTCTCTGTTTGTTATAGTAAGCTTTTTATCAAATAATTTAGATGCAATATTCATCAGATCTTTGACAGGTTTGAGGACCATTATCTATTAAATGTATCTGAGCCAAACATATCTAGGCCTAATCTTGAAAATATCTCTAAGTTTGGTAACAATAACCATGCCAATTTGTTTTCCTGTAGATATTTTAGTCAAATGCACCTCTCAGTTTTTTTTTTTTTAAATAGAACAGTTTATGCTTTAAACTAGTATCTGGATAGCCAGCTGACTAGTATTAACTTGTGTTCCTTAACACAAAGGACATGCAAACTCAGAGATTCAAAACCAAACATACATGTGGGCACATTTTCATTCATACCTGCAGAGTAGACAGACATTTTTAAAACTATGACCCTTTGGAGTCTCAATGTAACAGCAGAATAGCAAGAGAAAGAAATCTGAAACATGTTTCTTTATATATATCTCAAGTCATTTTTTAAATCATTATTTAAGCCTTTTTATCCTCAGACCTTTATAACTTGCCTTTACATATTCCAATACCTTGCCATGGGGGCTGGCTGGCCTAGCATGTACTGACTTTGGGGGCTGGCTCAGTGGCCCAGGCTCTGTCCTTGACTCATGCACATAACTCTAAGTTGGTGAGGGGTCCCAGACAGTGAACATCTGGCTGAACTTTGAGCAGAGTATGTGCAGAAAGGGAGCTACTGCAAGGACTATGTCTTTTGTTCACGGCCCTCCCAGAGACTGCTTGCTCAGTCTCAGGAAACTGAAATTGAGGCCTGATCTCTGAGAGAAGACTGAGCAGCCTGTTATGGCATCTGTTTGGTCCTTTCAGTTCTCAGGGCTCTGCTGTGAGGAAGCAAGGTCCAAAGATATTCAAAGTTTTAAGCCTTTGCTGAGGTTGGGGAACAATGGCCAATCAAGGAAAGAATCACACTGAAGAGCAAAATGTAGCATTTGTAGTGTTAAGAGTATTTGAATTCTGCATCTTTACTGTTATGGCTTCTACATTGTGACAATTAAAAGGATGATAAAGGTTCATATTCATGTCTACATCTTGAGAACAAAAATTTAAATAGAGTTTTGGCAACATTGTAAACTGGGAGCAATAGTCAACATCCCTAGGTTATGTACATTAGAACGGTGTGCTACAAAGGGCAAAGATAATTATGGTCAATTGACACCAAAAGGACACTGAGGGACAAGCAGACCATTTTTTTCTTCCTCAGTAGGCTGTAATGAACATAGTGTGGTTATGTTAACTTTCCTTAGTGAGAACTCATTCACCTTTTAATGATGTTTTGATTTTTCCATATTCTCTCTAGTGAATGCATGTTTTTCTTTCACATTGACATAACCTTTAACACCATTTCATTTCTATGTGTCTTCTATAATTGCCACACTATCTTTGAATGAAATGCCCTGCATGTATCTGGCACATATTTTTAGAGTTATACTGTTTACAATGCATAGCAAGAGCCTAAGTTATTTAATACAGTATTCTGTCTGTTCTCCACTCTCCCTCTGGAATGACACAAATGAGAATTGAGCTATGGATCCTCATAACACAAAGCCAGCAGCAGTTATCAATACTCCCACAATTGTTGAGCAAAATCGTAAGCTAAACAGATCATCCCTTGATCCCTCTCTGCTAACCATCAGCCCATCATTGCACTTCTCCACTAATTGTAGTATCCTTACAGTAAGCTCAGCAAGCATGACCACCATTAGTAATACTTACCATAAGATTCCCAGCACACCATCAGAACCTCCATCACCTCCCCACCACTACTACCACCACCACAACATCTCTGCTGTCTCACCAATCCCACATGTCACCCTGTACCAACATATACTTCATAGGTCAAACCATGCTAAACTCTCACCAATTATACTAGAATTATCATGCTCAGACAACAAAAAGGCAACATTATTTGTAGGAGAGAATTCATAGCTTAATTGATTTATTTGCTCCATTCTAGGATGAAAGGAGAATGTGCTGACTTCCATAGTCCAGTAAACTAATTTTCTAGGCAGTTATCAGATCCCTAAGGGAATAAAAATGGAAAAGTTACATTTACTATAAAGTATTCAGAGAAAAAATATAAAGAGATATCCTTCTGTTATGTCTGTCCACTAGCACATTAATACAGTTTTAAAATTCTGTGGGAGATGCCCAAGTAAAGATCACTCTTCTACACTGAACAAAGAGGTCCTTGTGTTTTTAGATTAGATGATAGACTATCCCACAAGGGGGAAAAGATGACATCCTGTGACAACATTCTCTAAATTAGTATTTTCACTAGAATTTTACAGGATTCATGGGAAATACTATAAGCTTTTGTGCATTGACAGACACAAAATATAAAATCTGTATTGGGCATAAAATGCTATGATATTTACGTGAATTTCCATATAGAAGCAAGTCTAATAGTAAATCTTCATAGAAAGAGGAAAAGTTTGGTAACAATGAGAAAGGAAGAATTCTTGTGAGAATATGAAATATCTTCTGGTCTTAGGAGCATTTCAGAATTCTGGAAGTGGGTTTTAAAAGTATCCTGTCAATCAGGGTGTCTGCCTGGGTCTACTCTAGGTCATCTGCACATATGTTGACTATTAGCTTGGTGTTCTTGCGGGACTCCTAGCAGTGGGGGTGGGGGTGTCTCTGACTCTTTTGCCTGCTCTTGGGACCCTTTTTGTCCTAATGGGTTACCTCACTCAGACTTGATATGAGGGCTTGTGTCTAGTCTAATTGGAATTTGTTATGCCATGATTGATTGATATCCTGGGGGGGCCTGCTTTTAAGAGTAGTAGAGGAAGAGTGAATCTAGGGGAAAGGGGAGGTGAGAAGGGGGATGTTGGGGAGAGGAAGGAGGGGAAACTGTAGTTGGGATATGATGTACAAGAAAAGAATAAAGAAAGAAAAAAAGGAATTCTCTTAAAAAAAGTTAAGAAAGCTGAGGTGTTTCAATTATATTATCATAAACAATCTTCTTTAATTTATTTGCTTCATTTAGTCAAAAGAAGAGCAGCTGCACCTACTAAAGTCTCAGAAGGTACCACAGGCTTGAAAGTGGCTTGTCTGCACTTGATTCTTTGAAGAAACCCAGAGAGAACTTACTGACAGTATTTTCTTTGTAAAGTGACTTATTTTTACTTGCTGAGAATATGTATTTAGTATAGCATGAATCTTAAAGGTTCTTATTAATAAAATCAAACCTGAAGCCAGGTATTGGGGTGAATGCTGGAAGATCAGAGAAGCAGAACAAACCACAGCTTCTGCACCTCACCAATTCCTCAGCTGATCCTGTCAGACTGGATGCCTCTGAGTCCTCATCCAGAATGGGCTTCAGCTGAACTGCTTCTCAAAAGCCTGAAAGCTTAACCAGGTCTAGTTCCTGGTTTTCACGCCTTATATACCTTTCTGCTTTCTGCCATCACTTCCTGGGATTAAAGGCTCACTTCCTGGGAATAAAGACGTGAGTCAGGCATTAAACTCACAGAGATCTGGATGGATCTTTGCCTTCCAAGTGATAGGATTAAAGGCGTGTGTGCCACCATTTTCTGGCCTCTATATCTAGTGGCTGTTCTGTTCTCTGACCCCAGATAAGTTTATTAGGGTGCACAATATTTGGGGAACACAATATCACTACAATTTAGTACAGATGTTTGTTAAAAATATTAATGTGTAATTACTTGTGTAGGGTCAGACTCTATAAAAACTTACTCTTCCAGATTAACCTGTCCATTGCTGCAGTCTTGTTGTCCATGAAGCATGATCAGTCTTGAATATATATATATATATATATATATATATATATATATATATATATACAACAAAATGAGACTCAGATTATAATTACATATATTAGTGCATACACATACTCAAATGTAACAACAATAATAAAAAAAGTGGCTATAAACTTGAGAGTTGGGGTAGCTTGGAGGGTCTGTATAAAAAAGAAGGGAGGAAAGTGATGTAATTGCATTTCAATGAAAACATACTAAGATTAATATTAATGTGGTTCTTTCTATCAGTCTGGAAAAATGTGGCACAGGAAAAAGTGACCATTTATCTGCCATTTGACTCAATCATCATCAATTCCTGAAGTAAAAAATTATTTTGGAATTATGATTCTGATGAACTCAGACTTGGTTGTTTCCTTCCAGTGATAGGAGCATAGAGGCAGGGGTATATAACCTGGGACACATAGAAAGATCTTTCCCAACAGCAGCACAAAGACATGTGAATGATTAGTGCTACAACTTCTACCATTTAGTATTTGATGAAGAGAATAAGTTTGGCCAATCTTAATCTTAAAAAATAATCTCTCAGTCACTGCAATATGTATTTATTTGCTGTATGCCCTTAAGTCATTATTTTAATTTACAAATCTAATAAAAAGTATGTTTCCTCAGTTAAAGATATTTAGGATATGATCAACCTGTCTCACACAGTGTACTTATTCTAGAGGAAA
Source organism: Peromyscus californicus insignis (assembly GCF_007827085.1). NCBI lineage: Eukaryota > Metazoa > Chordata > Mammalia > Rodentia > Cricetidae > Peromyscus > Peromyscus californicus. The sequence continues at coordinate 133,330,393 of NW_026294617.1, read as the reverse complement.
AACAGACACATTTCCGCACAAAAACCTAACATGAAGTTCATATGCAGTCTCATCCTTTCATGATTACAAATGAAGAAAATTTACAATAACAAGTCATTTTCCAATAAATGTACAAACAAAGTGTGTTACATGCTAAAATAACAGCTAAGGGCAACTGGCTAGGTGTGAGCCCTGGAAGACAGCAGATGGTGGCATCCAGTGTTAACTGCTATTCTTCCCTAGATGTGAGTTCCCTGGATGGAGGCAATGCTGCATGGGAAAACCAGCCCACTATCCTCAGGTTCCTGCTTGGGCTCCTGCCCAGACTTCCTTCAGTGAAAGATTGAACTGGAAATATGATCCAAATGCATCCTTCCTTTCCTCGCTGCCCTTGGTATGAGTGGCTTACCACAACAGAGGTGAGGCTAGAAGAGCATGGGTCTGGAGAACCCTGCAGTCTAATGGAGGGTACAGCTGTCAGTCAGCACTTTCCTAGTTTCTGCCCTTTGTTATCCACAGACTCATGTGAACACTTCTCACTTCCTGTTCTGAAGGTTTAGGGATGTTTTAGAACCTGCATGTAAGATCATTTTCTTGTCTCTCTGAGCTTGCTTACTCAACTAAACATAATGCCCTCCAGTTCCATCCATGTCATTTCAAGTGGTGAAACTTTCTTCAGTTTGAAGACTGCACAGCCTCTACGGATGCATCCAGCACATTCTCATTATCCATCCCCACAGAGGCAGACACACTGATTCCTTCTCTTCACTAATGTGAACAGTGCTGCAGTGAAGGAGACAGCTCAGGGGTCTCCTGTGTGTCCTGATCTCAGTTCATCAGTGTGTGAGTGAGAAGGAAAGTCTTTTTATTTTTTGGAGAATGCCCTTTTAGGTTGACGTGAAACAAGAGTGACTAGAGGAATGTGGTTCTGTAATAACCCTCAAGCTCAGTGTACCTTCAGAAACATTCTGAGGCCTCACTAGATGGCACTCTCTATATCAACCAACTCCAGTGGCTGCATTAATTCTGTAGGCAGAAGACAGAGCACAGGGAAGGAACCTGACTGAGTCATGGCTGCAGGGCAGTCTCAAAGCTGAAGAGCCCCTTGGCTTTGTTTTTTCATTTATCCTAAGCAGTGTTCTAGTATTTTTCAAAGTAGACTTTAGGAATACTGAAACAGACTATATTTCACTCCTCAATTTTCACACATTAATTTAATAAAATGTGAAGTCTAGAGATTATCTCCTCCATCTATGTCAGAATGACTGCCTTGATGATGTTCTAGTAGCCTTGGGTGCTGTGAGTGTAACCACTGCCCATACCCAGAAGACTGCGTTCCACAACTCTCTTGCCCATCCACGGTCTCTTAAACTCTTTTCACTCCTTTTATGATGTACCCTAAGCTTTTGTGGTCAGGGTTGAGGATCATTCTTTTCAGAGACTATGGCTACTGATATGTTTCTCATGCTTCAGTGGATGGGCCCATACCCATACACATATGGAAAGGACTACCTGGGCATCATTGCCTGGACTTAGTGCATTATCCCAAAAGAGAGATGCATAAGTTAAGAAAGGATGTGTTAAGGAGGAGGGAGCCAGCTGAGGGGGACAGAAAGTAGATATGATCATATTCCATTGCACAGTTTCATAAAATTCTCAAAAATAAAGAAAAAATTGCAAAAGTAAGTAATTCAATTTGTCTTGTGAATTATTGAGAATGTCAAGTGTATATTAGTCCTACAGATTACATTTCTTTTTCAGCTTTTGTCTGTATCTCTTCTTCAATTTTGATGATTTCTGTGGCTCTGTCCTCAAGTTTAATGAGAGTCAGAATCCCAAGTACTGTTAAGTTGACCTGGTAAAAACTTCTGATTTCTAATACTTTTTACTTTTCATTTGTGGAAATTCTATTTGATCTTTCATGAAATGTCATTTTCTCCCTGAATTTACCAATTACTTCACAAATAGCATCCATCTTTTTCTGAGTTATTTTCCACAGATTACTATTACAAATTAATAGAAGAGAAATGATGAGGGGATAGTCCGTGTTATTGATGTAACAGCTTCACTATGTACAAGGTCATTATATCAGAATGTCCTTATGTAACAGTACCATGTGCAATCAAAACACACAATGAAAATGCTAACACCTGAAAAAATAGATCATGACTATTATTCATAACCACTTATGTGATTTGTCACTATCAAAAAGAGTAATGGTGTCAATATGGCACCTAAATGTATCAGCTATGGACTTTTCTTATTGTTCATTTCAGTTTCTAACACTCTACAATTTTAATTAATCACAAATGAGTTTTGAAATTTTATTGATATTTTCATTTAACTTATGGAGTGACCAGATGGCTTTGGCCTTTAACATTATTTGGCTTCAGTTAATAATGTGAAGCCAGTTTTAATCCTAAATCAGTCCTGAAGTCCTTAAATAAATCCTAGAAACCATTGACACTACTATACAAATTTGTCCACTTTTTATCTTATAATATTGCCCTACATTTTGTGACTGAAACTACTTTGTGCTTTCCTTCTGTGACAGGATCATGTCTAATGTGGGGACTAGTGTGTCCTGTTATCATTATTGAAATGTGAAAGTCTCCTTAACATGAGGATCTGTAAATATTGTGAGAAATGGGAACTTCCTATCTTGTAATACCTTATAGAGTTTGAATTTGTTCTGACTGGTCTTTGTGTACTAGTTTTTACTGCTATTACTTTTAATACTGTTAAGAAAAATTAGTAGTTTTTAATAATGCCCAGTTGTAGTAGTGGGGGATGACTCATCACTAACGGGCTTGAGGGCCAGATGTCCCAAACAAGTAAAAAAGATACTTTCTGAGAGCCAGCCTGGGTCTGTAAAAGGGTCTTAGCAACAGCAGCTGAAACATGATCTGGAGATGACCCAGACCAATGAGAGACAGCCATGTCATACCAACAGATGCATATTCATCAGACCTCCCCCAGGGTGGGATGGAGGGTATATAAGGCTTGCCTCTTCCTGAATAAACTGAGCTTGTTGTTTTGACATTCTCCTGGAGTCTGTGTGGTTTGACTCTGCACCTACTTGGCCCCCGCCCCCAAAGGGAACAGCAAAGACCCTGTGTAGGTTGAGTTTTCCTGCCTGGCCCACAGGAAACTCCCAGAGGGGCCTCATGCAGGCCCCAATAGCAAATCCAGTTCAAACCTTTCCTGCAGTTGTAGAGGAAACCCCTATTCAGAGCAATTAAATAACCAAATGCTGGTCAGGATGATGAAAGAGAATAGAAAATTCTGGAGAAAACATAAAGAAAATTTTTTGGCAAACTTCTATTAATGAACAAAGACCAAAATTATTGATAAAAATAAATGGTGTTTTGTTGTCTGGTCTGGTAGACACAGGTGCGGACATTACCATAATTGCACCAGAATTTTGGCATCCAACTTGGCCTCTTCAGGAGGTAAACGTTCAACTATTAGGAATTGGGACATTATCTCAGGTGAAACAGAGTGCAAGATGGCTTGAATGTATAGGTCCAGAAGGACAGAGAGGAAAATTAAAACCATATGTGGCTAACATAGCTATGAACCTGTAGTGTCGAGACTTGTTGCAACAATGGAATACTCAGATTAACATCCCTCCAATCTCAGAAACAAATCATAAACTAGCACATGTTTCTGAGAGAAATATTAGAAGGCATTATTCTGAGTAGTCACTAGCCATCCATATTATACAAGAACAGGGCACAACAACTGATGATCTTCCAAAAATAACAACAGCTCTACCTTTAAAATGGTTAACAGACAAGCCTGTATGGGTCCAGCAATGGCCTTTAACAACAGAGAAACTCCAGGCTTTAGAAGAGCTGGTAGAAGAACAGTTAAATGCTCAGCATATTGAGGAATCAACTAGCCCTTGGAATTCTCCTGTATTTGTTATTAAGAAGAAATCTGGTAAATGGAGAATAGTAACAGACCTTAGAGCAATTAACAAAGTAATTCTGCCAATGGGCTCTCTACAATCTGGAATTCCTTTGCCTACTCTGTTACCAAAAGGATGGCCTCTCATAGTTATTGATTTAAAAGACTGTTTCTTTTCAATACCCTTACAAGAAAAAGACAAAGAAAGATTTGCTTTCCCAGTGCCTACTTATAATAATTCTCAACCGGTTAAAAGATTTCAGTGGAGGGTCCTCCCACAGGGAATGTTGAATAGCCCAACTTTGTGCCAATATTTTGTACAACAGCCTTTGGAAGTGATACGTAAAAAATTTCCTAAATCTATAATTTATCATTATATGGATGATATTTTACTAGCTGATGCAGATACTTTAGAAAGAATGTTTGAAGAAGTAAAGAAAATTTTGCCTTGCTGGGGATTACAAATTGCTCCTGAAAAGATACAAAGAGGAGATTCTATTAATTATTTAGGATATAAAATAGAGCTACAAAAAATTAGACCCCAAAAGGTGCAAATTAGGAGAGATCGACTACAGACTCTTAATGACTTTCAAAGATTATTTGGAGATATTTCTCATCTACGAACTATTGTTGGGGTAAAAAATGATGAACTGCATAATTTGTTCAAAACCTTAGAAGGTGACAAGGACTTAAATAGTCCAAGAGAATTATCACCTGAAGTTGAGAAAGAATTGGCCTTGGTAGAAAAGAAAGTACCTGAAGGGCACGTGGATCATATTGATCCAAAGCTGGATTGCATTTTGGTTATTTTACCTTCTAGACATTCTCCTACAGGAATATTAATGCAGAGGGAAGATATTATATTAGAATGGATATTTTTACCAAATAAACCAAATAAAAAATTAAAAACTTATGTGGAAAAAATCTCTGACTTGATTTGGAAAGGAAAATTGAGACTTCGTCAATTAGCAGGAATAGACCCAGCAGAAATTGTTGTACCTTTAACTAAGGAGGATATTGAAAAATTATGGACAGAAAGTGAACCTTGGCAAAGAGCTTGCAGTAATTTTTTGGGAGAAATTAACAGCAAATATCCCAAAAGCGATAGAATTGATCTTATAAAGAGAGCTGATTGGATCTTGCCTCGAATTGTACGGGAAAAACCCATATCTGGAGTTCGTACATTTTATACAGATGCCAACAAACAAGGAAAGGCAGGTTATAAATCAGAAAATTTAAGTAAAGTGGTTCAAAGTCCTTATACTTCAGTTCAAAAATCAGAATTGTATGCTATTCTGTTGGTATTAATGGATTTTTCAGAACCTCTCAACATAGTAACTGACTCTCAATATGCTGAAAGAGTTGTATTACATATTGAGACTGCAGAATTTATCCCTGATGCTTCAGAATTAACTTCGCTATTTATTCAATTACAAGATACAATCAGAAAAAGGAGTCATCCTTTATATATAACTCACATTCGATCCCATACTGGTCTGCCAGGCCCTCTAGCACAAGGCAATGATGAGATTGATAAATTATTGATAGGAAATGTGCTGGAGGCCTCAGAATTTCATAAAAAACATCATGTCATTAGTAAAGGCTTAAAAAAGGGTTTTTCCATAACCTGGCAACAAGCCAAAGAAATAGTAAAGATATGTCCTACATGTTCCTTCTACAATCAAACACCATTACCAGCTGGATGTAACCCAAAAGGTACTCAAAGGAATGAAATCTAGCAGATGGACGTGTTTCACTTTGCAGAATTTGGAAAACTGAAATATGTACACCACACTATCGATACTTACTCAGGATTTCAGTGGGCAACTGCTTTGAGTTCTGAAAAAGCTGACTCTGTAATCACTCATTTGCTAGAAGTTATGGCCATCATGGGTACACCTGCACAAATCAAAACTGATAATGCTCCATCATATGTCTCTGTTAAAATGAAACAGTGTTTTGCTTATTACAATATAAAGCATATTACAGGCATACCATATAATCCTACAGGTCAAGCAGTTATAGAAAGATCAAACAGAACTCTAAAGGATATGCTAAACAAACAGAAAGGGGTAACAAAACCCCCCAGAAACAGACTGCATAATGCTCTATTAACTTTGAATTTTCTTAATGCCAATGAGAAAGGAACAACAGCTGCAGAGAGACATTGGATAATAGAAAAAACTACAGAATTAAATCAACCTATATACTTTAAGGATGTGCTGACCTCAGAATGGAAACCAGGGTACGTGTTATGTTGGGGACGAGGTTTTGCTTTTGTTTCTACAGAAGAAGATAAGTTGTGGGTACCATCAAAATTGATAAAGGTTCGATTTGAACAAGAGAAACCTCTTAATTAGAGGAGGTGATAGTTCTTCAACCAGCATGAACATCCAATTAAAACTAACTTATACCAGTAACACATGTCTTTTCATTTAATCAGATAATAAGTTGCCAAAAAGGAACATCCCCAAAATTAGTCTTGAGGAAAGGTTTTTTTTTTTTTTTTTTTTTTTTTGTCTTTTAGGAGAATGAAGGTTAAGGAATCTGAAGAACACTGGACAAATGAGACAACTGAAGAAAAGGGACAAATCATCTATCCTAGAAAACAGAGTGAAACAACGTATGGGTATATATTATCTAAAAAAAATTATGTCTTCCTAAATGTTTGTTTCTGCTTTTCTCTAAAAATTTAACACTATTGGTCTTCTAATAGTCCCAGTTGAATTAAAAATTAAAGCTGAGCCGGGCGGTGGTGGCGCACGCCTTTAATCCTAGCACTCGGGAGGCAGAGCCAGGCGGATCTCTGTGAGTTCGATGCCAGCCTGGTCTCCAAAGCGAGTTCCAGGAAAGGCGCAAAGCTACACAGAGAAACCCTGTCTCGAAAAACCAAAAAAAAAAAAAAAAAAAAAAATTAAAGCTGACTTTGGAGTTGGAGAATGGCTCTCTCCTTTAAACTCAAGCATGTTGTTAAAAGGAAAATGCAAACTCCCTGTATCATGCCAGAATAAAAGAGCCATCTTCTGCTATGGGACAGGAGAAAAGCCAAGTTAATTAAGGGACTGTTCTATTACTAATCTCAACTCTTTGATTCTATTCTGATTCTTTAAACTTTTCTTAAAGTATAAATTTTATATCAAAATTTACAAGATTAATATATATAGATATATATATACATTTTAAACTTTGTTAAGATATGAATGGTCATATAGAGTACTAACTAATTCTAGAAAAAAGGTTTCAATTAGCTGCATATATATATGTCTTTGTGTTCAAGTCTCTTATCAGTTTTCTGCAGGAAATCACGGCCAGGCCTAACATCAGCTGAAGTCTCCAGGAAGAAGTTGGGACCCCACAACAACAACAATTCCACGTGGACAATAATAATATCACTAAGCTGACAAACATCATCTACAGATCAGCTTTGAACTACAAGATGCTCAGAGCAATTTTGAGATGACTAGCTGAGATGATCCAGTCTCAAAGACTACTTGAATAAAGACTTGAGATAAACCCTGAACTTTGGCATTATACACAGGCTGGATAATGAAGGATATATTTACCTTTCCTAGTATTTGATAATTAACCTAAAATTTTTCTTTCAGGATAAAGATAACTTCACCCATACCCAGCAGGAAGCAATTTTAAGAATATGACGTCCACATTCCCAAAGAGGTGCTGTGGGGCGGGTGGTTTTTTGGTCTTTTTAATGGGTTTTGGGTCTGTGATAATTTTCATTGTTTAGGGGGGTTGGTTACAAGTTGTTGTCAATGGTTAGGAAAAAGGCTAAGCAAAGGAGATTAGATTTAAGGTTCTTGTTTAAAAAAAGAGAGAAAGAAAGAAAGAAGAAAAAGACAATTACTAGTTTTAAATACTTTACATTGGATTGGATTGTTTTATATTGTATACAAATTATATATATTGAAATTGATATTGTTAGAAAATGTTATATGTATATTTTTAATTGTACTTATACCATTCATTTAACAATGTAATGCAATTTTCTGATCCTTGAATGTCATTATTACCAACTATTAGGATATAAAGAAATGAAAGTTAGCAGTTAGACATTACAATAGAACTTGTAGTCATATTAGATATGTTTTAAAAATTCAGCAGATATATTTTAGACAGGTCATCTTCAAACCCTTCAGAGATCTACAGAATATGGCATTTAAAATGTTTTAATAACTTAGAAATTTTTTCTTTTTTGTTATGACTATGAGACATGTCAGCTCCTGGCAGTACCAATCTACTTCAGAGAAAATATGGGCATTGAAGAAACTGCATATGGAGTTAACTTTCATTGTGGCAAAAGTTAGCCACTGGACAACAAAGTATCCTTGAATCAACTGCTGACAAAATGGACAGACAGGACATGAAACAAAGGACTACTGATTCTTGCCAAAACAAGTGTGGTTATGGCTTTATCAAAAGGCATCTTCTGAGGCCAGGACAATATGGCACCATCCCTGAAGTGGCCTTTGCAATTTGGAAAAGGTACAGTGCCCTTTTCTTTGAAGGCAGCTGAACAGGCTGGGTCAATGGCTTCTGATGTGCAATGAAACAGCAGCTGAAACAGTTATTCTTGAAGAGTAACTAAGCTCATGCCTCTCAATAGTAGACTGGCATTTGATAGAGGGATGTGGAGAAGAACGGGATGCTGAGATGAAGCCATATATACACAGCCAAGAAGAATGGACAGTTGAATTAAAAAACCATCAACAATTTCCAGAATTTAAAATCCTGAATTATAACATGACACTAGTGGAATTCAGGTGTTTCTGGTACATGGACTGCTCTCACCCAATGTGAGGTTGAACTGTTGACTTTGTGTACATCCTACTTCACAAATGAGTCTGTCAGATATGCTAAGCCTATAGGCTGAAGATGATGCCCCAGCATTGCGGAGAAACCTCAGGTGACTGTCCAGGCAGCTGGCTGTTTCTGTCTACTCACAAATTTTTTGGAAGTTGCTTGCATGCACTTTCTGTTTTTATTTTTGTTAGCTAATATTATTTCCTTCTTGGGTCTCTGAGGGAGTTGAAGATTAGTTAGTTATAGTTGAAGATTAGTTAGTTATAGTTGAAGATTAATTAGGATAGAAAGTAAATTAGATACATTTTGGACTTAACAAAATAAGATAGATAATGAAATTATTGTCTCTGAATTTGTCAAATACAAATGGACTAGACATTATTTAGACATTTATTACTTGTATATATTGTGTATAGTTATTGTACTTTTGTATATAGTTTTTCTTTTGTTAGTTATAACCTTTTTTCTTTTTTTTCCTTTTTATTAAAATAGAAAAGGGGAAATGTGGTGGTATTTTACTTGTACTGAAATGTGATTTTAATTGTATGTTAATAAATAAAGTTGTCTGGGGGTCAGAGCTATTAAAGCCATAGCAAGTGCATGGCAGCGGTGGCGCATGCCTTTAAGGACCTGGAGGGCGGTACATTCAGGCAGTGATGAGGCAGTCACGTGTTTGGGTTTACAACAAATGAGAAGGCAGAACAGCTAGACTATATAAAGACATACACAGGAAGTAGGTCCCTTTCGGAGAGCTCTCTTGGCTGAAGAGGATCACTGAATCAGGAAGGGTGAGGCTCTTAGCTCTGACCCCCAGACAACTTTATTTATTAACATACAATTAAAATCACATTTCAGTACAAGTAAAATACCACCACAACCCTGCTACATAGTAGATTGTAATTCTGTAGATTTGTGTCCATTCTTTCTAAATTCCAGAGTGTACTCACAGCAAGTTGTTAAAAATCTGTTTTATTTTCTGATTAATCCCTGAAATGTCTTCAAATGTATTCTAATTTTAATATTAACAATGAATGTTTTTATTATTTTTTATTGTATTTACCATTTTTTCTCTTATGTATGTTTCTGTGTTTCCTGCCTCTCTCATTCCTAACTTGACATTTATATTGCTGAGGTATCTTACATTTTCTTTTCTATTGCAGCAGTAAGAATGGCTGTCCTATTAGTTCAGAAATGCTGTTTTCTAGTCTAAGCACTCACATCCTTTAACAGCCTATACCCTTACCCCGTACTGCTTTCACTGCATTCTAAGAAACAAGTGTAAGGACCTCCCCATCTTGGTTCCGACAACACAGTTCTGACTCTCCAATTTCTCTAGTGACACTGATGCCAGGGGTATCTTTTGTTAGTGATAGCAGGACCCAGGGCAATTTTTGTTGCTGTATTTGGTCTTACAGGCTGCTGACACATTTTTTCCCTAAATTCCTGAATCATTTCTTAGTGATAAGAGTATGTGTTGTTCTAATATTGTAGTTGGAGTTTTCCTGCCTGGCCCACAGTCAGGACAAATCTCTGTCACCCGCCAGTCCCACAGCCACTCAGACCCGACCAAGTAAACACAGAGACTTATACTGGTTACAAACTGTATGGCCGTGGCAGGCTTCTTGCTAACTGTTCTTACAGCTTAAATTAATCCATTTCCATTAATCTATACCTTGCCACATGGCTCGTGGCTTACCGGTATCTTCACATTCTGTTTCTCATCGTGGCGGCTGGCAGTGTCTCTCTGACTCAGCCTTCCACTTCCCAGCTTTATTCTCCTCCTTGTCCCGCCTACACTTCCTGCCTAGCCAATGGCCAATCAGTGTTTTATTTATTAACTAATTAGCAACACATTTGCCATACAGAACATTCCACAGCACTTCCCCCCCCCCTTTTTTTTTTCCAAAAGGAAGGTTTTAACCTTAACAAAGTAAAATTACATACAATTTGGGAATTTGGGCGTTGCTTCTCTTACTACTTCCTGCTGGAGGGGGGCTCTGTATCTTATGGGGAAACAAAGAAAATTTTAGGATTATGGAATAGTCCATGAGGGTGTATCGTCTGAGCCAGTTGCCTTCAAACCATTCTGGATGTTGGATCATCTGGGCCATGGTGTCATAGGAGACCTTTCAGGGGGTCTTGGCTGGTCAAACCTGATGTGTCTTAATCTGGAACAAATCCATAGCCTCTGGCTTTCTGTGGAAACAAAAGCAGAGTCTCCTTTCCAAAGTAACATATCCTTATATCCAAATTTTGAAGTCAAGGTACCTTTAAAATATACATTTTGGCATAGCTCAACAGCTTTTACAATCAAATGTTTTTCTGCAGTTAAAAGTCCCAAAGACAACACAATGCAGATTCTCTGTGTAATATCCATTTTTACGTGGCTTATTTTTTATACTACCTTTACTGTCTCTTTATAGACTTTATTTTTTAAAACTATGTATTTGTTTCTATAACTCTATATATCATCTTTTTTGTCTCTTTCAAGCCTACGTATCTTTTACACACATTGTAAACTATTACATCTGAATCTGTCTTATTGTGAATCTATTGCCTTAAACTGCAGCAGCTGTGGCTGCTGGCTCCACCCACCTCAGGTTCCCAACATGGCCATGGTTTACCGCCAGCTCTGGGAGCTATTGTGGGTCTATGCTTTTAGCCAAGCAGCGTGTAGCCCAGAAACCTCCCCTTTTGCTCTGCACCAGCAAAGGCTAAATCCACCATGCAGCTCAAAGTGCCACTTGCAAAGGCCTCATTCCCGCCATAGGCAGGTCGAGCACGCACGCTAGGAACCCACCAGTAGCTCAAATCAGCAGCTGCCGCTCATTTGAGAGAGACAATTAGGAACTGTTTTTAGCTCCGTTTTAGAATCTTTTCTCAGGTTTTAGGTGGAAACTCTTGCCACCACGTTGGACTCCATTTGTAGTTGGAGTTTTCCTGCCTGGCCCACAGTCAGGGCAAATCTCTGTCACCCGCCAGTCCCACAGCCACTCAGACCCGACCAAGTAAACACAGAGACTTATACTGGTTACAAACTGTATGGCCGTGGCAGGCTTCTTGCTAACTGTTCTTACAGCTTAAATTAATCCATTTCCATTAATCTATACCTTGCCACATGGCTCGTGGCTTACCGGTATCTTCACATTTTTTCTCATCGTGGCGGCTGGCAGTGTCTCTCTGACTCAGCCTTCCACTTCCCAGCTTTATTCTCCTCCTTGTCCCGCCTACACTTCCTGCCTAGCCAATGACCAATCAGTGTTTTATTTATTAACTAATTAGCAACACATTTGCCATACAGAACATTCCACAGCATAATATCACTGCTCTGGATAGCTCAGATAAGGAAGTCACAAAACACTTCCAAACTCTTCTAAAGACACAAGGGCTTGGAAGGGCAGGGCTCCAGACTCTACCAGGACACAGTCTCATGATTAGAACCCATGTAGACCTTTCTCTGTTGTTGTCTTCACTGGATGTCAACCTATACCAAATTCAACATTTCTACAATCATCAGTAATGGATGTGTGCTGTAGGAGTGAGCTTGAGTGCAGCATAGCAGATTCTTACTGCAGTACACAGAAGTTTCTCCAAGCCCTGCAGCATACTGCATGGTGGATTTAGCTTTTACTAGTACAGAAAGAAAGAAAAGATTTCTGGGCTACAGGCTGTTGGATGGAGGCATGGACCTGCTGCTTCCCAGAGTCAGTGGTGAGCATTGCTCCCCCAGAGCTGATGGTAAACTTACCACTGCCATATTAGGAAGCTGAAGTGGGCGGAGTCAGCAGCCAAAGCTTCTGCTTCAGTACTAGCCACAGCAATAGATTCACAATAAGCCAGATTCAGATGAAATAAACCCTGAACAGTTTACAAGATATGTAAAAATGTTTTTAGGCTTGGAAGAGAGAGTGAAATGAATATAGACAGTTATATAAAGAAAAAGTTTAAAAATAAAGTCTTTAAAGAGACAGTAACAGTAATATAAAAAACAAGCCACGTAAAGATGAATACTACACAGAGAGTTTGGATTATATTGTCTTTGGAATTTTTACCTGCAGAAAGACATTTGATTGTAAAGGCTGATAAGTTAAACCAATATGTATATTTTAAAGATATCTTGACTTCAAAATTTGGATCTACGGATATGTTGCTTTGGAAAGGAGGCTCTGCTTTTGTTTCTATAGAAAGCAAGAAGCTGTGGATTTGTTACAGGTTAAGATGGATCAGATTTGATCAAGCCAGACCTCCTGAACCTAAACAGATGGTACCTATCAACAAAGGTTATAGCTGGTCTTCCCAGGACTTGACCATTTTCTCGAGTTTTCTCAGGATCCACATCAAACTACCAGCACCTACAATCAGCAGGAAGTATCCTAGAAAACTACGCCCACATTCCCCGAAAAAATGGATTATGGATATTTGCCTTTGATTAGAGATTGCTTACAAATTGTTACTGGTCATAGTGAATATCTTTCTAAAGAAAAAAGGAGGATATAATATAGATATATAGGATAGAGATAGGATAAAATGGTAGATTATTGAATCTGCTTTTAAAGAGTAACAACTTATTTGAAAAGTTTTACATTGTTACGGATTTTAGTTTATTGATACAAATTTAAAGTTAAATTTGTTATACTGTATGTATATTTCTACTCTTGTTTAAAGTAGTTTGTGCAACTCATTTGAAATTGTAGTATATAGTTGAGAAATACAGACTAATAATTAGTCTCCATGATAATCAAACTCATAGTCATGTTAGTTAAATTTTCTAGGTATACATAGATATAATTCAATTAGGTAGGTGATCTTCAAATACTTCAAAGACCTACAAACTATGGCATTTAAAATGTTATAAAAACAGACTTTTCTAGACAATGAGACATGTCTGCTCCTGGAAGCACAAATTACTTAAAGGAGAATGATAGATATTGAGTAAACTCACTATAGAGTTTGCTTTCTTTATGGCAAAAATTAGCAACTGGGCTAAAAAATGCCCTTGTATTGACTGATTAACAATATGTTGTATAAACTGGAATGCAAGACCCATAGGAAGGTAACCACTGAACTTTGTAAGGTGAGATGGTCCTTCAGGTTCCTGCTTCACAGAAGAAACTGCCAGACATTCTACAGGACACAGAGAGAAGCAACTGAGAGACTCTAGACCTATAGGCCGAAAAAGGATGCCCCAACATTGCAGAGAAACTTTGAGTAACTGTCCAGGTAGCCAGCTGTCTCTGTCATTCTAGATTTTTGGAAGCAGCTTACAATGTTCTTTCTGTTTACTTAGGTAATAGTATATCTTTCTGGGGTCTTTGATGTAGTTGAAGACTAGATACTTATAGTTTTGCTTAGTTATGATAAAAGATAAATTAGATATGAAACTTTATACTTACAAATACAGCATAGCTAAAATATTTTCTTTAATTTTGCCAAATACAAATAGACTAGATATTGTAATTGTAATTCTTGCTTGATAACTATTCTATTATATGTAATTTTACTATGATAAAGTTAAAACCTTCCTTTTTGTTTAGACAGGAAAGGGGAAATGCTGTGGGACAATGCTTTTGCACACTGGTTTAATAAAATGCTAATTGTCCAGTAGCCAGGCAGAAAGTATAGGTGGAGCAAGCAGACTAAAGGAATGCTGGGAAGAGGAAGGGCTGAGTCAGGAGTAACCAGCCAGACACAGAGGAACCAAGATGACAAGGCAGAACTGAGAAAAGGCACCAAGCCATGTGGCTAAACATAAATAAGAATTATGGGTTAATTCAAGTGTAAGAGCTAGTCAATAATAAGCCTGAGCTAATGGTCAAGCAGTTATAATTAATATAAACTTCTGAGTGATTATTTTATAAGCGGACCATGGGACTGCAGTGCCCAGCAGATGTGGATGTTCCCAAGGTTTGTGAATCCCAAGGTTTCCCAGTTTGATTAGTCATTAAACAAGGGAAGTGTGGTAGGAAGCTCCCTTTTTATACTGACTTGCTTAGAAATGCAGACACAGCCTTGGATCCTTATGGGCATCTGACCTGGGGCAAGATCACAGGGCTGGGCTCTTTACATGTGGAATTCAAGTCCATATTAAGTCATTCTCTCTCTCTCTCTCTCTCTCTCTCTCTCTCTCTCTCTCTCTCTCTCTCTTTTCTCTCTCTCTCTCTCACACACACACACACACACACACACACACACACACACATGCACTTACACATGAAACCACACACACACACACACACACACACACACACACACACATCTGTGCACTCACACTCACATGCACTCATACACACACACATGAACTCTCACAATAAGTGTATAGTTATATACAGCACCCTTTATAAACTGGCTTAAAATAGAAACATTAAGACAGAGCCAATATAATTTAAACCTTTGTTTATTCATTTAAAAATATCTAGAACAATTTATTCAATACTCCTTTCAAAATTAGATCAAAGTTTTAGCATTTAATAACATTAGGAATTGGTATTCGTAAGATGGGACTATAAACAGCCCCATACAAACAAGATGATACATATACATAAAACACAGACAAAATAAATAAAAATAAAACTTTAAAAATAATTCCTTTCAGTAGATTGATGATTCCTTTGACCTGCCTCCTAATTTTAATAACTGGTGGAAATCAGACCATTTCCTTAGAATATAAGACACAACAACACGAAATTTTAAAGCTTTTTTTCCCTCAGAGATTTTCTATTAAGTATTGTCAGGTTTTATTTTGAGCTGTCATATGTGGTTTAAAATTATTCTAATGAATACCAGGAGAATATTCATTTCCATTGAATTATTCCATGTTAACACAGGTTATCCAAGGCAGACATTACACTGAGAAATATAGAATTTGTTTTCATAAAACATACCTATCTGCACTTAATATTGTTCAGTGAATCAGTTGTCACTGAAATAAATACAGAAATGTTAGGTTGTAATGACGACTATGCTCAATCTCTTCTGGGATAATTTAATTTCTGAGCATATTTATTTAAGGCACACTATACTGAAGACAATACACTGCTTGTTTGAAACATTGTGGTATGTTATTAGCCTCTGCACATCTATATGTTTAAGTCAAGGTTCAGGAGCCAAAATGCCAGCACTTTCCTCCTCTGATAGAGGTAATATTAAGTTTACATACATATATATGTGTTTATGTGTGTGTGTATGTGTTATATGCTTTAAAGACAAGTAACCAATGCCTTCTAGAAGCTTTCATTCAACATGAATTCACACCTGTTTTTTGTTTTCTTTTTGAGTCAGTGACTTCTACTCTAATGCATCCACTAAGATTTCACTTACAATCGGATTTTCTTTCTCCTTCCCTCAACCACATATCGTTGGTCGAAGTCCCAACCTTCCAGAATATTACATGCTAATCTTTCATATACTTTAGCTGTCTGAATTGTTCTAGATATTTTTAAATGAATGAACAAAGGTTTAAATTATATTGACTCTGTCTTAATATTTCCACTTAAGACAATTTATAAAGTATGCTGTGAGTTTTCCAGGGTGAAAAGACCAATGAAATGGATTCTAACTTTGGTTATAAACTTAATAACAGAGATAACTCTAGGAACAATGCTTCTCTTTTTTAAAAATAAAGCAAAGTTTGAATATTTAATAACATTAGAAAATGTTCTTCTTAAGATGGAACCATAAACAGAGTCAAAGAATCACCATTCATATTGAATGAGAAATTTCAGGAAAAAACACATCATGTCCATCTTTCCCCATATCTCATATGGTTCACTGCAACATGTACAACATTAAAAAATAAAATATGTCTCATAAATGTTTCCATAAAATACTTATTTATGGGCTTTAATGTATCTTTCAGATACATAGTAAGTCAACACCTTTCCTCAGTGTTTCTAATTCCTCCAAATAGAGATACTGTTCACTTAATGAGAATTTTGTCAACTGTGAGAGCATGTCTGTAAAATGTGATTGAGAAGTTACAACACAGTGAATATCTGGAAATATTCCCATACAAAAACTGCAATGAGGCCAAATTTGAAATTTATATAGTTAATTTTATTAGTTTACTAGAAAAATATGTATGTGTATGTCCATTAAAATAGAGGCAAAGCTATAATGTGATCTTCTTGTCACACACGGTCTTTATTAAAAATAACCTGCAAAGAATCTGCTGTTTCTAGGCATTGCTCATCAATGTAGCGTCACTGCAGACTGAACTTCCTGTCTGCTTATCTGAATGCTAGCATGACTGCCAAGCTGACATAACAGTGACATTAAAAAATTCAGTTTATGAATTTGAAAAAGGTGACAGCAGCGTATACAATCTTCCATTCCACCCATATTTTCTCAGCTCTTTGTGTCACCCCTTTCTTTGGTATCAGTGTCTTTCACATGTGGCAAAATACAGGTATAGCTCCACATTTTTCTAGTTTAGGGCTTGAAGGTAGGAACACATATTTTTCATGAGTCTACAAACATAGGAAGATGCTGTGATAGTGACACTGAGAAAAGGAAGCAGGGACTGAGTGATAGTTATGATCTGGACCTACAGTGCTCACTCTTCACAGTGCGGAAGTCTCTTGAGAGCGAAGGATATGATGCTTGAATAGATGTGGTGTCCATCCATGCTGTTCTCCTGAGTCACATGGCCTTCAACACCCTACACCTGCATCCTCTCAGGTGTAGGGCACCATCTCATCAACTGTGTATATACTCCTTGGTTTCTTACACTTGAGATGTCAGTAAGGGTTGATTTGTTAAAATAGATGCAGTGAATGTGTTTATTTTTTTAAGCATAAATTGCACAGTGGCTTAATTTTATTTGCTACTGTAAAATACCTGTAACACCACTGCAGATATGCCAAGCAAAGGTTAAAATGCACACATCTGGTAGATAGCTCAAACAAAAGGTATGTATCCATGACAACTAAGCCACTAAGATCCTGTGATTTATTGGTATGTGAATAAGATGCTCCTTGGTGGTATGTACATTTTTTAAGAAACTGACACGCAGTTATCCAGATAAAATTTATGTATCTACAAATGTAACTGCATTACAGATTGCTGAACTTGTTTATGATTTAATTTAGGAAAAGTATTAGAATTCTTTATGCCTACAAAATGATACTGGTTGGAATACAGCTTTCTATTCTTTGCATTGATTTTTATGTATGAGGAAGTGGTTTTATTTTATTTATTTTGTTTTCTTAGGCTTTTAGAGGTGAAAGAAAGTCAAGAGGTTCTTTGAATAGATTGTCAAAAATTGTAGAAATTAAGCTATTGTATTCATGTTTCAGTAGAGGAGAACAAAATTGAATTTTATTACATAAGTAAAAATTGTGCCCTAGTTTTTTTTTTTAATTAACTCTTGTATCCTTATTAGTAAAGGTTTCTCCATGCTTAGTTTTTCTAATTTAGCTCTGGGTAACTCTCTGGTTAGCTTTAACACTTACTAATGCCCATTCCCTTCATTTCTTCTCTGCTCCTGTTACTGTTACATGAGAGGACTTCCTTAAGTTCCAAGTGTGCCTCACTTAGCTTTATGCAGACATTTAGAGCAGATTTTTGAAACTCAGGAATTGTTTACAAAAGATTTTAAAACAAAAGAAAGGTCCAAACTATTATGCTTTTTGTTTTACGATTTATATAAAGTTATTAACTTATTGGCCTGGGCATTTCTGGCATGATGAGAGACTGTCTTGCCTACAGAGCTCAGGTGCACACTGTCTTGATCTAACACTCAAGGCCATGCCTTTATTGCCTCAGATTTCTTTTCCTATCTTCTGATAACAGCCTCAGCTCCATTCAAACTGGATCAATTATTTATGAATCTGTCTCCAGGATTCAATACACTAAGGATACATAGTTAGTGATAAATATTAAATAGAGGTATTTACATGCCTGATAGGGCAAGCCCTGGTGTCACAGGGCCTGTTATCATTTTCTAATAAAAGTTTCCTTGTAATTTATTTAAAATTTACCTGCAGGGTCTTCCCCTGGTATCTAAGAGTGTGGTGCTGTTCAGATTAAAATCTCTCAGATTCTCCTGTGGAGTCAATACACATCAGTAAGATGCACAGAAATAGACCTTATTTCAGTGTTTCAAGGTTGATAAACACATAAAGCTGAAGATATTTGTAACTAGAGAAATAAACACAAAGCAGCAATATAATAATAAGCATCTTGCACTTTCACTATGTGAATATAATGCAAGGTAGATCTTTCTGAAGATATGATCAAGATTGTGTCATGGGAAAGAGGACATTGAAAGTCAGGGACCAAACTTGCATTTTAAACTCAGCATAACTTAGGGCTATTGGAAAGACAGTGCACATGTACACATGTCTAAAACAAACAGCTAGCTTGAATTATACCTAAGGACTCTGTCAGGGCCTTAATGGTGAATGTGAGAAACATCAGAGACAGTAGGTGATTCTACCTAGTGTGCATTAGAACCAGAAGAGTAATAATTACCCAAACTTATAAGAGAGATAAAAATGAAAATGAAGTAAGTGGAGGCAGGACTAGAGAGATGGTTCAGCAGTTCAGAATCTTGGCTACTCTTGCAGAGGACACAGGCTCAACTCTCAGCACCCACATGATGGGTCACAACTGTCTTTAACTGCAGTTCCAGGAAATCTGATGTTCTATTCTAAACTCTACAGACATTTCACCTATGTGGTACACACACACACACACACACACACACACACACACACACACACACACGTAGGCAAAATACCCATAGGCATAAAATGCAGTGTAATAAAATGATAATAAAAATTAATAGAGAAAATGGAATGCAATTATAGCAGAATAATTTCACCAAATTAGGTGCAAGAAATAGATAAAATCCAAGGATGAAGTTTGCAAAGTAAAATAGGTGAGATTACAAAGTTAGTAGCGAGATTAAAGCCACTAAATCTTTCTTAATGCTAAAATATACTAAAAATCCATATGAACTAATAAATAATTTGATAAGGTAATAAGAGGTAAAGAAGCAAATACAAAAGTATACTCTTTAGATAGATTTAGATATTTATGTATGTACATATATCAGTACATATATATATATATATATTATATATAATTTTTCTGACTTTTCTGAGTAAAATAAAGGAAAACCAGAAAGCATATGTGTACAAGTATTTTAGAAATATTATGAAGAGGAAGTAGACAGGACAAGGTGTAGCTGGACCTTTTTGCTGGGACCACCAGCTCCCCAGTAATGACAGGGAGACTAATTATTGATTATAAAATCTTAGCCATAGCTTAGGCTTGTTACTAACTAGCTCTTACAACTTAAATTAACCCATTTCTATTCATCTAAGTATTGCCACATGGCTTGTGGATTTTCCTGTCCACCATCATGTCTTGCTCCCTATGAGTCTCCTGGTGCTCTGCCTGGCTCTTCCGCCTAGCTGATAGCCATTTAGCTATTTATTAAACCAACCAGAAGGTACCTTGGCAAAGGCATATCTTCACAGTGTAAAAAAGAGTACTCCACAGCCACAAGGTTTATTCTAATTGAGCTTACCTGCTGTAATAATGGAGACCAGTGGGAAGGGGGACAGTGGTGGGAGGGGGTTGCTTTTCTCTATGTGTAAGTTAGAATATGTTACTGGCAACTAGTCTCATGAAATTTGACTGTGAAGAAGAGAGAAATCCATAGTTTAAATAACATGTAGAGTCTATGGAGTTTTATTTTTTATTTATATATTATAGATAATTGTGTAGTTTGTACACTAAAGGAAAATAAAAGGAAATGTTTATTTAAGATCCACTTTATCCATGGATAAAGTGGATCTTAAATAAACAGCTTAATTTTTAGCTTTTGAAGTTTTAGATTTTATGTGTGTATGTGTTTATCTGTGTTTTTGTCACTCAGAATTTTGTAGAATACAATCTGTTTGCATATAAATATATGTCCGATATGTACATACATGAATATATACACACATGGATTACATGTGTACATACATATGTAAAACCTCTAATTTGTCAAAGATTGACAACCTCTTAAAATAACAGCAGTTGGCCACACAGTTTTCACAAATAGAATCCAAAACATTAATTGGGGGCATTTCCATCTTCAAATGCTGTAGGAAAACTTGAGAAAAAAAATCATACACGGAAATAGAAATGTATATGTGGATATAGCAAAATATTCTTCATTCTATCCAAAACAATTGGTGATTTTTTTTCTTATGAAGTAAATATGAAATATTTTGTGTTAGGCAGATAAAGAGAAATACGAATGCCACAAAAAGCTAATGTTCTAAAATAAAAGAACTATATTTCATACTCTCTAACAAATTTTCTTCAGAGGCTAGATGAATGGGAAAGACAAACAGGTTTATGCAGTGAGTGCCCCCTGTGGTGGGAATATGAAGGACAGAATGTGGTGCCAGTCAAGTCAAGGATGACAGCGAACACTTTATTATGTAAAGAACCATGCTGCCTATATTTACGGGAAAATGGGCTTAAAAATAAGAAACTTGTCCAGTGGAGTACTGATATTGCCTAGTTACTTCTCTGTTTCTGTGACAAAACACTTTGGTAAAGGAAATTTAAGGCGAAAGGAATTGTTTTGGCTCACTGTTCAAGTGTGCAGCCCCTATGATGTGGAAGTCACAATGGCAGGAGCTTTCATACCATGTTCAAACAGGAAGCAGAGAATGTGGTGTGCTGGGCATGCACAGCTCAATTTCTGTTTGTACAGTCCTGTACACCCACCCCAATTAACACAGGCTCATCTCCCAAGTGATTCTAAATTCTGCCAAGTTGACAATTGACAGTAACCATGATCACTGCTTTTACACAACCACCACTGATTCATTTATTTATAAAATGAAGGTGGTGTGACTAGATGGGTAGTCTCTGATCTGTTTCCTGTGCCTGTAGAAATATTTCTGTCTGGATCCAGGCTCATGTTGTTCTAATAATAGTGATTCCAATGTCCTTTTATCTCCATTTTTTTTTTCTAGTACTCTGCCTCCCTCCTTGAGTTCCCTGACTCCTTGGAAGCAGACAACCGCAAACAGAATGCTCCACTGTGCCCACCCCCACTGATCCCCACTCAAGCTTCCAGCTCCTTTCAAGCTACTATTTTCCTTCTTCCTCTGATTTTTTTCATGTCTAAATGTTCCAAACCATCATCTATGCAGAGTCTACTCTGTTTTCTTAGCCCTGTGTCTTTTTTGATTTATGTTCTTCATTTTTTGTAAATATTTACTTTGTTTGTCATCTATGTCAGTGACTAATCTATGCTCTGGGATTGCAGATGTATGCCCAATAGATTGATTCTACAGTCTTATGAGCCTTACATTTCATTTGGGATTGAGGCAAAAACAGCCAATGATCAAATAAATATTTGCCAGATGTTAGACAATGCTGCGCTGCATGGTAATTACCTGACAGATATTCCAAGCAACTCCCAAAACAATATATGATATTGCTCTTGTCCTTTGTTGCCTCCAGAATTTGAAGGTAAATACCTACTGCTGAAGACACCACAGACACACAGACAGTGCTTGGCAGAATCGAGCTGGATACAGCCTGGAACCCTCTGACCTTAGGGCTAGCTCTCATGGTTTTGGATGCTGCTGTGCAAACTGTCAAGGGAGAAAAGCAATGCCTGATGAAGCACCATAGAGAGTTTCAACTTTATCCCAACTTTCAAACAATTTCTCACACAGTGAGGCCTCCCTTCACAAGTTCATCCTCTTCCTTACTCATCTTCCATCTCTTCTGCTTCATCGTTTGTGCTTCCATTCAGTGCAGGGAAATTGTTTGGGTCAATCTACTGAAGTATGTTCACTGTCATCACGCTCCCTGGCTTTTCTTTTATCTGGTGATATATTGATTGTCTTCTTCCAGCTGGTGGGTATTTGCAATGAATAAACCATTTTTTAGGTTGACAGTTCTTTACTTTTAGCTCTCAAAAGAGGTGGCTTTCTTCCTCCTGGTTGCTGTTGGCTTCTGATGTGGTCAGCTGTCGTCTACACTATTTCCCCCTGCAGGTAATACTTTGTTTAGTTAAGACAGCTTGAAAAGTTTTGCCAAGTAGTTAGAAGTTTGATAATGCTATCTCTTGACATCTATTCATATGTGTTTTCTTAGTTTGTTTCATTTGCAGCTTTTGTTTGTGCCTCAATTTGCTTTTTGAATATGTAGAGTATGTCTATCCCCAAATTTTTGGAGTGGCCTTAATAATTTCACCAATACTCAAATGCTTTTTTAGTAGAAGCTATCTCATATTGCCTTCTATATCCTCTCTTTTTGGGACTCTGATGAATATGGAATAGACCTCTTGGGAGAACCCAAATGTTTCAGGTTTGACACTTTCTATTCAGTCTCCTATTTCTGTACTGCTGAGGGAAAGTGCGTTGTTGGTGGTGACATCTGCTCACAGCCTCTTCTTTTCCCTTTTATGTTGAGATGCCTTTGATTTAGGTTTGCTGAAGAATTTATGGTTCAAATACTGAACTTTACATTTTATTGACCTTTCATGTTTTACTCTCCCAAACATGCTACATGCAAACTGAAGAATGGGGACTCTCTCATTACTGTGAGGAGCCTATGATCCTAGCATGAAACCCACTGACACTTGGAGAATGTCCTCTTGGCCAGTGCACGGGATGGTATCACTATCTCTCCACCTAGAAATGCAGAAATGAAAAGACTGTTGAATGATGAATAAATTGAAAGCAAGATTTTCCCAGGAAATGTTTCACTATACAATGGAGTCCATAACTAGTAGTAATAACAGGCTGGTTTATCACTCAGCATAGAGTAACACATAGAGAAGAGTTTACCATCCTTCTTCTGCCTGTCCAGGAAAGTGGCTAGACCCTCATTTGAACTTTGTGGAGCTGCCAGTGAGTCTGGCCATGTTTCTCTTGGGTATCACTGAGACAGATGTGCTACTGTCAAACATTTTTTGCTTGCTGCATTGGGAAATGCAGAAATGGTTTGTATTTTACTTTTTGGACTGTTGACATTTCCGATTCACCTGCTACTTCAGTATTAAATCTGGATATCAGAAGAGAAATGCCCTCTCTTTGAACTTATGACCTACTCAATATTCATATTCTCAGATCTCTGTTAATCTTCCATCATTCCTCTAACATTTTAACACTTATATGTGATAATTATCAAGTGAATATATCTATACATATATATGTATACACATATTTTTAGTTGATGTAAAAAATATACATATGTGATAAATACATATAGATATGATTTACATAATCTCAGATTATCAGGTCGCATAGGGAAACCAATATCAATCCCATTCTCTCAAATACATAAAAAAATTTCCATATTTAATTCTTATCATTATGTCATAGTAAGTGATTCTTATGATTTTTGGAACCATCTGAACAAAAGCTTAAAAGTTAAGATGCTGCCGATTGGAGTGAATTTATATCTAATATGCACTTAAGATCTCTGTCCATTATTTTTCATGTATCCATGACAGCTGCAAATGAGGACCAACACAAAACAGAAACTTACTTAAAACACTGGGAAGTATATTTGTACTCTTTTGTAGGTCACTCATGCTGTCTGGAGCTTAAATCTTGCAGATGATCATGTGGTGCCACAGTTTCATAGTAGTTAACTATTTCATCCATATGTCCTTACATGATCAGTGTGTGTGTGTGTGTGTGTGTGTGTGTGTGTGTGTGTGTGTGTGCGCGTGTGCGCATGCGTGTGTATGGAGAGAGAGGGAGAGACAGACAGAGACAGACAGAGAGAGAGAGAGAGAGGAGGGAGCCCTGGTGTTTCTTCCTTTCTCATAAGAATGATGTTCCATTTGGATTAAGTTTCTTCCTCATTTTTTTTGTGATACTCAGGATGGAAAGTAAAGAAATATCTTTTGACTTTAATAGTGACTGTAAAACTCCTGTTTTCTGAGTTACTATTGTTAAATCCTTATATTGTGTAATTAATCAGTTAAATTTTATCATAAAGAAGTTCTATTTTCAAATATCTTCACATTATATATTCCGTTTTTGATTTGCTGCACACATAGTTTGGCCTATATTCCAGTCTGAGCTTTAATTGTTGTTCTTGGGAGAGTGAGGCAGGAAAAATATAAGTCAAAGCCTCCTGGGTCAAGCATTGAGATCAAGGCCAACCTGGACAACCTTGTCTCAAGAGAAAAATTAAGTCTGAGGTGAAGCTCAATGGAAAAATACTTGCCTAGCATGTATAAGTCCATAGGATAAATCTAGCATTCTTATGAGAAAGGAAGAGACACCAGGGCTCATAAGTAATGGAGTTGATTTTAAGTTTTTAGTTACAGAATAATGGATTTCATTCTGATTGGACACTTTCATGTGTCACGTGCTTCATTTGTATTTGCCCTCTCTCCTTTTAGCCTTCCCTATCATTTCCTCTCCCACTGGACCCTTGCCTCCTCCAAAATAGTTCTCTTTTGCTCCTCTCTCTGTCTCTCTGTCTCTCTGTCTCTCTGTCTCTGTCTCTCTCTCTCTCTCTCTCTCTCTCTCTCTGTCTCTCTCTCTCTCTCACACACACACACACACACACACACACACACTACGATCCTGTAAGGACATATGAACAAAGCAGTTAGACAGTTCTGCAAAAAACAACCAGAAAACCCAAACATTTGCCATTTTTGTCCTTATATGAGTCATTTCTGTACACATATCTGTCATGAATGCTCTTCTGAAGATCTCTCTTCCTGTCCCAATCTTTATTATTAAGATATCTTTAGTATAAAACAAATGAATAAGCATTTCTTTTCTCATTTCTAGAAAAATTACATAGAACTTGTATTTCTATATATATGTAGTAATTTAATATACATAATTATATGCATTAAATTATATTTCTCTATATATAAATTTAAAAATCATTCATTTTTATTATTATTTATTTTGTGGGGGCAATCCTGTGCCACAGTACATATAGAGGTCACTGGACAGCATGCAAGAGTGAGGTCTTCCTCCCACCATGTGGGTTCTGGAAGCAGATGCAAGTTTGTCAGGCTTGGGGGTAGAACTATTATTTACAGTCTCACTGCCCAGGATTTTTGCTCAGTTTTTTAAAGCCTCTGTTCAGGCAAATGGTATCAATTTATGTCATGAGTAGCTGAAAGATCTCCATGCTCCTAGGAAGAACTAATTTTGTAAAATTAGCCATCCTACCAGAAGCAACTCAGAGATTCAATGGAACCTAAATCAAAGTTCCAAGCCTTTCTTCGGAGACATTTTAATAAAATCTCAAAAATTATTTAGCGGCACAAAAAACAAAAATTGTCTAAGTAGTAATGAATAAAACGGAAACTATATGAAGAATTGTCTTTCCTGATTTCAGATTACGCCACAGAGCTCTAGTGACAGAAATGTCAGGGTACTGGCTGAAGCACACGTGTCGGTCAATGGAATAGGACAGAAGACTCAGATACAAGTTAATGCAACTACAGCTACCTGATAGTTGACAAATATGTCAAAACATATATTAAAGAAATGACAGTATCTTCAGCAAATGGTTTTGAGAGACGTGCATCTCAATAAACAGAAAAAAAAAAAAACAGAATTCCACAGCAAATGAATAAAGGGCCCTTACATAAAAGCCCGTACTGTGAAGCTACTAGTCAAGTATTTAGGAAAGCATTTCAGTTCACAGGCAGAGGTGTGGGCTTTCCAAACAGGACTCTGGAGTACAGAGCAGGAAGGACATCGTGAACTCAAAGTCTCTGTGCAATTCCAGCAGTTGACCTGGAGCAAGTCAATGTTACATACAACATAATGAGCTGAATTTCAGCACAGTTCTCACACTCTGGAGCAATGTCAGCAAAAGTTAGTCTTCACTCTTAATGTAAACTGCAGAATTATGAAATGTATAGAAGGAATAATAAAAGCAAATATGTGTACCTTTTGATTAAAGACTTAAAACACACAACAGCCAAGTCATGACCTAGGAAACAAAAAACATGTATTAGAATATATTAAAATTTTGCTCTGTGAAAGTGTGTTCACAAGAGGATAAAAATATGAGTAACACTTTTAGAAAATATTTATCAATAATGTATGAAGGAATTATATAAAAATTAAGCCTGTTTAAAGTCAACAGTTAGAAAGTTAACCAGTCATAAATAAAACTGGCAATAGATCTGAATTTCTTCAAAATATATAGATAAGAATATCAAATATATTCAAATATTAGTCCTTAGGGAAGATCAATATTATGCAATGATAAACACAGAACATCTAATACAAATACTACTATAATAAATAAATAAAAATCAGACTATAAATAAATAAAAATCATTTGAATCTGATGGAAGGATTATAAAAGAAGGACCCTGAGCCCATGGATAGCGATAGGAGTACAAAATGATAAAGGCTCTTTGGCAAAGATGTTCAGAGTGGATTATTATTAAATATATACTTGCCGAACACCTAGATATTTCTTACAGTGAATAAGTATTTTCTGTTCACACAAAACAGTTAAAGGTCTGTAGTAACCTTGTTTATAATGGTTGAAGCCTGGGAAACCACAAAATGCATTCACAGAACAGACTTAAGAGAATGACCTGTTTTTCAAACATCAACCAGCCTTAATCACACATGTTTACCTTAAGTAAGCCACACAAATCATTTTGAGGTTATAACAAATTTTTTTAATTTATATGTTAAGATTTGTATTTTCTTTTTTTTCTTTTTAATATTTCTTTTTATTATTATTTTTTCTTTTATTTTATTTTACAATACAATTCAATTCTACATATCAGCCACGGATTCCCTTGTTCTCCCCTCTCCCGCCCCTCTCCCCCTTCCCCCCAGCCCACCACCAATTCCCACCTCCTCCAGGGCAAAGCCTCCCCTGAGGACTGACATCAACCTGGTAGACTCAGTCCAGGTAGGTCCAGTCCCCTCCTCCCAGGCCGAGCCAAGCGATCCTGCATAAGCCTCAGGTTTCAAACAGCCAACTCATGCAATGAGTTCAGGACCCCGTCCCACTGCCTGGATGCCTCCCAAACAGATCAAGCCAATCAACTGTCTCACCCATTCAGAGGGCCTGATCCAGTTGGGGGCCCCTCAGCCATTGGTTCATAGTTCATGTGTTTCCATTCGTTTGGCTATTTGTCCCTGTGCTTTATCCAACCTTGGTCTCAACAATTCTCGCTCATATAAACCCTCCCCTTTCTCGCCAATTGGACTCCCGGAGATCCACCCGGGGCCTAGCCGTGGATCTCTGCATCCAGATCCCTCAGTCGTTGGATGGGGGTTTTAGCACGACAATTAGGGTGTTTGGCCATCCCATCACCAGAGTAGGTCAGTTTCCCAACTTATAACAAATTTTTGATAGATATATTTATTTTTATGTTTTCATGTGTATGGGCATTTTTACCTGCATGTATGTCTGTGCATCACATGTGCTTGGTTCCAGTAGAGGTCAGAAGAGAGCGTCAGATTCCTTGTAACTAGAGCTGCAGATAGCTATGCACCACCACATACATTCTGGTAAACAAGCCCTGGGTCTTTGTAAGAAAAGAAAGTGTTCTTGACCACTGAGGCTGAGCTATCTCTAAAATCCTCAGTATTACTTTTATATGAAATTTTGAAAAGTAAAAACACCAGTTTATAGGACAAATCAGTGGCTGGTATTGCTTCCGGGATCATGGCTGAGGGAAAGGAGTTCCTATGAGAGAATTTTCACGTGATGAGACTTCCTGTAGATATGCCTCTCTTGTATCAATGACTCTGAGTATTTTTTGAACCAAACAGTACAACTCCATGAAGGAATTTAATGTAAATTACAAGGAAAATCAAACTAAGTCCCCATCCAAATATGGACTATAAACTGAAACAAAACAATATCTTATTAAACATATCCATAAATATCCACAACTTATATAAAATGTGAATAACGTATATAATTTGGTGTTGTTTTTGTGGTGGAAGCCCGGCATAAAGAACATTCACTAGTAGTTCCTGGTGAGATATCAAAGGGTAAAGAACAAATAAATCAATAAATTAACAACCAAATAAACAGATAACCAACACAGTGTAACATTAAATTTGATAAGCTGCTATTCAAATGAGTTAATTTTAGAATTCTGAAATTACTATGTGTGGATCCTTTGTCTGGAATTATAGGCATATTGGCACTTAGAATTTTCTCAGGGTCAGAGAAAGAAATTTATTTCAAACTTGTAAATAAATAAGATGTAAAAAAGCCTTGTGATGACAGAATAAAGTAGAATATATTATTGTGAACACATGTATATTTTAGTATCACACAGTTATACCCAGAATACACACACACACACACACACACACACACACACAAGTTTTGCTTAGGTCTTATCCACTTGGAGCTCTAATCTGTGACTTCTCACATACATCAAATATAATCAAATTGCAATAGCTCAACATTAATTTTACATGATACAATGGTGAAAAGTTAACAGAACCTCACGTAATCTACAATCAATCTGAATGTGCAGTGATATTTGCCTTGAACTGGTGATGAAGGTTGGTTTGGATGATCTCTTGCAAGAGTGGGCAGTGACTGGAAGGGCAAAACTGAAGACAGCCCATTCCACAGTGAAGCATGCTGTTGAGTTATGTTACTCAGTAGGTGTGATGCATTTCTAAATTGCAATATCTTTGATTATCTATGAAGATATCTGATCCTATCCCCTTCATGAACCAGGATCAGCAGTATAATCAAAGAATAATATAAGGACCCAATGAATGTGTAGTGGAACACATAACTGATTGGATACAGTTAAGTGTAAAAATAGGAGCAAA
Source organism: Peromyscus californicus insignis (assembly GCF_007827085.1). Classification (NCBI taxonomy): domain Eukaryota; kingdom Metazoa; phylum Chordata; class Mammalia; order Rodentia; family Cricetidae; genus Peromyscus; species Peromyscus californicus. Next base: position 133,300,892 of record NW_026294617.1, on the reverse strand, counting down.
CTTTCTTCACAGAACAACTCACAGTAGTAAATGTAGAAGAAATGGGTAGAATTAAACATGACATGTAAAATGCTTACCATGACTGCTGCAAGCACAATGGCATCAGTGACAGACAGACAAGTAGTCAAAAGGAAAACGCCTCCAGTGTCTCAAAGTCTGTCCTACCAAATACGTCTCAGTTGCTCCGAGGTTAAGTAATTCCCATGAAGAGCTTGATAGTTCCCTTCTCCCAAGAGGTGAAACTTAATTCCCTTTCTCTGATCTGTGTCCTACAATGAATGACAGGATTCTAAAATACAGAAAGTGAAAAGGTGATTTTGTGGTCAAGACTCCTAGATGCTGCCATCTTAATCACATGTCCAAGGGGTAAAGTGATCAACCAGACACTTTGTGTGAAACAAAAGGAGGGCCTGAGAAGGGCTTTCCCCTCTGTATCTACTTCCTTGAAAATCTGATTTTTTAAAAACAAATAATTAAACAAGACCAAAAGTGAGTGATGGGAGTAAATACACACTAGGTGGAATTTTCAGAAGCATCAGTGTAAGAACTTGAGACAGAAAAATCCATAGATATAAGGAAAGCAGAAGTGGTGAATGATTGCAACTTGGTCTCCAGGCTTGTATCTTAGGACAAATGGAGAGGACACTCATGGCACCCAAAGGGCTCCTGGAATCTGAATGTTGTATACAAGTAAGTTAATAGCATAGCTCAGATATCCTTGTCATGGTTTTGTTCAATGTATCAGTCATAGAAGATTGCAGCTGTAACAGTAGCAGCTCTTTACTCAGACATCCGCAACTCATTGAAGCCAGTTCAAAATAGAAAGCAAAATAATAAATGACTTCCTCAAACCCCTTTTATTTATCTAAGTATCATCTTGGGGTAAATCATGACTGTGAAACTAGCAGTCTTAGTTCACTGAAAATTGGTAGATTGGTAGAAACACAGAGACACCACTGACTGATCTTCTGTTTCATACTCACTGGTAGAGTGCCATCACAAGATGGACTCTGAGGAGTGCTAAGCTTGCAAAGACTTCCCAGGATTTACTAGTAATTCATCTTATATATGAAAATGGGCTGAGTGTGGTGCAGTTTTGACCCATTCTTACATAGTTAGGTAATTCTATTATTATTTAGAAGACATTTCACTTTCACTAGAAAGCACTGCTTTGTAATTTTACATAAAAAAACATAATCTATTCACATCATTGGGAAAAAGTATTAACTTATTTGATAATATCTAGAGATTAGTGATGATTTCAAACCATTTGGGGATGGGCTAGTTTCATAATTGACACATTTCGTAGTGAAACAAAGTTAACATTGTTCCAAAAGAACACTTATTCTCAGAAATTTTCTTATATTGCTTATAAATAAAATAAAATTTCAGATTTTCTTATCAAACACATGTTTGTAACATGTATGCTGACTGAGGTGTCTGTACATTGTAATTAAATAATCTAGGTTTTACTATCGCATTACTGTATTGCCTCTTCATTGATCTACTTGAAAGCCAAAGATAATCCATTACAGGTTGGGGATTTTGTTTGTTTTCTATTGTAGTATATGCCTTGTCACTGAGTTAACATGCCTACAGTTTAAAACAGTCATAATTTCACAGTTTTAATGGGTTGGAATCCAAAAATGATTTGGTTGAGTCATTCTTTCATAATCCCAGTTTCAGTGACAGCATAAGATAGGTTATAGTCTCATCTAGGAGACAGAAATAATCTATCTCTGAGAAGCTCAACATGCTAACAGAATGTCTTTTCTTGTTACTTCATGAAGGACAGAGGGCTTCTACTTCCTGCAGGATAATGGAACACTCAGCTCCCAGAGGTGATCTGCAGTTCCCAGACAGTTTTCAAACTGCTTTATAACCTGGTGACTTCCTGAATCAAGTTCACTTCTGGTATCACCTCTGTGGAAGTGGAGTCTTCTATAAAATACCTTAACTATGACTGTTATATCCTCAATTGGTCAACACCAAGCCATAGATCTCATCTACACTCAACAGAGATTAGTGACTAAAAGCCAGAAAAATCAGGGGTCTGGACCATTGAGAATCATCATATATGCGAGGTCATAGCAGTATACAAACATCATCACAAAATGCAGAATTCATTCTTGCATACACTCCAAATCAAAACATGAAATCAAGTTAATTTCTTAAAATCTCTTGGCAAACATTAGCCTTTATAAATTTCATGCTGAAAATATTAGTAAGAATATAACATTTTTATGAATTATGTATCGTCAAGCAAAGTTATTGTACTCCAAATGCAACAGAATCTGTCAGTCATTTGCTGTATCACATTAGAACATATGGGACCATCAAGGCACACTCCACACTATTCTTCAGGAAACACCACCAAAATCCAGGGGCACAGGTCTCTGAATAGGTTACATAGTATACCTTGCTATCTCTTAAAGGGAAGAATATCATTGGAGGCATTTCCTTTGCTTTGATATGCATTAATATTATCTCCATTTATGTAAAATAGAGAATGTAAAAATGCATCAAAATTATTATGTGAGCAACCACTCCTTGCTGTCTGATAAAATATTTTAAGTTCAATGGCAGGACAGCTGTGTTTGACACAGAACCAAGCCACACAGGAGCTTCAGCTGAACTGTAAAAATGTGGAGTGACTGGGAAGAATCTAGATGCTTTGACCCTTTCAAGTCAGTGCTATTAAAATGCGGTGTGATTATTGTTACTGCAAAAGATGAATACGAAGGGAGCCCCAAAGTAAACACTCTTGTTTTAAGGAGGTTTTGGGATGTGGGGTAGACTGTTTACCTTAATTGCTTGGTATAAACACTGGCCTAAATCAATTTGAATAGTAAAGAGAGGACTCATTATTGTTGCATTTCTCTGGCTAAGGACTCAGTGTTTTCTATGCTAAGCTGCACATTTCAAAGGTTGATAGTCCATCACCTAGAATACACTTTGTTGTCTTCAAATTATTTCTTTTTCCTGGCCCACAAAGCCTAAATACAACATTGTATTGCATAAGGAAACAGACACAACAGGCATTAAAAACATAAATGGAACACTTCAAACATGGTACTATAATGAGAAAGTGAGGTGTCTCCTTTCATACACCTAGGTTACACAAAAAAAGAGAGTGATTGCAGCTCCATATTTATGGGATATTTAGGGAGACTGCAGCAAGCTTTAAGGTGTAGTTTTCCATCATCATTGAACTATTTCAGGTGGGAGGACTAGCAGAAAGCACACTTCTTCACTTCGGTAGCTTCCCTTTTAGACAGACTAAAGTCTGTTCCTTTGAGGCACATGTTGACCTATTTATACTACACCCATAGCATTATCAGATGTGATACTTAAATCACATCATTTAAAGACCTCTTTACTTATGCATTCACCCTGTTGAAATTCTATAGTTATAGACAATAAATCTCATCTAACTGTAGCAAAGGAAGAAGTATATTATTGCTATTATATTACTGCAATATATGATTGCTATTATAATGGGTTTATATTTGAATAAATTTCAGGAAGGCACATTTCTTTCATCGTTGGCTTTTCCATTAACAATATTCCCATGAGATTAAGTTAGAGATGAGATAAGGTTCTTATGTGGCATATGCCCCATAGCAAAGCAGAATCCAATATCTGCTGTCTCCTTCTATAGGGTCTTTCCATTTTACATAGAAAACAAAGTGAGAAACCAAATTTAAAATGTAAAACATGGACACTTATCACTTGAGGATATGAATTAAAAGAACAAAATAAAATAGAAGCTGAAATTGCAAGAGGAAGAGGTAGCAGATAGGTAAATTCGCAACTCACATTCTTTATTCAGGGTCAGGCAGGCTTTGGCACAGCACTAGCACCCTAGAAAAGGGCACACAGATTGTGCAATTGCTCACATCAGTATCCATTTCTACTGTAGGTCAAGGTCATAACAGCAGCTTTTAATATATGTCCAAATGTTTTTACATTGTTTCTTTTAAATTAACACAAATCTTGGTGGAGCTAATGCCAGATAATTTGCTTCCCCTGCAGTACAGAGTGCTGGTTTCACTTTGCTCAAAATTTTGTTTGTTTGTTCTTTGACATAGGGGTGCACTCTGTAGCTTTGGCTAGTCTGGAACTCACTATGTTTTTTATGCTGGCTTTGAACTAATGGTTATTCTTCTGCATCAGCCTCTTGATTAGTGAGATTACAAGTATGATTTACGGTGTCCAGCTTATTTATAAATTTGAAAGTGATCAATTAAAACTAATACGTGACTGTGCAATCATGTCAGATGTCAGTGATGTTGCTGGTTATTGCACTGTTAGCGAGGGAAGGAAGGGAGAAGGAGGAGGAACTGAAATTAGTAGGTGTTGAGAGAGGATGAGGGGAGAGCTAGAGAGAGGAATGAATATGAAGAAATGTCTTTTTGTCCCTGGACAAAATTATCAAAGAATAAAATTTTTAAAAATCCTGAAATAGCATGCTTTTTATACATATCTGTAACGTGTTGCTTTCTCTAATCTTTCCATATAATTCTTCCTGGTTTTGATAGTTTCAGTTGATTTTGTTAGAACTCACTTTTAAGGTTGCAAGGACAAACAACTCCTGTTGGTAGTTCTTGTTCACCCTCCTTCTTTCTAAGGCTGACTCAACCCTTTAGGAAACCAAACACTAACCGCACTTGACATTCAAGCAGCATGACTCCCAGATAAGCCTTTAGGGGCAATGATAAGCAACTGTGCTGTGACACTTTCTCAGCAGCAGATGTAATTTATGTGATTGAAAAGTAAGAGAATATTTTCTAGTTCTGCAAAAATTATACATTTGAAAAAAATAACTTCTCCATTTCAGGGCATTTCATTTAAAAAGGATGATGTGTCCTGTGTACTTAGCCGTTTGTGTTCCTTGAGGCATCTGGTAAAGAAGTCATTTAGCTATCGTAGCTTAGTGCTGAGAATTTTGCTATGAGACATCTATGTACTTGAGACAGAATATTTTGTTCCACCAAGGAGGATGCAGCCTGGCAGAAGAGACAAAAATAAATAAATAAACACAATGTTTTAAGTGATAAGGCTGAGATAAGCACAAGGCATATGGAACTAACAAGAAATCCTACCCCAGGTGAAACCTCATGGGCAGAGTGAGCTGAAGCCACCTGGGTGGGACAGTACCCCAGGCTTCTGGACCTTATCTAAAGAAGGCAATGCCCATGGTTCAGCTGTATACTCTTCCTTTACAACAAATACCACCTTCAAAAGATTCCCAGTGTGTTTAGTTAGTGTGGATGTGGCCAGAAAGCTAGACAAATTCAGATCAGCAAGTTTAGGAGACTCAGAAAGTAACCACAGAAGATGCTGTAACAGGGAGGGACTAAGCGTGGTGATTGTCTGTTTAGAGAGAGAATCTTATCTGCCTCTTCTAAACCACTTTTTCTTGACCCTTTACCATTTCGGTTTATCTGAGACCTAGATGTGCTATCCGGAGAAGTCATACAGTTGGCCAAAGGTGTCAGGCACCATGCAATATGATCACTCAGATTTTGTTTTCTCAAACTACAACCAAGTTCATCATTATGAACCAGGAGTAATGGAAGATCACATGACCCTGGATGCAGCAAATGTTCACTAAACCAACACAAACATTGAATAGGATCAGCAATGGAAACAGCAGGCACGTTACAGCAGTACATGAGTGTCTTCAAACGGGAGTGAGCAAATGCCACCAGCAGCAGACGGGTTGGTTGGCTGCTACCTGCTCCTCACACACACTACCCCAAACATTAAGTTTCAGCTACCTGCAGCATAAGCGGATGCTCTTTGCGTGGAGATCTCGAAATAACAAACATCTAGGCATTCAAAAAGTGAGGTACTGGGCTTGGGAGACATGTCAATGAGTAAAGGTGCTTGCAGTAGCGCCTAAAGACCAACCTCACATTCATCTCCAAAGGCCACATTGTAGAAGGAAAGACCCAGTTCCTCTAAGCTGCCCTGACATGAGTGCCCCAGACACATAAAATCCTAAGCAGTGCTACAGTGTGAGTGAGACTGAGTATCCTAGAGTCAATAGTGATGGTTTAATGCACAGGGGTGGTACTGGACACACTCAGCTAGTTAAAGGTAATCTTCCAAGTTTCCAAATCACGTAGTGCGAGCTCCATGACTTGGTCTGTGCCTTAGTCACAGATTGCTAAATAAGAATAACAGAAGACTCACAATTTTCAAAATAAAAAGTCTAATTTTAAGTGATAATTCCAGTAGGAAATATTACAAAGAAAAGACTGCATGATAACTTAAAATTCAGTTAGAAGCCCTAAGAGGTTGGTGATTACAACAGCTCTGAGCAGATTAACCTTTCTGATGAAAGATAAAAGCTCTCAGATTGCAGTGAAGAGCAGAAAATGATTTGGGGACGTCTTGTTTTCAGAAGATGCACTTGAGAAAAACAATCAAAGAGTAAGAGCAGAGTGATAAAATAACATTACAAATGAATATAAACTGGAAGCAGAGAACTTGATAGCTGAAAATCTAAAAATGATAAAAAAATATTAAAAAGGGACTCATATAAAACAAGCTTCTAAAAACAAATGGGAAAAAAGGGAAACTTGAAATAGAGAAAAGCAATATCCTGAGATACAGATATTTTTGAAAACATCATTAGACAAACATATGAACAAATGATATGGAATTTAAAAATTTTAAAAGATTGTCCCATCAGGAATAATAGGGAAAGGTAATGTTCATCGTGAACTAGAAATCACTTGACAAGCAGAGGTGTGAACTTTTCACACAAGTGAGGCACCAGAGGTAACCACAGTGAACCCTAGAAGATCAAGGTTTGAAATTAAAATCCTAGGAAATTACCAAACTGCCAAAGTGGTAGCACATGACAGTAGTAGTGTGTCAAAAGAAATAGAAGATCAACTATTTTCCCCACTAGAAAGGGGTCCAAGCCCTCCAGAGGAGGGCGCTATGCTCATCTTCAGTTTCCTCAATCTGCGGTTATGTTCCTCTTTCATGTAGAGACTATAACCATAGTGTGATATAAAATCATCACACGGAGTAATAAGGTGCTGTATTTTGAGACACTTAGCAGCACAAAGCAAATGCTTCATGAGAGCCAAGTGCTGGGTGCTGTGCACACGGGAACTCATGGTCCTCTTGGAGATATTGCTTATCACATAAGAAAGAGGGCATAGATGTTATTCTGCTTGGGTCCTCTGACTCAGCAGAGATGTGCTGCATGTTCATAGGTCCTGAGCCAGCTGTATGCGATCAGCCTGCCTTTCCTAACTGAATCTGAGAGAGAAGCCAGCTGCTGGAAACAGGCAGGAAGAACGATGAAGGACCTGACCTGTGGACACTGACCTTATAAAAATGTCTCCAAACTGAAGGAGAACAGAGACAGTAAATGTGTTCCATGGAAGGAATGCTTTGTAGGAAATGAAACCAAACAAATATTTCCAAGAAATTTCAGAGAATAACAGTTTCCAGAAGCTTCCTTTAATCAAGAAGGGAACACTTAAGATCTCAATTGTCTATCCTGAAAATCAATTACTAGAAACAATGCCATGTACAGAAGTGTACTATGAAGAGATGTTATTACAACAAAAGGTAGCAGAGAACAACAGAGCAGGGAAGAGCTAGGTTTTCAAAATGCATAAGAAATTTTATGTAGTATATATTGTGAACAGAAAAAGCTGAGTGTTAGAAAGATGATCAGGACACCAAAGAGGATGAAATGAAAGGACATTCATAGCAGCTACTGAGGAAATAAGCAATTAACGGGAGGGGTGATATGTAAAACCATCCTTAGACTGCTTGTTCCAAGGAAGAAAGGAGAATAGAAATTAAGTCGATGATCTAGACTAGAATCATGGTGGAAAGAAGGTGAGAATGAGGCTGAAAACATCATAATAGTATGGATTTTCCTACTTCTCATGACCAGCAGACACAGCTCCCAAATGCAGCAGAATTATTCAATCTTTAGAGCCAAGCACTCACATTTGCCAACCCAAAGAAGTGAGGAAACAGTCCAACTCTCTAGACCTGGTTGCCTGAAATTAGGTCATAATTTGGACTTACAAATTTAAAAATCATCTGAAAATTATGAGAAGAAACTGAGAAGAATATGTTATATTTTCTATATCACATTACCAGCAACCGGATGCTTTTGTTTCTGACCACAGTAAGTGCCAAAATTTATTGAAAAGGTCATATTCACTTTGGAAATTTAAAACAAAATATCAAAAGAATTAAAAATAAAGTTTCTCTCTAAAATTAGTACAGAATCTGATTGGTTTTTTAATTCTGAAGAAAAGGATGATTAATACACAGAAAATGAAAAATAGGAATAATTACTAAAAACTAAGAAAAGGTAGCGGTTTTATGATTTTAAAAAAAGCATCAACTATGGAAGAAATTATATTTATGTCCTTCCTCATTTAAAGAAGGAAAAGGAAATAGTGGCATGGAGATAGAGGATGAGAGGGGAAGCTCTTCCGTCACAGCGAGCATGAGCAGAGGCTGGAAGCATTCTGATGCAGGCAGTTGAAAATGTAAACTTCTGCACATGTCATGGGTTACTGTCACATTCAAGGAAGCCCTCTGGCCTAACCTCTCTGGGAAGAAACACTCACAAGCCTTGGTTTCCTCTGGGGCAGGATAGAGACTGCACATTTTGCCAGACCAGGGCACAGAGAGGCTAAAGGAATATAAGTCATGTAGACATAGGTATAAACAACCATTTGAAGATAGGGACAGACAAACAGACTGACTGACTGATGATTGATTGATTGATGAATAGATGATATGTAAATGGACAGATAGATAATAGATGGACATATAATGGATTTAGATAGATGGATGTTAGATTTTAATAAAAATTTGGTGTTATTGGCGAAATTAGTAAGGCAACTCCACGTAGTTAAAAGGGAGGTTTATTTGGCGGGGTAACTCACAAGTGAAGGGATAGGTAACAGGGTCTGGGAAAGGTGTAGCGTAGTCCGGCGGTGTTCTCTGGAGAACTCTGCTAGGTCTACCTCCAGCATCCAGGGTCCAGGAACCAAGAGAGCTGGTGCATCTGGATCTTGGGTCTTCAGGGTCCTCTCTTGGCCCCGCCTTGTAGGCGTGACAGTTATCAAAGCCTCAATGGGGGTTGAAATTTCCAGATCAAAGTTGGAATGGCTACCCACTACATCTCCCCCTTTTGTCTAAATAAGAAGGTTCTAACCTAATACAAAACTATATACAAAGGAATGGTTATCAAATATTGTCCAAGAGTAATGAGGGATAATGTCCTAGATAAGATGGAACTACAACCAATGTGAACAATATTAAGCAAGAAACACATACTAAAATCCAGAGAAGTCTAGAGCATAGGTAAATGGCATGTTACAAAGATCATTCCAAAAGGTGTCCTATCCTAAAGAACCTGAATCTAATACTTAATAGGTTCTATCTAAGATATTATATATACATATTGTTGTTAGAGTTTTCTTGCCTGGCCCACAGTCAGGACAAATCTCTCTCACCCGCCAGTCCCAAGCCGCTTAAACCCGACCAAGTAAACACAGAGACTTATATTGGTTACAAACTGTATGGCCATGGCAGGCTTCTTGCTAACTGTTCTTACAGCTTAAATTAATCCATTTCTATTAATCTATACCTTGCCACGTGGCTTGTGGCTTACCGGTACTTTACATCTTCCTTGTCCTGATGGCGGCTGGCAGTGTCTCCTGACTCAGCCTTCCACTTCCCAGCTCAGTCGGTAGAGCATGAGACTCTTAATCTCAGGGTCGTGGGTTCGTGCCCCACGTTGGGCGCCATTTGTTGTTAGAGTTTTCCTGCCTGGCCCACAGTCAGGACAAATCTCTCTCACCCGCCAGTCCCAAGCCGCTCAAACCCGACCAAGTAAACACAGAGACTTATATTGGTTACAAACTGTATGGCCGTGGCAGGCTTCTTGCTAACTGTTCTTACAGCTTAAATTAATCCATTTCTATTAATCTATACCTTGCCACGTGGCTTGTGGCTTACCGGTACTTTACATCTTCCTTGTCCTGATGGCGGCTGGCAGTGTCTCCCCCCTCAGCCACATATACATACATATATATATATATATATATATATATATATATATATATATATATATATACTAAGTTGCAACTATAACTGCTAGTCTTCAATCCCATCAAAGACCTGAGAAGGAATATAATGGTACCTGAGAAGTGGAAGATGGATGCAAGCAACTTTCAGGAATCTTGCAAGAGTAGACCGAGACAGCTGGCAGCCTGGACAGTCACCTAATGTTTCTCAGCATTGTTGGTGCATTCAAATTGGCTACAGGCCTAAAGTATCTGACAGACCATTTTCAGAAGCAGGAATTCTGAAAGACCATCTTACCCTGTCTTGGCAGAGTTCAGAAGTCACTTTTCCTTGTGTACAGCTTGTCCAGAAAGATAGCACTCGTATTGTCAGCAGTTGAGGCAAGGGCAGTTCTTTGCCCAATAGGCCATTTTGTGCCAAGAAGTCAAACTTCCAAATGGAAATGTCTTAGAAGCCCAATGTTCTCTCGGGATCAAATTGGTGCTGCCAGGATCAATTGTGTCTCACGTCAACAGAATTCTAAGTTATTTAAATGCCATATTCTCTAGATCTATGAAGTGTTTGAAGACTGTCCATCCGACCTATGTTATCTGTAAATCTGGATAACCTAACTAACACAACTATAGAGATGACAAGCATAGGTGATTATAAATCTATAAGTCTTATCTACCTAAATAACCTAAGGACTAAGGCTTCATGTAAACAAGGTAAATAGTCTATAAGCAAATGTACGGTAAAGGACGATGACTTCAAAATCGTGACAATACACAAGATATTTATAACAGAGGTAGGAATGTATAGTGCAATACGCAATATGGCAATAATCTTAAATATATATCAATATACAGAATATCCTAAACATACAGTATGACAGATATAAATTTACATTTGCATCAATATACAAATATTTCAAATAAGAGTAGAAATATATGTACATTATAACAAATATAGTTCTGTATTTGTATCAATATACAAATTATCTTAAACAGGAATATAAAAATAGTTTACGTTTGTATCAACATATAAGAATCCGTAACAGTGCAAATTATTTAAGGCTCCTATTTTATGAAATTTGTTTACTAGTATATACAATAATCTACCATAATATCTTATACCTATTCATTCCATTTCTTCTTTCCCCCTTTTTTTGAGACACTTTTTCTTTTCTTAAGGAGAATACTGAGTTTAATATTTTCTTCCACCTCCAATCCTATAATCATCATGCATAACCCTGAGAAATAGGAAACCTTAGGGAGAAGGGGCATCGTTTTCTTAGAATTGCTTCCTGCGGTTTAGGGGGTGATGGTATCTCTGTTGGGTACTGTGAGAAAGCTCAGATAGTTAAATCTCAGTTAGACTAACTGTAGATTCCACAACAAGTCTCAGAGTAATAGATAAGATTGTCTGAAATTCTGGCAAGAAGTGTAGTATGATGATGATTACCATGGCATCATTCTGGATTGGGCAGAGTTGTTGTTGGGGCCCCATCTTTCTTCTGGAGACTTCAGAGATTGCTATTGGAAAAACTTATTTTTTATCAAAATGGAAATGTTGGATTTAAAGATGACATGACATGTAAGAAAGGATTCTGAGAAATCAAGAGTAAGCATGGAGAGAATGAGAATCTTGAAGACAATGGTCCCTTTTTATTGGTTTCCTTCTGTCCCACACCAGAGGGCTCTTCTGATATGGGACTGAAGAATCTCTCAACCTTTTCTTTTATCAATATGCTTGGGTTTAGAGTGAGCCAATTCCATCTCCAAAGCCAGCTTGGTTTATAATTGAATTGGAACCACAACTTTTCTAGATTGATAGAGATATAGATGCTAGACAGTGAGATTTTACCCTGTGTAGATTGGTACCAATAGATTCTTTCTTTCTCCTGTAAGCATCTGGATATTCAAGGCCTTATGATTTCTGGAAGATGGGTATTTCCATTATCCTGGAAAGACAAAAACAGAACCCTACCCCAACCTTGATTGTTAAATTTTTCTTACAACTTGTAGAGATGTCACATTGGTAGATAAGCTTTTACTTCTCCTCATCAAGGGGTCTTTCCTGTTAGAATTGAATTTTTATTAATTTTGTTGGTATCATAGCTTTTCTTCTCCTGCAGAAACAAAGGCAAAACCCCTTCCCCAACGTAGAACATATCCAGGTTTCTATTCTGAGGTCAGCACATCCTTGAAATAAACCAGTTGGTTTAGCTCAGTTTTGTCTGTCGTCCAATGTTTCTCTGCAGCTGTTGTTCCTTTCTCATCAGCATTGAGAAAATTCAAGGTTAATAAAGCACTATGCAATCTATTTCTAGGAGTCATTATTACCTGTTGTTGCTTATTTAGCATATCCTTTAAAGTTCGATTGGATCTTTCTATGACTGCTTGGCCTGTGGGATTGTGTGGTACACCTGTAACATGCTTTATATTGTAATAAGCAAAGAAGTCTCTAATTTTATTGGAGACATATGTTGGGGCATATGTGTTCCCTGGAGAACTCTGCTTGATCTACCTCCAGCATCCAGGGTCCAGGAACCAAGAGAGTTGGCGCATCTGGATCTTGGGTCTTCATGGTCCTTTCTGGGCTCCACCTTGTAGGCATGACAATTATCAAAGCCTCAATGGGGGTTGGAACTTCTAGATCAAAGCTGGAATGGCTACCCACTACATGGTGCTTTTTCTTATCATATTATATCTTCTATAACTCATCCTTCAAATTTTAAATGGACAGTTAAATATTCAATCAACCACAAATTTCCTGAAATAAATATTATACCAGGATCCTATGAGTGCATTTGTAGATGTGAAGAGTGATTTATTAGAATGGTGTAAGTGGAAGCACTACACATAAAACAAGAATCTGAAATCATCTAGAAGAGTCTGTCAGTGGGTACTAATTACATCAACAATGATGCTTCTGGGCAAGTAAACAACCAACCTGTTAGATGTCTTCACAGTGTGACAGGTGAGATTCCAGGAGGAAAATGAGGATTCAGAATAATCATAACAGATGTTCCCATGTGTTCTTGAAAATATGTATACACATGTTCATGCACAGAACATGCCTGAAATTAAATTCTGCCAACTATTGACATCATTTTCTGCTAATCTTGTACAACTGGAGTCATGGGGTAGAGGCTGTCTTCTCTACTGAATTGTTCTGTACCATTATATTTCATGTGCCACATTTATTTTCTTATATCTTTTAGAAGTCATCCTGTCAATGAAGCATAGAGTGGCCTATAGATGACTGGGTCATAAACACTGAAAACCATACTGATATTTTCAACCAACATGTATATCCTTTTGTGCTCAGATTCTGCAACAAGGCTTGACTCTTCTTCCACTGACAGAGGCAGGTGAAAGATGTAAGACTTGATGTTTTCTATGCTATAACCATTATTCATGGTCAAAAGTTCACTTTTGTTTTCAGGAAGGGACTCACAGCCGAGGCTCACCAAAAACTAGTCAATGAAAATGAAATTAGAGGCTGACCATGAAGCCAGCTATAAGTCAAGAAATTGTGGGAAATTGTGGGCGGATATGTCCAGTCAGATCAGAGGACTTGCCCAGAGATTCCCATAGTACAGAGTCATGGGAGCATAGCACACCAGGACTTACAGTGTGGAATGTGACCTTGAGTTAAGAGGAGGAGGAGATAATAATAATCCTCTTCAGTATTGTGACTTTCAGTAAAATAAGATAAATTTGTAAAGCAATCCATATAGAATTATATAGATTCCAGATGCAGGGCTTTGCAAAAAAGAAACAAAACAAAACACATATAAATGTTAAAACCTAAATAAGAAACATTTAGGCCTGCAGAAGCCATACTTGTCAAGGGTTCTTGCATTTATAAATCAAGGAGAGAATTGTCAGTTCTGTGGCAACCTGATGCCTGGCACACCAGGTCTATCTTGTTGAGAAGTATTTAATTGGGTTTGAACAGTGGCCAACACTCCTTAGACTCTGGACTCCAAATTTTTCTTGAAAATTGTGACTGAGTGCTTTCAAGTGTGATAGAGACAGAATCCTGGGAGTGAACGGTGACGGGATGCACAATGGGAATGATTGGTTCTGCACCCCGCTTCCCTCTGCTGCACAGTCTAACGTGCTTATGGATTCCTGAGACAGATGTGAAAGCTGCACACCCCCAGGACACTTCACTGCAGAAAGGTGTAAGATCTCCAGGTGGCTGAATACCTTCTGGAACAAAATTGCAGAATGAGAATTGAATTCATACCACATTGCACCCACTGAGCTTGGGGTTATTTTTAATAACAATGCATGCATTATCCTACAGTGTAAACCTTTATTCTAAAACAGGACATGAAACCTCTAACTGAGTGACCATCAATGTCACAGGCAAAATCAATAGTTGACACCAATGCCTGAGTCCTTTCTCTCACATGTTCTCCAGCATTCTTGTCTGGCTGTATATAACTCAAACTCTTTCTTATTTAATTATAACAAATATTTGTCTCAGGGCTTTCCTGGAAAATGTATGAAATCATATGTTGCCTATGTTACAAATCTCGTAGGGGAGAGAGGGGATTTACTCTAGCATCAGATACTCATTATGCATAGATGTGGGACACCTCCATCATTAGAGCTCTAAATGGAGAACTGGAACCAGGTTTGGAAACTTCTAATCTTGCATCCAACATATCCAGAGTCTTAGCCAGATTCTCCCATATGTGAAAGCTGAATTTTAAATTCAATTATTTTGTTTAAAACATCTTGTTTTAAACTAGGATAGTTAAAAACTATGTAGGGCTGAGCAGACATGGGAAGGATAGGGTCCCTGTTTTCCACTCCTCCTCTGGGTCACTTTTCTCAACCTACTTATGTTAGATGCATTTCTATTCTGGGAATATACCAAGAACTTTACTCCATTTCCATCATGGTTTTGCTAATGTTGTCCTTCCAATATAGATGACATCCTATATGAAACAATATCTTCATGGTTCAGTTAAGAAATGAAACAGATCAAACCAAAGAGGGATGGAGGAAAATCCACATGGATTTAGAACTCTGCTGCAGAAGCAAGGCCAAAATGCCCTTCCAATGAATGTATCAGGCATGGGAGAGAAGAATAGAGCGGGATGGTCTGGCTGCTTTTGTCTCCTCAAAGCCCATGTTGGACTTTAATCCCAATGTCCTGTCATTATGAGGTGCATTAGCTGTGTAACCTGTTTGCAAAACTCTTCCTCCAGCTGCCATCACAGTTCAAATTCTTAATTACTTGGTTGTCATAGTAACTGCCCTTGTCCCGTAGAAGAAATAAACTGTCTCATGTTCCTTCTGCTACACTACCATTCTCTTCATTCATTACTATTCAAAATCCCTTTTTCTCCTCAATGTTCCCTGAGCCTTAGGTGTGGGAGATGATTTAAAGATGAATCCACTGATACTGGGCTCCACAACTCTGCATTTTGGTGGGTTGTGATTTTCTATAATTGTTTCCATCAGTTGCAAAAAGAAGTTTCCTTGATGAGGGGTAAGACACACTCTTATTTGTGGATGTAAGAACAAATATTTAGATTGTAGTTAGGGTTTATGCTGTTTTAACAACATGGTAGTGGTAAGTTCTCCTCCAAGATCCAGGAGTTCACTAGGCCTGTACCAGGCATGACTTCCCTGTTGCTGAGTGGGTCTTAAATCCAACTAGAGAAGAGGTGGTTACAGCCAAGGCCTGTGCACCACTGCCGCACCACACGGTGGCTGTGTCATGCTGTGTGTCAGACCTGTTAGGACTGTTGGTCACCTCCCTGCGTTGGAAGGTTGAATGTGTCATCTGTAACTGAAATCTAGTCCTCAGAGAGGAGGTTTTCAGGTCGGTTCTAGCCCACAGACCTATGGGCATTGTTTCTAAACCGCATGGCATCTTTTGAAATAGGAACTTTCATACTGGATGTCATCTAAGTTGGAATAACAACCTTAACAAAAGCACAGTGGAGTAAAGGGCTTGGTCTATTCCCAGAATAGAAAGCCATCCAGCATAAGTAGGCTGAGGAAAGTGACTCAGAAGAAGAGTATAAAACAGGGACCCTACCCTTCCCACATCTGCCCAGTCCCAGCTTCAACTGAAGTAAAATTGATGAAGGGGTTCAAAAGCCAGAGTACAGAGTACACGCAATGTCAAAACTATCCTAGAGATTTCAGCATCATCAGATGCATATCACAAAATAGACTTCATTTGTTTTCTGAAGATTAAGTCAAAATAAGTGATACTAAAGCTGAGAACAGAAGTCAGAAATTCAGAGGAATTTTTTTCTTTTCTCTCTTTTAATTTTTTTATTTTGATTTATTTATTTATTTTTATTTTTTTGCTATTTTGGAGGAGGTGTAGACACTTGATGCCACTAAGCACAAAGATTTATTATATTTTATTTATCCAGCATAGTTATTTATGAGCAAAGTCAAGGTCAAAATAAAAGTCATATGCACAAACATAATCAGAAGTCATGGATTTTTGTTTGAATACGCTTTGCAGTTAAATGATGTGAAAAGGTGCCTGGTTGTTGCCTGATAGAAGGGAGGTTCATTTCTGTATGCAAAGAGTGCTTGTATATGTATAAAGTAAACTATAAGAGCTGTACTACTTTAATCAATCTACTGCTAGAACAAGGCTCCATAGCTATTAAAAAACTTTCAGTTCAAGAGTATCCTGCAGGCCTTGTGGCTTAGTCATGCCTCCTTGAACACATGGGAGAATGAATCAGCTCTAAAAGGCAGCTAGGAATATGGCTTTGGTGGTTTTGTAAACATAGCTATGATGTGTTTGCCCTAAAGAGAGAGATCTGCCACTTTGTAAGTTAAGCCTGAGTGAACTGCAGGACTTGCAGACAGATATCCAGGAAACAGGTTGGCAAAGTTTGAAAATAAACTCATTACTCTCCACCTTGCTCACAGGGTGTACTGAGCAATTGGCTATTTGGGAAGAAAGATGAAAAGTGTGAAGAGAAGTCTCATGCATTGTGTGATCCAGAGTCTGGAAGTGATGGCATAAAGGTGGCTTTTTAAATGAACAATGAAAATTAAAGCAGCCAGAGGGACTTGGCCAAGGTCAGACACCAAATGGAAGACCCTGGGCTATAGCACTGGCTCACCATGCACAAAAAACGAATGTTGTGGGCTTTTGCCACACAGAATGGCCAGCAATTACATAAGCCCACACTGTCACTTGTCTGTGTAGCTGCCTACATTCAGGAGTCTATCTTCACCCTGTTTCTCTCCCTCCCTCCCTCCCTCCCTCCCCCCTCCCTCCCTCCCTCCCTCCCTTCTTCCTTCCTTCCTTCCTCCCTCCCTCCCTTCCTTCCTTCCTTCCTTCCTTCCTTCCTTCCTTCCTTCCTTCTTTCTTCCTAAGGAAATATCCTACTGCTTTTGTGAGGGAGCTTTGACTATTCATAGGTACCATAAGGCTGAAAACACAGAGATGAGTCATTGTCCAGAGCCTACAGTAACACGGACTCCAGACAGAGCAAAGCCTCACAGAACAGGCATACCTCTATTCCCCTAACACCACTCCTCATCCCCCTACTCCTCCACACCTGCACCCATACTCCACTATCCTTTATTCTTCCACATCTAGCTCACTAGCCCCTGCTTTCTATGCCTTACTCCTCTGCCATCCACCCACCCCTCCTACAACCCCTATCCTTGACTCACCTGCAGTTGAGAGCAATTATCCATGTGATCAAGACTGTATATTAGAGCAGAGAGAATCCTTTTTCATAAACCATGTCGGTTCCCTTAAGTGATGACAATAGCTAAAAGGATAACAATGCATGGCTTACCTGGTAGGACCAGAGCTGAGACAAAGGGGAATTGTACATACCTTTCATCCACTGTGGAAAGCTAATACCATTTTCAGTACACTAAATACCTACTTGAGGTGTGGTTGCTGAACCTCTGTAGAGGAAGGATCCTCTTCCTAATTTGGCTATAATGCATACATCTCTCTGTAGCTTTCACTACTGTGGTTCCTTTAATTGACTATCAAGGTAGATGCTGAGCCAGGCTTGCTGGGTTGTGGAAGATGATTTGTTTGCCATAAACAAGCCCAGAGCTTTACTATGAAGAAATATTTTCTGAACATTCTAGAAGTTCTGACTATTGCGTCTATTCGTTCAGTCACAAAACATTTTTAAGCATCTATGAGTTAAATGTTGTGGCAGAATCTGCAAGGAGTTCATTGTCAGCCAATTAAGCAAGAAAGAAAGGAAGTTATTAAACAGGAGATTATAAAAAATATGGTTATAGTTGACTTATTCTAGAAGAACAAGGGAAGTTTTCGTAAAACAGAATTAACACTTACCATAAAACAGATTAACACTTATCCCTGTTTTTCAAATTTCAGCAAACACACTACTTATGATTGTGTTAAATCTGTGGGAAGCACCAGGTGGTAAGTGCTGACACCTTCATATCCATTTCCTAACCTTGATGTCAATGAGGTGAGATAAACCAGAAAACACATCATATGGTGCAGACTTCGATATTCTCATAATCTGAAATGTTCCCAGACCACAAAATCCACAATAATTTTAAGACTCCTGAATCCCAGCTGAAAAACCATGCCAGGATTTCTGCATTTCTGTAACTCTCAGCATTCCTTAGTTATCTGTAGTTCTTTGTGTAGGGCTGAGGCCTTCAGAGGGCCACCCTCACCCCATCCACATCATCGTGTCTGTTGTCGACATCCTTGTTTAGATCATGTTTGAGTAGTCTTGGTGAAACTTTGTAAGTGTAGCTTCTGACCTTCCCAGGAGATTGTGTCTCATAGTCAACTCCCTGATTCTCTGGCTCTTACAGACTTTCTGCTCCCTTTTTGGCAATATTCCCCGAGTCTTAGGTTTGGGAGTTATATGTAGGTGTATCCATTGGCCTGGGCTCCAAACCTTTGCATTTAGCATTGGCTGTCTTTTTCTGTAATTGTCTTCTCTGTATGTTGGAAAGAGAAGTTTCCTTGACAAGTATAAGGACTATACTTATTTGGGAGAAGTAATCTTTCCCAGTGAAGACCAATTGGTAATCCAAAACCAAATGATAATCCCTTAAAACATATCCATAGAAGTAATGTGGTGATATTTTGTTTGTGATCTAACAAATTAAGCTTGCCTGGAGTGTGGAGCTAGTCACTAATTAACCACAGATGCCAGGCAGTGGTGGTACACACCTTTATCTCCAGCAATTGTGATCACATGCCTTTGACTCCAGTACTTGGGAGGCATGAGCCTTTAATTCCAGCACTAGGGAGGAAGAAACAGAAAGCAATATGACTGGGTGAAGGGAAGACTATAAGGCAGGAGGAGACAGGAGCTCAGCCCCTCTTTGAAGCTGAGCAGTTGGCCAGGTAAGAGGTGGTTGTGGTTTAAAGCTCCTTTGTCTCTCTGATCTTTCAGCACTTACCCCGATATCTGGCTCCAGGTTTTTATTATTAAGACCAGTTAGGATCTGTGCTACAAAGTAACATGAATGTTAAGACTGAGTAGGTTGTAATTATATATTTAGGGATATATATGTATATACATATATGCATGTACCAACAATTAATGAAAAATTAGTCCTTAAATTTGAAAGAGAGTAAGGAGAGGTATATGAGAGGGCTTGAAGGAACAAAAGGGAGGGGGAGAATGATACATTATAATCTGAAAAATAAAATAAATAATTTTTAAAAGCCATACAGTTAAAAACTTGAGCTTCTTAGTCATCTGTGCCATCAGTAGAGCTGTTTGCTCACATTCACCTAGTGTCTCCCAAAGAACTTCTTAAGAACAGGACTTCCAAGATGTCTGTAATACCTTTTTCTTCTTATTTTTTTTATTTAAGATGAAGTCACCATTACTGCATTACTGTTTCCTGAGGATAAGAACATACGTATGTCTATTGGTATATGTTAAATACTATATTTAAGTGTATACATTTAATTAAAGTATTGTAATTCTTTTTCTTGGAAACTAGAAAGCTCCCCATTACTGTGTCTACCCCCTTAGTGAAAGTTTGAGATGCTTCATGCTCTTGGCCTTTAGCATTGCACCAAAGTAAAATATTTCTGCTTGGTCTAAAGTTACTTTTGGGCATTGACAGTTGTGGTGGTATTGTGTTCCCCAAAATACTGTATACCCTAATAAACTTATCTGGGGTCAGAGAACAGAAAAGCCACTAAATACTTAGGATAGGCAGTAGTAGCACAAGCCTTTAATCCTAGCATTCCAGAGGCAGAAATCCATCTGTTCAAGGATACAGCCAAGCATGGTGACTCATGCCTTTAATCCCAAGAAGTGAGCCTTTAATCCCAGGGAGTGATGGCAGATACCAGAAAGGTATATAAGGTGTGAAGACCAGGAACTAGAGGCATTTGGCTGGTTAGGCATTTGGCTGGTTAAGCATTTGGCTGGTTAAGCATTTAGGTTTTGAGCAGCACAGTTCAGCTGAGAGCCATTCGGATATGAGGACACAGAGGTTTCCAGTCTGAGGAAACAAGATCAGCTGAGAAGTTGGCCAGGTGAGGTTAGCTGTGGCTTGTTCTGCTTCTCTGATCTTCCAGTATTCACCCCAATAACTGGCCCCTGGATTTGATTTTATTAATAAGACTCTTTGAGATTCCTGCTACAGACAGTAAACTTCTAAAGTTTGGAAAACACTGTTGGATGTCTTCTGATGGGGGCAGGAACAAGTGTTTCCCTAAGTGTTGAATAAAACACTCAACGGCTAGGTGCTGAGTTGGAATAAGTGTCAGCTGTTTATCCACAGAAGCCATTCAATTAGCACTGTCAAGGATAAGGCCCTTGTAGCACCTCTCATTCACACACGCTCTTGGGGCTGCAGTTCTTGGCCTTGCCCAGGTCATCTTGTCTGCTGGACTGATTACCTTTGTTATTCACTGTCTGCCTGTGCAGTGATTGATGTCAACTTGACATAAGCTAGAGCCATCTGGGAAGAGGGAACTCCAATGAGAAAAATGCCCACATGAGATTGACTTTTAAGCAAGCTTGTGTTGCATTTTCTTAATTAGTGGTTGATTTGGGAGGGCTCACCCAATTCTGGGAGATGCTAGCCCTTGGCATATGGCAATGGGGTTTATAAGAAAGCAAGCTGAGCAAACCATGTTAAGGCCAGTAAGCAGCACTTCTCCATGGCTCCTATACCAGTTCCTGACTCCAAGTTCCAGCCTTGAGTTATTTCTCTGACTTCCCTGGATGATGGACTACAAGCTGTAAACTGAAATAAACCTTTTCCTACCCACAATGCTTTTGTCATGATGTTTTATCACAGCAATAGAAATACTAATGAAAACACTGCCTTAGCATTTTGTAGACCTCATTACTATCAAATGAATCTTACAGAGTTTGGAGGACAAGCCACCAGCATCAGAAGTACCTAGGAACCCTTCTGAAAATAGAGGTCACAAACACCTCCCATCTGAGAGTAGAGCTGTGAAGTCTACATTCTACACCAGAACACTGAGTGGATTTTTTTCAAGCTAAACCTGGTTGACTGTTGTAACAGTTGAGAAATCTACTTCATAACTTAGTATGTCATGCCTTTAGCTATATAATTCAGACTAATGCACATTGAAATTTCGTTTTAATGACAAAAGTCCTATTTGACTTTTCAGATGTAGAAGTAGAAAAATTGGATTAGGGAAAGCTTGAGTTCAGTTGTACTTCTGTCTCTTCATTATTAAATCAATACTGCCTTACATGGATTGATTATTGTTTGTGTCCTTTAGGATATAAAACTTCATGAGGGCAGCATCCCATAATATCTAATTTATTCTTTGAGATAAATGCCCTTTATAGCCACTTACATGTAGCAATACACTTAGAATGATTTTGGGGTAGAAATTAACTTGATGAGATATGTATATAAAACTATATAATTATAAAGGAGCCTAAAAACTGAATTGTGACTATTTCCTTCAAATGTAAGCATCCTCTCAAAAAGGAAAGAGAGGATGACAAAACTCAGGAAACTAAGGAAACATAACTGACACAAAAAATTTATGAAATTCACAAGACTTCCAAGGTGCCTTCTCAAAGTTCTGTTGTGGTGTTACTGTGTTCCCCAAAATATTGTGCACCCTAATAAACTTATCTGGGTTCAGAGACAGAACAGCCACAATATTAAACATAAAGGTTAGGCAGTGGTAGCACACGCCTTTAATCCTAGCATTCCAGAGGCAGAAATCCATCTGTTCAAGGATACAACCAAGCATGGTGATTCACGCCTTTAATCCCAGAAAACGAGCCTTTAATCCCAGGGAGTGATGGTAGAAAGCAGAAAGGTATATAAGGCGTGAGGACCAGAAACTAGAAGCATTTGGCTGTTTAAGCATTTGGCTGGTTAAGCTTTCAGGCTTCTAGCAGCAGTTCAGCTGAGATTCATTTGGATATGAGGACACGGAGGCTTCCAGTCTGAGGAAACAAGATCAGCTTAGAAATTGGCCAGGTGAGGTTAGCTTTGGCTTCTTCTGCCTCTCTGATCTTCCAGTGTTCTCCCCAATAACTGGCCTTAGGTTTGTTTTTATTAATAAGAACTTTTAAGATTCCTGCTACATTCTGTTTTCAGTTACCAATAGCTAGGGGATAGCAGAATCTGTTGGAGGTAGTTGAGATTGGACAAAGGTAGTTAAGGAGACAACTGTAGCTGTCATCACCCACACTCACCTGACTTTAAGTATCATGCATTCCTGTAAATTGCCCTTTACTGCTTCTCTGAGTAACCCCAGTAAACACATTGGGACACCCAACCCAACTATGGGGGATTTGTTTCTATATGTGGTTGTTGATGCCTTATCTTGGATAAAGAAAAATTATTACATCTCCTCAGAAATCAAAATGGAAATCAACTAATCAACAAATCAAATTGGAAAGCAGATGGCTGAATTTCCTTTTCTTAATGCCATAAAACATGTTTAATGCTGACTGATGCATGACTTCTAGGAGGTCTCCTTAATTTATTATTCTATTCTTACATTTATAAGAAATAACATCCTCTCATACAGTGGTTATATGAAGATAGAATGAAAAATACAGAAAACAACTCCAGTGTAGGACCTGATATATGTATGGGCCCTCAGTAACGGTTTCTTGTAGACAAATCTCTAAACAGTCTTATTAAATAAGAAATGCAGAGCCAAATACAGGGGCAAAAGCTGTAGAGATCAAGTGATAGTGATAACCACCAACTAACCGCAGCTCACCACACCACCGCCGTAGCTTCCCAAGAAAACCAAATCTGTCTAACTGGTGCCTTTATTGCCTTGCTGTTCTGCCTTCTCATTGGCTCTTAACCCAGCCAACCTTACTTCCCTATTTCTGCCTGTCTATATATACCTCCAGGTCTCTAGGGTTGGTACTGGGATTAAAGGTGTGTGTTACCAAGCAGAGCTGTGTCCTTGAACACACAGAGACTCTGCCTGCCATGCAATTGGAGTAAGGTTGTGAGCTAGCACCACCTGACTTCTGTTTATGGCTGGCTATGACCTCTGATCTCCAGACAAACTTTATTAACATACAAATAAAATATCACCACAGTTTCTCCATCAATAAACTCTGTGCTTCCCTCATGATCACAGTGTTAAAACCTTATTTTTTTTGTTTTTTTTTGTTTTTCGAGACAGGGTTTCTCTGTGTAGCTTTGCGCCTTTCCTGGAACTCACTTGGTAGCCCAGACTGGCCTCGAACTCACAGAGATCCGCCTGGCTCTGCCTCCCGAGTGCTGGGATTAAAGGCGTGCGCCACCACCGCCCGGCGTGTTAAAACCTTATTGCTTTTTAGATACTATGTAAGGTACAGAGTACAGAAAAGTAGGGTGCAGTTGGAAGTTTTTCTGTGTCCCACCTGGCCCACAGCCACTCAGACCCAAATAAACACACAGAGGCTTATATTATTTTTAAACTATATGACATAATGGCTCAGGCTTCTCACTAGCTAGCTCTTATATCTTAAATTAATCCATTTCTATAAATCTATACTTTGCATGTGGCTTGTGGCTTACTGGCACTTTACATCTTGCTTCTTCTGGCGGTGGCTGTCAGGGTTTTCTCTGCTCTGCCTTTCTCCTTCCTCTTCTCTAGTTAGAATGTCCCGCCTAACCTTATTCTGCCTCACCCTTGGCCAAACAGCCTTATTTCTCAACCAATCATAGCAACACATATTCACAGAATACAGAACAACATCACACAGCACTTCCCCTTTTCTGTCTAACCAAAAAGGAAGGTTTTAACTTTAACATAGTAAAATTACATATAATAGAACAGTTATCAAGCAAGAATTACAGTTACAATATCTAGTCTATTTATATTGGGCAAAATTGAAGAAAATATTCTAGCTATCCTATTTTTATGAGTCTAAAGTTTCATATCTAATTTATCTTTTATCATAATCAAGGAAAACCATAATTATAACTATCTAGTCTTCAACTGTATCAAAGACCCCAGAAAGATATAATATTACCTAAGTAAACAGGAAGAACATTGTAAGCAATTTCCAAAAATCTAGAATGACAGAGACAGCTGGCTACCTGGACAGTTACCCAAAGTTCTTCTGCAACATTGGGGCATCCACTCTTCAGCCTACAGACCTAGAGTCTCTCAGGCACTTCTCTCTGTGTCCTGTAGAATGTCTGGCAGTTTCTTCTGTGAAGCAGGAACCTGAAGGACCATCTCTACTTGCAAAGTTCAGTGGTCACCTTCCTATGGGTACTGCATGTCCAGTTTATTCTAGGTCTTTCCTGTTTAAGAACATGGTGGTGGCATGGGGCCTGTGATGGACAGAGAGTTGAGGCAGAGGTAGGGAAAGGCCTGGGCAAAATAAAGTGCCCAAGAACATGACTTCAATGACTTGTTCTTCCTATTGGGTTCTACCTCTTGAAGTTGCCAAAAGCTTCCAAACAGCACTGACATCTGGGCACCAAGTCTACAATGCAAGGGGGCTAAAGACAAGTACAACAGAAAATACAATGTTATTTTAAATAAATATCTCAGATCAGCACAAAGAAAGCCAATTCTGATGTGAAAGGAAATTGCTGTTATAAAAAAAATTCACATACTCAGCTGTAACATCTCTAGAAAAGGATTTTTCAAAAGATGTTAAGAGCTCGGAAGCTTATTTCATGAAAGTTTGGATTTTAGAATTTTCTTCAAATGAAATAAAAATTAAAAATTACATATATTACTCTTTTGATTGGAATTTAGAATATTTTCAAAGCAGTGGAAAAGGAGTACATACCTTTCCAGACTAGTTTATTTAAGTTGTTTGTTTGTTTGTTTGTTTTGCAGGGATAACAATTCCTGGTCAGTGCTCAATGGTATCCTTGAAGAAAACCAACATTCCTCACAAAGTTATGGTGAGTCTCATGAACAGGCTTCATTTGTTATCATCAATCCACAGGCATCTTAGCAGATGTCTGTATAAACACTTCCTGATTGGAGAAGGCACTGGTTGCTTCCTTAAACACAGGAAGATAGCATTGATACTGACACATTCTGTTCCCTTTTTACTCAATTAATCTCTCATTTTTCACCAAAAATAATAAAAGCAGAATGTTTAGACACTGAAACTACATGCAAATTATTAATCCAAGGCTGTGACAAGATGTAAGATACACTAAAGGGAGGCTTTACATGAAAAGTCAATACTGTAGGACAGAGTCATATATAAATGTTCATACACACATGCATGCATATGTGTGTGTGTCTGTGTGTGTGTGCCCCCATCTTCACCAGGAAGCAGGTCATACTGAGAGCTGCATACACAATATCTGTTTAAATGCTGAGAATCTAGACCATTATTTCCCAAAATTCATTTTATGAAATACCTAAAATCCTATAGTGAGAAAATGATAAAATTGGAAAACAAGAATAAAAATTATGCTGTGAACCACATTCTATATTTGAAAAAAAAACAACAAAAGGAATCTTGCAGTGAGGAGACCTACTGTAGATGATCCTTTGTTTTACCAATTCAGTCCATCAAGTATTACTTTGTAACACATCATATAAATGAAATTCCTGTTCCAAATAAGTGACTTTAATGAGATATAATACTTACATTCTATTTAGTAATCTAGAAAATCAGTTAAACTCCATGTCTACAGTGGCTTTGCAGTAGGAAATATGTACTTTTCTCAGTACTGAACTCTTCAGGATGGAGTTCAGATCTCCAAAGTTGAGTGAAAAGTGATGGGTATCTCAGCAAACACACACACACACACACACACACACACACACACACACACACACACACACACACACGATCGACAGAGAGAGAGAGAGAGAGAGAGACAGAGAGAGAGACAGAGAGACAGAGACAGAGAAAGTTTATCTTTGACATTTCTGCAAGATGAAGCTCAACAGCCTCTTGAACAGTGCCCACATGCATCAGGTGAAAACAATAAATCTTTCTCATCCAATTAGTTACCTGGGCACCCTTTACCCTATCAAGAGAAGTGAACATGCAGTTTTAACCCTTACTTTACCATAGGGTCAATGAACTGATTGCACTCAATTTATTGGCATTTCAACGGAGGATTTTGATTCTCATTTATCATAAAATTAGAGAGAGATTTTAAAAATATTATATTTCAGAGAAAGCTTGCCCCAAGATCACTTTTCCTTCTAGGTCTTTAACTAAGAAAAATAAATGTTAGCATTAGAGGAGCAAACCTAGCTTGGACCAATGAATCTAGTCAGATGCCCTTCTCAGGTCCTTCATGTCAACCCTGATGAGCCTTTGAAGTCAGCACAGAGGTAGAAATGATGCTGGGTAGGGAGCACCAGCAACAACAGCTCCAGATGTTCTGACAGGTGGTCTTCAGGAAGGCCTCAGTATCGGGGCAATTAATATGGATGTGACCTTCATCCTGAAACCAGCTGAAGAGCCTTTTTGATATTTTCTGCATTTCAGGTCTGAGACTCTTTCACAGCATGCAGGATCTAATAGAACAAGCCTATTAAGCTTCCTGATTTCAAAGGTGAAGAATTTATTGAGAAGACAAAAGACTTATCAGGGATTTCTGAACCATACACACTTTTCCCTCTGTAAATGAAAAGATTGTATGTAGAAGTCTCTCCTTCCCCCAAGCTGCTTCATAGTATGCACACATACCCACAATTACAAAATGAATGCATGAATACTTGTGTTCTCTTCCTCTACTTTGTTGAGTATACAGATATATTTTATGCACTAGTGATCTAGAATTCTATACAGAGGTCTATGGTGAGTTTCATGTCATTCCTCACCTAAGGGAGCTCATTCATTTGTTCACTTTTCTTGGTATTTCCTCATAGTTCAAGTTTAAATTTCCCTATTACCATCATAATCACCTCCCTTTAATTTACTTTAACTGTTTCTTTCTTCAAACACTTGGATTGCTTATGACATTGCATCAAAAATATTTTTGTCTGGAAGTTTAAAGTGGTTGTGTGTGTGTGTGTTGTTTGTTTGTTTGTTTGTTGTCTCACTTTAAATAAGGCGAGTACTTGTTATTGCATTTGCGGAGCTAAATACAATATCTGAGATGTACTATATTCTCAATACTCTCAGAAGAACTCATCTTCATCCAAACCTTGCTTGTGGTTAAATTCTAACACTATCTAATCTTTGAGACACTGGTCAAATAAGATATAAAGAATAGACATATAATTCTAATGTTGTGTTTGTGAAAGAGATTTTAGGCATTCTACATTTGAGTAACATATTCAAAGAGTAAACAATAAACAGCATGTTTGCTTAAAGAAGAAAATTTAATGTTTATTATTGTGAAGTATATTGTGTTATGCTTTGCTTTATTTTAGAGAACACATATGTTATTTAACTCTAAAATTTCTATTTCAGTGTGTATTAATTACTCCTTTGCTCAAACCTTAAGAAGAGAAAGGTAACATGAATACACAATTTATTATTTTCATATCTCTGGTCACAGAATCTCAATCAAGCTTGCTTACTATATCCAAACAAATATGACATTTACAAATGGCTTACCCTTGGCTTGCAATCTTTTTTTTTAGAATTAGGTGTTTTTCTCTTCTTGAGAGACATCCTCTGTATTTTCTCAGTGGTAATAATTGCTCTCACTGAGGTCTCTTTTCTGGAACAATAAGGTGGCAGCATCCTGTCAACTGTCATCAGAAATATGAATTCCTAACAAAATATTTTATTTTCCACTATGGTTCCACTGTAGACCCCCCAGAAGAACTGTTTGGGATGTCATGAAGATAAAAACTGTTCAAATGCTAGCCAAGGCTATTTGTTCACCACACACACTATTTGAAGCTTCTCTGACTAATTTATTTTCATAAAACACCATCTGGAGATTTCTACCATCCTGAAGTGTCTCCTTACAGAGGCAACTTAGCTACAAACTTCCTGATGCTTGCCTGGTCTTGCAAAGCTTTAATCAATACATGCTACAAGCCATCTGCAACTCTACTGGAGATGAATTGCTTAGGCTTCTTCCAGAATTCAAAGTTGCTTCAGCTGCCCTTCAAATTGTTGTCAATTGTTTCTCAAAGTGTAAAAGTTTTCACATTTAAGCCCATCATTCATCAATAGTCTTCAAAGAATCACTCATCTGCTTCAGTTTTTCACAGTGAAAACAAAGGTGGGTTTCCACAACCACAGTGACAGATGTTGCCAGAGATTGCATGCCACATACCACTGAACTAACTGTGTGCATTTGCTCTCTTCCAGGTAGCAGAGGAGGGGTACTCAAAGAAAAAGCTATTCCCAGAGAGGAAGTTACCTGCTTCTTCCAGGTAAATATTGACAATGACTGTCCTATGGTAATTTTAAGCTTGTGCCCCACTGCTCAGAACCAGAGATGATTTTGCCCTCTTCTAGTACTTGACTTACAGACTTTGCCTTCCAATAACAGTAAGCACTGGCTACATTTTTTTCAGAATCTCTTTTTTCCTTTTTATGAAGAAAAATATCATAAAATCAAAGGACATGCTGTAACAAGGACACTTACTGCAATAACTGAAAATGAGGCCACTTTCCCAAGGAATGACAATGGAATTGAAAACAGCCATGTGAGAATTTAAAACAAGCATTTGCCATTGAAACAAGAATGCATAAATTCAAAGGCATGAGGAGAATATTCTTCATCTCTTATTGGTTCTCTGATATTTAGAAAGGCTGGCTAACTTTGAAGAATTTGTTTGCTTCATCTACAATGTAGATAATTATTGGCCTATTTACTGTTGCTAAAACATTAAAAGACTTAAATAATGTGGAATACAAGAAGAAACTTCCTAAGACATACAACACAGCACAAAGGTAATGCAACATCTTCAATATTTTGGGCAAAGAAAGAAGAAAACTAAAAATCTGACAACAGTTTGAATTTTATAAACAAGTAATTGGGAATGTGTTTATTTTTCCTTCTTTGAATATTAAAAGGTAGTATGAAAGATCAAGTCTGGAATATTTGAGATGAGGTACTATTTAAGAGGCTATGCTTATAGCAAAGTTGCACTTCTCTACTTAATGGACTATAAAACCAAATTTTCCCCACAAATGGAGAAAAAAATAATTACTCCTAACAGAGTCTATATAATCATGGGCACATGCTGGACAGCTTAATGAGAACAAGAGCTAAACTAGACACTATGATCTAAGTCCTTAGAGGAGAATTCTCAGGTGATCTGCCCCATTGGCTTCAAGGCAACAGGAGACAAGATGGTTCAGCTACAAGTCTGTGTCCTCTCATCCAGCTAAGATAAACACCCACAGTACCCTGTGTCTAGGTTTAGTGGATGGGTCCAAAGCAGAAACTTTTAGCTGTTTATTGGGAATGTGGAGGTTTTGTACATTCAGAAGGCACCTGAGTTGGTGAGGGACCTTTGCACCAAGGCCGAGGGCATGAGTTGGTGATTCTGACAATTACTCTTCCAGCCTTATGAAGATAAGATGATGAAATATATTTGATGAAAATATAAATGATGAAATAGCTGAGATCTTGCTGAATTCTCTCCAATGAGCTAGAGTTGTGTCCTTATAGAACAAAAGAGGGTAAGGGCTTTTCCACTTATCCATAAAATAGGGAGCTGATTTTCCAACTTAGTTACATTTTCCAGTAGTCCTTCAAGTTGCAGAACCACTCATGGTCACGTTAATGATAATTTGCTGCTTTGCTGGAACTATTGTAACTGGAGTCATAATGCTTCCATTGTCAGTTACAGAACCCAAACTGAACATGCTCACTCCTGCCCTCCTATGTAACTCCTCACTATTCTTTGTTTTCTCGGGATTTTCACTGCCACTTAGGACTATTTAAGTGTCACCATTGATGTTCTCTGTAAAGTTTACTACTGTGAAGACTTGCAGATGGTTGACTTGAGATACTAGAAAACTAATGTACCTGAATCTAATAATTATCTGTATGACAACAATACCATGTCTGCATGCTAGCTGGACAGGAAAGAAGGAATAACTCAGACATACTATTCCTAGCCCCAAAGTTTCTGTAATATTGGCTCATGGTGAAAACATCCAAGACACATTTTCTTGGGAAATCAGCACTATTATCATCCCAGTGTTAACTCTGGATGTAGGGGAAGATATGGTAAATGGAATGAATACACACTGATCTATCTATTTATTAATTACACAGGAACATAGATGAGAATGACTACTAAGAAATATTCTTTACTAACAATATTCAAACAAACAGATTGATACACAGAGATATATTTAAATTAATATGTGACATAAAAGCCTATAGTAACCTTGGATATAGAACATACACACTCACATTGTGGACTGTTTTGACTCAATTTAACTTTTTAGTTAAATAAATCAATGTGTATTTTCCATTTTGAAAGTGGCAAAGTATGGGTGTAGACACTTTCAACTTGACCTCAACGCCCAATGATGTTTAACTATTATTCATCTTAATACACATCTGTACAAATAGCATATTCCAATTTGGAACCAGTCTTTTATTGTGGCCACATTTAATCCATTCACCAAGCATTTACTAGGGGAAGCTGAGCGTAAGCTATCTATTAGCAAATTGGATCCACACAGAATGACCCAAATTCAAATATAAAAGACCTAGTTTCATCAGTAATACCAATATCTATCCTAATGACAGAGACCGTCACACACACAATAAAATCATATTTGATAAGTCACAGACCTCACACAGAACACAAATGTAAAAGTATTATATAATAAATGAATGAATGACGTGGTAAGATTTATGCTGGACACATATAAAGCCACACTGTGTATCTAGCAAATTTTAAAGTTACCCCTCACATATGGATACCCTACTAAGGCTTTTCTAGAAGCTTAGTGAATGGTTAAGAAATGAAAATTACACACACACACACACACACACACACACACACACACACACACACACAACAAACAAACATTAGTGGGGATCACATCTGATATGGTCTCACTGTCTTTATCCATGGTGACACCTTTAGTCTAACTGGTACAGAGATATGCAAGTCCACTGCTCTCGTGGTCTTTTCTCCCCTGCCTCTTCCATGTAGTCCCTTGAGCCTTAGATTGAGAGATTGTATGGTAGATGTTTCGACTGGAGTTGCCAGTTGCCCTCTGCACTTTGACCAGCTGTGAATTTCTGTAATAATCTTCATCTGCAAAAGGCAACTTCTTCGATGAATAGTGAGAGCTAAACTTTCCTGTGGGTATAAAGACAAATATTGAGAATGCAGTGGGAATTGCACTGATTTATAAATCTAGGGTCCATGACCATGTCAGCCACCTGTAATTGGCTAGGTTTATAATGTCAAGAATAAATTTCCTGCTTTAAAAAAATACTTTAGTCCAATAAGACAGTTGTTAGTTACTCCCAAGGTGTAAGTGCCACTATTACACCATTAGAGGCATCTTGCCAGGCTGGTCAATGTTGTGGGTCTAGTCAGAGACTGAGAATATTGGTTATGAGACAGTGTTCTTGATATGTGACAGGAAGTGTCACCTATGACATCTCAACAGTATAATCAGCTGAACAAGACCAGCACAATGACAACATCAGCTGACACCTTAATGTGGATGGGAGAAGTCTCAAATCTCACAAAGTCCTATGCCCAGATGAAGAGTGGTAGGCAACTAATGCCAACTAAGGGAGGGAGAATCAGTTTTCTCTAGGGATAAATGTCCTGGTAGGCATAGATTATAGATTATCCAACCCCAGTGGTCCTAATTGCAATACTAAATGGATTCAGTGGAGTGAGTGAGTGTGTGTGTGTGTGTGTGTGTGTGTGTGTGTGTGTGTGTGTGCAACAAGAATGATTAAAGAGGTCATGAGTTGGAGAAGTGTGTATGGAAGGTCACAGGAGTAGTTAAAGGGAAGTAAGAGGCTGAAAAGGATGTAAATACAGTAATATATAATACATTATATATCAAATTTGCAAAAAATAAATAATTCATTGCTTTTTATCTTTGATCATTTAGGTGTACATGGACTTTTTAACTAATGTGTGATTTAATAAATATTATTTACTTCAGATATACTGAATCACAAAAAATTTCCCACAGTGTAGTAATGACGGCATCCCTTTGCTGGTTTGAGAGTCATCCTTTCTCTCTGGAAGATAAAATGATCTCTCTACCAGGTGCTGGTTGTGGTCCCTGCACTCTGTTCCCTGTGCCTGGAT
This sequence comes from Peromyscus californicus insignis, assembly GCF_007827085.1. Taxonomy (NCBI): domain Eukaryota; kingdom Metazoa; phylum Chordata; class Mammalia; order Rodentia; family Cricetidae; genus Peromyscus; species Peromyscus californicus. The sequence continues at coordinate 133,268,156 of NW_026294617.1, read as the reverse complement.
GTCAGTGAAGGTGACTGTTCCTGCCTTCTGGCACCTCCAGCCACAGCAGTCAATGGAACATAAGATGATTATTTCAACTTTAAATTTTCAGCCTAAAATGTGCCCTTTTCTCCTGGATTTCTAAGATCCTTCTCCATGTGTATTAGGCTTTTGACCTTAAGGCAAACAGGCAGCTGAAGTGTAAGGAAACAAAGGTTGCTGCCCAGTAGCCAGGGGAGAGAAGTCCAGTTCATTCTAACACTCTTCCCAAGTAGCTCCCAGGGTCCAAACTAAATGGATATAATTTTGTAGCTGCTAATTTTCCAAGTGATTCAAAAGAAGTATTGAGGAATAAAATGTAGGTGGCCAAAGAAAGAGCCTTTTAATGCATTTTGCAATTTATGCAAATCTCTACCACTGCAGTTTGCCATTTAGGAAATTACCTTAAACCATTTTCCATTCACCCACTGTTAACCTAGCTTGACAAATGTCCACCAACTCCCCTATGGCTAGGGCACTACAAACCACATTTATCCCACCAGCTGGATTTTATTTTACTAAAAGACTCCTGCCACCCCGATGGCTGTCAGTTGCCACTTTTGTAGTGGTGAAAAAACCATTGAAACAAGTGCCCAGAAACAAACCTCTCAGGACTCCTTCTAGCAACTTTCAGGTACTACTGAGAACAAAGCCCATAGATATACATTGTTTTCCTTTCATCACATTCTTTGTTCTCAATGCAAACACAGCTAAAACTGTGTACGGTTTAGGACCAAATGGATAGGAATCTGTGATGAGGCACAAACCTTCCCAATGATGGAAAGACTGCTACCTGACAGTGTCTTTCTCTCCTCCATGAGTCTACCTGCCAGAGCAAGGATCTGATTTTCTATCATAACTCACCGGCAAACAGAGAATCAGAAAGAAAGCAAAGCAAAACAAAACAAAGCCAAACAAAAACAGAAAGCCCTCTGCAAGAGAGGGGGTCATCTGAGACTACTCTTTCACGTGGTGCCTTGTTCCCAGGGAAACCATTTTTCTCTTGTTTCTGCAGGAACAGAACAGTTTCTGTCATATGTGTAAGTGTATACCTTTGTGATTTTTTTTTCTGTATGTTCACCCTTTATTCAGGGCAAGGTTCAAATTTGAACTCAAGCATTTGGCAATAGCTTTTGATGTTACCAAAATTTTGATGGTTTGTTATGTCACAGTGAGTCTACCAAGGAAAAGAAGGAGCATATAATCACATCATCATCGTCTGAGAGTATGCAGAAACAGTACACAAAAGGAGGCAGCCTTTTGGGGACTCAGAAAAAGAAGCAGCATGATTTTCATAACATACACACACTGGTAATATTTTCAGAAAAAATGTGGACACTTTCATAGTGTAAATGCCCCCTACACACTGTACAATGTGAAGATAACTGAAAATCAGATTGTTCTGAATGTAAATCCTCATCTTCCTCTTTTATCTTGAGAAGAAATACCTTATGTCTTCTATTGACTTTGAAGAGAAATACTGGCTATTTCATGAAGTTTACCTTCTTAGAGCAAGAGAATCAATTTCAAACTGACCCCACCCCCACCATTTGTGTGTAACCATCAATTTCACACACACACACACACACACACACACACACACACACACACACACACACACACACACTGAGAGAGAGAGAGAGAGAGAGAGAGAGAGAGAGAGAGAGAGAGAGAGAGAGAGACTCCAGTACCAATGTGTCTTAAAGAAATACTTCTTTTGATTTTTGCAATTTTTTTGTTTCTTTCTTTCTGATATGCAACCCTATGAATATGACGATAATCAGCTGAGCCATCCAGGCAGCTTGGAACTGTGTTCCTCAATGCAGAGGTCAACATGAATCAATGCTGGATTTACCTTATAAAATCAGAGGCACTAGTAATCTTAAAGTCATAAGATAATTGAGCAGCTGAAGGATGACCCTCTGCCTTCTCTGTCTGCCTTGACTAGCTACATGCAGGAAATAATTACCTCATTGTATTTTTGTGAATGCCACCCAACAACTCAGAAAACATGGCTCACTTTGCTCATCCTCAAGACTGCCTCTGCTGTTTGATGATCTGGGAACATGATCAAAGGGTGGTTTCTTCTCTATTCTTTATTTTACTGCATCTCTGGTATGCCAATCATTCAACCAACCCACTGTATAATTAAAGTGCTGTTTTCTCTGGGATGACAGCACAGTCCAACAGCAGTAAAGCTCCTATTATAGATTTTTTTCATGCTTGTTCTGCCTCTGTTGTTACTTTTTAATCATCACTCCCACCAGGCATTGTCTGCCTATTGAGACAGTAGCTAAATGAGTTGAGAATTCTATCAGGTTTACATCAGCAGTGGGTGCCACACATATTACCAACTCATTAGAAAAAGAAACTCAAAAGAAATAAAAAGTTTTCTCTTTCACTTTGAACAGATCATGGACACCACTCTATAACAAGAAAAGTTTACATTCAAACACTATAGATGCACACAGCACCAAGCTGGACAGATCTGCTGTCTGTTTACACCATACAAAGCAGTCTTCATTAAAATGTCACCTGTTATTTCATTCCCAATATCCATTAAAGCCTATAGAATTAAAATGTTTTAATATTAACTAAGGACAAAATGTAGTTGGAAGTTTTTCTGTGTCCTGCCTGGCCCATGGTCAGGACAAATCTCTCACCCACAGTCCCGCAGCCTTATATAAAATGATGGGTGATGCCAGTACATATGCTGTGCTGCTCTGATTAGTTGATAAATAAAGCTGTTTGGCCAATGGTGAGGCAGAATAAGGTTAGGTCGGATATTCTAAAGAGAAAGAGAGGAAGGAAGAAGACAGAGCGGGAGACACCAGTGAGCTGCCCAAGGAGCAACATGTAATGGGACGCAGGTAAAGTCACAGAACATGTGGCGATACTTAGATTTATAGTTATGGGCTAATTTAAGATATAAGAGCTAGCTAGCAAAAGGCTTGAACCATGGCCTTGCAGTTATAATTAATATAAGCCTCTGTGTGTTTACTTGGGGGACGCAAGTGGAAGAGATTTGTCCCGACTGCCAGCAGGAAATCTGACTACAACAAAGAGTTTTAAAAACACATGAAAAAAATTAAATTGCTGTGAGATTTATTATATATCATCTACATCATTGCACATGGCAAACAAAAGCTGATTTTAGCTCCTAGGTACCTCTGCATAGTGAGGGCTGTCTCTGAAACATTTTTATTGGAATACCCACTGATTTATTTCTTATTCAGACTTTATCTACCTCAACACAATCTGAGGGAATATCCTCATCCCATGGCCACCATGTACCTCTAATTTGCATAACAGCACAATTTATTTTTAGTTTTTATGCTCAGAATTACATAAATCTTTTGTTTAAAATTGTCACAAAGATGAGTTTTAAATAAAGATTGTACACGTTTAAGCATTCTCAAAACAGAAAGAATTTTTATGGATGCCTATGTCTATGTCATTGTATGTCACCTTTGCTGTATATTGTAAATAAACACTGATGTTCTCACTTCTGTCACTAAACCCACTGCTCTTAACAACTTCATCAGTAGCTTAAAGTATCAGGGGAAACAACTGCCAGTAATTGAGGGTTATTTATCTTAATATTGACTTGCTTTATTATGTTATGTGCATGTGTTTTGCCTGCCTGTACCCTATGTACCACATCTGCACCTGGTGCCTGCAGAAGCTCCACGAGAGCCCCTTGAGGTGGAGTTACTAGTTGTGAGTCACCATGTGGATTCTGGGAATCGGAATTGTGTCCTCTGTAAGAGCAACAAGTGCTCTTAGCTACTGAGCCATCTCTACAGTGCCCCCCCGAGAGCATTCTTATTTAGCATGTATTTTTTCCACCAGTTAGTTTAAGAGTGAAACTAAGCAAATGTGGTTTTTTTTGAAAATATAGGTATTTTGCAATGTTTTTAAATCTTGTCACATTCTAACAGAAGTTTTTTTTCTTTCTAGAATAGTTAGATAAGGATCTCAATATTGGCAAACATTTTTGGCATATTATATCATACTTCTGTTAGCAAGGTTATTAAAACTGTCAGAGCCAATGACCCAATAAAAAAGAAGGATAAATGTACCCTCCAAGCCCTCCTGAGTCCCAGATCCACTACTCTCTTGCCTCTTTCATTATTTTTTTGAAATGGCAATCAATTTTTAAAGGCATCTTTGTAAAGGATTCAGATTCATAGTTTTTTAAGTAGAGCAAAATTTGTGCTTATTCCCAGTAATAGTGACATTCAGAATCAGCCATTAATTCAAAAAGTTATCAATCACTGGAAATATTTTGAGATCTTCTTAAAGCAGTCCTTTCTGAGAGGTAGTCAGTGGAGTTATAAAGGTTTTAGTTTTAGAATTGATAGATCAAGTTTCAGATCTAGCTTCATGGTTTGGGACCTTTGTGGAAAATGATTGAATGATCCCATCTCTATTGTTGATTTGTGAGTTGAAGTTCATGATAATAACATTTTATTCCACATTAAGGCAACCATCACAGAAGTTAGAGGAACATCAACTATAGCAGACATTGACCAACCCAACACATGTATGATGCATATCTTGTGTATAATGCCCACCCACTCAAAACAGCAGATTCTCCCAGGAGTAGATAACTGATATAGAAATGTAGGCTATGGATATGATAGGATAAAAGGGTGGATTGTTGAACCCACTTTTAAAGAACAACTTGTTTAAAATGTTTTACATTGGTATAGATTTTAGTTTATTGATACAAATTTAAAGTTAATTTTGTTGTACTGTATGTATATTTCTAATCTTGCTTAAGGTATTATGTTTGTGCAGCTCATTTAAATTGTAATAGATAATTAAAAAATACAGATTAATAATTAGTCTTCTATGATAGTGAAACTTACAGTCATGTTAAGTTTTCTAGGTATACGTAGATATAATTAATTAGGTAGGTAATCTTCAAATACTTCAAAGACCTACAGAATATGCCATTTAAAATGTTTTAAAAACTTAGACGTTCCTGGACAATGAGACACATCTGCTCCTGACAGCACCTATTTACTTCAGAGAGAAGGACGGGCATTGAAGACACTCCATATATAGTTTATCTTCTTGGCAAAAATAACCATTTGGGCAAGAAACTGTTCTTGCCTGGACTGCTTGACAAAATATCATATAAACTGGACATGCAGAACCCATAGGAAGGTGACCACTGAATTTTGCAAGGTGAGATGATTCTTCAGGTTCCTGCTTCACAAAAGAAACTGTAAGACATTCTACAGGACATGGAGAAAAAAAACTGAGAGACTAAGCATATAGGCTGAAGATAGATGCCCCAACATTACAGAAGAACTTGGGATGACTGTCCAGGCAGGCAGCTGTCTCTGTCATTCTAGATTTTTGGAAGTTGCTTACAATGCTTTTCCTGTTTACTTAGTAGTGTTATATCCTTCTGGGGTCTTTGATATATTTGAAGACTAAATAGTTATAATTTTCCTTGGTTATGATAAAAGATAAGTTATATATAAAACCTTTGACTCACAAATATAAGATAGATAAAATATTTTCTTTAATTTTTCCAAATACAAATAGACTAGATATTGTAACTGTAATTCTTGCTTGATGTTCTATTATATATAATTTTACTATGTTAAACTTAAACCCTTCCTTTTTGATTAGACAGAAAAAGGGAAATGCTGTGGGATAATGCCCTTCTACACTGGTTTAATAAAATGCTGATTTTTATCCAGGCAGGAAGTATAGGTGAAGCAAGCAGACTAGGAGAATTCTGGGAAGAGGAAGAGGAGAGTCAGGAGTTGCCAGCCAGACACAGAGGAAGCAAGATGGCAAGGCAGAACTGAGAAAAGGTACCAAGCCATGGGGCTAAACATAGATAAGAATTATGGGTTAATTTAAGAGTAAGAGCCAGTCAGTAATAAGCCTGAGCAAATAGCCAAGCAGTTATAATTAATATTAATTCTCTGTCTGATTATTTTATAAAAGGCTGTGGGTCTGTGGGTGAGAGATTTGTCCTGACAGCAGGTCAGGCGAGACACAGAAAAACTTCTGACTGCAGATAACACTAGCACATAACTTTGGAAGAGAAAGAGAATGTCACATGGAAATTTTGAAACTAGTCCCAAAGGTGAAGATCCAGAATCATTTGTAATAAATTAATCTGTAAGACTATAATATATTACATATTTGGAGTCTAAGCATTATTAACATGGCCATGTTTGTTTATATTTGGGAAAGCTCCACCTTTCACTCTGTATTTCAATGACCATTTACAGAGGAAGAATTGCAACTTTGGCATGTCTACCCCCAGGGAAAGGAGCTGAGGTTCAGAACTCAACATTCATGGGTTTATTTGCAGGTTTCCACAAAGGTTTTGAGTCACTTGGGTAATAACAAAATATTTGGAAAAGGTTTAGAATGGAACACAGACTAAAGATTTCTTATAGTATTTCTTGTGATGAAAAGATTACATGTGGTAATCACATTTTTTGAGATGAAGTCAGTGGACAGTGCATTGAATTAAGTCCCAAACAGAGTGATGAACATTACCATAAATATTAAAATGCTACAACCAAGTGAAGCAAGAAATCTACAGAGCTGAAGAAACTTTTCTAGCTCAACTTCAGCAGAGAACTGGGTAGGTAGGTGGATACATACATACATACATAGATGGTACATAATGTATAATCCACAATAAATAAAGAACTGATAATCTGAAAATTAGACAAAATTATTAAACAACAAATGAGGCAATGAACTCCAAAGATAAAATACAAATTACCATAAGCTTGCACATCATGTTTATTTCTTCACTATTTATAATAGTGAAACATGCAACCAATCTAGATGTCAGTCACGTGATGACTGGACAAGGCCTATGTGCACCAGCCAGGCATAGTGGCTTACTCCTGTCATCCCAGCACACGGGAGCCCAAAACAAGTGGATGGCGAGTCAAGCCTGAGCTATGCAGCTCATTCTAAGCCAGCCTCCTCTAAGTACTAAGACCCTGTCTCAAATAAACAACTGCAATTCTGGTCCAGTTTTTAAACCTGGAGAATTATTATTTATAAATAAAATCCTACTTATTAGAGTGTTTGTATCATAATGTGTCTTAAGATTCCTGTTGGGTTGTGTAGTAAGGAGTTTATTTTCTAAGACAGTCAACAGAGCATGCTCAGCTGAAGCAAATGGAAGTAATAGGCTAAAATTGCAAGTTTAATGACCTTGACTATAATGGGATTGATATTAGTATGAAATATCTTAACCTTACCATTTTGGGGTCTAAATATCAATGAAAGTGTATATGAAAAGAACACTTTATTATAGTTATAAAAGCAGAGGGCAAGAGTAAAACATTCAATAAACACCTTTTGCTATTGGAAGAGAAAGCACCTGTCGGGACAGGAGACAGGAGGAAAGCACTGCACACCCTCACCGGCTCCATGCATCTGTGCACTTGATATCAGGCCCATCTTCCAAACTACATTTCATTTTCATATTAATCCTCCAACTTCTTTTAGAACTCTATCATCACAACTAGCAGTTGTGTCTCCTCCATCTCATATAACTGACTTCACTTGAAGAGTAAAGGAAAGGCCTGTTGAGTAGATTATCATAGTCCTGAGGACTAGTTGCAGCCATACCCACCCCCATCGCCCTCCCCTATTTATACAGTATCTTGGCTATGGCCATCAATCCGATTACCATCTGTGTTCAGCCTTTTTCAATTCCAAACTTTCTCTACTCCCGAAACATCCAAAATCCAAAATGTGTTTGTTCTTCCATGACGATACGATTGGAAGACTGCAAACATGTCTTCATGAGATGGATCATTTAAATATGATGTGCTGAAAATATTTTGTCCAAATTGTCTTCAAGACGTTTACACCGTATATAGAAAACATAATTAAGCATCATGCCCAGATTTAGTCCCATCTCTACCATATATATTCAATGCAAAATATTTCAAAATTGAGAAACTCTGATATCCAAAATCCTTCCTATTGCCAAGGAGCTGGATGTTGAGCCCTTGGCCTGAAACAGCAAAGCAATAGGCAGGCTCCCAATTTCCTGGCTCTCTATACAGTGAACATCAGTGGTCAGTTTTACCACTTATCTGCTCTTTTTTTCTATTTGCAGCTGATAATTTGAAACTGGGGTCTTGTTATATAGCTCATGACAGCAGGGAGCTCACAATTCCCCTGCCTCTCCAGGACTAGGACCACACAATAGGCACCATTTTCTTATTTTAAAATTTCTGCCTCACTCCACTCTCTTGCCTTGTGTGTTTAGTGTAATGTCTTTAGTTTAACATTTGAGAATTAGTGTCCTGCAGAATTTTGTTCTTTGTATAATGCTTTGAGGAAAATATATTTGAAACAAAATTCCAACTTGTATCACTAAATGCTTCCAGTCTCTACCACACCATCTTCTGAACGTTTTCATTCAGTTTTCCCACAGCCACACTAAAGACAAATACTTTCTAACTGGAACTCAATCTATTAGTGCTAAAATTTGATTGTTACCCAGATACATTGATTTTAATGAATGTGACAGTTACATGTTCAAGTGCGACTATCTACTCCTTTTATCCCCTTCTCAGTCCTAATATTCACTGTCTTCAAATCACACTTGAAATTATTCTTGCTTTTGTGGTCCATATGCACATTCATGGTCTGGCCTTCACTGCAGCTGGCTAGTACTTCTGGGCTAATTTACAAGGACTGCCTAATTTACTCTGGACATTCACTCTCTATACTGCTGCCAAGGGTCTCATTCAGCTTCTTGCCCAGTTGATTTTTTTCTGAAGCTTGACATAATCCCCAAGAATCTGGAAAGGAAAATTATGCAAGGCCAAGTGGGTACGCTTTCATTGTTACTTACTGTGCTTTCTTCTATCTTTGCCAGCCCCTCCAGCAGTGCAATGTCAGATTCATACCATCGAAGCCTACTCCACAACATGTTTATCCTGGCATCATAATGATGCACCTTGCCTAACTATTGTGGCAAAGAGATGGAGAAAAGAAAATCATGTGAAAGCATTAATTCTACAGTGTTAGATTAATCTTCTACTAACTTTGTCTGGGTCTTCCCATGTACATATTCTTTTTCTATGAACTTTCTTGCAATCTACCTCTTCACACTAGGATAGAAAATTCATTGTATTCATATCCTACTTTGAATCTAGACAGGAGGGATCCATATCTCTGAATTTTATAGAACGGGTATTCTGAGTCCTACCTTAGGTGAGGGTATAGGAATAAGAGCCTTTTAACACTATCAAATTACTCTTTGAGGCCTGTGTTTACATAAGACTCAAGATGAGAGGAAGGAAATTCATTATATCAAACACCTGTATGTGTCGAGACACGATCTTCCAAGCACCTCTCTCTCTGGCTGAATAAAACTGATGCTGTTTTTAGGGGAATCTTGGTATTTATCTTCCAATTCTGTCTACCAAAGCTGAATAAATGAGTTGCCTAGAATTCAGCAAAGATTCCCTTCCTTAATTATTATCACCTTTGGAAGGACATGCATATGCACAAAATAGATTAGTTCATGAGCAAGTTAATGTATCCTATTGTGTTTGTTGTAACATGAACAACTGAGCTCAGTGTGCTTGCCTACAGTTAAGCCATAATTGTCTGCCTGTGAATACCTCTGTCTCAGCACATACCCTATGTCTTGAAACACCATAAAAAGTTTAGGTATTTATTTGTGATATTTAAGAAAAATCAAATATGTGGCCAAGAATAAGTGTGCTTGGCAAGTTTCCCAATTTGCATAATTGAAAGTATATGAGAAATCACGCTTCATTTTCTAGGAAGATGCTGAGTTTTAGGAAGAAGATGTTTTGCCCAAATTAGTCTCCAAAGAAAGTATTTGGTGCCTGGACCCTAAGTGTGGATTCTACCAGAGAGTGGCATTGTTTACTGCTTATCACCAGTGCAACAGTGGTGAAGCTGGTCACATTTAGTATGCAGACTAGATTTCTTTCTTTGTATGGGAGGGGCAGTTGATAATTTATCATTATCACACATCTTTGACAAGTTAGACATTGATTAGTTCAACTTTAAGTTTTAGATGGTGCAGTCTGTACAAAGATGACTTTTGACAACAGCCCCTGTGTAGAAAACTACTCACAGCATTGCACTGAGTGAGATACAGAATCCATTAGTGAAAGAAGAATGGTTTTTAATGGACAACACAACCTAAGACAATGCCTATGAGAGTCTTCTGGTCTACAATTCTCAACCACTGAAGGAAGATTTTTAACTTCAGAGGCATCTCCACACCTGTTTGGCCACCTTGAGTATTGGAGAAAGTTTCTGCTCTTTGTCCTGAGATCTTTCCAACATCTCTAGAAAGTCAACGGATTGTCACACTTAAGTGGCAGCACATAGAGCGGAGCTTTAAGAGTTTATGCAGGATAACAGGATAGAAAGCTAAGCTCAGTCCTCAGATTATCTCTATCTCAGATTTCAGGGGTTAGTTAATTGGGAACTTTGTTAAAAGATCACCATACCTTGTCATCTTCTGGACTTTGAGTCTTTAGAACCTCTTCTGGGGCAAGCCAGTGGCCACAGATAGTTTACACAGGGCTGTTTAGAAAAGATGGCTGCTGTGGGATGTTCTGTATGGCAAATGTGTTGCTAATTAGTCAATAAATAAAACACTGATTGGCCATTGGCTAGGCAGGAAGTGTAGGTGGGACAAGGAGGAGAATAAAGCTGGGAAGTGGAAGGCTGAGTCAGAGAGACACTGCCAGCTGCCATGATGAGAAACAGCATGTGAAGATGCCGGTAAGCCACGAGCCACGTGGCAAGGTATAGATTAATAGAAATGGGTTAATTTAAGCTGTAAGAACAGTTAGCAAGAAGCCTGCCATGGCCATACAGTTTGTAAGCAATATAAGTCTCTGTGTTTACTTGGTCGGGTTTGAATGGCTGTGGGACTGGCAGGTGAGAGAGATTTGTCCTGACTGTGGGCCAGGCAGGAAAACTCTACCTACAAATGGCGTCCAATGTGGTGGCAAGAGTTTCCACCTAAAAACTGAGAAAAAAAGATTCTAAAACGGAGCTAAAAACAGCTTCCTAATTGTCTCTCTCAAATGAGCGGCAGCTGCCTGTTTGAGCTACTAGGTGGATTCCTAGAGTGCATGCTCGACCTGCAGTATGGCGGGAATGAGGCCTCTGCAAGTGGCACATTAAGCTACATGGTGGATTTAGCCTTTGCTAGTACAAAACAAAAAAGAGGTTTCTGGGCTACACGCTGCTTGGCTAAAAGCATAGACCCACAATAGCTCCTAGAGCTGGCGGTAAATGTAGCCATGTTGGGAAGCTGAGGTGGGCGGAACCAGCAGCCACAGCTGCTGCAGTTTAAAGCAATAGATTCACAATAAGACAGATTCAGATGTAATAGTTTACAATGTGTGTAAAAATGTACATAGGCTTTGATGAGAGAGAAAAAGGAATATATACAGTTATATAAAGAAATACATAGTTTTAAAAAATAAAGTCTTTAAAGAAACAGTAAAATTAATATAAAAAATAAGCCATGTAAAGATGAATATTACACAAAGAATCTGGATTGTGTTGTCTTTGGGATTCTTAACTGCAGAGAGATATTTGATTGTAAAGGAAGCTGAGTTAAACCAATATGTATACTTTAAAGATACCTTGACTTCAAAATTTGGATATAAGGATATGTTGCTTTGGAAAAGAGTCTCTTTTGTTCCCACAGAAAGCCAAAGGCTATGGATTTGTTCCAGATTAAGATACATCAGATTTGACCAGCCAAGACCCCCTGAAGGTCTCCTATGACACCATGGCCCAGATGATCCAACATCCAGAACGATTTGAAGGCAACTGGCTCAGACAATACAGCCTCATGGACTATTCCATAATCCTAAAATTTTCTTTGTATCCCCATAAGATACAGCGCCCCCCTCCAGCAGGAAGTAGTAAGAGAAGCTACGCCCAAATTCCCAAATTATATGTAATTTTACTTTGTTAAGGTTAAAACCTTCCTTTTTGAAAAAAAAAAGGGGGGGGAAGTGCTGTGGGATGTTCTGTATGGCAAATGTGTTGCTAATTAGTCAATAAATAAAACACTGATTGGCCATTGGCTAGGCAGGAAGTGTAGGTGGGACAAGGAGGAGAATAAAGCTGGGAAGTGGAAGGCTGAGTCAGAGAGACACTGCCAGCTGCCATGATGAGAAACAGCATGTAAGGATGCCAGTAAGCCACGAGCCACGTGGCAAGGTATAGATTAATAGAAATGGGTTAATTTAAGCTGTAAGAACAGTTAGCAAGAAGCCTGCCATGGCCATACAGTTTGTAAGCAATATAAGTCTCTGTGTTTAGTTGGTCGGGTTTGAATGGCTGTGGGACTGGCAGGTGAGAGAGATTTGTCCTGACTGTGGGCCAGGCAGGAAAACTCTACCTACAGATGGTCATCTTTTGATTTTTAATTTAATCATCTTACCATCAATGAAACCACCAGATTAGGATGAAAAGATACCTTTGATATGTTAGAGGCTTTTATAAAGAGGGGATCACACACTTATGAAACAGGAATAAATCAGCCCTGACACACCACTCCAGGAAGCTTTACACATGTGACTTCATACTGCCAAAATACAATAAATGATGTGATTGAAACAGGATCCAATTTGAATAAATCAATAGGTTGCCACAACTTTTCATCAGAATAATTACAAATTACTGTTAGATCACAGAATTGAATTTTAGAGACCAATGTTAAATCTGGTCATGGTGCTGAGACCACAGAGCACATGATGAGATGGATAAGTCCTAAGCCAAAATGGAAGACACTGTTGTAGGCAAAAGCAGTGAGCTATAACAGTCATGTTCTGTAGACATGCCCCAAATGTGATAACTCCCTCATAAGCTAATCCATTGCATACGCATTGATGCCCACTCAGGAATTATCACAACTACAGAAAAGTATATGCACTGATGGACCCATCAGACTGCCCTAGCCATCCTGTGCCTTGAGACCAAATTGTCTGCTCAAATCTGCTATAGTAGTGAAAAACATGGAAAAGCCAGGGGCACCAGTATGGGGTTTTGATATAAGTTGAAAGCTTTTGTTGGTTCTACAACTATTACCTTTTCATAGGAACTCATGAGCTTTAGATCAACAGCTGTAGAACCTGCATGGGACTGTACTAGACCCTCTGCATAAGTGAGACAGTTGTGTAGCTGGATCTATTTGAAGGATCCCTGGCAGTGTAATCAGGATCTATCCCTGGTGTATGAGGTGGCTTTCTGAATCCCATTACCTGTGGTCAGACACCTTGCTCACCCTTGATGCAGGGGGAAGGGGCAGGGTCCTGCCTCAACTGAATGTACCAGACTTTGCTGTCCCCACATGGGAGGACTTACTCTTTTGGAGGAGGAGATGGGGAGTAGGTCGAGTGGAAAGGTGGGAGGGTAGGGAGTGGGAGGAGGGATTAGAAGGGGATCTGAGGTTGGTATGTAAAACAAATAAAAATTTTTTAAATAAAAAAATCTGTATCAGTAAACCAAAATCCATACCTATGTAAAAAAAAATTACCTTTTTAGACTGTACTCATTTTGACACTGTATCCTGTGTATCTCATGTTCTATCTAACCTGTGAAGTCAGTAGTCTGTGTCTTTGTTCTGCATTCAAAATACTAGAGGCTGTAACTAAAAATTATATGAATGAGAATATATAGTTTCTATATAATTTGATAATAAAGGAAAGACAAATTTAGCTTCCAATTAAATAATTTTGAAAACTGCACAAAATAAAGTCGAAGAAATGTTGAAGTACACATTAATAAACTAGGACACAGAAAACTATAAAAAAAACTATAAATTCATACCATAAGACTAAAACATTGATCAACTACTAAACATCTAATTAAGATGAATGGAACATGAATAAGTCACACAATAACTTATATGAAGAAGTAGCCATTAAATTGGACATAATTAAAAGATTCAAAAATATATGAATGTTGTTGATTTTTTAATTCAGCTGTCCATTCTTCTTGGCTGTGTATATATGGCTTCATCTTAGCATCCCGTTCTTCTCCACATCCCTCTGTCAAATGCCAGTTTACTATTGCGAGGCGTGAGCTTAGTTACTCTTCAAGAATAACTGTTTCAGCTGCTGTTCCATTGCACATCAGAAGCCATCGGCCCACTGCCTATTCAGCTGCCTTCGAAGAAAAGGGCACTGTACCTTTTCCGAATTGCAAAGGCAACTTCAGGGATGGTGCCATATTGTCCTGGCCTCAGAAGATGCCTTTTGATAAAGCCATAACCACACTTGTATCATGACATGACACTAGTGGAATTCAGGTGTTTCTGGTACATGGACTGCTCTCACCCAATGTGAGGTTGAACTGTCGACCTTGTGTACATCCTACTTCACAAATGAGTCTGTCAGATATGCTAAGCCTATAGGCTGAAGATGATGCCCCAACACTGTGGAGAAACCTCAGGTGACTGTCCAGGCAGCTGACTGTTTCTGTCAACTCACAAATTTTTTGGAAGTTGCTTGCATGCACTTTCTGTTTTTATTTTTGTTAGCTAATATTATTTCCTTCTTGGGTCTCTGAGGGAGTTGAAGATTAGTTAGTTATAGTTGAAGGTTAGTTAGTTATAGTTGAAGATTAATTAGGATAGAAAGTGAATTAGATACATTTTGGACTTAACAAAATAGGATAGATAATGAAATTATTTTCTCTGAATTTGTCAAATACAAATGGACTAGACATTGTTTAGACATTTATTACTTGTATATATTGTATATAGTCATTGTACTTTTGTATATAGTTTTTCTTTTGTTAGTTATAACCTTTTTCTTTTTTTTCCTTTTTATTAAAATAGAAAAGGGGAAAAAAATATGAATGATATTTAATTTTTTTATAATGGGTTATGTTTAATGCATGAAAGTTAACACTAGGAAATGAACTATCACAGTGTGCTCATGGCTTTAGAGACCGAAACTAACCAAATAAGAAGCAGTAGTTCTATTCTTATAAGAAATTGCCCCAGCCATGTATCATGACTACACATCATATTGTGACATGAGTATAGTATGGCAAGTTTTGACAAATTCCAACCAATTATTACCAATCAAGTTAAACTTTTGAATGCTCATCAAAATTCCTTAGCAATGATATTTAATACACAGAGGAAAGAAGAATATTGAACATATAATGCCTTGACCTTTGGTAGGTTTGGCAGAAAGAAGATAATTCAGTGTAAGGAAATCTGTCAATACACTTTCTCATGTTAACAACAAATCTCTCTAGAATAGATACAAATCACTTCTGTATGTTTTCTATTGTCACTTCCAGGAGATATCTCCTGCAGAGGCTGCCAATCATTCCATAGCCCTGAGCCCAAGAGTTGACTGTTGCTGAATTTCTTACAATTTTAGAAAATTTTGACAAAAATCATTTTTTTCTTCTTTAAATATTTCCTTCACTTGGCTTTCATAGCTCTAAATTTTCCTTATCTCCTTACACCCTTGTATTATACTTTTCAAAGCCCCATTTTTGCTGATAGGGAACTGACCGTGAACTGATTCATAGACATTATTTGTGATAGCTTCAGCCTAACTTGGGGTGAGCCTCTCAATCATGGGACTGGAATAGTGCCTGACATAACACAGGACATGGCAGTTTCTTCACCTCTGTGGGATAACCGAAGTCATAAGGTTACTCGACAACACCGTCTTATATGGAAAGAACATCCAAGGTCAACATGTCCGCTGTGTGACAAAACTTCTCATAGGGAGGTACAGCACATGTTACTCACCCAGACAGGGACCCTACAGAAGACAAGGCATGAATATCACCAAAGTCCAATTAGTGAACCAATGAATTTTATTGGAGTTACTTATAAGAATACAAGTGAAGGGTGAAGGGTTACTTACAGGAGCAGAAATGATTCAAAGACAGTTTTTCCCGAAGGTGCCCATCCCACCACAAAGGCTGGGAATCCTGAACACACTGCAAAGCTTCCAGGCAGCTCAACAGTGTCCGTCTATTGGTTTAAAACTCTTCCATGCAGCTTGGTTGATATCTGCTTTTTCCAGAAAGTTGGTCTGGTCTCAGAACGTTCTTTGCATTTAGACTTGTCTGACAGTGACCCCCTCTCTTTCAGAGGGCTTGGGATGAAGTAGTCTAATGAATCTTACCAGTTTCAGGGACATCCTAAAGCTATCTTTTGTTGTTTAACTTTTGTCTTAAGGTGCTTCCCTACAGAATCAGATATTTTAATCTTAGAAGAAACTGCTATATAACAGTGTCTTAGACTCCCTTCCCCATCTCGAACTCTCTCCAAAATCTACCTTGGGCTATATTTTCTATCTCAGCTAACAGTAACTTCATTCTTCCAGGCTCTCTTTTTATCATCTTTCACATTATCTCATCAGCTAATTTCACACACAGTTCTAATAATTACTACTTATGGAACCACCCCATGTCACTTCTATACCATAGTAGGTGAACAATATTCTACACTGTCTCTAGTTTTGGCTGTATTCTGATAAACTATTGCCCTGGCATTCAGAAAGCATTGTAAGGTTTCAAAGAAACATACATCTGATCATTTTTTAAAAGCTCTTTCACCCCTGTGTCTTTCCATTTTACCCAAGTAGACTCCCGAGTTCCTACTGAGTGCTTTCACTACCTGGTACAACTTCAGAGCTGGACAGTCCAGGAAGTCTCCCCTCTGCCTTGCATACTTCTCCTGCCTCGCAAAAGCAAAGCTTCCAGAGAAGAAGTGTGGGTAGGTGGCTGTCTTCCTGGAGTGTCTTTAACAGATCACACCCCAGAGTCTGACTTCCTCATTCTTTTTTTTCAGTTTATTTTGTATTTAAGAAATTTTTTACTCATTTTACATACCAACCAAAGATTCTCCTCTCATCCCTCTCTCTGCCCCCCCCAAGCCCTCTCCCTGACTTCTCCATCTCCTCTAAAGGAGTAAAGCCTCCCATGGGGAGTCAGC
This sequence comes from Peromyscus californicus insignis, assembly GCF_007827085.1. Classification (NCBI taxonomy): domain Eukaryota; kingdom Metazoa; phylum Chordata; class Mammalia; order Rodentia; family Cricetidae; genus Peromyscus; species Peromyscus californicus. The sequence continues at coordinate 133,251,133 of NW_026294617.1, read as the reverse complement.
AAAGCCTGATACATTCAGCTGAGGCAGGACCAAACCCCTTCTTGGTGGGAGCAAGGCATCCCACCATAGGCAATGGGTTCCAAAAAACCACCTTATGCATCAGGGATAGATCCTGATCCCACTGCCAGGGGCCCCTCAGACAGACAACTGTCTCCCATATGCAGAGAGTGACTTCCTCATTCTTTATGGGGTTTTTGTTCAGGTGTATCCTTGTTTATGATGTATTACACCCTGTTTAAATAGCATCACTTTCTTCTCAGAAATCCCAATTCTTCCCATGCCCTAGCTCCTAGCTAGCACTTATATGTGTCTGCATCATGTCTCTCTTCCAGGCTACAGCTTCTCAGGGTATTTGTATACTCTTGTAGTTCTAGTTTCTAAAGCAGTGTCAACACTTAGCCTTGAGAAATGCTCTTTGCTAGGTGGGTTGAATTAATTAATAAAAATTAATTAATTAATTAATTAAAATAATATAAAAAATAAAAATAATGTATGAAGAACAGTTGTGGTGGCTATCATTGACTATGTGAAATATTGGGGAGGATCACTTAGGGGCATGAATCTGAAACTGCTCTAGGTAATACACAATCTCTATGATGACCAACAGTCTGAACCTGGCTGAGCTGAACAATATGATTGTGGATGAGGGGATGTTACAGATTGAGAACCAGAATTAACTTAGGAGATTGCTATCCCTTTGAGAACTATGTAACTTCCTGCATGTGACCTGAGTTCCTGTGACCAGCATGTAAAATTCTCTGAATGGAAAGCTTTTGCCAGTAGCCTGCCTCTGCCAACTGTGAAGATAAGAAAAGCATCTGGAATCTACACAAAGATTTCTGAGTTTTGCTACCCATATTCTTACCAGCACACTTAAGACATATTCAGATTTAGGACTGCATTCTTCAGTGGTGCTGTCTAAGTTCACATAATGTGGGTCTAAATCCCACACCCTCTGGTCCCTCTTAGACTGCATCACTCACACGTGGCTCAGAAAAAAAAAAAAAACTTTTATTCTCTCCTTTAGAAAAGAGTTATTTTTATATTTACAAGGAATTAAGCTGTCCACTAAATGTAGCACTGGTACAGCATTGTGGCAATAGCAGAACAAAAATTGTATGAATTACACTTTACAATAAAATTTCTAAGTAAGTCAAGACCTGGTGTGGTAAAAGAATCATAAGACACTAGAAGAAAATGAACAACTCCAGAAGAAAATAAATGACACATTTTTAGTCATAGACTACAGAAGTTATTCTTATTCTTATTTTTTGTTATTATTAAATTTATTTATTTTGCATCCTGACCACAGTTTCCTTTCTCTCCTCTTCTCCCCTTCCCTCCCACACACCTTCCCACTGCCCCCTCCATCCTCTCTTCCTCCATTTCCATTAAAAAAATACAGGCCTTCATGAATATCAACAAAACACGGCATGTAAAGTTGCAGTAAGACTAAGCACCTTCCTTTGTATTAAGCTTAGACAAAGCAACCAAATATGAGGAATAGGGACCCAAAAGCTAGTCAAAGCATTAGGGAAAGCCCCTGTTCCCACTGTTAGGAGTCCCACAAGAAGACCACTGTCACATGTATGTAGTGAGCCTAGGTTGGTCCCATGAAGTCTCCTGGCTGTTGGTCTAGACTGTGTGAGCTCCTATGAGTCCAGGTTAGTTGTTTCTGTGGGTTCCCTTATGATGTCCTGACCCCCTTGGCTTGTACATTCCTTCTTTTCACTTTTCAGTAGGATTCTCTGAGCTCGGCCCAATGCTTGGCTGTGGATCTCTATATCTGGGCCATCAAGTCTCTGAGTCCTGCCACTCTAAGTAGTGTCGGGGTGAGCTTACTCTCCTGGCATAGGTCTCAGGCTAGACCAGTCATTAGTTGGCCACTCCTACAATCTCTGTAACCCTTACTCCAGCACATTCCATAGTCAGGACAGACTGTAGGTTTAAGTTTATGTGGCAGGGTTGGTGTCCTAATCCCTCCACTGGAAGTCTTGCCTGGTCACAGGAGATGACCAGTTCAGGCTACTTATCCACTATTGCTAGGACTCTTAGCTGGAATTATTCTTGTAGATTCCTAGGAGTTTCCCTTGTATCAGGTTTTTCCCTGACCCTGAAATGCCCTCCTTTTCTAGTAGTCTCTTTCAGTACTCTTCTCCTCTATCCTCCAGAACCTATTCCCCCATGTTCCCTTCCCTACCTGCCTCCAGTTCACCCACAAAATCTCTTCCATATTCTCTTCTGAGAGATCCAAGAATCCCCTTTGAGCCCTCTCTGTTACCTATCTTCTCTGTGTCTGTGGATTGTAATATGGTTATCCTTTACTTTACAGCTAATATCCAATTATAAGTGAGTACATACCATGTTTGTCTTCCTGGGTCTGGGTTACGTCACTCAGGAGGAGTTTTTTTTAGTTCTATATATTTGCCTCCAAATTTTATGCCACTGATTTTAACAGCTGAGTAATACCCAATGTTTAAATATACTACATTTTCTTTATCTGTCCTTTGGTTGAAGAACATCTAGGTTGTTTCCAGACTCTGGCTATTATAAATACAGCTGCTATGAACATAGTTAAGAAAGTGTCCTTGTGGTATGATTCAGCATACCTTGGGGTATTTACCCAAGAGTGGTAGAGCTGGGTCTTGAAGTAGATCAATCCCCAATTTTTGAGAAACCAACATTTTGATTTCCAAAGTGGCTGTACAAGTTTGCACTCTCACTGGCAATGTAGAAGTGTTCCCCTTGCTCCACATTCTCTCCAGCATTAGCCTTTACTTATGTTTTTTATCTTAGCCATTCTGACAGGAAGGATTCTCAGAATCATTTTGATTTGTGTTTTCCTGGTGGCTAAGGATGTTGAATAATTCTTTAAGTGTATTTCAGCCATTTGAGATTCTTCTGTTGATAATTCTCTGTTTAGATCTGTATCCCATTTTTAAATTTGGATTATTTGGGGTTTTGATGTCTCATTTCTTGAGTTCTTTATGTATATTGGAGATTAGCCCTCTGTCAGATGTGATGTTGGTAAAGATCTTTCCCCATTCTGAAGGCTGCCATTTTGTCCTATTGATGGTGTTCTTTGCCTAACAGAAGCCTTTCAGTTTGCTGAGGTCTCATTTATTAATTGTTGATCTCAGTGTCTGTGCTACTGCTGTTCTGTTCAGGGAGTTGTCTCTTGTACCAATGTGTTCAAGGGTATTCCCACTTTCTCTTCTATCAGGTTCAGTGTATCTGGATTTATGTTGAGATCTTTGATCCACTTGGACTTGAGTTTTGTGCAGGGTGATAGATATGGATCTATTTACATTCTTCTACATGCAGACATCCAGTTATGCCAAAACAATTTGTTGAAGATGCTTTCTTTTTTTCCATTGTATAATTTTGGCTTCTTTGTAAAAAATCAGGTGTCCATAGGTGTGTGGATTTATGTTTCGGTCTTTGATTCCATTCCATTGATCCACCTGTCATTTTTTATGCCATTATCATACTGTTTTTATTACTATAGCTCTGCAGCAGAGCTTGAAATCATCCATGGTGATATCTCTAGAAGTTCTTTTATTTTATTTTACAGGATTATTTTAGCTATTCTGGGTTTTTGTTTTTCCATATTAAGTTGAGTATTGTTCTTTCAAGGTATGTAAAGAATTGTATTGGGATTTTAATGGAGATTGTGTTGAATCTGCAGCATGTAAGATTTCCAAGAGCCAGATGTTAAACCAGATCTCAGGATCAAAACTCTTATGTTGGGTTAGTAATACACTGCAGAGTCTCTGTGGCAATGACTAGAAAGTTTCTAAATTAATATAGTATAAAATTATTACCTTTCCTATGATGTGAATGATGAATTGATACAAAAATGAACCACCAGGGAAAGTTCTGAGTCAAGGTTATAAACTGACAGCTGATTGTGAATGTGATATTAAAGGCTTTTAATGTGAAAAGATTCTCAAGAAGGGAACTTACCAAGGCCAAATATCTAAGGTGCTTAGTGAGGACCTGACAGCTTAATACTGCTTGGGGCCAAGAACTGGAAAGTAGGTAGTAGGCAGTCTTCTAAATTTCAAGGAAATGTACATATTAGGTCAATAGCTATGGTGAGGTTGGACAATTATGCACCCATATGTCATTTTCCTAGGCAGATCCATTTCTGCAAACATCAGGCACTCAAGTGCCTCATAAAATAATGAACACTGAAGTTTAAAATATGTTCGAATGTTGTCTAAAATGAAATATACTTGGACATTAAAAAGACTTTGTTATGTTTATTACTTTTAATTATGTCTATGTGTGTGGGGTGGGTATGTATATGTACCATATATATGCAGGTGTCCATAGAAGCCAGAGTATTGGGTTTACTAGAGCTGGAGTTATTAGTGGTGATGATTCCCCATGGTGGGTGCTAGGAACTGAACTCATGTTGTCTGTAAGAGCAGTACTTGCTCTTAACAACTGAATTACCTCTCCAGTCATGTGCTGAGATATTTTAAAGGGATAATAATTGAGAAAGGGGTTGTATCAGTCTCTATAATTACGAAAAATATAAGGAAGACTATTATTGTTACAGTCTTTCTCATACTTCTTAGACATATGTAGGAAAACAGTAGTAAAATAGAATTTGTAGTGTGTATCATCTTGTAAAAAACACATACATCCATGTGTATTCATGTGCATGTACATGTGTGCATAGGATGTGTGTATATGTTTAAAACTTTGGAATAATTAAGGCATTCAAAGCTGCCTGTAATCAGAAGGTACTGAAACATGCTAATGGTTGGGGATACAAAGAAATTGTTCCACTAGAGTATTCTAGTTTTTATACTAAATGAATAAATGTTATATTTTTGATGGTAGGAATTTTTCCATTTAAAATCATAAACCAGTATAAACAGTGTGTATATCAGTTATTCTAATTACACTAAACCACGTTATTTTTAATACTAGACTTTCTTCATTCTGAAGTTTTATACACATCCAAGTCCCAGCATAGTCTAAAAATAACATCTGAAAAACATATTAGCTCTTGATATTGAATTAATTAATTATTTTGCACTCACACAACTGAAAAACCTCACAAATAAGTAAAAGCCTAAATCCTCCAATGCAACATGTATTAAATGCTAACCATTACTTACAAAATATAATTAAAATGAAACTGTTTGGAGCATTTTACAAAGAAGTACAAAGTTCGAGAAGATCAGAGAAACATGTAGGCTCATTTGTTGAGTAAAAATAAATGTTGATGTTGTATCTCGAAGGAACTGAAAACACTACCAGTGATAACAATGATAATCGTCCACTTTTCTTACAAAGTGAAAACATCTCCTTCCATATAAAGCCACAAGAGAATTCTCAGTCAGGTTTTTGCTTCAAGAGAACTTACTGAAAGTAAGAGTTGCTATGCTATAGCAAGATGAATGCCATTTTCAAAGTTGTCTACCATCTAAGACAGAGAAGTGTTCCTCTTAATGCCTCCATTTTGCTTTGTATCATGTAACAGCTGATGCACCATGAGTCTGGTACATTCAAGTAACTAAATTATGACCTATGTTTTCTAGGGGATGAGCTTCTCAAAGTAGAAGAGCCAAATTCAATGAGCTTCTTTAATTAGGCCTGTCTCCTTGAAAATGCCCCCCCCCAAAGCAAACTTTAATCAGATGACTGTAAAGTGATCTGAAAGTATGGGGAGAAGTTTTACATCTGTGCCACTCAGATATTTTAAAATTAAGCATAAAAGTGAGTGACATTTTGTTGCATTGAATTTTAGAAACATCTTTCATTTGAAAATATTTCCAGACATTTAACAAGTCCAAAATGTGACAAGATTTATCTCTTCCCAATTTAGATGTCTGATTTGACTAATGAGGCAGGGCTTTTCATTTGAAAATGTTTCCATTTTGGATTTATTTTTGCTTAAGCTTCTTTCAGATCACAGCAAGGCCCTGGAGCAGCAATCTTGACTTCACTTTTTTTCTCCATGTTTTACTGAGTATATTATTCTTTTTTGACTACTTTGGGAACTGTGGCCACTGAGAATTTTCATCAAGTAAGTTCAACTCATAGAATTTATTTAAAGTAACAGACTCCTGATTCCTGTTATTCATTCAGCATCAGGAACAGAACAGAGCATTTCCCTTTTCTTTACACACCTAAAAAAGAAATTTTCTGAGGTAACCCCTAATGGATGGCAAAAGCCCCCAAAATACAGACCTCAAAATCGAAGCCCCTTGTCATGTTGTTAATGTGAACAGCCTTCCACTCAGAAAGATATGTTTCACTTTTCATATGTGTATGGATGCATACGTGTGTGTGTGTGTGTGTGTGTGTGTGTGTGTGTGTGTGTGTGTGTGTGTGTGTGTGTGTGATATTGTTTAGCTATAATGAATGATAATGGGACACAATCTATAGTAAACATGCCACTCTGGTAATCTCCACCAACACAAATGCTCTTGCTCTGAAGATGTATCATTTCAACCAATGTAACTTTTGTATAATCCAACTTTAAATATGAGTAAATGATTGGAAATAAGAGGTAATTTAAAAAAACTAGTAGAACAGATATTAACAGAAGAATGCTCACAATATTACTAAGAATAACAGTGATGGAGGCCTTAATTCATCCAGAGACTTCTGGATGAAACCTAAGAAAGAAAGGTGCCAAACAAGAATATCTAGAGAAGTAAGAGCTACACTGAGGGTTGGTGTACTCAAAGACATCCACGAGGCAAACACTCACGGGTGTTTTAAGTGGCGTCCAATTCAAAAGTGACTTAAGCTTGGCTGACACTGTGGTCTGAGCCCTGGTCTTCCCCAAGACTTTCTCTCAGATTGTGCGCCATGACAAATGTTCAACAAAACAAAATGGGAAACAGCCTTGAAGATAAATCCTCCCACATTGCCAGGTCATTATACTGAAGAACAAAAGTCATTCACATTGGCATGGAAAAGAGTGTGCTACATAGAGAACATGCAGGAGATTCATTACTGAGTTACAAGGCATAAAATAGAATCAAGAAATTGAAATATTCATCACCAGGCATGGTATTAGAATATTAACAAGCTAGTACATATAAATGCAGATATATAAAGGGTAGGCATCTCCCTTCATAAGTGATGCTTATGCTGTTGGCTAAAGCATGTGTGATTATTCGTTCTTAATCAGAAGACATATTGGTAAGACTTCTTGCTTTCTACTGCCACAAATACTTTATGGTGGGAACTGACCCAGGAAGATTTCAGTTTGGGTCTTACTTTTTTTTAAATGATAGTCTGCAGTTTTCCAGACCTTTTTTTAATGCAATGTGATTAAGACCTTGTCATTCTCTGCTATGAGACACTATGGACAGGCCATTTTGTAATTGTCAATTGTTTCTCACTAAATCCAGTCAGGCAGTGTGGGCAACAAATGATTTGGAAATGTAGTATTCTATGAAAATCGGAGATCCATTCACACAAATCTATAGCATCACTGGATTAAGATCATTCTTTGCTGTATCTTAGGAAGATATTTGCAAATACTTCATCTTCACTTGTCTCATTTTTAAAGTAAAAACACTCAGTTTCTCTGTCAAGGGTAGTGTTTGGGATACTATGTAATATTCCCTCACAGATTTCCATGTAAATGTGCAATTGCTTTCATGAAGAAGTTGGTTGTATAAAAAGAACAAAGGTACACAGAGAAAAGGAATGTGCAATTGTGATGGTGAGTCGCCTGGCTGCTGGTTTTTGTTCAGCTATTATTAAAACACTGAGACCCTAATCAATTGTTTGAATCTCCACTCACTAATTTACTCAACTGTAAAATGTGAAAGTGCCATGAACCAGGTTATCAACATTTCTCCTCAGGAATCTGCAAGGCATCCTTAGTATGTCTTCTCATACCAGATGAGGTATGTTTCAGGTACTATGCATATTGATTAACCAAATATTATGCAAATGTGTCAATTTTTCTTAAAATCACACAGAAAGCTAGGCATTAAGTCAGCTCTAGTAGCCACTTGATAGAGCATCAGCAAACCACCAGCAGTCAGTGAGGACTAAACACCCACCACACAGACACCCATTGGTATAGTCCTCATATGTATGTGCCAAATGAATTTCTAGATTCTTAAACTCCTATAGTTATAAGATATTGTTGGCTTTGTAATCTTAATATTAGAAGAAAGAGATGTCACATAATTCAATTATGCATGTTGTATAATTGTTCACTGCTACTTTAATAAATCATCCATGATAGTTTGTAGGAAGGACAAACTGCCTGTATGTTCAGAAGACAAACATTTTCTGTCACTGGCTATGGCCACCTGCCGTTTTCATGCAAATCAAAGATGCATGTGTCTGAAAATCTTTCCTCAAAGCCTCAAATATGGCCTTGAAAGCATGCTTACAAATACAGCTTTCATAGGTAAGGTGGCCATGGTCAGGTAAGCATAGCTTGGAATACGTGCTAGAGCTGTTCTGATAAAGTCATTTTGATTGGCTAAAGGAAAGAGGACTTGAAATTCTTACTTGAGGTCATGGGTGTGACTTTCCACAGACTTGCACATGGGAAACAAATTACACACACACACACACACACACACACACACACACACACACACACACACACACACACATTTCTAAGGTACTCATCAGCCACCTATACAAGGAAAGGCAAGGTTGAGAAATAAGGGATTCAAAACTTTGTGTAAAGAAGAAAGGATAAGCAATAAATTCATTGTTATCAGAGAGCAATAAAGGTGAGTTAAATCAGTCCAGAAAAAGAATACTGGGGAGCCTTTGGTCACATCGTAAACCCATTCACTAATGTGAAAAAGAGTGGTGGTAGTTGGGAGGAGCTGACTGCAACAAGCAGACTCTCTCCCATTCTGGCTTGCAGGCTGATCTCTGCATCAGCTGTGCACAAGTCTCTGTAGCACAGTGGTGGCTCCCTAAAAGATAAAGAAATGGGTGAACTATAAACTGTGGGAAGAACAATCACACAGATGGAGACGCTGCCTAGTGATGTGCACAAGGGAGAGCTTCAGGATACCTGAAGGGGATCTAAGAAATGTGACAACCAAGGACTGTTATTCGTTTAATCTTCATCTTAGGAGGGAAAAACAAAAACCAAAAGTGTAAGCACAAACACTCCTTGCTCTGTCCACATATTGTCTTGTAGCTAATGAGTAGCTATGGAGGCTGTATCAGATTACCTAACTTTTCTGAGCCTCAGTATCCCATATGCCATGGGGCAAGTGGAATCCCTACCCGACAGCATGGTTGTCAGAACAAAATGTGGTCACCACTCCAGGCAGAAGGACCTGTGCTGGGGATGCAGTGGGAGAGAATAAACGCAACCTGTCATTTCATATAGAAGCTGGTACTGTCCCTTCCGTCCTCTATTCAGGTTTATTTGATAAAGGCTCCATGTTGCCTCTGCCATCCTAAACACAGTCCTTGACTTTTATGTTTGTAATTCTATAGCAGTCATTCTATAGCATACCCTCTAGGAAACATGCTGCATCACTAATTCATTTTATAAGCACAGCAACCATGGCTGTGTGGAACCTGCTGAATTAGACTTACTTCGTTCACAAACACTGAAATCAAATTAAAGAGCCCATACTATTAATAGCGATACTTATTCAGCTCCTTTCCTCTTTAAAGTGCTCTGTAAACATTAAGTAATTAGTCCTTACACTCTTCTGAGGTAAGTAAATAATTGTTAGCTCCAGTTTGAGGAAGCCAAGGTGGAGGTTAAATGGTTTGTTTGCTCAGGGCACTAGACTGAGGCAATATTTAATTCTCAAATTAGGGCATTTAAATGTGTATTAATTTATTTTGGGTGCTGTATTGAATTTTAATGATAATTTATCATATTACTTTATACTATTTCTATTACAAAATGGGTGGAAAACTAATTCATTGAAAATTTAATGCAAATAGGTAGAAAAAGCTAGACATGTGGATTTCCAAAGTTTACTATGGCAGCAATTCATAGACAAGCTTTTAATTGTGCATTCTTCTAGTGGTGCTGTTTTCTATACACACACACACACACACACACACACACACACACACACACACACACACATATATATATATATATATATATATATATATATAGAGAGAGAGAGAGAGAGAGAGAGAGAGAGGAAGAGTAGGAATACGTCACACAATAAGTATAGAATAATACTAGAAATATTATTATAATATACTATTAGAAACCACATATTACTCTGTCTCCCAGAAGTACAGAACAGTCATGGGCTGCCTTGGGGGTATGAAAGCTGTTAAGCAACCATCTTTTCAATGACTTACTCATTGTATTTCCTCTACTCTCCACCTCATCTATCCTACACATGGCTGTCCAGGCTATACAGGAAAGAATGTGAAGAACATACTGCTCTGCCTTCCCTTTTACAAATACCTCCATGTTTCTACCTCCACCATCAAGCCCTTCTCTGTGCTCTTCTAGAAATTATAGCCGGGAGTTCCACGAGGTAGATTTTAACCACAGCATTTATGTTACCACATGATCAGCAACAATGGTTTATAATTGTTCTATTGTAACAGAAAAAAAGCATATCCTAATTTAAATGTGCATCTCAGTGCAAGACATGCAGTGAATCTCCTTGTGATATTAACTGAACAAAGACACAAGAACAGCAATCAAGTGTCTGAGCCACCTTTTCTAAAGATGAATTTTACTGCTGACATATTACTAATGAATTTTTCATGTTTCCCTTTGGTATTCACCAAAGGAAAAAAATCTTTGTTATTTGTTTACACATAGGCTTTCTAATCTTCTTATCAAGTCTTTTCCATAATCCTCATATTGTCAAAATCTCTATGCTCTCCTTTATCTCACTTCAGGCAAACTCCACAAGAGTGGATATCTGTTGAGTAGAGAGTTTAGTAAGAAAGTTTTGTGAATGTAAAGGAATGCTTTGCATACACTTCAGATGTAGATACATGATATTAACACTTGACATGAACTCTTTATGGAGGTAACTAGACTATTACTTATCTGTTGCCTCATTTAAAAGAATAATGCAGAGTAATTTCAAAGACTCAGTCTAAGTGTGTCTGATAATTTTTCTGATGTTCTAGAAATGGCTATTTGAATTTAAAGTGGACAGAGAATATTCTAAGCCTCTTGAGATTCTGTAACACTAATTACCTCTCAAGCTTTCCCTAGACCCTAGGGTATACAAATTCATAAAGAACAGGGAGACTGTGGAGATTTCAAAAGCATTAGTTTATTTTTATGGAGAATATGAGGCAAATGAGAATTCTCTAGCAAATATTTAAAGAACTGTTGATGACAAGAACCCAAGATGGGTAGTAGAGAGGGGCCACGAGGCATCGTCTCAATCTGAGTTTTTTGGTGATGTAATTACCAGCACAAAAGAATGGAGAAAAAGCAGGGAAATAGAGGGGACGAGGTGTGGGCACAGCCTGTTCCGACTGAGTCCTAGTCCACTGGTGCCTCCTCCCACACACCACGAACAGCAATGCAAAGAAGAGCATTCCTAGAAGCCCTGAAGTTTCTCCACTGATCATTCCTTTCCAGCTTAGCGCATCAAGTTCCAGTCTGAATCCTGAGCAGGGCTGGGGAGGGAAGAAGGTTGCAACTAGCTTGGATCTATTTTCTAGGTGCCCAGCCAGGGTAAAGTAGATGAAACTAAAAGTGTTTCGGAAACCCTGAAGATGTGCCTGAGATTCCTGTAATGGCTTAGAGAGTCGGGTTTGACAGGCTTGGCTGAACGCAGTAATAGGAGAATATGAAACAATCTCACATGTGTATCCCAGCTGAATTCAGACCATTGAATAAACTTGATGGAATGGCATTGTGCAGTGACTCAGCAAATCATTAGCTATTTCCATCTGTCTAACACACTGTATTAAACAATAAACTATAGGCTGTTGGGATATCTCAGTAGGTAAAGGGGCTGTTGTACCCATTTTGTGAAGCCCCAGAGATCACCAAGGAGCCGTTTTCCGATGCAAGCACATCAGGGTCCTTTTATTGTTCAGCCTGGGCCACCACCAGGCAGATGGAGGGAAATGCAGTGGCAGTGGGCCCAGGTGTATAAAAATAGGGAAAAACCACAAGCCAGGAATTGGCAGCTTGGGATTGGAAAGAAAGGCTATGAGGGTAAGGTGATATTTTGAAACTATTGGTCTAGACTTTGGGCGCAAAACCACATTTGAAACCATTGGGTTAGACTTTTTGGTGGGTAACAACTTACTCAGCAGGATTATCTGGACTGCTCAGCAGGATTACCTAGATATCTTCAAGAGCCATAAGTCACAGACAGAATGTCTGCAGGAGTATACTGCTCTGTATGTGTTCTAGTTGTCATGACACATTCCTGAGGTCCTTCCTGGAACCGAGCACAGCAGGTGGTCTAGGATGGTGGCCCTACTCTCTAAGATGAGGTCTCTAGTGCCGTCACAGAGCTTGCTGTCAAGTCCGATGGCCTGAGCTGGATTCCCAGAACTCACATGGTGGAAGGAGAGAACTGACTCCTGCAAGTTGTCATCTAATCACCACAGGCATGTCACGTTATGACCCCAAATAAATAAATAAATGTAATTTTAAAACTAAAACAACAACGAAATTGTAAGCCACCTGTAATGTTGCTGCTGCAAAATATTAACCTGAAGTAGGTTCTGTATTACTACCAGCGTAACTCCTTGCTGAAGCTTGATTTGGATAATACCTGCTGACATCTACAGGGGTCCTGCCAGTGGGAAGTACTGTGATGAAAATAAGTAAGCAAATCAATAAATATGTGAGATGGCAATTCTATAGTACAAGGCTGTGGTGACTCTATGTAAACCTGAGGAGAGCTCTGCATTCAGTACCACAGTTATTTACTAAGCCTAAATAGCGTAAAATACCAATGTTTTTATTTGTTTCTACTGGAAATCACCACTGCATTTATGAGGTCCCTGTGTGTTTGTGAAAAGGGAGAGTGCCTGGTGAGGTAGCTGTGTACAGTGAACATCGAAACATCCTCAGAGCCCCCATGTCCCTCTCATAGATTCAGTAATACCAAAGGGGGAAGATTTTGAAGAAAATAGCAGTGATGACTGATGAATAAATTTAAAAATTATGAGACGTGGGCAAGAAGAGGATTTTCAGTAATCAAGCATGTGCCTTATTATTTCTTAACCTCAGAATGATCCAAGTTCAATGTATTCATTTTGAGAAATCTAATTGCTGCAAATTCAAAACAGATACATATTTTTCTAAGCAATAAATAGAGCTATTTATTTTTTCACTCTCTAAAGCATAAAAGAGCCAGTGCAAAGAAACAGCTGCATCCCCCCAACGAGAGGCTTGGACCCTCAGAAACACAGCCGCTTTGTAAGTGGACGAAATGCATAGGCAATTCCATTTCTCTGCCCCCAGAAAGTATGAGTGAAGGGTCCTTTTAGACAGCTGCGAAGATGAGTGATTAACACAGCACAGATGTCACCTTCAGAGCAAGCGTGGCAGTGACAGCTCTGCTATCTGCTCCACCACCTAAGAACAAGCAAACTGATCTTCAAATGAGGAAGCAATATTCTCATATTCAGGAAAATACCAACCGAGTCTAGACTGCATTCTGTTGTTCGTCCAGGGCTGAGACACTCTAGCTGTGCGGTTTTCTGTATGATCTACTTTCTCTGTTGCTGTTAATTGACTGAAATGAAGATATGCAAACAGAATGAGTTCTTAGTGATTCTGAGCCTCATTGATTTTCATAAGGCTTTGCTATCTCTATAAGATGACTATTTCAAGTTCAGGTTATTTTTGTTTGCTTGTTTGTTTTTTGTTTTGTATCTTCAACTTGATTTAGAATGTTTTCCTTTTAATACTATCCCATGTCAAGCATTCCAACATGGCAATCAAATCAGATGGTTGTGCAGGGACCTGTCCTGGGGATAAGAGAATCTGGACCCAAGTTTTTGAAAAATTCTACTTCTCACTGTTTGAACTCACTCCATTTCTGGTGGAGGCTGAATTCTTGGTGTTTGTTTTTACCCTACAGCAACTTCCTCTCTCCACAGTCGTGATCCACCACAACAGTGCTCAAAACAGCCAGCTTCAGGTAAGAGGATTTTAATGGAAGTGGAATAACTGTATTTACAGGGCAACACACATCTACAGAACTTCAAAAATTAAGCATTAATCATCCAAATTTTGAAAGGACCCAAGATTTATTTCCACCAGGAGGGTTGCAGCGCTGTGACACTTACTGGGTCTCGCTGGTCTCCCTCTCTTCTTTCCCTCGCTCTTCTTCCAGATTCCTATGCAGCCTTTCTGGAGAAATGTTTGGCTGCTTTTCCTTTGTTTCTCTTCAAAATATACTCTCTAATTTTTCCTTATCTTTCCAAGAAAATAGGTAGACATGTTGCAGATTGAAAAGCACTCTTCTTTTACTGACAGCTGTCAATAAGAAGATTCTCCTCATAGTGTAGCATCAACAAACCTCTCCCCCACGCCACTCTGATTCACAGCCACTAAGCAGTAGACATGCTTCCTCTCTGTAGAAAGCACCAGATTCATTTCCTCTTAGCCTGTTTGCACTTAGAGCATCTCCCATTTGATCCATCCTGCCCCAAATTATTCACGACTCATATTACCTTGCAGCTATATTCTCACCACAGAGAATCGTTCTTTCAACACTCTGCATCCCATCCCATCACACATCCATGGGAGCTGTTTGAAGCAATATCCTCATAGATGATTATTTTCCTTTTATTTTCTAATTCTAACTTATTTTCTGGGGGTCTGGTAGTAGAAGCTGTGTTACCACCATAACAACTGTACAGGATAGCAGTACAGAAACTAAGTATTGCTGTGGAATAATCTATTTATACATTCTAAAGATGTGCCATTCTGATTGGTTTAATAAAAAGCTGAACAGTCAGTGGCTAGGCAGGATTTTCATAAGGGGGGAATCTACAGCCAGAGGGAACAGAAGTAGCATGGACAGTACAGAGAAAAGCGAATAAAGCCATGAGACAAAAAATAGATTGATTAAAAGTGGGTCAATTTAAGTTGTAAGTTAGTAACAAGACTAAGTGATTGTCCAAACATTTATAATTAGTGAGAAGTTTCCATGTTATTATTTGGGAGCTGGCAGGTGGGACAGGAAAAAAAAAACCTCTGAACATGTCACAGTTTGTTTAACAATGTGCATAGGCTTAAGAAAAAAGGTATAGACAATCATAGAAAAAACAAATAGTTTAAAAATAATAAAGTCTTTAAAGAGATAGTAAAGTAATAAAAAAAAGCCACATAAGGATGGAAAATAGACAGGAAGTCTGGATCCCATATGGTGTTTTATTAACTTTGAATTGCTTAAATACTAGTATATAAAAAGCAATAGCTACTGAAAGACATTGGATTATGAAAATCTGCTAAATTAAACCAACCTATATATTTTAACAATGGCTTAACTTTAAAATAGAAGTTGGACAATGTTGCATTGGGGGAGAGGTTATGCTTTTGTTTCCATGTAAGTGAAAGGCTGTAGATTCCTTACAGATTAAAAGAGATAAGATTTGAATGGGAGAGACCTCTTGAGTGTCTTGGCTACAAACATGGGGAAGGTAGCCAAACAAAGACCACAGGACAGGTGACATGTAAGCTGATCCTTTGGCATGGGAACAGCTCTTAGATGAGATGAGACACAATAAATCTTGTGGGCTACAGAGTCCACACAACTTATTATTACACACCATCCTTTCATATGGAATGGATAGAGATTTATATTATAGTTTGATTATGTACTCCAAATAGACTTATAAAGTTAACAGGTGTCTTTTTACCTACTCAAATATAAAAAAAAATCATCTTTAACTGACTTGTGCACACCACATATTCCATACATGTGTTAATGCAGATATTTATGTTATTTTTGAAAGTTTATGTGTTTTCAGTGCAAGGGGACCAGACACCACTGAAAACAGGTGGCCCAAGAGATCCAGCTTCTCAGAGCACCTCTGTTGCAGTTTTCTCCGAGCTCTGCATCCATAACAACTTCAAGGCAACTAGCTGAGATGGTCCAGCCTCACAGACTACTCCAGCCACAACTTCAGATAAGCCTTGCACTTTCCTTTTGTACAGAGACTGAAAATGAATAATAAAGTAAACTCTCCCAAGACTTGACCATTATCTTAATTTTTTTAGGGTCCCTTAAAGATTCTAGCACCCTCAGACAACAGGAAGAAGTCTGGAAAACACAATGTCCATATTCCCAAGAGATGGGGTAGGTGTTTTTTTTGGTTGTTCAGTGGGTTATGGATAATTGTAATCATTTAGGGGGGTTGGGTACAAGTTGTTATTGATCATAGTCAGACAAAAAACTGAACAAAGGATATTAGATTCAGGGATCTCTTTCTGAACAGAAAAAAGGGGATATAATACAAAATGATGAGATAAAAGCGTGGATTATTGAGTCTACTTTTGAACAACTACTAGTCTCAAATATTTACATTGGCATGGATTTTTGTATATTGATACAAATTTAAGGTTATTTTTGTTATAGTGTATATATATATATATATATATATATATATATATATATATATATATTCTTGTTTAAGGTAGTATACCTATGCAGCTCATTTAAAAAGATTATGTAAAGATTTAGTCTTTGAACGCTGTTTAGGATAATAAATATAGGTTAATAGTTCATCATCTATAACTATTAAACTTATAGTCATGTTAGGTATGTTTTCAGGATGATACAGAGAGATATTTTAGATAGACAGGTAATGTTCAAGCACTTCAAAGACCAAAGAATATGGCATTTAAAATGTTTTAATAGCATAGGCTTTTCATGACAGTGAGACAGGTCTGCTCCTGGCAGTACCAATTTATTTGAAAAATGGATGAGGGGAAACAAAGAACCCCTACCTAGAATTTGCTTTCTTTATGGCCCAAACTAACCATTTGGATAAGAAATTACTCTTGCCTCAACTGCAGTCAGTATGCTGTCCAAACTGGACCATCAGGACACAAAGAAGAGTTACTACTAAACTTTGTCATGACAGTGTAGGACAGTTCTTCAAACATTTCTGCTTCTCAGAAAAGTCTGTCAGATATTTTAGGCCTGCAGACCAAAGATGGATGCCTCAGCATTACAGAGAAAACTTGGGTGACGGTTGAGGCAGCCAGCTGTTTCTTTTGTTTACTTTAGTTTTGGACGTTGCTTGTTTTGTACTTTCTTTTCACTAAGGCAATATTATATCCTTCTGGTGTCTTTGATGGAATTGAAGAGTAGATAGTCATAATTATAGTTTCCCTTAGTTATGATAGAAGATAAATTAGGTATAGAACATTGAACTCCATAAGATAAGATAAATAATAAAGTATTTTCTCCAAAACTGCCGAACACAAATGGACTAAACATTATGAATATAACTCTTACCTGATCACTGTTATTATTGTATATAGCTTTACTGTGTTAGAGTTAAACCCTTTCCTTTTTCTTTAGACAAAATGGAGGAAATGTGGAATAATCTTTTTCTACACTGTGAAGATGTGTCGTTCTGATTGGTTTAATAAAAATCTGAGCAGCCAGTAGCTAGACGGAATTCTCAGGCACACAGGATGATGGAAAGAAGAAGGGAGGAACTGTCAACCTGATGGGGAGGAAGCAGTATAAGATGTATAGAGTAAAGGGAATAAAGCCACAATACAAAACACAGCAGACTGTTTTGCCATTGGATTTTGCCTTAGAATTGCATTCAGAATTACAGAAGTTCAAAACAAATTTTTCTTTACCTTTACAATTTAAATGATTTCTAAAAGTTTAATTTATGAGTTACCTTTCGCTTATCAAGTGGTGCTCATAATACTTTTGGAGTAAATACAAGATGCATGATTGAAGGCTATAGCTCCCACTTTTTGTTCTTGATGATTCTATTTAGTTTTAGCTTTTATTATTAGCACTTTGTGAAATCTAGACAATAACTGGAAGCTCTCTTTCCACCTTGTGGTTTCCAGGGAATGAGCTCAGGTGGTCAGGCTTGGCTACAAACATCTTCACTTGTTGAACCAACTCACTGGTCCTGTACATGCTTCTTAACCACATGACACTCATAACCATTTCACTTTTGAATGTAAGATTTTATGCATAAAATTGAAATATAAAATAATTTTGATTCTTTAAATACAATTATCTGTTTTCAAGTGTCAAAGATGATAGAACAAATTCAGGCACTATTAATATTTGCAATAACATTAGAAAACAGATGCTTCATCATCTAAGACACAAAACCTCCAAATTCATACTTATTATGGACTGCTGGAGTGTTTGGACAGCAGCTATGCATGAATGTTTGGCTCATGATCAGATTGTTGAAAAGTTCCTATTTATGAGATTCCCCCCAAAACAGTTCACTTGTGTTCATAGAAGTTCTAGAAGGAAAAGGTTCACAATTACCAGGTCAGTTAATCTGTCCTCTGAACAAGGGAAGGCTATTCCCTGCACAGTACTTCCTGGGAGTTTGTGGTCAGTGTGTGATCAGGCCTGACTCTTTCCATTTTTTTTTTCTCAAATCCCTGATGCTGTCTCTCATTCTTAAGTTTCTGAAGGGTTAAAGCAATGTTCATGCACAAAAGAAATGAATTTCTTTTGAGTGCCCTTTGAGGCCATGTATCCATGCTGGCCTGAGTGGTGGAGACATACGCATTTAAACATAGATGTTCAGTATTTCCTTATTACATATAATTACAGGGACCATTCTCCACTTTTAAAATGACAAGACTGACCTCTCCCTCAGTAGGCCATTTTTACTAATATTTTGATCACAACTGCTGTGGGATGTTCTGTATGACAAATGTGTTGCTGATTGGTCAATAAATAAAACACTGATAGGCCATTGGCTAGGCAGGAAGTATAGGTGGGACAAGGAGGAGAACAAAGCTGGGAAGTGGAAGGCTGAGTCAGAGAGACACTGCCAGCCGCCATGATGAGAAACAGCATGTGAAGATGCCGGTAAGCCACGAGCCATGTGGCAAGGTATAGATTTATAGAAATGGATTGATTTAAGCTGTAAGAACAGTTAGCAAGAAGCCTGCCACGGCCATACAGTTTGTAACCAATATAAGTCTCTGTGTTTACTTGGTCGGGTCTGAGCGGCTGTGGGACTGGCAGGTGAGAGAGATTTGTCCTGACTGTGGACCAAGCAGGAAAACTCTAGCTACACACAACTAATATTTACTGAGAAATTATTCTATGCCAGACAGTTTGAGATTAACAGTTATTCATACTCATAAGAAATCAAGCATTCAAATGAATTTAAACTGCTGATTTTTTTCATTGTAAAACTACAAAGAAAGAAAATTTAAAGGTAAAAGAATATTTTATAACAATTTCATTAGAGATTTGGCCTCAGACTGCAGACTGGATGCTACTAAGAGTCTTTTACATTCAGCTTTTTAATAGTGTAATTAGTGATATGTAGATGATTTCCTAAAAATTTTATTGTGAGATTACTAACTTCATTTGATATTAGAAAAATTATGGAAGTGATTAAATAATAAAACCTTTCATTCTTTGTAGTAAAAGGTCTGTGAGTGGTCAGTGTGGTAGGTAGGCCAGCATTGTAGTAGGGAGTGGATGGTGAAGGATGGGCACAGAGGGTGAAGAATAGACAAGGTTTGCTTAATGTACTGCAAGAGGCAGCAATGACTGTGTGGCTTGTATCATAGAGAGAAGAGCTGTCATAGTCTATATTTTGACAAAGCATTGGTCAGTTGGGTGAAGTATATTTTGCGGTTTCTTGGTAATTTGCACCTGGCGAGTAAAGGTAGCCAAGATTAGTTGCTACGCATTCCTGTAAAGTTATCCTAAAACATTATAAATGTAATTTCCAGTGACATGATCTTTGCCTTTTTGTTCTGACCACACATCTTTGGGCTTACTAGCTCTACTGGTCTTCTCAAATATCTTACATCTAGTCCATCTTAGTCCCATAAACTTTATTTTCAATGCAAAGAGTATTCCTTCTCAATAATTAAGAATGAGGAAGGAAATGAAAGATCAAAAGGGACTGTCACTTTATATAGCAGTTGATAGTCAAAGTAAATAAAAGTTACTATAAGGTCCATTATCTATTATTTTTTATGCCTTTAATTTTTTTCAGGCCTGTAAGATGACTCAGTGAGTAAAAACATTTTTTTTCCAAGACTGATGATCTGAGTTCAACCTGTGTGATTCATACTGTGGAAGAAAGAACCAACTCCCACAAGTTATCCTCTGATCTCTATATGTTAGTATGTGTGTGTGTGTGTGTGTGTGTGTGTGTGTGTGTGTGTGTGTGTGTGTGCATGCACACACACACACACACACACACAAACACAAAGAATATGTAATATTTTATTTTTTCATAATATTTATATATAGAGATGTATACATAATCCTTTCGTTCAGTAAAACAAATTCCCAGAGGCAGAAATTCAATCTAACTTGAATAAACAGCACATGAGAGGTAAACCTGATAATCCTGTAGGGTGTCCCCTTGTCCTTTAGGGAAAGATGGTTCTTTCTCAAACTTTGAGCCACCCACTGACATTTTTAGCATCAGGAAGGCTTAGCATGTGCCCCTCATTCCCTGCCACCAGTGAGGTCTAATATTATTCACAATACTGAGAAAGTCAACATATAAAGAGCAAAGGATACTGTGGTTATAGTTTCAAAGATTTCAGCCAATAATCACTTGGTTCCCTATGCTGAACAACATGGCCCTGGCATGTAGAAGAAGAGCCTACCTGATGGAGGCCAAGAGTCAAAGAGAGAAGAAAGGACCCCAAACCTAGCCATGCCCGGTGATCTAACTTCCGTTCACTAGGCCATTTATTAATAATCCTGTCACTCTCGGTGACAGTATGGGCTGGAGTAATAGTTCCTTTTCTGTTGCTATGAATAAACGCAACTCAAGGAAGAGACAATTTTGGCTTAGGGTTTCAGAGGGTTAGATGTCCATAATGATAGTGAAAGCATGTCAGCAAGGGCAGGAAGCTGAGAGATCACATCTTCATCCACATACAGGAAGTAAAGTGTAAACTACTAGTGGGTTTATGGGGCAAGGCCATAAACTTCAAAGTGAGGCACCTGTAACATATTTCCTCCATCCAGGCTCCTCTTCTGAAAAGCGCCATAACAATGATAAACAGCATCCCCTGCCAAGGAGCAAGTCCATGAACCTATAGGGGACATTTCTCATTTAAATCACCATAGCTGGGGACAAGACCATCAGTGCATTGATCTTTGGAGGACACTTAAGATTAAATTAAAACACACTGAGCCTCTGGTACCTCCAATCCCAGGATCTTGCTCTGTACTCCTTTATGCCACAGTAGCCATTACCCCCCAACAACACACTTGTGAGACATGCACGAAAATCTACTGTACTCCTTTATGCCATGTTAATTACCACCCACAACAACATACCTATGACACTTACGTGACAATGTACCATACTCTTATGCCATGGGGACTATCACTGCACAACAACACACTTATAATACATGTATGACAATGTAGTTCATGTGTGTAGGTAGAGTTTTCCTGCCTGGCCCACAGTCAGGACAAATCTCTGTCACCCGCCAGTCCCACAGCCACTCAGACCCGACCAAGTAAACACAGAGACTTATTTTGCTTACAAACTGTATGGCCGTGGCAGGCTTCTTGCTAACTGTTCTTACAGCTTAAATTAACCCATTTCTATTAATCTATACCTTGCCACGTGGCTTGTGGCTTACCGGCATCTTCACATGCTGTTTCTCATCGAGGCAGCTGGCAGTGTCTCTCTGACTCAGCCTTCTACTTCCCAGCTTTATTCTCCTCTTTGCCCCGCCTACACTTCCTGCCTAGCCAATGGCCAATCAGTGTTTTATTTATTGACTAATTAGCAACACATTTGACATACAGAACATCCCACAGCACTTCCCCCAATTTTTTTTTTCAAAAAGGAAGGTTTTAACCTTAACAAAGTAAAATTACATATAATTTGGGAATTTGGGCGTAGCTTCTCTTACTACTTCCTGCTGGAGGGGGGCGCTGTATCTTATGGGGAAACAAAGAAAATTTTAGGATTATGGAATAGTCCATGAGGCTGTATCGTCTGAGCCAGTTGCCTTCAAACCGTTCTGGATGTTGGATCATCTGGGCCATGGTGTCATCAGAGACTTTTCAGGGGGTCTTGGCTGGTCAAACCTGATGTGTCTTAATCTTGAACAAATCCATAGCCTCTGGCTTTCTGTGGGAACAAAAGCAGAGTCTCCTTTCCAAAGTAACATATCCTTATATTCAAATTTTGAAGTCAAGGTACCTTTAAAATATACATTTTGGCATAACTCAACAGCTTTTACAATCAAATGTTTTTCTGCAGTTACAAGTCCCAAAGACAACACAATGCAGATTCTCTGTGTAATATCCATTTTTACATGGCTTATATTTTATACTACCTTTACTGTCTCTTTAAATACTTTATTTTTTAAAACTATGTATTTGTTTCTATAACTCTATATATCATCTTTTTTGTCTCTTTCAAGCCTACGCATCTTTTACACACATTGTAAACTATTACATCTGAATCTGTCTTATTGTGAATCTATTGCCTTAAACTGCAGCAGCTGTGGCTGCTGGATCCACCCACCTCAGCTTCCCAACATGGCCATGGTTTACCGCCAGCTCTGGGAGCTATCAGGGGTCTATGCTTTTATCCAAGCAGCGTGTAGTCCAGAAACCTCTTTTTTTTGTTTTATACCTGCAAAGGCTAAATCCACCATGCAGCTTAATGTGCCACTTGCAGAGGACTCATTCCCGCCATACTGCAGGTCGAGCGCGCACGCCAGCAACCCGCCAGTAGCTCAAACCGGCAGCTGCCGCTCATTTGAGAAAGACAATTAGGAAGCTGTTTTTAGCTCCGTTTTAGAATCTTTTTTCTCAGGTTTTAGGTGGAAACTCTTGCCACCACGTTGGACGCCATTTGTAGGTAGAGTTTTCCTGCCTGGCCCACAGTCAGGACAAATCTCTGTCACCCGCCAGTCCCACAGCCACTCAGACCCGACCAAGTAAACACAGAGACTTATTTTGCTTACAAACTGTATGGCCATGGCAGGCTTCTTGCTAACTGTTCTTACAGCTTAAATTAACCCATTTCTATTAATCTATACCTTGCCACGTGGCTTGTGGCTTACCGGCATCTTCACATGCTGTTTCTCATCATGGCAGCTGGCAGTGTCTCTCTGACTCAGCCTTCTACTTCCCAGCTTTATTCTCCTCTTTGCCCCGCCTACACTTCCTGCCTAGCCAATGGCCAATCAGTGTTTTATTTATTGACTAATTAGCAACACATTTGACATACAGAACATCCCACAGCACATGTGTTTGTTTTCCTCCTGCGTTCTAGAAAGAACAGAGACTTTTTAACTATCTCTGGCCTTCTCATAGGATGAATTTAAAATTCATTAATATTTGTCAAATGGAGAGTTAAATGATTGATCAGTGGGAAATGATTATACCTTGAAATGCTACTTAAAATGAAAACGTAAGAGGTCAACTAATGGAACAATGTTAGTCTCTTTAAATATCACCTGAACAAATAACACACTTTATCTATTTTTTTTAATTATAAGGGATGTTATAAAAGTTGATTCCATTATTAAAGTTTATGTTGCCTGGTCAAGCATTTTGGAGTCAAATATTAGATATTTTATATTGTCTATATAAATTTTAAAATATACTAGAGTCCCAACCAGAAATGCAATATTAAGTAAATGTTTATGTCTTTGTCACAGTCCATGGAAAAGTGATTTTGATATTTTTCAATAATAGAGGATTATGATTATTGTATATTATTTTTATCTTATAATTTGGAGTTTGGTATCTTTGGAGTATTACCTATCTTATGGGTAATAATGAACTGATGGCTCCCTCCTCCATGTTATAACATTCATATCAGTTGGGATTGAATTTCCCCATGATGAGAGTCACCATGTCACAATGTCCAGGATATAGATTATATAAACCAGGTGCCATCAACCTTTCCATTTTTTCTATTATTTTAATTTTGACATTTGGGAAAAATTGAAAATCCTTCCATGAATTTCCCCAAGTTTCTAGGCACATGAAAGAGCTTTTTCCTGGGTGTTCTCAACATTCACTGTATTGTTAATTGTCATAGATAACACTCGACATCCTGGATCCAATACTCCATCTTGATTTTGTATTTCCTTCGATTACTCAGTCATTAATAGACCTGGATTGCTGTTGCTTTGTTTCATGTAGACATAATCTCACAGGGAAAGGTTGCTGTGCCTTTCCGCACAGTGAAAATTACTTGAAAATAGAATACAAATCTATGCACATCGTAGATTCACCAGCACTGGTTGTGCCACAGCTACTTGTCTTCCTCTGTAGATAAGAAAGGATGGAGGCCTTCATGCAAGACTCATGGAATTTGTCTATAACTGACGCAAGTAACTGGGCAGATCACAAAACAGGAGCACCAAGCAAGTCTTTAAACTGCTTTTTAGTATTACTGAGTTTGCAAAGTGTGAATAAGGGCCATGTCCAATGAGCAAGCTTGCAGCGATCATCCAAAACATGAGCACACAAGCAGCAGAGAACAGAGAGAGGAACTTCCCCACCACTCCTTTGTCTGTAGAATGCTCTGCTGCCTGCAAAATGCCATTCCCATGGCAGACTCAAGACTCTCTCTTAGACTGGAGTCTACACCCCTCCCCACACAGACAAGTCCAGTTTCTCTTTTCCGAAGGATATGAATGTTTCAAATCTAGAATGTTGTCCTCTAAAGTCTCCAAGTTCAGTCTGTGATCTAGTAGCCATGAGAAAAATCTGGTTTTCTAATGTGATTTGGGCCCCTTAAAGATCAAAATACTTAGTGGCAAAAACATGGCAATTAATGTGTGTCTTTCTTACCATTATGGAATGTGATTCTAATGCTTTCACCTTATAGAATACATACCTATGTGTCTATATATATGTACACATTCATTTATAGAACTGAACACTGAACACACACATATATGTTACAGTTGATGAATGTCTTTTCAAGCATGTATATTTTCTTTTAATACATTGTGTAACTTTGAATAGGAACACAGTATAGGCACAATCACACTGCCCATGTTAGAATATATCCTGGCTCACTTGACTATTGTTAAATAAATTACTTAAACTTTGTGTGCCTCACTTTCTTAATATGTAAAATACTATTACTAATAATAACACTTTCATAGAACTGTTAGAGTTAATACATTCAATACATTTGAAAGTTTCAGGACTATACATGGACTAAATATGCAAAATTTTGAGCAATTGTTAGTAAGATATCAGAAATTATCCTTAAAATATTTGTGAAAATGTATTGTGCTCTTATTTACTTTTTGACTGTATTTAAATATTAGTATGGAAAGGTCACCTGAGATGATATTGCATGAAGCACACCTAGAAAATAGCAGAATAAATAAAATTTCTAATGATTTGTAAATGATCAACAGTGTGTAAACAATGTGTAGCTGCAGAAAGTCATAATCCAGATACAGGTGGATGTATTTAGTTCAAAGGGGTTGAGGTGTAGCTGGAAGGTGTTGAAATTTGAGAGACTTAGAGAATACGAGTGCAAGTTGATTCTTGTATCTCTGATTGTTGGCAAAGTATGGAAAAATTGTCATTTTCAGGACCTTAGTCTAGTTAAATGGACAACATTTTACCCTCAAAAATACAACAAACAAACAAAAAGGAGCCAGCTAGCTAAAGTGAAAAGTGGACAGGAAATTCCTACCTATACAGTAATGGCAGTGCCTTTCCCCTCAGTGGAGGAGTCTTTAATTGAAGCTCTGAAGCATAAAGCCTTATGGACTCTCAGCTGTGGACTGTTCATAATTAGTATGGCCCAGTCCCACACAACACAAAGAGCTGTGTAAAAAGTCAAGAATGTAGGTGTTCAAGTCATTTGACCTACAGCCCTATGAAACATTTTTGAATAATTAACCATATATACTTCATTAACAAAATTACTTTATTTCAACTTCATTATTTTTTTGAAATTCTAATTTTATGCTTTTCTAAAACCACAGTGGTCTCTCCTAGGAGACACATGCTGTCTGCCGGAGTAGCATTCTCATTTATACCTGTCAAGAAGGTCAGAAATCCTCTCAAGTAGTCTAACCCACCAGGACACATAATTTCAGCCATAACATGGTTTGTGTCAAAATTAATCATAGTTTGCATTTTAAAAAGTCCCTTCCGAAGTTGAGATCATGTTTGCTTATCTTGTGGTAATCTTGATTGTGCACTTAATGAATTCCAATTACTCCAAATTTAAAAGCAAGTCTCCACACAAATGCACCCACAGAGCAGGGCAGGGTGTTTGTCAACTCAGTCCTTGGATTATGAGGTCAGAAAGACTGTGCATTTGAGGAAGATTTGGATGCCTATTAAAATCTTGTCTTCAAATATCCAGGGTTTGAATGTAGCTCAGTGGGAGAAAGCTTGCCCAGCTTGTGTGAGATGTGTGAGGTTCTGGTCTGTTGTCATGCACAGAAGACAAATAAACAAAAATTGACCTTGACCAAGAAAGGATTGACCTCAGACCTTTGTCATTTGAGTCACCTTGGTAACAGGATACCTAGAGAACCCTGAACACAGACCCCCCTCCTTGAAATGGTGAGTTTTCAATTTGAAAGCATCTGTTCTTGTATCTATTATTGCTATCCTAATAAGGAACAGATTTATCATCTTAGAAGTATACAAGTACTATAGATGTTTTACAGTATGAAGTGCAAGAATTGAAAAATTCTTTATTGTTGTCTTGTAGACAAACCACACTCCTAATCCCATCATACACTTGGCAGTTATAATTGCTAACTGTAAGAAGTTGAGTGTGTCAGTTGAAGGATAAAGACAGTCACACCATTTTCTTGTGACCTAGCGGTCCAGCTGGTTCCAGATTTGACTCCCCTGTTATCCACAAAACACTCTCATTTTACTGACTATATAATAGATTGAAGTCAAAGCTCAAAGCAGCAATACTTAGGGAGATCATCTCAGAAGCTGTATGAGTCACCTTTGAATTTAGGAAATCAGCCCCACAGAGCTTCAAGAAAGACTAGGAAATATATCTGCACATTGCATATCATATGCACGGCCAGTGTTCAAAGGGATCCATGATCAAGGAAAGAAGGGGATATGAATGTTGTGGAACCATTTGTAGCTTACTCTTCATAGAAATTAGAGAGTCTGCCTGTTGACACCATTCAGCTTTCTGGAACATCATGAATTTCCGTTAGGGACCCATGCTCTTCTACCTTCTCTCTAAAAGCTATAAAGTGAATTCCACTGTCTCATTCTAACAATGAAACCTTTACTCAGGTCCTGTCAATTAAAACAATCTTACCTCTTGGCCCTGGTAACTGGCTCTGTATAACACCAACTTTAGTGGGTCCAGGACCCGAGTTCAAATTCCAACATTTGAGATGAACACTAAGCCTCACTGACTCGGAGCTTATGCCACCAGAACAAGGAGGTTTTGAACAAGGCAATAAAGTAAAGCCAAGTCAGAGCATAAAGACAGGCATGAGGTTCACTGCTCTCCACTAAGCCTTCAACCAGTTTTCAGTGACAGGAGACAACAGCATTTTTTAGGATGTATATGAAAGAACAAAATCAACCTCAATTTTAAATAATGAAAACACGGTGTAATAAGACAACATTTACAACATGAGCACTAATCCTAAATAAGAATTTAGGGGATTTTTTTTGAGCTCTTTCACTCATTTGTGTCATCAGAAGTTTCTCTGGTCCTGCCCAGCCCTGAGGTCAAGACAAATCTCTCCCACCTGCGGTTCCATAGCCACTTATAAAATAATTACTCAGAGGTTTATATTAATTGCAAACTGTATAGCCTATGGCTTCAGCTTCTGGGTGGCTAACTTGTTCATCTTAAATTAACTCATTCCTATTAATCTATATGTTTCCACATGGTCATGGCATTACTGGTCTGCTGACATCTTGTTGCTCCTTCAGCAGCGGGCTCTCATCTCTCCTGGCTCCACCCTTCTCTCTGTATCTCTGCTTGGATTTCCTGCCTGGCTGTAAGCTTTCTTGACATAGGCCAAAACAGCTTTATTTATTATCCATTGGGAGCCATACATATTCACAGCATACAGAAAGACATCCCACAGCACATTTAGGCAGTTATAAAAATATCCTAAATATCACTAGCAGCATAAATTTATCCCTTGTAATCTGAAGCTGGATTGCCTAAGGTTAAGGCACCAGCAGATTAAAATAGTAGATAATGTTTTGTTCCTGCATTCATAGTGGAAAGACAAGGAGTGCCCTACTTTCCCCACTAGAGACTACACTCAGCCTGGTTTCTCCTTCACCACCTCCTTATCCTTCCCAAAGCCCTGCCAGGTGGTTGTAAACTGCCCAGCACGGGTGCTAGAAAGTGAACTTCTCACTCTGTGTATCTCTCTAGACAAACATAATTCTTTTTAAGACTGCTGGAGTAGAAAGCTGAATCCTGCAGTGAGTTCCCCAAGTTCTCAGAGTCTGTTTTCTTTATACTTTGTGTGTCCCATTGTCTTATCAGTCAGTCACTCACACTAAAGTGTCCATCTCATCACTACCAGGTGCTTAATACAGCTCCAGTCCAAAAAGAGTGACTGGAACACAGCAGAAGTTTAATTTTTTAAAACATAGACTTCATTCTGAGAAGTTTCAGCTTTGTGTGAAATCGTACAGACTTACTGACCCGTGGACGCATTCGGAGCCTCAGTCACTGTTAGTCTCCTGACTCTGTAATTTCTAAGTAAATACTTGTGACACATGAGTTATCATCCAAACTCAATGCTATGCAGCAATTAGAATTCGCACTTGTTATATATATGCATATATACATGTATGTAGTTATATATTGGTATTTATACTTGTAATGTAGATTTACAGATGTGTCTTTATATATCTATGTGTTATCTATTTATTCATGATCTATCTCTCTCTCTCTCTCTATCTATCTATCTATCTATCTATCTATCTATCTATCTTTCATCTACCTTCCATGGATCTTGACCATCTAAACTATCACATTGGATAGTTTCACTCTGTCCTCTATTTAGTCAAACATTTGTCTCCTGAGCCCATGAAAACCAGTGATCTTTAGCTATTTCCATGGTTTAATTTTCCCCCTAGTTGCTGGTAATTGGTATCATACACTTTATCCATATGAACCCTTCAAACTTTAGATAATTATTCTTTGAATAGTATATGTCTCCTTCTCCAGGTAGTCTCCATATTAATGAGAGATCCTGTCCCAAAAATAAAATAAAATGTACAGTGAGAGACTGTTTCCCAGAAAAAATATACAGTGTGAAATAATAGAGGAAACAGCTGACACCAACACCTGGCCTCCTTACACACTTGCAAGAACATGTCTGCACACACACACTCTGTGTATCTCCCCCACAAACAGTCATAAACACACACACACACACACACACACACACACACAAATACACATACACTCACCCACACATGCATATACACATTCCATGCACAAATTTGAGAATACACACATGCATGCACATGAACACACAAATGAGCACACACATATACACATGTACCTACATGCATACATGCACTCACACATATAAACACACATGCATACACACATACACAAACATGCACACTCACACATGCACAATAAAAGTACATACATTACACACACACACACACACACACACACACACACACACACACACACACACACCACATGAAGACCCTCAAGGACACTGATGATTCCCCAGTTCTTTTAAGACATTCAAACTTTTCGAATGTTACTTTCTTATGTCCCAGCTGTGGTTAGACACGTCAAGACGTCAAGGGAACAGAAATATTTTCTCTGAGCTACTCTCCTGGATTTGTCTAATGAGTCTCTGTTAATAAATATATGAGATACTTTTAATGTGCAGCCTGTGCAGACACTTATCCAACCTTAGGAGCTGAGACTTGGCTGGGAGAGGTAGGCTACTGGGGCAAGTGTCTGGAAATCACAGGTAACTCGGGGGCCAGTCCCGATCTGCCTGGTTCCTGCTTCCCTGGGAAGTGAGAAGCTGCTGCCACCCTCTTCCTCTCCCGCCCTGGCTGTGATGTTCTGTGCCTTCTGAACTATAAGCAAGGATGACCCTGCTTTCCCTGGGTTATTCACACAAATAAAGGAAATACCAGATAAATCCTGTGAGAGAAGCAGTAGACAAACATGGAGTGCACCTTTATCAAGTCAAGTACAAACCAGAATGTACTGTAATGACCTCACCAGCTTCTAAATTAAAACAGGTGTTGGGGTGGAAGGCAGCCCAGGCTGTGGATTACGTTGTGCTGTAAAGATCTTTCTCTACTTGTCTTGAGCACACGAGAAATGTTTATTTAAATATGAAATTGAAAGTTTATTTTTCCCCCTGTGTTTCCTCCCCATAGTCTTACCAGTTTTACTCCCAGACAATGCATGCTACAATTTGAATATGAAATTTAATTACAAGAGAAAACAGAAGTAGTGAGAACATGCTAAACTCAAAACTGAGCTCTGAACTCGGGTGCTAGCACTACACTAGAATTCTGTAGCCTTTAAAAGGTACCGACAGGTATTTCCTTCATGACAACTGCACCATTAGGGACGGGGAAAGCTCAGCAGGAAGGGCACTTACCTTGTATGCCCTGTTAGATCCCCTTAGATCTAACTCCATTAGATCCCAGAATTCCCAGTGTAAGGGAAGAGGGACTCTTGAAAGTTGACCTGTATGCACATGCCATGGCACACACATGGTCACATGTGGTAGGTCACAGATGCCTGTGTACACACACACACACACACACACACACACACACACACACACACAGTATACCCATACGCAAATGTGCCTGTGTGCACACATATACACAGATAAATAAATAAAATAGGAAGTTTTTTAAATTTTTTTTTTTTTTCGAGACAGAGTTTCTCTGTGTAGCTTTGCGCCTTTCCTGGATCTCGCTCTGTAGACCAGGCTGGCCTCGAACTCACAAAGATCCACCTGCCTCTGCCTCCCAAGTGCTGGGATTAAAGGCGTGCGCCACCACCGCCCGGCAGTTTTTTAAACTTCATACTCCAGCATCATTTACTGGCTCTAGGGATAGTTTATTATACTTTGAAAAACTTCACAGTCTAACAAGCTCTCAATGTATTTACTTCAGGCTCCTATAAATTAAAACAAAATCATAATTCACTTTTTTTCTCTCTAATGTAGACACTGATACTTACCATTTACTATTCACATAATCTCAGCTATATGGCTGGTTGTGTTTACAACATTGTGGAGACACTAAGTGAAGCTAACAAAAGAAAATGAAACCAAAGAGCCCACAACCACCAAAATGAATGGCCTTGGAACTAATACCCTCAGAAACTGTTCTCATGACTTTATGCTCTCACTACAAATGTCACAAGGAACATATTATGTGACAAGCACAATGGTAGTCATGAGCACGACTGTTGCCTTTTGCTTTTTCTGTACTGAACAGTAAAATTCTCTCTGTCATGGAACCAGATTCATCAATTTTCTTATCATTATTACCTATGGAAACACACAGTTCTGTGGATGACCAATCTATACAGTGATATCTGTTAAATTTTACTATATTGTATGGAGTACTTGAGAGCATATTCAAGCCTCATTACATTCTTTTTATCTTTAAAATGTATTTTCCAAGGAAGAAAATAATGCTTTTGTCTATCAAAATTAAATAGTGATATGTATAGTTTTCTTAAGTAAAAATCAATTTTATCAATAATTTCCTTCACTAATTGAGTTAGAAGGATACACAGGGAATCAGATTAGAGGAGATAGATAGCTAACTACTTAAATTAGTGAATAAATAATGTAAACAAAGTAAAAGAATCAGGGAATTAGAAAATCCACTTATCACAGAGGATGACAAAAATCAGTTTAGACAAGAACGAGTGGCACACAGCCAGTGGTGGAGGCACTGAGGACGTGGAACGAGGGTCCCATGGACATGCAGACAACACCTTGTTGGAGGATAAGAGTTAACATACCAGACAGGAAGCTCGCACTCTTTTTTAACCCAAATACCTGCTCTAGTATCTTCAGATGTAATGCCCTAGAATACATGCAGCCCACATGTCATATCTGTCCCAAGAGACTTGGTCCAATAAAAAATAGGTGTCATTTGCTCTTAGAAAAAAGAGTCCCAACAAGAATAACTCTGTTGATGTTGTTGTATTTCCTCTCTCATTATCAGACTTGTCAGAGTCAAGTCTGACTCTTTTCCTTCCCCAAACAGACAAGTAAGTTTGCCAAGCAGGGATGTGAATTGTGCCTGCTGAAAGGCAGGAGAATTTTCCTACAATTTCCATGAGTTCCTTGCAGGAGCACATTATTTTAAAAAATTAAAATAGAAAAAGAAGAAAAGGGGGGATTCTATGATAAGATGGTGGGGTTGGTGACATTAATGTCATTCAATCTTGAAGACCTGGCCTCTGATCCCTGGAAGCCATGTAAAAGGATAAATCCACAACCCGATGGCGGGGGCAATAGAGACAAGAGGAGCATTGGGGCTTGCTAGTCACACAGCCTCGCAGACCAGATGAGTTCCAGGTTCAGTGAGTGAACTCTGTCTCCAAAAAGTGGAGACCAATGGGAGAAAACCCTAGTACCAACCTTTTGTCTCATACGTAGCTGCACACATACAGTCATGCACACACAAACACATATATACAACTGAGTAAGTTAAAAGGCAGAATGTCTGTTAGTATGTAAAGTACATTATACACAGTATACAGCACAGATCTTTGTGAAATACAACACTAGGCTGGTTAAAGAACAACAGTTATTTTAATTTCAAAGACTAGTCAGCTATATCCACATGTAAGGTATTTCTCTATCATCTATCCACTTGAAAGGATATATCACCAAATCTAGTTCAAAAGTGGAAAACAGATCTTCGCAAAACAATGTGTGTATTTAGTGGCCACATGCCAGTGAAATTAGAAGAATGGAAGCTGCACCTGTATAATCATAGCCATTTCCTCGGGGTATAAACTAGGCAACATGTGCTAATGCCACCCTCTCCCTTCTCCAGTTATTTCCCTTCCTAATCATCTTGTTGAGTTCTGTTCACTTCTCTCTCCCCAGAACTCTACATTTCAAGAGAAGCACCACATAAAGGGATAGAATGCTAATCAATATTCTTTATATCTGTAAAAACCCAGCTCACCTGGTGACTGATTTAACACCTCTTTCAAGACTCAATTCTTAGCATCACCTAACACAAAGCATGTGAGTTGCTGTGAAGTTTTATTTGCAATTACTGATTCTCTGTTTTCAGAAAATACAGAAGCTAACTCCAGAAGGTCAGAACCCAGGTCAGTTGCAATGATCAAAAAATGTTAAAAAAAAAAAAAAAAAAAGAAAAGAAAAGAAAGGAACCCCAACTGCCCCTCCTCTCCTTGGCACCACATCCTAGGGCCCACATCTCTGGCATAAGCCTCCCTCCCATCAGAGGCTAGGCCAGCATCCTGGACAACACCTAACCCCCTACCTGCCCCGCCTAGCAAAACCCCAATGCCCCTCCACTCCTTGCCACCTTATCCTAGCCCACACCTCTAGCAAAAGCCTCCTGCCCCATAGAAGCCTATCTATCATCCTAAAGCCCAGGTAAGACTGACCCCCATTCTTCCTGTGCCAACCCAACAGAACTCTAACCACCTCTCTCTTCTTGTGACCACATCCTGGCCCACACCTCTGGAAGGAGCCTTCTCTTTCCCTGGAAGTGAGGCCAGCATCCGGAACCCCAGGTAATATTATCCCCACACCATCTGCTCTTGCTTGGCATAACTTCCACTGCCCTTCTCTCATCATCATCATATCCTGGCCCACACCACTGGAAGGAGCCTTCCACCCCAGCACAGACCAGGCCAGTGTCCTGAAACACAGAAGCCAGGCCAGCATCTGAACCCCAGGGGACCCCCACCAGATCAGAAGGCATGACTTTACATAGGGAGAACTTTAGCCCCAAACTTGGGCAGCAAGCCCCTGCTGGACCACAGGCGTCTAGACCATCAGAAGTCCAGATCCCAACACAAGATGAGACTCTATACTCAACCATAGGCCAAAGGATCCAGAAGATCAGAGAGGAAACAGAAACTAAGGAAGAAAACATGCATCCAACAAGGATAAATCCAGAAATTAGCACCTAGACCTAAAATAATTTCAAATCCAGATGCCTAAACTTAAGTGTAAGAACACAAACAACAATATTCAGGGCAATATGTCACTACCAGAGCCAAGAAATCCCACTACATCGAGTCCTGAATACCCCACTAGCAGAAGCACAAGAAAATGATCTTAAAACTAGCTTAATGATGATGATAGAAGTCCTTAAAGAGGAGATTAAAAACTCCTTTAAAGAAATAGAGGAAAAAACAACCAAAAATTGGAAGAAATCAACTAATCTCTTAAAGAATGCCAAGAAACCCAAGAAAAAACAAACAAGTAAAGGAAACTATCCAAGACATGAAAATCAAAACAGAAGCAATAACAAAAAATGCAAACTGAGGGAATTCAAGAAATGGAAAATCTGGGTAAGGGAACAGGAAGTACAGATATAAGCATCACCAACAGAATTCAAGAGATTACCAGAAAATCTTTGGCACTGAAGATATATTTAACAAATAAATTCATCAGTAAAAGAAAATTTGACTAAAAAATTCCTAATTAAAAAAAATCCAGGAAACTTGGAACACCATGAAAAGACCAAACATAAGAATAATAGGAATAGAAGAAGAATACCAGCTCAAAAAAACCCAGAAATATATTTAACAAAATCATAGAAGAAAATTTCCCTAACATAAAGAAAGACATGTCTATTATGAAGCTTATGGAATACCAAACAGACTGAATGAGAAAAGAAAGTCCCCACATCACATAATTATAGTAAGAAAAATTCACAGAGTCTGTTTAAAGGGCAAAGGATTTATTAAGGGGAAAAAACTCATTGTACAGAACAGAATTGATACAGGATCTGGAATGCTGTTCCAGCCACCTGGATCAGTCCCACATCCAAGTCCCATGATGGAGCAAAGGGAGTGATGGACAGGTTGTCCAGACAGAAACGAAACAGAAATAAGAGAACAAACATGATTATCATCAAATGGACCAAACAGATATCTACAGAACATTTCACCCAAACACAAAAGAATATACTTTCTTCTCAGTATCTCATGAAGCCTTCTCCAAAATTGACCACATACTTGATCACAAAGCAAGTCTCAACAGATAAAAGAAAATGGAAATAACCCTCTGTATCCCCTCAGACCACCATGGATTAAAACTGCAACAAAAGAAAGCCTAGAAACTCATGGAAACTGAACAGTTCTCTACTGAATTAGCACTGCGTCAAGGAAGAAATAAGAAAGAAATTAAAGATGTCCTAGAATTCAATGAAAATGAATGCACAAAAACCCAAATTTATGGGACACAATAAAAGTGGTGCCAAAAGGAAAGTTCATGGTACTAAGTGCCTAATAAGTAATTAGAGAATTTTCATACCAGTGACTTCACAGCACAACTGAGAGATCTAGAATAAAAGAAGCAAACACACTCAAAAGGAGAAGATAACAGGAAATAATCAATGTCAGGATGGAAATCAATAAAATAGAAACAAAGAGAATAATACAAAGAATAAATAAAACAAAGAGTTGGTTCTTTAATAAAATAACAAGATAGAAAAACCCTTGTCCAAACTAAATAAAAGGCAGAGAGAGATAGCCAAGTTAACAAAGTCAGAAATGAAAAGGGAGACATAACCACAGATACTTAGGAAATCCAAAGAATCATTAGGTCATGCTTCAAAAACCTGTAATCCACAGAAATGGATAATCTAAAATAAATGTCAATTTTCTCAATAGATAATACTTGCCAAAGTTAAATCAAGATCAGATAAATAATTTAAATGGACTGATATCCCCCAAGGAAATAGAAGCAGTCATTAAAAGTCTCCCAACCAATAAAAGCCTGGGGGCAGATGAATTCAGTTCAGAATTTGACCAGACCTTAAAAGAAGAGTTAATACCAATAGTCCTCAAATTATTCTACAAAATACAAATGGAAGGAACATTGCTAGAGTCAATATATGAGGCCACAGTCACCCTAATGCCAAAACCACACAAAGACTCAACAAAAAAGAGAATTACAGACCTTATGAGCAGAGAAGCAAAAAAATATTCAATAAAGTACTCACAAACCAAATTCAAGAACACATTAAAAAGACCATCCACCAGAGTCAAGTGGGCTTCATCCCAGAGATACAGGGATGGATCAACATATGAAAATCCATCAATGTAATTCACCATAAAAAAAAAACTGAAAGAAAAAAAAAAACATGATCATCTCATTTGATGATGAGAAAGCCTTTGACAAAATCCAACACCCTGTCATGATAAAAGTCTTAGAGAGATCAGGGATACAAGGACATACCTAAACATAATAAAAAGCAACATATAGCAAACTGATGGCCAATATCGAATTAAAGAAGAGAAACTTCACTAATATCAGGAACAAGACAAGACTGTACACTCTCTCCATATCTATTCAATATAGTACTTGAATTTCTAGCTAGAGAAATAAGACTACTAAAAGAGATCAGTGGAATACAAATTGGAAAGGAAGAAGTCAATGTATCATTATTTTCAGATGATCTGATAGTATGCATAAGCAACTCCAAAAATTTACAGCTGATGAATACCTTTAGTGATGTGGATGGATACAAGGTTAACTCAATCCTCCTATATAAAAATAATAAGTGGACTGAGAAAGAAATTACAGAAACAACACCCTTCACAGTAATCACAAATAATATAAAATACCTCTAACCAAGCTTGTGAAAGATGTGTATGATAAGAACTTCAAGTCTTTGAAGAAATTGGAGAAGATATCAGAAGATGGAAAGAGCTCCCATGCTCATGGATTGGTAGAATTAACAGTAAAAATGACTATCTTATAAAAAGCAATCTACAGATTCAATGCAATCTCGTTAAAATCACAACACAATTATTTACAAACCTTGAAAGAACAACACTAAACTTCATATGGAAAAACAAAACAAAACAGACAAACAACAACAAAAAAAATGGACAGTTCAAACAATCCTATACAATAAAAGAACTTCCAGAAGTATCACCATCCCAGATTCTAAGCTCTACTACAGGGCTATACTAATTAAAAACAGCATGGTATTGGCCTAAAAACAGACAGATGGATCAATGGAATCAGATTAAAGCAAAGACACAAATCCACACAACTATGGACACCTGATTTTCAACAAAGAAGCCAAAATTATACAATGGGAACAGAAAGCATATTCAACAAATGGTGCTGGTATCACTAAATATCAGCAAGCAGAAGACTGCAAGTAGATTCATATCTATCACCCTGCATAAAACTCAAGTCCAAGTGGGAAGAAGACCTCAACATAAATCCATATACCCTGAACCTGATATAAGAGAAAGTTTTAAATACCTTTGAACACATTGGCACAAGAGATAGCTTCTTTTTTATTTTATTTTTTATTATTTATTTATTTATTTTTGGTTTTTTGAGACAGGTTTCTCTGTATAGCTTTGGAGCCTGTCCTGGAACTCACTCTGTAGCCCAGGCTGGCCTTGAACTCACAGAGATCCACCTGCCTCTGCCTCCTGAGTGCTGGGATTAAAGGCGTGTGTCACCATCGCCTGGCTTGAGATAACTTTTTGAACAGAACACCAATAGATCAGTCACTAAGACCAAGACCAACAAATAATAAATGGTACTTCAGGAAACTGAAAGGCTTCTGTAAGGCAAAGGACACTATCAATAAAAGAAAATGGCAGAATTGAATTGGAAAAGATATTCACCAACTCCACAACTGACAGATGGCTGATTTCCAAAATATATGAAGAACTTGAGAAACCAGACATCAAAAACCTAAATAATCCAATTTAAAAAATGGGGTACATATCTAAACAAAGAATTTCAAATTGCAGAGAAACATTAAAGAAAATGTTCAACATCCTTAGCATCAAGAAAATGCCTCTGAGAATCCATCTTATACCTGTCAGAATGGCTAAAATCAAAAACATCAACAACAATTCATGCTGGAGAGGAAGTGGAGGAATAAAAACACCCCTCCATTGCTGGTAGGAGTGCAATCCACAGACCAAGAGATGATAAATAATGAGGATTTAAAAGGGGACATCTGGATATCCCTGGGAAGGGGAAATAGAAGAGATTTCATAAATGGACAGAGGACAAGTGGGCATGGGAACATGAGCAATCAGATTCAGGGTTGGGAGATGGACTAGGAGAATAGTGAAAGAGCTGACTAGAAAAGGGAGGGGGGCATTTTGGAGTCAGGTAGAAACTTGTTCCAAGGGAAAGTCCCAGCAATCTACAGGGATGACCCCAGATAAGACTCCTAGCAATAGTGGATAAGTAGCCTGAACTGGTCATCTCCTGTGACCAGGTAAGACTTCCAGTGGAGGGATTAGGACACCAACCCTGCTACATAAGCTTAGACCTACAGTCTGTCCTGCCTTTGGGATGTTCTGGGTTAACCGTGTCACAGAGATTGTGAGAGTGGCCAACCTATAACTGGTCCAGCTTGAGACCCATGCCAGAATAGTGAACCCATCCCTGCCACTCTCTAAAGCACCAGGACTCAGAAGCTGGATGGCCCAGAGACCTTAGATAGAACCAAATATAAGTGGAAGGGAAAAAAGGCAATGTAATGATGCCTAACAATATTCTGCTATACTCATTGATTGGTACCTGGCCTAATAGTTATCAGAGACACTTCATCCAGCAATTGGTAGAAATAAATGCAAAAACTCACAGTCAAACATTAGGCTAAGCTTGAGAGATCCTGCTGAAGAGAGGGAGAAAGGACTGTAGGAGCCAGAGGGGTCAAGGACACCACAAGAAAACCCGCAGAATCTACTAATCTGGGCTCATAGGAGCTCACAGAGACTGAACTGACAACTAAGGAGCCTGTATGGGACTGACCTAGGTCCTCTGCATGCATGTGACAGTTGTGTAGCTTGGTGTTCTTATGGGACTCCTAACAGTGGGAGCAGGGGCTGTCTCTGTTGTAGGTGGAAGTTTTCCTGTGTCTCGCAGCTGCTAGGTCTCAAGTAAACATACAGAAGCTTATATGCTTCCAAACTGTTTGGTCTAAGATTCAGGCTTATCATTAACTAGCTCTTGCAACTTAATTTAACCCATTTCTATTAATCTATGCTTTGCCACATGGCTTTGTGGCGTTACCTGTGTTCCATTATATCCTGTTCTCCTGACAACACTGAGTCTCCTCTGACTATGCTTTTTTCTCCTTCTCTCTCTCTCTCTCTCTCTCTCTCTCTCTCTCTCTCTCTCTCTCTCTCTCTCTCTCTCTCTTTCTCTCTCTCTCTCTCTGCTTGTATTCCCCGCTTGACTCTATTCTGCCTTATCATAGGCCATAGCAGCTTCTTTATTAACCAATGGTAGCAACATATATTCACAGTGTACAGCAAAACCATCCCACAGCACTCTGTCTCCTTTATTGGCTTTTGGGCTTCTATTCCTCATACTGGGTTGCCTTGCCCAGCCTTAATACAAGGTGATTACTTCGTCTTACTGCAACTCGATACGTCATGTTTTGTTGATATCCATGGGAGATCTGCCCTTTTCTGAATAGAAAAGAAAGAGGAGTGGATGGGAGTTGGGGGTAAGGGGAGATGGCAGGAGAACTGGCAGGAGAGGGCGGAGAAGAAACTGCGGTTGAGATGTAAAATAAATAAATAAAAATGAAAAAGACATAAAGAAAGTAAAGCTAGGAGACACACTCCCACAGTGCCAGACTGCTCTTTGTCTCTCTAACCCCCGTTTCTTCCCTGAATAAATGCCCTTAGCACATCCTATTCCTCAAGGACGAGCTTTGAGAGTGATAGCCCTGCATCTTCTAATGGTGGACTTTGTGTTCAAAGACTGCCGTCTCCTGAATATTGACTTTCAAGTGGCAAGATAGGACTGCAACATTTAGACTCCATCAACAGCTAAACAAGCCCAACTGATTATCGTTAAAGTAGAAGATGCATCCCTTCCAAAATTGTTCTACTATGGCATTGAAACTTTTGGCCCACCCGAGATTTAGATTAGCTTCTGCCCACACAGTATTCCATCTCACTGTAGGAGAGACATTTGTCCTGAACTCATCTCCCAGATGCCCCCCTCCTCTCTCCCTCCCTCTCTTCCATTACAGAAACAATGATAATTCCAACCCTAAAATGGTCTTGGCTCTGTAGCATTTCAAACTAGAGCTCTGGCCAGCCTCTGTTTTGTATTTGCGGTGAGAAGCACACCACTTTACTATATAATCGGAGTGAAATCCTGGCAATGAACTCTTACTAGAATTTTAGCACTGCAGTTTTTCTTTGGTTTTGACTTCTTTAGGGTCTGTTCAGACAAACTGTTTCCTGTTTGCCCTTTACCTGTCTGTCTCTTATGAATCCAATGGCACACCTCATGCTGAGCACAAACACCAGTCTGTGCAGCTGCTGGAATTTATGTGTCCATACCCTGTCTTATCCCTGACAGAGGTAAATCACTCACTCCCCTTAGCAAATGAGTGGTCTCTAAATAACAGGCTCCTCCCTCTTAGCTCAGCACACATGTATGACTGCAAACAAAAGCAGCTGTCTGATAACAAAATGGTGACACTCCACATTATTCCAGAACCTCCCTGCTTGTAGGTTACTAGCAGTGGGAAAGCTTCATCCTTATCTGTTTAATTAATGATGTAGCTTTTAAATTTGGATTTCATAAGAAACCAGTTGTCACTTGGTAACAGATTTGCCTTGAGCTCCCTGAAGAAGCTGGGCTTTTCAAGCGAAGCACCCTGTTGTCTTATAAATAGGGCAGTGAAGCTTGCTCAGACATGCCTCAGGCATTCAGCAGCTCCTCTCCTCTACACTATCTGATTCTGGCCAGAACTTTTCCTCACCAGAGGCACACTCAAGTGGAGAGAGAAGAAAAATTGCCCTAGTTTGTGTTTTAACCTAATAACATGCCAAACAACAAGAATGCAAAGAGGCATTTGTTCTTCTTTTCTAAAACAAGAAAACAAATTACGTTAAAGAAGTTTAGAGACAGATTAATTTGCTAAAAATATAGCCCATTATGGTTCTTGAACAATTTAGCTTCAGGGGAAATATTAAATGCAACACCATAGGAGGATGATAGAAAATGCAACAAACAAACCCAAACAAATCCAGATCTTCTGAAAAAATATAAAGTGTATAGATTTAAATCCCACTAATGGAAATTGGTGCTGTAAGTTAGATCTGTAAGTGTGAGGAAGAGACTTCCTTCTGGGTGAGAGAGGAGCCTACCTCTGGTAAAAAAAAAAAAAAAAAAAAAGTCAAAGACCTAAGAAGAAAGATTTATTCTCTCTGCCCCTTCATTTGTATCTACAACAGAGAATGAGCTGGCTGTGTGCCTTACCTTATGATTATTTGCTGAAAGAAAAAAGTTCAGCATTTCCAAGGCTCTGTGGCTCTCACTGGCCAGCACAACATGGTCAACCTGGGGTTTAGCTTGGGGGATATGGCTTTGCCTCTGTGGGATTTTTATGGTGTTATTGAACAACACATTGTTGGGAAATGTTAGCTTGAGTGGATGGATGGATGGAAGAATGGATGGATGGATGGATGGATGGATGGATGGATGGACAAGAGAAGAAATGAGTAAGTAAACGAGGATAAAGGGGGGTTACTAAAAGCTCTCACCTGGTGAGACTGAGAACATAGACCTGCACCATCTAGTGGTGAGAGAAGAAATGCAAGTGAAACAAAGTGCTGAGGAAGGTGACCTCTCCTCAGGTGGGTGTGTAATGGGATAAAGTGGCTGTCTCAGGAATTCTAGGAATTCTTCTATCCATTTCCCAACAGACGCTGGCAATAACGACTTCCTATGCATTTTTAATTTAGTGGCTATTTATTGAATGTCTTTTAAATTCCAAGCACTCTAAAATTTATTTAGAATCACTAAAATAAACAAAATTATACACTATACTGAACAAAGTAAAAAAAAATTAGTAAATTTCAGACTCCATATAGTCAATGAAATATACCTATGATACACAAAATAAATCAAAGAATTTTGCATGCCTTAAAATGGTGCCAAAATATGTTGATTTTCTGATTTGATAATTAAACTTTGTCCATAGAAAAAAGTAAATGTTGGCTCAAAATGTCAAATTTCCTTTGCTAGGCAAAAGGGAAAAATATTTATAGAAGGAAAATAGTTCATAAAATTGTGCACAATGTAAACATGTTTTTGTCATTGTTACTGCTATTACACTTACTTGTGCAATAATTATTAAAGGTTTGAAAACGTTTTATACTAACACTCTACTTGATGTAACCAAATATGGTTTGGTTAGTGTTTGACAAAAACAGTGAACTTACTAGAAATGGTAAAATGTAAATTCCACAGTCATGAATTTGTTCAAAGCTACCTTTGAGCACTTCAAGTATTGCTTGAAGTTTTGCAAGTTCTTGCTGAAAAACTGAGAGGGACTTTATTAAATTTGATATAAATCAAACTCTTATGTTTCCACATTTGCAACACTGCAGTGATTTATATTAATATAACTATGTATAAAAAGTAAGTAATCCACTCCCTCTCTTAAAGCAAGAACAACCCACTCAAATATTTGTGTATTTAAAATA
Organism: Peromyscus californicus insignis; assembly: GCF_007827085.1. Taxonomy (NCBI): domain Eukaryota; kingdom Metazoa; phylum Chordata; class Mammalia; order Rodentia; family Cricetidae; genus Peromyscus; species Peromyscus californicus. The sequence continues at coordinate 133,208,308 of NW_026294617.1, read as the reverse complement.
TGCAACTCTTTCTTGATAAAACAGTTGAATTGAAAGAAGTGAAAAATTAAAGCATAAAGAGTGAATATTTTTCTCTGACTTTCAAAATAATACATTGTATTATATAAAGCATTGTAACCTCTATGAAGCACCAAATAAAATACAAAATAAATTGCTCATCTTTCCATACATATGAGTTTTCTCTTAAAATAGACATTTGACTGCATCTCTCACATAGGAAACATCAAGTCAATAACAACTCCAGGAGACCATAGTAAAAACAATGGCAAAGCAATGGTTTTGAAAATATAATGTCACAGTTTGAGCCAAGTGGAACAGAGCCTAATGTAGTATAAATAAAACTATTTTATGTGAATTTGTCTTGAAATTCAGAACTCTTAAGTTTGAAGTACAACCCATAAAATATCAGCAGCCGCCGGGCGGTGGTGGCGCACGCCTTTAATCCCAGCACTCGGGAGGCAGAGACAGGCGGATCTCTGTGAGTTCGAGGCCAGCCTGGTCTGCAGTGCGAGATCCAGGAAAGGCGCAAAGCTGCACAGAGAAACCCTGTCTCGAAAAACCAAAAAAAAAAAAAAAAAAAAAAAAAAAAAAAAAAAAAAAAATATCAGCAGCCTCTAAACTTCCCTTTTGCTTTGCTACTGCATATCCCTTAAAAACACCAGGCTTTCTTGTTACCCCGAGTCCTAGATGCACTTATTTAAATGTCACCCTTCAGAGGTAAGGAATATGGATCCAAAGAGTACACCTTCTCTTGCTTTCATTAAGCCCTTAGTGTAGCATATTTGTCCATAAATGCGTGGTCACCGCAGCTTTCACCATGTACCATGGTAGCGGAGACTGCAGGTTTGAGAAGAGGCTGCCTGTGTGCTGACCTGTGGAGACTCAGTGATCTTAACATTACGATTCTGTGTTCATCAGCTTCGTAGACAGGGATAATGAAAGTTCCCATCTTCTGAGACCATGTAAGGAGTCATTATGTCATTCAAGAATTCTCACAGAATCAGTTAAGTCCCAAAAGGTTTAGATGCATGTGACTTTTACTCAAGGCTGACTCCTGAGGCAGGTAAGTTCTCCCTATGACTGCTCTGTAGATCTTAAGGGATCAAAGCATTTTCATGGTCTCGGAGCAAAATTATATTATGTCACTGTGGTAACATGGGGACAAATTTTCTCAGCATGCACACACTAATTCATAAGTAATTTCTCCAAAAAAATAATAACATGAGATAATCTTCTTGGCCTCTGAATACTATGCAAGTATGTTGTGGGGTCAAAAGCAAAATACTCATAATTTTTTGTGAGACTGAACTAGAATTCTGAGTCCATCTGTCACTCAAATGTCAAAAAGACATGGGTGTAACCACACAGGTATCAGCATATTTTCTTAGATCAAAGGCGTCATACAATTTCAACACCTGTATTAACTCCCGAATTCTAAAGTAAAATCTGTGCTTATAATGGCAACCATGCATAGTTAATCTAAAATAGAATTTACACTCAGGGAGAGTCACCACTTCTACAGAACTATTGTGCTAGAACTGTTAAAGCTTATTTGAATGAAAGAGAACAAACATTTCAGTGTTTTACTAAGACAAAGTCTTTAATATTATCAGAACTAAGCTTCTCTATGATAGATCTTATTTGAGAATGTATGGCAGTAGTCTTGTGTGTGATGGGGATGGTAGACCATTAGTAACCATGGCCTTCCAGACTGTGAAACTGTCCTTGGGAATAATGATTCATTCTCTTGAAGAGAAGAGGTGCTAAGGAATGGGAAAGGGAGGGACCAGGCAATGGGGGAGTACTGAAAGAGAGGACTGGTTTGGGGAGCACTTAGGGGGCAATGTGAAAATCTAGTGCATTGGAAACTCCCTGGAATCTTTGAACGGTGAGAATTTCTAGTAATGGGAATATGGAGCCTGAACTGGCCATCTTCTGTAACTAGGCAAGGCTTCTAGAAGTTGGACTGGAACACTAACCCAGACACATAACGTTCAACCTACAATCTTCCTGCCTCCAAGATGTGCTAGAGTAATGGTGGCACAGAACTTGGGAGAGTGGTCAACCAATGACTGGTCCAACTTAAGGCCTACTCCTTGAGAGGGAGCCCATGCCTAACACTGCCTGGATGACCAGGAACCAGAGGCTGGGTAGCCCAGAAACCCAAATAGAACCAAGCACGGCTGGGGGAAAAATTCAATGATATGATTACTAATGATACTCTGTTGTACACATAGGTTGCCGTTAGAGATGCTTCACCCACCAGCTCATGGGATCAGATACAGAGACCTACAGTCAAATACTAGGCGTAGCCAGGGGAACCCCACAGAAGGGGGGAGGGATTGCTGGAGTCAGAGGGGTCAAGGATACCATGAGAACACAGCTCACAGAATCAACTAAGCAGGGCTCACAGGTGATCTTAGAGACTGAAGCAATAATCAAAGGTTCTGTATGGGTCTGAGCTAGGTCCTCTACATATATGTAATGGTTGTGTGGCTTGGTGTTCTTGTGGGACTCTTAACAGTGGGAGTGGGGGTTTCTCTAACTCACCTGCTTTTGGGACCCTTTTTCTCCATCTTGTCCAGCCTTAATATGAGGATTTGTGCATAGTTGTATTTTTACTTGTTATGCCATGTTCATTTGATATCCCTGAGAGGCCTGTTCTTTTAAAGAATAGAAATGGAAGAGGAAGGAATCTGGTGGAGAGGGGAAGTATCAGGGGGTATTGTAAAGAGTGTAGGGAGGGAAAACTGCATTTGAGATATAATGTATGAAAAAAGAATAAAAGAAAAGAAAAGAAGAAAAAAAATAAGTCAGGCCCTGATATCTGCAGAGTACAACCATCCATACCAGGCTAAGAATTAATGTATGCTTTCTTTGTTTTACAAGTTGGGAAACCATTCTTTGCAGGTGATAGAGTCTATGAGGAATAGACACTGATGTCACTGTCTGGATCTGCTTTTAAAAAGATCAGTGTGGAATTTATATCAACAAAGGACAACACAGTTTGTCCATCCCTCCATGTTGAAGCCCCTTCATAAAAACAGTTTACTCGACTCATGAAGATGTCTATACAATTTGGAGGCTGTAGCTAGAGTTTTCCTGCCTGGCCCACAGTCAGGACAAATCTCTCTCACCTGCCAGTCCCACAGCCGCTCAGACCCAACCAAGTAAACACAGACTTCTATTGCTTACAAGCTGTATGGCCGTGCCAAGCTTCTTGTTTACTGTTCTTATGTCTTAAATTAACCCATTTCCATTAACCTATACCCTGCCACGTGGCTTGTGGCTTACCGGCATCTTCACATGCTGTTTGTCATCATGGCGGCTGGCAGTGTCTCTCTCTCAGCCTTCCACTTCCCAACTTTATTCTCCTCCTTGTCCCGCCTATACTTCCTGCCTGGCCACTGGCCAATCAGTGATTTATTTATTGACCAATCAGCAATGTACTTGACATACAGACCATCCCACAGCAGGAGGCCTTGAAGCAATTTAAATTATAATTCAGAATTCATTATGAAAAAGACATTGTTTATGAGGATCCTTGGGAAAACCGAAGATTTTCTCCTTAATCCAAGTTTCTTTCCTTCTTTTTTTTTTTTTTGTACACCAGTGTGTTTATTTCATAAGCTTCTAGGCATTTATTTTGTTCTAATCATGAAGTATCTACACTGTCTTTTAGTCTCTATCTTTTAAGAGCTCTGAGAAATGTTAAAAATATCCTGATTTAAAATTATCACAGAGAATGTTGAGAGTTTCTGGAAGCACAACCACAGGGTGTAGCAGAGCAGAAGAACGAGCATTTCAGCCTCCTTTGCAATAGAATGGAGTTTTTTTTTCATCTAACTGTTAATGTCTAAATTAAAGAAAGAGTATGAACAAGAGTTTGACAGATGGCCAAGAGGAATGGAAAATACTTCAGGCAGATGGATCCACATGAAAAATAGAACAGAATTTTAGAGACATTCTACCAAGATATGTCTGGTGTTAAGGTGGGTGGTTGGGACTTGCAGGGGAGAGAAGATATGCATATGGGTTAACAGGACAGACTAGAGTTGAAGCTTCATGACAACTTGTCTTGCATATGGTGTTTCTTTTGGACTTTGTATAAGCTTATGACTCATAAAACATTCTTCCCTGATTACTTGGTCCAACTTAATAGCTTCTTGTGTGAGCTTCTTCATGTCAAAGGGTCCAGAATAATATTTTCATCCATAATATTGTACAGGATTCTTAGAACATTAGATGCATTTTATATCTATTTGTGTAAAAAACATATTTGTTAATCATATCTAAATTCTGAAGTAATCCAAGGAGATTACAGGAATAATGCTGACTGAAAAGTTGCATATGAACTGTAGTGATATTTGCTCCACCCGACCTTGGGCTATACAGCCTGAAGGAGGAGGCGGTGCTTCTTGCCCTTGTACCTGATCTCTTAAAAGGAAAGGGAGGGGAACACGAGGTCCCTTCTCCCGGCTTCCTGCTTCCTGCTGTGATCAAACTGCCAGGTGGATTTGCTCTAGGTCAGGTCAGATCACACCAGGAAGCAGGAAGCAGGGAGCAGGGACCTCATGGCCCCTCTCCCTTTCCTTTTAAGAGGTCAGGTACAAGGGCAAGAAGCACTGCCTCCTCCTTCAGGCAGTATAGCCCAAGGTCATGGGCGGAGCAAATACCACTACAGTGAACTAGTGTACACAGCAAAGAAAAATGAAGCCAAGAGAGACAGGAATGCATGAGCCAAGGTGACAGAATAGAGAACAGAACCATCTGTGATTGTCTGAATGAAAATGGCCTCTATAGACTCCTAGCGAGTGGCTTTATTGGAGGTGTGACCTTGTTGGAGGAAGTATGTCACAGGGGGTGGGCTTTGAAGTTTCAGAAACTCAAGCCAGGCCCAGGGTTTACTCTGTCTTCCTGCTGCTTGCTGATCCAGTTGTAGAACTCTCAGCTTCTTCTCCTGCACCATGTTTGCCTGTGCCTGTGGTGGTATTGTGTTCCCCAAAAGATTGTGCACCCCAATAAACTTATCTGGGGTCAGAGAATAGAACAGCCACTAGATACAGAGGCTAGAAAATGGTGGCACTCACACCTTTAATCCTAGCATTCCAGAGGCAGAGATCTACCTGGATCTCTGTGTTCAAGGATACAGCCAAGCATGGTGACTCACGCCTTTAATCCCAGGGAGTGATGGCAGAAAGCAGAAAGGTATATAAGGCATGAAGACCAAAAACTAGAAGCTTTTAGCTAGTTAAGCACTCAGGCTTTCAAGAAGCAGTTCAGCTGACATTCACTTGGATAAAGACTCAGAGGCTAACAGTCTGAGGAAACAGAATGAGCTGAGGAATTAGCAAGGTGAGGTGGCTGTGGCTTTTTCTGCTTCTCTGATATCCCAGCATTCACCCCAATACCTGGCTCAGGTTTGATCTTATTAATAAGAACATTTTAAGATTCGTGCTACATGTGCCAGCCTTCCTGACATGATGATAATAGACTAAACCTATGAGACTTTAAGCCAGCCCCAACTAAATGTTTTCCTTATTGCCATGGTCCCTGTGTTCCTTCACAGCAATAGAAACCCTAACTGAGACATCATCTATAAGGTGTTTTATAGTAGATTAGTATTTTTTTAAAAGACCTAAAAGTATCAGTGAAATGTCAAAATACAAACTTTCCATTGTATCAAGTAAAATTTGGAAGGTATATATTGTAGCTAGAGTTTTCCTGCCTGGCCCACAGTCAGGACAAATCTCTCTCACCTGACAGTCCCACAGTCGCTCAGACCCGACCAAGTAAACACAGAGACTTATATTGGTTATAAACTGTATGGCCATGGCAGGCTTCTTGCTAACTGTTCTTACAGCTTAAATTAATCCATTTCCATTAATCTATACCTTGCCACATGGATTGTGGCTTACCGGCATCTTCACATGCTGTTTGTCATCATGGCGGCTGGCAGTGTCTCTCTCTCAGCCTTCCACTTCCCAGCTTTATTCTCCTCCTTGTTCTGCCTATACTTCCTGCCTAGCCACTGGCCAATCAGTGTTTTATTTATTGACCAATCAGAGCAACACATTTGCCATACAGAACATCCCACAACAATATATTAAAAAGACCAAATAGGTAGTCAACTTCTATTTGAGAGAATTTTAATTTGAAGGTGAGTCACATGCACTAGTCTCAGGGCATAGGGTAGATGGTATCTTCCACAAAACCTTGATATTTGGGATATGCTGGTAACTGAAGCAGAAATTTCACAGGACAACATGAAGAAAGTTACAAGTCAATGAAATGAGCAGAGCATGAACAGCAATGATTCTGTTCTACATCATCCTTGCTGTTTCAGGATTATATCATTTGATAATACCTGTATGTTTGTTGGAACTTAAACTCCAATCTCATCAAATGTCACCCTTGTCTTTGGGGAACTTTGAGTTTAATTGAAGAGTTGGGGAATATCTCTGTGTTTTGTACATTGTTTGATGTGCTATAGACTGTAACTGTTTTTGCTTTTACTCTTGTTACCCAAGTGGGATTCCTATATACTCACTATTATATTTGAAGTGTCGAGGAGTAAGGCCTGAGCTTTACTCACTATTACTACCTTTTAGATGAGTAAGGGGAGTTGGTACTCTCTACAAGGCACTGGAAAATTTTGAGCTTGAAGCATGACAGTGTTATCTACAAATGTATTATCAAGTATTACTGATGTTACAGGGATGCACATAGCACATGGGGCCACAGGTGTCATGGGAACACACAGCCCATCGGCTACACAGGTATCATGGGATGCACATATGCCATGTGGGGATCATGGGTTGAAAAGAGTCCGTGTGTAGATAGAAGTGTCTGTCCCGCCTGGTCCTGCACCCAGTCAGTCCCAAATAAACACACAGAGGCTTATATTAATTACAAACTGTTTGTTCTATGGCTCAGGCTTCTTGCTGGCTAGATCTTTCATCTTAAATTAACCAATTTCTATTAATCTATGTTTTGCCACATAGCTTTGTGGCATTACCTGTGTTCCATTACATCTTGCTCCCCTGGCAGCACTCAGCATCTCCTCTGACCCTGCCTTCTCATCATCTCTCTGTTTGGATTCCCTGCCTGGCTCTGTTCTGCCTTGTCATAGGCCATAGCAGCTTCTTTATTAACTGATGGTAGCAACACATATTCACAATGTACAGAAAGACCATCCCACAGCACTTCCTCTTTTCTGTCTAATCAAAAAGGAAGGTTTTTCATTTTAATATAGTAAAATTACATGTAACAAAACAGTTATCAAGCAAGAATTATAGTTACAATATATAGTCTATTTGTATTTAGCAAAGTTAAAGAAAATACTCTACCATCTATCCTATATTTGATAGTCTAAAGTTTCATATCTAATTTACCTTTTATCATAGTCAAAGAAAACTATAATTGTAACTATCTAGTCTTCAACTACATCAAATACCCCAGAAGGATATAATATTACCTAAGTAAACAGGAAGTGCTATAATTACTATATCTCAGAAGGAAAGTCCACTTTTGTAGCTGGAAGGTTTTTCTGATCCCACACAGCCATGCAGTCCTGCAGCTGCTTATAAAATAATTGCCAGAGGCTTAATATTATTTACAAACCGTATGGCCTATGACAAACTTCTTGATATCTAAGTCTTTCACCTTAAATTAACCCATTTTTATTAATCTATGTGTTACCATGTGGCCATGGCATTACTGGTCTGCTGGCATCTTGCTCCTAGGGTGGCGGCTAGGCATCTCTCTCCCCTCTCCTTTCTTCTGTCTGTATATCTGCTGGATTTTCTGCCTGCCTCTAAGCTGCCTTGCCATAGGCCAGTGCAACTTTATCAATCAAGCAGAGCAACACATATTCATAGAATATAGAAAGACACCCCACAGCACTTCCCCTTTTCTGTTTAATCAAACAGGAGGGTTTTAACTTTAACATAGTAAAATTACATATAATAGAACAGTTATCAAGCAGGAATTACAGTTGTAATATCTAGTCTCTTTTTTTAAGATTTATTTATTATGTATACAAGTATTCTACCTGCATATATGCAGGCAGGCCAGAAGTGAGCACCAGATCTAACTACAGATGGTTGTGAGCCACCATGTGGTTGCTGGGAATTGAACTCAGGACCTCTGGAAGAGCAGCCACTGCTCTTAACCTCTGAGCCCCCATAGTCTATTTGTATTTGGCAAAATTAAAGAAAATATTCTATCTATCCTATATTTGTGAGTCTAAAGTTTCATATCTCATTTATCTTTTATCATAACCAAGGTAAACATAAACTATAATTATAACTATCTAGTCTTCAACTACATCAAACACCACCAGAAAGATATAGTATTACCTAAGTAAACAGGAAGTGCAGTGTAAGTAACTTCCAAAATTCTAGAAATGACAGAGACATCTGGCTGGCTGGACAGTCACCCAAATTTTCTCCGTTATGTTGGGGCATCTATCTTCAGTCTACAGGCCTAGAGTCCTTGGCATACTTTTCAGTGAAGTAGGAAATTTGGAGGACTGTTTTGCCTACTTTGGCAAAGTTTATCAGTCACTTTTCTCTGTGTCCTACAGAATGTCTGGTAGTTTCTTCTGTGGAGCAGAAAGCTGAGGAACCATTTTGCACTGTTTTGGCAAAGTTCAGTGGTCATTTTCCCATGGGTCCTGCATGTCCAGTTTATACAACATACTATCAGCAGTCCAGGCACGAGCAGTTTCTTGCCCAAATGGCTAGCCTTGCCACATTGAAAGCAAACTCCACTAGAAGTTTCTTTGATGCCCATCATCCTCTCTGAAGTAGCTGGTGGTACCAGGAGCAGACATGTCTCACTGTTCAGAAAGGTTTAAGTTCTTAAAACGTTTTAAGTGCCATAATCTATAAGTGTTTGAAGATGACTTGCCTAATTAAAATATATCTTTGTATACCTAGAAAACTTAACTATCATGACTATAAGTTTGACTGTCATAGATGACTAAATATTAATCTGTATTTCTTAATTATACATTACAATTTTAAATAAGTTGCATAAACACAATACCATAAACAAGATTAGAAATACACATACAGTATAATAAAATTAACTTTAAATTTGTATCAATAAATTAAAATCCATACTGATGTAAAATATGTAATATTAACAGTTCTTTTTTGGATTATGGTAGATCTAATAATCTACCCCTTTTTCCCTTCATTTATATATCATATCCCCTTTTCTTCTTTTAGAAAGAGATTGACTTTGACCAAAAACAATTTGTAAACAACCCCCCTAAACAGCATTCATAATCCAATTTGGGGATAATGTGGGTGTAGTTTTTTACACTACTTCCTGCTGATTGGGGGTGCTGGCAATCTTATGGGGATCCTGAGAAAACTTAGGATTATGGTCAAGTCCTAACTGGAATAGTCTGGGAAGCTTTATTGTCTCAGCCAGTTGCCTTGAAGCCTTTCTGGATGTTGGATCATCTGGAGATCTCTCAGGAGGTCTTCCTTGATGGAACCATATTAAACTGGAAGGAATCCACAGATTCTCATCTTCTGTGGAAACAAATGCAGAATCTCTTTTCCAAAGCAACATATCCTTAGACCCAAATTTCAAAATCAAGATTTTATATATATATATATATATATGGTTTAGCATTCCCCACAGTCAAATGTCTCTTTGCAGTTAAAAAAAAAAATCCCAAAGACAACACAGCAACATACAGTATCCCGACTCTCTGTGTATTTTCCATCTTTATGTGGCTCATTTTATTTTTTATTACTCTATTTCTTTTTAAGGACTTTCTCTACACTTTTTCTTTTCTCTCTCAATCCTACATATATTTTTAAACATCTTGTACCTGTTTAGAGGTTTTTTTCCATCTGAATCTGTTTTATTGAGTATCTTTAACCCTTTTCTGACCAGGAGAGTTTTTAAACTGTTGAGCTGCATGGCTAGGACAAAAGCAGCAGCAGCCCTGGCTGCTGGCTCTACTTGGTTCAGCTTTTCAACATGGTGGAGGTAGTTCACCACCAGCTCTGCGAGCCAGGCTCACTGCCCCAACTCTGGGAAGCAGTAGGTTCATGCCACCACCGAACAGCTTGCAGCACACTGCCCACAAACCCCATTGAAGTGCTCATTCGTAGGACCTCTCTCAAGAGCTCTCTGTGCCGCCAGCATGAACCAGGATACTGTCTCTTAAAGGAGCCGTGCATTTTTTTGCCATCAGCAGACAGAGTCTAGCTGAAAAAATTCAGCTACTAAGAAGCTGTGATTGAGTCACATTTTTTGTGGGTCTAGAATCTCCCCTTTTTTATTAAGCTTTTTTAGACTTTGTGTAGATGTATGTGCACTACTTGCGCACCAAATATAAACAGAAGTTTTCCTGTGTCCCGGTAATGCCATGAAGCCACGTGGCAAAACATAGACTAATACAAATGGGCTTAATTAAGTTGTAAGAGCTAGTTAATGATAAGCCTGAGCCATAGGCCAAACAGTTTGTAATTAATATAAGCCTCTGTGTGTTTACTTGGGACCAAGCAGCTGCAGGACACAGGAAAACTTCTGCCTATACCCATGAGCCACATGGGTGCCATGGGATACACACAGATAACAGGTTACATAAATATCATGGAATGGAGGCAGGTTGCAGGTTACACATTTTCACACCTGCTCCAGAATTAGTACATAAAATATTTGATTAAAAAATAAGCTCATTAACATGTCCTTCTTGTCCCTGTGCCACTATAAATGAAAAATAGAAACATTTCTACTAATTATTTTTAAACGTGGTAAAGACTTAGGATAGTGGCTTTTAGACTTCCTGTCATTCGTCTATAAATATGTCACCATTTTCTTCCCAGTGCATGAAAATTAAGCCATGTTCATGAAATAATCACCATGAAATAGAACACCTGCTGCATTTTTTCCTGGCATATAGGGAGATGATAAGTCTACCATTTAATTCAATTGACCGAATTTTTGACACCAGAATTGATAGATTATTTTTTCCTCTAGAGATTAGAAATATGCTGATGAAATAAACATTCTTTTTGGAAAAATAAGACAAAGAGTTCTTTTATCAGTTAATTTTATGGACATTTTTATATCTAATGGGTTTTTAAATGTATAATCATAATATGAGTAATAGTGAATTGAGTATTAATCTAAGAACGTTATTTTCAAAGCTTATAACTTTCCCTCTCGCCAGCTCTCCCTGCACTGAGCCAGCTCCTAACTGAACTGAGAGTTAAACAAAACTGAGCATCTGGGTCTCAAACAATTGACTTACCAGACATGGCTAAGGTTTTTATGTAAGGATGAAGAACAGGGAGATGAACTCATACTGAGGAGATTAGAAGTATTTGCTGGTAGCCTATAATAAAGACAGTCCACTGTCAGGCAGGTGCTGCTTGCTCTAAGTGGAAGTAGCCTCATCTGCACCCTGCCTCCCACTCCCCTAGGTAAAATATGATCATGTGAACTAAGTTATGATATACCAAATATTTCATCCACAAAATTGCTGTCTGGCTGAGTATGCCAAACCGATGTCTCTCAGTAATTATGAACTAATAATTATTTCTCAAATACAGGGCTTATGTCAGTCCTTGTGACGTGGTAGCATACAGTGTGCATCTTATGACACAAGCCAAAAGGAAATGACTAATCTTTTTTTTATCATCCCAGTCTTTTATATTAACCTCTAAAGTCAAGTAATTATATAAGAAAAATATGTCTTATTCCATAAGCAGATTAATTGCAGTGTAACTTTTAGTTAAATTTTAGCTTGTTATAGAATTGGTTATGATTAGTAGTAGTTTTACTTACTAATTTTCATTAACTTCATGCTTACTAAGAATTTATCATGTGTTATCAAACTATATGAGAACAAGAATTTTATCTACTAACATATCAAAATGCTTGTTTGTTTAAAATTAATATTTATCTGAGTATGCTTATGTGTACCTGTACTCTCAGCACTTGGGAGGCAAAGACAGAAGGATTTTTAAGTTCAAGGCCAGGCTGGACTCCCAAATCTCAGAAAAAAAGTAGAAAAAAAATCAAGTTTTAATGAAATTTTAGTGTTTATAAATAAGTACAGAAAATAACTGATAAGTGTATTTTTATTTATTTAGCATATGAAGAATTAAATTTCCTTATAATATATTCAGACAAAATATTATTCTTCTCCCATCTCCCATATCTTTCTTCCTTGTGTATGCTTTACCCTCAAGCCTTTTTTCATGTCACATGTCCTTTTAACACCTTCCATGCCTACTTTTTACACACAGACACACACACACACACACACACACACACACACACACACACACACAATCTAAATTCTAAATTATAGGACATTCATATTGGAGAAAACATGAAGATTTTAGCTGTCTGAATCTGGAACACCTCACTTAATATTATATTTTCCAGAAACATGAATTTTCCTTGCAGATTTTTTTTACAGCTCCACAAAATGCCATTGTACATATGAACCACATTTTCTTGATCCATCCATTTGCTGATGGGGATCTTGGCTGGGTCCATTTCCTTGGTTTTTTGAGCAGAGTAACAAAACTATATATGCAAAGATAGGATGCATAGCCTTTTGGGTACAGATACAGGAGTGCTATAGGTAGATTATGTGGTAGTTCTACTTTTCATTTTCTGATGTTCTCCATGAAGACTTTCACAATGCCTGACCTAGTTTCTGCTCCCATCAGATGGGAATCAAGACTTATTTCCACATAGCTTCTCCATAACTGATAACTTACTTGTGAGCTTTAGTGTATATTTATTAAATATTTATCTGCATTAAGAATTAGCATCTTTTAATGTCTGCTTCATTAGTGGCAACTTCCAAAACCAGCTAGTCTTCTGATTTATTTTATGATAGCTTAATTGTATTCACCATTAACTATATGCAAACAAATCAGGGATGTGTAAGCTTTTATATTGACGTGAATTCTGTCGGTTTTGTCTTGAGGCATCTGGTGCTGACTGGTTTATTCCGTTACTATTTAGGGTTCTGTTTTATTGACAGCTCTGCTTTGGGGAACTGTGCTGACACTGAACAATATTTCGCAATTTGTATTTTGTTACTAAAGTAGTCGTGCCTGTTCTCATTCTTATTTTTGGGTGCATCTACTTATTTTCATAGAAATAGCAGTCCAACCTGTAGATCACAGATTAGGGCCATGATTAATTTTATTGGGAGTTGCAAAATGATTTTCCAAAGTCACTTCCTCTCTAACCAATAGTGTTTGAGTCCTCCATGTATAACACTTGGTATTCTTAGTTTTCTTTTAAATTAGTAACTTTACTAAGTCAGCATGGATGATTAATTTTTGCAGCAGTTACACAAATCCAAGAAAAATGTCAATTTATATTTTGATAATGTAATTGTTTTAAAAATCCCAATGAGAATAAATATCCATTTCATAAACTATACATGTTAACACTTTTATGCAAAATCAATCTCAGCAGAAATGCTGAGATTTCAAGGGATAATTAAATAGTAGCCCTCTCCTTAATTGCAACTACTTAAATAAATATGAGGTACAAACAACTGAAGAGAAAATTTCCACGTTTATTCTTTTTCTTACAGAGATCAAAGCAGATTTGTCATCATGACCCTACCCTAACTAGACAGCTATGTCTACTGTTACAGAGGAAAAAAGGGCTCTCCAAGGTCTTCCCACTGATACACAAAAGAAAACAGATCAAGTACATTTTGTTTCATGCTCACCAAGTACAATAAGAGAAGGAAAGAGCAAAGAATGAAGATTAAAAAAACCAAAAATGAGTAAACAAGTCCTGTTTTAGTCTGGTTGGTTGCTTTTCACCTTTGTCAAAAATGACAATTGGAGAATTCCAAAAAGGGCCAAGAATAAAGAATAGAGTAAGTTTACAGCCTTACTGAGATTATTCACTAGGATAGATGAAGTTTCTCTGTAGCTGCACAAAACCATACCTCACAACTGTTGTTGTCAGGATTGTCGGGACTACTGTTCCTGGATAACTCCCAAAAGGAACCCTTCTGATAAGTGAACCTTTTCAAGAGGAAGTGCTATTTTAAAATAGGTAGAGTGAACACTGTACTCATAACCATTCTGTAACAGTGTGTCAGTCAGAGAGGACTTGGGAACAGGAGTGCTGGACTTAGCAGAGGTAAATATTCAACACTGAGAACAGGAGAAAAGAGTAAGACAACACTAAGTGAATCACATCCATCTGACTACACACAATAAACCAGGGTTCAACCTCTGATAGAGGAGACCCTTTTCATGCAGTAAAGTGAGTCTCCAAACAAAGGTTTAGACCCACATACCCAGACCATAAAAATATGACCTCCCATTGGATTTTATTCATTCTGATAATCTTGTATTTCATTTACTGAAAATCATTTTTTTCCTCATGTAATACATTCTAATTATGGTTTCCCCTCCTCATAATCCTTTCCTACCCTACTCCAATCTGGATTCACAACCTTTCTCCATCTCCTTAGAAAATGGGCATTGAAAGCATAATAATAAAATACAATAAGATGAAGACAAATTGTAATATGCAAAAATAAGGAAAAGAGCCAAAGAAAAATCACAAGAAATGGGTATAGACACGCAGACACAGATGTTTGCGTATGTAGGAATCCCATAAAAAAACTAGAAGAAAATTTATGTACTCAAAGGACCTGTAAGGATAAAAAAATTGAGACAAAGACTATTTGAAGATGCCTTTCAGTTCATTTTCTATTGGCCTCCTACTGCTGAACATGCAACTTACTCTTTTTTTTTTTTTTTTTTTTTTTTTTTTTTTACTAAGGAAACTGGTCATTAGAGATATTTATTTTTGTAGAGAGTCACAACGTATTTTCAAAAGAATTACAGGAAAATTTATTAACTTGTGTCAAGAAAAATTACTTCATTTCATAAATGTCTATATTTATATAAAATTATACATGTATATACATCTGTGTGTGCATACACACACACATACACACATACACATACACACACACACACACACACACACACACACACACACACACACACACACACACACACGGAGGGAGCAAAATTGACCAAAGGAAATGATTTAGAAAGAAAATACACAACCAAGTTGTGGAACATTTCCCCAATCATGACATGACACTAGTGGAATTCAGGTGTTTCTGGTACATGGACTGCTCTCACCCAATGTGAGGTTGAACTGTCGACCTTGTGTACATCCTACTTCACAAATGAGTCTGTCAGATATGCTAAGCCTATAGGCTGAAGATGATGCCCCAACACTGTGGAGAAACCTCAGGTGACTGTCCAGGCAGATGGCTGTTTCTGTCAACTCACAAATTTTTTGGAAGTTGCTTGCATGCACTTTCTGTTTTTATTTTTGTTAGCTAATATTATTTCCTTCTTGGGTCTCTGAGGGAGTTGAAGATTAGTTAGTTATAGTTGAAGGTTAGTTAGTTATAGTTGAAGATTAATTAGGATAGAAAGTGAATTAGATACATTTTGGACTTAACAAAATAGGATAGATAATGAAATTATTTTCTCTGAATTTGTCAAATACAAATGGACTAGACATTGTTTAGACATTTATGAAAAAAAAAAAAAAAAAAAAAAAAAAAAAAAAAAAAAGAAATACAGATTAATAATTAGTCATCTATGATAGTCAAACTTATAGTTATGTTAGTTAATTTTTTGAGTTATACATAGACATAATTCAATTAGGTAGGTAATCTTCAAACACTTCAAAGACCTACAAAAATATGGCATTTAAAAATATTTTAAAAACTCAGACTATCTGGACAGTGAGACACATCTGCTCCTGGTAACACCGATTTACTGCAAAAAGGAAAATGGGCATTGAAGACACTCCATATGGAGTTTATCTTCTTCTTGGCCGAACTGGCCATTTGAGCAAGAAACTGTTCTTGCCTTGACTGCTTGACAAAATGTTGTATAAACTGGACATGCAGGACATATAGGAAGGTGACCACTGAACTTTGTAAGGCGAGACGGTCCTTCATGTTCCTGCTTCGCAGAAGAAACTGCCAGACATTCTACAGGACACAGAGATAAATGAATGCAAGACTCTAGGCCTATAGGCTGAAGAAGGATGTACCAACATTGCAGAAAAACTTTGGGTAACTGTTCAGGTAGCCTGCTGTCTCTGTCATTCTAGAATTTTGGAAGTTGCTTACAATGCTCTTCCTGTTTACTTAGGTAATATATCCTTCTGAGATCTTTGATGTAGTTGAGGACTAGATAGTTATAATTTTCCTTGGTTATGATAAAAGACAAATCAGAAATAAAACTTTAGACTCATAAATATAGGATAGATAGAATATTTTCTTTAATTTTGCCAAATATGAATGGACTAGATATTGTAATTATAATTCCTGCTTGATAACTGTTCTATTATATGTAATTTTATTATATTATGTTAAAGCTAAAACCTTCCTTTTTTTTTTTTTTTTGGTTTTTCGAGACAGGGTTTCTCTGTGTAGCTTTGCGCCTTTCCTGAAACTCACTTGGCAACTTACTCTTAAGACTGATTTCTTTCTCCAGTGAGGCTCCCTTGAAGAAAACTGGTTTTTCATTTGAAGTTGGTTATCAACTGGATATATACTCTGGATTAAGAATGGGGACATGTGTCCACTTTTCCTTAGAGCTCTAAGACTTGGTGCAAATTCAAGTGGGTTCTGTGCATTCTGCCACAGTCTCTTGAGTGCTTATGTGCATCAACTTGGTTGTGTCCAGAAGGTCTTGATTCCTTAGTCTCCCTTTCCCTCTGGATATTGGACTACTTCTACCTCATCTTCTGGAGAGTACCTGAGACCCAAAGGGAGGGATTTGATAGAGACATCCCTTTGAGGACTGAGTGTTACAGTGGCCCTTACTTTCTCCATATTATCTGGCTGTGGGTAGCAGTACTTTTCCCCCATCTCCTGCAGGAGAAAGCTTCTCTGAGGATGTCTGAGTAGTGATCTCTGAGTGTAGTAGAAGGTCATTAGAAGTCATTTTATTGCTACGCTCCTTTAGTTATTTAATGGAAGGAATTTTTATTTTAGGCTGGGTTTCTGGCCTATCTAGTCTCAGATTCTTGGTCACCAAAGCAGTTTTGATGTGTTCCATCTTGTGGACTGGGCTTTGAGTCAAATCAGATGTTGGTTGGTTCCTCCCACAAGCTTTGTGCCACGGTTTCACCAGCATATCTTTCAGACAAGTCAATCTTGTAAATAAAAGGTTTTGTGGCTGGGTTGGTTTTTTCCTTTTCATTTTGGTAGTATGCAGACTACCTTCTAGTACCATAAACATCAGTCAATGGGGTGAAGGCTTTTAGGTAGGCACCAGCTTGACTTCTCCATGTTCAACGAGTTATGTAGGTGTCATCTTCAGTCAGTTTGTTGAGAGCTACCATCAGTTTATAGAGAGTCACCAATAGCCTGGATTGTTTCAGGGTTTCAACGGAACATTTTTAGCCAATAACTTGATTATATATGTAATCCCTCTCTGTTACTGGAAGCTTCGTTTGGTAATCAGAGATGTCCACTTGGGCTCTGTCCCGTCATTATTTGTCAACCTCATTTAGATTACCTTCCTATATGTATAGTAGGAAGCTTCTACTGTGTGAGGTTCCACATGACCCCTCAAATGGCCCTTAACATTAATTGTCCCTGCCTGTATTTCACTTCAACTCCCTTCTTCCCTTCTGATAATCTCGTGAACATCACTTACAAGTAACATAATTCCTACTAAAATGGATTGAGTTGGTGTATAGATATTTTCTTCTTTTATTGCACATTCAAGTCTTTGGTATTGAACATTTTAAATTACAATTTCATCATCTGTCCACTGGCTTGTGCTGTAAAATTTTGTGGCCATTTTTTCATTCTTTTCTATAAGGTTGCAATTTTCATCTTTTTTTAAAATTTGACTCAATGGTGATGCCTGCAAAAGTTCTACAGCTTGTGGGTCTGTACACCATTCTCATGCTTTCTGTTATCATTAACATCACATTCACACTGACTCTGGGAATCTAGTAAGATTATTTATTTTAAGCTAAAATTAATCAGAAGAGACAGGAAGGCACATTTTGTATTAACTAAAGGAAAATTCCACTGAATGAACATAACAATTCTAAACATTTATTGGCCAAATACAGGGTCATCAGTTCAAAAACAATATTAAATCTAAAATCACAGATTGATCCCAGCATAATGACAGTGGATGACATCAATAGTTTGTTTTTATCAGTAGACATGACATCCAGACAAAAACTAGAGAAACTTGGAAGCCAAATTGCATCATAAACCAAATCAACGTAATAGTTGCTTATTGAACATTCCACCCCAAAACAAAAGAATATTCTTCTCAGAAAGCCACAGAACTTTCTACAAAATCAGCTACAAATTAGCACAAAAAGCAAATCTCAGCAAGTTTTAATGTTGAAATTAATCCATTTCAAAGTTATAACTTATCCAAATTCTTAGTCACTTTCATGCCTTTCTGAATAGATATTCCTCTGTTGTCAGGTTCCTTTATGCGAAGAACTTTTATAACAGTGAGTTTTCTAATTTAGGGATTGATATAATTATTTTCTCATTCTTACAGTTGAAGAATTTTCTAGAAATGTTTTATATGATTCTTCATTTAAGTCCTCAAGACACTCCCACTGTCTTATAGATTCTGTTTCTGTTGAGAAATTCACAGTATTGGAACTTTTCCCATTTTAATGTATAATTTTATGGCTGTTTTCCATATTTTATCTTTAATTTCTCAGTATGGCAATGGTGTAATTTAATTCTTATATATTAATTTTGTGGTTAGTGTTCTTTAACTTTATAAATTTGTGCTTGTTTTCTAAATTTGGGCATATTTGACAGTTTTTCCATTTTTTTCTGCATCATCTTTTTACATCTCCAGAGTTTTGGGGACAGCATTTGCCTGAATATTACAACTTCTGATGTCACAAATACAAAAAAGTCAGGCTATCAATAGGGGCCATGATTTTTTTTCCCTCTTTTAAATTAGATCATTTTTATTTTTTAATAGCCAAATTTCCTGAGCTTTCTCCATTTCTATATCAAAATAATATCTATTTTTGTTAATCTCATCCAGATATTTTATTGAATATTTATTATTTATTATAGTCCAGTTGTCAATTTCTCTTTTAATTGTCTTTCTCACGAGGTTAGGTTAGCGTTTATTAAGAGAACGATTATAATACATGTGTCAGTACAGATACTAATAGTAAAAAACAAAACATTTGAGAATGAGGCAGGAGCACACCCCAGGCTGAGTGCAGGCTTCTTACAGAGAGAGTCATTATTTGATTTCTTTTAGTTTCTTATATACTTCTAAGTTCTTGCATTGTCCATATCTCTCAGACATTTTTCCTTTTGTATAATTTAATTGAACTGTAATATCTGCATGTTTTGAGTTTAGTATCTAAGGTTTTGTCTCAACCTATTTGCTCAAAGTACTGCTCTAAGTCAATAAACAGAGAACACCAATATTCCTGCTTAGTGAAGCCTATATTCTAGTGAGATGGAATTGATAAATAAGTTAGGTGAATAATTTATGTTATACACAAAACAATAATACTCTAAAGAAAAAGTAAAACCAGAAGCTGAGATAACCTTTCAACTTTTAATAAAATTAGTGCAGAATGATTTGGGGCAATGACATAAAGATGAGGAATGAGACAAGTACATATGACAGAGATGAGGATGGAGATGAGGACAACATAGCCGGAGATCGCCTGGTGGGTTGTTTAAGATTAACCAGGCATGGTTCGCATGAATAGAACAATACCAGGCAAGGCCGTAGGCAAGGAAAATTTAAAAGTTGATGTGAGGTGAAACCATGTGTTGAATTCAAGTCCATGTCAAAGACTTTGAGTTTTCCCTTTTAAAAAATGCGAGGCTCGGGGGTGGTGGCGCGCGCCTCTAATCCCAGCACTCGGGAGGCAGAGCCAGGCGGATTTCTGTGAGTTCAAGGCCAACCTGGGCTACCAAGTGAGTTCCAGGAAAGGCGCAAATCTACACAGAGAAACCCTGTCTCGAAAAGCCAAAAAAAAAAGTCTCATTTCCATGAATATGTAAAAAAAAAAAACAAAAAACAAAAAACCTTAGAAAATCAAGGCTAAAAGTAAGAGACCAGGATAAACACCTTAGAAATAATCTAACAATTGTCACTGGGCCTTGACATACAGAATTCAATTTATTCAATTTATCAGACTGAGTCTTAATATTTTAATAATAAAGTGAAATGTATTTTTGTAAACTGTGAAAGAAAGAGAAGAGGCAAAGTTAGTTTCAATATTTGATTTGATTGTCTGGAAGTAACACGCTGTCACCAAGCAAAAGAAGGAAGGCTACATACAGTATGTTTGAGAGGTAAAGTGGAAAAGAATTTAGACTTTACGCCTTTTAACTTTGAACTATATAATAAGTATGTTGGTGGAAAGGGCAGTCACATGTGGAAAGTTCAGAGTCAGTGAAAATTCCAGGAGCATTTGTACAGAAAGTAATTCTATTGAGAATTGAAAAGCACATGTCTAAATGAGGTCACCTGGGCATAAATAAAAGCACATGAAAAAGTAGAGAGGACAACATACCATCAAGAGTCACAGGAAGATGACACAAAATAATCTGAAGTAAAGACAATCTGCCATCAACTTAAGAGAAAACACCAGGAAGCGATGACATCTGAGAAGCCATGTAGCACAACTCTGACAAGAAAGAGACAGTGTATGTCCTACAATCAGGAATGTGCGGGTGGAGAATAGACTGCTGCGTTAGAAAAGTCTGACCTCAGATACTTGACAAGGATGATTCCAACAGAGAAACCAACAGGGACACAACTGTAAGACAAAGTTGAGGTTGACTCTACAAAGTATTTTTAGAAATTGTGCCATATAGACAGACACAAAGATTAGTGAGTTCAGGGTGAAATATGGGGAAACTGTGGAGTGTGGGACAGAGTACAGTGAGGTGATTGGGCTGATTAGAGGAACCTGAGAGTGGATTAAATATTTACATGCATAGAAGATGTTAAACTTGCAAAGGTGAAGTCTGCCAGTAAGAGGATGTGGGCATTTGATGGAAACATGGATAATTTATCTATAATCATAAAGAAGAGGTAGAATAAATGGGGTCTATATGGGGTTCCTCTGCTAAAAACAAATGATGCTAATAAATTATAAAACCCCTTTGCTTATATATTATATTTTTTTTTCTTGGTGAAATAAGATGCAAGGCCTTCAGGTGAAGATGTCCATAGGAGAGAAGGTCTTTTAAATTTATGTGCAAGGCTTAAGGAATAAATCCATCACCTATTAGAAAAAAAGGGAATGGATTATGGCGACGGCACTAAGGATGCTGTAATAAAGGAGTGGTATTAGAATGAACTGTTCGGGAAACACAAAGGAAATCAGATGAATGAGCAGGGGTTACGCAAAAACACTCATTTGAACAGCTTGAGATTTGAGGGAACCCTCCCATATATGAAGCCAGTAGTTAAGTAGTTACAAATTAGAAATATAAATTTAAAAATTAGTTATGAAAAAGTGAATGATGAAAGAATGAATAATACAAAATGAATTGAAATGAATATAAAAGTGATGGGAAATTTTGCTTTAGATTGAAAAAGCACAGTAGAAAAGGAAGGAGAATAAAACAGTAATGACTCATTGATTATAACATAAAAATTTAGTGTTGGATGCCAGATGGTCAAAGAACAATGCTATCAAACTTGTAGATGAGTCTGTTTCTCAATTTAGAATTATCTACTTAGCTAAGACATCTACCAGACTTCAGAAGGTTAATTTAAGATATGCAAGTACTCAAAAATATTTCTGATATGTTCTTTGGAATCTACTAAATTGCTTGATCTACCAAAATAAAAGAGTCATAGGAGAGAGGAAGACTGGAGAGAAAACAGGACAGCCACTGGGAGCAAACTGTGCCCTGCAGATGATAAGAAGCAGAAAATCACTAAGAGGTTGTCTTAGTTAGGGTTTCTATTCCTAAAAAGAGACATCATGACCATGGCATGGTGGTCTTATAAAGGAAAAGATTTAATTGATGGCTTACAGTTCACAGGTTCAGTCCATTATCATCATGGTGAGACATGGTGGCATGTAGGCAGACATTGATGCTGGAGATGGAGCTGAGAATTCTATGTTTGATCTGCAGGGGACGGGAAATGAATTGAGACACTGGGCATGGCTTGAACATATATGAGACCTCAAAGCCTGCCTCTACAGTGACACGCTTCCTCCAACAAGGCCACACTTACTCCAACAAGGCCACACCTCCCGTTATTGCCACTTCCTTTGGGGGACATTTTCTTTCAAACCACCACAGGGGTCAATCCGAGCAGTCATCTGAAAGTTGGGCACTGACAGTAATTGTTAAAATGAAAATACCAAAGTAACAGTTCTGTGTGTAGTGATAAAGATACTCTATGTCTTATCCAACCCCCTTGAGTTGTTTCCAGTATCTCTTTGCTCTCCCATTTCTGCCTCTCAACACAGAACCTACTGTTATTGATATAGCATCCTTTAAATCCTCAAGTTAGACTGCATGAGCTCTCTATTCAAATCCCAAGGATTATTTTTTCCTTAAAAGTAAAAAGTCCTTTGCTTTACCTCTGGTATCCACTTATGAGTGAGTCCATACCATGTTTATCTTTCTGAGTCTGAGCAAAGGATAATCAGACTACAATCCACAGCTCCAGAGAAGTTAGAAAACAAGGAGGACTCTAAGAGGGATATACAGATCACCTTGGGAAGGGGAAATAAAAAAGATCCTCATGAGTAAACTGGGGATGAAGGAGGGTAATAGAGGGGATGGGATGGGGGATGAGAACTTGAGGGAACGAGATGATCGATGGTCAAGCTGGGGGAGGGAAAGAGTGGGAGAGCAATGAAAGAGATATCTTGACAGAGGGAGACATTATGGGGTAAGAGAGAACTCTGGAGCTTGGGAAATTCCCAAGAACCCAAAAGGATGACCCCAGACTAGACTACTAGAAGTAGTGGAGAGGGTGCCTGAGCTGGCCTACCCTGGTAATTACATTGGTGAATACCCTAACTGTCATCATAGAGCCTTCATCCAGTAACTGATGGAAGCAGATGTGGAGATCCACAGCCAAGTATCAGGCCAAGCTCCAGGCATCCAGTTGAAGAGATGAAAGAGGGATTATATAAACAAGGTGTGTCAAGATCATGATGGGGAAATCTAGAGACAACTGAACCAAGCTCAAAGGAACTCATGAACTTTAGACCGATAGCTGTGAAACCTACATGGAACCAGACTAGACCCTCTGCATACAGGAGACAGTTGTGTAGTTGAGCCTGTTTGAGAGGCCCCTGGTAGTGAGATCAGGATCTAACCCTGGTGCATGAGCTGGCTTCCTAGACCCCTTTACCTATGGTTAGACATCTGGCTCACCCTTGATGCAGCAGGGAGGGGCTTGGTTCTGCCTCAACCAAATGTACCAGGCTTACCTGTCCCCATAGGGGAGAACTTACCCTGTTGGAGGAGGGGATGAGGGGTGGGTTGGCAGGGGGGAAGGTGGGGAGTGGGAAGAGGGATGAGAAGGGGAATCTGTGGTTGGTATGTGAAATGAATAAAAAAAAATTTTTTTAAAGTAAAATATCTGAACAGTTGCCTGCAAACCTGTATCACATACGCTCTGTTTCCTAACACCTTCTACAAATCTTTGCTTTCATGTTTCTTCATTTCCTCCTAAGCATTCTTCTAGCAAGGAAGAATAATTCCATATTGAGTTCTGTATACCATTTCCAAACTCCTATCTCCTTTTCGTCTTGCCTTAATACCTTGTTCTATAATGATGTCAGCATCCTACCCACCATTCCCTAGTATAGCAGTTTGTCCCTGGAGCATCTACTCTTCCTAACACACTGTACTTATCTACCGTAATGTTCTTTATAATCAGCCTCTCTGGCGATTCTGAGAGCCTCCATGCTTTGGTCCAGCTTCTCAGAGCACTGAAGACATCTACAGAGTGTTTAATAGAGATTAATATTTTAGCCTAAGTTCCAGAATACACAAACCACATAGCAAATTAGACAATGAAAAAAGTCCTAGTTATTACTTCTAAAAAAAGATGTTTTTATATGGAATGGAATTTACCACTTAGACTCAGTTGGGAAAAATAATACATAGGGTCAATAATGAACAGCACATTTCTGTAAACATAATTGATGAAGTAGATGTAAAAGGATGAAAGGGTAGTGCATGTGCATATTTACATGATAAATTATATAACCAAATACTACTTTCTGTAAAACCTCAAAATAGTAAATACCTACCTGAAAGATAAGAATTACACTGAAAGAAAAAAATTAACAAAATTGGCGGATAAGTTCTTCTTAGAAATGAGAATTGGGAAGTTGAATTAAGAAAATATTTTTTTTACTATGAGTCTTACAAAATAATTTATAAAACTATTCACATGAAAAAAGGTTGATTTTAAACATATTGGTAAATTGTTCATCATTCTGTTAACCATTCTTCTCTCACATACCATGAGTTGTATTTAATTAAAAACCTGCATCAAAATCCCTCAATAATTTAGATTATTTTTTATTTAGAGGTTCAGAGTGTAGATAAGAAGTCTTACTCCAATTTTTCATAAGGTTGATCCAATTATTTAAAAATAACATACCTTTGAGCTAAGTTTTAATAACCTGCAAACCTCTAACTTGGTGATTATTAAAACGTAAATGCAACCACGTTTTTCTAATCCATAAAAATTTACTATGATTATGTATTTAATTCATATAGAGCTGACATGTGGTAGAGAATTATGGCTTTTTACCTGAGAAGGGTATGTACAAGTAGATTCTATGTGGTCATAACTTAGGTTTGACTCAGACTGAAATGCAAATTCCATCACCTCACTCAAATGACAAAGGATTCCCAGGAGATCAGGATTCTAGGTTCTTAAAAGCTTAAGTCAAATTCGTCTCTGTAGAATAATGGACACATGGGAAGCCCAAACACAAAGGCCACTTGCATGTTGACATCTTTGCTTTATGAATGTGGTGCCTGGCTTTGGGATCACACCTTTAGGGTGAACTCAAGTGAGAAAATGTTTCTGTGTAGATAGCAGGTTCATCTTTTTGCTCAGCGGGTTCCCAGCTGCTCCCCTGGCTTGTGGGAAGAGGTGAATGTGCTCACATGGCTGAAGAGCCACTGAGGAACTCAATTAATTCTACCCCTAAATTGTGTTCACAGATAAAAAGATTCTTTTTCAATAACGTGTCGTCATAGACCAAGGTGCCAATATGAGAAACATTCCCTCCACTTCACACTTGAAAGGCTGGCTATCTGTCATGTCTCTCTCTGGGGTGAAAGCAGCAGGAGAGCCCAGAACCTTATCTTGCTTGAATTGCTCCTGAGCTATCACTTCTCTGGCTGTCAGTGACACACTGTGTACAGTGTGATGCTCACATGAGCTGTTATATATCTGCCGGGAACATATTCTACTGTCGGTTAAGATGTCTATCTCTTAAATAACAGAAACTCTTCTGCTCTGTTTGCCATCTGAAGTCACTCACCTGTGGTCATTTGTATGCAGTTGTATTCATAGATGAGGACTGACTTTAATACATGGTACAGTAAAAACACAACAGGGAGGCTTATTCATTTGGCATGCATCTAATGAATAATCACTCTATGAAAAGCTTTGTGCTACATGTAAAAGGAAATGTTTTGTGTATTACAATAATTATAGGTATAAACAGTGACAAATATTCTTACAGATCAAACCCTTCTACCTTAGAAGTCATTTTTTACAATTCACAAATTATATATAGCAAACAACTGGTTTTCATAATTATAGCAGGAAGATTTTCCTGGTCATTGCATAGGGGAGGTGGGTCACAGAGTGAAGTACGAGAGAATGTCATGAGCAATTTAACTTTCCCAAAAAGGTGATCTAGGCTTTTCCTTAGATTTTGTGTACTAGTCTGTAAAGTCCTTGAAGGCTATACCTACAAGAATTACTTTGGTTTGCCTGAAGCCCTTGGATAGTCTAACTATGAGGTTTTATATGTAGCATGCCTATCATTGTTTTTGGTGTATTTTTTCTCAACTATGCTGTGCTATTGGTTACATGGGTAAATCTTATGGAAGACTAGAACCCAGCTTGCTCTCCATTTCATATTGAATTTGACATGGGCCACTATAAACAGAGATCTGAGCGTCAAGATAATTCAGGCTCTAGTACTGACCTTATCATGCTTCCAAAGTCCCCATACCCCTTCAATCCACCTCCACAAATCACCAGGGGCTGGACTTATGATGTAGATGGATTTCTATTAGCTCTGCCTGTGAACCTCTTGTGTTAACCCCTGTGCTTCTCCACAAGCCATCTGTCCAGGTACAGCAGCATCTGCTTGCAGTCATGTGACTCAGCGCCAGCTTAGGAGGAAGATTTCCAGGGCAAATCCATCATCTGTAACAACCTTGGCCAGTGATCTGATGTCTGAAATTCATTGAGAGCTGCAAACTGTTCATCTCAGTGAAAGTCAGGTAAAATTTCGCCACACTTTCTTCCTTCCTGGAGGACTCCCATTACCTGAGTAAATAACTGTAGCAGACCCAGAAATAATGAACTATTTATCCTCCTAGGAAATCCCCTCCTATAATCTATAACTAGACAACTAGTGTTGTCTCTTGAATCAGTGAAGGTCTCTACAACCTTCCAAAAGTGCAAATGGCTGTATTTTAGAGGAGGAAGGTAGTTAATACCTGGATTCTCAAAAAGAACCAGTGTTGGGATGCACATTGAAAGAAAGCCATGTCTTTAGTTGTTCAGGATGCTTGAAATGGGAATATGACCACTGATACCAGACTTGTCCTTCTTTTCTCAAATGGCCTTTCAACCAGCTGACACTTCTTACACTAGTTTGCAATTCTCTTTGAATGTTTGTTCCCTGTCCTTGCATTAGGAACTAATTAATCAGTTCAGTCAATCCTGTTTGTCATGCTACCCTGGGCTGTGAATATGTTCCTGATCCAGAGAGAATAATGATGTCTATGCAGGGTGGAAGAGGGTCACATCCAGAGGCCTTTGCTTGGGAGGCTCAGCACCCAAAATCCCATGTTGCTGTTTCTGGCGTTCTTTTCAGTATGTAAAGGTGTATGACAACCAAATCATAATGTGTTCAAAGTCATCTAGGTGAGGCAGTGTCCAGACATCATGTAAATTCAAGGTGGTTGAAGGCAAAGTAGTTTACAAATGACCCTTACCCTTTTTTCTCTAGTGGCTTCAGTGGGACAGGTTCTTAAATGCTGACCACCCCAGAGAGCAGTCGGTTCCCATACTTTAGCTCCCATCACTGTTCTTCCAATGATATCATATTCACACTAAGAACTTTTGACTAGAAGACTTGAGTACAAATGTGGAAACTTGGGGATGTTTAAGTCTGCTGTGTCTCCTTCGGGGATCATCAAGATGATAAACCTTGGATGTGTCCTTCTGGCCTACTGGTTCTGTTGAGGGAACCGGAGTGGAATCCCAACTTTTCCTCTCCTTCATAAATATTTTTGAGATCATTTTTGACCAACTCCAAATCTAGTTGATTTACTTCAATTGTTTCTTAATATATAATCTGTACCTGATTGTCCTTCATCCCTCTAGAGCAAACCAGTTGTTGGTCTGTTGTGTTAAATGAAGAATTCAACATACTGAATCAAACTGTGTTCTTGATCTTCAAATTCCTCCTTGAGTTTCTATAGATTAGATTATATATTATTCAGTAGTCTGTCTGAAGCACATAGCACAGGACCTGACATGCAACTGATTGCCAGAAATAAGTATAAAATAAGTTGTTGAGACAGACAAAAAAAAGTATTTAAAGACAAATATTCATTGAAACTTTCAAAAGAGAGGATGTGCCTTAGTAGTCTGACTTCAAAGTAAATATATAAATAATTAAAATAAAAACAATTTGTATTTGTGTTCTTATTGTGTCATTCTTTTAAAAAAACTAAAGCCGGGCGGTGGTGGTGCACGCCTTTAATCCCAGCACTCGGGAGGCAGAGCCAGGCGGATCTCTGTGAGTTCGAGGCCAGCCTGGGCTACCAAGTGAGTTCCAGGAAAGGCGCAAAGCTACACAGAGAAACCCTGTCTCGAAAAACAAAAAAAAAATAAAATAAAAAAACTAAAAGTTTCTTAGTGGGAAAACTGTTGAATAAACTTGAGACATTCATATCATAGAGTATCATGGGGCCACAATAAAAAATAACTTAGAGATGTACATATAGAGCTGTATAAAGAGATAGGTTATGGATGTTATAGACATAACTGTTCTATATGAACATTATAAGAACACATAATTATGGATCATTATACAGAACACAATCCTATTACTGTTAAACCATGCACACTTACAAGAGTGAAAGAGATGGAGTCAGAAAATGGGAAAGGAGCAGTGAGCAGTGATACCAGAGAGGCTGCAGTCCGATGCCTCTACAGATGGAAGCCTCAGCTAAAGATGGACTGAAGACACAAGGAAGGCATGGGTACAGGTGGTGTCTTTGATTATTCATATTTTTCAAATAATTTGAGTGATAAATTTTTAAGAGGAATCCAAATAAAATATAATTGTGTGTGTGAAATTGATGCTAACTCATCTTTCTGATTCTCTTGAAGTTTTACTGTTATATCCATGCATTTAAGCATTCAACAAACACAAGTGTTAAATGGTTATACACACGCACACACACACACACACACACACACACACACACACACACACACACACACACATATATATATATATAAATTTTTTGTGAGAATGTGGGACTGGATTCAGATGCACAACCTTCTTCCGTATTTAATTGCTACCTGCATATGTTCCAGGCCACAAAATCAAAACAGATACGCTGAGGAACATGTGTGTGCATCTGTCTCCATCATTTGCCTTCAAAGGCAGCGGTATCAGTTATATTTTAAGTGTCTGTTATAATACAGTAAAATCATCTCCTCTTCATTTTCTTCA
Source organism: Peromyscus californicus insignis (assembly GCF_007827085.1). NCBI lineage: Eukaryota > Metazoa > Chordata > Mammalia > Rodentia > Cricetidae > Peromyscus > Peromyscus californicus. The sequence goes on along the minus strand of NW_026294617.1, from coordinate 133,179,268 downwards.
TTCCTGGACTCATGCTGGGCAGGTTTAGGCTTAATAAATGTTTACTGAATATCACAGTCAGTAAAAACTGTAAGACTAAAGAAGAAAATCAATTAAAAAGCAAAGGAAAAATTAATTCTCCTAGGAAGGATTTCCTTTTTTCTTTTCTTTCTTTTTTCTTTTTTTTAATGAAACACAATTTTATAGCCCAAAAGAAATACTCATGTTGGTGTTGAACTCTTTCTTTTCAGAGACTGTGTGCAGTGTGGTGATAGTTTTCTGATCATTACCTTTTCTGTCAACATCAACCAGGTGACTGTGACTGTGACTGTGGGAACATCGAGTTCTTTGGACACCTATGTTGGTGTGCTGGTCTTTTAAAGTAGACGTTCCTCTACAATTTATAGCCTTTTTTATCAATAGCCCTTCCAGGAGGAGTGAGATCTATTTATTAAATAATTAGTTAAGTATATTTTTCTAATTATCCAATAATATAACTAGTTTAAAGTATCTTAACTTTTAATCAAATTATCTTTGCACAGTAACAAAAGGGATTTTTCTAATCACAGATTCCTGTGTATCAGCTGACTTGACTTCTCAATTTTTTTCCATTGTGGTTTTAACTAACACTGCTGATTAGCATGATGAGATATAATCTGCACTAGAGTACATCGCTCATATGAAACTATGCGATTACATCCTATTAATCCATACAGAACCTTAGAGTGTTTCTGCTTGGCACTCCTGTAATCACTGTTTGTCACTTTCTATTGCAAGGACCCCCTTACTATTCACTTCTTAAAATCAGCCTGTTCCATGAAGTCCAGTCAACTGCCTCCTCTCTTTCAGGGCCAGTCTCTTTATTCACACAGGGATTCTTCCTTCTTTTGAAAATTTGTAATATATGCTGTTTTCTAATTGGAATGCTTTCTATTTTGCAATCTGTTTCTGCCTACTTGTTTCTCTTGATTCTGTTATTTATTTATTTTATGCTCCTCCAAACATCCAATAGATGTCAGTCAAATGCATTCTGTAGGTGAGTGCTGTTTCCAAACACTGAAGGATCATAGCAAAGATGGAGGTGTCTTTGTTCTAAAGGAGCTTGCTGGCTGTGTATCTCATTTATTGTTATTTCTCATACTATTTTTATTCAATATATAAAAAATGCATATTTTAAGTTTCCAAACCTTTGTTCAAATTGAAAAATATAGATACCATACATCTGATTTTTTTTATCACAACACAGATACAGAGGCATCAATTTGAAGAGTAGTGAGTGATAAACAATTTGACATATAAACTCTGCATTACTTGGTTCCTATGCATCTGGCATATACTGTCTTAGTGAAAAAAAGTAAGGCTTTTTTTCTCATTATTAAAAATAATTCAATGGCTTCTCTTGAAAACAGCATTCTTTTCATGGAAACACAGTGTTCATGATCAGCTCCCAACCAATACTAAGGCCTTTTTTCTCTAATTATAGTCGTAATCTTCTTCTTCCTCAAACCCACCCACCATTCCCCAATAGTTTACCAAATCCTTGCATACATCTTGAACACTTTGGCAATATTTTTGTTTGGTTAATTTCTCTTCACCTCTGGCCATCACAGCTCAAACACCACAACCTTTGAGGCATCTCCTTTAGTTCTCTAAATCAATAGACCTTGTCTTTCACCAGGACCCCTCATAGCTATATTTCCCTACCCAGTATTTGCCCCATGGTGTTGAAATTGAGCATTAACCTGTATCTTCCACTATATTACTGCCTTGAAAGCAAGCACAATGTCTTGATAACCTTTATTTTATTAGCATTTAGTCCAGCGCCAGAACCCAAAGAGTGAACATTCAAAAATAACTGCAGAGTATTGAATTGGTCTTTTCACCTTTCCTACTGATGAGAGCAGCTGAGAGGAAGTTGTCCTTTGACTAAGTTATATCATTATATGCAAATTTCTTTCACTAACATTAAATAAGTCACATCTGTCAAGGTTATATGCTCAGAATACTGATTGAGAAAGTTAAATCTATCTACATTGTTTGGTTGGTTAACCATATTTGGGTCTCCTCACTCCTGTAACAACTCCATCATCTGAAAGTGGTCCTCAGTACAACTACAGCTCTGTCAGTGGAGTTTAAAGAAGGCAGTGATGGGATGCTATATCAATAAGTCATCTTGCACAATGGATGCTCTTCCACTTCCACGATACATCTTGAACCGCACAGTATGTTCTCAGCTCTAGCCAAGTTTACTTACAATATACTTTGCATATTTTACAAATATGTAGCATTTATTTACTCATTTTGGAATTATAAATAGATGTTACTCTGTTTCTTTTTTGTTTCATTTTTCTGTCTCCATGTTCAAATTTCTTGGTGCAAAAAAATAATTAGTACATCCAGTATGTTTTGAGAATTAGTTCATTGTATATTTAGGAATTAATCAACAGAGACTGATAAACACATTATTGACTGGACAATTCTTTTAGAGAACACAATTTCTGGTTAGTTTTTGCAAAAAAAAATGGAGTAAAATATAATTTGTAATTTACTTCTCATGATCATATATACCAGAGAGAGTCATACAAGAAGGTAGAGAGCAAAGAAAAACTGAAAGAACTGAAAGGAGCTTAGTAACAGCACTGTTAACAAATTAATTTATAACCATAGTGCAAGGTTCACTCCTTGCTGTGAGATGGGCAACACTGGGGCACTGAGAACAGTAAAGATCTAGAACCCAAAGGTAGAGGGAGATGTATGTCGAGTCTGAGTGACCATCCTAGGAAATTTAGCTAAGACATCTAGGAAGCAGGTGCCTCACTCTTTCTTCTTTCGGTCGGAGTAGTTAAACAGAGAAGGGATTTATTCCCATGCATCCTTCCTAACAAAGCCGGCAGGTAAGAGATAGCTGGGGAGTCAACCTGCAGGACCAAACAGAATGCTTGGGCACGGACCAGTTTTTGGTTACCTCTTAGACTCACTATTGTGAGTCAAGCCTTAAGTTCACCAGAACCATCATCATTAGCTCAATCTAAGTTATCTGTCACTCAGCTCCTGGCTGTGATGCTGAAGTCAGTAAGTGTGCCTCCAGAGTAAGTGTATTCACAATCTAATTTCCATGGCAGCAATAGTGAGTGAGGATGAAGGTAAATTGACTATAAGCTTGATATTTCTGGGCTATCTATAACTCTATAAGAAGTCACAGCTATTTTGAGCCTCAGGGTTTATGTAACATCAGCCATTGGGAGCTATGTGGTCTAAACAGGTGCCTAGAGACAGAGAAGAAAGCGTCCAGTCTTCTTTACTTCCGTGTCACATTTGCAGGGGTCAACCAATGAACAGAGCATTAGATCCCTAAGCTTTCAGTGTGATTTACACCCTCGGCCTGACTATGATTGCTATCCAAATTCAAAGTACTGAAATAAACCAGCTCTTCCCTGGAATTTGATGTCTAGTCAGAACCATACAAGCTCTCACTGTTGTAAGTAGGTAAGGTCAAGCCAGGATTTGACCTGAGTCTTAAGGATACCAGAAAGGAGGAAGTTTTTGATAGAAGGAGATGGGGTGTGGTTGTGACTTACAAAAAGAAACACAATCATTTGTCAACTGCAGAACAAAATGAATCTGAGTACATTACAAATGAAGTCTCTGACTTTGACAGTGCCTGGATAAGTGCTGTCACCAAAGAACTAACCATCCAATGTCTGACTTCTTCCTTGAAACAAGAGGTGATAGGATAGTCATGTGCCTGCCCTTCTGGAAATATTTTCTCACCTGCTTTCTGAGGCACAACACACTCTGCAGCGATTTGACGATTAAGTACCACCCATTTTCAATCTTTTGTCAGCTCTGTTTCTCTTAAAACTCTGATAAGTGTTTCAATTTTCTCAGTTCTTTACTGTCTGTATTCAAGTGTTTGTATACACACACATGCATATATTACTGTTATTCTCTGAAAGTTCTTAAGTGTCTAACCTGGAATACCTACAGATTTATTTTTCAAGTCTCAACTGAATATTTATATATTTGCACTAGTTATTTTTGTCATTGTTTTGACCTGAGGAAATTGACTTGATGAGGGAGATATTTGTTTTGGTTCATATTTCAAGGTCACAGTTCATGAAGGGGGTCATGGAGGCTGGGTAGTGCACTGGATGGTCCCACTGCACCCACACTCAGGAGACAGAGAGATGAGCGGGACTGCTCTATTCAACTTTTACTCAGTCCATGGAACGGTGCTACCCACATTTAGTAAGAGTTTCACACATCAATATCCCAATCCATAAACTTCCTCCCATACATGCCCAGAGGTTTGTCTCCCATGCGCTTCTAGAACCTTTCAAATTGACAATCAATATTACCATTCACAAGATGTAATCATCTTTAACACCTCCGTTTCATACTCACCAGGCATTTCACACTTTTCATGGACATAATAGAATTTTTCTCATTCACATTAACACTTCCTCCATCTGGTTTCCTTAGCAGGTTGAGTTTTTCCATCAAGTGGTCAAGCTAAAACTTTCGGGGACTTCTTTGACTCTTCTTTTCCTCTCAAACATCTTAATCTGAGAGTGAGAATTACAAACTTATACTCCATCACCATTTCTTGATACACACCTTCCTCTACCACTGCTACCTTAACTTCTCAAACAACCGCCTTGAGCTCCTAATTTTGCACCATTAAAGTCTATTTTCTATCCTATTTTAAGGATAGAGAAGAGAAACACAATTCACAGTGCCAGATTCTTTCCTGAGAATTGGCAAAGAACTAGATGTTAAAATTTTCACACTTCTGCCCTCTTCAAGTTTCTGTTATTTCTCTTCTTCTACAGCCTTCAACAGAGGAAGAATTGAGTTTCAAATTTCACAAGCAATACAGGACTACAGGCTGAACCATGATGCAGCTGTAGATTTTCTTAAAGGTGCTGAAATATTTTCCTACTGAACATTTCAAACACATAACCAAGCACATTTTGAACTTAGTGTTTTGGTCACACTTTAATTCACACTCTATGAGTTCCAGAAAATTTGCATTTTAGTCAAATGTGTGGAAATCAATTCAAATCAATGCAGGGGAGATTTATTTAAGAGAAGTGAAGATTGGATCCTTTCTAAAGACTTCATCTACTCAGTGAGTCATCAGGCCCTAAACATCTCACTCTCAAGCCACAATTTCCATTTGAAAGGTTTACTAATCACAGAGGCCCTGAACTTCTCAAACTTAGACAGTGTGTTTGGCTTGATTATTCTCTTAGGTATGAACAGGTTAATTAGAATACTATAGTGAATTCGTTTCATAATGGACATATCTGTGACTAAACCCTCTTGAGGTGGCTCACGATGGTCATAGCTGTATATCATCCCAGTATTGTGATCATGTGAATAAAACACACCTCCATTCTACTAAGGTTTATCTAGGTTTGAATAAATTTACAGATCATATAAAATCAAATAAAGTCATTTTTTTTTTGTTTTTCGAGACAGGGTTTCTCTGTGTAGCTTTGTGCCTTTTCCTGGAACTCACTTGGTAGCCCAGGCTGGCCTCGAACTCACAGAGATCCTCCTGGCTCTGCCTCCCGTGTGCTGGGATTAAAGGCGTGCGCCACCACCGCCCGGCTAAAATCATTTTTCTATATCATTTAATTCAAATGCCTCTGATATGACACTGCATGTGGGCAAGAGGAGGGACATACTTTAAGAATCTGAAATTGCTCACCATCCCTAGCCACCTTGCTTCATTGCCAATAGCACAACACCCCAGTTGTAACTACAGGAAATACATCCTGATCATGATATCTGTATTTGTTTTGGAGAAAAGTCAACTCCAATAACAAACTACTGCAGATCATATCCTCCTGATCACCCCCCAAACACCTAGGTATAGTATTATTTAACGCATAAATCAACTAGCCTATAATCTGTCTACCTGCTGTCTGCCTCTGGATTTATAATGAAAACATCATAGTTACATTCACAAATAGGGAAAATACTTCATAAATATTAAAAATAGCTAAAATGTTCTACAAATTTGATTATCTCACATGTCACATTCTCTTTGTATGTATTTTCATTGCATGTATTTTTGTGTTACTTTCTATTCTACCTTTACATCTCTAGATGTACGAAGAGTGAAAAAGGCAATTATAGAGATGAATGCATGTACACATCTCTAGAGAAATAAGCACACACAGAAAGAACACACACATATGCACAAGTAAGTCTTGGTAAAGTGTGCATAAATTGCTTTAAATAAAGTAAAAAAAAATGATTAATACATTGTATGTCTATTTAGGTTTCACAAAAAGTCCAGAGAGTTTGCAACTTTATCATTTTCTAAATCAATGGAAATGCCACATTTTTTTCTTTTTTCATTTTTTTTTAAAATAATTTGCCTTTGCTAATTGCATCCCTATGGTACAGGTAACTTAGTTGTTCTCTCTATTTCCTATTTTCTAAATTTACAGTTATGAAGAGTTTTTTGCTCCATAGAGGAGAGTTAGCCCATTGGCACACAAGACAAAGCAGAGTTTCTTTATGACCAACACTTCCACTTCACTTCATATTTGACAGTGATGGTCATCTCTCAAGCAAGACTCACAGGAAGGTACTCTCCACCCAGGAAGCACTTTAATTGTCTAGGATGCACAGACAAAAGTGCAGGTCATACAGAGAACTATAAGCTAGAGGTTTTGAAAAGAAGGCAGAAGGAACACAAAATGGGATCAGACCAAGCTTGTTAGCAGACTCACTCAGCAGAGACTGTCCATAGTGAATCAATGCCAGGAGTTAAAAGGGGTTGTAACATTCCATGTGATTGGCTGAAGATCTTTCATGATCAAACTGAAAAATTTGTCATTTAAGACTCACTAGTTCATGGGTTGGAAAGACGGCTCCATGATTAAGAACACTGACTGTTCTTCTAGAGGTCTTGGATTTGATTCCCAGCACTAACATGATGGCTCACAAATGTCTGTAACTCCAGAACCAGAGGATTTAATGCCCTCTTCTGGTCTCCATGGTCACTAAACATGCACATGGTGCGTAGACACACATGCAGGCAAAACACTCATAAATATACAATTAAAACTTTTTTTTTTTTTTTTTTTGGTTTTTCGAGACAGGGTTTCTCTGTGTAGCTTTGCGCCTCTCCTGGAACTCACGTGGTAGCCCAGGCTGGCCTCGAACTCACAGAGATCCGCCTGGCTCTGCCTCCCAAGTGCTGGGATTAAAGGCGTGCGCCACCACCGCCTGGCAATTAAAACATTTTTAAGATTAAAAAAATGTCAGTCTATACTAAAAGGGTACAGGAGATATTTGTTTCCATTATTATAGTTGTTCATTGATATCTATGGTGATATTTTATTTGTGCTGAAATGTGATATTTTATTTGTATGTTAATAAATAAAGTTTGCCTGGAGATCAGAGGTCATAGTCAGCCAGAAACAGAAGTCAGGCAGTGATAGCACACACCCTTAATCCAATCACATGGCAGGCAGAGTCTCTGTGTGTTCAAGGACATGGCCAAGCATGGTGACACACACCTTTAATCCCAGTACCAACCATAGAGACCTGGAGGTGTGTATAGATAGGCAGTGACAAAGAAGTGAGGTTTCCTGGGCTAAGAGCCAATGAGAAGGCAGAACAGCAAGGCAATAAAGGTGCAGGTTAGACAGGAAGAGGTTCTCTTGGGAAGAAACGGTGGTAGTGTGATGAGCTAAGGTTAGTTTGATGGCTATCACTATTGCTCTGATCTCTATGGCTTGCACTCCTGTATTTGGCTGTTTCTTATTTAATAAGACTGTTTAGAAATTTGTCCGCAGGTATCCTTAGTGGACTGATTCTGAGACATCATGCAAATACCAAAACCTATGGATCCCAAGCTCCTCACACAAAATTATGCCTACATTACTTATAAGACATAAAGGTGATGCAATGTTTATGTATTTTTCAAAACACGAGTGTAAGACAGATAAAAACTTTTCAATGTTCAGTAAAGATGATACAGGGAGCACAAGGGACAGCTGACATACTCTTTGGGTACAGTTAGCAAAGACAGACATATTTATTGCTGTTTCTGTCTTGAGTATTTTTAATTCAGGGTTGACATCAAAGATGCAGAAGTCATAGATGAAGAAGGATGTGTAAAGGGCCTCAGAATACGGTCAGGGGCTACTCATGCTTCAGTAAGTGTTTATACACAGTCATCACTAAGTGGACTCAGTTTAAAGATGGAGTAGATGGAATCGGGAGGAACAGTGATGGGAAGGACGGGGAAGAATTGATGGCTAGAGAATGGGATATACATCTGATCAACAGTCGTTAGACATGTGTGTGAAGTTTTCGAGGAGCAGAAAAACTGTTTTTTGTTTATTTGTGTGTTTGTTTGTTTTTGTAAATATCCACGGGGAAATTAAAATGTCTGGGGTGAGGTAGAGGAGAGACAAAGTTCCTCTGATTGATCTGGTGAAACATATTTTACCCCTGTGTATCAGTAATGTCTTGAACTTTTAAACAATGTGCTAACATTGTGTTAACAATGGCCTTCATGGCTCAGAGCTTGCAAGCACCCGAGAGTGCAACTTCCTGGTCTCCTTACCCTGTGGCCAGTTGCAATGGCAGCAGTCCTCCTACACCCATGCCATAGCTCTGGCCCATAGGGACCCTTCACTAACACAGATGGTGTCACAAGGCTTTGTTTTCTTCCCACACATGGCATCACACGTGGTAGAGGGAGATCTTTCTGTTTAAGGTGTATTAGGTGTCATTAACTGTCACCTTGGGTGCAACAGGCTGTTACTGTTTACAGATTTGTGAGACTTTAATTTTTTTGTTATTTTTGTGGAGGGCAGAAGTTCTGGGGGAATGAGGAATGTGTCAGATGACATGTTGTTGGAGTTGTATGAGGATTAACTGCCCATGAGTGCTGAGAACTGAACCGAGTCACCTGGAAGCACTCCTCTACCACAAGCCATCTCTCTAGCTACACAGACTGACAACATTCTAATCTACTACCTCATCTTCAGTTTATTACTCAAAACATCCCGTGAGCACAAACTTCAATGGTTTGCTTTCTGCACTTATGGCACATGGGTGGAGATTACAGAGAAATTGTGAGCTCCATATTCAGGATATTCAGTTCTTCCCTTTATTGACTTGTTTTTGTGATATTCATGAGTACTATGAAGATGACTGATACATTTTATTTTTTGTATTATATTTATGTATCTGTAGCTTGAAATGAATTTGGTGCATTTTAGCATATTATATTTAAGCTTGTTTAAAGCTTTCTATCTCCTGTGCCAGCAGATTTCTTCAAATTATCAGAGTACTTCCTTCAACAAAGTTCAAGTCTCTTCACACTTCATTGAACACTTTCAACTCCAGATCAGGGTCAGCCTGTGGTGTTTTGAGTGAGAATTGTCCCCACGGGCTCATGTATTTGAATGTTTGTTTCTCTGTTGGTGGACCTTTTTGAGAAGAATTAGGAGGTGTGACTGTGTTGCAGTAGGCGTGTTACTAGGGGCGAACTTTGTGGTTTCAAAAGGCCACACCATTCCCAGTGAGCTCTCTCTGCCTTCTGCTTGTGAATAAGATGTGAGTTCTCAGCCACTGCCCCAGCACCGTGGCTGCCTGCTGCTGCCATATTCTCATCATAGTGGTCATGGACTCTACCCCCTCTGAAACTGTAAGCACCAGTAAACCAAATTCTTTCTTATAAAGAACAGGAAAAGGTAAGTTCCAATGGGAAATAAAACGATAATATACCTCAGTTTTATGAACTATACAGAGGCCCTTCACCTACCTTGATTAGGGTTACAAAATTTTCATCTTACTATGATGCAAAGAACCATGAATGCCATAGAATCTATTCTCCAGATTTGGAAGAAATTATTCTATTTCTAGTGATGTGCAATGCATTTCCCTATTGGGAGAGAAGTTGTGGCATGGGCATGACTCTCACTTGCCTATCCAGCATGAGAGCAAACAACAGCGTTCTGCAATGTACCATGTCACCTAAGATGATCTTCTATAGACTAGGACTACACAATGCATTTTCAACCTGCACATCTTCAGATAATTGGAATGTAACCCTACAGTAAGTCAAGGAGCTTGTGTATATTTATATCTATGTATTATCCACAAAATTCATGGGCTTCATAAGTATCCTGTAATTTCATTGTAAAAGTTCTCAGTACTATACTTATGGAAAGGAGTGAGGCAATGATACCTGGAGTTGATGCACCTGCACCTCGAAGTCCATAGTATTCTAAAGTTCAGATTATCTATTCACTGGCACTGTGACCTTGAATTGTCCTTAATCTCCCAGATTTGAGTTTCTTTTCACAGGAAAAATAACACAGTGTTTATCTTTCTTGAGATATCACACTATCTAAATGTGTCCGTGTGTTCCACTGTCCTGTGGGCCTGCTTACTCTCTAAAGCACAGTCATAATCATTTTAGCTCTTGCTATTATTATTGTCTTTTTCTGATTGACCTTCTTTCATCAGAAAAGCCCATCTCCTTCTCATAGAACATTGTCAGCTACAGTCATTTAGGTAGTATATATCACATTGTCTGCCTGCCCGTGATAATATTTTTTCTGTGATATAGATCTGTCAGATTGCTATAGAATGGATAAAAAGCCAAACTGTAAAGAAATGATCGGACCATTCCTTTTTCTCTTGCTCCTAACATCAGCTATTCTCCTCCTCGCCTACCGCTGTGCACTGAGCCAGCGGTTTCAATGCCTTTTTTGTAATAACTTCCAGAAACCTGTGCTGGTCAGTGTACTGAATAACTCTTCCATTTAGCACCTTGCCCCCTGCTTGATTCCCATCTCTTGGCAAAATAAAGATCCAACTTGAACTCCAGCAGTCGTCTGGATTATATGCCAGAAGACCTGTCACAAGAACCTTTGGGGAGGAATGGAATGTTCATGAATTTTCAGGCTGGGACCATAATGCTGATTTAAATGGGTGAGAAAGCTTGTCCTGTGTTCTTACTTATTCCATCAACAGAAGCATTTTGAAGTTTCTTGCAGGACTGAAAAATACTCTCTGGTTGAGTGACACCTTTAGGAAAACCAATATCTCAGTTGAGAGATTCCATTGCAAGAAAGAAAAAGAAAAACCTTTAATAAAAGAACAAAAACAAAATAAATCTAATGCCTGTCTTTATGGGGACCTGGCACAGCCTTATTCTCATCCCTGCACAAGCTGAACAGATTTAATTGCCTTTTCATATGTCAAACCCAGCCTGTCCAGAGGGACAGCGGAGAGGGTCTGGAAGGGAGCGTCTGGAGCTGTATCTGCTACTGGAGCCAGTGTTTCCAACGCTGTCAATTATGCACATTTTCCACAGCACATATTCATTAAGACACAGTTGCCAACTTCATTGCCACTGCATTTTTTATTATATACATTAGTTCTGGTTGAAAGACAATTTAGGAATGTTTTTATGGGGAATAACAAAGACTTCTGGCTGGGGGGGGTTCCTACCATTTATTACATTACACTAGCAGAGCAAAATGGCTCTGTGCCTTAATGATGCACTCTTATCTGCATTTAACTTCATTTGATCCTTTGAATATTCCCTTTTAGTAATATTGTTGCACCACAGAATGTGTTTCACAGACTCAGAAAATAGTATATTTATTGCTGTTGCCCTGAAAACATGTTGTCAAATATTAGATAGTGAATGCAGGAGTGTCCAGAAAAAACCCAAAGTTTTTTTTTTATAATAAAACATGATAAAGATACATTAAATGAATCATGGATGATGCTATATCCAGATAGTTGTGAGAGTAGAACACAGGAAAGGCCAATTAAATAAAAAACAGAAAAGTTTCCACCAGAGTGGAGACCATACACTGTCCAACAGTAGAACAGATGCTGCTGAGAATAGCTGTGTGTGTGGAGATGGCTTGCCACTGTGCATTCTGTCTCAATACTACGACATCCCATCCTGCTCTTGGATGGCCTGGGGCCTAACGTGAACTGAGGTGTGCTGCAGGCACCTTGTAACTCTAGATGGGTGAGCAAGGAGGAGACTGAGCACATTTCAACAATTATAGATGTTTAGATTCCCAGAGATGTGATTTGTCCACAGTGTGTCCAGAGTTTATCAGCTCTGTATGGTAGAGGTTTGGGGCCTCATGACTATCCCTGGATACCTACAATGTCTTATAACTTTAGATGCCATGTAAAACAACCCTGTTTCTTCTTGGTTATTCCCTCTTCTCATTTGGCTCATCAGTTTTGGAGAGAAATAGACTTGAAGATAGGAAGGTAATTAGTGAAGGTCCTTGGAATCAATAAGTGTAACGGGGAAGAGAACAAAACAGGACACATCAAAAGGAAGGTTCAGGTGTTATGTAAGATCCAGAGACCTCGGTTTCCCATCCAGAAATCACCAAGGCCAAGGTGATGCTTAAAGCTATGTGCAGTCTAATTGAGAAGTTTTTTTCCCTTAAACTCCAAATGGATGAGCCATGGTTAACAGCAGTGAAGGGTTTTGGATTGTGTGGAGCCAACTGTTCTGCTGAGGCAGAAATCTGAGAAGGGTGGCAGCCAAGGGTTACATTCATGAGCACCCTAGGTGAGTGGAGTCTATGGTGTCAATAATGGTGGCAAGGAAGGGTGCTTCTAACAGTGCCACTGTGATGATTATATCTAACCAGCCCTGTTCTGGACACAAAACCATAGCTCAGTAAACAGTTAAACTTCCTTTCCATAAAAGTTAGGTTTTTGAAAACTTTTGAATTCACAGTTTTTGTGGAAGATATTTATACTATCTTATATTTCTAATACCTTGGAGTTAGATCAAAATTTTTGGATATTAATTATATTGACTGATATTTATAATAGCTTTATATTGTGGATATTGCATACATTTTATTTTAATCAGAGAAGAAAAGGAGGTTTGCAATAATTTAGATATATTTGCCAATATAAGATTTACTGTGAAGAACCAAAGGTTTTTCAGACAGCCTACACACTTCCATCTTAGATTGACAGAAGAGCTTTCTAATCAGACTCTCTAATTTGTTCATGATCCTTCCCCTTAAAATATCATGATTTTAATATACCAACCAGAGATTGTTATAAAGAAAACAAGGTGATTTGGATTTTACAAACAGTAACAAGAAGCATCTGCATATCCCTACCCTTGAATTAAGCATGCAGCATGTGCATCCACAGACACATGGAGCCATGTTTGTGTGGGCTGCTTCTAACAAACATATGACGTGTGAGTCAGTGCTAAGAAAGGATGTTATGGTCACTCTCTTAAACCAACATGTTGTGCCTAGAACATGCAACATGATGACATGAGTTTAGAGCTTCAAGAAGTAGATAAGGAGGAAAATGGTCTTTTTACATCTTGAAAGGGAACAAGGACCCTGACTACCAAAGATCAGTCAGTGAAGGAATCTAAATAAGAGAGGCGTGTTGTAAGTTTAGAATACTCCATGAGGGGGTAGAGATGCTTCACAAAGCTCGTTCACATTCATTATCCCAAGCTCAACTCTAAGACATCCACTTTACAAAGATATTAAAAGCACAGACATGCTACTTCATAAGAACACACAAACCAGATAGAAATCACAAAAGTCATGTTGAAAAGTAACAGTGTATCAAAGGGAGAGTTTTTATATTCAAGAAGTGTTGGAGATGTAAAATACATATGTTTGAGTTAGTTCTCTACATTTACTGGTTCATTTAATAATGTGTGTTCTTTGGGGCTATAAGCTAGTAAATGCTTAGATATTTTTCCAAACTTAGATGGAGAAGTCTTCTAAACCTCACATAATTTTATTTGGCATGCTAGGAAACAAAAAGTAAATGTACATTACCATTTATTTGTTTATTTATTTATTTATTTATTTATTTGTTTATTCATTTATTTATTTATTTTTCATTACTATGGTAGGCTGGGCCCTTTTTTAAAGACTTCTGGGACTAAGATTCTTACATCCCATTTTTCTTCAAATACCATAAACAAATGGAATTTAATCCAGGTAAATAATATGGTTGAACAAAGACTCATTGATGTTATGTATTCTATTAACAGCATAGAATAAAATCATATGGTCTTATAAAAGCATGCAGAAAAGCATTGAATAAATTCAATAACCATGTGCAGCACCACAGTAGGAACAGAGAGGACCTTTCTGAACCCAACTCAAAGCATCCACCCAGACACCTCTACTGCATAGTCAATGTGAGAAATTAAATTCCCCAGAGTACATCAAAAGAAAATCTTAGGATGTAGCTCTGTGGGTAGAGCACTTGTCTGGCATTGACTAAGCCCTGGGAGCCATCTTTAGTATCTCATCAAACCAGATGTGGTGATGTACACTCATAGTGGCAGCATTTAGAGAATTAGAAGTTCTAGACAATCTTTGGCTATACAGCCATTTATACATAGCTTGGATAATGTAAAACCCTACTCAAATGCAAAATAAAATAAAAAGATCAGAAAAAGTATCATGATATTTGCTCTCATAACACTCACTAAGAACAGTGATTGAGCCCAGGGAAGAAGTGCCACCACTTTTCAACTTTAATGTATCATACATACTGTTGACTATATGACATGCTATATATTATATTTAACTACAAAATAACAATGATGGCCAAAGCAACTTTAGACTTGGCCATACACATATTTCTAGATTAGATGTTATTAAATTTTTAAATACTTTCTTCTTGAGGATCAATGTCAAAAGAGTGAAAATGTAATTCACAAGCCCTGAGAAATAATCAGGAAAATGTCTATTTGAAAAAAAAAATCTGATATTAAAAACAGATAAAACTCTTCCTGTATTCAACAAGAAAATTAACAAACCAAAGTATATATTTATGTATATGATAACCCTTCACCAAAGCAAATACATACAAAGAAAACACATATGTGAAGACATGTTCAGCATCATATATCATTAGAAAATTCCAAATTCAAACAATATCACTGTGTAACTATTATAATAAACCAAATTCAAAATATGAAACCTTCCAAAGCATTAAAACTTCCATTTTACTACTAAAAGAGGTGCATGATGGTAGAAACACTCTGAAAACCACTTTGACTACTTCTGACAAAATTAAATACTACTTTAACACAACATTCACCAGCCAGCTCCTTGGTAATTACTCAAATATGTTAGCACCTTGTTTTCACGAGGAAGCCTGCTCCCGAGTGCTTACAGTGGATTTGCTCATAATTATCAAAACTTCGAAGCAATCAGTATGACTTCCAGTGAGTGAACAGAAAAACACAGTAAGGAACACTCATGTATTAATGGTCTGGTGAAGAGAAACTGAGCCACATGAAAACACAAGACATCCTAAATCATGTGTCCAAGGAAAGGATACAAAACTTTAAAAAAAAAAAAGCATATCATGTAAATCCTGTGACACTCCAGCCAAATAAAGTATGTAAAAAAGGGGGCTCCTAAGGGCCATGGCATTTTAGTCATAAGGAAGAGTAGGGACAGAAGGACAGAAAAGGTGGGACAGAGGAACATTTTCTCTTTTGCACTTTGAATTCTTCAGTACAATTTGTAGGCTTATGTTACACATATTCCAAAATGCACAGAGTGAACACCCCAGGTGAGTGAACCCTTTATATACTAAAGCCTTAGATACCAATGCCTTGACTTACCAGTGGAAAGACATGCAACAAACCTTGCAAGAGCAATAATAGAGGGATTGGTGTCGTGTGTGGGGAGGACTTCATGAGGACTCTGTACCTTCTGCTCACTTTTTCTATAAATGGGAAACTACCAAAAGTAAAGTCTCTTAATTAACAAAAATGAATTGTCCCTATTTTTAAATGTCTCAGGCCTGTCAATCTCTCTGATGAGTTTTCAAACATAAAATTCTGGTCTCTTCAACAGAACTAAAAACATATACCCTTAGCACCATCCTACACATGTCGCTTATGACATTTGCTTTGTGTTCTTTGTTTGAACTCTAAGGTCAGTGCTTAGAGACAATTCTTCTTTAATTGCTGGATAGGAAGTGGTGACTTTCTTTAATCAGCCCCCTGGATTTACTGCATTAACAAAGATTATTTTATCTCCAGGGTTTGGTATATATCATGGAGATGTTTTGTACATGTTTATTCTGTGATATTCTGAAATGACTATGATAATGAGCTGACCACTGAAGGAATGTGAACAAGTTTGTCTCATTATTTGTTTTTAATTGACTGTCCTCCTTTACAAGACTGCCATGCTTCCTCAGGAAAGCCGGGAAGGGTGCACATGGTCATTCACTCAGTAATTACTAAAGCACTGATTCTTTATCCATTTCAGTTGTTTAGATTATCTTTTAAGGCATTTTTTGCCAAATGTTATTCAGTTATACTACCAAAATAAACATGTTTTTGCTTTCTAAATATATCTAAAGAGTGAAGCTAAGAAACTATAAAGTACAGAAAAAAACATGCACATCCCACAACCACAGCCCTCTACATGGGTACATTCCTTTTGAAGGGCTTGTACATTTATTTTCTTTAGCAACACACCTTGAAGAAAAACTAGGCCACAGGTAATTCCTAACTGAGAATAGAATATCCAACACAAAAGAAGTAACAGAAGCGTAGCTGGACACAACCATTGAAATAATAATGTCCCCAACTATGGAATATTTACTTTGAATCTAGTTCTTTCATATTAATCATGCCAATTAAGCTTCACCCCACAACCTTAAAATAACATTCTATTATTTTCTGCACTAGGTACTTTATGATTTATCTACTCATTCAATCTGCCTCTGGTAACAAAGTACTGAGAGTCAAGCTAGGATACCTAGTTTAAAAGTGGGGACAGTTAGCAGAACACTAGCAAGGACATATATGAAACTGATGCCCTGAAACCTTTCTGTAAGGAGTATTTTTGAATCCTTGTCTGGTGCAGCAGGCATACTTCCCATGAAAGTGTGGAATAGGTAGAGATCTCTCCTACTAGGAATATGTTTGCTACAATTTTCTCATCCATTCATGGTGTGACAGACTTCTCTGCCAATCTTTGATCCATCTTAAAGACCTCTTTCCTATGAAAACTCCTACCCTGTCAGATTCAATGAGTTGTTTTCCTCTTATCTTTTGTGTTGATGAAAAATAGAAGAAAATTGTCTCTTGCCATTAATCAGGGCACAAGATTTATCAATATGAGATAGTATGTAAGGTATCTAGAGTGATTTGGGTGGTTTACATTCTATGGTGCCATAAAGAAGTCCTTCATCTCCCAAGTTATGCATATATCCTTTGTCTATACTGCTCATTCTCTAAAGTTTGAGGTAAGGGCCCAGGAATCAATGTGTCGTTTTGTGAACACAAGGCCTTTAGAACTTTGACTGTATTATTTTAAGGTAAAACTCTCTTGTTATTAGAAAACATTGAGAGTATTGGGCTGTCACTCGGAACAAAAATTTTCTCTTTGTACTTCTTACTTAGAGCATATGACATGCTGTTTGTCTAAAGACTATGGAGAAAAGGGAAGTGATGCCAATAATGAACTGGACTTGATAGTCATGGAAGACTGGCCAGTGACTGATCTCTGATTGATTTTACAAACACAGAAAAGCATTTCCTTCTGAGATTATGGATTAAGTTCATATGTCTCTCATCTGTTCTGTCGGAGACTATGAAGAAGTAATAAAATCTACAAAGAAAAGGAGGGTGGTACTGTATCAACGATTGCTAGAACCCAAAGGAGAAATCCTAAATAAGGAAACTAGTGGGGACAGTTTATCCACAGAAGTAAGGGAAAGGTGCTGCCACCTAGAAACATGTGTGCTTGTCCTCTTGATCCCTAATGAGGCTCAGAAACAGATGGTCCTAGTAGTTCAGATATAGCAGGATGATTGACTTAAGTAAACAGAAGCTTTATTCTCTGTGTCCCTGTCAAGTTCTGACTTTATCACACAGCCATGGGCATTTGACCTTTAGCCAATAGGGAAAAGTATTCTTTAAAGAAAACTATGAAGGGTCTCCGTGAAGAACAGGTATTTGCACACCAGACATGACCTAAGGGGGACATGTTGCTTGTCCCTCCAACCAACAAGGTCAAGCTTTCAAGATCACATCTTCTTTTACAAATATATGCAAGATTTTTGGCTGAGTCTAATACTTAAGTATTAGATTCAGGTTCTTCAGGATAGGGCACCTTTTGGAATGATCTCTATAATGTGCCATCTACCCATGCTCCAGACTTCTCTGGATCTTAGTATGTGTCTTTTGTTTGATATTGTTTGTGTTGGTTGTAGTTCCACCTTATCTAGGTCATTATCCCTTATTCCTCCTGGATAATATTTGATAATCATTCTATTGTATATAGTTTTGTATTAGGTTAGAACTTCCTTATTTAGACAAAAAGAGGAGATGTAGTGGGTAGCTGTTCCAGCTTTGACCTGGAAGTACTACCCCCTGAGAACATGAGAATATATTTATGGGACTGAGGAGTTGGCTCAGAAGGTCAGAACACTCACTGCTGTTGCAGAGGACACCCAAGCTAGATTCTGAGAACCCATGCCAATCAACTCTTATCCAACTGTTACTCTAGTGTTGATGGGTGATATCACTCTGTATGCTGTGAATGTGCTGTTCTGATTGGTTGATACATAAAATGCTGATTGGCCAGTAGCCAGTCAGGAAGTATAGGTGGGATAAGCAGAAAAGGAGAATTCTGGGAAGAGTAAGGCTGAGTCAGGAGACGCCGACCCACCATCCAGGTAGCAGCATGTAATGGCACACAGATAAAGCCACAGAACATGTGGCAATATATAGATTAACAGAAATGGGCTGAGTTTAACTGTAAGAGCTAGTCAGTAGTAAGCCTGAGCTAATCGCCAAGCAGTTTTAATCAATATAAGCCTCTGTGTGTTTACTTGTGTCTGAGCAGCTGCAGACCAGGCAGGACACAGGAAACTTCCAGCTACATAGCTTCAGGGCATCTTATACCCCTGGCTTCTGCAGGAACCTGCACTCATATGCAAACACCCATACATAAGCTAAAAATAAAATGCTTTTTATTTAGAATATAACGCATAAACTCAACCTCCATTATGTAGTTGAGATAAAAGATATGACTACAGAAAGACATTTAAGTAAATGCTCACAACATTCTTAGATTAGAAACAAGAAAAAATGCTCTTCTATAGTGATGGCAGAAATGAGTGGCATGTTATATGTACCAGTGAACACACTCAGCAGAAAAGCTGAGCAGATGACTATACTATAATAGTGTGGTAGAAGCTGGCAGAATGCACTGAGTAAACTAAGCATGTTGCCAAAGAGACCTAAGATGTGGCCCCAAGAGCAGGAAAATTGCATGACAGGTCAGAGAGGACCTCAAGCCAGGCGTGATGGGGAACTAGAGAGAGCTTGAGGAAATTTTAAGGGTGATAGAAAAACACAATATCTTCACTATCATGGTGTTTTAGCATGCATATATTTGATTAAACTTACGCTATCCTTATGGACAAGTTAGCTTTGGTTGTGAGTTTGACACAGCATACAGTCATCTGAAAGGAAAGCCTAGATTGAGGATTTCACTACTCAGATTGGCCGTGGGCATGTCTTTATGGAATTGCCTAGAATGTGAATTAATACAGGAGGTTTCAATATACTGTGGCAGGTACCATTCCATGAGCAGGTGGCCCAGAGCTATATGAGAAAGCAAGCTAAGTGTATGGTTGAGAATGAGGCAAGGAGCATCATCCCTCTGTGGTTTCTGTTTCAAGTTCCCACTTAAGTTTCTGCCACGACTTTTCTCAGTGATAGACTGTGACCTAGCAGAGTCAGCCAAAAAAACAAAACAAAACAAAAACCTCACCCTTTCCCCTAATTTGATTTTGGTCATGATATTTTTTTTTACAGTTACAGAATGAAATTAGAAAACCTTAAGTATATTTTTATTATACTGAAATAAGCCTTATTGAAACTAATTTTTAGGAGTCTGTTTCTAACCTGAATTAATCATATTCACAGGGCATTTCAGACATCAGGAAACTCTGATCCTCTTCCATTTGCGGAAAAACATCAGTAGCTCAGTTCCCCACATAGATAATCAATTACATACAAATCTCCACTCTGAGGACTCTGTAATCTAAACCACAGGCATCAGATGGCTTTAAGAAGTCTAAGCTTGAGATCAGAACAAATATTGACTTAGCCTTTTCCACAGACATCTTTGGCCTTCTAACAAAATGTATGCACTACAAAGGTTTTGACATTGGAGTTTCTGCTGCTGGAAAAAAATATTTTTACAACCCTGGAAGTAATTATTAGTAAAATTACATTAAGGCTCAGCAGGTTTGCTGCTGACATAGACGCAGCTATGAAGAAGTGTCCAGTGGTGTACATAGCTGAACATTTAGAAACTACATTTTCCTCCTTTCTGAGCATCTGTAGATAGGCTGCTGCCTTTGGGGGCAGGGCAGTATGTAAATACTCTACTACTCCCAACACTAGGACTTCCTTTGCCAGGTCCCATGTGTGCCATGGGGTCTTAGGTCTAACTCTAGAGCAGCTGCTTCTGTTGTCACAAAGATAATGAGAACAACAAACATGGCCTCCAAACCTTAATACACATGTTACTGGGAAGTTTTTGGTTTCTTGATCATAATTATGACTAAATACACTAATGGCTGGCAAAAAAAAAAAAGGAAAGGGAATTTTTGTGAATTAGTGGTAAAAAAGAGATATGAGTCTGAGCTAACTTTGCACATCATGTTAATGGCACAGCCGTGTGCTATTAGCGTGCCTCAAAGAGAAAGCTCCTGAGAAGTCTGTGTGCACTTGAGAAAGCCTCAGAGGGCTGAGCAATGACAAAGCTGAAGGGCATTTTCCTAATAGGAGTCACTGTTCTAAAAGAAGAAGTAATTACACATAGTCTGTTTGTTAATTACCCTCTACTGAACCAGCATTGCTTGAATTTTCCAAGTTGTAACTCATAGGTTGTGCTCACACAGCAGTCTTTATGCCCACAACACACACACACACACACACACACACACACACACACACACACACACACACACACACACATACACACACACACACACACACACACACACATACACACACACACACACACACACACACACACACACACACACACACACTCCAATCAAGTAGCTCAAAAACCAGAAACAAGTCATTCTTTGTTTCTTCTCCTATTCCACTCTAGAATATGTCATTTGAAAATGTGTCATTCAGACCTTTTTAGTTAATAGAAATCAGATTACTAAACTCAATTCCAGGACTAGGGACAGGGACTGGTTGAAAAATGTTTTTCTTGTGTGAGTGAAAGCCTGAGCTGATCTCCTGAAGCCATGTGAAAGCTTTGAGTATGACATTGAGTGTTTGTAACCCTAGCTCTGGCAGAGTAAACGCAGGAAGACCCTTGGGACTTTTTGGTCAGCCAGCCTACACTGCTTGACAAACTTCAGGACAAAAATAGTGGACAGAAACTGAAAACTGACACCCAAAGTTGAACTGCAGCCTGCACACACACACACACACACACACACACACACACCTCTCTACATATTTGCATACAAAAACACAAAATCATCTTAGAAAAAACTCAACTAAGGATTTAAATATAAATCTAACAATACTTACAATTCAATTAATATATTATTGTGGATAAAGATTAGAAAGGGAACAAAGACGTCAGCAAAGAAGCTTCCACCTACAGCAGATGGGAACAAATACAGAGACCCAAAGCCAGAAACTTATAGAGAGACATTGGAACAAAGAGCTCTAAACCAACATCTCCATCAAATCTTTTCCCTCAGAGCTCAGTGGACCCTGTGGATAAGGAGGCTGAAAGAGTAGGAGAGAGAGGGGAAGGGGACAGGGGACACCAGGAGAACAAGGTCCTCACAAACAACTGAGCAATGCTCACATGAACTCATAGAGACAGAAGTAGCAAGCACAGGGCCTGTGTGGGTCTGCACCAGGTCTTCTGCATATATGCTATAACCTTCAGTTTAGTACTTTTATGGAACTCCTGAGTGCATAAATGAGTGGGTTTCTGATTCTTGTGCCTTCTCTAGGGGCTCTTTTGTTTTCCTGTTGGCTTGGCTTGACCAACTTTGATACGATGGTTTTTGCTTCATCTTACTATATTTTATTTTGTCATGTTTTATTATCTCTCAGAAGCCTGTTCCTTTCTAATAAGAGACAAAAAAAGCTAGTGGATCTAGTTGGGAGTAGAAGTAGAGAGGAACAGAGAGTAGAGAAGGGGAACTGTATTCAGATTATATTGTAGGAGAAAAGAGTAGGTGTTTAATAAAAGGGAGTAAGTATCTTGTACAGATTTGTACAAAGAAAGAAGAAAAGGAAAAAAGGAAGGAAGAAAGGAAGGGAGAGAGAGCTAAATAAATAAATAAACAAATAAACAAACAAGTCTAGAAATTGGGCAGGGCAGCTTTACAAAGGTTTTGATTTGCATGTTTTTTCTACTGGTTTGAATAAGGGGAAAAGTATCAGGATAAAGGAAGATGTGTAAGCAACAGTCTAAAAGTGCTGGTCAGCATCTAAATGGCTACCAGCTAGCAGCGTGTCCTTGATCACCACATACCCAGGGCTGCTAATATGGAAGCTTTCATCCATTGTAGAATTGCTGTGCCTGGCATGGAAATAGATAAGCTTCTTCAAACCCAGGTGATGCACATACCCAGTGTTCTGTCCTCCATACCACAGAAGAGAAAACAGACCTGTGGACCTTCTTCCTCGGGTGTTTATGATGGTCATATAGTAAAACATTTGTAAAATAGAGTGTATATTTACAGATCTGGTTAAGTTGTTTTTAGAAAAACAGGGATGAATATGCAAAAGCTTTATTCTGTTTTGGTTTGATTCAGGAAGTATGGATTGCCTATGAACCTATTAATAATCACTGTTATATAAATGAATCAGTTCTTTGTTCTGGGTGTTTGCAGGCATTAGAATGAAATGATACTGAATATTATAAATTTCAATAAGGCACAATGTATGATCTCAGGAAATAATAGAGAATTGGGAATTCCTCTTTTATATTTCTTGTGTTATTATACAATCTCTTGTTAAGATTGTGAATATTTTAATAAAATAAAGAATTAAAGCACAATTTATACCTAATCTACCTATCTAATCATTCTCTAATTCATTGAGATCTATATGATCTTGGCCATTCACATTTATAAATCCTAACTATATAAACTATGCCTGCAATGCCACTGTATTTCGTAAAAAAAAAATAAAGATTATTTAAAATAGGATATGCTGTGCATATTTTAAACAGTAGCTAAAAATAAACCCTCCAAAAATGCTGCCAAACACCAAAACTTAAAGTAAAATGGAGTGTTCATAATTTTTCACTTGCAATACATTTTAGAAAAATGACCACAGTCAACTGAATCCTAAATGTTGCATGGGTACTAGATTTAAAACATTAAAAAGTCCTTTAATTTTATTTTATTTTTGTATCTTACAGTCAGTGGTGGGCTAAGTATAAAATGGTAAATGAATAAACTATTTAGTAAATCACTTGAGTATATGCATTTTAAAAGTAAAATAAAACAGACAGTGGTCCCAGCAGCTGTAGTATTGAGTCTTGAGTGTGCAGACTTGGGAGACCATGGCGGTCAACAGGTGGTGAAGTCAGGGCAGAACAAGGACAGCCCTAGCACAGATGCGTTCCAGGGTTTCAGGTTTTAGGTTGTGACTGCACCACTGGACTTGAATGACAGACAAGAATTCAAAGGGTTTGATCTTAAGAGGGCTATCCTCATAGCATGTCCTTAAGAGAGAAAAATGGACAGTTTTGTAGTTGTTGGTCCTCCTGGCCTCCTGCAGAGCACATCAGCACAAAGAGAAATCAGTGCCTGATCAGTCTCTGACTGTTCCAGTTGGAGTTTCTATTGCTGATATAAAAACCATGACCAAAAACAACGTAGTGCAGAAAGGCCTTGCTTATTTTACCCTACAGGACATTGTCCTTCACCAAGAGAAGTCATAGCAGGAACTCAAGCAGGACCTTGGAGGCAAGAACTGGGCAGAGGTCATGGAGGCCTTCTGGTAACTGGCTTGGCCCCTGTGATTTGCTCAGCCTGATTTTTCTTAGCACTCAGGACCACCTGCACAGAGGTGGTATTGCCGTAGTGAGCTGGACCTTTTAATTTCAATCATCATTCAAGGAAATGTCCCCACAGTCTTGCCCACAGGCAAATCTGGTAGAGGCAATTCCTCAAAAGAGATTGCCTCTTCCTGGATGGCTTCAGCTTGTGTCAAGCTGATAAAACAAGCGAACAATCAAAAACCAACCCTGACATCTGGACTGCTGAATGTGTGGACTAGTCCTGTGTGCTAGGAAGATTCCACTTACAGAAGATGGTTCCTAACAGATGCCCAGTACTACTCACTTAAGTAAACACTCCCTGCAATGTGAGGAATGGCATGTCGGCCTCATTGAAATCTCTATCTGCTCCTCAGCAGACAGGATGTGTTGATTCGGGAAGAACAGTCCTGGCTGCTGTTTCCAGTGCCCAAGTCATCTGGATTTCATGGGTCTTTGAAATTACTGTAAGATACTATGTAATAAGTTATCAGATGCTTATGAATTGTACTTCTAAATAATATCCTTCAGGTTGGTTGAAACTGGTAGCAATCTGATATATATTAAATCCCAAGTCCACTTGAGTTAAGTCACATGCTCCTAGGACATATGACTATATGTAATGGGGATCTTTCTCCTTTAGGCTCGTTACATCTTTTCACAGTGAAAAACATTCTGGTTTTCATGAGGCTCTGCTGCTAAATTCCTAGTGCACTGTCTTTGTCAGGGAACTGCCCACAGATCAAGACAGAGCCACAGAATTTCTCTTCAGATTGGAAAGATTAACATTTTACACTAGTTACATAGGTGGGGAAAGCATTAGAACCAAGAGCAGGGTCTTGGAGAGAGTGCCCATCACTCTTCTTCCTTAGCACTTTAAAGATGGTAAAGTAGTGCCTAACATGAAAAGGCATGTGCCTTCACTGCATGTATACATTCTGGGTCTCAAGTGCATAGCCAGAAATTTGACAAATCAAACCAAAATGTTCTATTATCTAAAAGTTGTATTCATCTATTACTGCACACTCTGAACATAAATCCACACTGTTCACAGAATGTGCTTGTATTCTGATATAAAACTATCTGGAAGGAAATGGTTCTAAAACATCCACAGAATTAGTAAGATGGTTTCTTAAAATTCAGAGTCATGTGCCCCATTTAATTCAGTAAATCTGTCTTCTTAATAAACACTCAAGTTTTTCCCAAGAAACAGATACAATGGCAGAAAATTGAACTATACAGACACTCTTAGCATTGTGTGGATGCATCTTGACTTTGAAGGAGTCTATCATCAGCTCTCACAGCTTCTGAGAGTGGAAGATGGGAACCTATGTATATGGAAGTGCAGTTAAGAGAGCCAATAACAGGTCAGAGGGAACTGCCAAGGATGCTCATGTTTATCAGTCCTTCCAGCATTTGGGAGGCTAAAGCAGGAAGGTGGTGAGTTCAAACCCAACTGGAGACACATAATACCTCAAGGCACCAGTCTAGTCTACAGATGGGATCATTTCTTCAAAGGGAGACATGAAAGCAGTCTTGTTTTGTGTGTTTGTTGCTTGGTTGGTTTCTTGTTGTTTGGTGTGTGTGTGTGTGTGTGTGTGTGTGTGTGTGTGTGTGTGTGTACTAGAAATGAAACCTAGGGCTTTACACTTTCCAGTAAGTGCACTGCAGCTGTGAAAACCATCTTAAATGAAATGCAGTTTACATTACCCCCTGAAGGAAACCTTAAATGGATGTCAGAATGTTTAACACAGTGAAGAAGCCCTGACTGCAGGACAGGAAATGGCAGCTGTCCAAAACTGAAAGGGAGGGGAACACCTTTACCAAACACCTTTCCCTTTACTGGTATTCCTGAAAGAGGGAAATGCACAGTGATGCTGGGAATGAAAGAAGCAGTGAAACAAGATCATACAGAAGTGAATGGAGAATAGTCTCCTAAGCACCCTACCTCACACACTGGGCAACACTGTCACTACCCATAAATGGCAGCTGAGTGAGGGTGTATGACTTCAAAAATAGGCTCATGATAGGAAAGCAAGTGAAATTTCAAAAACATGAAGTATCTCACACTCATTAAAAACTTTTTCACAAAAGAAAAGTCAGAAAACGCATGTAAAAATACTCTTGTAAACGGTCAAAAGACCAGATGAGATCATGAAAAGCTATGACCCAAACAGCCCAAACATCCTCAGATATCATATAGATATGGGAAGAAACTTCTTGAACACAAAGGTCAAAACAAAAAACAGATATGAAGAAGAGAAAATTGAAAGAATGAGTCAAAAACATATTCAAGAAAATACTAAAATAAAATCATGAAATCATATTAGAAATATAAGCTACCATTTACAGCAAGGAGATTACATAAACCCTTATTTAATCACAAAGGAAACAGAGGGGGCAGGAGAGTGGAGGAGGGCTGAGGAAGACACAGGTGCTCCAGAAGCACTCTGGCAGTCACTCATCCTGCCATTACCTGTAGTCATGGCCCCTGAAGGCCGAGGAAAGGGAATGAGGAATTCTGTGTTAGCCTAGACCACACAGTGAGACTGAAGCTAGCCCCAGCTCACACTGAATTTCTGCTTGAAAAAATGGCTAACATCAGACAATCAAAATGGAGAATCCATATATAAAGTAGACATCCCTAAAAACAAAAACAAACAATAACAAATTTGATGCCTGACTGATACTAATACAGTGCTAAGAGCAAATGGAAACAGCATTGAAAAATGTGAGCTGACAAAGCTGTGACTACTCAGACATTCTAAAAGAAGAAAGGAAGAATTAAAGGAAAGTTCAAAAAAATCATTGTGTCTTGGATAGGAAATGGGTAGCGTCATTTACAACCGAAATGTCATAGAAGACAGTTTAATAGTAGAGATTGATGCCCTGGAGTGACTTGGCTGGCACTCAGGACCAAGCACCTGCCTCATGCATGAGGTCCTAGGTACAGTCTTTAGCCCTGCCAGGAAAGGAAGGGAGGGAGGGAGGGAGGGAGGGAGGGAGGGAGGGAGGGAGGGAGGGAGGGAGAAAGGGAAGGATGAAGGGAAGGAGGGAAGGAAGGAAGGATGGAGAGAGAGGGATGGAAGAAGGAAGAAAGGGAAGGATGAAGGGAAGGAGGGAAGGAAGGAGGAAGGCAGGAAAGGAGGAAGGAAGGGAGAGAGGGATAGAGGGAGGGAGGGAACAACCACTGGCAGACAATGCAGACGTTCCTAAAGTGAAAGTGAATTTAATGAGGGAGATGCACAAATATGAAACAAACTCATGCATACCATACAAGCATCACAGGCAACATCAAATTGTGGGGTAGAATTGAGACCAAGCAAAATTTCAACTTTCTGAATAGACAATCCCAATTCTAGGATATATGCAGGAATCTGTTTAAAGTTGCATTCATCCATGGTAGCCAAGAGTAAAGAGAAGAACTGAAATTCACCAGGCAGATGGACACAGATGAAGACAGATTGGAAACCTTATTCCTCCCTGCATAGGACCTACTCGGAGAGCATTACATCATCTATAGAATAAGACTAAAGTAGAGTCCATGATCCATGGGGTTAGTATAACAAGTACTAACATCTATTAAAAGAAACAACAGTGATGTCTACAAAAATAAAACCTAAGAATGATATGAAGGAAAACAGAATAGAACAGTATGTGGACAGTGGGGTTTAGCACACCATTCTCAGTACATGATGAATAAGACAGAAAATTAGTAGACCCAAACATAGGCTATCAGACTCTGTAAATAATATACTTCTATCTCAATTTCATGATACATTCATGAAATGAGAAAACATAAAATAAAATCCTGCAATCTTCATGATTACTATGAATAAAATGGAAATTTAAAATATTCTCATTTCTCCTTTACAAAACAGAAAAAAATCTCTGCCATCTGGATGTTTAATAGACACTCTATTAAACAACCATTTGGTAAGAGAAGTTACCCAGACAGAAATCAAGGGATTGCTGAAAATAACAATGAGCAAACCACTAGGTATTAGAATATCACAAGTATGTCAAAATGAAGGTTAGCAAAAAAAAAAAAAAGTAGCTTTCAACATCTGCATCAGCAAAAATTTAAAAACAATAGACAAATAAACAAATAAATATCAGGGGAGTTGAAAATAAAAGCTATAAACAAAGGTACACAGGGTGTAGTAAGAATAAAACATATCCAAGTTGGAAGATCAGAAATTGATTCTTTGACAGAATTCAGAGTAACAAAAGACTGGCTTTCTTCCATTAAAGAAAGAAATACAGAGCTGCAACAATCTCAGGACAGTGCTAGGTGGTTGTGGCACACATCTTTATTTCCAGCACTGGGAGACAGAAGCAGGAAGATCTCTGTGAGTTAGGGGCCAACCGTGTCTACATAATCAGTTCTAGGACAGCTAGGTCCACACACACAGAAACTTTGTCTTGAAAAGCAAAAAGGAAGAAGAAGAGGGAGGAGGAGGAGAAGGAGAAGGAGAAGAAGAAGGAAGAAGAGGAGGAGGAGGAGGAGGAGGAGGAGACTCGGGACACTGCAGGAGACTGAACAGGAGAAAGGCAAAAAGTCTCAAGCAAAAAGCAAGACACAAAGCAGGGCTTCAACCCAAGCCCCTCATGCCAGCATGGGGAGGAGGAAAACCATGGCCAAATCAATTCTGTGGGCCTCTTAAGCCAGAGACAACAGCCTGGCTGTCCCATCCAGATACCCAGACATGGTTGCTCAAAGGCTTTGAATCCAATGTGTATGGATCGGCCATGACAGTAAGCCTCCCACAATTAGATCAGCATTTCTGATAAATCCATCTTATATCATCCCACATACAACTTGAAGTCCTACATCCTGATCCCATCTTGAGTGGGTGCTATAGTTTGAAACTGTGATACTCTAGTAACCTGAAAACGGCCAGTCAACTGCGTGTCCCACAGCCTGGATCAGCTTCCAACAGTGCCTGGGTAAAGACAAGCCCCAGGAAAATTTACAATGAAGAAAGTCGGACCTTGCCATGCTGAGAAGTTGAAGCAGGGGTCTGATCATGGCAGGAAGGAGGTAATGGCCCTGCCCTGTGTGATAAAGAGCCAAGGCATCCCTGAGGATGACTGTCAGCCTCCACAGAAGGAAGGCCAGTGTGAGTAAACAAATATGAACTAGCCATTTGTTTACTTGGACAGGAAAGATTGCATGTGAATGGAGGAAAATGGACTAGGTTGTGCTGTACCTATCTCTTTTAGTTTTCCAAGAAGCAGATTGCCCCTGTTAGCTTTAACTGATTCATTTCTGGACATGTCTTGGGGGTTGTCTTGATGGTCAGTTGCTGTAGGAGAGCTCGATGTTGTATGAATCCTAAATGGTCTTATAATAAGAAACTCAGAGTCAGCTATTGGGGTAAATGCTGAAAGATCAGAGAGACAAAGGATCAAGTCACTAGAGAAAGTTCTCACCACTACCGAATCCTCAGGCCAAAAAAAAGGCAAGATCCTATCTCCAGAGTCCTCTGACTGAAAGCCTCTGAGTCCTCAGCAGGAAAAGGGCCTGGTTCCTGTCTCCTCAGGCCTTACATGTCTTTCCCCTCCCAGCCATCTCACTTCCTTCTTAGTGCTGAGATTAGTGTCGTGTGTGCTTCCCAAATACTGGTAGCAAAGGCACTCAAGTACTGGGATTAAAGGTGTGTGCCACCACTGTCTGGTTCTGTTTCTTTCTTAGATGGAGTCAATCTCATATAGTCCAGGGTGGCTTTGAACTCACAGAGATCCAGATGGATCTCTGCCTCCTGAGTTCTAGGATTAAAGGTGTGTGCCAGCACTGCCTGGCCTCTATGTTTAATCTAGTGACTGTCTCTGTCCTCTGATCCTCAGGCAAGCTTTATGTGATACACAATATATCACCACAGCTCATTCTATTGTGGATGGTACCATGGATGGCAGCATTTCCTGGCAGGTAGTTCTGGGGTGCATAAGAAATTTAACTAAAAAATGGATCTGCCCATGAGCTAACCAGCAAGATGTGTCCTCCATGGTTTCTGTTTCAAGTTCCTATCCTGATTCCCTCTGTCATGGTTCATGGCCTATGAGCTGATACAAACTCCCCCTTTACCTCAAGTTGCTTTTACTGAGGAAGCTTCATCACAGTAACAGACACAAAACTAGATCACCCAATCCTGAATCAAGGATTTATAAAGGACTGTTACAGAGAAATGGTAGATTCAGTCACTGGCCACAGGTCCTAGGTTCAGCCACCCTTTTCTACCCATAAGATACATGATGCTAATGCCCCTGTTCCATGACCCACCCTCATCACCATGAATCACCAGTCATGTGAAGGGCATGCAAAGAACCCAGGAATCCCAACTGTTTTTAGAGCTGTTGTGTAAGGAAACTGGATCAAAGACCAAGGATGCATTTCCCAGAGTCTTGCAGTTCATATGACTCAGTAAATAAATAGGGAAAGTAGCAGCCAGGCAAACTTACACACATAGGAAAAGTGAAGCCCTGCCTGTCACCGGATTTGATGTCCCGACTGACTAAATTGCTTAAACCTCCAAAGGTAAATTGCAAAAGCTAATAAAATGTCATGCATCTCTTAAACTGCAGCTCTGAAATTTAGCAAATGTAGGTGATGGAAAGCTGTCTTCTCCCGCAGTGCACAGGGCATGCTCTTCGGGGTGATGTGGATTAGTCTTGTATGTTTTACTGCTCTGAAGGAAATTGTCCTTGAGAAATGTAGAGACTTTGAAGGATTTGACATAGATGGAGAACACTGCACCAGAAGTGAGAGAGTTCAGAGCTTTCAAATTGCAGTATAAACCGAAAGCTTGGTTAAATAACAGATCTGTCCCTTCTACTCTTTTTGAATAAATTGGATAAGAAAAAATATGCTGACTTAGAAAAAAAAACTGTTGAAGCCAAATGTTCCTGGAAGAAGCATGAAGTTTAATTACTGTCATGCCTCACTTCTCACCGAAACATGACACTGTTTTACATGAGTGACCAGGATGGTAATTTTGAAAGATAGTAACACACACTCAGAAATCAAGAGTAGCTGTTGGACTGTACATTTGATACCTGACAGGATAGGCACAGAAGAAGCACACGTTCACTCATAAAAGGTTGCTTTAAACCATAGGCAAAACCTTGCTTGAGAAACTGTTGTGTTACAGAGGTAAGCTCAATGGCCCTTCAATACCAGCTGGACCACCTTTTCTAAGCCCACACTGCTCCACACACTCTAGCCACTATTTTATCGAACAGTAACAGACTGCAATTAAAAGCATTTTAAGCCCGACTTTGCAAATGTGGAAAGATTCTCCTGAGGAAATACTGCATGTCTTCTACAACAGTCCAGTCCTGGTTGTTTTCTGAATTAGCTGCATAAAAAGTGAGCAAATGCCCATGCTTAGTTAGAACTCATTATTCAGTGAAGTCTTGGGAATTAGAATTTTTAATCCTTTCCCCCTTTGCCTTTGAGCATTGTTCCAATTTAAACAGTCTCCAAGGACACTGAGAGCATTGTACCCTTTACAGTCCACTTGCTTTAGAAATGCCAAGAAGCACGGACAAGTCTCACTGACCATTTATCTGTCTAATAGTTTAATAATATTTATAATAAATGTATTATTGTAAAATATGTATATCATGACAGTGGTAAACTTGCAAATATATGTGAAGCCTATGACCATCTATGACAATTAATGTCATACAAATCACCACCAAGATAGAAAAGCAAATGTTGCATAAAATAAAATCTTGAACTGCTGGTTTCTTAATTGAACGTCTTAAATGATCATTTCCCAGATTTTATTTAAATATGTTTTCAGCATTGTTGCTGCATGTAATTCAGTGCTGTTTGCAACCTCAATCTGTGCCCACATCAAATAGGGATGTGACATCTCCAGCGCATAGAGAGGAGACTTTCCTCTAACTCATTTCTAATGTCTGGAATTTCCAGATGCAGCACTGATAATTAAGGAACCCGTATGGAACATGTCTGAACTAAAATTAAGTGACTGCATAAGATTTCTTGTTTTCAGGGTGATTTTTAGCAGGTCAGCAGCCAAATAAAAATAGTTGGGTTGGAAAAGGCATCAGCTCTTTTAACCAGTTCCAGCTAGGATGAGATCTCACCTATAAGTTCTTGCAGAAAGATAGCCAAGAACCAGAAAAGCCAACAATAGCAAAACAATGTATAAAAGATCCCAAAGGACTAAGAATGAATCATTCTGAATATGTATCTCTGAAATTTTGGTTAGTGTAGCTTGTAAAGTTGAGGACAAGGATGAGCTTAGAATCCAGGCCAGCTATTGGTGTTTGCCAATCATTGGGATTTAATCCTCGGAACCCTCATCCTTGTCATTAGAAAGGTGGAAATACTACCCAACTCACCGGATTAATAGAGGGTTAAAAATAACTATGCCTATACATTTCACATCTTTCTCTTACTAATGGCTTCCATTCATCAGTCAAATTAACTCGCAGCACCTGTTATATTGATAACAGTAAACTACCACATTCCCAGGGGCCTCTCTTCACATGAACATCTGCTGCTAGCTGTTATCACGAGATCAGCCAGTGTTTGCAAACTAGCCTCAAAGATACTCATTGACTCATTAAAGAGAAGTAATCTGGGCTCAGGTGGGAGTGGGAATGGTGGCCCAGTCAGTAAAGTATTTACCCTGCAGGCCTGAGGACCTAGGTTCGATTCCCAGAACCTGCACAAAGCCAGGTATGGCAATGCCAACTTGTAACTCCAGTAGAGACAGAGAGAGAAGGATCCCCGGAGCTTGCTGGGCAGCCAGGCCAGCCAAACTGGCAATTCCCCTGTCTCAAAAGTTATCATGGAAGGGCTCAGTCAATAAAACATTCATCTAGCAGGCATAAGGTTCAGGGTTCAGATCCTGAGAACTATACAAATGCTGTGTGCGTGTGGTAGGGGACTGTGACCCCAGAGCCTGGAAGTGCCAGGCAGGGAATCTTGGAGCTTACCTCGCTTTATTGGTAAGCTTCAGGTTCAACCAAGAGACAGACCCTGCCTCTATGAATGAGGCAGAGAGTGACCTAGGAAGACTTCCAGAGTCAGCCTCAGAACTTTCCATGCATGTGTTCAGACACGTGGACTTGTATCTGCACCCACTAGAGTCATGTGACACAGGTGCTTCCACAGCTGTAAGGATCAGGGATGGGTCTCAGAGTCTCTCTCTTAAAAAAAAATCATAAACTAACACTGAGAACTTAAGGGTGTTGCAAAGACAGTAAACATGTCCTGACTCCACAGGTTTCCCTCCTGCTGGATTCTGCCATCCCTCTGCTACCCAAGAAATACTCAGCCCACGGCCAGTGCACACTGTCTTTTCTCCAGTGGGGCTTTGTTTCTTGAGAGGCATTGTTCCTCAGACTGACTTTTCTCTCCTATCACTATGCTATTATCAAGCAGCGGTTGCCTTAGCAACTCTTGACTAGGTTGCAGTTCTCTGGCTTGTTTCTCTGGAGTCAGTCTGCACATGCTCTCCAAATGAGCCAACAGCTCTCTTCCTGTCACACACAGAGGCAGCATTCCTGGGAAGAAAACTGATTGTTGAGACAAAGTATTTAATCTACTCAGACTTATCAAAAAATTGTGTTCTGTTTCACTAACTAATACATCAGCTAAATATTATATCATCCCATATTGCTCCACCTAAGAGGTATACAGATGTAACATTATTTGGCTTTAAGATAGATATAGTGAATAAAAATACCTGAATTCAGCAGGGGTTACTTCAGCAGCATGCTAGTCTGTAAGTAGCAATTTAAACCAAACTCCCTTAAAAATGAAAACACATACATGCTATATATGTATAAATATATATGTGTATGTATGTATGTATGTATGTATGAAATAATTGTGCATACCATACAATTTTATGAGTAATAATTATCCTTAAGATAAATTTAATTCTTAATAGTGACTACTTCACAGTTGGCACAATTCTTGAAAATTACAAAAATCAGCACCAATCACCTAGTACTGTTTAATGTCACTCTGTCACTAGGATAGCAGCTTGTTCGAAAGCACACACTAGCAGCAGTGATCTTATACCACATATTTTAAGGAGATCTGGGGCTTCAGAGGTGACTTAAACATTCAAAAAGAAACACCACTTTAGCATGCCTCTTTCTGCTCTAAGTTTACCCGCCCATTTCCTTCTCTGAAAACCTTTGACTTTGCCCTAACTTACAAGAAGCTATCACACTTGATATATCAACAGAATTTTGTCATTTATGTCCATAAATAGCCTGAGTTATATTGGAGTTTATAGTGTTTGCTACCTTTATATATAGTAAAAATAAATCCAGTATTTTGGAACATTTTCATATACTCTTTGAATATTCCTTGAATATTTTTTAATTAAATAAACTAAACACCAAAAACTTATAAAAGCAAATTATGTGTCATCAAAGAAATATCTCAAGAATGTCACCGATCTAGAATAATATGATAGATATTTAAACTGTTTATCTAATTATATGTGTCACTGATTTCCCAGGTTAAAGGACATATTGACCTGTTCAGGCTCAGCACTTCATACCATGTCACTTCTTCACTGGCCTTAGTGTTTCCCTACTTGCTTTGGCACCTTCAACCCTGCTTGAAGAGCTACAGTTTGTTTTCAGGATGCACAAACACTTTTAGCTTGACTCTTCTTAGCTTGCCTATCTCTAGCAGCTAAAATACAGCAATAATGATGATGATGATGATGATGATGGTGATGTCAAAATATGAGGAAAATCAAGTATTCCTTTGCTATTTCCTTTGTCACAGTATATCAGTGACATTACTATGACAATAGAAGTCTAGACGGGACAGCACATCACATCTAGATAGAAAATACCCAGACAGTATTCTTTTAGGATTCAGCAATATTTACGGAGTGTTTGGAGAGAATAAAATGATCTTATGTTAATTCTATAGCTCCTATGAACTTTGCCACAATAACTGTAAGAAGTAACAGAGATACCAGTGTCCTCTTGACATGAGAAGGGCAAAATGTAATCCCACTACCTCTTAGCTGCCATCCTAGTCAAATATAAAAAGGAATGCTCATTCTAACAATACATAGCTTGGCTATGTAGGAGGGAGGGCAAGCATTTTCCTTTCATTGCTTTTGTTCATTTGTTGATTTTGTTTTTTTATAAAGAGCAGCAGTTTGTGATACGGTGAAGTCCAACTAATTATCTTGAAATCGGCACGGCATTCCAGTTTCCAATTCAACCGTAACACTCCTGAAATTCAAAGCAAGGCACTCTATGGTGAGAGAATATGAAGGTTGTAGTCAGCCTTAGTCTTGTAATTGTTTGCTTCTCTTTGCTCTATGAATTCTTTATGATTCAGAATATCAAAAAAGTACCAACAGCTGCAGGAGATAAAAGGCCTCGCACCATGTGCCTGCCACTGGGAAGACCCCAGGGGCCACTTGACCTTTTCAGGGCCTTTACTGAGCACAGGAAGGGAGAGATTTCATGGTTGTGGTTTCAGTGACAGAGCGCCTGGTATCTGAACATTCACTCCTCTCTAGGTGTATTATCAAGATCCGTCTATCTGGAATGGTCCCCTCTTGCTTGCATTTGGTCCTAATTTCTGTTGTATATGAATAGGCTCCTTGAGATACACATAGAACATATTCTTTGACTTTGCCCTAACTTATAAGAAGCTATCACACTTGATATATCAACAGAATTTTGTCATTTATGTCCATAAATAGCCTGAATTATATTGGAGTTTATAGTGTTTGCTACCTTTATATATAGTAAAAATAAATCCAGTATTTATGGAACATTTTCATATACTCTTTGAATATTCCTTGAATATTTTTTAATTAAATAAACTAAACACCAAAAACTTATAAAAGCAAATCGTGTGTCATCAAAGAAGTATCTCAAGAATGTCACTGATCTAGAATAATATGATAGATATTTAAACTGTTTATCTAATTATATGTGGAGTGTTTCCAGAGACTATTGAGTTGCAATTTTCATAGAATTTCCCAAGGAAAAAAATGAATTTAAAAATGAAAAATACATAAAAAAATAAGTTATTTGTTTGATTTTCTTTTAACTCATTAGAAAAGGACAGGGCAGTTTTTTTTAAAGAATCCCCATATCTTATTTTTTATGGTTTCATGGTGTTCTTTTAAAAAGATTGAAAAAACTAGAATTCGTTACAAGTCCTTAATTGCTGGTTTCTCTACAAAATAGATGTTTACTCGTAGTTTTCAGAATAGCTCCCATTCACTGGAGGGAGAGCGCATGCAGCCCAAGTTTAAACAAACAGCAATGTTGTACTAAGTCTGCAAAAGCATAATTAGTTGTAGAGGCACAATATTTTTAAGTGTAGAGTTCTTGTTCCCCAGCTGTGGTGCTTAGATTTGCGGTACAGAGACAGCTCATCATCTCTTTGAAGTCCAGGCCTCCTTGTGACTGAAAAGCACTTTCCCTACCCATTGGTTAACAAATGGTGCCATGCATTGCAGTCATCCCCCTGATGGAGACATCTGTGGTGCTTACAAACAGGTCAAAGTGAATTTCTTGAACCAGCCCCACTGATCTGTGCATGTTCTATCGTGCAATTGTAGCAGGGGTTAGGATGATCAACTGAAGTGATTCTGTGGTGTTTGGAGCTGGGAAAACAAGGCTTTGTTTATTTCCTGTAGATAGTAAGTGGCAGAGCCAGCTTCTATCGGAGGGCTCAGGATAAGAATACGGCATAATGCAGCATCATAACTAGTCCTACTGTGATCTTTATAGAGATGATTGGACTCAAGTAACTAGTGTGAACCCCATTTAAACCAGTAAACTGTGCTCTTGCCCAAAACTTGAAGACATATATATATATAATCATTACATAATAGAGAATTCAATGAACACAGCACCACATGATTGAAATTCACGTAAGGAAGAAAACAGATAGGTAGCTGGTGGACAGATGTGGGTATAGCTTTGTGTATGTCTATGAGCCTTTCATGTAAACATCAGCTGTAATTCATCTCTTCTACTATTACTACTGCTAATTTTATGCAATCTTATGTGAGATGTGCTTCCTATTTTATATAAATAGAGGTTGCATTTCTTCTTCTGGCACTGATCTTATTAAACAAGATGGTATTAATTTCTAAATTTCCGAATTCCTTATCAAAATACTAGGTAGGGGTGTGTGTAGAGGGGGGTACCCATGGAGCCCAAAGGAAGGCTTATGGCTCAGTTCCCTAGAGCTAGACTTACAGGTGACTGTGAGCCACCAGACACAGTTGGGAACTGAGCTCAGGTTCTCTGGACAATTAATGTGTGCTGTTAGTCACTGAGCCATATCTACACCCCCATACATCTAAAAAATACACACAGAATCTAAAAAAATTAGACTAAGTGTTAAATACATAATTTCAGTCAATCTAGTATGTCAAAAGTTATTTAACTATTCATAAAATGAAAATATTAATTAAAAATAGAACAATAGATATAGCCAGTTCATGCCCCAAAATACGAATGTCTAGTAAATACAAAAGCAAAATTTTGATTATTAATGAAAAATAGTTTACCTACAAGGACTTATAATTAAAATTTTCTAATGCCACCCCTTGATATTCTATAAAATCATATTTTATAATAAACTATAATAAGATTACATTTAGCTGGGTGTGATGGCACACATCTTTAATCCTAGCACCTTTCAGGCAGTGACAGAAAAATGTGTGTTCAAGGCCATCTTCATCTACATAATGGTCCAAGTCAGCCAGAGCTGCACTATGAGATCCTTTCTAAACAACAAGCAAACAAAAACATAAATTACATTTTAGCTATATGTTGATGCACAACAGTAAGTAATAAACATGTGTGTTTTCCTGGACTGTATATTGGCTTATTGAATTTTATGGTAGATGCATGAACATGTGTGTCTGTGTATGTACTCACTCAACATTGAGTATTTGCATTAGTATAATCATGAGTAACTCTATGGTGGAGCCCTTTTCTCCCATTGAGGCACATTCTCCTGGAGAGAGAAGAACTCAGAATGAAACAAACCTTGTAAGTACTCAAGACAAACTTTCAATTTCACGAGACTCTTCACTGAGTCTATGAAAACAACAAACACCAATAAATAAACTACAGCCCAAGGAGTTAGGACATGACAACAGCCACATAGTACAAAGTTCGATAAAGGTTCAAAGCAAGTTCTTTCCACAAAACACATGCCCCGTACTAGTAATTCACTGTGAGATTCTAATACCCTTTATCCAAAGCAGCTAGTTTAATAACGTAAGGCTTTTAAGCACTTACTGGATCATAAATACTTTTCTAGATAAAATGAAGGGGAAAATAAATGAAATGACTGACTAGAGAGGTACAGGGCACACTCAGTTCACCAGAGGAATGAAGCATCCTGTACATCTGAGGCACTGTGATTATTGTTATATAGGCCATCGCTTTTTGTCAAGTGTTTGACTTTATTTTCATACATAACTTTCTATGCCTCTGTTCACATAATGCTTTCAATTTGTTCACTTTCTAAAGAGAAACTAAGTGCACAGATTACTGGTCCCTTTGCCCTCGCCTAGCATGTGCTCACACATAAAGTCTGGAGCAACATAAGGAGGAAGGAACAGTTGAGCCAAATTCTAACAAGTCATGCACACCAGGAGAGGACAAACTCAGTCACAGCTCCCATATCAGCCACATTAGGGCCATTCTCATTCTGGCTAAGGACATGATCTGACATAATGACACAGGGTTGAGGTGCATGGAATTCATGATGGTCAACTGTGACTTCCTCTGTTTCAATTTAATAAGAGCTTACTGAGCGCTCAGGGAAGGTGCCTGACAATGCCAGGCAGTAGTAAAACACATTATTTTATGATGGATCCTTCAAAGATACAGCAAACTACTTAAGCTAAAATGCTCTTGAAATTTCTTCATTACCTCTTATCCAGAAACACAAAAGCAACATCATTATTGCTTTGCTCATAAGAATCCCTCAATCTCTGTTCATCTCCAGGCCCTGATTATGTATGCAGGCACTCTCTTTCCTTTAGGCATTTGAATTTATAACTGGCCTACCTATGTTATGCTTGGCATGATAAAATTTTGTTCCAGTTCATTATAAATCTCTATGACAAGGAAGAAACAGTATGCAAGTGTACTGGATTTGGGAAAACAGCTTTAATCAAGTTAAAACTTTAATTCTTTCAGGATAGGCTTTTCAACTTAAAAGAGCAAAAGAGGACAGTGGTGTCACTAAAAATGGTTTTCTGCAAATGTGTGGGTTTCAAACAAAAACATGTAAAAACCGCTTGGCATTCATCTTTAAATATAAGGGTAGGATTAGGAAGAATACTAGTAAGGGTATGCAAAGTCAAAAGTCAGTTGAGTAAAGGTGTAAGATAAAAAAAAAAGCTCCTTCAAAAACATAAGCTTTTTTTTATACAAAGGAAGAAACTCTATGTAACATTAACCATAAGTCATAGTGAACAAGAAAATATGCCACTAAGTTGCCAAGGGTTCTTCAAGTGGAAGGGGAGATATCTAATGGATTTGATTTCCTTTCAGTGGACACTAGTGGACATGTAAAGTTCCAAGGTCGACATTTCTATGGGGTTGATTCAGCTTCCTTGAGCACACTCACAATGCTAGGGACTTCTGATGTAGATCAGAAACAGCCTACCCTAGAGCACTTGATAAAACACTCTACCTGTTTTGTTGGCTGATGAATATGCTGTCACATCCATGCTCCTAAGATCAAAGATGTTCAGTAAATTGTTTTGAGTAAAAAAAATTTTTAAAATCATAAAAAGAAAATTAAGGAAGAAATGGACATGCATTAAAAAATACCACTAGTGAAGATTACCTCATAAAATGTTATAGCAGGATTAAATATGTTGATATATGTAACATGCCTAGAATATTATTAGAAATTCTGGGATTTCTAACATTTACCTAGGGTTATGATTTAATTGTAGTGAAGAAATGTATAGAGAATATAGAGAAGATGGACATTCAGTCCAAAGGGCTGGGAAGCAAACTGACTCTTAAAACTGTTGAGTTTAGAAAGCAAACATTCTAACAAAGGTCAGATAAATCTATATGGATTCCAGAAGCTACGTTGTGATGAGTGAGGATCCACAGGGCGCTGCACCCCCAGTGGGGAGACTGCACCATCACTGTTCACGTAGGGTGCTTAAATTTCAATAAGGGCTTTGTTACTACCTGGAAAATGTAAATGTAACCAGGTTCCTAAAGATTATCACTCACAAGAGGGTCAGCCAACCTCAGTGGACACAGGATTAGTAAAAACTTCCCTAGAGTTAGCAGAAAACACATCCTATGAGGCTGATTCAGCATCACTCACTGCACCCTCCACACACTGTGCCTGTGACTATCCACATTGCCTTGTCCTGATGAGACAAGCGCTGGACCTCAGCCACTGAAGAACAGCAGGTAAGCTTACAGTTAGGACCCTTACTTCATTCTATGTATATCTGTTGAAGTGATTGACTATCATTCAGCCCCTTGAGTTGGAGAAAGACAGAGCATGACCCCTTATCCTTGGTTCCCTCTACTGACCTTGAAACAGGTCTGTGAGTCGCTTCAGTTAGTTTCCCATGGATCTCTGGTGGTGTTGCTCCACTGGGTTCCTTTTTGTTTTCTTTGCTATTTATTCTATCTGGTTGCCTTTGTTTTTGCCAGGGTCATTCTTGCCAATGTAATTACCCTCTAGAGTTTATTATTACCTTGACTACCTTGCTGGAGGTTTCAGAAGACTGTGGACCTACAGAGTGTCTTCCTTCTCTAGCCAATGGGGAAGTGCCTTTGAACAGGGCGGGGGAGGGAGCAGAGCTGTAAAAAGGTTTCTTCATCTTCCACCAGTTCCGTTGCCAGTCTACCAACTGAAGGGAAATACCAGGAATTGACATTTTCAATCTTTTTCATTCTTTCCATCATGCAGTCTCCTTCTTAAACACACACACACACACACACACACACACACACACACACACACACACACACACGCACACACTTCATGTGAAATTCTAGAGAGGTGTTTTCTAAGAACACTAATGCATCTTCCCTCCTTGTATTTCATTGGCAAGAAGGTGTACTTTGTAGTTCTTTGTAAGTCTATTGAGTTCTTTGTTTGGTCAGTGTCTAGGATTTTTTTCTGGATAATTTTCTTTTTACTTTAGTCAGAGAAGATGAAGTGAAACATTACGCTGTGATTGCCCTTCTAGACACCCACTCTGTAAGCTGTGATCCACCTTCTAGACACCCACTCTGTAAGCTCTGATCACCCTTCTAGACACCAACTCTGTAATGTTTCATTGAATTAGTAAGCAATTGTAGAGATGGTTGCATCAGCATCATTCAAAACAGCAAAATTAAAATTACCCTGATAACCATTCACAGGAAAACGGTACAGATATGTTGGGATACAGTCATATATTAAGACAGTCCACAGAAATGAAAACCTAATGAGCTATAGCTTTCAGCATTGATATGGATGAATTTTGATGGCTGTTCATGTTGAGCTAATAAAAGGCGAGTCATAAAGGACTGTGCATATCATGATGTTATTTTGATGAAATTCAAACAATAGTGGAAAACATATTGTTCCATCACTGCTGAAACAAAAATATGTAGGGTCAGTGTTGAAAAATGCTGTAGTATCCTATAGAGATATAGGTTCAGAGTAAGGGTTCCTCATCAAGAAAAAAACATGAATTAATTGAGAAGTCTATAGGGAGTTCACAAGTATGAGTTTGTTGTATTTGAAGAAAAAGTGACTCCCAGGTAGGTTTGTTTTCATGTATACATTCATGAATAAAGGCTATGCTGTAACAGATCTATAAGCTATTATATAATTATATAGTTACACCACATTTCCACAAGTGTGTGCATACATAAAATATTGTGCAATTTTAATTTATTTTCTATAATAATAAGGCAGCTTCATTAAATAAAATGATTCCTTTTACATGTTCCATATGTGAGCAAAAATGAGCAGTTTTCAAGAATCACAGAAAAAATCATCAGATGTGATATGTATTGGGTGCATAAGCATGGGAAGTCCTTAAGAACTAGAATATATTACTTCCTGTGATTATAATCCATTGACAGTCAAGTCAAGGTTGTTAACATCAGAAACTTTTCTACTGGTGTTCCTTAAGCACACTTCATTGTGTTGTTTTAAGTCGCATGATCTTTGGGTGAAAGGAGGTAGGGATGGGAAGAGCTGCCCCATGTCACACTGACAAAAGCCTGTGAATAGCTTGTAGGGGAAGTTACCTGAATCAGGTATCCCTTTAGGGAACAGTAGATCACTCTCATGAGTCAGGGGAAAACCTCTCATCAGAAGTCTTTCATGGATCACACACTCAACTTCTAGTACACACTGGGTCCAGAAGAAGAATTCCTAACTGAATCCCATCCTCACTGAAGTCTACTGCTGTGAACTTTGTTTCTGTGGGATGCAACTACCCGGTCTACTGAATTTGCAGATTTATACTAAAATTAAGAATTTATTATTTGGAGTTCAGCATTCCTACGATCTTACTGTAATCATACTCAAGAGCACAATGGTATTTCTCCATTTTTGTGAACATAGCATCCAGTTTCTTCCTCCATGGTGTGCATTTGTGTCACCAAAGTTGTTTTGCTAAGATGGTGGGCTGAATTGTTAATTCTGATCATATGAGATTGTCTCTTTCATTGTTTAAAAAATAATCAGATGTTAGTAATTTATGTTTTCTCTCTAAATATGTGGAGATGCCTCTCAGTGACCTAAGCAGCTGCTAGGTGAAGAATCACAGTGGTGCTGTTTCCATCCTCCAGTGCCACTGTCCTGACATAACTGTCACTCATCCTTCCATGTGACCTCTAAATGCTGCTTCCGACTAATCATATCCTTACACTTCTCTTTTTTATTGACTCTTGAAGGAATGCAGAAAAATTAAACTGAAGGGAAAATCCCACTAAAGCAACTCTAATCCTAAGTGCAAAGTGAGAAACTCTCCAACTTTACCCGGATACCTTGTTTGAAGGGGCTTCCCAGGACCTAGCATCACTCTGAGATGTCTGCCCTTTCTAGGATATAAAACACTGCTATCCAAGGCAAGTTCTTATTCTTTGTGAAGTGTCTGTGGAAATACTATCTACTCTATGCCTTGTCTGACAAGCAGAGGAGAAAACGTATTTCAATTTTTTTTATTATAAATGTCTTAAATTCTGAAATAAAAGTGCTATGTCCTGTAACAAAAAGGAAGTTGTTTTCTTCATGTATGGATTTTTAGCTGTTGGTTTGCCTGTTTGCTTTGGATGGTGGGAACTGAATCTAGTTCTTACTGTCCCTCAGCAACTCGAACTCACTGGCTTCAGCTCTAAACTGGGCTCTAAGCCCAGCTCATACATTACATCCTACCATTGGGTTTACAGTGAGACTTCTGTGCTGACCATCAACTAAGGTAAACTTTTTAGTTCAGGCTCCTCTAAGGAATAAATAAAATAAAAAATGAACAAAATTAATGAAATCTTACCCCAGTTGTTTTATAGTAATTTTACATAAGGTAAGGATGTACAAAAAGTAATTAAGTTAGATTTTGAAATAACATATGATCTAGATATTGGCTGGAGTTGAAAAATGGTTTAATGCCATAAGTCTCACATGCATAGTATAGCTGAAAATAGACCAACTTAAAAAAGAAACATAAAAAAATTAAAAATTAATTTGGTAAGAATAACTTTCAGTTTCTATAAAGAGAGCTTGAAGTTGTGTCTTGTGATTACATAAACTTTTTCTTTAATTGTGTGTGTGTGCGTGTGCATGAGCATGTACTGAGAATCCATCACATGTTGCATAGCTCCACAGAGACAGAAATTCAAAATTGAAAGCTCATAGATTGAGATTTAGTATGCATATACATCATAAAATGATTACCTTAGCTGACTAACACAGTCACCATGTCACTTAGTTGTCATTTTCCAGGGCAACATGAGAATAGCTAGGCGCTGGTGTCCTGGCAATTTCCAGAAAACCAATACAACCCTGAGAACTGCAGTTA
This sequence comes from Peromyscus californicus insignis, assembly GCF_007827085.1. Taxonomy (NCBI): domain Eukaryota; kingdom Metazoa; phylum Chordata; class Mammalia; order Rodentia; family Cricetidae; genus Peromyscus; species Peromyscus californicus. The sequence continues at coordinate 133,135,107 of NW_026294617.1, read as the reverse complement.
CCGTGCTGTGACCTTCAGGGTGTATCCAGCTCATGACGGAAAGCTTTAGTACTTAGACCCATCTCCCGGATTAATCCTGATCCAGACCCTGGCCAATGCCATTTGCTTCTGCCTCTGTGCCATTGGCTACTTTGGATTCTGCATGTAAGTGAAGACACGCTATACTTCTTGCTTCTGTGTTTTGTTTATGTCACATGAACTTACAAAGGTTCAGGTACATTGTAACACATAGGTTTCCTTTGTATGACCAAATATTTTATTACACATATATCACATCTGTAAGATATTTTAATTTCTTGGTGGGCACCTAGCTGTTTCCAGCTCTTATAAAGACATGGACAATTCTGAAGCTGATGATCAGCTGATCACTGTCCATAACAAACACGACTCACCCTCATCTGTCATCTGCTGCTTAATCCACTGGTTTTTTATTTGTTTGTTTGTTTTTGCTTCACAAAGGAAAATTCTCGTTACGTATCTAATTAAATGTGTGTACAAATTAAAATAAAAAGTTTTACCTTTTATGGCTTTTGCATTTGAAGAACATGAACTAATATCAACTCTTTCTAAATATTTAATAATGGAAATGGAAGCAGAGATGCCAGATAAAAAATAATCAAAAAATACAGTCATCAGTGCTTTGTCCTTAGGCTATGCTCTAGAGTACAATTTTTGAAAGGATTAAATATATAAACATCAAAGGAAGATTGCCCTGAAGCTAAGAGTTGTATCAGAAAATCCCCTCCTTTGTTACATCCCTTGTGTTCAAATGTAAGACAATGGATCTGGTGATTGGAATGGTTTCTGTTTATTTTGTGCAATAAAACAAAGGAAGAGACATAAAAAAGAAAGTTTTATACTCAGGTTTCATAGAAAATAAAATCAGAACCAATTTTGAGTAGTTGATTTTTGTTTTTAGTGTAGTTAATTTTTTGTAAAATAAAATATTTATATATTAAATAAATGAAAAAATACAGTCATCAACGAATTGATTTACATCTGTTAGAAGTCTGAGACCTGTCCATCACTGTGTGTATATTATGAGTCTGATTTACCAGTGAAGCCATATCTGCATGTAGCTATTCAACCTCTTTCTTTATACTTTATGAACAGAGTGGCCACTGATCCTTAAAGTTACAGCTTCATTCCTACTTCTTGATTAGTGTGGTTCCTGAGGTACAAGGCAATACAATAAGATAATAGAATTTGATCTCTAAGAGGATCAAAATGGGGAAAGGTAAAATTTCTTTAGGTATTTTGGGGAACAGTCTTGAATGTATGAACAAGTAAATAACAAAATGTCTAAGTGTGTTCTATAAGGTGAAGGTATGTGCTCTGTCCAGATCCCAGTCCTCACTAGAAATAAGAGCCTTTCCCTCTGTTCCATACAGGCCAAGGCATATGCTCTTTTGAGGCTGGTAGAGGAAGAGACCCTTGACTCCGAGGTGAGCCTCAGGAGTTTGTACTCCTGAGAAAGAAGTCTTACGGTGGCTTTTAATGACAATTAATTAACATAAAACCTCTTTTTACATAGAGTGGTTTAGGACAGCATTTTAAGTAGAGATTAACAGACTCAAGATATAAAAGTGAAAACATTCTAACCAAATTTTTCTCAATAGTTTTGAAAATTATGTTCTCAGCATGCATTTATTGAGTACCTACTCTGCTCAATGAGCTTGGGATATTTTAATGAATTAGCTACAGAAGACATCTAACAAAGTTACAAATACATACATAAATAATCATGATTCAAAATGAGAGTTGTTCTTGCTGTAAGAGAGCTTTGGAATGTTACTGAAATATACAGAGAAGAAAAACATCTTCTCCAATGTTTCATTAAGGAAAGCTTTAAGGAGGAAACGTCATTTGATCAGGCCTTGAGTAATCGTTTGTTTGAAGATATGCATTGATTGGAGCAAAGACATAAAGAGTATGTTCTATAAAGTCAATAGGTTATGTAAAGCTTCATGGGGAAATACAGTGGAAAATAAAAACACATTTCTGGAATTCTACAGTGTCCTTGAAGACTGGAGTATTATATCATATTTGATTTTACAGAGTTTTCACTTAAGGTGTGATTTTATGGTCATCTTCTAGAAACAATGCTTTATATTAACACAGAATCGGGAGAGTCCATATAACCTTTTTTACTTAGTGGAATAAATAAGAGCATCCTAAGATATAGATCCTGAGGAAGAAAACAATCCAGCAGCTGGGAAATGTTAATGTGAGGGCTGAGATCATCAGAATTGCTGACCTCTGTCTATTGACAGTGTGGGAATTTGGTTATATCCAAGGACACTGGTTATCAGATTTTCCCCAGAGGCAACAATGTGAGGTGTGGGAGGCAGCATAGGAAAGCTGTGTAAACAAACATGCTTATCATAAGAAACTCAAATACTGGAATTCAAGTTATCTGTTAGAGTTTGATGCAATATCACCCCATGTTTCTGCATATGGGTTCTGGGAGGTAGTGATGTGTGGGGATGTTATAGAAGAATTCAAGTTATCTGTTAGAGTTCAATACAATATGACCCATGTTTCTGCATATGGGTTCTGGGAGGTGGTGATGTGTGGGGATGTTGTAGAACCTTTGGAAATTGGGCTCTGGTTGAAGGAGGTTGGTCTCTGAAATGTAGAAGTAGGCTTTGAGTATATATAGCCTGGCTTTTCTTCCCGCCCTTGCTCTTCTTCATGGCACATGGGGATTTGAGCAAGCAGCTTCCTACTCCAATCACCAGAGGCCTGTACTGCGTTTCCATCGTGTCCTGCATGGTGATGGACCACATTGCCTCAAACCAGGAGTCAAGGAAAAAATTTTCCTTTTTGACTGGCTTCTTCTTGGGTATCTGGTCACAACAGAAAGAAACTTAAGTTGAATGCTATCATACTCTTGGTTAGAACAGAAATCCAAATATGAGAAGGTGGACTGATAAAACCATCACTGAGAGGAAGAAATGGAAAATTATAATCATTAGACATCTATTCAAATCTCTGACCAACTCTAAAAGCTGGGTGTTGACAGGAGACATTTATTCTATATAAGGGCACTGGGAAGGATGAGAAGCCCTATGGCCTAGGAAAGAAGTGTGATGGGAATTTGTGCTTGATGCTCAGAGTACCAAAGAGAGCTAAACTCATATAAATAAGTAAAAGATGAACTTTGTACATCTGTACAGAATTTCATTTAACCCTTTATTTTAGTTTTCTGTTGTCTGTCTGTTAAATTTTTTCTCATTTACATTTTCATGTACTAACTGTCCAGTCTCTACTTGGGCAATTCATATGCATTTTAATGGCAGGTGTCTTAATTTCCAAAGCATTTATTCCACTATAGTTAGAGACAGAATTACAGGGGCTTGTGGTGCTCATCTTCAATAATATTAAAACTCTTGACTTAAAGTACAAACACAATTGAAATTTAGAAGTAACAATAAGATAAACTTGATAGGATAAATATTGCTTCAACTTTTCAGGAATCAAGAAAATAAGACAAGTTATTTTGGAGGTCTAGATAACATGAGCTGATTTGGTAAGGTTTTATAATACACAACTAATGTGAATATGATTTTTCTTTTAAAAAGACTACTTAGTTGAATTGTTCTGAATGAGCTAGGATAAGAAAAAGTTGGAATTTTCCTAAGTATACTCATTTTTAGCCCTGAGGCAGCTTCTTATAGATCCTGAAAGATGCTGTTAATGCTGTCTTGATAGGATAGGTGCTTTCTGAGACAGAGCCAAAGGAAAAACTCTTTGATTCAGGGAAAAAGTGTATTTTTCATTGCAAATGAATTGGAATGCATTTCATTCCATTTTCAATTAATTTGTGATTTTTTAAAATATTATACATAAGAAGTCTACAGGGAAAATAATGTTATTTCTTTTACATATTCTGAGATATATGCCTTTTAAAGACAGGTTTTTTAAAATGGAAGTCACAGTGAATAAAAAAGCATCCTGAGAAAAATGTTCAGCAGGAGACAAAGGCCAACAGCTGTGAAGCAGGAGCCTTGGCGGGAAGCATATTCTAAAAGAACAGTTCTCAAGAGTGCATTTTGCAGATTGACTTCTATAATTTGGAAGATCACTTTGGCCCTGGTCTAGATAGATAGATTGCTTCTTGTCTAACAGTCTTTGAACTGGGACCTCAGCTTTGTTCCTGATTCTGAACTCAAAATTCTTGCAGGAAGATTTTTCTTCAGTGTCTCCCACTATGGCCTTTCCAGAATTCAGAACCATGCAACTCTCTCTCTCTCTCTCTCTCTCTCTCTCTCTCTCTCTCTCTCTCTCTCTCTCTCTCACACACACACACACACACACACACACACACACACACACCCACACCCCTATCTTTCTCCCCTTTCTCCTTTCCTCTTCGCTAGACCACCTCTTTACTTCCTAATATATACCTCTTCCCCATCTTCTCTTTCCCTCTCCTAATCATACATATTATATATATATTATATGCGTGTATGTACATATATATATATATATATATATATATATATGTTTGTGTGTATGGAGAGAGAGAGAGAGAGAGAGAGAGAGAGAGAGAGAGAGAGGATCAGAATATATTGAAACTGAATGTAAAACAGAAAAAGACACCATCCAATACTGGACTCATGAATCTCCATGCAGCCTAGAGACATTACATGAACTTCCCGTTTATACATTTTTAAGTGGAGTTTTGCAATCTTATCTCACCTCATACCCAATATTCCCTCTACCATTCTAATGAACCTCTAACCGTTTTACTTTCAATTACATTGAAAGATTTCACTAAAGCCAATCTCTCCACTAACCTCTCATTCACTGTATCCTGTCACCTGGTACCCATCTTTTCTTCTCTTCTACCCTAAAAAGAAATGGAACAGGAAGAACTGTCTAAACAGATAAGGTGTGGGTTGCTAAGGCTACGACATCTCTGCTTTTCTTTCTAGAAGAAAAGATTCCCCCAAATCAGAGAGTAAAATATGTTTATTGAGGGTTGGATTCCTAAATAAAACACACCACTGTCATAATTCACAGAATTTAAGAGAGATCACTTAATCAGCAAGACATGTTTGTGTGGTGGACGTATTAAGACTCAAAATTACTCAGTAGTGTCCATCTCAAGATGAACTTGACCATTTGGAAGTGTTTGAGTGAAATGTACTTATGATCAGAGAATTCAGTAGTATTGAGAATGAGATGAAAATAAATGAGTGTTTTTTTTTTCACCCTGGCCACCTTGTAAGTCTGTGGACTTCTAAATAACAATGAAAAAGAGAGACTGTCCCAAGTTCAAGACGAAATTCCCCCTAGATTGGTAACTGCAATTTCACAGTCAAATTTAATTTGATTTAGGAAAAAAATAAATGTGACATTTCTGATCTCAAATATGAAGATTGAAAATTTATACAGGACAGTGTGTGGGCTTATTAAAAATGCTCATGCTTCAGATAGTGACAACTCAGACAGATTAAAAACTCTATAATTGGAGCTAACTAATTTAGAGAAAAATACCCTTGGCCTAAGAGAGGTCTAAAAGCCACTGGTAACTCAGCAGAATCAGCTGACTGTAGTGAGTTGGAGTTCATAAGAATATGTGAAAACATTTGGAGCCCCTGAGAAGTCATGGGATGACAAAGGAGAAGCGGTTTTAAAGGGGAAAGACTTGGCTTCTCTGATATGCTGATTTGAGATTAATTTCTGTACAGTTCTCTGCAAACCAAAGAGTGTAAGAGAGATCTTTCGCCCCTGTGGTTCAGATTGCATTTTGAAAATGTCTTTAACTGTTAGGGACATAAAGTACCTATCTTGACTCATTCTAGTGGAAAAAAAAAAGAAAAAAAAAACTACACTCCTATTTTTCTGACTAGAGACTGTTCTAGTTTTATCTCTGCTGCTGTGATAAACATTATGACCAAAAGCAACCTGAGGAGGAAAGGGTTGATTTTACTTCTAGGTTACAGTCCATAATCAGGGGAAGCCAGAGCAGAAGCTCAAGACAGAAGCCTGGAGCTAGGAACTGAAGCAGAGAACGTGGAGTGCCACTGTTTACTAGCTTGCTCATATTAAGCTACCTTTTTTATACAAGCCAGGACTACCTGTCTGGTAGGGTGGCACCACCCACAGTGGCCTGGGTCCTCCTCCGTGGATCACCAATTAAGAAAATGCCTTCCAGATATGTCCATGGGACAATCTGATGAAAGCAATTCCCCAGTTGGGGAATTTTGGTTTCCTATTTCCAGATGACTCTAGCCTGTGTCAATTTGATAAAATCTAATTAGTCCATACGTTAGGAATAAAAATTGGCTACCAAGGCAAAATAATAAATTCAATCTTTACATGATACATACAGCCCTGTTACTATAGCAATTGTGATTCTTTGTGTTCTAAAATGATAAGGACTTAGAATGTCCAATATTCCCAAACATGGTGATACTTCAACAGAATTAAACACATTGATTGTTGAGTTAAAAAAATTATTTTGCCTAAACACCTGAGTATATTAAGATTGTCTCATAGGATTTGTAAATGTAAGTGAAGAATGTTTCGGGTAAAATATCTGACTGCAGTGGCATTGTCCTGGATCATGTCTAGGCTGCCGCTAGCATGTCAAGACCAGTCTGAAGACCTGGAAACTGAATGGAGTGCTCTGCCCCATGCTCACTCACACAGCAACGGCCACTCCATTTGTTGCCCATCCTGCCTATCCCTCATGGTGTTAAACAATGAATCAGAAAAGAGAGGAATGAGAAGAGGAAGTGATCACCTGCACAAGGAAGTCAATATGGATAGACTAACTTCACAGGAACCAACCCAAGACTTACCACTTCATCTTTTAGCATAACTGTTCGTTCAATGTTTTTCTCCTGAATCATTTGCAAGGATTAGTGACACAGCCTTCCCCTGCACAACCCTGACTTAGCTTCAGTGTCATATTGTACAGTAGCCTTAATACTACTGAGAGTTTGCTGGGAGTGCAGAATCACTGAGTATTCAACAGTGTGTTAAGTCTGAATCAGCACTTTAACAAGATTCCTCAATGGTAAATACATTAATTACGGTTTGAGAAGCACTGTGCCCAAACCAGTCCTCCACAGTAATGTTACATCACCTTAATTGTTAAAATCCTTCAACATTTGTGAACACCTTTGCCTCTGTGCAAGTAATTTTGAGTAAGAGAATCAACTACCTAGTAATACTTCCCAAATACAAAGAGAATCTCAACAACTTCCTCGAGTATCTATCTGTCTTATGTAATGGGAACAGACAAACTCAGAAAATTCAGTGATGTAATGCAATAGAATTTACTTTGGGGGTCATTGTTTGTGGGGTCAGCTCAATATAGATCAGATGATCACTCTCCAAATTCTAGTTACACCATTAAGGATAAGTGAACCCAAGGTCACAGGGACAGAACAAGAAGATGGAGGTGGTTTGCCATCTCTTGCCTGTCTCAGTAGAGAACTGGGAATTGTCAGCACCACTGCCAGAATTTACAGAGTACATGGACTTGGGCTCGGCTCTGAGCCTATCTTCATAAATGGCTGCATAAACGTCATACTGCAAGTCCACTTCTCTACAACCACCTGCCTGAGGTATGTCACTTGTTCTGTCTCTCTCCTGCCACTGGATTGCTGCTCCTTAGCCTGTCAGTTCCAGATTACCTGCTTTGGAGTGCCTCTGACAGTTTACACACACTTATGTCTACCTTGTGAGCTAGCATATGCAAGATGCTGCAAGCTTGTTCTCCAATTGTCAACAATATTTTCAGTTTTTCCTGAGAAGCAGAAGACTGAAATCTGCCCACATCTTCAGTTTCTGGTTAGCTCTTGGTGAACTGTAAGAACTGAAATTGTAAATACATTTACCCACCATCACCTTCCCTCTTCATTTTGGTATACTCTCCCAGGCTTCCTCTAAGGCTGTCCCTGTTCCTACACTCACTCTAGGGTCCAGGGAGCTTTCTCTTAGGCAGCTGGGGATAGAAACTCTGGGTTGGATATTTTTATATAGAGCAAGTCATGTACTGGTCCTACTTGCTTTACCTTCTCACTCTCAGCTTCTTTATTACACAAAGGTGTCCAAGAATGCAGGGGATCTAGGACATGTTTGAGGTATGCTTGGTGCAGAATTTCTACTTCTCCAGTTTATAGAAGAGAAAATTCAGTGTTTATAGTAAAATACTATCAGGAATTAAAATCCAGGTAGCTGCCTGTACTCTAAACTACAGGTTTCTAATAATTTCTATAGTTATTCCAGCTTCTCTGCTAAGAAAAGGTTGGTGGAAGAGGGAAGGGCTGTCCTCACTAAACATGTGGACCACATCTGTTACCTTGTTGCCATAGAGATGGAGAGATAACAATAGGAGGTGAGAAATGGAGAGGGAGAGGTCTAGCCACAGGGATACCCTGAGCCATGGCTGTAAATTCACATTTGCCTGAACCTATTTTCTATCCAAAATCTTAGGTCACAAGAACGAGTGGGATGGGATAAGACACATTCCTAATGGAATCCTGAAAATTCTCATTTAAAATGTCACTTGCCTTAAAGGTGATAAGTCAGACAACTTAAAAGCCTTCATTCTTCTAGAAGCCTGCTTCTGTTTCATATGTGTGTATGTGTGTGTGTGTGTGTGTGTGAATTTGAATATGTATATGTATGTATACTGTACATGTATATGTATGTATATGTATGTGTGTATATGGTATATGTATGTATATGTATGTGTGTGTACTGTATATGTGTATGTATGTATGTGTGTACGTATGTATATGTATGCATATATGTGTGTGTATATATGTACGTATATGTATATATCATCCCCACCTCTACCAGGGCATTATGTAATTGAACTTTCCTTTGGGTCACCAGTTCACAAATAATGACATGGAAACTTCTTATTAATTATGAAATCTTGACCTTTAGCTTAGACTTGTCTCAACTATGTCTTACAACTTAAATTGATCCATTTATATTAATGTGCATTCTGTCACTTACTGTCCATCCTACATCCTCTGTGTCTCCTCACATGTCTCTCTCTCTCTTTCTCTCTCTCTCTCTCTCTCTCTCTCTCTCTCTCTCTCTCTCTCTCTCTCTCTCTTTTTCTTTCTTATGTCTAGATTCCTCCTCCTACTTCTCTCTCCTGGAAGTCCTGTCTATACATCCTGCATAGCTATTGGCTGTTTAGCTTTTTATTAGACCAATCACAGCTATACACCTTCACACAGTGTATAAATATCATACATTTCCCTGTTTTGTCTAAATAAAAAGAAAGGTTTTTAACTCTAACATAGTGAAATTATATATAATAAGATCAACCATCAGGTAAGAATTACATTTACAATGTCCAGTCTATCTCTCTTTGGCAAATTTAGAGAAAATAATTTATTATGAAATAATCCTTCTGTACACTGTGAATATGTATTACTCTCATTAGTTAATAGAGAAGCTGACTGGTTAATAGCTGAATAGGATAAAGTTAAGTGGAAGAGCCAAACTGAGAATGATGGGAAGAAGGGAAGAGTCAGGAGTCATCAGCCAGACACAGAGAGAGCAGGAGATGAACGTGCCATGCTAATAAAGGTACCACCATGGGGCAGAGCACAAACAGGGAATATGGGTTAACTTAAAATGTAAGAGATAGTTAGTAATAAGACTGAACTACTGACCAAGCATTTGTAATTAATATTAAGCCTCTGAGTAATTATTTAAGAGCAGTTTTGGGACAGAAAAACTCCACCTATAATATTTCATTATCTATCCTATCATGGTGAGTTCAGAGTTTTGTAACTGATTTATTTTTTTATCCTAACTTGTTTTAGCAACCAAAAACTATATTTTTAGACCTTAAAACATTTTCTTAGATAAACAACTTAAGTTTTTATGTCTTTCAACCTTTATAAACTTTACGTCTCTTTTGTGAGTTTTTTTTTCTGAATTTGATAATGAGAAAAACTGTAATGATAACTATCTAGTCTTCAACTCCATCAGAGACCCAAGATGCATGGAATATTACCTGATTAAACAGGAAGTGCAGAGCAATCAACTTCCAAAACTGTAGAAATGACAGAAAGAGCTGGCTGCCTGAACAGTCACCCAAGATTCCTTTGCAGTGTTGGGGCATCATATTTGATCTGCAGGCCTAAAATATCTGACAAACTTTTCTCTGAAGCAGGATTTTTGAAAGATTGCTATATCTTGTCTTCACAAACTTTGACAGTCACCTCTTCTTTGTTCTGCTCATTCAGTTTAAATAGGATAGTGTCAGTAGTCAAGACAAGGACAGTTTCTTGCCCACTGGCCAATTTTACCACAATAAAACAAACTCATTATGGAGGTTCTTCAATGTCTATCTTTCTTTTTTGAAGTAAATTTGTGCTACCAGGAGCTGATGTGTCTCACTGTCATGAAAAGCCTTATGTTATTTAAACATTCTAAATGCCATATTCTGTAGGTCTCCTAAGTGTTTGAAGACCACATATCTATATACACTATTAAAAAATAACCTTAAATTTGCATCAATATACAAAATTCCATACCAATGTAAAATATTTGAGATTGATAGTTGCTTTATAGTTTAGATTCAATAATCTACCCTTTTATCCTATCCTTTCAATATCTGCCCTTTTTTCTTTCAGAAAGATCCTTTAATCCAACCCCCTTGTTCAGTTTTCTCCCTTTAAGATAACCAGAAACAATTTGCAACCAAACCCCTAAATGATGACAAACATTCATAACCCACTGAACGATCAGAAACCACTCACCGCACTTCTTTGGAATGTAGATGCTATATGCTTAAAACTACTCCTTGTTGTCTGGGAGTGATGGCATCTTATGGGACACGGAGAAGATTGGGGTAATGGTCAGCTCCTGTGAGAGCTAGCTGTATTATTTTTTGTTTAGCCTCTGTGTAATAGGAAAGTGTAGAACTTATCTGAAGTCTTGACTGCACAGTGTGTGAGGCTGGAGCATCTCAGCTAGCAGTTTTAAACTTGTTCTGGATGTAAAATTTTGAGGAAACTGAAACATAGGCGTCTTGAGAGGCTGGATCACCTGTTTTACTTGTTTTCATTCATATTTGGTCTCTTTTTCTTTCTGAAAACACACAAAGTTTTAAAGGTGACATGTATATCTACACTAACATTACATACACACATACATGCACACACACACATACACACTCACACATTAACACGAGTATGGAATATGTGGTGTACACAAGTCAGCTAAAGATGATTTTTTTCTGTTCTATGTTTGAGCAGGTAAAAGGCATCTTTCCACTTTATAAGTCCATTTGGACTGCATAATATAAATCTCTATCTGGCCATATGAAAGGATGGCATGTAATAATAGGCCATGAGGACTCTGTAGCCAACAAGATTTATCATGTTCATCCAGTCCCAGAGCTGTTCCCATGTCAAGAGATCAGCTTATACATTACATTACCTGTCTTGTAGTCTTTCTTGACTTTTTCCTTCAAGTCTGCAGTCAAGATCCTCAGGAGGTCTCCCCTGGTCAAATCTGATCTTTATTCATTTTGAAGAGACAGTAACTTATTATTTCCTGTGCAAACAAAGGCATAACCTCTCCCCCCAATGCAACACATTGTCCGACTTCCCTTCTGAAGCTAAGACATTTTTAAAATATATAGGTTGTATTAATTTAGCAGTTTTCATAATCCAGTGTCTCTCAACAGCTATTGTTTTTGTTCATTAGCATTTAAAAATTCAAAGTGAACAAAGCACCATAGAGGATCCAGACACTCTGTGTATTTCCCTTCTTTATGTGGTTTATTCCTTTCATGTTACTTTACTCTCTCTTTAAAAACTTTATTTATTTAGAGGTTTTCTCAGTCTGGACTTTACTTTTTGCATGTATGCAGCATTTTCTGACCATAGGAGATAAAACTTAATTGGCTAGACTATGGCTGCAGAGTGGTAATGGCAGCTGGCTCTAGTCCCTTTGGTTCTGTGAGAGCCTGGCCTCATTCAGGCAGGTAACTGCAGGAGCCGCATTTACCACCCAGCTCTGGGAATTTGTTGAGTCCAAGTGCTGGGTGTTTTTACCTAGCAGGCTAGCTGCTCAAGTGCTCTGCTGCACAGCAGAGCCTCTTAAAAGAGCTGTACCTCTGCCTACCCGAGAAACTACTTTTTCAGGCCCTATGTGGATATTTGAACCCCATGTTGGGGACCAGATGCAGTCAAACTTTCCTTTGGGCCACCAGCTCACAGATAACAACATGGAGACTTATTCATTATGAAAGCTCAGCCTTTAGCTTAGGCTTGTCTCAATTAGCTCTTATAACTTAAATCAACACATTTAGATTAATCTGTCTTCAGTTACCTACTACCCATCCTGCTTCCTCCACATCTCCTTGCATCTCTCTCAGGCACCTAGATTCTTCCTCCTACTTCCTCTCTCTGCCTGGAAGTCCCACCTATTCCTCTTGCCTAACTTTACCTTTTTATTAGACTAATCACAGCAATATACCTTCACATAGAGTGCAAATATCCCTCAACAATGATGACTATATTCTATATAAGGTCTTACTTCCACCCAGAAAATACTTGATTATCCCACAGTCTTCATCTGACAAGAAGGTAGGATTCAGTAAGGTGTCAAGAAGAATGCAACAGCAATATTGGTATAGTCTATGTTCTGATCTTTCCAAAAGGTAGATTCATTACCAACACTTATGTCTGAGTTAGATCCTCCAACCAGACCCAAGAAATACAGTGGAGTAAGAATACAGCTACATTCCCAGACATTCTGGGGACCCTATGCCACCAACCACTCCATCATAGGAGTGAGTTGGATACTCAGAAATTACAAAACACTGACTAGCTCAAGGACCTTTAATGCCAATATATGGGGCAGTTAAAAGGTATTGTTCCTTCCAGGTCAGGGTTATCTATTATCACTGATGAATAGACTGATAGACCACACTATGTCTCCATCTTTGATGTACTGAACTTCACTTAACTCCTCTCACAAGAATTCCTTTAGCATGCAGTACATACCTCCTCAAATGATCTTCATTGCCTTTGGTATGAGTAGATGGAAAGAATTGCTAGGGCAACTGGGAGGTTCTAGTTCTAGGACAGACTTCCTACATTTAAGTAGGTGTGGCTTTCCCATGTCCACTTCAAGCCTCAACTGCACTTGGTTGAAACTGTTTTCAATCTTGATCAACCAGAAGGTGTTGGCTGTTTGTGAGTCTCCTAACTATTTAGGATTGTATGCACCTCTGAGCCTACTACAGAGACATATCAAATAAAATCTTTGTAGATAGTCTATAATCTGTGTTTATCTGAGGCAAGTGTTGTTGCTCCCTCTGGAATACAATTATTATCTTTACGCAGTATTGTCATTAAAATTAAACAAAGTAAATTAATATACTAATATATTAGGGATAACTATTAAACATGGTCTTTGTATACACATAGACACAGACACAGACACAGACACACACACACACACACACACACACACACACACACACACACACACACACACACTGCCTAAAGAAAGTTGTTCAAGTTTCAATCTAGAAGATGAGAATGACACAGAGAGAAATGAGTCAAGAAATTCCTAGCATAAAAAGTTGTTTAAATAAACAACAGAAAGGGATGTTTGGGGGATGCATCAAATAAGTGCCCATTTGCACCCCAACATGAGTGATCACCAGGAAGCAAGTAATGAACAGTAGGAAGTGGAAACTTAGAAAGAATCCAAGGTGAGATGAGGGAGTGGGTTAGAGAAGGCGCACAGCCTAGGTGACGACAGTGTGAAGGCTCCTTGCTGCATTAACCTCCTTTTCATTGGAATTCTTTTTAGAGACCAATACTTCTACTTACAATTATGTGTATGAGTGTCCCTGTGTGTGCCTGTGTGCACATGTGTGTGGGTGCTAGTGGAGGCCGCCTGATGCTGATACTGGGAAAAGAACTCACATCCTCTGGAAGAGTGCCTACTAGATGCGTTTAACTACTAAGCCATTTCTCCTGTGCCTGTGTTAACTTCTTAATGGGCATCTAAAAGATAATTTTCATCTGATTATGTTTCTTTAGTGAGTAGAGAAATGGATGATGAAATTAAAAGTAAAAAATAGTGAGTCCATTTTGATAGTGTTTAATTGCAGAGGATATTACAGAAACTAAGGTCCTAAACAGGGAAGAATATAATGAAATCTTAATTGTCACTTGAGATAAAAATATATTCCTAAAGTTACATTTCTTGAGAGCTACTATAAACAAGCAGCTAAATGAATCAGCTCATGCTTAACAAATAACTATCTTGCAAAATACAGATTTCATTTTTAACTTGGCAAAGCAGTTTTACAGCTGTCAATGAATAACACAGGAAAAGCTCACCAACAAAAGAGCCATTACATAGCAAAGAGAGATTCCAGAGGAATAATGGAGAGCTTACTTGGGGGGAGAAATAATTTTATATACATTTAAATACATATTTAGATTTCTCAGCTGCACTTTTGTCTGTGTAAATGAAGTGAGTGGTTTGAAAATTCCAGTAAAGACTTTGTATATGCTCTTACTATTAGAAAATAAGTAATGATAAATTATTTTGCTGCTGTCCCCAATGAACAAACCAAGCCAAGAGAGTCAATTTGCAATCCGGACTAATCATCTAAAATTTATGGAAAATGACATTTTCTAAGATTGTATGCATATTTGATTATTATAATCATTAAATTGCAATCATTTTACGAGGAAATTCTCCCATGTTTTTCCTTAGCCCAGGAAGGACTTTAGAATACAACCATTAATACTGTAGATTGTTGCCACTTACCAAGGATCAAAGTCTGATTTAAGCACTTCCTAATTTTAATTTTGTGACCAAGAACTGTGACTGAAACTCTCATCTGCAAAACAAAGTTTTAACTCACACAACCGAATTTCTCTACAATCAGATAGTGGAAAGCTATTGTTATGTGTCTGAGCCTGACAATTGACTGGGTAGCTGGGTGGAGATGTGCACCACCGTGCTGACTACCCAGTTGACTGGTTGGCAGGTTCTGACAAGTGGTGCCCCATATTGGGTGCCACCTATTGTAGCCTTCCAACAGTCAACTGGGTATCTGGGTGGAAGTATGAGGATTATAGAGACAATGAAGAAGACAGAAAAGAGTCAAGAGGTCTGCCAGTTAGTGCAGAACAGCCCTGAGTTTATTTTACAGTCAGCTTATTTACAGTCTTGAAGAACAGAGGTAGAACAATGCATAGCAAAGGCATTCAACCACTACCTATCCTGTTCTTGTGTCAAGGAGCAGGCAGTTTCATTTTCTATGTTGATGTTCCACTGGCTGGCATCAGCAGCCTGCATCTAGATAGTATGTTACTTCCTGTGGACTAATCAGGACTTTCTCACAGCCCTGGAGCAAGCAAGCTTGAACTCTATTGACTCTGAATAGACTTCAGATTCAAACTGGGAAACTGAGTCAGTTGTGAGGTCCCACAGTTTCATAGTCATCTCACACACACTGAAAGCTGCTCATTTATTCCTTTCTTGTATCACACTTGGATAGTTTTTAGAAATCAATCCAGGTCACTAGGGACCACAAGGGTAAAAGCCAGTTTATGAAGTGCCATTGCCAGTGGTGTTCAACGACAGCTAACAAATTAAAAAAATTACTTTAAAGGTGAACTGCTGGAAATGTGGGAGCAGAAATTAGGTATGACTGGACTATTTATCTTATTTTTCAGTTCCATGGTATGACAAGGTATTTAGGTTTAGCTAATTGATGGCAAAAATGACTGGGCATGTCACCTCAAGGTCTGTTTATTTTATTGACCTATTTCAGACATCAGTCAATAATTCAGAGTACTTTCAAATTAAGACCTAAGTGCCTATCAATGTGTTAAGTGGAGGGCTGTACATTTATCATTAAAGTCTCTGGAGTTTCTAGTCCCCAAAGGGAGGCCAGACTTCCATCCCTAAAACTCAGTGCAAATCCAGTTCTTCATGACATAGCAATCTCTTTACCAGTAAGATGGAAATACCCAAGCACATGATACAAATATGTGCAAGGTTTAAATATAACAAAAATGGGGAAAGCCAAGGCAGTGGAGTAAGCAATCTTAAACTGCCCAAATCACAGAAAAGCAAATGAAAAATGAATTTCAAAATTAGGCTGATTTTAAATCAATCAACAACTGGGAAAAAATCAACAAGGAGTATTGGTTGATCATTCACTATGTTTTAAAGAAAAAAGAATAACAGGAAATTCTGAAGAAACCATAATAGGACTTGGACAATCTGTCCTTTGCATGGTATTGCTATAAAAGTCAAAGCAGAATTTACAGTATCATAGGTGCTACCATGCAGTTATTTTTTCATTGCCTACAAACACTATTGCTGTGGGATGTTCTGTATGGCAAATGTGTTGCTAATTAGTCAATAAATAAAACACTGGTTGGCCATTGGCTAGGCAGGAAGTGTAGGCGGGACAAGGAGGAGAATAAAGCTGGGAAGTGGAAGGCTGAGTCAGAGAGACACTGCCAGCCGCCATGATGAGAAACAGCATGTGAAGATGCGAGTAAGCCACAAGCCATGTGGCAAGGTATAGATTAACGGAAATGGATTAATTTAAGCTCTAAGAACAGTTAGCAAGAAGCCTGCCATGGCCATACAGTTTGAAACCAATATAAGTCTCTGTGTTTACTTGGTCGGGTCTGAGCAGCTGTGGGACTAGCAGGTGAGAGAGATTTGCCCTGACTGTGGGCCAGGCAGGAAAACTCCATCTACACACTATATTTGTGTGCATGCATAACATTTGCAGACAAGGCTTATGACATTGTGTTTTAATGATTAAAAATTCATCAGATTGTAACCAAGATTGCTTTCATGAAAAATTATTTTATGGCTAGTGAAATCTCAGTCCAAACTTCTCTGTTCGTGACAAAGAAATTGGTTCTGTTTAAAGAAATTCCCTTTTGTGAATTATTTTAGATTATGTTTCCTTGTATGAAAACAAGCCTGTGTGTATAAATAATGATGTTCTAGTCTAAAAATTACAAATAGTCCTGTATTTACCTCCCTGGTGGCATGTCACATCTAATTGTCAACACAGAGTATTTCTATGCAAGATTCTGGAGGGATTCAGAAATATTTAGGCAACTAGAGACTGTATTTGTTGATGTTAGAAAGAGCACAATAATGAGTTAGGATAAGAAAACAAAGAAATTTCAATCATCCCCTGTAAGAACCAAGGTCATGTGCTATAAGGAAATGCTATTCCTGAAACATAGCTCTCTGTTTAGGCTTCCTAATGTGTGGGAAATGTCATGACAACAATAAGCTGGGTGATGTCATTACCAGCATTCCATGGGATGCTAACATTAAGTTGGATTTATAGTAGAAATAACATGAAAACTCTTCAGGTTGAGAATCATAACACCTGACTATTCAAACAGTAAAATTTAAGTTGGCTTTTGAAAGTCATATATATGTATAAACATGCCTTATATATGTGACATATATGTCATATATGAGATATATTATATATAATATGATATGATATATATAACTCATTTATATATGATTTTTATATTCATGAATTCAAGAAGACTGAGGTTTTCTGGGTAAGTAGCTATAATTGAAGTATTTATTGGAAGACATTCCCAAATGTGTTCCAATTATATTCTTTTAGTCTATTTGGAAATGGGAGGTCTCCTTTTTGATTACTGGTATGATGATAAATCTCAACTTTTTTAGAAGATCTCACACACTGCAAGATTGTACTCATATATATTTTCCTTTGCACATCAACAAAATTTCCCACTTCTGTGTCATATGCTCTGAAAGTCTGTGTGAGCCTGATACAATTAAACCTATTTTTCCAACTAATACTATTCATCCAACAGCAGCAAAGACAAAATAGCTTCTGATAGCGCTCAGGTCACCAGCAGTCTAAGGCAGCCCTGTTATTCCTGTTCCTCACGCACACTCCTTATGTTCTTTAAAACTGGCTCAAATACCCTAATAGGACATTGGGATTCTCAAAGTGATTAGGAGTCAGGGAACACTTACAGCGGCATGACCAGTATTGTGTTAAGTAATCTACAACTTACAACAAATAGTGTATTATCTACTCTACAACCTACATAGCTACAGGAAAGAACAAATAGACAATCAGCTTTAATACATTGCAAGACAAGATGATTAATAGAAAAGAAAGTGAATCCATTTTTTTGTTTGATGTAAGAGTTAGTTTTCAACACACGCTCAATAAAAGTTTGATATTCTCTTCCTTCTAAACCTTGCAGTAGGAACTGAAGGGTAAATACAAGTAAGAGAAAAGAGAAGGCCAGGCTCAGGAAGGAAACTTTGTTGCCTACATTAAGAGACTAGAAAGTTGAGATGGAATACAGATGAAAGTTAAATTGTAGTTTTATATCAGTTAAAATGTGGCAGGTGGTTGAAGCCTGCCAGTGCTGATAAGAGGCATTACTAAGCATATATGCAAGGTAGAATTGAATGACATACTTTATTTATTTATTTGTTTGTTTGTTTACTTTGGTTTCTGTCAAGATAGGGGTTTTTTATGTAGCCTTGGCTGTCCTGGAACTAGCTTGGTAGCCCAGGCTAGCCTAGATATCACAGAATTTTCCTGCTTCTGCCTCATGAGAGTTGGGGTTAAAGGTGTATGCCACTACTGCTGGGCCCAAAGGACATACTTTTAAAGAGTTAGGTCAACTGATCCAGCGAAGTGTCTCTGTTGGTAAAATTGTTTTATTATACAAATGTGATGACCTGATTAACCCACATGATGAAACAAGAGAAGTAACTCCTGTATGTTTTTCTCTGACCTCAACACAACACACAAATGCACTTGTATGCAATATCACACACACACACACACACACACACACACACACACACACACTAAATGTAATCTTAAAAGAAAGAAAAGTGGTAGGTACTCTCTCTGGATATTTCTAGCAGAGTCAGTCAACACCAACTCCATTAGTTTTTTATTCTTAGCTTAACAATCAATACTAGGGACAGAAAACTCAGGTAACTCAACGTGGATCCTATTCCTGGATGAGACAATTCTATTGCTACTCAACTTGCACCCTATCTGACGAAAAACCCAGCACACAGACACTCCCTTCTTGTTGGTAGAAAGAGGGATAAATGTTAAAACTACAATTTCTGAGAGTCCACAATGATTGTTATTACAGACTAAGACAGAAATAGCTAAGCAAACTGCAACAATATTAAAGTCTGGTCTGTACAGGAACAAATTATGGAAGAAATGGAGATGTGATGGTCAGTCTTCACTGCCCACTGGATTTAGAACCACATCCCTGGAATGTCTCATGCCTGTGAACGCATTCCAAAGAGAATCAAGAGAATCAGCTAAGATGGAAGAGCCACAGTAAACAGCCATGGCATCACTTTGCCAGCTGGAGTCTTGGATTGCACAAAGGAAGAGTGGGAGTAGAGCAGGCTGAGCACCAGCGTCTACGTCTCTCCGCCTCTCTCACGGTGTGACTTGCTGCCCAACCCTGATGCAGCTCTATTCCTCACCGTGAGAGACTGTGCCCAAATTCTCCCCTCTGAAGTTGCTTCCAAGTGGAAATTTGTTTGGTCATGGTGCAAAGAAAATTAATGAATGTAGCTATAATTTCACCAATCAATAAGACCAGAAACTCTCTTCAAATCAATTTTGATTGAAGCTGGAAGGGCAAGGACCTTCTCAAGTTTTTTGTTTGTTTTGTTTTCTGGATTTGGTGTGTACCACCCCAGCTGCAAACAAACTTCTGATGCCACTGCAGAGAAACCAAGAAAGCGAGATCACTTACAGTATCTGCTGTGTCTTGACTTGTTTTGGCTAGATTGGTCCTCCTGTGACTGGTTCAGTTGTGCTCACAGCTGCATGTGACTAGGGGAAAGAAAACAGAGATCCTTCCTCCATTACTCAGCTAGTGTTGGCAGAACTTGGGTGCAGACCCTGAGCTCTTCTGTTTCCACATCGATTTTTCCCTAAAAGCAAAAAGCTCCTTCTCATACTTTGAGAGAGTCCCACAGTGAAGAATAAGCTCCAGTGGTATAAGGCCATTGGTAATTTTCACTGGCTACTGGGAGAAGAAGTCAGAGGCCACATTTGGCAACCATAGCAGAAACCCACCATAGAATAGAAGCTCATTATTTGTGTTTGAACCTTGAATCTTACCAACAAGATTCTGTCAACTGCCATGTTAATCACACAGTCTGTGACATTACCAAGAGAGACATTTTGTCTGAATACTATTGTTAGAAGTGTGAGTTGATCACATTAAGTCACTTTTCTAGTATGAAGCTAACTGTAGTTTTCTATAACCTATTCTTTTCACACATACTTAAAATGTCAAGATTCTTTCAATGGACTAAGAAAACTAAAGCAAGTATTATTCACGGAGACTAACAATTTACCTCTAAGAACATTACCTCAGTGTGAAGCACATTTGTATCTTCGCATTAGCAGAATATACTTATGGGGAAAAGCATGATCACTAGGGTCAGACAGATGGAATTCGACCCTATTGCACCACTCTTGCTCACAGTGAATCTGATCATACCACTTAGCTTTCCTGAGCCTCAATTCCATCATCTATGAAATGGGAACAATGAGACAGAGAGAGAGAGAGAGAGAGAGAGAGACAGAGAGAGAGAGAGAGAGAGAGAGAGAGAGAGAGAGAGAGAGAGAGAGAGAGAGAGAGAGAGAGAGAGAGAGAGAGAGAGAGAGACAGAGAGAGAGAGAGACAGAGAGAGAGAGACAGAGAGAGAGAGAAATCCTAACCACTAGACCACCGGGGAAAGAGAGAGAGATTATGTAGAAGAGTAAGTAATGAAATAATGTTTATGAAATGTTTAAGACAACATCTAAAACAAATTAAATATTCACAAAATATTGGTTGTTATTTTGTAAGTTGTTCAACCTGTCTCAAGAGTAATTACTTTATTTGTGAATCACAAATACAATTTTTTTTACAGCTAGAATGCTTGTGGTTTCAACTGAGAAAATATATGCAAAACTGTCTTGCAAGACATGAAGTAGCATTTAAAAATAGTATTTTTTGATTACAATCATGGAACTGTAAATCTAAACAAAAAATTCATCCCTGATCCTGTCTAAATCACCTCCTCTACAATAAATGCAGCAGTATTATATAGTAAGAAAAAGGAATCAGGGACTGTACCCCAGTACCATACAATGTGATTCCTTAATCATATCTACTGAGTATGGCTCCTCCTTAAATTGCATCTATGGTGAACCATAAATTCAAGAAGAGGTCAAAAGATACATATGGGCAAAATGCACATGGAAGCAAATTCACTTAAAACTTCTCATATGGTTTGATGTTCTGTTGAGTTGGAAAATAAATTAGCACTGTGGTGGTGTGGAGGATTTTGGCTGACACAACAGTGGTGCCCACTGGGAGGGACTTGGGTACACAGACTCTGCCTTCATGTGCAGATAGATGCCATTAAAGGAAGCATCAGGAGCAGTCTAGCTGTTCTGCACTTTCTGCCTCTTCTTACCATTGGAGGATGCAGCAAGGGGCCCCTCAGATGCTTTCTCTACTATCTTTGGTAGCACAGCCTCCAAAGATGTAACCAAGAAATTTCAATTAATTATAAATGCACGTCAGTAGTATTTTGTTAAGTAACACAGATTATAGCAAGCCCCATCTTTCATACTTATGAAACTACCAAGAGTCAAACTAGATGTTTTTCAGGAAAGTCTGAAGGAGCAATGTCATAAAGATGCAACACTGCACATCATGAAAAGAAAAGGTTATTTTCTGAATGCAAACAGAAATGATAGTCCTCAAAACAGGGTAATCTGTGCAGTGTAACAACTTCATGTGCATTAAATATGCCACTGGCCAGGTTGTTCCACATGAAGGCTGGAAAGTGCATGTTGATAAACAAGGATCAGCTGGTGTCCATCCAGGATTGTTAGAAAAAGACCCAGTTCCTCATGTCTGCGCCGTTCTTACATTACACTTCCCTACACTGGTGGAACATGCATTTATAGAACTTCAAGCTCACTAACTCTGGCTTCCCACACTTTACTTGCTTCAGTTGTTGACTGTGGGTAGCACCTTCCAGTAACGACCAGTAAAGTTGCTTAGTCAGATACTATTAAACGCCAAGTGAGTCTATTGGCATCCTGATTCATGTGTCATGTCTGGATGTAGGTAGCTATCATCAGTCTATTAGGGATCGATGAGTTTCTCCCACCTGGAATGGCATAACTTTTAATGATGTATCTAGTACCTTCAAGATGCTGCCCAAAAGGCTGGGAGCATCTTTTTGTAGCTGTTTCCTTGAAACAATTTCTTAATACAACTAATTTTCTCATTTTATAAATTCAACCAATAAAGTCAACCTGAGAAGCAGTAATTGGTACAAGAGTTAGAAACTAAATAGAAGTCGGCCAGCCTTGCTCTTTTCAGGTGCACTGGCATGTGTACCAGGAACCGAGACATAAAGGAAAGGGAAGGAAAACAACATGGAAGAGGGAATTGGATGGAAAGAGAGGGAATCCTGGCTGTAATTATTTTGCCCTTAAAGATGGGAAAATGGAAAATAGCTCGGTACAACGAATGGTACCACACAAGCCTGAAGACCTGAATTCAAGGTCCAGAATCCAAATAAAAGCCAGGCATGGTGGTGTGCTAGAGACAGAAGGGTCCCTGAGGCCAACTGCCAGCCAATATAGTCCAGCCATCTAAGTCAGTGAGAAAACTGTTTCAAATATGAGGTGGGGAGGGATTATGGAAGACATCTGACACCAACCTCTGTGTGGTAGTATTGTGTTCCCCAAAATATTGTGCACCCTAATAAATTTATCTGGGGTCAGAGAACAGACAGCCACTAGATACAAAGGCTAGAAAATGGTGGCACTCACGCCTTTAATCCTAGCATTCCAGAGACAGAAATCCCTCTGGATCTCTGTGAGTTCAAGGCCACATTGGAAATGGCCAGGGATGGTAACACATGCCTTTAATCCCAGAAAGCGAGCCTTTAATCCCAGGGAGTGGTGGTAGAAAGCAGAAAGGTATATAAGGCGTGAAGACCAGGAACTAGAAGCATTTGGCTGGTTAAGCATTTGGCTGGTTAAGCTTCAGCTTTCGAGCAACAGTTCAGCTGAGACCTATTCTGGATGAGGACACAGAGGCCTCTAGTCTGAGGAAACAAGACCAGCCGAGGACCCGGCGAAGTGAGGTAGCTGTGGCTTGTTCTGGTTCTCTGATCTTTCAGTTCACCCCAATACCTGGCTCAGGTTTGATTTTATTAATAAGAACTCTTTGAGATTCCTGCTACACCTCTGATCTTATATAATCATACAAATGTGCATCTGCACCACGCACTGGTGTATATACACAAGCATGCACATGAAAGAATAAAGTAAGCCAATTAATCCCATTTCACCCATATGTCTTACTAAAAGGAATAACAAGGCAAAGAAAGTCTGACAAGTCATTTCTGGTACTTCATTGGGTCTTATCACAATGGTCTTCAATAATTCTGAGCTGAAATACTGTCTTCTACTCTGTATTTGATATAAAGAGTCATGCACTAAGGAAACTTGAAAAATGAATTCTCTGAAAATAAATTATTGAGAACATGTAGATAAACATAAGGGCATTTTTCTTATTTCCCTTATGTGCCAGTACAAGTAGCTCAGCTTCCAGACCATTTAGATTAAAAGGGAGTAATGAAAATATGTAAAATAAACTGAAAACTCACATAGGATAAATGCTTGGAAAACATCAAACAGTGTACTCTACTCTGGTTATTGGCACTACAGTTGACCACAGAACCCTGTGGCCTGGGTCTTCATATTATAATCTCCCTGGTTGGTGTGGGCATGGCTGAGTCTCCATTATAAATAGTAAAGTAAAAGTGACAGATGGAATGCTGTGCAGCTGTCTTCTCTGGATTGAAACATTCCAAATCTCAAGAGACTCAAAAAGCTCATGAAACTTGCAATACTTACAAGGGCCCTGCCCCGGGTTGTGTGAGCTGTGAACAATTGCTAGGGTAGAGGGACTCAGAGGACATAGCTTTGCATGAGCCTCTGAGGAAGCTCCAGGGCTATCGGGAGCCTTGGGTATCAGAGTCTCAGCCATATGAATTTAATTGTATCTCTCTCTAACTTCAAAATAAGCTTATCAGAGGGAAGGAAATGTATAGCTGGTAAATATATTTTCCATATGTAAAAAAATAATTAGAATCACTTAAAGACTCCATGCTCTTCTCCTCTTCTCGGTTCAGTCAGGTAAAAATCGCTTAGCAGATCTCAGCACTAATTATAGTAATTTAGCTTTGTTCATACAAGTAGGTTTCTGGGGAACTTTAATCAAAGGAGAGTGAAGCTGTACAAATACTTTGATTTTACTGTTTGTATCTTTCTTCAGTTCTGCAATCTATTCCCATTTGCTTTAGTTCTAGAATGGCCCCGTTTTAAGCACTGGTGTGATATTCATTATCAGTCTAAATCAAAAAGGGATTACTCTACAGTAATAAATGCCATGAGGAGCAGGCTGTCCCCAGGAGAAATTTTCCCAGTGTGGAACTAATAAAAGCAAAATTTCTCATCAGGTGAAACTGCACAGAATGGAAGAAAGGGTGGTACAGATTACAAAGTTCTGATTTAGGATAGGGAAAAATCTTTTGTAACAGCCACAAAAGAGAACTGAAAAGTATAAGCTTAATATGCTACAGTCTCAGCCAAACACATGCATACATGCTCGTGTACACACACACACACACACACACACACACACACACACACACACACACACACACGCTGGTGTCTATTTTGCTTGACTGACTAAAACTAAAAACGAGCAATAATGCACCAGTAGCATGTAGCAGTAGCAGGAGTGCCACTTTTCTCTCACTAATTTTCTGCCCTAAGGTCAAACTGAGCAACTCCACAAAAAGAAACAGTCCCAAGGGGCAGAGACATGGTGAGCCCCATGCACTGTGCACTTCATGCATCTGCAGTGACCCAGAACTGTAAAGTGAGAACAGTAGCCTCATAGGCTTCATTTTGAATCGGGAGAACAATTGTGTTGGGTGCATAAAACTCATGAGCTTACAACAGGTACACACACTGAAGCTGGCAATCCTTAGGTGTCTGATCCCTCCATGAGAATAATCAACACATTCCTGGCTGCTTCTCTTGCTGAGATTTAGTAAGGGTCAAATATTTTGCATATTTTCAATGAAAAACCTTCTCCCAAATGTTACCTTGTAACTGTTCTGAAAGATAATGAAGTTAGTGGGTATGCAGAATTCAGAACACATGTCAGAGGAGTCAAGGGTACATTCGTTTCATAATAGGAGCTTGAACTTCTCATTTTTGCCTATGTCCTGAAATCATAAATGAATAGAACAAGTATTTTATGTACTTCATAATTAGACTTTAACCATTTACTAGTAGCTGAAGAAAAATCTGTAGGAATAGAGTTTTGACTATAGTATGTATCACTATATACATACAGGCCTTTGGAATAAAGCTTAAAATGTTATTTATCTTCAATGGCTAAAGAATGACTGACTGCCTATAGCAAATTTTAAATTGTCAAGTAGTATAAAATTCATATACAAGTTTTATTACATGAGTCACATTTACCAACATAAAAACCTAAAGAAGCCCTGACCTAGGAACAACCTCTTGTTTTTTTTTTTTCCCAATGGAGAAAATGCCCAATAATTCAATAAATATTGAAAAATAGTTGATAGTGCTTTTCAGCATAGGCTTTATTTTCAGCATTTATTGGAATTTATACTAGGTACATTTGAAAAAAACTAACATAACTACTAAAAATATAAATATAAAGTGAGAGATTTATAAAACATGACATGTAATTAAATTATCCTTATCAAAGTTTATATTAAAACGAAAACAAAAATGTCTAATGACTCAAAATAAAACATCACCACGTTGCTTCAATATTGCGGAAGGTGCATCACCACACAGTCCTCTTCCGGCAGTGTCCCTGTATTCCTGTGCTTTGTGCCCTCCTTTCACTTCTTGTTAGAACACTCTGGCCTGAGCTGTGCCCCTTCCTGGAATGTGGGCTGGTTTCCCACTGCTCCTTGCTGCATCCCTGTCACCGATCCAGCCAAAATGATGTGTGTCCTGGTCTGTTTCTATCGTTGTGGTAAACATCATGTCCAAAAGCCTCTGGGGGAAGGAAGGGCTTATCTGGCTTGTAGTTCACAGTCTATCCTGAAGGGAAGTTAGATCTGGAACTAGGGAGCGACATGAAGGCAGGTACGGAAGAAGACACCACAGAGAATGCTGCATACGGACTTGCTTCCTCTAGTTGGCTCTCCCACCTTCCAGATGCATAGCCAGGACCCGCTACCAATGCGGGTACTGCCCAGAGTCAGCTGGGCTCCCCTTCATCGATCATTACTCAAGAAAATGCCCACAGACTTGCCCACACTTTCCGTAGACTCTGGAGCATTGTGTTTATACTTAACTTTTGACCTCCGTCACTCTGCATTTTCATTGTAATTTCAGGGCACCTTTCCCCTTGATAGTTTGATAAATCATTCAGGTCATGAATAACACCTTAGTAAATATTGACTAAAAAGAATTCCAAATATTATGCACAAATTAGACAGAAAGCATTACCTCTGACTTCACAGTCACACACAGTGGCTAATGAATGCTGGTGTTTAGTGTATACTTTCCAATAAGTTTGCTTTTATCTGAAATTGCCTACAAGAAACACAAATCTCTAGGGACAAGTTTTTTTTCATCCCTGGAATCCAAATACAAACATGCACAGCATGTTGTTTCCTTTTACCCCTCAATCGTTAATTAAATGGGATGCTTAATACCATGTCTAAACCAGCAGTTGTCAACTTGTTTTTGGCAAATTCAGATCCCTTTCCAATATTAAGAATGTTAGGAGTCCCTTGGGCACTGCCTTTTGCTGTGTTGAATCCAGCACTCAGAACAATGCCTAGGCAGTTGGTATTTCAAATCAGAGCATATTTAACTTTTTCTAATAATGACCCATTTCTACCCAAGAAACTTTATGAGACTCTGAGTATGTAGGAAATAATGTACATATATAATTCAAACATTTACTGAGAAATCATAAATCATAAAAAAATTATTTTAAAACTATATATATATAATTGTACTGGTTATTAAACATGAAAATGAATCTGCATATTAATGAGACAAATGTGCTTATTAATTTTTCCATGAAGAATTAAATCTTGCTGAATAATTGATATTGGGTATGCAGCATCCTCAACATTTTTCAGAGTTTATTGATATTTTGTTCTGTAATCATCAATGCAATGAACATCACTTTGCGTAAATACATAGTATAAAATAGCAAGAGTGTCTTTAGGATCATGTTAGAAACTCTTGGTAATTATCCTAACACAAAGATAACCTTTTTTCCAAAACTATAGTTGCAATTCAAAAAGCAATTTTAAAATCAAACACTCTGACACAATACAGTCCAAAAACTCTCCCTAATTGCTGAGGAATGACAGGAGAAAAATATTAAATGTTTTGGTTTTATATAATTAAAGCCTTACCCCAGTGTAAAAGGGGAAAACTTTGTGTGAACAATGAAAACACTGTGTTTCACGATGCATAACACACTTGAGTCTGATCCCCAGCACATCAGGCATCCACTGCAGTGAGTGAAGTAGCAGCACTCCATGCATGTGCAAGGTGAATGTTCAGAAGGTGAACTTCTGTGGTGGGGTCCTCAGTGCAGCCCATGGAAGTGCATCCAAAAAAACTGCTTCAGTATGGCTTTGACTTTGAATTAAATGTTGACTGTTTCACATCCAGAAACCTTTCACGTTTTACAATCCGCACCTCTAAGTTCATGTCCCACAGCTGAAGACCCTGGGCCACTTTCTCTGGTCCTCTATTCTAACATTTCTTAAGTTTCTTTGAAGCCAGAATTTAACTGGTTCTTTTTCTTTGGGCTTGGTCATCAACCTATTTCTCCTTTGCATACATCCTCAACTCACTCTATTTCAGGATTTCTTAAGTCTCAGTCATCAGTAAACACAGCTCTCCTCCCATTAAACTGCCACATCTAAGGAGGTAAACATGACTACAGGACTCACTCAGGTTACAGTCATTTTCTATCACTAGGCATGCTGAAGTGGGTCAGTCTACTCAACTATTCTTCAAAGACAATCTACCTTCATGTTTCACCAAATTTCACCTTTGTTCTCCTTAAAACTTGAAAGATTGTTTTCGTCCCTAACCACACCCACTGCATGCCCCATTTAAATTCAGGAGCGTCTGCATATCTATTCAAGGCATATAACATAAGAAAGATGACTCCAGAAACCCTTAGGAACATCACATATAAGAATCTAGCACTTGAGTCAGATAATCACACACTTGCAACTTCTAAAAATAGAGGTAGTTGTTTGACAGGCAAAATGACACAAGACATTAGAAGAAAAGTTATATGGGCCTGGGTTCAAACTGTAACATAGTCTGTTACTACTTGATGACCTTTACCATCTTTTCTAAGGTTTCAGGTGCCATATTTTCACTTCTATGAGCAGAGGTCATCATACTTAGGTTACAGATCACTCTTAGGACATTACTAAAGTGGCATCAAGTACCCATGAGAGCCAATATGCATTCCTACGTCTTATACAAGCCATTCTACTATTTTTCTGCTTTGCATTTCCCAGGGAGAAAATCTTCATGACACAAATTCCCTAACAGTGAACCCATCTATCAAAAGCAAATAGATATAAGCAAAGAAGCATTTTTTAACAAATGTGTGATGGTGCTCATCTCAATTAGAATTCTTAGGTTTTATTGATAACTATACTCTTCCTGGCCATCTGAAACATTGGTATAAATTATAATTGGGGTCAGTTTTTTTATGGATCCATACGTGATTGTAGTATGGTATCATGGGATATTCTGATTGATGTATACATTCTATAATGATTAAATTAATTTTACATGTATGTCCTCAGTGATTTATCATTCTTAGGACTAGTCATTTACAACATGAGTCAGAAATAATGGACCAATGTCCTTTTGTGTCAATTTCTGCTATCATTGTTTATCTCCATCCCAGTATTGCCTGGTGTTTGTTTTTCTGTTTTTGCCTAACTATACATCCACATGGCTGACAAGGTATCCTATTCCTACAATTCCAGATCATAGTTACCAGAAGTAGCCACTTCAGCCACGGTAGGGATAAAGGGTGGACACAAAGACATTTCCCATAGGACCTGTAAAGTTAGCTACTTGGAAATGTTCTCAATGTGGAGAACCAGAAGCCCTCATCCACACCTTGATGCCTGGTGTTATCGTATAGTGATAGACAACTTTAAAAGACAGCATAAATCTTCCAAGCTACTATTCCTTCTACAAATCACAGATTTATTTCTTTCTCAAATTGCAGCCTCCACTCTTGCTTAATTTTCATTGTCCTAATGATTCATTATGTAGCTTCATCTCAAAGTGACAAGGGGGAACAAGAAAGGACCCCTGGCTAGTACTCAACAAACTCATATCTTAAGGAAGAACTTATTCAGAATAAATGTTAATAAGTGCAAGTGCAGATTGCTAGATAATATTGCAATGCATCTATATATAGATAATCAGAGAGCTGCTGCAGCACCAGATAAAATCTGATATTACTTATGATTAATATTTAATGTTTCAATTTCAGATAATTTATCATCAGTAAAATGTCTCTGGTTGAAGCTGACCTCAATGTTTCTCTTGGTCCAGTAAGAACATAAATAAATATATAATTGAAAATACAAAATATGTCTAATTTTATTGATATATGCTGAAAGTTAAAGAATCATTATGATGAGTAATGCTACTTAAATAAATATAGCACATCTCTGTTCAGTCTTAATACTGTCAGATGGGTCAATACAAGCAAAGATAAACAAAGGATGTGTAGGGTACTAATTTAAACTCAGCTTTTACTAATACATCTTTCTGTAGCTCCAATAAGTAACCATGTATTTAAAGAAAAAAGTCTGAAATCAAGAAGAAAAACATACAGAGGAAGCTCACATCATGTTCTTTGACATCTGTCAGACCATCTAACGATGCCATGGTTCAGGGATGTGAGTGGAGTCATAGCTCCCAAATAAACTCTTGGTTATATGACAGTGCAGAGACCATAAAAGCTGTGTGTTTGTTATTTTAATTGATGGTAACTATGGGCAAAATATATGCACTTCATTTCCATTTAGCTAATGCAGAAAGTGCAAATTCAAATATCTAAATTCAAGTATGAGGAGGAAAAAAACCCCACATAACCCACAACGGTGGGGAACTTTGTGACCAGGAAAGGGCCCATCACCTGTAAGAGTGCTAACATTAAAGCACATAGCAACATCTGCAGTTATGAATCTCTTCAGTCTTAAGCCTTCTACTGCTCAGGCTGCATTGTTCAGTTCTGCACACTTATCTGACTTTAGACTGAGCTGGACATTCAGGGTCAGGTATTGCTGGCAAAGACCATGCAGTGTTCACTGCAATGCCTACCATTTCCTGGTCTTTTCTTATAACTAAATGAATACTAAGGAGCAGAATTAAAGGTGTAATTGCCAAGTCATACTAGAACATAAGTCACAAGGTACTGATACTCAACCCAATAGAAAATGAATTAGAGTAGAAACAAAGTCTTCAGTGAAATATTAGATGAGAGAAACAAGAGAAACCAACCAAGGAGTCTTAGATTGTAAATATGTAAACAAACCAAAGAACTAGACTCTTGTTAAAATATTTAACTGAATTTTTAAAGTCACCTCACAAAATATTTTAGCAAGTAAAGTCTTTCTGTTTCTCTTTTCATGTTTATATATCGGTTATTTTGGGAACAAAAAGTATGTTTACTCTGTGGGAAGTCAGAGAACAACTTGCAGAATACCATCAGTTTGGTCAGTTCTCTCTTTCTACCACAGGGGTCCGAGGGATTGAACTCAGGTCCTTGGAGCTTGGTAGCAAGCTCCTTTAACCATTGAGCCACCAACAGTCCACCTTTCAATTTTTAGTGTCTTTTTGAAGCAAAGGGTCCTGGAGATCTTCTCTCTTATGATGTTTCCATAACAACATTGTCTCATAGAAAGCAAAATATCTGCTGCCTGACAAGGGATGGCACAGGTCATTAAGCTGCTTCTTTAGATTGTGAAATGTATTCTGCATATTGTGTAATCATATAGTCTAAAAATTGTTGTTCTGTTCTTATTTTTCTTACTTTTTAATTGTTTTCATAATTATATCAGCAAATGTTTAGAGGGTGGATGTCAGTAATACACAGGATTTTTAAAAAGCAATCACATTGAAAGGGAAATGAAAGTTGTCCAGAAGTGAGTTCTGAATTGAGACTAGAGTGAATTATCAGCTGAGGTTCTACTCACATCTTAGTATTCACAGGAATGCTCCTTACAGACATCAGAGGAGTGGACGACTGCATGCGTCTTCTTCCATCCAATACAAACCTCTCATTCATTGATACACATAGATACTCTGTCCCATCAGCTTCACCTCCCACCCTTCTAACAGGAATGCTGACTCATGCACACATCTAGGAGGCTGTATTTACATGCTGGCTCTCAATACTCCAAGGCTTTTGTAAACCAGAGGTACATTGAACAGAGTCTCATGCTTCTGTTACAACACCTCCCCAAAAGACCATCACATATTATTCAGACAGAAAAATCTAAAAGTCTGCTATGTTAAAGGCTTTATCCACAGCTACACAAGCAATTTCCTGTTGAAATTTTGTTAGGAATTTTCCAAAGGAAAATATACTCTTTAAAATCCAAAGTTACAAACAAATACCAATACATTTCCTAAAATCTCTCCTGGACACGATGGCTTTAATCTTTCAAATCCAGTCAAGAAAAGTGGCTAAGGCAACAAAATGGAGAGTGACATACACACAGAGGCTCAACTGTAAGGGGCTCCATTGGGTATTTAGAACATGGGGCACAACACAAGTGCATGAATGATGTAAGAGTTCATATGTGATAGAGCTTAGCGTGAAATATCCCCACAGGCTCATATTTTGAACACATGAACACCACTTGATGGAGCAATGGGAGGAACATGTGGAACCTTTAGAAGATAGTCCCCTAGGCAGGGAGAACATCAAGTTTTATATCCTGCTCCTACCTTGTCCACAGAGATAGGAGCTAGCATCCACACACTCCTGTTGCCCCAGGCTGTACCCACCACCATGCCTCAAACATGCCTTCAAACCTGGATGAAAAGTGCCAGTTTTCCCTTATGTCACTTTTTAACAAATACTTGGCCACAGTGGGGGGGGGCAGTAGATTCACTAATGAACATTATAGTAGTTAGGGTCCTGGAGAAGTCCTACAAAAGACCACAATCTACATATGCAATCAACAAGAGCGTTTATTATCTTGAGAAAGATTCCAGCATGCTGGGGCAGACCATCCTACACAAAGGGAAAATGGTGACCGCCTTGAGAGAAGCTCAAAGGCTCCTTTTAAGCACAGCTAAGGGGAGTTCCTAGGGCAGCTAGGTCATTTCAGATATGATTAGCTTAAGCAAGTGGCAATCATAATAGTATGTTCTAATTAGCTAGGGCTACTCCCTGGACAAGTTCTAGGCTTTGTCCTTGAGCTGCTGTGGGGGCTGACTCAGGCCTGGTACTGCATGTACCAAGCCTCTTCATCCTTGCTGTCAGAGTGTTGGAGATTGATTGTCCTTTGTTCATGGCTCTTTCAGAAACTGCTTGCTCAGTCTCAGGAAACTGAAATTGAAGCCTTATCTCTGAGAGAAGATCAAGCAGCCTGTTATGGTGTCTGCTCAATTCTTTCAGTAGTAATATAAAAGAGTACTCAAATAAATAAATACATGAAATCTTGATATTATTTCTTAAGAACAACTTCAAAGCATGTGAAGAAACCTCCCAAGGAAATAGAATAGAATCTTCCATTCTGAAGTTTGGACTTCACATACTGACTTCCCTCCCCTATGAAAGGGGCACAAAAATGTTCATGGTAGAGAAATCTGAGGGATTCCAGGTGAACATCAGCAATGAGCATTCATGCTGAAAGCCTATACCCCCAATACTGTTAAAAATGGAGCCTTACTCTGTCCTGTCTTGCCCTGAGCATAGAGAACACCAGCATGTGGGAACAAAAACCTCTGACTCTGTTCAAAGGCATCTTTCAATACATGTGATGATACTTGTCAAAACTTTCAAGATTGTCACACACAAGGAAAGTCTAAGCGGTTTCTGCAACTTTGAGAACTTTAATTAATAACTACACAGGAATATTTTTAAATATTTGTGACAAATGTTAGATGATAGTGAAAACTTGAACCAGTAAAAAGAGCATGAGAACTTTGGAATGCTTTCACAATTATTCCATAATTATAAAAATTCTAAAACTCTTTATCAAAAACATTCATAGTCATTGTTTCGAAGTAGCTAATGGCAAAACGAACCACTGGAAATAGATATCACCTAATAAGCCAGATTAAACAAGTCACAATGTAATTGTGATTAAGGGAGACATACCACATACTAAGCTCTTTTTCTGACTAGTTATCACATCAGGCCCCTATTTATGTCCAGAAAAAAAAGTATTGATTGAAATTCTGAATCATTCTAAAGTCAAGTATTCAAGGATTAAAGTTTATAAGATTTATTATAATGTTTAATGTTTCCAAGCTATGATTTCAATTAGGAAAATGAATATTTGATATATAATAATTGAGCTGGGGTGATAAAATCTTGGGATTTTTCTGGTCACTCTGCATTGACATCTATTCATTCAATCTGTCCAAAAAATTAAAAAATAAAGAAAATGTTTCAAGTTCAAATGAGAAGAGGAATATAATATATTCTTCCATCTATTTATTTCTCTAAATTGAACATAATAAAAAAATTCAGTGACATGATTGCTCTAGTAAAAAGGCAAGGTGTTTCTATAATGAAAAGCTGGGATGGTGGTTCGGTGAGTAAAAGTGCCTCTGCTGTAAGCCTGAAGACCTGTGCATGGATCTCCAGAGACCACACATAAGCTGGAAACTAAAGGATGCCATCTGATCTTAGGCATTGCTTGTGTGTACCCTCTGCAGCACACATACACACACACACACACACACACACACACACACACACACACACACACACACACTGAAATAAAGTTAAACAAAAAATTTGTTTAGTGCAGCATATTAACTAGGAAATGACACTCCCATTTTTGTTGCTATATCTTTACTGCCTAATAATTTTCATATTTCTAACCCGTCTTAAGGTCTATCTAGTACTATACCTTATTTCTAGGTTACGTAATGGTAATTTAGATGTGTGTTCTATGAAGTGAATTGATTGATACTGTCCTTCACTAAATAACAAATTACCCTAAGATGTAGGAGTTTAGGTTAAAAGACATTTATTATCTCACAGGTTCTGAGTGAGGTCTAAGAAGTGGAATGACTGGGAGGTTATGGCTCAGGGTATTTCAGGAAGCTACAATCAATTTGTTTTGTCATGTAGGGCTGCATTTTACCCTAAGGTCCATCAGGGAGCAATCTATCTCAGAGTGCCAGGTGTGCGGCTGTTGGCAGGACTCAGAAGACACCTGCAGACTGCTCTCTCCATAGTATGGCTGCTGACATGCCTAAAGTGTGTGTGTGTGTGTGTGTATGTGTGTGTATGGGTGTGGGTGTGTATGGGTGTGGGTGTGTATGGGTGTGGGTGTATGGGTGTGTGTATGTGTATGGGTGTGTGTATATGTGTGTGTATGTGTGTGTGTGTGTATGGGTGTGGGTGTATGGGTGTGTGTGTATATGTGTGTGTGTGTGTGTGTGTGTGTGTGTGTGTGTGTGTGTGTGTGTGTGGAACGAGAGGAAAACACTCATATTGGAATCGTCATTTTTCACCACATATCTTGATGTGGCAGTCTATCACTCGTGCCACATTCTCTGTTAAAGTGACAACACACTCAGTTCACACTCAAGAGGTAGGTGTTGCACAAAGGCATTAAATCAGGACACGTGGCCCCTTGAGTGTTTCTTTAGAGGTTGCCCACCACAATGGGCAGCTAAGACCTCAGCCTTTCTTCTGAATAAACTAGAACAAAACAGAAAACAGGAATTCAGTTTTCAGGATACTATAAACATTTCTAACCAATCATTGTTTTCAAGCACAACCAAAAATGCTGTCAAAATTGTCCACAATCTATCAAGAATTGAACAGAAGTAGAAGGACATACTTATAGGGAACATATAGATTGTAGTAATGATTAGGGTGACTGCGTGAGTTATGACTAAAATCAGGGAGAAAACCCAAATTCCATATGATGGAGCAATCAATTTTAATTCAAGGCAAGTCCCAGCACTTGTGTGTGCAGAAGGGATGGAGTGCACCCATAGTCTGCTATTGCCACTAATAGTTATCAGTGCTGTTTAACACAGCACACAGTCCTGAGTCTACACTAAGTCTACGATGGCACAGCTTAAAATGAAGCTTCCTCCCTGGGGGTGCAGAAGGGAAGTGTTCTTCCCACATTCTTCCAGACTGTGACAGAATTGATTTTCTAGAATCATTAGGACAGTTTCCTTGCAGACTGTCATCTAGAGGCACTCCCAGCTTAAAAGGTTGTTGAATGTTCTTGGTTCTTGTCATACTTCCTCCATATTCACACAAAGAGCATGCGTCTGCTCCTCCCCATACTTTGATCTCTGCTGCTTCTTCCTCTTGCATCCCTAGTCTTCTTGCCTCTGCTCCATCTCTCTCTAAGATTTTATGAAGTTATATAAGCCACCCCAAACAGTTTTATGTGATAATCTTCCCCCTTTTAAAGCCTGTCTCCTGAGTTCTATCTGTGGTGTCTTCAGCAAAGAACCTTGTGCACTCACAGATTTGTCTCCAGCGTTTGAATATAACTGTCTTCACTAGGGGCATACCAATATACTCCAATATCTAAGCTTCTGCCTGGAACACCCCAGAATAGTCTGGAAAGATGTTTAGGAGGATAAGAACATTATTTACACATGAACAGTTACTAAGAATGTGGCACATGGAAAATGTATGCTATGTGTCTGTTTGGTATACTTTGTACCTAATTAAAAATGAAAGGAAAATGTAAATAGGAGCCAGATAAAATAGTAAGAAACACTTAAGCACACGTGTATTAAAGTATTTTCATGCCGCACTTTCCAAAGCTGATAGAGCAAGTTCTTGTTCAAGGCCAAGACTCTGATTACTGTGATCTAGAGTCTATCTTACAGACATGGGCAAAGAGGGCAGAGTGACTTGGCAAATGGCGTGGTCTTCCTTCCGGTCACAAGGGGCAGCCTCCCTCTTTCACACACCACATCTGATTTTTCTATTCAAAAGATTTTATTATTATTCTACGACAGTTACTTTTTCTTTTTCTGACAGTGCACAGGTCTATTTTCTTTGATTATCTAGAAAATTTCTACAACTAAAGTTTACTAGAACATTTAATTTACTGACCTCTGAAACTCAGGCAAAATGAGAATTTGTTGTTGTGATTAATACTCATTGTGCAGATCGCCTTTGGTCTGAAGCTCTTTAAATTGATTTCTTTTTCAACATTACACCATGATTTAGATTCGACTTGATTGCTGTATCTACAACCAGCTGGGTTCAAACATTTTAGTTGCCATAAAAGTGGTAGTTACTGAGACACATTTTCAAGCCTATTGTACAGGGTAGTATTTTAAAATGCACTTTCTTCTGCAAAAAAAGCTCAAATTTGCCCTAATTTGATTCTTACAATCTTTCAACTAACAAATTCCATCGTGTTTTTAGTTTGATCAACTCCAGTCATTCCTCATGTTTAAAAAAGTGTGCAAATGTGACATGTCTGTCCTTTGTTTCATCAAGTGAGCTTTTCAGAGGCTGAGTTGGGGCCAGAGGCACAAGGTCAGAGACTCTCCTTTCACAAACCATGGTACACCTTCACCGCCCAACAAGAAACAATAAATCTTCACCTTTCGGCATTACTTGGCCACATTTGATGTGCCAGTCTGAGGTATGCTCAAATGCTATTGAGCAGAGAATGAAGCAGTCGTATGTGACTTTTATGCTGTGACTGATAGAGCCCAGCAAAGATCCTTTGCTGTATTAGGTTGGGAAAAACACTCAGTAAACTATACATGGAACCAAAACACAAGGGGTGCAGAGGAGAGGGAGAAGGGGAAGGGGAGGGGAAAGAAAGGGAAGAGAGGAAGGGGAGGGGAAAGGGAAGAAGGAGGAAACTGTTCATTGTGGTGCTTTTTAGAAAATTATCTTTTTGTGAATTATTTATATCATGAAGACAAAATACAGTTGACAGTGTGAATAATTGGAAGAGCCACACATGGCATGGTTGAGAATGTTACTTTTACTTGGAAACTGACCTATTATATTTACATGAACATCTGGAGCAGATTCTCTAAATTCTTAGAAACAGATGGACATGAGAAAAAAGAGCCTGTGATTACAAAGCCCTGTGCTGATTGAGTCAGCATGTGGTCCATTCTAATGACTGCTGATCTTTATTAAGTATAAAACACTTTTGCAAATCAAGTCTCTTTCCCTGATATTTCACTCACCAAGGAGGCAGTGTGGCTACTCTGGTGATAAACAGAGCATTCCAGAAACTAGAGCAGCATCCTGTCTGCACACGATGTATTCCTAGACTACAGTTCTAATCTGAGGCTACCTTTCTCTGAACCCCCAGTTATATCTGTAGAGGAAGCAGTGCAGCAGAGGTTTACCTCCTCAGAATATATAATATGTATGTACATATGCATTTATGTATGTAAATAACAAAGTGATTACACATAGAGATGAATCTTATTTGGATACCATTTCCGCATTCTGATTCATTTCGGCTGACTCGGTGCCTCCTACTGCCCTTCACCCATCCTGAAGTCACATTGTCACGCTCACAGAGCTCCACAAACAGTCACCCTCAAGTTGCCAAGCAACCACAGATTTTCTATAAGTGCCAGCATCCTGTGTATTTCAACTTCAGTTGGTCTCTTTTCTTCAACTGTTCAAAGCTTAGAAAAATAAGTATATGTCAAATGGGAAGAGCTCTGCATATTTTAAAGGTGGGCACTGGCAACAGTGGGCAAAAGAACAAGGGACCTTGAGGGCTATTGTGTCCTCATGGATTCCTCTCCCAAAACACTCACAAAGAGATACTAACAAAGTGACTCCCTCAGGGGGTGTGTGACAGTAACAGCACAAGGCAAATAGATGTTTACTCCTGTGGATTTTCTAGCAAACACTCTAGACCCTCAGTGTGGGTGAACTGGATTGTCCCTTGGTTGAGATGTACCTTGACTGGGCCAAACAGCTTTGGTTTCCTGAGAAAAGTATTGAAAACTTGGTCAGTGCTTGCATTTGGTATCACTTCACTAAGAGAGGATGAAGCATGATTCCTCATGCTGGCCTCAGTGACCAAGATTTGTGGAGAAGTTACTGAAAACACTGAGGGCTTATTGGACATTCAGGAACAGTTGCACCCTGTTATACATACATACATACATACATACATACATACATACATATTACATTTATCTCATTAACTTTTTTTATGTTTTCAGTGCTTGCATATGTTTGTATTTAAGGGACAAATAAAGTAATTTTACTTTTATCTCATCTTATACCTCTGGGTCAACTGTTATCTCAAAGTGTGAAGGAAATCAGTTGGGACCAATACTTGACCCCAAGAAATCTCAAGTCTCAAGTAAGTGCAGCATTAGCTTTGGAAGCTGACCACCACTTCCTGAACTAAGAATGGCAGAGGTGTCCATGTCAGCCATGATGGGCATGTTGTGTACAGCCTGAGGCCAGCAGGACCTGTACCTGCACAGTCTTCACCAAGCCCCTGGCTCCAGAACATTCTAGATGAGTATGTTTGGAGAAATGAAACGTACTCTTCTTATATCCCAGCTTTTGTACCTGGAAACAAAGATATGAAAATTACTGTCATAGACATTGTTAAAAGACATGATAACTATCGAGTGAGAGTAGCTGGAGTGTGAGGA
This sequence comes from Peromyscus californicus insignis, assembly GCF_007827085.1. Lineage (NCBI taxonomy): Eukaryota > Metazoa > Chordata > Mammalia > Rodentia > Cricetidae > Peromyscus > Peromyscus californicus. Next base: position 133,096,046 of record NW_026294617.1, on the reverse strand, counting down.
GTAGCACTCTCAAAGCTAATACTCTGCCTTACTTGTGGCTCTGTCTGTGAATTCAGTCAGGAGGCTGAAGAATTTATGAGTAGAAATCTCTTTTTTTTAATCAGGATTCTGACAGGTTTTTGACTCATCTGGAAGACAAAGTAAATGTGCAACTAATAAAGAGATTAAAACAGACATACAAACAAGCAAAAAACCCCCAAAATAAAAACCAACCACTCCAGTAATGGTAATTGTACCCAACTTAGACCTCATGTTTTGGTATTTATTTGTTTGTTTTAAATTTTAATATTTTTAAACACATATAATGTTTGTTCCATATATTGACCCCAGAGTCCCTTTTATGCCAAGCACATACATCACTTTAAACCCTGCGCTGGCAGGTTTAACATGTGTTTGTGTATTCAAGTGAAGTATTGTAATTTTTACATTTTCTTATTTGAGTCATGGATAAATCAGCTTAAACTTCTTTGGTTTATGTGAAATATACTAGAAAGATCTGTGCTACAGTATGTGGGGTAATTATGAAGGGTCTACCATAAGTATACACTGTTAGGACCTATTCAGGATAATTCAGCCTTGAGCCATTGGAAGGATGAAGACTGGCAATGAGGCCATGGTTCCTTCTCAGAAGCAAGGGTGGCTTCTGCTATCTCTACCTCAATGTGGGACTCAGGATCATGCAAGCTCCCTGTTGGCCAGTGAGTGGATAACAGGCAGGGAGTGAAGAATCACAGATAAAACTGTGTAGAGAACCCTGAGCTAGGGCTAACTCACAAGGAGGAGACCTGAAGGCAGGAGTGAGAAGAGAAGATCTGGCTGTGATGGCCCTCACCACATGCTTTCACGGGCTCTGTATTTATTTCTACTTTTGTTTGAAATTAGTAACAAGCAACACTTTGGAATTCAACAGTCCATCACTACATGCAGTTTTAAATGGTGGTATTTTTCAAAGTGTGGAATATTTTAAACTTTTCTTTCAAGTTATGTTGCTTGCTTTGTTGGCTACACATAGAAATCTATTCTTCCAACTTCCCTAAATATCATTTTTGATCAGCATTAGTGAAGGTTTTTTTCTCTCTCAGTTATTCACAAATTGTATTCTGCTTTCAAAAACTGTCAAATTTACTTCACTCTTCAGTAAAATGATGATACTCAATTGAAAATGAAATCACTAAGTTTTGGTTTCAACTTATTATAATATTTGTATATTTTATTTTTCAATTATCTTTCAGTTTTGTGTTATGAAAACTCACCTCCTAATAAATGTAAAAAGTATTTAAAAATACTCTAGTTTCAACAAAAGAAAACTTTGAGATAGTTTCTGAATGTTTGGCCCTCAACTCCCAGGCCTAGGTGATCCTCCAGTCTCAACCTCCTAAGCATTCTAGCTCAGAAACGATTGGATATTCGTGTTACCAGTTAAATTGTACATTTGGTTTTCAGAAATAATATGAAGTGAAAGTGAAAGAAATGTTTCCTCTGGATGTTCAATACAGAGTGGTCAGCTTTGAAACCATGTATACACAAACAACAAATATGAACTCAGAAGATTATGTATATATATATATATATATATATATATATATATATATATGCATGTGTGTGTGTGCATACATATATGGGTGTGTGTATGTGTAACAGTAAATAATCAAAGAAAAGGAGGGTATGAATTTATATAAAGTTGAGGGAGTCAAGGGAAGGATTCAAGAGAGGATAAATGAGAGTGGCCTCAGAGAGGAGAGGGGAGTGATAGGATTCTATTTCAATTAAGGAAATTACAAAAAAAGGAAAATGTTTCCTGTTCTACAGTGTTGTAAATACAGTTAAGCACACTCTCATACTCACGTACCACATACACACACATACACAGAGACTCCGCACATGCAACCACACACACCTACATGCACAAAAACGCCCAATACCCAACCATGTAAACACACAGGAACATACTTATACACAGAGAGACTCTCATACACTCAATCACACATACCCCCTATACACATACACACACACACACACACACACACACACACACACACACACACACACACGCTGTCTTAGTTAGGATTTCTATTGCTGTAACCAAATACCGTGAACAAAAAGTAGTTGGGGAGTAAAGAATTTATTTGGCTTATACTTCAGCATTGTTATTCATCATTAAAGGAAGTCGGAATAGGAACTCAGAAAGGGCAGAGTCACAGAGGTAGCAGCTGATGCAGAGGCCATAGAGAGGTGCTGCTTACTGGCTTGCTCCCCCTTGCTTACTCAGCCTGCTTGCTTATAGAACCCAAGACCAGCAGACCAGAAATGGCACCACACACAGTGGGCTGGGCCTTCCCCCACTGATCACTAAATGAGAAAATGCCTTTCAGGTGGGTCTCATGGGGGCATTTCCTCAACTGAGGTTCCTCCCTCTCTGATGACTTTAGCTTGTGTCAGGTTGACACACCAAAGCAGCCAGTACAACTGACCCCTTGTCACACTGACACACAAACACATTACTATTAAGCCAAACACTTCCTTTCTTATCCCCCTGAAGATCTACCATTAAAATCATAAATAATTTTAAAAGTACCACGGTCTCTACAAATTCAAACATATTAAAATTTCAGTCTCAGCTGGGCGGCAGTGGCACATGTCTTTAATCCCAGTACTCGGGAGGTAGAGCCAGGCAGATCTCTGTGAGTTTGAGGCCAGCCTGGTGTACAGAGTGAGATTCAGGACAGGCATCAAAACTACACAGAGAAACCCTGTCTCAAAAAACCAAAAAAAAAAAAAAATTCAGTCTCTTTAAAATATCCAGTCTCACTGAGAGAAGCAATCAATCAGTGGGACCTCTTGAAACTGAGAAGCTTTTGTAGAACAAAGGATACGGTCAACAAGGCAAAGTGACAGCCTACAGAATGGGAAAAGATCTTCACCAACCCCACATCTGACAGAGGACTGATATCCAGAATATATAAGGAACTCGAGAAATTAGACATCAAAATGCCCAACAGTCCAGTTAAGAAATGAGCTATAGAACTAAACAGAGAATTCTCAACAGAGGAAACTCAAATGGCTGAAAGACATTTAAGGAATTGCTCAACATCCCTAATCATCAGGGAAATGCAAATCAATACAACTCTGAGATACCACCTAAGCCTGTCAGAATGGCTGAGATCAAAAACACTGAAGACACCTTATGCTGGAGAGGATGTGGAGCTAGGGGAACTCTCCTCCACTGCTGGTGGGAATGCAAGCTTGTACAACCACTTTGGAAATCAATATGGTGCTTTCTTAGAAAATTAGGAATCCATCTCCCCCAAGATCCAGCTATACCACTCTTGGGCATATACCCAAGGAATGCTCAACCACACCACAAGAGCACTTGTTCAGCTATGTTCATATCAGCATTGTTTGTAATAGCCAGAACATGGAAACAACCTAGATGCCCTTCAACTGAAGAATGGATAAACAAAATGTGGTACATATACACAATGGAATACTACTCAGCAGAGAAAAACAATGACATCATGAGGTTTGCAGACAAATGGATGGATCTAGAAAAAATCATCCTGAGTGAGGTAACCCAGACTCAGAAAGACAAACATGGTATGTACTCACTCATAGCAGGATACTAGATGTGGAACAAGGATGACTGGACTGCTACTCACCAGGGAGGTTACCTGGAAAACAGGACCCCAAGAAAGACATGGGGATCACCCAATGACGGAGAAATGGAAGAGATCTACATGAACTCATGAGTGGGGGTAATGAAGGGCAAGGGTCGAGGGAAAGAGAGCTTGGGGGAGCAGGAGATCCCAGCTGGATCAACAACAGAGAGGGAGAACAAGGAATAGGAGACCATGGTAAATGAAGACCACATGAGAATAGGAAGAAGCAAAGTGCTTCCACAAAGATACCCCCACAACAGACTGCTGGCAATGGTCGAGATACAGCCCAAACTGACCTACTCTGGTGATGGGATAGCCAAACACCCTAATTGTTGTGCTAGAAACCCCATCCAACTACTGAGGGATCTGGATGCAGAGATCCATGGCTAGGCCCCGGGTGGATCTCTGGGAGTCCAATTAGCGAAAATGAGGAGGGTTTATATGAGCGAGAATTGTTGAGACCAAGGTTGGATAAAGCACAGGGACAAATAGCCAAAGGAATGGAAACACATGAACTATGAACCAATGGCTGAGGGGTCACCAACTGGATCAGGCCCTCTGAATGGGTGAGACAGTTGATTGGCTTGATCTGTTTGGGAGGCATCCAAGCAGTGGGACCAGGTCCTGTGCTCACTGCATGAGTTGGCTGTTTGAAAGCTGGGGTCTATGCAGGATCGCTTGGCTCGGCCTGGGAGGAGGGGACTGGACCTACCTGGACTGAGTCTACCAGGTTGATCTCAGTCCTCGGGGGAGGCTTTGCCCTGGAGGAGGTGGGAATGGGGGGTGGGCTGGGGGGTAAGGTGAGGGAGGCCATAGGGGGGAGAACAAGGGAATCTGTGGCTGATATGTAGAACTGAATTGTATTGCAAAATAAAAATACAAATTAAAAAAGCTGCTGGATTAAACAATTCTAAAATAAATTTTTATACAGAAATAAAAAAAACATATCCAGTCTCTTAAAATTTCAAGCCTTTCAGCTATGGGATCCTTTAAAAATCAAAATTAAATACCTTCTTCAAGAGGGAAGAACCAGGGCACCATCATAATCTGCACCAAGCAAAACCAAACTTCAACAGTATAAATAACTCAATGTTCAATTATCTGGGATTCACTCATGATGTTCTGGACTCCTGCAAAGGACTATAGTCGCTTCTCCAGCTCCAACCTCTCCAGCACACATAGCTTGTCTTCTAGGCTCTGCCTGGCCCTACTCCATTGCTGCTACTGTTCTTGGTGGTCATCCTGTGGTAATGACATCTCCAAACCAAAATGCTGGGGTCTTCTGCAACTGGGCTGCACCTTCATCAACAGTCCTTCATAGGTTTCTCCATGGTACCAAGCCTCAACTCCTTTACAACTCCTTTAGTTCTGGGCCTTCAATTGCCACTAAGGCTGCACCTTCACCAATGGCCTCTCCTGGCCTCTCATAGTGCCAAGCCTCAACTGTTCTCCATGACCCCTGTATGTCTTCAAAATCAGTACCACCTGAGTGACTCTAACACATTATTAAGTCTGGCTGCCAGCACAAGGTACAAGTTTAGCTGCCTCTGGAACACAACTTCTTTGTGCTCTGAGAAAACACTTCCCAGTTTTCAACTCAGAGATGCTGGTCCTTTCTTAATCACCATGAATTTCTTAGCTCCAACTTACTTGTATCAGTTGATCCAGTAACATACAGGTTTGGCTTCAGTAGTTTTGGTATATTTAGTCACAGCTGATTCTTCAACCCCAGCTAACCAGAACCACAGAATCTTAAATCAAAATAGCAAACAGTCCTGGTAAAGTCTTTAATATTCCCTCTAAAATTTCACAAGTCAGGCATCCATCTTATGCACTGCTCTCAACATTCTTATCTTCCAAACTCCTATAGAGCATCCCACTGAAGTCTCAACACTCAATGGCATTCTAGCTGAAAGTTCCAAAGCACCAGAGTAGTAGGGTATTGCTGTGACAGCCTTGACCAGAAATGTGGTGGTTTGAAAGAAAATGTCCCCCAAAGGGAGTGACACTAATGAGAAGTATGGCCTTGTTGGAGGAAGTGTGTCACTGTGGAGGAGGACTTTGAGGTCTCATATATGCTCAAGGTACACCCAGTGAGAGAGTTCACTTCCTGTTACCTGCATATCAAGATATAAAATTCTCAGCTCCTTCTCCAACACCATCTTTGCCTGCATGCTGCCGTGTTCCACTATGATGATAATGGACTTAACCTTGGAACTATAAGCTATCCAGTTCAATGTTGTCTTTTATAAGAGTTGCCATGGTCATGGTGTCTCTTCACAGCCCTAGAAACCCTAACAGAGACACCCACACATCCAAACATGCATATACACATACTCATACACATAGACAAATACACACATAAATATACACACAGAGACTCCCCACACTTAACCACACACACACACACACCCAAAGAGACATACACATATACACACACAGACTCCCCCACACTCAAACACACACACATACACAAACATTCCTCACACAAAGAGACATGCACATACACACATACATGGTACATCAAGGCTTAATGAATGTTGACATGTATGGGAAAAAGTTATTCCTACATAAGACATTTTCTTGACAGCTGGAAATTACCCAAATATTAGTTAACAGTAAATAAAAAACACTGATCCATTTATAAATAAACACTAATTTTATACTAAAGAAAAATAAAAATAATTAGAATCTAATTTTAAAAACACTAAAATCTGAGCTAATATACTGCTTTGAAGGATATTTAAAATCTCAGACGTTTATGAAAGAATAGGAGGGAGCTGGAGAAAAGGAGGTAAGACCCTTAAAAATTGGAAAGCAAAGACTAAACATTCCCAAAGATAAAAAAAGAAAGAAAGAAAGAAACAGATGAATAGCACTAGAAGAAAAGCTGCACCTGGGTCAGCACATGCAGAATTGCCTGTCTGAAAGACAAAGATTCTGAGAGCGAGAGGTAGAGGAAACGAAAGGGAAGGCAGTTTGAGAGAAGATGTGTGAAACTCAACAATAATATTAAGCCAAGTTTCAAGCTTTACTCCAAGTTTGAAAATGCATGACGATGAGCACACTGTTCGTTATCACAGTGCACAAGAAGACCTGTGTTAGAGGCTGCCCTTGACTACTGGACTCCTCCAGAGTGAGCACTGCACGTGGCATGAGGAAAAACCTGTAAGTGCCTTGGACAGACATTCGACTGCGTAAGACACTCTGTAAATATCTCTGTTGTATCTTCTTTTCAAATCTGCAGGAGTGTGTACATACCCTAAAAGCACAGACTATCCTAAGAGAGTAATTTGAACCTTAGGGAAAAATGAAAATCCTGACCAAAGCTAAGAAGAGAAGAATTTAAATAGACACATAAACAGTGAGGAATTTGAGGCAGTCATTAAAGAATATGCTCAAGTGTGTTCACAAACATTTTTATTTTCTCAACAGTGACAGATTTGGAAGTTCTGAATGACACAGCTTGTTCCAAAGAGGAAAGAAAAAGAAATATATGTCCCTGTTTTTAAGATCAAAATAAGCTCATGATATTCAAAATACATGTAAATAGGGAAATGCAGAAATAAATTTCAGTTACTAATACAAATTTCCAATGATTTCCTTGTCATTTATGTTGCTTTTTGAGAGAGGGTCCTTACTATATAGCAGAAGCTGGCCTTGAACCTTTTTTGTTTTGTTTTGTTTTTTGAGACAGGGTTTCTCTGCATAGCTTTGTGCCTTTCCTGGAATTCACTCTGTAGCCCAGGCTGGCCTTGAACTCACAGAGATCCACCTGGCTCTGCCTCCTAAGTGCTGGGATGAAAGGTGTGTACCACCACTGCCCGGTTAAGCCTTGAACTTTTGATCTTCTCTGTGTATTCAGATTTCAGGCATGTGCTACCTTTCAAACGCTAAGGTACAATAATATTAAACACACATACACACACACACACACACACACACACACAGAAAGAGAAAGAGACAGAGAGAGAGAGAAAGAACATAAATAAATGTAATTAATGATATATAAGTCCATTATATAGAAAATAACTAAATAAGATTAAAAATTTTAGAGATCTTGATATACACTTATAGAATCATTATTGATTGAGACACCCATGGCTATCAGCATCGCAAATATTCTAACATATGACACAAGTCAGACTAAATATGATGCCAATAACTACCCCACATGGGCTTTGGGGAGAACATGATACATAAAAGCCCTTAAATATTTTGTTCGCATTTTATTTATTTATTGCGTGTGTGTGTGTGTGTGTGTGTGTGTGTGTGTGTGTGTGTGTGTGTGTATGTGTGTGTGTATGTGTGTGTGTGTGTGTGTGTGTGTGCACAGCATGGCCTTGGCCTTGCTATACTGTGGTAGGAGTCAGTTCTCATCTTCCAACAAGTGAATCTTAAGATTGAACTCAGATATTGGCTTGTTGGGAAGCATCCTCACCTGGTAACCCGTCTTGCCAGCCTGAGTTCTATTGTAATAGGAAAATTTAAACAGCAAGACCAGTGAAAGCACCGATAATGAAGGACAGTGGGGGAGCCTCATGACGAATGAAATGTGACTGAAGGCCATTGCGAGCAGTGATGTCAGCAGTCAGTAATAAACACACTACCACACCTACAGCAGACAAATGCAAAACTCTGAGAGTTACCAAAGGGACACAAAGAATAGGAGCTAGTTACTGTCCCAAAGCCCCAACATCTGGATGTTAGAGAAAGATGAATAAACTCAGTAAAAGAACAAAGTTGACAAAAACATGAACATTTTAGCTTGAGAGGTATTACTCTGGCTGTGTAACTACCAGTCTCATAGACCCACTAAGTTGCATCCCTTCTTGACTTTTCACTGTGTAAATGGAGCCTGGGAGGCATTTCAGAGAAAGAGGGGTGCTGGGCATAATTGAGCATTTCTTGGGAAAGGAAGTGATGATATTTTCAAGTGCTAGAGTAACATCAAATGGGTCACAGGGAAGGAAGGGTGCTTTTTATTGAAAAAATAAAAACACGAAAAACATCATGGATAATTTTGCATTTTTTATCCAGATAATTGCCTGCCTTGAATAGAAAACAAAAGGCATGGAGTTTTTAAAGGAACTCTTGGGCTTTTTCCTCAGCCTTGAGCAAGGTATCATGTCACGTTAGCACAACAGTATCTGAAAAAGCACATCAAACACTTTGTGCTGTGAACCTCTGGACTTTCACAAAAAGCCACCCAAACTTCCAGGAGAGATACCCCCAGGTCAAGCTCAGCCACACTCCGTCGGTTTGCAGTGTTTATGAGCACAGTCACCAGTTATAAAGTCAAAGCTGTACCCTCTCCCAGCGCCCGCCAGCTGGGGAGGAAGCTGAGGGCGGGAGCCATCCAGACCTTCGGAATTTGCCCCACGTGAACGCCAGATATTGGTGAAATTATTAAGGCCACTCCACGTAGTTAAAAGGAAAGTTAGTGGCATAACTTACAAATGAAGGGATAGGTAGGTCGCAGGGTCTGGGGAAGATGTATCGCAGTCCAGCAATGTTCTCTGGAGCTCTGCTTGGTCAACCTCCACCATCCAGGGTGCAGGAACAGAGAGCGCTGGCTGATCCAGATCTGGGGTCTCCAGGGTCCTCCCTTGGCCCCGCCTTATAGGCGTGACAGTTACCGAAGCCTCAATGGGGGTTGGAACTTCCAGATCAAAGCTGGAATGGTTACCCACTACAATTAATTTTTTTTCTTCTGAAATCTTTTAAGCATGGTCTTGTCTAGGAATGAATTTGTGAAAATGACCTTATTCTGTAAGTGAAAATAGCACTCTCATTAAAATGCCACTAGGGAAGTCTCAGTAGGGTGGGATCTGAAACTCAGAGTGACCTTCAGGCAGGGAAGGCTGCAAGGAGAGCAGCAGCATTATTCTCATGAAGCTATCACAGGGGTCAACTAAACACTACAGAAATCATCTCAGTTAGCATGGGTGCCACTCTTTAATTAAACTCATGAAGCTAAAGCCTGGAGCACAAACATCTAATAAGGAGCTGAAAAAATGGCTCAGGCTGAAAAGTCTATACTATACTGGCAGAGGACCTGAGTCCAGCACCCACTCCTAATGTGTCACAGTCATCTGTTAACCCCAGCTCCAGGGAAGGGGAGACTCTCTTCTGACCTCTGAGGGCACTAAATCACATGTGCATGTGTACGTGAGCATGTTGCACATGCACACACACACACACACACACACACACACACACACACACACACACACACGTAAAATAAGTTCTAAAATCCAGAAATTGTATTATAACACAATAAAAGTCAAATATGAGTTGTGTAGTACTGTCAAGTTTTCCAAAGTTCCTATGAGCCTAGCATGGTCAGAAAATATACAACTTTGAGAAAACAACAGTAGAAAAAGATACAATGTCAGATAAGTGTTATTTGTAGAGGGGGCATTTATCAGGGATGCTCCAGGGCCACCAAGAAGGACTTGCTGTGTCCAAAGCAAGAGGTTCAGCTGTGGTAGGTGAATCAGACACTTTCCAACACAACAAAGGATGATGGCGTGTTTTAGTGGCCAGGGCTTTCCGCTTTATTATTCAGTGCCGTATGTCAGTAACTCATCATGTGCTAGGAGCAGGGACAGAGGATCCAGAAAGAAAGAGCATTTAAATTATGTCTGCAGTTAAAAAAGTGTTTGCTTTCTTTTGCAACAAAGAATAAAATTAAACATAACCTAGAAATTTGAAGGTATATTCTTCCAAATATTCATAAGATTAAAAATGCAGAACTGTGACCACTGGTTCAACTGAAGAGCGCTGAAAGGGAAGGAAGGGACACACGAGATAAGACAACCGAGCACAGTGGAAAACACCAGAGTCAAAAAAGCCGGCACAGAACTACAATGGAAGCTTTTGGCATTTCTCTATCTTCCGTGAAGAGATCAAAACGCGGATCCTGAGCGCCACAGCAGACTGCTTTACCGCAGTGCTATATCCCTAACCACAAACCTCCAATTTTGCAAAAGTCAATATGAACTATAAAATGTCTTCATTTCACTCTGTTTCCCCACCACTTGTTGGAAGGTGCTCTTGGACTCTCAAGTTTCCCCTGAGATGTGACCAGCATCATGGAGCATTGGAGAGTAAAGTACCGGACCATTGTCTCTAGAGCCAAAGGAACTTTCAAAACTTTCAGCTCCAGCTGTGGCACTTCCTCTAAGGGTTCATGCCAGTGGGAATAGTGGCCATTTCTGAGTAGATGTGTCACACAGCTTTTATTCACCCAGTTCTTTCAGAGACGAGAGAAGCACCACACAAGCAGCAAGTGGTCCTCAACTATGACATGGTCACTTCTCCAGAGATCTGCTTTCTTACTCTATATTGATTTTAGCTTTGGGAAGGGTGTTCTAATATGCTTCAGGTCCTGCTAAAAATGAGGTATTTGGGATTAAGTGATAAAATAATCACTAGTATTGTAGACTTCAGGAACCAGTGCTCTCCAGGATTCCATCAATAGAATCTTCACCTGGGAGACGGTCAAAACTAAGAAGGGGAAAAAGTAACGGGGTCCAAAGGATGACTTTTAGAATAGCTTTCTATTCTGGATACATTTTACTGTAATGACCAAGCTAATCTTGCCTTGATTAGTGTGACCATGAAAATAATTATCATTTATATGTAATTTTAAATCTTAAAAGCCCTGTTAAAATGTCCTTTCCTGCTCCAGGTCATGCAGTATTGACTAGAGTAATGAATTCATTACAGCAGTCTGATTTCTTCCTGGAGTCTATAAATGTAGACCTTAGAACACACCCATGGGCTAATATTAGCACATGGACTGTGGGTTGAAAATTTAGTGGGTCTTTCTGATAATTAATATTTTAAAAATTTAGTTTCTGTGTGTTTTTAGTGTGATATATAGGGAGACAGTTCAGCAATTTATGAATATTAAAAGTTTTTACAAAGAAAAATTTCATCTTCCCTAGAACCATTCCATTACACAGTAAGTACTGTAGTGGTCAAATCCTCAAGTACCACCTAAATTTAAGGTCTTTCTGTTTTGTTTGGAAATATGCAACAAATTTTTTTTTCTCACAAAATTATTTTGAATAGATTTGTGTTTATTTTATAAAATGTAATGTATTTATATCTGTCAATGTTTTAGTATTGTTCAACCATAAATTCTTGTGAGATACTGAAACTAAAGGCAGGTTTTATTTAATATCCCTAAGTGCATGGTATGAAGAGTCAGAAAAGCCAGCTGTTCCTGTAAAAGGGACCTGCCTGATGCCACTTTAAATTGTTTTATTGGGAGCATTATCCTTGTGAAATATTGAAAGTGAAACTGTGCATATCCAATGAAGACGAAGACAACCAGAAAATACTCTGAGTCATAGTGAAAACCTACAGCCTCCCCTCTGAAACGGGTGACTTCTGGATTGTGGCCCCCCAAATACTCATGATACAGTAGCAATTTCCTTACTCATGATGGGTCTCGTGAAGTACTGCCTGGGCCCAGGACACAGGTACCCACAGAAAAGGCCTGGGAAAGATTCCATGGAAGTAAATTGGTTGAGTCACTCAAAGAGTCTCAGAGTTCAGTCTTCTCAGCTCTCCCAGACTCTCCTACTGGCAGCAGAATGCGAGAGTCCTGCAGAATATCTGCTTGAACAGTTCAGTCAAGAGAGCACAACAGTTACACAATCACTGCGTTCTTCTCGGGGAGACTGCACAACTGCAGAGACCTTTATCCCCATCTTTGCTTTAATGCCGAACAGGAAGTCTTTTGCATGATATTGCCTGCTCTGTGGCCAGACAAACTTTGTTCCAGGCCCTGTGTGCTCTCTGGTCAGATAGTGTTCTCCTGAAAGCTTTAACCACACCCCTGAAAGTGTCCATCTTCCCTTATAGAAAAGGGGCAAGTTCAAGTTTCCTGCTTGCTAGCAAGCAATTGCAGTGCTTGTCTGGAGGTGTATACTAAAACTGTGTGTCTTTTTCTCCTAGGCAGTTTATTCAGTGAAGCTTCAGAGAGCAGATGGGAAATTTGTCTCCTAAGTGCTCATGTGTTTCATCCAAATAATATGACTTTATGAAAAATTTGTAGAATTCACATACAAAATAGCTAATTATAGATGTGATAAAATGCTTTTATGGATTTATTTTTAAAATAGGTTTAGAAACATAACTAAATGTTCATCTTTTATGGAATCTTGGCCTGAGGCCCATGATGTTTTGAGATGATATGAACACCAAGTGCCTGTTTAATCTATAAAAAGAGAGTGAGCGCTTTCCTGACTCTGAGGGCACAGAGGTTCTGGTTCCAGACTTGACTGAGAAGACTCACTTCTAGTTCTCTAAGAAAGTGTGCTTTGTGGAACCCCTCCAGGGATGGTGTTTAATCTTTTTGGGGCTGAGTCTAGGAAATGATTTTCTCCAAGTATCTAACCATCTTAGCGTGAGAGGTCTGCTGACTTGTTATAGGACAGGAGGGTAGCTGAATGATCCTGAGGTCCAACATTGGTGACATGAGAGATAAAGCTGTCTGCTACTGTGACCTCAGAGGATGTGATGTCTGGAATACGATTAAACAGGGCCATACCATATAATAGGAAGTAGAAAATCATGAAATAAGCACAGCTTCTAAATGGACATGTTTCTTGTACATAATAGCTTAAAATTGTTGACTGTGTTTGACAGTGAAGAGGTTAAAATACATATGTCAGCAAATCTTTGCTCCATTTGTCTACTGGCCCATCTTTTATACAAAGGCCACCAGGTGGTTACTAGAACCTGGTGCTGGTGTCAAACAGTTCTGTGCCATAACTTCCTATCTTATACTATTGGAAGACTTATTCTCTCAGTGCTATAGTTTCTTCATCTATGAAATTATATTAATAATTACTTACCCTATATGGCTACTATGATTATATATGAAAATAGTAGATATGAAGCCTTTATTGTGATATGTGAAATATATCATAAAGAGGTGATTATTATTATTCTAAAATTGCCCTTGCTTTTTTCAGAATCTACACTCAAAATTCTTGCACTTTACAAGTTATAACTTTGACAGTGTTATACTGGAAAGTTATAGAAAGGGCTCTGACATCCCGCAGAGGACATACCTGACCTACTTCCAAGCCTGCATGAGACAGAGCTGGACTCCTCTGAGGTTCTGAGATTATAGAAATAATAAGAAAAAATGACATAAAGAAGGTGAGTGGATCAAAAGGTGTTGCAAGTGAAGGAAGACAGTAGATGGGGGAGTCATGCAGTGCAGTAGAAAAGGGATATTCATGCAAAACGCCACGTGATTAAGTTTGGAAGCCAAGTGGAGGACCCATATAATATAAAACTGTGGGGCTCAGCTGAGGAGAAAAGCAGTCAAGCCCTGGAAGACATCTGAAGACAGTGTAGGAAAGCACAGGAGGAGAGAGCCTGAGCTAAGGATTAACGGCATTTGCTTGTGCAGGATCCATGTGGGAAGTAGCCATGACATAGGAAGATGCAGCGGCCGAAAGCTGTAGCAGTGAAAATACAAAGTAAAAAACACATAGTACATAGAACTTGAAAGAAAGAAGATATTGGATCAGTGCAAAGCTGCTCACAAGGATGAAAAATTAAGTCCACAGAAAATGTAAATAGTCAGCACACGTGTTTCTAGTACACTAAAAACCATTTTCAAGATAGTAAGTCTTTAGCAGAACTCTAAAGACTATGTGATTACTGAAATACTCAGAAGTCCACAAACAAGGTTTAACTAGAGAAAAATATGCTTCTAACTAACCCACAGGCCAAAGAAGTCAGAAGGAAATTTTGTGTAACTGAAAAGCAGTAATATGTGTGAAAGCTTGAATTAATTAAGATTGTGTGGATTCTGTAATTCATATATTTGAAAGGAAAAATGCTTAGATTTTTTTATTCATTAGTCATTTAAGTAAAAAAAAGAAACAATCAATAATTAATCATTGGAATGAAGCTCAGTTTTTACGAGTGCACAGCCTGGGTATATCAGGCCCTGAGCTGAGGGCCAAGAGAAACAGCCACCAAAGTAACCCAAAAGCCACATGGAATAACTAAAGTAATAAAAACAGAAACAGAAATTAATGAAATAAAAAGGAAATCACACCATAAGGAAAAAACTTCAAGGTTGTTTAGCTTTATGGTATGACTCCACAGACAGGAGAGAAAAATAAAGTAGATAAAAATAAATTTGGGGATAAAACATCTATTAAAGACAACATTATATTTTGTTCAATTTCGTAAGCTTGAAGTCTGAAAATAAAGGCATAATCCATGACAAACACCACCATCTAAAATCTGAATAAGGAAACAGAATATGAACAACTGTGAATGTATCAGAGGCTATGGACTTTTGGTATATAGATATCATATTACAATTAAATTAAAAGATACCAAGCCTTATAGAAAATGTGGAAGATTAGCATTCTTTGTGTTTCTGGAAAGCATTCAAATTTGTTTGCACTTGATGTAATTATCTGATAGTTTTCATTGGAAATAATA
Source organism: Peromyscus californicus insignis (assembly GCF_007827085.1). Classification (NCBI taxonomy): domain Eukaryota; kingdom Metazoa; phylum Chordata; class Mammalia; order Rodentia; family Cricetidae; genus Peromyscus; species Peromyscus californicus. The sequence goes on along the minus strand of NW_026294617.1, from coordinate 133,080,897 downwards.
TACACATAATCTATATCGATCTATCCTTGTGCTTATACACAAAAATAAATATGTAGCATTACACAAATAAGTGACTTTCCTGGCACTATATAATACCCATAATCAAACTAAAAGTGTCCCCAGATCACCCACATATACTAGAATAAAAACCACTATGATGGCAAGTTCTTTCGTAGTATTCACTAAATAAAAACATGCATATGGTCAATGATGTTACATTCCAGAAAAAGTAAGTTTCTGAAATCATTTTAAAACAAGTGCAGGAATATGTATAAAATTTAATAGTACCCTTTACCAACTCCAAAATGGTTCTAATTGATATGTCTATTAATGAAAGAATTAAAATAAGTAATGTGGTATTTCATACATTCAAGTATTGCACAGCAATAAATGTGAATAAATTATTACTGTAGTCAATATTAGGAAAGATTCTAAAAACATTCAGAAACATGGAACACAGACTCAGTGGTTCCTTTTCTATGTAAAGATGTGAACATTCAAATTCTATTTTTTCAGAGCACAGTAGTAGTTTTTTTTTACCCTGTAGTACCTGTAGTTCTAAACTCTCCAGTGCTGAAAAAGGTCTTTTTTTCTGGTCACCAGTTTCAGGGATACACTTGCTGTCTGAACACTGTTGAATGCAGCTCGTGTGCTTTTCTAGATATGAGAAAACAAGGCAAAGAAAGTTGCTAAAGTCTCCATGACTGAGCCATGTAGTTGGATGAGGTCAAAATCTTTGTTTGTCAAACAAAAGGAAGTCAAACATCCTTGAGCTGTGTGGTGGGGATCCAGACCATGCAGATTCAGCCATGTGAACGTGCTTTTAAAGAACGCCCTTTAATAAATTGATTGAGTCCGATAGATGTGTTTGATAGATTCATTTCATTACATCAATCTGCGTTTATCGGAAAATAAATATCCCTCCTGGAAAACAGGCTCTAAATTAAGAGAAAAAAAAACTGTAGACAGTAAGACAAGCCTGAGATTAGCTGAATTTTGGAACAGCTGGAGACAAAACAGTGAAGTAGGACCATACTGTCACAACCTAGAGGCAGGGTGTCTGCAGAGCCTGGAGCTTCACAAAAGGGAAGCCAATGCTTGTTCTCCCCTTTATCAGTCCCCTGATACAACTTCCTGAAAGTCAAAAGAAAGCAAGAACATAAGGGAAGACTTTGCAGCTGCAACCATGCATTGGAAGGCTGGGTCAGAAGAAACAAGGAGTTAAGTAGCATCGTACTGCAAATAGGTTGGCTTTTAGATACTAGGGTTTTAACTCAGACCTTGCTCATGCTAAGGCCAAACCCTACAGAAAACTTCTTCAAACAAAGAAAATGACATCGGAAGGCTGGCCTGGCTAAGTTGCATGCTTTTGACAGGTTTCCTTGTAGTAGGACAAGAAACTCTTCCTTCAAACCATGAGTTCACTCAGGCCCTTCCATCTTTGCTCTTTTAAAAACAAATCTCTTTGAAGAAATAATTTTTTAATATTTTAATATTTCTCTCTCTCTCTCTCTCTCTCTCTCTCTCTCTCTCTCTCTCTCTCTCTCTCTCTCTGTGTGTGTGTGTGTGTGTGTATGTGGTCTGTTGGGCCCATGTGTAGAGGTCACTGGACAGTTCTGGTTGTTTGGCTGGGTTCTCAGGCTTACAGGACAAGTGCCTTTAACTGCTACACTATCTCACCTGCCTTTTTATTCATAATCTGTAAAATACAACTATTAATCATAATATAATCATAGATATAATACATAATCATGCCTATGTATGACATAAATAATAATAAAAGATATAGCATTTTATATTATAGGAGAATAGAATCAGAATAAAGAAAAAATTAAAATTTACAGATTATCAGGAGAGTTTTAAAAAGGCAGCAGTTTAATAAATGATCTTCTAAAATCTTTTATGAAACTGGTATGATAGTCCACACTCTCAATTCTAGCACTCAGGAGGCTGAGACAGAAAATCACCACATGCCTGAGCTCCGCCTGGGGTATACAGTCAGATCCTGTCTCAACGTGTCATGGCTTACTCTCCTTTTTCTGAGTTTAACAGCACAATTGTCATTTGAATAATTCGTTGACTGGATATCATCTTCTGTAAGATTTATAATGACAGTATATGTCTCTAAGAAAGAGAAGCAAAATGTGGGACAATATTTTTCTCTCTTTTGCGTCACGTGTCCTTTGAAAGTCAACAGGTTGTTTCTGGAAAACTGGTATTTGGTCACTTATCAACCACGCCCTGCCCATATGTGAGTGGCACCAGTCATTTTCTATTTTGAAATGCCTAATTTTTACAATTGTCTCTTGCTTTGTTTAGTATACAGTAGAAAATGCTCATGTGTGTATCTTAGTAAAAAGAATATTACACTACCCATCTGTTCATTGGAGTTCCTAGGATTTTGTCTCTTCTCTTGGGTACAGGGAAGCATTTGTGGTGTACATGTGTGTGCATTAAGTGCGTGTGGGTGCCTGTATGTGTGCAAATGTGTATATACATGTGCACATGTGTACCGCATGCATATGTGTGCAAAGTGTTGGCATGCATGCGTGTGCATGTGTCCATATGTGTGCATAAGTATGTGCATGCATGTGTGTGTGCATGTACGTGACATGTGCAAGTGTGCTTGTGTATGGGTATGCACATATGTGTGTGTGTGTGTGTGTGTGTGTCAACCTTATCAAAGCAAGGCATCATTAAACTTATTCTGGAGCCTTTCTATTCTTATTATTTTTAGGAGAATATCTTATTATGCAGCTCAAGCTAGCCCCAGGTTAGCCTTGAATTTACACTGTACCACAGGTTCCTCTGAATAAGTGCTAGGTGCAAGCCACCATGTCCAGCACCCAGAATAGCTTAGGACAAAAAAAATAACTTTTGGCTAAAATGTTTAACCTTTTAAATGTCAAGTATTTTGCATTTAAAAATGTCCAACTTGTGTGGACATCATCTGAACACAATGACATACCTGCATGAATCAAGCAAGTTCTCAGCATCTGTGAAATGGGCACCATGCCCAACCGTGGGTACACAAGGGTGGGGGTGGTTGAGGAAACCTTAAGAATTGAATTCAAGGAAAGTGTCTAATTTTTCCATCACAATATTTTTCTTCTTTCTTATACATTCCTTGAGGACTTCATACATATATACCATGTGTTCTCATCATATATGCCTTACCTCAGCTTCTCTTATGCACTCCCCAAGTCCCCATCACAACACCCTCTTTTTTAAAGCAAAATATCTATTTCTTATAGAAAACCACACCACTCACTTAAATCTTCACTGAACCCAAAACATTTGTCTGTAGGGCTTTGGAGAAATGATCATAATTATGCACACACACACACACACACACACACACACACACACACACACACACGCACACACACACTTAATAATCATGTGTTTATAATTTACACCCTATTCAGAGATATGTCTCCTTTGACTAAACACAGATGACAAGTAGATGTTCTATAGTCAGTTTTTCTCAGATCCACAATTCATTGTGTCAAAAACTGTTTGCATAGGACTGGGGAAAGAGCTTAGTGGTTAAGAACATTGTCTGTTGTCTTAGAGGACCTTGGTGTTAAGAGTCAAGGGTCATAGTCTAACTATGTATCCTGGGCTATCCCAGAAATAATGAGCCTTCTAAGCACTGAGATTCCAGGGCTGCACCCATACTGGAAGGAGACTTATTTTGCTTTATTTTGTTGTTTTTTTTTTTCTTTAGTATGATACTAATTGTTGTGGTATATTTGTACACTGTGAAGCTGTATTGTTGTGATTGGTGTAATAAAAAGCTGAACACCCAATAGCTAGACAGGAGAGATAGGTGGGACTTCTGGGCAGAGAGAGAATCTGGGAGGAAGAAAGGCTGGGTCACCAGCCAGACTCAGTGGAAGCAGCATTGGCAGTAGAGAGTGAAGGTAACTGAGCCATATAAAGAACATAGATGAGTAGATATGGATTAACTTAAGTTATAAGAACTAGTTAGGAACAAGCCTAAGCTAAGGCCAAACTTTCATAATTACTAATAGTTCTCTGTGTTGTGATCTGTAAGCTAGATGCCCAAAGAAAAATCTGACTACAACCAATCTCACTTTATTAGAGTTGAATTGGCCAAAAAGGAAAGTGTCCTCCCTCTCCTTAGAACACAATATATAGCTACAACTGAATCTTCTCTATTTTTCAAGTCTCCCCACACACTGTATTCTGTTGACCTCTAACTAACCTACTTCATTCACACAAATCATACTTAAATTAGAACTAGAATGACTGGTCAATTGACCTATGAAATACAGGTTCTTTTATCACTGTGGATGCGTTTGTGTGATTAATAAGTTAGTGGGGTCAAAAAGCAAAGCCTTGGGAAAACCACAATGACAGTAGGCAAGGCTTCTAGGGAGGGCATAGAATAGCGGAGAAGGAGCATCTACAGATGTCTGATCATAACACAGGCAGAATAGAGTGAGTGCCAAGTACATGTTGAAATAGCTGTTTTGTAGCAATCAGAAAGGGGTGATTAATTACAGTCAAGATCCCAGTGTCAGGGACAGCCCCTCTAGGGAGGTAGCAGTTAAGTTCCTCTGAAAGATTACAGTAAATAATGAAGGGAAGATGATTCCGTGCTGGGAGCCTGCGTGAATGGAAGCAAGGGGTCCTGAAAGTGCATATTATTTTGGTAGGATGAGGAGGCGTTAGTTTTCCAAACAGCATGCGGGTTACAAGGGAGAATAATATATTTCAGCTTGTTTGAACTTCCAATGTGCTGCCTGGTTATTTGGAATGGCTTGATTATATGTTCCGAGTTTATGTCTGTATGTAGCTGGTGTGTGGCTCACATCATTTGCCAAAAACCTATTCTCTTTTATTGATTAATTTTTCTAATGATAACTGCACAATATTCTTGATGCCACATTCTCCTTATAATGTACCATTGTCACCCTTACACCAAGAAGTAGAATTGGGCTTACCTCTTCTTGTGCCCCAGTGAGCCTATCATCAACAGAGTTCAGTGAAAGTGACACTAAACAGCTCTGGCACTAAATCGGAGAATTCCAGCACCCTCTGCCTCTCATAGTTCTCCCATACCAGCTGCCATGCAGCGAAGAATGTGTGTTACCTGAAGATCAGCTAACAGTGCCTCTAACATATGACACTCAATACCAAGTAACAGACATGGAGTTGCAAAGACCACTGTGAAGATACATCTTCACATATTGGTTCCTTCAGTCTCCCACTGATTGTTCTTTCTATACCAGACTTTGGACATGGTAGAATAGAAGGAGGCTTTACTGTCAGAGTTCTTTTGTTGTTCAAACAGACAATCTGAGAAAGTACAGAGATTGCTACTGTGGCTCTGAGTCCTGAAATTTGGAGTGATTCCTTATGGACCAACAGTTACGGAGACATCTCCTTCCTCCTTACGGACACGGGTGCATTGCTCTGTGTTCCATGGCACTCCTTGCACGTTGATAGGTGCTTGAGGCCATGATTTAGGGAATAGAATTCCCATAATCTCTTTCATGGACCAATGTTCACTCATGGGCCTTATTTCCCCTCAAAGACAACCATGAAACAAAAACAATTTCCTTTATCTGGTTATGTCTGTAGCCACCTGCAATCACAGAGCTAGGAATATAGAGACAAAGGGATCAGAAGTTCAAGGCCATCATCCACGAGTTAGAGGGAACCTGGGCTACATGAGACCCTATCTCAAACAGATAAAGAAAATAACACGCAAGCAGAGAAGACACAGATTAATAGGTAAACAAGAAAGCAGGAAATGACGATATTGCTGATTAGTTTAGATTAGGAGTAAATTATATCACTTATTTTGGAGATCTCTTTCTTGTAGCCACCTAAGATTATATTTACTGTGTCCTGCTTTGAAGCATTCCTTCATTTTCTTCTGCAGAACGGAGTCTGAAAAGCAATGAAAGCCAGAACTTGTGAGAAAATTGGTTTCGGCTAGCCCGTTCTGGACATTGTGTCTCCGTATCATGTGGGAAGACTGCAACAGGGGCAAAGGGTGGGGAGAGTCCAGGCTTGAAACTCTTTTCTCATCAGCAAAGACTTGATTTGACCTCAAACAATTTTGGAAATGGGGTTCAGGCACAGATGGAGTAAAGATGCTTTATTTCCCGGAGCGTTAAGAACTCGCCACCCATTTTCAATTTCAGATAATAGATTGAAAATGATTCTCTTTACTCTTTCCACCTAAAGTGAAGACAAACAGAACCAAAAGCTACATCTGTGAAAGGCAGAGACATTTGTGAAGCCTGAGAAACAATTTACAAAGGTTGAAAAGATAAAATTATTAAATAGTTACCAAAGAAGAGGAGAAGTGAGCCCAAGTACAGGTTGGTGATGCTGTAAGTGGGGGAGAAAGGGAGTGGGCTTTGAGAGAGGCAACAAAACAGACTCAGAAGAATATGAGAGCTTCGGACATGCTGTGCTTCTGAGGAGATGTAAGAATAGGAACAGAAGGAGATGATTTTTGTCAAAAGAAAATTGACTCTGGTCTCTACCCTGAACTCTGGTGTTTAAAGGAACTGCCCAGTGCAAGCCAGACATACAAAACCAAGACTCAAGACCTACATGCTTCATTCCCAGACATTGTCATCACTTCCAGAAGCAAGCTGAGGGAGGCTGGAAGCCAAGTGACACAGTAGAAGACCTTTCTCTAGAAATCAGGAAACTACAGCAGGAGTTGTAAACACTATCATGTCAGGATTGCTTCTCTGACTCAAAAAGACATCACATAGGGTGATTTCCATAAACACACCTACCTCAGACCTACACTGTGGGCAGAATTTTCATGACCTGAGAGCTGCTTCCAAATTACCACACAGAGGCTTATATTAATTGTAAATGTTCCACTGATAGTTCAGGCTTATTACTAATTAGCTCTTACATTTAAATTAACCCATTTCTATTAATCTATGTTTTGCCATGTGGCTCGTACCTTTACCTGTCCTTTAGCACATTTTGTTGCTGGGCAGCTAGCTGGCGTCTCCCTTGACCACTCCCTTCTTTCCCCCAGCATCCTCAGGCTGATTGCTCCACCTTTACTCCTCATCTAGCTATCAGTCAACCAGCATTTTAGTAACAATGAGCATAGTCCACAGTCAGTCCTACAGAGTCTGAGGAGCATGCCATTGTCTTATTCTAAGTTTGAAGGAGTCCTACCAAAGATTGTAATACTCTCTAGGTTGGAAAAAGGTATCACATTAAAAAAATGAAGGTTGCATAAGGACATATAGCAAAAAGACTCAACAAAAGCGAAAAGCTGAGTGTTTTTAATGGAAATGCTTTTAAATTTACTATTTTTATTTTATGTGTATTGGTGTTTGGCCTGAATGTATGTGTGCACAACACATGGGTGTCTTGGGGCTCAGGAGACCAGAAGAGTGCATCAGATCCCCTAGAACTGGAGTTACAGATGGGTATAAGCCATTATGTGGCTTATGGGCATGGAACCCATATCCTCTGCAATGGCAGGAAGTACTTTGAACTTCTGAGCCATCTCTCTGGCCCCAACAAATGTACCTTTAAAAAAAGGAAAAGAAAATGTAAAATTTTAAATTTACTTAAAAAATCATTGGGATTTGTATGACTTTATTAGTCAGGGTTCTCTAGAGTCACAGAACTTATAAAATGAATATATATATTTTTATTTATTGGAATTTATTGGAATGACTTACAGGTTGCAGTTCAACAATGGCTAGTTGTAAATAGAAAGTCCAAGAATCCAGCAGTGGCTCAGTCCCACAGTGCTGGGTGTCTGGGCTGGTCTTCTGTACATGCTGGAATCCTGAAGAAATAGACTCCGATGACAGTGAAGGAATGGGTGTGCTGACAAAGCAAGGGTGAGCAGGAGAAGAAGGAAACCTTCCTCCATCCGTGTCCTTCTGTAGGCTTCCAGCAGAAGGCCCAAATTAAAGGTGTGCCTTCCAGCTTCCACGTCTGGATTAAAGGCATATTGTCTTCCCACCTCAAGGTCTGGATTAAAGGCATGTTGTCTTCTTGCCTTGAGATCTGGATCACAAATGTGCCATCCCTTTCTGGATTATAGATCATTCCAGATATAGTCAAATGGATGACCAAGGATAGCCATCACAATGAGCGTCACTGGCTTCCATTGTTTGAAGCTTCCCTTTTCAGAAGTTAGTGTCGGTTCCCTCCCCTCCAGGCTGGAGCGAGTCTTAAAACTGGCTCCTGGGAATCAATTTAGCACAAACAAGCAAACAAGAAATGATGGGAGGGATAAAGGGCGGGGCTAGAGGAGAAGGAGGAAGGGCGATAGGGGGCAAAGAGGCAGAGGGAAGAAAAACCTCACGTGTACCACACACACGTGCACACGCATATACATGTACACACACCACACACACAGAGACTACACACACACACATACACACATCATACAGCCACACATATATGCACACCCCATATATATCCCACACATATTCATAGACTCCATCCCAACACACACACATACACACACACACACACACACACACACACACACACACATACACACACACACACACGACATAGAGAATTAGTGTATCTTCCCTTTCCTGGGGAGAAGTGTCCATAAAAGTGGCGACTCTACTGCCTATTTGACAATGATACAATTTTAAAAACTGATTAACTGTGTACTTAATGGTAAATAACAAAACACAAACATTAAACAAAGAGTTGAGGCTTATTACTTTACTCCAAAATAAAATTTAACAATAGACTTGAAAAGCAACCTTTGTTAAAAGGAAAATGCATTTCTCGGAGTGGGGCACAGCTCAGTGGGAGTCTTTATCTGAGAAGTGATGTCTAATTACTGTCTGTCACCTTCTTTCCTGTGCACAGGAAAAGAGGCCAGATACATGGTGACAGAATTTTATACAGTAGAGAGAAAAAGAAGACAAGGAGGCAAGCCATTTGTGAAACCAGCCCTCCAGGGTGCTCATCGGAGACTGGGACAAGAGGCCAAAGGTAAGACACTGGCCAGGCTGCCCCATGGAAACTCCAAAAGAACAGATCAGGAATCTGAGCTTCGTTTTCCAAGCCCCAGGGAGGAATAGACAGAGTAGAGATGTATACACATACCTCAAATTCAGATTCCAAATGAAACAAAAATTTACAACTGTCTGGAATCACATAGGAGTGACTATACAGAGGCAAAGGCCATAGGGGTTGGTCTGTATTAGAAAGATGTATATTTGCAACTAGAATTTCAGAAGGATCAGATCACCAGCTCAAGGCTCCAAGAGTGCCTCACCATCAGATCTCCCATGCAAAGCAGGCATTGAGATGCACTGCCTCTAGGAAGGATAGCCAGTGCATCCACAGTCTCATGATTCCACATGCAATAAGTTTAATGTTCTCATCAATTCCTAGGGTAGGGAGTATTAGAGTGATGTCACTGCTGGTAAAGTGAATCTTGAAGTAAATAACTGTTCAGATAAATACACAATAGAGAAAGAATTCAAAATGACTCCTCATTCAAAAATGGAGCTTTTTTTCTCATTTAATGTGGCTTACAATGTCTGATTTTGTAGTGTTTAATAATTATTTATTTCAAGACATGGTCTTTGTAAGTCCTGGCTGTCCTTGAACTAACTAAGTAACCCAGGTTGGCCTTGAACTCACAACTCCTTTGCCTCAGCCTCTTGATTCTAGCAGTAGGCTGCTGTGCTTGGATACATTGTTATGTTTTCTGTGCTGCCTTTTATTCAATTTTTTGACCCAAAATAAAAAAGGAAACGAAGGCATGTTCTCTCATATGTGGATCCTAGCGTGTAGTATATATATGCATATGTAAACAAGGTTGTGTATAGTAAAACTTTTTTATTTTACAATATAATTTAATTTTACATATCACCCATGGATTCCCCTGTCTGCCCCCCCTACCCCCAGCCCACCCCCCATTCCCATTTCCTCCAGGGCAAGGACTCCCCTGGGGATTCAGCTCAGCCTGGTAGATTCAGTCGAGGCAGGTCCAGTCCCCACCTCCCTTCACCCAGGCTGAAGAAAGAGTCCCTTGCATAGGCCCCAGGTTCCAGACAGCCAGCTCATGCACTAAGGACAGGTCCCAGTCCCACTGCCTGGGTGCCTCCCAAACAGTTCAAGGTAATCAACTGTCTCACTTATCCAGAGGCCCTGCTCCAGTTGGGGGCTCCTCAGCTATTGGTTCATAGTTCATGTGTTTCCACTAGTTTGGCTATTTGTCCCTGTGCTTTTTCCAATCTTGGTAGAACTCTCATCCAATGACTGATGGAAGTGGATGCAGAGATCCATGGCCAGGCCCCAGGTGGAGCTACGGGAGTCCAATCAGTGAGAAAGAGAAGGGATAGTAAAACATTTTAAAGGGAGACAAAGAAAGGCCAGCATTAAGCAATGAGTGAGTACAGAATGAACTCAAAGGCACATGAGTTATGAAAGAGAAAATAAAGCTATTGTTTCCAGCTTCAAGTGTTTTTTCTTTTCTTTTTTTGTGGTGGATAAATGCATAAAACATAACTGATAGTGAAAGTGTAAAGTCTGAAGTTCCCTGGCTTCAGTTTGGCCATTCCAGCTATTCAGAAGTTCAGCAGGATGTATGGAGTTTGGAGTAGGGGAAATGTTTGAGAGATACCTGAAACAATGGATCTTCTGGAGAGTGTCATTAAAAAGAACTTTCCAGAACACTTGGTGGCTCCTCTCCATCAGGAATTAAGTTGATATATTGTAATGAACATGGTACATATCAACAGTTACCTAAGATTGAAAGCTCTCAATTTGCCTCTCCCTCGGAGGAGGATCCTATAACTCAGCACTTATGCCACTCTTAAATCCATCTCCCCCAAGATCCAGCTATACCACTCTTGGGCATATACCCAAGGAATGCTCAACCACACCACAAGAGCACTTGCTCAGCTATGTTCATATCAGCATTGTTTGTAATAGCCAGAACATGGAAACAACCTAGATGCCCTTCAACTGAAGAATGGATAAACAAAATGTGGTACATATACACAATGGAATACTACTCAGCAGAGAAAAACAATGACATCATGAGGTTTGCAGGCAAATGGATGGATCTAGAAAAAATCATCCTGAGTGAGGTAACCCAGACTCAGAAAGACAAACATGGTATGTACTCACTCATAGAGGATACTAGATGTGGAACAAGGATGACTTGTCTGCTACTCACATCACCAGGGAGGCTACCTGGAAAACAGGACCCCAAGAAAGACATGGAGATTGCCCAATGACAGAGAAATGGAATGAGATGTACATGAACAGCCTGGACATGAGTGGGGGTAGTGAAAGGCGAGGGTTGAGGGAAAGAGAGCTTGGGGGAGCAGGAGATCCCAGCTGGATCAACAACAGAGAGGGAGAACAAGGAATAGGAGACCATGGTAAATGAAGACCACATGAGAATAGGAAGAAGCAAAGTGCTAGAGAGGCCCACAGAAATCCACAAAGATACCCACACAACAGACTGCTGGCAATGGTCGAGAGACAGCCCAAACTGACCTACTCTGGTGATGGGATAGCCAAACACCCTAATTGTCGTGCTAGAAACCTCATCCAACTACTGAGGGATCTGGATGCAGAGATCCATGACTAGGCCCTGGGTGGACCTCTGCGAGTCCAATTAGCAAAAATGAGGAGGGTTTATATGAGCGAGAATTGTTGAGACCAAGGTTGGATAAAGCACAGGGACAAATAGCCAAAGGAATGGAAACACATGAACTATGAACCAATGGCTGAGGGGTCACCAACTGGATCAGGCCCTCTGAGTGGGTGAGACAGTTGATTGGCTTGATCTGTTTGGGAGGTATCCAGGCAGTGGGACCGGGTCCTGTGCTCATTGCATGAGTTGGCTGTTTGAAACCTGGGGCCTATGCAGGATTGCTTGGCTCGGCCTAGGAGGAGGGGACTGGACCTACCTGGACTGAGTCTACCAGGTTGATCTCAGTCTGTGGGGAAGGCTTTGCCCTGGAGGAGATGGGAATGGGGGGGGGGGGGACTGGAGGGAAGGTGAGGGGGGCAGGAGGGGGGAGAACAAGGGAATCCATGGCTGATATGTAGAACTGAATTGTATTGCAAAATAAAAATTAAAAAAAAAAGAATCTTCTACAGCAAGGGTTTCCATGACTGTGTAGGAGACCCCTACCCTGAAGGGATAGTTTAAAAACTAAAGCATTCATCATCACTTTTACTTAAAGTCACCACTGCAAGTTCCACCAAGACATCAAAAAGCACAAAGTCTTCTGGAAGTGTGAGGTGTTAACATGGTCATAAACCCTAAGGTGTCACACACTGAACCAGACACTTTATAAAATACTTCGTAGCAGAGTTGAAGCCAAGGATCAGTACATGTCGTTTAGAAGAAAGGAGACTGAAGAAAGAAGAGAAGACAAGCAGCACAACTAATGAATTTCAATGCTTGACTAGAATGTGGTTCATGTCAAAACTGAAGCCGTAGCATAAGAACTGTGTATTTCTTAGAGTAAAGGGCAGGGAAAGGCTCACACAAGGTTGACACCTGAGTAGGTGCCCTTTGGTGCTAAATGAGACTCTGACAGACAAATTAAAGAAAGCACCAAGTGTCGAGCACATCAGACTTCATTTTCTGTTCCTTACTTTGTGTGTCTTACTCTCAGGATCAACTATTTAATTGTGTGCTTGTGGAGGCATAATTGTATTTTTTTTTTTTTTGATATTTTGGAAACAGGGTTTTTCTGTGTAGTTTTGGTTCCTGTCCTGGATCTCGCTCTGTAGACGAGGCTGGCCTTGAACTCATAGAGATCTGCCTGGCTCTGCCTTCCAAGTGCTGGGATTAAAGGCGTGCACCACCACCGCCTGGCCACATAATTGTATTTTTACATATATTTGATTTATAGAGAAAAAGTTTCATGCTATAGTCAGGCTATCCTGGAACTCACTATGTAGACCAGGCTGGCCCCAGGCAGCAACATCTCCTTGCAGTTCATGATATGTAAGAATTGTCATTAATCTCCTGTCTCAGCCTCTACATTATAGGCACATGGTTTGAATTTTAAAAGGTACATTTTGTTTGGAATGAGTAGAAAAATGGTAGGGAAATTCCAAAGTAGACACAATCACACATTTTAACAAATATTGCCTAGTAAGAGATGTCAGTTGCTTGGGTGAGAGAGGCATTGTTGGCCAATAGACCTGCCAGGCTTCTGATTGATAGTACAAACCCCATTCGATTTCTTGGGAAATAAACAACACGCTGAATCTAACTAAGATGATATGCTGATTTTCACATGTACAATCTTTCCAACTCACGGTGCTGTCTGTCTCAGGTAATTCTTCACACATGATATCACAGTTATCTGCTTGTGTAACTGTTTTGTTCAGTGCATGGAAAGTGACTCCCAAGCCAGGAACCCCCTTCCACAGCACCTCCACTCTGTTTCCGATACAAAGTAGGTACTTGATAGGTGATGGAAGAGCGAAATGAGACATCCTACTTGCAAACAGCATTCCAAAATAAATGACAGTTTATTAACCTAGTTCAGAACTCCAAATACTCTTCCATTCCAGAGGATTTGGTCTCTTTTTCAAAGTGATGCAAACCAGAGTCTGAACACAGATGCAGTGAGACAGACGCAACTCTGTCCATTTTCCTGAGACTCTTTGGACCATGTGCCTCTCATCAGTCCTATAATGAGACTAGAGTTTTAAGATTCCTGTGTCCATCATTTCTAGAACACATTGCCTGGACACTCAGCCTCAGCTATTTTTCCCCAGTTTCTTTGGCTCTAGATCATAGTGTGATGAATTTATTATATACAACAGCAGGCATGGGGCATTTAAAAGCACAATGCCAGAATAAAATGCCCATTGGTTAAAAAAAAAAATCACACTTTGCCAGTTTTCCCTAAATACCATCAGAGTAAATTATGACTAAAGTAATTAATTTCTTTATCCATAACAGCATGGAGCACGCATATTACATGTTCTAAAGTTTGAAAATATTAAAAATAACCTGAGTAAATTGATCTAATTATTCTGCAAAATATGACAGCTGTAGGACATCTAGTACAATGCTAACTTGCCATGCAGCTAAGGCAACTGAAACTCTTTCAGCAGAACATTCTCTGAGCATGTGGACTGACAGTGGTGATGAGGATGCTGTGAACGGGTTGAGGAGATGTTCAGCGAGTATGGCGCTCACCTGCAAGCGTGAGGACCTGAGTTGAGATCCCCAGAAAACATATTTTTAAAAGCGGGTATGTGATGGCGCACTGTTGCACTATCCAGCACTGGGGAAGCAGAGGCAGGACCATTTCTGTGGGACTTACTGACCAGCAAGTCTAGAGTAGTTGGTGAGATAAAGGCCAGTGGCAGACCTTGTCTCAAAGGAGGTGAATGCATTTCTGAGGATGGCATTGTAGGCTGTCTTCTGACCTCCACATGCATGGGCACCTTCATAAATGCATTAAGTGCACACACATAGCATTTATGCATATGTACACAAGACACTGAAACAAAATATTGTAATGAATATCTAAATTGTTCCAGTATAATAAAAACTCTAGAGTCAGAAACTGAGATAACATCCTGATAAATCCAAGAACAACTAAGAGTCTATTGGCTGACCCTCTCTCCATGTTTTTCCCAAAGCACCAGCCCCAGAAATCTCCCTCTTCTCTCTTCCTGTCCTCTCTAGCAGATCTCCTTAGTCCTCCAAAAACTCTGTGGCTAATCATGGTCCACAAATGTCAATTGCTGACAGTTACTGTCCAAACTGGAACAGCAGAATGCAAGAAAAGCAACAGCTGAACATTGCCAAGACAAGGTAGGACAGCTCTTTAGAATTCCCTACTTCACAGGAAAGCCTGTCAGATACTCTAGGCCTGTAAGCCAAAGATGGATGCCCCAATGTTGCAGAGGAACCCTGAATGACTGTCCAGGCAACTAGCTGTTTCTGTCATTTCTCACAATTTTTGGAAATCACTTGCCTGCATACCCTACTTACTCAGGTAATATTGTATCCTTCTCAGGCCTTTGATGGAGTTGAAGACTAGATAATTACAATTAAAATTTTCCTTAGTTATGAAAAAAAGGTAAATTAGATAGATGTAAAACTTAAGATTCATCAAGATAAAATAGATAATTAAATATATTCTCTAATTATGTGAACTACCAATAGACTGGCTGTTGTAACTGTAATTCTTACTTGATAACTGTTTTTTTTGTAAATGATTTTACCATTTGAAAATTAAAACCTTCATTTTTAATTAGACAAAAGGGGAAAATGCTGTGGGATAATCCTTCTGTACGCTGTGAATATGTATTACTGTCATTGGTTAGTACAAAAGCTGTTTGGCCTTTAGCAAGGCAGGATAAAGCTAGGCAGGACAATCAAACTGAGTACTGGATTGAAGAAGGATGGAGTTAGGAAAGATGAGAGCCAGCTGCCTGAGAAGCAAGATTCTAGAGGACAGGTAAAGCCATGAGCCACATGGCTATACATAGATTAATAGAAATGGGTTGATTTAAGTGTAAGGGCTAGTTAGTAATAAGCCTGAGCTATCAGCCAAGCAACCATAATTAATATAAGCTTCTGTGTGTTTATTTGGGACCTCGTGGTCAAAACAAACGTGCCATTTATGACATCCAGTTACCATAGGTCAAAGATGAGGAAAAGGGAACAGGTCATGCAGGAATGACTGATCTGACTTACTGTGATTTCTAGCACAACAATATTGAAAATAAAGAGAGATGGAAAGGCATTCAAGGAATTTAAAATATTTTACTCTTTATAACAAATTGTCTAGTTGTAAAGGAAAAAACAAAGAATAAAGTGTTATGAAATATATTGAAAGGGAACATTAAATAGTAGATATACATTCAACTTTAACAACAATAGCATTTAATGAAAAGTCTTCTAAAAATCCATCAAATAAACAGACAATATTAAACTGTATAAAAATCCCTTTTTGTATGATCTGTATTTTATATTCAGACAGAAATATGTAGAAAGTGAAGGAATAAGAGAAGATACATAATTCAAAGAACAAAAGAGAAAAAATTGAAGTCTGACTTTTTTGAACTGTCAGCTCCCAAATAATGACAAAGAGACTTCTTATTAAGTATGAAAGGTTGATCTTAGCTTAGGCTTGTTCCCAATTAACTATTATAACTTAAATGAACCCACTTACATTAATCTGTGTTCTGCCACATGACTCATTACCTCTCCTTCATACTGTATGTCTGACTTGTTCTGCGCCTGATTCTTACCCCCCAGTTTCTCTCTCTCCCCAGAAGTCCTAACTAGCCTCTCCTCCCGAGCTATTGCCCATTCAGCACTTTTCCTTAATCCAATCAGAAGGTGCCTTAAGCAGATAAGGTAAAACAGACATATCTTCACAGTGTACAAAAAGATTATCCAAGAACAGAAAACTGTTGGGGTTACACCAGAGAAAAGGGAATTTAATGTTAATAAACATAAGGAAGATACAAAAAGAAAAATGTCATAATCAACTATTTATAATTCTAAAATATATGCCTCTAACATCAAAACCATACACTGCAAGAAGGAAATTTGACAGAACAAAAGCAAAATGGTTTGCAGTCTGGTGGGAGAATGCCACATTTACATTGTAAACATGAAGAACCAGAAGTCAAATATCGCGAGATACAGAAGACTGGGATCAGGTCAGGTTTATTAACAGGTGAAATCAATAAGGTACACTCACAACACAGAACAAGGTTGATGCTGCTGCTGATCCAGCTGTCGCTGTCCTGCCATTCCGCTCAAGGGAGATGGTAACCAAACTGCAAGTCACGCTTCTCCGCTGTTTGCTGCCTGCTCTGACCACCCAAGAGAGAGTATCACCCTTCTTCTACCGGTTCTTAAGGGGTCAGGCATCTTCAGAGAAGACCACACCCATTGGGCCAAACAGCTCCATTCAATTGGTCATTGGACCAAACAGCAGAATTTCCACAACAGTCAAACATTGACAATGGAAATAAGAGACATGAAAAACATTTAAATTGAATTATACTATCCATGGAATGCTACATTTAAAGTGTTTTCTCTCAAGTTCACACATAATCTTCAATATACATTAGATACTGGTCATAAAGCAACCTCAATACTTACAAAGGATTGATGGCACATAGAAGATAATTTCTGACTAAAATGGAATGAAATACAGATACTTTTATAAAGTTATGGAAGACACTGCTAAATCACAGATAAATGGAAGTTAAACAATGCCGTCATAGATATCTGATGAATAAGATGAACACAGAGATTATAAAATAAAAATGAAAACAGGAACCCAAAAGTCCAGAAACTATGAGAAGCAGTTACAACAATGCATGTGAGGAAGATTATAGTCACAGAACCAGAGGAAACTCCCGACAAACCACAGCTTCACTCCGCACTTCAGAACCGAGAAGTAGAGGGCTGAACTAAAGGGAAAGTGGCAGTGTGGGATGATGAAAGGATAATAGAAGTGAACAACATGGACAATATTAAAGAAACAGAAAGAAACTCAGTAAATCCAAGAACTGGATCAATTGAAATCATGAACAAAATTGAAAATGTAACTTATCCTAAAAAAATTCAAATTTTTAAATATCAGTAAATTTTATTGAATTCAGAATTGAAAAGTGAATGGATTATAAGAAGCTTCAATAAATAAAACCGTTAATAAGGTGAATGAACAATTTTTGTGAGAACTAAAATGAGCTGGGTAGATTTATAGAATGATATAAAATATTTTTAAAAAAGAGAAACTGAAAAATATGCATAGATTTAAACAAAGAAATTGAATTAATTTAAAAATTTCTCACAGAGAAAGTATTAGTGTCAGGTAGGTTGATGGAGACACCTAGGAAACACTAAGGAAAAATTAAGAACAATTTCCCCTCAAACTCTTACAAACATCAAAAGGACATGTTTACAGACTCATCTGACAAGGCCAATACTCAAATGAGACACACACACACATCACAAGAAACCTGGAGAGTGATGTCTCTCATGAAAAAAGATACAAAGGAAGTCTACAAAATGAGAGAAAAACTAACTTAGCAACCCAAATAAGATGATGTGCCATTACATTCTTAATTCAATTAAATCCCAAGAGCATAATAAAATAAATAATCATGAGCATGATCACAAAATGTTGGCATTTGTGTATAGGAAATGGATGACCAGTTAATTGTGCCAGAAAATGAATGAATTGCATAAAAGTTTGAAACAGTAAGTAAATCTATCTTTCCTTGCATACAGCATCTTTCATATGAATGTGGCCAACATAGCACATTAGAATGGACAGACATTGATAAGCTCAGAGACCATGGGACTGAAACAATGAGATTTTTACAAATACCATCTTGATACTGAGTTAGGAAAGTCATTCCAATTGTAATAGCATCAGAATTAATGAATTACTTGAGAATAAATTTAACAATTTATAAAACATATCCCAGGGAAATAAAAAATGATAACATTGAAAGAAAAGCTTAGAGTTCAGAAATAATCAGAAAAGACAAATCTATTTATCAGAAAGTGAGTTAGTGGCTGCATGTGGATCGAAGTACAAAACGTGGAGGAATGGAGACGGGTGTCCAATGGATATGTTTCTTCTAGGAAGTACTTAAAGCATCCCATGTTTGCAGTGATGGTCAGAAAGTGTGGGGATATCCTGGAAAGCATCCAATTGCACTATTACCTTCGAATGTGGTGTGTAATCTATACTTTCAGATGATTATATTTTCTTAAGGTATTGTTTTTTCCCTGTAGATACTTATAAGATTGCCATTCCTTTCATTTAACAATTAAAACTAAGAGTGGAGGAGTGATACCTGACATTGATTTGGTGTGACCAGAGCAGTGTCTGCCCAGTGGACTTTACCACAAAGGAATCTTGTCTCTTAGAAATGTTTTCTGAGGAGGCCAGCGGTAGTGACATAAGCCTTTATTCCCAGCACTTGGGAGGCACAGACAGGCAGACCTCTGAATTTGAGGCCATCCTGGTCTAAAGAGTGAATTTCAGGAACAGTCAGGTTTACACAGAGAAACCCTGTCTCAAAAAAAAAAAAAAGAAAAAAAGAAACAGAAACAAAACCAAAACCAAAAAAGAAAACAAAGAAATTTTCTCTGAGGATCTGGAGAGATGTCTCAGCAGTTAAGTGCACATGTGTACATGCTGTTCTTCTGGAGTACCTAGGTTCAGTTCCTAGCACCCTCATGGCAGCTCATAACTGCCCAGTTTACCAGGGAACCCAACACCCTCTGCCCTCCAAGGACATCAGGTGCACACATATACATACATGTAGGCAAAATACTTTAAGCACTAAAATAAAAGTAATAATGTCTTTTTTTAAAGCAACTTGCTCTGAGTGTTTGACAAAATGACTATCAAGTTTTGAACAAGGACAATCTGTAGAAGATGCTGTTTCCTTATATCTTCATTAGTGTTAGTTAGCTAGAGGTCTGGGGATCACGTCAAGGGCCTCCATGGATGCTCTTTCAGAAAAATGTTTTGTGTTCACTGAATTACCTTATTGTTCACATATCTACTCCTCAGCAATATGTGTACTCATAAATTAATTGAGGAATATTTGGAAAGAATACAGAGAGTCAAAAGCTAACAGCAAAAACAGAACCACTGTAGCATCCACGAATTACTAAGAAGGATTTTATTCAGAATTATTTTTCAAGAATAAAGTTGATTTACGTGTTAAAAGGAGGTTTGTGAATGGAACAAAAGTCATAATAAAAATAAGCTAATAATCAATATGAAAATGGAGTCATTGGCTTTTAATAAAATAGAAAAAGGTAAAAATTATATTGATTTTAATTGCATAAAGAAAATATTTTAATTTTAGTAACATTGTTTTAGTTTGGTTCTTGTTTCAGTTGTTAAACACTGACCAGAAACAACTTGAGGAGAGAAGGGTGTATTTAAGCTTTGGGTCACACTCTATTATTTAAAAAATCAGGGCAGAAACTCAAGGCAGGAACCTGGAGTCAGGAACTGAAGCAAAGGCCATGGAGAAATGCTTCACGCTGGCCTCTGCTCATTGCATTCTCTGACTGCTTTCTTACAGGACCTAGGACACCTGCCTAGGAAAGGTACCAACCTCTGTGAGCTGGGCCTTCCTACCCCACAGCAAGCCCACAGGCCAATCCAACTCTCACACATGGAAGTACTGTTGTTCTTCTATACCTCCTTGTGTGATTTAAATGATTCTTAAAGGAAAAACTATCAATGTGGATATTTTGTTGTCTCTGCAAATAACTTCTATAGAAAATATGTTATCCAAGATTTATATTGCAATGAAATTAAGTTTACAGACGTAAAACAAAAGTTTCCCCATAATTTTAATTTAAGTAAGTGTGTGTGTGTGTGTGTGTGTGTGTGTGTGTGTGTGTGTGTGTGTGTGTACATAAATTTCCATTTACTCACAAGTTAACAAATGTGAACAATTGCTGCTGTTTTGGGGGAGTTTCATGTGTTCTGGAGATTACACTTTCACGGGATATTTGGGCAGCAAGTATTTTTCTCTCTCTCTTTAGCTGACTTTTGACTCTTCTGTGTTTCCCTTGGCTACACATAAAGGCTTTAGTGTGGTGATCCAATTTGTCAACATTTACTTCATTTCCTTTACCTAATCAGGAAACATAATCTGTGACATCTCAAGGTATTTTTTCTTGCTTTCTTCTAGTAATTCCAGAGTTCCAGATCTTAAAGTTTTTGAAGCATTTTAGCTTCTTTTTATGTTTTTTATTTCTTTACATTTATTTTTGTTTTATGTGTCTGAATTTTTTTTCCTTCATGCAGGTATGTGTTCCATATAGGTACATAGTGCCTAGGAGGCCAGAAGAGGGCACTGGATCCCCAGGAACTGGAGGTACAGGTGGTTGTGAGCTGCCTTGTGGAATCAAGCCCTGGTCCTCTGCAAGAACAATTAAGTGCTCTGAACTATGGCTCCGTTTCTCCAGACCTCCAGCTGATTTTGATACAGGAGGAGAGGTAAGGGGGAAATTTGTATTCATTTTGTTTCTTCTCTTATCTGATTGTTCTCACCAAAACTTTCTAGCATAATACTGATAAAAGAGCAGTGTGAACACAGAGCCTTGTCTCCTTCCTTGTCTAGAAATGCTATCTGCCTTTCTACTTCGATATGGAATAGGATATAGCTTTATGTCTGTATATTTAGTGTATTAATTATTTATAATGTATACACAAATTTGGCATTTTAAGATTATAATTTGCAATTTCAATTCCCTAAAAAGAATTGCCAGGATGGCTGGAGGGGAGCCCCGACACCTACTCCTCTTCATTTGTCTCCTTCGTTATAATGGGGTGTCCTTGTCATGACCTGGGTTCAGATGTGTCTCCTGCAAAGCTGGGAGGCTATGGTGAGAAATCCATGGAGTCTGCTTAAAGGGCAAAGGAATTTATTAGGGGAGAAAAACTCACTGTACAGAACAGAATTATCTCAGGTTCTGGAATGCTGGGGCAAAGTCTCAGACTGTTCCTGCCATCTCAGTCAGTGCCACGTCCAAGTCCCATGAGGGAGCAAAGAGGGGTGCCTACGTGCATCTCAGGTCCTAAGGGTAGCTGAGAGATCATGTACTTCAAGGTCATAGGCAGGTAGAGAAGCTACCTGCTGCATCTCTAGGGGTGGTGCTTCAAGGTCATAGACAGAACAGCTATCCACTACAGGCGGCCGGAGTCACCAAACTCTCTCCATGGCATTCAGTCTTTTCAGCACTATGATATCAGATGAAGTGTGAAGATGGCCTCCACAATGTGTGCACACAGGTACAGTGAGAGCAGAAAGTGTACAACCTGCCCACGCAGCTATTATGAGTGTGCCTACCTAGAAGGAGAGCTTCAAAAACAATTCCTACCCCTAAATGCACCTGCCTACCAATAGAGTCAATGCCAAAGCTTGGTTCCCTCTATTCCTTTGGCTGTAGTGGGTGTGAGGTTTTGAGTGGAATGGGTCAGTGAGAACGGAGAGTGGATAGTACCTGGCAGAGTTCATTTCTAAGCATTCTCAGCCTGTGTGCCCAGAGGTGTGTTAACGTCCAGGTAGCCTCTTTTCTCCCAGTTGTCTCAGAAGTGATACTTCCCAGTAATGAGCGCAGGGGTGGATAGAGGTAGAGCCTTCTCAACAGGTATGCCCGCAGAGGACAGTGAGAGAGGAATGTGGCCAGCATCAGTTTCTCCGAGGACAGCTTCAGACTGGACACCCTGAGGTGTGTGAGCAGCTAGAGCTGTGGCTGCCTTGGGGGAGATGCTCCAGCACACCTCTCTGGGCTACAGCGAGACCAACTGTTATTTCATTTCACTAGTGCTGCTCTTATATGTGCGTAAAAGAAATGTCATGCACAAAACCGCGACTGGTCATGCCCATGTTCCCAGCAGGTAAACTTCCCCACCTCTGCCTCCTGAGGATGGGACCTTTGACTGGGCTCCACGTGGCGGCACCTGCTCCCAACTGTGTTCTACCGTCTGGTTTTGTGTTAGTCACTCACTGAGCCAACTTCAGTCTATAAACAACCAACCAGCTGATCTCGTCTAGTTATGCAATCCTGATGTCCCAAAGATGGTCCTTTAATAATCCAAATTCAAACTATAGGGCACTTTTCATGATACCTATAGGTTACAGCTACCTGGAAGGTCATTGGCTGATGAAATATAATATTTTCCCCAAACCAGATAACTGACAATTTCGGGCCATGGTCTGTGAAGGCTGTAAGCCTTTAACGTTTCCCAGTAGCTAGACCTGTTTCTGTCTAATGTCCAACTGCAACATTTACGTCTGGAGAGGGAAGACTCCTCTTACTCCAGTACAGAGCCACCATGGTAGTTTGCTTTTTTGCTGTAGAATATTCCTGTCTCTGGCTTTTATAAGGATTTTACAGGTTTTTCGTTCTCTTACTGTTGAATCTCAGACGCCTGCAGCCGTTTGCCTCAAACGCAGATTTAGCTCTTCTTTGTAGAGGAACTGGATCTGAGACCTTCAAATTAGTCACTCTGACAATCATTTTTAGAGAATTTAAATTACAAATTATATCCTCAAAATGCCAAATTTGTGTCCATGTTATACATAATAAATATATAAAATATACAAATTATGCCTACATGCAAAATAAAATGGTGACTATTGTTGATTTCATTTATTTCATTTTTTATAATTTATGAATCCAAAGATAATTCATGAAACACAATATTGTATTCTTAATCAGTTGTTGTTTTAGCATCCAATACAATTTGGAATGTTGTATGTCACCATTCTTGAAGTTCACTTTTCAAGTAGTTAAAGTTTCGTGTAAGTTAGATTGTAGGAGAAATACTGGTTGGTACAAATAGCAAATGTTCTTTTTTAGTAAGTACCTTCTCTTTATTACCATGACTTTTGCAGTCAACAGTATCCTAGACCACATCATTCAACTCAAACATACACAATCTATAATATTAATGGTCATTTAATTTCTATCACATTGCACAGTTCTGTTCCTACATTGGATCTAATCAACCTGCTTTCTGTTTGGTCTCTGTATAAATTTATATTGATAAATATTTCAATAATATGCAACATGATTCTGAATGTCTCTCAGGCTATTCCTACATTCATAGGCATTAGAGTCCTTTAAATAACTAACATTTTCTTACATTTCCATTATTCACACAGTTAAGGCATCTGAAGGAAGCTTCTGTTGGCCCCTCAGTCAGTATTACATTGTGTTCTTGTTGCATATTCACAGATAGTTTTCCACAAGCATCACCAGTTTTTTCCCAGTTGGAAGCAACACAATTGTAGACATGGGATTCATGGAGGATTTGATAATCACGCGTTAAATGCTGTCAAATGGGGCAAGGAATCTGCTCCCTTCTCTCCAACCTCTTCCCCTAACATGAGACAGAATAAGAAACTTGAGAATGCTGTGTTGATTTCATTCATGTAAGCTACCCATTTAATTTTAAAATCCAAGGCAATTTATACATTTTTTAAATCAATTTTTAAATTTACTTTTCAATGGTGGTAAAGGCACATAACATAAATTTTCACGATTTTAATTGTACTGCATACTGGTATCAAATACAATTATAGCACACAATGACTAGTGTTGACCATCTCCCCACACATTTTTGCATGTGCATGTGTGTGGTGCTTATGTTTTGTGTGCGTGTGTGTGTGTGTGTGTGTGTGTGTGTGTGTGTGTGTATGTGTATGTGTGTGATGTTTTTGTTGTGTGGGTAAGCACTATTCTGGATGTCAGAGGTTGACATCAGGTGTCTTACTCTATCACTCTCATGTTATTTACTGTGTGATGTTTATATTTTTTGTGTGTGTGTTATGTTTATGGTGTGTGTGTGATGTTTATATTGTGTGTGTATGTAAGCACTTCTCTGGAGATCAAAGGTTGGCATCAGGTGTCTTACTTTATCACTCTCCATGTTATTTACTATGTGATGTGTGTGTGTGATATTTATGTTTTGTATGTGTGTAAGTACTACTCTGGAGGTCAGAGTTTAACACCAGGTGTCTTCCTCAATCACTCTCCAACTTATTTATTGATGCAGGTCTAGGTCTCTCTCTCTCTCTCTCTCTCTCTCTCTCTCTCTCTCTCTCTCTCTCTCTCTCTCTCTCTCTCTCTCTCTCTCTCTCTCTCTCTCTCTCTCTCTCTCTCTCTCTCTCTTTGTCTCTCCCTCACTGAACTTGAAGTTGACCAGTTCTGATAGTCTAGCTAACCATTTTGCCCTGGAAAGCCCTACCTCTGTTTCACAAGTGCCTGGATCGCAGGTCATCTACTAAACCTTTCAGACTTTACACAAATTCTGAAAATCCAGCCTCTAGTCCTCATTCTTGCATGGCAAGTGCTTTATCTACTGAGCCATCTCCCAGCATCCAAACACTTTTCATCTTGTAAAGCTGGAAAATAAACTTACGATCATGAATTCCCACATGACCACTCTCAGTCCCAGCACTTGGAAAATACTGTCTCACATGATGTCTCTGTGGTGTGACTGTACTAGTGCCTCGTGTAAGTGGAGCCATTGGGTATTTGTCTTTTAGTGACTGGCTGAAACCCTTATCATAAATGCTCCTTGTGCATACGTGGAAGTGTGTGACATAATTTCTTTCCTTTTTAAAGCTGAACAAAATTCAAAGTATTCGTGATCTGTACTTTAATCTGTCAGTTTTGGCACTGTAATA
Source organism: Peromyscus californicus insignis (assembly GCF_007827085.1). Lineage (NCBI taxonomy): Eukaryota > Metazoa > Chordata > Mammalia > Rodentia > Cricetidae > Peromyscus > Peromyscus californicus. Next base: position 133,055,679 of record NW_026294617.1, on the reverse strand, counting down.
TTTGTTGACAGTATTTTGGCATCATGTGAAATATAAAAAAATTGTCAAGTTAGCATTTGAATCATTTTCGTATGATAGTATGTAGGCTTATTTGCTTTCCATCACTATACCAAAACAATCAATTTAAACCAACTTAAAAAAAGAAAGAGATTATTTTGGTTCACAGTTCTGAAGGTTTAAGTCCATGGCCAATTGTCTTTGTTGCTTTGTGTGTACAGGGTCCAGTAACTACTGGATGTATGGTGCAGTATCATCTTGCTCCCATGGCCAGGTAAAGAGAAAAAAGTAGACAACATCCTTACAAACTGAACTCATGCCCCTCAAACACCTGAGGCTACTCAGTAGATTGCTGTGGTTGGAGTTTTCTCCAGTCCCGCCTGGGCCTACAGCCACTCAGACCCAAATAAACACACAGAGGTTTATGTTAATTAAAACTGTGTGGCCTAATGGCTCAGGCTTCTTGCTAGCTAGATCTTACATCTTAAATTAACCCATTTCTATAAATCTCTACCTTGCCACATGGCTCATGGCTTACTGGCATCTTTACATCTTGCTTCTCATCATGGCGGCAGCAGTTGGCAGCATCTCCTGACTCAGCCTTCTCTCCCCAGAATTCTCCTCTCTATTTATCCCACCCATACTATACTTCCTGCCTGGCTACTGGCCAATCAGCATTTTATTTATCAATTAAGTAGAGCAACACATTCACAGCATACCAAAAGACATCCCCAGCACTTCTCCTTTTCTTTTTTTCAAAAAGGAGGGTTTTAACTTTAACATAGTAAAATTACATATAACAAAACAATTATCAAGAAAGAATTATAGTTATAATATCTAGTCTATTTGTATTTGGCAAAATTAAAGAAGATATCTTATCTATCCTATATTTGTGAGTCTAAGGTTTCATATCTAACTTACCTTTTACCATAGCTAAGGAAATTATAACTATCTAGTCTTCAACTACATCAAAGACCTCAGAAGAATATAATATTACCTGTGAAATGGAAGAAGGATGCAAGCAACTTTCAGGAGTCTTGCAAGAGTAGACAAAGACAGTTGGCAGCCTGAACAATCATCCAAAGTTCCTCTGTAAAGTTGGGGCATCTGTCTTCAGCCCACAGGCTTAGAGTCTCTCAGTCACTTCTCTCTGTGTCCTGTAGAATGTCTGGCAGTTTCCTCTTCATAGCAGGACCCTGAAGAACCATTTCGCCTTGCAAAGTTCAGTGGTCACTTTCCTATGGGTCCTGCATGTCCTCAGATCCCAATTCCTAATTTTACCAAAATCTGAAACTTTAATAGAAGGGCTTTTTGGAAGATATTCTAGATATGAAATCTAGCAATTTTGGGGACGTGGGGAGGAATGTTCTAACTCCACTGCTTTGCATTAACAATGCCCTTTTCCCAGTGCAATCTTTTGAAAAGACTTCTTTCTTGATCCATCTGTGCCATCTTGTCAAGAACACATATGCTCAAGTATTTGAGAATTTAGTTCTTGAATTTCTACACTAATCCATTTGTCTATATGTCTTGATGCTAATACCACACTATCTTGATTAGTGTACCACAATGAGGACAGTAGCTCTTCTTTCCTTGGATCTTGATGGAGTTTACCCTTATAAATTGTATGAAATAAGATCTTATACATATGACATGCTCAAAACTGTCAGTTATTTTGGTAATACAAACAGTAGTTTCAAGTAGTTTATATTCTTGAATAAATTAACTGAAAAATCTGGAAATGCATTTGGCTTTGTTCTTGGAATTCCTCACACTTTTCACAACACCACTAAACATTCAAGTAGAACTTTTACTTCACTGATGTCCATTCTCTAAGCAGAAGCTCTCTCTCCTCCTCCACAACATCATTTCAAATTTGGTGTGCAGTGTACACGGATGGGTGGGACACTTGTTAGTAAGGGGACACCTCATAAATCTCACTGGGATGCCCAAACAGCATGGTATGCCCAACCAGTATAGCCAAAATCTTTCCTAATTCTTGGCCTATGAGCATTGCACCTGTTTCATTGCCTTGAATTCTGCTCCGTTCCCACCATTTTTAATCATATATATCTGAATAAGATGCAAGTGAAAACTTTATCCCCTCCTGGTTACCATTTTCCCCCCATCTCTGACCTTCCTAGAGCACCTTACATTCAGCTACCAGCACATATTCACATTGACGTATGTCTGTCTGTTTGCACTCTCTGTTTCTTCTCCATGTTCCCAGACTTCCTTGAGTTTTATTGATATCTGTCGCTTTCCAGTGTCTCTTCCTACAGTACCATAACTATAACACTTAATAACTATTTAAAAATGCATATGTGAATATCCTATCTGAATCCATTGAATGTAAATATCAAAACTATCTGTGAAGTCAATGAAAACTAATTATAATATAATGGCATCTTACTATATGTTGAAGATAATCAGTCTTTAGCATCAATGAGGCATAAAGTAGAATAACAATTAAATTTGATTGCCTACATCACACATATTTTCTACATTTTACATAACTCAACATTTGTTTTAACCAGGGGAAAAACAAAACAATTTTTTGGATAGAGGCCAAGTCCAACAACCAAAGAACAACTGTGCTCAAAAATCACCCATAGATCTCTCCCCAAAACCTACAGTTTCATTTCAAATTTTGATAAGCAAAATCAACAGATACAACAACTGTTTACCAAATAGTAAACAAATCATACTTATTATATGATCTGCTAAGTCTTCAGGGCATCTTTGCATGTGGGCATTGCTCCCAGGTCCCTCTATGCATGGAACACAGTTCCATCTCACATTGTGGCCAGAAGCAGATAGCTCAGCATGTGACTCACATCTGCTGCTCAAGCCCACTGATTTTCTTTTAGTTTTTTCTTGTGCCTCTTTCTTCTGTTCCTACTCCTTACACTGTCAGGGACCAAACATGAACCATGGAAAAGTACTAGCTAGGCCAGAGAACAAGCCACAGGCCCTAAACCAGATGCCCCCAAAGATAAAGAACATCCCGAGGTCAGGTAGCATAGCAACAAGACAATGGGCCCTGATCAGTGACCTTATCATCTAGCACAACATCCTGCAGCTTCATGACCCGCATGTCCTGCACATCCTGCACCCCTTCCCTCCTTCCTGCCCCCTCCCCCTCCCATGCTATATAAGCCTTGCTGAGGAGAATAAAATTCGCAGCTTGATCAGAACCCTGTCTTGCTGTCTTCCTTCATGTCTCCCCATCCCTTTCATTCTCTCCCGCAGGTAGGTCACCCCCATTGAGACCCCGCTGGCCTGGGCATTATACTGATCACCTTCCTTATCTTCAGTGAAGAGTCTGCTTTCAACTGTTGATGTGAATAGTTGAAACAAAATACAAGCAAAAGCACAGAAGCATTGAGAAACTGCTCAACAGGCAAATATTAGTAAACACAATCAGTAACTTTCATTTTAAAAAGCTGTTAGTCTGTGGTTCTTGTGGGGAGCACTTTCAACCCAAGTGGCTTAACCTCCTTGAAAATTTTATATATATACGTGTGTGTGTGTGTGTGTGTGTGTGTGTGTGTGTGTGTGTACACATGCACTTACATATTTTATATAATCTTAGGTAAATATAAAATAATGCAATTCCTTGAGGCTTTATCAAACAACCTTGAGGTTATTTGTTCCTCATCCTGCCTTCTCCTTCTGTATTGACTTTCCTCCCTCCTGCCCAGCTGGAGCTCCCTGCCCATTGTGCCATTTCTCACTTTATACCGATTGTATTTAGCTATTCCTCTCCCAACTCCCCCACTTATGGTCCCTTTACACTTTCCTGGCTTCTGTGGTAACTTTATGTAATATATTCACATCTGAGGACTTGGAAGTAGGAACCAGAATTTAGAGAAAACATGTGGACATATTATATTTGTCTTTCTGGGTGTAGATTATTTCACTCAATATAATCTTTTCTAGTTCCATCCATTTACCTGTAATGTTCAAGATTCCATTTACTTTACAGGTGGATAGTATTCCACAGTGTATATGTATCATATTTCCATTATCCATTCATGTGGTGAAGAACATTTAAGTTGTTGCTTTATTCCCTGGCTATTGTGAATAAGGAATCCATGAACACTGCTAAGCAAGAATCTGTGGAGTGGAATGTCCAGTCTTTTGGGACATTTATATATACAATAAATATAAAAACATTATGCAAACTGCCAAGGAAGAGAAGCAGTTAATCAGCCCTACCCAGCTGCAACACGTGTGCATCACCACCATTATCAGCATGGCAAGCTATGCAGAAGATGCAAAAAGTGACAGGCACATGCCAGTAGCAACCAATAGTTATCTAATTGGACTTAAGGCTTAGCTGGAAATCACACCTGGTACTGGAAACCTAGACAGATTCCTAGGGATAGTGAGCTCAGAAACCTTAAAAAGGAATTTACTATGGACACTTTACTTGACCAGCATAATTCTTTGCTATATCCTTAATTGTATACTTATATCCACAGGTAAGTATAGATAACACCCATTATTAAAATAAGCCTCTTTACAGCAAATGGGGACCATTACAGAAAACCACAACTAGACACAGTGCAGAAATTGAGAGACTGTAGGGAACCCGGCCCCAACAGATACCTCTGCATTACATCTCCAACATCTCTGTCTCAGAGAACATCACATAAGGGAGGCAGAAAGACAGTAGGAGCCAAATACCAGTAAGTCTGCTTTGGAACAGTGTCTCCTAAATATGACCGCATAAATAAGACCAGAGCTATAGCAATATCAATCAGCAGACATGTTAACATAGGAGAGAGAAAACTTTTCAGAGTCCCATACCTAAAAAAGAAGGACAAGCAACTATTGACTATCAGGAGAAGGAGAATTAGCCTCTCCAAGGGATGAGCATTCTTATTGATTGTTCAATGCAGAGTGTTCAGCCTTGAAACCATATACACACAAACAAAACTGGACTCAGCAGGTTTTATATGAGTATGTGCATATGTGTATATGCATATATGCATATGTGTTTGGGCAACCAAATTCATTGCCACAAATATGGAATTATCATTTTCCATTTCACTATCTTGGATAAAATACACCCTGGATATGATCAACCATAGAAAATTTGGAAAAGGTACAGAGAAATGTGTTCTATAACTCTATATAAGAGTTAAAAAATAGCATATATTTTATCTTTTATAAAACACTTGAGTGGTAAAGTGGTCTGCTATATGACCATAGCAGAAAAATAAAAAGACTTGATTCATTTCATAAGTGGTGTGGTTTCTGACCACTCTTCTCTGAATTCCCTGCAGAAATATTTCCTGTAAGGTAAAACATTATATGTGTATTTGATAAGTACATATTGATTTAAGTCAACTTTCAGATGGAACATAATGAATGTATACATAGCAAAAAGTATGCTCAATGTGAACCAAGAGAGACTACATTACTCTTCCCTGAGTGGTAAGCAAGTGAGGCTGAACATTCCTCCCTACCAAAGCTCTTCAGCACTTCTCCCAGTGCCGGGACTTAAAAACACAGGAAGCATCAACTTCAGAAAAAGCTTGGTGCCCCCAGGGATGTAACTGTCCCTACAGTCCTCATTATAATATTGCTTCGGTACACACTTTTCTTGATGCAACAGAGAAGAAGGCTCACTAAACAGGGAAGTAACAAAATATTTGTATTTTGGTAGAAACAGTGTCTGCCTTTCTGCTTCAAACTTCTTCCAGAAATCTCAGTGTATTTGGGTGTAGCCAAGGCTAAACAGACAGCTGATACACACTGCTCAGTATGTGACATTTTGTGGCTCCCAGCAAGGCAGCTGTTCACTGACTGCACAAGAGTTCTCAAACAACTTAAAGGAAACGGGAAGCCTAGACACTGAGTATGAAGCATCTTTGCTGTTAGCAAGTCTGAGTGTTGTAGGAAGTGTCCACAAAGGGCTGAGGGAAGGACAGGAAGACAGCACCTCATACAATAGAAACAGTAGGTGTGACTTGGGAGATATTTTTCTTCTCAGAGTAATGTCTTCTTTTTCAATATTTTATGCCCAGCCACAGCTTCATGCCTAAGATGCTCAGTGAGTTCCTGCATAGTATTCCACAAGCCTGTGTTCCAGGAACATCTTCTTAGGTAGTCTCAAAGGCATATTTCTTCAGTTACGTGAATAAAATGCAGACTGTTTTGTGTTGTAAGTGAGGTTTGGGACATAACCTACGTGAAGCCCTTGTGACAAGAGAGTAAAAGCTAAAGCTTTGGGATGTTCGGGTCTTGCTGGTGTGGCACCACTAGTTTCTGATGGTGCCTTATTGGTCTTTATTTTGTTGACTGTATTTTTGCACTGTCATCTACCCATGTTTTCCTCCACTCCAGGCAAGTGCTGTCTGTGTCTGAGGGAGCTTTTTGGGGTCTGATTGATACTCTTGGTCTAACAGAAGCTCTTGGTCTAATCTGGGCTCTTGGTGCAATTGGTGCTGATGGGTTCTGTGTCTCAGGGAGCAGATCTTAGTCCAATGGGCACTAGCGGGCTCTGACTCAGGGAGCAGTTATTCCCATCAGTGCCAAAAGTGCACAATGGAAAAAAGAAAACATCTTCAACAAATGGTGCTGGCATAACTGGATGTCAACATGTAGAAGACTGCAAATAGATCCATATCTGTCACCATGCACAAAACTTAAGTCCAAGTGGATCAAAGACCTCAACATAAATCCAGAACCTGATAGAAGAGAAAGTAGGAAGTAGTCTTGAATGCATTAGCACAGGAGATTACTTCTTAAATATAACACCAGTAGCATAGACACTGAGAGCAGCAATTAATAAATGAGACCTCTTGAAACTGAGAAGGTTTTGTAAGGCAAAGGACACAGTCAACAAGACAAAGCGACAGTCTACAGAATGGGAAAAGATCTTCTCCAACCCCACATCTGACAGAGGGATGATCTCCAGAATATATAAAGAACTAAAGAAACTAGTAATCAAAATACCTAACAGTCCAATTAAAAAATGGGCTATAGAGCTAAACAGAGAATTCTCAACAGAAAAATCTCAAGTGGCTGAAAGACATTTAAGGAACTGCTCAACATCCTTAGTTATCAGGGAAATGCAAATCAAAATGACTCTGAGATACCATCTTACACCCATCAGAATGGCTAAGATGAAAAACACTGAAAACAGCTTATGTTGGAGAGGATGCAGAGCAAGGGGAACACTCCTCCACTGTTGGTGGGAATGGCAACTTGTACAGCCATTTTGGAAATCAATATGGCAGTTTCTCAGAAAATTGGGAATCAATCTTCCTCAAGACCCAGCTATATCACTCTTGGCCATATAACCAAGGAATGCTCAATCATACCACAAGGACACATGCTCAACTACTTTCATGGTAGCATTATTTGTAATAACCAGAACCTGGAAGCAACCTAGATGCCACTCAACTGAAGAATTGATAAAGAAATGTGGTACATTTACACAATGGAGTATTACTCAGCAGAGAAAAACAATGACATCATGAAATTTGCAGGCAAATGGATGGAACTAGAAAATATCATCCTAAGTGAGGTAACCCAGACTCAGAAGGACAAACATGGTATGTACTCACTCATAAGTGGATCCTAGATATAAAGGAAAGGATAACCAGACTGCAACTCACAGCTCCAGGGAGGCTAGCTAGTAATAAGGACCCTAGGAAGAATGCATGGATTGCCCAGTGATGGAGAAATGGATGAGATCTACATGAGCAAACTGGGGGTGGGGTGGGAGAATGGAGGGCAACGGATGGGGGATGAGAGCTTAGGGGAGCAGGAGGTCCAAACTAGAACAGGAACAGAGTGGGAGAGCAAGGAAAGAGATACCATGATAAATGAAGACACCATGGGAATAGGGAGAAATATAGGGGTCCAAGGTTCCCAGGAATCGACAAGGATGACTCCACCTTAGACTACTGGCAATAGTTGTGAGGGTACCTGAGCTGGCCTACTATGGTGATCAGATGGCTGAATACCCTAACTGTCATCATAGAGCCCTCATCCAGTGACTGATGGAAGCAGATACAGAGATCCATGGTTGGGTCCCAGGCAGAGCTCCAGGAGTCCAATCAATGAGAGAGAGGAGGCATTCTATGAGCAAGAGATATTGAGACCATGACTGGAAAAAGCACAGAGACAACTAGCCAAACCAGTGGAAACGCATGAATTGTGGACCAATAGCTGAGGAGCCCCCATGGTACTGGACTAGGCCCTCTGGATTAGCTTGAACTGTATAGGGGGCTCCCAGGCAGTAGCATCGGGACCTGTTCCTAGTGCATGAGCCAGCTTTTTGGAGCCTAGTGCCTATGGAGAGAAACTTTGCACAGCCTTGCTGCAGAAAGGAGGGGCTTGGACCTGCCTCAACTGAATGTATGAGGCTCTGCTGACTCCCCATGTGAGGCCTTGCCTTGGAGGAGGTGGGAATGGGGGATGGTTAGGAGGGAAGATTGGGGGGTGGGAGGAGGGAGGACAGCAGAATCTGTGGTTGGTATGTAAAATGAATAGAAAATCACTTAATAAAAAATTATTTTAAAGAAAAACCTAAGCAATTTTCTAATTTTATGGATTCAATAAAAAATAAATGTTTTCCCAAAATCCTGTTTCTTAATGAAGTGGAGACACCATGGTGACTAATTTTGCACAAAGCATCTTGTACATAATTCTCTTTAGTATGTGCTCACATCCTCTGTGGTAGATATTATAGTTTAGTCTGAAGAGAGAGAGCAGAGGCATAAGGAAAATTAATAACTTCTCTAAGATAGAACAATGAGCTTTGAAAACCATGTCTGCACCCAAACCTCTTTCTACACCAGCACCCCCAACCTAGACCACTCCAGTAACAAGATTTTAGAATGCAGAAAGAAACACACCTTAGACATAGATGATCAACGATAAATAAGTAGACACAGAGACCCACCTCACATGCTCCTCCTACAATGTGAGATGCTCCTACAAAGAAAATGATCAATTTTCTTTCTTTTAATCTTCATTTTTGTATGGAAATGATACTCAATATTCAGAAATAAGTGAAAATGTCAGTTTGGTTCTACAGTGCTTTCTCAGGCTGTTACGACAAAAATCCTGCGATTTTTCATAAGAAAAACTACATAGGTCATATCAAGAGCCTCATGTTAGTGTGACGAATGGCAGTGTTGATGACTCTACCAGCAAAACTCAAGAGTCACATCTGCAGCAGCACGGGCTCAACTCCTCCTTTTAGGGGCCTTGCAGCCCCTACTCTAGACATCGGAGTTGAGACACAACCAGTCTTGCCTTGTTCCTTCTGGATTTTTCCCCATAGAAACCATGACAGACATGGGATTGTTGCACTTTTAAACAGCTAAGACTTGGGAATAATTTGTTACATAAAAGTCCATAGGAAAAATGAAGTTTCTCTTCAAATGGTATATATATATATATATATATAATTAGGGATGCAGGTGGTTCCATACTGTCTCTTTAGCTGTACTTTGAACTGTATGAACCATGATTGCCATGTAGCCACGCTAAGCAAAGAGAATGGGGAAGGATCTAGGAGTAGGAAACAGAGGGCTTTCTGATGAGAACACTTACATTCAATTCTCACTGCGCCCCTGGGCATCCATGGAACCTTTACTTCTCTCTGCATCCCATTGCTGCACAGTCTGGAGCAGCAATACACCATCAGCAAGCATAGACGCACACACCATCACAGTCACAGATCCTTCCCCAATCCATTCTACATTTTCATGTGCTACACATGCAGCACGGGAAGGAAAAAGACATAATGTGAGAAATCATATTAATCCAAGAGTGTCTGCCTCTCCTTTATCCTCATATTGTAGCATCATCTCTCAATTGCTAAAACTATAAAACTCAGTTCTTATAAAAAAATATAATTCAAAAACAATTAGTGTAGAATTATCAACTCAAACACAACCCTAGAACACATACATTTGTTTATTCCCTTTATTTAAATTCTATTTAAATTCTACTACAACAAAACACACATACACACACACACACACACACACACACACACACACACACACACACATATCCACCTCTCAAAAAGGACAGAGAACACAAGTACAGAGTCCTCACTATGAAGTATATCTTTTCAGTCTCCTATTGCACAGTGCACAGAGGAGCAACAATTTTGCAGGCTCATGTTCAAGCGCATTGTTGCTTCCTCTGGAAGCCTCTTTGCCCACAAGGCTCTGTGTTTTTACTACCTGAAGAGGAATCTGTGTGGTTGTAAGAAGGTCCTGGGAGATGTCAGGCTTTCCTGAAAGTAGACTATCGCTGGACAATTCCATCAGGCTTGTGGACTGTTTTAAGAACTGTGACTCTCTCAAGTTTCCTCTCTTTGATAGTATCAGCACAGTATAATGACCTCATGGCTCTTCTAGCTTTCTTTGTGTTCCTCCCCATTTCCCATCGGCATTTCCAATGACATACGTATTTCTATTATGTGAGTCTAAAAAGATCTCCAATTAACACAAAGAGCAGAAAACTTTTAAGATGAGGAGAGAGTGTCATCCAACTTAGCAAGTCAAAAACGCTGGAGCAGCAGTATGTACACAGGAATGTTTCAAATAAAGAAGCTCAGAACAGGGTCTATGACCACAAAACCCCACTCAACAAAGGCAGTGAAGTATGCAGAGGTGGAATTTAGAGTATATGGAAATTAGTGTAAGATGTGGGTGAAGAGTTATAATTTTTATTGTAATTAATTTACAACCTATCATAATATTTCAACGTTCTGAACTCTGTGAGGTACAATCATTTCTCCATAAGTTTACTACTTTCCAAAGGTTTTGTTTAAAATGTAATACTTATTTTTTATTTTGGAAGCCCTTACAAGTATTGTAAAAGCTAACTAGAAATTATACACAGCCCAGGAAGGACCAGAGAAAGCGAGCATCATTCTCTTTTCTGGCATTAAATATGACACACAGTAGTTAATAGCTGCCTTCCTTACATAAAATAATTCCTGGACTCCTCAGACAGCCCAGAAAGGGAAGAGAGGGTCTGAGTCATCTGGGCACTGAGTAGATGACTTTTAAAAATACTTTTAGAATACTGTCTATTATCAAGCAATCCAGTAATTTTAAGTTGTGGTTCACTTAGGCCTCCTTTCCCCTCCATCAGCACAGATAATTGAGCTCACCCCATGTTTGCTTGAACCAAGCCACAGTGACCTAACAGAATGAAGGATTATCTTTTTTTTTCTATATTCTAGCCAAAATAATGAGTGGTCCCTGACTGCCCACTGAACAGTGTAGTTCTGAAGCTGGTCTGGATAATAGAATAAAAACTCCATGGTCTCTTTAAGAAAAGCTACTCCTAAATCTGCTTTAGCAGTAAAAGAAATATGACTTCGAAGCACCCTGGCTGGAGCACTGGACTGACAAGCCAGCTGACTGATCTTAAAGCTTGCTTTCCCACATAGTATGATGGAAATCCTGTGTGATCACTCTGCTCAGACTATCTCCTCTCACACCTGCCAGCATCTCTGACACTTTGCATTAAAAGGTGTCCTGATAGGGAAAATTATGCAAAGCTTTGTTGTGAAACGCACTTATTCCTAGGAAAGATAATACTTTGAGACAGAGGTCCCAAGCCGCAAAGTGGTACAGTTGCCAATGAAGAGGCTGGTAAAACCACCAGCTGGCACAGTGGACGAGAGTCTGCACATAACCATAACTGGAAGTGCCTAACACACATAGGGCTTTCCCAAAGTCCAGTGACCAAGTATACCTTCCATACTGCTCTCTCTTTTGAGTCCACATTTGATATTCTTGGTGTTTTTTTTTTTTTGACAAAATATCTATTGTCACCCCATAACACCCTAAGTCACTGTGACTAAATTAAAGCAAAAGCCGTTGATTCTAGTTAAGACCTGAAGTTAACTTCTCAGCTCTCCTGGTTGTGAATGTTTTTGCTCTTCAGTTAAAGACAGGCTGGAAGTTGACTATGTCAGCAGACCTCTCTTACTTGTTTAGTCCAGGTGAAGACATTTTCAAGATGTTATTATGGCTTAAAAAACAAAGGAAAATCATGCAAACCTTCCAAGGGGTTAATAGCAGTATCGTTACTATCATGGTGCCATCACTCCTCTGTGCTTTATTATCCAAAGCAAATTTCAACACAAGAAACCTTTTAAGAGTGGGCAAATTGTATCTCCCTTTCCACAGAGGAACTTCAAAGCCAGTATGTAAGAGACTTGCCTGCAGCAAGAGAATAAAGTGGAGGTTATGTTCACAATCAATCTGTCCTGGGTAATTGATTAGCTATAGAAATTTTTAAAATCCATCTTCTAAAGAAAAACAAGGAAGCTGTCAACAATTGAGGTCTGAAGATGTCATTTCTCCATCATGCCACTGCTCTTTACCCAAGACAAAATGACATCATCTCCAACGTCACACCCATCAATCCTATATTTCTATGTCTTACTCTGTTCATGACCATTACATCAGTTTGCATTTGTTTAATCTTTAGCATGTAATACTAAAACTTTTTTAAACTTACCATTATGTTCCTAGTGTACATCCAGTTTGTTTGAATAATACTTAGTTGTCGCCAGGATACATAAAGGGAGAAGAAAAAATATGTTCAAACTTGCAAGAACTGGGTAGGACAACTTCATACAATTACCCCTATATTACCGCACAGAATAACTCTTAATAACTGGCATGGAGTACCCCAAGCTACACTTCTGTTCACTGTTGCATTTGTTTGACTTGTTTCTCCTAAAATATTTGTTACCTTGAGTCAATTGCCCTTCCTGGTTCCATTCCAACGTGAATTATGTTCCTGTATGAAGTCTTTTAATCAATTACCTTGTTTTCTCTGCAAGTATTTGAGCAAAAATCCCTTCATCATTCTGCTCCAACTTATCCCCACAAAATCCCAGAAGGAAAGAAGTCCAGGCATTGCTTCTCCCTGTTGACTTAAATAACAGTCAGAAACTCCAAGCTGCTTGATAATTTGAATTTCGAGTTCTCAGTTGCTGGGCAGGGGAAAGTTAGGTTACTTTTGCAATCCTTATTATCTGACATGTGTCTTTAGGATTAAATAGCTGTTTGTTGTTTTTTTTTTGTAAATAAATCCCACTCAGTAGGCGTATGGTAGGTGACAGCCCCTGTGCATATGGGCATAGAGCTAACAACTGCTGTTCCTAAGGTGTCAGGCATTAAACAGCTCCAGTAGCATCTGTTGGTTCCAAACCAGATCCACAAAGGCTTATGTGGGCAATGGGACTTACTTAGTGGCCTGACTTCAACACAGGATTCTAGCTCTCTACTCCTAAAGAGCTGACATTTCTAATTGTAGAGACAGAACGCATTTCTCCTAAGGTCACTGATGATTGCTTTAGCACATCAGAATTTCTGTGTGCTTCATATGTAAAGAGGCAGCACATTATCTCAAGTGGGACAGCCCTCACTTCACGTTCTTTTTGCAATGCACACCTTATTTTGTCTCCATGGAAGAGGATGCCGTTTTTACACTTGTACTATTATGATAACTGTGATGATCTGTGTATGGTGAAAAGGAAAAGAAGAAATGAGTTCTATGGAATTCATGGAGCAGCTATGGGAAGTCTGTATAGCATCAAACAAGTATTCAACTGCTTGTCAGGGTTCTCTAGAGAAACAGAACCAATAGAATAAATGTAGATGCAGAGAATGATATTTATATACGTTTGAATTTGCTCTCCACGTCTACGGTGGCCACTATGGGTTCTCTGCAAACTACATGCCTGTGGAATCTAGAGGAATGATGGATTCTGAGTTCAAGTGCTTGAGGACCAGGAATTCAGAGGCCCAGCTGAAGAAGAAATGGGAAGAACAAGCCATGTTCTGTGTTTCTGTTCCCTTGATGGACACCTTAATGATCTTCATGTAGTGTACACATTTGACTGCTCATCTTGTCCAGGAACATCTTCATAGGCAGAAAAGCAGCATTATCAGGGACCTAGGCATCATCCAGCCTCATTAAACTGGTAAATCAGATTGGTTGTCTTAGAAGTCTTTAACTTTGCAGTCTGGGGTCCTTAGACAGTGTCTTCTGATATCTGGTGGGACAGCATTTCCTCCTAAAGTTGGTGGCCAATTTCTTTAACAGGGAATCTACAAAAATTTATGAGATGGTGTTCAAGCAGATCACGTGGTAGCTATTGGCTAGTTAGTGTTCCTTCTAACATAAGCCCCTGAAATGCTTGAGGCTCAGCATGGCACACTCTGGGTGATGCTGTATTTAATTGGTACTCCACTCAGTTCACTCACATAGTCCTACTCATAGTTAATCCCTAAGCACCGACCAAACTTTGGGCGAATCTGTTTCCTCAGGAAGCATTCTCTACCTGCCTTAGCCACATGTTCCACGGTACCCTGTCCCTTACCACAAACACACTTACTTTGCTTAGAGCTAACTAATTATTTATCTCATGTCTTCAACTAGAAATTACACCGGGGTCAGGAGCTGCACCAGTCTGCATTTTCTCCTTCCCTTTGTGTATAATGGCCATGAAATGAATGCTCACAGTCTGTAAGTGAAGTCACCAGGTAACATTCCACATATTAATTCATCTTTAATTATGTGTTTGTGTGTATCTGTGTGAGTGTGTGCTACTTGTATTCAGGTGCCCTCAGACCCCAGAAGAGGGTGTCAACACCCTAGAGCTGGAATTACAAATGCTGTGTGTAGCTAGAGTTTTCCTGCCTGGCCCACAGTCAGGACAAATCTCTCTCACCTGCCACTCCCACAGCTGCTCAGACCCGACCAAGTAAACACAGAGACTTATATTGGTTACAAACTGTATGGCCATGGCAGGCTTCTTGCTAACTGTTCTTACAGCTTAAATTAATCCATTTCTATAAATCTATACCTTGCCACATGGCTCATGGCTTACCGGCATCTTCACATGCTGTTTGTCATCGTGGCGGCTGGCAGTGTCTCTCTGACTCAGCCTTCCACTTCCTAGCTTTATTCTCCTCCTTGTCCCACCTATACTTCTTGCCTGGCCACTGGCCAATCAGTGATTTATTTACTGACCAATCAGCAACACACTTGACAAACAGACCATCCCACAGCAGCTGTGAGCCATCTGGCTTGAGTGCTAGGAACTGAACTCAGATCCTCTGCAGAATAGCACCCACTCTCAATTGCTTATCCATCTTTCCAGACACCATGATAAAATTTGATTCGAAACTGTAAGTCATTTACAAAAACCTTAGTATCTGAATCCTTTTCAGTAAAATTCTCTAATGATCATTAGCTTCTTTTCAGTTGAAAAGCTAGACATGCATTGCACTGAAAACTTAAAATGCAATTTAAGAAAAGATCAAAGAACATAGAAATATAAAGACAGAAGGGAAAGTGTAAAAAGGTAAAGGAAGTCCTTGGAAAATTGTTAAAAGTTGTGCCAACACAGACTTCTGTATCTTTTAGCAAAGGGAAGATACTAATTAGCAGAATAATCTCTGTTTCCCAGTTTGAAAGATTACAGTGATTGCTTTCCTCCAGTGTCATGCCAGGCATTAATGGTTTTAAAGATTAATTGACAGCATGCTAAAGCCCACTAGCCAATTAATGCCACTGTATCACCTAAGTGCTCCCAAAAATGTATGTGTGCACTGTGTAGGTAGTGAGGTCGCTGTATTACTTGATTCTTGCAGTGTGCATAACCTGGCTTCGCTACATGTCCCTGCAACACTGTGAATAACCATATGTCAGTAAGTCCTCCAAGTCACTCCATAGAAAATTAGAAAGTTATGTATAGTACCAAAAGTCTTAGCTACAGTAGTCAAAATTCCTCCATTTCAATAATCCTTCAATCACTTTCCTCCATATAATCCTCATTCTATATATTGTTTTCATGCATAAATTTATTTTATGGCAGATTAAGAAAACTAATTATGTGATGACTGCTCATGGAGCAGCCACAGTGAACTGGGAAGGGTGTACTCAAAGTTCTTTCTATACAGAGAAATCATAGACCAATACAGACACAGAATCAGAAGAATGTTCATTACAGTTTAAAGCAACATGTCGCTATGTACCCATTTAATGCTTTTATGATCTTTTCCTCATGGTTGCACAGAGGGGCAAGATAAAGTTACTCTGCTACCGCATTACATTCCTGTTAGTTAGCAGTAAATATCTTGTATAGCTGTGCATCACCACCTTTGTTTTGTGACCCCACTTCATTATTAGTTATCCTCCTATGATTTTTCTCTGAATCTGCTTTAAACCCTTTGAAGAAAGGCTGTGAGATGAAGTATAAATAAATGAGTAAGTTGTAAGTGCAAAATTGTGTTCTATATGTTAATGCTCCTATCCTGTAGTGTAAAGCATTAAAGCACATAGGCAACCTTATCCATTTCACAAATCTTATTTCCTCCAGTTTCTGTTTTATTCAGGAAATACTCTGAGCAGTTTAAAAGGTCCCAGGACATGAAATAGTGATATGCAAATGACAATTGTAGCTGCTAATTTCAATGAGCCAAATATTAGATTTATATCTCTCTGTGGGCATCCATGTTTTTAAAAAAGGAATAATATACCTGGTTTCCTTCTATTAAGGTATTTGAAGCAAGCAACTCCACTCTGCTTCCCAGTCACTCAGTGGAGAAGAGGGGTTTGCTATACAGTGCACTGAGACCCATGGGCTCTCATCCTGAAAGACATTAAAATACACATAGCCAGCTAGTCAACACTGCCTACTGCTGTAAGCCTCTTTCCCTGTGACATGTGACCTAGTGACCCTGGAGTTCCTCCTGGCAGATGCCCCTGCTTGCTTGAAATCTTCCAGTTCTGAACTATCTGCCCTCTGGAGCAGTCTGTTTTGGCTGGTTGGAGGAACAGAGCACTGGCTTATGTTTCTGTGAATTAACTTTTCTCTTTAGTCCCTTTAGGAGCCACAGACTCAGCTTATGGAGCATGAAGGAGTTCAGAGGATGCCGTTAATGGGTATAATGCTAAGAACATCTGGGCCCTAGCTGCTTGTGCTGCTGCCCACGACCAGGCTGTGGTTTGAGCTTTCAAGATCAGTTTTTTCTTGACTGTGATGGGGCAGGGGCTGGTATACAGCAGGAGTCAGTTAACTTTCCTGTGCCTACAGGCCCTATCTTATTAAAATCCAGTTCCTATTTTAATAACAGCAATATGATGGGGATGTTGTTCTGTATGCTGTGAATATGTGTTGCTCTGATTGGTTGATAAATGAAGCTATTTGACCAATGGTGAGGCACAATAAGATTAGACGGGACATTCCAGCTAGAAAGAGAGAGGAGAGAAGAAAGGAGAGCAGAAGAGTTGCTGCTAGCTGCCACCAGAAGAAACAGGATGTAAAGGGACCGATAAGCCATGAGCCACAGATTTAGAGAAATGGGCTAATTTAAGATATAAGAGATAGCTAGCAAGAAGTCTGGCATGGCTATAGTTTTAAAAATAATATAAGCCTGTGTGTGTTTATTTGGGTCTGAGCGGCTGCAAACTGGGCAGGACACAGGAAAACTTTCTGCTACATTCAGCTACAACATGGTCCAAAGAAAACCTCTTTCCAAGGACCTTCTGAGATGGTGGTGGTGGTGGTGGTGCTGACTAGAAGATTCATGTAGGTAGTGAGGGAGAAGATTCCAGAAAGGGTGTGATTTCATTAATCCATCTCATTGAAAGATGACTTACGTAAATAAATTAATGACTTCCATTATTATCAGTCAAAATCCATTGTTTGCAATCTTTAATTGGATTTAGACATAAATTATTCCTCTTTGTTTGTAGTACTCCTTTGTCCTCAGTGAAAGAATAAAGTTGACATGTGTTGAAAATCCTGTGCCATGTGTGCCATAAAATATTCTACAAAAGATGCAGCTGGTGTCAGAACAAACACATGAACTCTGATTCCTCCTAGAGACATCACTCAGGATATCCACCCAAAAGTGTGAAGTACAAAACTTCCATCTGAACCTCTGGGTATCACTGCTGATCTGGAGAACAAAACCAGTCATTTTATTCATAAGCAAAGATTTCATTAACTGTAGCAACATACACCTGTCATCTTAGTATTCTAGAGGCTGTGGCAGGAGGATTGAGGGTTTGAGGTTAATCTGCACTGTGTGATAAGAAGTAAGACACTGTCAGAAGAAGGAGGAGGAGGAGCAGGAGGAGGAGAAGAAAAAGGAGGAGGAGCAGGAGGAAGAGGAAGAGGAAGAGGAGAAGGAGGAAGAGGAGGAGGAGCAGGAGGAAGAGGAAGAGGAAGAGGAGAAGGAGGAAGAGGAGGAGGAGCAGGAGGAAGAGGAAGAGGAGAAGGAGGAGGAGAAGAGGAGGAGGAGCAGGAGGAAGAGGAAGAGGAAGAGGAGAAGGAGGAAGAGGAGGAGGAGCAGGAGGAAGAGGAAGAGGAGAAGGAGGAGGAGAAGAGGAGGAGTGGAGGAAGAGGAAGAGGAGGAGCAGGAGGAGGAGGAAGAGGAGGAGGAGCAGGAGGAGCAGGAGGAGGAGAAGAAAAAGGAGGAGGAGCAGGAGGAAGAGGAAGAGGAGCAGGAGGAAGAGGAAGAGGAAGAGGAGAAGGAGGAAGAGGAGGAGCAGGAGGAGGAGGAAGAGGAGGAGGAGCAGGAGGAGGAGGAAGAGGAGGAGGAGCAGGAGGAGGAGGAGCAGGAGGAGCAGGAGGAGGAGGAAGAAGAAGAGGAGCAGGAGGAAGAAGAAGAGGAGCAGGAGGAGGAGGAGCAGGAGGAGCAGGAGGAGGAGGAAGAAGAAGAAGAGGAGCAGGAGGAAGAAGAAGAGGAGCAGGAGGAGGAGGAGCAGGTAGAGCAGGAAGAAGAGGAGAAGGAGAAGGAGGAGAAGGAGAAGGAAGAAGAAAGAAGACAGAAGAAAGGAAAATGAAATGTGAAAGAAAGGAGCAAAAAGAAAATAAATGACAAAATCAAGGTTGAAAGAAAACAACAGGGCCTTCAGATCATCTGCAGAGGAGAATCTGGATGAAATGATGGTCACCAGATCTCTCAGGAGTTATTGTGGAACTTGATGCTGGAAGTGCAGCAAGGGCTCATCTCATATCCTCTAGACGACTGGACACGTGCCAGGACTGACTGCTAAACAGACTCAAAGCCAAGTTTCTATGTTAACTATATTTTGAGGTCTTACTTCTCATCTACTTCCATGTGAAAATAAAAACTTACTTTTTTTTAGTGGTACTGTTTTGAAAATATTGACTTCTTTACTCATATTTTTCTTTATAATCATCAATCTAATTTTAAAATTAAAGGATAGACACATGGATTCCTTAATTTGTTCTAGTTTAGTGAATTTAAACTACCAAAACATACAATGAATTGTCCATAAAAATATATTGCACTACAAGCCTATCTATCTACCTAAAGTATAGTCCTCTCCCAGAACTACTCCTGAGACAGCCTGACCAGCCTTTGCAGTCACCATATTTATCCTTCTACCATCAACTCACCTGCTAAACTGATAACTCCCAAATAACCCCAGCCACAGAATCTGTGTGTCCTCAGGTTAGGAATGGAAGTAAACGAAGTGCTAAATGGTGGAAAGGTATGGCATTTTCACTGTTCACCATGTGGATGGTGAATGACTAACATCTTCCTCCCATATAACAATGGCATGGATGTACCATGTAGGCATGTGCCACAGGCCAGGTGTGGACTTCCCAAGGATACTGATCATTTAATTTTTTCATTGTATTATATATAACACATAGTTATTATACAAAACAATGGGTTCTATTCTGGCATTTTCCTACATAGAATATTTTGACCATATACAGCCACATCACTGTCTCTTGTTCCCTACTTCCCCTGATGCCCTTCCTCTCCTCTGCCCCCTTCCTTCTATGGAAAGTGATTTTTGAAGTCTTGTGCTTCATAGTGGCAGAGTGTGAGGTCTTGCCATACCACTGTATCTCTTAATCTTTGCATTTCTGTATCTGTGGGGTTATGGAATCTGTGACAGCTTTGTCCACAATTTCCTCTTTGCTTTGAGAGGGATAGGAAAAAATGCCTGAGAACCTGGAGCAGCAGCCTTACTAAGAGCCTGAAATGACCCACTTTCCCAAGAACCTGTTTCCACCAGAAACAAGCCCATGGACAATGCCTTCTCCTGTTCCTGCAGGAAGCATACATGAAAACACCCCGAAATAATATGGTTTCTGTCCCTTGGAGCATGTTGAAATCCTTGTTGCAAAGAGTGCTGAAACTTGGAATGCTGCTCCATCCAGTGGGGTTTGTTGTACTGTTGCGTGCAAAAGCAACCCACATGAACCTGTTAGTCCCCCACTGTTCCACCATCCTGACAAGGTCAGCTGAGAAAGCAGAGCAAGCCACTGTCCTCAAGTGAAGAGGAGCCTCGAATGAGCACAAATATTGGTGTAATCACTTTACTGTCATGGAGCCTAAGTAAAGTTGATACTTAGCAGAAGGTTTGACTCTTTACAAGGTTTCTTGGTAACCTGCGCTAAGTCTCAGGAACTCAAAACTTCAATAGTATTTACTGACTAGCCATTGAGTGTCAAGAAATATGCTAACCTAGGAGAACAATGAGTTAACTGGCAAAGGAGACATAAGACATAAAAATAACTAAACATAGGAAAAATGTGCCTGAAAGCCTCAGAAGGGGTTTCTGAACTTTTATTTCTGGAAGCATGGAGTTATATATTTATAACTTTACATATATTAACAGATGCCTTATTTAAATAAAAATGTTTTAAGTCTTATGAACAAACCTATACTTATGACCTACATGAAGCTGACATTTTTTTAAGTGATATTTTGGAGAAAAACTCGTCTGGGAGTGTGTGTTATGGTATTTTGTAGAATGGAGCCTGCTGCCGACAGAGGGAAGCCATCTCTGAAGGCACAGCAGTCAGCGTGACAAGGCGAATGTAAAGCAAGTTTAATAGCTGAAGACTTTCTGACTTTTTAAGACATTCAATTGAACATTTAAAAGGTTTAGTCTCATATCAGTTCTAGAAAGCCCCCCTGGGGCAGGCTTAAGTAACTATGCCATTAGGCACTCAGCAGCAAATTGCCTATTAAGTCTGACTGAAACTGTAAAATTGCTTTTCACAATGCAAATTAATGTAAATAAGAACAATTGGTTACACATATCACAGGCTATCAAATTATGGACAGATGATGTGTATGTCCCCACACTTCTGAATTAACATTGCTTTAAAGTTGTATTTAGGAGGGCTTAGCAGGCTTGAGTGCCCCTGTGGTAAATTTCACAAATTTATTGTAAGCAGTACATGTGTCCTAAGTATGTTATCTATTATATGAAATACAAACCTCTTTTCAACTCTATCTGATGACACATTCAGATTCCATTGCTATAACATTAAAAAGCCATCTAGCTTTAGCTCTGATGCTGTAATAGTAGCATGACGTTCCTAAACATTTATTTAAGTCATTTATCTTATTTTCAACAATACATTGTAAGAAACTTTAGAAGTCACTACAGGATCAAGGAAGTGATTCATATTTTTCATGCTACACAGAGAAGAAGCATTGGCTTGTGGGAAATCTGAAATTTACTTGAACTTATGACCATATCCTTTCCCTGTCTATCAAACGAAGGTAACAGTATGGAAGATACAAGAATGTTTACAATACTGAATCAAGTACATGATGATGTTTAAAGTGCTTATAATTTCCTTCTATTCCTTGCCAATGCTCAGGGCAAATTAAGATTCAGATACAGTCCCGAAGACTACCATTAAAAGAGAAAATGATAATGACTCTAGTTTCCCAAATTTTAATCTCCTTTAGTCTGGATTCCAGAATCAAGCAATAATACAACCACACACCCTGCAATCCACACCCCCACACCGCCACAACTCACACACCCACACCCCCACAACTCACACACCCACACCCCACAATCCACACTCCCACACCCCACAACCCACACCTCCACACACACATCTCCACACCCCCACACCCCACAACTCCACCCCCACACACCCCACACCCACACTCCCACAACTCCACACCCACACCTCTACACCCCCCACACACCCACGCATCCACACCCCTACTCCCCACACCCCCACACCCCCACTCCCCATACCCCCACACCTCTATACTCCCACACCTCTATATCTCATACCCCCACTCCCTACATCCCCTCATCCCCATACTCTACATTCCCCACACCTCTACACTCCCACACCCCACACTCCCCACACCTCTATACTCTCATACTCCCCACACATACACACCTCCCAAATCCCCACACCTCCAACTCTCCACACCCCAAAGCTGGCAGGCCCCACACCCCATACCAAAACAAAAGGCAGTCAAGAATATCTGCTGTGGATATCGCTCTGTATAAATAAAACACTGATTGGCCAGTAGCCAGACAGGAAGTATAGGCAGGACTAACAGAGAGGAGAATTGAGGGAACAGGAGGGCAGAGAGGAAGATACTGCCAGCCCCCACCATGACAAGCAACATGTAAAGATGCCGGTAAGCCACGAGCCACATGGCAAGGTATAGATTTAGAGAAATGGGTTAAGATATAAGAACAGTTAACAAGAAGCCTGAGCCATTAGGCCAAACAGTTTAAATAATATAAGCGTCTATGTGTTTATTTTATACGTGGGTTGTGAGACTGCAGGGGCTTGGTGCGACCTGGAGAGAAGCTCTCCAGCTACAAATATCCCACTGAGGCATCTCAGAAACCAGTGTGCTTGCTTGGATACAGGGAAAGGAAATGCATCTGATTTGCTCCGTAGCACAGGATCTCAGGCAGAGGAGTTGGAGAGCCAGGTTTCTAGGTTCTTGCTCTTTTTTTTTTTTTTTTTTTTTTGCAGGAGGATACATTTGGTCCGTAATAATTTTAAGCCACCAAGTCCAGTGACCTCCTAATTGAATGTTTTTAAACTCACCTTGCCTTTATTTTTGACAAATCTATAGTAAATACTATGGCTTGCTTGAATCCTATAACTGAACTGGTTTTCTGAATCAGTAACAACATTGTACAGTGGTCTCCACACAAAGGCAGAAACCCCAATACAGTGTGTAGTCCAGGCTGGTCTTGAACTCATGATCCCCTTGCCTCAACCACTAAGTGACTGGATTTCAGACATGCACCACTGAGCAGTAGACCACAAAGCTTAGCTTCTTTGTTTGACCCTACAGGAAGGCATGCCAAACTCAAGCATGGGAAAAGAGAGGGAACTCCCTTCTTAAGAGCAAAAACTGGAGCTGGAGAGATGGCTCAATAGTTGAGAACACTGGTTGCTTTTGCAGAGGATCTGGGTCAATTCCCCAGCACCCACATGCTAGCTCACATCATCTGTAACTCCAGGTCCAGGTCATCTGGCCTCTGTGGACATCAGACATGTGTAAGATACAGATTCACAAACAGGCAAAACACCCACATACATAAAATAAAAATTAAAATACAAAACAAACATTGAACAAAAAGTCTCTCCAAAGATGTCTGTGAAGCCTGAGGCTTGGGGTCTGAGAGTTGGTATTAAGTGATGGAGGCTGTTGTTTGCTTGTTTGTTATGATTTATCTGATAGCTCTGAGGAGTCAGTATAAGAAGCATAACGAGATGGGTGGAAGACGGCAGTGCCTGTCTGGCTTCCAGCATTCTCTGTCATGTCTTCTCCATAGCCTGCTAAGACAGAGTCTCACTATGTAGCCCAAGCTGGCCTTGAACCCATAGTCCTCTTGCTTCAGTCATTGGCATACATGGATTTCACACATGCACCATCATCCCCAGGTCCATTTTTTATATTAATTGGACTACTGTCACATTAACAAACAGAATTAACAGAGTGCTGGGCACAGAACTCGGTACTGACCTGTTCTGTTCACAGTATGGGACCCTAGGTTCAATCTCTAACTCCTTCACACAGAATTGTCAGCAGGTCCCAAGTCACCATCAAAGATAACAAAGATAACTAGTCCTTTGTACATTCACATAAAAAACAACTAAGTAAAATAGCAGTTCTGTGCACCACGACAAGTTCTCACTGTCGTGTCCGTATTCCTTCACTATATCAGAAAATTCTTCCTAGACTGCTCATCACTGAGAGGGGCTTGACAGATTTTAACAGAAATATGGATATGTTCTCAACTTATGATCCCCATTTTTGATAATCTGTGACACTTAGACTTTTGCTATCTCCTAGTGGCAACTCTGAAACGTAGCCTAGAATCTCACGGAAGTATGATCAAAAACTTTCCACCAGTTTTATTTTTATATCCAACAGTTTTATTCTCAATATCTTAAGGTCTCAGTACCTCCTTCAAACAATGGGAAGGTTTTGTTGGGATGAAGAATTGCTGCAGTAGAGTGGGGAGAACAGATAAGGTAACAGGGGTGAAGAGGATAAAAATTCATTGCATACGTGTCTTAAACTGCCAAAGAATTGAAAAAAATAAAAACTGAAATATTCATGTATAGAAATTTTAAATTTCAATGTCTATTACAATACTTGTTAGGCAGTTGATCAACAGAGAGTTATTTTTAAGAATGATTATCATATCATTATCAATATGCATAGGACATGATAGAAATAAATTCTATTTCAAAATGAAAACAGAGGCCCAGGACACCAGGTCATTTATACTGTTCAGTTTTGTATACATCATCTGCAAAATAGAATACAGTCCCAACATTTAAAGATTACTTTTGAGATAATTTAATTTTTAGAATCTCAAAATAAAAATGTCAGGCCTGTCATTTTATGGACTTAATGTTCAGAGAGGACAAATGCCTGTTTTTCTACAAACTCATCTACTAAATGAGTAACATTGCTTTCTTTTATGGTCAAAATCATTATAACATGGCTATAGGGTTTCTGTTTGAACTTTCTAATAAACAAAAATCTCTTTGATATTATATGAATATTTGAAATGTATAGAAATATTGTATGGCTGTAACAATAAGAAGAGTTTCAAATTATCTCAGTGTTTTCACTGATATTATCCAAGACATGTTTTGTAAAGAGAAATGTGAAGAGTTATTGGTCTTAAATATATATTTCAAGATTTCAAGTGTATGTGTATATGTTTGTGTGTATTACAAGTACGTGCAAATTGTGTGTGTGTGTGTGTGTGTGTGTGTGTGTGTGTGTGTGTGTGTGTGTGTGTGTGTGAACATTTCCATGGTGCCTGAATGATGGTAAGATGACAATTTCTATGAGTCAGACAGGGTCCTATAGATAGAACTTATGTCATCAGGTTTGGAGGCTGGTTCCTTTGTCCCCTGAGACATTTTGCTGGCTCCTTTTTTCAGGATCACATGACTTCAATTGAAAAAGCAGATAAAATTACGGACTAGTGGTCACAGCAAAAATTGGAAAAAGGCTTGAGAAGATAAAACTGTGTTAAAATTAAAATGTATCCATGATCCAAATGGGAAAAAGTAGATTTGGGAGGTTTGCTCTTTTAACATCATCATTCTTCTCCCCTTTCTCTTTTCAGGCTAGAGCTCCCTACTGAAATCCATAGATCAGCCAAAGCTTGGTCTTAAGATGGACACTCTTCATCTATAAGTTACTGGTCTCCATGCTCTTTTAAGGCTCCCATGTAACTCACCCAGTATCTACTGTGCAAAGTTACCAACAAACAGCCAAGGTACCATCAAGATGGCCCAATGGTTCCTAGAAATGCCAGTGTTTAACTATTTTACCCTTCCCTAATTGTGACCCTTCTTTCAGCCACAAATTCCCACCCACACCATCTATAGAAGCATTAGAATAATTATAGAAATGAAGAAGGGAGCAGTCAATGTGTTAAGCTTTTGAAGAAGACTCTTAGGAACATGTATGAAAGCCCAGCAGCCAGTCAAGAGTGGAGTTTGTGCTAGAACAGGAGATTGGGAAAGCAAACCAGATTACAGGTTCTGAATGCCATCATTATAGAACTTATCTGGAATGTAGACCTCAATGGTTGTGGTGTTCTCACAATCCTCCAAGGGATGCAATAGTGGGTGTGTCTAAGAGTTTCAGTGTACCAATTAATGAACTAAGTCAAAACTATTGCCCAGCATGGTTACAAATATCCAGAATTATCCCACAGTAGACCATAAACCATAGGGTTAAGGAAAAGATAGACAAGAACTGGGAGGATAGAAAGGAGCCGCAGGAACTTCTTTGACTCAGTTTTGTGGAGTTCTGCTTGCCTTCTGTTAAGGTTTGTGCATGAAGTGTCTCCAAAAGCTCGTATGTTAGAGGGTTGACCCAGCTGGTGGATCTGGTTACCCAGCAGAGATGGTTGCTGAAGGTGTCAACATCATTGCTGACTTCACTTCTTGTTTGTTTCACACTGAATGGGTTTGTAGGAGGGGAGCCTAGTTGAAAGTGGTCTTTGAAGAGTGAACCTTGCGCTTTCCACTCCCTCTCTGTCTGCAGCTTCTCAGATGTCCTGAGCTGCACAGCTTTGCAACTATCAGGGCTGAATTTTCTCCTGTACCACATGTCTTCTATGTTTATGAGTGTGTGTCCCAAGATAACAGCATACCAGTCCCTGTTTATGCATAGTTACACTTTCTGTGGTCCTTGTCACATAAAGCCAACTGAGGTCTAAAACCATGAGGTAGAAAATTCTATCAGTAAACACTCTATAAGTTTAAATTTAAGTAGCCTTTGAAGTCTCTTGTCATGCCACCCTGTCATACCAGGAGTTGAGTTAGCCGTTCACCCAAAACCTCCAAGTAGCATAAACCATTCAAGCACTGGGCACCTTGTGGTTATCCTAACCATCAGATCTACTGCAGGGCATAATCTTTCTACTTATTATTAGTTTCTTTGATCCCTCACTGTTTTAAATGTATAAAGAAAACTTTATAATGTGTCTACACTTGCGTCTAGAACTATTCTAGGTCTGAGTCACGTACAGGGGTTCTTGTAGAGGAGGTTCCATTTTCTCACAGAATGATATCTGTCCTCTACTCCCCATTGTATACACAATACAGCAAGGCTTCATTGTTTAGCCTTCATACAGAGGCATACCCAATACCAAGCCACTCATTTGAACATTTTAAAACCAAACATTTTCTGTCACATGAAAAACTAAGAGTGGTTGTAGATATTTCCAAAACTTTTAAAGTAATTCTTATTATACATTTAATCTGATTTCCCTTCCCTCTGACATTTTAATTTTAAAGATATATTCTGTTGAGTTCTCTGTTGTTTCTGGGGATAGTTTTCTTTCAATTTTACAGATTTTGCATCAGTCATTTTTATTAAGGAGGTTTTATTCTCCCCTGCTAAATCTGTCTTTATACAAACATCAAATTTACCATAAAATAATGACAATTTGAAGTAACATTTTCTAAATATATGTATCCTATAGGAGAGGCAAACATAACTGTCTCTCTTCCTGCCTAAATTCGCAGCTGGAAACTTTGCAACAAAAGCAATATTAACAAAAGAAACACAAACCAAAGTCTATTAACATATGTATTTCGAGCATACACAGGAGATAACTCAGTAAATGGCTTACAATTCTGACTTACATAGAATCATTAATAAAGAACAATACCTTTATAAAGAAATAAGACAGTGACAAAGGACCTTCCCACTCTGGGCAGCAAATTGTGGGGAAGCAACTGTGTGGGAACCTGAAGCCGAAGATGAGTTAGAAATGACCTCATTGCAAAAATTCTTCTGGTGTCTTCTCCAAAGTGATAAGGGCTTGAAGTCGCCTCCAGATATTCAGTCTTCCTCTTAGTAGAGAAGACAGGAAGTGGCCTCTGAACGTGTCTTGCTCAAACACAAACAAAAGGAGAAAGAGCTCATCCCATGTGTGCTCTTCAAAATAGCCCTCATGCCAAGGGACTCAGTAATAAACAAGACATTTAAACCACCCTTTTCTGCGGCCCAGGAATGTTATGAGAGAGGTGCAGAACAAATGGAAAAGCTGATGATAAGAAGTGTTACAAAGTGCTTTGGACATGCTACAGCCATTCCAGTTATGAACTCAATGCAACTGCACTTACCTACACTGAACCTGCACTGGACTGGGTCTATCAGCAGCCAATCATGAGGAGGGGAGGGGCTCAAAAGACTCTGCCCACCTCCTCTACTGAACTAGTAGCCATGATAGCATAGGAATTTGAAAATCCTTGCCATTAGTTACATAATCTCTGACGGGTCTACCAGTCTCCAACAGAGAGTTCTGGATTCAGGGTCACACACATAGCCTTGGTTAAATTCACTTGATCTCAAAAGAAAAGAAAAACACATATGTAAAAGGGACTTTGTATGAAGTGAGAGGCTGAAGGTGTATAGAGGAGACATGAAAAGATAGGGAATGAGAGCAATCTGAATGCATTGTATGCACACAGGAAAATGTTAATCAAAATGTAAATAATGAAGCAAAAAACTCCTTACAAGAATAACAGGAGTTTTTGATCCAATTTCATTGTTTGCATTCCTTCCTCTCACTAACACAAAATTTGTAACAAGGTTTGGTTAGAAAGAGACGATTGACATTCCTCAAGCTAGGAGCATGGATGAGTGTCTTTCAGTGTGTCCCAATGTGTTTCTGACATACTGAGCAGGCAGCAGGCTGAGAAGACACATCTTGGCTAGATAAAGGGTAAATTAACCTGGCCAATGAGCTACAAAAAGCACAAGGGTCCTGAACATTTTCAGTGTTATCCTCGGTGTAGCCAAATGGATTGTATGTAAATGGGAATGAACGGGCAGGGCAGATGGAAGCAAAGAACAGAGACTGGTCAGAAAAGTTGAGTTCAGAAGCACAAAAGAGCACGTGGGCAGAGCCAGGCTGAGGTGTGAGGAAGTGTGGAGGCACAAGGCTCCAAGGAGCAGAGATGAAGAACTGAAGAGTAGAAAAGCCATTTTGGAGGTCAAAGTTCCCTGAACATCTGAATGTCTTGTTCCATTTTGATTTTTGAGACAGGGTCTCTCCATACCTGAGAAATTCTCATAATAGGAAGGTGATTTGAAACAGAGGAAGGAGTGCTGGGCATACTCTTCTAGGCTGCCCTGTGCATTGCAGCCAAACAGGAGTCTTGACTGTAGACAGCACGGGCCCCTCCACCACTGAACACTAGCAGATCCATACATGTCCATTTCCCTTTGACTTGCCTCTTCTTCTTTTTACATTTTGCTATTCTTCACTGATAGACATTTCCACTGTGAAAACAAGAGTTCCCAAGTAACATGATGTTGGGTGAGAGTGTGGGAACACAGTGTACAGTTAGGCTACTCCAGAAGGATAAATTAATTTCCCTACACATAGTGCCCTGTAGTCCTTAATATGGACACTTTGCAGAGTCCTCTCCTCCACAGAAACTTGTGATGTGTTGGTGGCAGGATATTTATTTACAACCCTGTTTCCTTGCTAAGATAAGCAAGGGGAGAAAGCAATTATCACAGATTTCTTTATGCTGTGTCTATCCTTGAAATATGCCCTTGAGACACAACTGGACACACCTAACAAATTCCCAGGGCCATGTGAGAATACAACCAGCACCAGTCTGCAATGTGGGGAGGGTTTCCTCTCCACTTTTGATTTGGAATGCTTACATTCTTTGTCCCAGCTACAGAAGAGCTGAACTTTTTATTCTGTGACAGGAACCATAAAAATACATTTCTACAGGTCACCATGCACAAATACTAAAGTGTGGTTCTTCCAGAGCTGATTCCAAAGAATTGAGTTTAATAAAATCCACTCAAAAATGCTTGGAGGCTTTTGTGTCTGAGGATAGCTGCATAGATTGAAGAGTTAAGAGACCCAGGGTTGAATTCTCACTTTTCCATATAATGTTGTTGTTTTGTTCCAAGTACCATCTTGTTTGTGTGTTTGCTCATCTGTTTACTGACAGAGACTTCTAGAAAGTGATTCTGTTGATCTTTGGCAGAAATGTCTGACTGCCTGGTGTCATTTCACAGTTTGCTATGCGAGAGGGAAACTGGCCTCTAGAATTCAGAGATTCTCAGCTCAACGCTCAGCTCAACACTGACTGGCCTTAGTCCACTGTCTGATGGGAGAGACAAGTTGGCCTCCAGAAGTCATAGGTTCTCAGCTCAACACTCAAACCTGATTTTAAAGTCCCTGCCAACCCTGTTTTCTTTCTAAACACACACAGAAATAAGTAGTCATGGGCAGAATACAAGGTATGAGAAACACAGAAAAATGGTTCTCAGGGAAAAAGTTGGCTTTTTGTCACATAGAGATGGCACTGATAAGTGCATGAGTTATGAATTATAGGCTAACAAGATGCCTCAACAGGTAAAGGTGCTTGCTGCTAAGCCTGATGACCTGAGTTCAATTCCCAGCATCCATATCATGGCAGAAAAGAATCAATTCACAGAGTTGTTCTCTGACATCCACATTTGCACCAGGGTGCTCATGCCTTCACATGTACATGCAAGCACATAAGATAAATAAAATGGAATCCAAAGTCATTTTAAAGCCTGATTTATAATTAAACTAAAGAAACTTAGGAGGCAACGAGTCTAACCAGATGAAAGGACATTCCACAATGTTGGTCCTGGAGGACCTAGAGGTGCCGGAGTTACTGCATGTAGTTATAAGGGGTGGTGAGTTCTGCTGAATTTAGAAAATGAACTCAGAAGGTACATGGAAGTGGACACTGAGCTGTGTCACAAAGACTCAGCAGTGGATGACAGCCAGGACACATGCACAGTGCTGGCCAGATTCCTCCATCCACTCAGATCAGGACAGTGGCCAGAAACTGGAGTAACCACAGGGGATGGGATCCAACTAGTCAAAGCACTGGAGGGTGTCCAACCCGAGCCAGTGTCCCATGGACAGAAAGGAACACAGAATAAGTGGAAAACATGGGCACTGCATCTCAGAACCAGGCAAAAGCCCAAGGATGACACCTTGATGAAGAATATGATGAGTGAGGCAGGAAAAGGGGAAGGGGCTGATAACGTGGGTCACATATTAAACAAACTTCTCATTAAGCAAATTGTTCAGTAATCAAACAGGTGTGACGTTAAATGACTTTGGCAAAGTGGATTTTCCCAGGTGCAGAAGGAGACAGAGGGCAGCCTGCAATTTGAAGAGCCTGCAGGTGCCTGGGACAGAATCAGGTCAAAGGCAGCAAAATTACCTGCCATCCCCACAGGTAGAAGTGCCAATGATCTTAATGGGTAGCTTACTATGGCCAGTGCTGGTCAGTAATGGGTGAAGCCCAATATCCAGGTGGAGGACATCAGGCCTTAATGGCTGGAAAGAGTGGGAATGATGGGAGTGCAGCCATCATAAGGTGGTTAGACCTAAATTCCTATCCATTAGTTCAGCTTAAGACAGATCTTTGAAGTGTAGGCTTTGCTGTTACTGTACCAGTTGCTACAAAGACAAGCAATCTAAACTACCCTGGTGTGTGTGAGTGTGTGTGTGTGTGTGTGTGTGTGTGTGTGTGTGTGTGTGTGTGTACGTGTGTGTGCGCACATGTACAAGAAAGAAAGAGAGAGAGAGAGAGAGAGAGAGAGAGAGAGAGAGAGAGAGAGAGAGAGAGAGGAAGAGGAGAGGAGGAGAAAACTGAAAGCAGAGTATAGAAAGACATAGGTATAATGTTGTGTTTTCAAAACAGAGGAGAGAAAGAGACTTTAATCTTTCTATGATCATCACCTCATTTTCCCTTGAAATGCACTCACATTAAGTTTCTGTGACTTTCTACAAATTTCACAACACAAGCATCAGCTCCTGAAGGACAGTCTACAAAGTTGTCAAGACAAACAAACAGGAAAACCCACACTCAGACTGAACTTGACTCCCCTAACAAAGTGGGAGAAGATGAAGTTTCTCTCACGGTTTCAAATCCCAAGTCCCAGAGTTGTCCCTGCTTTTCTTTCTGGGTCTGGGTGACCTCACTCTGTATAATTTGTCCCAGTGCTATCCATTTCCCTGTAGATCTGATGACTTTCTTTCTTTTTCCAACTGAAAAACAATTCATTGTGTGTAAGTGCCACATTTTCATTATCCATTCATCTGCTGATGGGCGTCTAGGCTGCATCTATTTCCAACCTTTTTGTGAATAGAAGCAGGATAGAGTCCTTGGGGTAATCAGCCAGGACTGTTATAACAGGCTCTTGGAGTAGGTCTATTGATAACTTTTTGAGGAATATGCACACTGGTTTTCATAATTGATGCAGAGTTTATGCTCTCACCAAGAGTGAGTATCCCCCTTTCTTCCAATCCTTCCCAACAACTCTCGTATGTTTTATCTTAGCCATTCTGACTGGAGTAAGATGAGATTTTAAAATAGTTTAAATTTGCATTTTTTTCTGATGGCTAAGGGTGTTGAACCCTTTTCAAAATATTTCTTATATTTGTATTTCTTTTAAGAACTCTCTATTCAGTTCCATGCCCATTCTTAAACTGGAATGTCTGTTTCCTTGGTTATTTGTTTTAGTTACTTATTTAGTTAGTTATTCTAAACACTGCATTAGTTAGTAGTTCTAATTAATTTTTAACTAATATGTATGATAACCCCAAAGAGTGGGTGAAAATAGAAAAACTATAATCAAGTTCATATTTTGAAAATTAAGTATTCAGTATCTTTATTCCCCTTTAGACAAGAATCAGAACAACAATAATTTGTGAATAATTTCTGAATATGGTAACATAAAATCCAAATACAAGCCTCATGCTTATATACAAGAGACTCTAAATGAGAGTTCAAAAGCATTGCCTCCACTTATGCTGCTCTGAGGGTCTGTGTCCCTTCAGAATACATGTGCTGACAGGCAATGCCCTTGGCAGTAGTATCAAGATGTGGACCATTTGAGACATGGGTGAGTCCTAAGTGTTTTATGACCATGAAAGGTATTCAAAACCATATAAAAGAGTTTGAGGGACTCTGCAATAATGCGCCACATTTGAAGAAGGGGTGTGATTTCTCCTAGTGACATAATCTTCTGGTCCTTGATCTCAGCTTCCCAATATTCAGAACTGTCAACAATGCTTTTCTTTTACTTATCTTTATCTTGTCTAAGGCATTTTGTTACAGCAGTTTGAGTCAATATAAATGCTTGAATGTTCAACTCCAACATTTTTAAGTTTTCCAGAGACAGTGTAACCTTTCCCAAATACTGACTGAGTCTCATCTCAAGTTAGTCAATAAAGATGTTTAACAAAAAATCTATATTCAATTACCATGTTAGTCAGAGGCATATATGCTTTAGGATGTCATTCTGTATGCTGTGAATGTGTTGCTCTGATTGGTAGACAAATAAAACACTGATTGGCCAGTAGCCAGGCAGGAAGTATAGGCAGGACAAGCAGATGAGGAGAATTCTTGGAAGAGGAAAGTCTGAGTCAGGAGTCACCAGCCAGACACAGAGGAAGCAAGATGTCAAGGAAGAACTGAGAAAAGGTACCAATCCACATGGCTAAACATAGATAAGAATTGTGGGTTAATTTAAGTATAAGAGCTAGTCAGTAATAAGCCTGAGCTAATGGCCAAGCAGTTATAATTAATATAAGCCTCTGTGTGTTTACTTGGGTCTGAGCAGCTGCAGGACCAGGTGGGACACAGGAAAATTTCTAGCTACACATATAGGTGCTAAAATTTTATGAACTACCAAGCTCAAATTTTATTCATGTTTTTGGCAGCTGAAAAGATGGGAACCCTACAAATCCAGTTCCCCTACTGGGCTCAATTGAGAGCATTTTCAGGGGTCTGCTAGAATGGCACCAATGCAGGAAGTCCCTGAAAACTTCCTCTGGCTTTGGGTTTCAAATTACTCTAAGTTAAATATCCATCTGCTTTTCTACTTGCAGATGGCCTCAGAGTGAGAGAAACATTAAAAAACAAAAAAACATACATTCTGTTCTGCTTCCCTTTACCTCTATAAATATCTTGCCCTTTCACTTAGTAATTCTTAAAATGACTGGGCTTGTTATAATTACTATTGTTTATAGTCATTGTTTTGCCTTGGATGACCTTTTATCTCATCAGTTAATAGCCCCATTGCACCCCCTGGCTCCATGGCAACATTTGTCTTATAACAGCATCCAGTCCTCAGTGTGACAGCAGTCACACCAGAAATACCCTGTTGTTCATGTCTATATTCACATGTGCCACATTGACATACATGTATGTGAATAACTACTTTCAAATTAGAAAAACGTTTCCTTTGTTCTGCAGGGGCACTCAGACATTAACTGATGCAATGTTTTCCAAAATCAAGACTCTGAATAAAATCTTATGAACTGGTGATGAGAGACCTATGTGTTATAAATGTGTGCTTTTCATTACCAGTCATGTATTCCCTCCTCAGTCAGCCCTGGAAATAAACTCTATACCTTTGTGTAATGTAAGCATTACCTACCCTGGCTGTTTCTTTTCCATTTTGCCTCAGGGATTTCAAATAGAAATAAGAGTCCCTGGATCCTTTCAATTCCTTGTACTCAAGCTCAGCAACAATTGGAAATTGTGTTCTGGCCTGATGCCACTTCCTAGGCAGAGGGAAGCTAGCTAAATCCCATACCAGTATGGTTTGCATTTTAGTGTATTTTGTAAATAAATTCTTAACAGATGGACAGAGCAGCAGGAAGCCAACACCAGGGAGTCAGCAGGTGCACAGGAGAGCCAGAAGTGGACTGGTACTTATCAGATCAACAAAACCCAAATGTCTTGGGATTCACACATGCTGCCCACAGAATAAGTTGGCGCTGCCCAGATAGGCAAGCTCAATCAACCCCAGCATGGAAAATTTCCATGACTATGTTGTCTGTGAGGTCCACAGTCCCTCCCAGATGGTGATGCCAAAACTGTAAATCCTTCAGAAAACCAGTCTGTCTTCCTTTGAGGTTGATGCACAATACAAAGAATAAATCATACTTATAGGAAATATCAAAGTGTTCTTTATGTAATTGTACTTTCTACAAAAGTAAGGAAAATGGGAGTGAGATACTCACTAAACCACATAAATTATTGTTATGGTTCATAAAATATTGTAAAGATGTCCTCCCACTGTAGATAGAGCCCCTTCTGTATCCAGCCCACTATGCCTGCTCCCATAAAGTACAACTAGAATAGGTTATTCTGATATCTGGTTCCTGTGCTCATACATAGACTGTACTCTCAGATCAGAATGCCTCCATCACACATCAAGATGTTCTTGCCCTCTGCCTCATGTCAGAGATGTTGTGAGATAATGGCAGGCACTGTAAGCCTAATGCTGGCAAGATGCTCAAGGAATAGGGCAATGGGCACTTGTCCAGGCTAGATCCAATGGGTTCCAAAAGTGTCAAGATTTCCCACATCTCCATGATTCACTTAAAAATTCCTAAATGTTTAATCACATGGTTATAATGTATAACCACATGGTTAGTTTTTATGAGTGTTATGACAGGTATAGAAAATCCTTGTATTAAATTCCAACCTTATGGTTACTCGTCTACCTGATCAGGAAAGAGTTGCCTGGGAAACTCAAGCACAACCTTCCCCACCTCTGAAGTCAGGATTCTGAGAAAGGATGCATAAACTGATTAGGAAGAATGCAGCAAAACAGGTGTCATCTGTGAGTGATGTTTGGCTTCTCTCATCAACATTATTTTCATTGTTATCCAAAGTCAAACAAGGATTACTGACGATAATCTGACTGTAAACTATTCTTACAGATCATTGACATCCCTAGGATAGGTGTTCACAAAGTCAATCATTCATGGTGAAACTTCAGGATAGGAACATTCAAAAATAAAGTTGAAGTGAAATCTAGACACTTGACAAGCTTCAAAAACAACTCAGGAAAACTGCAAGGTTACAAAAACCAAGGCGAACTCATGTTTAAATCCTAACTTACAATGGTAAACAACTGGAAAAAGATCATGTCCAAAGGTTATTATGCAGGGTGTAGGTCTGACTACTTTCTAGACCACAGAGATAAGCCTGTTTTGAACATCAAACATGGAGAAGGATAATAGAGAAAACACCTAGCTAGTCCTTGTACCCCATAAACCATCATCAACCATCATCATTTGATGTCCTACTAGAATAGCTAGATGCTGTGGGATGGTCTGTATGTCAAGTGTGTTGCTAATTAGTCAATAAATAAATCACTGATTGGCCAGTGGCCAGGCAGGAAGTATAGGCAGGACAAGGAGGAGAATAAAGCTGGGAAGTGGAAAGGCTGAGTTAGAGAGACACTGCCAGCCGCCACAATGAGAAACAGCATGTGAGGATGCCAGTAAGCCACGAGCCACATGGCAAGGTATAGATTAATAGAAATGGATTAATTTAAGCTGTAAGAACAGTTAGCAAGAAGCCTGCCACGGCCATACAGTTTGTAACCAATATAAGTCTCTGTTTACTTGGTCAGGTCTGAGTGGCTGTGGGACTGGCAGGTAGAGAGATTTGTCCTGACTGTGGGCCAGGCAGGAAAACTCTTGCTAAAACTAGAGTTGCAGTAGCTAGTATCTTTGTAGTTAACCTAATCAAAGCTGCAGTCTCAGAGCTACAAGACATCTTTCATGCCATTTGAAAATCTAGATACGTCTTACCACTAAAAGGGGGTAAGGAAGTTGGATTTCATTACTTATTCACTGTTATCATATGATAATGAAAGGAATGAAGGAGATTTAGAAGAGAAAATCTAGTATTTTTATATTTATATTGCCTTAAGTTTTAGACTCCTGTTCTTAGGAGAATTGCAATATGACATTTTGATGACTCTTATGCTTTGACATCTCCACATGTAATTTTTAGAGTATAGCATGGAGAGTGAGGCAGAGCAGGACTATGCATGGGGCCCTAGCTTGATTCCTCATCCAATGTAATCTGTTCCTAAATGGCATATTTACTTATCATCAGAACCAGATACATGTCACCTTTTATTAACTGAGCAAAGTGACTTTTTTTTTTTTTTTTTTGGTTTTTCGAGACAGGGTTTCTCTGTGTAGCTTTGAGCCTTTCCTGGAACTCACCTGGTAGCCAAGGTTGGCCTCGAACTCACAGAAATCCGCCTGGCTCTGCCTCCCAATTGCTGGGATTAAAGGCGTGCGCCACCACCGCCCGGCGCAAAGTGACCTTTTATAAGTTGGTACAATATTAGTTAAACAAAGAATATCACAGATTTAGTCTTGATTTTTTCCCAGTTAATTTTCATCTACATCTATGAAAATTAAGAATAGAAGTAAAATTCCAACTCTTGTACAAGTATAGTAAAATGTTCCCTTAAAATGGTTTGACAATATGAGAAATGTTATTAAAATCAGATTTCTGCTCTTCCTTGGTGAAATATCTGCATTGTAGATGGGTGTAATAATTCTAATTATTGATTTGGATGTCTCTCCCATTGTTATGAACACAAACAATGATAAAGATTTGGGGATAGTAGAGCTCCTACAGAAAATAGAAAAATTAGATATGGATGATGTGTTGGTTACTGTCTTGTGGTGACAGTATGCCAACTAGAAGATGTGGCTTGGTGTGGTTTTCAATGTTAATTTGACCAGCTTGACATGCTCTTCCTTGAGTTGATAGCATCTTCCCTTGTTAGAGGCCAGAAGCAGAACATCCTAAATGACTTAACCTGTAAAGGATCCTGAGATAAAGACTCCAATGCAAAACTCTCACATGATAGCTGATCCCAGAGGCTATCATGAGAAGTGAGGTGAGGCTGGGATGAGGGTGGGAAGCCAAATGCTCGCTGTCAGGCAAGTTACTGCAGTGGATCACAGGTCAGGATGCTGTAGGTCTTCACTTTAAAAAATGCCAAGGAAATTGGTAGAGAATTGCTTTCTAAGGTAATTTTACTACATTTAACACTGGTGTGGAAGGGTGAGTCATATGTCCTCTCAAGGTTCCCTCCAATCTTATGATTATATGATTGCTCATTATCAAAAATTGGCTAGTAATTGGTTTGACTCTGGGAGGTCAGCATGTGAAGGGGACTGGACAACCTTTTGATTTTATGGTAAAGAACAATGTCATCTTCCTGGTCAAGTTTTAGAAGGACATTTTTTAAATTCATAAATGTGCCATGATAATCTTCATGATTGTTAATTAAGAGAGATCACCTAGGAGTAGGCTGTAATTTAAAATGGTAGAGCTGGGGGTTGGTAATCGGGGAAGAGTTGTTCCCATGACAGACTGAGTACTGCACCTGCTTGAACAGCACTAAATGAGCTGCTTCATTCATATACAATCAGATCTTGGATTTGGAAACCAGCATGTTAAGGTGGAAAAGTATACTTCAATCTACATGCTTTTAATTAGTGAAAATCATATTTTTATAAACAAATGAGGCTCTGGTTTAAATTATGTGACTTTTGTACGTTATGTTAAGTAAAATCTATGGCAAAGAATGCATATTCTAAATAGAGTGGCTACAGCTAATTGGCCAACAGTGAAGTTTCAGCATGATCAGATCCAACTACTGTCTGCCAATATTTAGAAATCAAACAGCATTTTCTCTTCTCTTCACTCCTAAGGTTTGAGGGAAGAGAATATTTATCCTCAGAATCCTATTTTCTGACATATCAGATGTCATGAAATTAAGTTCATAGTTCAATAGGAATTAAGGAAAATACATAAAAGGAGTTATCTGAATAAATGAATAAAGAATATCCTATTCATTTGTGTATGTGTGTATGTATCATTTATTTATGTCTATTGTATGTTATTCTCAGAATTAAAACTCAAAGCAATACAAAATGGGAAGGCTGGAAGAGACCTCTGTGGCCACAGTCGTTTTGTTTTGTAGAAGACACAACTAAGGCAGAGGAGATGCAATAACAGTCACAAAGTGATGGCCAATGTGGAGCTAAGCACTCCAACTCAGAATCCTTTACTCACGTTGTGTAGATTTAACTCGTACAGGATGGTGGGCTTGGTATGTATTTGTTTATTTACTTTCTTGTTCTACTGTGCTTGGCATTGAATCCTTGGCCTTGTCAGTGTTAGGCAAGAACTCTACCACTGAGTGACAGTCTTAGTCATGTATTTTGAATCACATGATGAAATAATTGACAATCAAATATACACAGCAGACCTATTCTCAGACATGGATACTCCTTCCATGGTAAGTATGCAGCATGGATTCTGGCAGTGTGGTTTAACGTATAATGTCATGTTGTGGTGATAGTCCTGGTTTTATATGTTGAATCTCTAGACTTATTTTCCCCACATAACTCCAATAGGAAATCTTCTGGTCTCTTCTCTATTTTCTTCTTCACACCAGCAGTCTCTACTAGCTGCTGTTTTACATTCTGTGCATGTGGCTATTTATTATTTGAATTCAAGTGGTCCATCTGTTAAGGTAATAAATATGTTTCTTAAGATACTAACCAGGAAAGCAAATCTATTTATTAAACTGTTTCAGAAACATGTATTAACAAACTTCCATTCAAAAAATAAGAACCTGAAGTGTCATACAGTGACAACAACAGAAATATGTGTTAACGTACTTTCATTAAAAAAATAAAAACCTGCAGTATCACACAGTAACAACAACAATTTCATGTTTTCGAACTCTCCCTTCATATACAAACACTCTGGGGTCTTCTATAGATAACCTTCAAAGAAGAAGAAGTTCAAAAACATGATACCTGTGGCTAAACCTCATGCTGTTCTCTGAGTTTCACATTAGAACAATACTTTTCAAAAAGTCTGATTCAACATTTCCCAAGAAATAGAATAAAAGATTAATATTTCTACTAAGTGAAGTAAACTATAGCCAATATCAAAGATATTAACTGTTTTCAGTTATCCAGGATTACCCATGGCATCCTGTCTGAACAAGAGAAGGTCAGGTACTGCTGAAATCTGCATCTCAAACTGATTAGAGAGCTGGAAAGATGGATCAGTGATAAAGGCAGTGGATGCCAAGCCTGACAATTTGAGTTCAGTCCCCAGAATTTGAATAGTAAAGAAGAAAACTTAATGTGACAGGTTGTCTGCTGTCCTCTACTCCTCCACATGTATGCTGTATCACACACTCACCCCACACACAAATAAATACATGTAACAAAAGCAAACACCGGTCTTAAGAATAAGCAGAAAAGGTAGGCAGGAAATGAGAAGAAGAAACTAAGGATCTTTGTGGAAATCAGGTGAAAGCCACACATCACTGGCTCACCTGGGGTCCAAAGGATCTCCTTCAGCAAGGAGGACTGAGATAAGGGCTCCGGTTTTGTTTTTATTTTCCATGTTCTAACTTTTTAAATACTCTAACTTCATTTTACGAGGCTATGAGCTGTTTGAAGGTGCAGGCTGTATCTTATTAATCTTTGTATCTTCAGTGTCTACCTTAATGTCAGCAATGTACATGGCAATAAGTATTAGAAAGCAAACGAGTACGTGTCTGAGGCTCTGCCGGTTGTGATAAAGTCCACAGCAGTGTAAGTAAGAATAAAAAGATAGAACGAAATGCCAAAGGAGATGGAGAGGGGAAAAAACTGTATGGGAAGTAAAGGCTTAAAGAGTGTCTTACAGCTGAGCAGAAATCAACTCTGTTCTTCCTGGTGCCCAACATAAAAAGAACAGCTCAGTAGATATAGGAGGGACCACCATGTAGAGAGAAGAGGGTAACGTCTATGAATGCAATAGTTTAAAGTTTCACAATATGCTTAAAAAACAATCAAAGTCAGGCATGGAGGCTGATGCCTGTAGTTCTAGCAGTTGAGAGGCTGAAGCAAAGGAAAAGACGTGAGCCAGAGGCTAGTCTGAGCAACTGGGTGACTTTACAGTCACCCAGGATTGTAGAGTGGGACCTTGTCTCAAAATAATAGCAATAAAAATAAGAAGAATAAATATTCATTGTGAAGTTGTTACTTGTAAGAGATTTCATTTGGCAATGTGAAGCTATACAGAGATAAAAAGAAAATAGGACATGAACTGTACAAGGCTGACCAGCAGATGGTCCAGCACAAACTCGTATGCACAAGACAGAGAGAGACAGTCACAAAGGGCTTCAGATTTGAGGAGAGTGGTGTTCTTCATTTTGCTTCATTAAAAAAAAAAACAGCATCTCAAGTTTTCCAGTCGTCATTGAACTTAGTATGAAGTTCAGCTTTTGATCCTCCTGAGAGCTGGAATTGTAGGTGTATACCATAAACCCTCAGGTCTTGTGATACTGGGATCAAACTCAGGGCATCTTGCATGCTAGAGAAGGTCTGTAAGAGCAGTCATGTTTTCACACCCTCTCACAGTGCTCTTAAGCAATGTGTTCTTTGAGGCATATATGGACATCTAAGGAGGTTTCTGAGTATCAAGGAATGCTCGGCCAGACAAACGGACAGCAGTGTGATGACACTCTCTTAACAGAACATGTACCATGCTCCTAAGAAGTTAACGGTCTCTGTAATACAAGTTTAGCTCTCACAGAGGCTTTGTGTCAGGAAGTAATAAGAGATAAAACTGAATTACTACTTGTAATACTCACTGAAATCCGGCACCTCCCGACGAGAAGTAATTTCGCAGGAATCCAATTCAGTGTCCTTATCTTGATTCAAGGCCCACTTTTAATTTCCACTCAGGTTTGAATCCTTTGGCACATCTAATTTTAATAATTAAAGAGCTCTTTGGACTGCATGGCATCTAGCGCTCTTTTATAATTCATGAACTTGGAAAAAGTTTTAATATTGTATGGCTATGAATGGGCTTACTAAAACAGGCTAACAAGCCATCTGCTTCATGACATGTGCGTTCCTAAATGCCATGAAACTTTATGTTACCATAAAATGTGGCAGAAAGGAAGAGTCTTCTGGTAAAGGAGACGTTCCCTAAGAGGCATTTGCAAAGGACTGGTCTTCACTTGCTATCCCACATTCCAGCAATAAGAGTAAAGGCCTCTAACAGAAACCAAAGAAAAAAGTGTGATACTTTGACCACAATTTCTACACTCCTGCCCAACAGCTACAACAGTAAACCTTGCTGCTACTGTTCAGGTACCTGCAGTACGGAGAAGGGCCCAGGGGTCCAAAGTCCTCTTGTTTAGAATTCTAAGATACTGTGGAACAAAGAGGATCAATGTTTTTTCCTAGTGGTATAGGGGGCGGGGTGAGTGGATATTAAGTTCTCACTTCAGAGTAAATATAACTTTGTATGTGACTTTTTCCTCTCCTTAAGCTACCCAGTTACCAAGTTTGAGATGTCTCCATAGCTTGCTCCAATAAAACTCCTTGCATAATATAGTTAAATAGTCATCAATACCCCTCAATGAAGCTACCACCAACCTCAGTTCATGGTATCCTCTATCTCCTGAGATGTAACTCCAGCCATGCCCCATTACATATGACATATACCAGTTAAAGCCCAGCTGAAAAACTCCACATATGTGAATTCATTCCTGTGTGGTTCCCTATTTATACACAAACAAGACAGAAATAGCCAATAAACAACAAATACTGTTGGAAAGCTAGTTTTGCAATGGTTCAGATTTTATGTTCTAATAATGCTCAAATCCCAGCTTCCAGAATTCAGTGTACTGTATCAATAATAATGAGGAGAACTACTAGAACTCATTAAAGAAGTTTCTAATCAGTCCGTTAATTGAGGCTATTTGCTTCCCATTACACATAGAGAAATTAAGCAGGTTACGATGGTTCCCAGGAAGCATCTGTGGAAGCATGGCAAGCTAATGATAAATAGAACAGAGTTCACCTCTTGGGTGATTTTTCACCTAGCTACATCTTTTGAAAGATGCTATCAAAGAAAGCCATTCATCATTTGCGGAACCAGATTGAAGCCCCAAATTGCTAATAGAATTTTTCTTATAATCTTTTAATTAGAGGTGACCACACCTTGAAATGGCTACCTACTTCTGCTACATATTGTGAATTGAAAAAAAAGTCTTTGGAAATAGATCTACCAAATCTATGTGAATATATACAGATGGGCTACCTTCAGAGTAATATGTCTTTTATGATGAATCAGAATGATCATTCCAAGGAAAAAATAACTTTTAAGGGCATTTGTGTTATCAGCATCCTACTGTTTGGTAAAATGGGAAAGTTATTCAGAAGAACACATTAGAGGATAGAGGGGCAATAGAGGAGCAGGCTGAGGAAATTAAGGTTTCCAAGTCATGTTTCTGTGTGGGGTGGTACATGGGTACAAGTGTCTGCATGTATGAAAATAATGTCATGAAATCAGCCTGCCCCTGTATATTGATACTGTATGACATACTACCAAGTCATATCCCCTCCTATTAAAACCCAATGCAAATTCAATATGTAAATTAATTCAATGAAACCTTCTTAATAAGACAATCAAGTCATGTATGCTAAATTTGACTTTCTCTACTATCTTTGCCTTTCCCCATCTCTGTTTTATCTTGATACTTTATATTTGAAAGTACTCTATACTTTAAATTGTGCATTTCATTTTCCTTCAAAACTCTAGAACTGTATTTCCCTGTAATGCATCCTATTGCACATTGCTTTTTCTATGAGCTTTGCATGTGACCCTAAATGGGTTTAATGGGCAGATGTTTAACTGTGGAATTGGCAGGATTGATAGTTCACACACACTGTGTGAAGAATAACATAAGGGGTGCACATTTTCAGACTGGGAAACTGGACAAAGTATAGTGCCACCCACAGAGAAGAGGGAAAAAGAGCAGGACAATATCAAGGAGAAATGAGGTAATGATTTTATTTTGGGGTATGCTTGTATTCAGTTGTCTTCAGGACTCCTGTGTGGAGAAGGGTGATTCATAGAGACGTACAAGAGACATATAATCCATAGAGACAGATAAGAGAGGGAGTAAATGTGCAAGATAAAGTGTAGAGATGGATGTAGTGGTGCATGCTTGTATTTCTAGCAAGTGAGCAACAACGGCACCAGAATTGCTAGCAATTAGAGTCTAGTCCAAGATGAAAGGAAAACAAAAATGTATACATATAGATGATGAAGATCTAGATAAAGATGATATAGATATAGATAGATACAGATATAGATAGATTAGATGGATAGTTATTAGATAGATTGATGAGTGGATGGATAGATATCAGACTGACATGCAGATAGTGATGATAGACAGACAGACAGATAAACAGACAGATAAATAGGTAATAGACAAATAAATAGATATGAGAAATAAGATAGACAGACCAACAGACAGTTTGAATACACCTCTGGGAGATTTTATTCTAGGGATGATAATTACATTACAGAATGTTTATGCTCTCCGGTGAAAACTGTAGAGGGGAGAAGATGAAACAGGATAGGATATAACTATAAAGGTAAATTTAAAGGCTAGATATAGAAAAAAGGCATGAAATTGAGAAATAGGAAACACAGTAACAATACAACCTAAAGAATGAGGAAAATGAATACTTTTGAAAAGGAAGTTGACAGGATAAAGTGTCAAGAATCTGTCAACAAAGACAACTTTACTAACAGTGCTACAGTCAAAGTGCTAGGAGGAAGAAATGACGGGATCCAGAAAAGGTTCAGAAGTCTATGTCAGGAACTTCGTCAATGGAAGGAGTCATGATATCATGTAGAGGGGGCATGAGATGAGATGGAGAAAAAAAGAGTATGTGTTAGAGTGTATGTATGCTTTATGTATTTGTGTGAATGTGTGTATGTTTGTATACACATGTGCGTGTGTGTGTGTGTGTGTGTGTGTGTGTGTGTGTGTGTGTGTGTGTGTGTGTATAGTGCAGTGACAAGAGGAAGTTTAACTATTAGATGCAGAAAACAGAACGTAACCAGAGTGAGGCTGTTAG
Source organism: Peromyscus californicus insignis (assembly GCF_007827085.1). Classification (NCBI taxonomy): domain Eukaryota; kingdom Metazoa; phylum Chordata; class Mammalia; order Rodentia; family Cricetidae; genus Peromyscus; species Peromyscus californicus. The sequence goes on along the minus strand of NW_026294617.1, from coordinate 133,011,024 downwards.
GAAAAGAAGAAATTCCGGTTACCCCAACATATAAAATTAGAAATGCAGGGTTAGAAAAACATGGTAAGATAGACAAGTTTTAAATGCACAGTAGACCCAAACCAAAGCTCCTGTGAACTTTCCACCCACATCTAGCTCTTAAATGTAAAAGCAAGATAATTAGGTGAAGATGTTTCCCTTTGGAAACCCAGAACTGCAAACATTGATGAATCATGAAGGTAATGGCAGTGGTAAGTCCAACGTAGATAAAAACTAACATATCAGTGGCAGCAGTGTGAGAAGTCTGCACAGGGAGAAATGGAAGAGAGGGCTGAACAGTGAAACAATGTGGGGGTTGGCAGAACCCAGTTCAGAATCCTCGCAGGCTAGACATCATGACAGAGAGTGGCATTCTTAAATATTAAATAAAATATAAACTATAAAAGTAACTGCAGATGATAAGATGGCTTGTGATTATATGACTGAGAGGATTAAGTTATACGAATGCCATCATGAGCCATTTAGGGCACCGAAGGCCCATGTTACAACGCAGTTTCCTATCCCATGTGTCATCAATAAGCTCAATGTGATCAGGGACTTCAGCGGAAAATATACATGTGTACTGGGTGGCAAAGTCTCTCATGATCGAAGTACGTGGATCATAAGCAGTCCTCAATTGTGGAGCACAGAGATTAAAAGAACCAAAGTCCCTGGACAATGAAGAAATATGGACGTGGTAGTCTCAATTTACTTAGTGAAAAGAAGAAATGACAGAAATACAAACTTGAAACCCAGAAGTAATAGGAGTGAGGATCTTTTCCATCCATCTTCCTCCACCTAAAGATGAACACTACTGGCTAAATATCTAAAAAAGAAGTGTCCTGTCAGGTAGCGCTAAAACAAGGGGTTGTGAAAGGACAGCCTGCAACACAAACATGACTTGTACCTGCTTTTGCACTGTTCAGGCCAGGACCCAGTCTTCAGTAAGCAAATATAGAAAGTACCAAGATGCAAGACTCATCTCTATAGGAAGGACAGGGAGGAGCATTCAGGTTCACTGCCAAGTAATCCATCAAGCCAGAGCATTGCTAACCAGGGACACATGAGATACACACACACACACACACACACACACACACACACACACAGAGACAGAGAGAGACAGGCAGACAGAGACAGAGACAGAGAATAAAGTTAGTGTTAGCACCCACAGACATATGGCCAAACATCAATATTTTCCTCACACATATCTATTTTAACAAAAGATGACAGTAATCATAAAGGAAAATGCACAGGTAAGAGAAAGTGTTAAAAGAAAAACAATAGAGAACAATGAAGACAGACTGGGTAAGTGACTTCCAAGAAGAAGGTCTATATCACATGCGTCCATATTTCCACTCGATGTCTGCTCAGCACTGTGCTAGACTGGGCAGGTGCTAAGCAATGAGGCCTGGGAGCAAGAGAGAAGGGCTTCCTACTCTTGTGATGCAGTCATGCTCCAGCCAGGGGTCTTGTTATTGTTACTGTGACATATACCCTGAAAAAAGCAATGTGATGGAAAAAGTTTTATTCAGCTTCATTTCCAGGTTACCGCCTTCCACTTCAAAGAATTCAAAGTGGGAACTCAAGCAGCAGCTGCTCGCACACACAGTCAAGAGATGGGAGAAGGAAGGGACCCATTCAGCCTACTTTCTAGCTTTCACTTCTTTTCAGGTAGTGATTTTTGCTTATATACAATTTGTGGTCCAGACCATTAAATGAGGACACCCACAAACATTGTGGACCTTCCTACCTGTTTCTATTCACACAACTGACAATAAAGACAATCCTTCACAGATTTGCACACAGGACAACTTGATTTGGACAATTCTTCCATGGAGGCTCCTTGGATGATTTTATATTGTGCATTAGTTTTAATTATTTAAAACTAATTATCTAATTAGTTTTAATTATTAAAATTAAACCCTACATCACGTGTGCTATAACTTTTCAAGTGTTAGATAGCAATGGTAGTTGAATGAAGGGGCAATTTCAGCATAGATGCACATACAAATACACAGGAATATGTGGTATGAGAATATCAGTCTGATGGGATGCCTGTTCTTCCAAAGCCTAATTTGGTGAGATAGAGCAGAAAGGTGCTTCTTGTCAGATAAATAAAGGTTTCTTTCTATAAAATAGATGTGGAAGCCAGAAAAACCACAATTCATTTGTGCATTATAAATCATTCTATAGGCAACGTTAAAAATCATCATTATTGACAACAGATAGTTTCAAAATAAGAAAGAAGTCAGAATGGGAAATGGGCTGAGATTTTACATTCAAGATTAGATGATGCATCTCACTGAGATGGCTTTGACACAAGGTATAGAAGTTTCAAGAAGGCTCAGAGAAATTATATCTTATGGTTCTGGAAAGAGCCCCTGTAAACATTTTGGGAGAGAAAAATGACCTTGTGTCAGGCCTGAGGACAATCAGCTGTTTGCAAAGATCCTTCCGGCATCAGGAAGTGTGCCATTCCCCTGGCCACTTCCCTCTGAGCCCACACTGATATTCCCCACTCCAGTGTATGATGTATGGCAAAAGGCCCAGGCTATTCATGTGCTTGATGGCCCTCTAAATTGTTCCTAGTATTTTTGATGCAGGCTCTGTGTGGCTGTCACGGCAGTGGCTTCTTTCACAAAATCACTCCTTGCTTGGCAGTCCCTTTTACAGGAGTGTCATAGAGGGCATTGAAATCAAGACCCCCTCTGGCAAGGATAAAGGAGCTTCCCAGGGTTCTCAGCGCACTCTGTTGCACAGCCCAATGAGATGAAAGGAGGCAAATCCTCCCAATGGTCATTCAGCGGCAGCCAGACTGCTCTGCTGTGTGCCTTCCCCACAGCTGCCAATTTGGCATTATTGTTTAATTTTCACAGGGCATAGATGGCTTGCAGCATAGTATACAGAGTGCCCTGAGCCATCAAGGTCTTTGTGAAGATCTCAAGGGCTGGAGCCTGTGACAGAGGAGCCTTCCTGGGCTGAAACTCCATATTTGACAATAGGTTTGTTGTGCTTATTGATTATTTTATTTACAGAGAAATAAGAGAAAAGCGATTCTTGCCATTGGAAAGCCACTGACACTGAGGAACCCAAATCATTTATGAGGAGAGGAAGTGCCTTGTTAGAAACTTTGGTGAGTGCAGTAAGGACTTACTACTTCAGGTGAGCTGCTTGGACATTCATGAGATGCAGTTGACTGGCCTCATTCTTGATGTTTGAGTTTTGATGAGTTGTTGAGTACTCTCCTTCTCCTCCTTCCCTCCACATCTGGGAAAACTGAGTGGAAGTCAGATGGTCTTTGCTTTGGCACTGGCTAGAAGGTGAAGCCAGTTAAGCATTAGCCTCATCCCTGCTCATAGCTTATCCTGTGCATTATCTCTAGTCCTTGCTCTACCAAGCTGCGTGTAGACCCCACTTGAGCCTCCTCATATTCCACAGAAGACATCATCATCTGGTCAGTGAGGTGCTTATATCTAGTGCTGCATGTTTCGTAACAAGTCTCTGGCTAAATTTAGCAGGGGGACGCGTCCACAGTGAGCACCTCATTAAAAGTTATAAAGACAATTTGTGTTAACTCCAGTAAGATAGCTGTAAACTAAACAGGCTGGCTTCTGTGTTTCTTCTTTTCCAAACTGAAAACCTATCACATTCTATACACACAAAGAACAAAGAGGAAGAGGTATTAGAAGAGGGACTGTACTCCACAGATTGAAGACTTGGCATGAATTGCAAATTGACCTTCCACTAGGAAATGACTGTTTCAGCATCTCTTGGATTTTCACAGAAAAAGCTAAAAGTTTGTCAGTAAAAGTAATAGCAAATGACAATAATCACATGGATAATATAATTTTTGTCTGAAGAGGCAAATCCATAAACAGCTGAAGAAGGAGAAAAAGAACAGAAAGGGTGCTGACAGGACTCTCTCCAGGTTGCAGACTGAACTGTCCTGTGACCTTTCTATATTTTAACAATAAGCATTTTATCTAGAATTCAAAAATGTGGTGTCCAGAGCTTCAGAACATGGCCATTCCAGCCTGGAATAAGGTCACAGAGGTTTTAGCACTAGATCTGTAGATGCACACCGTCTGATGGCCTTGGGCTGCTTATTTAAACTCCAATGCTTCCTCCAGTGCCATGGAGATGCCATTCTTGTTCTGAGAACTTCTCCAATAATTTTATGTGTTAAAACAGACTGCAGAACATAATCGGGATGGAACATGCACGTAATCCCCAAACTCAGAGGTGGAGCCAGGAAGTCAGGGGTTCAAGATTAGACTGGGCTATCTCAGACCCTGTCACAAACACACTGCAACCCATAATACAATTGCATAGCCTTTTTTCCTATGTGTCAGAGGCAGGCAATCAGTCCATCGCCAAAGCGCACCATCCAGGTCTGTTTAGATTGCTGCAATAAAACACATGAAGTATCCAGCACTAGACAGCTATTGCTTGATTTTTTTTACATCATTTTTTAATTTATTTTACTGTTCTAGAGACTGGGAAATCCAAAGTCAAGGCGTTCAGATGGCATTCCCTGTGTTCTGGCTCACAGAGGACTGACAGTTCTGACCTCATCTGGTGGCGCTCCAACCTTGTGTATAAAAGCCTTGCTGTCATGACATAATCACCTCCTCCAAAGCTTCACTTCCTTATACGGCACATTCGATACTAGTTTTAAAATCTATGAAATTCATGAGACCAAGGTGTTAAAACATCAGCACCTCAGCATCCTACTCCTGACCAAGTACCCTTGTGCAGCATGCTGTGAATCTATGAAATGCTATTAATTTTAATTGATATGTGGTACAAACAAGTAGCCAGTTGCATTTTTAAAAGTCTTTTGTAGTTTAAAAGCAAATTGGATTAAGAAAGAACAGTTTGGTTTTTCCCCAGCATTCATGAATGTAGAATTAACTCCTTACTCTTTCTGTGCTATGAATGTAACACTGGGTTACACAGCAGAAGCCCATGCAGAGGAAAGGGAACTGACAGTCAGCAAAGAAATAGACTGCAGTCAACAACTACGCAAGGCACAAAGTCCTCAGGGCTGAGGAATGAGCACACATCTGGACGGGACTGGAAGATACCTAGGAGCCTTTCCGAAGAGGGCTTCAGAGGCTCAGTACACTCCAAAACGAGGGAAATAAATATTATAGCAGGTAAATGCAAAGACCCCACTTCAGCATCAATTAAAATGATTTAGTGATTAAAGGGATTAAAAATAAGACAGCACTAACAACAGTGGAAGAAAAATCTATAATGATGTGCCAGATGACATAAGTGCTTGGCTACCATGAATTTCTTTGCTGTTAGCATATGCTATATCCAGTTTATGGAAGCACCAGTAATTCCATAGTGAACAATTAAGTAATTTTGTATGACCTATACATATACGTGATCACTCCATCATGTGTATCTCTCCCGTCTGTGACAACAATATTGAATGAACAGTTACTGAGGCTGTGGTAAGGGATGGGCAGGATGTCACAGAACCATCCCACCAGTGCTGTCTCCTCCTCACTGCTGTGTCCCCATCCCTCCTCTCTTCTCTATCTATGTCCAGCCCCGCATATGCATATAAATTTCCAGAGAAGTCACCTGCTTTACCCACAGAAGTAGGAGTCAGAAATCAAGTGTCCTCAGGAATGCCATTTGAAATGGATTTGCAAAGATGAACAGGAGGCAGCCAGCCAGGGGAGGACAGAGAAATGCAAGGCCTAGGATCTCATTTCTCTGAGCATCTGTGCATGCATGTTCATGGCTGTTTTGCTGGTTGCCTGTAGGACATTGGTTGGGCTGCAGAGAACAAGGCAGCCCTGAGCTGGTTAACCTGCAATTGCATCATCACTTTGTTCAGAAGTGGGCATCAGCACAGGGACAGTGCATGGGAAAGATAGGATACACTCACACACAAATATGAATGCACATCTGAACACCTATACACATATGCACAGACCTATACTCATATACACATGTGTATACATACATCCAGATACCTATATACATCTATATACTCATATATGTTCATATGCATGTTTCTACATACACACACCATACCTATACACATATGCACACAACTATATTCATACAGACACCTATATATACCCATACACATACACACATATATATTTACATATACCTATATATAACCTATATAAATATACATACACTTATTCACATCTATCCATGTATACACATGTATTTGCATATAAACACTAATGTATATACATATTCACATGTTGCTGGGTCCTAATGGCTCTCTTGGCGAGGCAAACAACAGACTCTGCTGTGGGATGTTCTGTATGGCAAATGTGTTGCTCTGATTGGTTAGTAAATAAAACACTGATTGGCCAGTAGTCAGGCAGGAGGAAGTATAGGTGGGACTAACAGAGAGGAGAAGAATTCTGGGAAGTGGAAGGCTGAGTCAGAGACACTGTTAGCTGCCACCATGACAAGCCGCATGTGAAGATGCCAGTAAGCCACAAGCCACGTGGCAAGGTATAGATTTATAGAAATGGATTAATTTAAGATATAAGAACAGTTAGCAAGAAGCCTGGTATGACCATACAGTTTGTAAGCAATATAAGTCTCTGTGTTTACTTGGTTGGGTCTGAGAGGTTGTGGGACTGGCAGGTGAGAGAGATTTGTCCTGACTGTGGGCCAGGCAGGAAAACTCTAGCTACAAGACTCATTTATCCAGTAATGGGGAAAGCCTTATATACCCTCCTCCCAGCACCCAGGCCGTGTCCCGTTCTGGTGATATTGCACGGTCATCCCTCATTGGCTGGACATGATCAGGAACTCTGACAGCGTCTGTTGCTAGGCCCTCAAGTAGACTCCTGAGTGGCTCATAAGGAAGTATGTTATGTGCATGTCTTGGCAACTGGTTTGAGCCAATTTCCTCAATCCTATGGACCTGTCCTACTACATCTTCATATATGCACATGTATATAACTACACATGTACCCAGAAGCAGACAATCATATCTGGAACTAAGATACAGCACTTTCTAAAACAGTAGATCCCAGGTCATTTCCTAGTTATTAAAACAAAAGGCATCACCCAGACAGTACCTGAGGTGCTTCAGTATGTGATCTCTGTCTGGTGATCTGGTGTGTGTGTGTGTGTGTGTGTGTATGTGTTTGTGTGTGTGTGTGTGTGTGTGTGTGTATGTGTGTGTGTGTGTGTGTGTGTGTGTGTGTGTGTGTGTGTGTGTTACTGGAGATTGGAGCTGGGGCCTTGCACATGATAGGTAGATGCTCTATCACTGAGTCACATTCCTAATCCACATTCTGTCCTGACCTCCCCTCCCCTCCCCTCCCCTTACCTTCCTTGCATCCCCCACCTTTCTCTCTTTTTCTCTCCTCTCTCTCTCCCCCCAACTCTCCTCAACCTCCCTCTCTTTTCTTCTCTTATTTCCCTCTTCCTCTGTCTCTTACGCATTCTTGGCTCTGGAAAACACATGAAATGTTATTTATTATAAATATTTCTTATACATAAAGCTTCATACCATATTTATTAGTGAAAAAAATTCTGACAACCCAAAGGTAATTAGGAGACTACCAATATGGAAACATATATTGATATTTTCCTATATGTTCTGTGTTTGCCTTTGGACATCTTTACAACAACACATAACGTCCTTGAAGCTATTAATGATCCGACCTAAGTTTGTCACTCCACAGACTATAGTAGTGGACATTTATGGGGAAGGAAACTGAAGGAGAAGTGGAAAGTGCAGATAAGATCATTTTGGTGCAGTCTCGTGTAATTAAACCGTATTTCTACCATTTTGCTCCTCCTGTGACGTTCATTGTTCAAAACTGTATATAAGCATGTGCGTTTTGATGACATCCATGCCCACTTTCCTCCTCTGCATTTCCTTTGATCTTACTCCACTTTCCCTATCAACTTCATGTTTCCTTTTCTTCAAACCCTCTGGGTCCACTTAGTGCTACCTCCATGTGAGTGAGTGTAGGGCCATTTTCTGGGTCATGGGCAGCCCCTTAGGAGCTACATCCCTCAAGAAAGATGAAATCCTTATTGAATTATTGATTTTTCTTCTCTGGCAACACATATGGCCATGGTCATTGCTAAGGTCTCTCTCCATTGTCTCCTACTAGAGAGATACATAAACACATATTAGAACAACAATCAGGTCTAGAAGGTTCTTGTGGGAAATGATTTTCTAATTTATTTCATGAGAAAGTACCATTATTATGTCAAAGGATCAAACTGATTATGGAGTGTGACCTCTTGCAAGTGGACATTAAATAATTTTCATTGAAATGCCAGGACCATATGTAATCTGTAAAGTAATTAACCACTGAACCTTTAAGACTTTAAGCTCAAATGAATAAATTTACAGTTAAATTAGTATTGTAGGAGGTTTTTTTTTTTCTTTTTCATTTTTATTTCTTTACTCAGAAAGGGCACAACTTTAAATTGCTATCTTTTGTTTAGGTGGAAACTGTCATGGGGGTTCATGGGTGCAAACTTCTACACACAGTCTTGACTTTCTGCTCATGGGTTAAAGAAATTTAAGAACTAGTAATGAAAATCTAACAATGTTCAAATTGTAAAATCTCCCGATGGTATATACAGCAGTGAACCTTCTTAGACGGCATCTTCTCTGTGCATCAGGACTTTCCCCGATGAGTGAGGATGATTCAGGTCCCCCTGTCAGAATGCTGTGAGCTGTAAGAGAATTTCCCATGTTCCTCAGAACCTTCTCAGAAAACCAAGAGGTAGCACATTCTCTTTATGCAAAAGCTCCAACAGAGAAGAACTAAACAAATAACTTTCTCAAAGGCACAAAGATAGGAAGTCACAGAGCAGGAACTTCACCCGAGATGCATGAACTCAAAAGCTATTGCTTTTGGGATTTGCCTTTTGGTTGGCTGGTTTTTCAAGTAACTAATGGTAATAATACTACCATGTGGCAGAAATCAGACCTGCTGTCAGAGATACTGCAGAATGTAGTAGGGCACCTTTCTACCCTGCCCCCTCTAAAGGGCGTATGTTTAACAGTATTGAGGTAATACAAATATTTGTGTATTCCTGTATAAATCACTGTCTTCTTCTGTATCTTGATTCAGCAGAAGAAAGCACCAGCAGTTTGGGTTGCAAACCTTCAAGTATTCTTTAAGAGCACCCCAGGGGCTCGAGAAGAAATCTGGGTACTTTGGGAATTGAAGAAAGAATCTTCAGAACCAGTTCATGTTTTAAGTATAGTACAGTGCTGGTCAATGATCAAGTGGTATTGTACATGCTGTGAACCACAAAACCACTAGGAATTTAAGAGAGAATTTGTGCAATAAATTTCCAAGCATTAAAGGTAAGGCATAGACTGTCTTTGTCATTAGTTGTCTAAACACACATGCTATGGGGACAATTTTTTTTTCTAGACCTCACTAGAATTTCTCACTTTAAGGAAAGCTGGCTTTGAAGAGGAGAGAATTAAAAGGGCCTATTATCATCATTAACACAGCACAATTAAATAATGGAAAGTCATAAACTGAGGTTCAATTAAACCACTGATTTCCTCTATTAGGCTGTAACACAAAGAAATGCCTCTACTACTCTCCTGTGCTCAAAAGGGTCAAAGCTATCTAGTATGCCTTACAAAACTGACCCAGCACCCCTAATTACTCAGAGACCTGCAGTAGCAAAGGTGTCCCTATGTGTGGTGTGCAGCCAGGGTCATCTTGGTTAGAAAAAAGTAATACACAGAGCTGTAGTAAAAGTCACAAAGAAGCTGTGAAAACAGGCACTGCCCTGGTCAGCAGCTACATCCAGATTTATCCTAGACTTTGCTCCCCAAGAGACATTTTCTGAGTTCCTAAGGTGGATTTCGGATCTTTGTGTGGGCTATTGGGAATCTAGGTCTTTACCTCTCAGTTGCAGATCCAGGAGCCATCAATATACCATGTGACTACAAATACTGTAGCTCCTTGAATGTACCCTGGGAAAGTTAATTACACCCCTGAAACAATTTGACATTTCATTTGCAACCATGAATCACCCTCTCTAGAACCAGTCTTCTGAGGTTCATTTTCAGAGCAAACTAATCTCAACAGCGTCAGACTGTGATCAGCAAAGATGAAACATTTTACAGCTTGGTCCCCAGAGCTGTGCCTACCCTGCTGCTATAGAAAGTTCGGTGGAAATCTTGACAATTATAATCTTGACATTAGGAAAACTGGCACAAATTTAAATACAGATTTCCTTGCTAAGAAAGATTCAACAAAGAAATACACATTGAAGGAACTCCAAATTGTTCTGAGTGATCTGTGTGAATAAATGTATTGTAGTAGAAAAGTTGAGAGCGATGTGCGGAACGTACCCTGCCTGCCCATGTTTGCCAGTTAATCACTTTTGCCGTTTTGGCTAGCATTTATTTAAAAGGTCAGAATGTAAAGAGATGCCCTTTTCTATTTAGCTTAAATATCAAATGTTCTGAGTGTTATTAAGATGTCCTTAGTTTAAAAAAAACACCATATTTATTAAGGAATTTAAACAATATTTAACCAAAAATTGTAAGAGATGTAAGATATCATGGAGGATGTGAGTGAGCAAAGGTAAGTGCCATAAAACCTCTGTCCATTTCCAAGGGATGGTGGTGGCCTGTGATCATACAGGACACGCCTTGTCATTTAGCAGGAAATATTTAAGTTTTACTCTACTAGTAACAGCACCACACCATTGATTACAAACTTTCTTGACTCTCCCTTAAACCTTGTTTGTTAAATCCAGGAGAGAACTTTTGTATTTGAGAAAGAAGAGAGATTTTCATGTGGCTAAGGAGGCAAGCTTAGCTGATCCCTCCTGAGTCTTCCTTGGCTCTCAGTTTGTGACAAGGGAGTTAATCCTAAATATGTAACTAGAGTCATGGGTTTAATGAACATGGGAATGAAAACGTTACTGCTCTAACTTCTATTTCCAAATGAACACTGTTAGAAAGACACAAGTATGTCGACAGTGACTGCTGTGATGGTTTGTATCTAGAATTGTTGGCTCATAACTCCATTGATTCATCATTGTGCACAAATGTAGTCAGGGAATTTCTGTCTAGGATGAATATTCAGATTTGGAATCTGTGGGTTAACTACTCAAGTCCCTTGCTGGGAATTAACATTTACAATATATAATATAGGAACATTGACATATAACTATTAAATAAACACAGGACCTGGTATCATTTTGGAGATAACTGTGTCTTTATGTAGCGCTCTCTGAATTAAATGCAGAAAAGACAATGTCACACTGTTGACACCATTCCCTGAAAAACCTACAGACATAAAAGTTGAGTAAATCATAGCACTAATAAAATTAACCTGGTAGAGTTCAAAATGGCACATGTAGCAGAGGAAAAGCAAATAGAAACAGTCCCTGCTGCTATAATTGCTACAATTTCAATGGCAATTTAAATAAAATAATTCAAATTGCTGCAATTAACACACATGTAGAATTCAAAGGATGGGGGAGGCACCTCACTCAAAACACACAGTGGATTGAGCCCCCCTCCAAAGAATTAACCTTCAGAAATCATTTGCATCCAGAGGAGTCCTGGCTCTGTACTGTGAGAGAATGGTCCTCACTGAACAGTAGGGCCCCTGCACAGTAACATCCAGCAAAGAGAGCTCAGACTCCTTGTTGATTCTATTCAGATGAATGTCCAGAGGAAGAGCAGTGCTATGCCCATAGACCCCCTGGCTCAAGACGGGATTTAGCTTTTTCCACATGGGTGCCTCTCTCTCAGCTCAGAAGAAGCCATCTGTAATGACTACAGCCTGTGCCTCTGCTGGGAAGGGAGTCTAATTTAGAATGGCAGAGATTCCATTCCTGCTGGGCTGCAGGGGCAGGAGTAAAGCTTCTCTGGGTTCCGGACCAGATAGAGAGCTCCCTTCTCTAAGGGATTAAAGCCCGACAGCCACAAGTTGTTATCTGAGATGTGAGGAAATGTGTTCAGGGTTTCTCTGGTTATCTGAAACCAAGGTTGAGACAGTATCCAGTGCACACCGGACAGTTTTTCTCTAATCAGGTTAGACTCATGAGAGCCCTGAACTGACAGCATCAGCACTGGTGATTTGTGGCCAGAGATGAAAAATGGAACCATGAGATGAGTCTAATATATATGATCGATGATCTTACCACACCTTGTTCTGAGATCAAGGCTTGGGGAGAAGGACACCATTTCGACAACAGCCTGATATAAAGTTTAAGGCAACTTTAACATAGGGACTCTGAGCCAGTGTAACCCTTAACGAGAATCCCAGCAATGTCACTGCAAGATCTTAAACTCTTTCCCACTCTTGCCAGACTCCTACACAGATCCTATGCAGTGCACAGTCACAGGAAAGACCAAGTTACTGTTTCTATATGGCACCTGCTTCTATAAAAAGCTTCTTCAACAATTCTCTTAGTGTCCTATGTGACTAATGCATGTTAAAGCACAGTTTAGTCAAAATCATATTTACAATAAGATTGAGAAGCTGGGAGAAGATTCACAAGCATGATGATTTGAGCCCATACTCAGCACCATGAAAAACTCCCGAACTGGGAGGTAGAGACAGGTAGGCATGGGAGTCACATTGGCTAGCCAGTAATAATGGTGATATCCAAGTTCTGAGAGAAACCCTGCCTCAAAGCATACAAAGTTTTCCTGGTGGTGTATGTTTGGGTTTCAGAGCTCTACCAATAAAGTGGGTAGATACCCAGTATTGACCTCTTGCCTCCACACATGCTTGCTTAGGTGAGCATGCCAGACAGACACATACATACACCACACACACTCACAATAAGTATCTTGGTAAATTTAATTTAAAGGTTGTTTACTACCTGTAGCAATAAGGGGATAAACCAATAGTCAATTCTGAGAAAAATTAATAAAATACCATTGGTCTGGCTGTGGGAATGTCTGTGAGTTATCAGAAAGCTGTATCGTTTTGCAAATTATGCAAGTAAGTGTTAATCTCTTAAAAATGGGGCAGCAGCAGACACAAACATCTGTGTAAATAAGCATTTCCTCTCTAAGGAGAGCTGGAAGCAGTCTTGTGGGGAAGTCTATGTGTAGGATCCAGGGTTCTCAGGCGGTGTGGCATGGTGACACAGTGAGAGGGAAAGAGAGGGTGGAATATGCAGGGGAACACAGCTGCTTATTAAAAGTTCAAATGTAAGGAGTTAGAGGGAAGACTGCAAACTCAAGGAACAGAAACAGGACCAACAGGGAGACTCAAAACTGGGAGTCTTCCACGGAAAACATTGTATGCAAATGAGCAGACGTTTAGGAACATTTGTTTTGAAATAAGTACTCTGGAAAAGGCTGCCGAGATTGGGTTCTGAAATGACTCTCTGCACACTAGTGGAAAAAGCGTGGGTGCTGCGCGCTCAGGAATAGCAAGTGTCGGCAATTTATTCCCAAAGTGACCTTTTCCAGGTCACAATAAATCATCCCTAGATAGTGTCTTTTCCCATGAACCTTCCGTTTAAGAAAGGCAAGAGAAAAAGTATTTCTGAGAGTGTGCAGGAAGCCCTAACTCCAGTGAGAAAACAGGAGCTGGGTCATACCAGCAGTCTCCTCTGACTTGCCTGAGATGTCTTCCTGGGAAAGCAAGCGAACTGAGCCGCCAGCATCACTCGTACCCCTGTTCTTCCCTCCTTGCACCCACTGAGAGGGAATCACTTGTTTCCCACTTTGCATCCAAATATTAAATAAGGAGGTTTAAAATAAATGGACAAATGGGGTTATAAAAATGAGTTTGTCCCAGTGGCATAGAAGCTGAGGGGGCTTTAACAATTATGACCATTAACATGTATAAATTAGGTAATTGCAAATATTGACAAAGTCACTATATTTATAGAACTGTAAGTATACAAACATGACTATGCATTGAGCATGCTTGTCAATACTTTTGCTGCTGCTGTTGTGTTGTTGTTTTGAGACATGATCTCATATATCCCTAAGCTGGCCTTGAACCTGATATGTAGCCATATGACCTTGAGCTTCTGATCCTTGTACCCTCACCTCCCAGTGCTGAGCATATGCCACCAACTCTGCTTCATAAGGGGTTAGGAATTGAACCCAAGGCCTCATGGATGCCAGGCAGGTACTCTACCTACTAAACTCGAATCCCAGTCCTCATTCTCTGTGCTTATCTCTCACCACATGCCTGCCTTGTATCTAGGAATCCCAATTTTAAATTGAGTTTCAAGGCTCATCATACTGTTACTCCAATAAGAAACAGAAAGTTTTTAGAATGGCAATGATGAAAATGTCTTTTTGTACTCACACTTTCCCACTCTGTAACAAATGTAGCACTGAGTACTGTGTAAATGAGACCTGATTAACCTGATTCTGTTCCTGTTCCTCGGCGCTGTTAGGCACTATATAAGCCACGCGGCTCAAACATCCAGTCTGTCCTCAAACTTGCAATCTTCCTCTCTCTACCTGCAAGTAAGAAGATTATAGGAGGGTGTCATAACTCCAAGATAGGTCAACATTTAAAGAGAAATCAGTTAGGAAAAATTCAAGGTTTTATTAGGCAAGCTTTCTTTGCATTTACATGGCCAGATTATCTCTCATTAGAAGAATAAAGATGAAATTAAGAGACTTAAACAATAAAAATGTACATTTTATATTTTAGGTTTCACACACACACATGAACAATACAAATGTAGTTGGATACTTAGGAATAATCATTAATAAGTAGAAGAAAAGGAAAACACCAATGTGACTATCCTCATAACTACTATAGGATTCAAATAAAAAGTAGCACTTCAAAATTTTATGAATTATTACATTTTGCATGAACTGGCTGTTTGGAACCTGGGGCCTATGCAGGGTCACTTTGCTCAGCCTGGGCGAAGGGAAGAGGGGACTGGACATGCCTCTATTGAATCTACCAGACTGAGCTGAAACCCCAGGGGAGTCCTTGCCCTGGAGGAGATGGGAATGGGGGGGTGGGCTGGGGAAGGGGGGAGGGGGGGTCTGGAGGAGGGAGGACAGGGGAATCCGTGGCTGATATGTAAAATTAAATTAAATTATAAAATAAATTTTAAATATATGTATATATAGAAAATAAAATGACAAAAAAATAAATAAATAAATTTCCACCAAGTGATACTTAAAATTTCCAGAAAGGGAATAGCCACATTTCAACAATATTTTAAATCTATAAGACACAAATAGACAGATACATGAGTTTGACAATTGTTTATAGTTTTTTTCACTATTGTAAGTATACAGGCAATTTTATGAATAGCAAAAGCTAGCAGGTACATCCAAGTCTAAAGAGTTTAAAGAAGTTGGATTATGGTCTGCATCTTTGAACACACTTTTTTCTAAAGAAATAATGAACACTAAACACATCTAAAATAGCAGTAAGTCAGTAAAGGTACAACAAAAAGGTTTTAGCATTTTTGAATTAAAAGTGGGATTGATTGGGCCATCTAGACAATTTAGAGAATAAAAGTGCTTACTGACAAGCTTGAGGTTCTGCTTTTGATCTCTGGAACTCATGTGGTGAAAGACGAGAATCAGAGCCTGACAGTTATACTCTGACCTCCACACATGTACCATGGTACAGCCCCCCCTCCCCCCAAAAAATAATAAATATATAAGTAAATTTAACAGATTTTAAAATATGGTTTGAGATAGAATCTACACATAGCAGTTGATTCCAAGACGATTAACTGAGTCCACTCTGACCCAAAGGTAACACTTTTAGATGAAGTTTCATTAGCCAAAGAGAAGGCAGGATTGTTCACTGAACAAGGCAATGGGTCATTCATTAACTAAGCAGAGGGAGACTCTTTTTTTGTAACATAGAAGGGAGGTAGAGGTCTGACAAGTACAAAATCAGGATGTGTGAACTTTTAAGTCACAGAAAAAAAACAAATGTCTCCTATGTGCAATATAATTGTTACAATGCAAGATTTTAAACTATCTATGGGAAGAAGTGCCCAAAGACCACAGAATCCTGTGCACCCAGTAAGACAGATTCCTGATGTATGTTCTGTGATAGAATAGGATGTGAAATCATGAGGTCTATCCCATTCCTTTTACCAGGATCTGGCATTTGCTTTCATTAGCTGTGATGCACAGTCCACCACAGCAGTATGAAATTCCTCAAAATGCATTTATGACAAGTTGTGCGTAGAGGAAAGGGCAGAAACTCAAGATTCTGCATGAACTAGGGGCATGAGGAGAAACGGAGGTGAAGAGGGTAGTTTTCAATTTGATCAGAAAAGTGACTGCTCAAAGAGAAGATTAAGAAAAGAAGAACAAAGGTGTCTACTTGGTGAATGTGACCTTCAAGTAACTCTGGAGAAATATCAGTGGCGTTAGAATAAATGTATTCAGTAACCCACTATATTTCTTGTTAATATTTTATTTTCTTTAAGGAATATACTTCAGAAACCTCTTACATGAAATGAATAAAATAGTTCTGCTCTTTGTGAACAATGTACTGCTCAAAGCATAGCTTGTGAATTATTTAATCTCCCCTCATTTGCCCCCATAGTGGATAGTGATTAGGGGGTGACTTCAAAGGCTGTAGAGCTCAATAAACTGCTCCATTCTCTCTACCCTAATGTATGTCTAAAGAACAAATAGCTAAATCCAATTCAACATCCAGTGTGAAATCTAAGCATAAAGCCAACAAGATTTTGTTCGCATTTAAAGATTATATTTGGAGGGATGAATTACCTTACTCTTGCCATTTTAATCTGATTCCTTGTATTTTGGGCAAAATAAAATGCCTGTTTTAATGTAAATAATCAGGAGCACAGTGGGATGGAAATCTGCAGTTGGGAGCTAGAGTCCAGCAAAACCTTCACTACAATTGCTGTTCATGGCTTATGGTTGCAATTACAGCCTGCCTCCTTAGATAGCTGGAGCATACAGCTATCATGCTTTGCTATTATGGAATACACACTGAATGAAACATCTAATTATTTAATAATTCTACCTGAGATACTGATTGCTGGGTAGTGGAATGGATGAAAGAAGAAACAACTGAATGAAGGAGGAAAGAACTGGACCATTCCAATTCCACTGAGAAAGGAAACCATCTGGCCAATATAAAAAACACATAGCAGTAGATTCCAAGACAATTAACTGAGTCCACTCTGACCCAAAGGTAACACTTTTAGATGAAGCTTTATTAACCAATGAGAAGGCAGGATTGTTCATTGTACAAGGCAATGGGTCATTGACTAAGCAGAGGGAGGCCCTTTGTTTGTAACATAGAAGGGAAGTAGAGGTCTGACAAGTACAAAAATCAGGATGTGTGAACTTTGAAGTCACAGAAAAAAATAAATGTTTCCTTATGCACAATTATGTGGGTGACATAATGACCATACTGCATCTACTGACAAGAAAATGCTTTATTTGCTGTAGCCAGAAAAGTGTAGGCTATTTTTTCTGATTTTAAATGAGCAGGACCAAGGACCAATGTGTATACAGAATGTCCTCATCCTTTTCCAAATCTTCCTCCTCTTCCTTCTCCTTCTCTTTCTCCTCCTCTTTTTCCTCCTCTTCTTCCCCTTTTATTTTCTCCTGTCTTCCTCCTCCTTTCCCTCCGTATCTTGTTCCTCCTCCTCCTGTGTGTGTGTGTGTGTGTGTGTGTGTGTGTGTGTGTGTGTGTGTGTGTGTGTGTGTGTGTGTGAGATCTAACCCAGAGCCCTGGCCATGCTCAACAAACCCTCCACCACCACTAAACTATGCCCCTAACCTCATGATCATTTTTCAGTCATAGACATTTGATGGCATGACATCACTGTTGTTTTCATCACCAAGATGTGATGCTCTCAAAGACAACTGACCAGTTGGAAATATTTGAGCATTATTTTGGAATAAAACAGTGAAGTTTCAATAGCTTTCCATGTGTTTCCAAGTTTAGAAATCCCACACATCGCTCTATTTATTACCACTTCCACAACTTCTGGTACAAGCAAATAATTTTCAGTGTTCACATGCACTTTCTCAGAAACTTATCCAGTTGGTGGGTAGAACATTATCTATAGTCTTTATGCATACTGTAGTAGAGAAGGAAGAAAGAGGCAACTTTTCAATTCAAGTCCAGTTGTGTCATACCTTTCCCCAAACTAAAAAAAAATGAAACAAATTCAACTTGGTGTAGAAGCTCATCTGTTTGCTGCCTGGATATTCAGGTTTCCATTAACTCATTCTTCAGTTTCACTCCTTAGACACACTGGATGACATTCACTTCCTTGAATTCCCTGGGGATCTCTCACTACCAAGCATTTGAATTGCTCCATCTTAGGATAGAATATTCCTTGTACTGCCTCCACTCTCCATTGGCTTGCTTATTTCTCACTCTCCCATCAAGGATCATTGTAAGCTTTATTCTCTCCACTTGTTAAAGTCCATGGTAGAAAGATGTTACTTTCTTCCAAAGCATCCATTTCAAAGTGTATTTGTATAAGCTTTCTTAGAAGTTACAAATGTTTTTGCTGGTGAGATAGCAGCCAAAGATGAAAAGTACCTTGAGTGAAATGGACTACTCAAAGATTCGTCCCCATGATCTACAGTATACCCACTATGCACTACCTAGAGCAATCTGTAACTTCTGGTAACTCCCACCCATCTTGCATCCTCACAAGATGATGCTTTGTTCTCTTCTGTTGTTTCCCTGGATTCTTTATAAGCCTCCTGAGGTCAGGAATTATGACTATTATTTTAGTCATCACAGACTCCTCAAACATCAAATGTTCACTCAGTATGCTTATTTACCCAACATTCTTCAGGGAAGCTCTTGCTATGCTCTTCTTCATCTTCCTAGTTCCTTCTGCATATCTATTGTATACAATAATGTGAATTAATGTATTCACCCCAGCATATATTTAACATGTATTTGTTTATCTCTGTAGAAGCCAAAAATGAAAGATGGACTGTTTGCTATTTCCTTCCTTAACTTCTGTGAGTGCAGCATGATTATAAGTGTATGGGTAAATAATGAAGACACTAAATGTTGTGTAAAAATTATGACTCCAGTGCCTAGTAGGGCAATTAGATTTATGTTTGTTACTCTGTCACACAGTGAATGGGGACATGGTTTCCCTTGTGATTATGTAAATAGCTGATTGGTAACAAGAGAGTAGTGGTTATGAAAGCCAGTTCTACTCATTATTAAATATGTGACGAAGCAATTCATTTCACAATTAAGGTGATTGTATCAAGTACTGCATTATAGTCCAGATGAGATCAATATTGAACCCTAATGAGTAGAATGAGCTGAAGATGTTTTCTTTTGATGTATTGAAATGTGAGAAGAATAATAAGTGAGCATCATGGAGCCTCAATAAGTACCTGTAAATTGTGACTTGATTGTCAAGGATTTTGCCTGTGATCAACAAACACATAGTGACATGCAGCCCAGCCAACCCTTTAGAAAGTGAAAATACACAAAGCCTAGTCCATTGCATAGAGTACAGATTGAATGAACACAGATGATCAACTTGTTTTCTTTCTCTTTTCTTAATTTCTTGTTGCAATGAATAATGTGGCTTATGAATACAACCTTCAAACAAATTTTTTTTTTTTTTTTTTGGTTTTTCGAGACAGGGTTTCTCGTGTAGCTTTGCGCCTTTCCTGGAACTCGCTTTGGAGACCAGGCTGGCCTCGAACTCACAGAGATCCACCTGCCTCTGCCTCCCGAGTGCTGGGATTAAAGACGTGCGCCACACATTTTCCTAATAAAATTCTACAGGAATTTTATTTTGCACTTTGATTCAGGGATGACAAATGACTGTCTATAGGATGTCTAAGAATGAGGCTAAGAATGAGGTACTTTCTTTTTCTTTTTTTGTTTTGCTTTTTTCCTTTTTTTTAAGAAAATTTTTCCTACACACCAATCAAAGAGCCCCTCTTCTTTCTTCCCACCCCCCCCATCTGCCCCCTCCCAACCCACCCACACTCCCACCTACAAGAAGGCAAGACCTTCCATGGGGAGGCACACTCAGTAGAGGCAAGTCCAAGTCCTTCCCACTGCCTCAAGGCTACAAGAGTTGTCCCATCATAGGTAGTAGGCTCCACAAAGCCCGCTCATGCACCAGAGATAAATTCTGATCCTACCACCAGGGGGCCCCCCAAGCAGACCAAGCAACACAACTGTCTTACCATGCAGAGGGCCTAGTCCAGTCCCATGCAGACTCCATAGCCATTGATCCAACATTCATAAGTTCACTCTAGTTTGGTTTGGTCATCCCTGCATGTTTCCCCATCATGATCCTGATACACTTGCTCATAGAATCCTTCTTCTCGCTCTTTGATTCTCATCCCCTAGCCCCTACCCTCTATTGACCACCCCTCATTCCCAGTTTACTCATGGAGATCTCATTTATTTCCCCTTCCCAGGGTGGTCCATGCATCCTTCTTTCAGTCTTCCCTGTTAGTAGCTTCTCTGGAGTTGTGGATTGTTGCCTGATTACCCTTTGCTTTATTTATATCTAGTATCCACTTATGAGTAGGTACATATCATGTTTGTCCTTCTGAGTCTGGGTTATCTCACTCAGGATGATATTTTCTAGTTCCATCCATTTGCCTGCAAATTTTATGATGTCATTGTTTTTTTTCTGCTTAGTAGTACTCTATTGTGTATATATACCACATTTTCTTAATCCATTCTTCAGTTGACAGGCATCTAGGTTGTTTCTAGGTTCTGGCTATTACAAATAATGCTGCTATGAACATAGTTGAGCATGTGTCCCTGTGGTATAATTGAGCATCCCTTGGGTATATGCCCAATAGTGGTGTAGCTGGGTCTTGAAGCAGTGCTTTTCATCTTAGCCATTCTGACAGGTACAAGATGATATCTCAGAGTCATTTTGATTTGCATCCCCCTGATAATTAAGGATGCTGAGCAATTCCTTAAATGTCTTTTGGCCATTTGAAATTCTTCCTTTGAGAATTCTCTGTTTAGCTCTATAGCCCATTTTTTAATTAGACTGTTTGTTATTTTGATTACTGGTTTCTTTAGTTCTTTATACATTTTGGATATGAGCCCTCTGTCAGATGCGAAGTTGGTGAAAATCTTTTCCTATCCTGTAGGGTGTTGTTTTTTCTTATTTACTGT
The DNA here is from genome assembly GCF_007827085.1 of Peromyscus californicus insignis. NCBI lineage: Eukaryota > Metazoa > Chordata > Mammalia > Rodentia > Cricetidae > Peromyscus > Peromyscus californicus. Next base: position 132,989,905 of record NW_026294617.1, on the reverse strand, counting down.
GTCCTTTGCCTTACAGAAACTTCTCAGTTTTAGGATGGTTGGGCTGGAACAAGGAGGGAGGGGGAATGCAATGAAACAGATACCATGATAGAGGGAGACATCGTGGAGATAGAGAGAAACCCGGTGCTAGGGAAGTTGCCAGGAATCCCTAAGGATGACCCCAGCCTGGGCTACTAACAATAGTGGAGAGGGTGCCTGAACTGAACTGGCTTGCCCCAGAGATCAGACCAGTGAATACCCTGTTATCACAGAACTTTTCTTTAATGACTGATGGAATTAGATGCAGAGATCCACAAGCAATCACTAGACAGAGCTCCAGAATAAGGTATTTTCATAGTGATAAATCAGAGAACCTTGGGACCATATCCAGATTATACCAGAGTTCAGCCAGGCATCCGTCTACTACAGGAATGAGCTAAGTAGAGCCACTAAATCATTATTGGAAAGATGCTATATTTTATAAAAAACTGTAACGTAAGTTTTAGGAGGACATATAAAGACTGTCTTAGAAAGGATTCCTGGCATAGAGCAGTCATTGTCTTCAGGTATGTACCTACTACTGAGCGTACCAGGCACAACAGCTAGGTCCAAACTTACTGTTCAACCGACAGAACTTGTTAAACATAGCAGGCCAAAGACAAAATAAGTAGACAGAAGTGTGAGAAACTGTCTGTACAGAAGAATCGGGTAGCAAGAGGTAGGAAAGAGATAAGAGTGACAGATGAAAGTAGGTAGTAGGTATTTTATACATGTAATTATGAAAGAACATACATAACAAATTGAAAAGTCCTATGTAAAAATATTTTTAAATTTTAGTATTGTTTTGCTTTAAATTTTACTAATTTGGTGAGGACTAGGAAGCAACCCAAGCTAATGAGAATCTTAAACATCTCAATAAGTCTCTGCCTTTAAGTTAAGATAGAAGTGGCTTGGATTTGGTAGAACAAATTAAACTCTACTTGTCAGGATGAAGAATCATCTTAATAGTGTCTATCATAAGACTGATAGAGTGTTTACTATGACTTTGAACATGTAGTACCTTCATTATGGTGCTTGGGGCTTTGTTAAAGAGGAAGGAGTGGTGTGAAAGCATGTCTTCTGATATGACACAGGCATTACACCCATGAGCTAGCTCACTGCATCTGTAGATACATGCATAAGACCTATACAAGACTGCACATATCATCATTTCTCCACATATTAGAGGGAATCATGAGACCTACGCATCACTAAGGAACTATTAGTAGTCAGTGGATGCTGGGAGAAGGAGTTTCATTTTCTTCATTGATAAGTTGTCCATGTTCCAATAAATTAATCTACACCAATGTTCATGCAAACAATAATATACACAACAATATACAGTGTGTCCAAAAGAATTCTAAAAGGATATCAAAGGAGAAGGAGCTTGTTGGAAAGAAGAAAGTGGATTTCATCAGACAAAAGGAGGCTAAGAAACAGTAATGTATATTAAAATGCCCCAAATTCAGTATATACATGAAACTGTCAAAGACAAAAAAAAAAAAAAACAGTGAAGAGAAGATACAGTTGGGAAGGTATCTGGATATCACCTTATACCACAGGTTCTTGAAACAAAACGAGGATCAACAACGGAAATAAAATACTCTGCAATAAATTGCTGGTTATTTCATCAGAATATATGCTTTTTAAGTCATTATACTTCTGTCATAATTTTAGGATAACTTCTTTAACATGAGAAATACTGAAAAGTTTCTTGAAATTATAAGGTGAAAATTGTTATTCTAAAAGATAAATTAATGATTCTGGAAAATGTTTTACTATCAAAAGGCAATATTTGTAATAACTGCAAATCACTTTGTTCTTCCTACAATTAGCCATCTGGCAAATGAGATATAATTGGGTCATCATTTGGCAATGCAACTTCAATAAACAGGAAGAACACTAGTCACACAATGAGCCATGTTCTGTAATCTAATAAAATTGATTATCATTTCTCTCGCACTCCAGTTCTGCTTTAAATTACTCTCTTTGTTAAACCTTGAATATCTCTTTGGTGAAGATGAATAATGGGGCTCTCTTCAAACTGATAGGCAGAGAAACTGGAAATAAATGCCAAGTCCTTTATCCTTGATCATTCTGCCAATTTTTAGCAGGGTCATGTTATGAGGATTATTCCCTGATATCTTCTGAAGAAGTTCACACAGCAAATATTCACTGGAAATCTTCCACTTATCAGGACTGAATCAGACCTTGTCATACACACATGGAGGACAGGAGCTTAGAGAAAGATTTGGGAAAATATTATAAGAGCAAATTCAAATATTCAAAATCATCTCAAGAAGAGGAACAACTTTGTGTACACATATTTCCAAAATTATTCCATGTCACAATTATCTTTTGAAATTCAAGAAGTAAAGGTTTAAATTAATTTCCTCTTCTTTCCTTACTTGTTAATTTTCTTGTTTATTTAAGATATAACTCATAGAGGCAAGGTTAGCTTAGAACTCCTGATTCTCCTTCCTCTACCTTTTGGGGATGTGGTGATAAGAATGAGACATCTAATTCACTTTCTATCCTAATTAATCTTCAACTATAACTAACTAACCTGGACTTAACAAAATAGGATAGATAATGAAATTATTTTCTCTGAATTTGTCAAATACAAATGGACTAGACATTGTTTAGACATTTATTACTTGTATATATTGTATATAGTCATTGTACTTTTGTATATAGTTTTTCTTTTGTTAGTTATAACCTTTTTCTTTTTTTTCCTTTTTATTAAAATAGAAAAGGGGAAAAAAAAAAAAAAAAAAAAGAAACAACACAAATGGGGGGGGGCGTTGGGGGGAAGGTGAGGGGGACGGGAGGGGGGAGAACAAGGGAATCCGTGACCAATATGTAGAACTGAATTGTATTGCAAAATAAATTAAAATAAATTAAAAAAAAAAAAATAAAAAAAAAAAAAAAAAAAATAATAAAAAGTGAGGTGGGTGAGAAAAAAAAAAAAAAAAAAAAAAAAAAAAAAAAAAAAAAAAAAAAAAAAAAAAAAAAAGAATGAGACATCATGCTTGGCTTTTAACATTTTTGGCTAGAACTTGCATTTGAGGTAGTATCCTTATCCAGTACGGGCAACTCCTGAGAATTAGCAGGTTGGCTTTTAACATTTTTGGCTAGAACTTGCATTTGAGGTAGTATCCTTATCCAGTATGGGCAACTCCTGAGAATTAGCAGGTTGGCTTTTAACATTTTTGGCTAGAACTTGCATTTGAGGTAGTATCCTTATCCAGTATGGGCAACTCCTGAGAATTAGCAGGTTGGAGAGAAATATCAGTGAGTTAAACTTCAACATGGCTGAACTGGACTCCTTATAGTATTTTTAAACACAAAGGCCACTAACTAATGTGTAACTTCTGAAGCTATTGATACACAAACCATTAAAATAATGAGAATCAAAAAGGCTGGCCAGGGAACAGTTGCTCATTGTAAATGGACAGGACTGAGGATGTTCTAAAGTCATGCTTGCATTTAGCTAATGAGAAGAGGAAAGTGACTAGCAAGACATCCTGAATTTGAATGATCCACAACATAAAGGCAAGCAGAGTACCAGGTCATAGAAGTACGATACTAAAGAAACATGTATTAAATTACACTTCCTATATTGATGACATATAACAAAATCTACAAATAAAAATGATTGTAATATTTATTTTAGTTTTGTATTGATTCTTGGGTCATCATAAAGCAACTCTGGCTCATCACTTGGGTAAGCTAGCCTTATCTCCATACGCAAGTTGAGTTCAGCCACCCTCCAGGTACCTCCTAATTCTTTCAAGTCACATCTAACCTGGAAGCTTTTCTAATGGCACAGAGAAAGTCATGACAAGCCATCGTTTTCTGAAAAACCCTGAAAGATACCACAAGGATTCTCTGCCTACAGTGCAAGTTTTAAGTGCTCAAGAAAGTGGCATACAAATTCAAAATTGCGATTTATCAGGGACTTTAAGCATTTCCTGAGGAGAAGCAAGACAATAGGACTCATTTCTTAAAGGAAAAGAAATAATATAAATTACTACATTAAATAAATACGGCTGAAACTAGCAGTAATGGACCAGGAATTACCAAAACAAAACAAAACAAACAAAAAAGCTATTAATAGTTCCAGAGTCAGGAGGGAGCAGCACAGGGTATCAGACTCTGCTGACTGCTGTGTCGACTCTACTAATTCTGTATGTTAAATTGTAATACAATGCTTACTCCCGCGGTCACTGCAATTCACTAAAGTTGGATCCCACATCCACAGATCTAAAGCCTTTGCTTATCTATGCCTACTGACATCCTATTGGCTAGAGCAACTTTCCTGTTCAAGGATCAGAGGCATCTTCTCCTCTTCCTTCCATGTTTCATTAAGTGTCTGTTACTGTGACAGAGTGGCAAAAAGCAAGTTGGGGAGGAATGAATGAGTTTATCTCATCTTACAAATCTGTGTTCAAACTCCATCACTGAAGGAAGTCAGGGCAGGAACTCAAGGCAGGAACCTAGACGCAGGAGCTGTGTAGACACTATGGAAGAGTGCTGCTTACTAGCTTGATCTCAGCGTTCTTATGCACCAAGCTCCCACAGAACAGACATTAAATTCTAAGCACTCAATGGATTTTCCAGCCCAAAGTTCCAGCATCCTTCCACAACCCTCCCTAAATCTGGCCAAATCTGTCATAATAATAAACCATGATTCTGGTATCAATTTCTGTCTTAGTTTTCTTTTGATGTGATAAACACCATCACCAAAAACAATTTGAAAAGGAAAGAGTTTACTAAATCTTACAAACCTGAGGTCACACTCCATCACCAAGAAAAGCCGGGGCAGGAGTTCAAGGCAGGGACCTGGAGGCAAGAACTGAAGCAAAAGTCATGGTGGACCACTACCTACTGACTTGTTCATCATGGCTTGCTCAGCCTGCTCTCTTACACAATCCAGGAGCAATTACCGAAGAGGAGTCACCACCCATAGGGAGCTAGACCCTTTTACACCAGTCATTAATTAAGAAAAAGTCCCACAGGCTTGCCTCCAGACCAATCTTATTGGAGATGTTTTCTCAACTGTAGTTTCTTCTTCACAAAAAAGCTTTAGATTGTGTCAGTCTGAAGAAAAAACAAAAACAAAAGTCAGCATATCTAGTAATGGAAGCTTTTTCTTCCATTGTTTCTTTTTTTTATTTAAAAAAAATCTTTCCTTTTACATACCAACTCCTGTTCCCTCTTCTTCCCCTTCTTGTGCCTCCCAACCCACCTCCACTCCATCCCCACTCCCGCCTCATAGAGGGTAAGGCCTCCCTTGGGTAGTCAACACAGGCTGGCATACCAAGCTGGGGCTAGACCTAGCCCTTCCCTCCTGCATCAAGGCTGAGTGAGGTATTGCACCATAGGGAATGGGCTCTAAAAAGCCAGTTTGTCTACCTGGGATAAGTCCTGATCCCATTGGCAGGGGACCCACAAACACATCAAGCCATGTAAAGCTGTTAAGAAAGGATCATGGACTTAATTTGAAAATATGGACAGAGCAAAGAATTAAAACTGCAACCCAATATTCAGCAGAAGTGGTGATAAACTGACACAGTATGTCCAACCAATGGCCAAAGTTCCACACACAGCCAGATATTCCTCTGGATAGCAAGAGCAATGAGTGTAGTCCAACACAAAATCATTCACTTAGATAAAACATAATTTATTTCAATTCTTTGACAGTTTCAGACACACAGACACATACACACAAACACACACACACACACACACACACACACACACACACACACACACACACACACATATATATATATATAATGAAGTTTAGTCATTTTTACTCTGTTACCCTGTCTCATAACACTAATTTCTGTTGGAAATTGTCACTCTTGGGAACCCCCTCTTACTTTTCTGTATTCTGACTATATGCATGCATGCATGGATGTGTTTCTGCCTCTGTGTGTATGTGTGTGTGTGTGTGTGTGTGTGTGTGTGTGTGTGTGTGTGTGTGTGTTAGGGTTGCCTGTATTGTTGTTGCTCAAATGTTATTTATTGGTCGATGGGCAACTTATCTACAGTTTGCTTTTTGTATCTCAGGTGCAAGACTCTTAGGAATGAACTTTTTATAGGTGACAATGTCATGTCACAGTGTCAAAAATTAGAACACAGCTGGGTGGATGGATCAGAGTATATGTGACAACCACTTTATTCCCAAATAAATGCTTATGAAATGAGAATTCTCTACAGTATAGACTCCACTTTTTATAAATAGATAAAAATACCTGGAGTGCTTTCTATAAATACCTATGCATAGTTCTAGATTCATTAAGTACAAATTTCTGAGGCTGAAGTACACATTTACTTTTAGACATTTTTTATAGCTCTTTGGGTAAGTCAGACGTTCAGAAACAGTGGTGTAGAAGCATGCATTCTGCACCCTGTAGGGGACATTAAAATACAAACCAGGTGTTGCTCAGACTGTAGTGTAAACAGAAGCTTTTCTCTCTCCCACCCCATCCTGCAGTCACTTCCAATTAATCACTCAGAGGCTTGTACTAATTATAAATGCACAGCCAATGGCTCAGGCTTATTACTAGCTAGCTCTTACACTTAAATTAACCCATATTTCTTATCTATGCTTTGCCTCATTGTTTGTGCCTTGTTTCCTCATTTTCTACATGTCTTGCTTCCTCAGCAGCTGGCTAGCATCTCCCTGGCTCTGCCCTTCCTCTTCCCAGAATTCTCCTACTTTGACTCTTATATAACTTCCTTTCCTTGACCAGCCTGTCAGCTTTTTATCAAAGTAATTCGAATGACAAATCTTTACAATGTGCAAGAGCATTATTCCACAGCATTTTCCCCTTTTTGTCTAATTAAAAGGAAGGTTTTAATTTAACATAGTAAGATTATATATATATATATATATATATATATATATATATATATGTAAACAGTTATCAAGTAACAATTACAGTTACAATATCCAGTCTATTTGTATTTGGCAAAATTAGAGAAAGTGCTCTATCATCTATCCTATCTTTGTAAGTCTAAAGTTTTGTATCTAATTTACCTTTTATTATAACTAAGAAAAACTATAATTACAACTATCTAGTTTTCAACTCCATCAGAGATCCAGAAGGATATAATATTACCTGAGTAAACAAGAAGTGCATTGCAAGCAGCTTCCAAAACTCTAGAAATGACAGAGACTTCTGGTTGCCTGGACAATCACCCAAAGTTCCTATGCAATGTGGGGGCATCCATCTTCAGCCTACAGATCTAGAGTATCTGGCAGACTTTTCAGTGAAGCAGGAAATTTAAAGAACTGTCCTGCCCTGAGTAGGCAAAGTCCATTGGTTGCTATCCTCTGTGTCCTGCAGAACGCTCAGCAGTTTTTGTTTTGTTTTCTTTTGTTTTTTTGGTGAGGCAGGAATGCTGAAGGACCATCCAGCCTTGTGTTGGCAAAGTTCAATAGTCACTTTCCTATGTATCCTGCATGTCCAGTTTGTACAAAATACTTTCAAGCAGTCCAGGCAAGCAAGAGAAGTTTCTTGCCCAAATGGTTAGCCTTGCCACATTGAAAGCAAACTCTATAAGGAGTTTCTTTGATGCCCATCATCCTCTTTGAAGTAATTGGTCCTGTCAGGAGCAGATGTGTCTCACCATCAAGAAAAATTCTTAAAACATTTTAATTGCCATATTCTGCAGGTCTATGAAGTGTTTGAAGATTGCCTGTCTAACTGTAATATATCTTTGTATACCTAGAAAACCTAACTAATATGGCTATATATTTGCCTATTATAAATTACTCTTCATTTGTATTTTTTAAGTATACATTACATTTTTAAATGAGCTCCATAAACATAATACCTTAAACAAGAGTAGAAATATATATATATATATATATATATATATATATATATATATATATATATATATATATTATCAAACTGATGTTTAATTTGTATCAGTAAACTAAAATCCAGACTAATATAAAATATTTTGAGATTAACAATTGCTTTTTTGGATTAAAGGAGAGTCAATAATCTACCATTTTTATCATAATAATCTACCCTTTTCCCCATTATTTCTATATCATATCCTCTTTCTTCTTTAGAAAAAGATTGGCTATGACCATTAATAATTTATAACCAACCCCCCTTAAATGGAAACAAACTTTCACTAATATTTTGGTCAATAGAATGAAGGGCAGAATTCCCACAATACTGTAGTACACACATGTATAAATATGCATTTCTATGGAGACATGAACAGAGAGACTTGTAGCACACATAATAATTATTGCTTAATGGTGAGATTTTAAATTTTTTTAAATTTACTCTTTGTACATTTTTGTAATTTCTAAAATTTGGCAAAGTGAAATATAATGCTTCTGAAATCTGAGACAATAATATATGCTACAGAGAAACTCAAACCAAAGCACATGACCCAAATAGACACATAGTGAAACAATAAGAATAACAAGGATTGAGATGGACTAGTGTTCTGGGAAGAAGGTGGAGATTGTCTGCATTAGAGATGGAGAGGCAAGGTCAGCATGTTCTCAGAGATCATGGCCCACGCTAAAAGACAGTGGCATCCTATCCTTTGGTGCTAAACGATGCCAAACTAGACTTTTCTCATAACCTGAAGTGCTGTGGGGGATGGGTGAGAATATGTTAGGGGCAGTGCAGCACACACTCATCTGTCTCCCACAAAACTTGATTGTTAAAATTAATCCTCTCAAACTGGGAACTGGGATAATTTTTTATCTCATTTTGATCTTATCAGGCTTCCTGTATTGCTCTAATTAATGACAAAAATAAGGCCTACTCTTCTAGTGAGGTGTGGAGGAAAAAAGCTAAAATAAAATACAGAATAGGGAAAAGTATCAGTTGCCAAAATTTGAATGCATCAGTATGCACAGCAGCGTAACCACACCTGAGCCCAGTTGATTTGTTAGGCCTTCTCCAAAGACAGTGACAAATTCATAGCCAATTTTCCTACGTTTCTTCAAAATTTCTGTTTCTGCACGTGAGAAGAACAGACTGTCTACCTCTTTCTGAGTAACCATGTCTGTGAGACCTGGACACATAGGTCTCAACCATAACTGTTTTTCACCACGAACTGTAGAGAAAGACTATTATCAATCATTTAGATGTTTTCCGGCCTTGTGAGTTTAATACTAACTGGCAGAAGTCAAACGAATCGACTTTTTGTTACTGTGTCACAACTTCAAACACTGTGCCGAACACCCTATCCTTTCCACACTGACTCAGCAGCATGGTCCAGCCAGCAGTTGTCAGTACCCTTACTTAGATCCTAATGATGTCACCTCTCTTACCATTGTTACTACTCTTAAAGGGAGACCAAGAACTAGAGAGACTCAACAGTTAAGAGCATATGCAGCTCTTACACAGGACCCAAGGTAGTCCTCACAACCACATCAGACATCTTACTACCTCCTGTAGCTCCAGGGGATCTGGATGCCCTCTTCCGGTCCCTCTGAGCACCTGCACTTATATATACACGTACCTCCTCCATACACACATAATAATCAAATAATTTTTAAATGAATAAAATGATAATCTTAATTATTTAAAGGTGGCTCAAATGTATTCCTTTTGATTACAAAAGAAAATTCATCCATTTAAGTGTTCTAGCATACACGGCATGGCGGTACAAGCCTCTTACCCCAGCACTTGGGAGGCTGAGGAAGGACTACAGCAAGTTCAAGTCCAATCTTGCCTACATAGTGATTTCCAGGCCAGACAGGGCTAAACAACGAAACTTACCCTCAAGAAACAAAAATATACAAACAAAACCAAAGTAAATTACTCTTCCAGCTTAATAAATCCAGTGCAACCATGACTATGTTCATACTTCACTTACCCTCATATAAATATTTATGTTACTGAAGAAAACAAAGTATTCATGATCATAAGTATTATAGTAATTATATACTTATAATCATGAATAAAAAATTTAAACACTGCCAGACTTCCCTCATGAGACAATGTACATATGTTCACAGTTTAATCAGATGAAACTCAGGGACTGGCCTCATCAAGTTCACAGCAGAAATAAAGTACTATGTGAATGGCAGTTTTAATTCTCACACCTAACTGCACTTTGCATCTTTCCTTTATCCAGTGGTAAAAGTCAGAGTTACATGACTGATACACACACACATACACACACACACACACACACACACACACACACACACACACACACACACACACACCCCTGCATTATGAATGCTGTTTACTAGAGGCAATGGACTTTGCTTGTGTAAAACCATCACCAGAAGACACCCAAAGTCCTCTGCTTCCACAATGAGGTTCCGGTTCTTCTGTAAGCACCTGTCAACATGCAGGGACTGCAAAAGAAAGAACTATAGCAAATGTGCTCAGCCTGCAGCAATCCTGCATGGTCCATGAAGCAGGAGACAGGTGCTTCTCCCCATTGAAAACTCAAGGAAGCCCAGGTCTTAGCACACTAAAGTAGAAAGAGTCCCAGCATAGACAGAACACTCACTGAATGACCCTGGGATCGTAGGAACCAAATATGTTCTTTTCCCCAGGCAACAGTGCATTTGATGAGAGTTGAGTCTGTAGTTTGGGGCTTTCACAGTGCTTTCCTTAGATCAGTACTGTGTACTTTAATCTGGGGCACAGATGGCCATTAGATTCTGCACTCTTGAAACAGCAAACCATGATCAGCGAGGCGGTTAATATTGACAGGGTCTAGAATCTCTGAGGAGATAAACCTATAGACATGTCAGAGAGAGAAGTGGGATATTGACTCTAAATATGGACAGCACTATTCAATACTATTCCAAGGACTGTATCCTTAGATGAATAAAAAGGAAAACAGGAGCTGCGAACCAATGTCTGTCTCAAAGTCCCCTGTCATGACGGGCTGTGCCCTCAAACTGTGCAGAAATGAACCCTTTATCCCTTAAGTTGACCTTGGCTGCTTTGTCACAGCAGTGAAAAAAGTAATAATACAATCAGATTCAGAATAAAGTAGTGTCCATGTGATTTGCCATAGAAAGAGAACTAGACAAACCCCAACATCCACATGGAATTTTGAGCAATTGAGTGGCCTTTGCTCCCAAGGGTGCCCAGGGGATTTGCTTTTGCTCATTAACTGTACTAAGAAAGATCAATAGCGATCTGTCACTGTGAATCAAGAAGAGACTCTTCATTGTATGTATGAAAGTAATTTCCATTTTTAGTAAATAGGAAATGCCACAAACATTCACAATATTTAAAACAATGTAGTTTTAGTACATTGATCCTGAGAATAGCTACTTAATGATATCTAATGAGTTGTAATAATCAACATAAATATGATTTTATTTAAAATAGTATCTCTTTGGGACTTCAGAATGGAAAAGAGTGTTTGTGCAGAGTTTTTGTTTTGTTTTCCAATAGTTGAAATGTTATTTACCTCTTCCTAACAGGACAAGCTGCCTGTATAGGATGATATTTAAAGATGATGCCAGGTTTCAGCTCTTCTCATTCAGGCTGTATATTTCATCATGCTCCCCTCTCTTTCCTTAGATGTCATAAAAGGGCACACTCAAATATCCAATGTTTTCATACAAAATGTCATTCATCACCTGCTATATCCGTGCGCTTATTATAAACCATTATTGGATGAGATCTTTGCAAGAAAAACTGGGGTGTCTTATATACCATATTAAATCTAAAAGAACTGGCCTGCTTCTGCATGAGACAGTGATGGCTTACACACTGTGTACTTTAAAATAATTTTTTTTGCTTTCTCTAAATTTGTGCTCAGATTTATTTAATGAGTTAAAGATTTACTTTAAAAACATATTTCTATATAAGTCCATGGTAAAAGTAAACAATCATTGATAGCTTTCCATGAGGCACAAGATCAGATTTTGAAAGACCAATTTGATGCTCCCCATTTGATCTCTGAGTGGCATGTATTCCAGAAGGAAGTTTAATTATACATCTGACTCCCACTCACCCATTTGGCAGGATTCCATTTGATTTTATTAAACATAGACTTGAAAACATGAGGCAAAGCTTCATCTTCCATTCTTTTTCATCCACTAAGAAAGTAGAGTTTGGGAGCTGAAGTTAAAATTCTTACAGATATAATTTCCTGTTCCTTCTTGCTTTAGATGTGATTTCCTCAATCCAAGAAAGGAAACATTTTTATGTGAATACTTCAAAGTAAGTGACTTGCCCATTACACTAACTTTGTTACAGAGAATATCAACTGATAAATGACACTTTTCCATGCTAAGGAACTTCCAAATTCCCCTATCTCGTGTACAACTTTAATCAAACCAGAAGAAGTGGTCATCTTGGTTTAGAATTACCTGGGCCCACAGACCTATAGGGTATGGTCATTTCTCTCAAACATTATGAATTGAATTATTCATTTAAAAAGCAAAGTGCTGTGAAGAGCTGAAAAATGTCTGAAATGCTTGAAGCCTGGTGCTGAATTCCTTACCCTTTATGTATGTGACACTGAAGAAGTCAAACACCTTCAAGGTTCAGTTTTCTTTTCATTGAAAAGAGTGTGGTAATAATAATATTCTTGCCAATAACAGTTGTAATGAAATAATACATGAAAGTATTAGCCCAGGGCAGACTCACAGGAAAAAGAAGACAATATTTGCTCTACAGATAGGTGAAAACTGTACATTTATTTAGGAACTTGAGCATGAACAAAATGCTGCTTCAAACACTTTATAGTTTGGGGAGATATAGAAAAGGATGTACAATCAGAGAGTGGAAAGTAACCAGTGACAAGCAGGCTCCTGTGAGAGCACAGAAAAGAGAAACCTGAAGTCTAGAAAGGGAAAAGGTGACAGAGAGTACCACAGTGGCATCTGGGATGATGTGTTTACCCTACACAAAGGAAAGGGGATGCTAAAAATAAATAAAGGAAGGATGTTGGTGTCATTTTCTTCTGGATTGGACATGACTGTCACCATCTTGTATTAGAGAAGCAGAGACCCACTGGAGGCTGGACCTGGTAATAATTCTCCCTAGAAAGAGGTTCAATCATCCAAACCTCTACTGAGATTCCAGCCAATACTCCCACCTCCCCCAACCATGCATTTCTTTGCAGTGATAGCACAAACAGGCAGTAGAAGGCTGAACAGGGATGAAGCAGCTTTTGTGAGCTTTCATCTGAGCTGGAGAAGGAGGCTTCGGTGACATAGTTCTGGATGAGTCACTCACATTTCTGTAGGTAACCAACCAGTCTACTGTGGTCCAGCAAACCACCCAATATATTAATTGGTTCACCAAACTAATCTTTAATGGAGCTGTCTGTTAAGTCTTTAGGTTTCCTATCTGGAGTGATTCTATAAGTCTTTATACCCACTCAGGAAAGAAAACACAAAAGGATACAGTGAGCCCAAACATCCCTAATTATTGATATCCCCTGGCAAGCTGTTGTTTGAACATTGATAGTCATCTTTCCCTAACCTTTTAAGAACAGAGGACAGATATGGACCTTTCTCATGAGCAAAGTACAAAGATTCCTTAGGGACCATGACAGCAAAAGTGAGAACTTCATTTAAATTGCATACTACAATAATAATGTTATTGTCAATTACATCATCAATGAATATCATTGGATAAATTATAACAACTTCACTAACAAATTATTCTTTTCTAATTACACTATTATCATTAAACACCCATAGTTCCTAAATATAGCTCATCACCATGAGGTACTTGGCCATCACTGATTTGCTAAAGGACTTTGTATTCAATTTGCTTCACAGTTCCTTAGACCTTATAAGATCACTCAGCCTCTGGGCAATCTTGGGATGCATTTGTTATCTTTTCTATAAGTGTGCTACAACTCTTCCTCCCACCAGGGACCAACACTTCATTATTTATTATTTATTTTTCATTTGTGGTTTACAGTAACTAGGACAGCCCTGAAAGAATACATCTTCTGTTTTATGAGCTACCATTTTTGTGGTTGCCATTTGGGTCCAGTCTGTGCAACAATATAAATTACTGTGTAAATCCTAGAAGCTTCACCTTCAATTGTCACTCTTGGTTCCAACTGAAAAAAGTTATCTCATACACCTTGGGCTTGGATGCACTGGAATAAAATAATTAAAAATAAATTTTATTATAGTAACAATCAACTGAAGCATAAACTTATGCATACTTTGATTTTATATTTTAAAATATTTTTAATGAAAATATAATTATATCACTTGCCCCGTCCATTTCTTCCCCTCAACTTCTCCTATGCTCCCTCCAGCCAACCTGTCTCATGTCCCCACTGTCTCCCTTCAAGTTGATGGCCTATTTTTATTCTATTATTATTGTTAGATAGATAGATAGGTAGATAGAGAGATAGATAGATAGATAGATAGATAGATAGATAGATAGATAGATAGATGATAGATACATAAATACATGGAAGCACAAATATATAAATACAATCTGCTGAGTCTGTTTTTGTTAGTTATGTGTATATGATTTCAGAGCTAACTACTTTGTATGTAATAACTAGTTAGGTGACTCATCCTTGGAGAGACTGTCTCCCTCTCTCACTAGTTATTAGTTACCTGTAGTTCTTTGTCTAGGGTGGGACTCCATTAGATGCACCACCTTCTTTTTTTTAATTTATTTTAATTTATTTTGCAATGCAATTCAGTTCTACATATCAGCCACGGATTCCCTTGTTCTCCCCCCTCCCGTCCCCCTCACCTTCCCCCCAACACCCCCCCCATTCCCATCTCCTCCAGGTAGATGCACCACCTTCTACATCAGCATGTCTATTGATATTATTGTTTTACCAGGTAACCACAGAACATGTGCTCACACACTGACCTTATATTCCATACCAAAGTTTCTCAAAATAAACTTAGACCTAGTGTTGTGAAGAAAAAGTCCCTGCACCACCCGCTAAGAGTCTTACAGTCACACCTATTCCAGTTATGGGGCCTTTAAGCCTCTTTTTAAAATTTTTATAATTAAACAAATTTTTAGTCACTTAAAATTTTTAGTGGTGTGTGTTATTATACACAGAGAAAGATTTTAGATAGGTACTTTAACTCAAGTGTATGAAACACACTGACCACACTTTGATCATTTATATCTGGATTGCCTACTTTGATGCTCACAATTCAAATAACAGTGCTGTTAGGCTGTGTTCTCTGGCAAAATGGCAATATTAAAGTTTTAAGATGAGCAAGATTCCTTACCAAATATAATATGTTAGAGAACTGGGTTGTCATCAATGTGTGATTAGTGTTAACTCTCAACTTGGCAGCATCTAGAACCACTAGAAGATAAAGGGTTATGGTTGTAGTCTGCTGTACTCCAGTCCAACCGATACAAAAACAGTGGAAAAGAAAACTGCTACCATTGGCACCACTTCAGGAAGCAGCTTCCTGAGATGGGAGGTAAATTTCAGGTTGAGTGAGAAGGTCGGGGCAGAAGGTGTTTCTGTGAATATGGCTGAGCTGTGGAG
Organism: Peromyscus californicus insignis; assembly: GCF_007827085.1. Classification (NCBI taxonomy): domain Eukaryota; kingdom Metazoa; phylum Chordata; class Mammalia; order Rodentia; family Cricetidae; genus Peromyscus; species Peromyscus californicus. The sequence goes on along the minus strand of NW_026294617.1, from coordinate 132,974,407 downwards.
GGCACTATACCATGCTTCAGATGGGGGGAAATGATGTCAGAAATGCAAGTGAAATTCTATTGATTATTAGCATCTAAGCAAAGACGGGGAATGACAGATTTCATATTCTTGTGCTAAGTGCAATTAAAAACCCATGTAAATTTAATGGATGGGAAACATATTTCTGAATGGAGGGGACACAGCAATTTAAGCATCTGAACCCTGAAAGGGATTGGCCTTGGGTTCTGGGAATTTTTTTTTTTTTTTTTTGGTTTTTTTCGAGACAGGGTTTCTCTGTGTAGCTTTGCGCCTTTCCTGGAACTCGCTTTGGAGACCAGGCTGGCCTCGAACTCACAGAGATCCGCCTGGCTCTGCTTCCCGAGTGCTGGGATTAAAGGCGTTCACCACCACTGCCCGGCGGGTTCTGGGAATTTTAAGTCCTATTATTTAGCATAAACCAATTGTTCTTTTGGCATGACCAGAGACTGGAATTCAAACTTAACTGCTAAAACAAAATGTGCCTGGGAATCATCAAAGTGTCCATTCTGTCTTGTGACTTGTGTCAGTTGTGGAGTGAGTAGCACTTCTCTTTGGTATTGACAAGGTCTGGCATATTCCCCTTTAACTAGTTAAACTAAGTGCCATACTTCAAGCTTCACTCTATTCATAGAAAAGACAATCAGATTTGCCTCTTGACTTTACGGGAGGCCATGTTCCTGTTTGGGGAGGCACGGCAAGAGAATCATCTTGTATACAGGGACCCTTAGTCCTCCGGCCACACACATGATTCTGAAATGTAAACCTTATGCTTAAATCTCACTCTGCCACTGATGCCTGTTCTGTTGTTCAGTCCTATATTACTAGCACCCTTAAAAAGTTTTTGAGGCCAATAAAGGCAATACATATGAAATGTAATTTTGTGAGCAACACTTTTGATTAAAGACAAATCCAGAAACGAGAGAAATCTATTACATGATACTTGAATACTCTTAGACATCCATTTTTCCACATATGAGAGATGAATTGACCTTACTAGTCATAGTAATTGATCTGTATATGCACTGATCAAGAACTGTCCAAACTACAACATACTTAAGAGTCAAATGAAGCATTTATTTAGAATCACACTCCTGTTTGTGTCAGTTAGAACTCTTGAAAGTATAAAATTTGCTGTGGTCAAGTCACCCAGACCCAATATGTACTCTTTAGCTTGCTTGGAGATGATTGATATAACCCATCTATCTATGGAGACTGAAGAATATGAATGTTTCCAAAACTCCCCTGGATAAGGAGTCTTCAGCAATCTGCAGATTCTCAGTTTCAGATGATCTCTTTTGCTGTTTGACACCAGTCAGATGACCAATTTTCTATCCCTACCCTCTACTCAAGAATTAGGCTGTGAAAAACGTCATGCAGCCTTGTAACTGCTATTCCTATCCATCCAGGGATTGGTCCCACAGAAGTCTATTTGAACCAATTTCTTCTTTTAAAAATAAAACACTCCTTTTTGAATTTGATATTTACTTAGCTATGTTGCCATTTATATGATAATGGCACATCAATTGTTCCAAGGTTACCATGTTCTGTAATAACTTTTTCCATCCATTTGGGCAAGATGACTTAGTCTGAAAAAAACAATCATTTCCTTTCAAGGATTCAAGTGAATTAAGAATAAATTATCTTCACTGAAGGGAATGATTGGATCAAGTTGAACCATTTGCTCAAAGGTATCTATTCAATGGCCTGTAACACTCAGATCTGCACCTTAGAAAATGGGATCATGCTGCCTAAGCAGAAGAGTCTGGAGAAGCTCACCACTACAGGTGCTGATTAGAGACTCACAGTTCACTCCCTGTAGTGAACTACATGTATTCCAGGTCATTCTTGGCCTGGAATTATAATGACATAATAAGGAGTTGTAGGAGAGCCCAATATGATGAAGAAAAGTTAAAACCTGGGACCTCACTCATCAGCATATCTCTCATGTAAGTTCTGATGTTCCTACTGGCCATGAGTGAAAATATGTGGTTTACTATTCTTGTTTTTTCCATGTCTCTTCTAGTATTAGTAATGTCTGTTGCTTCCATCTGAAATGCCTGTGCTGGTCATCCAAAGAAAGCTATGCAGGTAAGAGTATATTAAAAATACAAAACACTATTGAAAAATTGAAATCAGAGTTCTCTGCTTCCACCAGCTCACATGGCCAAGTGATACTAGGGCATGGGATGGGAATGGGTAGCAGAGATGTTGGTTTGAACATAACTTAAATTTCATGAACATTTTTGAAGGAGCTCTGTGTAAAGATAGCATTGTAAACCTTAATGTCTAAATGACAGAGACATTATGCAACTGGAAGTAATGAAGTAAACTTTCTGAGATCTATAAAAGAAGAGGAGCTTTAAGTGTTCAGAAGGGTGAGAGCTGGAGAGGGAGAGCATTAACAGAGACAACATGTCTGTGAAGGCTGCTATGAAGAAAGAGATTTTAAGTGTGAGTCTAGTGTGCCACAGAGAAGGCAGAAAGGAGAGGTTCTGCTAACTACCATGTGAGATGATTAAGAAACTCCAAATACCTGGGAAAGATGATGTACATTAGCATTAACTAGACCAGCTAAATGCCAGTACTTTGTTCAAATATATGAATTTTAGAGTCCAGTCTTTCTTCACTAAACTCTGCTGATCAAATGTTCCAATTGATCATGTCTCAGAATGTACAGCATCTCTCCACTTCCTAGAAAATGTTCAAACCCAAGGTATCCAAATTAAATATTACTTTGTTGAAACCTCTGCTGAGCTCCATAAAAGCTTGATTCATGCTCTGCCTCCCAGTGAAACAATTAAGGATCAACAAAAAATTTACTTGTGAAAAGAATATTGAAGACGTGAGGGGAAAATATTTTTTGATAGCCTCTTATTAAAAGCCATTCAAGGATTTCTGGGAAAATTTTTCTAGGGAAGTGTGTAGACTTTCGGGATAGAATCCATAATATACAATGGAGACACGACATTGAAGTCACACAGGATGAAGTCTGGTCCAACAATAAGCAACCTCATGTTTCAGCAGTAATAAACAACTGTGCACTATTATTCTGTCACTTTCACCAAGAATCATCTGGACCCCTCCTCATAGTTCTGACTCTGGGACCATGATTGACAAAGTAACCATTGCTAAGGGGGATGAATTACCATTGTAGAAGACAGAAAGAAACACCAGCAGAGTGTCTTTCCCGACAACCAAATTCTTAGCATTTAATTGAATCTACATTTCCTGGTTCGAGTAAGTCTAGCATAGGATTACATTAGATGTTTATCAATCTCATCACCAATATTACTAATAATTTTTCAGATGTAGGAGATTCATGTGAAATAACGTCTCATTTCCTATGTATTTGTAAAAACAAGAACATTGTATTTGTTCTTTAAAAAGTCTTTTTTTCATGTAAGAGTAGTTTAAGTTTATGAAACATGTCACTGGTCACATGGCCTACATTTTTACCTTTGGGTCATGTTCTTAATTGTATGAATTGATACACAGGGAGCACATTTCTTAAAACTTGCTAGAAAATGAATTATTCCTCTGAGTCAAGTCAGTTCAAAGCCTCTTCCATGCTTTCAAGCTGATACTTCAATCACTTTAATCTCAGTTGTAAGCTCCAGCATCACCTTCTCATGATTATTTTCCTGATGCCAAAGTTGTCTAAAAATGCTCATCACACAACTATGACTTAAACTTTCTTCAGAGATTAGGTGAAGATAATTAAGAAATTTAATATGGATTCTAAACTTTATATGACCAAAAGAAGCACTGTTCTAAGGCAGAAAATAAAATTGGAAAAGATTAATTAAAAAATGTCCATATTGCTGAACTGAATTGATGACAAAATAGAAAACAATTTGTAGAAAGTGAATTTAATTTAAAATGAAAACATTTTCTAATTCTAACACTCTCCAATTTAAAAAATGTGTTATTTTCTTTTGTTTTAATATCCTGAAATAGAAATATCTACAAGTCAACTTTAAGGAATATGTTCCATAGCATAAGCACAGCAAGGCATGTTCTTGGTCATGTGTCAAAGGTGACGAGGCAGACATGAACTCCAAGTACAGTGGGGCCAGAGTCACAATGGCCATCTCTGTTTGTGTCATCAGAATAGCTTCACAGCGTAGCTAAGCAAGAGGGACCATAACATGAGCAGATGTCCCACCTCAAGCTCTGGCTACAGCAGAAATAATATGGGCAGATGGACAACTGGTCACGGTATACTTGGTTCCATTCTGTTCATATAATGACAACTGAATCTCATCAGCATTTCTGTTCATACATCTTGTTCTTGTGATTCAAGAACTTCAGTTGCTGTGTTGCACACACCAATTTGGACATGCTTACTTATAAGCTGTACCTTTCTGATGTATTTGGAGAAACTGAAAATGTGAATTCAATATTCTAAATCCCAAACCATTGTATGTGGTGACTGACACTGAAGTATTCTCTGAACTCTTTTCTGGGCCCCATCTGTGCAGAACAAGTTTAAGTCCCTCCGTGGATTCAACCAAAGGTGGTATGACTGAGCCAAAGGAAGAGGGTCAGGAACCATCAGTCACAGCTTTGAGGATAACATAAAATCATATGACTGGGTCAAGAAAGCAAGATCTGTCTACAGGTCCGAAGAGAAGCCTCAGAATCAGGACCAAACACTCAGACACATAGGAAGTGTGTGATCCCAGAAGCAATATGCCATATCGCAGCAACCTTCGGACGGCTAGGATCCAATCCACACTGTGCTTAATGTTAAGAAATATATCTTATGTTCTGAAAATAGAGATTTGGCTGGAAATTCTTCTAAAATTATTTTCATATAAATACACTTAAGTTTTAACTCATATATAAGGCAAGAAAGAGAGCTTGTTAAAAGAATACTTCCAAAGCCAGTGTTATCAAAGGAAGTGCTGACTGACTGACCCAGAACAAAAAGAAGTTGATGGTCTGGAGACCATAATGGCAATGAGCCATTGTTCTAGGGTGGCAAATCTCCACAGAAGTCCATGGGTCAAGGGTCTTCTTCTCCATTTAAAAACTGTGGGAAGTAAACAAACTTCATATGATCAAGCAGAATTAAAACAGGTTAAGTACTTGAAGAAAGGGCTCTTAAATTTCTGAGAGAGAGTTATAAAACACAAATATGAAAGCAATATTTTTTTTTGCTAAGAGGCAGCCATATCTAGGCTCAAAACAAAAGGAAATGGAGTGCTTATTGTATCATCCTTCTGAACATCTTGGGTGAATAAGTTGATCGGTAGGTTTCTCTCCTCACCTTATCTTTGTTGAGGGCATTGTTAAGTTAGTGATTTAATAAAGGCAGTCTCTGGGAAAGTTTATGCCTTTTTTTATTGCATTATGAGGTAGGGCAACATTGATATATATATTCTCTAGGTTTCCAACACCTGAAAAAGTGCTCATACAGAAAACTTAATTTTTGTCAGACAATTTTAAAAACCAACACATGCTTCATTTTGCAACTAAAAATAATCAGCTCTTTTGAGAACACATGAGTGTCTTTTACTGGATATTGTAAGTGTATAAACAACAACAATAAGGAGATATAGACAACTTCACAAGGATAGCATAAGATAAAGAAAGCATTCCACCAAAACAGGACCCAACAACTTGCCTGAATCAGAGGCTGAGATGCTGACATGTAGAGCAAGCCCTCATTGGAAGAGCAGTTGCATAATAACATCATTCTTTATTATTTTGTTCCCTTTGCCTACAGCATTATTCTACAAAAAATTTTTACTGACAATCCAGTAAGATTATGAGCTGTTTTGAACCTGTGCATATGGCTATAGTAGGTATGCTCTGACCTCTCACTTAGCAGCTGCTGGCCCTCAGGCATGAGAACTTTTGAGGTATAACACAATCAACAGTGACCAGAATCAGTCAGGGCATAGAGCACACAACCAGTACAAAATTATAAACTGTTCTGCTACCCAGCCTTTATTTCAGGGACTACTACCATAATATTGCATTTCAATTCTCAACAGATATTAAAGAAAGAACAATCTCCACTATTTTAAGAGTAAATTTATTTAGAGTTTAGAGTGAGCCAATTTACATGCAATGTGACATAGGGAGACTGAAATCAAAGAGATCCATACTAGGAGTTATAAGCTTGGTCAATTATCAACTGCCTGTAAAGCTGTCCTAACTCAAGGCCAGTGTTTTCCATTTGGGGTAAGCCCTATTGTCAAATTTCTTATAAAAATCAAAATAAGTAATGCAGAGTAGCTCTGGGTAGACCTTTCATCTTGAATGCATTGGGCTAATGCACAGATGATGGTAAGCACTTCCATTGACTTTGAAACTGCTTTTTGAGAGCCCTCAATGTTACTTCTCCTAGAAGACATTGGAAGCTCAGTAATTATAGAACATTGAGGAATAGACTGTATGCCCCGTGAGATACCTCTTAAAGGAGGTTTATGGTAATCTTTGTGAGATCATAACTTTAGATCCTTGGAGAAAGTGTGTTAGTCTGCCTAGAACTTCTGTAAAGAAAATCAGGTAAGCCAGCATTTCCCAAAGCCTTTATACTGGAACCCTATCTTATAGGTCAATGAATAATAAAGAAACTACATACAATAAGTAATGGCATTGTTGAGGGCTGGAAATGTAGAAAGTGCTATCAGAGGAAAAGAACTAACAAATAACTAATGAGCATTTTATGTCTAATGCATTTAACATGACTTTTTCCACATCATCACCACCAAACCTACCCTAGCAGACCTGATAGCATATCACAGCTCCAAGGGACATAAAACTCAGTTGTGGGGTAAGGTTGTGGTCAGTAGCTTGCCCCAGAGCCAGAGACACAAGAATGTGCATATTCGAGAAGCAACACTGTGAAAAGGAGATGTAGTAGTTGTTCAGTGGGAAAATTTTAATAAAATATCCAAATGTCTGATTCATCAATTCCAGCGGTGTATTCTACAGTTGGCAAACACAATGGGTACCTATCTACCACAATGATAGAGTATCTTGAAAAAAGAAAAGAAGGAAGAAAGAGAAGAGAACAGAGGAGTAAACCTGAGAAGACAATTCTCAAAAACTTTTGGAGAAAATATTTTCATCTTGAACGTAGGAACAAGTGTAGTGTTGTAATGACCAAGCATCTGGAGCATTAGAAGAAAAAAAAATTCTTAAGCACTGCTATGTGTCTTTTCACCATGGGAGATAAAAATCCTGAAATTCCATTAGCACTGTGAGGTTCTATACCACTGTTGAAGATGAAGAAAGAACATTTGCCCTGGAGTGATAATTATGCAGTATGAAGAGTAGTTCACAAATGGGACCTGTGACAAGGACCACTCAGAAGTCACCTGTTTGTTATAGTCACACAGGTCCAGCAAGCAAGTTATCCACAAAGAGAGATGTCCCACATGACACCAGAATTTTCATGGCTGTTCCAGATCCTTAGAAACAAACAGAATCCTTCTCATTGTCACAGTTTATGCTCTATGCAGTAATCTGGTAAAAGGATGTATTTGAGGCAAACAATGCCATAAACGACATTTTTTTTCTTTCTGACATATACTAGGAACTTTAGTCTATGAACTTTGGGATGACCTCATGGGAGTCATGAGAAACGAGGCTGTTGAAACATATCCTTTACTAAATCCATAGTTTCTGTCAATGATTGACTCAATCCATCAAGAATTTTTGTCAGTTTTGCCTTTAAAATATAGTGTGCAGAGAGTATCATTATTGCCTTCTACAACCATCATTGTTGAACATTTTTGCAAAGTCACCATCCTCATCTCCTCTCTCTCTCTTTCTCCCTCTCTCTCCTCTATATCCCTCTTTCTCCTCTCTTTCTCTCTCAGGTTTGTTTAATAGCTTCCTATGATTTTCTTTCATTCTGTGTTATCTCATCAATATTATCTTTACTGTCCACTCCTTACAAAGCAGAGTCAAACTAAGTTTTCTTTGTGTTTTCCTTCATTAGCTCCCTGTTATGATTAAAGTAAGACTTACTCTCTGTTTTCCCTTTAATCTTTTGTATTAAAACACAAAAGCAGCTTGGAGGTGTAGCTTAAGTTTTCCTGCCTGGCCCACAGTCAGGACAAATCTCTCTCACCCGCTGGTCCCACAGCCGCTCTGAACCGACCAAGTAAACACAGAGACTTACATTGGTTACAAACTGTATGGCCATACCAGGCTTCTTGCTAACTGTCCTTATATCTTAAATTAATCCATTTCTATAAATCTATACCTTGCCACATGGCTCATGGCTTACCGGCATCTTCACATGCTGTTTGTCTTGGCGGTGGCTGGCAGTGTCTCTGACTCAGCCTTCCACTTCCCAGAATTCTTCTCCTTGTCCTGCCTATACTTCCTGCCTGGCCACTGGCCAATCAGTGATTTATTTATTGACCAATCAGCAACACACTTGACATACAGACCATCCCACAGCATGGAGGTATTTTAGCTCATAATCCCAGTTAGAGTCAACCACTGCAAGGAAGTTAAAGCCCAGAACTTGAGGCAGCTACACATCACATCCACAGTCCAGAGCAGAGAGAATGAATTAATACTTGCTGCTCACCAACGTTTTGCTCACTTTCTCCTTTTTAAAGACCAGGACCCAAACAAATGTGTGGTGCTGCAGATGAAGCTGGTTCTTATTCATCAATTAATATGATAACAAAATCCCCAATAAATATGTTCATGGGTCAATCTGATCTAGATAACCTCTCACTGGTATCTTCTTCACAGGTCATTCTAGACTGTGTCAATTTTAAAAATTAAAACTTAGCCGGGCAGTGGTGGCGCACGCCTTCAATCCCAGCACTCGGGAGGCAGAGCCAGGCGGATCTCTGTGAGTTTGAGGCCAGCCTGGACTGCCAAGTGAATTCTAGGAAAGGCGCAAAGCTACACAGAGAAACCCTGTCTCAAAAACACAAAAAACAAAAAAAATTAAAACTTTCAGTCACACTACCCTACTAACCCACACTAACCATACTCACCACACCAATCCTAACCCCGAGTGATATTCAGGTGTCCATATGGTTGTCTTCTGATCTTTTGTTCCCAGGTCAAATTCACTTTGAGGGGGCTTTTCTCTCTGGCCATCACCACCCTCATCCCACTCTCACTGGTACATTTTTATCATTTGTGTGTTTACTATAATACTGCCCAGTGAGAAGGCAAGTTTCTGAGCATAAGAACCTCTCAATTTATTCACCAATGAGTTTCCTTTGTCTAGTATTTGAAACAAAATAAGTGTCTGTAAACTGATTTGCATATAAATGAATGAGCAATTTACACATACTGAAACTCCTCTTGGTGAAATCTCGAAACATGAGGAAATCTAAACTCACCATGATGCTATAAAACACTTTGCTTTGGTCCCTTTGGTGTCTACCCTTGCACTGGGATGATGAAGCTGAGCAATGTTGAATGTCCTATGAAACCTGACGCCAATGAGATGTCCTTTCACTGTTACCAAGGAAACTAGTGCTTCTGCAGCAGCTGCGGGGCACCCAGCACCTGGAAGATGCATTTGTGTTCTGTCATGTCTGTCCTAATTGTAGCATATCCTACTTCACTTGTAGATGGCGGAATTCATCCTAACCCCAACACCTGTCTCCAGGCATTTAGAGAGATCCTGCAACCTCACTGCTGCATACGGGATACTATGTCATTAAAGCGTGTTCATGTTCATTTAATCTCAGTGTGAAAGAACCTGATAGTCCACATTTTGTAGATAAGGAAACAATTCTGAGACTTGAATAATCTTGCCAGGTTTATGTGGTTTGCAAGGTTATAAGCAGATCTTCCCTACATGAGAGCATGAGATCCTAACTGCTGTATTCATTCCGTAGAAGTCTGATTATGTCTCAAGGGGTTATTTGAATTAAAAACAGAGAAACAAACACACAAAAACCTGAAGGCTGAGTGAGCTGAATTTCTTCTTGGGGTCTAATACAAATTATTCATTCGTGTTTTAAATAAGTTACAAAGTCTGTAGAAGAAACATCTTACAGTATGTGCATGTCAGATAGTGGAAGAAGGGTGAGTAAACACCAAATAACAGTGGTCCACATAAAAACTGTTTGGGGAATGTTCGATACTTGAATACTTTCAAGGTGAATCTTAAAACTTGATGAGTCTCACATTAAAGAGCCCAAGCAAGGGGGCTGGAGAGATAGTTCAGCAGTCAAGGCCTGTACTGTTCTTGGAAAGAATCTAATTTAGGATCCTAACACCTACAATGGGCAGCTCACAACTGCCTATAAGCTCAACAGACTCCACTCACATGTGTATATTCACACACACACACACACACACACACACACACACACACACACACACACGAGAGGGAGGGAGGGGGGGTAAATTCTAATAAAAGACTATGTAGCAGTATTGTTGCTGAAATGTCAGCCACTTAACCTGCAATAATAAGCATCTCAGATCCCGTTCAGAGCCTGATGGAAGAGTGTGTGATTTTCCAAAGCCAGTGAAATAACAGGGCTTTTGCAAGTTCGGCCTGAGTTCAGACTCTGATTTCTGCTTTCACTGTTTTTCTGCCTTCTTTCTGAGAGTGTCAAGATAGCTCTGACCTCTGTAAAATCGAAGATTCATCTATCATTCTCGTCCTTTTCCCTCATCCTACAACACAACATAAACAAGAGTGTCTACTGCAGGCCTTTGAAACACAGTGAGGGGTTATGCCATCACAGCACAGAGAAGGCAAATTTGAATTTTAGAGAGTTGATTCTTTTACTTTAAAGAATGTATATTCTATAGTCTGTATAAGCAAACTGAGCAGTTCTGAACCACTGCACCTAAGGGGGAAATACTGTGGCCCAGATGAGTCACAAGTACTAAAATTTCTTTGCCCACTGAATACACAGGCTTGTAAAGGCATCTTATTTATTACAAGTTGGCTCACTGTGCTCCCAGCCAACAACACTATAACTAATGACTGAATTAAACTTGTCTAAGTCATGTCATAGCCTCTGTGCTTAGAGCACCACATAGCACCTCAGCAAACAAAAAGTCAGGGGACATCTGAACTAACTGCACGGCAGAGAAAGCTCTCATTCACACTATGAAGGCTGAAACAGGAAGGCAAAATGTCACTGCTTTCATTCACTCACACTTGACTCTGCCATTCAGTGGCTGCTGTTTTTACCTTTTATCTTTTATAGCTAGTGTTTGCCTGTAATTTTGAAAAAAAATAAAAATCACATTTCTGATAGCTGGCATGTTCCATAAGAGATATAGATCCATTCACTCATGGTTCAAACTTGTATGGGAAATTATTCATAGACAATATTATTGGAAAGGGGATACTATCCATGTCTTCGAGTGTTTGAGCATGTAGTAGAAAAGAAAATATTTACTTAAATCTATTTGTATCAAAAAGCATCTTAAGAATACATTCAGGAGTATATTATTAGTCCCAGATTAAAATAGATTAATTTAAATCATGTTAGACAAAATAATGAAACTGGAGAAATGGATATACAGACTATTTACTTTCTTCATGTGTAATTCAAATAAACAATTTTCTATTAATATGAGTTACAATGTAACAATTTTATTTTTAAACATTACTTTAGTTCTCTTAACAACCCTGAATTTATCAGCAAAGTCCTGTAACCTTCCCCTTTGCTCCTAGGCCTCCCTCATCTGATGGGAACACTTTCCACACTTAGTCCAAGGCCAACCAGATCCCCTTTATTAGCAAAGATACCTAGTCCTACTAGCTATACTTACTCAGCATGTTGCAGGACTTTTCATCCCCTGATAATTTGGGGATGAACCTGTCTGTTCATATATTCTACTCATGAACAAATCCCAGCGAATGGGTAGCCATTGTCAATCAAAACATATACAGCAGAAAGACTTGCAGAAGAAAGACACTTCAACTGAAGGACATTTGTTTACACTCTCAGTACTGGAGGCAAAATAATTTAATCACAAGCAAGAATCTGTCTATAACTCTAGGTTCTTATCATTTCTGAGTAAAAATATTCTCAATATTTCACATGTTTGCATGGAACTCCATCAAGGACTCAAATGAGGAAGATGTCTTATTCTTCAAGTCTATGTGAAATCAAATGTCTTCTGCTTTGTGTAATCCGTGGGATTTGTGAGTGAACAGAAGAATGGGTAAGCCCTCTAAGCAAAGACAAATCTGCCCTTGGTTGAATATAAACTCATTCAGCAGGCAACATAGGACTCAGTGATTTGCTTCTCTCTCCTACTGAGAGAAATACGTGTAGCTGCTATTTAGTTCACATTTGTCTTTTCTTCTGTCATCCTGTTTGATGAGCACCTCCAGTTAGTGAGTCTCTTCTTATAAATGCTTAATCCCTATACTCTGAGCCAGAGATACAAGTGTGTCTTTTCAGGGGATTTGGTGAGGGAATCCCTCCAGTAGATAGATAGAGAAAATAAGAGAGCCTGCACATTTGACTATCTGGAGGAAGGAAGGAGATGTCTTGTTATTCTGACTTCAGAAGGTCAGTCCTCAGAGTCCGGGATGCTCTATACAAAGGTGCCTTCAGTTCTACACAAGTTGGGCTGAGATCTAGGCATGCCTAGGATGGGCTTCCCATACAAAGATACTCCACCAGGACAAGAGCAAACTGACATCTATCCCACAGAACCTGCTTCTGAAGTAAGGAGCAGTACACACTTTCTAATTCAATGAAAAATATAGGCCTCTTATAAGCTATGGACCTTGAAGACTCCTCTAGTGAAGGAAACATACTACCTTCCTCAAAGAAACAGGATGAGCTATTCTTGAACTATAAACAACCACAAAAGAAAAGTATTCATTTTCTTGTATTAAAGATTAGATGCTACTCAACAAAAGCCACCAAAATCATATACCTCTAAACTTCACAGTGCAGGAGGGAACTCCATTCTTCTCAATCTTACCCTGCCATATTGTAAACATTCCAAGAGAGATGCCATCACAAAAGAACCCTCTTAAAGACACTGGAAATTGACATTCTTTGCTGCTCAATGAAACATCACAAGCAAAACTCTGTGGAGATTCTGTCACTTTTCCTCAGTCTCCCACTTTTCTGAAATTCTTTTTAATAAAGTTTGTTTTTATTTTGCAAACTGCCACAAGAGTCCACATCATTAATTTTCATTGACATGTCACAAGAACTTGACCCACTGTCTCAGGTTGTCCTTTGATGACCATGAGTATCTGATACCTTAGAAGACCCTTGCTTAAAAACAAACTGACCCGAAAGAGATCCTGTCATACTCTCAAACTCTGCAGCAATAGTAGCAACCATTGCCCCTTTACCTATCCTCATGCCTCAACTCAACTGTGTGTGTTTTAGTTTCAGGAATGTGTGACTCTTTGCTGTGTATACACCACACAGCTCATGGCAGTGAGCCAGTAACCAATCATATTTGTAGGGAGTGTTCAAGAAGGAATATGCTCTGATAGACTTCAATGAGACTTTTCTAGAGACAGGAGAATTCTGGTCTAAGCATAGATTATGAACTATAAGTGTGTTGAGCTGGTACCAAAGCAAACTCTACTGTTGCACGAATCCTAAATGGTCTTAATAAAACCCAGACCTAGATATTGGGGTAAATACCAAAAGATCAGAGAGACAAAGGAACATGCCACAGCCACTTCTTACCTCGACAACTCCATGAATCCTCTGACTGAATGCTTCTAAGTCCTCAGTGGAAAGGGCTGAGTTCCTGACTTCTCCCACCTTATATGCCTTTCTCCGCCCAGCCATATCACTTCCTGTTTCAACCTTCCTAGTGCTGGGATTAAATGGTGTGTGTGCTTCCCAAGTACTGTGGTTAGAGGTGTGTGCCACCACAGCCTGGCCCTGTTTCTCTCCTAGACTAGATCAATCTCAAGTAGCCCAGTGTGGCCTTGAACTCACAGAGATCTGTCATGAGTGCTAAGAGTAAAGGTGTGTGCCACCAGTGCCTGACCTCTATGTTTAACTCTGTGGCTGGCTCTGTCCTCTGATCTTCAGGCAAGCTTTTTTTCTTAGACTACAAATATCACCACACCCTATATCTACTCTAGAGGGTCAGACTTGCAGCATTTAAGATCAACTGATACTCACCTTGCCTAAATCTAATTTTATCATTTTCATTAACATTTAAAATTTTAATAGAGAAATGTTGGAAAATGAACCAAAACTAGGATGATAATCTTATACAGCAAGTATTCTACCCTTTCAGTTCTGCTGTGTGAACTGCAGTGTCATTTCAGACTCGGCTAATTAAATGTGTATAATTATCTAGTCACACATAGGGTGGAATTTACCTTGTGAATATCAAATATTAAAAAGTCAACCTTTCAAAGCCAAAGAAGAATATGAAAGGGATTGCAGGCGAAATATTTATCTGATTTAAAAGAATGATTTCAGTTCTTAGAATCATTTTTCTACATAAAAGTAATCAATGGTTTAATTGTAATTCATTAACTTCAGCAACGTAAAGCTGGTTCCTAAATGGGTTATCATGTAATTCCTTGTGAACCTAGATTGGGTTACCTGAAAGTAATTAAAACTATTTTAAAGGTATAATTTTAATTATTTCAAACTAACTTTCTATGTATTTCAAATATCCTCATTTTTTTCTGCAAACTACATGAATAATAGCACTTCATTTGGCAATAATTTGTTCATTCGGGAATTAAACACTACTATTTTTTAAAACCTGTGTCATGAATGCTTAAGACAGCAAAGGGCAACAGATATAGCTCTTCTTCTCATGAAGCTTGTACTTAGTTACCTCCACTGGGACACAGAAAACAAGTAAACAAGAAAGCCTGGAGTGGAAGTCAGAGATGATAAGGCCTAGAGTACTTAAATCCATTATTTTTTTCTGGAGAACACACAAGCCAAGACTGAGTATTAGGGCTGATAACCACCACTCATAGTATAGGAAAACAATTGTCCACAGAGAAAATAGAGGTCCTAAGGAATTTGAAGAGAAAGAAATGAGACCATAAGATCAGAAACAGTATTTGATCATGCAGGATTCATAAACTAAGAATTTGGGTTACATTGCAAGAGTGGTTGAGTGTGACTGAAAATTTATTAAGCAAATGAGGGACAGCATGTAGATGTAATGGTTAAGCTTTCAGGCTTTTGAGCAGCAGTTCAGCTAAGACCCATTCGGATGAGGACTCAGAGGCTTCCAGCCTGAGGAAACAGGATCAGCTGAGGAACTGGCAAGGTGAGGTAGCTGTGGCTTGTTCTGCTTCTCTGATCTTCCAGCGTTCACCCCAATAACTGGCCTCAAATTTGATTTTATTAATAAGACCTTCTAAAATTCCTGCTACATCGAGGAGAAAGGAGAGGACAGGAAGGCAGGAAGGGGAGACACCAGCTGACATCCAGGGAGCATCATGTAGAGGCAACAGGTAAAGCCACGGAGCATGTGGCAACATATAAACAAAATTGTGCTTAGTATAAGAGTAAGAGCTAGACAATGGTAAGCCTGAGCTAATGGCCGAGCAGTTTAAATAATGTAAGAGCCAGTGTGTTTGTTTTATAAGTGGGCTCCGGGACTGGCGGGACTTGGCAGGCACTGGAGAGAAAATCTCCAGCTACAACAGCAGGTGCTTTCACATTTACATGGATATACTATATTTCAGTCAGTATTCTGTTGCTGTAAAGAGACACCATGGCCACATCAACTTTCTTATAAACGAAAGCATTTAATTGGTGCTTGCTTAAAATTTCAGAGGCTCAGTCCATTGTCATCATAGCATGGAGCATGGTGGCATGCAGGCAGACATGGTGCTGGAGACACAGCTGAAGCGTTCCACATCTGGATCTGCAGGCAGCAGGAGGAAAGAGACACTTGGCCTGGCTTGGGCTTCTGAGACCTCAAAAACTGCCCCCAGTGACATAATTCTTCCAACAAGGCCAAACTTCCTGATCCTTTCAGATAGTGCCACTCTCTGGTGAGCATGTATTAAGATCTATGAGCCTGGTGGGGGCATTCTCATTACACAGGTTAAAGAGTCAGATACATATGAACTCACAACAGTTGCAACAGCAAGCACAAGATCCATGCAACCTTAAGACAGACAAAAATCACAGCATTGAGATGGGAGGTGATCATGAAGTCCTACCTCTAGTTGAGGAACTGTTGGCAATTGACAGGTGCTGGGAGAGAAATGCCAATCTTCTTTATGAGTATAATCTTCTTTATTGTAGGTAAACTAAAAAAAAAAACCATACATCCAAAAGTATTTAGGCAGCAAAAATTGAACTTGACGGATTAAATGAAATAAAGAAACAAAGTTAGGTGAATAGGGAAGAGTTGTAGCAGTTTGGGGAGATTTGAAGGAGGCTGTTAAATATTCTGAGAACACATTGTACAAATTTCTCAAAGAACTGATAAAAATCAATGAGAAAACGTTTCAAAGACATTGAAGGCTGAAAAACTGAAGAAAAAGCAATTAGTTGAGAAAATTATTAGTGAAAATATTTAGTATCACAAAAGTCAGAAGAAGAAAAATGTTCAGAGTCATCTACTTTCCCAAATGTTGAAATCTGGTAAAAAACAAAGGAAGAATGATGGACATGGGCTTTGGCAAAATGCCAGTTATTATAGACCTTGCTCTAGATAATCTCATGAAGTAAGAACAATGTTCCTGTGTTTTAGGTTGATGAACTCTGGTTCGTTCTGAGGATTCCTAAGAACCTTACATAACTCAGAGGCTATTTTCTCAGGTTCTACTTGCTCTGCCATTGGTTCCTAGGAATGCACCTGCTGCTGTTCCTGCACAGCTGCCCTGTTTGAGCAGTGAAGGTAGAAGCTAGCTGAAGGAGGCCGTTTGAGGACTCTCTGCCGACAGTCCTTTCCCTTTTGTGACAATAACCAGCATCATGTCTCCACAGACAGCAAGATGATGCTCCCACAGAATCCACTTGACTTGTTTCTGCACCATGGTTCCTCAGGCACCCAACTCTATATGAGTTTAGCATCCATCAATTCCGCATTTCTGTGATTCCAACTGTGTACCGGAATCTCAGTCTAACCCTGATACTACCCAGCATCAGCAGAGATATCACAGATTAAGACTTCACTCCCACAATATTGTTCCCTTGTCAAACCTGGGCTGTCCAAAGTTCTACAATTACAATTTCAAATTAGGAGGTTCACCCAGCTCCTTCTTCGTGTTTGGGATGATTCACTAGAACAACTATGAGAACTCAGTAAAGCACTTTATTTATGATTGTCAGTTTATTATAAGGATACAACTCAGAAACAGTTAAGTGGGAGAAAGGGAAAAGAAGGGAGTAGAGCTCTTTGCCTATCGAGACACTCTTCTGCTGTTGTACCAACCCTGCTAGTAACAAATGCAGGTTACATCATGTAAGCATACCAGTGCAGTCATGAGTGGTTTAATACCATGAAGCCATGAGTAGTTTAATTCACTCTTGACCTCTCTCCCACCCTCAGAAAGGGCAGAATTAACACTGAACCTCTTCAGTTTCATGATTGATTCACCAAAGATGATCCCTCATAAAGTTACTTGAGCACCAGCCTCCACCAAAATAAGTCACTATAAGGCAGTAAATTGTAAATGTTTTAGAGACTGTATGCCAGGACCTGAGGGAAAAAGTCAATATTTATTTTACTGTATCCTAGCCCAGGACAGGACACTTAAGTCTTCCTTTTGGGGTATTTGGTAGGCAGTGTCCAGGTGTTTAGACAGAACAGAGAGACATTTTGAGCAGTTTTTTTTTTTTTTGCAATAAATATGGGATACTTCTACCACCCTCAGACTGACCAGGCCAGATACTGTTTAGCTTCCAAGATCAAATGAGATCTGGTTTGTTCTATGTAGTTTAATCATTTAAAGGTAGGGGGCTGTTAATTGAGCTTATTTGGGACCATGAATAAAACCTATTCCACATTCAATTAGTTATTTATTCAATCAAAATGCCATACATGGAAACTAATCAAAATGAACACTTAGCCAGGTATAGTCTCAGCAACTGGACTGTTGATGCAGGAGAATTGCCAAGAATTCAAAGCTAGGCTTGGCTAGAAATCAAGACCTTGTTTCAAAACAACACAGACAAAAAAAAAAAAAATCAAGCACTGTTCCATTTGTGTTTAGTGAGTTTCCAAACAGAGCAAAATCCCAGCCATGCTGGTAGAGTATGGATCATGATGTAGGAGACAGACATGTCACTTTCAACGGCACCTATACAAAAAGAAATTTAGTGCCGGGCGATTGTGGCACACACCTTTAATCCCAGCACTTGGGAGGCAGAGGCAGGCGAATCTCTGTGAGTTCAAGGCCAGCCTGGTCTACAGAGCGAGATCCAGGACAGGCTCCAAAGCTACACAGAGAAACCCTGTCTCGAAAAACCAAAAAAAAAAAAAAAAAAAAAAAAAAAGAAAGAAAGAAAGAAAAAGAAAAAGAAATTTAAGACCAAGTAAGTGGACCAGCTGATGGTGTTAGAACACAGGGTGGAGTTACTTTAATAAACCCCTGAGCAGGGGTAGCACACAAATCTGGTGGTGGTGGCGCATGCCTTTAATCCCAGCCCTCGGGAGGCAGAGGCAGGTGGATCTCTGTGAGTTTGAGGCCAACCTGGTCTACAGAGTTCCAGGAAAGGCTCCAAAGTTACACAGAGAAACCCTGTCTTGAAAAAACAAACAAACAAAAACAAAACCCTCAGTTAGGAGCTGACACTTGAATATTGCTTTTAATGAGCCTTGCAAGTAAGCTACAAGCAAATCCAATTAACCTATTTTGCTGTTTCTCAGCACAGGGATGAATACATAGACTTTCAGGAAGGAATCCTTGTTATTATAAGGAAAGCCAAAAAAAATATATTGGGGGAAGCAGAGGTGTGGGTAGTCTAGTCATCTCATAAGCATGTCAGTGTGCATTTCGACAACAGCCCCTCTTTGTGAGGTGGTCACAACAAAACAGATGAAAGCTCATTCAATTTTTTTAACTTTTACACAGACTAATGGCTTACAAGAAGTTATTTTTAAAAATCATGTAAACGATATATTGTCTGCTAATCAATATGTGGAAATCAATAATCCCACGATGTCTCATGAAATTTGAAGGATGTAAGCTCCTCCGAGTTCTTTAAATGAGAAAGTTTGAATTACACGGATCAATAGACAACGATCCACACTGCCCTTTCTGGCAGGCAGCCTGGCCAGGCAGGAGGAAACACCCAGTAAAGAATGAGGTTCTGCAGGCACTGGGTGGAATCACTTTCCTCTTTAAACCCACAAGATGCTTAGCTCATCTATCTGTTAGGACACCTCTCCTGTTTGACTTGAAGTCAATTTTGGATTTGACTTTTGGCCATTACCACACTGCCTTCCCCTTTAGAACAAAAAATGAAACTCTGAACAATTGTTTTACTGCCCACCAGGAACAAATATGCATATTCAGAATATATAAATACTAACCTCACTTAGTATTTCTTACATTTCAGTTTTAACAGATGATCCATGTGAACTGTTCAGAAAACAGAATAGTGAACACATTGCACATCCACAGCCCTTAGTTCTCCCTTCTCCCTCTACCCATTGCCCACACACCCTCCCTCCACAAAGCCTTACAGTTAACTGCTTGCTCTCTTAGCTGTTCTCTCAGCATTTCTGCATGGAAATATATACAAATAAGTGTCTCTAAACTCTCGTTTCCTCCAGATATTAAACAAAGCTAAGTAGCCTATATGCTATTCTGATCATTTTTAATGTATCATTTTATACCAGATGCCAAAAAGAACATTCCTATGACTTGCAGAGTTATGGAGGACTCCATTGTACGGTTCCATTTCTGCCATCTTAAAGTGCTAATTCTGTGTTTTGGAGCTGAGGAGTTACCTCAGTGCTTCAGGTGCTCTACCAGCATCCATCCAGCCTGAGGGTTAGCCTCAGACTACCTAATAATAACTATAAGTTTGTTCTTTGAAGTAGTTGGAATGCTAAGATGAGCACCTCAACCCATCCCCTTATAAAAAGCCCTGACTTCTGTGTGTGGAATGACACTCCACCCTGGTGGAATGTTACTCATCTCACTACATTACTTCGTAGGGTACAATTGGCCCTAACAAAGAGATTTCTCACTTAACAAACACTGGCCATGCTTTCCAAAAGCACTCAAGCAGGAGAAGATCTTCCAGGAATATTTTTGAAGATACAAAGAACATGAACAAGTTTCAATTGTTGGAAGGTCAGAACCTTCAAGAAAATAGACACATCCAGAATTTAACTACAAGAAACTAGTCTGCTATCAACCAGCAGGAACTTGGCTGAGACCCCCAAGTATTAGATAATAATACAGCCTAACTGACACACAGATTTCAACCTATGATACCAAAGCAGATGGCCTGGTTACCCCACAACTGGATTTTGCCCTATAGGAATGGTGATTTAATAACCCTGGGCATCCTAAGCCATTAAGTCTGCAGTTACTTCTTCTTTCTCAAAGTTTCTTTGGGTATTCTTTCTTAGTTAGTTTTTTTTTCCTTTTTTAAAAATTTTATAATAAATTTAATTTTACATATTAGCCACGGATTCCCCTGTCCTCCCTCCTCCCACCCCCCCCACACACACCCCTGCCTGCCACCCTCCCCCCAATCCACCCCACCATTTCCCACCTCCTCCAAGGCAAGGACTCCCCTGGGGATTCAGCTCAGCCTGGTAGATTCAATGGAGGCAGGTCCAGTCCCCTCCTCCCTTTACCCAGGCTGAACAAAGTGTCCCAGCATAGGCCCTAGGGTCCAAAAAGCCAGCTCATGCACTAAGGACAGGTCCCGGTCCTTCTGCCTGGGGGCCTCCTAAATAGTTCAAGCTACTCAACTGTCTTATCCAGAGGGCCTGATCCAGTTCCATGGGGGCTCCTCAGCTATTGGTTCATAGTTCATGTGTTTCCACTAGTTTGGCTATTTGTCCCTGTGCTTTTCCCAATCATGGTCTCAATATCTCTCGCTAATACAATCCCTCCTCTCTCTCGCCGATTGGACTCCTGGAGCTCCACCCGGGGCTTGGCCGTGGATCTCTGCATCTGCTTCCACCAGTCACTGGATGAGAGTTCTATCACGACAGTTAGGGTGTTTGGCCATCAGATCACCAGAATAGGTCAGTTTGGGCTTTCTCTTGACCATTGCCAGTAGTCTATTGTGGAGGTATCTTGGTGGATTTCTGGGGACCTCTCAAGCACTTTGCTTCTTCCTATTCCCATGGGGTCATCATTTATCATGGTATCTCTTTCCTTGTTCTTCCTCTCTGTTCTTGATCCAGCTGGGATCTCCCACTCCCCTAAGCTCTCTTTCCCCCGACCCTTGCCCTTCATTATCCCCACTCACGTCCAGTTTGCTCATGTAGATCTCATCCATTTCTCTGTCATTGGGCGAACCCTGTGTCTTTCTTAGGGTCCTTTTTACTAGGTAGCCTCCCTGGAGTTGTGAGTAGCAGTCTAGTCATCCTTTGCTTTACATCTAGTATCTACCTATGAATGAGTACAGAGAATCATCAGGTCATACTTCAAAAACCTCTACTCTACAAAACCGGAAAATCTAAAAGAAATGGATCATTTTCTGGATAGGTACCACATACCTAAGTTAAATCAAGACCAGATAGACTATTTAAATAATCCAATAACCCCTAAGGAAATAGAATCAGCCATTAAAAGTCTCCCAAGCAAAAAAAGCCCAGGACCAGATGGTTTCAGCACAGAATTCTACCGGATCTTCAAAGAAGAGTTAATACCAATACTCTCTAAATTGTTCCACCCAATAGAAACAGAAGGAACATTACCAAACTCCTTCTATGAGGCTACAATTACTCTGATTCCCAAGCCAAACAAAGATGCAACAAAGAAAGAGAACTACAGACCAATCTCCCTCATGAACACTGATGCAAAAATACTCAATAAAATACTGGCAAAGAGACTCTAAGAACACATCAAAACAATTACCCACCATGATCAAGTAGGCTTCATCCCAGGGATGCAAGGGTGGTTCAACATATGAAAGTCTGTCAATGTAATACACCATATAAACAAACTGAAAGAAAAAAAACACATGATCATCTCACTCGATGCTGAAAAGGCATTTGACAAAATCCAACACCCCTTCATGATAAAGTTTTTTTTCTTCTTACAAACTTTCTCAAATGAGCTTTTATAACTTTAGGAAAACAAAATATGTGGTATGAATGAATTAACATCAAGACAACTGATGCATTTTTTTTGTTATTTTGGGCATTTATAACTCAAGAGCCTGTTAATTCATCCCAGTTTTTATATGTGCATCAATGAACCCGTGAAATTATCTTCTCAGATCATTTGGGTTTGTATCACTTAGCACCAGCTTCTTTCTAGGAAGGGTGTCCACACTATACAAGGGGTGGGGGCACATGCTGTGTATTCTGAGTCCTGGCTCAGGTTATTTGCATGAGTGTGTGAGGATCAGAGGATAGAGGAGAGATAATCAAGAGAGGAAGTCTATTCCCACCTCTGCTTGCATCAGTCCTACTTGCTAGAGAGGGAATTACCCCCATGGTGTGTCTTACCTTGTGATCTGCTACCCACTTTTTATAAGGACACATTCACTCTAGCTATCTCATTTCTAACTAAGGTGTTTTGCAAACATGTAAGGTTAGCACTTTTGACTTATGTACATGTGTGTATGTCATATGTGTGGATGTCTTTGGTGGCCAGAAAAGGGTGCCAGATCCCCTGGTTCTGGAGTTACAGGTAGTTCTGAGCCTCTTTAAATGGGTTTTGATAAGAGAACTCAGTTCCTTTACAGGAACAATGTGCACTTCATCTGATGAACCATCTCTCCAGCCCTATCCCCTTGCCATATACTCTTAACTCTAACAGTAACATGAAGACTGATTTTAAAATTCTCTAATTCTCTTCTCTTGTAACTAACATTTTTAAAGAAGATGTTAAAATATCTCAAAGTTAAACTTTCCTGGGCTCAGACATTTTACAGCTCTTAAATGAAGCATTCAGCTTGAGAATACAGAAGGCAGCATTTCCTAAAGGAAAAAACTGCAAAGTTCTGATTATTGGATTTTTATGGAACAAAAGAAGGCAAACTCCAAACTGTGAACTACTGAAATACTTTGAAATAAAAAGACTCCCTCTGATTTTATTTGAATCACTCAAAGTTTAGTTAGAAGTTGAAAGAGATGATAGAAATGATTTTTATGAGTCCTTTGGAGCTTAATGAGTTTTATTTCTCAAGTAAACCATTGTTGAGGAAATTAACATCTTATGTTTTTTTTTTTTTTAAGGAAAGAAACAAACATTACTTTCTGTGTTCTCTGAAAGTAGTGTGTGAGTCTGAGAACAAAGAAAAGAGAAGGGGTTTACTTAGTAAACAAGGCTGGTTTGTGTCACAGTGAAAGACTGAAAATAGAGAAGAAGCTTCATATTCAAACGTGGAAATCGGTAGATGATTGTAGAACAAACTGAAAGAAACCTTGTGATAGCTGTGGGTACCTGCACAAGATCTGTACAAGATCAAGCCAATAAACATCCCAGCTTTGATGGAGGCGGGCGTATCTTAAGAGAATTCATTCCCAGCTGAGAGCTATTGGAGATTAACGGCAGATAGAGGCGGAAGACTCAGTTTTCTTTGGGATTGTTTCCTTCCCAAGGCTGTATTCTAGCAAATGACTGTATACACATACACATAGGGTAGCTGCATTTAGACTCAGTATGTTATAAAGAAAAAAAAGCAAAAGCAAAAATAGCAGAGAATATGAAGTTAGGAGGGGACTTATGGAGGGGTCTGGGAGAAGCTTAAAAGGATGAATATGATCACAATATAATGTATATGTACATGAAATTCTCAAAGATAGATAAATAAAATCAAAATCTGGAAAAATATACTATAATAAAAACAGCATTTGTTCTAATTATATACTAAAATGTCAGGCTTACTTGGTTCACAAATAATGTCAGTCAAAAGAGCAACTAAGGAAATGATAGAAAAGTGAGCTTCTAGAAGCCTGTAGTCATGGAACATAAAGCTCAGTGACAATGTCTAATCAAGCCGGACACAGCACAGCCTGTATTCAACTGGTGTATTTTCTTTATCTGCTTCATTGGAACCATTCTGTCTTTGTCAAATTTCAGATTTTACAATTTTTGTTAATCTAGGGCTCAGTGTGGGCATTGTTCCAAAGAATCCCTCTATCTGAGGGAGCAGGCAGGCCATCTCTTGGACCCTTCACCTCTCCACACTCCAGCTGGTGACATTTGCCTTTGCTGCAGATGCTTCTAATGGCTTGGAGATGCTCTGAAGTGTCAGCTGATACCATTTGTAGGTGATATTTTTAAATTTTTCAATATCACTTTATAAAATGAACCCTGGGGAATCATAAGCTCATAGGGTCCAATATAATATGATTTAAATAGAATAGCATCCCAAGGCACCTGGTAGGCAAATCATGGCTGTGAGATCACCTGCACCCTGCTGGAGGCAGCTTCATATTGGGCTTTATGATCTTACTTGGAAGCACATTTAAAGCAACTAGCACATGACTAAAAGTATAATCCACACTCTGCAAAATAGATAACTACACATATTTCTCTCTCTCTTGGGCCTTCTTTAACTGAGTAATCACATGCTTTATTCTATTATTAAAATTAAGTTATTTTTTACTTGTTTATAAAAAGTAGAAAATAATATTTTATTGGTAGTTTACAGCCACATGTATTTATTTGTTCCAAAGAGAATGAATCATATGAAGATGTCTGAAGGTTTCAAGTAAGTGTACAATGGGGTGGAGGCATAAAGTGTTATCAGGGCTTTTGGGAAAGTCCCACTCCCCTTACACTGTTTCACATGTCTGAACCTGTTCTCTTATCTGAGATGTGAGGAAGCCAACATATACTCCCCCACCATTTCTGAGGATAACATGAGGGTTGGATACAGAGCACATAGATCTTAGGACAGTGTGGACCTCACAGGTCAATCTTACTCCCTCCACAGGCTCTCTGGCTTTACCAGAGAGAAACTGGAAAGGAAAAGAAAATATTTGAAGAGTTGGACATTGACTGGTACCTGTCCATCTTCACCTGTCTAAAATTGCAGAAGGGTGAGTAGAACCCTGACCAAATTCATGCTAGGTAACACACTTTCTAAGGAAGAATATTAATTGTTTTCTTGCTGTACAAATAATTACCCATGGTCATGATATAAAAGAATGTGTGTGTGATGCCTCAGTGTTTGTGAATCACTCACCAAAATACATGAACCAGGATTCCCTGGGGTGTGCCCAGAATGCAATTGAGCTCTATACTCTCATAGAGCAATGCCTTTTCCATGTTATTAGGAAAATTAAGTCTCCTGAACTTAAATAATTGGGACCTCCACTTCCGGCTGGCTCTGGGCAGGGGTTCACTCTCAGCTGCTCACAGTCATGGTCAGTCCCTGTCCAACCTACCACAGCACTGGTGCTTGTTGCTTCAGAGTATAATTGCATGACACAGGCTAAGTACTCATACCAAATAAAGGTTTAGCTCAATGAAGGCTTAGATATTCAAGGTTGGGGACCTGACTGGCAAGATCCCTTTCCCAGGTATAAATACTCCTCAGATCCCCAAGTTTATACAAGACATAAGATGATGGAACACAGTAGTCCAACTCCGGCATCTCTTCCTTCTTATGAATCCACAGTCCCACTGGATCAGAACCTCACCCTTACAGTCTGATTTTCTATTCACACTAACTACAAATTCTTGGAAAATAAGTCAGCAACTTCCAATTTATGACACATGATATTTTAATTTATAATTTATTT
The DNA here is from genome assembly GCF_007827085.1 of Peromyscus californicus insignis. Classification (NCBI taxonomy): domain Eukaryota; kingdom Metazoa; phylum Chordata; class Mammalia; order Rodentia; family Cricetidae; genus Peromyscus; species Peromyscus californicus. Next base: position 132,948,598 of record NW_026294617.1, on the reverse strand, counting down.
AAAATTTGAAACTAATACAGGAATAATTACTCTCCAGCAATTTTGACATCCAGCAAGATCACTGTGTTTTAGGACCTGGATGACTTTAGGGTCTGCCTGGTCTAGGCCTGACACACCACCCTACAGTTACCTTTTACCTTTATGAAAGGCAACATATGAATGTAGCTAAGTGGTTTTATCAGCCTGTTTCCAGCCTTTAGAATTTTGAATTCTAGTTGAGAGCAACTACATGATTTCACTCATCTCCTCTGTACCCCTGGATCAAAGCTAGCTGGCATCCTCCTGAGAGTTCTTCACACTTTATATAGTGATTGTATCACTCTGTCTCTGTCTTTTCCTGAGATAATTATGGAAACCCATAAGTCATGTCTCAGATAGCAAACACTCTGTGCAACTGGACACCTGTTCCTCCTGAGAAATCAGTAAAATGTCCAGCTAGACGCTTGGATTTTTTCAGAGCAAGCTTTCCTGGCAGTCAGACTCCTATTTTTTTACTATTTTTATGGCCTGGATAAGCTAAGAATTTCCAAAGTTACACAAAGGTAATGCCTTTTTTCCTTAGTGGTTGGTCTTTCAGATTTTCTTGTCCCCTAGATATGAAGCAAAGATTTCTGTTTAGGTCTTGTTTATTTGAAGGAAATAATTCAGCTGAAAGACGTGGACAATTTAAACAGAATTTATTTTGAGAAGAAAATAAAAAAGAAGGTGTAGTCCAGAATGGAGTAGAACATCCTGGAAGTTGGGAGGAGTCCAATAGTTTCTGCCTTGGAGATCCTTCAGAAATTGGGATTTTTAAATAAGTGTTTATGTGTGAGTAGCACACTAACTGGACTAAAGATACTCTTCCCTTTCAAATCATGTTGGATAGCATCTCCCCTTTGAAATATGTCTTCTCAAAATGATTCTCTTGACAAGTCCACAGAAAAGTGTGGAGAAGTCTGTGGCGGAGGGGTGTTACAAACTACAATACAAATGATGCTATAATGCAGAGGATGCAGACCCCTCCATTGGTGCCCATATATGGCAGCAGGGACAATGACTTGGTTTCTGATACATCACAAAGAGCTAACTTGAAGATTCAAGGATATAGAAACTCAGAAGAGCATTCTGTGTTAGGAGACACAGCTACCAAGATATGACTACAGTTTCCTTGATTAAATTTTTGCCAAGTTCTCCTGGGCTGGTCATATGGACTGGCCAATGTGAATAACTGTATTGAGGTGGGACACAGGGATTGCCCAAGTTCATGAACATTCATTTCTCAGTGATTGGGGATGAGCATTGTACCTAGCTTGTAGGACTCTAGAAGGATGTCACTGGAGCATGTATATAAGCAGCCAGCCACTCAAGAAGGGATGACTGGTCTCTAGCTAGAACCTTAAAACGTCATTAAGACAAGGGGTGGGGCGGGGGTGCGAAACACACAATGTATATAAGCATATTCTGCACATTCCTCATGTTCATTCTGAGCTAACCTAGGATTGTAGTAAAGAACATTATGGCAGACAGGGAAAGCATGGCCATGAGATGCAGTTCACCTCACAGCAGGAAAACTAGTCTGTTTATCTCATGGTCGCAGGAACCAAAGAGTTAGAAGGACCAGGGTCCAGATGCACCCCCAGCAATATGGTCATTACTGACTTTCGTCCTCAAACCAGGTCTTACCTCCAGGAAAATAGATTCACCCATTGGTAAGTTCACAGCCTTCATAGTTCAACACCTCTCAATGATTGGAGCCATCAGCTAGCCCAAACCATTCACTCCAGAGCACTTTGGGGGGCACTTCATATGCACACATGACATCTAACCACAGCAATGATATTGGTTGATCTTTGTACTTCATTGTAAGTTCTTATTGATGAGACTTAGGCACTAATAAAATTTTAGCATTTTCAAAAGTTTCAATTGACCACAATTGATCTTTTATCTTTTCTTTATTTATCCATTTATTTATTTAAAGATAGGTCTTGGAACCTTGTTTAGGTGGCTTTGATACTCCTGGGCACTCAAGTTAGTATCTTTCATGAGCCTTGCTGGTTGCTGGGACTACAGGTGCCATCACCACATCGACCTTATAATTGACACTTTATTGGTTAATTATTTTCTTCCAACCACTATAGTATTCTGGTTGATTTTTAAATCATGAGACTCGGGAATATTTTTCTATAGGTATTTGTGCATTTAGTAAGGATTAAATTCCTGTCCCAAATTGTGATTGTAACATGTTCAATTTAGTTTTAAATACTTTAGAATATTTAATATAAAATGAAAATCATGCCTTATCTTTCATTTGATTTTCTAGCTGTTTCTCACCAATATAGGGAAAGACTTATGCTTGCATGTTGATTTTGTATCATTACTCTGAAAACTGTATTCGATAGTTTGTTGAATTCTGTGGAATCCTATACAAATTATGACATTTCATATAAATTATGAATATTAAATCACTTCCTTTAACAGTATCTGTCCCTCAGATTCTATGAAAGTAACTGCTGATGAGTTGTGAGCAGGATCCACTTTACAGTGACTAGAGCTGCCCTACAGGAGGCATCTGAGAATTGGGTCCTCTTTGTCCAAGTGTGACAAACCATCTTTCTATTTGTGTATTGTAATCCTTTGGAAGACTATGAGAATGAGATGTGGATAGTGACATACATGTTTAATCCCAACATTCAGAAGGCACAGATATTTGGATCTCTTTGACTTCAAGGTCAGCCTTGTCTACATAGCAAGTTCCAGGTCAACTGGGCTACACAAGCAGTTTCAGGCTAGATGGGCTACATAGCAAGACCTTGTCAAGAACAAGAACAAGGCAATATATTTTTCTTCCATCAACTGCTTTTTACCCCATTGAGTGTGGCCTTGTCCCATCGAAGGTCTACAACTGAAACTATATCTCTGCTTACTTTCTTTTCTTTCTCTTTTTCTGCATATCTCTCCTTTATGGTTCTCTCCTAGGAATACACTTGACATACAGTCTGCATATGAATATTCATCACAAGTTCTAAGTCTAGACAACGCAACGTAAGACCCCTTACATTTTGTCTAACTATTGACCAATCAGTATAATATGGATTCAACACTTTTGCCTTTGTTGATTATTCCTTAGTATTGTTGTAGAGAATTTTAAACTTATGGAGGTAAAAAGATTCTAATTGAAACTTGATTTTAATTGCATTAAACCTATAAGTTTAGACTGGCATATTTAAGAATATTAAGCTTTCTCATGCAGAAATATGGCCCTCTGCTTCATTTGCTCAAGCAATCTTTTATGTCCCTCAGTAAAATATCTCCTCCATTCTTTATTAAATCTATCACTGCATGTTTCACATTGGGAGTTAGTGGAGAAGCATTTTTAAATTATTATTATGTTTTATTCCCTGGTTGTTTGTTGGTTCTGTGGAAGCAATGGGTTATTGCAATGGTGTATTCATGAATAAGAGCACTACGTTTTCAGATGACATGAGGCAAATAGATTTTCTAGAATCTCAAGAATAAGGAATTCAAAGTGAACTCAAGGCAGATGGAAATACAACCAAGATCACTGCATACAGATGCATTGATGCTCTCTTTAAATGGGAGACTGTAAAGAAAACCCACAGACGACACTGCAGTGATCATGGTTCATGAGCTAAGCAAGCATGTAAACTGTGACCTGATGTCCAAAACCAAACAATAGTCAAGATGCTAGACGGTTCTATTAAAGATGAGGTCAAAGCAGTAGCTGAGAGTCCTGATGATTCTTTGTCACTAATTTGCCATTTTATATACAATAGCAACTTGCTAGAAGCAAATGTTTCCATCAATAATTTTAATAGCATTTAATTTTGGTTTTTTGAATTAAATATTTAGAATCATCTAAATTGTTGCAGACTTTATACCAAACCTTCTTCATTTAGAAGATAAAAAAGTTAATGTCCAACTAGGAGTAATTAACTTTCTGACATTTCATTTTCAATTAAAGCCACCAGAATTCTGGATTTTTTGATAGTACCTTGCTATGGGATGGTCTGTATGTCAAATGCTCTGATTGGTCAATAATAAAACACTGATTGGTCAGTAGCCAGGCAGGAAGTATAGGCGGCACTAACAGAGAGGAGAACTGAGAGAACAGGAAGGTGGGAGGAGACACTGCCAGCTGCCGCCATGACAAGCAGTATGTGAAGATGCCGGTAAGCCATGAGCCATGTGACATGGTATAGATTTATAGAAATGGATTAATTCATATAAGATATAAGAACAGTTAGCAAGAAGCCTGCCACAGCCATACAGTTTGTAAGCAATGTAAGTCTCTGTGTTTACTTGGTTGGGTCTGAGCAGCTCTGGGACAGGCGGGTGACAGAGATTTGTCCTGACTGTGGGCCAGGAAGGAAAACTCTAGCTACAGTACCTCTCCCACTTACCCCATGTCAAGGCAGTAGTCGCCATGCTGTAGTTTATATGCTCACAGACATGGACACTGGATAGGCCCTAGGTAGACACTCACCATTGCCTTTATAACGTCAGGTCCAATGTTCCTGTGAAACTTCTACCCACCACTAATTTTACTAGACACAGCAGAAAACATAGCAATGAATTTCCTTTGTGTCTGTGTTGACTTTCCACTTACCCTTACTCTGATCTTGGATTGATCTTTCATTTAAATTGGAGATTGGTGTATAAAACAGCTTTTATTATGATATCATTTGCTTAAAATTTTTCAGTAGCTCTCATTACCATAAGGACTTAATGCCAACCCCCTTAAGTTGTTTTTTTTCTTTTTTCTTTTTCTTTTAGACAGGATGCCCTATAGTTCAGGTTGACCTCTAACTTACCTTCTAACAGAAGATGACCTTAAACTTCTAATCTAGCTGCATCTACTTCCTCAGACCTGGAATTAAAGGTTAATGGCACCATGCCCCCATTAATCCAGAACAGCAAATCACAGCCAGGGCTTTGTGCATGCTAGCCAAGCTCTCTACCAATTCACTTATGTGGGAGGGCTCAGTCCATTGTAGGTGGTGAAACCCTAGGGCAGGTTGTCCTGAGTTGTGTAAGCAAGATGAGCAAGCTATGAGAAGCAAGATACCAAGCTGTGTTACTCCATTGCCTCTGCTTCAGTCCCTGACTCCATATTCCTGCCTTGGTTTCCTGCTCTGTGGACTGTGATATGGACATGTAAGGGAAATAAGCACCCCTTTGCCAAATGGTTTTTGGTTGTGGTGTTTCATCACAGCTCTAGATACCCCAACTAGGGCAGTGGCCATTAATTAAGATAGCCTGTCAAGTGTCAGAACCAAACATCTTGGTCCCTTTTACAAGTTTTAAACCCAGGGGTCAGACAGACCAGTGTATGTGAGACAAAGAAAGACATACCCTTTCACTTCAAGTGTTTCCTCCCATCTCAGAATCCCGCCTGTCTTCTTTAGCTGCTCTGGGCTGTTTCTGTTGTTTCCTCTGTGTTTCTCAGAACAGCCTACACTTGCATCTAAGATAACTGATCTCATTTTAACATGTTTATTTCTGCCTGTCTGCCTCTCTGTGTAGCTTGTGAATTCCTGTGGGATCTGGAGTTGTGTTCTTCTTTATATAATACTACTTGGTTGCAGTAAGTATACAAAATACAAAGCAGTGAGAGTAGGAAGAAATTCTCAAAGTTAGAAAAATTAGTGGCAACTTACAGAGAAAAATTCAGGATTTAGAATTGCCTACAATCATATTATTTAGTTTCCAAACATCTATTAATTTCCAAATTGAAAGCCTGACTTCTAAGCAATTTAATTAATTTCTTAAGATCACAATGGTGGTATCAGATGCATCATTATTTCGGTCCAGATAGGGTGGGTTATGTTATAGCAATGAGCTTCAAATTTTACTGTCCTAAAACCAGAGACTATTAGTCAAGAGCCTAAAACCAACAAGGCACCATAGTGCATGGTATAAAGAGAAGCTCCAATGTCAAGAGAATGGCTTGTACCCTCACATACACTTCCCCAAGTCTACTTGACTTGACTGTCCCTTCCTTTCCTGAGGCCCTACCTTCCTCACTGTGGAACCACAGACCCTTTTGATCCCTCTTTTTTTCCTTTTTTTATTAAGAGATTTTCTATTCATTTTACAATCCAACCACAGATTCCCCTGTCCTCCCTCCTCCCCCCCCAAAATTTCTCCCCAACCCACCCCCATTCCCACCTCTTCCAAGGCAAGATCTCCCATGGGGAGTCAGCAGAGCCTGGTACATCCACAGACCCTTTACATGCAGCAGATGGATAGACTATTTTGTTTTAAAATTAGGTCTTAACATTTTCCCTTTCCCTCAGTTCAAATTCACAAGTTTTCTATTCTATTATTATATTAAATTATCCAGTCCAGCATCATGCTTCTAGGAATACAGAGCAATTCACCTTTGTAAACTTTCATATACATCTGTGCCTTTGAAATGTAGCAGTTCTAATGTCTCAAATGATTTTAGCCAAACCAGCAATGAAACATTAGGGAAAACATCTCCTAGCTCATATCTAGATACAGTAATACCACTTGTTCAGTGTTCCCCAAAGTCAGTTATCACCCCAAGCTACTGTTCTCAGTAGACTCAAGAGAGATCACATTCAAATCACACTTGTATTTGAGCATATGGTTACAATTGTTGTATTTTTTCACTAGTTAACTGTTGTTAATATCTTACTCTGTCTAACTTATAAATGAAACTCTATCCTAGGTTGATTGACTAGGAAACGTCAAGGTGTTGATGGGTACTGGGAGTAATCTAGTGATTTAGATACCCACATGGTGTTATAGACCATAAGGAGGCCCTAAGGACAAAAGTGTAAACACTTCATGATATGGTTAATTCATAACACATACTCATTCTTTTTTTGAATAAGCATTTATCAAATACCTACTTTCACTAATTAAACTAAATAGTTCAGGGAAGATTATACCCCTCTTTTTTCTTTTTTACTGAAATTACCTAGATAACTGTTGAACACTCTGCACTGGATACATGGGAAGATTCTTGGAATGCTTTCTTTCATGGAGACTTGACAATATGTCGGTGAAAATGACCTTGACTCTTGATTCCCTTCTCCCTCTCATCATGTTAGATTTCATGAAATTCCAGGGCTGGACCCAGGTCATTCAAGCATGTTGGACAAGCATTCTACTAACTGAGCTCCTTGCCTGGCCTTGAAGATAGCTTTTCATGACAGACATGCAATCTTTTGAAAGACCATGTCTTGGTTACCTTTTTCTACCACTGTGAAAATTACTATGTCCAAGGCAAGTTATAGAGGAAAACATTGGATTTGGGGTTTATGATTTAAGAAGGTTAAAGTTCATGATGGCAGAACAAAGGTCTCATAATTGGAATGGCTGAGAGCTTGTATGTTGATCTGCAAGTTGGATGGAGAGAAGAGAGAGAGAAAGAACTGAGAATTGCTTAGTCTTTTGAAAGCTAAGAGTCTACCCCCACCCAGTGCCATGTATCCTTCAATGAGGTTACATCTCCTAATTCTTCCCAAACAGTTTCACCAACTAGGGACCAAACATTTAAATATATGAGCCTATGGGGGCCATTCTCATTCAAACCACCACAGAACAGATCCCATCCCTACACTTCGATCAAATTCAAAATGTGTATTTGTGGAATAAATGCAACAATAATATAAAAACATAATTGTCTGTTTTAGGCAGTTTTATCTGGACAATATTAAATTGTGGCCCTGCAGAAAGAACATGCCTTCTCCTTTGTGTTTCTGGAAAAAGTATCATCAAGAGTAATGTTCTGAGGCCTATCTCCTTTGCACATTGAGAACAATATGCATTGCTCAAAGTCCAATTACCTGCTTTTCTCCTGGGATCCTTAGCTTTTATTATGAGCCATTGAGCTACCTATATGGGAACCCTGAGGGCTGGTTGGTCTAAGGTAGATGCTGACTGCCTATGCAGACCACCACCTTTCACTCAGCTGCTCCACACCTGGTATTTTCAGCCTTGCTGACCCTTTCTGTTGAGTCTCTGGATGCAGTCTGATCTTGCATCCATTGTAAAAGATTCTGCTCTGCCATTACAGCATTTCCCTTCTTTTAGAAAGAACCTTTGTATATTCTTTACCTAAGCTCATATTTTTTATTTGATAAGTTAAAAAATGAAAGAATTATCTGATTTGAAGAGAAGCCAAAGCATACTTATTCACTATTTTAGTAGAGATATGGCCCTCCTCCCCAACATGATCCATACATATGAATTAAATATCTAATATAGATCTAGTTTTAATTTTTCCCATTTGATTTCATTGACCATTTTTCTAATTCAATGAAGTGAAAATATTTATTAACATTCAAGTTGAATAAATGAGATGTTTAGAAGTACTATCAAACAAAAATGCTTTGCAATTAAGAGGTCCAAGACTCTGACTGGGGACTTGGGGAGCACTTCAGAAAGATCATCCTGACTGTTAGGGGAGGCTATAATGCTGTCCATTCTTCTCGTAAGATTGAATATGTAGTGCCATCTACTGGTAGGTATGACAAATTCAAAGGAAAACAAACCACTTCTTTCTCCTACACAGGATGTAGAAACATTTATTGGAAAGATGGTCTTCTCCAATTACAGACCAAACAGCAAAAAGCTGTGCTCTGTACACAAAATTTATTTAGGTACCCACCATGTTTACTCTCTCATCTTATATTTTCATGAAAAAATGTTTTTAGTTGCTAAAATATTATGAACTGTTTCAGGGTTAAGAATCTGAAAAAATTGACTGTTGTATAATATCAACTTAATTGTATCACTTAGTGTTTAACTAAGTTTCAACACAGAAAGTATCTTGCCTTTAACAAAATCCCCAGGAGCAAGCAACCCCATTGCAAAGGACTGATTAGCACAGTGTAAGGAAAATACATGAGAAGAAATAAAAACCAAAACTAATATGCATGAAAAATAAAACAATGGAGAGGCAGTTCTCCAGATTGTCACAGTTTCAGAACCATCTATCAGTTCAAACTAATATGCATGAAAAATATAACAATGGAGAGGAAGTTCTCCAGATTGTCATGGTTCCAGAACCATCTATCAGTTTTCAATCTTCAAATGGACCTCATTCCACAATTAAAACATTTTGAATCACTGTAAGATAAATTTAAGCAGTTATGAAACAAATTATATCTCCGTTAAGGAAGGACAATTAAGAACAATTCCCTCTAGCTATATGTTAATATTATACTTTTGTGCATATTGGGATTCATTTTTCTGTTTGACATCTGTGATGGGGTTTTCTGTAAGATTAATGATTGAGACAGTTATACCAGCAGACTCCCAAGAGCCTACAGAGAAAGGCTGTGGGGACAAGGCACAATGAGGAGCTGCAGCAGAGAGTGAAGTCAGCAGAGGTATCAAGCCTCATGCACATGTGAGTGCATACAGACATGCACATATACACATGTACATGCTTGCATTTACACAAAATGCACACAAGTGTATGGACATAGCATGTGAACAAACATGCACACAAATGCATACACAAAATCTCATATCTATACATGCATATAGCATGTGAATACACATGCATGTACACAGCTTCATATGTATATGCATATAGCATATGCACATACATGCATGCACACAAATGTGTATACATACCTGCACACATTGAGTGCACTCATGCACATAGAATGTGAACACATGTGCATGCACAGAAACTGAACATGCATGTATACACATTCACACACACACAAAAAAAAATCACTTTGATAATGATCTTTCAATATCAAATTTATAGGCCACAGAAGCCAAAATATACCACTTTTCCCAGTCCTCCACAGGTTCTCCTCTACAAGAAGATGGTTCCTTGCCTTTCATGTACCAGATGCTTCTGTCCTAGAGAGGAATGCGAATGGATGTGTGTACGTTACAGGGCCAAGAGCATAGTCTCCATTTCCACCACCTGGTGCAAGTGCCCTTTCCTGCAGCATGCATCCAGCTGTCACTGCAAGGGGGTACAGGCAAGCTCCACATGCTCTACACCAGCTTCAGAGTGCATGTTTTCCAATTGTTAGGTGCAAATTAGATAGATACATCACATCCATTGATAGTAAATGAAGTTGTCCTTATCTTCCATAGTATTATTACTTATTTCTGTTCTGGTTCAATTAATTGCTGAAAATACATTAAGACTCTGCACCATAATGAGGAATTTATATTTCTTGTGTTTCAGGTTTGTGGGTGTGTTTCTTATATATTAAGGCAATTAAACTGAATTGTAATATTCTAAAAAAAAAAAACCCTGATTTTTAAACTTACATTATCCTTCTCTTTATTCTTAATAATAATTTTTGATATTTTGTGCATAATTTGATACTACCCTAAACAGGCTAAACTTCAAATATCACAAAATAGAAAGAATTCCATCTTACTGAAGATCTCAATTGAAGCCAGGCTTGATTGTATAAGCCTGACTCTGGCTACTCAGAAGGCTTGGGTAGGAGTACCCAGAGTTCAATCCTTCCTGCAACAGAGGGAATGCAGTCCAGGCTGAACAATCTAGTGAGACCCTATATCAATTTCTCAAGATAAAAACTAGGAGATGTGACAGCCCACTGGTACAGCATATGCCTGCTCTGGGATGGTCTGTATGTCAAATTGCTCTGATTGGTCAATAAATAAAACACTGATTGGTCAGTGGCCAGGCAGGAAGTATAGGCAGGACTAACAGAGAGGAGAACAGAGAAAACAGGAAGGTGGAGGGAGTCACTGCCACGTGAAGCAAGAAGCCTGCCATGGCCATACAGTTTGTAAGCAATATAAGTCTCTGTGTTTACTTGGTTGGGTCTGAGCAGCTGTGGGACTGGCGGGTGACAGAGATTTGTCCTGACTGTGGGCAAGGCAGGAAAACTCTAGCTATAAATGGTGCCCAACGTGTTGGCACGAGTTTCCACCTAAAACCTAAGTAAAAAGATTCTAAAACGGAGCTAAAAACAGTTCCTAGTTGTCTCTTTCAAGCTAGCAGCAGCCTGCATGTTTGAGCTACTATGCCTGGTTCCTGGCATGCACGCTCAACCTGCTGTATGGCAGGAATGAGGCCTCTGCAAGTGGCACATTAAGCTACGTGATGGACTTAGCCTTTGCTAGTACAAAACAAAAAGAGGTTACTTGGCTACATGCTGCTTTGGTAGAAGCATAGACCCACTATTTCTGAGAGTTGATTGCTCCCAGAGCTGGAGGAAAATGTACCACTGCCATATTGAGAAGCTGAAGTGGGCGGAGCCATTTCAGGCTTAGAAGGCTGCAGTTTAAAGCAATAGGCTCGAGATAATATAAAAAATAAGCCACGTAAAGATGGCTATCACACAGAGTATCTGGATTATGTTGTCTTTGATATTCGTAACTGAAGAAAAACATTTGATTGCAAAAGCTGTTGAGTTATGCCAAAATGTATATTTTAAAGGTACCTTGACTTCAAAATTTGGATGTAAGGATATGTTGCTTTGGAAAGGTGGCTCTGCTTTTGTTTCTAAAGAAAGCCAGAGGCTATGGATCTGTTCCAGATTAAGATACATCAGGTTTGATCAGCTAAGACCCCCTGAAAGGTCTCCGATGACACCATGGCCCAGATGATCCAACATCCAGAACCATTTCAAGGCAACTGGCTCAGATGATACACCCTCATGGACTACTCCACAATCCTAAAATTTTCTTTGCATCCCCATAAGATACAGTGCCCCTCTCCAGCAGGAAGTAGTAAGAGAAGCTACGCCCAAATTCCCAAATATACCAAGCTGGCTTTGAAGATGTGTAAAAGTTAAAATCTTCCTATTTAAAAAAAAAGTAGAAGAAAAAAAAGGGGAAGTGCTGTGGGATGGTCTGTATGTCAAATTGCTCTGATTGGTCAATAAATAAAACATTGATTGGCCAGTAGCCAGGCAGAAAGTATAGGCAGGACTAACAGAGAGGAGAACAGAGAAAACAGGAAGGTAGAGGGAGTCACTGCCAGCCGCCACCATGACAAGCAGCATATGAAGACGCTGGTAAGCCACAAGCCACATGTCAAGATATAGATTTATGGAAATGGATTAATTTAAGCTATAAGAACAGTTAGCAAGAAGCCTGCCATGGCCATACAGTTTGTAAGCAATATAAGTCTCTGTGTTTACTTGGTTGGGTCTGAGCAGCTGTGGGACTGGCGGGTGACAGAGATTTGTCCTGACTGTGGGCAAGGCAGGAAAACTCTAGCTACATATGCCAGGTCCTGGGTTTAACCACTAGTCATAGAAATAAAACAAAAAGAGTTCAAGTGTGTATTTTTGTAACAGTAAAACCAAGAAAGAAAAATTAGTTACCACAGTATGAATGAATCTTATAAAATAATTCTAAAAGAATAGAGTTGGACACAAGATAGTAAACCATATGATTATAATTAATAAAATATTCAACTTAATACAGAAAAAAAAATCTATGGTGATAAAAGTAAATTAGTGCTTGTCCCAGCAGGGGAGTACTGAACAAAGAGAAACACCTTGGGGAAGTTCCTTGGGGCACAGTCTCCTTGGTCTGCACTGTGGTTAAATGGGAGTCAACATTCATAGGATATATATATATATATATATATATATATATATATATATATATATGAAAATTATTGAATTGTATGCTTAAGATACATGCACTTCCTTCCACAGTACATGTCAAAGTTCAATAAAGTAATTAAACTCTAAAATACAAGAAGGTAATTGATTTCAGGGCAGCTTCATCTTCTTCAAGTCTGTAACAGAAGTAGAATACCTAGATGAGGTATTTGGAGTGAGAACAAGGGTCAGGCAATGAGCCTTATAAAGATAAGACCTTATCAAAGAAGTCAATATAGTTGAACAATAAGACAGAGAGGAACAGATAATGAATACAAGGAAGAGTATTGTTCAATACAGGAGTAATCAGAAGGGAGGTCCAAATAACCATCAACTCATTACTCTGTTTCAACATCTGGAATCCTGAGTGTAGCTCAGTTTTCAGTATGGTATATGCCCATATCCAATGAGGTTGTATAAACAATGTTTAGGGACAGGCTGGGTACTGACTGTAGACTCACCCCATGCTCAGGAAAGTGACGTGTTTGAGAAACAGCTGCCTTTCTTGCAGCTCTCCTTCTAGCAAATCCCCCTTTGGATTGGCTTTCTACCTTCACATAGTGATACAATTGAACTGACTTACACAGTAGACATGTTTTATCTTCTAATTGTCAAGGCTAGAAATCCAACTCTGTTGTAGGCTGAGCCACACTCCCTGAAAACTCTGAAGAAGGGACTCCAGGCCTCTCTCCTAGTTTCCTTAAGTTCCTTCGTGTAAGGTGACATAATTTCATTATCCCCAGAACATTATCTCTTTATGCAAGTCTATGTTTTTGTAAAGACAGGATCATACTGGATTAGGATGTATCCTGTTTATAGTCTGCAAAGAGCCTGTTTCCAAAAAGGTCCTTCCTATCACAGAAAGTGGTAGCTAGACTTCAGCATCATTGGAGCCTTGCAATTTAATACGTGACACCCCCTCCATAATCTTACTACTGATACTTCCTGTCCTTTACACTCATCTGAATTAAATGGTCAAAAGCAATTCCTCTTTCTTAGGACCTCATTTCACCCAGTTTTACAGTCATCATTTAAACCCAAAATGACAGCTGATCATTTTCCTGTTAAAAGAGAGTAGCAGACATTTCAAGAATTATTTATAAATTTTCCAGCAAATTATTCATCCTATTATTAAGGATCCCAGGACTGTAGCTATAAAGGCATTATGTCGGGATGCAGGAACCCTCTATGAAGACACTCACCACACAGACCTGAGATGTGGAAATGGGAACGCTAATGACTATAAAGTGCTGACTCCCATTGTTGCCACAGCTCTTGCCTACATTTGAGCCTTACCACCTTCTGTCTAGGTTATTTGAACAGTTTCCTAGTGCACTTACTACGTCCACTCTCATCTCTACAAATGCATTGCCCAGGATGCTCTAAGTCACTAAGTCCCCCCACAACAATACTATATTAGATCAGAATGACCCTCAAGATAATGTCCCGTATTTTAATAATGTCTTTCAAACCTTTATTTAAGAGAAACTCAACACTGAATGTATCTCATCCTCTCTGCCCTTGTGAAAATTTCCATGTCTTTGTCTCTGCTTAGAATATTCTTTCAGAGTCATCCACTAGTTGAGTCCTTAATCCCTGCATAAACCTCCACATATACTCTATGGGCTAGATTAGGTGTGACTTTCCAACTCCATCAAGATCTGCCAGAGGCTTAAAGATCTTATTATACAGGTCTTTCACTTGTTTGGGTAGAGTTACCCCAAGATATTTCATTATTTGTGGCTATTGTGAAGGGTGATGTTTCTCTAATTTCTTTCTCAGCCCATTTATCATTTGTATATAGGAGGGGTACTGATTTTTTTTTTTTTAGTTATTCAGAAAATGGAAAGATCTCCCATGTTCTTGGATAAGTAGAATCAACATAGTAAAAAATGGCCATCTTACCAAAACCAATCTACTGATTCAATGCAATCCCCATCAAAATCTCAATGCAGTTCTTCCCAGAACTTGAAAGAACCATACTCAGCTTCATATGGAAAAACAAAAAACCCAAATTAGCCAAAACAATCCTATACAATAAAGAAACTTCCAGAGGCATCACCATCCCTGACTTCAAGATCTACTATAGAGCTATAATAATAAAAACAGCTTGGTATTGACATAAAACCAGACACACTGATCAATGGAATCAAATCAAAGACCCTGACATTAAGTCACACACCTACAAACACCTGATTTTTGACAAAAAACCCAAAATTATACAATGGAAAAAAAAAGAAAGCATCTTCAACAAATGATGGTGGCATAACTGGAAATCTACATGTAGAAAAATGCAAATAGATTTATATCTATCTCCATGAACAAAACTCACGTCCAAATGGGTCAAAGACTTCAACATAAATCCAGTTACACTGGACCTCATAGAAGAGAAAGTAGGAAGTAGCCTTGAATTTATTGGTACAGAAGACCACTTCCTAATTATAACACCAGTAACACAGACACTGAGAGCAACAATTAATTAATGGGACCTCCCCAAACTGAGAAGTTTCTGTAAGGCAAAGGACACTTTTAATAAGACAAAAAGGCAGCCTACAGAATGAGAAAATATCTTTACCAACCCCACATCTGACAGAGGGCTGATCTCCAAAATATATAAAGAACTCAAGAAACTAGACATCAAAATATCAAATAATCCAATTAAAAATGGGCTACAGAGCTAAACAGAGAAATCTAAATAGAAGAATCTCAAATGGCTGAAAGACATTTAAGGAAATGTTCAACATCCTTAGCCATTAGGGAAATGCAAATCAAAATGACTCTTAGATACCATACTACACCTGTCAGAATGGCTAAGTTAAAAAACATTGAAGACAGCTTATGTCAGAGAGGATGTGGAGAAAGGGGAACACTCATCCACTGTTGGTGGGAATGCAATCTTGTACAGCCACTCTGGAAATCAGTATGGTGGTTTCTGAAAATTGGGAATCTACCTACCTCAAGACCCAGCAATACCACTCCTGGGCATATACTCAAAAGATGCTCAACCACACCACAAGGACATTTGCTCAACTATGTTCATAGCAGCATTATTCATAATAACCAGAACCTGGAAACAACATAGATGCCCTTCAACCAAAGAAAGGATAAAGAAAATGTGGTACAATGGATTATTACTCAGCAGTTAAAAAAAAAATTAATTGTGAAATTTGTAGGCAAATGGATGGGACTAGAAAAATCATCCTGAGTGTGCTAACCTAGACCCAGAAAGACAAACACAGAATGTACTTACTCATAAGTGAATATTAGATGCAAAGCAAAGGATAACCAGGCTATAATCCACAACCCCAGAGAAGCTAGGTAAAGAGGAGGACACTAAGAGGGACACACATGCACCAGGAAAAGGAAAGGGTTAAGACCTCCTGGGTACTAGATTGCTACTCACAACTCCAGGGAGGCTACCTAGTAAGAGGACCCTAAGAAAGACACAGGGATCACCCAACGACAGAGAAATGGATGAGATCTACAGGAGCAAACTGGACGTGAGTGGGGGGTAATGAAGGGCAAGGGTTGGGTGAAAGAGAGCTTAGGGGAGCGGTAGATCCCAGCTGAATCAAGAACAGAGAGGGAGAACAAGGAAAGATATACCATGATAAATGAAGACCCCATGAGAATAGGAAGAAGCAAAGTGCTAGAGAGGTCCCCAGAAATCCACAAAGATACCTCCACAACAGACTACTGGCAATGGTCAAGAGAAAGCCTGAACTGACCTACTCTGGTGATTGGACGGCCAAATACCCTAACCATTGTGGTAGAACTCTCATCCAATGACTGATGGAAGCAGATGCAGAGATCCACGGCTAGGCCCCAGGTAGAGCTCCAGGAATCCAATCAGCAAGAAAGAGGAAGGATTCTATGAGCGAGAATTATTGAGACCAAGATTGGAAAAAACAGGGACAAATAGCCAAACTAGTGGAAACACGTGAACTATGAACCAATAGCTGAGGAGCCCCCAACTGGATCAGGCCCTCTGAATAAGTGAGACAGTTGATTAGCTTGAACTGTTTGGGAGGCCCCCAGGCAGTGGGACTAGGACCTGTCCTTAGTGCATGAGCTGGCTTTTTGGAGCCTAGGGCCTATGCTGGGACACTTTGCTCAGTCTGGGTGAAGGGAGGAGGGCCTGAACCTGCCTGGACTGCTGAGCTTAATCCCCAGGGGAGTCCTTGCCCTGGAGGAAATGGGAAGGGGGGGGTGGATTGGGGGAAGGGCAGGGGGAGGGTGGCGGGTAGAGGGAAGATAGGGGAATCTGTGGCTGACATGTAAACTTAAATTAAATTATAAAATTAAAAAATAATAATAATAATAAAAAGAAAGGGGGAAAATAAAGGCCACAGCCATACCAGGCAACCAAAAACAGGCGTTGAAAGACATTAAAGTTACTTCATACAGTATGTAGTGGGTAGCCATTCCAGCTTTGATCTGGAAGTTCCAACCCCCATTGAGACTTCGGCAACTGTCACGCCTACAAGGAGGGGCCAAGGGAGGCGCCTGGGGACCCGAGATCTGGATCGGGGAGCACGCTCTCGGTTGCGGACCCTGGATGGTGGAGGTGGCCCAAGCAGAGCTCCAGAAAACACCGCTGGACTGCGATACACTTTCCCCAGATCCTGCGACCTACCTATCCCTTAATTTGTAAGTTATGCCATTAAATAAATCTCCTTTTAACTACGTGGAGTGGCCTTAATAATTTCACCAATACAGTATGTCTCAAATATTCTGACAACAATAAAACAACAGTCTATAAACAAACAAAAAAAGATTTCCTGGGTAAACTGGGAGTGGGGAATAGAGGGGAGGGGATTGGAAGTGGGAACATGAGGGCTCGAGATGCCTGAGTTGGGGGAGAGACCGGGAGGGAGAGCAATGAAAGAGATCTCTTGACAGAAAATACCACCAAGGGGATGGGGAGAAATCTGCAGCTAGGGAAAACCCCAGGAACTCACAAGATTGTCCCCAGCTAAGGCTTACAGCAATAGTGGAGAGAGTGTTTGAATTACCCTTCCCCTACACTCAGATTGGTGTCTACCCTAATTGTCATCATAGAATCTACATCCCGTGAATGATGGAAGCAGATGCAGAGATCCACAGCCAAGCACCTGGCCAAGATCCTGGAGCTCAGTTGAAGAGAGGGAGGAAGGATTATAGGAGTTGGGGGGGAGGGAGGGTCAGGATCATGATGGGAAAAACCACAGAGATAGCTGACCCAAGCTAGTGGGAGCTCATGGACTCCGGACTGACAGCTGAGGAGCCTGCATGGGACCACACTAGGCCCTATGAATGTGGGTGAAAGTTGTGTGGCTTGATGTGTTTGTGGGTCCCCTGGCCATGGGACCAGGACTTATCCCGGGTACACAGACTGGCTTTTAGAGCCCATTCCCTAGGTGTGATGCTTTACTCAGACTTGATGCAGGGAGGAGGGGCTAGGTCTGGCCCCAACTTGGTATGCCAGCCTGTGTTGACTACCCAAGGGAGGCCTTACCCTCTATGAGGAGGAAATGGGGGTGGGGGAGGTGGAGGAGGAGCAGAGAAGGGGAGGGAGGGGGAACAGGGGTTGGTATGTAAAAGGAAAGAAAAATTTTTTTAAAGAAAAAAAAAAAAAGATCTGCCAGAGGACTCAGTATTTAATTCTCCTTGTTGCTTTTAAGGTTCCGTTATAAGAAAAGTAATCTTATATTTTCCCAGCTCCTCTCTAAATACCTGTAGGGTCAACATCATGCATTATCCAATTCATCTTTCTGTTACTAATGCCTAGTGATATCCCCTTCACATAATATTCAATAAATACTTTATAAATGAATGAATTGCTAAAATAACCAAAATGTTCAGAAAAGAATTTAAATGGTTACTGCCAAGATGTTTTTCTGTATAGAACTCTCCCCAAATTCATTTTAGAGAATAAAGTTTACTATTATTATTATTATAATTATAATGAAATATTAAGCTAAAGCTTTAAATTAAATGTTGGGTAACTGAGTTTCATCCAAATCCAGCTAGGCATCAACTTTCTGAATTTTGTGGTAGTGTGGCCAGACACACAAGGCTTGGCATTCAAAAGCTGATGCAGATGCCTCCATCAGGACTACCATCTCCTGGCCCATGTTCCGTCATGCTTTGATTTTGAATGCAGAAATGGGAGAGGCACAATGAAATGTCTCAATGAGCAGAGACATGGTAAGATATTAAAATGCAGATGTGAAATGTTTGTTCACAAAACAGAGCTGTTAACACACACACACACACACACACACACACACACACACACACACACATACACAAATGTCAAAGACATGGGTAGAAAAGCATTTCAAAAGGGAAGAGGAAATGTTGTATATGTTGTACATGAAACAATGGGAAACTGTTCAGGTCTCAGATACACTAGATAGCTTTCAAGAATGAAACAAAGTTGCATATATACAAAGCTTGTAATTTGCCATATTTTTTGCAAATCAAGTGCCTATGTTAAAGTAAACATTACTATGACCTAGTATGTTGCTCCTTGTGGCTGTATACCCAGACACCTACCACAGGCATGTCCAGTCAAGGGGTGACAGGGCTTCTTGTAGGCCATTGTTCTGAGATAGCTGTGAGGACCTTTGTGAGAAGAGGACCCTTGCTTATATCATTACATCTGATTACAATAGAATCCCATAAGGATAGGTCACTTGAGCCTCACATAGAAAGGTAACAGAGATAAAGACATTCCTCACAGAGTCACCCAGCTTTCTAAGGGGAAATATTTCTCTCCATGCTCTCAGTGCATAGAGGAAAGTAGATCCCTTTCTTCTCTTCTTTTGGTATTTATTAATGTAGCACAATTCTGTTCTCTAATCAAACTATATATAAATTTCAGTAGAATCTGAAACAATTTATTATCTGTTATCTCCTAAAGTAAAATATAAGACAATGAGAAAATCCTTCCTTATATTTTAGTGTTTACTTACAAGTGTGACAACTTCTGAGACAATGTATCTCTCTTGTCTGTGTCACTAACTTCATAATTGAATGTGAGTTTTCCATTGGGAAAATTCAGGGGATTTGTTTGGACTCATTCTACTGGATACATGCTAAGACCATCATCAATTATCTAAAAGCAGTGTAGGATGTAGTAAGCATAGCTCAATTTTTAAACCATTGCCTGGTCCAGATTTCATCTAGCAAACCTCATAAAGCAACCTTTCCTCAATGTGATGTGTTGGTGAGCAGTAAAATCATCAATAATACTAATATTAATCACCAATAATACTTAATACTAATAAATAAATGCAAATAAAGACTTTGGAAAATGACTTAGCTGTATTCTCAGATCATAAAATGATGTTTTCTTGATGTGGGCAAGGTTTCAAGGGGGTGCAAGATTATGCAATTGAGTAAAATTCAATCAAAGTTTATCCTTTCTGGGTGTAAGTTATACATACACAGAAGTCTCATATATTTTAAAGTGTAAACAAAGAACAAACAAATAGACTTTATGGGGCTATGGAATAAGAAAGAAATTGATCATGGGTGCTCATCCATTTATGAAATGGTTCCTGAGTGCCTGAGGGTACTGGGGAAACTGTAGGATCATAAGAAGCTATCATTGCTGTTCTTTAGAATTTACTAGGAAAATAGGTGCTGAATGATGACAATTAATTAATTAACACTGAAAAGTCTGTGAGGGAATAAAAGGTTCATGAAAGGCCAACAATTTTAGTGTGCAGTTTAAAGGTTACTGGAGGTAATTCAATTTAGGAAGCCTTTATTGGCCATGTGTTAAATGGAAGGTATCATCTAAAACATTGTAAATATTGTATATTGGACCTAAATTTACAGTGTTAATCTCACAAAATAATAGTAAAGACATTACCTGAATCCTTTGGTCAAATTACACAAATTTTATTTTCTGTCAGACAAGGCTATCTCTCTAAATCCAAATTTGAAAATATAACATCAAAAACAGGAAAAGGTATAGTTTATATAGTCCAAAAACCTTCAAGACTAGAAGGTTTTCAAAGATTGGAGTATTTTCAATGGAATTTTGTTCATGTGAGAACTTGGCTAAATATTTGAAAATTATTTGGCAGAACATATTATCAGCGTATGGGGAGCAATTCAAATTCAAGAACAGTTTAAAGCATAGTCAACTGGACTTTTGCAGCAAAAACGCAGAACTTGTTTGAACCTTATAATAAAATGGATTCCATCCTTAAGATGAAGTCAGGCTGATCCATCATTTCCCCCCTTGTCTTATGCGTCCCTTTCAAATCCTTGATATGGAATGGTCATTTATATCTGTTGTGTGGGCTGATAATGCCAGAGGATGGCAAACATGTTAGCATTTTCTATTTGGTGAAAGACAAAATCTGTATCATGGCTAGGGTCTCTTGCTGATTGGCTAGCTTAGAAAGAATAATTTTTTTCTTAAAGTCATAGACTTTGTTCTGCACAGAGCAGGTTGAGTATCTTTTCATATTGTAGAACTATTTCAGTTAATGAATCTACTTGTTGATAAATCTTGGTCTATTTGGTTTTAATGGGTACCTTTATGACAATGAGGGAACCTAGTATGGCAATAGGAAAGGCATACAAAGATACATACACACACACACACACACACACACACACACACACACACACACACACACACACATTCCTCTTTGCTAGGTAGCAGTCCTTGGATCTAACATTTCATCCTTTGTTGAGGATAAAGAGTGATGTATTCTTTTAACAACTTCCTGCTGAAATTAGGATGCCACTGTCAGGACTTCAGAAGGCTAGAATGTTAGCCAAAGGCCAGGAGTGGATTAGGACATGGGGCATTCGGTTTGCTCACCCAACTGAAGAGACAGGGAGCAATCACATTGGCTGGACATCAGTTTTTAGCAAGTCCAGAGCTCTCCGGTTTTGTAGGACTACTTGGGGCTTGTGTGATGTATTGGGGCTGGTGTGATGTAAATCACCTTTGGGACATTTTATAATCTATAGCTGATCTCTGGATGGTGTCTATTAGCAGAGTAGAACTCTGCCAAGACAGATACAGACTAGGGACAGAAGTTAAATTAAAGAACTAAAAGAAATGTTGATATTTGGAGCTTCCAGGCTCATGGTCCTGGTAGTTGGGGAAGGAGAGGAGTCTTAAGATCAGAGGAGAGAGATATTCAGCCCTCAGGAATAGGCAGGTGGGCAAACTCAGGCTATTGATTGACAGGTTTACTTATCTGGATTCCTTTTGACCTGTGAGAAGTGGGTCCAAGACTTAGGATTTTCTCAAAAGTTTACATGAATTATTTTTAGTTTAAAAAACAGATAAAAGTTTTAGATAAATTAGCATTACCATTGTTTGCAATCTGTCCTGAAATTGCCATTGTAGGAAAAGGCACTAAAAGGTGTCTGTGGAACAGCTGGAGTAGACTCATGTTTTTGAGTCAGCAAAAGCTATGGCTTTGGGTTAAAAAGGATGAACATTCTTTTTTTTTATTTATTTTATTTTTTTTATTTTGCAATACAATTCAGTTCTACATATCAGTCACGAATTCCCTTGTTCTCCCCCCTCCCGTCCCCCTCACCTTCCCCCCAGCCCCCCCCCCCCATTCCCATCTCCTCCAGGGCAAAGCCTTCCCCACAGACTGAGATCAACCTGGTAGACTCAGTCCAGGTAGGTCCAGTCCCCTCCTCCCAGGCCGAGCCAAGCAATCCTGCATAGACCCCAGGTTTCAAACAGCCAACTCATACAATGAGCACAGGACCCGGTCCCACTGCCTGGATGCCTCCCAAACAGATCAAGTCAATCAACTGTCTCACCCATTCAGAGGGCCTGATCCAGTGAGGACCCCTCAGCCATTGGTTCATAGTTCATGTGTTTCCATTCATTTGGCTATTTGTCCCTGTGCTTTATCCAACCTTGGTCTCAACAATTCTCACTCATATAAACCCTCCTCATTCTCGCTAATTGGACTCCCAGAGATCCACCCAGGGCCTAGTCATGGATCTCTGCATCCAGATTCCCTCAGTAGTTGGATGAGGTTTCTAGCACGACAATTAGGGTGTTTGGCCATCCCATCACCAGAGTAGGTCAGTTCTGGCTGTCTCTCGACCATTGCCAGCAGTCTGTTGTGTGGCTATCTCTGTGGATTTCTGTGGGCCTCTCTAGCATCCAGAGGGTTGGATATAGATTGGAGAAAGATTATTTTTTTAGCATGATGAGAAGCAACTTCAAGTCTATATTTAGAGGACAACCAAAGAAAATTCAAAGCTCTAGCTTGTGAATGATAATAGTAGTCAGAGTTTCACCAGCTTATCAGAACTCCATTGATCAATGTTAAAATCTGAACCTTTTAAATCTTAGTATAATGAAGGTATAGAGTAACATATTTATATCTTAAATTATTTTCTTAGATCTTTACAATTTATTTTAAGTTTTTATATCCTCAGACCTTTAAAACTTACATTTATCTTGAAATATTTTCTTAGATTCTTAGGACTTACATAAATCTAAAACCTTTCTTAAATTAACCATTTACCCTGAGACATAGATGGTTGATTATTGAGAACAGTCACTGCAAAGAAAGATCTTTTAAATAGTAAAATTTGCATCTGAAACCTGTTCATCCTTTAGTATGAAGCCTCTCAACAAGGCAAACCCTTCTGCAAGTCTGCCTTTCTCATCAGGAGACCTAATAGCTGTGAAAAGGCAAAGCCTGATTCTCTTATTTGAAATGCATTAACAAGGTAACTGTTGTTAAACTGGTAAAGATACAGTTAGCCATCAACAACATCAGAAATCTGAGAAGGATAAATTATAGCAAGAAGTATGATCCAAATGTTCTCTGTATAAATTAAAATTACAGAGACTTAGCTGGATGGTTACCCTAGGCTCCAGCGGCAGTTTTGTTAGGGGCAGAGGTCCATCTTCAGCTGTCACGTAGGACATAGACCTTCAGCTTCTAGATCCACAGACTCTGAGAGATTTTCCTGTGGAGAAAAAAACTGAGAAAACCTGCCTCATTTTGATGAAGCACAGTATGGCAGTTAACCTTACAGTGCCCATAGTTTGGGCTGAGCATTGGCAGTAGGTGAGGCATTAGGCAGTTCTTCCCAGTGGTTAGCATCCCCACAATCTAGGCCTGAGTGGACTGTCTTCTTTGGAGACCTTAGGGTTGCCTCTAGGAGCTGGCATTTTTGTCTATCACAGGAAGCTTTTTACATTAAACATTTTACATGCCATATACAGCAGAACTCTGAAAAGTTTTGAGGGTCATCTGTTAAATATACCTAATTTTCAATAAATTTTGCTTGTTAGCTATTTGCTTTAGACTTAATCTTGAAATCATGCATAGGAGACTAAACTTATCCCTATAAATAAATTACATTTGTGCCCATCATCACTACAACCAAAGTTCTGAACATATTAAGGATTTTGGTCATATATAAGGTGACTGACTATCAACCTACATGTCCAGATTATTATTTTTTAACAGTTTATAAAAAGTTAGTAGCTTTTATAATATTAGGATTCAATTAGTTCTAAATTGATTATCATTTTCATTTTAACATTAGGCCTTAGAAATGTTGAACTTGCAGTGGGGGTTTTATGCTGGATCTGCTGTGGGCCTAGTAGAAGAATTTAACAGGAAATACGGGATCAGGACCTGTCCCTAAGGAATGAGCTGGCTTTTTGGAGCCTAGTGCCAATGGTGAGATACTTTGCACAGCCTTGGTGCAGGGAGGAGGGTCTTGGACCTGTCTCAACTGAATGTGCCAGGCTCTGATGACTCCCCATGGGAGGAGACCTTGCCTTAGAGGAGGTGGTAATGGGGAGTGGGTTGGGGGGGGGAGGCTGGAAGGCAGGAGGATGGAGGACAGGGGAATCTGTGGTTGGTATGTAAAATGAATAGAAAATCTCTTAATAAAAACATACTAGGAAAAAAAGAAAATCGCATGCATATTTATAGATATCATGGCTACCTGCAAATCATTTCATGTAATATTCTGGCAATGTCTGGCAGCAACAGTCTTCTTTGCTTTCATTAAAAAATCAAACAGAAAATAAACCATGGGGCAGAGGAAGAAGCTTGCTAGGCACGGTGACAGACTTCAGTAGGGCCTGTGTGCTTTGCTAAAAAGAAAATGATTTTTTGTGCCTACAGTTGTGGCCCTAATTCTTTTAGCTTTTATCTTGAATAATATTTTTGTCTTGTCCAAACCCTTGGCTAGATCCCATTTTGTGACATTAAACCTCTGGTGGTCCTTTTAAGCTATATTTTAGTCAGTACCACCAAATTAGGGATGTTGGTCCCTGCTCATGAAGGTCACATTGGCATCAAAATCTGGCCAGAGAGGCAAGCATCCCTAAGCCAGGGGGTGGCCTAGGTTGATTTTCTTTTCATAAGACAGTTTCTTTGTATCTCCTCTTACCTGGTTTGCTTTTGAGTGGGGAAGGCAAATCCCTGTGGCAGCCACTTTGTTCTGACCTTATAACAAAATGGCTTTCATCCTTAAAATAGAGTCAGGCTGGTTCATCAACAGCCCTACGCTTTTGATAATGAGATCAGATTACACAATGAACGTCTGTCATTTTATTCAAAATAATCATTAAAGGGGGTGAGAAGTTTCTACCTAAAAGAATCCCTGATAAGTTTTAGGAATAACAAAGGAAGTCAGTTGCAATCAGAACACTTCCTTGATAATTTCAGTTAAATCTTCTTTTTTGGGATAATATGTTAAAAGGCTAACTTTTACCTGATTTCCTAAGACTAGGTAAAGACTGCCAAGTCTTCATATGCCAGTGTCTACACTGGCCACCTAACACCCACCTTCATAATTTATCTTTAAATATTATCCTAAAACAATATGGTAAAGACCTGTCCTTAGGTATCTGCTAGAGGTTAGTGAATAACTATGGTATGGTGGCTTCTAATCTGAGAGTATGAAGCGCAGGTTCTACTCATCCTAGGCACATCCATTCTATGTCTTTTTGTTCAAAGAGTTAAATTAAAATCACCCTTTGGATATGTCTTTCATTTAGAATGGAATCAGGGGAGCTTGTCTAATTTTTATTTGGTCACTACATAATTAGACATCCTGAGCTCCATAATTTCAGTTGCTACACATATGGTTGATACTTCAGTTTCTAGATCAGATGGCAGAGAGCATTCAGAAAAGCATTTTGGTGATTGCTCAAGCTTTTTTATAAATCCTTTCTTTTCAGAAGCAATCGTGAGCCTTGTAAGTATAGGACTATAGTCAGCCCTCTCTCTCATCATGTCAATGACAATGACCATTGTCTATTGCAAGCTTGGTGACATGCCCAGCCTGCATGATCTCTTGATGCTTCCCCCCCAAAAAATCTACAAGGAACATAAGAGCCAAACCACAGTGAGGAAACTCATTTAACTAGTGATTTAAAAAACTCTTAAAATGAGTGTATTTCCACACTACAGAGAGGCTGACAGAAAATGCTTCACACTGCAAGTGGTGGGCCTGGTTTTAAGACATGATCATATCTAATGTGCTGTTCTACAGAAGTGAATAGTGGTTAATATTCAATGTGTTAGTGAAAAACTTTTAATTAAAATATGACTAGCAATGTTCAAGGATCAGAGGAAAGAGACTTGTCAAAGAGAAAGACATCCATTGCTGCTTCCTAGACTTCAGGCTTCACAACTAGAGATGAGCTCATTGCTGATTCTTCTACCATCATGTACTTGACATGAAGATCCTGTGAGGCTTTGATCTGCATGTGCTGTTTGATTTTGTTTTGCAATGCATTTTAAAGTAGAAAAATATCAAATGCCAAGTTAAGCATTTTAAAGCTCCCATTTAGGTGAAATTTGGGGATACTTTTGTTACCCGTTTCATCCAATTTAATGGACTTTTAGAAGTTATTGCTATCTTGACGTTCATCATTTTCATTATAATGTTTAATCTTAGCTATCAACTGCATTAGATTGAGAGACACCTAGGAGATCAGAAAAGAACACTTTGGGTATGTCTGTGTGGCATTTCCAGAGATTAGATTGCAAGGGCTCAGATCTAACAAAGGATTTAATCCACCAACAGGTTCAAATTTTAAACAAACTTTTAGGAGTTGGTGATATTGTAGAAGGTAAGACCTAGTTGGAAGGTAAGTCACTGGGGACAGTATTCTAAAGCCATTTTTCTTCTCTGAGCTCTTTCTGGTTCCTGACAACCACACACTGAATATTTTCAGCTATAAGGCTTGGCCACACTGAAGACCCAATGTAGTAGATTCAGAAGACCTCAAATGGAAACCTCCAAAACCATGAAGCAAAATAAATCTGTTTTCTGAGGAATTTTGTCTCCATAACATAAATATGACTAATACATTCTTGCTCTTTCCTATTGTAAGAACTACTGGTCTACTGGGTTGATGAAAATCTCCTGAGATTTAAATCAACCGCATCCCTCATGACACACAAATTGTCAAACAGAATCTTAGATATTATCCCATATTTACTCAATGAAAGAGCAAAATTGTATTCCATGAATGATACAAGATACCATAATGGTGATGGATATATTTGGTCATTCTTATGATTGACAACTTGAGATTCCTATCATTTTCTTTCCCTACTTTTGTGATTTTCAAACAACTTGAATTTATTTATAGAAAATACTTTGTGCATCACGAAACAAGAAAAAATGTAAGCTTATCTATCACTCTGTTGCTGGTTTTCATTTCCAGTGCTTACACATTTCATTCAGAAACCAGTGTTCTGTGGACACTCAGACAGATACATGAAGGACCCAAGACAAATGAGACTCACAAGAAAGGGAGAAAATAACTGATGGTAAATAAATATTTACCTAAGTCTTACAGGGCTACTTTTCACAGTCAGATTGTTGATGTTTTTAGATGTAAGTAAATGTATTGTTATGACCTTCTGAAATGAAAATGTCCACGCATATATTTATAACTTCAAGAAGAACAAGGTCATCAGAAAAATATCTGTGTGATAATTTCTAACCCAATCATTTAGCCAAGGTTAAGTAGGAACAGTACAAGTTATTTTTATGATATTGAAGTCTTGCCTTTTCACACTTAAGTTCATACAATTCATTTCATGTTATGTACCTCTTTATTTATTGTTTATATTTGGCCAACATCTTTCTAACACAGAAAACATTTTCTTCTCTATTTGTTTCCAATTCCTAGCTTGAAACAGTTGCTCCTGATACCATTAATCAGTCTTCAATTTTATGTACTGTCTCAGGTGGCCCTCTGTATCTTGGGAAGAAACGGGGACAGACATTTTGCAATAGACCTCCATGATTGAGTGTGCTAATGAATTCCATGTGACATGTACTCTCAGAAGCATGTGGTGTACGAGAGAACACATTATATATGTCCAAGGTCAAATGCCAAATTTAATTATTATAGTAAAGAATCTGCTTATAAGTGTTCATTGTAATATCATTGCTGACAATATTAGGAAATGAGCCCCACCTGTAGGATCAGTCCCTTCATGAAAACCAGCAGTTCATAGATGGGGTAATTGTTAGGGTGGGCCAACCCAAGGCCCAGGATGTGTTCTGGGTGGTAGCTAAGTTTGTATATCTACTGGGACCACCCACTCAGGTGAGGTATCTATGCTCCTCATACCACTGAAGGCCATTCAAATACCTGGGTCTGGGCCATTATCTGAGGCCAGGTGGGATCTAAGGGTCATGCTGCAGCTGAACAATACAGGTCTAAGTGACCTGCACTGTCTCAAGGATCCATGGTAATGTCTTTTCCTGGGCTTCATCTGGGGGCCATGTCTGGGTCTGGGTCTCTACTTCAACTGTGGTCTATGTTGATGTCCATGACTTTTCCATTATTTAATTTCTAGGAATTAAGCTTTAATAATATCAGAACTCTCAGGTTCCTCTCAGACATACTGATTTCATGCCCTGTGAGGGACCATATGGTGTCTCTGTTTAAATTATAGAGGGTCCTCCATATTGTTTTCTATAATGTCTTCACTGATTCACATCATTCCAACAGAGTACAAAGGTTCTCCTGTCTCCAGCTCATTTCTCTTTGTCATTTTGATAATTGTATTTCTTACTACATTCCCTGATTTAGGATATTAGTATTTTTTCCCACTCACCTCTAGTTATTTGTGTATCTTTTTTTACTTATATAGATCATTAAATTTTTCATTGTATATTTTTTAATAAAATTTATTCTTTGACAATTTGATACATGTATATAATGCATTCTAATTTTCTCAGTAAGTACCTCTCTTATTTCCTTCCCACCCCAGTCAAGATCTTTATTCCTCCCTTGTTATGGGATATTTGCACACTGTGTGAAAATGTACTGTTGTGATTAGTGTAATAAAAAGCTGAACTGACGATAGCTAGGCAGAAGGTATAGGCAGGACTTACTGATACAGAGAGGACTCTGGGAAGAAAAAAGGCAGACTCACCAGTGAGACAAGGAGAGAAAATGGAAGGTACAAGATGGAAGGGAGGTAATGCCACATGATAGAATGTAGATTAATATAAAATGGGCTATTTTCAGTTATAAGCACTAGTTAAAAATAACCCTAAGCTGTAGGCTAAGCTTTCATAATTAATAAGAAGTGTCCATGTCATTTTTTGGGAGCTGGCTGGCAGGACAGAAAAATACTCCTTACATATAGCATTCAATATAGAGGCTCAAACATCCAAAACTTAGGACCTGAGAAAGCTGAGAAAAGTTCCAGACAAGGAGCAGGATGAGAATTCCTAGTCCTGAAGTCTCTCAGGTGGGCCATTGCTTGGTGGCATACAGAGGCATGGCTACCAGCCACTGCCTGTGGGCTGGAGCCAGCCACCAATGCCATGTGCCAGTTCCATACATTTAACTGAGCTGTGTAGCAGGCTGAAATGGCAGTTTAATATTTGTCTCATGTGGTCAGAGAATGCTGCAGGTACTTAATAAAGCCAGGCCCAACATAGAAAAGCCTCTAAAAACGTACAGTATGTTTAAAAATGTACATAGATGCTAAGGAGAGAAAAGAAAATGGATATAAACAGTCCTAAAATAGTTTTAAAAGAATAAAGTATTTTTAAGAAGAATAAATCAATATAAAAAGAATAAGCCAGTAAAGATGAGAAATACACAGGGTGTCTGGGTCCTGTATGGTGCTTTGTTGACTTTGAATTTTTTTAATGCTAATGTACAAAAAGAAATAGCTGCTGAGAGACACTGTATTATGAAAACTGCTAAATTAAACTAACTTATATATTTTAAGAATGGCTTAATTTCAAGGTAGAAGTCAGAAAACATGTGTTTGGGGAGAGTTTATGCCTTTGTTTCCACAGGAAACAAAAAGTTGTGCTTCTCTTCAAAATGAATGAAGATCAGATTTGATTGGGGGAGATCTCCAGAAAATCTTGGCTGCAGACATGAAGAAAGAAACGAAGAAAGACTACAGGACAGGTGACATATATGCTGATCCCTCTACTATGGGAACAGCTCTGAGACTGGATGAGACATGATAAATTGTGTTGGGTACAGAGTCCTCATGGCTTATTACTACATTCCATGGCATGGATAGAGGTTTGGTTATATAGTTCAAACAATTTATAAAGTTAACAGATACCTTTTACCTGCTCAAACATAAAACAAAAAAATCTTTAGCTGACTTGTGCACTCTGTATATTCCATACCTGTGTTAATGCAGATATATATATATATGTTACCTTTAAAAGTTTATGTGTTTTCAGAAAGAAAGAACCGGACACCAGTAAAAAGACAGGTAGCCCAGATGATCTAGCCTCTCATAATGCCTCTACTAGTTTCCTCAAAATTCTGTATTCAGAACAACTTCAAAGCTGCTAGGAGAGATGGTTCAGCCTCACAGACTGTCCAGTCAAGACTTAGGATAAGCTCTACATTTTCCCATCACAAGAGACTAAAGAAAAAATAGCACAGCTAGCTCTCCCAGGACTTGACCATTATCCCATTTTTCAGGGGCCCCCAAAGATGTCAACACCCTCAAACATCAGGAAGCAGTCTGCAGAACACAATGCACATATTTTTTCCAAATATGGTAGGGTGGGTGGTTTTTGTTTATTTAATTGATTATGGATGTTTATCATTATTTAGGGAGGTTGATTGCAAGTTGTTGTTGGTCATGGTCAGGGAAAATACTGAATAAAAGAGATTAGATTCAGGGATTTCTTTCTGAAGGGAAGGGGGTATATAGTATAGAAATTATAAGATAAAGGGGTAAATTATTGAATCTACTTTTTAACTAAAAAACAACTACTAGTCTTAAATATTTCACATTGGTGTCGATTTTTATGTACTGATATAAATTTAAGATTCTTTTGTTATACCATATATATGTTTCTATTCTTGTTTAAGATAGTATACCTATCCAACTCATTTAACAATGTAATGTAAATTTCTATTCCTTGAAAGTTATTATTACAAACTATTTAGCATAATTAAGAAATACATGTTAGTAGCTCATCATCTATGATAATCAAACTTATAGACATGTTAGATATGTTTTCAAAGTCAAACAGAGATATATTTTAAATAGATGGTCTGGAAACATTTCAAAGACCTACAGAATATGGCATTTTAAACATTTTAATAACATAAGGGTTTTCATAACAGTGAAACATGTATGCTCCTGGCAGAACCAATTTACTTAAAAAAAAAAAGATGATGGGCATGGAAGAACTTCCATACAGAGTTTATTTTCAATGTGGCAAAGCTCGTCATTTCGGAAAGAAACTACTCTTGCCTCAACTGCTGACAGTATGCTGTTCAAATTGGACAAGCAATACACAAAAGAACGCAACTGCCAAACTTTGCCAAGACAAGGTAGGAAAGTCCTTCAAAATTCTTGATTCACAGAAAAGTCTGTCAGATATTCTAGGCCTACAGGTTGAAGATGGATGCCTCAACATTGAAAAGGAAACTTGTGTGACTGTCCAGTCATCTAGATGCCTCTATAATTTCTATAGATTGGAAGTTGTTTGATTTGTTAAATCAGGTAATATTTTATCATTCTTGGGTCTCTGATGGGAATTGAAGACTAGATAGTTATACAGTTTTCTTTGTTACCAAATTTAGAAAAAATATCCTTATATTAAAGATGTAAAGATTTAATGTAAAGATTAAAGATGTTTTTCATAGGTTGAAAAACATAAAAGTTTAAGTTGTTAGATTAAGAAGATGTTTTAATGTCTAAGAAGATATTTTTAAGATGGTAATACAAGTTATGACAGAAAATTATTCAGGTATAAAACTTTGGACTCATCAAGATAAAATAGATAACAGAGTAATTTCTCCAAATTTGACAAATACAAATGACTAGATATTGCGGATATAACTTATTACTTGATAACTGTTCTTATTGTATATAATTTTACTGTATTAGAGTTAAAACTTTTCCTTTTTATTTACACAAAAGGGGCAAATGTTATGGAATATTGGTACACTGTGTGAAAATGTATTGCTCTGATTGGTGTAATAAAAAGCTAAATAGCCAATAGCTAGGCAGGAGATATAGGCAGGAGATAGGAGACAGACAGGAGATATAGGCAGGAGATAGGAGACAGACAGGAGATATAGGCAGGAGATAGGAGACAGACAGGAAGGAGAAAGGCAGAGTTGCTAGGGAGATGTGGAGAGAGAAAAAGAGAGGTGCAAGATAGAAGGGAACTAACACTGTGTGATAGAATATAGATTAATATAAATGGGTTAATTTGAGTTATAAGAGCTAGTTAGAAACAAGCCTAAGCTGTTTTCATAATTAATAAGAAGTCTCTATGTCATTATTTGAGAGCTGGCTGGCAAAACAGAAATAGACTTATTACGCTTCCTACAAGTCTATTTCCCAAGCCCAAGTCTTTTAGCTTTGTAACCCACTAAATTTCACCAGGGCAATCCATATGACTGTGGGTATGGAATTACCCATTGTGCACTTTTAATTAGCTTGCTGTTTGTTCTGAGTCTGGGGAGCATTTTACATGCCCTGAATGGCACATATAGTTTTCAGGTATTTCTCCCTGCTCACGAGCTTGCTCCTCACCCTGTTTTCTATTGTCGTGTCATGCAGATGCCCTTCAGTTTGATGCCCTCTCAATGGTTTCTTTTCACTCGTGTGTCCTGTGCTGTTGATGTCTGATGCAAACCATCCTTGCCTCCTTCAAAGCCTTTTTTTCATTTCTTCCTACTTCTAGCAGTTTGGTTTTTTGTTTTGTTTTGTTTTTAATTGTTTATTTTTATTTTGCAATACAATTCAGTTCTACATATCAGCCATGGATTCCCTTGTTCTCCCTCCCTCCGGCCCCCCTCACCTTCCCCCCAGCCCACCCCCCATTCCCACCTCCTCCAGGGCAAAGCCTCCCCCGAGGACTGAGATCAACCTGGAAACACATGAACTATGAACCAATGGCTGAGGGGTCACCAACTGGATCAGGCCCTCTGAATGGGTGAGACAGTTGATTGGCTTGATCTGTTTGGGAGGCATCCAGGCAGTGGGACTGGGTCCTGTGCTTATTGCATGAGTCGGCTGTTTGAAACCTGGGGCCTATGCAGGATCGCTTGGCTCGGCCTGGAAGGAGGGGACTGGACCTACCTGGACTGTTTTGTTTTGTTTTATACTTATGCTTTAATTAATTTAGACTTGGAATTTGTAGTTGGTGAGAAACAATGGTCTAGTTTCATTCTTCTGCATTTAACCGTCTCTTCTACTTTATGTGTGGGAGAAATTGCCCTCTACCAGTGCTCACTATAAGCATCATCATTGAAAATCTTCTGACTGTAGGTATCTGTGGTTTTTTGAAGTTTACCATTCTGTCCCATTTTTCCAGTTATCTCTTCTTTGCCTGTGCTCCACCACTTCCATCACTATAACTTCCTCTTGTATCATGAAGTCAAATAGTGTTATGGATCTTGCTACATTTTTTTCTCAGATAGCTTTGTCCACTTGTGAGGGTTTCTGTCTGGTTCCATATAACTTTTAGAATTATTTTTCTGATTCTTTAAAAAGAAATATTGACATTTTAATAGGGATTCTATGGAATTTGGGTAGGATAGACATTTTAGCAATATTAACTAACCAAAATACAAGCAAGAATTGCTTTTCTGTTTTTTGTTTTCCACTCTATTGCTACCATGTATCATGGTACAAGCAAGTGACATGAAGTGGTCCCTGAAGCGGTAATGGAAGCATAGACTTCGCTTTTTAAAAGGTATGAATGTGGGGATACAACAGATTTTTAGATGATGGTAAAGGACCAGTGAGATTTGTGATTATACCCCAACAGCTGCTGTTGATGCTGGGACCCTGAAGAACTGGGGGAGAGGAGACTGTCACATTACATTGTTTAAAGCACAAGGGGTATGTACCTCCAATCAGAGATGATAATTCTGCAAGTTGCTTCTGATATGTCACACATTTGCATCATCTATCACTTATCATTTCATGGGCATTTCTAATTTTATCATTCTTTTCTCTATTTCTTTTGAAAAGGAAGAGCCAGTGCCTTATAATCCTTTGACATCTCAGGGCAAGCACAGTGTATTACTCACATGCAGAGGGGCTTAGCAAGGATTCATTTTCTTCTTGACAAATGGGTAGACTGATTGCAATGGACTGACTTAAAACTTATTGAGTGAAGTGGCATAATAGTCAGCTAGAAAGGCTTTGCAGAGCTTTTATGTGTAAGAGTAAAAGTGCAGGTACAGAGTGTATACATGAAAATCCCTTGTCCTAAATATGTCCAGTCTATATGCCAAATGCATGGCATCTTAAGAACTACTGTTTACATATTTTTTAACAAAAATATTGTGTCTTATTTTATATTTATTTTAAGCCAACCTGCTTTCACAACACAACACATAGTAGGTAGTCAACAAATGTAGCTTTGAATAATGCTTCACATGACAATCAAAGTTGCAGCTTACAGACCAAATTTGGCTGTAGACCTGTATATTTGAAACCATCCACCTGAAGAGATAGATGGGCTTTGTCGTTCTCCTGTCCAATAACCACAAGGTTTTACTTCTCACCTTTTGATATATTTGTAGTTGTAGCCTCTCCCTTTGTATACTAGTGATTCTGTCTCCATCTGCTAGTGCTGCCAGGTCGGGGGAAGGCAGAGAGACCAAGATGTTAATGAAGCAGTTCATCTAGTTGTTTAGAAAGCAATAATATATAAGAAAATCAAATCTGTTGAGATACTCTTTCCAAAGAGCAATGGTTTCATACTGTATATGTATGAAGAGTCTGGAGAAAAGGAAAAAAAGAAGAGAGAGAGGGAGAGAGAAAGAGAGAGAGAGAGAGAGAGAGAGAGAGGAAGTAATAGGGAAGGGTGGAGGGAAGGAAGGAAGGAAACAGGCAAAAACTTCTGGGGAAAAAAAAGATTGTTGATGATTTGTAAGACATCCATTTTGGAAAACACAGGTTATCAGCTTCTCTCAAGTGCCTATGTTAACACCATAGGAGCAAAGAACATTAACTCTTTGTGATCACAATTGTGAAATTAACCATCCTGGAGAGATCATGGTTCATTAGTAGGAATGGGTCCCCAAGTCTCTTACCTGGTGATGGGCTCAGGCACCATAGAATAAGGGTGATCTCTAGCTCCAAAGAAATCTGGAGAACAAAGACTGTCACTTTAGTTTACAGGAAGAAGGAAAAGGCAGAGTAAGGAGAACAGTCCAGTGAGACTGTGGAAACAGAAAATGGACAGGGCAGACATCAACCCATGGAAGTTAAAAGACAGCAAACTCTCTCTGTTTTAACCAAAGAAGCAATGTTTTACAACCTAGTACTACAAAATAAAGAAAAGAAAAACCAATAGAAATACATTCATTTAAAATGTCAGTAATTCATAAAATTGTATAACTACTGATAATATTACAAATAAATAAAGATACATTAGGAAAATATGCTTGAAAAAGTAAAGCAGTCAATCTCTGTCACCTAAAACAAATACCAATAAAAGAATCATATAAACTCTTGCTTTAGAATTTGATATTTCCCCTCTTAAAAAAAAAGTTTATGTGGGTGAAGTCAAGAAAATGTAATTTTAGTTCCTATTTATTCAATGTTCCTATTAGGCTGCTTTTGTTACAACTGATACATGAATCTATAGTCAGCAACCAAGTGCTTTCTGGTCTCAACCTAAGTTTTCATTACATTTATTTCTCAAGCTCAAAATTTATTTGTTTAAAAATATTTCTGTCCAAAGAAGAATTAGATCTGTTCTTTAATTTGGCTTCTCTGATAGATTACAAAGACTTGCAATGACAGTAATTTAGTCAAGAGCATCAATTGGGTCAAATCTGAGAAAGGACCAGGAGGCCAAGGTGCTGAGGTGGGCTGTGGTGTGGGGCTCTTGCTGGATGCTTCAGGACCCCTCTTCCAGTTTCTGTCTCTGTTAGAGTGGGAATCACTGTGAACAGCAATATTTATTGCATCATTTATTCATTTGAATACAAGACATTCTAAAGTTTGTACCACGCCACCACCACTATACTCATTGCTAAATACAGTTCACATTGATCTTAAATTGTCATCTGTATATATATTTGAAATTGTTTCCTATTGATGACCATTCAAAGATAATGTAGGACAGATGCTGAAGCCACAAAACAGTCGTATTGGATTAGAATATCAGTTAAAATTGGCTACTACCAAGAAAGGAAATTAAAACAGATGCTGATGAGAGTGTGAACCAGGGAAGACACTGTAGAAATCAGTATAAAGGCATATAGAAAAGCTGGATATAGTACTGTGATTGTCCCCAGCTACACCACTCATGTGTATATACTCAAATGTATATATGTCATACCCAGATATACACACATATTCATAGAGAGAAAGGAAATTCCAACATCTGCAACAAAACTAATGCAACTAGAAATTATTATGAAATAAGCCTACCTCAGGAAGAAATATTCTCAATGTTAAAAGTGTGATTATATATATATATATATATATATATGTGTGTGTGTGTGTGTGTGTGTGTGTGTGTGTGTGTGTGTGTGTGTATGTATATGGAGAGAGGGAGAGAAGAAAGACATCTTAAGAAACAAAGATAAAGGGGAATGTAGTGAAATAAATAAATGTGACATAAGCAGAAATGGGGGGATTATCTGGAGGAAGAAAGGGAACCAAAAGAGTGAAATGTCAGGGGACACAGGAGAGGTGATGAGGTGGTATATATTAGAACAAAGTATGATTCTCTCTCCAAATATATACTATAAGGAAACCCATTATTTTGTAAACTGACCTAAAAATTTAATTAACAAAAACAAAAATAAATGAATCATATCGGGCTAAGTTTGAGCATCACTTAACCTATTTCAGGCCCAGTGGAATGAAGTTGAAAGCATGGCAGAGACGGTGACATGACGGCAGGACTAATGCTACCAGAGAGAGTTCTTGATTTCCGGGGTTGATAAACACTTCAGCAGGTAAAGATTCTTGGGATCAAGGCTCATGGTATAAGTTCCTTCCCCAGAACCCAGAGAGAATTGACTCCTGAAAGTTGTATTATGACCTCCACACTGTTGCCAGGAAATACATATACACAAATGAATAAACAAATTTTAAAAATCTTTAAAATATGTTATTATCTCTATAAATGTATGTTTTAATTGTTAGCTTGACAAAAATTGGGAAGAAAATTTCAATGAAGGATTGTCTGCATTTTGTTGCTTTTGTGTACCTGTCTATGGAGAATTGTCTTAAATAATGTGGGAAGATGTGACCACTGTGGACAGCACTATTCTCTAGTAATGAAGTCCTAAACTGTGGTGATATATTGTGTACCCCAATAAAACTTATCTGGGGATCAGAGGACAGAGCCAGCCACTATATTAGACATAGAGGCCAGACAGTGGTGGCACACACCCTTAATCCTATCATTCAGTAGGCAGAGTTTCATCTAGATCTCTGTGTAAATGTGGAAAAATCTATCAGAGTGCAAGCACACAAGCAGGTGAACATGCATACATTGATTTCTCTCTGCCTTTCACCAAAGACGTGATGTGACTAGTTATGTTCATCCCTTGATCTCCTCAAAATTAGGGACTGCAAGCTAAGACAAACACTTTCTCTTCTAAGTTGCTAAGGTAATTTTTTTCACAGCAACAGAAATGAAACTGAAACACTGAAGTGCACTGGTCAGTTCAGAGATGTTGCTCATCGTGATTGTAACCATGTGATTCTTGCCAAAAAGATTCTTCAGCTCTTACCATCCTCCCTCTTTAAGCTACCCCAGGTTTCTGTATGAACAGACATATTTATAGTGAAGATGGTAAGTGCAAGTCTTCAGCAATTCTCATCTCCATGGGCCCCTTCATCGGGCTTCTATCTAAATTTATTTTTGGAATTCTACGTGCTTTTTCTAGAAAAATGGATCCTGAGGATTTGAACAAGCTCCAAATCCCTCCTTGGCCCTGGTCCAGTTCCAGTTGTTCTCTGGTGTGTTCTTGTTCTACTTTCATCAGTTATTTATCTTGCTCTGCAAAAATATAAAATAGTCCCTCTTCACAGCATGGAGAATAGCTCTGAGTATTCTGCCTCCTCAGGGTATTGGACATGAGGGATGAATCCCATGCCTGAGCATTTAAGTCACTCTTTTCCTAAGATCAATATTTTATTAGTCCAATTTTGCTCACAGGTATTCGTGTGAACATAAACTCACATGTACCCACACTTCAGAAAGAAGTTGTCTTAGTCACTGTTCTGTTGCTCTAAATAGACTCCATGACCAGAGCAACTCTTACAAAAAGAAAGCATTTGAGGGCTTGCTTACAGTTTATGAGCCCCATTCAAACCAACACAAAAGGCATCTTTATAATGGAGACATCTATGAGTTATCAATATAAGACGAGAAGGCCAGGGTATGAGTACCACTGACCTCAGCACAGTTCTGTCCGTGAGGTCACCCACTGTTAAACACGTTAGTTGAAGCTCTTTAACTTGCATGTGAGGATCTTTGGAGCTACATCTCTGGCTCTTCTCAAACAGAAGAAAACTGACACCAGATTTCCTCTTTGACAAATCTTTTTCTCAAGACAGGGATGCTGTGGTGCTGTTCCTGCTAGCTGGGGAGCAGGAGCTACAGAGGACAGGAGGAGGACTCCAGGAACAGAGCAGTTAACCAGCCTGTGAGCACCCTTTCCGAAGAATGATGAAGTACTTCATTCCTTACTCAGTCCTGTAATCACTCTTATTCCTTATCTAAGGAACCACATTTTTACAAGTAAAATTATAAAAGGAAAGTCGCCTTTCAGGTTTAGATTTCTTCCCCTCTAAATGTGGGAAAGAAAGAAAGTGGGTGATTTTTAAAAGTAGTATAAATGGGGCTTTTAACCTAAAAGTTGATTTCACTGCAATACAGTTGAAACAGTTAATTCAAAGGAGTTTGCCAAGGGGTGTTTTCATCTGAAGG
The DNA here is from genome assembly GCF_007827085.1 of Peromyscus californicus insignis. NCBI lineage: Eukaryota > Metazoa > Chordata > Mammalia > Rodentia > Cricetidae > Peromyscus > Peromyscus californicus. The sequence continues at coordinate 132,909,578 of NW_026294617.1, read as the reverse complement.
TCTTATGGTACTGAGTGTTTTTGTCTCAGTTTGCCAATGTAGAGAATATACTCCTGAACCTGTTGCCTCTACACAGGACAAAACATTTTCATATAAATAATCAAGTGTTTTACAGGGTAATCCTTTGTTATTGAAATCATTTCAAGGGCTAAGTAATATAATTAAATATAATAATTAAATGTAATTAGAAGTATTCCTCTTCCCTAACTAAAAACTATTTAAATACACAGGACCCATAGTTAACTGAGTGAAAAAAAAGTATTTAATCAAATTGTAATTCCATATAAGTACCAAAATGGGCATTAACACAGGAACAGTGAGGAAATGCATGCAAACCAGGCCCTATACTCTGTCAGAACCACTGAAGCATACACGGGGATAAGGGAACTGAAGCAGGGGACTCTGGATGCTGCCATTGAGGACCCACCCTGACTAGGAGAATACAGAGCAGTGGGGAAAAGGTATATGGAGTTGTGAGAGAAGATGACAGGAAGGATATACAAAGCAGTACGAAAGGAGGAAGGTAAAGGTATGGTTAATAAAAAATCAAAACAGACCAGAGTGCTAGGGATGACCCATAAAATAAGTCCTGAGAGGAACAGTGTGATTATAGCTTGTAGTGTTGACTTTGTGGGCCATGTGAGACATACAAGTGAGCATGTTCAGTGTGTGGTTAGAAATGCATCATGAGGGGCTGCAGAGATGTCTGAGTGGTGAAGAGTGCTTATGGTGCAACCATGAGGACTAGACTTCAGCTCTTACCGTCCATATAACAAGCTGAAAGTTCAGTACACACCTGTAACCTCAGGCCTGAGTGGCAGGAAGACAGGAGAATCACAGGGGACCTGCTGGATTCAGCTAGCAAATTCACTGAGCCTGCCTCCAAGACTAGAAGTGGAGGACACCCAACATGTAAGACAGAGAGAGAGGGGGTGGGGAAAAAATAGTTTTTGAAAAGATATTTCTGGAGCTTAGATGAGACACTGGTAGCGTTTTCATTACAAAAGTGTTGTTTAAAAACAACCCTAGACTGTGAACCTGGAAATGCGCAGACTGGGAAGGAGGTGCGAGAGTGAGAGCTCACCATGTTCACGCTCCACATGCCAGCTGTGAAAACATGACTGGAGACCAACCAGTACACAGACAAAAGCAGACCGATTGGGTCCCAGCTGAAGGTGTGCCTCCGTGTGTGCAGCTAGCTCATGGCAGAAGTCACCTCTAGAACTTCCAGAGAAGGGAGCTTTCCTCATTCATGAGCTTTCCTCCCTCACACCCAGTTACCTTTCAGGATTCCAACCTAAACTCCCTCACCTTGGAGATTGGTTGTCAGCATATGAATTATGTGTGGAGAACAAATATTCATTCTACAAGCATATCAGCAAAATTCATGGACAGAACAGCAGGCATCAAAAAATAAAAGAAAGTGGCCAGAGATTGTTCAGCAGTTAAAAGCATTTCCTGCTCTTCCAAAGGCCCCAGTTCAGTTTTGAGCACACTATGAGACACCTCACAGCCACCTGTAACTCTGATGTCCTCTTCTAGAAGCAGTGGGCACCTGCACTCACATAGCATATACTCACATAAACATACACATCTACATGAATAAAAATAAATCTTTAAAAATGTAAAAAAAGTAAGGACTTTTATGGAGCATAGCATGAGATGCCATGGACACCATGGAGGAAAAGATGTCACCTTTGTTTGAGAGTGTGACACTGGTAGGCTTCCCATGCCTAGTGGATATCTCCCTCACCATGCACAGAGAGGAAGCACTAACTGGACTTGGGAGTTACTAAGTAAATGATTGGATGAATTTGGGAGGGAGATGAGATAGGAGTTCCTGGTGGGGTGTTAAACATGCATGGAATTTTAAGGAAAAATTTTAAATATATTTTTTTAAAGTAGAAGAGGGGGTGGAGAGATGGCTCAGTGGTTAAGCAACACTTGTTGCTCTAACATAAGACCTGAATTTGGTTCTCAATACCCACATGGTTGTTTACAGCTACCCATAATTATAATTCCAGTGCCTATACCCACTTCTGACCTCTGCCTACACCAGGCAGGCACAAGATACACCTACATACATGTAGGCAAAACATGCATACACATAAAATAAAATAAATAAACCCAAAAAAGAAAGAAAGAAATGCTGGAAATTTAGTATTATTAAGTGCTTCTTAAAATTCCAGAAAAAATAAGGCAAAGTCACTGGTAACTTTGTTGAAGGTGTTTTCAAACCTGCAGTGCAATATGAGACAGAACTCTGATTACACAGGATTGATAGACATCATTAGACAAAACGTGATTTTAAGTAAGATTTGAATGGCTTGAGAATGCATATATTTAGGAAAGAAGGGATAGTAAATAGATGAATGAAATCTGGGGTAGGTAGAAAAATTCACCAAAATGATAACAGTGATATGATTATTTCAAAGCACACATTTATCCTAAAGACATGTATTTTAGATACTTACCAGCTACACACATGGATTTTTCTGTCTTTAGGTGTGCTCTCTAAGAACAGTCCTCCAGCTTACTCACTTATGCACAGCTCAGGAAGCCATCAGTAAGGGGCCAATAAAGAACGGTCTGCTATGTGGGGCATTGACTGGAGAGGCTGGGAAAAGAAAGATGGTAACGTATATTCCTTAACATAAAGATTTTATAACCTAACTGAGGTGATTAAACAAATAGATGTCTAGAATGAAGGACTGGGTAGGATACATGCCATATGGCTGAGTGTTCCATGCTTTATGACTGACCTTCAATCTAATGTGCCTCTAGATTAGCAGATTTTGATTCGTTGCCTCCTGTTACCCTGAAATAGCAGAGTCACAGAACAGAAAACAGTTACATAGCCCATTCTGTTGTCCCAGCACGGAGTGTGGGTGTATTTTAGTCATTATTACCAAACCTTCAGGGTAGATATTGTGATAACCACTTGGTAGGTGACAGAAACAAACATACTGTGTGAGCATTAGGAGACTTTTTACTTGGTTCTTCATTGACCATATGGAAATCGAAACTCCAGAAAGTCAAATCATGCTGGCCTTACATGAAAAAGATTCAGGATGAAGTTATTTGATCTAATTTTTGTTATTGCTGTTGTTGTTATGAGATGGTCCATTACTCAAAGTATGATTTAATCCATGGGTGTATCTCAAAAAAGTGTTACTCAGGTTATAAGAGGAAAAATCTGAAGCAAAAATAACCTAATAAAACCACCTATGACACCCAGAAAGGTACATCTGTCCTAAGTCAGCATTCTTTACATAACACAAACATGCATTTACTTTCTTAAGTCTTATTTCTTAGCATAGCATAGAAATAAGACTCGCTAGAGACTTTTAGGAAAGAATTATCACAATAAATCTGACCTGCAATGGAAGAGCTCTCTAAGTCAAAGCACACCATCGTTTGGGCAAATTGGCAGTCTAAAAAAATGGAGACAGGTCTTGATCAATTATGCATTTGATAGAGTATCTAAAATATAGAAATAAGCCGGGTGGTGGTGGCACACGCCTTTAATCTTTGCACTCGGGAGGCAGAGCCAGGCGGATCACTGCGAATTAGAGGCCAGCTTGGTCTACAGGGCGAGATCCAGGACAGGTACCAAAACTACAAAACTACATAGAGAAACCCTGTCTCAGAAAACCAACAAAAAAGGGAAGAAAAAAATATAGAAATAAAAAAAAATCTGAACGTCAAGGAAACAAATAACCCAAATTAAAAATGGGATATAGAACTAAGAGTTCTCAAAGGATGAAACACAAATGGCTGAGAAAAATGTTGAACATTATTTTTTTTGGTTTTTCTGTTTCCCTGGCTGTCTTACAACTGGCTCCATCTTATTACTCCTCAGCCTCAGGTGCTGGGATTAAAGGTGTGAGTGTATGCCACCTGATGTTCAACATCTTTAGCCAACAAGGAAATGCAAACTAACACTAACTTGAGATTTTTTTCTGTTAAGAAAATTATTTATATTTTAAAAATCTGTTTACTATTGTGTGTATATGTGTGTGTGTTTGAGAGAGAGAGAGAGAGAGAGAGAGAGAGAGAGAGAGAGAGAGAGAGAGAGAGAGAGAGGATTGAGCTGTGGTATCCATTTGGAAGTCAGAGCATTACTTTCAGGAATCAGTTCTCTCCTTCCATATGGGTCCTGGCATAAACCTGGTCTTCAGCTAGCAGGTAGGAGCCTTTACCTGCCAAGCCATCTCACAGACCCTCAAGACTCACTCTTGATGACAAATAAATATGGCAGTGTAGGAAACATTTTCTTCAAAATATACTAGAAAACTTAAGATAGCAATAAAACAGCAGGTAGTGTCCAGAAAATCATTTCTCAAAAGTTGTGAAATCTCTGCTGTTTTGTACCTAAGCGTCACTTCCATGGACTGAATATCTTCTCTGGCCTTCTGATGTCCTAACCACTTTCCATAATTACCAAATTCAAGAATGAAGAAGCTGTGGTGCATAGAGTGATTTTTTTTCTGAAGTCACAAAATTAGGAAAATAACAGATGTAAACCGAAGGTTATGATTTTAACTGTCATACTTTAGTGCACCAAAAATAAACGAAACAGGACCCAAAATAAGGATTAATTCCTGAGTAAAATGAAGGAATGTGGAAGAAAGTTGGTAACAACCACTAGTCGTTTCCTTCTCAGTTGAGGGCTGCTGTCCTTGAGGGCTATCAGGACCTATCTTAATAGCTTCTGCCAAGGACAGACGTAAGAAGCCAACTATGTGCCAGTATGTAATATGGACAATTTTCAAGGAGAGGCTACAGGCTGCCTCCTCTGTGGCTCTTAACTTCTTCAGTCACTTCTTTTTTAGAGTAACCTTTTTCTGTTAACATTTGCTTCAGGACCTCACTTTATTTTGTAATCAATTTTTCCAAGTGTCTACTGTTCTCATGACAGCTACTTTTAAACTGCTTTCATATTATGAGCAAGTAAAATTTCATTCACTTGTACCCATCCTTTAGGGTGATCTACTAACATCAAGGAGATTATAGTAAGCATTTATTTGAGAATTTTGTAACATTTAAGGTTTTTTAATTTGGAAGAGAGAACCTAGCAGCCTTTCATGATTGAGGTCTAAAACCTTGTAAGCAAAAAATACCTATGGAAACAGTCAGAGTTATGTCATCTAGAATGGCCTGTTCTGTGAACTACACATCACTGTGGGACAGGCACAGTCAACTACTAACTTCTTACAATAGCTGCATGTGAAACTGCAAAAACACCTGAGTGGCTGTAACAGTCTGTGTGAGCCACAGAGTCTTAAGCATTTACTGACTGGTCCTTAGGGAAAACTTCATCCTCCTTTGGGCCACCATCAACAGCAGACCTGATTCATATTTCTATCCTCAATATTAATGTTCTCAGTAAGCAGGGATGCTGTTACTACACAGGCTGAGTTATTGTGAGGGTAGTACTCTCATTTTCTGATAACAAGACTTCCACTTATTAAATAGCTCTTAGCTCCTATGATTCTTATGATTCTATGATTTGTAGAAGAAAGAATCCTAAGAGGGGGGTTGAATACACCAGAACACAGACCACAGAATCAGGGCTCATAGGAGCACAAAACACTGAAGTAGAAGTCACAGTGACCACTTGATTTGTCCTAGGTCCTCTACATATTTAATATGCCTATTTGCTTGGTGTTTTGTGGGACTCTTTACAGTGGGAGTGGGGGTATCTCTGACTCTTTTGCCTTCTGTTGGGAACATTAACCTCCTACTGGGTTGCCACACCCAGCCTTGATATGAGGGTTTGCAACTAGTGTTATTGTATCTTGTTATGCCAAGTTTGGTTGATATCCCTGGGAGGCCTCCTCTTTTCCAAAAGGGAACAGAGGAGGGGTAAAGGGGAAGTAAGGGGGTTAGCTGGAAGGATTGGAGGAAGGGGAAACTGCAGTCAAGATGTATCATATGAGAGAATAAAAAAATAGCTGTAGTCAGAAGATTTCCTGTATCCTGGCTGAGTGGCAGTCTCCCACTTCAGTCCCCCAAGTAAACACACAGAGGCTTATATTAATTATAACTGCAGGGCCATTGCTCAAGCCTTTTGCTAGCTACCTCTTATATCTTAAATTAGCCCATAACTATTAATCTATGTATTGTCACATGTTCCATGGCTTTACCTGCATCCCATTGCATGTTGCTCCTTGGGTGGATTCCTGGTGTCTCCTCTCCTCCTTCCTGTCTCTCTCTTTGAATTTTCTGCCTGCCTCTAAGCTGCCTTGCCATAGGCCAAATGGCTTTATTTATCAACCAATCAGAGCAACACATATTCACAGCATAAAAAGACATTTCCCCATCACTTCCCGTTTTCTGTCTAAACAAAAGGAAGGTTTTAACTTTAATCTATTAAAATTACATATAACAAAATAGTTATCAAACAAGAGTTACAGTTACAATATCTAGTCTATTTGTATTTTATAAAATTAAATAAAATATTCTATCTTATATTTGTGAGTCTAAAGTTTCATATCTAATTTATGTTTTATCACAACCAAGGAAAATTATAACTATCTAGTCTTCAACTACATCAAAGACTCCAGAAAAGTATATATCACCTAAGTAAACAGGAAGTGCATTGTAAGAAACATCCAAAAATCTGGAAATGACAGACATCTGCCTGTCTGGACAGTCATCCAAAGTTTCTCTGCAATGTCGGGGAATCATCTTCAGCTTATAGACCTAGACTCTCTCAATCTCTTCTCTCTGTGTCCTGTAGAATGTCTTTCAATTTCTTCTGTGAAGCAGGGACCTGAAGGACAATCTCGCTTTGCAAAGTTCAGTGATCACCTTTCCATGGGTGCTGCATGTCCATTCGATAAAACATTTTGTCAAGCAGTCCAGGCAAGAAGTTTCTTGCCCATATGGTTATTTTTGCCAAGAAGAAGATAAACTCCATATGGTGTATCTCCGATGCCCATCCTCCTCTCTGAAGTAAATTGGTGCTGCCAGGAGCAGACATGTCTCACTGTCCAGAAAGTCTAAGTTTTTAAAACATTTTAAATGTCATATTCTGTAGGTCTTTGAAGTGTTTGAAGATTACCTAGATAATTGAATTATATCTATGTATACCTAAGAAACTTAACATAACTATAAGTTTGACTGTCATAGAAGACTAATTATCTGTTAATGAGTTACATAAACATAATACCTTAAACAAGTGTAGAAATATATATATATATAGTATAACAAAATTAACTTTAAATCTGCAGCAATAAACTAAAATCTATACAAATGCAAAACATTTTAAATAAGTTGTTCTTTAAAAGGAGGTTCAACAATCCACCCTTTTATCCTATCATATCTATATCCTATATTTCCATATCATATCCCCCTTTCTTCTTTTAGAATGATATTGACTATGACCAATAACAATTTGTAGCCAACAACCTAAACAAATACAAACATCCATAATCCATCTTCTGGGAATGTGGACATAGTTTTCTAGGCTACTTCTTGCTGATAAAGGGTGCTGTATTTATTATTATTATTATTTTTATTATTAAGAGATTTTCTATTTATTTTATATACCAACGACAGATTCCCCTGTCCTCCTCCTTCTGCCCTCCAGCCTTCCCCCCCAACCCACTCCCCATTCTCACCTTCTCCATAGCAAGTTCTCCCATGGGGATTCAGCAGAGCCCGGTACATTCAGTTGAGGCAGGTCCAAGCCCCTCCTCCCTGCACCAAGGCTGCACAAATATTTCACTATAGGCACTAGGCTCCAAAAAGCCAGCTTATGCACTAGGGACAGGTCCCAGTCCCAGGGCCTGGGGGTCCCCTAAACAGTTCAAGCTAAACAACTGTCTTGCTTATCCAGAGGGCATAGTCCAGCACGATGGGGGCTCCTCAGCTATTGGTCCACAGTACATGCGTTTCCACCAGTTTAGCTAGTTGTCTCTGTACTTTTACTAATCCTTGTCTTGATATCCCTTGCTCATAGAATTCATCCTCTCTCTCATCAATTGGACTCCTGGAACTCGGCCTGGGATCCGGCTGTGGATCTCTGCATCTGCTTCCATCAGTCACTGGATGAGGGTTCTGTGATGACAGTTAGGGTATTCAGCCATCTGATCACCATACTAGGTCAGATCAGGCACCCTCTCGACTATTGCCAGTAGTCTATGGTGGAGTCATCCTTGTGGATTCCTGGGAACCTCCCTAGCACTCTTTCTCCCTATTCCCATGGTGTCTTAATTTATCACGGTATCTCTTTCCATGCTCTCCCATTCCGTCCCTGTTCCAGCTCAAACCTCCCATCCCCTTATGTTGTCATCCACCATCCCTTGCCCTCCATTACCCCTCTTCACACCCAGTTTGCTCATGTAGATCTCGTCTATTTCTCCTTCACTGGGCCATCCATGCATCTTTCCTAGGGTCCTTGTTACTAGCTAGCCTCCCTGGAGCTGTGGGTTGCAGTCTGGTTATCCTTTGCTTTACATCTAGTATCCACTTATGAGTGTGTACCTACCATGTTTGCCCTTCTGAGTCTGGGTTACCTCACTCAGGATGATATTTTCTAGTTCCATCCATTTGCCTGCAAATTTCATGATGTCATTGTTTTTCTCTGCTGAGTAGTACTCCATTGTGTGTATGTACCACATTTTCTTTATCAATTCTTCAGTTGAGGGGCATCTAGGTTGTCTGAGAAGCTTTTGTAGGGCAAAGGACATGGTCAATAAGACAAAATGACAGTCTACAGAATGGGAAAAGATCTTCACCAACCCCACATCTGACAGAGGGTTGATCTCCAGAATATATAAAGAACTCAATAAACTAGACATCAAAATACCTAAAAATCCAAATAAAAAATGGGTTGCAGAGCTAAACAGAGAATTCTTATGAGAAGAATCTCAAATGGCCGAAAGACATTTAAGGAATTGCTCAACATCCTTAGCTATCAGGGAAATGCAAATCAAAATGACTCTGAGATACCATCTTATACCCATCAGAATGGCTAAGATAAAAAACACTGAAGACAGCTTTTGTTGGAGAGAATGTGGAGCAAAGGGAACACTCTTACACTTTTGGTGGGAATGCAACTTTGTACATGTACAGCCACTTTGAAAATCAGTATGATAGTTTCTCAGAAAATTGGGAATCAATCTTCCTCAACACCCAGCTATACCACTCTTGGGCATATACCCACGGAATGCTCAATCATATTACAAGGACACATGCTCAACTATGTTCATAGCAACATTATTCGTAATAGCCAGAACCTGGAAACAACCTGGGTGCTGTATTCTTACGGGCATACAAAGAAAATTTTAGGATTATGGTCAAGTCCTGACTGGAGTAGTCTGTGAGGCTTTATTCTCTGAGCCAATTGCCTTGAAGTTGATTTTGGATGTTGGATGATCTGGGCCATGGTGTCTTTGGAGATCTTTCAGTGGGTCTTGGCTGGTCAAACCATATTAGCCTAGAAGCAATCCACAGTATCTCATCTTTTGTGGAAACAAAAACAGAACCTCTTTTCCAAAGCAACGTATCCTTAGCCATAAATTTTGAAATCAAGATACATTTAAAATATACATATTGATTTAACTCAGCAGTTTTTACAATCAAATATCTCTCTGCAGTTAAAAATCTCAAAGACGAGATCGGGCGTGTTCAGGGTGGTATGGCCACAAAGATACCCACACAACAGACTGCCGGCAATGGTCGAGAGACAGCCTGAACTGACCTACTCTGGTGATGGGATGGCCAAACACCCTAATTGTTGTGCTAGAAACCTCATCCAACTACTGAGGGATCTGGATGCAGAGATCCATGACTAGGCCCTGGGTGGATCTCTGGGAGTCCAGTTAGCGAGAATGAGGAGGGTTTATATGAGTGAGAATTGTTGAGACCAAGGTTGGATAAAGCACAGGGACAAATAGCCAAATGAATGGAAACACATGAACTATGAACCAATGGCTGAGGGGTCCCCACTGGATCAGGCCCTCTGAATGGGTGAGACAGTTGATTGGCTTGATCTGTTTGGGAGGCATCCAGGCAGTGGGACCAGATCTTGTGCTCATTGCATGAGTTGGCTGTTTGAAACCTGGGGCCTATGCAGGATTGTTTGGCTCGGTCTGGGAGGAGGGGACTAGACCTACCTGGACTGAGTCTACCAGATTGACCTCAGTCTGTGGGGAAGGCTTTACCCTGGAGGAGATGGGAATGGGGGGCGGTTGGGGGGAAGGTGAGGGGGACGGGAGGGGCGAGAACAAGGGAATCCGTGGCTGATATGTAGAACTGAATTGTATTGCAAAATAAATTAAAATAAAAAAAAAATCTCAAAGACAATATAGAGTCTGTGATTTCCATCTTTATATGGCTTATTTTTATATTATTTTTGCTTTCTCTTTAAAGACTTTATTTTTTAAAACTTTTCATTTTCTTATATAACTGTCTATATTCTTTTCCCTCTCTCTTCCAAGCCTACATACATTTTTACATGCATTGTAAACTATTTAGGGTTTATCATATTTGAATCTGTCTTATTCTAAATCTATAATCCTTTTCTGGCCAAGAGAGATTTCAAACTGGTAAACTGCATGGTCAGGACAAAAAGCAGCAGCCTTGGCTGCTGACTCCATCCATTTCAGCTTTTCAACATGGTGGAGGTAATTCACCTCCAGCAATGGGCCATGTGTACATCAACTCTCGGAGGCAGTGGTCTATGCCTCCATCAAAGCATCCTGTAGACCAGAAACCTCTTTCTTTCTTTGTTACTTTGTTTCTTTCTCTCTGTCTCTCTGTCTCTCTCTCTGTCTCTCTCTCTGTCTCTCTCTCTGTCTCTCTCTCTGTCTCTGTCTCTCTCTCTCTCTCTCTCTGTCTCTGTCTCTCTCTCTCTCTCTCTCTTACTTTTTGTGTACTAGCAAAGCCTAAATCCACCACACAGTGCAATGTGAAGCTTGGAGATGGCTCTGTGTACCTCAGCAGGAATCCCCCATGTGCAGGTCAAGCCTGCATGCCATGAACCCACCATAGAGTAGCTCAAGCCTGCAGGCTGTGGCTGGCCTGAGAGACACAACTAGGAAGCTGTTTTTAGCTCCATTTTAGAATCTTTTTTAAAGCTTTCTCAGGTTTTAGGTCCACATTTTAGCCACATAGAATGTTATGCAACTGTGGTGCCAAGAAGTATTGGAGGCTCATGATGTGGGAGGATGAAAGAATGGCAAGAAATACAAATTAATTTATTTTTAATGTGCAATTTTAGAAACTTTTCTGGCCTAACATGTAGGGTATCACATTTTTATTTTGGAAATATCAGAACTAGAGATATAACCTAGGATACAGATTCTAGATTCTTCAAAATGTGAACAGTGAGAAAGAGTAATATGAGATCAACTTAATACAGCACATATGTGAGAGCTATAGAAAAAAAGCACACCGTGTGTGTGTGTGTGTGTGTGTGTGTGTGTGTGTGTGTTAACTGCTTCAGTATGAAGAAGTAGAGACACAGAGAGAAGCAGAATATTCTTGGCCTACTAGCTCAGAGGAGAATGCAAACAGTCAAGGAAATTGTTGGTTGTATGTTATGAAATAAAAGCTATAAAATATGGAGTGGGAGAATAGAAAAATACTTAGACAATGTCAATACAAAATGAATAAATTGTTCTTAACACATCACACAAATGTGTCTTCCTATCCTTGCTGATGTCTGTCAAATAGTTCCTAAAGACTTAACAAATGCTCCTGTGACTAGAGAAGCATATTTACTCCCATTTCTATGGACTGACATTCAGTAAATGCTTACTCTGTGTGATGTACCATGCTGCTTAATTTATGTCTCTTTCCACATTTAAACCTTAAAATAACACTGATATGGGTTACTATTTTTTAAATATATAAAATATACATATAACTTTCAAAAGCTGAATAGAAAACAGAAATAACAGACATTTGTTCATTTGATGTGGAAGACAGGTCTGCAGGGTTTTCTGTAGCCTACTATATCTCCCCTTGCTCTTACTGCAGAATGATTCAAAATATCAAATGAGTCACCTGTTAGCGATATGCTGATTAGAAGGACAGAGAAAGCTGGTGTTGTGCACGTAAATAGATAGCGATAATTTTGTGAAAGTATTGCCCACATTTGATAACACAGAGCACTGAAGCACACATAAAAAAATCACAGTTATAAAGTACTTAATTTTTGGACACTTGCAATAAACTGATGAAATCAGAAAGTTTCTGAAGTGTCACAACTTTAAACCTATGCATATAACTCATGAATTTAAGAACATATTTGAGTGACACCCAGTCCAGTGATATCACAGTGACATCAGTGCATTTATTGTCCTAGATGATGAAAGCAGATTTTTACAGTTTTGACATTTTCTACTTTTCAAATTTTCTATAACTAATATTAAATACTTAAATGCGGTTTTGGTACAGTTTATCATTGCCATGACAGAGTTTAATACATTCTCTGTTCCTTTTTTTCTGTCTTCTCTGTGCTCACATCTCTGCAAAAAGGGCAAATGCATCAAAAGTAAACACAAGCACAAGGAAGATGGTAGAATGTTTTATTTCCATATTTTATATTGTTGTGGAATATTAGTTTAAGATGTATTACATTCATTTATGCTGTGGAATATTTGTTTAACAATGCAAAGATGTGTTGCATTCTTTTATATTGCATTTGTTTAACACTGTAAAACTATTATGCTGCCTGTCTTAAACACTCGATTGGTCTAATAAAGAGCTGAACAGCCAATAGCAAGGCAGGGGGCAAGAACCGGTGGGGGTGGTAGGCAAAGAGAAAGGAGAACAAGAAGCGGGAGGAGAGAGAAAAGGGGAAGGAGGGGAGGGTGCCAGGGGCCAGCTACCCAGCCACACAGCCAGCCACAGAGTAAGAAGGAAAGAAAGAAATACAGAATAAAGAAAGGTAAAAAGCCTAGAGGCAAAATGTAGTTGAAGAGAAACAGGATAATTTAAGTTAGAAAATCTGGCTAGAAACAAGCCAAGCCAAGACTGGGCATTCATAAGTAAGAATAAGTCTCCATGTATTTATTTGGGAACTCGGTGGCGGGCCTCCAAAGAGTAAAAAAAAGCAAAACAACGACATTATATTGTTTAAATCTTTATAGGTACAAATAATACATTGATGAAACCTGTATTTTGAAAAAGAAAAGTAAACAAAATTCAGAAATTGTTTTAATAAAGTAATTAGGAAATACATTATAATTTAATATATGAATTTGGGTAACTGAAGTTTTTACTATATATAATATCTTAATAAAATTCAGCAATAAGGAAGGAAATTAGAAGACAAAACTGAAAATAGCTTTATAACTTGTCATCCTTTAAGCCTATAGAACTGTACAGTCTTTTGAAGACTTTTACATGGAGGAAGTCAGACTGCTTTCATTCCTTTTCTGGCACATGGATACATAACGAGCCTTTATGAGTGCAAAGTCAGCCAGCTTTCATTATAATCAGTATGAAAACCACTTGAAACCCTCTTCTCTTTCAACTTCAACGCATTTATACCCAGACCCACCTTGTGTAGAGCACATCTTCTAAGTTTTATTTCAAGATTTTTAAAATAAAAATAGGAGCCACAGTTCACAGTTATCAGATGTGAGCTGACATTGGCTCATGCTGACTCTTTCCTAAGAGACTTAGAGGTATAATTGGTCCTAACAAATTCAACCTTTGCTTTGGCCTCCTCTAGTCTTGCACAGGCTTTTTCAAAGATGAGTGTATCAATAACAAATTTCTCTTCATAGTGTCTTCTACGAATTTCTTCAGCCCTATGTGGGAAAAGGAAGAGTAAAATGAGAGTTGTGGATTACTAAAACCATACAAATGGGGCTGCTATGGATAAATTCAGATGTTTTTCAAACAGACATTTATAAATGGTGAAAGGACAGAGATCAGTCTACATAATATTATTACATTACTAAATGATATTCAGTTCATGTTATACTAATATTTGTGAGATTTCCACTGCAAAAACCTGGGAACCCTTGCAAGTTCTGTTTAGATTTCCCCCAAAGCATCCAAACTGCCTGTGTTATGAAGATTAGAACTTCTCTCCAAGAGTCAGGAGGCCCATGGTTTCTTTCACATTTCTGCAAGCAACAGGATGTCTTCCCTCAGAATTTCTTTGTTATAGCTCCCCCACCCACCCAGTACCTTAGCATGTAATGGTATTTGGAGATCGGTCTTTCGAGAGGCAACTGAGGTTAGATGAGATCATGTGGATGGGTTCATATCCAACACGGCTAATGCTCTTACGAGAAGAGGAACACACACTAGTAATGTGTGCTCAGGGAAGAACACATGTGAAGCTACTGTAAGGTGGAGGCCATCTGCAGTGGAGTAAAGAAGCTGAGGAAAACCACACCTATGTGCACTTCCAAGTCAGAGCAGTCAGAAAATAAGTCCCATCTACTTAGGCTGCTCAGTCTATAGTATTTTGTTACAGTGAATCCACTGGACAAAATCTAACATATTCTAAGCTAGAAAGAACTAGATCAGATTACTCTAACATACCCAGGAAATGTCAAAGGATAGAAGAAAAAGTCATTCATTCATTCATTTTCAAAGTATGATAGTATTTCCACGTGCTCCAAACAGAAATAAGAATAAATAGAAAGATACCCTCAAAAAAAAGTGCAGGGTAATTTAAGAGAAAGATACAGTGAGAACTTGCATCAAAACTCTTACTAAAACAAGAAACTTATTACAGAACAACATAAAGTAAGATAAGAAGTGAGGTAAATGTTGATAATGAAGCCTGTAACATGAGAGAAGACAAAACAAGATTCAAACATGAAATAACCTTTGAGACTTAGAAAAATTACACATTTCCAGGCAGGCAGAGAATTAGAGACAGATCATTTTTGTCAGAACTATTTTGTATATCATGAATGGCTAAAACTGAGGCAGAGAGAGCATCTTATCTCCATATGTCCTGAGTGCTGAAAGGCATCATTCTGCTCCATTCAGTACCGGGGAAAGTCTCAGTTTGATTCATGAAGTACTACATTTCTACATAGGTATAATCAGAAATCTGGACTTAGGGAGTAGATTAGAAAGCTAAATTAGAAGCTTGCAATTTACTAACTGGATTCTGGCTGAGTTCTTTAAATTTGCTCTACCTCATCTTTAAGAAATAGATAATCTAACTCATAGGATTCATTCAATAAAAGATAAAACAAGTTACACATTATAAATTCTTTGAAGATGGCCTGCCATTTAATGAGTTCCTTTACTGGATAGTTAATAGAAAGTGTAGAAAGAGGCATCAGGTTAGAGAGGGTGAGAGAGTGGTTATAGTTCTCTTTGGAAACATTGATCATCAGGGCTATCTGTGTGATCACTCCCAGAGAGCTGAAAATGGAGAAACTGTGGCAAGCTGTAGCAAGTCAGGTTGGACAGCCAATCCTTTGGTATATAAAATCCATCTATGAGATTTAAGGAATGTAATTTTGGATGCATTATTTAAAGTGCTTATGTCTGTTTTCTTCATCACTGTGAAGAGGACAGTCTAGCTTAGACATTTAGTAAGAGGCAATTGAACAGAACAAGTACACAGCACAGGAGCAGAGACTCTGTCTGGCATAAGCCCCCCTTCAAACTCCAGTGCTGAAAAAAAAGACGTGGTTACCATTTGATAATCGCTCAGTTGAAGTTAGCTACTTTGTTCTCGTCTAGAAAATAGATAATGCATATAGCTGGTCATGTAGCTGAGTATAAATCAAGGCGAGAACAACTTTAAACACTCAAAGGAAAGCTAAGTGTAAAGAGTAAAGAAAAGTGTTAAGTCATAGGAGTATGATGAAATCATCATGCTAAAAGATAAAAGTAATGAACTATGAACAAATGTTAATAAAATAATTATTTAAAAGAATCAATGAGTGATCAATACACATTAATCAATTGTACTTGGACATATTGCCATCTAATAATTGGAAAAGGAAGTCAATTCCACCTATCACACAAAACAGGCACACTTATTTATGGATGTTTAAGAAAAGCTACAGAAAGTCTATACCTGAAATGATGTTTCTGCTTTGAAAAGCTGAAATGATTACTTGGGTGCACTTGGAGAACCCAAGATAATCTTTTTAATATGGACTAACACCCTTACACACATGTGTTGAGTCTCTTCCACCAACATGTATACCAGCATAGCTACCTCTCTGGGGACTGGATCTCAGTAACCTTCTTCTTGTGTTCACTGATTCTAACAGAGTTCTCACATCAAATATAATGTTGGTGATATTAAAGAAGGTGGAAACAAATTGGAAATTTTACCATGATCAACAATTTGGAGACATTATTAGACTTACAATTCTTCTCAAACCAAGATATCCATTTCACACAATTCCAATTTCTATACTAGGAGCATTCATAGTAGGAACTAACACATACTTTAAATAAGAAAATGGAACCTTACCCTGAATAGCAGATACAGAATGTATAAATAATCTATGCCATCTAGAATTTTCTGTATATGGATGTAATGTGCTGAAGGAATTCAAACTTGAGGACTAATATTTCTTTAGGAAATAAAGTAGCCTGCTGGGAAGTTGAGGATACAGTTGTGTTTGTATCTGAAGCTTTACATTTGGTGAAGGCTTGAAGCTGCTCTTGTCAGTGGTAGGAGAAATAATGGGTAACTGAGCAATAGATGAAGTTAGGTTTATAAAAATCACAGGGTGGTAATTTCGTCTAGCTAGTGAAGTTAGACTGACAATGGAGATACTTAGAAGGACCATAGACTGAAATTGGTAGTAGAAGACAACACAGAGAAGGGCTACAGAAATATTAGACAGAATGCATGTAACAATCTGAAGAATGTGGATCCTACAGTAGACAGGAAATGCATAAGGCTGGCATTTGACAGATGAGTATTATCACGTAATTTACGCATGCATGTGGTGAAGTCAAATGAATATAACGTTGATAGATTTTATCCACAAATAACTATGGAAGAGTTTAACAGCTCAGAGATAGAGCAGTTCCTAATGAATAGAGGTCTTTTATGTGTATGTGAAGGTAAGTTATTACCTAGTCATTAATGTGAAAAGTGCTTGGAGCATCTTTCACATTAATATGTTCTTGTCATGAAAACAGGAGCACTGTCTTATCAATTTGAAAATTATAAATACACAGATGCTATTCGGAGAAAAGCTTTATAAACTAAGATATAAAGATCACAATGAACGACAGGAAGTGGTGGTGCCCACCTTTAATCCCAGCATTTGAGAGGCAGAGGCAGGTGGATCTCTGTGAGTTCAAGGCCAGCCTGGGTCTACAGAGTGAGTTCTAGGACAGGCTCCAAAGCTACACAGAGAAACCCTGTCTTGAAAACAAAACAAAACAAAAACAAAAAAGAAAAAACAATACAAAACAAAAAGACCACAATGAATGCTCCAGTTTGAATATGAAATGTTCTTAACAATTGGTCCCAAATCTGGACTTTTTGTTTCATTTGGTTTGAGTATTTTTGTTTTGTCTTATTGGTCTTTTGCTTGTTTGTTTTGATGTGTGTGTGTGTGTGTGTGTGTGTGTGTGTGTGTGTGTGAGAGAGAGAGAGAGAGAGAGAGAGAGAGAGAGAGAGAGAGAGAGAGAGAGTGAGAGTGAGAGAGAGAGACAGAGAGAAAGAGAGACAGAGACAGAGACAGAGAGAACTTAAACAGGGATGGCTATGGAGGTAGGGAGTGCCAGGAGGAGATTGGGAGAAGAAAGTGACATGATCAAAATATATTGTATGAAAAGAAATGAAATGAAATGAAATTTCGAAGAAAAAGAAGAAATAAACTGCAAAAAATGATAGGGAAACATGTGAAAATGCCTTTTGAGTGGAGAACAAAAGATGATTTTTTTCCACTATGTGTATTCTTTGCATTATAGATGGAGAATCTAAAGATGAAAGGTAGTCACACAGAGACAATAGTCATCTACGTGTCATGTTTCTCCCTGGAAAAAAGAGGGCCTTCTCATGAATATACAGACAGCACTTTTTCACTCAGCGAATACCAGGAAGTGTTGTGATTTTCACTATAACACAGATAATTATGCTTCTATAGCCCTCCTTCACACTGCAGTCTTACCAGGCCCTGGCAAAGTGCACAGCAGAGAAAAATGAGACAATATGAGTATAGTCAGAAGGGTAAGAAACTGGAGGGGCATTTGCTGTCTATAACAATGCTTGGTGTTATGGCAAGAAGTTAAAACTAAAAAGAAGTCAAAAGCAAAAGATTTAATGAAGACTCTAGATAATATATTGCTAGAACCATCAAATATCCTGTGAACAACGGCAAGATGTCCACTTCAATAAGCAATTACAGGGTCAGAACTGTTGAGGGTGGGACGTGGTTCGTGCCTCAACTGTATGAAGTTCTGGCTTCAATTGCCAGCAGCACATTAACTAGACACTGTGCCGCATACCTTAAACCCTAGCCCTCTTCAGGCTGAGGCAGGAGCATCAGCAGTTCAAAGTCACTCTTTGTTACACAGTGTGAGGCCCACCTGAGCTACATGAGACCCTGTCTCAAACAAAGAAACAGAACCCCCCGTTAAGATTTACAGATGACACACACAGAAGTCCGAGCGAGGAGGGCAGAGGTAGGGTCTGGTGGAGAAGGATCAAGTGAGTTCTTAGAGACTACACCAGTTTCAATTAGAAGAGACACTGTGATAACAAAGTTGGCTCTATCTCAGATGCCCTTTAGAAATCAGAAGACAGGGAAAGCATTCCTAGTGGGCAGAGAGGACCTGGAGTGTGCGGCCACACTGCCAGGAGCAGCGCAGCAGTGACCGACTGGGCAACTGTAAACACAGCAGCTCTTCTTCAATGATGGTAAGAAATGCAAGAAGAGTTCTTTTGCTTTCCAATCTTTGGTAACAAGCCAGCACATGATTTTCACCTTTTAGTTTGTTTCTGTTTTCCAAGTATAAAGTGTCAAGCTATAGGGAAATACATGGATAGAATTCAGCACTAACTGTAAACTGTAGTGGACTAAGGGCTCGGCTGTGCCTTAGCCATGTGCCTACCTGAGCTCCTTCATTTGCCTCATCAAACTTTGTCTATATTTTTGTGTTTTCCTTTTTTCCTTAACATTCAGGTTCTTCGCTCTTAAGTCACTCAAATTTTTCTTCCTTCTGTCATCTTGAATGATTCCTTTGAGCAGAAGGGACCGCTCATTGCTGATGGTCTGCACTAAAGAATGGTCTGCAGCATTTAGCTTTTTTTCAGCTAGAAACATAGTTTTCCTCTCTCTAACTTTTTCAAGATAGGCGAGTTTTTCCTTCCAAACTTGCCGTAAGCCTTTCTGGATCATCTCATTATCCTTTTCTATTAGTTGTTGTGTCATATAAAAGTTCCTCCTTAAATTCTCTCTAACACTGAGCCTAGCTCTTTCCTGGGCAATTTGTGCCCTGACTACAGCTGTTGATTTTTCTGCTTGCTTTTCTTGGCGCTTTCGTTCTACATGATATTTATCAAGATCAGTAAGAAGGTGGAGATTCAAGCCTGCGATTCGGGAAGTTACAAAGTCTCTCCTTTCCTTCAGCTCCTTCAGTGTCACTCTCTGAATGGCTGGCTTTGGACGAGTGGCAGGAAGTGGCAGAAGATAATCTGGGAAATAATCTCTTTTCATCTCCTTCAACACCGCACCATACTTGAGTGATCTAGGAGGATATAAAGGAATCTTCATGGCAGATATCCTAAACCCAGTGTCCACTTCTTCATCCTCAGAGTCAGCTTTAGACTCCTTCTCATCTATATCAGAGCAGACAGAAAAACAACATAAGAGCTAAGCTTATTTTCTCTTCAAAAACCTTGGAAGCTACATAAAATACATTGGGAGGAATGTAATCACTTTAAGTACATTTTTCCCGGGTTTTAACTTGTGATATTGGACAAGAAAACCACATTACAGCATCTTCCCATGTAAATGTACTTCATATGATTTGTTGTCCCCTGTACTACCTCTCACAGTTATTTAACTTGCACAGCCTCAGTAGTATCACTTAATCTTACATGTGGTACTTAGATATAGTACTTATTACTAAGTATATGGTACTTAGGCAGTTTTTATGCACTTAGGCATAATGTTTACATACTCGGGAATATGTTTTATGGAGTTAGACATCATGTTTTCATATATTTAGACATAGATATCCATGTGAGGAGATCAAGCAATGTATAGCGTCAAATAATAAATTAAACAAACAATTAAAAATGTAATATTTGAGGATACAAAGCCAAAGTACCCAGAGGTAAATATAAAAATATGGCTAAAGCCAGACAGTGGAACCCATGTTGGTGAGGGCAGAGCCTCCCACTGTCTCCCTAAATAGCCCAGCATCTTTTCTGTATCTGTGACCCGCTCTTAACCCACAGTATTGCTCCAGAAACCACTCATGACTGTCAGTTTACATTCCTGTCGTGGGGCTGTTTTTTTCATGCCTTTGTGCAAAAGAAAACAAACTTTAGTGTTTTCTCACAGGCAAGATGGAGTCTGGTGCTAACTTCTAGCTGTGAGTCACATGTTATGGAAAGGAGCAGTGGTATAAGGAGCTGTCCTTATACACACATACACCACATTTGCCCATCAGTGGGCCTTTAGGGTGCATTTATGTTTCATGCAGAATGTTGCTTCTTCTACTGTCTGTTCAGACAGATCCTTTCCACTTTAATGCCTTTTCGTACAGCATTTCTCTATAATCGATAAACAAGAAAGGATTCTTAAAGTCTTGTGACAGTTTCTTCACCATGTCATGGTCACATGCCACCAAAGGAAAGGATGGGTGACAAAGCAGACAATTCTATTCTAATATTTTACATAAAACTAATGTCATAGAGTGAGGAGTTGATTCGACTCTTTAGCAGTTATAGTTGTTGGAAGGAAGGATGGACAAATGGAGATACTAACTGAATCCTCAAGAGTAAAATAGCTTAAACTACTTAAAATCTTGAGAATGGAGCCAATCTGACCAGGTTAAAATCCTACTTCTACCACCATGTGGTCTAGGAATGTAACCTAATTCTCTAGTTTTCATGCTTAGATAAAATAAGGTGTAATTAATATGCCTAATTCTTTTATACCTATTCATGTAAACCTGTGGACTCTTTGCTTCTATTGTGAAAATATTCAGGTTCTTTTTCCAATTTTTAGTTACGTTTTTCTGTCACTGAATTACATGAGTTTGTTAAGTATTTTATATCTTGTGGCATATCCTATATGCAATACATAAATAATTTCTACTATTCCATACATTATCTTTTTGTTTTATTTATTATTTTTGTTATACAACAAATAGTTATTTTGATGTAGTCTCAATTTTTAATTTTGCTACCCATTTTATGTATATATAAAAATAAAGTGTTGGTAAGATTCCTGTCAAGAATAATGCCTTTGTGTTTTCTCTACAAGTGTTACAGTTCCAGGACTTATAATAATTAAGTTTCTGGTCAATTGCAAATTGCTTTTTTGTGAAAGATATAAGACAAGAATACTTTTTTATTTTTTGAAGTGGAGATATCCATCTTTTCCAACACTACTGATTATTAATCCTGTTTATTCTTTGCTAATTATTTCAGTATCTTTGTCATTTGTTGGCACATGTGGCCTTTGGTTCATGTCTGTGTGCATGACATGAGAGCTTTAGGAATTATTGTTATGTTTCTAAATACAACCACTCTACAATTTCTTTTTCATAAGAAGAATTTCTTTTTCATAAGAAGAATCCAACGTCCTTCTGCAGGATTTAGGAATAAGAAGGAGATCAGAAAGTTCAATAATAAATGAATATGGTATCTACAGAAAGCTTTATCCAAAGAGAAAAGATATCTCTACCATGAAAATTATGAAACATTAACAAAAGTAATCTGAATTATCAGTTGTTCATCTTTTCGTTCTGTTCTTTGCAGTTTAGAGTATCTCAGTGCTAAAAATAATTCAGTAACACCGACACTGCGCACGTTCTGCTTGCTTTAGCAGACCCTTCTGGGAAGGACCTGAGCAATGACAACATCAGCATACATGCTAACACCCAACCTGAATACTCTCAGATTCCCACACCTAGATGAAGACTACAGGCAACTAATGACTGTTGAGAGAAGAAAAATTAGCCTCTTCCAGGCATGAGTCCCTGAATTGTTCATCTAATACGAAATGGTCAAGACCTGAAATCATATACACAAAAACCAAAAAGAGACTCAGCATGATTTATTTATGTTTGTGCCTGTACGTGTGCATGTGTGTGCATGTGTGTGTGTGTGTATGTGTGTGTGTGTGTGTGTGTGTGTGTGTAATGATAATAAAGAAAGAGAAGCCATCAATCTGAGAGGGCAACAAGGGGAAAACATGGAAAATGGGGGGGTTGGAGGCAAGAGAAAGGACAAAATTATGTAATAATATTTTAATTAAAATTACATTAACAAAAATGTTTCAATAATATTAGATTTCAAATTAACATTCTATTTTTGAATTAATGAAATGATAATAAATATACTTCAAGATAAATGGACTAAAGGTTACCTGTCTATATACGTGGAGGGAACAATAGCAGCTGTGGCACAACCTTTGGATGTGAAGGGCACTGGCATAAAATAATATATGAACTGTCATGTTACAGTGCAAAAAAGAAGAGGGAAAGTGACATTAGCACATTTTGTTCTACATGTCTGACCCAGGCTGAGTGCAGAGAAATGCCTGAAGATACAATGGTGCAGATTTCTCAGACATTGCTTGACACTGCTATTGAAATAGCCTTTTATTCAGCTTACTGCATTATGGGAAATATGATTCATATAGTTCAATTTAACACTCCTCACTCATATAGTAATTTTTTAAATTTAGAGTAAAAAGAATTGGCATTTGAAATGTAGCCTTAGAAATAACAGCTACTTCACTGATTTAAATAGTAGTCCTGATATTACATAACAACCAGATATTATCATAATTTCTAGCTGAAACACCACAATAGTGTAAAACACTATGGTGGAAAGTTGAGCATGTCCATAGGCGTCCCCTGAAACTCCTGAATATACCAAGAGTCCTTTCACACTCACCAAAAATGAAAGTTTCTTCTCACCCTTAGGCTAAAGCAACCATCTTTAACAAAATGTGACTTATGACCAAGTAACAAAAATGGAAAACTTTCCTGTATAAGAGTTATGCTTGTTTTCTCATGGCCGCACAGATCTGCCCACTACACTTTCATCAGGTAAAATAAGGGAACATGAAAGGCTGTCATCCCTGCCAAGGAGACATGAGGCACATGAATCATTGGAGGACTAAATGGAGCCCTGCAGTCCTGAAAATAGAAAAAAAATTGCAAAGAAACCTTTTCTAGCTTATCATATTCCTTTACCCTAAAATCATTCATGAGTCAAATATGATGGGAAAACTTTTTACTTTTTTTTCCCAGTTTTTTCTTAAGAAGAGGCCTAAAAAAAATCCATAAAGCCGGGCGGTGGTGGCGCACGCCTTTAATCCCAGCACTCGGGAGGCAGAGCCAGGCGGATCTCTGTGAGTTCGAGGCCAGCCTGGGCTACCAAGTGAGTTCCAGGAAAGGCGCAAAGCTACACAGAGAAACCCTGTCTCGAAAAACCAAAAAAAAAAAAAAAAAAAATCCATAAAATAAAATAATGAACTATTACTTCATATTGTTTGGCTGTATAACAAAGGGACATTGACATATCTCTCACTCCATGTCTGAGAATTTGAACTCACACCTTATTTTTAAAATAGGAAGTTAGGTTGAGTTGACAAATGTGATTCTCTCCTGGAATCTAAATGTCTAAAGTGCAAATAGAGATGAGACAGGCATGTCCTCACACCCCTTGCTCTGCTTATAGGTAGTCTTTGATGGATTTCTTGTCATTTGATATTCAGTTGGAATATGTGAGAAGACATGTGACATTTGAACAGCTTTAGTTTCTGTAAATTGGAGTACCCAGGATGGCTGTACTCTCCTCTTAAACAAACCCCTTCAGGTAACATTTATAGATGGACACTGCTGTGGAATGTTGTTCTGTACACTGTGAATATGTGTTGCTCTGATTGGTTGATAAATAAAATGTTGATTGGCCAGTAGCTAGGCAGGAAGTATAGGCAGGGTAAGTGGATGAGGAGAATTCTGGGACAAGCAAGGCTGAGTCAGGAGTCGCTAGCCAGACACAGAGGAAGCAAGATGCCAAGGCAGAACTGAGAAAAGGTAACAAGCCATGTGGCTAAACATAAGTAAGAATTATGGATTAAATTAAGTGTAAGAGCTAGTCAGTAATAAGCCTGAGCTAATGGCTAAGCATTTATAATTAATATAAGCCTCTGTGTGTTTACTTGGGTGGTGTGAGTGGGAGAGATTTGTCCTCACTGCCGGCTGACCAGGACACAGGAAAACTTCCAACTACAGGACACCTCAGGGGCCCAACAAAGCAAGTTCCAATGTAAAAATGAACACAGTGTTAGAAGCCAGACAGAGCCTTCAAAGATCAGATATATTTACAGTCTCTTATAAAACATCTTGGTTTCTTAATTGCCACCTAAAACCATATTGCAGCTAATTTTTCTCTTTCTTCTGAATTATTTATTTCTACTTCATGTCATAGCAATTCAGTCTGATGCATTAATTATCCCACTATTTTAACTTCTTTCTAAATAATGGTACTAGTATATTCAAAACTATGTGGGTATTTATTTACTCTTGGGTCTCAGTTCTCAATTTCAGTGTTTTGCTAGTGTAGAAGACATCAATTTCCTTCCCCTGGCAGCCACTGAAAATGTCGTATGATCTCACTGAAGAACTGGATAGTATATAGCTTTCTAAAATTATTTTGATTGTATGCACTAATTTTTCTGTCTATCCTTCAAGATATGTATCTATATTTTAGCATAATTCATACACAAAGGTAGCAAACAAGATATTCCTACTCAACTCCTTCTAGTTCCTAGTTCTTACTTTTTTTGTAAACTTTAGTTTCCTTTTTATTTGAGAATTGTACCAATCTCTCTTAAATCCAAAACTGTTTTCATGCTAACCATAACCATTAGATGACAAATGTTCTCATGAGAAAGTACATGAAAAACTAAACATTTGTTATTCAAATGTTTTTTAATGAAGGAGGTGAGTGATACATTAAGAAATGCATGGTATCTGGTATCAAGAAACTTCTCTTGAAGCAGGATAGATGACAAGAAGAACTTCAGATAAGGACCATTGTTGTAGTGCAGATGAGTACTGGAGGTCAGGTGATTCTATGCAGTGGAAGAGGAAGACATTTAAAAAATTTATTTAATTTCAAATGAGAATATGAAGAAACAAAGAACAGTCAGGGTGGGCAGTGATGAACATTCTAGAAGAAAAGATAAACTACATTAAGGTTATAAGGAAGAAAACTGCAAAGCAGACCCCAGTGATCAATAAAAATGTGGTAGTAGTTTTAGCCAGAGAAATGAAGCAAGGTCAGATGTTGTATAGCATTCTAGGTCACAGAAAATGATGATCTGTGCAGCCACATAAGTACAGAAGATAGATGACTTGTTACCATAAGGAGAATAGATTTGAACATGGATCACAAGACTATAAGAGGGTATCTGGTTAAGAGACAAGATGGTGATTCAAACAATTTGTGTTGATACACAGTAAAGCTACAGAATAATACAAACATGTGGAATGCTTCATATATAAAGCCAGAGGGCTTGCTGGTGAATTACATGGCATCATAAAGAAATAAGTCATCAAAGATTAATAATAGTATCTAGATTGCATGAATAGGTAGGCAATGATAATGTTTGTTGGGAAAGGGAAGCATGGAGGAAAAACATGTTTAGTAAACTACATTAAAATGTGTGCAGTGTACTATTACCACAGTGTATAGTGTCTGTACTTGAGCATATAACATTCTACTAATTAAAAAGCCTAAGTAAATTTATTTCCCCAAAACATCTTTTAATTTTTTTATTAATACAATATATTTTCAAAATGCTGTCTTCTTACAGTAAGAATATTCCTTTGGACTAACATAAATTGTTCATATTTACACACTTGTTAATAAAACCTGAAGTCAGAAGGTAGCAACTCAACAAGTGCAAGACCAGCCTGATCTATAAAGTAGGTTTCAGGCCAGAGAGGAATATGCAGTGAACACCATTCCCCTCCCCCACCAAATCTCAGAAACACAGCAGAAAATCCTGTGGGAAACTGACACTTCTGTGGAATTATTAGATTAGAAAAATCAGATAAAGGTTGAAGCATAGGTTATTGTTCCACAGTTCGCATGAACTATTTCCATGACACCACTACACATGGGTTTACTTTGAAATAGTGTACTTACAAAAAGGCATTTGATAAATGGGTGTTCTATTTTGACCATAGCTGTACTTCTCTACCCAAGAACCAAACAACCGGGTGTTATTATACCTGGTTTTCTGTCATCTCACAAGTTTTCTGGTCAGTAGACCTCAGGAACACAGAAGCCTGTATCATTTATGGCTGAAAGACTTCATTTGATCATTCTGAATGTATTACAGATTTATAATCCATCTTTGAAGTGCCAATGGGTCTCACCTTATTTAAAATCAAGTAATTATGTCACAATCCTTCACAAATGGATGTAAACTGGCTATTATTGTTGGCAAGTTCTCTCAGCACAGGGGCATGGCCATAAATAGTGCACAGAGTTTAGAGTATTATTGATCACAAGAGAAATAAAGGATGGGGTAAATAAGGGCAGATGAAGGATTAAATAAAGACATCAGTGGTACCAACTTCTATAATTTACAGAGCACTTTCTGTTCTTCTAGGTGTGAAAACACAGTCAGTAACACTGACTCACACCTGCAGTTTTCTGCTTTGTGACAACACAACAGGTTGTCTGTGAAGTCTTCCCCTAGGTCATTACACATGCACTTACAGTAGGATAGACAGGTTATCTAAGATATGAACAAAGAAATTTAAGACCATCAAAAGCTAAAGTTACAGAAAATGTCACCATCTACTCATAAAATAGCTGTTCTGTGACAAACTTGCACCAGGATAGAAAGTTAGGTACATGACTGATTTACACTGTTCAGAAGTATACACCCATCTCTCTCTCTCTCTCTCTCTCTCTCTCTCTCTCTCTCTCTCTCTCTCTCTCTCTCTCTCTCTCTCTCCTATCTATCTTACTCTCTGTTTCTCTCTCTGAGTGAAGGGGTATGTGTACATGAGTGTGCAGGGACCACAGGAGGTGAGAGGCCTTTGAGTGCCTGGAACTGGAGTTATAGGAGGTTGAGAGTCACCCAGTGTTGGTATATGC
This sequence comes from Peromyscus californicus insignis, assembly GCF_007827085.1. NCBI lineage: Eukaryota > Metazoa > Chordata > Mammalia > Rodentia > Cricetidae > Peromyscus > Peromyscus californicus. The sequence goes on along the minus strand of NW_026294617.1, from coordinate 132,882,292 downwards.
AACAGAACTGTAGTCCTCTGCAAGAGCAGTGCACACCCTTCAATTTCAATTCTTCTGTCCAGCCTACTCAGTTGTCTACTTCTGAAAATTATCGCTTCTGTAGAACTATCCAAGATCATGTTTTTCTGTAATCTTTCAGTGAAACTATTACTCATTGTATTCTTAAAATATATCCTATTTTCAAATTTATAAATAAGGAATAGTGAATATTAAAACAATAACTTCAACACAATTTTTATGGCTATTCAAATTAATTTTTTTTTTTTTGGTTTTTCGAGACAGGGTTTCTCTGTGTAGCTTTGCGCCTTTCCTGGAACTCACTTGGTAGCCCAGGCTGGCCTCGAACTCACAGAGATCCGCCTGGCTCTGCCTCCCGAGTGCTGGGATTAAAGGCGTGCGCCACCACCGCCCGGCTTCAAATTAATTTTAAATTAAATGAAACACTGGGTCTTGGTAGCCAACTGGTTAGTGAGTGCTTGTAGTTACTTCCATTGTTGTGATTTTGCTCCTGCTGGTTACAGCCATATTGCAGCAACAGTTTTTTTTATTTCATATTCCTTTGGAGACATATTTAAGTTACTGTAAATATTAACTACTGAACTATTGTAATATATACTGGAGCCCATGTCAAAGGTAAGGCAGCTTTGTCTGTGGTATGAGAAAGTTACACTTGCATTCACTACCTTGGTGAAACTTTTCTGTGAAGATGTTGTTTCCTTGTAAACTGTCTTGATGCTCATAAATATACATAAACACACACCATATACATTCATCACTCATGTAACTGTAGACTTTATACCAGTTCCACAGACTTGATGACTTTGAGTTTGCATTATGTATTGGTAAATATAAGTTGTCGATTTTAGTTTTCTTTATATATTAAAGATGCTTCGGGCATGGGGAGATTGCTGCATTATATAAGTATATTTTAGAAACAATGCTTCTATTTCTAAAAAAGATACTAATCATTAGGATTATGACAAGACTGTGCACATGGATAGGCTGCTGTGGACACTTGCAGATGCTCACACAGCTATGAACAGAAAACTTGGTTATCACTGCCATGTTATCTACCTTTTGTTTCCTCATTTACACATTCCACAATTTTGAGAATGTATGTTTAGAAGATTTGTTTATATTTATTCTATATTGCCAAAGTCTTGACTTTGATTATCAATAAATAAGCCTCTTTATTACTAATAACAGTTTTTGTTTTGCAATTTATTTGAGAGGCTATTAATATAGTCACTTGAGACCCCGTATCTCTTCCTAGAAAGTTAGTCAGATAGCAAATAAAACTCCAAAATTCAAGTATGACTGCTTTCAAAAACATACATGGAATGTTTTTATCCAATATGGCCATCTTGGCCTTCTCAGTCTATCAACCCATGTCTAATTTGATAGGTTTTTTCTTTCTCCTATGTCTCACATTCTTTCTCTTTATTTCCCCCTTATTGCCTTTGTTTTACATTAAGTGAACATTTCTTTTTTTTAATTTTATAATTTGATTTAATTTTACATATCAGCCACGGATTCCCCTGTCCTCCCTCCTCCTGCCCCCCCTCCCCTTCCCCCCAGCCCACCCCCATTCCCATCTCCTCCAGGGCAAAGACTCCCCTGGGGATTCAGCTCAACCTGGTAGATTCAGTCCAGGCAGGTCCAGTTCCCTCCTCCCAGGCTGAGCAAAGTGTCCCTGCATAGGCCCCAGGTTCCAAACAGCCAGCTCATGCACTAAGGACAGGTCCCGCTTCCACTGCTTGAGTGCCTCCTGAACAGTTCAAGCTTTAGCACCATTTTAATTCCTTCAATTATTTCTAAATTTTGCTCTATACATTTCTCATGATATGCTAAAGTTTGCAATAAATGTTGTCAAAATCAGTGTCATATCCATGCTTACTACATGATTCTAGTAAATATAACTTCACTAGCTACTTCCTTGCAATAGCAAATATCACCTGTAGTTTCATGCATGTCTACGCAAGTTAGAAACCACATAATACACTTTTGTAATCATTACTTTATGTAATAACTTTAAATTTGTTAACGAAGAGCAACTATGCATTTAGAGCATGCTATATTAGCTTCATTACTATTAAGGACTCTATTTGTATCAGTTTGCATCTACATCACTCCAGTGATGAATTACTCCACTTTCTTCTTCCATGTTATTAACAACTACATTACATTCCTCTAAGTTATAGATTCAGCAATGCAGTTACTATGCATGTTGTTTTATTCAGTTGCTTTTTACATCAGTTAAAAGAATGGGATTTTGATGTCTAATTTCTTGAGTTCTGTATATATTTTGGAGATCAGCACTCTGTCAGGTGTGGGGTTGGTAAAGATCTTTTCCTATTCTGTAGGCTGCCGTTTTGTCTTATTGACCATATCCTTTGCCTTACAGAAACTTCTCAGTTTCAGGAGGTCCCATTTATTAATTGTTGCTTCCAGTGTGAGGCGCATAAGGCCTGAAGCACTGGGCCATGCCTTAAGCAAACAATGAGCTGTGACATGGGAAGAAAAGACTCTGGCCAGAGGAAACCTGACCCATAAACTCCAAACCAAAAGGTGATGACGTGAACACCACAGCAGCTAGGAGAAAAAGCCTGCCAAAAAGCCACATATACAAACCACAGCCCTTTGTTTAATAAATGAGAGACTGCTTGCAAACTCCCGGAGTCTGGGTCATTGACTCTGTGTCTACTCATCCCTTATGCTGTGGGATATTGTTCTGTATGCTGTTATTATGTGTTGCTCTGGTTGGTTGATAAATAAAACACTGATTGGCCTGTTGCCAGACAGGAAGTATAGGTGGGACGAGAAGACAAGGAGAATTCTGGGAAGAGGAAGGGCTGAGTTAGGAGTCACCAGCCAGACACAGAGGAAGCAAGAGGTCAAGGCAAAACTGAGAAAAGGTACCAAGCCATGTGGCTAAACATAGATAAGAATTATGGGTTAATTTAAGTGTAAGAGCTAGTCAGTAATAAGCCCAAGCTAAAGGCCAAGAAGTTATAATTAATATAAGCTTCTGAGTGATTATTTTATAAGCAGGTCATGGGACTGCAGGGACATGGCAGGACCAGAGAAAACTTCCAACTATACCCCTGCCCCCAGGATCAGCGATAGTGAGACCCGAGCTGCAGAGCCAGCAACACCAGTGTCTGTGCTACTGGAGTCATATTTAGGAAGTAGTCTCCTGTGCCAGTGCACTCAAGGCTACTTTTTACTTTTTCTTCTACTAGCTTCACTGTAACTGGATTTATGCTGAGGTCTTTGATCCACTAGGAATTGAGTTTTGTGCATGGTGACAAACATGGATCTATTTGCAATCTTCTACATGTTGAAATCCAGTTATTACAGCACCATTTGTTGAAGATGTTTTCTTTTTTCCATTGTAATTTTGGCTTCTTTGTTAAAAATCAGGTGTTCATAGGTGTGCAGATTAATGTCAGGGTCTTCAATTGGATTCCATTGGTCCACATGTCTGTTTTTATGCCAATCTCAAGCTGTTTTTATTACTATAGCTCTATAGTAGAGCTTGAAGTCAGGGATGGTGATGCCTCCAGAAGTTGCTTTATTATACAGGATAGTTTTAGTTATCCTGGGTTTTTTGTTTTCCCATATGAAGTTGAGTATTGTTCTTTCCAGGTCTGTGAAGAATTGTGTTAGGATTTTGATGGGGATTGCATTGAATTTGTAGATTGCTTTTGGTAAGATTGCCACTTTTACTATGTTAATCTTCTATCCATGAGCATGGGAGATCTTTCTATTTCTGATATCTTCTTGAATTTCTTTCTTCAAAGACTTAAAGTTCTTGTCATACAGGTTTTTCAATTGCTTAGTCAGAGTTACTTCAAGGTATTTTATATTATTTGTGGCTATTGTAAAGGGTGATGTTTCTCTGATTTCTTTCTTGGCCCATTTATCATTTGTATATAGGAGAGCTACTGATTTTTTGTAGTTAATCTTGTATCCCTCCATATTACTGAAGGTGTTTATCACCTATAGGAGTTCGCTGGTAGAATTTTGGGGGTCACTTATGTATACTATCATATTGTCTGCAAATAGCAAAAGTTTGACTTCTTCCTTTCCTTATCCATCAGGGAAATGCAAATCAAAATGACTCTGAGATTCCATCTTACACCTATCAGAATGGCTAAGATAAAAAACACAGATGACACTTTATGTTGGAGAGGATACAGAGCAAGGGGAACACTTCTACACTGTTGGTAGGAATGCAAACTTGTACAGCCACTTTGAAATTCAGTATGCAACTTCTGAGAAAACTGGGAATCAATCAACCTCAAGACCCAATGATACTGCTCTTGAGCATATACCCAAGGAATGCTCAATCATACCACAAGGACACTTGCTCAGCTATGTTCATAGCAGCATTAATTGTAATAGCCAGAACCTGGAAACAACCTAGATGCCCCTCAACCAAAGAATGGATAAAGATTTTATTGTATATATACACCATGGAGTACTACTCAGCAGTTAAAAACAATGGCATTATGAAATTTGCAGGCAAATTAATGGAACTAGAAAATACCATCTTGAGTGAGGTAACCCTAACTCAGAAAGACAAACAAGGTATGTTCTCCCTCATAAGTGGTTACTAGATATAAAGCAAAGGATAATCAGACTACAACACACAGCTCCAGAGAAGCTAGCTAACAAGGAGGACCCTAAGAGGGATGCATGGATCACCTTGGGAAGGAGAAATAGAAGAGATCTCCTGAGTAAACTGGTGTTGGGATCAATTAGAGGGTAGGGGATGGGGGATGAGAACATAAGGGAATGAGATGGTCGAGTGGGAGAGCAATGAAAAAGATATCTTGATAAAGGGAGAAATTATGGGGACAAGGAGAAACCTGGTGCTAGGGAAGATCCCAGGAATCCACAAAGATGACCCCACCTTAGACTACTAGCAATAGTGGAAAGGGTGCCTGAGCTGGCCTACCCTGGTAGTCAGATTGGTGAATACCCAAATTGTCATCATAGAGTCTTCCCCAGTAACTGATGGGAGCAGATGCAGAGATCCACAGCCAAGCTCCAGGCCAAGCTCCAGGAGTCCAGTCACACAGAGAGAAGAGGGATTCTATGAACAAGGGACATCAAGATCACAATGGGGAAACCTATAGAGACAACCCAACCAAGCCAGTGGGAACTCATGAACTTTAGACCAACAGCTGTGGAGCCTCCATGGGATTAGACTAGGCTCTTTGCATAAGCGAGACAGTTGTGTAGCTTGATCTGCTTAAGATGCCCCCTGGCAGCGGGAATAGGATCTGTCCCCGGTGTATGAGCTAGGTTTTTGGAGCTGATTACCTATGGTTGGACATCTTGCTCACCCTTGATGCAGAGGGGAGGGGCTTAGACCTGCCTCAACTGAATGTACCAGGCTTTGCTCACTCCCCATGGGAGGCCTTATATTTTCAGAGAAGGTAATGGGGGGTGGGTTGGGGAGAGAAGAGGATGGGCTCGGGAGAAGCCTGAGGGGAAGTGGGAGGATGAAAGAGAGGGGGATCTGTGGTTGGTATGTAAAATGAATAAAAGAATTCTTAATAAAGAAAAAGATTCGGAAAAAAAAAAGAAGAAGAAGAAAGGGGAAGGCAGCTATGCTCACCAATGCAAGAACAAGGGGAAAGTTCCATGAGTGTGCTTCACAACACAATTACTGGTGTCGTTCCTTCATGGTGACTTTTTTATGTGGATTTGCAATACATATTTCATGTTGCTTTCTCTTAGCCTGAAAAAAAACTTTACATTCTTCTAGATAAATCTCTTAGCAGATATACCCCCCAGCTTTCTTTTTGTTGAAGGCCTGCATTTCATATTCACACTTCTCACTTTCCCTCAACTGCTCAGAGTAGGTCATTCCATGCCTTCAGGCTGCCATTACTTCTGATAAGCAGTCACTTATTAATCTTACTGAAGTTCTCCAGGAAATGGTGAATTATTCTTCTCTTGCTGTTTTCAACAATATTATTTTGTTTGAAATACACTTACTTCTGAAACTATGAATGTAATTTCTTCTGACATGAATATAGATGAAGGTATATTGAAAGGCATTATCAATATGTATGACTAGAAAGGAAAACTAGCACACTGCCTAGACTTCTAATATGTATATTTCTTGCCAGTCTTTACTTGCTCTATTCACAGCACATGCCATTTCACCTGAAATCTCTGAGGCTTTTGGTTTTGGTTGCTTCTTTTTCCTTGCCATAGTCTTCATGAGAATGATTTCTCTTCATCACAGAATGGATTCCATGTCTTCAGGTGTGTTCTTATATGTATAATGTAGACAGACAAATAGAAAATTGCTTATGCTACCTACAATCTCACTACCCTTTTAAAAATTCCATTCCATTTATAAGGCTTCTGCATAGAATATATTACTACTTACAATTATTTTATTCACTCATTTGTTTATGAATGTTTAGTCATTAGAATGTAAATCCCATAAAAGGTGGGCATTTGATTGTTTCAGGCACCCTAGATCAGTGTTCCTCAGGATCTGCTTTATTACTTGTAAGAATCACTAATAGCCTCAAGGGAATACTCTCTCTCTCTCTCTCTCTCTCTCTCTCTCTCTCTCTCTCTCTCTCTCTCTCTCTCTCTCTGTGTGTGTGTGTGTGTGTGTGTGTGTGTGTTATAAATTACATCTAGCAATGCATATTATATTATGAATTTGAAATGCAATAGTAAATTCATTAAGTGTTAAAATTCAGAGTAATACCACCACACAGACATGCAATAGCTCACTGTGCTTTACATCTATGCTAGAACAAGGAACAATTACCTTAGACCAAAAGTGACTCAGATTCTTTAGTCACAATCTATTAACTATAACTAAAAAGTTAAAGTCTATAAACAAATTTAAGAAAATCTGAGAAATTACTTTAAAAAAATTGCAATTAGTCCCTATGGACTGTTGTTCTCTTTGTCCAAACATTCAACAAACTGGTAAAAGACTACCTAAGAGTCTCATGGACAGCAGAATCTCAGTACGTATGAAGTGTCTCCCAACAGGTATGCATAACATTTTATCATAAAAACATAAAACAAAATCCAAGTCTTCTTTCACCTCTCCCACCCTCCCCTTAGACATGTTAATTATATGTAAATAAGAAGCGGGAACTCTCAGGAAGTAGAGGGAAGCACAAGGGACGCACAGGCTATGTATGGTCCTGACATTGGCAAGAGTCACTGGTTCCTGAGTATCTCTCCTACTACTTTCCCTGTATCCTGTTTGAGATTTCTGAGTTCCTGCCTTGTTTACCAACTCCTCTGCCTATGAATCACATGGGAACTTGGGTAACAGGGCTTTGTGTGGAGGCTTTATTAGACAATGTTCTGGCATTTAAGCTGCAGGAGATAGCTTTTCCCAGCTTAGAAGGCCTTGATTTTGGAAGTCTCCATTATCACACTTTGCGAGCCACAAGCTTTACCACATTGGCCTTTTCTACATAGGGTGAATGGCTACATATAGTCAAGCACCAACAAACAGAATCAGTACTTAGTTTTCTGACGTCTTCTCTTATAGCTACAAAATATTTGGCATATAACTGGCCTTTCATGTATTACAGGAAAATATCTGGTATTCAAAACCTGTGATTACCCTCCTTCCAGGTAAGCCATGGAGCAGTTTACTCACTTCTGACCACTGACTGTACAGATGTGACCATATTTCAGGGTTTGGTGTTGTGGTGCTAGCTCTGCATTTATCAGCATGATTCATCACAACTCCCATCACAGACAAACCCTAAAATTTAAATAGCTTGGTACAACGAAGCTGATCTATATTTAAGAATGCATGTGGGTCAGGAAGCCCTCACAGCCACGTTAGTGGAGCACACATGCTCTAAGTTTTACAAAGAAGTCAACAGAATAATTCCATTTATTATTTTTCACTCTGAAGTGATGAGTTCCACTTTTGCTCATAGTCAAGTGGAGAGACTGATCACATAATTCCAACCTAACTTTGCAGGAGGTTTACAACAGAATGGAACACATGAGCTATGTGGCAATGTTGATTAGTTACAAAATAATTCCAAATATAACAAATTTTATTTCTATGTAATCTTATCCCTCTCTGTTGCTGCCAGTAATTTAAGAACAAAGAAATTTGAATTATTACATAGAAATAAAAACAAGATACAGTATTTTTGTTTAATGTAAAACTGAAAAGGAAAATTCTCAGTTTTATATGCACATGCTCTCTAACTGTTCACGTGAAGTAATGTAATTGGCATTATTTTAGATGCTAGACAAACGTTCACCATTCAAACAAACAAGTGAGGGATATAGCAAAGGAACTGTTAAAATCATGTGAAGAAAATTGGGCCGAAATTAGCAAGATATGATAGATGAATTTGGAGAAAAAAGGTTGGAGGCAGAAAATGGAAACAAAATATCCTCAGAGTCATCACTTCAGAATCTAAGTAGATCTGGAAAAAGATGGAGGATGTAATGGAAGAAGATAACTGGAGACTGTATTAATGTGATCCCAGGTACTTTGTCAAGATGACCTTTGAATAATTAACCCCGTGACCTTATACTCTGAATAGGAAATGTTCTCAGAAATATCATTATGCAACAGCTGATGCTTCCTATCAGAGTTGAGAACTGGCTTCTTTAAGCTGCACAGGACATGTAAACAGTCTTCAGAAATGACTAGAAATTCCATCCCCAGTTCTAAGGAGGGATTAAAGAATATTAGCATTTCAAACACTGTGAGCACTATAATTTCAGCTGTGTGTAGCAACATGATATGTATCTGAGCATTCAATTTCTAATATACTTAATATATTTAATACTCTTGTTTATAGATTATAATATGTGTTGCTGAGTATTACAGTAATGTGGATCAATATGAAATGTGTTCATTAGTAACATGAATTACAATAATATCTGTAAATTTTGACTTATATATCATTTTGAAAAAGAAAATGAAATTACTTTATTATATAAATAAAATTAAAATTAGAAGTATCAAAAGCATGAATCTAAGGTAAAGAAGGTAGGTGCAGATATTTGTTAGTAGCTAAATACTTTGTACAACCAGTATCTTGGATAACTATTTACAAAAAGCTTGAGTGGCACCTGGAGTCTCACATTGAACTAACTAGTATATTCAATGATCTACATGAAATGGTACAGAGCACATCATAATTACAAGTACCAAAAGAAGTATGCTGGGAGGTACTCACTTCATAGTCTTACAATATCCCCACAGAAACAGCAGTTTACCCAAAAGTACACAAGCACTGTGTGGCACTGATTTTTTTCTATTTTGCCCTGCTTTACTGTTGTATTTTAACTGTTTTACACAGCGAATATAATCCTGAATAAAATAAAATACCATTTAAATGGCAAACTCTATTGGGAGAGCAGGAGGAAAGAGCTAGGGATCTGGCCCCATGCCCATTCATTTAATTTACAATGTGGTATGATTAGGGAAAGTAATCAAAGCAAGCAAGCGACTCTAAAATCCCCACATCTCTAGACAGCGGTGACACATGCCTTTAATCCTAGCACTGGGGTGGCAGAGGCAGGTAGATCTCGGAGTTCAAAGCCAGAATAGTCTATAGAGTGAGTTCCAGGACAGCCAGGGCTATGTAAAGAAATTCTGTCTTGATAGATAGATAGATAGATAGATAGATAGATAGATAGATAGATAGATGGATGGATGGATGGATGGATGGATGGATAGATAGATAATTCATGTCAACTGTGACTCATGGAAGACACAAATAACTCATTTTTTCCAGAAGAAACAAACCATGTTTATTCAATACCTTTAGCTGGAGAGTCCTTGCTAAGATCTCATGTATGTCACATGTGCTAACCACTCTGGGTGTGTGGCAGAGGTATTTACAGTGTCAGCACATGCCTATGTGTGAGAAAAACTTGAACCTCTCAAGAACATGACTTGATTTTCTGAACATAGGTTCATATTCCTCAAGAGTAAGCAGATTGTGGCATTCCTCCTTGTGTCAGGGGGTCTACCTGCTCCATTTGTTTCCTGACTGGATTCTTTATAGAGTGAGTGAAGCACTAGGGAGAGGGCTAGGATCTCTGACTGCATGTCTTCTGTGACAATTTAATCATGTTAAATTGGCCTATAGGTAAGAGATACTAATAGGTCATAGGTCTGTATTATCACACAATACATCACGAGAGATCACAGAATCTGCATTATTACATACTACATAACTCTAACCTATATACAGCAGAAAAATGACTAGCAGCAACTTACAATTAGGATATGCCATCTATAGTCATAAGTCCTTCACTTTTAATGTCTTTCTTTATCTAATAAAGAATTAAAATTGTAAACACTGAATATGCAGGTAAATAAATGAAAACTGAAATATGGATTTGTGGAGCCACAGTGCTCAGAGATATGTGACTTATTACAAATGACATTATGTTAATGATGTATAAGAAAAAAGTATTACAACATCATTATATGTGGTTTCTAATCAAATATTAATAAACCAGATATTACAGCCATGGAAAGATTGATTATCCACAAAGTTATCAAAAGACATGTTACTATTTAAAAGTAATGTTTTCAAGTTGGTATTACCCTCCCAGGTGCTGTTCACTCAGAGTCAAGTACTCTGAGAACCATTGACTGCCTCTCTCCTGTCTCAGGTAAACATGTCCAGGAGCCACTCCATGTATGTACATATAAAACAACACAATATGTACAATTAAAGCTAACATAAATATTACTAGAGGGAGCTTAAAATCCTATATATAAGCAAAAATCTGTGATTACTATTTTATCAACTACTTGTAAAATTTCAGATAAAATTTGACAAAGTCCATGCACACTTTAAACTTCTCATAAGGTTAGACCATGTTCACATGCACCTTTTCAGAATAGGGAGGTGGTTGGTAGTCTTCATTAAATGGTTAAATTTCCTTAGAGCTGGATATGTAACTAGGGAAGAGAAAAATTAAGATAATGTTCAAGAGGGGTGGTAACTAGTAGATAATTCTGTTGAGAGGCAACCCATATCATCCAGCACTAGCTGTTCACACTCAGGCTCTGACTGGCAAAGGGAATACTGGTCAAGTTGTAGGAGTTGCTCATTACCAGATTGTACTTTGATTAAAACACAAACTTAAAGCCACACTCAATTTCCCTTTGCCTTACTTAGCAAGACGAGTGATTATTACCTAGTCAACAGACTTTCCTTCCCTTTTTTACCATTTTACATATTGTAAATTTAAGCTATCAAGGGTTAATTGTAGGTACAGAGCTTTTATTTCTCAAATATTATTATCATAATATTCTTTTATACTTTACTTGTAATCAATAGTCATAGCATAAATATCACATTAAATGTCTTTGTACAGTTCTGCACTTCTCATTAGTTTGAGTACTTTCTGTCTCAGTTTTGGGGATAGAGTTGGCATGAAATTATGGGCTGTTTGTTAAGTGATTTTGTTTTTGTTTTTTAGACAGCTTCTCACTCACTGTTAGGTTGGCACACAGTCCAGACTGACCTTGACTTCTGATGTCACAACTGCTGAGAAGATGTAAGCATTAAGAACTTTTCTTCCTGTGTATTTACTCTTAACTCTCTCAAAGAGGATTCTTACCTTGACCACTATTAGAATTTCTTTTATGAATATGAACATTGTTTCCTAGACCTGAAATTCAACAACTATGATTATGCTATCTTATTCAAAAACCTTTCAGTTGATATTAAATGAAGATCAATAACAATCCTTTATTGAATTAAAATTTTTTATCAAATTTATATATGTATACATTTTTGTAAGGGATTCAATTCATCAATTTTTAAAAATATCAATATAAATATGAGATCAATGCTAAGAAATATTGAACTGAAAGTATAATCTTTATACATACAAATTGATACAGGAGATGGAGACACAGCTCACTGGTAGAGTACACAGTCAGCAGGAACAAGGCCTCAGGTTCAGTTATCAGCATCTCACACACAAAAACCAACATAAAAAGTGATATGTTTTTAACAGCTGAGTAATGCTCCATTGTGTACAAGTACCACATTTTCTTTATCCACTCTTCAATTTAGTGGCATCTAGGTTGTTGCTAGATTTTGGCTATTATGAATAAACTGCTATGAACATAGTTGAGCAAGTGTCCCTGTGATATAATTGAGCATCCTTTGGGTATATGCTCAAAAGTGGTATAGCTGGATCTTAAGATAGATTGATTCCCAATTTTCTGAGAAACTGCCATATTGATTTCCATAGTGGCTGTTAAAGTTTACACTCCCACCAACAGTGGAGGAGTGTTCCTCTTACTCCACGTCCTCTCCAGCATAAGCTGACATTTGCGTTTTAGATTTTAGCCATTCTGACAGATGTGGAATCTCAAAGTCATTTTGATTTGCATTTCCCTGATGGCTAAGGACAATGAACATTTCTTTAAGGGATTCTCAGTCACCTGAGATTCATCTGTTGGGAATTCTCTGTTTAGATCAGTACCCTATTTTTAAAATGGATTATTTGGTTTGTTGATATCTAATTTTTTGAGTTCTTTATATATTTTGGAAATCAGCCCTCTGTAAGATGTGGGGTTGGTGAAGACCTTTTACCATTCTGTAGACTGCCATCTTGTCCTATTATAGTGTCCTTTGCCTTACAGAAGTTTTTCAGTTTCAGGAGGTCCCATTTATTAATTGTTGATCTCAGTGTCTGTGCTGCTGTTGTTTTATTCAGGAAGCTGTCTCCTGTGCCAATGCATTCAAGACTAATTCCCATTTTCTCTTCCATTAGGTTCAGTGTAACTGGTTTTATGTTTGAGATCTTTGATCCAGTTGGACTTGAGGTTTGCGGAGGATGATAGATATGTGTGGTGATATTGTGTTCCCAAAATATTGTGCACCCTAATAAACTTATCTGAGGTCAGAGAACAGAACAGCCACTAGGTATAGAGGCCAGAAAATGGTGGCACACACACCTTTAATCCTAGCATTCCGAAGGCAGAGATCCATCCGGATCTCTGTAAGTTCAAAGTCACACTGGAAACAGCCAGGCATGGTGACACATGCCTTTAATCCCAAGAAGTGATAGTAGGAAGCAGAAAGGTATATAAGGCATGAAAACCAGGAACTAGAGCCTGGTTAAGCTTTTAGGCTTTTGGACAGCAGTTCAGCTGAGATCCATTTGGATGAGGACTCTGAGGCTTCCAGTCTGAGGAAACAGGATCAGCTGAGGAATTGGTGAGTTGAGGAAGCTGTGGCTTGTTCTGCTTCTCTGATCTTCCAGCGTTCACCCCAATACCTGGCTCTGGGTTTGTTTTTATTAATAAGACCTTTTAAGATTCATGCTACAGATGTGCATCTAATTGCATTCTTCTACATGCTGACATACAATTATGCCAGCATCATTGGTTGAAGATGTTTTAGTTATTCCAGCATATAAATTCAGCTTCTTTGTCAAAAATCAGGTGTACATATGTAGTGGGTAGCTGTTCCAGCTTTGACCTGGAAGTACTACCCCATTGAGGCTTCAGTAACTGTCACGCCTACAAGGTAGGGCCTAGACAGGAGCCCTTAAGACCTGAGATCTGGATTTTCCGGCTCTCTTGGTTCCTGGATCCTGGATGCTGGATGTAGACTGAGCAGTTTTCCAGAGAACACCACTGAACTACGCCACACTTTTCCCGGACCCTGCAACCTATCCCTTTACTTGTAAGTTACCCCACAAAATAAACCTTCCTTTTAACTACAAGGAGTTGCCTTAATACTACAACCAATAAACATAGGTGTATGGATTTATGTCTGGGTCCTTGATTCGATTCCATTGATCAACCTGTCTGCTTTTATGCCAGTACCATGCTGTTTTTATTACTGTAGCTCTGTAGTAAGACTTGAAGTCAGGGATAGTGACACCTCTGGAAGTTCCTCTATTGTACAGGATTGTTTGAGCTATCCTGGGTTTTTTGTTTTTCCATATGAAGTTGTAGCTGGTGTTTTCCTGTGTCCTGGCCTGCCAGCAGTTAGGGCAAATCTCTCCCACTAATGTCCCCCAAGTAAACACACAGAGACTTATATTACTTATAAACTGTATGGCCGTAGCAGGCTTCTTGCTATCGTTCTTATATCTTAAATTAACCCATTTCTATAATCTATACCTTGCCATGTGGCTCGTGGCTTCCTGGTATCTTACATCATGCTTCTGGCTGTGGTTGGCAGCGTCTCTCTGCCTCCGTCCTCCTGTTCCCAGAATTCTCCTCTCTCTTTGTCCCGCCTGTACTTCCTGCCTGGCTACTGGCCCATCAGTGTTTTATTTATCAATCAATCATCCACAGCATGAAGTTGAGTATTGTTCTTTCAAAGTCTGTAAAGAATTATGTTGAAATTTTGATGGGAATTTCATTGAATCTGCAGATTGCTTTTGGTAAGATTGCCATTTATACTATGTTAATCCTACTGATCCATGAGCCTGGGAGATCCTTCCATCTTGTGATATCTTCTCTAATTTCTTTCTTCAAGGATTTGAAGTTCTTGCCATACAGGTCTTTTACTTGATTGGTTAGAGTTACCCCAAGGTATTTTATATTATTTGTGGCTATCATGAAGGGTGATTTTTTTCCTGATTTCTTTCTCAGCCCATTTATTCTTTGTATGTAAGAGGGCTACTAATTTTTTTTAGTTAATCTTGTATCCAACCACATCATTGAAAGTGGGTAGAAGCTACAGGAGTTCCCTGGTAGAATTTTTGAGGTCACTAATGTATAATATCATATTATCTGCAAATAGTGATACTTTGACTACCCAGAAAGACAAACATGGAATGTACTCACTTATAAGTGGATATTAGCTATAAAGTAAAGGATAACCATGCCACAATCCACAGACCCAGAGAGGCTTAGCAACAAGGAGAGCCCAAGGAGGGGGGAACTCATGGATATCCCTGAGAAGGGGAAATAGAAGAGATTGAGTGGATGGACTGGAGATAGGTAGAGATGGGAAAATGAGGGATTGGCCAGAGAAACTCCCAGAAATCTACAGGGATGACCCCCGCTAAGATTCCAAGCAATAGTGGACATGTAACCTGAACTGGCCATCTCCTGTGACCAGGTGGGACTTCTAGTGGAGGAATTGGGACTCTGTCCCAGCAACATATCCTTTGACTAACAGTCTGTCCTTCCTACTGAAAGTTTGGGATGTTGGTAACTACCCCAATTGTCATCAGAGAGTCTTATCCAGTAATTTATGGAAACAGATGCAGAGACCGACAGCCAGGCACTGGGCCAAGTTCAAAGAATCCTACTAAAGAGAGGGAGAAAGGAATGTACAAGCCAAGGGAGTCAAGGACATCACAAGGGAACACACAGAAACAACTAACCTGGGCTCATAGGAGCTCACAGAGTCTGGACTGACAGCCAGTGAGCCCGCATGGGACCAACCTAGGCCCTCTACATATGTGACAGTTGTGAAGTTTGGTCTACTTGTGGGATGCTCCTAGCAGTGGGAGCAGGGGCTGTTCCTAACACGTTGGCTGGCTTTTAGGAACCTACTCCTCATACTGATTTCCCTTGCACAGACTTAATACAAGAGGAGGAGCTTATTCCTACCTCAATTTGATATTCCATGATTGTTGAAAACCATGGAAAGCCAGCCCCTTTCTGAACAGAAACAGAGAGTGGGTTGAGGTAAAGGGGAGGTAGGGGAAAGGAATGGAAGGAGAGAGGGAAGGGAAACTGCAGTCAGGATGTAAAATAAATGAATAAATTTAATTAATATAAAAAGTGATGTAATAAAATTGCACTTTATTTAAAATGTTTGGAATTCTTTCATGTGGAAAAATATATGTACATATATTTGCATTATATATGTGCCTGTTTGTGTCTGTGTGTGTATGTATCTCCACATATATATTCTTTAATATGCTATGCTTTATTTTAACACCTCAATGGAAAAAGTAAACTCTTTTCCAAAAGCCATGCACATTGTGTTTGTCAGGGCTCATTAGAGGAATTGAATTTATAGAATGAATATATATGAAAAGGGGAGTAATTAAGTTGTCTTACACAGTATAGTCTGGATGGTTGTCTTAGTTACAGTTTCTATTGCTGTGAAGAGACACCATGACCACAGTAACTCTTATAAAGGAAAGCATTTAACTGGGTGGCTCACAGTTCAGAGGTTCAGTCCATTATCATGGCAGGACATGGTGGCATGCAGCTGGGAGTTCTACATTTTGTGTAGGCAACAGGAAGTGGTCTGTCATACTGGGTGTAGCTTGAGGAAAGGAGACCTCAAAGCTTGCCTCCACAGTGACACATTCCTCCAACAAGGCCATACATCCTAATAGTGCCACTTCCTTTGGGACTCATTTTCTTTAAAACCACCACATTCCATTCCTTAGCCCCCAAAGACTTGTATACATATCATAATGCAAATATACATTCACTCCAACTTCAAAAATTCGTAGTCTACAATAGTCTCAAACTTATTTAAAGTCTGAAGTTCAAAGTTTCTTTGGAAATTCATGCAATCTCTTAACTGTAACCCCTTATAAAATCATAATCAAAAAGTAGATCACATATTTTTCCAACATACAGTGGCACAGGAAATACATTACTACTCCAAAACATAGGGAAGAGAGCATAGTGAGGAAATGCTGGAACAAAGCAAGACTGAAAACCAGCTAGGCAAACTCCAAACTCTGTATCTTTATGTCTGATGTCAAAATGCTCTTCTGATCTCCAACACCATTCAGCTTTGTTGACTGCAATACACTTCTTTCTCTTTGGCTGGTTCCACTCCCTGTTAGCAGTTCTCCTTGGCAGGTATCCCATGGCTCTGGCATCTCCAATATCTTGGGGTCTCCAAGGCAATGCAGGCTTAACCTTCACAGCTTCATACATTGGCCTCTCTATGCCTCCATTCAGGGACACCCCTGACACATGCCTGGGATCAGCAGCTTTCTTTAGTCACAGAAGGAGATTCTATGACCCCTGTCTTTTATTTTTAACTCTAAAGCAGGAACCAGGTGCCTGAACCTGCCAAGTTCCACTGATTTCTGGTGCTGGAACAAGGCCACTCAATTACATCAATTCAATTACATCTTTACCAGCTTTCTGTTTTCCATGGTTTCCTTCACTGCCTAAGTTTGGCAGTTCTGGAACTTGCTCTGTAGACCAGGCTGGCCTCAAACTCAGAGATCCATCAGCCTCTGCCTCTGGTGTGATAAGAATAAAGGCATGTAGCACCACATGCAGCTCTAAGCTTTACTTTAGTTCCTTTTTACAATTTGGAAACTTAACTGGATGAGATTTTTCCCTGAAGTCACCACTCTCTTTATTCCATTTCTTAATCTCCCTGAACACAAGAGTTAGCTTCATCGTACTTCCTGGTGCTCTTTTTTTCCTTAAATTTTACATTTTGTAATTTACCCTGCTCAGCTTGCTCCTTTTCAGTATAAATCTTCATTATAGTTACCACTAATAACCACAAAACAGAGACTATAATAGGCTCTTTTGAGATTTCCTCTGCCAACAGAATTAATTCAAAACTCTTCACTTTAGCTTTACACAGACTCTTTGGACAAGGGCAAAAGGCAGCTATATTCTTCACCAAAATATAACAAGACCAGTCTCTAAGCCATATCTAATATTACTAACACTCTTCTCCTCTGAAACCTCTTGATCCAGGAACCCACAGTTCATGTCACCCTCAGCACCACTGTCTTCCAGGCTCCTACTAGGATGGCCCATTAAGCAGCACTGAAAGTGTCCAGCTACTTTTCTAATCCACTGTCCAAAGGTCCACACTCCTTCAAACAAAAACATGGTCAGGCCTGTCACAGTAATACCCTAGTCCCTGGTACCAACTTCTCTCTTAGTTAGGGATCCTATTGCTATGAAGAGACACCATAGCAACTCTTATAGAGGAACACATTTAATTGTGTGGCTTACAGTTCAGAGGTTCAGTCCATTATCATCACAGTGGGTCATAGCAATGTGTAGGCAGACATGGTGCTGGAAAGGTAGCTGAGAGTTCTACATCTTATGCAGGCAACAGGATGTGATCTGTCTCACTGGGTATAATTTTAGCACAGGAGACCTCAAAGCCCACCTCCACAGTGGCACACTTTCTCCAACAAGGCCACACCTACTCCAGTAAAGTGATACCTCCTAATAGCACCACTGCCTTTTGGACCCATTTTATTTCAAACCACCACAGTAGTCCGACAACAATTGTCTCACACTGGAAATGCAGAGAATGTAGTAGTTGGTAGTTTCTCAGTCCATGAGGCTTGGTTCCACAGTACTACCTGTCTGGCACTGCAGACCTGGAGGATTCCTGGGGAACTGCTGATCTTGAAACTGCATTGGAAAAGGGGAAGGGGGGGTTCTAGTATAAATTAAGGCACACTGCAGCACACTGCAGGGGAGAAGAACTTGCCAGCCACAGCAAAGATATGCAGACAAAAGCAAAACTTTCTTCCAGAAGGCTGTCTTTCCACTTCAAATAATCTGATCAAAATAGTCCAGTTGCTAGTCGTTTGGTACAGTACAGATCCAGTAAGGGTGACCCTCAAAATTAACCCTCACAGATATGTTCTCCAAAATAACTTACTTCAATGTGGTATATGTATGGATTATTTTCAACATTTTGATGAAATTTTGGCAAATACTACACCATCTGCTTTCTGAATGTTATAAACCAAATGGACTACATTTCACCCAAACATAAAAGAATATAGCTTATGACCAGCATCTCATGTAATTTTCTCTGAAATTGGTGACATACTCAGACACAAAACAAGTCTCAACAGATACAAGAAAACTGAAATACACCATGTTTCCTATCTAACCACCATGGATTAAAGCTGGATATCAACAACAACAGAAAGTTTACAAGCTCATGAACACACACTACAAAATGGAAAACTGTCAAGATGAAAATTAAGAAAGAAATCAACAATTTTCTAGAAGTGAATGAAAATGAAGATATAATAAAAAATCTGTAGGACACAATGAAATCAGTTCTAAGAGGCAAGTTCATAGCACTAAGTGACTACACAAAAAAAATTGAAGAGATCTCATACTAGTAGCAATAGCACACCTAAAAGCCCAAGAACAAAAAGAATAAATCACACCCAAGAAGAGTAGATGACAAGAAATAATCATGTTGTATCTGAAACCAATAAAATAGAAGCAAACAAAACAATGCAAAGTATCAATGAAATAAACAGTTGGTTCTTTGAGGAAATCAATATAACCTTTCCAAATTAGTTAAAATGCCAGGAGAATACCCAACCTAAAAAATTAGAGGGGCGAAATAACAGCAGAATCAAGAAAAGCCAGAAACTGATAAAGGCATACTTCAAAAACCTGTACTTCAACAAGCAGGAAAATCTAAAAGAAATGGATAATTTTTTCTATACATACCACTTACCAATGTTAAATCAAATTCAGATAAGTAATTTCAACAGACCTATAACCCCTAGTCAAATAGAAGCAGTAATTAAACGTCTACCAACAAAGAGAAGCCCAGAACCAGATGGTTTTATGTAGCTGGAGTTTTCTCCAGTCCTGCCTGGCCCATGGTCAGGACAAATCTCTCTCACCCACCAGTCCCGCAGTCACTTAGAGCCAACCAAGTAAACACACTGAGACTTATATTGCTTACAAACTGTATGGCCGCAGCAGGCTTCTTGTTATCTAGTTCTTATATCTTAAATTAACCCATTTCTATTCATCTATAAGTTGCCACATGACTCGTGGCTTACCAGTATCTTACATGTTGGTACTCATGGTGGCGGCTGGCAGCTTCTCCTGACCAGTCTTCCTGTTCCCAAAATTCTCTTCCCTGCTTGTCCTGCCTATACTTCCTGCCTGGCTACTGGCCAATCAGCATTTTATTTATTCACAACATACAGGACATCCCACAGCAGTTTTAACACAGAATTCTACCAGACATTCAAAGAAGAGTTAATGACAATACTACTCAAAATATTCCACAAAATAGAAACAGAATGTTGCCCAATTTTTATTATGAGGCCAGAATTGCCCTGATACCCAAATAACATCAAGGCCCAACAAAAGAGAAAATTACAGACCAATTTCATTAATGAACTAAGATGCAAAGATTCTCCATAAAATACTTGAAAACCATATCCAAGAACATATCAAAAAGATCATCCACCATGATCAAGTAGGCTTCATCACAGAGAAAAAGATTGGTTCATATATGAAAATCAATTAATGTAGCCCACCCTATAAACAAACTGAAGGACAAGAACTACATGATCAATATCATTAGATGAAGAAAGGGCCTTTGACAAAATTTAACACCACTTTATGATAAAAATCCTGGAGAGATTGGTGATACAAGGGACATACATAAACATAATAAAGGCAGTTTACAGCAAGCACAAATACATCATCAACTTAAATGGAGAGAAACTTAAAACAGTTCCACTAAAATCAGGAATGCAAAGTTATCCATTCTTTCTATACCTATTCAATACAGTACTGGAAGCCTTAGCTAGAGCAACAAGACAACTGAAGGAGATCAAGGGGATAAAATTTGGAAAGGAAGAAGTCACAGTATCATTATTTAAAATGATATGATAGTATACATGAGTGACCCTAGAAATACCATTGGGAACTCCTACAGTTGATAAAGACTTTCAGGAAAGTAGCTTGATATGAAATTAACTCAGAAAAACAGTAGCCTTCCTATATACAGATGACAAATGGACTGAGAAAGAAATCAAGGGAAAATAACTTTTACAATTGCCTCAAAAAAATAAAATATAGCATGCGGTAACTTTAACCAAATAAGGGAAACACTTGTATGACAAAAACTAACACATGAAAAACAATTTGAAAAATATATCAGGAGATAGAAAGGTCTCCCATACTCATATATACACAAGAAACAAACAGGAGATAGCTAAAACAATCTTGTGTCACAATAAAAATGCTGGAGGTATCACCATCCCTGACCTCAAATTGTATTATAGGGCTATAGTAATAAAAATCAGCATGGTACTGGCACAAAAATAGACATGTATATATCAATGGAATAAAGATGAAGACCCAGACATAAATCCACACACCAATGGACACCAGATTTTTTATGAAGAAGCCAGAAATATACATTGGCGGGGGGAGACAGCATCTTCAACAGATGGTGCTGTTGAAACTGTACAGCTGCAGGCAGAATAATCCAAATACATCCATTCATATCATCCTAAATAAAACTGAACTCCAAATGGATCAAAGACTTCAAGATAAAACCAGATATATTAAACCTGATAGAAGAGAAAATGGGGAATAGCCTTGAAGGAATTGGCACAGGAGATGACTATTGTGTATTATATGGTATGCCAATAGCACAGGCACTAAGATTGATGATTAATAAATGGGACCTCAAGAAACTGAAAAGTTTCTGCATGGCAAGGAAAACCATCATTCTAACAAAGTATAAGCCTAAAAAATGAGAAGGGATTTTTACCACCAACACATCCAGTAGAGGGCTAATATCTAAAATACATAAAGAACTCAAAAAACTAGCTCTCAAGAAAACAAATAATCCAGTTAAAAACAGGGAACAGGTCTAAACAGATAATTCTCACAAGAAGAAACATAAATAACTGATAAACACTTAAATATTGAACACTCTTAGTCATCAGGGAAATGCAAATCAAATTGAAATCAGAGACTTCATTTTACATTGTAAGAATGGCTAAGATCAGTAACACAAGTGACCATTCCTGCTGGTGAGTATGTGAAGTGCAGGAAGCCATGAGAGTATACAGCAGATGACAACTAGTATTTAACAGGTCGACCCACCAGATGAATAAATCTTTGTTGGGGAGCCCTACTAGGCAAATTCCAGGGTCACTGGTTATGGAAACCAGTTGTTTTCTGTCTAACTTTCTCCTGTGCCACCACATACCTCCCTAAAAAGAACAGCTGTGGGAGTCTTTCTGTAGCCAAATACATCCATTCATATCACCCTAAATAAAACTCAATTCCAAATGGATCAAAGACTTTAAGGTAAAACCAGATATACTAAACCTGATAGAAGAGAAAATGGGGAATAGCCTTGAAGGAATTGGCACAGGAGATGACTATTGTGTATTATATGGTACGCCAATAGCACAGGCACTAAGATTAATGATTAATAAATGGGACCTCAAGAAACTGAAAAGTTTCTGCATGGTAGTATGTTTTACATCTTTGGGCACACTATAGCTGTGGATGGTCAGGAAGATATTTTCTGTTTAAGGTGTATAATTCTGATGAACAGAAAATATACTAGAATATTTTTCTTAATTGACACGGGAAAGTAACAGTATTCTCAGTCTCAAAGACAGCTAACTTTAGACTCCAGAACAAATTCAAAACAGAATGATTATTCTGTATGTATTGATCACATTTTTAAGTTTTAAAAGAAGAGAGAGAGAGAGAGAGAGAGAGAGAGAGAGAGAGAGAGAGAGAGAGAGAGAGAGAGAAAGGAGTGAGGAAGAGAGGGTGGGAGGGATTGAGGGATGGAGGGAGGGAGGGAGAGAGGAAGCCCTTTAAGCAATGTATTGGTAATAAAAGATAATAAATTAGGGATTATTGAAACAATGAAGGCAAGAAAAAATGACTAATAGGATGTTAAAATAACTAAAAAGTACACATAGTGTCTAAAATACTATACATGCCCAGGAAAGGTATAACAAGACCATTAATTATCCTTCAATGTACAGTGATCTTAGGAGTGAGATTTCCACTCAACAGTGAAAGTTGCCCATGCAAATCTGAAGCCTGGAAATAAAATTGATTTCTTAAATGCCTAACTATAACTCAAGCATCAAGACAGCAATTGTAAGACAAGTACTTAAGAGGCCATGTTGAGTAGAGGATGTTGAAACACCCTTCTCTGATCTCCGTGGTTCCAGGCATGCAAGTAGTACAGACATATATGCAAGCAATGCACCCACACATATAAAAAATAAAGAGAAAATAAATTTAAAATAATCAAAACTGCAATTTTCAGAGCCTGGACACAATGGTGTACAACTACAGTGCCAGCTAGTAAGATGAGATGGTAAAAATAACTTGAGCCTAAGACTTGGATCCTGGACAGTCTGGACAGTACAGTGAGTTTACACGATTCCTCAGTGAAAGACACAATAGAGAAACGAATGTTCATCTCAGATAGGAGGGTTTATTTTAGAAACTTTCTGTAAATGAAGAGGCAAGTTTTTATTAAGATAATGTGGTGCATTTTTGCATAAAAATAATCATATTCCAAGTTAAAAGAAACAGTATCATTTTTAATTTAAGTAATGATTAGGCTATTACTACAGGCTCCTAAAGAACAGGAATTGACAGAGGCAGTCATAAAACTATCAGTTATGGATGGAGTTTACTAACGGCTTTTATCAAATAAAATATATCCATTGAAAGATTAGACGAGGTGTGGATTTTTAAGTGTGTCTGTGGATTTATATGACGTGTGTGCAGTGCCTACAGAGACCATAAGAGGGCATCAGATTCCCTCAGGTTGTAAATTGGGACAGTTGTGAGCTGTGATATGAGTGCTGAGAATCCAGTTCAGTTCTTCTGAAAGAGAAGCAAGCACTCCTAACCATGGAGACATCTTCAAACCTCACTAGATGCATATTTTGTCAAATGTCTCAACATTTATTTTCAAGTCTAGTGTTTAGAAGCTCAAAATCAGTATCCCCAATTTCTTGTTGCTTTATTTAGTTCACATCAAAACATACCAACCTTTCTGAATGTGATGTCTTGGTGGTTTTGGTTTTCGGTCAATATCTTTTGTTTTTAATTCACACGAAAGACGGGAAATGCATTTTCTGTACTCAGGAGAGTATTTAAGGTCAGCAGGAGTACATCTGATCTATGAAAACATATAAAGGCATTGATAAGTCATTTCGTGTTGCTGTGATAGAAGACTAGGACAAAGGGTTTGCTTCCCAACTCCAGGTTACAGTTCACCATCTGGGGGAAGTCAAGGCAGCAGGAACTTGAAGCAGCTAGTCATGTCACATCCACAGTCGAGGGCAAACAGCGAGGAATTAATGCATACATGCTATGCTGAGTTTACTTTCTCTGCTCTATTATAGCTCAGAATCCTCTTCCTAAGGAATGGCACCACCTATGATGGATCTGTCTTTCTACTTCTAACCAAGATACCAGCCCCCCCACATACACACACACCCACAGGCCAAGCTGATCTAGAAAATCTCCACTGAAATTTCCTTCCCAGCTGATTCTAGAACGTGTCAGGTTGATAATAAAAACTAACCACAGCAGATGATATCTAATGTCTCAGAGTTCTCAAAGAACTTTCTCATGTGTGGTACAGTACTATGATTTTGATTTTTAAAACCTGTAAGACAAGTACCATAAAGAAAAACTTTAAAAGTACCATTGTTTATTCCTTTGTTAGGCAATCTCTCAGGAACTGTTAGTGATACCCTGGGGGTAATCTTATAAAGGCAGTGGAAGGAAGAGGCTGTACCCATAAAGAGTCGACACATATTTTTGTCTTAAAGCCTGAGGAAGGCTCAATGAAAGAAAGGAAGAACACAAAATTACCTTACAGAATTCTTAATGTACCACAAATAGGAAAATAGACAGTAATATAAGAAAGAAGCTTGGAATGAAACCAGAGTAAGTACAAGCCTTTTATTATAATTGGACCAGATATGTATGGATAAACAATAGAATGACAATCAGCAAGGAGCTTCCTGGAGAGCAGGAGTGATGTCAAGTGTAGACTGTGTCATGAACACATTGACAAGGTGTCAACAACACTGTGCTGTCTTCTCTTCTTCACAGACCACAGAGATTTCTGCAGGTCATCAAGGAGTCAACATCAGGGAAAGCCCTCATCATCACTCTCACTGTATCTGCACAACTTCCATCCTGTAACATGGTATCCACACTTTTCTCAGAAAGATGGAGGTGGAAAAATGATGCAAGCACACAGGTGTGTTTCTAAATGAATGAACTTCTACTAAGATCTCATTGGCAGACCATTTACTCAAAGGAGCATATGAAGAATGTATTAAATGTATTCAGGGAGGACATTAGGGAGGAGGAATGGCTAGAACAAATTGTCATCCTGGTAAAAAGAAAAATAAAACAAAACAAACAAAAATATACATAATAGTAGACTGTTAATAATGTCACAGTGAAGAATACTGTTTTATAAAACCTGTTATGATTAGAGAGTGTGTGTGTGTGTGTGTGTGTGTGTGTGTGTGTGTGTGTGCACGCACGTGTGTATACCTGTGTGCCACAGTGCACATGTGGAGGTCATAGTACAACTTTGGAGAGAGTTGGTTCTCTCTTCCACGTTGCAGGTCTCAGTGGCACGCACCTTCTCCTACTGAGCCATCTCACCTATTTCAGTACAATCACGTTGAAGTTTGTCAGGATATTATGCCTCCTCTGATATGAAACACTAAATTCTGAAGGTCTGTGAATGCATCTTCAGATGCCTCTGAGTCATTTGCTTTTTAGATATGTTATAGAAAACTTACATAGTACTTATAATTTGCATTGTTTTATGCACTTCACAGATTCTTGCTGTCATTTAATATCCAAAACAGATATCAGCTGCATGCATTTACTGTATAAAGCCTCAGAAATACATTTACTTAAGTGAATAAAGCCATATCTTTATCACAGACTCATCTCTTACTTGGACAAATGGTACCACCTTCATCTAAATAGAAGTCAGTTAAATTTCTAATAAAATTTGTGGGTGAAAAGCCCATTACATTTCTGTTCTACCTTGACATTGCCCTCTACCATATTAGTTTTCTGTCACATGTTCCATACCATGCAAAACAGGCATTTGTAGTAAAATCTGGTCCCTCACTTGGGTGTGGTGGTGCATGCTTGCAACCTCAGTACTCTGTAGGTGGTAGTAGGGGGGTCAGAGTTTCAAGGCCACCCTTGGCTACATAGTGAGTTCATGGAAATATTTAGAATCTCAATATTTTTAAACTCCCATGTGATATTCTCTGATTTATTGGTTGAAAGTCACTTTTCTCTAGCAGTGACAGTGCAATGACAACTTGCTGTTCAAAGCAGGTCCTTTGTATTTCTCTGCTGTGGGATGGTCTGTATGTCAAATGTGTTGCTGATTGGTCAATGAATAAATCACTGATTGGTCAGTGGCCAGGCAGGAAGTATAGGCGGGACTAACAGAGAGGAGAATCGAGAGAACAAGAAGCTGGGTGAGGGAGACACTGCCAGCCGCCATCAGGACAAGGAAGATGTAAAGTACCGGTAAGCCACAAGCCACGTGGCAAGGTATAGATTAATAGAAATAGATTAATTTAAGCTGTAAAAACAGTTAGCAAGAAGCCTGCCACGGCCATACAGTTTGTAACCAATATAAGTCTCTGTGTTTACTTGGTCGGGTCTGAGTGGCTGTGGGACTGGCAGGTGAGAGAGTTTGTCCTGACTGTGGGCCAGGCAGGAAAACTCTAACAACATTTCTCCCTCCAGAAACAAATCTGTGTTTATTCCTTCAGTGAAAAGCCTTTCACTTATTAATTCCGAGACAATTTATTCTCATTATCTGCATGACAAAAATCACTATTTTTGCTAAAAACACAAATAAATAAGGCATTTGCAGCTCATGAACATCCTGTTTCCTAAGATTGACAAACACACACTTTATGACTCATAACATCAAAGTATGGTAGCAAAACATGGCATAATTTTAAATAAAGATGTTTGTATTGTCACTTAAATCCAATTCTATTAGGAAATGTGACAAAATTGTGCAGGTCACAACTTTTCAATTAAAGCCACGATGGTCAACTGTAAAAACAAAGGCTTCTTCTATAAACCATCTTCCCGCTTCTGCTCTATGTTGATACTCTTTTTTCCTCACATTACTATATATGCAATTGACTTCATGCTAGAAATCATGTTAAATTCAGGCCACTCATGCCTGGGGAGGTCGCAGGTCCTCAGAAACTACCTACTACTGTTTATTGATAAAGAAAAGTGATACCAATCTTTCTCTTTAAAGTTTTTAATTTTTTCCTTTTCACTCTTCTCTCTTCATTCTTGTCTTCCAATCTGTCTTCTTAATATTCCTGTCTAAACCCAGAGATCAGTGCTGTTCTCAGCCTTGGTCAGTTAAGCTTCTTTTTTTTTCCATGGGGTGTGACTTTGAAGAGATTCACAGCAGGTCAAAGTGTGTAGAATAAGTGATGGCTGTGTACCGAACTATGAACTGAACATCTATATCACACTATACAAGACTCAGGGAACATCATGGAAGAGAATTAAGAGGATTATAAGAACTAGAGGTTTGGGAAGAGTGTCATGAAACTGGGTATTTTGGACATGACAAGGCCATTGAACTCATGAACTCACTGTAAAGACCTGTATGAGGACACATTACCATTTCCTCATGCACGGAGATGAGGGCTGGTGAGAACCCAGCACTCACTGAGAGATTCTGTGCAGGTAATGAGTGCTAGCATTGTAGTCACTGACAATTTGCCTATGCGCCATTAAAGAGACTATACTCAAATTCATTCAAGAATTCATCATTAAACTCAGTGAGCCTCAAAATATAATAAAAGCAGACATCAAAGTAGGAGAGGGCTTGTTAAGAAGAAGTAGAGTTTCACTAGGAGACAGGAGGCCTGAGAGAAGGCAATAGGGAGTGTAAAGTGCCCTAATTTAATTAGAGACAAATACAATGTTTCCAAAGAACAACAGAAAGAAATGAAGAAAGAGATCATGTTACATTCCATTTGAAACACAGAATGACTCATTTTTTTCTTCTACAGATCATATTTTATCCTATCCATCAGAAAATGAGTTTTCCTAGCAATCTTGGTTTAACTAGTAGTTATCCATTCCATTACCCAAAAGAATAAGAAAGCAAAAAAGTATACATCTCAGATATTATAAATGTAGTCTTTATCCTAAATGATAGTAGACTATCAAATATATATAAAGAGTCAAATGAAGGAGGTCTAGTTAAGTAGGAACTTTCTAAAATATATGTAATATATATAATGTACATATAATAAATATATACTTAATTCTCCAATTTATTCTTCTTCATGTATTCACTTGTCTATCATTTAAAAAGCATTTTTACTTTCCTCACTTAAGACAAAAATGCATGATAGAAAGCTCATGTGTTAATCTGAGATAAATCTGTAGGCAGATCATCAAATAGTCAAATACATAAATAAGCCAGGGCTTTCAAAAGCTACCAATATTAAGGAAAGTGGCTTTTCTGTGGTATGTAAGAAGAGAGAGAGTGGATATGAACCACAAACACACTGTTTGATCCTTGAGTTCACAACGAAGAGAAGTTACTAAAATACTGGACAAATATAATATAGACCTAGTTTTCACCACCATAAATTATAATTTATATTATCCATACTGTTGTATACCAGAGACTCATTTGTGATGACTTTAGTAAATATTTAGGGCTATTTGGCCAAGGAACAGTATAAACTGATGATAAATTAAATAAATCAGATATAAATTCAGTTTAACAAAGTCAGAATTAACTCAGGTTTAGATGTGAAGTGTGTAGTAAATTTTCATTGAGTGATATTTGATAACATCTCTGGTCACTTATGAAGTGCTAATATAATTAGGTAGAGATATGAGAAGCTGAGTGCCCAGGCAGGGAAGAGTGAGTGTCAGTGAGCCTGTTCTAATGCCTTAAGTTAATCTACTCTCAGTTCAATATTTATCAATACTTATATGCAAGCTTTGAATAAAAATACATAAACTGTTTATCACATTTTCTGATGAGAAGGCAAAGGAACAAATTCACTTAAGAGCAACCGGAAATTCACAGTATGGCCAACAGACTGAAGTCACTAGGCTGGCTGTGCAGAGGACGTTAAACTGGAGTAGATATTGCAGTTGGACAAATTAAATAACTATCATTAAGTTAAAACAATTAAATTATATTAAATCACTTGAGCATATATTGTGCTTTGAAGCATGGATAAAGACAAAAGCTCCAAGGAGTGGTTTGGAAGCCCCTTTGGGGAGTGTGCTAGAATCTTATCTAGATTTGGAGAATTGTCTAACCACATACTTTTCCCTTTGACGCACTCCATCAGACCCTGGAAACATACTTTCCTATAACTTCAGATATCCTAGACCATTGAAATGAGTATACCGCCTAATGTATTCTACCAACTACGCAGTCTACAAACTAACATATTGTGAAAATATACCCTGTGTAACTCAGTTCTACGCAATGACAGAGAAGAAAGGAGGTAACAGAGCAATTCAGGCTTCTACATTCCCCAACATCCTTCAACTTCAATGGAATTCTGAAGTTTGAACAAAGCTTGGTATTTCCATGCTAACCTTTTCCTGAAACTTCACACTTCATCCTATGGCAAATCTTAGCACTCCTAGCTCTTGAATATACTTCAAATATGTCTATGCATTTCTGCTGTCATTCTTGTAGCCTAAGTCTAGAAGTATCTCTTTCCAGTCAAATACAAATCCCTTATTGGAATTAACAAGATACATTTATATTGGTCAAAATACTTTGTGGTTTTAAATACTCTGATGTCTCTTTGAGTTGCTAACTTTTTACTGTGAGCTAGAAACTTCAGAAAAATATAACCTCTGTCATATCACCAAACTCATCTCATCTCTGGCTGTAGTTCACTGAACTCCTGCCACACTGGAGTTCATTCAGCCTCATAAACACATCCCAAACTAAACAAGCTATTACATGGCTCAGGGCCTTGTGCAGGGGCCTGTATTTCCAGAACTGTGCATGGCTAGCTCCCTATGCTTCAAGTATTCACTACAAATAGTTTCTCCTCAGAAAATCTTGTCACAGTCTTATGAGAAAGTCTCCCTGTCCCCAGTCTCCACTCAACATCCTATGCAGATTACATCAGCCATTTATCACAATGTTTGCTTAGTTGAGGTAAACTTTTTCCCCAAATCTGGTCCTTAGGAAGGACTTCCTTGGATCTGTGAATGATCCTGGAACTAAACAACAACAACCAACCAACTAACCAATCAATCAACCAACAAAACAACTAACCAACCAACCAATCAAACAACCAACTAACCAATCAATCAACCAACAAGATGTGGTGATACTGTGTGGAGCTTTAGGCTCTCACTTCATGTGATAGATCATGGAATTCTTCCATTCTGTGGGGAGAATCCAATAACCAGAAATAAGCTTTAAAGAAATTATAGTTTATATTTTACAGCACCTAGAACTTCCAACATTTCTCTCACTTATCTTGGAATTGTTTTATTCCTGATGACCACTGAATGAGCTTCCCACTCAGCAACTCTCTATAACTATCACATCCCTTCTTTGGCACTTTCTCCTGTACATCAACTCAGACATGGGATGTTCTAGAACATCTGCGACTTTACCAACTGAATTTGCCATATCCTTACAACAGATCAATTCCTCTGGAAAGAATAACTATGTGTTTTCTCAGCCACAACTTCCACATTCTGTTAGCTATGCATCATAATAAGTTAACAGGCCAAGATAGTAAAGAAGGAAATTTCAAATGGCAGTATTCAGTGGAGATGTTAACAAGTAATCTGCAAAAGTCACTTAGAGACTTCAGTCACACGGCACAAATCCCATACAATCATAAAATGCATATTTCCCAGCAATAAATAAAACTTTGAGGCATCACTAAATACCAAGCTGCTTAACTGAGGATCAACTTAAGTTTTGCAATTCACAAAGTACATTGATATTTGATTGCAAAAAAGGCAGATAGATGGTTATGTTTGATGCTTTCTTCCTTAAGAAATAATGGTTTACCATTTTGAAACACTGAGAAGTAGGTTTCAGTGGTGACAATCCTTTCTCATTCTTGACTCATTTAAATATTTGAGTAAATACTTATGTCTAAGATTCAAGTTATATTGTGAATCTCTTGGTTTGTTTTCTAACTTGTGGGTTAGTTGGACTTCTGTTTTCACATTTTCTGCTATGGAATCAGAGACTTTCTATTTTAAATGAGGTTGTAAAGTCTTGAACAAAACAGTCTGATAACAAGCCACGTTTTTTTCGGTACAATCAGCACTATTTCTACATCTAGAAGCATTTGCTTCATCACCATGCTGTACTGTGGGTGAAAGCAGTCAAGTGTTGAAGGATCACCCTAGGAACCTGTTGAGAAGCACGGTTGATCCACAGGTTCTTGGTATCTTATCTTCTACTTGGTTTTCTCCTTCAATACTTCCAGATCCCAAAGTATGAATCCAAACACAAGAGCTTTCAAACACTACTCAAAAGATGTAACTTTTAGGTTACAATAACACAGATTATCTCCTTTATCCTAATGAAAATTGTTGGCTCTGCTGTTCAGATCCACAGCATTTTATTGAATCAGCAGAAAGCATTGTACTTCAGGGAGCTGGTATGCTGTGGGTAGCAAGTACACCCAACTGTCCTCAGAGCTCTGAAATGCAAGTTAGCATTTGCAGTCAACTTTCAACAGTAAGTGCTGGTTCCCAGCACCAGACATAGAGAAGGGGCCTCATTTCAAATATACTTTTAGGAGTAAGGATTATTGTTTAAGATACTAACTAACCTTTAAATCATGGTAGATTTAACTATTACTTCACAAACTGCTACTACCTTATATTTGATGCCAATATTACTTTATTTGAAAGAGATTTCAACAAGACAGTACCCTAACACAAGGAAGAGAATGAACAAAAGGTGACCTAGATAAGCACAGGGGACTTAGTACATAAAGGAAGAAACATAACTTTTCTATACAAAAGCAAACTACAACAAAAACAATCGTGGGAAATGGAGGTGCTGAATGTGTTTATTGAGAATTTCAGGATTAGGGCATGTGGGAAATTCATTGTAGAAATGCCATGTTTGCTCAGCTCAAGACTTAGTTTAAGGTCCATCACGACCAACACTAGAGGTACCAACAAGTCCATTATTGAGCCCTCAGTTTTGCCATAGAGTGGATACTTAGCAGTGAGTGAAGTTTTGGAACCTTATAAAAAAAGACACTGCAAATTTCCATGAGATTTTAGACTTTTACTTCAAGATGAAAGGAAGTAACGCTTAGTGTAAGCTCAGCAAAATCACCAACAAGCATACAGCTCATAGGGTCTGTAGTTCAGTGCAAACCTCATTCTGTCCAAAGTAAAAGCGTAGTTAACACAGCTTTCTTAACAAACTCAGTCCCCCCCCCCACTCATATCAGAGATATTTCATCCAATATCCAATGTTATTTACATAAATATAATATTGGTGTTACCTGATAAAATGATGCAAAACTATCATTGAAGGGCTGGAAAGATGGGTCACACAAAGCAAGTGTGAAGACTGGAGTTTAAATCCACAGAGCCCTTTGAAAAGCTGTGTGGCAGTTTACACCTATAATCCCAGGGCTCCTATGCTACAAGAAAAGATGCACATGAAAAAACCCTCAGAAACTTGCTGAAAACAAACTTACAAAAAATAAAGAGACCCTGTCTCAAAACCAAGGTGGGAGTCAAGGGCCAACATCCAAGACAAGCATACAACAACAACAGTCATCACAGGAGACCTAGCAAGGTGAGGCTGGGTAGGATACTCTGGTGTCAACTGCAAAAAGACCAGAAGCTGAAGAGATGGCTCAGTGGCTAAGAGTGTGTACTGCTTTTGCAGAGATCCAAGTCTGATTCCCAGCTCCCATGTCAGGTGACTCACAAATGCCAATTTCTTCATCTCTAGTAGAACTGGTGCCCTTTTCTTGACTGAAGTCATCTACACTAATATGCACATCCCATCACATAGGTACACACTCCCATACAAAAACATATGCTTAAATATAATAAAAAAACAGCCCTGATAAACTAAAATAAACAAGTTACCAGACTACATGTTACCACAGCTGAACCATGAGTAAGTACAAAATCTGTGCAAATTAGCAGCATTTAAAAAGACTAATCACTCACAAAAAGTATCTCATCAAAGACCAGGGCCAGGTGGCTCTACTGTTGAATTCTAACAACTATTGGAAGAACTAACACCATGTCTTAAGTTATCCTACATTCAGAAGAGTATGTAATACTTGTAAATATACTCAAAAGGCCAGCAACATTCAAATATTTAGAACAGATAGGGAAACAACAACAAAATATAAACTATAACCAACATCCTTTATAGACACATATCCAAAACCCCAAAAGATATTCGCAAATGGAACCCAACAGCACATTAAGATGCAATGACCACTAAATGCATGTAAATAGATAAACAGGAAATGTCACAACAGGATAAAAGACAGAAAATCTGACCATCTCAACAGATGGAGAAAAAGCAGTCGATAAAACTTAACAGGCTTTGTTGTAAAAAATGAACACAGCAGAGATAGAAAAACCCTATCTAAATGTGATGAGGCCACATATAATAAAACAACAGCTAAGTTTATGCAGAATGAGGAGGTGCAGGCAGATCCCGCTCTAAACTTTGGACTGAGACAGGGGTGCCACTTTCATCACTTCAAAGAAATATAATTCTAGAAGTCATTGCTAGATAAGCCAGCAAAGGAACAAACAAAAACTCAACAAAATGAGACAAGAGGTTAAGCCACATCAAGTTTTCTGCACACCAAATTAAGCAGAGTGAAGAGGCAACCTATACAACCCAAGAACACACATGCAACCTACACAACAGGGGGATACCCAGAGTCCTAAAAATCTTCTGAAACTCAAGAGCAAAAGAATCACTTAGCCCAATTAAAGCTGTGGCAGGCCTTCAATATTTATTTTTTTCCTGTTTTACATTGCAGGGTTACACAAGACTAATTTCTTGAAAGTATATAAAGTTACTTGAACACATTCCCTCTCATGCTCCACTAAACACTAGGCCCCTCTGTTCCATAGACCATGTGGCTTCCACTGTCATGTCATCTGTACTCGCACAATTGTATGTGTACAGCTCAGGACCCACAGATTAGAGAATATATAAGATATGCATCTTTCTGAGACTGATATAACCTGTATCTTCAGTTGCACCCATTTTCCTGCAAACAACAAATTTGTTATTCCATTTACTGTAAATAGAAACAACTTTTCTTAATTTGCTCCTAAGTAGGTGGACCCCTAGGTTGGGTCCTCACCTAGGCTGTTCTGAATAGTGCTGCAACAAACACAGATGGGTGGACATCTCTGATATGTTGACTTGGCATCTCTGGGTAAAGGCCCAGGAGAGATGCAGCTGGGTCACATGTGAGGATTGTTTTTGCTTTGGGGAGGAATCTCCATATTGATTGCTATTTTAGAAGAAGATATACAAATAGCCAACTAGTACATTAATATGACTAATAGTTGGGCAAACGCAAATCAAAACATCAATGAAATAACATCTTATGTCAATAAGGAGGGCAGATTTATAGACTAAAGATAGCTAGTGCTGACCAGCACATGAAAGTAAGGAACCCCTGCAATTGCTAATGGGAATGTAAATTAGTGTTAACACTATTGGAAAAAGTATGTAGTTTCTTCAAAATAATTACAAAACTAGATGTAATGGTATCCAACAAGGTTTTCATTCACAGTCTATGATATTCTCTCTACCCTGGGTGCTTGATTGTTTGGCTGTTTGTTTTTTGAGACAGAATCTCTCTGTACAGAGTAGGTTGGCTTCCAATTTGTGGTCCCTATTCTCTCCTCTCCCCATATTGGGAGTACAGGCTGTGTACAACCACACAGCTTCATAGCACTGATAGTAGGAAAAAACCAAAAATAACAAAACAGCACCAGTATTTATCAACTAGTGAGTTGATTAGAAATATGTCACAAATATTTGGCAACAAAAATTAGCCAAATACTATACTTTGTAACAAGAGTGATGCTAAAGATAATTATGTTAGATAAGCCAAGTACAGAAAGATGGGTATTGCATGACCTCACTCCCTTGTGGAATGTCAAGTCTGTCTTTGAGAAGCTGAGTAGAACAGTGTCTCCTGGCAGCTGTGGGTGGAGAAGGGGTAATCCATGCATAGCAAACTGTACTTGGAGCTGCCCCAATGTGCCAGTGCACAATGGCAATAATGTACTGTACATACTTTTTCCATAAAGAAGAGATATAGCTTCTTTGATATAAGCACTGCACAATGTATATTAATAGAAGCATCATTAAAATGTATTTCAAAAAAGTTAACTACCAGTTAAAATGAATTAAATCACTTAAAAGTAAACTATAATTGCCAAATTTTAAAAAGAAACAAACAGGTGTATTTTATCATTGTTGGCATTACAAGACATGTACATTTTAGTAATCAGAGGCTGAAATGCAACGAAGTGCTAGCTGTTTCTTGGGAGTGTCTCCAGGCATTCTTAGGAGAACAGTCTCAGCAAAATGTACACTTAGATGTAGAGTCTGAACACTGTCTTCCGTAGACTACAAAGCAGCAGGGGAGGCAACATTAATATATTTTCTCCAAGGACATGCTACTCATTGTTTCCTGGAAATCCACTGACAGTGGAGAGAAGACTCAGGCAACAGAAAGCTGTCACTGATAGTGCAACACACAGAAACGGACGGCGTCTTCTATCTTAAAGCAATAAAAATTCCTTCTAAGTAAATTAGGTGAGGAATGAAACTTTTATTGATTTTGTTGTCTTTTTTATTACAATAGGATGACAGCTTAAGTTGTATATTCTGTCCTTGCAAAGTAGTGTATTTACGACGATTCATTCCTTCAGCTTAGAACTGGTGGCACTAGTTATCTTAGATGAAGAAAACTTTCATGAGAATTTTAATGCAACTTTCAATCTGTTAAAATATTTTGTCCTGGATGTATTACTAGGTGAAGTTCTCTTTTCCACCTCACACTTATCTTCTATGTACAGCTGACATCCCTAGTGTCCAGTCAGAGACGGGCTTTCATTGCTGTTGTCCATGGAATGAGGTGCATAATTCCTTTGTACAGATGAAAGGTGAGTATAGACATCCAGCCCACTTCAGTGAAAATTGACCCATAATTTTGTTTTATCCTGAAGAAAAATACAGTGATAAAGTTTAAAGATGGGAAACACACAGTTAACCTCTTCGGGTGTGACAATAGTTAGCAAACATTAACTCAGTCTGGAAGACAGTTGTCAGTGCCTCTGCTTTCCAGAGCTCATGGGGTCTATTAACCATGGCTCCTACCAGGCAGCAGAAACCAACAATGTGAACACTTTATTGAGATCAAACATATACATGCAAGGCACTTTTAGAAACCCCTCTTCCACTTCTACTGCCACGAAGGTTCTGTCTAATGAAATACACCTTCATTTAATAGTTGACTACATGTACTTCTTTATCATATACAGGCTACACACCACTTTCAAAACAACAACAGGCGTGTGAGGACTTAGAAATTTATGATGCATGTCCACTGGTACTTTTAAGAATATGCTGATCTACTGTTTCAAGAGGACAACCATGGCATACTGAGTCAAATCACTGCTCTGATATCACATTTCTTACTTGTAATCACAGTGCAAAGAAATGTGATATGAAAGCTACCTTCTGAAGCATTTGCATTTTCTCTAACAGCTCTGGAAGGTCTATGACCCATTAAAGCAACCACACTTTCTATTAAGTCTGTTCATATCCTCAACCTAAAGGGCTACTATATTGGTTTCCATTATGATCACAGTACCAGGGATCCTTTCACTGTGTGGCCTCAGAAAAGTATTCTAATTTCTAGTAGGCCAACACAGGTGAGAACACCGTTCTTATCGACATTGCTTATATTTTTTCTTTTTAATTTTTATTTTCTGTTAATTTTCTTTTTTTCATTTTTTATTAAGAAAATTTCTATTCACTTTACATACTAACCACAGATCCCCCTTCCCTCTTCCCACCCCCTAGCCTTCCCCCCAACCCACCCCCTATCCTCACATTTTCTAAGTCAAGGTCTCCCATGGGAAATCAGCAGAGCCTGGCACACTCAGCTGAGGCAGGTCCAAGCCCCTCCCCTCTGCAGCAAGGCTGTGCAAGGTGTCACACTCTAGGCACTGGGCGCCAAAAAGTCTGCCCCTGCACCAGGGATGGATCCCGATCCCCCTGCCTGGGGCCCCCCAAACAGTTTGAGCTAAACAACTGTCTCCCATATCCAGAGGGTCTAGTCTAGTCCTATGGGGGTTCCACAGCTATTAGTCTGCAGTTCATGGGTTTCTGCTAGTGTGGCTGGTCATCTCTGCACGTTTCCCATCATGATCTCCATGTCCCCTCTCTCTCATTGGTTAGATTCCCGAAGGTCAGCCTGAGCTTGGCCGTGGATCTCTGCATCTGCTTCCATCAGTCACTAATGAAGGCTCTATGATGACAGTTTGGGTATTCACTAGTCTGGTCACCAGAGTAGACCAGTCCAGGCACCCTCTCCACCATTGCCAATAGTCCAAGGTGGGGTCATCCTTATGGATTCCTGAGAGCTTCCCCAGCACCCTGCCTCTTTCTATTCCCATGGGGAAAAAAGGCCCCTTGCCACATAATAATCAAACCACTAAATGTACAGAATAAAGAAAAATATTAATTGCTTGTATTTTTGTTGCATCATAATTTTAATTGATCTTCTTTCAATGGCATCTTTCATTCTTCTTGTCCATTATAAATATCTCAGTGATCAGGACAGTAGGATACTATTTTCACAGTAGAATGCTGCATTAATACTTTTAGAAAACACACTGAATGTCTCTGAGTCATGAGGTATACCCCCAAACCTTATGAATATAGTTTAGATAAAGTTCTTTCAAATATAACAATTTTTAATGGACTCAGTAGGTTCTATTTACATATATTTGTACATATTTAATGTATTTACATTATATAAATATACAAATAAAAATTTGTATATATTATATGTGTATATATATATATATATATATACTACACACACACATACATACATATGCACATATAACTAATATAATCAAAGAAAAGAGGCTATCAATTTGAAAGTAGAGAGACATGGGAGAAGTTTAAGGAAGTGTAACTGGGAGGGGCCAAAGGAAGAAAAAGGAGGGGGGAAGTGATGTAATTCTATTCCAATTAAAGAAGAACAACCACAGGAGCCAGAGGCAACACTTGCACCAATTGGAAGAAGAGTGACCTGGAGCCCTACCTGTTCAGATTAAAGGAAGAAATGGGGAGACGGCAGTGTAAGAACACATTAAAAAACATTAAGAGCAATACGGATAAGTCCCATCCAACTCTGCCCCAGTTGGCATCCAGCAGAGAAAACTCCTGCAGGAAACACCCCCACACAAAAACCCCCCATCGGATCCTGCCATCTACACACCCTGCCCCAATACCCATTCGCCTGGGACCCCACTAACTTCCTGAGGCACGGAAACCAAACCACCAGCTCCCATTGGATCAAGAGGTGAGTGACTCTGCTCACACCCAAAGAGTCCTGCCCTAGGACCCAGGTCCTGGGACACAGTCAGTCCCTGGGAATCCCCACCCAACTCTGCCCCAGTTGCAGGCCAGCAGGGAAAACTCCTGTAGGAAGGCACCTCCTACCAAAACTCCCCACCGGACCCTGCAATCTACATGCACTGCCCCAACAGTCATCCACCTGAGACCCCAGTAACTTCCTGAGGCAAGGAAACCAAACCAACAGCTCTCATTGGACCAAGAGTAACTTCCTAAGACACGGAGTCCGCCAGCCCTCATTAGACCAAGAGTGGCTTTCTGAGACATAGAATCTGCCACCTCTCATTGGACCATGAAAGGCTTCCTGAAACACAGAATCCGTCAGCTCTGACTGGACCAGGAGGAGCCCTGATAAGACCAAAAGCAGCTCCATGAGTCACAGAATCAACTAGCTTGGGTTGGGCCAAGAGCAGCTCCCTGAGATACAGCATCTCCCAGCTCCAATTAGACCAATAGCTAAGTCTGGACCCAGAGGGGCCTCCTGAGACACAGACACAACAAGCACAGAGTGGACCAACAGCAACTCGCTCAAACACAGACACCTCATAGCTACAAGAAGAAGAGATGGGCAGACATCAATACAAAAATACATACAACATAAAGAGAAATACAGCATCACCAGAACCTAGCCCTCCTCCAACATCAAGACCTGAACATCACAATGTAGAAGAAGCAGATGAAAGTGACTATAAAAATAGCTTCATGAAGATGCTAGAGGCCTTTCAAGAAAAAAATGAAAAATTCCCTTTAAAAAATGGAGAAAAAGGCAAACAAAAAATGGAAGAAATCAATAAAGAAATTGAGAAAAAGACAAATAAAAAAATGGAAAAAAATCAATAAATCCCTTCAAGAAAGCCAAGAAACCCATGAAAAAGCAATTAAACATGTGAGGGAAACAATTCAAGACCTGAAAAGGGAAATAGAAACAATGAAGAAGACACAAACAGAGGGAATGCTGGACATAGAAAATCTGAGTAAATGAACAGGAAACACAGATGCAAGCATAACCAACAGAATTCAAGAGATGGAAGAGAGAATCTCTGGTGTAGAGGATACAATAGAGGAAATAGATTCATCAGTCAAAGAAAATACTAAAGCCAAAAAAGTCATAATGCAAAATGTCCAGGAATCTGGGACACCATGAAAAGGCCAAACCTAAGAATAACAGGGATAGAAGAAGGAGAAGAATATGAACTCAAAGGCACAGAAAATATATTCAACAAGATCATTGAGGAAAACTTTCCCAACTTAAAGAAGGAAATGCCTATGAAGATACAAGAAGTCTATAGAACACCAAACAGACTAGACCCTCCAAAAAAGTCCCCTCGCCACATAATAATTAAACAACTAAACGTACAGAATAAAGAAAAAATATTAAGAGCAGCAAAGGAAAAAGGCCAAGTGACTTATAAAGGCAAACCCATGAGAATAACACCCGATTTCTCAATGGAGACTTTGAAAGCCAGAAGGACCTGGACAGATGTAATGCAGACACTAAGAGACCATGGATGCCAGCTTAGACTAATATACCCAGCAAAACTTTCAATCATCATAGATGGAGCGAACAAGACATTCCAAGACAAAGCCAGATTTAAACAATACTTATCCACAAACCCAGCCCTACAGAAAGCACTAGAAGGAAAATTCCAACCTAAGGAAGTCAGATACACCCTCGAAAACACAGGCAATAGATAAAGCCACAGCAGTAAACCCCAACGAAGAGAAGTACACACACATCACCACCAAAAGATAACAGGAATGAACAATCACTGGTCATTAATATCCCTCAATATCAATGGACTTAATTCACCTATAAAAAGACATAGGCTTACAGAATGGATACGAAAGCAGGAACCATCTTTCTGCTGCATACAAGAAACACACCTCAAATTCAAAGATAGACAATACCTAAAAATAAAAGGCTGGGAAAAGACTTTCTAATCAAACGGTCTTAAGAAACAAGTGGGTGTAGCTATCCTAATATCCAACAAAATAGACTTCAAACTAAAATCAATCAAAAGAGATCAAGAAGGGCATTACATACTCATCACAGGAAAGATCCACCAAGATGAAGTTTCAATTCTGAACATTTATGCCCCAAACATAAGGGCACCCACATATGTAAAAGAAACATTACTAAAGATTAAATCACATATAAAACCCCACACATTAATAGTGGGAGACTTCAACACCCCACTCTCACCACTGAATAGATCTGCCAAATCTAAACTTAACAGAGAAATAAGGAACTTAACTGATGTTATAACTCAAATGGACTTAATATCTATAGAACATTCCACCCTAATAAAAATGAATAGACCTTCTTCTCAGTACCCCATGGAACCTTTTCTAAAATTGACCACATACTCGGTCGCAAAGCAAATCTCAACAGATACAAAAAAAAAATTGAAATAACCTCCTGTATTTTATCAGACCACCATGGTTTAAAGTTAGATTTCAATAACAACAAAAATTACAGAGAGCCTACAATCTCATGGAAACTGAAAAATGCCCAACTGAATAACCAATGCCTCAAGGAAGAAATAAAGAAACAAATTGAAGACTTCCTAGAATTCAATGAAAATGAATGTACTACATACCCAAACTTATGGGACACTATGAAAGCAGTGCTAAGAGGAAAATTCATGGCACTAAATTCCCACATAAAGAAGTTGGAGAAATCTCACACTAGTGACTTAACGGCACACATGAAAGCTCTAGAACAAGAAGAAGCAAAGTCACCCAGAAGGAATAGATGCCAGGAAATAATCAAATTGAGAGCTGAAATCAATAAAATAGAAAGAAAGAGAACAATACAAAGAAACAAAGAGTTTGTTCTTTGACAATATCAGCAAGATAGACAAGCCCTTATCCAGACTAACCAAAAGGCAGAGAGAGCATCCAAATTAGCAAAATCAGAAATGAAAAGGGGTTCATAACAAAAGACGACAAGGAAACCCAGAGAATCATCAGGTCATACTTCAAAAACCTCTACTCCACAAAATTGGAAAATCTAAAAGAAATGGATAATTTTTCTGGATAGGTACCACATACCTAAGTTAAATCAAAACCAGATAAACTATTTAAATAGACCAATAACCCCTAAGGAAATAGAAGCTGTCATTAAAAGTCTCTCAAGCAAAAAAAGCCCGGGACCAGATGGTTTCAACGCAGAATTCTACCAGATCTTCAAAGAAGAGTTAATACCAATACTCTTTAAATTGTTCCACACAATAGAAACAGAAGGAACATTACCAAACTCCCTCTATGAGTCTACAATTACCCTGATTCCCAAGCCAAACAAAGATGCAACAAAGAAAGAGAATTACAGACCAATCTCCCTCATGAACATTGATGCAAAAATACTCAATAAAATATTGGCAAACAGACTCAAAGAACAAATCAAAACAACTATCCACCATAATCAAGAAGGCTTCATCCCACAGATGCAAGGTTGGTTCAACATACGAAAGTCTGTCAATGTAATACACCATATAGACAAACTGAAAGAAAAAAAACCACATAATCATTTCATTAGATGCTGAAAAGGCATTTGACAAAATCCAACACCCCTTCATGATAAAGGTCTTGAAGAAATCAGAAATAGAGAAAACATACCTAAACATAATAAAGGCAATTTACAGCAAGCCAACAGCTAACATTAAATTAAATGGATTGAAACTCAAAGCGATTCCTCTAAAATCAGGAACAAGACAAGGCTGTCTGCTCTCCCCATATTTATTCAATACAGTACTTGAAGTTCTAGCTAGAGCAATAAGACAAAAGGAGATCAAGGGGATACAAATTGGAAAAGAAGAAGTCAAACTTTCACTATTTGCAGATGATATGATAGTATACATAAGTGACCCCCAAAATTTGAACACAGAACTCCTACAGCTGATAAACACCTTCAGTAATGTGGCAGGATACAAGATTAACTCAAAAATTGAGTAGCCCTCCTATATACAAATGACAAACAGGCTGAGAAAGAAATCAGAAAAACATCATTCTTTACAATAGCCACAAATAATATAAAATACCTTGGGGTAACTCTAAGCAAGTGAAGGACCTGTATGACAAGAACTTTAAGTCTCTGAAGAAAGAAATTGAAGAAGATATCAGAAAATGGAAAGATCTCCCATCCTCAGGGATAGGTAGGGTTAATATAGTAAAAATGGCAATCTTACCAAAAGCAATTTACAGATTCAATGCAATCCCCATAAAATACCAACACAATTCTTCACAGACCTGGAAAGAACAATACTCAGTTTCATATGGAAAAAAAAACCAGGATAGCTAAAATAATTCTGTACAATAAAACAACCTCTGGAGGCATCATGATCCCTGACTTCAAGCTGTACTATAAAGCTACAGTAATAAAAACAGCTTGCTACTGGCATAAAAACCGACATGTGGACCAATGGAATCGAATTGAAGACCCTGACATTAATCTGCACACGTATGAAAACTTAATTTTTAACAAAGAAGCCAAAACTGTACAATGGAAAAAAGAAAGCATCTTCAACAAATGGTGCTGACATAACTGGATGCCAACATGTAGAAGATTGCAAATAGATCCATATCTGTCACCATGCACAAAACTTAAGTCCAAGTGAATAAAAAACCTCAACCTAAATCCAGTTACTATGAACCTTATAGAAGAGAAAGTAGGAAGTAGTCTTGAATTCATTGGCATGGGAGATCATGTAGTCTATTTCTGGGGGTTTTTGTTACTCCTTTTTGTTTATTTAGCATATCCTTTAGAGTTCTGTTTGATCTTTCTATAACTGCTTGACCTGTAGGATTATGTGGTATACCTGTAACATGGTTTATATTATAATAGGCAAAAAACTGTTTCATTTTAACAGAGACATATGATGGAGCATTATCAGTTTTGATTTGTGCAGGTATACCCATAATGGCCATAACTTCTAGCAAATGAGTGATTACAGAATCAGCTTTTTCAGAACTCAAAGCAGTTGCCCATTGAAATCCTGAATAAGTATCGATAGTGTGGTGTACATATTTCAGTTTTCCAAATTCTGCAAAGTGAAACACGTCCATCTGCCAGATTTCATTCCTCTGAGTACCCTTTGGGTTACATCCTGCTGGTAATGGTGTTTGATTGTAGAAGGAACAAGTAGGACATTTCTTTACTATTTCTTTGGCTTGTTGCCAGGTTATGGAAAAATCCTTTTTTAAACCTTTACTATTGACATGATGTTTTTTATGAAATTCTGAGGCCTCCAGCACATTTCCTATCAATAATTTATCAATCTCATCATTGCCTTGTGCTAGAGGGCCTGGCAGACCAGTATGAGATCGGATGTGAGTTATATATAAAGGATGACTCCTTTTTCTGATTGTATCTTGTAATTGAATAAATAATGAAGTTAATTCTGAAGCATCGTGGATAAATTCTGCAGTCTCAATATGTAATACTACTCTTTCAGCATACTGAGAGTCAGTTACTATATTGAGAGGTTCTGAAAAATCCATTAATACCAACAGAATAGCATATAATTCTGATTTTTGAACTGAATTATAAGGACTTTGAACCACTTTACTTAAATTTTCTGATTTGTAACCTGCCTTTCCTTGTTTGTTGGCATCTGTATAAAATGTACGAACTCCAGATATGGGTTTTTTCCTCACAATTCGAGGCAAGATCCAATCAGCTCTCTTTATAAGATCAATTCTATTGCTTTTGGGATATTTGCTGTTAATTTCTCCCAAAAAATTACTACAAGCTTTTTGCCAAGCTTCATTTTCTATCCATAATTTTTCAATGTCCTCCTTAGTTAAAGGTACGACAATTTCTGCTGGGTCTATTCCTGCTAATTGACGAAGTCTCAATTTTCCTTTCCAAATCAAGTCAGAGATTTTTTCCACATAAGTTTTTAATTTTTTATTTGGTTTATTTGGTAAAAATATCCATTCCAATATAATATCTTCCCTTTGCATTAATATTCCTGTTGGGGAATGCCTAGAAGGTAAAATAACCAAAATGCAATCCAGCTTTGGATCAATACGATCTACGTGCCCTTCATGTACTTTCTTTTCTACCAA
Source organism: Peromyscus californicus insignis (assembly GCF_007827085.1). Classification (NCBI taxonomy): domain Eukaryota; kingdom Metazoa; phylum Chordata; class Mammalia; order Rodentia; family Cricetidae; genus Peromyscus; species Peromyscus californicus. The sequence goes on along the minus strand of NW_026294617.1, from coordinate 132,837,761 downwards.
GGCCAATTCTTTCTCAGCTTCAGGTGATAATTCTCTTGGACTATTTAAGTCCTTATCACCTTCTAAGGTTTTAAACAAATTATTCAGTTCATCATTTTTTACCCCAACAATAGTTCTTAGATGAGAAATGTCTCCAAATAATCTTTGAAAGTCATTAAGAGTCTGTAGTCTATCTCTGCTAATTTGCACTTTTTGAGGTCTAATTTTTTGAAGTTCTATTTTATATCCTAAATAATTAATAGAATCTCCTCTTTGTACCTTTTCTAAAGCAATTTGTAATCCCCAGCAAGGCAAAATTTTCTTTACTTTTTCAAACATTCTTTCTAAAGTATCTGCATTTGAATCAGCTAATAAAATGTCATCCATATAATGATAAATTATAGATTTAGGAAATTTTTTACGTACCACTTCCAATGGCTGTTTTACAAAATATTGGCACAAAGTTGGGCTATTCAACATTCCCTGTGGGAGAACCCTCCATTGAAATCTTTTAACTGGTTGAGAATTATTATAAGTAGGCACTGTGAAAGCAAATCTTTCTCTGTCTTTTTCTTGTAAGGGTATTGAAAAGAAACAGTCTTTTAAATCAATAACTATGAGAGGCCAGCCTTTTGGTAACAGAGTAGGTAAAGGAATTCCAGTTTGTAAAGAGCCCATTGGCTGAATTACTTTGTTAATTGCTCTAAGGTCTGTTACCATTCTCCATTTACCAGATTTTTTTTTTATAACAAATACAGGAGAATTCCAAGGGCTGGTTGATTCTTCAATATGATGAGCATTTAACTGTTCTTCCACCAGCTCTTGTAAAGCCTGGAGTTTCTCTGTTGTTAAAGGCCATTGCTGAACCCATACAGGCTTGTCTGTTGACCATTTTAAAGGTAGAGCTGTTAATGTTTTTGGAAGATTATCAGTTGTTGTGCCCTGTTCTTGTATAACATGGATGGCTGGTGAGCACTCATTAGAATAATATCTTTTAATATTTCTCTCAGAAACATGTACTAATTTATGATTTGTTTCTGAGACTGGAGGGATATTAATCTGAGTATTTCATTGTTGTAACAAGTCTCGACCCCACAGGTTCATAGCTATGTTAGCCATATATGGTTTTAATTTTCCTTTCTGTCCTTCTGGACCTATACATTCAAGCCATCTTACACTTTGTTTCACTCTAGATAATGTCCCAATTCCTAAGAGTTGAATGTTTACCTCCTGAAGAGGCCAAGTTGGATGCCAAAATTCTGGTGCAATTATGGTAATGTCAGCACCTGTGTCTACCAGACCAGACAACAAAACACCATTTATTTTTATTGTTAGTTTTGGTCTTTGTTCATTAATAGAAGTTTGCCAAAAAATTTTCTTTATGTTTTTTCCTGTATTTCCTATTTTCTCTGTTTCATCATCTCGACTAACATGATTTATTCCAGTAGACATTTGGTTATTTAGTTGCTTTGAGTAGGGGTTTCCTCTACAACTGCAGGAAAGGTTTGAACTGGATTTACTGTGGGGGCCTGCCTGAGGCCCCTCTGGGAGTTTCCCGAAGCTCGAGGCAGAGGGTTACCCTGTCTGTCCCTTGTTGATCTACAAGATCACTTCCTAAATATAACACCAGTAGCACAGACACTGGGACCTCCTGAAACTGAGAAGCTTTTGTAGGGCAAAGGACATGGTCAATAAGACCAAAGGACAGCCTACAGAATGGGAAAAGATCTTCAACAACCCCACATCTGACAGAGGGCTGATCTCCAAAATATATAAAGAACTAAAAAAGATAGACATCAAAATATTGAACAATCCAATTAAAAAATGGGCTACAGAGCTTAACAGAGAATTCTTGACAGAAGAATCTCAAATGGCTGAAAGGCATTTAAGGAATTGCTCAACATCCTTAGTCATCAGGGAAATGCAAATCAAAACGACTCTGAGATACCATCTTACACCTGTCAGAATGGCTAAGATGAAAAACATTGAAGACAGCTTATGTTGGAGAGAATGTGGAGCTAGGGGAACACTCCTCCACTGCTGGTGGGAATGCAAACTTGTACAGCCACTTTGGAAATCAGTATGGCAGTTTCTCAGAAATTTGGGAATAAATATCCCCCAAGATCCAGCTATACCACTCTTGGGCATATACCCAAGGAATGCTCAATCATACCACAAGGATACATGCTGAACTACATTCATAGCAGCATTATTTGTAATAGCCACAACCTGGAAACAACCTAGATGCCCCTCAACTGAAGAATGGATACAGAAAATGTGGTACATATACACAATGGAGTACTACTCAGCAGAGAAAAACAATGACATCATGATGTTCACAGGCAAATGGATGGAACTAGAAAATATCATCCTGAGTGAGGTAACCCAGACTCAGAAAGACAAACATGGAATGTGCTCACATGGTATCAGCTCCAGGGAGGCTAGCTAGTAAGGAGGACCCTAGCAAAGACACAGGGACTGCCCAGCAATGGAGAAATGGATGAGATCTACATAAGAAAACTAGGGGGGGTAATGGAGAGCAAGAGTAGGGAGAAAGAGAGCTTAGGGGAGCGGGAGGTTCTAGATAGATCAGGAACAGAGTGGGAGAACAAAGAGATACCATGATAAATGAAGACACCATGGGAATAGGAAGAAGCAGAGTGTTAGGGAGGTCCCCAGGAATCCTCAATGATGACTCCACCATAGACTACCAGCAATGGTCAAGAGGGTTCCTGAGCTGAATTACTCTGGTAATCGGATGGCTGAATAACCTGACTGTCATCATAGAACCCTTATCCAGTGACTGATGGAACCAGATGCAGAGATCCATGGCTGGGTCCCAGGTAGAGCTCCAGGAGTCCAATGGACTAGAGAGAGGAGGGATTCTATGAGCAAGAGTTATGGAGACCATGATTGGAAAAAGTACAGAGACAACTAGCCAAACTAGTGGAAATACATGAACTATGGACCAATAGCTGAGCAGCCCCTATGGTACTGGACCAGGCCCTCTGAATAAGTGAGACAGTTGTTTAGCTTGAACTGTTTGGTGGGGGGCAGGCACTAGGACCTGTCCCTAGTGCATGAACCGGCTTTTTGGAACCTAGTGCCTACTGTGAGACACTTTGCACAGCCTTGGCACAGAAAGGAGGGGCTTAGACCTACCTCAACTGAATGTGCCAGGCTCTGCTGACTCCCCATGGGAGACCTTGCCTTGGAGGAGGTGGGAATGGGGGTGGATTAGGGGGCCTGGGGGAGAGGAGGGAGGACAGAGGAATCTGTGACTGATATGTAGGATGAATGGAAATTTTCTGAAATAAAAAATAAAAAAAATCTTATCACACTAAAAAAAATAAATTAAAAAAAAAAGAGCAATACGGTACCACCAGAACCTAGTGATCCTAAAACAGCAATACCTGAACATCCCAAAGCAGATGATCCTGAAGAAAACAACCTTAAAAACAGCTTTATGAAGATAACAGAGGCCTTAAAAGAGGAAATAAAAAATCCCCTTAAAGAAATGAAGGAAAAGGCAAACAAAAAAATCTGAGGAAATCAAGAAATCTCTTAAAGAAAGTCAAGAAATCCAAGAAAAAACAATCAAACAGGTGAAGGAAATAGTTCAAGATTTGAAAATTAAAATAGAAACAATAAAAAAACCACAAACTGGGGGAATTCAGGAAAAGGGAAATGTGAATAAATGAACATAAACTACAGAGGCAAGCATAACCAACAGAATACAAGAAATGGAAGAGAGAATCTCAGGCATTGAGGATTCAATAGAGGAAATAGATTCATCGGTCAAAGAAAATGTTAAATCCCACAAATTTTTAACACAAAACATCCCGGAAGTCTGGGATATCATGAAAAGACCAAACCTAAGAATAACAGAGATATAAGAAGGAGAAGAATTCTAGCTCAAAGGCACAGAAAATACATTCAACACAATTATAGAAGAAAACTTTCACAACCTAAAGAAACACATACCTATGAAGGTACAAGAAGTATACAGAATACCAAATAGATGAACCAAAAAATGTCCCCTCATCACATAATAGTCAAAACACTGAACATACAGAATAAAGAAAGAATATTAAGAGCAGCAAAGGAAAAGGATCAAGTAACATATAAAGGCAGACCTATCAGAATTACACCTGACTTCTCAATGGAAACTCTAAAAGCCAGAAGTCCTGAACAGACAGTCTGAAGATACTAAGAGACCACAGATGCTAGCCCAGACTGCTATACCCAACAAAGTTTTCAACACTTGAGATAGAAAAAACAAGATATTTCATGACAAAACCAGATTTAAACATTACATATCAACAGATCCAGGCCTACAGAAAGTACTAGAAGGAAAACTCCAACCCAAAGAAGCTAGCTGCAAGCACCAAAACACAGGCAACAGATAATATCACATCAACAAATCCCAAAGAAGGGAAACACACACATACTACCACTAAAAGATAACAAGAATTAAAAATCACTGGGCATTAATATCCCTTAATATCAATGGACTCAATTCACCTATAAAAAGACACAGGCTAACAGAATGGATAGGAAAACAGTATCCATTCTTCTGCTGCATAAAAGAAACATACCTCAACCTCAAAGACAGACATTATCTCAGAGTAAAGGGTTGGGGAAAAACTTTCCAATCAAATGGACCTAAGAAACAAGGTGGTGTAGCTATCCTAATATCTAACAAAATAGACTTCAAATTAAAATAAATCAAAAGAGATGAAGAAGGGCATTTCATAGTCATCACAGGAATATTAAGAATATTAAAAATCATCATGAGGAAGTCTCAATTCTGAACATTTATGCCCAAAATAAAAGGCACCCACATTTGTAAAAGAAACATTACTAAAGTTCAAATGACACATCAAACCCCACACACTAATAGGGGGAAACTTCAACACCCCTCTCTCACCACTGGACAGGTCTGCCAGACAGAAACTTAACAGAGAAATAAGGGAACTAACACATGCTGTGCCTCAAATGGACCTAACAGACATCTATAGAATATTTCACCCAAACACAAGAGAATATACATTCTTCTGAGCACCCCATGGAAATTTCTCCAAAACTGACCACATACTCAGTAAGAAAAAACAAATTTCAACAGATTAAAAAAATTGGAATAATCCCCTGTATCTTATCAGACTACCATGGCTTAAAGCCAGAATTCAACAACACAAAAGGCAGAAAGCCTACAAACTCATGGAAACTGAACAATGCTCAACTGAATCACCACTGGGTCAAGGAAGAAATAAATAAATTAAAGACTTTCTAGAAATCAATGAAAATGAATGTACAACATACCCAAACTTAATGGGACACTATGAAAGCAGTGCTAAGAGGAAAGTTAATAGCACTAAGTGCCCACATAAAGAAGATGGAGAAATCTCACACTAGAGACTTAACACCACACCCAAAAGCTCTAGAACAAAAAGAAGCAACCTTACCCAGGAGGAGTAAACCACAGCAAATAATCAAACTGGGGGTTGAAATCAATAAAATACAAAGAGAACAATACAAAGAATCAATGAAACCAAGTTGGTTCTTTGAGAAAATCAATAAGATAGGTAAACTCTTATCCAAATTAACCAAAAAAACAGATAGAGAATATCCAAATTAGCAAAATCAGAAATAAAAAGGGGGACATATTAACAGACACTGAGGAATTCCATAGAATCATTAGGTCATACATTGAAAACCTGTTCTCCACAGGATTGGAAAATGTAAAAGAAATGGACAATTTTTTGGATAGGTACCACATACCAAAATTAAGTGAAGATCAGATAAAAAATTTAATTTAAACTAAGGAAATAGAAGCCATCATGAAAAGTCTCCCAACCAAAAAAAAATCCCAGACCAGATGGTTTCAGTTCAAAATTCTACCAGAATTTCAAAGAACAGTTAATACCAATACTCCTCAAATTATTCCACACAACAGAAACAGAAAGAAAACTGCCAAATTCTTTTCTGAGGCTACAGTTACCCTGGTACTCAAACCACATAAAGATGCAACTAGGAAAGAGAATTACAGACCAATCTCCCTCACGAACATTGATACAAAAACTCTCAATAAAATACTAGCAAACCCAATCCAAGAACATATCAAAAAAATCATCCACCATGATCAAGTAGGCTTCATCCCAGAGATGCAGGGATGGTTCAACATACGAAAATCTCTCAATGTAATCCACTACATAAACAAACTAAAAAAAAAAAAAAAACATGAAAACATGATCATATCATGAGAAGCTAAAATAGCCTTTGACAAAATCCAACACCCGTTCCTGATAAAGCTCTTGGAGAGATCAGGGATACAAAGAACATACCTAAACATAATAAATGCAATTTACAGCAAGCCTACAGGCAGCATCTAATTAAATGGAGAGAAACTCAAAGCGAGTCCACTAAAATCAGGAACAATACAAGGTTGTCCACTCTCTCCATACCTATTCAATATAGTACTTGAAGTTCTAGCTAAAGCAATTAAGACAACAAAAGGAGATCAAGGGGATACAAATTGGAAAGGAAGAAGTCAAACTTTTACTATTTGCAGATAATATGATAGTATACATAAGTGACACCAAAAATTCTACCAGGGAACTCCTACAGCTGATAAACACCTTCAGTAATGGGCAGGATACAAGATTAACTCAAAAAAGTCAGTAGTCCTCCTATATACTAATGATATATGGGCTAAGAAAGAAATTAGAAAAACAACACCCTTTACAATAGCCAATAACATTAAAAATCTTGGGGTATAACTCTAGCCAAACAAATGAAAGACCTGTATGATAAGAATTTTAAGTCGTTGAAGAAAGAAACTGAAGAAGATATCAGAAAATGAAAAAATCTCCCATGTTCTTGGGTAGATAGGATCCACATAGTAAAAATGTCAATCTTACCAAAAGCAATCTACAGATTCAATGCAATCCCCATCAAAATCCCAATGTAATTCTTCACAGACCTTTAAAGAACAATACTCAACTTCATATGAAAAAACAAAAAACATAGGATAGTCAATACAATCCTATACACTAAAGGAACTTCTTGAGGCATCACCATTCCTGACTTCAAGCTCTCCTATAGAGCTATAATAATAGATCATTGGAATCAAATCAAAGACCCTGACATTAATCCTCACAACTATGAACATCTGATTTTTGACAAAGAAGCCAAAATTATACAATGGAAAAAAAGAAATCATCTTCAACAAATGGTGCTGGCATAACTGGATATCTACATGTAGAAGATTGCAAATAGATCCATATCTATTGCCATGCACAAAACTCAAGTCCAAATGGATCAAAGAACTCAACCTAAATCCAGTTACACTGAACATCAGAGAAGAGAAAATGGGAAGTAGCCTTGAATGCATTGGCACAGGAGACCACTTACTAAATATAACACCAGTAGCACAGACACTGAGAGCAATAACTAATAAATGAGACCTCCTGAAACTAAGAAGCTTCTGTAAGGCAAAGGACACTTCTAATAAGACAAAAAGGCAGCCTACAGAACGGGAAAAGATCTTTACCAACCCCACATCTGATAGAGAGCTGATCTCCAAAACATATAAAGAACTCAAGAAACTAGACAGCAAAATATCAAACAGTACAATTTAAAAAATGGGCTACAGAGCTAAACAGAGAATTCTAAACAGAAGAATCTCAAATGGCCAAAAGGCATTTAAGGAAATGTTCAACATCCTTAGCCATCAGGGAAATGCAAATCAAAAGGACTCTGAGATACCATCTTATGCCTGTCAGAATGGCTAAGATAAAAAATACAGATAACAGTTTATGTTGGAGAGGATGTGGAGCAAGGGGAACACTCCTCCACTATGAGTGTGAATGCAATCTTGTACAGCCACTCTGGAAATCAGTATGGTGGTTTCTCAGAAAATTGGGAATCTACCTACCTCAAGACCCAGCAATACCACTCCTGGGCATATACCCAAAAGATACTCAACAACAACACAAGGATATTTGCTCAACTACATTCATAGCAGCATTATTCATAATCGCCAGAACATGGAAACAATCTAGATACCCTTCAACTGAATAATGGATAAAGAAAATGTGGTATATTTACACAATGGAGTATTACACAGCAGAATAAAACAATGTCATCATGAAATTTGTAGGCAAATGGATGGAACTAGAAAAAATCATCCTGAGTGAGGTAACCCAGACACAGAAAGACAAATATGGTACATACTCACTCATAAGTGAATATTAGATGCAAAGCAAAGATAACAAGGCTACAATCCATAACCCCAGAGAAGCTAGGTAAAGAGGAGGACACTAAGCAGGACACACATGGATCCCCCCCAGGAAGGGGAAAGGGTTAAGGTCTCCTGGGCAATCTTGGAAGGGGGAATAGAAAGGGGGGATGGGAGGTGGGGACATAGCGGAGAGATGGGGAGGGAAAGCAATGAAAGAGATATCTTAACAGAAAGTACCACTAAGGAGATGGGGGATATCTGCAGCTAGGGAAAACCCCAGGAACTCACAGGATTGTCCCCAGTTAAGACTCAGCAGTGGTGGAGAGGGTGCTTGAACTAGCCTTCCCCTGCACTCAGATTGGTGTCTACCCTAATTGTCATCATAGAACCTACATCCAGTGATTAATGGAAGCAGATGCAGAGACCCACAGTCAAGTACTTGGCCAAGATCCTGGAGTTTAGTTGAAGAGAGGGAGGAAGGATTATAAGAGCAGGGGAGGGGGTCAGAATCATGATGGGAAAAATCACAGAAATAGTTGATCCATGAGCTAGTGGTAGCTCATGGACTCTGGACTGAAAGGTGGGGAGCCTGCATGGGACTGCACTAGGCCCTCTGAATGTGGGTGAAAGTTGCATGGCTTGATGTGTTTGTGGGTCCCCTGGCAATGGGACCAGGACTTATCCCCGGTACAGGAACTGGCTCTTTAGAGCCCATTCCTTATGGTGCAATGCTTTACTCAGCCTTGATGCAGGGAGGAGGGGTTTGGTCCAGCCCCAACTTGGTATGCCAGTCTGGGGTGACTACCCAAGGGAGGCCTTACCCTCTATGAAGAGGGGATGGGGGTGGGATAGGGGTAGGTGGAGAACAGCAGGAGAAGAGGAGGGAGGGGGAATAGGAATTGGTATGTAAAAGGAAAGAAAAAAACTTTAAATAAAAAAATTATAAAAAAACTTTTCTAATAATTTGCTATTGCTAATAGCTGAATGAACAATGCTAACAATTTGGTTTTAACTTCATTCTGAGCCTTCCCATCTTTTTCTGCCTTGGTAAATTTTCCCAGTTTCTTAAGACAGAGCTTAGGCAAATGCCGGGGTTTGGATCTCTCATGAAAAAAAAAACACCTAAGCTACCTTCCTTTCAGAGCCTTACTTGATGTAAATGTTGCCAATGTTCCATAGCTGTTACCAACTATTTCTAGCTTCAGGGATAGTGACTAGTTAGTCCTTATTACCAGACTGACTGCTTTGCAGGCATTTGTCTCATGCTGTCCTGGAGGTCAAGTACCCATTCTTTCTGTCACCTAACTCTTTTCATATAATACACAAATACCTTGAACCAAAGATAAAGTATATGTTTAAATTTGAATTAGAACAATGTGTCAAGACTCTGAAATTTATAGGAAGTTTGAACTCACTATGAAGCATCTTGAAGAACCTAGGAATAGGGGATTACAGGTAAGCAATAGTAGGCTTTCATTTGCCAGAGGTAAACAGTCAAGAATGAAGAGAGTGGGGAAGAGACTGGACTAGCTCGAGTATATCATTAACAACACATGAGTAAGCAAAGGAGACTGACAAGGCAAACCTGAAGTTTCCAAGGCCCATAGAATACCAGAACCCAGAGCCTGCCAGGCTTTATTGCCCAGGCACAATTGCGTCTTAACTGTGGCATTTCCTTCCCAGAAAGCTTGATCCCAGTGAGGAACCTTTTTTGCCCCTACTATTTCCCTGAAATCATAATACAATTAAGTGATAATCCTAGCATTTGTTGCCTATGAAACAGTCTGAATAACAAATGTGACTTCCTAATTAAAAGTGTTATAAGAGTCATTAAGCACAAAGCTGCACATGTGGTATTAAAATAGAGACAGGTATCTTTCTTGCCCAATGATCATTCAAATTCCCTTATAATAATTAAACTTTTCATTAATGATCCTAACCAACTTGCTTCTATCTATATTCTGTCTTGTGGTGATATATTGTGTACCCTAATAAAATTTGCCTGAACATCAGAGAAATAAAGGAACAAGTCACTGTCACATCTCACCTGGCCAACTCCACAAATCCTGTTTGAATGTCTTTGAGTCCTCAGCTGAAAGGCTGCAGCCAAAACATCCTTTAGTTCCTGTCTCCTCACACCTTATATACCTTTCTCTGCCCAGCCATATCATTTCTCAGTGTGCTCAAAGCCATCCTGGACTACATGAGATGGACTCAGTCTAGGAGAGAAACAGATTAAAGTCACACACCTTTAATCCCAGTACTTGAGGTCCCATGCCTTTGCTTAGGAAGCACACACACCTTTAATCCCAACACTAAGAAGGAAGTGATATGGCTAGGTGGAGAAAGGTATATAAGCATGAGGAGACAGGAACTAAAGGCTTTCTAGGCTGAAGCCTTTCAGCTGAGGACTCAAAACATTCAGTCAGAGGATTCATAGAGTTGGTGAGGTGAGACGTGGCAGTGGCTTGCTCCTTTGTTTCTCTGATCCTTCAGCATTTACCCCATTATCTGGGTTTTTTATTTATAAGACCATATAGAGTTCAAGCAACACTGCCTCATGAACTTCTTATGTAACGTGGACAGTTTCCCTCCAATTCACACTTTGACAAGCTCATTCTACCTCCATAGCTCTGTCCTTCTTGTTTCAGCAAAGATACCTCATTTCTGGCCTTGGAGTTTCCAGTCAACCACATAATGCTGCCATTTTCTCTGTGTTAACCTATTTCCTCACCTAGAGAATAATTTCCTAAAGAAAAAGTATCCCACTCTGGATTTTCCAAGACACCACAGAGGCGACTCTTGAACTTGAATTTTTTAAGAGATTTTAGAAGTTGTCACTATTATTGTTTTAATTTTGTGTGTACATGTGGATGCTAGAGTGAGTACATCATGGTCAGAGAACAACTTTGTAGAGCGGGGTTCCTCTGCTCACCTTTAAGTGTGTCCTGATCTCTAACCTAGGTCACCAGCCTGCACAACAGCCCCTACCTAGGGAGCCATCTTGCTGGCCCAGAATTGAAAGTTTTAAATCAAATTTGAAATTTCAGTAGTCATGTAATATACATGTGTATATGCTCTTATCAACATTTACAGCTGTAAACTTAGGTGAGCACACACACACACATAGAAAGAAAGAGAGAGACAGAGACAGAGAGACAGAGATAGAGAGACAGAGAGAGAGAGAAAGAAACTTTAAATTATGTGATGAAAAAGCTGTTTTAATTATAAAGCTAACATAGTTGCTATACCTTCTGACCCACCCATGGTGTAAACCAGTATTTCTATGAATGGAAAAGGACTATTTGCCTCTGGGATTGGATAGCCTTTCTATTTGTCAACTATCAGTAACATTCTGTAAGATAATTTTTATCCTTCCATGCACTGAAAATTGCCGATGGCCATGGGAGTATACAGCAGGTGACAACTAGTGTTTAACAAGTCGACCCACCAGGTGTATAATTCCCCCTGGGGAGCCCCACCTGGCAAAGCCGTGGGGTCACTGGCTGTGGAAACCAGTTGTTTTCTGTCTGTAACTTTCTCAGGTGCCACTGCTATGCTTCCCTAATAAGAACAGCTGTGGGTGTCCCGCCATAGGCAATGGACTCCAGAAAGGCAGTTCATGTACCAGGGATACCCACTGACAGGGGTCCTTGCACAGCCCTGATGCAGGAGGTGGGACTTGGACCCCGCCTTAGCTGAATGTGCCTGGTTTTGCTGACTCTGCATGGGAGCTCTAACTTTTTGGAGGATGAAATGAGGGGTGGACTGGGGGAAAGGCTGGGGAGAGTGGGAGGAGGAATGAGGGATGAGGATGAGGGGAGATCTGTGGTTGGTATGTGGAATGAATAAAAAGTTTCTTAATAAAAATAATAAAATAAAATTGTCAGTGTAGAAAAAAAGAATGAATAAAAGATGTAAAAACTTAAAAAATAAATGAACAGCTGTAGTGTACTTTCCACAATCCTTTGGTAGTGTTTTACATCTCTGGGCACACATTTAGCTGTGGGTTTCTGTTTAAGCTGTATAATTATGATGAACAGAAATATTACCAGAATATTTTTCTTTACTGACAGAGGAAAGTAACAGTATTCTTAGTCTCAAAGACAACCTTTTACACATTTGCAAAGACCTCAGAACTATTCCAAAACAGACTAAGCTGCCCCTACAGAATATACTCAAAGACTAATATATATATAAAGCCTTTTAAAAAATAAACGAGGGTTTAAAGTTTAAATAGGAGACACTGGTGAAACTATATAGATAAAGACTCTTATATGTTGGTCATCTTCAGTAGGATAATTTGTTTTTTGTTTTTTGGTTTTTTTTTTTTTTTTTTGGTTTTTCGAGACAGGGTTTCTCTTTGTAACTTTGGAGCCTGTCCTGGAACTCACTCTGTAGCCCAGGCTGGCCTCAAACTTACAGAGATCTACCTGCCTCTGCCTCCCGAGTGCTGGGATTAAAGGCATGCGCCACCACCGCCCGGCTCAGTAGGATAACTTTAACAAAATTTTAAAATGTCAAATTTCTTACATAGATAGACACAGACCTCAAAGAAATAGTTCCATAATCTAGCGGTAAACCATGTATTAGGATATGAAATCTGACAAGAGACCAACATAACAATTGGTGCAATAGTAATTTTCTAAAGACATGGTGCTGGAATGGTTGGACATCTACATATAAAATAATGAAGTCAAATTCCTATTTCACACCATACAGAATGAGAAATTCACAGCTTCGATCCTGGCTCCACAGCTATGTGTTAAAACCCTACCCTGTCAGATAAAAGTGAAGTGTGAAAGCACCAGAAATATCAACAGTGGCAGCAAACTGTCAAACCAACATCATAGTTTATGAGTTTAAGAATCCAATTTGATGAGCTTACAGATCTTAAATGATCCCTGTACTTCCAGTTTGGACCTCTCCTACCCCAAGAATGGAACCACAGTGGGAGCAGGCAGGGGAACTCCTAGTCTAGACAGTGGCTTTGAGCTGGTGCACAGCTCCCAGGAGAGAGGACAGTCCTCTTGGTATCCTGAAGCCTCAAGACTAGTGGTTGCTGTGGTTACAGCCCAGGTCATACCCAAACTTTCTCCACAAATCAAGGGAGGATCCACTTGTATCCTAGTCAGTACTGAGATTGTAGCCACTGTTGCAAAGCCCCAGCTTTACCCATGCTTGTTTATAAAACACTGTGAAAAGTCCATTCTCATTGGCACAGGCAGGAGCTACCAGAGATTCCACAGATACATTATGTGCTTGATTTTGTATTACTTTGTGGCATTACATATTCAGGATCCTTTCACTATTTCCAAGTGTTTCATGCTTCTTGTATTGTGTTCAGATATGCACTCTGGTTCACAGTTTGAGGAACTGGACCTCCATAGCCTAGAGATAGTCTTGCCTGTTGACTGAAGCTCAAGGAGCATGGATACCAAGACCACAACCCCAGAACCACTTACTATGTTTAATCTTTCAAGCCCAAGAAATGTCTCATACATGTGCAACCCCCATATAAGTAAAAATATTACTGACATATATTCAAATATTACTCATACAAGCTCAGAAAGAACAAGTAAATATTTCCTCCATAGTCCTTGGATTCTGGAATAAATACCCTTGGTCCTAATTATGCTTTTTGACTGCTACCTGGCCAGATATGAGGGGGGTACTGAAGCTGAATGGGACCTCCTGAAACTGAAAAGCTTCTATAAAGCAAAGAACACTGTCAATAAGACAAAACAGCAGCCTACAAAATGGGAAAAGATCTTCACCAACCCTACATCTGACAGAGGGCTGATCTCCAGAATATATAAAGAACTCAAGAAGCTAGACATCAAAATATCAAATAGTCCAATTAAAAAATGGGGCACAGATTTAAACACAGAATTCTCAACAGTAAAAATCTCAAATGGCCAAGATACACTTAAAGAACTGTTTAATATCCTTGGCTATCAGGGAAATGCAAATCAAAGTGACTCTGAAATACCATCTTACATCTGTCAGAATGTTTAAGATCAAAAACAGAAATGACAGCCGGAGAGATGGCTCAGCAGAGTACTGGCTGCTCTTCTAGAGGTCCTGAGTTCGATTCCCAGCAATAACATGCTCACAACCATCTATTATGGGATCTGATTCCCTAAAGATAGGTCACTCATATACATTAAGTAAATAAATAAATATTTAAAAAAGAAAACACAAATGACAGCTTATGTTGGAGAGGATGTGGGCAAGGGGAACACTCCCCCACTGCTTGTGGGAGTACAAACTTGTATAACCACTTTGGAAATTAGTATGGAGGTTTCTCTGAAAATTGGTAATCAATCTACCTCAAAAGCCAGCTATACCACTCTTGGGCATATACCCAAGGAATGCTCAATCATACCACAGGGACACTTGCTCAACTATGTTCATAGCACCATTGTTTGTAATAGCCAGAACCTGGAAACAACCTAGATGCCCCTCAATTGAAGAATGGGTAAAGAAAAGAGGTATATTTACACAATGGAGTATTACTCAGCTGTAAAAAAAAAAAATGACATCATGAAATTTGCAGGCAAATAGATGGAACTAGAAAAAATCATCCTGAGTGAGGTAACCCAGACTCAGAAAGACAAACATGGTATGTACTCACTCATAAGTGGATAACAGCTGTAAGGATAACCATGCTACAATCCACAGTCCCAGACAAGCTAAGTAAAAAGGTGGGCCCAAAGAGGGATGCATGGATTTCCCTGGGAAGAGGAAATAGAAAAGAACTCCTGGGTAAACTGGGAGTGTGGGGAACATGAGGGATCGGGTTGGGCAGGTTGGGGGCGGGATAGAGGGGGAAACTAATGAAAAAGATGTCTTGATGGGGGGTGGCATTTCAGGGTTAAAGAGAAACCTGATGCCAGGGAAACACCCAGAAATCCACAAGGATGACCCCAATTAAGACTCCTAGCAATAGTGAAGAGGGTGCTTGAACTGGCCATCTCCTGTAATCAGATTGGCAACTACCCTAATTGTCATCAGAAATACTCTATCCAGTAACTGATAGTAGATGCAGAGATCCACAGTCAAGCACTGGGCCAACCTCCAGGACTATTGCCAAAGAAAGGAAGGAGAGATTGTATAGGGGAGGGAGGTCACGGTCATCAAAAGGGAACCCACAGAAACAACTAACCCGGGCTCATAGGAGCTCACAGACTCTGAACTGACAGCTAGGGAGCCTGTATGAGACCTACCTAGGCCTTCTACATATGTGTGACAGTTGTATAACCTGGTCTATTTGTAGGACTCCTAGCAATGGGATCAGGGCCTGTCCCTAATGCTTCAGCTGGCTTTGGGGACCTTATTCCCCATACTGAGTTGCTTCACCCAACCTTAACACAAAGGGAGGAGCTTAGTCCTTCCTCAACTTCATATGCCATGCTTTGTTGACACCCATGTGAGACCTGCTCTTTCTGAATAGGGCACAGGAGGAGTGGATGGGGATGGGCAGAAGGGAGGCAGGGGAAGGGAACCGGAGGAGAGAAGGAAGGAAAAACTGTGGTTGGGATGTAAAATAAATGGAAAAAAGTTAATAAATAACAAAAAGGAAGAAGAAGAAAAGAAAGTGAATACTCACAACAAAACATAAATGGAAGAGGCTTCTATGTCATATGTTACAAAGATTGATCATAGTCCTGATACTGACATCTCAAAAGGCAAGCACAAAAAGTAATACAATTTCATTTATGATGACAGAGATTTTTTTTAAAAAATTCTAAAATTTAAACAGAACTAAAATTGAAGTAGGCTTATTTCAGCAATGCAAACACAGTACCAAGTTACAGAATGTTTGCAGCTTTAATCCAGTGTGTAAATATATTTGAAAGTGACTCCTGAAGCCCCTGAGGAGAGTGTGTGGTGGTATTTAGAAGGCACTTACTCTTCACGTTTAAACCAGAACCTCTGTAAGACTGCTTTATTAGTGTGAGACACTGCATCACATGTAAGGAGGAGAACACTAGGGTACTGTCAGTTAAGTCAGAGAGACAGATGATACCCAATATAATATTAGGCTTGAACATCTAACCCATTAAAACAATGAAAAAATTTAAAAGTATGATTTGGGAAAAAGTAAAAAAAAGGATCCTTTCGTAATGCATATTACAAGAACTAACAAAATCAATTTAAAATAATTTAAAATTTATAAGTCTGGAATAGAAAAATAGAAACATATACTTTTATGAAAACTCTAGTCTGTAATCATAATTCAAAATATTTACAAAACTCAAAAAACAAAACTATTTTAGTATATTTATAGTGCAAGAACTATGCAAACAAAATTAAAACTCAGTGACGACCAAAGAACGTACCTCACACGTTAAAGTGTTCTGAGCAGTTCCCTGTCTCTGCAATGTGACATGGGCCTGTGACCACAATATCACTGTGCAATAAACAAAGAAAACTGCAGTAACAGGTTCAGTGCATCTTCATTTACAGTAAGAATAAGAATCATTCTCTCATTCCCCATTTCTCTGAATTTAACACATGTAAAAATGCTAGAACAATAACAACAAATGGACAAGTTCTCAGATGCATGAAATTACACACCCTCATTTGACTGGGCAGCCGCCATGTTCTACACAGCACTAAGGAACACCACCTTCATAGCTTTTGATGTAATGCATCCCTAGGCAGGGCAATGTAATAGTTCTGAGAATGTGTATTCCTCTCTGCCTTCGTAGGACAAGAAACAAATATTAGCCATTATAATAGCAGAGAGAGAACTACATCTCACCAAGAAAATATCCAGATAGGAGGTGTACCTTTATAAATATGATGAATGGTGTGCTTCACTCAGGGATAGTAGACTAGGGCAGTGGAAGTGTTACATTATCCATAGACAGCCATTCTGGCTTATGGTAGCTAGACAAAGTGAAGACAATGTGAAAAACAGTCTACTTTTCATGCTTCCAATCTTGAGATGGGACCCTGGGCCTAGTATGCTCAGCAAGAGTGATGAACAGCACTTAGACATATTCCTCCTAAGAGTGAAGCGGAAAGCTGCTTGCCAGCACACACTTACTTAGCAGTGTCTTCCTTTCTATTCCACAAACACGGAACCATCTTAAGTATGGTTTGAGGCAGGAGGGGTACATAAGAAAAGGGAGTCTTCAGTGTTTTTGATCTTAGCCACTCTGACAGGCATAAGGTGGTATCTCAGAGTTGTTTTGATTTGCATTTCCCTGATGATTAGGAATGTTGAGCAATTCCTTAAATGTCTTTCGGCCATTTGAGTTTCCTCTGTTGAGAATTCTCTGTTTAGTTCTATAGCCCATTTCTTAATTGGACTGTTGGGCATTTTGATGTCTAATTTCTTGAGTTCCTTATATATTCTGGATATCAGTCCTCTGTCAGATGTGGGGTTGGTGAAGATCTTTTCCCATTCTGTAGGCTGTCGCTTTGCCTTGTTGACTGTATCCTTTGCTCTACAAAAGCTTCTCAGTTTCAAGAGGTCCCATTGATTGATTGTTTCTCTCAGAGTCTGTGCTACTGGTGTTCTATTTAGGAAGTGGTCTCCTATGCCAATGCGTTCAAGACTACTTCCTACTTTCTCTTCTAGCAGGTTCAAAGTAGCTGGATTTATGTTGAGGTCCTTGATCCACTTGGACTTAAGTTTTGTGCACGGTGATAGATATGGATCTATTTGCAACATTCTACATGTTGACATCCAGTTATGCCAGCATCATTTGTTGAAGATGCTTTCTTTTTTCCATTGTGCACTTTTGGCTTCTTTGTCAAAAATTATATGTTCATAGGTATGCTGATTAATGTCAGGGTCTTCAATTCGATTCCATTGGTCCACATGTCGGTTTTTATGCCAGTCCCAAGCTATTTTTATTACTGTAGCTCTATAGTAGAGCTTGAAGTCAGGGATCATGATGCCTCCAGAGGTTGTGTGGAGAGGATGTGGAGCTAGGGGAACTCTCCTCCACTGCTGGTGGGAATGCAAGCTTGTACAACCACTTTGGAAATCAATATGGCGCTTTCTTAGAAAATTGGGAATCTATCTCCCCCAAGATCCAGCTATACCACTCTTGGGCACATACCCAAGGAATGCTCAACCACACCATAAGAGCACTTGTTCAGCTATGTTCATATCAGCATTGTTTGTAATAGCCAGAACATGGAAACAACCTAGATGCCCTTCAACTGAAGAATGGATAAACAAAATGTGGTACATATACACAATGGAATACTACTCAGCAGAGAAAAACAACGACATCATGAGGTTTGCAGACAAATGGATGGATCTAGAAAAAATCATCCTGAGTGAGGTAACCCAGACTCAGAAAGACAAACATGGTATGTATTCACTCATAGCAGGATACTAGATGTGGAACAAGGATGACTTGTCTGCTACTCACATCACCAGGGAGGCTACCTGGAAAACAGGACCCCAAGAAAGACACGGGGATCTCCCAATGACAGAGAACTGGAATGAGATCTACATGAACAGCCTGGACATGAGTGGGGGTAGTGAAAGGCGAGGATTGAGGGAAAGAGAGCTTGGGGGAGCAGGAGATCCCAGCTGGATCAACAACAGAGAGGGAGAACAAGGAATAGGAGACCATGGTAAATGAAGACCACATGAGAATAGGAAGAAGCAAAGTGCTAGAGAGGCCCACAGAAATCCACAAAGATACCCACACAACAGACTGCCGGCAATGGTCGAGAGACTGCCCGAACTGACCTACTCTGGTGATGGGATGGCCAAACACCCTAATTGTTGTGCTAGAAACCTCATCCAACTACTGAGGGATCTGGATGCACAGATCCATGACTAGGCCCTGGGTGGATCTCTGGGAGTCCAATTAGCAAGAATGAGGAGGGTTTATATGAGTGAGAATTGTTGAGACCAAGGTTGGATAAAGCACAGGGACAAATAGCCAAATGAATGGAAACACATGAACTATGAACCAATGGCTGAGGGGTCCCCACTGGATCAGGCCCTCTGAATGGGTGAGACAGTTGATTGGCTTGATCTGTTTGGGAGGCATCAAGGCAGTGGGACCGGGTCCTGTGCTCATTGCATGAGTTGGTTGTTTGAAACCTGGGGCCTATGCAGGATTGCTTGGCTTGGCCTGGGAGGAGGGGACTGGACCTACCTGGACTGAGTCTACCAGGTTGATCTCAGTCTGTGGGGAAGGCTTTGCCCTGGAGGAGATGGGAATGAGGAGGGGCTGGGGGGAAGGTGAGGGGGACGGGAGGGGGGAGAACAAGGGAATCCGTGGCTGATATGTAGAACTGAATTGTATTGCAAAATAAAATAAAAAAAGAAAAAGAAAAGGGAGAAAGCACTGCCCTCATGCCTGCTGAAATGTCCCTTCATCTAGTGAGTGTGGTTCCCTTCCATATCATATCACCTCTGAAATTCCCACCTTTGAGAAAATAATCAGGAGACCATGTCCACAAATAATAATAATGGAGTGATTATCTAATACTCAAGTTTACTTACCTTACTGTGATTTTTCAAGGCCAAAGCCTCCATGAGGAACTGATCTGTTAGCTATTAAACTGTGTATAATTTTTCTCAGTAACTTGAAAAAAAACAAATTTGTATAAAATCTTATATAAAATTGCCATTTGGGCTAGAAAAAAAGATTGAAAGCCAATTCTAAATGAAACAAATAATTCCTCAAAAGTGAAACCAACAAAAATAATTACAACTATTTTAAGAAACTGAGATGAATACAGCTTGTATGATGGCCTGTGAATGGTGAGTATAAACACTGGCAAAACATGAGAGAGTGCACATATTTATAAACTACCAAAGAAGGGGCCTTAAATGTCATTAGTAGTGATGATCAACCAAATTATTAATCACGTGAAAGAAATTTAAAGCACTTTTAAACTTTGCATATTTTAGCAAGAATGTCCTAATAATCAAGATGTTTGCAAGCCCATTGCTATGTTCTTTGAGACTTCACCGATATTACATAATCCTTAAACAACAGCTGATTCTTGCACATGTGGTAGTGACGTATGTTACGTTAATATACATATTGTACCATATACTCATTGGTTGTCAGTTTACAGAACTAGTAGAGTCTCTGTATGAGCAGATGCCACTCAGATGGTGGCCACAGAACCTCTTTATTGTTGTTCCTGCCTATGAGCTACAAGTTCATGGAATGTCCTGCCTTGTGGAGCAAGTTCACACAGGTAACACTGATTTTTGAGAAGGAAATGGTTAGGGTAGTGTACATTTGTCTTTAAAACAATAATTGTATTCAAGCTACAGCCATCAGATTTGAGGAGTGGATGAGAGTCATAACCTCTGTTTAACATATGGACATTGAAGTGACACTCTTCCCGTTATGCTCATGGAGCCCAGGCTGTTCTCAAGAACAGTCCACATGTACAATGCACATGGGCATCACAAACACCAAACTCTGGAGCTTGTCAAGGGTAACCACAGCTACTTTTACAACACTGCTGAATCTTCGCTTCTACCATGACCTAACATACAACAAACACAAAACCCAAAAAAATATTGAAGGCAGCAGCCATGTGTCAGAACACCTGGGTCCAAAGCTGGTTATAAATGCACCTGTCCCATGGGGAATAAATTACAAACCACAATCAAAAGAACTAGTACAGTGTCTGGAATATAATAGTCATTCAGCAAAAGCAAATGAGTTTTTTTCTCTTTCCAGTTTATTCTAAAAGTAATTTCTGGTTTATCAAAAAACATTGGATAAATGTTAAACTGTACATAACATTAAAATTACCAATCCTTAATAAGCTAAATATAAATATGTTTTTACATTTCAAAACTAAGAGGTTTTATGTGACTCTCACTAATCACAATAATTAAACAAGAGGCCAGTCTGGGTGGACACAGTCATGATTACAGAATGGTTATGGGGAGCTGCTAAGGCACCGTACAGTCCTGTTCTCAGCATCATGTGATTTTCTGACACCAATAGATTGTGAAGCAGCATCTCAGCAGCACAATGAAAATTACTTAAGTGAGACTGACACACAAACTACACCCCAGTGCTGTAAATTATGAGCATGTAAGAGGACAGTTCTACTTACTTTTTTCCAATGTGCGACCTTCCCTTTCATGTGAGACTCGGGTTTGAGAAGGAAGATGTCCTCCATGATTTTGTCTTCATGTCTTCTACCTATGCAGATCCATTTCGTTTCAAGTACCCTAATCATTTTGTCTTTAGGCTTTTTACGTTTAAAAAAGGGGCTGAATATAAGGGAAGAGAAAACAATTATTAATTTTTTTCTTATTGAGAAAGTGATAACTACTTATGGTTTAACTGTATCTTAGCACCCACAATGATGAGTCCAGTGCAATGTTTGTTTTTACATTATTGCTATTCAAGAACCACGGGTATGCCACCAACCTTCATGCATTCATTATAAGATAAGTAAGCTGAGGAATGTATGCACAACCCACCTAAAAATAGCCCAGTACGTATACCCCACTCTGTGCTGGAAGGGACAGTGGAGAGCTGGCAGGATGGGTTAGCACTGGGAAGCAAGTGATGGGTGGCAAGTCTTGTCCCACTCTAGGGAAGTGGCTTGCACTGCAGCATGGGTGTTGCTGGGCTGGCCCCAACGGTGAATAGAGAGGAAGTATACAGAGCAGTGATATCCTCAGAACATAAGCCACAAAAGATTTGTGACATTACCACTAGTCACACTAATAGGCAATCACATTTACCTTTTAATCCTATTGTGCATTTAATGAAATACTGTCTCACAAATGCTATCTATAAACTAACATCACATTTAATGGTAAGATACTGGATATTTTCTCCTCTAACAGCAGAAGCAATGGAAGATATATCCTCTCTCACCTAGCTATTCAACATTGTGCTAGAATTCTCATTTGGTCCTTTACAATTAAAAGGAAAAGGTAGGTCAGCCCTGCCTTTGATTACAGAGGAAAGTAGTCAGTATTAGTGAAAAGATACCAGCAATGCCAGCAAAGAGTAGGAATACACTGATGATGCTACATCTCTCATCACAGCAACACATGACTAAAGGAAAAGTCTGTTACTGTATAAATGGACAAGTGAAAGGGATTAGACAAAACACAGCAGGCACCATTGATTTATGTAAGTTTTGCGAAAGTATATCAAAGTGAGCTAAGCCAATCTGATACACACACCCATCTTATGTGACAAAACAGATTTGTTAAAATGATAAGCTAAGTAGAAAATTTATGTTTAGTAATACCAGAAACAGTGCAATCCAAACAACACAGCATTCCTATATCATAAACAGGCTCTATTTATTCCTCCATTCTCAATGTTTTTGTCTCCCAATCAGTTAGTATAAGGTATAGTAAGACAATAAAACCTTTCGCTGTTCATGTAGATCTCATTCCATTTCTCTGTCATTGGGTGATCCCTGTGTCTTTCTTGGGGTCCTGTTTTCCAGGTAGCCTCCCTGGTGATGTGAGTAGCAGACAAGTCATCCTTGTTTCATGTGAGATCTACATGAACAGCCTGGACATGAGTGGGGGTAATGAAAGGCGAGGGTTGAGGGAAAGAGAGCTTGGGGGAGCAGGAGATCCCAGCTGGATCAACAACAGAGAGGGAGAACAAGGAATAGGAGACCATGGTAAATAAAGACCACATGAGAATAGGAAGAAGCAAAGTGCTAGAGAGGCCCACAGAAATCCACAAAGATACCCACACAACAGACTGCTGGCAGTGGTCGAGAGACAGCCCGAACTGACCTACTCTGGTGATGGGATGGCCAAACACCCTAATTGTCGTGCTAGAAACCTCATCCAACTACTGAGGGATCTGGATGCAGAAATCCATGACTAGGCCCCGGGTGGATCTCTGGGAGTCCAATTAGCGAGAATGAGGAGGGTTTATATGTGCAAGAATTGTTGAGACCAAGGTTGGATAAAGCACAGGGACAAATAGCCAAATGAATGGAAACACATGAACTATGAACCAATGGCTGAGGGGTCCCCACTGGATCAGGCCCTCTGAATGGATGAGACAGTTGATTGACTTGATTTGTTTGGGAGGCACCCAGATCTTGTGCTCATTGCATGAGTTGGCTGTTTGAAACCTGGGGCCTATGCAGGATTGTTTGGCTCGGCCTGGGAGGAGGGGACTAGACCTACCTGGACTGAGTCTACCAGGTTGACCTCAGTCTGTGGGAAAGGCTTTGCCCTGGAGGAGATGGGAATGGGGGGGGGGGTTGGGGGGAAGGTGAGGGGGACGGGAGGGGGGAGAACAAGGGAATCCGTGGCTGATATGTAGAACTGAATTGTATTGCAAAATAAATTAATAAAAAAAAAAAAGGAAAAAAAAAAAGAAAAGAAAGGAAAAAAAAAAAAACCTTTCACAGTTCAGAGTCACAGTATACCTCTCTGGAGGGGCAGCTCTGCTTTGCAAAGCTGTTCCATCTTGCTCCACATGCATTCAGCACATGGGGAAGAAAATGCATGAAAGCAAGCAGAACACAGTAACAACGTGAGCATGCTAAGCAGCTTCACTCTACCCTCAGGCTTCACTTTTAAGTGTAACCAGCGATGCATCTAGATGAACATGTTTATCCACAAGAGAAACTTTTGATGTAATCTCTCATGATCAGCCAGTTGTCAAATGTAAATAAAAGCATGGATTTTCATGAAAAGGTATTGTTTTGCATATGCCCCAATGTGCTTTGTGAGAAGAGAAAGAATCACATCCCATGAAGTCTATGTTATCTAAGTAGAGATAGATTATGTAAAAACAAACCATTAACTATATAAACATGGCTAAGGACATAATGAAAAATTGAGGACTGTATGGACTAAACCCTTCTACATCTGCTCCTACTCTTGAGAAAGCTCCAGCTCAGGTACATCAGCTACAGAACACTGGAGCACTGAGTGCCTCTCTTCAAGGACATGTAGGCCAGTGATGCCACACCAGCTGAGGTGGCCAACACAGCCTGGCACCCTGCTTTGGAAGAAGATTGTCCTTTCACCTCACATCCCTACTCTAGGCAAGGGCACAAAAGTTTTCCCAGGGATGGGATTAGAGCATGAGAACATGAATCATAAGGCTGCCTTGATCTTGCAAAGTAAATTAAGTTGACCAGAAAGGCTGTGCAGGATATTCAGCCTGCAGCTGCCTTATAAAAATGCAAGGCTGTGGTGCTGAGCCATTAACAATAGGCTGGGCACTGGAAGAAAGGAAAATGTTTCATGGTTCAAGGGAAGTGTACTCTAGCTGAAAGAGTCTAGAAAACTTGTTCAGTAAAGAATAACTCCCGTATGTGGTACAGCACCCCAACCTGTTACAGTGCATAATTTAAAAAGTCCTGACAAAGAAATAAGAATATGAACTATGCTAAAAAGGAGCTGGCAACACAGCCAGGTCTGGAAAGAGTCAGTGACATTAGCATTTCTAGGGGAATACTGTCTGTATATAAGAAGACAGTGTGTTTTAAATGGAGATTTTAGTAAGGTGAAATGTAAAAAATAAGATTCCACTATCAGAAATCACAGTTAATATATGTTACAAGAGTGGATCAAGAATAGATCTGAGGATACTAGACATGAAACAAGGATAACTTGTCTGCTACTCACATCACCAGGGAGGCTACCTGGAAAACAGGACCCCAAGAAAGACACAGGGATCGCCCAATGACAGAGAAATGGAATGAGATCTACATGAACAGCCTGGATATGAGTGGGGGTAATGAAAGGCGAGGGTCGAGGGAAAGAGAGCTTGGGGGAGCGGGAGATCCCAGCTGGATCAACAACAGAGAGGGAGAACAAGGAATAGGAGACCATGGTAAATGAAGACCACATGAGAATAGGAAAAAGCAAAGTGCTAGAGAGGCCCACAGAAATCCACAAAGATACCCACACAACAGACTGCCGGCAATGGTCGAGAGACAGCCCGAACTGACCTACTCTGGTGATGGGATGGCCAAACACCCTAATTGTTGTGCTAGAAACCTCATCCAACTACTGAGGGATCTGAATGCAGAGATCCATGACTAGGCCCTGGGTGGATCTCTGGGAGTCCAATTAGCGAGAATGAGGAGGGTTTATATGAGTGAGAATTGTTGAGACCAAGGTTGGATAAAGCACAGGGACAAATAGCCAAATGAATGGAAACACATGAACTATGAACCAATGGCTGAGGGGTCCCCACTGGATCAGGCCCTCTGAATGGGTGAGACAGTTGATTGGCTTGATCTGTTTGGGAGGCATCCAGGCAGTGGGACCAGATCTTGTGCTCATTGCATGAGTTGGCTGTTTGAAACCTGGGGCCTATGCAGGATTGTTTGGCTCGGCCTGGGAGGAGGGGACTAGACCTACCTGGACTGAGTCTACCAGGTTGACCTCAGTCTGTGGGGAAGGCTTTGCCCTGGAGGAGATGGGAATGGGGGGCAGTTGGGGGGAAGGTGAGGGGGACGGGAGGGGGGAGAACAAGGGAATCCGTGGCTGATATGTAGAACTGAATTGTATTGCAAAATAAATTAAAATAAAAAATAAAAAATAAAAAAAAAATAAAAAAAAAAAAGAATAGATCTGCATTGGAATAAGTAGTGTGATAAAAGCCCCAAAAGACTATGGTAAAAGGAACATATCTCAACATAAAGAACACTGTGTGCCAAGCCTGTAGCCAATGCGATGCCACATGGGGTGAAGCTCAAAGCATCTCCAGTAACAATTGCTTACCATGCTTACATACTGTCAATGTACACTGCTATTACCTTTAAGACAAATCTTTAATGAGTAAATCTTAAATCAGAGTAATTTACAATTTCTATCACCTGTAAATTGTATTTACATTTTGTAATTTGTATTACCACTTAAATCTGTCATATCATTTAAAAGCTACTGCTATGTGACTTATGTATACAAGTTGAGTGTGCAGGACAGTGGGTATTAGTGAGTTAAGGTTTGGCTTCAATTACTATTTATTTATTCTGTATCCCTGATGGGGCCTTTCAACCAGTAAATTATATATTTTTTCTTTTCCTCTAACCAATGGGGCCTTAAACTTAGTGGGTCAATAATATTCTACCCCTTCCTGCCCCTGGGTCTAAACCCCTGGAGTATTACCAATAGTTCCTCACTTGCTGGGACACTTACTTTTAATTTCTAAGTTACTGTATCTAACCCAGAACAAATATTTGTAGTCATGCTTAGCATGAAAGCCTCTTACAATTTTTCAACATTACAGCTGAGGAAAACTAAGTTGATACTTTTCTGCCAACATACAAATCATAAAAAAAAGAGTGTCTTTGTGGTGTAAAGCAACCCACAACCCACAGCAAAAAGCAGCAACAACATAAAACAGCACAGAGATGGCAATCATGTTAGAGGCTTTCTCTTTATCTTAATTTTAGCATTTACATCAAAAGTCAGCAATTATGTTTTCTACAAATCAAGGAAGTAAACATTTTAAGCCTTATAGTATGTAGGTTGCATGTTTTTCATTTTTATGACAATTAAAAATGTTAAAATCACTTCTCAAATGCAGGCTGTGTCAGCTTTTGCTGTGCCTTCAGCCAGCCAGGTGTGATCAGATCCTGACTGATCTGGTTGGACACATATGCACACGTATACATACTCTTCTCCATTGTGCCTTAGAGACTCAGGGAAAACAAGGAAGCACAAATTCATACATCCATAGAAAGGCAAGTCAGATTTAGTCACTATAACAAATACTTGAGAAAATAAGCTTTAGGTTTATTAAGGTGATATATTGATTTAGATATATGCATAATAGCCTGGTAAGGGACAATATAATATGAAGATGACAGTGGTCACACTGGGGTGGACTGAGCACCATACGTGAGATGCACCAAGAAAATCCATCAAAGGACAGATGTTGAAGAATATTCCTTTACACTGTGATTGGTTTTATAAAGAGCTGAATGGCCAATAGCTAGGCAGGAAGAAGTTAGGCGAGACTTCTGGGGATAGAGCGGTCTTGGGAAGAAGAAAGCTGGATTCATCAGCCAGACATAGAGGAAGCAGGACATGCAGGAGGAGAGATAAAATCCATGAGCCACATGACAGCATGTAGATTAATAGAAATGGGTTAATTAAAGTTATAAGAGCTAGTTAGAAACAAGCCTAAGCTAAGGTCAAGCTTTCATAATTAATAATAAGTCTCTGTGTCATGATTTGGGGGCTAGCAGTCCAAAACAAAGCCTCCTATAGACAGATTGCTTCCAGCTCACAGTGTCAAAAGTTTCAGACTGTAGCCATCCAGCTTTGTTGCTTTGGCCCTGACATGAGGCTGAGCATCATGGTGGGGCAGCATGTGGTAGACTAGGATGCTCATCTTGGTGTCTGAAAAGCAAAGAGCAAAAAGAAACTCGGGTCCTCACAGCCCTTGTGTGTAGTTGTTTCCTCTGAATTGAACATTCCTTCCTGGAGGAGGAAGACTCACAAGCCAGGTTTCTGGAAGCTCACAGAACTCCATGTTACAGGAATTTCAGAAGTTTAAGACTTACTGTATTCCACTTCGAAGCTACACAAACAATAAATAATATCTGTGAAAGAGAAAGTTCTGGTGTGAAGCTTCTCACAAATTGGACATGGAGCTCCAGGCCCACAGCTTTGACGAGCTGTCACTTACGCTGTAGTGGGCTCTTCAGTGTGTATGCCTTTGAGTGACCCATGCTTCTGTAAAACTCTGCACCTATACTCCTGTAAGTAACCCCAACAAATGATCCATGATGCCTTAGTTCAGTGAACCCTTTCCTTGCTCTGTCAGTGGTACCTCTCTGGTGTGAATAGACAGTTGCTTACATCTCTCCCAAGAACATCACACAACACACCCCAACACATGTACACTGCTCCCAGTGACCTGCTTGCTTCACTAGGCTTTTTTCTTTCAGCTTCTACCATTCCCATAATGATGGCAAAGCCTCAACACACAACCCCTGGAGGGCATTCCAAATGCAAGTTCTAGCAATACACAGTTCTGCTGATGGCACCAAACTAGTCTGCCTGTGATGATAATATGATCTACCCTAACCTGAATTTGATTTACATTTTACAGATCAGCACAGCATCTGTATTAATAAACATTTTTGTCTCCAATGTAACCAAGACCTTAGAGGATGTATATTCATTTATATGCTTTCCTGAAAGCTAAGCTCTAAGTCACATGACCTAGCTTCAGCAAATCCAATGTCTTCTTCCTGAATTTATACTTTCTAGAGAATATTCTAAAACCATAAGGACAAAAGTCTCACTGTCTGCAGGGACTCTAATACTTGTCTTTGTCTTTCTGATGCTGCTGCAACAGAAGACCCAGACTGGTTAACTTATGAGGAACAAGAGTATTTCTCAAAGTCCTAGAGGCAAGAAGTCCTAGACTAACTGGTACCACTAGGGAGGGTCTTGTTACTACATCATAACAAGGTAGCATCAGCACACAGCTGGGCAAGACTTGCACTTGCTTTGATGATGTTACAATGTAACAACACAGGCTCTATGAACACTGTTACAGTATAACAACACAGTATCTATGAACACTGTTACAGTGTAACAACACAGGCTCCATGAACACTGTTACAGTGTAACAACACAGGCTCCATGAACACTGTCACAGTGTAACAACACAGGTTCTATGAACACTGTTACAGTGTACAACACATGCTCTATGAACACTGTTACAGTGTAACAACACAGGCTCTATGAACACAGCATTATAAAGTTAATAGATGGCAATGCCTCTGATATGATGCACACTCCTATGTCAATTCCACCACTTTTAAAGCTTTTCAAGTGCTACTATTAAAATACAGTAAATGTAGTTACTTTCTTGAAGTATATCTGAATTGAATATCTAAGTGCTGTGTCTGTCCCCCATGCCTGTCAGACACATACTTGCAAAATCTTAACACCGCCATAAAAATTTGACTCAAAAATATTACTTTTCTAGGATCTACCCAGTGGTAGCAGAAAAGGGGAAAATGGCTTTATTTTCCCATGGCTCATACCTTCTGGATGTGAGTACTGTGTGTATAACTTACAAGTTAGTAACCTCAGAAAAGTTACTGATGAGATTTATATGAACACTTGGCTTATGATACTAAACCAGAACTTGAATTCACAGCTACTGAATTTAAGTCACTGTCAACTTGACATCACACCAAACGTTCAAGATAGTTAAGGAAACTTTATTATATCCAAACACTTTTATATGATTTTCTCATAAAAGAATAAAAGAAGTAAAGTGGAGTCTTTATTAAGAATTGCTTACAACTAACAAGTTAACAGTCAAGTATTATCTGATGCATGTATTCTCTAATGCTGTTGATGTTCCTCACTATTTTTTAGATAGCTCAGGCTGCCCAAAATCATTTTGCCTCAAGCTCTCAAGTCCTACAATTACATATTTTAGATACGTCCCACTTATCACTTTCTGTATGTCCACATATGCTCTTCACATACAAGTCTTCTTGCTGTTCATTGAGGTTTTGAGAAGCTCACTAAAGAGTAGGGACAGATTACAGCTCCAACACATATCATTCTTTTTTTCCAAACTGTATACTATTGAAGAAAAATCCAAGTTTGAATTTGTTAAAATTCTTGGACGCTGTTATTTAAATTATCAGTATATGCCAATTGTACAAAATGTTGGGTCTCATTATTGTACATGTATTCACCATGTATGTTGGTCATATCAGCTTCTCATACCCTTTACTGTCTAGCCTCCCTTACACTCACTAGTCCCTTCCCACTTTGCAATAGTGTCATTTTTACTTTAATGTCTATATTGTTTTAAACATGGCTTCTACATATAAAAGGAAACATTTATCTTTCTGGGTCATGATTAGTTCTCCCAAATGCTGACCTCAAATTCTACCATTTCATGCAAATGACATAATTTTATTTTTCTTTATGACCTAATAAACTTCATCGTGAATATATTCTATGTTTTCTTCATCCACGAATCTGCTGGTAGATTCCTGACTATATTTTGGCTATTCTGACTTGAGACATGATAAATACAGATGTGCAGGTATCTACGTAGCAGGTTAACTTAGAGTCTCTCAGTACATCTCTAGGAAGAGGACACCTAAGTTATATGAGCCTGAGGAAATCTCTTACTCATTTCCATTGTGTCTACAATAATTTACACTTTCACTAACAGTGTACTAGGGTCCTCTTGCTCACCTGTGTTTGAAAACTTTTCAGCCATTCTGACTGGGTTGAGATGAAAACTCAATATTATTTTCATTTGCATCCCCTGATGGGTGAAAAACTTTAATTCATTTTCATATGTTTATTAGTCACTTGTACCTCTTTTGAGAATTGCCTGGTCAATTCACTGGCCTATTTATTCACTGGATTATTGGGGGGGTTGTAGTTGTTTGTTTTAGTTCTTTGTGTACTCTAGCTATTAATCCCCTGTGATATACATAACTGGAAGTTTTTTTTTTTTTTTCCATTCTGCAATCTGTCTCTTCATTCTGTTTCCCATGTCCTCTATTTGAAGGAGTATTTTATTTTTGGTGGCAGTGTTTGTTTTGTTTTTGAACCTCATAAAATCCTATATGTAAATGTTTGCTCTTGTTTCTAGGGTTATTGGAGTCCTATTCAGAAAGTCCTTGCCTGTATCTCTATCTCAATGTGTTTGGATTAATAATTTGTTGTTGAACCATACATTGATCCATCTTATACAATGAAAACAATTCATCCTTGAATTTATCATGAACTTATTCTGTTAGCAGTGTTTGGTGGTTTTGTTCTGAGACTTAGTTCCTATCTTTCCTAATGTGGTAGTTTAAAAGAAAATGGCACCCAAAGGGAGTGGCACTATTAGGAGATGTGGCTGTGTTGAAGTGGATATGGACTTGTTAGAGAAAGTGTGTCACTGTGGGGTCAGGCTTTGAAGCTTCCTATACTCAAGATCCCACACAGTATGACTGTCAGTCGTCTTCCCGTTGCTTGCAAGATGTAGAACTCTCAGCCGTTCCTTCACCATGTCTACCTGCATGCCTCCATACTCCTTGCCATGATGTTAATGGACTGAACCTCAGAAACTGCAAGCGAGCCGCCCCAATTAAATGTATCCTTCAAAAGAGTTGCTGTGGTCATGGTGTCTCTTCATAGCAATAGAAACCCTAATCAAGACACCTAACAACCTCTATGTAGTTGATGATGGCCGTGGCATGGGCCACTCAAATCTCCTTGTGGAGCTCACTGAGAGATGCACAGCTGACTGACATCCCAACTTTTATTTCTTTGGAGCTTCCTTGTTTACCCCAAGGCTTTTCCTAGCCATTGGCCAAGCACATGGAAGACAATGCTGACAGCCTATTTCTGCCCAATGCAAAACACCTGAAATGTACAGGCTTGGGCATGGATCCTCAGATGACCTGAACAAACATTCTTCAGTTAGATTGCAGCCTGAGCCTCTTCCTATCCTATCCTGTTTTCTCTCTCCCTTCACAGGTATCAGATTCATAAACTTACCACCTCTGGCTATATTCTTGTTTCTCCACTTTGTGTGTGAAATCCATTTCTCCAATACCTGTTTGAAAAGCTTATTTCACGTGTCTATCCTTCAAAGACAAACTATAATATAAGTGTTTTATAAGTGTTAATTTTCATTTCTTTTTTCCAATTCCAAACTAAACTTACATATCTAAATATCATTAATTTTTGGGTTATGACTATGAGCTTAAAAAGTCATACTGGGACATCAAGAATAAATATGATTTTATTTGCACATTTCTACTTACGTAGGAACTTTTATTTGTCTCACTAAGATACACTGACTTAGTAGACTGCACTAAAGAACAGTGATCACAGTCGTCACACCAATGCACTGAGGATCTCATGGAAGTTCATTATTTCGTTTCTGTGTGATAAATGCACTAGATACCTAGTATCTAAATGGAAACATCTTTTTGTTGTTGAGTGTATTTTGTTTTGTGTTGGTTTTTGGTTTGGGTGGGGGTTTTTTTTGTTTGGTTGGTTTTGAGAGATGTAACACAAGTTGCCTTCAAACTACTGTATATCCAGGGATGGCCTCAAACTTCTGATTCCCCTGTCCCCACCACTCATGTGTCTTGATTACAAGCAAGCACCACTATATCTGGCTTTTATGTGGTGCTAGTGATCAAGCCTAGGGCTTTGGGTATGTCACACAAGCACTATACCAACTGAACTATACTCCCAGAGTGAGAAATCAACTTTTTATTCTAGTTTACTGAACTTTATTTTAATCTCAAAGGAGTGCTGAATTATATAAGGTGATTTTTCTGAGACACTGAGATGGTTTTCCTGTACTTGCTACCATATAAACCAGTGCATTAGTGAGACCTTCTGTGTATCAAGCTTTGCTTGAGATCTTAGCACAAACTAGAAGGAAAACTCATTTCTGATCTAATTCATACCTCTGGCAGGCAGAATAGTCATTTGTTTAGAACTGCTTTCTCTGTATTCTGACTGACTTCTGTCAGGAGTCAGATCCAGCTAGTGATGACCACTCTCTGGTCCTTTGTAGGTACTCTTCCTTCCTCGTGATTAACAACCACCAGAGGATCAAATGGTTCTAGTGCTTCAAATTCCCTGATGTACCCTATCAATACCTAGGGAAACTCCTTTTTAAGTCCTTATGTGATTGGGTTGGAACTGCTCAGGTGAACTACTTGAAGGTAATTGTGGGAGTGATAACAGGGAGCAAAAGACACATGAGTCACCTGGTAAGTCTTCTTGTCCTATGTAAAATGAGAAACAATAAGATGGAACTTTTGAACCACGGACATAAAAGGTTCAGTTTGCCCAGGGTCCGGCTGACACAGCAATGGACAGATCAAAAACGGTGTGTCTTTCCCTCACTGTTACTTCTACTAAGCTAACCTTGTAGTCCTGGGATAAATTTACATTGCTTATAAGGTATTACACTTTTTATATACCACTGAATCTAATGCTATACTATTTCAAGGTTTTCACATATGTATTCCTGGGCTTACTGACCTATAATTTTCATTACTGTAGTAGTCTCATCCAGTTTTGTGATCGTTCAAATCAATAGGCAAGATGTATGTCTTGGCTCTCTAAGAACTTTAAGAAATAGACAGTTAACTATTAAAGTCATCTAGGCATGAAGCCTCTGTGGTATTTCTAATATACACTGGATATCTTTGATTATATTTGGTGCTATTTTGTCTTCTTTGATAAATTTGGAAATTGAATTTTTTCAAGGAATCGATCCATTTCTCACAAGATAATATCAAAGAGTTACAATGTGGTCATTTTGTTGTGTTTAGTGTCTGCTGTCCTGACTCCTTCCTTATTTTGTTATTTTTTTTCTTCTTTTTCTTTACTTTATTGGTCTTGTTAGAGCATTATCAATTTATTGCTCTTTGAAAAGAACCAATTCTAGACTTATTGATTTTTATATACATTTTCTTATTGTTCATTGTATATTCATGTTCTATTTCTTCAGTTCCCTATATTTTCATTACCTTCACTTTCAGTCATATTGAATGCAGTTTCTGTTTTTTCCCTTTATGTGACTGATGCTTAATTCCTCATATGTCTGTTTTTCTCCCCTCCATATATAATCAGATGTGCTGCACAATACAAATGATTTTGTTTCTTTTCTTTCCATGTACTACTGTGTAGCAGAAACTCATGGACAGTGTCCAATACCCCTTCTCCCTTTCAGCTTTAGTAACAGAAGCCAAGTTTCATGTCTATGGAAAATGATAGTGGACCCAAGCTTTTGGTCACCACTTGGGCCCAGTGTACTAATACAAAGAATTCCTTCAGAGGCTGCTTGACACCCTTGCCATGTTCTGTTAAGTTACGCACAGGTGTGATGCCTCTGGGGTTCAAATGGCCCCTTCTCATTTTTCTCACTTCTCACAGGACAGAAAGACTTTCTAGTTGTCTCGTGGGACCTTTGCTCCCTGCTATCTTTCCTATAATCATGTCATATTACAGGAAATATGTTGTTTTACAAATGCGATGATGGCTGTTTGTAACAGGTGACCTTCAAGTAGAGTATCTGAGAGATTCTACCAATTCACATGAAGACTTGGAAAGATGGCCTCCTTAGGTATTAATAGGACACATCGGAAAATTTGAAGTGCAAGAACAAGTTGATCCTCCACTGCTGTCAGTCCTGGGGAGGAGCTATAACGGTTGGGACACTGACAGACATTGAGGACCACAAGTGCCTGATGATGGAACACAAGGTAGAAATATGAAGTAAAAGTTAAGGAATCTGGGGTCAGCAATATTATTTGGAGTCACAGATCTCAGCTTTTCTGACTATAAACTTCAACAGAAAATAAAAATCTAAACAAAACTTGTGGCTCTGCTCAGCCATAACTGAGGTAGTCTCTTAAACACAAATGGGTACAACAAATGATATGCAAATACATCCTTTCTTCTTTGAATATGTAGTATCAAGTTGGATAAAGCTTTCAAAAATTATAATGTAATGGTTATAGGGCCTCCTATTTTACTCCCACTATGAATACAATATATTATCTTCTTACCACATTATTATATGTGCATAAATGCATTTCATCACATTTACTTGGCTACAGAGCAAGTATATTTAACTTATAAATCATAAAACTCTGACCTCAGCTAAAATCTAATTAATTAAAACCTAGTATTCAAAAGGCTCTCACCACATGGCCCTTCAAAGGAGCTTACGATGGCAGTGTGGACTATAGCAGCACACAGTCTTCTCTAAATAAGATGACCTTTACTTCTATGAAATTGTGTCTTTCTGAAACTATACCTGACGCTTTTGCCTATTTTATACACAAGAAGTATACAACCACTGGAAATCAGCTATTTGAATTAACCTATAAACTTTGGCTATGCTTAAGTATCAGTTTCCTTAACTGTTACTCTCATAACTACAGGATATTTTAAGTATAAACTGTTATTTTCTGAAAACATATAATATGAATGATGATGGTTTAAAAAAAAGAAAAAATTCTGATACCTGTAAGACTCTGGAGTTCAGAAAGGAGGAGATAGACAGAAGAACTAAGACAGGTGAGAAATAGAAAGAAAACAGAAACACACTCCCAGCGAGCCTGGAGAGACAGCCTAAAAGCCCTGAACTGCCCACCACATGTTCAATACAAGAGACAAATTACAAGGGGCAGGGCTGAGGTTAACCAAAGTTCAACTCTAGGTCAAAACCGAAGCTCATAGGAAGTACCTGGGGAAAGACTTAAAATTAAGATGAAAACATCCAATGGGAGGGAGGTACATGCAGAAAGGGGATGGTGGGACCCCAGCCACAGGTCCCTGAAGGACAGACATATTTTAGACACCCCAACACCACAGAGGGGATGGTGTCAGAAATATAAGCATGAAGGAATCTTCTTACAGCTCAGGAAATCCCCCTGATCCACACAGATGTGTACATATAAAGGACATGCAGAAAATGGAGAGTAACAGGATGACTATAGACAGTCAGAGTAAGACCAAGAGACAAAAACCCACTTAAAAAAAAGGAAAGAAAGAAAAGAAACAACACCATGACCATGAAATGAACTACACAACAGCATAAAATTGCACAGGACAGAAAAGCAACACTAGCTAGAATTAGGCAAACTTGGAAATGAGGATAGAATTCAGAAAAGGAATCAGCACTTTAAAATCCACTCAGACTAAATGAGAAGGGGCATGATTATCAGCAGACAGGAGAGAAAATGTCCCAATAAAAATAGATTAAAATAAAATATTCATCAATCTAATGAGATAAAATCACTAAATAAGGAGCCAATATCATTCTGATAAATGAATCAACTATGCTGCAGCATTCTTCAATCTTCTAAATACAAAACATCCAGTAGATCTGCAGCTTCATTGAATACACTGCTGACAGGAGTGTGTACACTATAATTCTGAAAGTGTTTTGTATATACTGTAGGATTAAACTAATGTATGAAATCATTGATAAGTTGACAATCAGAATTCTCCTGGAGGAAGAGTAGGACAGTCCTCAATGAAAGCAGAGAAGAACCTTGTGTGGTGGATTAGCACGTAAGTCACAGTGGAAATAATGATCCATTTACACTGAACCTCTTGACATGGCTTAGGACCCAAGATGCCCCACTGTCACACAATGCATCTGGCCCCTTGATCTCACTGTTTAAATATCATTGCTGTCTGAAAGAGTTTGAGGTCTTTGGTGATGTCCAATGACAGGAGTGAAAAGACAAAACAGAAGGTGCACAGGACTCAGAACATGTGAGACAGAAACACGAGCTACAGATTTAACACAGCCCTTTTCTTCCTAACCACCCACAAGTGAGCAGCACAGCAGCTGCTGATGTGCAATACAGACTTCCCATCAAGTTCAAATCTTACCACTGCAAAGACCTGAGGCACAAACTAGAAGACCAGCTGGAACTCTGCATCAAGAGATGTGAAATGGATGGACCCGCTTCTAACAAGAGCTGCACATTGCTGTGCTAGCGTCTCCTCCTTTGACCCTATGATCTCAGTCTAGCTGCCAGTCAGGCATAGGCCTGTGCCTATTTGTTAAGATCAAATGCAGACTTCCCTTCACCCCACTATATGTATACCAGGAAAACTTCCACTTTAAAACACACATAGTTGGTAATAATTCTAGGTTTAGTCGACATATGGGGTTTAAGGGAACTGTAAGTTATTTGGGCATTCTAAAAGAAAACTTTCAAGGAAAATGCAAATATCTTACTGCCAAGAGGCATTTCTCAGGACTAATGCCCTGGGTTGGGTAGGGACCCTAGGCTGCTTATTTTGCTGTGTTTCCTAGTCTATACATTCACTCTCCCATAGACTGATCCAGAAACAGCTGATTCTAGCTCTTATGGTATCTTCATTTACTGTGTTCATTAACTCCACAAGTATTTGTGAGCACTCAGCGGTTCAAGCACAATTTTTGTTCTAGAGGTACAGAACAGAAAACAGATACTGCATCTGTCTCAGGGAGTTTACAGAACCACCTTGGTACAGATAAAGATGCAGACACCTGCAGCGTAATATGCATGGGGAGTGGCATGTGATTTAGAAATTGTTCCTAGGTAAATGTGGAGGCACTGGAGGACTAGGAGCTGGTGAATAACCGGATTAAAACTCTACTCTGAAGAGGTTATCCTGTGTGCTGAGGAAACATGAGACAAGAAATGGGAAATCCAAGGCATGCTTTTCTACAGAGCTAGATAATGCAGACAGCCCCAGAGAACAATGGTAGAGGTGTGTTTAAAGCAGTATCTAATAAGAATGCAGTGGCCACTTCTGCTGGGTGCCAGTACGTTATATTCATTATCTGAATTCCTACAAGCAAATACATAAGCACAACCATTAACCCCTGCTCTTTACCATTTACAGATGAAGAAATTCTGGCTTAGAGCAATTCTGTGATGTGCCTAATGGAACAGAGATTTAAAAAAAAGATATCGCGTAAGTTGGGCCTGAGACACAGGAGAATCTGTTCATAAGTGACACCTTCCCCACAGCACTCAGACTCTGCTTACACACGCTGAGATTCTGGGCCAAGGCCAGCAAACAGGGATTTTATTTCATGTTATACCAGTACCAGGGGGTGCCTCAATTCTGAGACAGAAAAGACAATCCTAAAGGCATTAACTAAAGACCCCAATAAAATCTAAAATCTTCTTATATTTTTAAGGTGTAAACCCTTATTTTATCTAACTTATATAATATTTATACCCTTATTTCATTATATATATATATATATATGTATATGTATGGCTATTACCATAATATAGAATTATATAGAAGAACATACCTCCATTTTATCACATATATATGTATATATATGTACAGTATCATGAGATGACTATGATTATTATAAGAGAATATTTCAGTACAGGTTCTTGGTTGGCATCTTTAAAGTTTAATAAAAAATATAGTATTCAAACAATTACAAAAATTGTATTTATTAGTTATTTTATAGTCAATTTAAAATACAAATAAAGGCATCAAATTCTGACTATGTATCATAATATAGCATTTTTCTTATTGATCTTTATGTAGGTCAAGCATAGCATAAATATCACTTTGAGAACAGAGAATACAAAAGTGAAAATTATTCTAGAACTTACTTCTTGTCCTTGATATTTTTATCTCATTTCAACATTCAAATAGTAAAAAGAAGGAAGCATACCTCAAGCGTTTCCTAACTATGAAACCACGTATCCATCTTTGAACAATCAACACTGGTGAATTATGAGCCAGAATCCCATTAATCCTTGAAATTATCTGCTTGATATTTTTAATTTCATCCTCATAGGTTGTACCCTGTATGAAGAAGTGTTATTCAGTAATTTTTAGCATTTATTAAAGCATTTAACAAAGAGATCTAAATAAATTAATAAAACATTCAGCAAAGTCTTGTCAGCATAGTAAACAGTAAATATACTTTAGAATCGATTAAATAAAGAAACATCAGTATTTTCAAATAATTTCAATTTTCTGTACAATATGCAAGATTCCTGAGAGCATCCTCTATCCCAGGCTGTTCTCCCAACCTGGAAACATACATGAAACTGTCACCATAATAATCTTCCTCTGTGGAAAGTAGTGGTGTGGACTGGTCCCTCCTTAAGCCTGAAGACGGCCTTTGCTGGCACTACTGTAAAAGGGGAGGACACACGTGGAATTCCTGAACATGACCCCACTCCTCAGAGCTGTGCAGCCTAGGTGTGCTGTTAGACACTCTCCTTGGGGAACTAACAGTGTCCTTTTGCAAATTCCCAGACTTTGGGTCACAGACTCATTCTGTCTCATAGTTCACTGACTAGTTAGAAACAGTCACTTTTACTCATGTTTAGATATATTATAACACATTAGAAATAAAAATATTTACATTGTGTTAAGGTGCTGTTGGGTGACAATACCCCTAAGGACATGTGAACTAATGCCTACTGAAACCTGATAGAAAAAGACAAATGTCCAACCTGGAGAACCAATGTCTGACCCTCTTACCTCAACCTCCTGGATGCAGGGATTACATCATGAGCCACTGTGACCCATCCTTTAGCTTAATTCTTTTAATGAAGTGCAATTATATTATGATATAGATATATTACTAAGATTACTCCTTGTCTCAGTCTGAATTGTAGTTCTCTACAAACTTCAGACAGCTATGTGTTTCTTTTTGTTTATTTATCTCACCTCTATACCTCTATTTGCTAACCTCTAATAATCGCCTTCCTTGCTACATTTTTTCTGCCTTACCTATGCAAATTACCCTCACAATTACACTTTATGTCAGGAATCACCTCTTAAATTACAGCCTTTAAAATGAACTTCCAGTTCCATTTCTCTGCTTATATATCAAAAGCTGAAACAATTATCCCTCCTACTTCAACCAATGCACACTTCATTCTGTGTTGTCTATAAGGTCATTAAAACCACTCTTCATCATGTCGACTACGCTAATAAACCCTTAATTCCTACTTCTATCCCATCTCTTCCCATCCAGGAAATGCTTTAATTCTATCATCTCTCTTTTCTACCAGAGAACTAAATCAGACCTTATAAGCCATGAGCAAACTTTAGTAATAACTCCTCATTTCTATCCCACTCTGATAAAAAAAAAAATTTGAGAAGCCACTAAGCTAGGGTAGGTCTGGTACTTTAAATCCTCATGAGAACAAAGCAAAGCCCAATGTAAACAATAGGATAAACTAGACAATGTACCAATCAGAATCTGCCACATAGCCTCTAGCTGGGACCTTCTTTGTCCTAATTTCATAACCACTCCATAAAATGCCTCCTTTCTCCTAGACAGAGTGCTAGCTGCTTGCACTCTGATGCTCCTCTGACTGTGCATCAGGGGATGTCTATACAAATTCATTAAAATTTAAATGTGTAAAGTTTTGTTTTCTTTTATCACGTCGTTTTCTTCAGAACACAGAGAGACTTTCTAGAATGCAAAACTCTTAAATACTTCCCAGAGATTTTACAAGATGAAGTCCAGGCTCCTTGTCTTACATTTAACATTTTACTACTGCGTTGTTGACATGCTCAAACATGTCCCCTAGCCTCCAAAAACATTGAATCACTTTCTGTCACTCCAATTTGTCAAACTCTTCGAACACCTCTGTTTCTGCAAATGCCTCCTACTGTCTCAATTGCTCAGTACCAATGCCAACACTTCTATTTGTCCAGAGATTTCTTGCATTTAAAAAAAGTATCTTAAGTATAAATGCTTGTGCTTTCTTTTTATTTTCTGTCTTATTTTTAACTGGCATTGAACAGTTTGAATATTTTTTAATTTCATACTTTGTCCAGTGTTCATGATCTTTTCCACTATTTTTCATTTCTCTCTCCTCCCCTCCACTCTCCTCTTCTCTCTGCTTTTCCATCAGAGGCAGTCTTTCTCTGTAGCCCAGTCTGTTCTGCACCTCACTATGTGGCCCAGTGTGGATTCAAGCCTCTCAGTCTTCCCAATATTAGCATTGTAGGCATGAGCCACCACACCTGGCTTTCACAGTCTTTCTCTATTGCATCTCTTGGATTTGCATTAATTTCTCTGTACAGTTTAGATCTGTGTAAAGAAGTTCTAGATCTCAATTCTATTTTGTATTTTTATTTCCTCAGTATTTTAATAAAGTAGCTGAACAATACTTCAGCTTCCAAGTCTTTAGACAATTACCTTATAAGATGCCAATAAAAATGGCATGGTGGGGAAACCTACAGAGCCAACTAACCAAACTAGTGGGAACTCATGAACTTTAGACCAACAGCTTTGGAGCCTCCATGGGACTGACGAGGCCCTCTGCATAAGTGAGAGAGTTGTGTAGCTTGATCTGCTTAAGGGGCCCCCTAGCAGTAGGATCAGGATCCATCCCTGGTGCATTATAGCTGGTGTTTTGGAGCCCACTACCTATGGTGGGACACCTTGCACAGTCTTGATGCAGGGGGAGGGGCTTGGACCTACCTCTACTAAATGTACCAGGCTCTGCTCACTCCCCATGGGAGGCCATATCTTGTTGGAAAAGGGAATGGGGGGTGGGTTGGGGAGAGGGAAGGGTGGAGAGGCAGGAGGAGGGAAGAGATGGGGATCTGTGGTTGGTATGTAAAATGAATAAAAAATTTCCTTAATAAAAAAAGAAGACTTACATAAAAGTCAAAACCCTTTGATATCTAATCAAGTGGAATCATCCTTTTTCCAAGAAAAGCCACTCCCTCCATCCATGGAGCTCTGAATGACAAAAGCTGCCTAGCTTGAATACCAAACCCAACCCTTACTAGCTCTTTGATTTGGCCTAAATAACATGTATATCCATTTCAGTGATCTGTAAGATGGAGACAGAAGTGGTGCCATCTCACTGGGCCATTGATACAGTACTGGGAGCAGTAGCTGAAACACTATGACCATCCAAATAAGGTTATCTCCCAAAAGTCTTACAGCATTCAATAAAATGACATTGATTCAGAATTTTGAGACTTCTGAATACATAATTATCTTTATCACAAAATTAACACAGAGAGGCATTGAGTAAGCACCTTACTCAATATAATGTATTATAGTTTTAATTATAGAAATTATTATATTAGCTAAAAATATGACTGATTCTAAACTAGTCAGTCTAACGAAAGGAATTATAATAAAATCTAGGCAAACCATATATATTTTTAAGCATAAATATCAATAATCAATAAGATACGACAGATGATACAATAGTAATGAAATGTTTATCCTAACAGCATGCAGAGTGATAGAGATTAGTGTTAATGCTGGCATAAAGTACAGAGAGGCATTTGAAGAGAAAATAATAAGGCTTTGTCATGGAATCTACTTTACATGCTGACAATAGGAAAAGCTCTAGAAGCTAATTCCAAAAGCACATGCTATTCAGATTGCATAAAATTCTAAAATGGGATCATTTTCAATCAGCTCCTTATTCTAAGTAGCTTCTGTCATTATAAAAGTTTTCCATTCTATGTATACCAAGTCTGGAAGGTCTGCCACTTCTTTTTCTGTCTGTGAGAGGTTTTCCATCAGAACCCCCTCAACATGCCTCACTGTTTCTTGGAATATTTGAAAACTATAAAATATACTAATATAAGCATAAGTATTTGTTTCAAATAAAATAAAACCATACCTCATAGCTATTTCACCTTTTTATTCCTTGGAAAACATATTCTCTTTTGAATAGTATGTTCATTCACCATATAAAATGGTGAGAATGTGTGATTTCTCCACATTTACAAGAAAGAATTTTGTAGCACTTTAAATTAGTATTTCTAAAACTCTCTTGGTTAACACAGAGATACTGGAGAATTCTGCTCTATTAATCACTGTAGAACCAGGGCACAGAATAAAACTGTCACAGAATCCACAGAAGGTACAGAATAAAGGGAGCATGGACTGTGGTAGGCAATAAGAAATTTGTTTTCTTATGAGATACTTCTAGACACATAGTTCACACAGCATTTCCAGATGTTCATCTAGCTTGTTACAGACATACCTATACTGCTGAATGTCATTACATGGTAAAAGTAGATCAGCTTGGGGAACCATTTTCATTTGGGGGTTTGCTGTGGCTGAAAGGGGGTTTGTCCCTCAAGAGTCTATGTATTGAAGGTTTTATTCCTAATGTGGCATGTGGAGTGAAGCTTTTAAGAGCTGGTGCCTATAGAGGTCATCAAATCACCCCACTGCCCACAGAAGGAACAGGGTAGCTTTGAGTGGATCACCATGAAGCCAGAGTGTGCCCTCACCCAAGGTTCTCTGCTTTTCATTTTTAGTGTAACCTCCCATGTGTGCTCCACCATTCACTATGAGGTTGATGGCAGTTCCCTTAGCTTCCACAAGTGAAGTGAATAGGCCCATTATTTCATGAGTAGCCTGTTTCAGGTGTTTTGTTATAATGGTAAAAATTGAATGCTGGGTAGCTATAGAGAAACTGCTCAAAACATTCATGAAGAATTTATGTTTGCCAAGACTTAATCCTTTATTTCTCTGGGAAAAATTCTGAGACAAGCAACTAGTGAATCACGTGATAATTCCATGATCAGTTTCAAAGGAGACTAACAAAATCCTTCCCAGAGGTTTCTCTGTATACTTATAAGAATTTGGTGACAGTACTTCTTATTTTTTTTATTTTGGCCATAATTTGTACTTAAAAATAAACAAAAGCAAAACAAATGAAAAGACAATCTGTTATTTAACTTGTATCCCCCTAACAGATAGCAACATTAGACATACATGTGCTCAGTGTGCATCTGTGCACCTCTGTGATGAAA
Organism: Peromyscus californicus insignis; assembly: GCF_007827085.1. Lineage (NCBI taxonomy): Eukaryota > Metazoa > Chordata > Mammalia > Rodentia > Cricetidae > Peromyscus > Peromyscus californicus. The sequence continues at coordinate 132,794,292 of NW_026294617.1, read as the reverse complement.
AGTCACTGACAGTTTTGGTGACTGTTTAGTAGTCATGCTTTGTGTTTAGCTTTGAAAGTTGCATATGTCCCATAGATTCTAGGCCTGGATCAAACATTTCTTTCAGTAAGGTGAAACATTTAACTGTTCATGCCCTTCTTTAAGTTGTTGAACTTCTAGCCTCCAGTATTCAAGAATGTTAAAAAAAAAAAAAAACTGAAGAAGTTCTATGACTTGAAGGAATCCTGAAAAATATATGCTAATGGCATTTGGTGATTGGACCACTGAGAGGGATTACTTCATGAAGTCTCTGCCCTCTTGAATAGGTTTAAACTTTCATCTATTATGGGATAAATGAATTAATGATTTACCAGTGAGATGGCTTTGCTACCAAACTGAGCTATCTAGGACATGCTCACTCTCTGGTAATGACACCACTGTCACATTCTTATGAACTGGGAAGGCATCACCACACTAACTGTAAATTTCACCCAAACTGCAAGCAATATGCCTTGGACATGGTTTTCCTGACACGTGCAACAGTTTAGAACCGTGGGAAGCTTGCTTATCAGAACTACAGTGAGAGGAGATGGTAGAATGCTTAGAAGGTACGGCTTTATTGTGATTAGGTGACTCATGTGATTAGCCTTAGAAGGAGTGCTTGTGGAACATTCCTTAGTTCCCATGTTATTACAAAAGAAGCAAGCCTGGCGCCCAAATCTCCGTGCTTCCTGTCTCACTGTAATTCCCATGTTTTCTTCTCCTATAGTAGCTCATCTGACCTCATTGCAGCTAAACCAAGGGCAGCACCTGCTTTTAAATGTACACTCTTTTAAGCTGATTGCTGATAGAAAAGTGAAGAATGGGCCATTGTAACATCTCAGATGGAATGTGAAAAGGTTTGGAAAAAGGAACTAAACCATCATCTTCATAAACTGACCAAAAATTCATCAGGAGTGTAACCATGCCTGATGGCTTTATGAAATACAGATTTTAAGAGAAAGAACTCTGAGCAGAGAGAGAAGAGGAAGAGATGAATCTGGATGTGGGAGAGACACCATAGGATATGGAGAGGAAATAGGAGGTTCAAGATAGAAGAGAGGTAAAAAGCCGTGAGGCAAAATATTGATTAATATAAATGGGTTAATTTAGGATATCAGAGCTAGAGGGACAAGCCTAAGCTATAGGCCGAGCTTTCATAATGAATAAGTCTCCAGGTGGTTTTTGTGAGCTGCAGCCCAAAGGAAATTCTGACTACATATGGTGCCCAATGTATGGCTCAAATATCCAAACACAGGACCTGAGAAAGCTAAGAAAAACTCTAGACAAGGAGATAGATGTGCGTTTCTAGTCCTACAGTCTCTCAGGTAGGCCAGTGCTCTGTGTACAGAGGTGTGGCTACCAGCCATTGCCTGAGGGCTGTAGCTAGCTCCAGCACCATACACCAGCTCCATTTGCTACCTTGAGCCACATGGCAGCTGACATGGCAGTTTAAGATTTGTCTCATATGGTCATGCCATTCATATACCGAGCACACAGTATGAGAGAATCGTTATATCTGCAGCCAGTATAACTAAAGTAGTTCACTGTACTAAGAAGGTTAGATTCTTCATCTGTGACCCCTGCTTATCTTTCTGTCTCCCTCCCTAGACTTTTCACTACTTCCTTAAAGGAACCCCTGTTATTTTGACCATCCTTGAAGAGATCACATACACTGCCACCATAGGGCAGAAACTAAGTGATTCTTTGCCTTGAGGGTGCAGGTTAAGACATCAGACTTAAAAGCTACCTCACTTTTATTTTTTTAATTATTACAAAATAATTACCAAGCCCAAAATGTATTCAACTAATATTGAGAAACCACGTTCTTACTAGTAGTGTTTAAGGACCATAGGCAGTTACAGCACAACCTTGCAGCTTCGCATTCAGCTTCCTCATGGTCAGTGTTCATTTGCCCCCTCCCAGCTTGATCACTGTCCACATTAATTCCTATTCTTCCTCAGATCCCCTCTATAAATGTAGCCATGTAACACATAATTATGTTTGGACAATGACAGATCACATAGGTAGTGATGGTTTCATGAGGTGACATCACCATGTTGTGTCACAACTGTCTTAATCTGTTCAAAATTCCATGGTGTTTTGACAGTGGTGGGGGCCACCTAGTAATCCCTCAAATGCACTCTATTGTTTATATCACATTTGAAAATATTTTTTTGGAAATCCATGATCAGACTCTGTCCTGTGTTTAATTAATTTTTTTAAGAGCTGCAGAGTTAAGCCTTCCTTCCAACTTATCAGCTCTAAAACTCAAGTGCTATGAATAATGAATGGTTATCGTTTTAAATCTATACAATAATGTGTATGTAACCTCAGGGTTTCAAGTTTTCCTAAGAATGTTCAGTATTTTATGTCAAAAACATTTAGTTATACTAAATCAACTGAATAACAAGTATTTTACCCTCTTCCGTTAATATAAATTGTGTCTCATGCCATTTCAAAAATGAAAAGTAGTTCCCATGAAAATCAACATATATCAAAAGAAATATCTTTCAGACAAAATGTATTTATATACAAGTTGATTTTAGATTGACATGTTTGCATAAGAGGCATACAAACTTTTATAAACTACCAGATATAAAGTCCATTGCTAATGTTTTTACCAGTGAATATTTTATAAAAGATAAAAAACAATACCGTTAAACAGATTATATATTTGAGTATAATATTTAGAGCTAAAATTTTATATCTATGAACTGATTTTGAAGGAAACATTCATTGATTGAGTTACCTTTATCAATGCTGGGCAAAGGTTAAAGAATAGCCTGTGGTTGAATGTCTTAAATCTCTCCGGAAGATGCCAGTTCTGAATGATTTCTTCATCAGATATAACGTGATGGTCCAGGGCTTTGAGAGGCCAGATACTATTGACAAGAACATGCCTGTAGCCTTTCTTAAGACTCACTGGGCAGTCAAACATGGTCAACCCTATAAGGCTTGCACACACATCTAACACGCAGATGTTCTTCAGCTTGGCAAGGCCATTGTCATGAAGGTAGAGGAGTTTTAGGTTCTTGAGTCCACCCCAAAAAGTTCTATCTGGAAGAGTCTTTATCTGAAATAATATTTAAAATATGTATGATTCATAAAATCTGCAAGGAAAAAATGGTGAAACATTTAATATCATCTAAAATTCAGTATTTTGCAAATGGCAAGTACCTAATAAATAAAACCAGAATCTCCAATTATCCAAATGATGACTGCAAAGACATGATGTATTGGGTATTTGAAATAAGTTGCAATTAGTAACATAATGAATATATATACACACTCATGGGTATGCATATATAGAGACCTTTCAGTGAAAAGTACTTAGTACAATTCCAAATGAGGTTCCTCACATAAAGAATTGGGGGCTCAAAAATATATAATTATAGTCTAGACTATACATTTAAGAAGTAAAAATATGGGGCTGAAAAGATGGCTCTGTGGTTAGGAGCTCTTGCTGCTCTTCCAGAGGACCTAAACCCACACTTGACAACTCACAACTACTGATAACTTCAGCACCCTCTTCTGGGTTCCGTGGGCACCTACAGTCACACACACACACACACACACACACACACACACACACACACACACACACACAGATATACATGTAAATAAAAACAAAATAAATCTTTAAAGCAAAATAATTTAAAAGGAATTGAAACACAGATTGGGGAGATGGCTCAGTGGTTGAGAGTGTCTGCTCTTTCAGTTACTCAATTTCAATTCCCAGAACCCATGTGGCAACCCTGTAACTCCAGATTCAGGGAATTGGGTGCCCTCTTCTGGCCTTTGTAGGAAGCTACACACATTTGGTACAGATACAGAAAGACTCTATACATACATAATTTAAAAATAAGAAAAGCACAACGTATACATTTTTACATATCATTTAAAGTTTTAGATTACATGGTGTATTTTGAGTCTGTGGGCCTTATTTGTATATAATTTTAAGCTTTTCTTTATAATTTCAATGGCTGGGAAGAGTGCTGTAGGTTAACAGGGTAAGTTCACTGACATGCAGACAGTGCTTACCTGGTTTCCATGGAGATCAAGTTTGATGAGCTTTATGCAGCTCTGCAGTGGCTGGATGTCAGTAATGAAGTTGTTAGAGAAGATGCACACTCTCAGAGAGATGCAGGACTGCAGATTCTCCATGGACTTCAGATGGAGGCCATTATACTTTACAAACACAAAGTCTTTCTGATCTTCTATTATATTTTCATTGTAGTGACTCCACTCTTCATGACTGGTAAGCTCTTTTGTGATTGTTCCATGAAACATCTAGGAAAGCAGTAGATCAATGTTTAAGAATGACCCTGGGAGCTGAAGACTTGGCTCAGCAATTCAAACGACTTGTCACTCTTTCAGAAGACCTGGATTTGGTTCCCAGCACCAAATGGAAGCTCTCCAGTTTCAGGGGATCTGATACCCACTTGGTGACCTCCAAGGATATCCACATGCAAATGCCATATACACATATACAAAGCACAGACAAAGAGATACACACAAATATTTAAAATATAAATATTTACAAAGAATTACTTTCAAGTTTTAAAAATCTACATGAAATAAAAATACAATATTATCTTCTATATAGTGATGATAAAAATGGATAAAATAATTAAAATAAAAATATTTAAATCCTATAGCATCTTCTATCCCACAATATCTTAAATATCTAATATTGAAAGATTACCACTGTCCTCCCAATAAATTGGTGAAAGGATAATAAAACCTCACTTTCCACAGAATAGAGAACATACAATTTACAAAATTATCATTTCTACAGACGACATCAAACAAGACACAAACAAAACTACAACTATGTGTAGCACACATCATTATCCTGGTTTAAAGTGAATGAATGATAAAAAGCACTCTGAAGTTTTAATAAGTTGATGAAAGACCAACTTTTTTGGGAGAAGCCATAGAAAGTGAAGGCATAGTGAAGACTACCCACACAGACTGACATTTCCTAAAGAGATGTAGCCATCGCTGTGTATGTCCTTAATGCTCTGCTTATCAGAAAACTAGAATTGGGGGTTATCGAAACATTTGGAGTTTAAATATAAAAATTGATTAATGCTTTATTATACAACCTTTTATGTTACCTTCCATATCTATGAATTTGCTCTCACTATGGGTGTGGTGATTTTTTAATTATGTTAAGATATTTTATTTGTGTGTTAATAAATAAAGTTTGTCTGGAGATCAGAGGTCATTAGTGAGCCAGGAATAGAAGTCAGGTGGTGGTAGCCCATGCCCTTAATCCGATCACATGGCAGGCAGAGTCTCTGTGTGGTCAAGGACACAGCCAATCGTGGTGACCCTTGAGTTTTTAATCCCAGTACCAACCATAGAGACCAGGAGGTCTGTTTAGACAGGCAATGACAAGGAAGTCATATGGCTAGGCTTAGAGCCAATGACAAGGCAGAACAGGAAAGCAATAAAACGCAAGACACACACAAAAAAGATCTCTCTCTCAGGGAAAAAAATGACAGCAAATGATAAGCTAAAGGGAGTCGTGGCTATTGCTCTGATCTCTTGGGCTTTAACTCTGTATTTAGCTCTATATTTCTTATTTAATAAGACCATTTAAAAATTTGTCTATACTATGGGTAATTTCAGATTTCACAGAAGGCAGCTAGACATTGTCTTCAGGAGGATACATAAGCATAAATTATCTACCTGGTGGCTTTTTTTTTCAAGATAAACTATCCTTCCCATTAGAAGAACCAGCTTCTACCAATAGCAGATAAACTAAATCTACATGATCCAGATAAAAATAAATGTAAAAAATTCATATGAAGTTGATATAAAGACAAAAGATACTTTAATATTCTGGCCTAACACTATAATCCACAAACTCTAAAGTCACCTATAGAATTTATGAAAAGGTGATTCATGAAATCCTATCTCTGATTTAGTGTATCAGGATCCCAGAGCTAAAGGTCTTTTAATCAGGCAATTCATGAACATTCTGACAGAGATTAGCCCAAATTACAAATGAATCACCCTTGCAAATTTAAAGTCACAAACTGGTACAAGTAGCTGTATCTCTATAATACAGTAAGTTCCGTAGGCCCTGAAATGCAGCCTGTATCTACATTGTGCCTTATTTGCTTGTTTTAATTACACAAATATGGAAGCTTCTCCCTGGGTTTTTCTTCTAAATACCTACCTTTTTCCCACTTTGGTGTAAAGCTTGGCTACCTTCAGATGATGACAAGGGTTTATGAGCACCCTGTATGCATGTTCACAACTGCCGAGAGCTGACATGTGCAACGGCCCTGTTGTGATCATAAAGCACTGTTTCACTGCAGTCATCCACAAACAATGACTCTCACCCTGCCTTGACCCCTGAGCCTTTGGGGTCAAGAAGTTTCTCTTACGAGGAATGAGAGATGCACTAATCTATGGTATAATGGTGGCATTATGAGTACTTTAATACTTTCCATTTAGCAGAGTATAACAGTACTAGGTTTTCCAGTGAAACTCATTTTAGGCAATGAATGTGGCTCAGTAGACAAACACTTGCCTAGTATTCACACGGACCTCTTTTGATGCCCAGCATTTAATATAACTCACTTTTAAAACATACAGGAACATTACATTTCATAGATATAGGATGTTTTATCAATCCAATCACCCACTAAGGAGATCTTAGCTGACTTAAAGCTTGAGAGAGTACAAATAGAATTGCTACAAGCAAGTCTTCTCAGGTTTACATGTGCATGTTACACTCGTTTGGATAAATATCAAGTAGTTTACTTTCTGGATCATATAGTATGCTTTATCTTGTGATGAACTACCTTTGTCTTTGGAATCAGCTGTAATATTTTGTGTTTCCATCAGCAACAAGCTAAGAGAAATTATTCTTATATATTCTTACTAGTACTTGGTGTATTGGTATCTTAAATCAAAGCTAGACAGATAGCTATATAGAGGTACTTCACTTTTTGAATTTGTAATCCCTACAGATATATGATGCTGAACATTTTTCTCTATGCTTCTTTGCCACATGAGTGTGTCCTTTGATGAGGTGGGTTTTTTTGGCTCCTTTATCCATTTTTTTGGTTGGCTGCTATCTTACTGTTGAGTTTGAGAACCTTGTATTATTTTGGATATCAATCTTTCATCACATGTGTTTTACAATGTTTTCTCCAAGACAGGCACTAGACTTGCCATTTTCTTAATTTTCCTTTTTCTTCCAACACGTAAAATCGTATTTTAAAAAGATGCTTTATATAAACAGCATCCATCCATATACAGCATCAAGATTCTGTCTCTGTATCCAATTGAAACTGACTTTATGCTTCACTGCATCAGTATACAAATAATACATACATAGATGTGTGTAATTTTATATAACCACATCACTGTATATAGAGCTTTTATTTCAAATTATTTATCATACTTACTATTCCATCTTTTATTTTGAAACATATTTTAGACATTGTAATATAGTTATTCAAACAGATTTATCTCTCTTTTTTTTGTTAAAGTTCATTGTGTGGGGGGGGTCATCCATTGAACATGGCTGACTTATCAAAGGCCACAGCCTTAAAGAAAATTGACTTACCCTTTCCCAGCAGCTATGAATTGTCCATAGCTCCTCTGCTAGAGGTAGAACTTGTACAAGTTATAACAATTGAGCTGGAAAATATACCTACTGGTACAATAGGGAACAGAATTTCATGGGGGTAATCAACAACTTTCTGATTTGAATTTCAGGATTTAAGTCACCCTCCATAAGATAGAGCCCATACCTGACACCCAGAACTAGTGGTCAGATAGGTCATAAAGCTCTCATTAAGAACCTACTACTGTTATTCTGCTAAATAGATACAGCATTAAACTAACTCCTAATGATAAAGCACTAGACTCATAGATCAGTGCATCTTTCAACCTTTATCAGAAAAGTTTCTTTCTGCAGTAGATAGCAACTAACATAGAGACTCATAACTGGTCAATGTGTAGAGAATAAGACTGCACAATGCTCAGCTTCTTAAATTGCTCATCTATATTACACCATTTCATCCCAAGACTCAAGGATCATTGTGGAAGGCATGTAGAAAGAGGATAAGTGCCAGACACAACAGGGAAGCTGCACTTATACTCACAGCAGTTGTGACAGCATGCACAAGCTGCATGAGACCTGCACAAGCTCAAGACAGAGCTAATTCCAGCACGGAGAGAGAAGGTGGGCATGATGTTCCATACGTTATTTTTAAATTTTACTGTAGTGGTTTGAAAGAAATGGTCCCCATGGGTTCATAATGAATGGCACTATTAGGAGGTGTGGCCTTGCTGGAGTAGGTGTAGCCTTGTTGGAGTGTGTTACTAGGGGTGGGCTTTGAGGTCTCAGATGCTCTAGCCATGCTGAGTAGGGAAGTCTCTTCCTGCTGCCTGTGCATCAAGATGTGAACTCAGCTTCTTCTTCTGCACCATGTCTTCTTGTGTGCCACCATGCTTCCTGCCATGAGGATAAAGTACTAAGCCTCTGAACTGTAAGTCAGCCCCAATTAAATGTTTCCTTTATAAGAGTTGCCATGGTCACGGTGTCTCTCATAGCAACTGATACCCTAAGACTTTTTGTTTTCCACTTGTAAGAATGTGTGGTACTCTAACATGTAGGACCTTTTGACTTTTATTATTCCCTTGGAATTTCAACCTAGTTCCATAGTTGAAAATTAACTCGATCTGTATTCTAACAACTCACAAAAACTTCTAGTCAGACTAGTCTTGATCTCCGGAACTACATACATAATGCACACAGACACAACAATTTCCACTATATATGCACACGTTTGTTCTATATATCTAATATTAAATTAAATGTATCCTCTTACCATTTCACTATGCTTCCCCATATATAGCTTTCCTCATCTCATTTGCTGGCCATTTCATCCTCCATCAGTGGACATATGTTGTTGCTTTTGCCTTTAGAATGTTTCTAGAATCTAAGCAATTTCTCACCATCCCCCATTATAATCTTTTAAATTTCCACCAATTATTTCCTGTTTGCACTATTTTAGTAGCCTCCAAAAAGGCTTTCTACTTGTATTCTTGTCCTACACACTGACACATTTCAGTGTGTCCCCTTTAAACACAAGGGAAGTCTTATCAAAACCCTGGCGTTACTCCAACTCACTGAAAAGTAGAAATCACAAAATCTGACTTCTACTGCTGTTACTCAGACCCTTTAACTTTCTGTATTTTCTAAATTTTCTTCAGCAAGAATGCACTGTGAAACAATAATCTTTCCCCACAAATGTCTCTACTTTAAATACAGAATTAAGTGCTAAAGTCAAGACTTTAAATAAAAGACTAAGGTTACTTAGAAACTTAGTTAAGTTCATAGGAAATTGCTTTGCAGAATTCTGAGCAAGACTTTAATGAAGAGAAACTTCCCAAGCCAAATTGTAGAGGAGGATAGGATTTCTGGGTTTGAGACTGAAGTCTTCCTTAAATGTTGTTACTTACTATATGCTATGTGTAAGAATGGAGAGATTAATCTGGAGAACTCATTATAAACTAGGCACTCTACACGAGAAATAAATATTATCCGCCGATGAAAGCATGTTCAATAGGGCTGACTTCCCGATATCGGGCACTATTGGGCATCCTAACCTACACCTTTGATAGAACCCCTGAGAAGCAAGTGAACACAAGTGAGCGCCCTGTTGCTCAAGTTCAAGACTGTGCCTGAGAGGTTGGCCGACTGAAGGAAGCGGCGTGGTCTGGTCCGACATACAGCATCCCACGTGGGCCGGACCTGGGGCGCAGGGGCCCCCTGAACCCGAGGTTCTGCGACCTGGCCTCCTGGAGAGGCCTTCTGACAGGAATGGAAGCTCTGTGCGGGCGGGTCACCTCAGCATCTGGGTGATGTTCCACTGTGCTCGGCGGGCCGGTCCCCTCTGGCACGCCGCGGGCTGTCGGGCGTGGACAGGCGGGAGCCGACGGCACAGCCCCACGCAGCCCGGGCACAGCTAGGTGCCCATCTGCACACAGAGCGTTGCCCCGGAAACATGGCCAGCGCACACTCATGGCAGCCAGCTTCTCCAGTCTCCGGGACTCCAGGACGCCGTGACGTGGCAGCACGGCCGGGGCGGGGCGTGGGATTCGGAGTGCGCATGCGTACTATGCGGGCTCCCGGAAGTCGGGCCATGGCGTCTCTCCGGGAAGCGACCCTACGGAAACTGCGGCTGTTTTCGGGGATGAGAGGTACCTCGGCGGAACCGAGTTCTCCGGCCCCGTGCACGGAGGGCGCCTTCCCGCGGACCCCTCGCCGCTTCCTGTCCCCTGCCTTTCTCTTCTCCCTCTGCCCCTGCCCGCCTCATCTTAGGTGTCAGGATGGAACAGTAAGAGCTCGTGACGTGGCTTGTGTGGCTGTGAATGTAACGCACCGCCTAGCACACTGGTTTGAAGTCAAGCTGCTTACAGAGTCTGAAGTAGATACCTCGTTTCTTCCCTTTTCCCCAGTCCCCTGCATAGCTCACCAGCTTATTCCTATTTAAACTCCAATATGAAGCCAATTGTGACTTTGAAAATTCTAAACTTAAGTTTGCCCTTTAAAGGAAAAAAGCACAGATGGGTGCTTGCCCTTGTCTGAACAGCTGCCTGATAAAACTGGTGTTTGTGACTGTCTAAAATGTAGGGATTTATATTTGGATATCAGTGTTTGGAATTATTAAATCCTAGGTAAGGAATCCCTCCCTCTCCTTCCTCCCTCTCTCCCTTCCCCCCTCCCTTCTCTTTTATCATGTTAAATAAAAGGTCCTGTATCTGCACAAGACACCCCAAGACCAAGTTCTCAGCACAAAGGAGATTTATTTGCCCCAGAAGAACAAAGGGCAGGGAATAAGAGACAAAGACAGGAGACAGAGGGAGAAGGGGAAGGGAACAAGGGAGAGGGGGAGGGGGATTTGTCCTGGAGGGACTGAGGACTGCCCCTCTTAGAATAGAGAGAAGACGGACATGGCCCATAGGCTAATGGCAGTTTATAAAGGTAAAAGAGGATAGTGTTAGAATGAGGTGTTTGATTTTGATGTTAATTAGGGTAGCCAAAAGGGGGTTTTTGATTGCTGGACTTCAGTACTTTAACAGCTGGACCTTGATAGTCTCAGGGGGAGGGAGTGGCCAAATGAGAGACTAGACAGACTTTGGTAGCTAGCTTTAGGAATGCAATCTAATGGTTTTTATCAAGGAAGAGGGGATGGGGGAAGAGAAGGGTCTGCTAGTGCCATGTTTGCCATACTCAGGCCAGCTAGAGCCCCTTCATTAAAACTCTATTAATATTTTTGTTGATAAAGGAGAGGGTCCCACTGTTTGCCAGTGCAGTTTATCATTTAATGAGTTCATTGGGGAATTTGATTCTAAGTTTTGTGTGGTATTCTGATGGCCTACGTAAGTTTAGATCAGTCATGATAAATCCATAAAAAATAGTGAGAGCTGAGTCTGGTGCTGCAAGACTGTACAGCTATATACTTGGGAGGCTGAGACAGCGGGGTCAAGGTTCAAGGACTGCCTGGATTACAGGAAGAGTCAGGGCCAGCCTGTCAATTAGTAAGATACTCTCTAAAAAAGAAATGAAGAGAGGATTTGTCATATAGTTCAGTGATGGGGTGCTTCCCTGGCATATATAGGGCTCTGTGTTTTGTCCCCAGCACCACAAAGAAATTTAAAAATAAAAAGAACAAAGAAAAGTTAATAAACAGACAAAACAACCCACATTTCTACACAGAAATGTGGAAGGAGTGTAGAGTTGCTATTTCTCATCCACGGAACATTAAGGGCTCTAGTTCATGAAACTTGCTTGATTTGGGGCTAAAGATTGTTGTGGGGTTTTGTTGTGGTTGTTTGTTACATCTTATGAGGAAGCTGGTAATGAGTATCCTTTTGTCCTCCCCTCTTTTGAGCTGGGCAAGCTTGTAATAGGGAATTCTAATAATATAAAAAAAACTTCTTGCCATTTTCCAATAGGTAAACCCGTGGTGGCAGGAAAATTCTGGGATGTAGTTGCAATAACAGCAGCCGATGAAAAGCAGGAGCTTGCTTACAAACAACAGTTATCAGAGAAGCTGAAGAGAAAGGAATTGCCCCTTGGAGTTCAATATCATGTTTTCACTGATCCTGCTGGAACTAAAATTGGTATACATTTATTGGGATGTTTATAACAGATTCTGAGCAAAATAATTGAATAATTTCTGAGCTTTATAGTTTATAAACTGTTCATCTCCACACATGGCCTTTATAAACTTTAAAATCTGAATCTAACTAAATTAACTTCTCTTAACAAGATGAAAGTCAGAGCAAAGATTCTGAGCCACTGTGACTTGAAGGTAAATTTGTCCATATCATTATATAAAAGAATTTTTTTTGCTTCAATACAATTACAGTAGACCTCATTGGAAGTTCTTTCCCAACCCAGTAGTTTCTTCAGACATTTACATGAAGAAAACAAGTCAAAAGATTTTTGTATATACTTGGTCTCTTGGAACCAAAATATGGAATACAGATGAACAATGTCCAGTCATATAAAGTAACATAGAATATTTACTTAAACCCTGGGTTAATTCAAACTTTGTCATCATTGCAAATAAATAAATTATATTTTACCTTTGATTCTGTATAGAGAGAATTGCAAATAATTTCTTCTACTGTTTTATAGTTATTGCTTAAAAGTATTTTGCTTTGAAAGCCAGTATTCATCTTTAATTTACTTATTTATTTACTGTGTTTCACTTGGAAGTAGTATGATTTTTTTGAATATTTATCCCTAAAATTGTGGCTCATATGAAAAGAAAAGCTAAAGCCTCTTCGTGTCAGGAAGAGAATGCAAGTGTATGACATTGGTGTTATTCTGATGATGATCCACTATTGGTTCAGTATATGATACTGGTGTTATTCTGATGATCCACTGTTGGTTCAGTATATGAGATTGATGTTGTTCTGATGATGATCCACTGTTGGTTCAGTGTATGACATTGGTGTTATTCTGATGATCCACTGTTGGTTCAGTGTATGACATTGGTGTTATTCTGATGATCCACTGTTGTTTCAGTATATGATACTGGTGTTATTTTGATGATCCACTGTTGGTTCAGCCCTCACAGGAGGAAAGTCAGCACTGTGTGATGTCCCTTCTGTAAAGAAGAATTAGGTATACAGTATGTTAGTAATATTTAAAATATGTTGTACAAACCAAGTTCTTGCATTTAAAAAAAAAAAACTAGTTTGAGTGTTGGGCTGTGTCATTTGGAAGAAGTCATTAAGCAAATTTTCTGGTTGACAAATGCAAATGAATTCAGTGTGTCATAGATTATGTAATTTATCATTTCTTTCTTGACTATTCTTGAGAGATTATTACCTGCTGCTTTGCTATATTTCTTGATTAGCTGTTTGTTTGCTTATTTACTGTGACTGATCTGTTCTTCTGCCAATACCTTCTCAATCTATCTATCTCATATTAACAAAATTCACATCTTCAAAATTATAGCATTAAGTATATCATCATAACAAAATCTTCATAATTTTCTGTGAAGCAAATTGTGCTTTTGAATTGTTTTTCAGGAAATGGAGGATCAACACTTTTTTCTCTTCAGTGTCTGGAAAGCCTCTATGGAGATAAATGGAATTCTTTCACAGTCCTGTTAATTCACTCTGGTAACTTATTGGTTATTCATTTACATTTGCCCTCGAATTTTCAACCTTTGACACCTTAGGGACTTTATCTCCCTTGCAAATGATTTCCCCTATAATTTATTTTGTTTTAAAATTCATAGATGGTATTTTACTTTGGAAATAAATGTTCTTGGCTTTGGGTGTTGTCTGTTTGCTATTTTCAATGTGTAAGTTATGATTTTCACAAAATTTATTCTTAACATTGTAGCTTATATGCATCATCATCTTTTATGGATATTTTATCATTTCATTTTTGGTTTGCAAATAGAAAATTATTTTTCACAAAACTCTTGAAAATGTGGGCATTTCTCAGGAATCTGGAGGGGGAATTTTGTTATGAAAAAAAAATGAATGATGATGAAAATGATTAGATATTTCTCAAAACTTCTACCTTGAATTTTTGTCTGATTATTGATAGTCAAAAGCTACAATATTTAACAGTTTTAAAAAAGGAAAAATAACAAATTACAGAGTTAACACATAAATATATATGTGAAAAGCATGTAGAATATTTCAAAAGAGAGAAATCAGAAGGATGTTGTCAGAATAGTGGGTAGGTTTTTTAATTCAATACATGTAATTATATTAAACATCTGGTTGCATGGAAACTTCTGTTGTTTATCTCTTTAATTCTAGTGGGCTGGTGAAACTTTGGTCAAGGAAGGCCCAGCATTAGAATTCCTTCTTCATAGCTTCAAAGATGCTTTCTAATTCCAAGTTGCGTACACAGTTATATGACTCTTTGTACAGATGACATCATCATAGCACATCCAAGTCCTGCTTTAAACAAAAGTTAAGAATGTAGAAAAATTTACTTTAGTCTTGTAGAATAAAGGTAAAATTAATTGGACATCAGAAAATAGATAGCAAGAAATATAGTGGGCCCTCTGAATCCTGCAGACTCAGACAATGATGAACAGAAAGTATTTTTTTTTTTTAACCAGAGTTAGAAAGAGCTTTATTAGAAAGAAACCAGGCCTGGAGAGACAGAAAGGTGGCGGGAACAGAGCAGAGAGGAAACAGAAAAGAGAGAGAAACAGAAAGAATTTAAGGGGTAATAAGAATATGTCTGTACTAAACATGTGGACTTTTCATAATTCCTGGAATATCATTGCATAACCAGTGTTTATGTAAATATTACATTGTGTTAGATAAAGATAGTGTGGGGTACAGGCAAATAAGTGCCATTTCAGGTCGGGGGTGGGGGTTCAGTGTCCTTGGCTTTTGGAGTCTGTCTGGGGTTGTGAACCTGTCTCCACAGTTGTGAGGAGGGTTTTTTAGTGTAAATTTTACTATCATCTGGTCTTTGGAAGGTAAACAATTAAAATTAATTTTAGCTCTTATTTCTTGAACAATGTACTCTGTACAAAGTACTTTAAATGTTGCATTGTTCTCATTATACTGCAGCTGACTGCAGTAAATCTTCAAGTAAGTAGCTGAAGCATGCTAAGCCATAGGTGAGCTCATCTATCAGATCCTTTCCCAATACCTAAGTCTGCATTGCACTATACACCTTTCTTTACAGAAAAAGGATTCAAGACATTCAATGTGTTTAGGAGAACATATTTCAGAAATCAAGACATTATGATGTTCGTCTTAGAAGGGAAAAGCCAATTTAAGTGAAAAAGTGGTATAATTAAAAAAATTGTTCTTAAGTAAATTTACATTTACTTTCTTAAGTATGTCTCACAAGTTGAAGACAGTGCATCATGAAATGGATGTTTAACAGAGAAGTACATTTTGAAATTGTTTAACTGCATTAGTCTTTTACAACTTTTTCTAAGCACATCGCTAATTTATAACTTTAACCGTGGTTGGAATGCATCGTTAGAAATGTTCATGGAAGATCAAGTTTTAAAATTGGTCCTTTTGTTAGTTATGCAATTGATAGAGAATACTTGATAGCCAGGCTCTGTGTCTTTCAATTATTTCCTGACCTACAGTCTTTAAAATTGTATTATATCAAATTGCCATATGAGAAACACTCTTTGATGGTTTTGGAGTCGTCTAGATTTCCTAATTCTACCCTTAATTTTGATTAGATACTTAGTATTAAATATCTTCAGAGGTATGTTATGCTATAACTGGTGCCATCAGATTTTGAAAATCTCTTCAAGAACATATTTTTAAATATTTTACATTGTTTTATAGGTGGCTACAGTCAACGGCTTCCCAATGCAAGTGCTTTAGGAAAAATCTTCACAGCTTTACCACTTGGTGAGCCCATTTATCAGATGTTGGAGTTAAAACTAGCCATGTACATGGATTTCCCCTCACACATGAAGCCTGGAGTTTTGGTCACCTGTGCAGATGATATTGAACTCTACAGTGTTGGGGACTCTGAGTACATTGCATTTGACCAGCCTGGCTTTACTGCCTTAGCCCATCCATCTAGTCTGGCTGTAGGCACAACACATGGAGTATTTGTCTTGGACTCTGCCGGTTCCTCACAACATGGTGACCTTGAGTACAGGCAATGCCACCGTTTCCTCCATAAGCCCAGCATTGAAAAAATGCATCACTTTAATGCTGTGCATAGACGCGGAAGCTTTGGTCAACAGGACTTGCCTCGGGGTGACACAGCCAGTCTTCCATTGCACTCTGAGTATGTCTACACAGATAGCCTATTTTACATGGATCATAAATCAGCCAAAAAGCTACTTGACTTTTATGAAAGTGTAGGCCCACTGCACTGTGAAATAGATGCCTATGGTGACTTTCTGCAGGCACTGGGGCCTGGAGCAACTGCAGAGTACACCAGGAACACATCACATGTCACTAAAGAAGAGTCCCAGTTGTTGGACATGAGGCAGAAAATATTCCTCCTCCTCAAGGGAACACCACTGAATGTTGTTGTTCTTAATAACTCCAGATTTTATCACATTGGAACAACGGAAGAATATCTGCTTCATTTCACTTCTGATAGTACATTAAGGTCAGAGCTGGGCTTACAATCCAGCGCTTTCAGTGTCTTTCCAAATGTGCCTGAATGCCCCCATGAGACACCTTGTGTCATTCACAGTATACTGGATTCAGGATGCTATGTGGCCCCTGGCTCAGTTGTAGAATATTCCAGATTGGGGCCTGAGGTGTCCATTGGGGAAAAGTGCATTATTAGTGGTTCTGTCATAGTGAAAGCTGTGCTGCCCCCATATTCTTTCATGTGTTCTTTAAGTCTGCAGATAAACGGACACTTAGAATACTCAACTATGGTGTTTGGCATGCAAGACAACTTGAAAAGTAGTATTAAAACCATATCAGACCTAAAGACTCTTGAGTTCTATGGAGTCTGTTTTCAGTCTTGTTTAGATATTTGGAACCTTAAAGCTACAGAGGAACTATTCTCAGGAAGTAAGACACATCTGAGCCTGTGGACTGCTCGAATTTTCCCTGTCTGTTCTACTCTGAGTGAATCGGTTGCAGCATCCCTTGGGATGTTAAGTGCTATACAGAGCCATTCACCATTCAGCCTGAGCAACTTTAAGCTGCTATCCATCCAGGAAATGCTTCTCTACAAAGATGTACGAAACATGCTAGCTTATAGGGAGCAAATCTTTCTAGAAATTAGTTCAAATAAGAAAAAATCTGATTCGGAGAAATCATAAGTACAATATATTTTGCCTATGAACAGGATTGCAAATGCAGGCATTTTCTATAGACCTCTGACTTTTCTTTCTTTCTTTTACCCCCCCTCTCTTTCTTTCTTCTTTTCCATTTTTTTGGCTTGTTTCAGTAAAGCAACATAATGAAAATTATATTAATATAACTACTGTAGTATAGTAATAACAAAGTTACAGAAGGCCACTTTGGATGGAAAAACATTTCAGGATTAAATTCGTGAAAGTGATGCTGTTTTAAATGTTTTTTGCATTATTATAGCTTTGTTTTTTGGTAAATATCAATTTGTGGGATACAGTTCCATTCACATAACAAATACTCCTATTTTAGAGGATGATTTTCTAAACATACTTTTAGAATTTTTCTGTTTTTTTGAAATTTGGTCCAATAAAGCTCTAGGTGTTATTGATGATTGTATTACTTTACTTGTCACAATGAGAAAATACCTAATAAAAAACATCCTTTTAAACTTTTAAAGAAAATTGCCCTTTATCTGTTAATTTTTTTATTTTTTTCTATTTTTATTTTATGTACATGAATGTATTATCTACATGTATGCATATGCAAAGTAGCCATAGAGGCTAGAAT
Organism: Peromyscus californicus insignis; assembly: GCF_007827085.1. NCBI lineage: Eukaryota > Metazoa > Chordata > Mammalia > Rodentia > Cricetidae > Peromyscus > Peromyscus californicus. Next base: position 132,776,370 of record NW_026294617.1, on the reverse strand, counting down.
ACCTGTTCTCAAACTGAGTCAAGACCCCTTTGGGGATGGAATGACCTTTTCACAGGGTCACCTAAGACATCAGAAAACAGATATTTATATTATAATTCAGAACAGTAGCAAAATTATAATTATGAAGTAGCAATAAAAATAATTTTATGGATGGGGGTCACCACAACATAAGGAACTGTATTAAAGGGCCATAGCATTAGGAAGGTTGAGAACCACTAGGCTAGAGTTATAGATGATTATGACCTCTGTGTGGGTTCTGGGAGTCAAAACTTCATGCTCTAAAAATGCTTTAAAATGATGTTTGTGTCTCACAGATTTTGGCAAATGTGATTTTAAAAAAAAGTGTGTGTGTTTTATTTTTATAAATTTGAACATGTGTTGCCATATTTTATAAACTGTATCTACTGTCCCATTACACTAGAAAATGTGTGCCGATAGAACTCAGTTGTTTGCTCAAAAGGTGGTAGGAATAGTTGAGAACCAGTGCTCACTTCACCATGGACATTACTTAATCCACCCTTAATTAGTCCTTCAAAACTTCTCTTGACTTGACAATGAGTATTTTGCTTTACATTATTCTGTCCATATTGATAGTGATGCTGAGAATAAACAGTTGGCCTAAGAGGAGGAAATTAGAAAAGAGAATCTGAGATAATACTTAGATCATAAACAACTTATGTGCACCTATTTTGAAATAAACACAATAGTGAAATGTTTTTAGGTTTAATAGCGGCAAGACTTGTCATAATTGTGTTTAAATTACCTTAACTATACTAATAACTGCTGTGACAATTTTATTTATATATAAATTATAATAAAAATATATGATAAACAAGATATCTATCAAAACCCTTCTACTATATTATTTATAAATAAATATGTATTTGTCTTTTTGAGGTTCCCAGGGATAAAGATGTATGATATTGTTTGACAATTACTGATTTGTTTACAGAGATTTCAATGGATGTTGAATGTTATTAAATGTTCATACTAATTTGACTTAAAGTTCTGCCAAGGATTAGAATCGTGATTTCATGTTCTCAGAAAAAAAACATCATTAATAAAGAATACCAGCACTTCCTTGGTTACTTGACATTTTTATATTTATTATAGATCTCTTGTAGGTACATTTAGACATAGAATCTTATTTCTCTGTGCATATATACAGAAAGGAACAAATAACATGTAATAGAGCAATATAATTAAGACATTTCTGCTCTTTAGAGTCAAGGTCAGCCTCTGCTAAAGCACTCAGACATCAGCTCATAATTATTGATAAACACTTGTCCCCCAAGCACCAGCCACTGTGACTTCAAAGGCATTGATAAGGCTGCAGTTTAAATTTTTATTTATTCTTGAGAATTTCCTACATGTATACAATGAAATATGATCATAACTATCCTTCATGCCCCCAACTCTCCCATATCCCCCAACATGTGTCCCTCCCAACTTCATGTCTTTTTTGTTCTAATAACCTACTTAATCCAGTTAGTGCTTCCCATTTGTACATGGGAGTGGGGTCATTCACTGGAATACTGCACATCTATCAGTAGTCATATCCTCAAAAAATGAATAATTCTCCCTCCTCTAGAAACTATCAACTTCAAATTGCTCCCTGAAAAGTGTGGGTCCTAGAGCTTAACTACCTCCTCTGCTAAATTTCATTTGGCTTGATCTTGTGCAGGAAATCTCAAGTGCTGTGAGCCCATGGCAGTATCAGCCATGTCATGACCAGAAGACAGCCTTTCTTCCCCATCCTTCTGCTCTTATATTTTCTGCTCCCTCTTATGTGATGCTCTCTGAGCCTTGTATGGGAAGGGGTTGAAATAAATATCTAATTTAGACCTGAGCACTCATTCTGTTATTCTCAGGAGCTTGACCAGTTACACATGTCTTTCCCACATATCAACATGACAGCAAAACTAGGAAACATGCTGTTGATCCAAACCTTGGTCCAAATACATGAAAATTTCTGACTTCATGCTTCTTTATAATAAAGACAAGCCACCAGAGTCTGGTTGGAAAACACCAGATTTGCTCCTGGCAACATTATCTTTTATCTACATGAGCAAAAATAAGCCAAACTTAGCACATGGCTCAGACTTGCCAGTTTGGCTGTAGTTTGGCTGGCAACGATGGCAATTTAAAATAAAAGAAGAGTAAAATCTGCAGATTCCCCACTGTATTAATATTTGCAAAATTAGAGCCAAAAGAGAAGGATACTTATGAAGAGGAACTAGCACCATCAACATGTAGAGCAGCATTGGCACCTGTGTCTAAAATGCTAGTCAAGTGGCACCTGGGCACTGTTTCCTTCTGAGCTATTTGGGTCAGTAGTTTATGGTTTTGAAGACTCCAGTACAGGATGTATAAGTTGTTCAACATGAATTTTACCACTCAAACAGTACTTTTCCAACTGCAGTAGCCTGATGCTGTCCCTCTGCTAGTGTCTTTCCTGGCCATCTGTGCTGTGATTATCCTTTGGCTGTGGTTTAGTGCAGTTCTGAAATGACCTAACTTTATGTCTTTTTGTTTAAAAAGTAACCCATTAACTCCAGTTTGTGCTGCCCATGTGTGCGTGGTGTGGGACATCCGCTGGAACACAGCCCAGTGTCTCTAGTCTTCAGGGCCTTTCATACACAGTGTTTCTGATCTGTTCGCTGACTCTCCAGACTCTTTCAAGGCTTTCAAAATCTTGACTGCAACAAACATTTTGTGGATAAGTCAGTGCATGTAACTTTTTTGTTTTTAATTCAACAGCATCCACTCTTCTACAGAGTGTCTGGGTGGTTCTGGTTTGTTGTAATTTATCATTCCTTTGCCCAGAAAAGAATTAAAGAATTTAAATCATGAGGCAAAAATCTTTTAAAACAGCTCTGTTAAAATCAACTTTCAATTCATTTGCATGTTGGAGAATGCTGTGCAGCTCAATGAAGTTTTACATGAGTGGTTTTTGTCCTTTTGCTTGTAGCCTTGGGGTTTGGGAAAGTAAATTATAGTCACAAATACACTTTTTTGGAAGGGTTTCAAGGTAGTTGTAGTAAAACCTAAAACATGGAAAACTTCAAAAATATGATTATGTTTATTAATGGTCTAAATGCAAATTTCAATTCACTGCCTTACTGACAAAGTCATAAATTAACTTACAATTTTTCTAATTGCACATCTCTAGAGTCATCTTATTAAATTTCAAGAAGTCATTATAATTGGTTAAAGTTGGTTGAACTTCTAATGACCTAAAATCTAGTCCAATGAAGAACTGTTGGCAGAAGATGCTCTGTGGAGAAAGAGGAAGAAAAACAGAGATTTGGTGACATTTTTTTCTCTCTTGTTACAACTGGTGTCCAATTGCACCAAAAATGGATACCATGGGCTCAACAATAGAAGTACTTACAGTGGTTCTTTTTTTGGACATCCAGTTCCCAAATAATGACATGGAGACTTCTTATGAAGTATGAAAGCTTGCTCTTAGCTTAGGCTTGTTCCCAACTAGTTCTTAAAACTTAAAATAACCCATTTATTTTAATCCATATTCTGCCACATAGCTCATTACATGTCTTGGTACCATACATCTGACTTCCTCAGTGTCTGGTTGGAGAATCCCCTGCCTCTCAGGTTCTTTCCCCGACTCTCCCCAGGAGTCCCAATGATCCTTTCCTGCCCAGCTATTAGCTATTCATTTCTTTATTAAGCCAATCAGAAAGTGCCTTAGACAGTCAAGGAAGGACAGAAACATATCGTCACACAATGCAATCAAATATCCTACAACATTTCCCTCTTTTTATCTGAATAAAAAAGAAATGTTTTAACTCTAACACAGTAAAACTATATACAATAAGAATAATTATCAAGTAAGAAAAACAGTCACAATGTCCAGTCCATTGAATTTGGCAACTTCAGAGAAAGTACTCTGTTATCTATCCTATCTTGGTGAGTCCAGAATTTTGTACCTAAATCACTTTCTATCATAACTTTTAGTACCAACCTAAAAATATCTTTTTAGAACTTAAGGCATTTTCTTAGATAACTTAATCTTTTATGTCTCTCAAGCTTTATAAACTTTACATCTCCTTTGTGAATTTCTCTTTTGCATTTTGCAACAAAAAAATGGTAGAACTATAATTATCCAGTCTTCAAACATATCAGAGACCTGAGAAGGATAAAATATTACCTGAGTAAACATGAAATGCAGAGTAAACAACTTCCAAAACTACAGAAATAACAGAGACACCTGACTGCCTGGACATTCATCTAAGATTCTTCTGCAATATTGGAGCATCCATCTTTGTCCTATAGGCCTAGAATATCTGCAGACTTTTCTGTGAATTTTGAAGGACTGGCCTACCTTGTCTTGGCAAAGTTTAGCAATCACCTTCCTTTATACACTTGTCTAATTGGGAAAACATAGTGTCAGCCATTGAGGCAAGGGCATTTTCTTGCCTGATGACTAATTTTGCCACCCTGAAACCAAACTCCATATGAGGTTTCTTCAATGACTATCATCCTTTTTTGACATACATTCACTGTCATGAAAAGCCTTATGTTATTAAGCCATCTTAAACGCCATATTCTATAGATCTTTGAAGAGTTTGAAGACCATATATCTTTCTAAAATATATGTCTGTTTAACCTTGAAAGCATACCTAACATGACCAGAAATTTGATTGTTATAGATGAATAACTACAAATCTGCCTTTTTTAATTATCCTAAACAGTTTGTAATAATAACTTTCAAGGACTAGGACTTAACATTTTTAAGTGAGTTGCATAGGTACAATACCTAAAAAATAGAAACATATATACAGTATGTTATAACAAAAATAACCTTAAATTTGTATCAATATATAAAAATCCATACCAATGTAAAATATTAGAGACCTTGCTTTTTAGTTTAAAAGTAGATTCAGTAGTCTACCTTTTTATCATATTATTCACATACCCGCTTTTTTCACTAGATAGGAGAAAATGAAAGATAGAGGGAAGAAAAGGAAAGAAAGAGAGAGGAGAAGGAAGGAAAGAAGGAAGGAAGAAAGAAAGAAAGAAAGAAAGAAAGAAAGAAAGAAAGAAAGAAAGAAAGAAAGAAAGAAAAAGAAAGAAAAAAGAAACCACTGAATGACCAATAACCATCCACCCCACTTCATGGGAATGTGGGCATTATGTTTTTAAAATTATTTCCTGTTGTCTGGGGGCGGGGAAGCATCCTCAGAGGACCCTGAAAAATTTGGAATAATCATCAAGTCCTGAGAGAGCTGGCTGTATAGTTTGGTGTCCAGTCTGTGTGTGATGAGAAAGTTTAGGACTTAACTGAAGTCCTGACTGGAGTAGTCTCTGAGGCTGGAGCATCTTAATTAATGACTTTGAAGTTGTTCTAGATGCAGATTTTTGAGGAAACTGCAGCAAAGGCATTCTGAGAAGCTGGATCAACTGAGCTACTTGTCTTAATTGTTGTAGGGTCCTTTTTTTCTGGAAACACACAAATTTTAAAGGAAATAGATCTGTATTAACACAAATATGGAATGTGCAATATGCACAAATCAACTGATGATCCTTGAGAATTCCAGGCAAATATCATGACAGGCTGCAATTATCTCAGTAAAGAATTAGGCTTCAGTTTCTGCTTCTTGAAATTGAGCAGGTCCTTTCTGAGGAAGCTGCAAACAAAATAAATCTTGACACCCCTGGTAGCAACTCACAGGCCTGAGCCAGCCCTCTCCCCACAGCCTCACAGCAGCCCAAGGTAACAACCAAATAAGGACAGAGCCTGGGGACTTGTCCATGACTGCCCCCAAATGGAAAAGCTACAGTCTGAGCCAGGCCTTGCTAGTCCTAGTCAATTAGGAAAGTACTAACATAATTGCCACTTGCTTAAGCCGATCATGTCTACAGTGACCTAACTGCCCTAGGAACTCCCCTTGGATATGTTTAAAAGGAGCTCATATGTCCTTCTTGGGACCTTCGCCATCTTGCCTTTGTATGGAACAGCCAGCAGGCTCCAGCATGCTGGAATATAAATGCTCTTGTTGATTGCATATGTGGATGGTGGTCTTTTGTGGGACTTCTCCAGGACCCTAACAATTCTCTGCTCTTTGTTTGAGTAGGTAAATGACATTGGTCAACTTTATAAGTCTGTTTGGACTGTATAACCAAATTGTAATATAAATCTCCATCCATGCCATATGAAAGGATGGCATGTAATAATAAGTCATGACATATTTATAGTTTTTCTTAGTTTCTAACTTCATTATATTACTTTATTCTCTCTCTCTCTCTTTAAAGACTTTATTGTTTTTAAACTATTTTTTCTATGACTATTCCCCTTTTCTTTTCTTTCTTCAGCATCTAAGCACATTTTTTAAGCATACTGTACCAGTTCAAAGGATTTCTCAGTATGGATCTGGCTTTCTGCTCCCCTGCAGTGTGAGCCAAGCCTTAAAGGGCCAACCAACCTGTTACATGTTATAACCAAGCCAACCAGAGGGATGGTTGCAGGAAGGGAGCACTTACAAGCTTGCCAGAGAGATTGTGGTGTCTGTGAACAATGGCCCCAGGAAAATGTTCCTTTTGCCCTTCTATGAGAGCCATGCCTACCTCCCCCAGCTTTAGAAAGTTTCCATTCTGTGCTGTGGCAGGTGTTCTTACCTTGTCACCCACTGAGTAACATGCCAGCTGGTCACAAGCCCTATGCTTGGAGATATATATATATATATATATATATATATATATATATATATATATATATGCCTCCACTTTGGATGCCAAAAATAGTGGGTCTTTCCTTGGAATGCTAGCTCCCAAATAATGACTTGGGGACTTCTTATTAAGTATGAAAGCTTAGCCTTAGTTTAGGCTTGCTCCCAACTAGCTCTTAAAACTTGAATTAATCCATTTATATTCATCAACATTCTGCCACATGGCTCATTATCTCTCCTCAGTACAGTACATCTGATTTCCTCAGTGTCTGGCTGGAGAATCCCCTGCTTCTCAGATTCTTCCTCAAAGTTCCTCTCTTTCTCTGCAGAAGTCCCTCCTATCCTTCCCTGCCCAACTATTGGCCCTTCATCTCACTATTAAACCAATAAGAAGGTGCTATAGGCAGGCAAGGAAGGACAGAGACATATCTTCACACAGTGTGATCAAATACCCACAAGAAGTACTGACTTGTGAAGAGTTATTCAGGCTTCTTCATGCTATCCTAGACTATAATCATGCTATCATATGATATGCATGCCTGAGGATTTGAGTTTGATCCTTTGAACCCATGGTAGAAGAAGAAAATTGATTCCCCCAAGCTGTCCTCTGTCCTATACACACATGTGACACCCATGTGACACCTGCATACTTACACATACACACACACACACACACACACACCACTAATAAATGATCTGTAATAAAAATTCAGCGCTGCCATTTCCTCAGGATATGTTTATTTATGTATTTTGTCTGCATTTTTAAAGTTGTCTGCCAGCCAATGTAACATATCTAACATCAAATTTTAGATTTAGATAGACACTTCTCTGACCATTTCCTTTTCTCCTTAGAAAAATTAAAATAGCCTTTCTCCATTTATAACTGTGTTCTGCTGTGGATTATGCTCATTGTTAATTATAATTATAATTATAAAGCTGACTGGTCAATAGGTGGGCAGGAAGAGATTGAGCACAAGAGCCAGACTAGGAGAATTCTGGGAAGAGGAAAGGCGGAGTCAGGGCATATGCAAACCAGCCAGCAGCTGAGGAAGAAAATGAGGTAACAAGCCACACACCACATGGCAAAGCATAGATAAGAAATGTGGCTTAATTTGAATGTAAGAGTTAGCAAGTAATACACCTGACTCATTGGCCAAATATTTATAATTAATATAAACCTCTGAATGACAGTTTGGGAAGGACTTTGGAACAAGGCAGAACAGAGAAAGTCCTCCAGTTATATATGATCCCCAATGTGCTGCCCATACATCTGCATAAAGCCTGAGAAAGCTTTAAAAAGGGGAGGAAGGGTTCCTAGAATACCTAAATAGATCCCAAAACAGCTTCCTAATTATGTCTCTCATATGGACCTCAGTACAGAGACACCATGGCATATGGGCTTGAGCTACAGCATGGTAGCTTCACAGCATGCAGGCTTGAGTTACAGCATGGTGGATTCCCACCATGGTACACAGAGGCATCCCCAAGCCACGCAGCATGCTACATGGTGGATTTAGCTTTTGCTCATATAGACAAAGAGGATTACAATTGCACAGTAAAGACAAATTCAGACAGAGAAAACCTCTAAATGGACTACAATGTGTTTTGAAAATGTGCATAGGCTTGTGAGAAAAAAAATAATATATGCAACCTTAAACTAAAAATATAAATTTAAAATGATAAAATAAAGTCCTTAGAAAGGGGAATGAAATAATATAAAGAAAATAAGCCGTGTAAAAAATGGAGAATACACAGAGAGTCTGGATTATATATATTATTATGTTGTCTTTGGGATTTTTGACTGCTATGAGACATTTGATTATAGAGACTACTAGATTAAAACAACCTGTATATTTTGGGAATATCTTGATTCCAAAGTTTAAGTCAGAAGATATATTACTTTGGAAAAGAGATTCTGTTTTCTTTCTTCAGGAAATGAGATGCTATGGATTCATTCCAAATTTTAAAAAGTCAGGTTTGACCGAGGAAGACCCCCTGAAATCCTCACCACAGACATGGAAAATAAACCTAAGGTAACTACACGACATATAACATACATTTTACCAACTCAAACACAACACAAAAAATATCTTTGGCTGGCTTAGGTGCAATACACAGTTTCTATTTGTATTAATACAGACATGTATGTTACCTTTAAAAGTTTGTGTATTTTCAGAACAAGAGAACCAGACACCAATAAAATGGGTGGCCCAAATGATCCAATGTTTCAACATCTTTGTTACAGTTTCCTCTGAATTTTGCATCCAAAACAGCTTCAAGGCTGCTAGCTGAGATGGATGGACCAGCTGCACAAAACATCCCAGCCAGAACTTGACTATAATTCTAAATTTTCTCAGGGTCCCCATAAGATTACTAGTTCTCCCAATCAACAGGAAGTAGTGTGGAGAACTATGCCCAAATTCTCAAAATACTGTTTATGAGTGTTTGTTTTCATTTAAGGAGGATTAGTAATAAATTGTTATTGGTTATAGTCAATCTCTTTCTAATGAAGAAAGGGGAATATGATAGAGAAATGATTGGAAAAATGGTAGATTATTATAAAGAAAAAAGTATAGATTATTGAATCTACATTATTAAAGAAAACAACTATTAATCTTACATATTTTATATTGGTATGGATTTTAGTTTATTGATACAAATTTAAAGTAAATTTTGTTATACTGTATGTGTATTTCTACTCTTGTTTAAGGTACTATGCTTATGCAGCTCATTTAAAAATGTAATGTATAATTTAAAAATATAGATTAAAAGTCATCTATAATAGTCAAACTTATAGCCATATTAGTTCGATTTTCTAGGTATACAGAGATATATTTCAATTAGATAGGTAATCCTCAAACACTTCAAAGACCTATAGAATATGGCATTTAAAATGCTTTAAAAACTTAGACTTATCTTGACAATGAAACATGTCTGCTCCTGGCAGCATCAATTACTTCAAAGAGGATGGTTGGCATTGAAGAAACTCCTTAGGGAGTTTACTTTCAATGTGTCAAGAGTACCAATTTAGGCAAGAAATTGCTCTTTCCTGGACTGCTTGACAGTTTGTTGCATAAATTGAACATTCAGGACCCATAGGAAAGTGACCTCTGAACTTAACCAACACAAGGTGGGATGGTCCTTCAGCATTCCTGCTTCACAGAAAATCTACCAGACATCCTGTAGGACACAAAGGAAAACTGATAAACTTTGTCAATACAAGACAGGACTGTCCTTCAAATTTCCTGTCTCAATAAAAAGTTTGGCAGATACTCTAGGCCTGTAGCCTGAAGATGAATGCCCCAACATTACAGAAGAACTTTGGATGGCTGTCCAGGCAGCCAGCTGTCTCTGACATTTTGGAAGTTGTTTGCAATGTACTTTCTGTTTATTCAGGTAATATTATATCCTTCTAGGATCTTTGATGAAATTGAAGACTAGACAGTTATAATTATAGTTTACCTTAGTTACAATAAAAGGTAAATTAGATATAAAGATTTAGACTCTCAAAAGCAGGATAGATGATGATAGAGTATTTTCTCTAATTTTGCCAAATACAAACAGACTGGATATTGTAACTGGAATTCTTACTTGATAACTGTTTTAGATGAATATAATTTTAATATGTTAAGGTTAAAATCTTTCTTTTTAATTAGACAAAAAGAATGAAATGCTGTGGATTATGCTCATTGTTAATAATAAAGCTGATTGGCTGATAGCTGGGCAGGAAGAGATTGAGTGCAAAAGCCAGACTAGAAGAATTCTAGGAAGAGGAAGGGTAGAGTCAAGGCAGATGCCACCTAGCCACCAAGGAAGCAAGATGTATAGAAAATGAGGTAACAAGTCACAAAACATGTGGCAAAGCATAGATAAGAAATACGGGTTAATTTAAATGTAAAAGCTAGCTACTAATAAGCCTGATCCACTGGTCAAACTTGTATAAATAATATAAGCTTCTGAGTGATAACTTGGGAGGGACCACAGAGTGGGGTTGGAAAGAGAAAGGCCTCTGGTTGTACTCTTCTTTGTCATATTTATTCCAAAGACTTTTCAATCTACATAAATGATCCAACCATCCACAGAACTGCTCAAAGCAAATCCTAGGCTTCACCCATGGCTGATACACTTTCCTGCACCCATTTCAGCCAGTTCTCTAGGGAGTCTACTATGTGTTGAAAGAAGAACCAAACTCTAATCAGTTTTCTCTATTACTGAGCTATGTTCATGACCAAATCTAATTAAACAGTCTTTTTATAAGTGATATAATCCCTTCTACATAATAATAATATACTTATTGAATTTTTATAATTGGTGCATGAAAATAAAATTATAGAGAGATTACAAAGGGAAATACTGTAGAAGATTGTTAATGAGTTGCATTGGACACTGAAAAGAAAAATATATCAACTTTGATGATTCAATCTGCCTTTAATTCCCACTTTTCTCTGTTCAAGACTGCCTTTAAGAATAGAGATTCATACCAGTCTCTAACATAGCGTGTTTATTCCCTGTGAGCTCATGACTGTTGATAGTGTAAAATGTCTTTCCCATGCACATTGTCTTTTCTGTTTGCAGACTGTAATCATAGGCTAGCTGGAATGTTATTAGATACACGAAACATTACCTTCAATTATACTAAAGTCCATTGTAGAAGTAACTGTCTTATTAAATAAGAAACACAGAGCCAATGTAAAGATGAAAGCCCAAGAGGTCAGAGCTAAGAGCCTTACCCTTCCTGCTTCAACTATCCTCTCCAGCCAAGAGAACTACTTTCTGTGTGTTTGTCTTTATAAAGACTTTCTGTTCTGCCTTCTCATTGGTTGTAAACCCAACCACATGACCGCCTCGTCACTGCCTAATAGCTTTGACCCCGGGCAACTTTATTTATTAGCATACAAATAAAATCACATTTCAGTACAAATAAAATATCACCATAGTCCATGGATGTCAAGATCTCCCAAATGTCTGTGAAATTCTTGCCACATGTATCTTCACACAAACCATAACTATAAACACACTTTTCTTTGTAATGATCTGGGTCTTCAGGGACTTGGCAAATGGTTCTGTCACAGTTTTGTGCCTCTCCTGTCTATTGTTAAGTGTGCATGAGTCTGGAACACTCTTTCATAGTTCCCATTTTCTTAAGAAAATAAACCATCTTTACACAAATTACATATTCAGCAAATTGCTGAGAATAATTCAAGCCACAGAATAAAGTGGCAGTGGAGGAAAGGCTATGTACCGGAAAGAATAATAAAGCACTAATGATTGTTCTTGGGAGTCCTTCAATACCCTTGTGATCAAGAGTACACTCACTGGCTATTTTACTGTAATTCAATTTTTTTTCCTTAAAAATTCCTCTCTCTTCCCAAGGGAATTCATTCTTGTTGTGGGAATTCATTCCATTCAACCAATGACCTTTGGACTATCTGGCCTGATGGGCATGGCCCTTTCTGGGTACATGACTGGTTAAAACTGAGGAGAGGGCATGAGTTCACTCTCTTGGGTGGTCAGAGACTGGAGAGTAGGTTCCCATCACCCCTGGGCAGAATGTATGACAATGATGGCTGTGTTTAGTTCATTCTGTATCCATGAGTGTGTCATCCCCATTCTATATCTTAATAAATTCCTAAGATCCTTTAACAGACTCTCTTGGATTCAAGTAACAAGGGTCAGTGTAGGGTTCTGTTTTTCTCTTTATAGGAAAATAGAAATACCTATCTTCAAGAAGTCAAAAGACCTTGGACATCAAGACATCTAAAGAAGAAGGAAAAGCTATCTAAAAAAATTACCAAGCAAATAAAAATCTGACCTAATGGTACCCATATTCTCATTGGGATAAAAGTTCACTACCTAAACATCTTTTTACTTCTCAAAAAAGTTGAGTCCTAATTAAGGCTAAATGTAAAGTTGGAATATGACTCTCTCCTTTTCTAAATCCAAGCACATTGTTAAAAGAAAAGAAAAGATTAAGAGTTTCTGTCTCATATCAGAAGAGCTACCTGGTATGGGACAGAAGAAAACCAAAAATCTAGGGACTATTGTTCTCACAATGATCTTTCTCACCATACTTATTTTTGAGTCTTTAGAACTTTTCTTTAGATATATTACTATCTTAAAATTTGAACTTTGTTTTGATATTAATAATGTTTAAGTTTTTCACAGTGAACAATAAATTTTCCTAACCATGATCTCTGAAGTCTCCAGAAGAATGATGGGGCTCCACAGCAATGATTCTACCTTGTTCATAATGATGCCATTAAGTCAATAAACACCACACAAAGATCAGCTTTGGACTGTAAACTGGTCAGGACAGTTCCAAGATGGCTGGCTAAGATGGTCCACCATCTTACACTTCTAGCCAGGACTTTAGATGAGCTTTACCCCTTACTTTGAGACTGGCTGCAATTGTTACAACTAGTCCTCATGAAACTTAACCATTGTTCTAATTTTTTGTAGACTCCCATAGAGATGCTGTCACCCCCTAGACGGAAGGAAGCAATTCTAAGAAAATGGCACCCCATCTCCCCACATGATTTTGTTTTCTCAGGATTATGGATAATTGTCATCTATAAGGCATGGTCATAAATTTTAATTGAGCTGGGGATAAAAGAATAAAGTTTAGACTCAGGAATCTCTTTTAGAAAAGAAAATGGGGATAGATAGGATAGGATAATAAGGTAGATTGTTGTATCTACTTGTAAACTAATTTAGCAACTATCAGTTTTAGATAATTTACATTGGTATGGATTCTTATATATTGATACAAATGTAAAATTATTTTTCTATTCCTGTTAAAGATAATTTATATATATAGACACAATTTCAAAGCTATTATTTGTCATATTTTATATATGTTCCTACTTCTGTTAAAATATTTTTGTATATTGATACAAATATAAAATTATATTTGTCATATTGTATGTATGTTCTACTTCTATTTAGGATATTTTGTATATTGATATAAATTAGGAATATTTTGTCATATTGAAATATACATTTCTACCTCTGATTAAGATATTTTTGTATATTGTCAAATTTGAGGTCATTGTCTTTATACTGTACATCTATTTACAGATTGTTTAATTTTATTATGTGACACATTTAGTTTTTAAGTTATATAGGTTGATAAGAGTTACAGGTTAATAGTCACCCTTGTTTGTCAAACTTATAGTCATGATAATTAGGCTTTCTAGATGAACAGAGATATTTTTCAGATGAAAGGTAATCTTCAAACACTTCATAGACCTAGAGAATATGGCATTTAAATGTTTTAATAGTTTAGAATTCTGTTGACATGAGACATCATTGCTCCTGGCAGCACTGATCTACTCCTGAGAGGATGTTGGGCATCGAAGACACTCCATATGAAATTTGTCTTCTTAGCAAAAATGGACTGTTGAGCAAAGAAATGCCCTTTCCTCAACAGCTGACAGTAAGCACGCTGTCCAATCCAGATGAGCAGGACACAAGGAAAGGTGATTGATGAACCTTGCCAAGACAGGGTGAGACAGTCTTTCAAATACTCCTGCTTCTAAAAATGGTCTGTCAGATATTCTAGTCCTATAGCCAATATTAAATTCCCCAACATTGCAGAGAAACAACGGATGACTGTCCAGGCAGCCAACTGTTTCTGTCATTTCTTACATACTTCAGAAGTTGTTTGTTTGCACTTTCTGCTTACTCAGGTAATATCATTTTCCTTCTTAGGTCTTTGATGGGGTTAAAGCCTAGATAGTTACAGTTACAATACTCTCGTATCTTAGCTAAGAGCATATCAGGTACAAGATTTAGATCCTTCAGGATAGGACAGATTGGAATAATCTCTGTAATTTGCCAATTACCCTTGGTCTGGACATTTTTAATATGTATTTCTTGCCTGATGTTGTTCTTGTTGGTTGTAGTTCCACTTTTGTTTATGTTATTACCCTTTCTTTCTCCTGGACAATATTTGATAATTGTTCTTATTGTATATAGTTTGGTTTAGGTTTAGAATACCTTTATTTAGACAAAAAAGGGCAAGTGTCTATAGGAATTTGTTCCATTGAACCAATGACCTTTGGACTATCTGACTTGACAGGCATGGCCCTTTCTGGGTACATGACTGGTTAAAACTAAGGAGGGGGTGCACTCACACTCTCTTGGGTGGTCAGAGACCAGATAGTGGGTTCCCATCACTCTTGGGCAGAATGGAGGACAATGACAGCTGAATATGCGGTGGTGTTTATTTTGTTTTTGTATCTATGAGTGTGTCATCCCCATTTTATATCTTAATAAATTCCTGAAATCCTTTAACAGATTCTCATGGATTCATATAACAAATCCTCTTAACTAAATATGAACACATCTAATATCTCTTGGAACCTAAATTGTTCTGATACTAATAAATTCCACAGTCCTGTTCTCTCATAACCCTTTAGACCAGTGGTTCTCAACCTGTGGGTCATGACTCTTTTGATGGCTACATATCATATATCCTACATATCAAATATTTACAATATAATTCATAATAGTAATAAAATTACAGTCCCTAAATAGCAACAAAATAATTTTATGGTTGGGGTCATCACAACAGGAGGAATGATATTAAATGGTCCCAGCATTAGGAAGGTTGAGAACCACTGATTTAGGCTTACCATCACACATCCAGACTTGAAGGGATCCTCAACAGAACCAAAGGACTTTTTTTTTTTACCAAGGTCCCCTTTCCTTAGGTGCAGCTCCTTGCTCTCAGATGACGTATTCAACCTAGCAGACTAGTGTAAAGATGTGTTCGTGTGGTCATCGTTTGATTGTTCCCATCAGTATGTAAACTCTTTCTAGATAACTTGCTCTGTTTAATGATGGATGATAATCTCTACTGTGACAGAAGGACCTTGGGCTGAATTAAATGGATCTCATGAGTACTATCATAAGGAGAAAAGTCTTAAACAATAAAAACTGTGAAAGCTTACTCTTATCAACTGAGTTTGAGACTTTTTATCACCTATTCCCCTGGTGTAAGAAATGTCACAGGGCTGCAGTGCCAAATAACAAATGTTACAGTTTACCAGAGACGTCAGAGAAGCTACAACTTCTGAAATTACTTCTACAAATATATCACATAACTCCTGAACTTATCCTCAAATTTGAATTTTTAATGCATATTTTTTGAAAACCATCATAACTTAATAGTAATGTTCAATTGAATATGGCAATTAAATTTGTTACATTTCATTCGTGTGAGCAAGGACACCATTTCTCCCACCTGTGTACTGTTCTTTTCCCACACTACTGGCATAGTCTCACAATCCTACAAATTTGGTATTTTCCAATTAAATAATAACAATCCTCTTTCTCAATTCTTCAGCAACTATTTCTGTGCATACCTTACACTAAAATCCCTGGGGTAGATGATTTGAACTCCTATTCACTCTCCAGCATGGATCAGGTGGTTAGTCCCTATGGTGGCCTGAATGAGAACAGATGGACAGTCCCCAGTTGGTGATGGTGTTTGGGGGAAGTTTGGGTTGTAAATGTAGCCTCATTGGAGGAAGTATGTTATTACAGTCTTAGAGAACCAGCTCCAGGCTGCATTAGGGATTAAAGAGAATGCCCATAGTCGTGAAACTAAACTTTTTCTACGTGAGGAATTTTTAGGGAATGAGGAATAACCTCACACACTCTCTCTTGGTGTTTACTTATTTTCTCATGTTGGATTCCATCATGTTGTTACATTCATGTTGTTCTTTCTCATTGCTCCACCCACTCAGGTCCTTTTTTTTCAGTCTATATATCTCAACCAATTATATCAGGCAATATAAAAGTTCAAATTATCCAAGATCATCTGTAGCCCTCATTTGTGGCTACAGAGTTGAATTATCTTCTGTAGCCTTGAATAGTCAGAATTTATTTTTACAATTTGAGGTCAGGGATGGCTGTAAGAAATTAATCATTTACCAGCTAGCAATAATTGGACTGTCTTTGCATTTACAATATAGCCAGGCAGCTCAGTTGTGTGTCCTTGCGATAACAAGGCACCTGGACTAATATAATGCTCTTTTGAAGCTTTGTTTCACCTAATGATGCATAAGAAACCTGTAACTGCAATTCTCAGCATAAAGATTAAAGGAACTTAAGCCAGTCGGTACTAAAATGTTTTCCTAAATCATAAATCTAAGCTGTGATCAAAGCAGCTTCTTAGTGGAACTCAATAGGCCCTGAATGTGTCGAAATTTATACAGCATCTTCCTGACAATCCACAGATAGAAATATGCCCAGTAGATGAGATGTATTCGTGAGATAAACACATTACAATAAGGCAGTTGGAAGAGTCCCCACACCATATACATAATATCAGATACCAAAGGTACAGCAGGAGCAAAAGACATTCTGGAGTCTACATTCTTGTAAGCCTCTCTTGAACAAGACAGATCCATCAGAGAGATTCTTCTGGTGGACTGATACCTGAACTTCAATTGCCATCTGTTGTACCTCTGATATGGCCATTGGCTACCACAATCATTTTAAGATATTCACTCTGATATCTTTGAATGGTTTTCACATCGCTATTTATAGATATCAATGTATAAGTCAGTATTAAAATATAATTTTTGAAGTGTGAACATGCACCACAATTGTATTTCATTTATTCCCAAGGACTTCATTTATTCCCACTAATTCCTTACAAGCAGGGTGAGGAAGAGACTTTATATTGTCCTAGATTTTTCAAGGAAAAGTCAATAGTATTTCAAGAACTTTGTCTATGAGTGAAAGCTTTTTAAATTCTAGGACAACTTTGTTTTTCTTTTTTAGTCTCCCTCTGTATCCCTGTCCAGCTTGGAATTCACTTTGTAAACCAGGATGACCTCAAAGTCCAAGGGATTTGCTACCACTGCCTCCCAGGTAATGCAATTAAGGGTGTGGGCCACCATGCCTGACTCTTAAAATAACTACAATACAAGAAATATCTAAGTTAAATGGACAATACTTTTGGACAAATGTACCAATACTTTTCCTAGGATATTCTTGTTTTATGTAAGAAATAGAAATATATGATGACCATAGGCAACAATTTCTGAAAAGCAATATCTGAGACATATTTTTAAATGCTATAATACAGCACAGTTCTTAAGGAATGCCCTCAGAATTAATGCCACACAAGACATTGAGCAGTATTGCCCATATGAAAAGTAGAGTTGGAATAACAGTCCTGACTGGCTTGTCACAAAGGAAGCTCTTCTACAAGACTAAGCCATAGAGACCATGACCTTATGGCATACCACTATAAGGACACATGGGGAAGGGGAACACTGGGCAAGGAACTCTCTGTGGCTGAGGCTACCTGGATGGGCCTCACAGCTGAGGCCCATCTTCCAACAGCACCGCAGCGCCTAAGGGCATGTCCACTATGGAAGGACCTGTCATGTCACAATGCCCATCACAGCTTACAAATCCCAGCCCAGTTCCAAGACACAGTGTTATGTGGACCTATTTTCTTTAAAAAGCCTGTTCTTATACTATAGGATGAATGTTGATGACTCACAATAATCATGTAATACCATCCATATTTTAGTGGACTCAGTCTACAATAACAGAGAAAATCATACTTTAGTAAATGTGTCAATCACTGACTTAGAGAAGCAATATTTTCTAATACTGTCACAAATCTACATGATAATCCCTAGTGCCAGATTTCACTTTTGCCTAGCTGAAAAAGCTAAAATATTCATAAATTCACATGAAGCCAGATGGCTTCCCACTGAATATGCATTTGAATGATCTCTTTACATTATTTATTCTGAGAAGTGCACAAAACATACCATCATCATGGCACGGACTGCTAATAAGTTTGTTGAAGAAAGGAATCAGGAATAACAGGTGTCCAATGCTAACTATATTTTACACTGAACCTTGATTTCACATGTATGTGTGAATTACAGTAAAATCAATATAGTTGATTTTTTTTAGTCCATGAAATATTCAGAATATTAGATAAGGTGCTTGAGGAAGATGAGACTTTAACTTTTCAATTAGAATTTTTAGTTTTTATTGAAATTTTTCATAATCAAATGATAATTTTAAAATAATTTTCTTTGGTCTCTAAAATTTCACATGTATAACACTTAAAAGAAAAAGTCATTCTTCTTAAGCTGGCAAACAGTTTTGGAGAATGTATGTCTCTTCTTTTCCAGGCTGAAATTACACATGGAATTTGAAATAAAAATGTAATTTTCCCTATTGGAGGTAGTTCTTGGATGTATTCTGCTAAAGCAGGGTGGTCATTTAACTCACAAGATTTTGTTCTTATAATCATGTAAGTATATGTTCATGTTTATATACAAGTGTGTTTAGAAGCCAGAGGACACTCTCGGGAACACTGTGCCTCCTGTGAGACAGTGTCTCAGTGTTAGCATGGAGCTTACTGGTCAACACCAATCTGGCTGATCAGTAAACCCAAAAAGTTCCCTGTCTGCTCCCCAGTTCTGAGATTACAAGAAGGCCACTGATTAACACTTTTATATATGAATTCTAGTGATCAAATTCAAGTGTCCACGCGTTTGAGGTGAGCACGTCACAAACTGACCCATCACAAGTCCCTGGGGTTTTCATATACATCTGCTGTGTCCCTTTTTAGACTCTACCACTCAGTGCACATAAACATCTATTCCTTGCACACACACACACACACACACACACACACACACACACACACACACACACACTTGCATCTGTCTTACTTCCTTTGAAGCCTTGTGAGTGACCACCATTTTGTTGGAAACTTCACTGGGTTGTTCCGTGCTCAGAAGCCAGCACGTGTCTGCGTACGGAGGTGGAACCTTGACTAGTGGCACCTTGGCACCTTACTTTCTCAAACCCATGGGTTCAAGTTCATTGCCCTTGGTACATCATAGTCTAGAAGTTCTGTATGGCTGGAGATAAACGCGCCAGCCCACAAGGACTTTGCATTTGCTTCTATCTGGAGACTAGAGGGGCACGGCTCCTTATTAACAATGCTAGACTAATTTAAACCTGATATACTTTCTGGCCCACCAAGTACTTCACAGCTGTGTGGGAGAACTCCATAATGACCATAATTGTACCAATGATTTCTCAGGGTCCTTCTTTTACCTTTTCATTTTTTTTCTGTCCTCTACACCAAGGCAGCATGTACCATAATACCTTTTGGTTGGAATAAAGGATAACAGGCTTACTTCTGGGTGATCTCTGCTTGAGACATCTTTTTTGGAAGATCAGTTGAATGCTTAAAAGTTCCCCTATGAGTATCTGCAAACCCAGAGTTCTGTGTGCTCTCTAATTTCTCAGAATGGATGTCCCAAAGTTGCTTTTGGCAAATATCTTAGAGGAAAGACCTAGTCCATATTCTGCCCACATTTCAGGTTTTGAGCTTCATCCTAAAATGGTTTGCACATAAAACCTGATTGTTTCAGTTTCCAGTGTTCTGTGAACATGATGAGTTTCACAGTTCACATAGTGTTACAGAAATGATCCATTCCCATTCTTTTAAATATCAACTATTGCCTTGTTGACTAGCTAGTTATTTTTTTCCCTAGTGATAGAATATTTTTGTTAGTAGAGAGGACTTAGTAAAAGGGATAGTCACACTAAATGATAGATTTATAAGAATATTATGATTGTGGAGTATAATGACCTAAAAGTGTTACATTTATGATGGGAATAAAGAAAAGGACCAAGGTAAAGATGTGGACCCTACCTTTCTCAGTCCATGTAAAGTTAAATCGACCAGGGTTTAGAGAGCCCATCCACATGAAGCACGAGGGAGTGGGAGTACATCACTTTAAATCTTTTCCAGAGGAAGTCAAAGTAGCGTATATATTTTTGAAAAGACAAAGTTATTTTCAACATAAAGTTTGGGGCTTAGAAAACGAATTTATAGAACTCCTTCAAAAGAAAGGTCATATGAAATAGATAAATTAGATAGACAATGCTATAGACTCTGACTTCAAATAATCAAATATATTTCAAATATTAATTATGTGTCAGTTTTTTGATAGACATGAGGGATCTTGCATCAATATTCCACATTATTGATGATAAGATGGAAAATTGTCCCACCAATGTGTCACTAGAAGTGCACAAAAATAAAGGGTGTCATCAGAACAGCCAGTCAAAGTTACTAACAAAGGCTGTTCTCTCTGGGGAAGTTCCCACAGAACTGACCTAAAGGAAAGATAAGAATAGTTCTGATTTTTGTCTTTGGGTGGGAAAATTGAAAATAGAGGGTAGCTTTGGGTCACCATAAACTGCATATTGAACTATGTAAAACAGAATGTAGGCAGGACTCAAAAAATTTCACAAGTACATAATAAATATTGACTAGGAGATTGAAAATTTACTCTGACCTGAAAAGTTAAATTTCAAAACTTAAGTTTTTAAAAGTGTATTTTATATTCTCTTTTAAGAACAATTTCTAGGAAATGTTTTTGTTTAGACGTAAATGTCACCTCTACTCTTTACAAGAGCTCATCATGCACATGGAAGTAAAGGTTCCCGATGAAGGTGATCCCTTTGATACAGAAATGTCACTGCAGGGGCTTCTGTTGTGCCCGTCTGTGTTTGTGCATTTAGCTTCTCTGCACAAATGTCTTCTGTCACAGCTCTCAGAAATAACATTGCAACAAACAAAGTATTTACATAAATCTGTATTTTATAGTGCATCAAAAATTAGTTAAAATACTAACATTGTCTTCAAAGTTGTTCAGTGAATAAAAGTAAAATGTAATACTTCAGGCTAAGCAATGGCGCAACAGAGGAAAGTGTCCAAACTGGACTCTCTCGCTCTGTCCCCAGCCTCACCATGAGCTCACTGCCACCCCAGTGAGACTCAAGTCAAGAGAACGAACTCGGACCGTACCAGGTGATATGCTCTGAGGTGGTTCCATCAGAGTTGTTAAGACATATTTTTGAAAGTGAAGGAAAATAATCCTTCCAAATGTGTGAAACATGCTACCTTCCAGCTATGCTGTCTAGGAACTTCTAATGAAATTATTTAAAACACATCTAAAAGACAGGGCAATATGCCCTGTGGCTAGAATAGATATCTCATGAAACATATCCTTATTTCTAATAAAAATGTGAAATAGATGTCCAGCATCAAAAACACTACCTCAAAGATAAACTCTACATATTTAAGCAAGAAAACTCTTCATTTCATAATCTCCTTTTAAAATTATGATGTCTCTGTTTAAATCACTCATCTTCCTCAATGTACCATGAATTTGCATGTAATTTACATGTTCCTCAAAAACTGCCTTCTGCCCTCCCCAGTTCTTCTCTCTCCCCAAAGCCACGGTCTTCTTTGCTTTTCTGGGCTGTCTTGTCTTAATAGTTTTTCCTCTTGAAACTTATTATCTTTTATGCTCATATTTCACACCATCGCTGCCACTTTATGTATAATTCCTCTGTCATTTGGTATTTATGACTTTGTCTAAGTTAGTCTCATCAATTTTTACTCTCAAGGAAAAATCCAAGATGAAATTTAAATTGCTTTGGTCCCATCAGTTTTGTTTAATTTGTTTTACTGTGTAAAGTAATAATGGAGACTTTAATGAACATCGTCTTAATAATTTCTCTGAATCCTCTAAAGTGATATAATGATCTAAATAGTGTCCAAGCTCTCAATTTATCATATGTTGGAGATTAACTAGGATTGCTTTTTTTAAGCTCTTTTTCCTCTAAGATTTTTAAACTTCAGAAACAAGAAGCATTTCTGTGATTCTTATTCTGTTACCAGCCCAGCTTAGTTCCTCCCTTCTTAAACTGTAGAGCATGCAAGCTTCGTCACCACTGATCACTAACCACTGTACAGGAAGTAAGATGTTCAAACCATGTTATGAGCTCTACATAGCTGTGGCTATGTTTTTGTCATGTCTCTTATGGGCAAACAATGCACACAGCACTTTCTTTGGAGCTTGGCTTTGCTTATTCTTAATTCAACTCATTCTAAGTACAAAGATTCTAATGTTGTTGAACAATGTTATGTCCTGGAGGTGCTGGTGACATAGCTCAGCAGGTAAAAACACTTGCCGTACAAATTTAATAACCTGCATTTGACACTCAAAACTCCCAAAGCTGGTTTTGAAAAGAGACCAGTTGTGACACTCATAGACCAGTTATCCTAGAGCTCTGGGTCAGTGAAAATTGGCAGTGGGCTAGCCTGGACACGTAGTGTAGCAGAAGGAACAAGAGTGACCTTTCCCAAGGTAGTGGAAGAGGAAAACTGACTCCTGACAGTTGTTCTCTGAATTCCATGCCCATAGCATGGCATATATGGACAGATGAGAATACACAAACATAAATATGATAAATAGATGATAGATAGAAAGAAAATTGAGAGATAGATAATGATAGGTAGGTAGGTGGATAGACGAAATATTGATGATGGATGGATAGGTAGATAGATAGATAGATAGATAGATAGATAGATAGATAGATAGATAGATAGATAGATAGATGAATGAAATTTTAAGTTACATAAAAGACCTGTGGTATGGCTCCACCATTAAAGATATTTGCCAACAAGCCTGACTATCTGAGTTTGATTCTCAGGGTCCACAAGGTGGAAAGAGAGAACCTGTAGACGAAATGCTAAATTGTCTTATTAATAAAAAACCCAGAGCTAGATATCAGCATTAAATCCTGAGACATCAGAGAAATAGGAAAATCCACAGCTAGCCTCACCTCACCAACTCCGCAGCTTCCAAAGAGACCTACTTCCTGTATACTCACGCCTATATGCCTTTCTTTTCTGCCAACTCATTTCTTCTGTTGACCTAGCTACATCACTTCCTCTTCCTGCCCAGCTCTGTCACTTCCTGTCTGTCTGAACAGACCTCCAGACCTTTATGGTTAGTGCTGGGATTAAAGGTATGTACCACCACGCCTGGCTCTGTTCCTAGTATGACCTTGAACTCCCAGAGGTCCAGACAGATCTCTGCCTTCCAAGAGATAGGATTAAAGGCGTGTGCCACTACTGTCTGACCTCTATGTTTACTATAGTGGCTGGCTTTTTCCTCTGATCCTCAGACAAACTTTATTGGGGGACACAGATTAAAATATCACCACAAGAACCAACTCCCAAACTTCATCCTCTGACTTCTGCAAATGTGCTGTAGCACTGACACACCATAGTCCACACATGCCTACAGACATAAACACACGTGTGCGTACCCACACATAATTAATTTGATTTAAACATAAATTTAGGACGTTGGAGAGATGGCTCAGTGGTTATGAGCATGTGTTGCTTTTTCAGAACTTTTACCACTGCCTAAAAAGTCCAGCTCCAGGGATTTGATGCCCTTTTCTGGATTCTGCTGGCACCTGCTCCCACAAGTGCACATAACTACATATAGACACACGTGTACACCTAAGTTTTTGTTTGAAAAGTTAATAGTGCATTAGAAATTAATTATTAGGTCCTGGTAGTATATCTTTTAAACATTCTTTGAAAAGTATGATGTGTAAATAAAGCCAGCAACTCCAAACTTTACAAGGTCTTAATGGATAGTAAAATATTTAATGTAAAAATTTAAAAAAAATGAAAAATTGCAAGTTGACAACACTGTCATAGTCTGTGGGATGGACGTGGGCCTTCTGTAATCACAGCACACTGTGCAGTGCTAGCTCCATCTCTTTCCCTGAGGGGAACTGATTCCAGTCAGTCCCATTGATTCATCAACTTCCCTGTGGTTCGGTTTAGTCCAGTTTAGTATAAAACAGTAAAATTCATATCCAAATCTGTCAGGCACTTGGCTAGACTGTTTTGAATGTTAAGGTCACTTTTCTAAAATATCTCACAGCCCAGCAGGAGAGGAAAAAGAACTGATTTTATGTGTATGTTATGTTATAACTTGCATCTGGAGACTCAGCTTAGAAAGTCTTTAGGAATGTCTGTTTTGTTTTTGTTTGCCCTTGGAATATTTCTGTGTGTGTGTGTGTGTGTGTGTGTGTGTGTGTGTGTGTGTGTGTGTGTATGTGTGTGTGTGTGTGTGTGTGTGTCTGTATGTGTGTGTGTGTCACATACTCTTATATATGCCTAGTCTTTATATTATATATAAGGTGTATATCATTGCATATTTATGTGTATGTATATGTGTGCATATAATGTATATATTACATCATATGCATAAATAAATATTATTGGCAAACTAACAGAAATAGTAACTGGAGGCTGAGTATGATGTCACCCATAGGTTGCAATTCCAGTACAGGAAGGTGGAGGCATCAGGATCACGAGTTCAAGGCCAGCCTTGGCTACCTTATGACTTCAAGCAAACTTGGGATACCTGAGACACTGTCTAAAGAATAAAAAGAATACTAATAGTTCCTAAAAGCCACCTGTGGTAGTTTGAATATAATTGACCCGAATAAGCTCATAGGAGGAGGTACTTATTAGGAGGTGTGGGTTTATTGGAGTACAACAAGATATGGCCTTGTTGGAGGAAGTGTGTCACTGTGGTGGCAGGCTCTGAAGTCTCATATATACTCAAGTCATGTCCAGTATCTCTGATCACTTCCTGCTGCCTGTGGCTCAAGATATATTAACTCTCAGCTCCTTCTCCAGCATCATGTCTGCCTGCATGCAGCCATGTCTTGCCATGATAATAATGGACTCAACTTCTGAACTATAAGCCACCCAATTAAATATTTTCCTTTATAAGAGTTGCTGTAGTCATGGTGTCTCTTCACAGCAATAGAAACCCTAACTAAGACAAAAGTTGGTACCAGGGACTGGAGTATTATTGAGACAGGCCTGACCATGCTCTTGTTTGAAGGACTATGGACCTTGGGACCTTGGGACTATGAATTAGAAAAACAGTTAAGTACTTCCAGTGCTGCTTAATGGGCCAGACTAGTAGAAGCATGAAAGACAGTGGTGCTGTGTGTGATTTGATGACAGGTGGGGGCCTGTCTCAAGAGGTTCCAGAGGACAAGAATATTAATATATGTCCTAGAGGTAATTCTTGTAATACTTTGGTAAAGGATGTGGCTGCTTTTTGCCCTTGTCTGAAGAGTCTGCCTGAGGCTAAAGTTTAGAGATTCAGATTAATTCCATTGGCAGAGGAAATTTCAAAACAGCCTAGTATAGACTCTTTTCGTGTGGTTTCTAGTGTTCATGCTTACAAAGATTTATAGTGAAAAGCAGCAATCTGAGAAAGGAAAAATACAAAATGTAAAATTTTAGGAGAAAAAGAGTGCCAGGAACTCTTTTTCTCCTAAAATTTCTCCTAAAAGTAGAATGGAACTAAGTCCTGTGTTCAAGGGCATTAACAGATTAAGAAATGGAATAAAGGGAGCAATGACCTCAGGGAATGATCCCACCCAGCTAAGTTTCCAACTTGTGAAAAGGAATTAAAGGAAAGTTTAGAGTTAGGTGTGGTGGTGGATGCCTTTAATCCCAGAGCTCCAGAGCAGAGGATGGTGGATCTGTGAATTTGAGGCCAACCTGGTTTACAGAGCAATTTCCAGAACAGATGAGCTTAGGCAGTGAAGGAAACCATGGAAAATAGAAAGCTGATGAAGATGTAATTGTACAAGTTCCAGCCCAAGCAAGCAGCAGAACTTGGCAGCTTTGACCATGTGGCTCTGGCTTTAGAGTCAAGGACAAAAGAAAAGCGTTATGGAATATACCTCTGTGACTAAAGAAAGCCACTGAGGACAGGCATGTATCAGGGGTGTCCCTGAATGGAGGCCTAGAAAGACCATGGTGTGAAGCTATCAAGGAGAAGCCTGGATTGCCTTGGAGACCCCAAGATGTTAGGGATGCCAGAATCATGGGATACCTGCCATGGAAAGTTACTAACAGGGAGTGGAACCAGCCTAAAAATAAATAAATAAATGTGTTGTAGTCAACAAAGCTGAAAGAAGTTAGAGATCTGGAGAGTGTTTTGACATCAGACATGGAGATGCAGAGTTTGGCATTTGCCCGGCTGGTTTTCAGTCTTGCTTTGGTCCAGCATTTCCTTACTATGCTCCCTTCCCTGCATTTTGGAACAGTAATGTATATCCTGTGCCATTACATGTTGGAAGTGTGTAATATGTTTTTTGATTTTGATTTTATAGAGAAATACAGTGAAGAGATTTATGAATCTCAGAAGAGACTTTGACCTTTGGATTCTAAAACTTTGTTCAGACTGTGATAGACAATGGGGACTTTTGATGTTGGACTAAAAATGCTTTTTGCATTATAATACTCTTACATTTTTATGGGGGCCACAGAGTGGAATGTGGTAGTTTGAATAGAATTGACCCCCATAATCTCATAGGGAGTGGCATTAGTAGGAGGTGTTGATTTGTTGGAGTAGGTATGGCCTTGTTGGAGGAAGCATGTCACTGTGGAGGCGGGCTTTGAGGTTTCATATATGCTCAAGCCACGCCCAGTGTTTCAGACCACTTCCTGTTGCCTGTGGATCTAGATATATTAACTCCTTGTCTAGCACCATGTCTGCCTGCATGCTGCCATGTCCCACCATGATGATAATGTACTAAACTTCTGAACTGCAAGCCACTCAGTTAAATGTTTTCCTTTATAAGAGTTTCTGTGGTCATGATGTCTCTTCACAGCAATAGAAACCCTAACTAAGACACTGCCCTTAGTGAAGCTAGTTTTGTGTCAAGAGGATTCTATGCATTAACTAGTTCAGACTCTGCAGAAGAAATGAGTACTATGTGTAGTTCAAAGAGAAGTGCAGCCTTTGAAGGATCCACAGATAAGTGTTCTGCTTTTCCAATAGGCCAGCTTTTATAGCTACATGAAATGGTTGCTTCAAGAATCATGAAAGATATTCAGTTTCAGAAAGATTTTTTCCTATGGATTCATATGAAAGGTAGCAAAACATGAAAAATGGATTAAAGTAACTACTTATGTGTTGTGGAATATTTGTTTACAATGTAAGAATTAAAACTTTTCCTTTTTAATTAGACAAAAAGGGGGGAATGTTGCAGAATATTCGTTTACACTGTAAAGATGTGTCTCTGCCTAAGGCACTTTCTATTTGGTTTAATAAAAAGCTCAACATCCAATAACTAGGCAGGAGAGAATAGGCAGGACTGAGAGAGAGAGAGAAAGAGAGAGAGAGAGAGAGAGAGAGAGAGAGAGAGAGAGAGAGAGAGAGAGAGAAACTGGAAGGAGGATTTTAGGTGTGGATTTTGCCAACAGACTCAGATCAAGTTGGATGTGCCATACTAAGAAGTAACCCAGCCGCTTGGAAGAACATAGATTTTAAAAATATGGCTTAGTTAATTTATAAGAGCTAGTTGGGGAAAAGCCTAAGCTAAGGCCAAGCTTTCATAACTAATAATAAGTCTGCAAGTCATTATTTATAGGCTGGCAATCTAAAAACATTCCAACAAGAAAGCTTGTTACACTTACGTAGTCAGACTTAGACCTGTGCTTGGGAGATACTGGCTATCAGTCAGAAAATATTATAACAGAGTGGGCCAAATTAACAGTCAGACTCAAGACTTGGAACTTAAATCAAGTCTATGATACACTCACTGAATAAAGTTGGCATTGAGCAACCCATCATTGGCTGTGGCCCTCAGGAAGGTGTATGTTAAATGTTAATCTTGGTGCTGTGGGAAGTAGGGAGATCATAGGCACTACAGGAGAGATATGTCATGAGAACCACGGGAGAGTGTGGCCAAAGTAGTTTGTAGCATTGGTTAGGATGCCCCAGGAATGCTAACATATGTACTGCACCCCGAAATAGCAGCATGATTTTCCTCAAGAGCAAATATAGCAGAGACCTTTGCTCTTCACACTCGGGACTAAGAGACTACAATAGAGGCTCACTCCCTCATTCAGGGCTAACTTAAGTCTTTTCATAAAAAAGAAAGTAGAAAGGAAGATCCTACAAGACACAGTATATCCATATATTATCCTTGATAATGTGTATCAGAGAAGACTAATATTGTTACAAGGAAAACATGTGCAAAGTTTTCAGAAGTTCTGATTGAGTATGCAAATACTTGCTGTATCAAATATTCTAAGTATTTGACTTAAAGGTGAGGGTCTCTGCCTAATGGTCAGAAAATTCTGTGGCCATGAAATGTACTTTCTGTTGACTCCCTGAGTCAAATGCAGTGACCTGCTCACAGGGTCATGGTTGGGTTTGAAAGTACCAGCCACACTGATCCTAACTCCTCATTGTCCTTTCTGTTTTTGATTTGGGATTCCAAGAACATATGTGTAGAAATTCCGCTGTTAGCCACTGAGCCTAGCTCCACAACTGAAGTATAAAATGGAAACAGTGGAAAACTAGTGGTGGGGGCAGTTCTGAGTGGTGGAGTCCTGAGATGCTTACCCTGCTCTGAGGATACGTCTGGGCAAATGCAAAAGGCTGAGGCACAAGGTGAGAGGAGAGAGTGAATGCAAAATCATGGCTACCAGCTTTCCATGTGGACAGTTACAAGGAGACAAGTCAGAGTAGTGGTGGAACAGACTGGTTACTGAGACTGCCTCTTCTTGAAGGCACTGAGCAAAGTACCAGTGGGGAAGCACTCAGCAAACCAGACTCAGCACTTCATGATGCTCTTCTGCCCCAGGGTCTGGAATATGTGAAGAGGTAGGTTTGGAATTCCCATAAACTTAAGGACTGCCACAGTTGACTTCCCCATCTTTTGAGTCCACAGGACACCTCAGCAGATTTAGCAACCTGTGCTTTTTTCTAGCTCTGGTGTTGTCAGTTTGAAAGAACAGGGAAACAGCTACTGAACCAGCGCCCTGCATGCTTCCCAAACTTGTTTGTCTAAACTACCTACACAGTAGTTAGCTACATGTCTACGGATTCCCTAGCAACCAATGTAATGTGGCAAATCTTTCTGAACTTTGAAATAATTTTTGTTCCTGAATGAGATTAGTATTCTTTGCAGTCTGAGGCACAGCCTTGAATGAGTAATTGGTATAGAAAACAAGAATCAATATAAGTAAAATTAATTCATTTTGTTTTTATCTTCTGTTTGTTTGTTCTATGATAGAGGAACTTAGGCATGGAAATGATGACCCAGAACAATATTAGTTATTTATTGAATTGTAATTATAACCCAGAGTCAGTTCCTTAACAATCCAACTCTTAGGAAGGGAGAATGAAGTCTCAAGGGGGAAGAGCTGTGAACTTTGTATTATAAAATTGAGGTGCCTTGAGCGACGTTTTTTGGTTGGATCTAAACTTCAGAACATGGTGTTTCTCCTTTCTAGTCCTGAGTCCTCATCACAGGATCCTTATATGCTTCATCTGCCTGATTTCCTGGATCTCAAGAGCTCATTGGAGGAACAAGGGCACAGTGCATGTTCTCAGAGTAGACAAATCAGTCAACTGATAGCTGAGAGTATTACCCCTTGGACAAATGGGACCCTTGCACCAGTGAATTTATATTCTTCATTAACTTTACTTCATACTTATCTACCAAGAAACATGGTGCTCTTATTACCTTTTTTCAGTATGCTCTCCCAGTTAGGGACTGCTCACAATGGTATGTAGCACAGGGCTTCTCAAGTCCTGTTTATTTTGAGGATTAGTCTATCACCTCAACAATGTTTGCACATGAAGGCAACTCTAAGTGCAGATATTCTAGAAGTAAGAACATTGACAAGTAAGAACACTGTGGATTATGCTTGCCAATGCACAGCAATATTTAGTTTATAATAAAATAACTTGTATAAACTAGAATAGTTTTGGGTCTCTTAGGCAATAACAAACTTCTGGAACTCACCATGTGGATCAGGTTGGCATTGAACACAGTGATCTGCCTGATTCTGCCTCCTGAGTTCTTGGATTAAAGACGTGCGCCACCACATCCAGTACCAATTTCACTTTTGAAATGACTGTGTTTCAATCTAGACTCATCATTACAAGCCCACTGCTTGCTAACTAGACAACTTTATGCTACACAAAAGAAACAAAAAGAAAACACACCATAAAATGTTAGAAGTTCTTGTTTCTTATCTTTGTGGCAACTGTTGTCTTACCTCCTAACCAGATGAACATATCAAACATCTTGACCCCTCTGACACTGTGAATTTATTAGTAAGCATTCACACAATGAAAAAATGATCTGGGTTTTTTAGTCTAAATTAACTCATATTTTAAATGTGATAAAAAATTGTTTCAGGTACAGTAGATTTATTTCATAGAATACATGTTTTTATAATTTCTCTATGAAAAGATAAAGGTAAAAGAAGAGCCAAGGTTAATATTTGTCATTTCATCTTGAAAGCATCCTCTTAAATATGTATGAAGAAAGCAGTATAAAATATAAATAGCAGATGCATAAGAGGAGATTGGGATAAATAAATCATATGAACTCAAAATGAAGGAATTGGGGGAGAATGTAAATCGGCTCATTGGGGTGTTAGAGCGGCTCCATTTCTGTGCAGATAAATAAGGTGGAAGGCGGTGCATTTGTGTCAATAGGCCACGAAGTTTAGTCAGAAAGGGGAGACTTGGAAAAATAAGATGCTAACTAAATCCCTCCGGCATTTTAAAATGAAAGAACAAGTCGGACTGAGAGGAAACACTAGTAATCATAAATTTTCTCAATTTTTACTTGTGTTATAGACTGTCCATGAAGAATCAAATTATCTTATGAAAAAATTACATCTTTTTTACAATTAATTATGTAGTATGTGTATATAGATATGTGTGTTTATACATGTATATGTGTGGGTATCTTTGTGTGTGTGTGTGTGTGTGTGTGTGTGTGTGTGTGTGTGTGTGTGTGTATGTATGTCCGTGTGTATGCGTATGCTTCTGTATGTGTGTAGGGGCACATCCATGCCACTGTGCACATAGGAATCTCAGAGGACAATTTGTGTGGGCTGGTTCTGATTTTTGCCTCCAACCATGTCGTTTTACAGAGTGCACTCAGGTTCTCAGTCTTGGCAGCAAGTGCCTTCACCTGCTTAGCAATATTTATTTGTTTCATTTTTCTTAATTTTTGAGATTGATACATGTTTTTGTTATAGTGGTTTTGTTCTCAGAAAATTTGATCCATAGCATAAGTTCCCATTTACCCTTTCTACTCATGATTTTCCTTATGAAGAATTCATGTCTTTGCAGCTCATTTGTTATGATTAATGGACCATTGTGCACTGAGTATTGGTATGTTACGATTAACCAAAGTCCAGAGATAGCATTGTTGTAGTTCAAAGGATTTGGTGAGAACGCAGGGCTGTGTGTGTCGTTAGGGTTCTGTCCCTCCTTAAAGCCTCCATCTCATATTCCTTCCTCCCTCTTCTTGGCAATAACTTGCTTATCTACTGATTTGCCTTTTCCAGAATGTCATAGAGTTGGGCTGGTGAACTGTGCAGAATTAAGTTGAGTTCTTTCCCTTGTAACATGTAAATGCCCCCCATGAACTGGACATGATTTCCCATCCCTAACCAAGAAGCTATCTGCAGTTTGACTGCTTGCAAAGGAAAGATCTGATGGAGTTTCCCTGGGTAAAAATCACACTCAAGGGCAGGCCCCATGCCCATCAGTAGACGACCAACAAGAGATGAACTCAATGGTTTTTTTTTGCAACTTTTTTGTCTCTTTGCTTTGTTTGACCTATTTTTTTTTTCCTTAGTGATCTTTTGCTTGTATATTGTGCTTTCTGATTTTGTATTTTTATGGGTTTTGTGTGTTTCTTGTGCTTTCTCCTTGTTATTTTTTATTCTAGTTTGTTTGATTTTTGTGTTTACTTGTTTCTTTTCAGAAAGAAGGCATGAAGCCCGGTGGGTGGGGAGGAGGGGCAAATCTGGGATGAGTTGGGGGAGGGAAAATTGTGGTCGGAATACTGTATGAAAAATATTTTCAATTAAAATAAAAGTTCTGCCATAAAGTTTCATGGCCGGAAAGCAATACCGTTCTTGTTGCTGCGACCAAATGCCTGGGCAAAGCAATGCAAGGAAGATCAGTTCGTTTTGGTCCATGGTTTGTGAGGATATTTTAGACCACGGGGTAGGGATTCATGGCTGATGGGTGTCATGAGGCAGTAGGTTGCATTGCATCTGCAGTCAGGAAACATATGGAAAGGAGGAGAGAGAGGCAGAGCGAGAGAGAGTGGGGGGGTGCTGGACCCTCATTTATGGTGGGTCTTCCCTCCTTCCTTAAACCCCTCTGGAAACACTATCACAGACACACCTGGAGGTGCTCCTCCTTGGTGATTCTAAATCCAGTGAAATAAACAATGGAAGCATACCATCAGCATCAGAATAACACCTGCCTTTTACTGCTGAATCGTGTTCTGTTCGGGGAATGTAGTTACCTTTATCCACTCATATATGAACGTACATTTAAGTTGATCTATTTTTTATAAATTATTTCTAAACTCTAGACCAGTGGTTCTCAAGCTTCTTAGTGCTATGACCCTTTGTAAAACAGTTACTCATATTGTGGTGACCTCTAACCATAGAAATATTTTTATTGCTACTTCATAACTATAAAATTTTGTTACAGTTGTGAATCATAATGTAAATATATGTGTTTTCCCAGGTCTTAGAGATTCCTGTGAAAGGGTGATTCAAACCCAAAAGGGGTCACAATCCACAGGTTGAGAATAGCTGCTCTAGACTATATTGTCCATTTATCTTCTTCCCAGGATTGCCACTACGCATGGCTCTTAGATCTGGTTCTGGGGACACTGGATATCTACATGCAGTACAGTGAAACTAATACTTTCCTTCCTTCTGCATAAAAAAATCGATTTGAAGTAGATCAAGGATCTGAAATAAATGACCTGAAATTTTGAATGTGCTAGAGGACACACAGGAAATACTCTTCAGTGCACTGTCCAGGGAAGGACTTTCTGAATAGTATGCCAGTACCTCAGCAACAAGAAATAGCAGTTTATTGTCCAGTTATTTGAGAACTATAAATTTAATTTGTTTGGCCATGCTATTGATTGAATTATTTGCATTCTGGACTGTTTAATACTTTGATTTATTCATACACTTGAATAGAAATCCCTTGTTAGATAAATAACTGATAAGTATTTTCTCCCATTCTATAGGTTGTTCCTTTACTCTGTTAAATGTTTCCTCAGTCTTCAATTCAATTCCATTGGTCCACTATTCCATTTTTATGCCAATACTAAGCTGTTTTTATTACTATAGCTCTATAGTAGAGCTTGAGGTCAGGGATGATGATACCTCCAGAGGTTGCTTTATTGTACAGGATTGTTTTAGCTATCTTGGGTCTTTTGTTTTTCCATGTGAAGTTGAGTGTTGTTCTTTTGCCATTTTTACTATGTTAATCCTACCTATCCATGAGTATGGGAGATATTTCCATTTTCTGATATCTTCTTCAATTTCTTTCTTCAGAGACTTAAAGTTCTTGTCATACAGGTCTTTCACTTGCTTAGTTATTTAGTTATCCCAAGGTATTTTATATTATTTGTGGCTATTATAAAGGGTGATGTTTCTCTGATTTCTTTCTCAGCTCGTTTATCATTTGTGTATAGGAGGGCTACTGATTTTTTTTTTAGTTAATCTTGTATCCTGCTACATTACTGAAGGAGTTTATCACCTGTAGGAATTCCCTAGTAGAATTTTTGGGGTCACTTATGTATACTATCATATTGTCTGCAAATAGTGAAAGTTTGACTTCTTCCTTTCCAATTTGTATCCCCTTGGTCTCCTTTTGTTGTCTTATTGCTCTAGCTAAGACTTCCAGTACTATAATGAATAGATATGGTGAGAGTGGACAGCCTTGTCTTGTTCCTAATTTTAGTGGAATCTCTTTGAGTTACTCTCCATTCAGTTTGATGTTGGCTGTTTGGCTTGCTATAAATTGCCTTTATTATGTTTAGGTATGTTCCTTGTATTCCTGATCTCTCTAAGACCTTCATCATAAAGGAGTGATGGATTTTGTCAAAGGCTTTTTTAGCATCTAATGAGATTATCATGTGGTTTTTTCTTTTAGTTTGTTTATATGGTGGATTACATTAAGAGACTTTTGTATGTTGAACCATCCTTGCATCTCTGGGATGAAGCCTGCTTGGTCATGGTGGATAATTTTTCTTGGATTCAGTTTGCCGGTATTTTATTGAGTATTTTTGCATCAATGTTTAAAAGGGAGATTGGTCTGTAATTCTTTCTTTGTTGCGTCTTTGTGTAGTTTGGGTATCAGAGTAACTGTAGCCTCATAAAAAGAGTTTGGTAATGTTCCTTCTGTTTCTATTGTGTGGAACAAGTTATAATGAACCTCATTATTTTGTACAGTGAACATATGCTAATAAAAATTAATAAAAATAATGAAGCAAGTATCTGAAAAAAGAGAGACTATTTCCAATAACTATGACATTTTAATTTCCTGTGAGCTAACACAATAACTCCAAAATTGTAATACAAACCATAGCATACATGTTATATTGTCATATCTCCCTGGAGAATCATTCCTAGTGCACAGTGTGTGGTTTAAGACTGAGAAGTACTAAAGAAGTCAATTTTCTGAACTGGTGAATCTGAGAACAGCTTATCTGAGAAAGCTAAACTCTCCAAATGGAGGAAATGGGGACTGAGAACAAGCTAGATGGGGGTTGCACAGTGCTGGGAACAAGTTGGTAGGAACAATGATGTCAGGATTTCAAACTAAGAAATGGAAAAAAACGGTAGACCAAGGTGGACAGAAGCCCTGCATTGTATAAATTATTCACATCCATGGCATGCATGGACTGACAAAGAGAGAGTTATAATCACTAATGGTAGACACATGTACAAAGCCAGGTGCTGAGTCTTCCAACTGGATTTTATCAGTAGGGCAGTCCAACTCCTGGGCCATTGGTTTACTTTGCTAAGAAGAGGAATGGGAATTCCTTAACTCATCCAAGCATTTATGAAGAAAGTGTCATTTGAATATCTTTCCATAGTAAATGTGAAATCTATGCCTGATATATTAAAGCTCCGTGCTATTTTCAAGATTGGAATTTATATCTTTTATATACAGTCAGATCACCTAGAAGAAAAATATAGAAAATAGCCAATAGATCTTCTATGTTGTTTTCATTTTTGTCACCACACACCGGGTTCATTTGTTTCCATAGAAATGTGCACAGAAAGAGCAGCGTGAGGTAAACTGTAGGTGCAGGGAAGAGCACAGCACACTCACGTTAGCGGCAGGCTCGAGTCAGCAGTGTCGAATGGTCGGTCCCAGGACTGACTTCAGACTCCACTGTTCGGAATGGACACCAAAACATCATAGTATGTGAACACTGCTTACTGCCTAGGAATGTATGAAACACTAATACTGAAATGGAAGCCCAAGAGGCTTTCTCTTGATCACAGCGTTCTTACTGTAAATTGGTGTTTATAAAGCTCTGTGTCTTTTTTCTTATCCGTGACCCTTAGAATCGGAACAAACAACTGAGATGCTCACACTGAAGGTGAGGCCCCGTTCCCCACAGATAAAAACTCACACCCAAGTGTCTCAGTCACAGTGCGATTTGATAGGAATTTCTGTTGCTTCTTTACATGGAGAACTTACACCTTAATAATTGTTTCCCAGGTGTCTTATTTGACCCAAAAGAAAAAGACACTGAACACTGGCTGGCTGGATTCAATCTCATTCAGTGGAGCTCAGAAGTCACCAATCACTTTCTGGATTAATTCGTTAAGAAAGTGGCCTACATGGAAGGGACGTGGGGACAGACAGGCAATCAACTGATGGAAGCAAACGACACAACCGAAACATTTGCTGTTTGTCTTTCATGCGGCTCCCACAAAACAAATCTAGCCGCTCCCTCACTAGTTCCCTCTTGAAAGGGCACTCCGTCTTGTTCTCTGTCATCCTTGCATGACATTCCATTAGGCACTTGGCTTATTTTTAGCCAGGTTATCAAAATATTTTTCAACTGGTCTGTTGCAGCACTAGAGCTTGGAATCTTGTGTCCTGCAGGGAGGCACAGAAGAAAAGCAAACACTTCTTTAAAATGGGGAATTACAAGTCCAGACCCACACAGACTTGCTCTGGTAACTATTTCTACTTTCTTTGTGTTTTCCTAACTCTCTTCACTTTCTCACATGCAGGGTGACTCGTAAGTATAGATGAGCAATAGCTCACTGAGATGTACGCTTATTTGAAGACAGAGAATACTAAGTGTTTAGATGATCTGAATTTACGCTTTTTCTCTGAAAGATTATTGGCAGAAAACAGGAAATGTCTTGTAAAAAATATCAGCTTGGTCCCTTGGTATAATATGGTAGAAAGCTTTGGAGTACTGTTGAATATAGATATTTTAGAATTATATCTCAAGTATCTAGTATTTAAAAGTTAAAAGACACTGTCTACCATCTAGAGATTGCTGTAATTAAAATGCAATAAAATCAAATGAAATAAGTCAAATATATTCTTTTATGTAAATATATTGTACAGTATCAAATGGGTTCTTAATTACTACAATCCCGAAGTGATTGCATTATAAACATAAACATCTGCATTAAACTCACAATCAGTCATTTAAATTAAGTATTGTAGAATTGAAACTGGAAAAAAAACAGTTTTGATTACTTGTATGTTATGATCTGTGTCTACATTTTGCAAAATGCAATTATGAATCAATCCCATTTGTTTTTCCTTTCCAGATGAATGGAAGAAGAAAGTTAGTGAATCTTATGCTATTATAATAGAAAGACTGGAAGATGACCTGCAGATCAAAGAAAATGAATTTACAGAACTAAGGCACATCTTTGGGTAAAGTTGTCAGAGTTTTGCTTCTTTGAATATGTGTCTTCATTATTTATCTTGTTTTTAGGCATGTTGACATGCAGATATAAAGCCTTAGATATAAACAGTCTAAGGTAGTCTTAGATATGACCAGACTAAATTTCACAATGCTGGGTTGTCTGTTCATAAGTATTCGTATGACTCCCAAAATGGAAAGCTCACATCTCTGTGAAATGTAAACGTTGAGGAAAAGGAGCTTGGGGGTCAGCCATTGAATACAAACTGTCACTGTTCCAAGTAACCTGCTCTGAAACTAGTAACTACACTCTTTAGTTAGTGCCACCAAGAAGCAATGCTGCTTATTTTCTGGGGAGGTTGACACCCACCATGAGTCTCCTCAGAGGGCTAGGATAAGTTTTACCAAACTCCTCAGTCTGTAGACATTGAAGGCTGTCTCCTGTGGCTCTGATTATTCCCCCTTGAACTGCAGACATTGGAGGATGTCTCCTAGCAGGACTGAGTATCACCCTCCCCTTGGTCTGTAGACATTGGAGGCTGTCTCCCAGTGAGACTGATTATTGTAGACTGATTATTGTAGATGTGGGAGGCTGTCTTCCAGTGGGACTGAGTATTGTTTTGCCCTCATGCTCTTATAATGTGTGATATCATAATAAAAAGAAAAAACATTTCCTGGTCTGGGACAGTGTCACAACACTGCAAGACACATGATATTTAGGACCCTAAATTGTACCAATAACCTCCTAGAGAAATTGAATCTGATAATGAGGAACTAGGTGTGTTTCAGTACAGCTAGCTCTCCAGCTGGCTTAGTTAGGGTTGATTTGCTGTGATGAAACATCATGACCAAGGCAACTTGGGAAAGAAAGGGCTTATTTCACTCACAGTTCCATACAACATCCCATCATCAAAAACCAGTGTGGACAGGAAATCAAGTAGGGCAGGGACCTGGAGGCAGGACCTGATGCAGGCCATGGAGGGGTGCTGTTTACTGGCTTGAGTCCCATGGCTTGCTCAGCCTGCTTTCTTATAATCCCCAGGACCTCTTGCCCAGGAGTAGCACCACTCACAATGGTCTGAACTCTCCACCATCAATCTCTAATTAAGAAAACGCCCTATAGGCCTGCCTATAGCCCACTCTTACTGAGGCATTTTCTCAACTGAGGCTCTCTCCTATCCTGTGGCTCTAGCTTATGTCAAGTTGACATATAGCCAGCCAGCACACCAGCCAAAGAGAAGTTAGACCTGGGACAACTAGTTGTTCACGTCCACTTCGGCTATCATTCACGTATTACACTCCTAACAAATAGCATCCTCGGTTTTATTTAGAAAACCAGAGTTTAGCAATGCCCAAATGGCATGTTTCTCAAAAGAAATTTCAGATATAGTAAGTGTACAAATGCACTATGACTGGAAAATGATGTCACGCACTTGTCCTATATTTTATCTGCACTTCACCCACAGAACATACAGGGCCTTGACAGCGCTTCAGTTGGAGTTGGGAAGTTGGTACCTGGGATGAGAAGTCACTGAGGCACCACCTCCTCACGCAGTATCACCTCATGCTCAGGTACTAGGAAGCATGTGAAGTTCTCTTGGAGATGTGATAAGAAATTCAAAATAGCACATTCATATATCCATGTTTTATTTCATTAGAGAAGGAATGTGGTAGTATAAATTAGTCATAAGTCATTTCCCACTTATTGATTCCAAAAAGTATAGTGACTAAAATGGGATCATATTGGAAGAATTTTTTCAAAGTTATGAATTCAAAAATATCATTTAATTTTAGTTAAGGAACTATTTTGCTTATGCCAAAGCTAGCCAGCAGAAACAATATGTATCTTTTTAAGGATTTTACTTAACAAACGGACTTGAAGATTTTTCTCAGGCTGTACCAGCTGTTTTTCCAGCTCCTGGTAGAGCTGCCTTTTTTTTTTTTTTTTTTAAGCTTTCCACTAAGTGCTACAAATGTGACCTTTTGACTAATTAGTGCTGGATGTGAGGTG
The DNA here is from genome assembly GCF_007827085.1 of Peromyscus californicus insignis. NCBI lineage: Eukaryota > Metazoa > Chordata > Mammalia > Rodentia > Cricetidae > Peromyscus > Peromyscus californicus. Next base: position 132,736,986 of record NW_026294617.1, on the reverse strand, counting down.
CACAAGTCAGTGCCAATGCCTCATATACAACATACCTTAGTCTTCATCATAGTTTATGGGTAGATAATATTAATTTTGGTGGATAATAGGTGAGTAACATGACATTGTGACCTGTCAAATCCTATGTAGAGCAAATGCTGGAATGTGACTTCTAAGACTTGCCTGATTCACAGACAGAGAGCTGCCTCTTGCTCTAGTAATTTCTACTGTGGTTGGGGGAAAACCTCAGATACATGACAGGATATTGACACTTAATTAGCTAAGTGGAAGGGGAAAAAGAAAACAAGATGATTTTTAGTTATAAAAATAATATTTGTGCTGGACAAGCTCCAAAAGCTACACAGAGAAATCCTGTCTCGAAAAAACCAAAAAAAATTAAAATAAAATTAAGATTTATGGCGACTGGTGTGAGGTAGCCCATAACAAGTAGAAGCACTTGACTTTAAGCTTGAAGACCTGAGTTCAAGCCTAAGACCCATACAATGTGAGGAGAAGAACAATTTCACAGTCATTCTATGACCTTCACACACACAATGTGGTGCATGTACCTCCATATAAACACACACACACACACACACACACACACACACACACACACACACACACACACTATAGACACATACATATGTAATACATGGTTAATACATGTCATTAAAGATAAAACAATAAGATTTAGGTATTGATTATTCATTAGCTTCTAAAAATATGTGAGTTAAAATGCAAACTTTCTTAAAGGTGTGTAGCAAAAGTGGATGAGAACCATGGAAAGTGCAGGAAAGAAAAGAAGAGAAAGTGACTTAACTAGTTACTTGAGTTTAGCAAAGAAACATCTCAGTTAGCATAAGGGTTTTGGAGCGATCTACAATCTTAAATCAGACTCTTCCATGCAGACCTCACGTCCTAGATATGGTTCTCAGTCTCACTGAGCCTCACTTGAATTTTAAACTGAGGTGAGTGTAATGACCCTCAGTCTAATATAACCTCACAGAAGAGGCAGAGAATGACATAAACTAGATACTGAGTCAGGTATCAAGTACATCTCAGGCCTTGCGCTATTGTGACTGATTTGTTATATAAGAAATCTTGAAAGACAGACAACTTCCTTATGGAGTACAAACAACAAAATGGTAAATTTAGTAAAAGTTAGAAGATATGATAGCTAAAATAAAATGACCTCATTTTATTTTAATAGAAGAAAATATTTTCAAAATTAAAATATATAATGTTAGAACAATTCCTGATGATAGCAAATTTTGAAATATATTCTTTGACTATTTTGAGTACTAGAAGGCTCTTCAAAATGGATGTCAAATTTCTTGAGAATAGCAATTGGGTTTCTTTTGGACAGGGTGTCCAGTAGCCTTGTGCTGATGGTTGAATACATCTATCTAAAGGAATGTCCTGTCAGTCAGAAGGGATGGGTGTGAGACTGAGGAGAGGATTGTAAAGACCTTTTGTCTTAAAGTAGTGTTCAGCACCTGATAATGTTATGGGTTTAATGGGTCTATTTCTCATCAGAGGATCCAAGTCTGTAAAGATAACTTCCAAGAATCTGAATGTAGTCCTCAGACAAAGTCGCAGTGCAAGCTCGTCGCCTGTGATGAGTGACTGGAGGCAGGGAGTCAGTAGCTGGTTCAGTCCAGTCAAGAAAACCACAGACAAAAGAGAGTCGGGGTGCTGTCTGAGTCTGGAAAGTCAACTGTCTTCAGGGCTGAGCTCTGAGAACTTTCTTCTCTTTGGATCAAAACGGGATGACAGGGAAGAAAAAAAGAGGCTGTGCTGTGAATATAAATTGTCTTACTGTTGGCTCATCAACAAAAGTGTTAAGTGTAGTTGGGGAAAACAAGCTGCATTATTATACAGAATCACCTTTGAGGACCTCCATGATGGACACATAGTAAGTGTCTTCATTCCCCATCCCTACTTCTGGTTTGTGTAACAGAATGCTGCTGTGACAGCCATACCAGGTGCCTGCCATATGCCTTTCTCTAAAGATGCAGATTGCAAGAAGAGGAGGATCCCTGTCCACAGAGGTGCAGTTAATGCAGTCATGGGTGAAATTCTTTGCTCAGTTTTGTTCCTTTGCCCATTTGCTGAAAGATTTGTTTATGGAATTATCAGTAGGTGCTATTCCAATCATTTAGAGAATGTAAACTACATGAGTCACTATCCCCATTAGCTCAAGTACACAATATCCGTAGCTTTTACCCAGAGTATAGTAAAGACACACAATACTAAAGCTAATTCGGTTAAAAAAAAAAAAAAAGAGTTGCATTGTTCTTGTGTCTGTGGCAATTTGTAGTGACTTTGCCATGAGAACTTGATGTGGGAGAGGAAGGGAATGAAAATAGAATGTTCTTTCCTTTAACGCAAAGTCACATTCACCTATAGCTTTGGACATGTGTTGAAGACATGAGTAGGAGGCAAGAAAGGGATGAAACTACGAGGCAGCAGGATGGGAAGGCAGAGCGGTGCATTCACATACAGTGTGTTTCCTGTTATGCCTCTAATACCCACAGGTATCAGTACAGTAGTGAGTTCTCCAGGATATCATACATCCATTTCTGGGCCAGACTCCTCTCCTCACTGGTATATGTGATCACTAAAGATGCTTCTCCGTCTTGTGTGGGCTTTTTATATTTTTATTTATGTATGATACTAGTAGCTTAACTCTAGAAAGACAAACAAACTGATAAGTTAGTGTCCACCAGACATGCCACTAAGGTACCTTTGTCCTCTTGGATTCCATCCTCCTGGCACTCTGATATCTCTGATTAAGGCCAGCAAAATAAAGGAACTACTAAGGAGTGGATGGCTGCAATATTTGGAAGTCAAGTGCAATTCTAATAACACAATTACTGGCTTAAATTAATAATGGGGATGCAATTTTTTATGAAAATTTACATCCCAAATTTCAGTCATAATTCTCACTTCCCATCAACTTCTCGTCGAATGTTTCTGTTTTGATACACGTAATCGGAACATTCAAGACCTCAGGAGACCACTTGTTTTCTCCCCTGACAATTTCTCTAAGAGAGCTGCATGTGTCGCATTCCCTGACAACGGGACGTTGCTTGCATGTCCTAATGCCTTGGGCTCCATGTATTCTCTAATTTCTCCTTGCATTTTTTATAAGCTGTCATGCCCCTCACCAACAGGACATTCTAAAGGGCTCATAGTGCTTCCTGGGGCTTGGATGAAATTCCTAATTAAGATGAACTCACCCTCATGAATATTTTTCTAATAGTAAATGATTTCCTTAACCATTAAATAGGGTAGCTCTGTACCTAAAGGTTACTTTCTGCCTTGAAGCATAGGGACTCTTTTCTTAGCCTTTAACTTTTACCCAGAGCAGTGTGCAGTTGTGTGCTCCAATTAAACATATTACCCATGACCTCATCCCTTCAGAGGACGTGTGATACAACCACAAGTGAGAAATCATTAAAGTGAAATGTTTGAAAAGTTGTACAAAATAATATGCTGATATACAAAACATTGAGTGAGGTGTATACATTTTAAAAATTAATTCATCTTCTCAAAAGTAGAGAAAATCCAAGAAGAGCAGAGAGAAGGTGACCATCTTTCTCCTTGTTTCTCAAGATTGGCTGTTTCTTCTCATACATTGCTTTCAGAGACCCATGGAGCAGGAGAAACAGAAATCAACAATCAGATCTTTCCCAATGAGTATCCACATGAATATCCACAAATATGTTTGCTGAATAGCTTCCAAGTCAGTGCCCCAAACTTATAATAGAAATTATTTCCATTCATCCCACCTGTTTCTCCTACCTCTAATTATCGAAAATTGATTTTCATTTTTAGTGTTCCCTTACTCTGTTTCTCGGGTTATTTGTGCATTGACAGTAACTTTTTCAGAGAAAGTTGAAATGAATTTAGGCTCTTAGGAAACATAAACATTGACTGAGATAGAGGGTAGGTGGTGGAAAGTAGCTAAACATTAGATAGTTCAGATAATCATCTTGATGTACTGTTTTGTGAGTTTCAAATGGGTTAGACATTGTAGGACTTTTACCAGGAGCTATTAACAGTACAATTTTGTTAAAGTGTTGATTTGGGTTAGGTTTTGTTTGTTTGTTTGTTGAGACAGGGTTTCTCTGTGTAGCTTTGGTGCCTTTCCTGGAACTCACTCTGTAGACCAGGCTGGCCTCAAACTCACAGAGATCCGCCTGCCTCTGCTTCCCAAGTGCTGGGATTAAAGGCAAGCGCCACCACCACCCGGTGATTTGGGTTAGTTTTAATTCCATTATTGAGTATTGCTCTTGAGGAGAAAGATGGGAAAAGGGATGTTAGAGATGGTATTGGCTAGAAAGAGATGAGGAGAAGAGGAGGAACAAGTAGGGGCATGTAAGGTAATAAGCTGTGGCAGAGAAAGAGGATGCAAGAGAGGGCAAGGGAGAGGAAGAGGGACAGGGTAGGAAGGATCCCTCAACCAACACAGAGAATTTGAGATGCAAATCTGCTTCAACCATGAATTTGGTTCCCAGTCTCTGTTGTTGGCAGTGTTTGTTTTTGTTTTGTTTCTATTTCACTGATAATTGGCACAAACCTTACATTTCAGACAATACTTTGAGTCTGTTTGGAAAACCACATGGCTCCCCAGGGTTTCTTAACACCTTAGGAAATTTGCTTCACTCTTCCTCAGTAGGGTCGTCTCGCTGGGTTCAGAGCGCTACTCATGTAACAGCTAAATTGCAGGGTTGGATGTGGTTTTGAAAGCTGCCTTGAGAGGAGTGCCGCTTTGGGCCCAGAGGGACTCTTCAGGAGGGTGAGTCAAAAATGCCTCTCTGGAGGCTGCCCTCATTATTTCCCCTTGTAATTCCTCACACACATTGTGCCTTCTCACTGAACAAAACATTACTTTGAATGTTTTGTACCTGATCACTTTCAAAATTCAGTAGCTGTTGCACGAATTCTAATTGGTCTTATGATAAAATCCCAGAGCTAGATATCAGGGTAAATGCTGAAAGACCAGAGGAAACAAGCCACAGCCACTTCTCACCTCACCAACTCCTCAGTGGAAAAGGGAAGATCCTGTCTCCACGAATCCTCAGACTGAACGCCCCTGAGTCCTTAGTCGGCTTATACTCCTTTCTCTGCCCAGCCATATCACTTCCTGTCTCAACTTTCCTAGTGCTGGGATTAAAGGTGTGTGGCTCCCAAGTCCTGGGATCAAAGGTATGAGTCATCACCACCTGGCTCTATTTCTCTTTTAGACTAGATTAATCTCCTGTAGTCCATGTTGGCCTTGAACTCACAGAGATCTCTCTGCCTCTGTTTCCCAAGTGTTAGCATTAAAGGTGTGTGCCACCACTGCCTGGCCTCTGTGGCTAACTCTGTGGCTGACACTGCCCTCTGATCTTCAGACAAGCTTTATTTGGTAGAGCATATACAAAATATCACCACAGATAGCATCATTATGAGTTGGTATATGTCTATTTCATACCAAAATAGACTAAAATTGAGAGAGAGAGAGAAAATAACTCTTTGTTTTATAAGTCATTGGCATTTGAAAATTACGATTTACCTCAAGTAGTATTATGGCATTTCAAATTTCATATTAAACTTTAAGCTGATTATAAGGTGTTCCTGCAGGAACATTGGCACATCGTTAAAGTTTCTCATGACTTAAAAATATACTGAAAGCAAGTGTCTTAGTGGGGGTTTCTATTGCTCTGATAAACACAGACCGAAAGTCTTGGAGAGAGTTTATTTGTCTTAAATAGTCTTGGTGGCAGACAAAGACCAAGGTAGGAATTTGAGGCAGGATCCTGGCAGCAGAAGCTGAAGCAGAGGCCATTGAGGGGTGCTGCTGTTTACTGGCTTGCTCTGCATGGCTTGCTCAGCCTACTTTCTTAGAGACCCCAGGACCACCTGCCCATGAGTGGCACCACCCACATTCGGTTAGACCCTACTACATCCTTCGTTCTACTCTCCCCAGTCACTAAGTCTTATCAGTCACTGGGCCTAGCAGAGTCTTTTAGAATGCAGGTATGGCTTTTTTCTCAGAACTTCAGGTCACTCTGTCCATGACTTTAAATCACACATGTTCTAGCTTTGCAAGAGAGGGAGACTAGATTTTCTATCCTCAAAATATATGCAGGAACCATGTGCATCTGTGAAAAGGGAAGGAGACCTGTGAAGGAAGATCCTTGTGGACAGTGCTCCTGAAGCTCTGGGCTGTGTGGAAACTTCTTTCTTGGGTTTCATATATCCAGGAAATGATGTCACAGAATAGGAAAAGTTGTGTTGGGTGGGTGGTGTAGGGGGATAAGGGGGTGAGGGGTATATTAATGGCTGGAGCTACAGAACTGACCTTCGCTCTAAGAGCAGCAAGGGAGGATGGGTTTCTTCTGACCTAACCACATGAACTTAACTTAAAGCAGGAATACTGAGAGAAGAGTCAGCTTTGGAGTGCCTGGCTAAACATTAACTTTCAGTGTATATTGTGAAGATTATATAGCAATGGGCCTGGCAAGGTGGCCAGATGGTATTGGCACCTGCCACCAAGCCTGACACTCTGGTTCTATCCCTGGGACCCACAAGCTAAAAGTGGGAACATAGGGCTGTGTATGTTGCCTTTTGACCTCTGTGAACAAAAGTTTGTGAAAAACATATTCACTGCAACTTCTGATGATTAGATTTCCAGTAATGTGAGGTGTTGGAATGTTCCAAGTCCAGAGCCAAATAATCTTGGGGCGTGATAAGTTCCCTAAAAAACCATTTATTGCCCTCCTTCATATGTGACAGAACATCTTTACAATCACTAGGTAAATCCTCTAGTTTTTAACCAACCAAAGGGGTAGGAATGTTGTCAGATATCTTCTGAGTAATCTCACTCCCTCCCCAACCCTGATGCTGTAACCTGCCCATCTAATGTTCCCACCAATTTGAAAAGTGCCTTCAGGTTATGATTTTCTTCTATTACTATAAAAACTTTATCAAATGGCTATCATGCTATAGCATGGAAATTTGGGATAACCTAAATCTTTGTTTCTATGTTCATTTCACATTTGCTCCAATAATATCCCCTTTGGAGATAATATGTGTGTTTTCCTGCCTACACTTCCACACACATTCTACCACAAACAAGTACCCACATAGACAGGTACAAATAGAGAGGTAATTTGTAATTTAAACTTTTGAAAGACATATAATAGCAAAACATACTAGCTGTTGATGTTTACAATGTGGGAAAATTCATTTCCTTGGTATAGGGAACCTTTACAGGGTGAACACATCATAGTTACTGAGAGCTGAAATAAACAGAAAATAAAAAGCCGTATCTACCATAAGGATTCTACAATGACTGATTAAAAAAAAATCTCTCCTGAATTCTGCTGAAGTAATAAGTCAGATCAGGCCAGATTAATAGGTCCAGGTTTAATCTGAGCAGAGCATTCCTGAGTGGTTGCAGAAGTAGAGGAGAAACCACTAGGAAAAACCATGAGGGGAAGCCCGTGGACCAGACCTTAAATACCCTCCCTTCCCTGGGTGAAGCCAATGCTTGGCAGGCTTTCTCAGGGATGGGATCTGGAAAGAGCAGCTGAGAACAGCATTTGGAGAGGGCACCTACAGGGGAGATCCCCAACATCCTAACGTATTTGGGTATATATGGATATTGGTTCAAGTCTGGCTACTTCCTGCTGGCAACGAACAAGGTGGGAGAGGGAAGTTGGGAGTCAGTGGGGTCATGCTCAGCAGGAGGTGTGGGTGAAGAAGCATTCAGTTAGCTGCCATCCTGGAGATCTCAGGAACACGTTTCTTGAGGAGGGGGAGAAGACAGATTGCTAGAAGAAAAAATAGATCATTAACACCACCCCTATGAATAGGGCTAGCCATGGGAAAAAGAACAGAAAGGTAATGTTCCCTGGTTGTACAGAAGAGGCATGGGTGAATAAGCCAGATGAAAGAGTAGATATGCACTTGAGTCTGGAGAGGTGGTACCAGCACTAACGTTCCAGGAGCTTGGGGGGAAGGCATGCCAAATCAGGGATGATGTGTTCAGGGGTACCTGATCCCTCACATCTGCTGTTTCCCTGGAGGAGGGAAATGCCTCTACCCACTCTGTAAAAGTATCGGTAAGAGTTAAGAGACAACAGAGCTTTTCATGAGTGGACATGTGAGTGAAATCAACCTGTCAAGTACTACTCTGGTTGTCCTTGGTTAGTACAGGGGCTGGCATATCTGGAGGGCTCCCTGTCGGTTTTCCTTGGCACAAGCCTGGCAGGAGGGGTAGACCTGTCTAGGGACTGATCCACCAGGCCAGATTCCTTGATACAGCAGCAGAACTCTCTCCCAGGAACATGTAGGTGTCTGTAAAACAAGTGGAATAGATTTATATCTTGATGTCATAGCAAAAGGCTATGGATTTGTGTTAAAAGGTATGAACATTTTTCCGAGGGCCTTGTTTCAGCCGATGAAACACACATTTAAGTCTATACTTAGAGGGCAACCAAGGAAATTTACTGAATGGAAGAGGTTGAGTAAGTGAAGGAGGAGGGAGAGAGGCTGAGGCAAGAGAGGAACAGAGTTGAACACACTGCAGGCTTCAATACCCTCTCATGCTAACCTGTCTCTAAAAGCTGGGACCAATAAAAATCCATATAAATTTAAGGATGCCTGAAAACTGTTTGTACTCAGTGCTACCACGAAGCCTGTGGATGAGGCAAACCTGTCTGTACTTTTAACAGGAAACTTTACTGATGAACTACCAAGCTAGGGTCAGTGGAGAACTGTTAAACTGGCAATTCTGTCAGTGCCCTGGTCACCAAACACCGTCCGATCTGAGAAGGATAAGTAAATGAGCAGAGGTGAGACGCCTTTCCCGCTACCTCGGCAGTCCCAGGTTTCCCTCTGGTCACAGAAGCAGCGACTGTCCCCAGCTGCCAAGCCCAGAAGACACGACAGACTTTCCTGTGGGGTAGGAATTTGGGGAGAGTGACCTACCTTGACTTGGCAAAGTAGAGCAACTGATTCCCCAGTTTCCTGCCATTCAGCCTGGGCAGGGTCTTAGCACCAGTTTAAAGTGCAAAGCAATTTCTTGCCACATAGCTGGTTTTGCCACATTTAAAGCAAGTTTCCAGGTATAAGTTCTTCCATGTTCCTTAGAGGGGGTTACAGGATGCTACCAGGAGCTGGCATGTTTCTGTCATGAGAAGCTTTTTATTAAAATGCCATATTCTCAGATCTCTGAAGCACTTGAGGATCAGGGTATAATTACCTGTTAGGTACATGTGTATTAGACAAATGTTGCTTAGACTTGACTTTAGGAGCATATATAAGCTAAATCTGGACATACAGTTTGTCCAATTAGTTACCAATTAGTTATAGTTACCAATTATATATATATAATATATATATATTATATATATGCCAATAATTAATTACCAATATTAGTAAAAGCAAGAAGATTAGAAGGAATAATTCAGTCTCTAGTGTTCAGCTATGGTCCTAAGATATAATCATAAGGCAAAACCAAGTTTTAACATTGCAAACAATTTAGTGTTTTTAAAATCGTGGTGCACGCCTTTAATCCCAGCACTCGGGAGGCAGAGCCAGGTGGATCTCTGTGAGTTCAAGGCCAGCCTGGACTACAGAGTGAGTTCCAGGAAAGGCGCAAAGCTACACAGAGAAACCCTGTCTCAAAACCCCCCCCCCAAAAAATCAATTATATGGGAATACTCTTATGCTATAAAATCTGGCTGTTCAGCAAGATATATCCCCGAATATAAATGCATGGAGGTTCAGCTTTAATAACTCAGTAAACCCCCAGTGTGGGCTACAAAGTGAGTTCCGGGAAAGGCGCAAAGCTACACAGAGAAACCCTGTCTTAAAAAAAAAAAAAAAAAAAAAAAAAAAAAAAAAAAAACTCATTAAACCAGCATTGTTTTAAATCCTATCTTCTATAAACCTTTTAAGACAGGACAGGAATCATTATACAGAAATCTATCCTAATCCAAAGTAATTTGGAGACCTACTGTCTCCTGGTGGACCCATCTCCCCACCTCTATCTAAGACAGCGGTGAAGTCATATGACCTCTCTAATATTAGCCAAAATGGTGACTGCCCACCTGTTGTAAGGTATTGGCAGACCATGTGGTGATTTCCAGAGCAGTTTTAATCTGGAGTTACAAGTTTTACAGATTTTAAACCATACCCAATTTTTTTCTTTATAATAAGGTAGAACAGTATAAAATAACTTGGTCTGTCATTACGTCAGATTCAGGGCCAGAAAATCCCAGAGGCAAAATCTGAGCCCAAGCACCTGGTTGTGAGCATAGATGAGCTGTTATCAAGACATACAGACCACATAAACTCAGGCATTCAAAACCAGTCAAAAGCAAGCATGCTGTGACTACATTTCCATCTATACACACAAAGCAGACGGGACTTTTTTTGGGGGGGTTTTCGAGACGGTTTCTCTGTGTAGCTTTGCGCCTTTCCTGAAACTCACTTTGGAGACCAGGCTGGCCTCGAACTCACAAAGATCCACCTGCCTCTACCTCCCCAGCGCTGGGATTAAAGGCGTGTGCCACCACCGCCCGGCAGATGGGACGTTTTAACAGAAAGATGAATAAAACTTTTCCTGAGAAGCCATGTCAAATGACCAACCTAAAAATCCTGAAATAAGAGTTTACAGTACAAAGTAGCACGTAAGGAAATATAGGAGTAAAAGACGCTTCCCTAATGGCAGTACACCAGAGCCTGGAGAGCAGGAAGAGCATGGGAATGAACCAACCCAAGGGCAGCACTGTACAGAGGGGGTGTGGCGGGAAGAGCATGAGAATCAAGGAGGGCAGTTGGTGGAGGGGTAAGACCATGTGGAGAATGCAGTCAGCTGCAGGCTGTTGGGGGAGGGGGAGCGAACAGCCATGTGCTGGGTATGGAGCCATTAGTATCAGGAGCAGCGAGCAGGGAGGAGGGAGAAGGATGCAGACAGACAAACAGCTGGAGGGAAAAGGGACAGGAATGCAATGCTCTCAAACCTGGATGAGGGGGCTAATTTGGATAAATTTCATAATAATAGTGGATCGAATTTGACTCAGAAGCAACCATTCACAAGCCTTACACTGGGAGGCTGGAGGCTACAAAAATCACGTCCGATTTTATAAGCCAGTGGCTGGGGAATAATGTGTGGAACTGTCTCTGAGAGGATGGTCTTCCAGACAGGAGAATTCCAAGGAGCAGGGGCCCTCTCTGCTCTGGAACTGGCAGGAGCTTACTGGCATAGCAACAATCTTGACAGGTGCTCCAGAAGTCTCTGGCAGAGGGGGTCAGAGGCTCGGAAGGGATCCTGGACCCCTTATAGGTATTTGGTTTGGAAATGGTGGCTTACTGAGTAAAGTTGGTTTGGTGTACTTCCCATTGCCAATGCCACCATAGCTTTGGGAAGATTCCACTCACCTTGGCCAAGGCACCAGCTGATACATAAAATTCCCCCAGTAGTGAGTAACTCCACTGAAGTAGTAAGTCAGATCAGGCCAAATTAGTAAATCCAGGTTTAATCTGAGCAAAAAATTCCTGGGTGGTCCCAGGAGAAGAGGAGAAGCCAAGAGGGGAAGCCATAAGGGGAAGCCCATGGGCCAGACCTTAAATACCCTCTGGGGTGGAGCCTATGCTTGGGGGGCTTTCTCTGGGGCAGGATCTGAAGAGGACAGCTCCAGGGAAGATCCCCAACAATGATGTCTAACTGGTTCTATTCTAAAGGCCCAGAATACCATCAGATATAGTTTGAACTTGTGGCAGAGATTTCCCCACTTTTCTCTATCCTCTATCCTGACCAAGGTCTTGAGTAAATAAAATGATTTACGGTGCTGGAGAGATGGCTTAGAGTTAACTGCACATACTGCTCTTACCAGGGACCCAAGTTTATTTTTCAGTACAGGCCGCTTATAGCCACCTATAACTACTACAGCTCCGGAAGATTTGAGGCCCCTTCTAGACATATGTGCACATACATACCCACACACAGAAACACAAAACACAAAATTTAAAACGTAAGGCTAAAATATTTTATTAAATGATCTGATCAACGAACTTTGTTTTGTTTTGAGATTGCAAAAGTTCCCATCTGAATTTTGCTTTGGAATATGAAATGCAGAGTGACCTGGACCTTCATTCCCAGGCTGTGACCACTCCACTTGGCTCAGAACAACCCATCTCCTACTCCCTCTGAGCAAGGACAAACTCATGCCATGCGACTTGAATGCATTTCTAGTGTGGGCAGCCGAGCCTGCTTTGTTCATTGGCAGAATATCCCCATGTCTATGAAAACAGACCACAGGGCTTAGAGTTGCTAATTAAAGCCTTTCTTGGGGCCTCTCAAGGTCCCTGGATTTAAAGGCCTTCTCTTTTTAGCAGCACCCTAGAGAATGGAATTTTTTCTGTTTCAAAATTCCAATAGCCTTTGAAGTCCTTAACTGGGAGCCTTGATGCAAATGGCCCAAGTTTATTAAGTCTTTCAAGTGTAAGTGCTTTAAAGGTGACGGGAATCCCTGGCTCCCCCACCAGAGACCAGTCATCCCTCTAGAGCTGCCAAGATTAAAATAGGCCTGAGGCCCCTTGAAGCTGACCCAGAGGCCAAGGACATGATCTCATTTCTACAGAAAAATGTCCTGGGAGTGCCAAAGGCCTGACGAGGTCAAGAATTTTAGCTCTAACTTCCTGTTGAAAGGCTACCTGTGGCTCCCAGGGCCCTCTTGGGGACATAGTCTTTGATAGTATAAAGGCAAGGAATCATTCCTCTCCTCAACAGCTACCATATCACAGCACCTCTCCAGGCATCAGACCTCCCTGATCTGAGGAAGCTGACCCAGTCAGAGTACAAGGAAAGTTAGCTACAAGCAAGAATTGTCAAACATTTGGGTTATAATTTTTTCCCACCCTTCCTATCAAATACAGCACATTTTCTCTCTCCCCCTCCTTCCTTCCTTCTGTGAATATCCTAATTTTTCTACAAATGTAATAAGAATGTTTGAATATGGAAGAAATAATTTTACTTTAAGATGTCTGTGTTTTCTTTATAAGGATCTTGACAAAATTAAACTATATGTTTATATAATTATATTAATATATTGGAGCACAGAGTGTATGTGTGAGTCTTTACCTTAACTTGAGCCCTTCAACTGATGGAGAAATGTCTTTCTGTATGCTGCAAATATGTGTTGCTTTGATTGGTTGATAAATAAAGCCGTTTGACCTATGGCAAGGCAGCTTAGAGGCAGGCAGAAATTTCAAAGAGAGAGACAGGAAGAAGGCAGGGAGAGACACCAGCGAGCCACCCAAGGAGCAACATGTAATGGGACGCAGGTAAAGCCATGGAACATGTGGCGATACATAGATTAATAGTTATGGGCTAGCCGGGCGGTGGTGGCGCACGCCTTTAATCCCAGCACTCGGGAGGCAGAGCCAGGCGGATCTCTGTGAGTTCGAGGCCAGCCTGGTCTCCAAAGCGAGTTCCAGGAAAGGCGCAAAGCTACACAGAGAAACCCTGTCTCGAAAAACCAAAAAAAAAAAAAAAAAAAAAAAAAAAAAAAAAAAATAGTTATGGGCTAATTTAAGATATAAGAGCTAGCTAGCAAAAGGCTTGCATTTGTAATTAATACAAGCCTCTGTGTGTTTACTTGGGGGACGTGAGTGGGATTTGTCAACCACCGGCAGGCTGGGACACAGGAAATCTTCCAATTACACTTCAATTGTTAATATTATTTTCAAGGTTTGTTCTTCATACAGAACATTCAAAATTCTTCTAGCCCCAAAATTGTATAGCAAAATACAGTTATGAATTTATAGACCAACATTTATTTCTCAAACAAATGGCAACATACTAAGAGATGAGTTTCTGATTGCCTGTCATGTGCGTTTCAGCTCTGATGAAGCCTTCAGTGAAGTCAGTTTAAACTACCGCACAGAGAGTGGGTTGTCTCTGCTGCACCTGTGCTGTGTTTGTGGGGGTAAGTGCCTGAAATCTGTTTAAGCCAGATCTATGGCCTACATGAGGTGTCAAGTGGCCAGCAGAAAGACCCTATCAGACTCAATTTCTCTTTGGCTTCACTCCTAGGAACTTGCTGACATTCAGAGGAGTGGTGCCCCATGCAGATCTTTGCTCTGCACCTCTGAATTTCTATTTTTTTCTTTCTTAAACTAAGTAACTCACTTTGCCTGGAAGTCAACAAACACTTTTTAATACTAGGCAGTCAGGAATTGGGTTTAATTGAAGAGCCCTTAAAGTCTTCCTTAATATATGATCAGGCAGTTGCTTTACTATAAGAAATAAGTGGTCATGTGAAGAGGAAGAAATATTAAACATTGAACCCAACAGGGGAGATTGCTCAAAGCGATGAATACAACTCTTAATCTGCTTGTACTTCATTTGATTTTAAAAGTATCCCAACCACTTATGTTGAGTCTCAGCATATAGTAGCATTAATGAATTGTCAAATGGAAGTTGGCATGTATTGATCAAGCTGAGCAAAGCTTTTGGATGCAGGAATGGAGTTGCATTATCAGTGGACCAATGGTCCCTTGACTTTTCCAAGCGCTTGGAACAGACTCCCCTTCATATCTTCTCCTTCCTTCTGGGAGCTGGCTGCCTAGCCTCCTCCGGAGCCCCCTCATCTGAGTAGTTTCTACTGCTAATGACCCTCTGCAGGATCCCTTGTCACTAGATTGTCACCTCAGCTCTCTTCTAGAGGTTTACTAGATGAATTTACGTGTAACTGCATGGCCTTCTGTTTTATTATGCTTGGCATTGTTGAGATAAGTCCTACTCTGTACTCCAGGCTGGCCTCAAGTTTGTGGCCGTCCTCCTCTCTCAACTTCCCAGGTGCTGAGATTACACACATCAGTTGCCACACCAGTTACTTCCTATAGTTTGAAGCAGCATGGTGTTGAATTAAACAAAGCCTGGGAGCCAAGTCTATCACAATGCACAACATCCATGCAAAGCAGCATAAGTGGGATAAAAACGTGTGTGAGGTAATACTGCCAATGAACAGAATTGCTTAGGAATGGGCTTGAGTGGTGGGCTGACATTTTCACATGTCGGAATGGCATTTATCCTTATGTCAAAGGGAGATGGTGAAGTCCTTTAGTCCACCCCTGCAATAAATCAACCTTTATTATTTCTCTCTAGGCAACAAGTCACATGTCCGTGCCCTTATGTTAAAAGGGCTCCGTCCATCCAGACTGACAAGAAACGGTTTTCCAGCGCTGCATTTGGCAGTCTACAAGGTCTGTCATTTTCATTCCTATACATACTTTGTCAAGGACAGCATGGGTCCTGATTTCTACTCCACCCCAGCCAGACAGAACTGGTATAAAATGAGATGGACACCTTGGGATATTTGGTGCTGGAAGTGACCCTCAAGACTGCCATGAATGTGCTTTTATAGAACGTGTAAATCATAAGTCACCCTAGTCTCAGCAACTTCCACTCGCTTCTGCTGCTCTGATTTCAGATATTGGACATGCATTATTTCATCGGTCACTAAAGAATTTCATAAGACACAAATGCTAGTATTTGTTTTACAGAGGAAAAAAATGAAGATCAGAGTGAGATACCCGGTCACTCATAGAAAAGTGATTATACTCTACCACAGCTGATGGCAGCCCCAAATCCTCATGTTGAATATTTGTTCTTTCTCAGCTTCATGAATGTCTATAGCAGACTTTTATTTGAGGTTTTGTGTGCAGGTCTGGGGAGAAGCAGTTGTTCACCTGTGTAAAATCCCTCTACACACTCTAAACATCTTAAGAGTTTACATCATGAGGAAAGAGGCCCGCATTTTCCCACTCTATTTTCTTTTCTAATGTTGTGGTTAAATATTGGGACAAAAGCAACTCCAGAGAGAAAGAGTTTGTTTGGCTCATAATTTAAGGTTACAGTTCAACATTACAGGTAGTCTTGCAGTGGCAGGAGCCAGAAGGAGCTGGTTACATTGCATCCTCAATCAAGAGCAGAGAGCTTGCTTGTGCCCAGCTTGCTTTTCCCAGTCCTATGGAGCCCAGTATCTCCTGCCAAGGGAATGGTGACACACACAGTAGACAGTCTTCCTACTCCAGTTAGTGTGGTCAGGATAATTCCCCACAGACACTCCCAAAGGTCGACATGGTCTAACAACTTCTCATTGGGACTTTCTACCCAGGTGATTTCACATTGTGTGGAGTCCACAGTCAAAATTCACCATCGCTCGTCATTCAGATCTTATTCCCCTTACTTCATCCTGAAGCTGCCTTAAAGCTGATCTCTGTGCTTCCAGTCAGTGTCTGGTCATTGTAGATAGCTTGCAGGAGAAAAAGCGGCTAAGTGCTGAATTCTCTTTACTATCTGCTATTCATTCTTCTAAACTCAAACACAGGTTCAAGATAATGTCTGACAGACATTTTTCTTTCCTGAAAGGCAGGGAAGGAACAAGGAGCCACAAGGAGTAGGAAGAAGGTGATTGACAGCTCATGCAGTCTGTGAGACACTGGACTCTGTCTAGGTCTGGAGATACTTTCTGCAATGTCAACTGTGCGGAGAGTCACTGTGACATTGCCACATTTCTGAATGCTGTGGGGCCATGGTCATTTTTGACTGCATTTCTCCCACCTCTGTTTGTAGAAACTGAATTTCCATTTTAGTTTTTTTCTACTGTTCCTTACATGATCTGTTGGGGAGGAGTGCATCCACTGTACTTCTTCAGAGAAGGTTAGGAGGGAGGCTCTGTGGGTACAAAGTAGACAAACCTCCCTCTACAGCATCCATAGAAAGCCTAGGTCCCGTGCCTACCTAAAAGCAAGCAAAGTAGCTCATGTGAAGTCCCTATGCTTACCACTAGTCTTCACATCAGCTGACTAATACCCACCTGCTCAGTCAGGTTAAAATATCACAGCTGAGTGTACACTTTTTTTCTAATCCCACACAGGTATTTTCAGGCTAAAGTTTGGAGAGCACTGCTTTACACTGCTTCCCTCTTGAAGTCAAACACTCTTACATATCTCTATTTCTCCTTGTAATTTTCTAGCTTAAATATTTTTTAGTTTTTTTTCTCATTGCATCATTATAAGTTACTTTAAATCAATGCAAACTGAGCCTTCTTAAGCTCCCTTGATCTCTCAGATTTTATTGCATTCAATTTTGGATTCCAACTTAAACTTTATATTATCTTTTGTAACAGCACTCACAATTACTGGGTTATTTGTGTGGTTTGCACATTGCTCTGTGAACTCTCAACAATAGAACTGAGGATTTTCCTTCAAATCTTCACCAAATAGAACCTGGATACTCAATGAAGTGTGTCTAGGACCTAACAAGTATCCTGGATTACCGTATGCAGTCCTTGATGCTCATTGGCGTGGCACCAATTTAAAACTGCTCTCAGCCCAGCAGCAAAACTAGTTGTGCTCATTTGTCAGCTTTAAGACTTGTAGCTATGGCTATGTCTTCAGAAAAACTTATCTTTTCCTCTGCCCCTCAGTTCTCTCATCTCCAGAGCAGATGGACACAGCAGGAGGGCTGTAGCTATGGCTCACTGATGGGGTCCTTGCTGAGCATGCTCATAGGTATAGCTCACTGATGGGGTCCTTGCTGAGCATGCTCATAGGTATAGCTCACTGATGGGGTCCATGCCCAGCATGCTCATAGGTATAGATCACTGACGGGGTCCTTGCCCAGCATGCTCATAGCTATAGCTCACTGATGAAGTCCTTGCTGAGCATGCTCATAGGTATGGCTCACTGATGGGGTCCATGCCCAGCATGCTCATAGGTATGGCTCACTGATGGAGTCCTTGCCCAGCATGCTCATAGCTATAGCTCACTGATGAAGTCCTTGCTGAGCATGCTCATAGGTATGGCTCACTGATGGGGTCCATGCCCAGCATGCTCATAGGTATAGCTCACTGATGGGGTCCTTGCCCAGCATGCTCATAGGTATAGCTCACTGATGGGGTCCATGCCCAGCATGCTCATAGCTATGGCTCACTGATGGGGTCCTTGCACAGCATGCTCATAGCTATGGCTCACTGATGGGGTCCTTGCCCAGCATGCTCATAGCTATGGCTCACTGATGGGGTCCTTGCCCAGCATGCTCATAGCTATGGCTCACTGATGGGGTCCTTGCACAGCATGCTCATAGGTATGGCTCACTGATGAGGTCCTTGCCCAGCATGCTCATAGGTATGGCTCACTGATGGAGTCTTGCCCAGCATGCTCAAAGTACCTAGATTTGTGCCCAGTGTCACCTTTTCCACAAAAAGTAAAGCAAAACTGGAGTAAACATAATTATCTGTTTTGTTAGGCGATTTGGGGTTTTAAAAAGGACAATTGTATTTAGTCCTAGCAAAGTAGCAATTACATGGAAAATAGTAAATAAAATTAACCAATATTATGCAATTTAATTTCAAAAAACAATTACTAGACACTGTGCATTATCCATTTTACACAGAAAACAAGAAGAAATGGGTCTTGTTCTATAGTTTTTAAGTTGAAAGAGATGAGAAGTACATCAAAGGTTTCAGCCTATACTTAGATTTCCTCTCATGTTCTATAAAAGTAACATTCCCTTGTACAGTCATTTGCTTACATATGTATTAAGCAAAACAATCAGTTAATAACAGATAAGATATACTCTTTGGAAAAAATCCATATGCAAATATTTTGACAAGTTTACTTCAGACACGACTTGATGGCAAATTTGATAAACAAAAACTCAGAATAGGATAAAGAAAAGAGTCATTTCATGAGAGCAGCAGCAAATTTGTCCTTCTCCTTCCTCCAACTGGGAGCCAGAAGTGTGATCATGGAGACAGACCCTGTCTCACAAAGCAAAACAAACAAAGCCAATCCAACTTCTGCCATGTCTCTGTGCTGCTTAAGTTAACAGTGTATATTGTATGTTATCTCCACAGGAATATTTCGAAGCCGTTTGTCTTTCTGTGAGGTTTGATTTCTTGAAACTTAGTTGTTTAGTGATTAAATTCATTAAATTGGCTCTCCCAGCTGCAACACACATCTCCCTGTGCTAAACTGTAAAGGGAAAAGTGAAGCTTCTTCTCTGAACGCTTCCCTAGGGCTCTGAAGATTCAGTTTTTATATTTTGATACTGTGCACCCCTAAAATGAAATACAGTTGTTGGAGAGAAAACATTGAACCTTGATATGGTTTGGAAGAGGTTAAGTGAGAGTTCAGATGAACAAAACACTGACTTAGGCCGGGCGGTGGTGGCACACGCCTTTAATCCCAGCACTCGGGAGGCAGAGCCAGGCGGATCTCTGTGAGTTCGAGGCCAACCTGGACTACCAAGTGAGTCCCAGGAAAGGTGCAAAGCTACACAGAGAAACCCTGTCTCGAAAAACCAAAAAAAAAAAAAAAAAAACCACTGACTAAGACCCTCTAACTTAGACCCAAACCTGCCTCACATACAATGCATAGGAAAATCGTTCCCTGGCAGTTCTTTAGTGGTTCAAAAGTAGGAGTTCTTAATTCAAGTCTTTTTTCAGCATTGCACAAGTTTAAAGCTGATATTGAAAGATGATGGTTTTTATTTTCTACGTACATTTCTACCAAGATCTCATCCTAAATCATTAAAAATATTTGCCGGGCGGTGGTGGCGCACGCCTTTAATCCCAGCACTCGGGAGGCAGAGCCAGGCGGATCTCTGTGAGTTCGAGGCCAGCCTGGACTACCAAGTGAGTTCCAGGAAAGGCGCAAAGCTACGCAGAGAAACCCTGTCTCGAAAAACCAAAAAAAAAAAAAAAAAAAAAAAAAAAAAAAAAAAAAAAAATTTATTACAGAGGGGAAGGAGGTGAAGGGAGGGCCCTGGGTTTTGTCTACAAAGCCAGACCTTTCAGATACCTCTGAGGTTTCCATAGTGGGTCTTAAACTGGTGACCGCTGCACTCAGCATCCTGATCCAGTCTTCCTTCCTAGCACGTGTATTTTATTAAGAAGTGGAGAGCTTTGTTTCAGTAATCCTAAGATACAGAGCACAGAACAAGTGTCTCACAACTTTGAAAGGCTCTTCTGTTACCAGAGTTATTCAGCCTCAACTCGTGACATGTGACATTGAAGATTAAATAAGCCTGTGGTGAGGGTATATTCTATTCATGGTAAAGTACTCTGTGGTATCCCTATCTTCTTTTCTAAATATGGCCATAGCTGCTGCCCTCTTTAACAGTTTTGACAACCAAAAAGACAATACAATCCCAAGATGAGAATTAAGAACCAATGATTTAGAGGGAGATTAAAAGATTCATTAACTAAATTAATTTTTTAATACAAGTTGTCTTTCTATTTGTACAAATGAATTGACTAAGGATTGCATTTTTCCCAAATGGGAGTTTGTCAAGAAAGTAATAAGAGATTCTTTGAAGAAGAAGGAAAAAATATCCAAGAGAAGAAAATCCTATTTTCGGGCATACTTAACTATAATTTCCAAGTAATGATGACTTTTTAAAACAGTGTTTAATAGTGGACCCTTACTTTAACTAAACATTTACATTCACAAATTGGAGTAATCACTAACATACAAATAGTATCTTCCTTCAGCTCTTACATGAGACAGCTTGATTTTCTGGAGTACCTACTCTCCCAAGCCTGAGTTAGCTGTCTCCAGTACATTCTTCCATAATCACGATATGAATCATTGGTTCATCTCTGCACTCATTTTATGTTGGGGCTCACAATCTCCAATCTCTGTGTGTTCAGTGATAAGACAGATGAGTAAATAAATGAATGTTAGCTAACAAGGCCAACAATGATGGAGACCAACACCGAGACTCAGTGCTTCCAAGATACTCAAGAGAGGTCAGAGACAGGGACACTGTGTGGCAGGAGCACTCCGGGTCTGCCCCAGCTCAGCCTTGGATGTGGTCCCCATTGCACTGCACCGTGACAGCCCACTGTGGCAAGTGCTGCACCCCTCCTCTGTGTGTTACAGTGAAAAGAACGACAAGGGCCTGACCATGAAATGGGACTCAGGGCGTAGCTTGTTGTGTTCAGAAAAACATCTGGAGTTAGTAGACCCAAGTTCAAATCCTGTCCCTGGCTCAATCTATGGAGCTCTCTTTGTGATCTGAAACGCCCATAGGGATGGCTGAGAAGCAGTGTCTAGGGACTGAAACCTGCGAGAAAATGACTTCAGGTGACACCTTCTGAAGTAAAAGGCAGAAGCAAGACTGGGGAGGGGCGATCACAATGCAGACCCGATCAGACCTGCACTAGCCTTGAGGGAGTGCAGAGCAGCCCGCACCACTGCAGGAGGAGGGCCGGCTCTTTAGCACCATAACACATCCCAGAAGATCGGAAAATGAAGGCAAGGACTGAGAGGAAGTGCTCTGATCAAAGAAAGTTGTGGTGCTTTCTGAATGGAGAAAGACAGGGTTTGTTTGTTTGTGTATTTGTTGGTTCTCTCTTTTCCTTGTGGTTCATTGACCACCAGGCTACAAGGAGAAAGGAAAGCGGAGGTAGCGTGCAGATCTTTGTAAGGCCTGTGAGTACAATGAAAATAGCCTGCAGGGAGTCTGTTTGGTGTTGTTCCAGAGTGAGGGGAGATATTTAGGATGGGAACAGCAGCTGGCGCATCACCTAATTTGTGTTTGGCAGCATGGTCTTATCATAGAGCTGGGAACACAAAACTTAATTACTTCATGGGTGCCAGGGAGAGAGCATCTGCCGGGATCTGTGTCAAAGGTCATGCTTGAGATCGGTCAGGCATCTGGGCTTAGGCACAGCTTCTTGATAAGGTCAAGCTACCAGACCTAGAGGCACTATCGAGGTAGGGAGGGAGCCCTGATAGAAAGGGAGCCCTCTGTTTTCCGACAAGCTCAGAGAGCTGTCCAGACATAGTGGACTGCAACCTTAAGTGTAGGGTACTCCAACATCTATTTATTTGCTTGTTTTTAGGTGAAACAGAAAGAGCCCAGGTTTCCCAGTTACTTTTTGTTGTTAACACAGTTTAGGGTCATTTGGGAAGAGGGAACCTCCAGTGAAGAATTGCTTCCATCAGAGTGGCCTGTGGTCATATCTGTGAGAAACTGTCTTGATTGATGTTTGATGTGAGAAGGCCTAGCCCACTGTGAGCAGCACCATCCCTAGGCAGTTGGGCTTGGGGTATATAAGAAAGGAAACCTAGCAAGCCAACAAGCAGCATTCCTCCATAGTTCCTGCTTCCAGGTTCCTGCCATGAGTTCCCGTGTAGGTTCCCTCAAAGATGGACTTTAGGAGGAATGCAAACAGCTAACCTGATAAAACCATAGCTGCCCTGGCGTCCAACGTGGTGGCAAGAGTTTCCACCTAAAAACTGAGAAAAAAAAGATTCTAAAACAGAGCTAAAAACAGTTCCTAATTGTCTCTCTCAAATGAGCAGCAGCTGCCTGTTTGAGCTACTTGTGGGTTTCTGGCGTGTGCGCTCAACCTGCAGTTTGGCGGGAATGAGGCCTCTGCAAGTGGCACATTAAGCTGTGTGGTGGATTTAGTCTTTGTTAGTACAAAACAAAAAAAGAGGTTTCTGGGCTACATGCTGCTTTGATAAAAGCATAGACCCACGATAGCTCCCAGAGCTGGTGGAAAACCTACCACCACCATGTTGGGAAGCTGAGGTGGGCGGAGCCAGCAGCCACAGCTGCTGCAGTTTAAAGCAATAGATTCACAATAAGACAGATTCAGATGTAATAGTTTACAATGTGTGTAAAAGATATGTAGGCTTGAAAGAGACAAAAAAAGGTGATATATACAGTTATATAAACAAATACATAGTTTTAAAAAATAAAGTCTTCAAAGAGACAGTAAAATTAATATAAAAAATAAGCCATGTAAAGATGAATATTACACAGAGAATCTGGATTGTGTTTTTGGGAATTTTAACTGCAGAAAAACATTTGATTGTAAAAGCTGTTGAGTTATGCCAAAATGTATATTTTAAAGGTACCTTGACTTCAAAATTTGAAAATAAGGATATGTTGCTTTGGAAAGGAGACTCTGCTTTTGTTCCCACAGAAAGCCAGAGGCTATAGATTTGTTCCAGATTAAGATACATCAGGTTTGACCAGCCAAGGCCCCCTGAAAGGTCTCCGATGACACCATGGCCCAGATGATCCAACATCCAGAACGGTTTCAAGGCAACTGGCTCAGACGGACTACTCCATGATCCTAAAATTTTCTTTGTGTCCCCATAAGATACAGCGCCCCCCTCCAGCAGGAAGTAGTAAGAGAAGCTACGCCCAAATTCTCAAATTATATGTAATTTTACTTTGTTAAGGTTAAAACCTTCCTTTTTGAAAAAAAAAGGGGGGGGAAGTGCTGTAGGATGTTCTGTATGGCAAATGTGTTGCTGATTAGTCAATAAATAAAACACTGATTGGCCATTGGCTAGGCAGGAAGTATAGGCGGGACAAGGAGGAGAATAAAGCTGGGAAGTGGAAGGCTGAGTCAGAGAGACACTGCCAGCCACCACAATGAGAAACAGCATGTGAAGATGCCGGTAAGCCACAAGCCATGTGGCAAGGTATAGATTTATAGAAATGGATTAATTTAAGCTGTAAGAACAGTTAGCAAGAAGCCTGCCATGGCCATACAGTTTGTAACCAATATAAGTCTCTGTGTTTACTTGTTCCAGTTTGAGTGGCTGTGGGACTGGCAGGTGAGAGAGATTTGTCCTGACTGTGGGCCAGGCAGGAAAACTCTAGCTACACTGCCCTGTTTCAAGTAGTTTGCATAAGCATGAGTGCTAATTACATCCTGCTGAGCCAACTTGGAGTCTGCTGGCTGCTCCTGGTGATTGGTGATTCATGACCATCAGAATGCTGGGGGCCAATGAGAAAGAGACAACACAGTTAAGAGAGTCTCTGGCTGCCAATGGGAAATCGGGAGCAGGTATATAGGTTTGCCCTATATATCTACAATAAATGAGTCCACTGCTTGCTTCTCATCTGACTTCTGGTGTCTGTGTTGTTGATGTCATGCCTTCCTACCCCCTCCCCTAAGGGGTGTCTAGATAGGGCAACCTGCAACAATGGACTATGACCAGGAAAAGTAAAATGAAACCCTCTCCTTCCAGTTACTTTGGTCAAGACAACAGAAAAGCAAACTAGACAAACAGGCTTTTCACTCTCCACGGTCTTTAACTTGGTAGAGCAAGTAGGTAGAGGCAAAGATTTGCAGCATAATTGTGCTATTGGAAGATCTTTGCCTAAGTCTTAAACTTTGAAATAACTTTTTACTAAACTTTTATATGTATGTACCTGACAATGTTAAGACATTAACTTAGTTTTTAGCTATGGAATTTTATTATATTAGTTAATTTGAAATTATGAGATGAAGTCCATAAATGATCCATCTTATAAAGATTCCTCTTTTCTGCCATTCTATGTATCCATATGCCAAGTACTACAGACATTGAGACTATGTACTCATTTATTCATTCATGATTCATTTATTTATTGAAACAGAGACTGGCCTCAGCCTCCTAACTACTGACATTACAAGCACACACCACCATGCTTTGTTTGAGTTCTTACTTTAATAGAGGCTTGAACACAGAGAACTTTGTGTTTCTACCAACATCTGGGGGGGGGGGGGGGGTTGTGAATACATGACCTGTCACATCACCCTTGTATTTTCTGAACCAAGTTAAGACAAATACTGATCTGTTCTGGATGTATCCCATGATGCTGTTTTATTAAGAAGAAATAATTGTGTAACTACCATGAAAGCCCAGCAAGTTGTGGTTTGTTTTATACTGGTTATATTTTTATCTTAGAAGAAATATTTCATCTTCATTCTTAAAAAAAAAATTAAACCTTCATACTCTTCCTATAAGATTTTTACCTCTTTGGGGGTTAATCTTAGTTACTGGGAAGTCATATTTGTTGGCATGACCTACTTGCAAGATTGATATTATTGCTAAAGCCTTGCCCCAGGCAAGTGCTCTTTCCACCTTTCACAGTTGTGTGGTAAGGGTTGATGCTGCTGCTCTATCCTGCCATTTGTTCCTACATCGAAGCCACCTGAGCCGTTCTGCTCACTAATACAAGCTTGAGCCAGAAGCCACACTCGGGCTTTCTTTGAGCATCTGAGCCTCACCCAAGCAAAGAATCAACAACATCTTGTGCACAGCTTCCCCACCTGCTATTAGTGGGAAAAAAACACTCAAATTGTATCTCATTACAGGATAGCCCGGAGCTGATCACTTCCCTGTTGCACAGTGGAGCAGATGTCCAGCAAGTGGGGTATGGTGGCCTTACAGCCCTCCACATTGCTGCAATAGCTGGTCACCCAGAGGTGAGTCTTGCCTCCCTCATCTGAGAAGAAAAAAATGTGGCCTTCCTGTCTTTTCTAACTGTTCTTGGTTGTTTGAAACCCTGGCTTTTCAGATCCTAGGAACTGTTTTATATTTTATTTAACTACTGGACATGCTCGTTTACTCTGACAGTAAAATTTAGCTATATAAATGTGATTTTATACTGAGTTCAGCTCATTATATAACAATGTTCTGAACCATCAATTAATATTAAGATGTCTGGATATAAGAGGTGTTGTGCAGTGGTTGAGAGCAAACGCTTTGGATTCAGGCAGCTCAGCCTCCACAGTTTTCTCTTCTAACTTTGAGGAAGTTACTGACTCTCATGACCTGCTTTATTTGGAAAACAGTAATAGAGGATTGGGATATAGCTCAGTGGTTGAATATTGCCTTACACATGCAAGGTCCTGGGTTCAACTCCTGAAAAATGACTATAGGCTCATTACAATGTTTAATTAAATTTTCCACACAACACTCTGGAGATTGCTTCCTACAGAGTGAAGAGATGCAAGTCTCTTTTCTAGTCTATTCACTTCTACATCACGTGCAGAAACATGTATTAACACAAATCATACCCCAGACTGTCTGAGTGCTGGTTGGCAGTGCTATGACAGCAGACACAGTCCTCCATTTCTGTGCTGCAGAGCTGTAAACAAGAAGTCAGACAACGAAGAAAAGAAAATGTTATACAATTTGAATTACCAGTGAGGACTATAGAATGATAAAGTGAGAAATGGGAATCATTTACATAAGCTCTACGTCAAAGGGTCTGAAGGATGGTGATACTGAGCCAGAGGCCAGAGGCAGCCTTGACAGTGGAAGAGCACTAGCTGGAGAGCTAATACATGCAAAGGCTCAGAGGAGCAGGAGGAACCACGGGAACCACCGGGCCTGTGTTGGGTGCAGCGTCAGAGAAAGTCTTGAGAACATATCCAGATCTCATCTTAACTTTGTCAAAGTATTAAATTTTAAACAGACTACTGTGACAATATTGGTTAACTTTACAAATACTCATGAGTAGTTTTTATTGTCCCTGCTAAATTAGATATCATATCATGTCTCCTGAGAGAAATTGTCTTACAGTCACAGACCCCCTGGGTAAAGATCTGTCTGGAATCCTGGCCATTGTTTTCAAGGCCCCACTGTTTTCATAGTCTGCTAAGACATGCCAGACTGGGAAACTCATTGAAGTAATAAAGATGCTTTCCACCTCCTTATTAAATAGTTAAAATTATCACCTTCCACATTAAACTGCACCTTTTTCCAGGAACACACAATCCCTCAACCAAGTGTGAACAGAGACACAAATAAAACCATATATAACATCTATGGAATACATTTGAGCCGTATCTCCTAACAATGCCACTCAATAGGTCCTCACATTTAAGTCTCTTGTTGAGAACAAAAGAATTTCCTTTATGTTATTCTTTCTCAATACTATAAAACCTTACTCACTACAAAATTAATCCAGGGATACAGATATATTGTAAATATACAGAGTTGCTTTGCACTACTTACAGGGAGAGACAAAAATCTCAGTAAATTTGCTTAAATGCATTTTCTTCTCCTGCATAAAAAAAAATTCAACTAAAGCCATAAACATTAAAAAATCTGAGTAGGAGAACTGGGGAATGGAGGCTGTACTCCCATGAAAGTCCAAACTTTAGTGAGACCATGTATTTGCAAGGGGTCTTTAGCAAGCTGGTCTCTTCACAGTGTGTAGCTAGAGTTTTCCTGCCTGGCCCACAGTCAGGACAAACTCTCTCACACCCGCCAGTCCCACAGCCATTCAGACCCAACCAAGTAAACACAGAGACTTATATTGGTTACAAACTGTATGGCCGTGGCAGGCTTCTTGCTAACTGTTCTTACAGCTTAAATTAATCCATTTCTATTAATCTATACCTTGCCACGTGGCTCGTGGCTTACCGGCATCTTCACATGCTGTTTGTCATCGTGGCGGCTGGCAGTGTCTCTCTCACTCAGCCTTCCACTTCCCAGCTTTATTCTCCTCCTTGTCCCGCCTACACTTCCTGCCTAGCCAATGACCAATCAGTGTTTTAAGAATCCCAAAGACAACACAATCCAGACTCTCTGTGTAATAGTCATCTCTACGTGGCTTATTTTTTATATTAATTTTACTGTCTCTTTAAAGACTTTATTTTTAAAACCATGTATTTGTTTCTATACTGTATATATCACTTTTTTTTAAGCCTACGTATATTTTACACACATTCTAAACTATTACATCTGAATCAGTCTTATTGTGAATCTATTGCTTTAAGCTGCAGCAGCTGTGGCTGCTGGCTCCGCCCTCCTCAGCTTCCCAACATGGTGTGGTACTTTACCACCAGCTCTGGGAGCTATCGTGGGTCTATGCTTTTATCCAAGCAGCGTGTAGCCCAGAAACCTCTTTTGTTTTGTACTAGCAAAGGCTAAATCCACAATGTAGCTTAATGTGCCACTTGCAGAGGCCTCATTCCCTCCATACTGCAGGTCGAGCGCGCACGCCAGCAACCCGCCAGTAGCTCAAACCGGCAGCTGCCGCTCATTTGAGAGAGACAATTAGGAAGCTGTTTTTAGCTCCATTTTAGAATCTTTTTTTTCTCAGTTTTTAGGTGGAAACTCTTGCCACCACGTTGGACACCATTTGTAGCTAGAGTTTTCCTGCCTGGCCCACAGTCAGGACAAACTCTCTCACACCCGCCAGTCCCACAGCCATTCAGACCCAACCAAATAAACACAGAAACTTATATTGGTTACAAACTGTATGGCCGTGGCAGGCTTCTTGCTAACTGTTCTTACAGCTTAAATTAATCCATTTCTATTAATCTATACCTTGCCACGTAGCTCGTGGCTTACCGGCATCTTCACATGCTGTTTGTCATCGTGGCGGCTGGCAGTGTCTCTCTCACTTAGCCTTCCACTTCCCAGCTTTATTCTCCTCCTTGTCCCGCCTACACTTCCTGCCTAGCCAATGGCCAATCAGTGTTTTATTTATTGACTAATCAGCAACACATTTGCCATACAGAACAACTCACAGCAACAGTGTCTTCAAATGGCTGTTTTCTTGGGCTGTAACTCGGACACAGACAGAACATCACACTGATGTCACCTGATCAGGGCAAACTCTACTGAAATTATTTCAGGAAGGTTTCTACCAGTTTTAATTTCTTGGTGTGTTACCCAATTTCCCTCCTTACACAGTGGACAAAGCTTAATGACTCCTATAGTCAATAACCGACTGTTTGTTAAACAGGTTTAGACAGAGCATCTTTGTTCTCTCTTATACCTTACTAATTAAGTTATTGATCAGATAAAAATAATGACGTGAAATGCTACCTACAAACAAAAACAACCCTAAAATCACCATATTCAATTGTAAATTTTTGAGCTGGAAAAATGGCTCAGCAATCCTCTTGGAAAAGTGCTGAGTTCTATTCCCAGCAGCCACATCAGGCAGCCCACAACCACCTGTAACTCCGGCTCCAGGGGATCTGATACCCTATTCTGGCCACCAAAGGCCACACATACTTGACATGAACAACTAGACACATGTGCCATTTACTCACCTAGACAAAAATCAATACAAATTTTAAAAGTATTTTAAAAATGTGAAGTTTGTGGCTTATTCATTTCAGAACTACCAGATGCAGTGAATATTTTCAATATATTCTTCTCTCAGTCCACATGAGAAGGAGTCAGCTGCTCCAGCATGTTGGTTTTGGAATGAGTTTCCAGTGTAGCTGTGCAGTATTCACGTCCTTCAGTGTGGTTTCCCTTCCTGAGTTTTTAGTTAGCCAGAGTCAACTGCAGTCTGGAAACATTACATGAGAAATTCTATAAGTTATTGCTTAAATATCACACCAGTGAATCTCATCAGTGATCTAATTCCCATAAGCCAGAATTAGTTGTACATATTTCCATGTGTGCTTTAAGCCATCACTCCCTGATGACAAAGCTGACATCCATTGTGTCATGTGGTTAGTTCATGAAGCTGAACCTTTACTGAGCAAACATTCAGTCTTAAATAGCAAAAACCCAACTGAGGAACATTACATCTTCTGTGGTATTCAAAAGTGGTTTTCTCATAAGTTAAAGCAGAGAGTCTGTGCTCCCAATTCTTGCGTCCCATGCTGCAGCATCTTCTTTTATTAAAAGTAGAGCCCGTGTCTTGCTGTCTAGGCTTTCGATCTGGAGACTGAGATAGGATAATAGGTTATTCCTCATAATCAGCTTATTTTACAGTCTTACAGGCAAAGCTTCAAGCATGTAAGATTTGTAAGACATGAATTAAGAGAGCCCTAGCGTTCACCAAGACCTTTGACATAGCCTGCATTAGCTACTATTAGACGGTAAGTATTGCTTTGGGCATGAGATAGAAGGATACATGCCAGCAAAGCTTTATGGGCTAATAAAAATGTAAATGAGATGATAATCAGCTTGCTACCCTGGAAAGTGACGAAAGAAGCATTACCTGAGAAATTAGATTCAAAGATTATTGCTAATCAAATCAACCCAAAATGAGACATCCTTTGTAACCAGGTAATGTTTTGTGAAAATCTGCTTCTCTCCCAATTTTCTAGGTGTGAAGATTGATTCATACTCTCAGTCTTCTATACATCCTACAAACAAACATATCACACATACACATATACATACACACACATGTAGACACATATACACATGCATGCACACATATGAACACAAACATATACATGTACACATGTACTTATATACACCTATATGCACACCAACATACACATGCACCCGCACATATACCTATGAACATACATACACAGATATGCACATATATGTACACATACTCACACAGTATGTGATATATCAGCAAAGTGGAAATAATCCTTGTTGATCATGAAGCAGTGGAAAGATCAGTATTCTCTACCAGACCTTTGAATGCTATAGTAGACAGTGAGATCTATCTCCCTCCTATGAAGAATGACTGATTCTGGGGGGCAGGGGTTCCAGGGAATCAGTGATGAAGCATTTGGACCTCTTAAGAACACCATGTGACTTGTTATCCATAGCTCACTCTGGGTCAATGTCTTGACAGCCTTCAGAAAAGCTCTGAGATTGAGACTGAAGAGGGAAGAGTCTAGAGCATCATGGCAGTCTCTCCACAATTATCTCTCATGGCTTCTCTCTTCTAAGGTGTTCCTCAAAAGCATGTGTTACCTCTACTTCCTATTTGTTCTTGCATAATTGTGTATCAGCCAATCATAAAACATGCAGGCTCTCACTTCTGGGGGTTCGCAAAACCTTCTGGAGCTACCCTGAAAAGCAGCGCAGTGGGAACTTTGTAGCATATAAAATGTTTATACCTTTTCCTTTTCCCTATGCACTCAAGATCGCTGGATTCTAACTCTCTTAGCTCCAAACCAAGCAGTGCAATAATTATTATATTTACACACTTTAATTCACTAATGTAAGTCCTCTCTGAAAAGATATACATAGAGTTATCTGGGAAATTTAGAAAAAAAAAAGATAATAACTGGAAACATTGTCCAGAACTTTCCTGAGTGCTCATTTTCTCTGTATTCACAATGATACAATTCTTCTACAATGTTCTGGTTTATCAGAATGCTTACATTCCACTTAATCCTAAAACCTCCTGAAAACTTTTAGGTTCAAGCAGGCAAGACATTGGGAAAGAATCTTTCCTGACTGACAAAGCCTTGCCAATCCAGCACATTGGCTAGATGACCTACCTCCTCTTCCTTTGTAGCTAAGAGCCATCATATTATTTATTTTGCAAGACTTGCTATGAATGAAATTAACTCTTCCCATTTTAATGTTCCCTGCTTTTTATCATACTGTAGTCTCTGTATGCTGTGCCTTCTAAGAATCCTAAGCCTAGAAAAAAGATATTTTTATCACACTGCTGAGTCCCTCTAGCCTGAAGTATCTCTGTCTTCTAATCAACCAGAGCATTTTAGATACCTTTCTGCATAGCTTTAAGTCCACCTGTCTCAGAAGCATGATTGATTTGGTCCTTCATTACATATGTTTTTGAGTATGTGAATGGTATGTTTAAAAAAATCTTCATAAACTTCACAGGTCCTTGGAATATGCTTTTGTATATATTAGATTGTTTTGTTTGTTTGTTTATTTTTCTGCTCTGAAACAGGGGCTATGCTAGGTAGCTGAGGCCAGCTTTGAACTCATGATCTTCCTAACTCAGCCTCCTGGGTGCTGCGATTATAGGCATGCACTACTATGTCTAGCTCTGCAGTAGATTTTTAATAAGTGTTTGCTAAGTGACTAAACTTATGATTACTGAAGTGTTTCAGAAATTATGCAGGATGGGGAAAATTAGTTGTCTCTTCCTTAAAGGCACAAGAGATAGATTATAATGACACTGTTCATGAAGAAAGGAGTGTATAAAATCATAAGCAATTTTCATAAATGCCTTCATACATATTAATCTTTTAAAAAACACAAAATGCAAGTGAATATCACAGTGTGTACAAAGAAAATACTTAAGTGACATTCAGGATGGAACAATTGCAATTCCATATGCTCGTTCCCTCACACAAATATCAATTTGAACAACCATTCATATCAGAAAATACCTTCTCAAAATCTTAGAACTCCAGGAGAGCTGTTATCACATCAGAGTGGAGTGTAGCAATAAAGGAAAGTATGGTGAAGAAGTTAGGGAGACAATTTCATAGAGTGGAGAGAATTATCCCACCCCAAAGCCCAGTCACAGTTAGTACAACATAGGAGAGAGACACTCCATGTAAAAGTGGAATATGGATGGAACATCCTCTTCACAAAAGACCTCAGTGACCTAGTGGTCTGGCAAGCCCCTGTGGTCCCAGGTTCTCATCCTGCCCTGGTGCCAGGCTGTCTTCTCCAAACTTTAGGCTCAAATCCAAGGGGCAGATGAGGCTTCAGAGACTGAGGCTCCATCATTGGCATGGTTTCTAGTCCTACTCCTAACAATACATATTTTAGTCCAAACCTAAAGCCAAACTGTCTCCATTAGCTGAATTTCCAAGTTGAGCCTACATACTAAACTTCTAAACTAACTGAAGATGTAGATCAGATATTGTAAGCCAAGATTCCAGGCTGGCTTTTGGAGATCCAAATTCTAACATCCCTTACCCTATTATAGATCAGGACACCAGGACTGCTCATGGAGACTCAAGGTCTAATTCTACACCAGTTGACTTGGGTTTCAGATCTGGCCCTAAGAAGAAGACACAATATAGACACTTGGGAGCCCAGGCACCAAGTCTGTCTATCTACTGACCTCAGATGCAGCATGCCCATCTAAAGACTAACAGAAATACCCTTTGTGATCTAACCAGAGAGCTGGCCATCCTAGAATCCTTGGGCAGACTGACTGGTAAAGGACTTCACACATGTAAATCAATCTTAAATCCTAGAAGAGATGCTCTGTCTACAAATGTACAAGTATCAACATGAAGTCACAAGGACCACAGATGGTCACAGACTGTGATGCTAGAAAAGCAACAAGATAAAATCTCCATACCAGACACTAAAGAAATGAATATCTACACACTCCCTGATAAGGACCTCAAAATAATCACCTTAATGAAGCTGAGAGTCACATGAGAAGAGGGTTGAACAACCAAACAGAACAGTGAAGCAAAACTAAACTCGAAGTACAAAAAGTTCATCCCAGAAACTCATCCCAAGAGCCAAACAGAAATAAAAGAACTCAAGGAACACAGTGACTGAAGCAAGCAACTTCGCAGAGAACTTCAGCAGCTGAGGGGAAAGACTCTTCACGCTCAGTCAAGTCATTTGGAAGCACCTAGTCAGAGGGAGAAAAAAGAAAAAAGAATGGAAAAGAGAAGAAAATCTACAGTTCTTAAACAGTGCTATGTGTACACCCAGACACGCATAGTGGAAGTCCAAGAGAAAGAGAAAAACAGCCTATTTACAGGAATAATGGCAGGAAACTTCCTAGTCTGGAAAGGAAAAAGAGAATTCCTATCCAAAAAAAAAAGCATATTAAACAGGAAGAGCTGCTAACTCAGAAAATTTAAGACCAAACTCTCAGAAATCAAATGGACGAACGCAGACAACATCAGCAGGAAAGAACATTTCACCTGTGAGGAGCCACCAAAGACAGCACTGCCTCTACACAGGTTCCACACACACAGGGGAAGGCTGCCCGTCAGTACACGGTATTGAGGAAACTATCTATCTACATGTGGAAGGATAGGACTGGACCCTCAGAAACACCTGACATGTGGGCTGGAGAGGCGGCTCAGTAGCTGAAAGCGTCTTCCAGAAACAAGCTTCATCTTCATCACCACATCAGGTGGAGGCTCATAGCCGTGTAAACTCCAGCCCCAGGGAACACAGCATCTCTGGCTCTGCAGGCACCTGCACTCCTGTGCACATACCACAATACAGACACACCACCTGCACAAGTTAAAAATAATATAACAAATCTAACCAAAAAAGAAAGAACTGGGTGACAGATGCTCTTATTGCCAGCACTTTGGAGACAGAGGCAGGTGAATCTCTGAGTTGGAGGCCAACCTGGTCTATAGGGCCAGTTTTAGGACAGCCAGCACTAGACAGAGAAACCTTGTCTTGAAAGACAAAACAACAACAACAAAAAAAAAAAAACAAAACAAAGCATACACACAAATAGTAAAAATCAACTCAAAATAGACTAGACTTAAACTTTAAGATCAAGAACTGAAAAATTACTAGAAGAACACATAGTTAAAATCTTTATGTTATGCTTTTGATATATTCTCAATGTAGAGAGAACAGAATCAAAATTAGAAAATGAAACCACACCTAATTAAAACAGTCAAGAGAAAGAAATTCTTTGTCACAGAAGATATTTGCTAGCCATATACCTGATGGGAAGCTAGAGGCTAATAGCCAAAATTCATAAGGAACTCAATCAACTCCTTAAAGAGCCTATAGATATACCAATTTAAAAATAAGTCAAACATCCAAATAGTTATTTTTAAAAGAAGAAATATAGATGACCAATAAATATGTGAAACTAATGACAAGTATGTAAATTAGCTCAATTGCAATGTCATTATATCACACTGAACATAATAGTTACATTTTGATTGTTACTACACCATAATAAAGCCATAAACTATTTTTAACAAGAATTTATGTTCCTCAAGACAGCAAAAAGGTGTATGTGAGTGGTAGGAGAAGCCAGAGGGAAGCTCATGGCATCATCTGGCACATAGCATGTTTTTAAGAAGAACACAGCAATACATTTTTGAATAATTACATATATTGTATTCATATATAATATGAATTCATATATGTGAATATTGAATATAAGCCCTCGAAGAAGCAGTCAAATAGTTAAGTGGATATCTTTGGAAGAAGCAGTCAAATAGTTAAGTGGATATCTTTGGGGTAAAGAAGTAGAAAAGGGGCCTAGAAAATCCAATTTTTACAATTGACTTTGCAGAGACTTCTGAAGTTTTGAAGTATGGCCCAAGGATGCCCTGAAATTGTCTGTTTGAAATCTACCCCATTTTCCTCCCCTCCTCTAACATACTTTTGACCTGTTTAAAATAGGAGGAAACTTGACGTCATCTGACGATAGATTTTCCCCTAGCTGGGTTTGAATTGATGACCTGACAGTCCCAAGTCTGCCACACCGTGGGGAGCATCGTTCATCTTGTCGGTCTGCACACATCTCTCTGTGACTTGACCGACCTTTTCTCACCTCCACTCTCACCAATAATGTTGTCTCTAGTTTAACATGAGAATCATTCTCCCTGGCATACAATCTGTTCTGCCATGCAGCCTCCTCACTAGCAGCCTGGTATCCATTATAAACTGTCAGAGGAGATAAAGATCTTGAGATTATTTATACATATTCCATTCTTCAATGACCCCACACTTACAGAACAACATTAAATCAATCTGGTCTCTCTTCAAACTTTATATCTTTTCAATGAATAAGTTGCTCAACTAAATACATAACCTTCAGATTAATGATACTGGGAAGGGTGTAAATGTGTTGTTCCAGCAAGGAAATGTCACTGCTTTAGAGAGAAGAGGGTACACCATAATAACTCGGCCTTCTGAAATCTAAAGCACAGTTCTGAGATTACAAAAGGTTGTAGTGAAAGCCCCCAGATTTTCTTTTCAGTTCGATGTCTCATTTTCCCCCAGGTAATGCCTTTAAACTTTTCTAGGCATTGCCAGAAAGTAAGACCTTCTCACGTGCCAGGTAGAGTAGCCACCCAGAACAGGCTGAGCACTCTGAGCACCTGATACACAAGAAACTCAGGGGTATGTTCATGGTACAGTTTTTACCTGATGCAGTTTGCCATTTTACACTTATCTTGCTGATGTGTTAGACTTCTGACTCTGGAATCAATGATGGTGACATTTTAATGTAGATGTTATTAAGACACTGGTACTGGAATCTATTTAATTACAAATGTGAAGTAAGGTCAGAAAGACTTAAAATGCTGAGTTAACTAAATTAGACAAAAATCTAACAATTCCATCAATCTTCAGTAAAGGTTGGGTTCTTTTCTTCTTTTAGCCCCCCCACATGAGTCAATACGTGTTAGCCAATGTGATCCCAAGGAAACAAGAATTGCTAGAGGTTTTCTACACTGGTCTCAAGTAGCATTACAGTCCTAGTAACAAAACCAGCAGGCCACAGGTGTAAGAACAGCCACATGAAGAGAGAGCTCCGAGTTCAGCTCATATAGCTACAGACATCTGACTTGTGACAAAGTTGTCTTAAATGCCATGGGAGAAAAGGCCTCTTCTAACAAAAAGTGCTGACAAAACAGATTTCCACATGTACAGGATGAAATGAAGCCTTATCTCTCTCATCCTAAATGAAAAAGCGATTCAAAATTGATGAAAGACTTTAATTTAAGTCCAGGAACTCTAAACATGCTCAAGAAAAACACTTCAAGGCACAGGAGTAGGCAAGAATTTTCCTACAAGGAATATAATACTTTAGGAAATAAAACCAACAATTGACAGATGGGATTACATAAAATTAAAAAGTTTCTGTGCAACAAAGGAAGTTGCAGAGGGAAAGGGCAGCCTACAGGGCGAGAGGATAACTTTGCTAGCTACACATCTGACAGAGGACTAATATCTAGACCATTCAAAGAACTTAAACCTTAAGAAACCAAGCAATCCTGCCGATAAATGTGCTAATAAAACAAACGGTTCTCAAGAGATGAAATACAAACACCAATAAACACATAAAACAGTGCTCAACATCCTTATTCATCAGAGAAATGCAAATTTAGACATTGAGAGCCCATCTCACCCCAGTCCAAATGGCAGTCATTAAGAAAAGGAGGGAGTCAGAGAGATGGCCCAGTAGTTAAGAGCACTTGCTGCTTTTCCAGAGGAGAGACCTGATTTCCGTGCCCAGCACTCACATCAGTCAATCCACAACCTCTTGTAAAACTCTAGTTCTTGGATGATCTGATAACCTCCTCTGGCCTCTGTGGGCATCTCCACACATGCTGCTGGTACTGTCACTGCAGCTTGGATGAATCCTCACACTCACAACGGAACAGTTTCTGGTTTCCCTGTGATTTCTTTCTTTGTCATTGGATCCTGTACTTTGTACTGCTTAAATACCAAACAGTTTGGGAGTTGCTATATTTTTTTTTATACAACTGATTTCTAACGTGACTCCTCTATGGTCAGAGATTTCAGCTTAAATTAGAACTTCAGAATGGCTTGCGTCTGGACTCAGCATATGGTCAGTTTGGCAGGTGTCCCTCCATAGTTCTGCACTTGCCACCAATGCCCTATTTGCTGAACGTGTTGACCAGGTACTGTTCCACAAATTTCTCCCATCCGTTAAGAGGCAGTGCTTAGGCCCTCCCACTGTGGGACTGGTTGTCCATGTTCCCCTTCGGTTCTCAGTGCTTTGTTTCTATTTTGCGGCTCACGTTAATGAGGTGTACACGATATATTACAGAATTGCTGTGTCTTTCCAGTGACGTTAGATATTAGTCATTATAAAATGGTCGTCTTTATTGCTAGTACCCCTTGCCTGAAAGTCTCCTTTTTCTCCCAGCAGGGTCATGACATGGTAGACATTTCCGTTTGATGCTTTTGTTCCCACATTTCTGTGTTTTTTTTAATTAAGGTTCATCTCTTGCATTTTGTGCATATTATTGTAATTTCTTACTTTTAAAATTTATTATATTTTAATTCTTTAGGAATTTAAAATGTTTCAAGTTATTACTATTTCTAGGTATAGTCAATGTTCTTTTGGTTAAATGTGTACTCAATATTTTCTGTTTGTTCTTATGTCTCTATGATTCTTTGGAATCATTTTGTGTCTGCCCGAAGAATTTCCTCTAATATACCCTTAAATATTTTCTCTCTGGAGCTTCAGAGATGGCTTAGTGCTTAAGAATACTTGCTGCTCTTGCAAAAGACCTCAGGTTGGTTACCAGCACCCACATTGCAGGATCCGACACCCTTGTCAGCTTCCATGGGCACAAAACACACACATAATGCACATATATGCATGCTCATACATACAAAATAAAAACAAATAAAATGCTTTAAAATTATTTCTTTGTGTGCACATATGCTAAACATACACTTTCTGTTCTTGTTAGAAAAATGACAACTTTTACCACCAGATTTTAAAATTTATTTTATGTATATGAGTGTTTGCCTGTATATTTGCATATGCACCAGGTGCTTGCAGTGCCCACACAGGCCAGAAGTGGGCATCAAATCCCTGGGACCTCAATGCCACAAGCTGGGCAACTCACCTGCACTCAGCGTGTGGCAGCTGAATGCACTGCCACAGACGTTTCCCACAGTCCTATATGGGAACCCAGATCCTTAACTTGATAGTGTTTGGAGAGGGAGTCATCATGAAGGAATCATCATGGTGCATGAAGAAGATCCCTACCAGAGCCTGACCATGTTGGCGCCTTGATGCTGGGCTTCTAGACCCACTGTGTGTGTGTGTGTGTGTGTGTGTGTGTGTGTGTGTGTGTGTGTGTGTGTGTGATTACCTTTATCCATGTACTGATCTTTATCCATATCTTTATTCATCTGTGGATGGACAGCTAGGTTGCTTCATATATTAACTATTATGAACAATACTACACTAGGCATGGGGTGCAGAATGTTTTCAATATATTACTTTCATTTATTTTGGATTGGATTTTCTCACAACAAGCCAGTGTAGTCATATTTCTTATGAAGTGCCAAGGGGCTACAAGTGTTTCTATTTCAATAAATAAGTTAGAAGTTTCATGGCCTTTTATGACCTCAAGAGCTACAAAACACCCCCTCTGAACTCTATTAATCAAGGCAATCAAAACTACCTGATTTCAAAGGGAGGAGAAATTTTCTCTGCTTCTCAGTGGTAAGTGTCAAACAAGTTCTTACCATATTTTAAAAGTCTCTATTGTCTGCTGTTTAACTATAAATTATTTATTCTCCAGGGGAAATATACTTACCCATTCCAGACTCATCCAAGAGCCTCACGCCAAATCAGGTTCTTGTCAGGTCCAAGGAAGGTGAGGACCCCAGGGCTTCAATCCTCCATGATGTTGTGTCTCAGTCTGATTCTGAATATACTAAAGAGGCGAGCTGCCTGTCTCTAACTCACCCAGCACACGGGGTGGAACAGGCACAAAACCCACAATGCAACGCCTGTTCTAAAGGCAGAACCCAACCCTGCTGCCACTAAGATCAGTCAGGAAAAACAGATAGGAATAAGGAGTGCTAGGAGACAGGCTTCCCGATCGCTTTCAAACATTGGGAATAAGAATGATAGAATCATCAACTACACACTCTTGAGTATGAGTGCATATCTGATATAAGTAGGCTGTCATGTGCATGCTTCCACTACTGCAGACTGGTGGTGTGCATGCTTCCACTACTGCAGACTGGTGGTGTGCGTGCTTCCACTACTGCAGACTGGTGGTGTGCACGCTTACACTGTTGCAAGCCGGTGGTGTACATGCTTGAACTACTGTAGGCTGATTGTGTGTGTGTGTGTGTGTGTGTGTGTGTGTGTGTGTGTGTGTGTACCATTGCAGATTGGTGGTGTGCATGCTTGCACTGCTGTGCTGTCATGTACATGCTTGCAACATTGCAGGCTGGTGATGTACATGCTTGGACTTCTATAGGCTGGTGGTGTGTATGCTTGAACATTGCTGGCTGGTGGTGTGCATGCTTGCACTACCACAGGTTTGTGTTTTACATGCACATACTACTGCAGACTGGTGGTGTGCATATGTTTTTACTACTGCAGACTGGTGGTGTTCATGTTTATACCACTGCAGGATGATGATGTGCATGCTGCTGGTGGTTAAACACTTTAGCATGCTGTGTATTGTTCCTACTCTTTCAGCTTTGAAGATTAAACCATCTAAACTTTATAGGTGTCATAAATCTAGGCTAGGTCAGATCCTAGACATCTGATTAAACCATCTTATACTGCATTCAGTTTTCCCCTTCCTTCAAATCCTCAAGTCATATTGTAGTTCTGTATTCAACAAGTTTGGTACACAAAAACGGAGGCCTTTCTCTAAATACTGTGTTGACCATGCTTTCCTGTATTTATGACTGTGAGCATACTTTTAGAAAACCACCCCGAAGGTCATAAAAACAATAGAACTTAGAGACTAATCAGAGTCCATTACATATTTCAACTGTTTTCATTTCAGTTCTGAAGGAATCAGAACATGTCTGTCCAGTTTACAAAAGGGCATCAATGTTTCTTCTAATAGTGTCATAAATAAGGCAGCCATCGACAGATTTACTGTTGATGTGTGTTTAATTTAAACGTGTTTCGGAATATAAGAGAAGTGGGGAAAGGGGCCTGCCAGCCCCGGAAAGATGGACGGCCTGGACCTCAACACCACATCACTCTTTTTAAATTAAGATGTGATATTATTCTTTCTGAGTTATATCAGAAGTGGAAAGAGACAGAGTGAGGTCCTGCTCTTCAGAGGAGGAAATACAGCAAGAAAAACCTCTCCTGAATCATGGACTTAATGAAACATGTCAAATGTCTTTGCACTGTAAACATAGCAGTCCTTGCTGAAGTGTGCCGACAGCACAGACGTCCATGTCTCCTGCCCTTGCCAACTGCTTTTTGTGTCTTTATGATAAAATGATGCTCCTAGGAGGTTTATTTTTAGTTACATGATTTACCAATACATCAGCATGATTCTGCTTCTCTTTGCTATTTTGTCCTGTCGTTAATAGGAGTCCAATCTCTCGTAAACTTGGATATCAAGTAGACTTTGACAATCTGGAAAGGCATTTTCTGTTAGATTTGCTCACAGCAGATTATCTTTTCCCCCGTCTGTTGTAAAGTAAAATATAATACATACTAGGTCACCTGTTATTGGGAAATTGTTTCTTGAATATGCCAGCATTTTCTGAACAGTTTTTATTGACTATCTCTTTATTTTTCCCATTGTCCTCATGTTACAGTTGGGAAAATGATGTCACCCTGCTGGATATGGGCACATTCAAAGTGGAGCAAACAGCATATTCAAATTCTCATAGGCCTTGTGGCATAGGGCAACTATTGGCAGGTCTATGTGGCTGGGCTCTAAGGTTTACCTTAGGGTATCTAGGAGACACTGGATATTGGAAGGTAAGCAGAGGGCTTTCTCCATACACTTGTCCATCAGCCGAAGGAGGGGGAACCTGAGATTTGCTATATCACATTAACTGAAAATGGAATTATTTGCTGATCTTAACATTACAGTAAATATACTAAGAATTAGACAAGATATAAGTAAAAATTCCATCTATTTTCCTTCATATTTATTTTCTAACTTTTCTCATTTTGACTTAGGATTTTGTACATTTGTGTCTATTTTGAATTTCTTCACTGTATAACTATCTTTTTGACCAAGCAATTTTGAAGACAAATGGAATTTGTCATAAGTTATGAGAAGCAGAACTCTAAGCAATGTATTGGGAACCCAAGGACATAGTTAGAAAAACAATATTTCTGAAGAACTTCCAGAGAGGGATTGTGGACCATGAGACTTTTCTGAGTGTGAGGAACTAATGCCAAACATATTAAACACTCATTGAACAAGTGTTTCTTGGTGGGCCAGAATCTCAGCTTTCTATGAGATTAAACACTGCCCCTGCCTGACACCAGCTTGGTTTACTTACTGTTGCTGGTAGAGTGGAGCTATGGAACTTCCATTTCTGCATTAGAGCTGCAGACGGATGGGTAGAAGTGATTTCACAGAGGGCAAAGTGTGTCAGGAGAATGCCTGGAGGAGCTTTGAGTGCCAGGATTTCAGGCCCAAACCTCAATAAAGACTGTGCTTGCCCTGGTGTACTGGAACATGCTGTAGTGTAGTTAGTTCTCGAACTCTCTATTTCCAGCCAGAACATTCCTCACACTTGTGTTTGTTCCATAGATACCAGATATAACACAGGATGACTAGCTACAAGTGTCAACATTCTGCTGAGGCAAATTAATACAAGTTTAAATCCCGATTCTGTGTTTTGTTGTTGTGCTACCCTGACAGAATGGCTAGTTCATTGCTTTAGCACCAAAAGTAAGCATCTTTTTCTCTTATACTGTACTAATAAGACTGACTTCTTCTGAAGTTGTAAGTAATGAATATGACTAAGGTTCCAGAGCTATGAGGGACTTAAATCTACATGGTTCTGTTTTCTTTCTGAAGCATAAACATGCTGAGAAAGTATGTATGTGCATTTTAACAGCATTGTACACAAAGAATTTGCTGAGCTTATGACTACCTATAAGATATATATGCTCATTTCTTCCTTACCTATGTAAGCAAGGAGATAGGACATAGAAGATTAGGGGTAAACCAGGTCATTCTAAGAAAGGTAGGAACAGAGGAGATATCAGCAGCAGACCTCTCTTCAAATACTCACACAGAGAGCGAAATACACAGAAGTTTCAATGGATAATAATCAAATCAATAGGTAAGTCACAGGTCCCTCAAAGACACTTGGTTGCAGAGAACTGATCTACTGTGTTTTATGAGGTGAGGCCTCAGAATGATTCTGGCATGACACCGTAATACTCTCACCTTTTCCTTGGACTTTCAGAAAAAGTGAATTCCATGTGTCACTTCATGTGTGAAAAGAAACCAGTGAAAGAAAGACTTTGCATTTCCACATATGGCCTCTGAAAATGTGTGCACCTGATGTTCGTGCACTTACCCCCTTGTTCTACTGAAATGAAACTAGCTCTCATGGAAACCATTTAGTGAAGTCTTGTGCAGGCTGGTATGAAGGAAAGGTGACCAGAAAGCCTGTTTACCTAGAGATTATTCATAAATTGGTAAGGTATATTACTTCTCTTAGGTTTGATATATCTCTTTGGTAGTCTGCTGGATTGTCGTAGCTGATGCTGTCCTGCAAAGATACTAATTATAATCATACAGTAAGGGATACAGCAAAAGGTGAGGGAGGAAATCTGATAACCACTCCTGTGTCTTTAACCACTCCTGTGTCTTGGAGGTAACAGTTTCAGGGGACCAGAGAAATGGAGAGAGGGTGGGGAATGACCCTGGTGGTGCAGCTGTCGTCTAATGACCCTGGTGGTGCAGCTGTCTGTCTAATGACCCTGGTGGTGCAGCTGTCTGTCTAATGACCCTGGTGATGCATCTGTCTAATGACCCTGGTGGTGCAGCTGTCTAATGACCCTGGTGGTGCAGCTGTCTAATGACCCTGGTGGTGCAGCTGTCTAATGACCCTGGTGGTGCAGCTGTCCTCTAATGACCCTGGTGATGCAGCTGTCTAATGACCCTGGTGGTGCAGCTGTCTAATGACCCTGGTGATGCAGCTGTCTAATGACCCCTGGTGATGCAGCTGTCCTCTAATGACCATGGTGGTGCAGCTAATGACCCTGGTGGTACAGCTGTCTAATGACCCTGGTGGTGCAGCTGTCTAATGACCCTGGTGATGCAGCTGTCCAATGACCCTGGTGGTGCAGCTGTCTAATGACCCTGGTGGTGCAGCTGTCTAATGACCCTGGTGGTGCAGCTGTCTAATGACCCTGGTGATGCAGCTGTCCTCTAAT
Organism: Peromyscus californicus insignis; assembly: GCF_007827085.1. NCBI lineage: Eukaryota > Metazoa > Chordata > Mammalia > Rodentia > Cricetidae > Peromyscus > Peromyscus californicus. The sequence goes on along the minus strand of NW_026294617.1, from coordinate 132,693,629 downwards.
GACCCTGGTGGTGCAGCTGTCTAATGACCCTGGTGATGCAGCTGTCTAATGACCCTGGTGGTGCAGCTGTCGTCTAATGACCCTGGTGGTGCAGCTGTCTAATGACCCTGGTGGTGCAGCTGTCGTCTAATGACCCTGGTGGTGCAGCTGTCGTCTAATGACCCTGGTGGTGCAGCTGTCTAATGACCCTGGTGGTGCAGCTGTCTAATGACCCTGGTGGTGCAGCTGTCTAATGACCCTGGTGATGCAGCTGTCTAATGACCCTGGTGGTGCAGCTGTCCTCTAATGACCCTGGTGGTGCAGCTGTCTAATGACCCTGGTGGTGCAGCTGTCCTCTAATGACCCTGGTGGTGCAGCTGTCCTCTAATGACCCTGGTGGTGCAGCTGTCTAATGACCCTGGTGGTGCAGCTGTCTAATGACCCTGGTGGTGCAGCTGTCTAATGACCCTGGTGGTGCAGCTGTCTAATGACCCTGGTGGTGCAGCTGTCTAATGACCCTGGTGATGCAGCTGTCTAATGACCCTGGTGGTGCAGCTGTCCTCTAATGACCCTGGTGGTGCAGCTGTCTAATGACCATGGTGGTGCAGCTAATGACCCTGGTGGTGCAGCTGTCCTCTAATGACCCTGGTGGTGCAGCTGTCTAATGACCCTGGTGATGCAGCTGTCTAATGACCCTGGTGGTGCAGCTGTCTAATGACCCTGATGGTGCAGCTGTCTAATGACCCTGGTGGTGCAGCTGTCTAATGACCCTGGTGGTGCAGCTGTCTAATGACCCTGGTGGTGCAGCTGTCTAATGACCCTGGTGGTGCAGCTGTCTAATGACCCTGGTGGTGCAGCTGTCTAATGACCCTGGTGATGCAGCTGTCTAATGACCCTGGTGATGCAGCTGTCTAATGACCCTGGTGGTGCAGCTGTCTAATGACCCTGGTGGTGCAGCTGTCTAATGACCCTGGTGGTGCAGCTGTCTGTCTAATGACCCTGGTGATGCATCTGTCTAATGACCCTGGTGGTGCAGCTGTCTAATGACCCTGGTGGTGCAGCTGTCTAATGACCCTGGTGGTGCAGCTTTCCTCTAATGACCCTGGTGGTGCAGCTGTCTAATGACCCTGGTGGTGCAGCTGTCCTCTAATGACCCTGGTGGTGCAGCTGTCTAATGACCCTGGTGGTGCAGCTGTCTAATGACCCTGGTGGTGCAGCTGTCCTCTAATGACCCTGGTGATGCATCTGTCTAATGACCCTGGTGGTGCAGCTGTCTAATGACCCTGGTGGTGCAGCTGTCTAATGACCCTGGTGGTGCAGCTGTCTAATGACCCTGGTGGTGCAGCTGTCTAATGACCCTGGTGGTGCAGCTGTCTGTCTAATGACCCTGGTGGTGCAGCTTTCCTCTAATGACCCTGGTGATGCAGCTGTCTAATGACCCTGATGGTGCAGCTGTCCTCTAATGACCCTGGTAGTGCAGCTGTCTAATGGTCAGGTTTGACAGTGATTCTCAGGCTGACTGCAAATGAGTTAATATAGAAGTACTATAGACTTCTGGGTTCCAGCAGCACAGCTCCTTCACAACCAGAGAGCTTGATGCACCAAGCTGTGAGGATAACAAGAAGGAGAGGAAGGAAGCATGGGGGAAGGGCTTGTCTCAGTCAGTCCCATGGCAAGAACTGGATTCGGAGTGACTCCTCATGGTTTCCCAACACAGAATGAATCAGTCAGACTTATACATGGGACTTCACTACCCAGGAGATGCTGGCTGTTCTCTGAGGAGATCACATGACTAGACAAAGCAGCCCCCTTCAGTCAGGTCTCATGCAGAGAAGGCAGGTAGGTAAGGACTTTGCTACCTGCTGCTACTCAGAATTCCTCCCAACAGAGTGAGGACTAACTCCTCCAAACACAAAGCCCCTTCTCTTGAGGATCAGAACTGAGATTTCCTTGATTATTTGAAAAAAATATTAAGAGTAGAGAACTCATATTAAAAATACATTAGTTCGATATTTTAACTTAGCATACACCTACACACTGTCATGGAGATAAAAGGTTTACTTTAAATGTAAGTATCTAGATGACAGTACTCCTTTGTGTCATAAACAACACTCACGACATCAGCTACAGTTAATCGTCTCATTGTTGTTGAATTAAGCAGATGTACAAAGCCGTCTGCTCGCGTGATCTTCACAGATAGCTTCTCACTGTCTTCCATCTTTCAGGCATTTTGTTTCACCCAAATCTTAGAGCAAGAGGCACTGCTATTTTCTTCTCACACTTCATTTGTTTCCTTTAATACTCGGAAATTAAATGAATAAGGTGTTGTCAGATTTAAGATTCCTCTTGGATGTATTTAGAATCTCTGAATTCTCCCTCGAAGCTCTTTTTATAGATAAATCTTTCTGAGGATGTCTGATGAGATTTCCTATGTTGAGAATTGTCTGATATGCTCATCTGCTTATTTATTTATTTAATTTAATATGATCATCCCTTAAAGGTCTAGAGCCCACCCATATCAGAGAACAGGATATTCAAGAAATTTCTTATAGCTGAAGTACTTGCGTGAGGCAGATCCCAGACTCAGTTTTGCTGCACAAAGGGCAAGTCCTTTGGGGACTAAGTAGGCCAGCCCCTGCTGCATTCCCCAGAGCTCAGAGGTCTGTGGATTGCAATTTGCCTCTGAGAGAATGGCTTCAAAGGACATCCTAGGAAGTCACCTCCTCCTGTCCATCACAGCAGCCAGCAAGACTTCCTTTTGTACTGTGTTTGGACACTTTGTGCTTTCCCCTTTTACATGGCAAATAGACAAATTCAGCAACTCCTGACAACTCAGGATGCTTCCCTTAACTGCTTACAGCCCAAATAAGGCTGGCTTTTAGACAATTCTGAGTTACCTGGTCCCCAGAAAAGCATAGTTTTGGCCCAGACAGGGTATTCTACTTCATGTTGGACGAGCTCATTTTATTATTTTTATTTTCTTTACAGTCTCCAAAAGCAAGGATCGTTGCCTTTGAACTACAATGTATTCCAAACTTAGAGCTGCTGAACATTTGAAAATAGAACTTTTAATCATTACTATTCTTTCTCAAGTTTGAAACAATTTAGGAGCTAGAGTGAGATACACTAATAAGTTTGCCATTCTTATAACCAGACAAATTAATTCAGAACTTGTAGGCTTCTAGCTGTCAAGAAAAAAATCTGTCATGCAATGGAGGCTCCTAAAACTGATTATTGCTTAATTAGCTTCCTCCTTATTGAAAAAAGTCATTAGTCCAATTATAAGTTCCCCTGGTTATAGTGAACTGGGATTTTTGTTTTTCAAATGAAGACAGCTAGAAATATATTAACACACAACCATATGAAACCTGAAACTTAGCAAAAAGTATATATGAGCCCTTTATTTCACAAGCTCACAGGATATATATTCTCTGAAAGTATAAAGAACAAAAAAATAGCGTTCCACGTAATTGGAAAATGTTTGTTCTGTGGACTGACTTGAAGACTCTTGTTCTAGAGTACAGGACGTGGCAGAGCTTCCACCTCCAGTCTCTTGGTTTGAGTCTCTTCTCTGAATGTATTGGATTCTGTACACAGAAAATTCTACTTTCCTCATGAGAAGTCCTTTGAGAAGTATAGGTATCTCACGAAGGAATATCCAAGTGCCCCAGCATTGGGGTTTGATCATAATTAACATAGACTAGAGAGCTTTGTATTATGCTTCTCTGATTTTGTAAAAATTTAAGTATGATAGCCTCCATGCTTTCTTTATTCTTAGATGCATTTAGAATCTCTATGTTCTGCTCCTGGCTCTTTGCATAGATAAGCAGTGCTTTGGAGCATGTCTGATGCTAGACATCCTATGCTAAGAACTGTGTGTTTTGGTGGGCTCATCCATTTACTTTTTTAAATTTGTGAAGCACGTGGCAACCAAAAGGGAAGAAGAATGTCAAAATCTAGAAAAACCATGGGACAGATTCCCTGGCTATGGAATGCAAGTTCAGTAGCCACCACTTCAGAGACAAGCAGTCAGTGACTGGAAATCCTTCTGGCTTCTGGCTTCTCAGTAATGTTCTCCTGCATTTTGTCTGAGATGTTTGGTGTGTGCCAATGTGGGTCCATGGTAGTGCATTTGTACAGGGTAGAGGGCACAGGATAGAACATGTTAATAGAATTACAAATGAACTAAAATGAAGAAAATAAAAGTGGAGAATGTTCATCAAAGTTATTTAGGTCTTATTTTTGTTCTTTTGAGTTTACTGGGAGACACAAAGGTCTTGTACATTACTATTTAAACAAATTTATGTTAGAAAAAATAGGCATGTTGACCTATGCCTATAATCCTAGAATTTAGACAGAGGAGGAAGGAGACCAGCATGATTTATATAATGAAGCTGCCCCTCTCTCTAATACATACATATGTGTGTGTATGCACACAAAGTATGTGCATATATGTATGTATATGTACATACAAATGTACAAAAGAGAAAGAAATGTATTTAATGAAGACAGAATAGAACAGAGTGTTGATTCAGACAATTTTCTATTGGCAATTTCCAAGCTAAACTTTGACCTTCTTGCCTTTCTCATCACCTTGATGAAAGACTTAGGAAAAGAAGAGACCCTGACATCTGGCCCATTCACTAGTTAGTGATTAAAAACCCCACACAGAGGGAGGGAAATCTTCAGGCGAGAGTAAGCGGGTGTTTGTGATTTTCCCACCTGCCTGCTCTGTCTCCTTCATTAGTTTTCAGTCCCTTGCCCTCGTTTTTTTAATGTCTGCCTTTTCACTGTCCCCCTCCAGGCTACCTGCCCTCTTCTGAGAAGGATGCTTTGGGGCCAATGTGGATTAGTTAGTCACTACTAAAATAGCCTTGGCCACATGCTACCATTCTCCTCCTGGGAAAAGATGTATTTCTTTGTGAGTGGCACTGAACAGTATGTTTTAGTCTCCAAACAAGAATTGCAGCTATTCGATATAGAGTATTGTGGTTGGTATAAGTATGTTTAAAATAATCACAATTTTGAAAATTCTGAGAATACTGATTTATTATCCTCAAATCTCAAAGAACAACATCCTAGGAATTTGAAAACTCCAAGAAACTTGCTCTTTCACTCTATACTATAACTCTAAAATGTATCATTTTTGATGAGTAAGCATACTTTGTTTTTTAAAATTTCAAATAAAAATTTAAAAGTTAAGAAGGAATAATTTCAAGACAATGACAACTGAACCCCAAAAAAAGCCCATGATCACCACAGACATGACGTATGTGGCTCTACGATGCTCTCCAAGGAGAGCAGTCCTTAAACTCCCTCAGTGTGACATCACTATGATGGCTAGTTTTAAGTCAACTTCACACACGCTAATGTCACTTGAGAGATGGAAGCCTCAGCAACCTTATAGAGAAAACACCTCCATAAGATTGGGCTGTGGGCAAGACTGTAAGACATTTTTTTTAATTAGTAATTGATAGGGGAAGACAAGTCACTTGTGGGTAAGGCCACCCAGGGCATGTGGTCCTGAGTTCTATAAGAAAGCAGAGTGAGCAAGCCAGGGGGAACAAGCCAGTAAGCAGCACCTCTGAATGGCCTGCATCAGCTCCTGCCTCTAGGTTCCTGCCTGCTTGAGTTCCTACCCTGACTGCTTTTAATGATGAACTGTGATGTGGAACTGCAAGTGAAATAAACTTTTTTCTCCTCAAGTTTCTTTTGGTAAAGGTGTCTTATCAGGCAACAGTAACGATAAGATGATGGCCATATTGAGAGGTGACGTAATACATGCATTAGTAATTCCTCTTGTTGCTGACATTAAAACAAAACAAAACACTAAGTCAGAGGATTTATGTTAGCTCACAGTTTGGGTTTGCATTCTGTCCTGGTCCTGAAGGCCTCGTGGCAGGAGTTTGAGGCAACAGAGACCCACGCTGGCACTCAGCTTGCCTTCTCCTTTTTATTCAGTCCAGGACAGCAGCCCACAGGATGGAACCACCACATTTAATTTGAGTCTTCCCTTCTCAATGGACCTAACCTAGATAATGTCATAGGTTTGTTCCCATGCTGATTCCAAATGACAATCAAGATTAACCATAACAGTAGATGAACTAAAATAGATAATAATTACCTATAATTTGACTATTGTTTGGGGGAAAGCAAACACTTGGTTATATGAAGTAGTAACACCATTATTTTTTTTCTAGAACTTAGCAAAATGATTTTGAGCATTCATAGATTGTTTCACCTAAAATATAGACTTAGGAAAGGAAAAACTTTGAGTTAGTTTTAAATCTCCATCTCACTTGCAGTTTGTTCTGTCAGGAAAGAAGCACAGAATGTCTTCTTCTGAGCCTACATGAACGCTGGCTGAAAACACGTGTACTGCAGGTGTCATTCGGAAAACCGCAGCACCTTAGAGCCTCTGTGCTATGTAAATTTTCTATAAACATGCAAATCATATACAAATTGTTCAGGGGAGAATAGGTTTTTTAAAAAAATAAATAAATAAATAAAAGCTTAGTCATGGCAATTTGCTGGACATAAAAAAGAAAACTCTTAAATTTTCCAGGTAGAGGTATCTTCAGAGGAGAAACAATCAGAAGGATGGCACTCCATTATTGCTCTATTCTAAATTCTTTTCTTGATGCTAATATGTAAAAATAAATCAAAATTTCAGCCCAGTGAACGATCCCTAAAGAATAAACTAAACTGTATTTGAAACATAGCTGGATCAACAACAGAGAGGAAGAACAAGGAACAGGAGACCATGGTAAATGAAGACCCCATGGGAATAGGAAGAAGCAAAGTTCTAGAGAGGCCCACAGAAATCCACAAAGATACCCACACAACAGACTGCCGGCAATGGTCGAGAGACAGCCCGAACTGACCTACTCTGGTGATGGGATGGCCAAACACCCTAATTGTCGTGCTAGAAACCCCATCCAACTACTGAGGGTTCTGGATGCAGAGATCCATGGCTAGGCCCTGGGTGGAGCTCCGGGAGTCCAATTAGCGAGAATGAGGAGGGTTTATATGAGCGAGAATTGTTGAGACCAAGGTTGGATAAAGCACAGGGACAAATAGCCAAATGAATGGAAACACATGAACTATGAACCAATGGCTGAGGGGCCCCCAACTAGATGAGGCCCTCTGAATGGGTGAGACAGTTGATTGGTTTGATCTGTTTGGGAGGCATCCAGGCAGTGGGACCGGGTCCTGTGCTCATTGCATGAGTTGGCTGTTTGAAACCTGGGGCCTATGCAGGATTGCTTGGCTCGGCCTGGGAGGAGAGGACTGGACCTACCTGGACTGAGTCTATGAGGTTGATCTCAGTCCTGGGGGGAGGCTTTGCCCTGGAGGAGGTGGGAATGGGAGGTAGGCTGGGGGAAGGGGAGGGGGGCGGGAGGGGGAAAAACAAGGGAATCCATGGCTGATATGTAGAACTGAATTGTACTGTAAAATAAAAGAAAAAAAACATACCAAGTGTTGCCAAGCAATTGCAATTCGTCACTGTTGTGAGTTCTCATCCTCTAGCCATGCCATGTTTGTGTACTGTGGTCCCGTGAGGTCAGGAAACCAGACTGGGGTCAGATTTGGTGAATTCTGTAGACTTGATTCTTTCCATTAGTGGATGGCAAATATAACTGAGATTTCTTTTTTTTTTTAATTAGATTTTTAAAGAAACAAGATAGCTTGTCCCAATATTATTGCTTTCCTAAAGGCATGTTACAGCTCTGACTATAAATAGACTTCTATTATCAAGTTTTATTTCCCAGAGGACAGAGAAATTCATCACAGTCTCTCCCTTGTGTGAGTTTAGTTTTTGGTGATATGTAAACCTTGAGAGTCTTTGTCCACTGTTTAGACTTCACAGAGCTAATCTTAATGTTCTAGAAGTTATTTTTTCTATTCTACAAATCTTCTTCAGAGAAATTCATAGCATGGACTGTGAAAAGGTTGGGCAGGAGCAGCAAATAATGTCAGTGAGATTTACTGAGTGCAGACCCACAAGGAGATGGGACAGTTGTGGGAACTTGAAGTGTAAAATACAGCTTCAGTTATGAGCTATTCATTCCTCCCTTCGCCCGATTACTAAACAGATGTCTATCGAACAACTAAGAGATTGCAAGGTCTTTTCTTTACTCAGTGATGTAGCAGGAATCTTAAAAGTTCTTATTAATAAAAACAAACCTGGGGCCAGGTATTGGGGTGAATGCTGGAAGATCAGAGAAGCAGAACAAGCCACAGCTACCTCACCTCACCAGTTCCTCAGCTGATCCTGTTTCCTCAGACTGGAAGCCTCTCAGTCCTCATCCCGAACAAATCTCAGCTGAACTGCTGCTTCAAAGCCTGAAAGTTTAACCAGCCAAATACTACCAGTTTCTGGTTTTCACACCTTATATATCTTTCTGCTTTCTGCCATCACTCCCTGGGATTAAAGGCTCACTTTCTGGGATTAAAGGCATGAGTCACCATGCTTGGCTGTATCCTTGAACACACAGAGATCCAGGTAGATCTCTGTCTCTGGAATGCTAGGATTAAAGGTGTGTGCTACCACTGCCTATCCTCTATGTTTAATATTGTGGCTGTTCTGTTCTGTGATCCCAGACTAGTTTATTAGCATGCACAATATTTTGGGGAACACAATACCACTACACGGTGCATATGACTCAAGGCTTGAAAATAATTACTTATGGTTGCCAGATTGCAGAGCTTCTCCTAGGGGAAGAGACAGGCATTGGAGTCACAAGAAAAAGTTACCAAGGTGGAAAAATGATGGTCACCCTGTGCTGTGCCTGGAAGAGAGTGTCTTGGTATCCCCTCTCTTTTTCCTCCTTTAGCCTGTGGTGACGGGTGTCACCGCTCATATTCTCTACCCTGTTCCAAAGCCTTCTTGTATTACTTAGAACAAGCATGCCCACTTCTGTTCTAACCTCAATACTCACTCTTTCTTGATCCCTCTTCTACCTCAAGTTCTCTTAACTATGCCCAGCATGCTGCTGCCTAAGGAATCTTTCCAGGGCTTCGGTCTGTCTATCTATTGTGAGAAATTTGCTGGAATCAGGACCCAAAGAAGATATGGAGGATAGTCACAAAGTCAATTGTCCAATGATATGTGTATAATTGGAAGAAGATAAAACAGTATTTAAATAATGAGAACATTTTCCCAAATTAATGAAATGTGTAAGCTGTCCTATACAGGGAACTCAATAGCCTCAGAACAGTAAAGGTTGAAAGAAATCTAGATATTATTAGTACATGGTCACTAAACTGCTCAAGAAGGTGATAAGGAGAAAAAGCTGTAGAAGTCAAAAGCTGAGGGAATGAAAGCAAAGCACGCATGTCCTCGGGGGCAAAAGTAATGAGGCCAGCAAAATTTCTCTCTGAACCCATGGAAATAAATGAGGAGACAGAATAATAGTTTTAAAGGATTGAAATTAAAGAATGCATAATTTAAAATTCTATTCCCAGTGAAATATCTTCTAAATACAATAATGAAATAAAGTTCTTTCAATCAAATATTATTGTGATCCAAAAATTTGAACAAGCATTCCATTAAAGGAGATTATGGAAGAGGATAAAGAAAAGGCCAACACACACATGCAAAAATGTGGATAATACTGCATACATTGGCTGAAGTCTCAACAGTGCTTCTCATTTTTAAGGAGTTCTCTTTCCTCCCCATATTTCCTTTACATATTGATAACTATGCTATCAAAGGTACTCATCTATTCTTCTATAGAATGTATATTATCTATACTATCTAAAATATTTTAATTTTATATACTATAGCTTTATCTCTCTAAGTTGGATGTAGGTCTTTAGTATATGCTCATGACTCTTCTGAGCTATCTAACCACACAGAAATATTTCAGTATCTATTCTATTCTCTCATCCCTCTTGGCAGTTCTGACTGTTCTCAGCTCTAGGTACGACTTGATTGCCTACTCCTTTCACTGTATGCCATGTTTCCTGTCTGTGCATTCCTAGTAATTCCTGACTATATTCTAGACACTGAGAATACTGTGAGACTATTTACTGGATGTTTTGAATTCCTACAGACAGGAATTTTCTATGTGTATTGTCAACACCCTCACTAAGTCACAGATAATGTACGTGGATACTCTGTGATTCTTCCAGGCCTAACGTTGAAGAATCAGATGGCCGGACTGAAGGGAACCATTGGTGGAGCTTATCACCCATTACTGTAGCCGTCTCTGCTGAGCACTTCACCTAATGCCCACAAATCATAAGGGCTTTCCATTCTGGGTGGCAGAAGCAGCCTTGCCATTATACCTGTTGGATTCTGGGCAATGTTATCATTACCCTCTTCATGGTTCACATCCTAGTCAGCAGCGGTTCCCTGGGGCGTCTTGTGCATGAGAGGAAATTCTTCCTTTGTGGAGCTCCCAGGTCACTGGTACCCCGTTGTATGAATTATAGTCCTCTACCCATCCAGCTGCTCCAGCCTCTGAACTAAATGCCCTTTCATCTCCAGGAACTGGCTAGCACCCATCTGAGTGTTCCCTGGTATTCTACAGCTTGGAGATCTCGACAGTGCTGGGCCAGTTGCAAGGCTCCCTGAATGTCCTGTCTCGGTGAACTTTGTTATTCAGTGCTGATGTCCAACCAGTTCTATTAAGTCACCAAGCCTTGGAGCTATGATTACATTAGAGATTGTACCAAAACTTTGAGCTATCTAGGCAATGTCAGGGATTATACCAAAGCTTGATCTCCCTGTGGTTACATTAGAGATTGCACTGACATTTTGTGACTTGTAAAATAGCATTATCTTGCAGGGCTTTCATGTTTCAAAGATGAGGGTGAACTATCCGCGGCCCCTGAATTGAGTGGTCTTACAAAGCTGCAGCATATTAGGCAGAACTGTAGCTATCTCAGTAACTGATGGGAAGAGGCTCTGCCTCCACGCTCCTGTGGATGCTGACAGGTTTGCAGTGTTCTGACATCATCTAGTGCCCTGTAGCTCACACAACCAAGTATACTGTTTCCTTTAGAAAAAAAGGAAAGGCACAGATCAAAAAGAGAGTGTCAAGTGAAGTCACAATCAGATCTTCCTAGTACTGTCAATGGCATTTCATACATTTTGCCTCATCTTAGTCAGTAGAAATAAGTCATTATGTCAGACCACACGCAAAGGAATTAGCCTCCTGGATGACCAACACTATTTATATTATATAAACATGTAATAGTGCTCCTGCTTGGAATCGTGATTCCCTGTGTGTGTCACCTGGGTTTCTCTGGTGCCTGTAGTGTTTAGGAATCATTCAGGGAGTTTGCTAAACCTATGCACATGCCACAAAACCCAATTCTATCACAGAATTTCTGGTGAGCTCTGAGTCGATTACAAACTTAGAAAGGAAAGATTTAAAATGAGGAAACTCACATTTCTAGTACAGTGCTGCTTCGGACTCTTGGCTGTCGCTGCTCTGCAGCAGCGTCAAACAGTGTGCAGATCAGGCATGCGAATACCGGGACAAAACTGCCAAGGGTTGTTTGTGCCCAGGTTCTATCATGTGCTAGCCACGTGGTGAGCTTGTAAAGACCAAGACTGAGTCCAAGTCATGGGTATATTTTTATCCCTTTCTGAAGCAAAAAACTGGATCTGAGTTTTATCGCTGGGGTTTTGGTTTATACGCCTGCATTTGTGTACAGGGCTTAGGAGGGTTAGTGGGCTTATTCCCATGTGTCTTCTGTCTTGTTACAGATCCCTGGTCGAGGTACAGAAGGTGTTTATTGTCACAGGCTCTTAGTCTAAAAAGCACATGATCCATTCTATTGTGGCTTCTGTACCTGTCAAACTGTGGTGTTCCAGGTGCTTGGAGTGCCTCTTACCACTGTGGGTATGCTGGTCTCCTTGTGCCACTTACTCTGCGGAATTTGTAGCCAACGTTTCCAACATTGCTGTTAAATAAGGAACCCTTAAGGAACAATGGAGGACTAACATCTGTTGTCCTACAGCAAATTAGCATGGTATCCTGCAGTTCATCAGGTAGTCAGTTTTCTGGCATTAATTAACGGGGAAGCTCAGAAAAGGAATTACTGAGTATTCTAGATGTGTGCTTACAATTGTACTGACCCTGAAACTTCATTGTTCATGTCGTCTCTTTTGTTTTTAAACCCAGCTGCTAGGATCCATTAATTACTGCCATAATTCCTTGGGAGGACTCATACCACTTCATCTTGTCTGAGAGGTGCTCTCTTTCTGTGCCCCCTCAGTTGAGTCAGCTGCAGAATATAATTATGAAGTCTCAAACCGACGCATAGCACTTTTGTTTCCCAAACACTTCTCCAAAGGAGCTTTCTTTGAGTAGATAAAGGAATGGGAGGGTTGGTTTGAAAGAAGAAAGTCCAGAGAAAATTGCTTGCCAGGTATGAATTCCTCTCCGTGTGATTCCAGGCTGCATGCCAAGGAGTTTGGGGGCATCAATGGGAAGAAGAACTGTAACTCTTACTCCAACTTCCAAGTCTTAGCAATTGTAATTCAGTGGAATATGTGGGGCCTGTGGCAAGCTATGTAAATAAATCTTATAAGAAAAGATTGAGGCTTTAGAAATACATAGAACACTGTGTGTTCCTAACAACAGATGCTGAAAGCCTGGGTTATCAGCCAGGGATATTAAAATAAGACTCCCACACGAAGACATGATCAAAAAGGCCTGTGTCTTAGGGAGACAATGGCACAGCACCACAATGGCTGAATAGTGGCTGCAGAAAGTATGAGGCCCCCCCCCCCACTTACAAACCTTTTGTAGGCTCTTTTGGGAGCTACTCCTTGGGCTGCTCTTCCTTCCTAGCTACTACTTCTTATTCCCTTTCAGGGTCCCTTCCTCTCAAGTTTTTAACCATAAATATCCTACATATATCTCCTCTCACTCTGCTGTAATTACATTACAGATGCTCTTAATTTATTCCGATATTTGGCAGCATACAAAACAAAGGGTCTTACCGGTTGTGAATAACCCAGCATATTCACCTCATTAAAACTCTCCTGGGCCCTTCATCTTCTACTGCTGGTCCTTTGTGTGTGTGTGTGTGTGTGTGTGTGTGTGTGTGTGTGTGTGTGTGTGTTGGGGTGCATGGGTTTTCAATTTTCACCTCCATGGAAACATAACATAAGAATCTTTAGCCTTGCTGTAATTCTGCTGTTAGTAAGGACCAGCGGTCGTCAGCCTCACTGCTCTGATCCATGTGGTCTTTCGCTCCTCAGCCACTGCTTCTCTTCTCGGGTTCTCATCACTTCCTGGAAAATGACAGTATGTTCATATACTTAGTAGAATTTGTTCAACACACACATATAAACACAAACACATACAACTGTGTTTTTAAGCTTTATTTCACAACTTAAAAAAATGGTGACTTTTTTAGTGTCTTTGATAATAATTACCCATGAAATCACCTTCTGGATAATTTTAAAATCAAATTTAATTTTAATGTGAAGTCATAAGGAAAGATTGGAGAAAGGGAACCTTGCTTCTGTGACAGCCTGGAGAAATGATTTTCCAGTAGGATTCTGTAGTCAAACACTTAATTAGAGCTGTGCCAGGTTTTCAAAGGTTATTACAGAAATGTTCAGTGATGACCTATGTGGAAAACTCTACAGAGTACAGAGCATGGCTTCCTGACCTTTCTCATCCATGAACTGTTTCCACCCAAGAGATTTTTCATGCAAGCCTGAGTATACAGTTACATAAAATAGGTGTACAAATAAGACATATATTCATAATAAATCATGAAGATATTTATTACATAACAATTATTTGGCATACAAATAACTTTACCATTTATTGAAGACAAGCACATTTGTGTACTAATGAAGTAAACATGCTTGTAATATGATTGAAAGATACAATAATTTGATACTTAAGTGTTGGGAATGATAAATATTAAACATCCTGTTTGGTGTTAAAAATATGTTTCTAGTGTATAAAAGGAAAACAATGCAATAAATAGCATATAATAGTCTCCAATTTGATTTGAGACATTTCAATATTCAACTGCTTTATAGATGCCTTTGACATCATTTTGAACTAATGAGTCACAGACTTTAAAACATGTTTTCTCTTGAAAGCCTTGAAGATAAAGATTCCCCGTCAGAGATCCATTTCCTGGTCCTTCTTCTTCATCTCAGTAGTAATGGTCAGATGTAGGCCATAAAGCTATGGCTTCGTACTAACTACAAATTTTAAGGAAACCACAAATATAAGCATGAGTTTAAAGAGGACTCCAAAGAAGAAATTGGAAATGAATTATCACCTAAGTTAGGAAGTCATAATTTCAAATATAGATATTTATTGATATATGACACAAAATTATATTTTGGTCATTGCAGCTTACACTAATTGGCATTTTATATAATCAAGAATTACCTTGTTCTGTTTCTCTTCCCTGGAGCATCTAATTCCTCTTTGTGTTATCATATTTTCCTTCCTTTATAGCTACCAAGTGACTACCATAAAACAAATGATAAAAGAAGTTGCTGAGTGGGATTCTAGAATGAAGAGGCAGAATGTGCACATGAGCATTAAAACCACAAGCTAAAGAAGGAGAGAGGCTTCCTTGGACCTCTCCAGGGATAACCTGGAGAATTAAAGTATCTAAAATGGGTAGTTCATATCATGATTGTTCCACTCTCAAAATAAAGAGTACTGATCCAATTTCTGTGCTAATGAACCAGCTACTTAAAGCACTTTGTGGTCCTTTTCTTCCTGTTACTTCGAGGTACTATTACCAGTTTATACTTTAATTATTATTGCCAAGTATTCTGTGTTGTGTGGGCTGTTCAAAGAAGGAGAGTCACCCCAGAATGTAATTTTAGACTCTGACAACAGGGAGGAACACTTTCCATGAACTGAACCTCTAACCTCCATTCAGAAGCATATTTATTGATTGTACACAAAGGTTGTGTTTGGGGTACAGTGAGTTCTTCCCACCAAAGCCCCTTTGATCCGTTCCATATGTTCTCTGATTGAAATCATCACAGCCCTGCAACCTCAGTCCTTATTGTGCACTGTTTGCAGTACCCGGTAACTCAAGACCTCCCAGTGTGCCTGCATAGTCTTGTGACAAAGTCATGCAATAGATGGAAAACTTTCTCAGAAAAACAACTCTATAAATCATAGAAAACAACCTTCTTTCTTTACTGTGATTTCTTCGAGTTCTGGAAACCTTCAACAAACACCAATATGGTCTATTGTTACCCTAGATACAGTAAAAAACAACTCTTACATTCTAATGCTTACCCCCAGATACAATGACTACCAGATTCCCACTGCAATTATATTTCTGTCAGCTATACAAATCTAAATCTGATACAGCTCACAGCCTGAAAGTATCTGTAGTCTGCTCAGAGCTCATGAGATAACACTTGTTTCCAGTTTACTATTTTCTAAGAAATTTTATTATGGCATTTTGAGGAAAAATATTAAGACAACATTTTCCACAATAATCTGAAACAGCAAAATATACGCTATGTGATTACTTTTTTGAGACTGAGTCTCACCCTGTTGGCCAGGGGTCCTTGAATTTGTGGTGATCATTCTGCTTCATACTTCTCAGGGTTAGGATGGCTGGCATACACCACCACACCCAGATTATCTAAAAAATCTTCATGAGATTATTTGAATAATATTTAAAAGCCCAGTTATACATCCTGCCATGAATCTAACACTTAGGAATTGCTGAAGATTGATTTGAAATAGAAGTTCAGTAGGCATTTAATGGATTGCATTGTTTAACATTCTTATCATAAAAGCAGATTGTCATTATCTACCTTTAAATTCACCTGTACATGACAGCAGATATATCATCCTCTTTTTTCTCTTTGATTAAAAAGAGTCAATATCCACAATTATTGTATACCTACAGGCATCTGCCATAGCAACAAATAGAATGGAGTCAATATATGACTCCCTGGGACTGTAATAGGAAGAGTATAAAGTAGATTTATCAACACTTTCCTATTCTGGGTAGAAGAAGCTTGGGTAAAATGATTGTATAGCTTGTTATTTAAATGTCTACATAAATACCTTTGTGTTAGCCCAACTGGCAGACATGCTTGAACATCAAATATCCCGTATTCCCCTGAGTCCTAGAAGAAAGTCTGTCTAGAATGACACTGAAAATTGCAACATGGAATAATTTCATATAACTGAAAACACAGAATTCCCACAGAAATTCTCTCAATGGTTGAGTATTTCCTTAAAGTTAAAAATAAGCTATTAAAAGCCTACAGTTCAATAATGACTCCATGTGGTTTCATTAAAACTTACATTTTGACAGATCCTCAGAATGCCAGTACTTCATAATTAATGGATGCTCAGCCCAAGGTCGACCTTCTCGGTGGTTGGATGAGTGCAAACTTGGTAGAGTAGAAATCTGCTTTTGACTATTTATCTTTCAGGAAGGAAAGTAAATTATGGGGCCAAGTCCAAGAAATTGGCTCTGCATGTTAATATTTGAGAGTCCTTTTTTATAGTAAAAATTCATGATATCCACTTTGTTTTATGCAATATTTAAAATAACAGAAATTATAAAGAGCCTCACCTCCCTGGCTGATTAACAGCCTCATTTCAGAGTGCCTGAGACTGGACTTGCAATCACAGGAAGCCTCAGACACCAGACATGTCTTACTAATGACCCTGGCATTCATTTCCAACTGATCTACAGAGACCTACAGTTGGTGGCTTCTTCCAGCCTGGGTTGTGCTTTGTCCCCTTTACTTAATGGTAATGAGACCATGCTCACAGAAGCAGCCTGATGGAAGCAAAATTTGAAGTGGGCAAACCTTAATTTGTATTCTGCCTGTCCTTCATACTAGCTGGTTGACCATAAGTGTGTCACTTGGTCACCCCAAGGATCCATTTAAAATGGGAGAGCAGTGTCTGTCTTTCTGTATAAAATACAGCAGATTCTAAGCTCTATTGAAAAAGTCCAGTGCCTGATATGTAACCTTCTGCCAATAAAAATTATAACTTCAAATTTTATTAGGAGAACAACTTACTGCATATACCATATGTTCTACTGATCATCAACTTGAAGTATCCAAACATAAACTAATGCTCAATCCTGGAAATTTCTTTTTAAAAAATGAAGCACTTGCTTATGTTTTTGGAGCTACCCAGAAGTCCAGAAGTCCAAAGTCAGTCTCTTATCTTTGGTGTGTGACACTCAGACTTAGTTCTGTTATGACAATAAAAGTGTAAACAACAGTGGCATAGGGAGTCATCTACCTCATCACTAGTCAAGATGCAGAGTAGGAGACAGACATGGCCAGGAACCGTGTAGCCCCTAAAGCTCATATAACAAATAAGGCAGTGAGACTGGAGAGTCACCGCCCTCCTGATACTGACTTAACCTCTGACCTTCAGACATTTCTTGATTTCTCTATTCCTCAATGGCTACCATTTTAAAATCTAGGGCTGTGGTTGGAAATGCCCATGGCCTTCTCCAACTATGACAATCCCTGACTCACAAGAGGATTCTGGCTTATTGGGACACAAGTGGTGTTAGGAGCCTATGTCTCCCGAACTTCTGTTTCCCATCTAACAGACTTTGGAAAATTTTCTCCATTGTGTGTCAGCTGAAGACTAGCCTATAAATTAGGGAAGTCCTCACTGAAACCAAATATACTTTAAGGAATGAATATAACACTATCCAGAAAAAAAAAATATCTGAGGTCATTCTTTGGTGAAAACGACCTGGAGAGTCATCAGGCTTCACATGAAAGACAGCAGAACAGGGTATTCTAAATCCAGCTACCTGGGCACATCAAGAGATGACAGAGAAGCAATGAAAGGCAAAGCTCTGTTCTCTTTCTGCTTACCTGTGAGGAAGACATAAATTTGTAAAAATCTCCTTTCTTCCTCCTCTACATGTGTGGATAACAGTTTGCACCCACCCATAACAACCCAGAAAAGATTAACTTGTAATAGGTACTTTTGTATCATTGTTACAAAACACCCAAGCAAAACCAACAACAACAAAAGAAAAATATAAAGGAAGGCAGGGTGGGTTATTGTTCCTCCAGCTCTTGATTCCAAAGGGTCCAGTCCGTGCCTTTTAAGGGTCCACATGATTGGGAAGGGCCTCATGGAGTCTAGAGCAAGTGAAAGAGGACTGTCCACCTCACCACCAACTAGGAAGAAGAAAGCAAGACAGAAGAAAGTGATCAGGGACAATATAACCCCAAGAGCCTGCCCCACCACTTCATTCATCCCTACCTCCCCAAATAGCACCACCTTCTGGGGATCAGCTTTGCAATCATGAGCCCAAGCAGAACGTCTTGTGTTCAGACCTCAACACAGCAGAACCTGTGAAATCAGCCTTTCCTAGACAAGCAGAGAAGATCTAGTTCCAGCCAAAGAGATCGCAACGAAGACAGAGAAACTGAGGAAACCTGAGAAGAGGCGGCATTTTGGTTGGGGTTTAAAGCTCTGTAGACAGGAAGGGAATTCTGATGGATGGCAATATGAGAACAAAGTTTAAAAAGGAGGAAACAGGATGCTCTTTCATTGCATAGAAGAGAGGGCTGAGAGATGTGTTCGGAAGGATACCATCAAGGCTTGCAGGGTGGACCCACGAATAGAGTCCCTTACTGCTACGCCTGATGACCTCAGTTTAATCCCTGAGACCCACATTGTAGACGCTGTCCTCTGACCTGCTCATAGCATGCATGAACACAAAAACACACATGCATACAATAAATAAAGCAAACAGTGATACTATCAGACTGAGAGGGCCCTTAAATGTCATATGTAAAGTGTCGATGCTTGTTTTCTAGTCAAAGGCAAGAGGGAAAGGAGATGGAAGAATGATATTTCAGAATGGACTTCCTGAATGGGAGCTATGCATGGTTACTGACAAACTAAACTCAGATGTGTGGCCGCCCTAGGAGAGGTCCCTAACAAGTACCCCTTTCTCATCTAGGCTGCAGAAGTGTTGCTGAAACATGGAGCCAACGTTAATGTTCAAGATGCAGTCTTCTTCACTCCACTGCACATCTCAGCCTACTATGGGCATGAGCAGGTAGGTCTGTACTGAGAACTACAAAGGCTGGTGGGCTGCCACAGGGCTGGCTTCAATAAAAGGATGTTTAAGGTGTTCTCCAAGCATCATCATAACTCAGTGATAGATAGAGACCTTGTCTCATATGCTCAGAGTCCTGGGTTTGAACCCCAGCATCACATGGATAATTTGTACAATATTCTCATCAGCTCTGTATGTAGGAGCTTGTAGATCACACAGACATTACAGTGCTTTGGCAATCATGGTTCCTGTCTTAGCGCAGGAAGCAGACACTAGGGCATGCATTGTGGTTTGCAGAAATGGGAATCAGGCAGCCTGAATTTAGAAAAAACAAATGTTTTCCAGTTTTATAGCTGTCTGTAGTCTATATAGTACCTCTGATATTCATTTCTTAATGGGAAAATATTTATGATATGGACTTTCCAGGGATGCCTTTACACAGAAATGGGAGATGCACAGTGCATACCACTGTTGAGATGCTAATAGAGTAGGCACAAAACATACCACAAAGGCCCTGCCAGCAGGGTCTTTCAGAAATGTAGTTCCTCTTTTCTGCTCTCGGGGGATGTTGGAGGCTGAAAAATCTCGCCTGAAATCAGTGCCTGCTCTGGCTCTGAGCCTGTGACTTGCCTTCAAGAAAACTCAAGTTTGTGATCAGGTTCAAAATTTTCAGGAGATTGCCTCAGGTTTACTGTCAGGCCTGATGGTTCTCCAGGGTCTGACTGTATGAGAGGGAAGGAAATGAGAGCCAGCTATGGACAAGAAAATGGGAATGAGAGGTTGGTCACGTGGGGAAGGGCAGAGAATGCCAAAGCTTCCCAGCAGCCTTGAAAATAAGATCCTGCAGCTGTCAGGGGCACAGACCTTCGAAATATTTTATAATTTGGGTGTCATTTGCCCCCAGTTGCCAACACGACATCCAAAGCCCAGCAGAGCAGGTAGCATTCGAGTCAGATGGCTCAGAAAAGAAGAGCTGGAGTGTTCACCCAGGCTGGCTAGTGTCCAGCCCTGTGCCTTCTCTATCAGGCCACAAGCCCCTTCTCTGTGAGCCAATACAGAAAACCATCAAACCCAGGCAATTTAACTAAACAGTAAAGTCAGAATTCAAAACAATGTGTTCTAACTCCAAAGTCTATTGATTTCCCACCTCTGCAAAGTGAAAGACAAACACTTCCTGTGCTGATTTCAAACACTACCCCTTAGTTTTTTTGAAAAAAAAAATTGAAAAGAACCAAATAAACTCAGAAATACAAAAGTAAGTAGAAAACCAAACAAAACTGCTCTTCATCTGTATAGTCTTTATCTTCCTGTGAACTCTTCCACAGCAATCTGCTGGGGATGCTGGGAATATGTTGCTCTGATTGATTGATAAATAAAATGCTACTTGGCTAGTAGCCAGGCAGGAAGTATAGGCAGGACAAGCAGAGAGAATTCTGGGAGGAGGAAGGCTGAGTCAGGAGACACTGCCAACCGCAGCCATGAGAAGCAAGATGTACGATACGGGTAAGCCAAGAGCCACGTGGCAAGGTATAGATCTAAAGAAATGGATTAATTTAAGATATAAGATCTAGCTAGTAAGAAGCCTGCCACAGCCCTACAGTTTATAAGTAATATAAGTCTCTGTGTGTTTACTTGGGTCTGAGTGGCTGCAGGACTGGCAGGTGAGAGAAATTTGTCCTGACCATGGGCCAGGCAGGACCAGGAAAACTTCAGCTACAGCAATCCCATTCCAGTGCTCCCTGAGAGGTCCACCTGTGCCTTTGTGTCCCTGCTAGATGGCATATGCTTTCACCCTCTTGAACCTCTGAAGCATGACCCACATAGTATGAAACTTGGCAGTCCATCGACATGCTGCTCAGAGTATGCTCAGGTGCTTGGGGAGCTAGGCACTGGCCATAGCAAGTGCGCATGCTCCAAAAGTTGGATGACAGGAAAACCCACATGTTCTGGAACTAGGCAGGAGCAGGATGTGTAGTGTGCATGCTGTTTGCAGAGTCATCAACTTTGCTGATTAACCTCATCACCCAGCAGAGAGATAAAGAGCCTCTATACATGCTAGTGAAGAGCTAAATTTGTTTACTTTTCCTGAAAATATAGTCACAGCCATACAAATTATGCTAAAATGTGGATGGCCCTTTTATGATAAGGGACTCACTTTCTGAGTGAAGGCAGCATACCAGTAATTTATGGAAACTGTTGTCATTCGCTGAAACATGCTGATGCAGAGAGTGGCAAATTCAGCCTGTGAGTGTGCTGGTGCATCCTGCTTCTTGTCTTTTGTTTATTCACTTAATTGTAAGTGGAGGACCAGGTGCTCGCAGCGAGAGCAGTATTTCCTGCATATGTAATAATAGCACTTAATAGACAATTGAGTTCCGGGAGAGCTTAAGCTGTCTGTTATGAAGTCACAGAAATGGCAGGAGTAGGAAGATCTGCTTAGCTGGCAAGGTTCTGATGGCCAAAGTGAGTGTAGATCTGCTCATTAGCCAACAGAAGGGTAAAATGCACACAGTTCTCGGGTGTGTTGCCGTTTCTGTGAATGGATGTTTAGGGCTAAGCACTGTTCTGCATACCTTACAAGCACTAACTTAATCCTCACAGCAGCATGAAGAGATAGAGCATTACTGCTCCCATTTTAACAGTGAAGAAACTGAGGTCTCAAACGATTAGCTCATTGGATCACAGTGACATCTAATATGTATGAGCTGGGTGGGCCTCCAAGTCCATGCTTTTGCTGGTACACTTCACAGAAAGGTCTTTCCCCATCTGCCACCAGATAATGCTTAGTTGAGAACTTCTATCAAATGTCTATTGCACTATTTTGCTATATGTTAGCCACTGTGCTTGGCACATTAAACATATCATCTCCTCTGGTCCTCACCACAACCTGTAACTTAAGTCTGACCATGATTTCCACTTTATGTCAGAGGCACTCGGCATGAAATTAGTAGAACTGGTCAGTGTGTGTGTGTGTGTGTGTGTGTGTGTGTGTGTGTGTGTGTGTGTGTGTGTGGCAGGGTGGTCATTGATAAGACACTTGCCTAGAAAGTGTGAGGTCCTGGGTTCCAACCCTAACACTGAAAACATCGGACAGTGGTAACTTAACTACTCATCTGAGGGCCTAGAGCCTATGTAGGTCAGACTGTGATTCCAGCTACCAACCCTGTCCCCTGGATCTTCCAGTCTGTGTGTGACACTATGCTGGTTAGTTCTAAATGTCAACTTGGCACACTCTAGAATCACCTGAGATGAGCACATCAATGAGGGATTATCTATTAAAAGTTGGCCTGTGGCCCTGTCCATGGAAGATTGTCTTAATTGTTAATAGAAATGTGAAATTGCCACTGTGGATGGCACCATTCCCTAGGGAGGAGCCCCAGAATGAAATTGCTTTACCATTGGACTCCTTTTCAGTGATAAAATAAATTCTTTATTGTTTTTAACTAGTTGGTCTCGGATTTTCTGTTATTTTGGGGTAAAAGTTAGACCAAGAGATAGTGTAGGTATTTTAGACAGTAGAAGTTGTGCATTGTATTTTTTGGGATTTGGGTCTTAATGTAGCACAAGCTAGGGAAGCACCCACTCTGCAGCTGAGGATGACCTTGAACTCTCGATCCTCCTGCCTCTACCTTCCAATGCCCCAGTCCCTAAGATTACAGGCATGTGCCCCAAGAACACACTGTTTTCCCAAACGAATTTCAAACGATGGGCTCTTTCAGGTAACCAGTGTCCTTTTGAAGTCTGGTGCTGATGTCAATGTAAGCGGTGAAGTTGGAGACAGGCCGCTGCACCTGGCCTCTGCCAAAGGGTTCTTTAACATTGTGAAACTCCTGATAGAAGAGGGGAGCAGAGCAGATGGTAAGGTGGTGTCTGCCACCTTCACGTCGCATGGGTGTGTCTTTCCCTTGCTGTCTGCCGCCTCCACGTCACGCGGGTGTGTCTTTCCCTTGCTGTCTGCCACCTCCACGTCACGCGGGTGTGTCTTTCCCTTGCTCTCCTAGGAACAAGCTTGGAGTTGACTACTCTTGCAGATGTGGGCTAACAAATGTGTGCCACGAGTCATAATTTATTTTAAAAGTTTATTTGTTCAATTCCAATGAGAGTATTTCTTTATTCCCCTCAGTTCAGTCTTCCAAACACCCAGTTCCCTGGTGTCAGGAAGCAACGTTCTAGATAGATTGGTCCTATCAGTTGTTATTCACTGATCTTTTCTTTCAGTTGAGGTATAATTAACATATAGAAAATTCAGTAAATTTGGAGTCATTAACTCCAAAGGTAACTGAACTTCCAGGCTTTCTTGCTCCAAATCACTTTATCTCTACTTAAACACCACAATAATTTTGTTCTATTCTATGTTTGTTTTTTAATTTCCTCTGTGTGTGTATCTGTGTGTGGCGTATGTATATAGTATATGCCTGTGTGTGTGTGTTCAGGTCCTCACAGGCACTTGTAGAGACTGGGAAAACATTTGATATCCTATTCTATTACTTTGATGTAGTCCCTTGATATAAGGTTTCTCTATGAACCAAGAGCACACAGCTAAGAGCCAGAATATACCAGCAATCCTCCTGTTTCTGCTTTCAGTGGCAGTAGGGTCACAGGCACTCCTGTATAACACACAGCTTCTCACATGGATACTGGGATTTGAACTCAGGTCCTCCTGCTTGCTCAGCAAGTGCTTTTTTCCTCTCTTTTTTCTTTTTTGGTTTTTTGAGACAGGATTTCTCTGCATAGTTTTCGTGCCTGTCCCGGATCTCACTCTGTAGACCAGGCTGGCCTCAAACTCACGGAGATCCGTTTGGCTCTGCCTCCCAAGTGCTGGGACTAAAGGCGTGCGCCGCCGCCGCCGCCGCCACCACCCGGCTCAGCAAGTGTTTTTACTCAGTGAGCCTGAGTATCTCCCTGCTCCACACTTTGCTCACGAGGGTAATCCTGACATTTACCCATATTCCTGCCACACACAGAGTCTTACCTTTTAAACTGTAGAAGACTCCAAATATGCTACCGCTTGCATATCCAATTTCCTCCTGACTGTAATTTAGTATTTCTGCCATCTTGTTATTATATAAGTCCTTTGGTTAGCAGATGCATTTATCTCCTGGATACATATATAGGTGTACAATTGCTGAACCCAAGGGTATGCATAGTTTTAAACAGTCTCCCAAGGCATTTGTACTGTTGTCCAATCCTGTGCCAATGTATTCCATTTCCTTCTGACAGCCTGCCCAACAAGGGATGCTCTATTGTTATACTGTGACTTGATAGGCATAAAGTCTTAGGGTCATCAGTATCGTAGGTATTTTTGTAATTCTTAAAATTATTATATAAATGTTGGAAAGTTGATTGAAACTAGCATTAAGGAGGAAGGACTCCCTCCTAGACTTTTATTTTTGACGCAGATTCACCCAGAGCTACAGCTGGCCATAAAATTCTCTCAGGCATATCCAGCCTCCTCTGCCTGCCCCCCTAGAGACCTAATTAAATGCCCATCAGTGAGAGCTGCTGGCCTTTGCAGCAGGACAGATGCACAGCTCCAAAAGGACATGGTTGTCAGGCCCATAGAGCTGCTAGCTCCTTGGGTCCAAAATTCAAATTGGTAATCACTTACTGAAGCCACTACTGATGCTTTCATCCAGTAGTAAGGAAGTCCAGTGACTCACACACACCTGCAACAGTGGCAAGGAAGTCCAGTGACTCACACATGCCTGCAACAGTGATAAGGAAGTCCAGTGACTCACACACGCCTGCAACAGTGGCAAGGAAGTCCAGTGACGACTCACACACGCCTGCAACAGTGATAAGGAAGTCCAGTGACTCACACACGCCTGCAACAGTGGCAAGGAAGTCCAGTGACTCACACACGCCTGCAACAGTGGCAAGGAAGTCCAGTGACTCACACACGCCTGCAACAGTGATAAGGAAGTCCAGTGACTCACACACGCCTGCAACAGTGATAAGGAAGTCCAGTGACGACTCACACACGCCTGCAACAGTGATAAGGAAGTCCAGTGACTCACACACGCCTGCAACAGTGATAAGGAAGTCCAGTGACTCACACACGCCTGCAACAGTGGCAAGGAAGTCCAGTGACTCACACACGCCTGCAACAGTGGCAAGGAAGTCCAGTGACTCACACACGCCTGCAACAGTGGCAAGGAAGTCCAGTGACTCACACACGCCTGCAACAGTGATAAGGAAGTCCAGTGACTCACACACGCCTGCAACAGTGGCAAGGAAGTCCAGTGACTCACACACGCCTGCAACAGTGATAAGGAAGTCCAGTGACTCACACACGCCTGCAACAGTGATAAGGAAGTCCAGTGACTCACACACGCCTGCAACAGTGGCAAGGAAGTCCAGTGACTCACACACGCCTGCAACAGTGGCAAGGAAGTCCAGTGACTCACACACGCCTGCAACAGTGATAAGGAAGTCCAGTGACTCACACACGCCTGCAACAGTGGCAAGGAAGTCCAGTGACTCACACACGCCTGCAACAGTGGCAAGGAAGTCCAGTGACTCACACACGCCTGCAACAGTGGCAAGGAAGTCCAGTGACTCACACACGCCTGCAACAGTGATAAGGAAGTCCAGTGACTCACACACGCCTGCAACAGTGGCAAGGAAGTCCAGTGACTCACACACGCCTGCAACAGTGGCAAGGAAGTCCAGTGACTCACACACGCCTGCAACAGTGGCAAGGAAGTCCAGTGACTCACACACGCCTGCAACAGTGATAAGGAAGTCCAGTGACTCACACACGCCTGCAACAGTGGCAAGGAAGTCCAGTGACTCACACACGCCTGCAACAGTGGCAAGGAAGTCCAGTGACTCACACACGCCTGCAACAGTGATAAGGAAGTCCAGTGACTCACACACGCCTGCAACAGTGGCAAGGAAGTCCAGTAACTCACACACGCCTGCAACAGTGGCAAGGAAGTCCAGTGACTCACACACGCCTGCAACAGTGATAAGGAAGTCCAGTGACTCACACACGCCTGCAACAGTGATAAGGAAGTCCAGTGACTCACACACGCCTGCAACAGTGGCAAGGAAGTCCAGTGACTCACACACGCCTGCAACAGTGATAAGGAAGTCCAGTGACTCACACATGCCTGCAACAGTGGCAAGGAAGTCCAGTGACTCACACACGCCTGCAACAGTGATAAGGAAGTCCAGTGACTCACACACGCCTGCAACAGTGATAAGGAAGTCCAGTGACTCACACACGCCTGCAACAGTGGCAAGGAAGTCCAGTGACTCACACACGCCTGCAACAGTGGCAAGGAAGTCCAGTGACTCACACACGCCTGCAACAGTGGCAAGGAAGTCTAGTGACTCACACACGCCTGCAACAGTGGCAAGGAAGTCCAGTGAACCACAGACACCTGCAACAGTGATAAGGAAGTCCAGTGACTCACACATGCCTGCAACAGTGATAAGGAAGTCCAGTGACTCACACATGCCTGCAACAGTGATAAGGAAGTCCAGTGACTCACACACGCCTGCAACAGTGGCAAGGAAGTCCAGTGAACCACAGACACCTGCAACAGTGTTAAGGAAGCCCGGTGACTCATAGACACCTGGACAAGAGTACTGTGGATATCGCTCTGTATAAATAAAATGCTGATTGGCCAGTAGCCAGACAGGAAGTATAGGCAGGACAAGGAGAGAGGAGAATTCTGGGAAGTGGAAGACTGAGGCAGAGAGACACTGCCAGCCGCCGCCATGAGAAGATGTTAAGATACTGGTAAGCCACGAGCCACGTGGCAACTTATAGATTAATAGAAATGGGTTGATTTAAGATATAAGAACATCTAGCAAGAAGCCTGCCACAGCCATACAGTTTGTAAGCAATATAAGTCTCTGTGTGTTTACTTGGTTGGGTCTGAGCAGCTGCAGGACTGGCAGGTGAGAGAGATTTGTCCTGACTGTGGGCCAGGCAGGACCAGGAAACCTCTAGCTACACAAGAGCCTGCAACAGCTTGCAGATCATGTCAGAATCAGCTGCTTTAGTTTGTAGAAATTGAGGAACACCTTTTGCATTGTTTTCTACGGCCACTATGCAACAACCCTGGCATCTACATGACGGTCATCACAAACAGCATGACCTGTCAGGAAAAAAGCAAGGTGTGGACCTCATTTATGCAGTCTTGGGCAGTCATTCATTCTCTCAGCACAGACAAGGCAGAGGTGCACCTGTGGGGAGCTCTGCAACATCATTACGTTTTGAAACGGCTTTGCTTTTCTGTGGGATCAGGAAGTGCATCACTCTTCACTCTTACTATCCATGCCAGCCTCAGCTTTTTGTTCTCCTGCACAAATCCAAAGCCTGACAGTGTCAAATGAGAGCCATTTATGATCAGCATGTCTCCAGGATCAAAGGACTCTTCTGCAAAGGCATTGAAATCTGTGCCGCCCCACACTCCCTCATATACCTCAGCTGCACAGTATAATTTCTAGAGTTTTCTTTCTGACACACACAAGTACCACATTCTTCCTACTCAATCATCTAAAATAAAAAAACAGCATGACTCAGACGCTTAAGTATTCTTATTTCTTTCTAGTACACTTGATATTAAGCCCTCCTCATATCCTAGTGCTTACAGAAAACACAGCACACTCTGCCCCATGTGAGGGATAGCGTAAGACTCACCATCAGGGAACTCACCCTTTCAAAAATGTAGCTGACCCTCAAGATGATTTACTTAAACTCTAGACTTTTCTTGTAGTAAATGGACATATGAGAAAGATTAAATGAATGGCCCCAAAAAGAAGAACAATTTGCAGTCTAGTATTTACCATATGTTTCCATGGAAATGGAATGGCATAAATGAGAATATATTCAAGTTACAATATTGCCCCAAAATGTAATTCAGAAGGCAGGATTGTCAGTTCACTGTATTTAAGTGGCTGGCCTATTCAGCCAGATGTTTTCAAGTCTCTGGATTGCTTTAGTGTGTCTTTTGGGGTAAGGATAAAGAAAAATAAATCCTCATGGAATGATGTTGAAAATACTGAGATAGTCCTTAAAATGTATCCTTTCAACAGAGATGAAAATGAAAACTTTTATTTTACATTCATTAATATTTTCTAACTCACTGTTAAACACTTAAGCTCTTTAATATAAGGCCCTCCTTTGATATGCCACAGACTACTGCGGAACTCTATAAAAATCTGTCAGGCTGGAGGCTGGAGAGATGGCTCAGTTGCTAAAAGCATGTACTGATCATTCAGAGGACCTGAGTTCCACTGCCAGCAGCCACATCACATGACTCCAACCACCTGTTTTCTGGATTTAAGGGGTCTTCTGGTACTCTCATCTCTTTGGACACCTGCACTTGTATGTGAACACACACACACACACACACACACACACACACACACACACACAGATACATACAAACTTGCAAAGAAACACACCCACAAATATACATGCACATACACACAACACACAATACACAGAAACATACACTAAATCCATATACACACAAATATATATGCACACATATCACACACAGAGAAGAGAGAGAGAGAGAGAGAGATACATACATACTTGCAAAGAAACACACCCACAAATATACATGCACATGCACACAACACACAATACACAGAAACATACACTAAATCCATATACACACAAATATATATGCACACATATGACACACACACACAAATAAAAGTAAAAATAAATCTAATCAAGTAAGATCGTGGTTAGCAAGACTGCTTTATTTTTTAAATATGTCTCATTGGAATTATACAGATCTGTTACTGAAAGTTTATTGAAGACACATGTGGAATTTATTTTAAACACTGGCTAGTCTTAGCAGGATTGCTGACTTAGTCTGGGAGTTTTTGTTTTATTTTTAAGGTCAGTAATCATGAATAAGGAAGAAGTAGGTTCCACATAACCTACCATCCAACAATCTTTCAAAAACCACTGGCTGATGAACACTCATTCTTTTATGAAATGAAGGAGAGCATGAAATATTTTCCGGATAATGAATTACATATATTCCTTTGTTTGGAAGTCTCCTTTATTTAAATATTGTGATTAGAGATTTTTCTTGCTTTGCTAGGGATTGAGCCTCAGGGCTTTGTACATACTGTATAAGCTGCCCACCACTGAGCAATAACCCTAGGCATCACATTATTTTTGAGACAGGGTCTCATTAAATTACCATGCTGACTTTGAACTCACTCTATAGCCCAGACTTATCTTGAAGTTATATCACTAATGTCTCAGCTCTGTCTGGGATCAGAGACTTACCTGCACTACCAGGCCTGGCTTTAGGAAAATACAAAGCTACTCCAAACAGAACTGATGCTTATCATCATGTCTCATTGTTCCTAAGATAACACACTAATTTGTAGATTTTAGTCTCTAAATCAGTCTAAGACAAAAACAAGTATCTCACAATAACTGCAATAAAGCTATGTGATCCCTGTGTCTGATGCCACACCCCTCAGTGTGTAGTGGAAGGAGAAATGTCTGCAGCACAGAGGCATGTCCACTAGGTAGGGACCTTGAAGTTCCCTTGGTTCTGCTGGAGAGGAGTCACACTGAGAGGGGTGAGTTTGGCCAGGTGGCCCTTCACAAGCTTGCATAAGACTGCGCTCCACTATTCTTTATTTAGTAGGGATTTGGGAACCCTCAGGGGAGGCTCCTGATACCCTGTGCATTGAATTTACCAGAACAGACCCATGCCATTGAATTTACCTGGATTCTCACAGAACATGAAAAAAAAAATCAAATGGTTATAGACAAGCAGATAATCAAAAGATCCAGCGTATTCTGAGGGAAGGGTGTTCTCCTGAGGGAAGGGTGTTCTCCTGAAGGAAGGGTGTGCTGAGGGAAGGGTGTTCTCCTGAGGGAAGGGTGTTCTCCTGAGGGAAGGGTGTTCTCCTGAGGGAAGGGTGTTCTCCTGAGGGAAGGGTGTTCTCCTAAGGCACTCCTCCTCACAGGCTTTGCAAGACTCAGCTAAAGTTTCTCCATTTGCTTAAGACCTTGCAGGGCAATAAAGGAAAGAGGCTGTCAACAACTGTAGCAGCTAGAAGGCAAATCTGTATTCAAAATCCTCCTTCCTTAAGTGCTACATACGATGTACCATCAGTCTGAACAAGCTATGCACACTTTTGAGGCCGCACTTTCCATTGAGATTCTTCATTTAAAAACATGTCCTTATATTTCTTCTGCTTGTATAGTGTCATCAAATAATACATGAATTTGGACAGGAAAATCACAAAAAAAAACACAAAAATGTGTCTAGAGCAGCTGATCAACTACTTTATTCTTCAGATACTGAGTTAAAGTCAGACCTAGAATTGAGCAGTTTCATGTTTAGCTATTATTAAGCCCGTCTTGCAACAAGATTTTATGTTATTTGAAGATATATATTATGTGTTCATAGTTCATTTGTTTTAACAAAAATTATAAGAAAATTCAGGAAATAGGTGGAATGATCTTCATTAAATGTGTGCACAAAAAGTATAACACTAAATGCCTTACAAACATAAGTTTCATTGATGTTTTCTGTTTGGCACCAGCAGTGGTTCTGTTATAGTCATGATGTCTGAGAAGACAGGAGTACTTTAACACTGCTCCAGAGATGGACCTATAGTGGCCATTTAAGGGATGAGACACTGCAGTTGGGTTTTCCCAAGCATCCAATTAGCTAATTAGTGTTGATTTCAACATGAAAGGAATATATTGAAGGTTATATACCTTGTAGTGGGTAGCTGCTCTAGCTATGACCTTGAAGCGCTGTCCCTAGTAAGGCAGCAGGTAACTGCTACACTTGCCTACAACCTTGAAATACATGCCCCCGGGGCATGGCCGCTCTGGAACCCTTAAGCCCTGGAAGGCACCTATGAGGTGCTCTCTTTGTTCCCTTGTGGTTTGCATGCTGGGACTGACCAGGTAGATCTTGGAAGAAGATCAGCATGGGACATAGTTCTGCTTTCCTGGACCCTATGATAAATACCCACGCTGTAATGAGTTATCCCCTAATAAATTCCTTTGCTCATTAAATAGACTCAGTGGATTTCTCGCATTATCACCTGGTTAGTTTTCACTGTAAACTACATACAACCTAGAGACACGTAGAAAGAAAGAACATCCGTTGAAGAATTGCCTTTCTCAGGCTGGCCTCTGGCCATGACTGGGAGAGAGTGTCTTGACTGATGATGGATGCAGGAGGACACAGCCCACCATAGGCAGCACCAGCCCTGGGACATTGGTCCTGGGAATGTCAAAGAAAGCTATCTAAGCATGAGCCAGAATCAAGCCAGTAAGAACCATCCTCCCATAGTTTCTATTTAATTTCCTACTTGAGTTCCTGTCCTAAGTTTCCTCAGTAGTAGATTTTGACTTGGAAGTTCAAGATAAACCCCTTCCTCCCTAAGCTGCATTTCGTCATTGTGTTTTCTGAAAGGAAACTAGAGCAAATATCAAATAGCACCCAGTGTCTACTCCAGAGCAAAGAAAAAAGTCAGGCCCAGAGCTCTCACAGCAAAGAAGCATCTCCAATGTCACACCCCAAAAGGGTCCCATGGGACACATGCAGACATTGGGCCTCTAGAAACAACCAGTCAGGACCCTGATCCTGTGATTGTAATGGCTACCAATAGAAACTGGGTGACATTATTGTCACTAATGACCATATTGCCAGGATAGACTAGGCCTACACGCCTGTGTCAAAGTCAGAGTCTGATGTGGTGAGTTGATTTGAAGATGCCATACACAGGTATCTGAGAGGGAGAAGTGTGGAGAGTGAAAGACCATTGTTGAGAATTATCCCAAGGCAGCACAGGCAACCTCACTGTGCTTAGCACTGGATCGTTCAAGGAGAAAACAGAGATCCGCCTTTGAGCATCCTCATCTAAATGCTTCTCCCTTTGTGTAGTGTTGTGATTCCCAGCTGGGGAGTACAGCACCTCCCATCCAGTGCCCCAATGGGATCTTTAACTTAAAGATTTTAAGTTACATGAACTGGGGCGGGGTGGGGGGGGAGCCATGAACCACAGCTTCTGTGAGGAGGCCAGAGAACAACTTATAAGAGTTAATTTTGTCTTTCAACCACGTGGGGCCTGGAGATAGAACTCAAGTACACAGGCTTAGCTGCAGATGCCTTTATACAATGAGTTATCTCAACAGTTCAGAACTTTCAAAGTTGAAATCCTTCAGAGGAAAATGGGGGTCAACTGAAAGGGATACTGACGGGGATGAGGCCACAGGTAATTTGGATGTTTATAGGTTTCTCCAGAGCAAGACAAATTTGATTAGTTGTGTTCATAGAATTTATGAGCACTAGAGGAAAGCCTATCTGATGTGGCAATAGGCAATAGAATAGAATTATAACATTTTTAATTGGTTGCACTTAATTTCCTCTATTATAAACAGTAATTGGCAATTTCCAAGAGTATCTTAGGCACTTAGGCAAAGCACATGGCACTGTGGATATAAAGGAGGAGAAAGAACGAATTCCAGATGACGTATCTGTGCTTTCTCACCAATGGCAGTGAATGCTCAGG
Source organism: Peromyscus californicus insignis (assembly GCF_007827085.1). Taxonomy (NCBI): domain Eukaryota; kingdom Metazoa; phylum Chordata; class Mammalia; order Rodentia; family Cricetidae; genus Peromyscus; species Peromyscus californicus. The sequence goes on along the minus strand of NW_026294617.1, from coordinate 132,661,076 downwards.
ACAACGAGGACCATGTTCCCCTGCACTTCTGTTCTCGCTTTGGACACCACAGCATCGTGAACTACTTGCTCCAAAGTGACTTGGAGGTTCAGCCTCACATTGTTAACATCTATGGTGACACTCCTTTGCACCTGTGAGTATGACCTAGCATTTCTCATGTCCAACTCATGTCCTCTTACTTGTCAAAAAAATCAAAATATTTTCTTCCCATCCAGGGCATGCTACAATGGAAATTTTGAAGTTGCAAAGGAAATAATCCTTGTAACAGGAACTGAAAGTCTGACTAAGGAAAACATCTTCAGTGAGACAGCCTTTCACAGGTAAAGAATATCTCTGTGTACTAGCCACTGAGCTTGGCTGACACCATGCAGCCCCCAAAGTCACGTACACAAAGCCATAACAAATAGTGGCAGATGTTGCTATTAACAAGTGAGTGCAGAGGCAGGCAAAGGACAAGAAGCCTGGCTGGCTGCAGGAAGGAAAGGTGGAGGCAGACACTGCTATCAGTATAGCAGATGGAGCTAGAGCCAGATGCTGCATTTCCAGCTGGAGCCACAAAGACAGGGACTGATGTTGCCAAGGCAACAGGCCTATCAACATCTGTAAGCATATTGCTCCTCACTCTGTGAAAAGCTGCCAAAAGGGGCTGTACCCATAATCCTCCTCTGACAAGAATCTCATTACTAGGATTCATCAGCATCAAATATGACACTTTCTCCCTCACTTTCTAAACCTTATGTGCAAATGTGTCTACCCAGGATATCCATCTGTCAGCTGCTAAAAGCCTAGTCAGGATGGTGTTGGGATACCTAGGATGTAGCTCTTTTCTTGCCAGTGTGCTTAGGAAAGCATCCTTCAGGGTCAGCTGGGATTGGGAAAGATGCACCCGAACTCGGCAAGGGAACAAAGCAAGGGGCTGCTGGTAACTCAGACCACAGCAGCTTCTGGGCCATCCAGGGGGAGGATGGGTGCTTCACAACATTAGGAGCCCTAGAGGGTTGTCATTTCACTATAAAAATAATGCTTTGAATTTAATAAATCTTGACTAGGAAGATCATTTACTTAAACATTATGTATTTCTCAGCTAATTTGCAACCTCTAAAAATGGTATTCCAGACTTATTTGTTGTCCCCATATTGTTTGGTTTGTGTTGGTAAATAATAGAAAGGAAAAAATTCATTAATCCTAAAATAACATTAGCCTTGTGCTTCTATGTCAGGCACCAACCCTTCAAATAGAGCATAAAACCAAAGATTTGCTTATTCATAACCAAACCAGTTGCCAAGAAAAATTACCACTTAAGGAGGAAGCAGTGATTACACTCCAGGTTATTGTATCCATTGTCTCATTTAATTTTTATAAATCATTTTAAAGTTGAAGAAAATCTAAGTATCTATCAGTTGCTCTTTTTATTTCTATGGCCAAATAAATAAATGGAGCAGCTAAGTGAGGAAGAACCTATTTTGTCTCAGTTTGAGGTGGCACAGTCCATCAGTGTATGAAAGGCATGATGGCTGGAGACTGAGGCGGCTGCTTGCCTTGCCTCTGAAGCCAGGGAGCAGAGGTGAGTGCAGCTACTCAGCTGGCCCCTCCTTTCCCCCTCTGTATTCAGTCTAGGACCCCAGCCCATGGGGTTGTGGTACCTATAGTCAGTAGAGGTCTCAATTAAATCTCTCTGTGAAAGTCCTCACAGACACATGCAAAAATGTTCTTCATTAACATCCCAAGGGTTTATTAATATAATCAACTCAACAATATAAATTCATCATGATAGAATGTGTGTGAGTCCACACATATACAGATATATATATATGAATATATATACATATATGTATGAATACACAGACATATTTTTAATGTGCCATGTCCTGTAACTAATTACTTTGTAAGGACTAATAAAACAGCTCGGACAATGAACTATGAAGTGTGTGGTGCTGCTGGCCCTATTTATGATGTAAATAGTTGAAAATGATATGATATATTGTACCAAGATAGTGATGATTTATTCACCCAGTCATTCAAGGAAGAATTACTACAAACCTGCTCTGTGTTGACTGGAATAGGAACATTACCATTACAGGATCTCTTCTGTCCTTAAAGGAGCCCCATTGTAAGATGTGAAGACAGTCAGAAGTTTGTCCACCACCAGGCACAATGGTGTGTGTTCCATCCTTCTGAAATGAAGGAGCCTAGGAGACAGTGAGCTCTGCCTTGTTTCCATGAGAACGCATCACACGGGGAAAATGATTTAGGTGTACAATGCAGGGACAGCTTTGTTAAGAATGACTTCCTCAAGGCCATCCAGGAAGAGGAAGTAGTGAGACCCAGGAAACTGCTGAACTGAGTGCCTGTCCCCTTCCTCTAGCCATGGTTATATGGTAGCTGTTCCCTGTGCTAGATGAGGAAACCTAGCTTCCCCGGGTTTGGGAGGATGGATAGAGTGATCACTTTCTGTAAAGAGAAACTACAGGAGAGGGGGTATTTCTGACACCTGCTAGTTAAAAGCAAAAGACAATTATCATTGATAAGTGTCGTGTAAAATCACCCCTGGATGTGGGGACATTTCTAGAAGGGTTTAACTGGGGGAAGGGAAGACCCATCTTGAATGTGAGTGAAACCTTCCCAATCTAAATAAAACACACAAAAGAAAGAAGCGAGCTGAGCACCAGTCTGTGTCTCCCTCTGCTTTCTGACTGCTGCTCAGGCTGCTCTGCTGCTCCAGGCACTGCTGTTTGCCTTCTCTGTGTAACCAACTGTTCCCCCTTTATCTGTGAGTCAAAAGGAGCCCTCCCTCCCTTATTACTCCTGCCACAGCAATATGGCAAGTATCATACACACAATGTGTTTACCTCACACAAATTCTTCCTCCATGTATCTCAGCTTCCACAATAAGCACTGGTAGTCAAAGTTCCATTTAAGTAGTTCAACAGGTCTATTGCAAAATTCATCTATAAAAATCTTAGCTCTTGAGATTCTTCTGTTGAGAATTCTCGATTTAGATCTGTACCCCACTTTTTGATTGGATCACTTAGTTTGTTGATGTCTAGTTTCTTGAGTTCTTTGAATATTTTGGCAATCAGTCCTCTATGAGATGTGGAGTTAGTGAAGATCTCTTTCCATTCTGTGGGATGCCACTTTGTCCTATTTATGGTGTCCTTTGCCTTACAGAAGTTTTTAAGTTTCATGAGGTCCCATTTGCTAATAATTGATTTTACTGTCTGCTTTATTGGTGTTCTGTTCAGGAAGTTGTTTCCTATGCCAATAGATTCAAGGCAATGATTCCCTGCTTTCTCTTCAGGTTCAGTGTATCTGGTTTGATGTTGAGGTCTTTGATGTACTTGGACTTGAGTTTTGTGTAGGGTGATAGATGTGGATCTATATGCATTTTTCTACATGGCAACATCTAGTTATGTCAGCACCATTTGTTGAAGATGTTTTCTTTTTTTCCATTGTATATTTCTGATTTCATCATCAAATATCAGGTGTCCATAGGTGTGTAGATTTATGTCTGGGTCTTCAATTCAATTCTCTTGATCAATGTGTCTGTTTTTATGCCAGTACCATGTGTGTGTGTGTTTTTTTTTTTTTGGTTTTTTTTTTTTTGTTTTTGTTTTTTGTTTTTTTTTTTTTACTACAGCTCTGTAGTACAGCTTGAAATCAGGGATGATGATATCTCCAGAAGTTCTTTTTTATTGTATAGGATTGTTTTCAGATATCCTAGGTATTTTTGTTTTTCCATGTGAAGTTGAGTCCTAAAGAATTGTGTTGGAATTTTGATGGGAATTGAGTTGAATCTGTAGATTGCTTTTGATAGAATGGCCATTTTTACTATGTTAATCCTACCAATCCATGATCTAGGAGACCTTTCCATTTTCTGATATCTTCTTCAATTTCCTTCTTCAAAGATTTGAAGTTTTTATCATGCATGTCTTTCACTTGCTTGGTTAAGGTTACCCATTTTCTATTATTTGTGCCTATTGTGAAGGATGATGCTTCCCTGTTTTGTTTCTCAGCCCATTTGTCATTAGTATATAAGAGGGCTACTGATTTTTTTTAGTTGATCTTGTATTTAGCCACTTTGCTGAAGGTGTTTATCAGCTGTAGCAGTTTTGGTGGAATTTTTGGAGTTACTTATGTATAATATCTTATCTGCTAATAATGATACTTACATTTCTTTCTTTCCTGTTTGTATTCCCTTGATCTCCTTTAGTTGTCTTATTGCCCTATCTAGAACTTCAAGTACTATACTGAATAAACATGGGGAGAGTGAACAGCTACAGCTGGAGTTATCTCTAGTCCTGCCCAGGCCAGCAGCCACTCAGACTCAAATAAACACAAAGACGCTTATATTACTTACAAACTGTATGGCCATGGCAGGCTTCTTGCTATCCATTCTTACACCTTAAATTAACCCATTTCTATTAATCTATAAGTTGCCACATGGCTTGTGGCTTACCAATATCTTAATATCTGTTTCTTATGGCGGTGGCTGTCAGCATCTCCTGACTCAGCCTTCTTGTTCCCAGACTTCTCCTCTCTCTTGGTCCCACCTATATTTCCTGCCTGGCTACTGGCCAATCAGCACTTTGTTTATTAACCAATAAGAGCAACACATTCACAGCATAGATAACATCCCATAGCAGACAGCCTTGTCTTGTTCCTGATTTTAGTGGAGTTGCTATGAGTTTCTCTCCATTTAATTTGATGTGGAATCAATATGGCATTTTCTCAGAAAATTGGGAATCTATCTAACTTAAGACCCAACTGTACTACTCTTGGGCATATAACCAAAGGATATTCCATCCTTTCATAAGGACACTTGCTCAACTGTGTTCATAGGAACTTTATTTATAATAGCTAGAAAATGGAAACAAGCTAAATGTCTCTCATCCAATGAATGGATAAAGTAAATGTGATATAGTTGCACAATGGAGTATTACTCACCTGTTAAAACCATGACATCATGAAATTTTCAGGCAAATATATGGAACTAGAAAAAAATCAACCTGAGTGAGATAACCTAGACCCCAAAAGACAACCACAGTATGTTATTAGCTGTAGAGTAGAAGATAATCATACTATGGTCCACAGACCCAGAAAGTCTAAGTAACAAGAAGGGCTTAAAGGAGAATGCAAGGATCTCCCTGGGAAATATAAAAATAGTAGATTTTGTAGATAGACTGGGGGCAGGTGGGGTTGGGAACAGGAGAGATCAAGTGGCAAGGGAGAAATGACTGGAACTAGGGAGCATTTCAGGGGTGAGGTGGAAACCTAGTGCAAGGGAAACTCCACAGACTCTATGAGCTTATCCCTAGCAAAGAATCCTAGTAATGCGTGACACAGAGCCTGAATAGGCCATCTTCTGCAACCAGGCAAGGACTCAAGTGGAGGGGTTAGGACAATAACTCAGCCACAAAACCTTTGACCTATGGTTTGTCCTGCCTGCAGAGTGTTCTGGGACTGGAGCCTAGCAGAATAATCATCAAAGAGACCAGAGAGACTTCATCCAGCATCCGATGAGAGCAGATGCAGAACCCCACAGCCAAACACTAGGCAGAGCTTGGGAAGTCCTACAGAGGAGGAGAAGGAAGGATCAGAGGAACCATAGGGGTCAGGGACACCAAAAGAACAGGATCCACAGAATAGACTGACCAGAACTCATGGAGGTTCTCAGAAATCAGAAAGCCGGTAGGGGTTTGACCTAGGTTCTCTACATATATTGTGACTCTGTAGCTTGGTGTTCTTGTGAGATTCCTAACAGTGGGATCTGTAGATGGAGTTTTCCTGCCTGGCCCACAGTCAGGACAAATCTCTCACCCGCCAGTCCCACAGCCACTCAGACCCGACCAAGTAAACACAGAGACTTATATTGGTTACAAACTGTATGGCCGTGGCAGGCTTGTGGCTTACCGGCATCTTCACATGCTGTTTGTCATCGTGGTGGCTGGCAGTGTCTCTCTGACTCAGCCTTCCACTTCCCAGCTTTATTCTCCTCCTTGTCCCGCCTACACTTCCTGCCTAGCCAATGGCCAATCAGTGATTTATTTACCAACCAATCAGAGCAACACATTTGCCATACAGAACATCCCACAGCAGGGATCAGGGGCTCTGACTCTTTTGCCTGCTTGTGGAACACTTTTTCTCCTACTGGGTTGTCTCATCCAGCCTTGATGGGATTGTATGTGCCTGGTATTATTGCAGCTTGTTATGGCATGTTTGGTTGATGTCTCTGGAAGGCCTGCTCTTTTCTGAGGGAAGATGGAGTCGGAATGGATCTGGGAGAGAGGGAAGGTGGGAGTAAGAGACTTCAGGGAGGGGAGGAAGGAGAGAGAGAGGGGAAGCTGTGGTCACGATGTAACATATGAGAGAAGAACAAAAAAAACCTTAATTCCTTTGGGTCCTTAAATATGTCAGTGTTCCCTCCAGCTAGAAAGAAATGATCATGAGGATGCACCAGTTTGTGTTATGACACCATAGCATGGATTCATTTGAATTTTTAACAGCATGGAGCAAGCAGAGGGGGAAAATTGAAACTGAAGCTCAGAGGCCAGAGCACGTTTCAGGCTAGTGTGTGGACATGCTCCCTGGGACAGTAACAACCTGCAGCACTTACTCTTCCATCTCAGAGCCCTTGAGAAAGGAATCATTTCCTAGGGATTAATTTCAGATGGTCACCTCAGTTTGATAAAAAGTTCTACAGATCTGTCTGGAATTTGCATTTGACTGTCTTGCATGTATCTGCTAGGGTAAAGGTGAACTGACATCATGGGGAACACGTGACCCAACTCTAGGAATCTCACACACTCCTTTGCTTTGCTCCAGCTGTTAAGCAGTGCTTACAGGGGCTCTGTTACTTTTTCTTTCTCTTTTCCCCTCTCTCTTCCTAGCCTATCTCTCTGTTACTTTTCTACACACACCAGTATCTAGAATGGCCAGGATTAACCAAGTTTTTATCATTTGTTATGGTTCCCATATCAGCATACAGCACCCTGTGTGACCTAAACAAGAGTGATGGATCATTTCACACTTTCAGATCTACAAGATCTGTGTACTGACTACTCTGACCTCCTATGCAGATGTTCTTTCGGGATTGAAGATGGTCAACTTCTCTCTACTTTGCTGTGCCCAACCTTCTGCTTGTGTAATCTTTGTCCCAAGTTCCATTTCCCATAAGGAGACCAATCTTATTAGATTAGAATCTACTCTAAGGATCCCACTGGACTTCAACTACATCTTGGAAGACAGTATCTCTAAATACAGTCTACACTGAAATCCTGGGAATTAGGAGTTTCTCGGGGACATGACTCAACACATAAGGACCCTCTATCTTTCTCATTTTGTACTTCTGCAGTGCTTGTACCTATGGCAAGAACATTGACCTGGTCAAATTTCTTCTTGATCAGAATGCTGTGAACATTAATCACCGAGGAAGGGATGGGCACACAGGTAAGACTGTACCGAGAACATCATGTATACACAGACCTGTCAGTTATCAAGAACAGTGTTGATCCAAGGGGAAACAGCATATTGAGAATGGTCAAGCCCCAGAGGCCAAGGTATTATTATCAATTAGAATAATTTAGAATTAATGGTAAATGCCAATAACAAAAATCAGATTGAGTTTTGTTCAGTTCCACTGTTGGTTTAAAAATCTACATACAGTCTTTGCAACCTGTGTAGCTGGAATCATGAAAGGTTGGTGACATCTCTGCCATTGGTTTGGTGTTCAATAAAAATACTGACTGGATTCTTGATTATTTTTTTTTCTTTTGTAAAGGCAATAATATTTGTTCTTGACCACTACTATAGTTTTAGGAATAAAAAATAAAAACATATTGTGAATAAATATAGTCAATATAGAAAGTTGCCTAGACTAGGATACCTCTATTGCTGAACATATCACTTGGTTTCTCAATAATAAAAATAATTTCTCATCACATATCAAGTATGGCTTTATATTTCTAGAAATCCTGTTTGTAAGGATGACTCTTTTGACATCAAAGCACCTGTTCTTCTTTCTTCTTTTCCTTCTTTTGTTCTTTTCCATCACAGGATTGCACTCTGCTTGCTACCATGGCCACATTCGCCTGGTTCAGTTCCTACTGGATAATGGTGCTGATATGAATCTAGTTGCCTGTGATCCCAGCAGGTCTAGTGGTGAAAAGGATGAGCAGACATGTTTGATGTGGGCTTATGAAAAAGGTATGTTTTTAATCATTGCATCTCTGCAGTGACACATTGAACTGTGTGCATAGATTATGCCGATGCATCAATAATCCCTTTGCTTACATGACTTACCCTCCCACTTTCTCTGTGGAATGTGTGTAAAGCTCTGGGGACCTGGATCAAAGAGTCTAACAGACCATTATTAGAGAAAGCAACTTCTGGGCTGCAAATGAGCTGATGTATTCTCAGCATTGACAATAAAAAGGGACTGGGCTGCTGCAATTCTAGGCTCTAGATAAACAGGACTAAGATAGGTGACCATAGGAGAGTGGTCTTACAGCTGGTTTCTGTATCTTAGAGGAAATATTGATGTGGATCTAAATTTTCAGAATATATATGGGGGGGGGGAACATTTTTTAGTTTAAATCCTACTAAGAACATCTGTGTTACAATAAAGCAAGGAAGAAAATACACAAAACACACAGCTCTCACCTTAAAAAGAATAAGAAGAGTTTATTCCAGAGCCAAACTGAGTTGCCGTGACCCAGAAACACAGATTTAGGTTATTCCAAATACCACATTCCAATGTGGTAATAGTCTCATCAAGTATTTGTAGAAACAGGACAAAATAAAGACATAACGGCAACATTTTCCAAATGTATTGATGGGAACATTGGTTAGGCTGGTTACAACCATGCAAGGACTTCTCTGTTAGAGGTCTCCAGTGTGATGCAATGCCACTCCCAGCCTTTCGGGTGGTGGAAGCCAATGGGGCTGTTCACATTCATCAAAAGGGTTTACTTCATCATTAAAAGGATTTGAGATCACACACAGAGGTGGGTAGTAAGTATGGGGTCTGTCCTGGAGTATGGTTGATAGACCCAATTTCTCAACTGGAGAAAACCTGTTTCCCCTTTACTACTGTGTACTGATTGTAAATAGCTTCTTGGTTAGGGGTGTAACTCCGTGGCCACTTCCTCCTCTCAGTGCTGGGAACTTGTTGAGCTTGAACCTGTGCAGGTCTGTGTGAGCTGCCATAATCTCTGAGTTCATGTGTGTGTCTGTCCTGTTGTGTCTGGAAGACACTGCTTCCTTGTAATTACTCATTGCCTCTGGATCTTAACAATCTTTCTGTTCCCTCTTCTGTATCAATCCCTGGGGTCTGAGGGGAGAAGTTTGATGAAGACATTCCACGTAGGGCTGAGTGCTCAAGTCTCTCACTCTCGGCAGAATGTCCAGTTGTGGGTGTATGTTAATTTCAATCTTCCACATCAAGAAGCTTCCCTGGTGTGCATGGAAATGCGCCGATCTATGTGTATAGCCATATATCATTAGGAGTAATTTTTACCGTGTTCCTTTAGCAGAATGACAGTAGTAGGTATTCCTGTAGGCCCATGATCTATGTAGCATCAACTTCTTGGCCACTTAAGCAGTGTCAGGCATGGATTCCCTCTCATGGAATGTGTCTTAAATCCAATCAAAAAGTGATTGATCACTCCCATAACATTTGTAACATGATTAGGCCAGTATATCTTGCAGACAGGTCACTGCTGTAGGTCACAGGGTTTTTAGGTTAGGTAATCGATGATTACCTCTCTCCTCCAGTAAAGTACCTTAAAGCTCCATGAATGCTAGTCAGAAATATGAAGCTTCTAGTTGGGCAAAAGCTTGATTTTTCCATGTTGGATGACATAAGTAAGTATTGTCTTCAGCCGTAAGGCCTTACTACCATGTTATGCAAAATAACCAATAGCCTTGGCAATAAGATGTGATATTTGGGGGTTCCCATGGGACTCCTTTAGTCAACAACTCAATAAGAAGTAACAAGTTCCTGGCACTTGAGGTTTCAAGATGTCTTAAAATGTCTGTTTGGGTCATTGTCTCCCTTTTATTTGCTGACTCAATTTAGATTGCTTTCGTATATGTAGATGTTTTAGGAAGCTTCTACAGTAGTAGCTTTCCATCTGGTTTTTCTAATGGCCTTTAGCATTAGTTGTCCCTCCTCATAGTCCCTCCTCCACCCTTCTCTCTCATCCCCTCCCTATTTGATCCCCCTATCCTGGTTTCCTCTGTGCATTTTTAGGATGTTTAAAGTATATATAAAAATAGGTTTCTCATTTTTAATGTGAGAATCCTCAAACATCATGCTGACAAGCAAAATTACCAAGTTGTAGGCTTTCTCAGCCTGCCAAGTTGATCTAAAAGGTTTTGTGCCTGAAATAGGGTAAAGTCCATTAGCAAAAGGAGATATGAAGTTTGAAGGATGAAAATGGGAAACTATTGCAAGCTCAGAGACAGGAAGACAGGAAAATACACATGTCTGGAGATTGCTAGTGAAAATTATGCAGGATTACTTTTACATAGGTGAGTCAGTAAAATAGAGATGAAATAGTAAACACAAGTCCCACCTACATAGCTCAGTGAGTTCTTACACCCATCCAGAACCCAAATGAAAAAATTTACCAACACTCAAGTTCCAGAAACACTACTGACCTTCTCTTCCAATCCCTTTCGAAAGAGTATGCCACAGCTTCTTTTTCTGATTTATGGACTGGAATGTTATGGTATGTGGTGGTATTGTGTTCCCCAAAATATTGTGCACCCTAATAAACTTATCTGGGGTCAGAGAACAGAACAGCCACTAGATATAGAGGTGAGAAAATGGTGGCACTCACACCTTTATCAGCCTTCTGGAGGCAGAGATCCATTCGGATCTCTGTGAGTTCAAAGCCACACTGTAAACAGCCAGGAATGGTGACTAATGCCTTTAATCCCAGGAAGTGAGGACAGAAAGCAGAAAGGTATATAAGGCATGAAAAACAGGAACTAGTAGCTTTTGGCCTGGTTAAGCTTTTAGGCTTTTGAGCAGCAGTTCAGCTGAGATCCATTTGGGTGAGGACACAGAAGCTTCCAGTCTGAGAAAACAGGATCAGCTGAGGAATTGGCAAGGTGAGGTGGCTGTGGTTTGTTCTGCTTCTCTGATCTTCCAGCATTCACCCCAATACCTGGCTCTGGGCTTGTTTTTATTAATAAGACCTTTTAAGATCCGTGCTACATCTGGCGCCCAACGTTTGTGGTGTGAATTCACGTAAAAGCCACTTGCCTGTGGCTTTGTGGGCCCAAGCTCAGACCTGAGCTACACTCAGCCGGCTGTGGTGGCGCAAGCCGGTAGGATTTGCTGAAGGAGGCAGAAGCAGGAGGATCCCGAGTTTGAGGCCAGCCTAGGAGGCTTCCTAAAGCGAAGCTTCGGCTGGGGCCTAGCCACAAATGCTTGCGGACCATTGAGGCAGCGGCTGCTGCTCCGAGTTGCTGGTTGCTTCTCATTGTGTTGGTGACTGTGGTGATGCTGCTACCTGTGACAAAGGGTTTACTGCTGCTTGTTCAGAGAAGAAATGCCAGGACCATCGTGTTACAAGAAAGCATCCGCAAAGGTCAGTTTGGAAAAGTTTGGCAAGACAAATGGTGGGGAGAAATTGCTGTGAAGATATTCTCTTCTAAGGAAGAACATTAGTGGTTCCAAGCAACAGACATTTATCAGACTGTGATTGCTCCAAACCACAGAGGGGCACAAAAAAAAAAAAAAAAATCTGCAAGGAACCATAACCATGCCTAACAACAACATTGAAATCTTTAAAAGATTATGGGACTCCACAAAGATGATTCCACATGGACCATGATAAAGCCATTAAGCTGATTAACACCACGGAAAGATCGACTTTGGACTACAAACTGTTCAGGACAATTTCAAGATGGCTAGCTGAGATGATCCAGATTCATAGACTACTCGAGCAAGGACTTGAGACAAGCCCTACACTTTCTCATCATGAAGCGACTGGACAAATGATACAAGACTTGACAATTAACCCAAAAATTTTCTTTTCAGGATTCCCTAAACATGTCTTCACCCCCAGAAAGCAGGAATAATTTAAGAACATGACGCCCACATTCCCAAGAGGTGGGGTAGGTGTTTTTTTGGCCGTTTAATGAGTTATGGATATTGTTATTTGTTTAGTATGGTTGGTTACAAGTTATTGTTAATGGTTAGGAAAAAAGCTGAACAAGGAGATTAGATTCAGAGTTTTTGTTTAAAGAAAAAGAAAAATAAAAAGAACAAAGAAAATATAGATATGAGTTAGATCATTGAATCTACTCTGAGAAAAAAGAAAAAGAAATAATAGGATAAATGGGTAGATCATTGAATCTATTATAAAAAGAAAAAGGGGAAGATATAAAAGTGACAAAAGGTAGATTATTGAATCTATTATGAAAAGAAAAAAGAGAGAATATAGATGTGATAAGATAAAAAGGTCAATTTTTGAATCTACTTTTAAAAAGGAACTACTTGTTTTAAACAGAGTAAGTAATGAATTTTTTTGTCTGAGTTTATCAAATGTAACTGGACTGGACATTGTTAATATATTAATGGAGTTTTTTGTCTGAATCTGTCAAATGTTAATGGACTAGACATCCTTAATGTAATTCTTGACTGTATATATTGTATATACTTATTGGATATAATTTTTCTTGTATTAGTTAAAAGATTTTTTAAATTTTAGGCAAAAAGGGGAAATGTGGTGATATTGTGTTCCCCAAAATATTGTGCACCCTAATAAACTTATCTGGGGTCAGAGAACAGAACAGCCACTAGATATAGAGGTTAGAAAATGGTGGCACACACGCCTTTAATCCTAGTACTTGGGAGGCAGAGATCCCTGTGGATCTCTGTGAGTTTAAAGCACACTGGAAACAGTTAGGCATGGTGACTCACACCTTCAATCCCAGGAAGTGAGCCTTTAGTCCCAGGAAGTGAGAGCAGAAAGCAGAAAGGTATATAAGGCATGAAGACCAGAAACTAGAAGCATTTGGCTGGTTAAGCATTTGGCTGGTTAAGCTTTTAGGCTTTTAGCAGCAGTTCAGCTGAGATTCATTCTGGATGAGGACTCAGGTTTCCAGTCTGAGGAAACAGGATCAGCTGAGGAAACAGGATCAGCTGAGGAATTGGCAAGGTGAGGTGGCTGTGGTTTGTTCTGCTTCTCTGACCTTCCAGCATTCACCCCAATGCCTGGCTCTGGGTTTGTTTTTATTAATAAGGCCTTTTAAGATTCATGCTACAATGGTATATTCCACTGTATCTGGCTTCTGTTGGTCAGCAATTTGCAAGATCAACCCATCTCTTTACAGGCAGCTGTAGACTGTCCATTCATATCACTGCATAGTGTAATGTTCTGAGGCAGAATCACAACTCATTTAAATATTCTACCAACCATGGACATTTGGTTAGAGCTTTAAAGAATACCGTGTCATGGAACTCACTTATGAGTGTACAGTGTGTGTGTTTTGGTGACTGTGAACGCACTGCTGTAAGGTATCATGGCCTTCTTCTTTGAATTATGAAACTCTAAGTAGTTCTGTCTTTAAGCATCAACTGGTGAATCTTCCACAGTTTGAAGCTTGGGAGGCCTCACTGATTCCTTTTGCTCAAAATACCATGTTTGTTCATGAATTCTCAGACAGCTTTTCTCAAGGGCTGTGAGATTCAGAGCCACAGTGTTTACCAAGCATTAGTCTTCCAGAAGGCTGCTCTGGAATTGCTGTTTCGGATTTCCCTTCACTGGGCCTGATTTTGTTTGTTTTCAGTTGATTGAGAGTGATAGTCGAAATCTGGCTTTATTTATTTTATATTTTGTTTGAATCAACTCCGTACAAAACGATGAATCATTGCACAGCTCCTGAGACTTCTTTACAGCAGAAACCCTGTCGTTCAGTGTGCCTGCCCACTCATCTCTCCAGAACTGGTCGTATATGTCACCTCTATTTGTCCAACTAATGTGCCAGGAACCAGCATGGATTCCCATAATTACTGTGAACTTTTGCAAACTGAGCGTTAGTACCCAGGAGACAGATGGATGGTTTGCATATGTTGGGGCAGAGCAAGTCAGACCAGCAAGATGACATTGTTGCTGTTTTCTCTGGCATTGTTTTCATGTGCTCTGTGAAGACTGAAATGGCCTTGTTAGTGCTGTCAGCAGGACAGTTTCTGTTTGTTTTCAATAAAGATGTGCTTCTTCTGTCCTTTGGAGAGGGATTCACCAAATTAATTATGACTTTCAAAAAGGACTCTTCTGTAGGTCATGCAGAATTCTCACAGGACAGAAGGGATTTGGAAATGGCTCCATTCTGGTTTGTCAGGGACCCTGCCCTACCCCAGGACTAGGCAGAGGCTTCACAAGCAGGTTTTCTCTGAAAGGATACTTCTGTTAGGGGAGTCAGACCTAGGATGTTTATGGATATGGACCCACACAAAACCCCAAACTTACTTAAGACAATATAAGACACAATTTTGTGATGTTTCTGTCACTTGGTTGTGCAGTTCCCAAGCATGAACTTTGTAGATGACACCATCATGTGGCGATGACAAAAGGTTGGGCCCCTGTTCTGAATATCTCGTCCAAGACTACACTTAGAATGGAACGTGTTTCATCTTTCTCAGTATCCCTTGTGACTTAATGGCTCTAAGCTACTTCATCTGACATAAACTAAATTTTAGTTAATCTTCACTGCAATAGTCTGATACAGTAACTCCAGGGATGCTTTAAGATTTTAGAAAAGTCATTTGTTCTTTTGGAATACATTCTGAAGAGTTGATTCACCCTGGTTTTGTGGGGCCATATAGGATGAATGTTGTCTATATAGAGGAACCTTTTAATTCATGGAGACCAAAATCAATTCCCTAGTTACCTCAGTTTTTCAATGAAATCTACTGTTGAGAATTAACCATGTTTGGCTAGAATCCACCAAGCTCCAATTTAACAGTATTTAGAGTGTTCCTTCTTCCTAGGACTCCCTCCTCCTTTTTCTATAATTCTACCCAAAAGTGAAGCGATAGCAGCTTCTCTTGGATTTGTTCTGCCCTTTCTCTAAGGTACAAAGTACTTGTATGATTCAATTTAAATTGTCCAGAAGAAGTAGCCAGCAGCCTGCTTATGTTCAAATCCTCTACCCTAAGCACCAGTATGGAAAACCCATTGAAAAGATCTGCGCGTAATCCTACATCCATTGCATTAAAGATGAAACTGCTAAATGAAAAGATCTCAGCCAATTAGAATTGAACCCATAGCTCAATGGCTTGTCTGGCAGTTAGATTTGAAAAGGCTGCCTTTGACAAGGAAAAGCACTCTTTTATGTCAGACTGTTTAGGGTCAGAAAATAACCCAAACTAGAAACAGAACTAAAAACTTCTGATTGCTTTGGTGCTGACACCAGTTAAAGTAATTTACAGAGGTTCCTTCCCCAATATTTAATTACCCACAATGCAATATTTACATACTGCAGAAGCACCGTAATTCACAGTGACAGGAAGCTGGGGCTGGAGAATTAGTAGTAAGTGAGTAAAACAATAAAAATTGAGGCTCCTGCCCTGAGATACATGCTTTGTTTATTCCTTCTGACAAGTGGAGTACGGTGTGAATTATTTATAGTAAATGTGCTATCGTGTACTCGCTAACAGTAATGAAATCTCGTAGTCATGAGTGCCTACAGATTCTAGCCCATAAAAAGTAGCTGAAGGATGGAGGTTAGCGAGGAATAGAAGTAAGAAATGATGGATTCATGAGCCATCCTGCAAACTTTCACCAGTGCATAGTGAAATCCTCAAGCAGCTTTCAACTGAATTCTGAGCCGGCGGGAATGCAGGCATATGGTTAGCAAGCCTGGTGTAGCATGTTAGAGTGGACTGGGAACAAGAGAAATGGAAACGAAGGACTAACAGAAACTTGAGGTGGTATTTCTAAATCTGTGTATGAGTATTTCTATACTAGCTCTCTTTCCACATATTTAATTACTCTTTTCAATATAAATAATAACACTAGCCTTCACTTAAATAGAAAGAGTTTATTGTTATTATGAGAAGGTAATATATAAACATTTTCTGAAGTGCAATTGCTATAAGTATTGGCATACTTAAATGGGCAGACCATAACTTATATTTGTTACATTTATGTAGCATATGTTTATATAAGTATATGGTCCAACACTCAAAGTAAATTACTTTTTCTTCTTTTGGTTCTTTAAGTAAAGTCTCATTCTGTAGCCCAAGCCTCTCTGGAACTCAGTATGTATCCCAGGCTGGCCCAGTACTCAAAACAATCCTATTAACTACAGCTCCTCAAGTCTGTGGTCTAGGGGTGAGCCACCAGGCCTTGCTGAAAGACTCTTGAAGCAGGCGTTATCTTTCCATTATGAAGAACTGGGGAGTTATCTGCTAAATCCCTCCTGCCAGAGGCACCGGTGCTCACAGAGAGCAGGTGCTGACAGAACTCTGCCTCAATGCACAGGTCAAATTTTTGACCACACAATGAGAAATGAGGCAGCGGGAAGCACAAACACTGCCCTGTTACCAAATGACCCCAAGTGTATCCTTTAATCTCTCTCCACTTTCATCATAAAATGTAAGGCGAACAGTTCAGCATTGACTTTGCCAAATTCTGACAGGAACTGAGAATCAGATATGTTTAGAATGTAAGAGGCCCTGAGTGGAAATTGTGATCTTTCCTATTCTTAAGTGGACTGTAATCTTTCCTCATTCGTAGTATGCTTTAATATATATAAAATAATCATATATCGGATGTGAGAAGCCCTTTGGAGCCTCTATTAAAGAGTTTTGTCCAAGCCAAGCCCATTATTTAAAACTTGAAAATCGAAAAGCATATGACAAGTCACATAACTTCTTGGTGGTTCAAAACACATTAAAAGGGCAGTGGTGGCCCACACCTTTAATGCCAGCACTTGGGAGGCAGAAGCAAATGGATCTCTGTGAAGTCTATACAAAGAAACCCTGTCTCAAAAAAACAAAAACAACAACAACAAAAACCCTCAAGACTTAAGATTTTGCTTAGCAAAACCAAGAAAATAGGGTTTTCAGGCTTAGTAAAGGAAGCTCCTCATTGAGCGCCCCATCGGGCTCCCGACCACCACACGAACAGGTGACTTAATCCCTAGACTTCACTATCTAAACAACACGTGAAACTTGAGGTCAAATGTCATTGGCCTCCTCAGTACCCCTCTGCTGTGTATCCCTCATTCATCTGTTTTTTATGGTACCATTCACTACCATCCACAGTGTCACTTAATCCAGAAGCAAGGATAATCTTGACCCTTTTCTCCTTCATCTTCCCTCCCCTAGCACACATAGCCATTCAAATGAGAAGTCCTCTTACTCCATTTCAGTGTATTTGAGTCTATCCTTTCCTCTTTATTTTTATTACCATTGTTTTAGTTCATACCCTTCTTATATTTTGCCTGATTAATTTTAACACCATTAACTCATTTTTCTTTTAATATCTTTTGGATCTCTGTCTCCAGTTATAGTCTGATGGAAGTATTCAAAATATAGAAGCTTCCAGTGACACACAACCATCTACAGGAAAAGGCCATGCTTGCCACAATGCCCAAGGCACTTCCTGCTTCAAAAGCATCATTGGCAGTCACTCTTTCATAAGGATGTTCCCACAAGTGACAACCATTACCATATTTACCAGATCACCAGTATTTTCTCAGTGTCTACTCTGTGTCATGCATATTACAAACCTGATTCACTGTTCTGTGTAATGACACTGAGGAGCAGCAGCTGTTAATACAATGGTAATAAAATCTCGCTTTTTATCCCTAGACACGCCTGCCATCCCGTCTTCCTTTCCAATGTTCTTCCCACACCTCTATACTCTAAAAATTTTCTGATTCTCACTTAACCTTCATGATAAGTACACAAATTATCTCTAGCAGAAAGCCTTGCCTGGCTTCCCAGACTCATGAATGCCTCTTTTAATGCTTTTATTACCCGTATACTGTATCTCTACTTTCCATTTCATCCTGAAACACCTCATCCCTAATAAATTGCCAACTTTTGTACAACAAGCCTTTGGGGCTGTTAGTCTTCACCTTCCAAAACAAGTTAAATTCAGTGGCTAACTCCTAACAGAAGTTCAGGGCAAGTTTGCTGAAATGAAATCAAGGAAGAAGGAGCCATTAGACATGACAGTTTGTTCCATGTACCATCAAAGGGCTTCTTATGAAAGATGTTTCCAGGAATACTAACTACCACTGTTCTGTTGCCTCTGTAGCTATGTCTATAAGTAGGAGTGCTGACTTAACTGCAGAGTCCCTGTCAATGTTAGTTTTAATTTTCAACTTGACACAGTCTCAAGTCATCTGAGAGGAAAGTCTCAATTGAAGAATTGTCTAGATTAGATAGGCCTGTGAGCATGTCTGAGAGCATCCCTCAATGACAGATTGTGGCCTAGAAGTGCAAGCCAAACAAAGTTCTCCACACATTGCTTTTTGTTAGAATGCTTTATAACAGCAGCAGAAAGGACACTAGACTAGAAATCAGTTCTAGGCATGGAGTGTTGATGTGATGGACCATGCTGTTTCATGGAAGGACTATGGAAATATTTGCAACTCTGGGCTGGGAAAGCCATTTAATGTTCAATGCTCAATGAGCTTCTGCCATGAGAATTTGAAGGATAAGAATGTTGAGAGGAAGCCTTGCTTGTGAAATTTTCATAAGAGAGTCAGAGCAGAAGCCATGAGGTAAACCAGTTGGCTGGCTTTCTCTCTGCCTTGCTTCTGGGCTCACGCTTAGCTAATTTTCTTATTCAGCGCAGAACTGTTGCATTAAGAACGATGCCACTTACAATGACTTGGGTCCTTCTGCATCAGCCAATAATCAAGACATTCCCCCACAGATACACCCTTAGACCAATCTGAGCTAGGCAATTCCTCAATCAAGGAAAACTCTAAGCTGTGTCAAGTTGACAGAGCTAACTAGGACAGTCCTCATAGTCAAGTAAACAAGCAGTTGGACTGGCAATTTTTATTCTGGCCAGAATCTTTTTCTCTCTTGGCTTAATCAACTCAACTTAACTTGCAAGTTCAGCTTATAACTCATCACATAGCCCTTCCCTAGCTTGCAGGTGTGGCAGGACATTGCTGGGACACCCATTCACAGCATCTTCTGCTTTTCTCCCTAAAGCTTGGCTAAATAAAATCAAGATAATGCATATGGTACAAACAAGAGATATAATTATTTTCCTTTGCAGCTAACTAGCATTGCTAGAACAGTGAGGGAGAGCTGCATTTCAACAATGTGTCTCCCATACCTATTACTTTATTCCTTCCACAGAAATGCATTGGCAGCTAGTCTGCCATGTCCTGTGCCAAGAACTGAGGTGAAGCATTGAGCAATACCAACAGCATCTTCATGCTGTGAGAAAGGCCATAGTTCTAGCATGAACAGATAGGCTGAAATAAAAAAAAAATGAATGGAAAGCATCATATATCATAATGACATAAGTGCTGTCAGCAAAGTAAGAATAAAAATGTAGTAATGAGTAAAATGTTCAAGGGCATTATCTCAAACTGAGTAGTCAGAAAGGCTTCACTGGGAAGAAAGAACCTGAAGCTGGCCTCTGGCGGGTGCATGAAAAACAGTCAAAGAAGGAGAGGAAGTGGGGATGGCAGGTGAGATGGGAGGGAAGAACAGAGGAAGGAGAGTGGGAGATCTTAGCTGTCACAGTCCCATGGTAAACAGTTACGCTTGCTAATCTCTAGTAATGCTGAAGGGCTGGTGGCATTTTCATTTGGCTTTGTGACGGAGGAGCAGTAGGTGAAAGGGCAGGTGGGTTTCAGAGCTGAGGCGCTTGACGGAGTTGACTCATTGAAGACAGAGTAAGCCAGGAATTCTTTTTGCCTCTGGTCTTATTGACAGTCTGGGTTCAAGATTCTCTGCTGGAAAACAAGCTGTGGAAGGACAGACTGCAGAAGCAACTGTTTGACTCCACTCCTCAGTGCTTCTGGGAAATGAGATTTTATATGATAAGAGTGCAGCTGGGACATTGGGCTGAATCTTGCCTGTGACACTGCTGGAGACTGGATTCCTCTGAGTTGGTGTTACAGAGTGTGCCTTTAGTGATCTGGGCAACTGAAACACACAAAGTCAGTAAAAATTCCCTGGAGACGGGGTAAGAGACGGATCAGTGGGTGAAGTGCTTACTTATAAGCATGAGGACTTCCATTCAATTCCCAGAACCTAATTAATAAGCCAAGCATAGTGGTGTGCACCTGTGATCCCATCGCTGGAAGATGAAGACAACTATCATACCTGGTGAGCTCCAGGCACATGAGCAACCCTGTCTCTAAAAATCAAGGAGGACAGTGTCTGAGGAATGATAGCCAACATTTACCTTTGCCCCCCCCCACACACACATGCACACACAGACACACACAGACACACACATGCACATGCACACACACTTCTCTGCTTTCTGTAATCAAATTCCCATGAGTTTTCTAATCCTTGTCCCAGACTCCGGCTGATAGTGTCATCAATGCTGTCATTTTACTGATCTCCACAACTAATTATTTTTTTTTTCAACTTTCTTTTTATTTGTTCTTCATGTCTTTTTCATCATGCATCTCAATCCCATTCCTTTCCCTGTCCCTTCATATACACCCTCTGCCCTTGTAACCTCTCCCCCAAAATAAAATAAAATAAAATTTAAGAGAAAAAAGTAAAAATCTCATTGTGGAAAGTGTAGAGTGACACTGTGAGTCATGCAGTAAACCCTTGTAGCCATATATCTTTACTTGCAAGTGTTCATTGCAAAGAGTCATTGGTCTGGTTCAAGGCCTTTGGTTTTTTGCTGTACTGTTGATACTGGGCCCTCACTGGTATCCACTCCTCTTGGATATCCTATTGTTACCCTGTGTTATGAAAATTCTGCAGGTTTGGATTTGTATGACTGGCCCCTTCATGTGTTCCAGCAGATCATAGATGGGGTGGATGTTGGGGTGGGCCAAATCATAATGCTGGTTCTGGGCCTGGGTAGTTGCAGCGTTGGTTGGCCTGCCATGTCTCCCTTGTCCTTACCACCAGGGTGAACTCTCTAACATTGCCCTAGCTAGTTGACCCCTTGGTCAGTGGGCAGGGGGTAGAGCCAATTCTCCTGCTTTTATACCCCCGGGAGTGGCTCTCCCACCTCCATCACCAGTGCCAGCGCTTCTGTGTTGCCCAGATGAGGTGCAAGAGCCACTCCCCTGAATGCTGCATCTGGTGACTGTCAGGGACAGCTCTCTACCTGCCACAGGTAACAAGGGGCAAGGGAGGGCATCTCTCCTCTATCCATACCACCATATGGCAGATGAGGGGCAGTAACCTGCCCCTCATCTGGGCAGCACAGTAGAGCTGATCCTGTTGATGGGGGCGAGGTGGGGTGGTCGAGTAAGCCTGCCTGAGAATATGAGGGTGGAAGATCTGGCCCCACCCCTCATCTGCCATATGGCAGCATCTCCCCTGCCCCCACACACACTCATCTATGCCTGAGTCGGCGGGAGAGCTGCCCCTGCCCTACACCAGCTGAAGCATTCAGGAGAGCAGGCCCTGCACATCATCTGGGCAGCGCAGTAGTAGTAAGCTGGCTCTGGGGGTGTGAGAATGGGATAGGTGGCCACACACCCTCATCTGCCATGTGATGGTGAGGGCAAGGGAAAGATGCTCTTTCTCCCTTGCCCCTACCAACTGTGATGGGCGAAGGTGCTGACCCACCCCCTTACCAGCTGTGACACTTAAAATTTGGGCTCTGTACCTCACCTGGGCAGCACAGTAGAACTGACCCTGTTGGTGGGGTGAAGGTGAACTGGCCAAGAAAACCTAAGTCTGGGAGAGCTGGCCACAGCTAATTCTTAAAATAATTCTCAGGCAAGGAGTGTAAACATCATTCATTCAACTCTTAGTTGAATTAGCAAGGATGGGGAGATGTTATGAGAAGATAAAATTTTCTTCCTCAAGAACCACTCGAAACCTCAGCTGTGTCCGTGACCATGATGCATTATGGGGCTCTTGCCCTAACACCTCTGGAGACTGATTTAGAGTCTCACAACCCTAGAAAGTAAAATAACTATTCAACAAGGTGAAAGCTGTGAAGATTGGCAGGTGACCCCCTGCACTGAAGCTCCAAGCACGCAACCTGTGGTTACAGCTGAGCTGGTGACACAGCAACCCGACATCCAAGACGTTTGAATACAGACACTAAGTTCTTAGCGATAGGAAAAAACCTCATTTAATCACTGGAAGCTGGGTTATATCTGAACATGCCGACTTGGTGGTGCTCCAAAGGGAATGTGTTTGCTTCGCTCCTGACCAGGGTACGGGAGAACACCCTGATGGTCAGGGTTCCTTCCTTTGTCTGTTGAGGGCTTCCAGCAAAGGAACTTTTCCTGCACTTGTGCCTTCAAGACTGTCAGCAGGAGGAAGGAAATGAGGTAGATATGTCCTGCAGAGCAAAGGGGCCCCTTGGCACCTCCCTGGCAGCCTCTGGCTTATCACCAGCCAGAACCTAGGCACTCATTAGGCTCTTGATGAAAAGTATCACAAAGAAAATGCCAGCAAATCGTGCCACCATGCTGGCAGGAAATTAAAACCGCTCAGAGCAAGTGGAGCCAAGAGAGCTTTTACAACAAGAGGGGCATGAAGGGTGCGATCAGCTGCTCTCACAGGCAGTTAGGACTCATGATGCTCCATCTGGGGGAGCATCTAGGTCCTCTGTCCATCAGCAGAGTTAGTTCACAGAGGTGCCAGAGGGATGGGGAAGGGAATGCGTGAACTAGGTTCTGTTGTGCCTGGTTAAGTGCTGGGGTGTGTGTGTGGAGTGTTCTGATTGGGAAGTTCCAGGCAGAGAGAGAGAGAGAGAGAGAGAGAGAGAGAGAGAGAGAGAGAGAGAGAGAGAGAGAGAGCTGGCAGAGGCCTTTGAAACCACAAAGCCCACCCCTAGTGGCATACCTTCCCCAGCAAGGCCACGTACCATAATTCTGCCCAAACATTTTCACTAACCAGGGGCCAAGCACTCAAACGTAAGCCTATGGAGGCCATTGTCATTCAAACTACCACAGTATTTTGCTGTCATGGTCCTTCTTACATCCCGAGGCTAAAGGGATGACAGAGAGAAAGAGACACTTGTGCTGGACACTGCAGCTCAGAAACTGCCTCACATTCATGTGGAGGACATGTGAGGATACACGCCTGGACTGCAAGCAGGCTGTCTTACAGGGTGAAGGAGAATGGCACTTGCTATTAGACAACCTTGATAGAGAAGTTTGCCCTGTGTTATCCCACAGAGCCACTGACCCGGGATGGTTTAAGTGTACAGAAGTGGGTTCACAGGAGTATGAGGAGGACTCAGCTATATTGCTTGCTCTGAGGCTCTGGGAAGCAGGCTTCAAGCGAGAATTGTGGGTACACTCTGAAAGCCAGAAAGGAAAGGTAGGAAAACTGATTGCATTATCAATGAACACCATGAGCACCAAGGATCCACCTGTCTCCTTTTCCCAGACCTGGCAGTACTGATGCACAAACAGCTCTTTACCCAGGTACTCACCATTCAAACTCAGGTTTCATGGTGGTGAAGCAAACAATGTACGGGCCAAGCCATCCTGTCCCCACACCGTGTTAACTAATCCTTATGTCACTCTTACAAAGATATTTTCTTATTTCTGAACCATGACCACGCCTAACAGTGACTTTGAAATCTTCAAAAAGACGACAGGACTCCACAATGATGATTCCACAAGGACTATGGTAAAGCCATTAAGCTGATTAACACCGCCAAAAGATCGACTTTGGACTACAAACTGCTTAGGACAATTTTGAGATGAAAAGCTGAGATGATCCAGCCTTGAAACAAGCCCTGCACTTTCTCATTATGCAGCGGCTGGACAAATGATATAGGACTTGACAATTAACCCAAAAAGTTTTTTTTCAGGATCCCCTAAAGATGGAAGTAATTTTAAGAAACGACACCCACACTCCCAAGAGGTGGGATGGGAGGTTTTTGGTCGTTTAATGAATTATGGATATTGTCATTGTTTATGATGGCTGGTTACAAGTTGTTAATTGTTAATGGTCAGGGAAAAAGCTGAACATGGATATTAGATCCAGAGGTTTTGTTTAAAAAAGAAAGAGAAAATAATATAGATATGAGATAGAACACTGAATCTATTCTGAGATAAAAGATAAAGAATAATAGGATAAATGGGTAGATCACTGAATCTACACTAAAAAGAAAAAGAGGAAGATATAAAAATGACAAAAGGTAGATTACTGAATTTATTATGAAAAGAAAAAATACTTTTAAAAAGGAATTACTTGTTTTAAATAAGATAAGTAATGAAATTTTTTTTGTCTGAATTTGTCAAATGTTACTGGACCGGACATTGTTATATATTAATGAAATTTTTTGTCTAAATCTGTGAAATGTTAATGGACTAGACATCGTTAATGTAATCTTGACTGTGTATATTGTATATACTTATTGGACATAATTTTTCTTGTATTAGTTAGAAGCTTTTTTTAATTTTAGACAAAAAAGGAAAAATGTGGTGGTATTGTGTTCCCCAAAATATTGTGCACCCTAATAAACTTATCTGGGATCAGAGATAGAACAGCCACTAGATATAGAGGTTAGAAAATGGTGGCACTCACACCTTTAATCCTAGCACTCCAGAGGTAGAAATCCCTCTGGATCTCTGTGAGTTCAAGGCCACATTGGAAACGGCCAGGCATGGTGACACACTCCTTTAATGCCAGAAAGCGAGCCTTTAATCCCAGGGAGTGGTGGTAGAAGGCAGAAAGGTATATAAGGCATGAGGACCAGGAACTAGAAGCATTTGGCTGGTTAAGCTTTCAGGCTTTGGAGCAGCAGTTCAGCTGAGAGCCATTCAGATATGAGGACCCAGAGGCTTCCAGTCTGAGGAAACAGGATCAGCAAAGGAACTGGCAAGAACTTTTAAGATTCCTGCTATATATTTCTAAGCTAAACATTAAGGTCTTTTTCTTTAACATGTGGATAAATTAAAATGGACCGTCATTTCATGCCATGAACAAAATGCAACTCAACATGAGCTCAAGATACAAAGCTGTAAAACTATTAGAAGAAAACAGGAGGAAAGGTTTTCCTTGCCTTGGTCTGTGAAGTGCCTTTTTGGATAGGTCACTGAATGCACAGATAACAAAGGAAGTTTGAACAAATGGGACCTCAACAAGTAAAAACACCTTTTTTTCCTGCCAAATCACAGTTATATTTTATTCTATACTAATAAATAATATGTAACCATCCAATTAAAAATAAAACTAGCAAAGTTAATTTTGGCAGGCCAAGATGAAGTAAATTACAGAATTGTACTAAAAGTACAATTACAGAATTTCAAAAATAAATCTTATACATTTTATTTCTCTCTTTTTTCTGGTGTTTTGAGATACAGTTTCACTGAGTAGTCCTGACAGTCCTGGAATTCACTCTGTAGACCAGACTGCCAGGCTAGCCTTGAATTCACAGAGATCTGCTTGTCTCTCCTCTCTAAGTGCTGGGATTAATGGTGTGCACCACCACTACCTGGCTATATTTTCAAGTATTGCCAGAAAATTTTTATTTCCTGTCTTATGTTTTACAGCCAACCAATGAGTTTCTTCTTTCTTTCCCTTTTTTTGGGGGGTGGTGATGAAAGACATTTTCTTTTTTTAACACGACAAAATATAATATATATAATATATTAATAATATGATATATAATATAAATAAGATGATATAATATATTAAGATGAAGAAAATATAATAAGATGAAGAAAAAACTATTATATTGAAGTTGGGCATGGCAAACCAACAGAAGGAAAAGAATCCAAAGAGCAGGTCCAAGAGTCAGAGACCCACTTGTTCTCACAATTGGGACTCACAAAAGTACTAACCTGGTAGCCATAACATACATGCAGAGGACCTGGTGCAGACCTCGGCAGGCCCTGTACTTGCTGCTTCTGTCTGTCAGCTCATATGTGCCTTACATAGTTGGTGCTGTGGGATGTTCTGTATGGCAAATGTGTTGCTCTGATTGGTCAATAAATAAAACACTGATTGGCCATTGGCTAGGCAGGAAGTGTAGGCAGGACAAGGAGGAGAATAAAGCTGGGAAGTGGAAGGCTGAGTGAGAGAGACACTGCCAGCCGCCATGATGAGAAACAGCATGTGAAGATGCCGGTAAGCCACGAGCCACGTGGCAAGGTATAGATTAATAGAAATGGATTAATTTAAGCTGTAAGAACAGTTAGCAAGAAGCCTGCCACGGCCATACAGTTTGTAACCAATATAAGTCTCTGTGTTTACTTGGTTGGGTTTGAGCGGCTGTGGGACTGGCAGGTGACAGATATTTGTCCTGACTGTGAGCCAGGCAGGAAAACTTAAGCTGCAAGTTGGTTCAGAGGGCCTTGTCCTCCTGGTGTCCTCCATCCCCTCTGGCTCTTACAATCTTTCCATGCCCTCTTATCTTGCATTCCGTGAGCTGAGAGGGGAAGAATTTGATGGGGACCTCCAATTTAGTCTCTCTCTGTGCACAATGTCTGGCTGTGGGTCTCTGCATCTGCTCTCATCTGCTTCCAGAGGAAGCCTCTTTGATGATGACTGGACAAAGCACCTATCTATGAGCATAGCAGAATATCATTAGGAATCTTGTCATTGATTTTATTTTACCAGTAGTGTTTGGTTTTACCCTAGGTCTCTGTGATGTTTAGTCTCTGGTTTTTGGTTACCCAATCAGTGTTGGGTTTGGGTATAAGTTCCTGCTCATGGAGTGTGTGTTAGGTCAAATCAGTCATTGGTTTGCTACTCACACAAGTTCTGTGTCAGCATTGCCCTAGCGTATTCTATAGGCAGGACAGGTTGTAGGTCAAAGGCTTTGTAGATGGGTTGGTATCCATGTTTCTCTTTCAGCAGACTGCAGAGTACCTTCCCACATCAAAGAGACTAGACCTTAGGGATGAGGGCTCAATGTAGGCACCAGCTTAACATCTCCATGTTCAATAAGTCCTATGAGTGTTGTCCTCAGTAATGGGGCTCTGCTGTCAGTTTGTTGAGAGCAACCTTTCATCTTAGTAACTGCCTGCATTGTTTGGGAGTTTCTATGGGCCCCTCTTAGCCAACAACTTAGTTGAATGTAACCTAGTCCTGCCACTGATAGCTTCACCTGGCTACAAGAATGGCCAGTTGAGACTCTGTACCCCCATTACTGAGAGTCCTCATTTGGATCACCTTCATAGATTTCAGAAAGCTTCCATTGCCCTAGGTTTCCACACCAGTCCCCAAAATGGCCCCAATTCTAACACATTTTCTTCTTTCACCATATCTCCTCCTACATGATTCACCTTTCCTGTCTCCACCTGCCACAAGTCTGTCCATAAAATCTATTTTATTTCCCCCTTCCAAGGAAATCCCTGAATACTCCCTTGATCCCTCCCTCCTCTTCACCTAACCTCTCTAGGTTTACAAAATGTAGCTTGGTTATCATTTATTTAATGGCTAATATTCACTTATAAGTGAACACATATCATATTTATCTTTCTGGATCTGGGTTACCTCACTCAAGATGCTTGTTTCTAGTTCCATCCATTTGCTTGCAAATTTCATGATGTCTTTATTTTTTCAGCTGAGTAGTACTCCAAAGTGCAAATGTACCACTTTTTCTTTATCTATTCTTAAGTTGAGGGACATCTAGGTTATTTCTAGTTTCTGGCTATTATGAATAAAGCCACAATGAACATGATTGAGCAAGTGTCCTTGTGGTAGGCTTGAAGGACCTTTGGGTCTATGCCCAATAGTGGTATTGCTGGGTCTTGAGGTAGATTGATTCCTATCTTTCAGAGGAACCACCTCACTGATTTCCATAGTGGCTGTACAAGTTTGCACTTCCACCAACAATGAATGAGTGTTTCATTTATTTACACCCTCGGTGGCATTGCCTGTCATTTATGTTATTGATTTTAACTATTCTGACAGGTTAAAGATGGAATCTCAAAGTAGTTTTTATTTGACCCTGATGGCTAAGGATGTTGAACTTTTTGGGGGGAGGTGGGCAGGATTTCAATTTATTTTTTCATTAAGAAGTTTTTATTCATTTTACATATCAACCACAGAGCCCCCTCTCTTCCCACCTCTCACTTCCCAGCCTTCCTCCCCAACCTATCCCCCAATTCCCTCCTCTGACAAGATATGGACTCCCATGAGGAGTCAGCAGAGACTGGTACATTCAGCTGAGGCAGATCCAAGTCCCTCCCCCTGAACCAAGGCTGTTAAGGTGTCCCACCATAGGTAGTGGTCTCCAAAAAGCCAGCTCATGCACCAGGCATGGCTCCTGATCCTACTACCAGGGGGGCCCTTAAGCAGATCAAGCTACACAATTGTCTCGCTTATGAAGAGGGTCTAGTCCAGTCCTGTGCAGGCTCCACAGGTGTTGATCTAAATTTCATGAGTTCCTGCTAGTTTGGTTTGGTTGTCTCTGTAGGTTTCCCCATCATGATCTTGATGTCCCTTGCTCATAGAATCCCTCTTCTCTCTCTTTGACTGGACTCTTCTTTAAGTGTTTCTCAGCCATTTGAGTTTCCTCTATTGAGAATTATCTGTTTAGAACTGTACCCAATTTTTAATTGATTTTTTATGTCTAGTTTATTGAGTTTTTTATATATTTTGGATATTAGTCCTGCATCATATTTAGAATTGATAAAAAATCTTTTCCCATTCTATATGATGCCACTTTGTCCAAGAGATGGTGTCATTTGCCTTACAGAGCTTTTCAGTTTCATGTGATGCCATTTATTATTGTTGATCTTAGTGCCTGTGCTCTTGGTGTTCTGTTCAGGAAGTTGTCTCCTGTACCAATGAATTCAAGGCTATTCCTCACTTTCTTTTTTATTACATTCAGTATATCTGGCTTTATGTTGAGGCCGTTGAGACTCTTTGACTTGAGTTTTGAGCAGGGTGATAAGTATAGATATGTTTGTATTCTTCTACATGCAGGCACTCAGTTTGAACAGCACTGTTTGTTGAAGATGCTGTATTTTTTCCAAAGTTTATTTCTGGCTTCTTCAAAAATCAGGTGTCCATATGTGTATAGATTTATGTCTAGGTCCTCAGTTTTATTCCATTGGACAGTGTATCTGTTATTATTTCAATGCTGTGCAAGTTTTATTGCTGTAACAATGCAGTACAACTTGAAATTGGGAATGATGAAACCTCCAACAGTTTTTGTATTCTTCAAAATTGTTTAGCTATTCTTGGTTTTTTGTTTTTCCATATGAAATTGATAACTGTCCTATTAAGTCCATGAAAAACTGTACTGGAATTTTTATGGGGATTTCATTAGATCTACAGATAGCTTTTGGTAGGATGGCCATTTTTACTATATTAATCCTATCAATACACACACAAGGGAGATCTTTCTATCATATGCTACCTTCTTCAAATTCTTTCTTCAAATATTTAAAGTTTTTTTTTTATCATATAAGTCTTTTGCTTGCTTGGTTAGAACTACCCCCAAGATGTCTTATATTATTTGAGGCTATTGTGAAAGGTGTTGTTTCCCTAATTTCTTTCTCAGTGTTTGTCATTTGTATATAGGAGGGCTTTTATTTTTTCTGAGCTTTTTGTTTTGTTTTGTTTTGTTTTTAGTTAATCTTGTATACAGACACTTTTCTGAAAGTGTTTATCACCTGTAAGAGTTCTCTGGTGAAATTTTTAGGATCATTTGTATATACTATCATATCATCTGAAAATAATGATACTTGACTTCTTGCTTCCCAATTTGTATCCCCTTGATAGAGTTGTCTTATTGTGCTAGCTAAAACTTCAAGTACTATATTGAACAGACATGGAGAGAGTGGACAGCCTTGTCTTGTTCCTGATCTTCGTCGACTTGCTTTGAGTTTCTCTCCATTAAATTTGATGTTGGCTTTCAGCTTGCTGTAAATAGCCTTTATTATGTTTACATATGCCCTTTGTATCCCTAATCTCTCCAGAAATTTTATCATGAATGGGTATTAGATTTTAGTCAAAGACCTTTTCTGCATCTAGTAAGATGACCATGTATCTTTTTTCTTTGAGTTTGTTTATACAGTAGATTACATTTACTGATTTTTATACATTGAACCATACTTGCATCTCTGGGATAATGTCTACTTAATCGTGGTGCATGATCCTTTTGATGTGTTCTTAGATTTGGTTTGTTAGTAATTTTGCATAAAAATACAGTTCTTAAGGGAAACTGGTCTGTAATTATCTTCCTTTATGTAATATTTATATAGCTTGGTTATTATTGTAACAGTGTCCTCATAAAATGTGTTGGGCAATGTTCCTTCTGTTCATGTTTTGTGGGATAATTTGAGGAGTATTGATGTTAACTCTTCTTTGAAAGTCTGGTAAAATTCTTCACTAAAACCATCTAGCCCTGGGCTTTTTTTGTTGGGAGAATTTTAATGACTGCTTCTATTTTACTGGGGGCTACAGATATATTTATATTGTTTATCTGGTCTTGATTTTACTCTGTTAGGGGGTACCTATCAAGAAAATATCCATTTCTTTTAGGTTTTTCAATTTGGTGGTATACAGGTTTTTAAAATATGTCCTATGATTCTCCAGATTTCCTCAGTGCCCTTTCATTTCTGACTTTGTTCATTTGGATTCTCTCTCTCTCTCTCTCTCTCTCTCTCTCTCTCTCTCTCTCTCTCTCTCTCTGCCTTTTAGTTAGTTTTTTAAAGGGTTTGTTTATCATCTTGATTTTCTCAAAGACCAACTCTTTGTTTCAATGATTCTTGGTATTGTTCTCTTAGTTTTTATTTTGTTGGTTACAGCCCTTAGTTTGATTATATCTTGCTGTCTACTCCTCTTAGGTGTGATTACTTCTTATTGTACTAGAGCTTTCAGGTGTGTTGTTAAGTTGCTAATATGAGATCTCTAATTCTAACTTTCTTAGTGCTATGAACTTTCTTATTAACACTGCTTTCATTGTGTCCCATAAGTTTTGGTATGTAGTGTATTCATTTTCATTGAGTTCTAGAAAGTCTTTAAATTTCTTTCTTCTTTCTGTCTTGACCCATTTTTCATACAGCATGGAGTTGTTGTTTCCATGAGTTTGTAAGGTCTCTGCTGTTTTTTGTTGTTGTTGTTGATGATGATGATATCAAGTTTTAATCCATGGGGGTATCAAGTTTTAATCCATGGTGGTCTAATTGGATAGAGGGAGTTATTTCAGTTTTCTTGTATCTGTTGAGACTGGCTTTGTGACCGAGCATGTGATCAATTTTGGAGAAAGTTCCATGAAGTGCAGAGTCAAAGGTAGATGCTTTTGTATTTGGGTGAAATGATCTTTAAATGTCTGTTAGGTCGTTTTGGCTTATAATGTCTGTTAGCTTCAGTATTTCTGTTTAGTTTTGTCTGGATGATCTGTCCACTGATGAGAGTGGGTTTGGAGTCTCCCATTATCAGCGTGTGGGGTCAATATGTGATTTAAGCTGCACTAGTGCTTATTTTCCAAACTTGGGTGCCCTTGTGTTTGGGGCACAGATGTTAAGAATTTAAATGTCCTCTCAGTGGATTTTTCATTTGATGAGTATGCAGTGCCCTTCCCCATCTCTTTTGATTAGTTTTGGTTTGAAGTCTATTTTGTTAGATAGTAAAATGGCTGCACCCGCTTGCATATTAGGTCCATTTTCTTGAGTATCTTTTCCACCCCTTCACTTTGAGATGATGTCTATTCTTGATTTAGAGGTGTGTCTCTTGGATCCAGCAGAAAGATGGGTCATGTTTTCATATCCATTTTGTTAGTCTGTCTCTTTAAATTGGGGAAATAAAACCATATATATTGAGAGATATCAATGACCAATGATCATTGAATTCTGTTATTTTGGTGGTGGTGATGATGGTGGTGGTGGTGGTGGTGTGTGTGTGTGTGTGTTTCCCTTCTTGTGATTTTGCTGGTGTATGATTATTTATTTATTTATTTATAATGATTTCATGTGTGTAGCTAACCCTCAGTTGGAGTTTTCTTTCTAGCACCTTTTGGAGGGCTGGATTTAGAGACAGATATTGTTTTAATCTTAATTTATCATGAAATATCTTATTCTCCCCATCTATCATGACTGAAAGTTTTGCTGGGTATGGTAGTCTGAGCTGGCATCTTTGGTCTCTTAGAGTCTGGATCAAATCTGTCCAGGCCCTTCTGGATTTAGCATCTTCCTTGAGAAGTCCAGTGTTAATTCTGATAGGTCTGCCTTTATGTGGTAGTTGGTCTTTTCCCTTGTAGCTTTTAATATTCTTTCTTTTTGTTCTGTATGTTTAGTATTTCAATTATTATGTGGCAAGGGGTCTTTCTTTTCTGATCCAATATATTTGGTGTTCTGTGGTTCTTATATCTTTATAGGCATCTCCTTCTTTTGGCTAGGAAAATTTTTTGTCTATTATTTTGTTGAAAGCATGTTATGATCCTTTGAGCTGAGTTTCTTCTCTTTCCTCTTAGTAATAATTCTGATTATTCTTAGATTTAGTCTTTTCATAGTGTCCCAGATTTTCTGGATGTTTTGTGTCAGGAACCTTTTAGATTTCACTTTTTGTTTAGCTGATGTATCCACTTTTTCTATCATATCTTCTGGGCCAGAGATTCTCTCTTCCATCTCTTGTAATCTGCTGGTGAAGTTTGCCTCTGCAGTTCCAGTTTGAGTTCCTAATTTTTCATTTCCCTAATTCTCTCAGTTTGGGTTTTCTTTATTAATCATATTTCTAATTTCAGGTCTTGAACAATTTATATATTTCCTTACACTGGTTTGTTTTCCTGGATTTCTTATTCATTAGTTTCCTCTTTAAGGACTTCTAGCATATCTTAAATGTTGCTTTAAGGTATTTATCTTGTGCTTCAGCTGTGTTGGAATATTCAGGGCCTGTTGTGGCAAAATTAGCTAGGTTCTAGTAGAGACATACTGTCCTTGCTGTTGTTGATTGTGTTTTTATGCTGGCATATCCACATCTGGGTTTGGAATGATTAAAGGTCTAGGTGCTAGCTTCTGGATTTGTCTTCATTGGGTGAGTTCTTGTTCCTTGGTTTCTGTTTCTCCTCTGCATTCTGGAGAGTGTGATAGCTGTGTGTTGCCTGTTTTCTGACCTGTTCAACTGGTGTGTTCACAGAGAGTGCTTGATGGTGTTGGAGCCTTCGATACTGGGGTGAGTTGGAAGAAGGAAGGATGGAGAAGAAGATAGTTGTGATCCCTTGGGGATAAGGTCAGAGAGGAAAGGGAGACCACAGGAGGTTTTTAATCCACAGAGCTGAAGATGAGACTGGGGGTATTGGATCTCAGGAGCAGCAGGAGTGGTGTGAGTCTACCTTCAGCCTGCTTGTTGCCCTGGGAGGAGCAGCCTTTAGGCTAGCAAGGGGTGCCTGGTGGAGTTGGAGCCTGGGATATAGTGATGAGTGGGGAAATGGAGGTTAGGAGGGGATGATCTGTGAGATCCACGGGAGATATGGGCAGGAGGGAAGGAAAGCCGCAGCTGGTGTTCTGTTGCTGTGCTACAGATGAGACTGGGGGATTGGGGCTGCAGCAGCAGAGACAGAAGGTCTGTGGTCAGCCTACCTGGTTTTCTGGCAGGTGTGGCTTGTGGTGTAGCATGGTGTTCCTGCTGGAGTTGGGAGTGGGATACAGTTGATGAGTGAGGACTCGAGTTCGGGAGGGGAGCCTGCAGGACTGGGACTAGACAGCAGGTTGGGTCTGAGGGGACAGAGAGACAGGAGAGGGTCTGTGGCTGGCCTACTTGATTTTCTGACAGGCTGTTTGATGTGGGATGGTCTTTCTGTATGCTGTGAATATGTGTTGCTACCATTGGTTAATAAAGAAGCCTATGGCAAGACAGGTTAGAGCCAGGCAGGAAATCCAAACAAAGATACATAGAGAAGAAAGGTGGAATCAGGGAAGATGCTGTGGGCTGCCAAGGGAGGAAGATGTAATGGAACACAGGTAAAGCCACAAGACACATGGTGATACATAGATTAATAAAAATAGATTAATTTAAGATAAAAGAGCTAGTTAGCAGTAAGCTTGAGCCATAGACCAAACATTTTGTAATTAATAAAAGCCTCTGTGTGTTTAATTGGGACTGAGCAGTTGTGGGACACAGGAAAACTTCCTGCTACAGCTGGTCTCTTTTTGTTTTTAAATGAAGTAAGGCATATCCTCCCACAGGCACAGAACCACAGGAACTAGTAGTTCTAAAAATGACCTACACTGATCCTGTCTTTGTAAGCTCTGCAATAGGTTGTCCGCTAAGTGCATGCCTCACATCAGCACCACCAAGTAGCTCATAAGGAAGCCATCAGTCATGTCCTACCATACAGCTTTCCACTCACAGTCTCTAGGGAGTCTGTGCTCACTTCATGTTGTGTGTGACACATCCTGATAGCCTGGGGGGCCCTGTTCACCCACTGTTCTTCTCTGTGCTCACCTGCCTAGATGTACCATCCTCATCCACTTCTGCTCTGCTTCACACATGCCTTCTTTAGTTGTGAACAGGTCATGGTCATGTCATGTTCACTCCCAATTCAGAACTTTTACGTTATGTACTATCCCTTCCTACTAGACTTTCAGTAGAAATGTGCCTCTTGGCTAACATCATTCAGGCTCTGAGGTTTCTCTGATTCTTGTTACACAAATCCAAGCAAACAAGTAATAATAACAAGGGCTGGTCCTCACCATTTCAACTCATTATTTACAAACAGAGAACAAAAGATAATTTTAACAGTAGACCCTAGTTGTTAACATCTAGATAGCTAATATATGGATTTGCTTACAAATTTCATTATTTGTATGCAGTATTGTTTGTGTTCTTAAGGAGTCTGGATCTAGACTGTTACCTTCAGAAACAGTGTTAGTAAATGTGTTGACTTCTCCATCCTGTGTTCTTGCACTTCCTTTACTATTCCTTGGGTTCTTTTAATTGGAAAACTTGGTAAGTGAGATCTACTGTGAGCACTCTACATGTAAACTGATGTGTGCAGTCAATGCTAACTTTCAGGTATCTGTGATAGGAAAACATTTATGCTTTTCAGTTTCTAAAGTTGGCCATTTTTACAGTGGGTTCGATTGCATTTCACATGGCTCTGGGCAAGATCTTTAAGGTCGACTATTTTCCTCTTTTACAAATTAGCTGCAGTAGATTATTTTCATAGTGAAAGCATACAATAGTGTCAAGGTTTAGTTCTATTGAAAATCAATGGTTTTCTCTGAAAAGCATTTAACATTTTTCATCTTTTGCAAGAATAAGTGTTGGCACATTTAATAAGTTCAGAATTCTAGAGGTGGTGGCTTATAACTGAAATGCGTCTCTCAACCTTGTGACATTCCAGGACTAGTAACAAGGATGAGGGAGAGGCTGTCCAACCCCTTACACCTTAGAGCTCTGGGCATGCAGCTGGCAGCTGGAAGAGTAACAGCTTCCTGTATCTTAAAGCATAGATGTGGTAGTGGCATTGTCCCTCTGTTCCCAGTGAGCATGTCACAAAGCCACAGTTGGATGGAAGATGGATAGAGAGATCCCAGAGAAAGCAGCCATTTCCAATGACAGATTCACTGTGAAAGAGGAACAAAGGTATCTATGTGCAGCATGCTGCCTCCACCATAGAAACCTCAGTGCTGTGTTACTGGCATTGCCAACCAAGTGCCATGCCCAGTCATAGCATGTGCCCCTTTTTTTCAGTTACCTCATGTGTCTTTCAGACATTTAATCATATCCTAACCACATACACTTACACCATTTCATATATGGTTACTTTGAAATTTTCATTCATCTCACAATTCCTATAATTATTTGCTTGTAGTCCTCTTACAAATAGAGGCAGAGTCATGTGTCCCTTGTATCACTGCTACCCACATAAACTACCAGGAGACTCTTAGCAGGTTATTTTGAATTAACAAAGTATTAAATCCATATTGTAATATATTATCTCCTCAGGAGTAACCTGTGTTACAAATGTTCTCCAGTTTTGTTTTTGTTTTTGTTTTTGGAGGGAGGGGGAGTTGCTGAATAAGCCAAGACAAAAGTAAAGTTCCTTCTTTTTCTCTTCATTAAGGACATGATGCCATTGTCACACTTCTGAAGCACTATAAGAGACCCCAGGATGAGCTGCCATGTAATGAATATTCCCAACCTGGAGGAGGTACCCTCTTTGCTATTGTGTTTCATTGCTGTACAATATTGAATCCAAAGGTAAATGTGTGTTGCTGTTACTATCCTCAAGTGTTGAGGAAGGAGGATGTAGCTAAGTGATGAGACTTGTTTCTGTAGAGTTTATATCCAGGTGAGGCTACACAAAGAATAACCACCACCATCCCCTGTAGTTCCTTCAAGCTTAGCATTCCTTGGACTGAATGGGCATGGAGCTTGTACTAGGCTGGGGAGGCCTGGGAACACAGCGAACAGTCATTTTACACGTCAATAATTTACTAAGAGGAGAAAAGAGATACAAATCACATCTGCTGGAGTCTTCTGAAACAGAATTAGAAGCGTTTTATGCAGATGTAGACAAGTGTGCACAGTGCAGCTTCCTATCCGGAAGGAGATTCGGACCTTAAGCTAGCTCACTTTGGCTTCATTTTCTGCTGCAATTTTGTCGTGCTGAACTTTATGGACAAAGAAATGATGCTGCCTTCAACTCCGCTGTGTAATTTGATTCTAGACGGCTCCTATGTGTCTGTTCCATCCCCCCTGGGGAAGATCAAAAACATGACAAAAGGTACTTACCAATGGGTGGTTGCTGTTTTGTTGCTGAGGGTGATTATTGCTTAAATGTGACAAGCACGTGTTTTGTTTTGTTGTGAGTGATGACAACTTCACTAGTCTAAGCAATACTGGCTGCGGTCCACTCTTCCCATAATTAGCCTTGTCTTTATGCTCTTTAGTCAACAGTTATAAAGTACTATTTATATATTTATATTTTGAACAAAATATTAATTACAAATATTAATATTTTAGAAGAACTGAAAATATATTTGCTTTAGAAAATATTCAGATTATTAAATTATTATTTTTTAAATATCTCAAATAAGGGACACTCAGGTACTTTTTTCAAAGCATGCAGAATGTTGAAATTACCATCACTAAACCAGGAAAGTATAAAACACAATTCCGTGACAAATTAATATTTAACCACTTGGAATTTTTACTTTTAAAAGTCCTTTTTGGTGTGGAATATTTCCTCAGATTGATTCCTGTGCTTATTACCTGCCATTTAATGGGTATCCCCTAAAGGCCCAGTTTATCAGTAAGAGATACTTGGCTTCCTTGTTGATGTAGGTTGAAGGGATTGACTGGGTTTCTCAGGCTGTGAAGCAAGCCATACTGGAGAGTGGCTGTGTCTCCAGCCCTGCTAACGGAAGATCAGATGAGCAATAAGCTCAGCCTTGATCACAGAGATTGCCTGAGACAGAAGAAGGTGGTTCTGGTGATCCAGGCCCTGGGAGCATGCATGCTTAGTTCTTAGCATCTCCAAGTGAGCTGGTGCAGTTGGGAGGAAGCAGCTGTGGAGGAGCACCTGTTGCTGAGCAAGCCCATTGTGCATTCACATCCACGTGTGCACATCCCCCAAGTAAAAAGGCAATTACTGTTCGCAGAGAAAGCTGATGTCCTCCTCCTGAGGGCTGGATTGCCCTCCCGTTTCCATCTCCAGCTCTCTGAAATTGAGTTCCACGAGATTATCGGCTCAGGTAAGCTAAGAAACCAGAGCTCTGCTACAGCGTAACAATCTCTAACTCACTGTAGCCAACATTTACCAACTTCTCTTAAATAATCGTAGGTTCTTTTGGGAAAGTCTATAAAGGGCGATGCAGGAATAAAATAGTGGCGATCAAACGGTAAGCAAGCAGATGAGAGAAGTCTGCCTCGTGGGGTGGGACGGGACGGGCAGCCTCCTGACAGCTGCTGTTGACAAGAACATTTCTCCGCTCTTCTCCTAGATACCGAGCCAACACCTACTGCTCTAAGTCAGATGTGGATATGTTTTGCCGAGAGGTGTCCATCCTCTGCCAGCTCAACCATCCTTGTGTGGTTCAGTTTGTGGGAGCCTGCCTGGAGGACCCCAGCCAGTTTGCCATTGTCACGCAGTACATATCAGGAGGCTCTCTGTTCTCTCTCCTTCATGAACAGAAGAGGTATTGGCTCTGTCAGCATTCACCTTGAACCCAGCACAAGAACCATCTTTGTCGTAGTGCCTGGGCTTTCTGATCAGTGATCTTTGGCCTTCTGACAGCTCTGGGTGTTAACATGTGTGGCATTTTAAACACAGCTGATGATTTATGAATAATTATTATAGTTCAAGAAATGAAATCAAGTAATTTCTCAACAGGAAGTCAAAGGTGACAGATTCAAGGAATTTAAGTTGCTAATGGAAGTTTATAAATAGACCGACCTTGACATACCAACAAAGTGGATGTATGGAAGCTCAGAATAAAATAACCATCCAGGGTCACAGTACTGACAAGAGAAAGCCTTAAAAAAGAATGCTCTTGCCGGGCGGTGGTGGCGCACGCCTTTAATCCCAGCACTCGGGAGGCAGAGCCAGGTGGATCTCTGTGAGTTCGAGGCCAGCCTGGTCTCCAAAGCGAGTACCAGGAAAGGCGCAAAGCTACACAGAGAAACCCTGTCTCGAAAAACCAAAAAAAAAAAAAAAGAATGCTCTTGTCCATGTCTAACCTGAGTTCACATTCTAGATCTCTACTAATAGTAACTAGGAAGTGGTTTCCCTCAGTGGCTCCAGAACATCCCATTTGTGTGTTATTATCATGAATTTTTGTACGACACAAATAAATTAGAAAATCAAGTACCATATTTTTAAACAAATATCTGAAATGACAGTTCCCAACTGTGTAAGCCATTTGCCAGGCTGAATTTTTAGCTCCATCTTCAATGAATAAAAAATTAGAGTTACAGAGAATAACAATCATGGGCTGTTTTCTTTCATGAGACATGCTGAGTGTTGGCTTCAACCAATTCATCTCCATTCAATCTATTTTCTATTCTAGAATTCTTGACCTTCAGTCTAAATTAATTATTGCTGTAGACGTTGCCAAGGGTATGGAGTACCTGCACAGCTTGACCCAGCCAATCATCCACCGAGACCTGAACAGGTATTTGGCTTTCCTCAATGATGAACTTATAACTCTTTAGCTAACAAGGAGCCCAACATGACATGGTAAAGACATGTTTTAGATTTATCTTAGGTTAGAGTTTTCTGCATACTCTCCGAATAGGTCACTGCCATTGTGTCACAGAAATATAAAGCTGTGTAACTGCTTTCTCAGGGACTATCTGAATCTATGGAATGTTCAGAAAGATGGCACTGTGCATAAGATGTGGGACATGATAATATTTTCATCAAGGATAACTGTGCCTCACAGAAGACATTTTCTGTCCTTGCTGACAAAATACTTTAGACTGCCAACCAGAGAAAAACCCAGCACCTGTGGTTATCTACAGTGCTTGGAATTTGATAATGATAATTAAAAAATGTTGCAGATTTATGTACTTAATGCACTACAATTTCTGCCACATTTTATAATTTTATCATACTTATTGTAAAACAACACAGCATGTCATGCTGTCAGTAGCCTCATGTGTCTTGTGTCGACTGCATCTCTTGGTTGTATCATCAGGCCACATGTATGGTCTAACCAACACCACTGAGATTTGTGCTTGTGCACACACTGTGAATGTCCTAAACACACTGACAGCAATGCCTGCTGTTAGGCAAATATGTGACTGGAGTTATCACACCAGTGGTTGGGTCAGTGAGTAACCTTGGTGACTATGAAGGACGTCCTCCTGTCTCATACAAAGTTGGGGATTAGAGGATCTTAGCTGACATGCTCCTTGGTGCTGCCATTTTGGTATTTTTGTGCTAGTAAATTCAGTCAAACCACAGCAGGATAGTTACCTAGTTTTCATACAAAATGCTTTCATGTTGAATTGAGCCTGAGACAAATATATAATCAAAGTTCTGCACAGAGCTGGGACCCCAAGAGGTTTCCATGCTTTACTTAAACAGTGGAAACTTTCTCTGAATAAAGTCTTGGTACAAACCGTGGCCAGTATACAAAATAGAGCAGTTTTGACTGAAAGCTGAATGTTGAAGTGGAAAACTTCCTTCACTTACCCATTTCCCACTGCTGAGGAGTCAGACCCACAGCAATGTCGGTGGGACCCCCAGTCTGCTGTACAGACAAGTAGACAGTCACTGGTCTGTTCCATACCAATAACTCCCACTTCTTGACTGTGAATAAAGAGTTGTATAAATCATGGATATCATTTAAAACTTTTAAATATTAAGAAATTACTCTATTTAATCACTTGATCAACAACAACATGGGCATGGGGTATGCTTATAGCCAGTTACATTTGGTACATTTCCATATGAAAAATGAAACTTACACACATCCTACTCTCAAACTTCCCAGGAGATTTCACATCATAACAGAGATAAAAAAAAAACACTTATCCAAATATATTTTAAGAAAGTTAAATATATTTAACATCAAGCTCTATAAAATATAAGCAGTGAAATTTTCTATAAAATTCAAGAAAGAATGTTAATCAGTTCAGAGGAGTTTAGAGATAGCTCCATGGATGAAGCAACATATCACTCATTCCCTAGGGATGAACAAATTTGGAAGAGCATCCCAAGGGTAGGGAGAGACTTATCAAATAGAGATCAAAAGGTTAAACATATGTGGAGGAACTATAAGGCACTCCCTTTTAGTGTACAAGATAAAAAAGGTATGCATGTGTGTGAACACTGGGAAAGAAGTAGAGGAAAGTTGAGCTAGAAATAAATCGGTGCATGCAGGACAAGGAAGGCTGGTTCAGTGTGCTTCTGCGAGCAAGAAGGAGCCCTGAGGATGTTTCTGCTGCAATCAGAGACCAGAGGTTTTGTTATGGAAAGACCAAACTATCTGGTGGATTCTCCATGAGGATCCAGTCAAGAACCTGATGAGATAGTTATTGGAGCAGTCTAGGCAAGAAGTTAATTAAAAACAGGATAGCAGTAGTAGGAAGTGAAATGAAAGGAAAAGAAAGGCATGAAAAGCAAGAAAGAGAAAATGATCTGAGTAGAGTTGGTAGATTCTAATGTTGGAAGTAAATTGTATGAGAACTTATAGTTTCTTAGTTTTAAGAAATCATGTCTTCACTTGGTTATTCTTTTCTTTGCCTTTTCGAACTTACTTGTTCTTTGAGCTTTAGTAACAATATTTAGGGAAATGGTTTCGATGGGGAACTGACAGTTAGTGAACTGGCGACTTTGGGCATGGAGGTTGTCACTGTCTGTTCCCGTCATCTTGTGTGGAAGCAGAGCACAAGTGGTGGCTGCCAATGTCCTCCAGCATTCATTCCCAAAGTGTAGCCTATTGCCTTGTCAGTAAATGTAAGTTGCTAGTATCAGTTATTCAGCAGGACCGAAAATATAAATATTGATTAGATATGAAAATAAAACATTTATTAGATAACAAAACCAAGCTTATTTTGCCTTATTTTTCCTGACTATAATCTAACCATAGAGCTTAAATTTTCCAAAACTCTTCAAATTTTATGAAACATGCATAGGGACCTAACTCTTGTATCTATTTTTTCAAACTCTTTTCTACCCATCTTCAACCAACAACAATAAAACTTTCTTTTTTTATATTTATGTAGATATGACACTGTACATGACTCAAAGTCACATGCTTCGTACACCATGGGGGCTTGCTACAATTTATTTATATATACAATAAGTCATATACTAAGGAAACAACTAAGTCTCCACTTTGAATAGGACATGACTGAGGATTGAAATGATTTGAAAGCAGCTTTCAAGAGAATCCAAGCATGTAAAAGATCACAGTGTAGTAAAAAGCTTGCTTAGGATGCAACGCTGGAAAAACAGGCCTGGATCTTTTCTAAGGATACACAATTTTCAATTCCTCAGTATTCAAAAGTCTCCCTAGAACAGGCAGAGGTGCTCAGATGCCAGCTTGCCTTTGAATTGATGTGACTGTTGATTGCTTATGGTTTTATCTCCCTAACTGCTCCATACATCAGATGGCTTCAGGTTCAGAGAGGCTGCTCTCTCCTCTGACCTGCTGAGATCAGAGCCTTGTATTCATATGTGGAGATTGCTCAATCAATGTATATTTAGATAAATTCTTGAGGCATTAGGGATGCCACTGTAGTAATAAAAAAGGTTTTTTAAAAAGTGGAGGGGCTTAATTTATACAATTATGCCTATTTCCCGATAGAGTCTTGAGGAATCACTCAATGGCTTTCATAATTATAAAGGAAGTGGCTTGAGGAGATGGCTGACCAACCTGCAGAAAGAGGAAACTTCTATATTGAGGATGGAGGTTGTTAGTTCAGCAAAAGAAAATAGAAAACTACTTTTCTCTTGGCAAGAAAGATCTCTCTGTGGCTTTTTATTATATCCTTAACATTAATTTCAGTCTTCGATATATACTAAAGAGAAGGATCAAGGGATAAGTAAAAGTTATTTTTTCAGTAAACACAAGAATGAGGGAGGGGTGAGCTGCCATGTGTTTAACACCTGCAATGCACAGGAGATTCTGCTTACGAGGTGGCCGTGCTCTCATGGAGTCTGTAGTGTTCTTTATCTCCATTGTACAGACAATGAGCTGAGGAAAGAGACCAATCTAGAGTCGCCTTCTTAGAACAAGCCTCACTCTACATTGGAATGGAACACAGAGTCATTTCAGAAGACAGAGAGAGAACAGTTGGTAGTGATGATATTTGTCATGATTGACTTTTATTACCAAATGACATCACTTAAAATCAGCTGAGGAGACGCTCAATAAGGATTGTCTACGTTCTTTGGCCTGTGGGTATATCTCTGGGGATTGCT
This sequence comes from Peromyscus californicus insignis, assembly GCF_007827085.1. Classification (NCBI taxonomy): domain Eukaryota; kingdom Metazoa; phylum Chordata; class Mammalia; order Rodentia; family Cricetidae; genus Peromyscus; species Peromyscus californicus. The sequence goes on along the minus strand of NW_026294617.1, from coordinate 132,618,126 downwards.
TTAGTAAACTGAGAGGAAAGATGCAGCCCTCTATGAGCAGCCCATAGAGTTTAAATATTTTTAAACTATTCACAGTTTTATATCAGGAGTGCTCTGATTTCTTAGGGATCAACTTAAACCTTAACCCAATTTACATATTCATTTCACGAAGTTGGTTCTTAAGGTCACAGTTACAGCTAAGGGCTTTAAAACTTTGTGCTTGTCTGTTCTCTTGGACAAGCATATTTCTAAACTGTTAGAAAATGGTGACATCATTGCAAACAGATGTGGATTAAATGAGTGGTCTTCTCTCCAGATAAATCTACTTTACCCTTTTACAGTATCATAGGAACTGAACAGTGGCACCTGCTTCACAGTGGCCATATGAATATATGTATATGTATTTGTGTGTGTGTGTGTGTGTGTGTGTGTGTGTGTGTGTGTGTGTGTGTGTGTACTACACAGATATGCATCTTGTTCTTATTACCTCATTTATTCCCTTATATAGGAAGGGGACTATAAAAGCACTCCATTAGGTTGGATATGGTGGTGAATACCTGTAATCTCAGGCCCTAGGAGGTAGCTGTTGGATTATGTTAAGAGGTATGGACTGTATAGTTTGAGGCCAGCTTTGGCTGCATATTGAGACCCTGTGTCAACTGAAACAAAATGAAACAAAACAAAAACCTCCACATCACGTTTAACAAATATTTCTTTTCAGAAAGTAAAACTAAATTGTCTTCAGTGTAATTCTGAGGACTCTGCTGGCATTTTGAGAACCATCTTATTCCAGTAAATATAAAGGAAAAATTACAGATAATTTAAAAACAGAAAACTTTTTGGTGATGAGTGACAGGTCATTTAAAAAGACAAGCCTAGTAAGGGCTAAATGGATTTTAATTTTGAAGATGACATTTAAATAAGTTTGTGAAGATTTTAGGAAATAACAAAGAAAAAAAGGAGAAAAATTTAATAGTTGTTTTTAACTTGACATGTTCATTTGCCTTTCAATTGAATACAAAATACAAAACTGCAATTAAAAAACTCAACAGTCAAACAAAGTAATTTATTGTTTTTCTAGTTATCTGTCAGGCATGGTCCCTATTTGCAGGGATGGAGTCTGATGACTGTCCATTACAGTTTGTAGTGACACAGGATATTAGTATTTGTGGACAATACTGCCTTGAGAACTCTAATGCCCAAATACAGACCAAAGAAATGATTCAGCCACAGGTATCTGAAGTCCACAGGACCCTGTGGACACTTACAAAGCTGCTGACAGCTTTGGCTTTGTAGATGTCTAATTTAAATCCATCACCACAAGAAGGTCTTTGAGATTTTCCAAACAATGTTTTTTTTTCTAATCCTTTCCACTTTTGAACTGATTATCAAATGTTTCTTGAATGTTTGAGATTATCAAGAGCTTCTGCTATGCTATGGTTGTGTGTGAGAATGATAGACACTAGGACTTTTCAAGCAGAGTTTAGAACATAAAGGCATATATCCAAACTTATGAGTATCATATGGGATCCCATACTTTAAGACAGACTTGGAGATTTCAATCACAGAAGGGCTGTTTCTGAATGCCTCAGGTTGAGCTTGAGTGTAAGACGAATTGCTAAACAGTCTTATTAATAAAAAAAATTTAAAAAAAAACAGAGCCAGGGGTGGCAACTGAGAGATCAGAGAAGCAGAAAGAAGCCATCCACGTTCTCACCGCTCAAAACTCCTCAGCCCAAGAGACAGCCACTTCCTGTATACCCATGCCTATATCCTTTCTGTCCCTGCCATCTCACTTCTTCTCTCCACCCAGCTACATCACTTCCTCTTCCTGCCCAGCTCTGTCACTTCCTGTCTGTCTGTACAGACCTCCAGACCTTTATGGTTAACTAGTGCTGAAAATAAAGGTATGTACCACCATGCCTGACTGTTCCCAGTGTGGCCTTGAACTCACAGAGATCAGGATGAATCTCTGCCTCCCGAATGCTAGGATTAAAGGCGTGTGTTACCATTGCCTGACTTCTATGTTTAATATAGTGGCTGGATTTTTCCTCTGATCTCCAAGTAAGCTTTATTTGTTAGAGCATAAACAAAATATCACCACACTTGAGGCTGTGCAGATTTGAACAAGACCAATGACTCATTTCCATGATCATACAAGCACTGTGATATGGGGCTTTGAAAAGTATTATGCTAAATAAAATGGTTATTTGTTCATCCTACCAAGGATTAATGCAGAAGTCAGAGATGTGTAAGTCCTTGGTACATGTGCCAGAGAGTAAGTTCCAAGAATCATCAGTTTCTAAAGGTTCATAGCCTATACTATGGATGCTGAGGTACAGTCCCTGAGTGACAGTAGAAATTTCCAAAGAATGTATATTCTTGACAAGCAGCCAAAACAGAGGAAATGTTTCCATATCAGACATAATTCATGGATATATTCAGGGTCACAGACCATAGAAGAATGCAGAATTTGATGATGACTGAATATATCTATGCATAGAACAGAAGTGTTTCAGGCTTCTGGTGTTCCAGAGTTTGGAGCCATAGCAGGCAGTTTGCCAGTTTAGGAGTCTTTGCTTGGAAACCCAAGCACAAACATGCCCAAACTAGCTTCTGTGAGAGTCACTGGGTCCAACTCGTAATGATTTTGGAGTATTTGGGATTTCAGATTTCTGGCTTGGGGATGCTCAATATGCAATGGATTCATATGCATAAAGACCCTGTATATGTACACATATGTGTTATATATCAATTAACAGTAAACATATATAGTCCTGTTTGCTGTGATGATTCCAATGCTTAACAACTGTGGTTTTGCATTTTCCTGCAAATGTCATATCATTTGTCTTAATGACTGAACAAAATTCCATTGCATATAGGTAAAATACTTTCTTTATCCATTCATCTTCTAATTAAAATATTAGTTAGGTTTGAAACATAAAAATGCCTTTGGGAAAGTGGAGACAGATATTCCTGGGTCAGAACATGGTCCAAGTAGCAAAGCATGTGACTGGCTGAGTGCCAGAGCATGAGTTGCATTGTTCAATCTAAAAGACTCAGTCCTACATCCATGTAGCCCACATTAGCCAAAGTATATGCACACTCTTCATCTTTAAGAGAGAAAGTTTAATCACAGGCTCTGACTTCAGCATTCAGAGAGCCTCACTGTGTCTGTCACACGCAGCAGAAGGGTACCTCAGCCATTCACACAAGTCACTCTCTCTTCTGTGTGAACTCGCTCATAGTTCGATGTCTGGCCTCCACTCCAACACACACTTCGGACTTTGGAAACCTATGGATTTGTCCTCAGCTCTCAGAACTTGCAGAAGAAACCACGATTTTCCTCTGACTCTGCAGTCCCTACCCATTATCTAAACGGAAGTTCTCCACCTGCCTCATTCTGACTTTATGTGGATGCCCCAGCCACACGGCAGTCCTCACTGCCCAGTACCAGAGGCCGATTATGTCACAAGTACCCTCAGCATATTGCATCGGCTTAAGCTTCCACAACTAGGAACAACTTTGCAACCTGATTCCCAATTTCCCTACTGCACTGTCATAATGCCACAAGACCTGAATAGTTAGCTCTCTGTGCATCCACAGAAATAGCTGAAATGTCCTCTGAGGGCCACTTAAATTCCTTCCTCTCTTACCTGCCCCCATTAGAATGATTCATTTAATTTCGACTGTGCTCACTGATTCTAAAAATAGTTCTCTTATGCAACACCTCATTAAGTACCTTCCCTTCAACACTAAACCCCTTTAAATCTGAGGGGTCATATTGATGTCAGCGTCCATCCATTGTCCCACTGGTGTGGTGTTGTCAGACCTGACCCGGTGGATCTCTTGGGTAAGTGGCATCAGAACCTTGGTTCATCTATCCCACTTAGATCCTCACTCCCACACTCGAAGGTAGGTTTTAAGCCACATGTGAGATTATTGTGTCTTTCATAGAGCACAGAAAGTTCTGAGCAGGAATTCTGTGATGCAAAAATCCACATTGTGTTTGACAGAAATTTTCAGTGTTGTTTTTCTAAGTGATTTGTTTTGCTCCTTTTCCTTAACACAACACAGCCACACCCCAAGGACTTCCAGGCCAGGGGGTAGGGGTGCTTTCCCTTCTTGGAACCTCCTCTCCTTCCCTCACTGAAGAGCGAGTGTGGAGGAGTGGAGAGAGTGCCTCTCTCTGGCATGCTTCCCCAGGCTGCTGCTGCTGCTACACTCACTGACCTGCAGTTTTTTACTGTTGCCAACTCCCTATTTGGCTGTCTTCCATTCTCCAGAGACCCAGCCTGTACAAAGGCTTTTGAAAATGTCAACAAAAGCTTCCCTCTGTCTGGCCTCATTTCTCTCTGCTCTTGTTTCGTAGGAGACTCGGTGGACGCCTCCTTGGTGCCTTGTCGATTTCCCGAGCAGCTAACCTTTCAGTAATGATATTAATGCTGCCTCTGGCATCTCTGCCTTTCCCACTTCATCATTCTCAACCTCCACACGCTGAAATGCATTAATGTTGGATTCTGAAGATGCTAAAGTCTCAGCACAATGTGTGAAAGGACCCAGAGTCAGAATTAATAGTTAAAAGCAGGCATTATGCTTGATAACGGGATAATTCTTTCCTACTGATCACATTTCCAGTAGCTAGCATAGCATGAATTTGACACAGTAAGACAGACAGACACCAGTCAGTGAATGTGTAAATAATCTCACCTTGTGGAATCTTCTCTAACCTGTGTCAATGAAACTTTCCTTAACGTAGCTTTCAGGTAACAATTATAAGATTTCTTGGATTTAAGTGAAAGAATATATTAGCAATTATTATCATCTTTCTGAAAGAATATTTTACTATTTAATAAGGTTTTTTAAATTACACTTTAATTTTGTATGAGAGGGGTGCACATGATGCAATGCATGTGTAGATATCAGAGTACAAGTTTCAGGAGTCAGTTCTCTTTCCACCATGTGTACCCTGGGATGACACTCAGGTCATTAACCTTGGTGGCAGGTACATGAACCCACTGAGCCATCTCTTTGGTACTACTTAATATTCTTCAGGGTCAAGTGTGCTTCTGGTTGTTTGTCTCCTTTCTGATTGTATGTCTATGGTTTTGCTTATCATACTGTAGACGGATAACTCTCTCTATAAGGCTGTGGGGAACGTGTGGACTGCATATGGATCTTTTCTGTGAAGAATGGGAAAAGGGCCCAGATCACATTCCTTCCTCCATAGAGACCTGCAGTTGAGCTTTCCAGCGTGGATTACATTGACAGTCCAACTTCAAAGAATCATAGCTGGGGCAGAATTTGAGTTATATGTGTCCAGGGTCCTCCTCAGTGACTCTCCACAGAGCTCATTCACACAATGGTGATGCCTACCTTTTCCTTACTCAGCAGCTGGGTGACAAACTTCATGGTGAAGAAGACTCATTAGAAGTACATTCTGGAAGTCAACAAGACTAAGCTGTGTTTTTGTGGAGACTGTGTGGGGCATCAGCATTGATATACAGCTTTCCTTCCCAGGGGCCAACCAGCTCACTCAGCATTGCAGTTCAGTGAACATCCAAATTAATGTGAAGAAGGCTATTCTGCCTTCATTTAATAGTGACGGGAAAGAATTCCCGGCCCCCAGCCACAGCTTCCTGATCCTGAGAGACAACTAGCCTTGCACTCCTCCCATTGGTTCAGCCTTGTTACATCACGTGACTAGCTTTGCACTCCTCCCATTGGTTCAGCCTTGTTACATCATGTGACTAGCTTTGCACTCCTCCCATTGGTTCAGCCTTGTTACTTCACGTGACTAGCTATGTCTTTCCTCCCATTAGTTCATTCTTGTTGTATCACATGACTCACTTGATTTTTTTTCTCTCTGATTCAAGTTCTTCAAGAGCAAAACAGAAACAGTGTAGGCTATGTGTATCCCTGTTCACGGAAACACTCTTGGGGTGAGTGGTAGAGTCGGGGCAAATACATTAGAGAAAGTTTCCACAAAAGAAGTTTGCTTTTAATCGTCAAATCAAAAAGCGTTCATCTTAAAAGGATGAGACGGTTGTAGAACCAAAATATGAGTGGCCATGGCCTAGAAATACAGATTTAAAGCTCCCAATTTCTAATTTCTGAGGTGATAACAGATTCATGGCATTTTTATAGTAACAAGGTAAAGTCATAAATCAAGATATTTTTAAGACATTGGTGGAAACAGCAATTCAGCCACTTACAGCCAAAGGGCAAAGTCTCTGCCATCAGCCTTGGATGTTAAGACATCCTGGCCTCCAGTTAATAGAAGCTAGAGTTCTGCTTCAATCTTCCTGAATGCATTTTTCCTTACAGTCATGAGTTACACAAAGAAATGGGCAATGCATATCTGTTCAGGAATGTGTGCTAGCTCCAGATAGTGTGGCTATACCTACAACACAGCAGATCGAGTCAGCCAGACAGCCTGGGAGGTGTTTTACACAGGTAAGCTTCCTCCATTCCACCTGACACAGGGAATGTCTGTCCATTTAAGTTCTGTTCACTGCAAGCAGATGGAGAGTCTCTCAGTATGGCTGGTTATTTGCAGAACACCTGGGGTCACCTTCATGCTGAAGGTGGAAGGTTTTGAGGTGACCAGACAGTTCAGGGACATCATACTCCTTTTCTAAAAGGTTTATTGTTACCTGTAGCAGCTGGGGAGAAGATCAGGGCAGTCTCACAGAGTGCTCACAGCTCTTGAATACTGCAGTGGCAGTCTTCGTATCAATTACATTTCATGCTTTTCCATGAAGAACTGTACTCTCAGTCACTAGACCCTCCTCATATAAGGGCTTTGAAACCCTACAGAAGTTGGTGAAAGGCACCCAGTGCTACGGATGAAACAGCCAGGATGAAGTTGGCCTTCTCTACAATGAGGAAGGAAACCCTATGTCTGAATTCTTAGAGCAGTAGCTGGCTTTCATTAGTCCATTCAGAGCAAAGGGTCAGGGTTCTTGGGTGACCTCTTTCTTTGAGATTGGAGCACATTTTAATAGACTTCTACTGTGTGCGGTCTCAGGAAGGCTTGTCCTCCAGAGGCCTTCTGACTCAACAGGGCTTTTGAAGGAAACTAATGATCACAGACATCTTCTAATTCTTCCACTTTCTTTAATTTCTTTTTTCTCATTTCACACAAAGAATAAGAAAGACACACTGATCTTCCTGTTGGATGTGGGTGGCCTTGCGGGCAAACATTTCCCACTGAACTCTTATTAACCCTGACAAAGTTCCTTTTGTATCCTAAATATGAAGCTAATGAGCTGTTAATTACCAAACTTCTTCAGCTCTGGAGCAACAGGGAGATAATCTAAGAATTTCCTTGTGGCTTCAATTTTTGTCTTTTTTGCTAGGTTACATCTCTAGCATCTATCTGAAAACCCACCTGGCATAGATCTTACCCTGGGCTGTTTGTTCCTGACTGATTCTACCCCTAGTGCCTCCTCTAGGAATCCCACCCCAGCAATGCATATCCCTCATGCTGATGCAAATCTTGGGTTAACACACCCCAGTTAAAATCACTCTGGACACCAGTGTATTCCCTACTGGACAGGAGGTTCTCTGTTAGGGCAGGCACTATGTATGTTATACTGTTCTATCCTGAGTACCTTAATAGGCATTCAGTTAATACTGTCAAATGCAGTAAGGAATTAATTATAAAAGATCAAGGGTCATAGAGTAATATCCACTAATGTGGCTGTGCCCCAACTGTCAAATTCATTGTTTCTCATGTCCTATCTACTTAAGTGTTCCTAACTTTGAGGGTGCTTTTAAACAGGAAATGGATGAAAGGCTTAAGGAGATTTGCAGAATGACTAAGGCAATAAAGCTTGTGACAGGCTAAGTTTGTTACCCATGTTGTATAGTTATACAGTCCAAAACACAGGTGTAGATTGATATCTAGTCCCAGTTAACCAGAACAACCATGACAGAATAACAATACAATGTACTCAACAGTGTTCCTCGAGCCATATGGGCCTCACTTTGCAGAATTCAGAACAATCATGAGAAAGTAATTCTCACTCAATATAAATGTGGTATTTCATGATATGAAATTCATTCTTTTGCTTAATTACTATTGGTATTGTATAAATCACTTAGCCTAGATATTTTGTGTTAAGGATAACTATATACCTATTAGTCACTAAACTACCCCCCCGTACAAAAAAGTTGAATAAAACAAACACCCAACAGTGAGAAACAAAGGAAAAGTGATTAGTAGTTCCACTGATCTGATTTTCCAATTTTCTCAGGTGAAAGTTAGTCAAACAAACTTATTGTATAGTGTGGACATGGCTCAAGGCTATCTGTTAATTCATAAGCCAAAAACAAGACCCTGAAACCCTAGTGATTTCCAGTCAATGCTGACCATGTAGACTTGAGCCAACACTTGCTTTTTCTAAGTCAATTGATTTTTCTTCTCATAGGCAACATACTTATTTCCTAACCTGCAGCATTCCTATGCCTGACTGGAATATTTTTGCATATGATTAATGTTTTCATTTGACTTTCAATGAGGTCTCAAAACAGTTTGGCTTGTCACAGTCAAATTATTTAAATATTCCTGTGAAAAGAGTGTGGGAACCCAAATCAGGTTCGTGTGAACCTGCAGAAACAGTAGCAATGCTTCCCCCACTTGTTATGTTTTTACATCTAAATTAATCAATTCAGAATGTGTCTTATGGTGATGCTTGGTTTCTTGAGCAAAGGGATTATTGAATGTCTTTAATGGAAAAGTTTTGATTTTTTTTTTACTAAGAAGTGACTCTTCAAGAAGCATTTTTGTTTCCTTATAAAATATTCCTGTGGTTTCAACAACACACATGTATGATGCCTTCTAAGCACAGATAAAAGTATTCATTTTCTCAGTCACTCTTCACTCTTACAAATTGACCAGAATTATCTAAATTATAGATTCAAGTGTGGCCACAGTTCTCTGACTAAATGTTACTTTAGACATGTGAAACAAAAATTGCCTAGAATAAGATACATAATGCATATATGCATACATACATATATATACAGACACATATACACATGTGTACACTTATACAGATATACATATGCACATGTATATGCTCATATACATACACATACACACATGTACATATATGTGTGCATGTACATGTATTATAGTCTTGGAGAATCAACCCTAGATAGCATATGATAAGCAAGCACTCAGACACTATGCTGCACACACAGTAACAGCCTCAATGCTGCTTGAGAAGCTGCTGATTAACCTATAGTAGACAAGATTAATGGTTTGCTGGGACTGAAGGCTGAGAACTGGATGAGTTGCTAGAGGGTCAAGGAATATTTCTGGGCTGGAAATGGTACCATCTGTCTTGAGACCATAATTTTAATAGTTTCACAAGATTATATATCTGCTTAAATTCATCAAATTACAGCCTTTAAATAGATGGAGTTCCTCCTTCTAACATGAGTAAAAGATTAATTGTCTAATGAAGAATACAGAATGCAAACTCTCTGAAAGGTGATATGTAAAGTTATAGGAATTAGAACTGTTCCAGTCACGAACAAAACATATTTGACCTATTCATAACCTTAAGGAAGAGGAAGAGTCATTTGATAAATAATCTGACTTTGGATATTAAAACAAATTCCAGCTAAAGAATGGTGAACATAGCCGGGCGGTGGTGGCGCATGCCTTTAATCCCAGCACTCGGGAGGCAGAGCCAGGCAGATCTCTGTGAGTTCGAGGCCAGCCTGGGCTACCAAGTGAGTTCCAGGAAAGGCGCAAAGCTACACAGAGAAACCCTGTCTCGAAAAGCAAAACAAAAAAAAAATAGTGAACATAGATAATTGGAGAACCAAAAGTTTTCTCAAAGGCCATCAATGAATCTATACTCATGTCACACACTCAGGTAGATGTCTGATAATGTGTTTAGCATCAAGACTGTGAACAGGGACAGGAAGTATGATGGGACAATTCAAAATTAGTTCACAGAGGGAAATTATCTATAAAATAAATACAATGAGGGTTGGAAGAAGATGGCCCAGTGGATAAAGTGCTTGCCATGAGCACCTGAGGACCTGAGTTCAATCCCTAGAACCCAGGTAAAAAAGATGAGTGTAGCTACACATACTTGTAATCACATATCTGGAGAGTTAGAAAAGTAGATTCATGAGACTCACTGGTCAGCCACGCTAGCCTACTTGGTGAGTTCAGTGACTTGTCTCAAAACGAACAAACCAACCAAAACAATAACAAAAAAAAATTTTGCATAGCTCCCAAGGAACCCCAGGATGCAGAGAAACACGTTTGCTTGTGTATTTGCTCAGAATACACTGTGTGTCAGCTCCTCTGTTGCCTCTGCAAACACTGGGGATGCAAAACTGGTCTTGTCTCAATGGGGAGTTGCAGTCTTAGAAGATTGATGATTTTAACAAGGAACATGCTGAAGTATTATTGAAAACAGATTAATACAGCCAAATATGGAGTCTCTAGTGCCGTTACACACGAGACATGAGCCAGGACTGGTCTAAGATGGTAGCAGTGTAGACCGAGAAGTCAACAGATTTGACAATGACTTCCGTGTAGACTCCATCAAGTTGCTGGTGGATGCATGTATGTAGATGATTCTGGGAAGATAAGAACTCAACAGATGAAGACAGCATCAGTGTGATGTTAGTTAGGAAAACATTTTTGAAAGAAGCCTGGAGGGGCTACAGCTATTTTGAACTTGCAGCTCCTGGTATTTGAGAAGAGGCCTCAAGAACGCTGTTTAATGCAAATTTTAAGCACAGGGGATTATCTCATGTCTGAGAGTCTCAACAAAGAGACAGTTTTATAATCTGTGGAGTGAAGGAGATAGTCAATCATGAGAGAAGACCTAAGATAGAAGTCAGCACCATCAGAGACCAACAAGCCCTGAAAAGCAGTATGGAGAAGCACAGGGAAACAGGGTCTAGGGAGTTAAGAAAGTCATGCTTTAATTAGTCAAGAGCTCCTCACTGCACTGAAAACAATGGAGAACTTGAATACAAAGAAGACAAAAACAGTGTCCTCTGTAATTGTGAAGACAAGAAACCACCTACACAACTGAACTAGAAGTTCCCAGTGCATGGCTGGCATGTCTCACAGCCAACATTATCACTTAGAAAGTGCCTCTCAGCCCTTATCTGCATGCCTTAAATATTCCATACTAATTGTAACTAAAACCCATACAGTACAGTTATTCCATTTTACTTCTGAAAGAACAACCATCTTCACATCCATCTGCTTTATAGTTGCTAGGTGACTGTTCTGGTATTGGGATATAGTCAAACCAATTGTAGCCTTGGGGTCCTTTCTAGTATCACTGCACTGCTACTGCTTTCCAATTCAACCCAAGAATGTTGGTAAGTAGAACAGATAATCTAGCAAGCAAAATATTTAAAGGAAGCTTTGAAGTCTTAGGCAACTGAGAAATGAGGGTGCAGTTGAGTGCTGCATTTTGGGAAGGCATATGCAAGATAGGGGTGTTGGATCCCTTGTAGCTAGTGAACTACATGGCAGAGAAGAACTCAACCATGCATAGAGTGTCCTTGGAGTTAGTTAGATTGGGAGCTGGAAGAGGGAAGGTGCTGAATGACAGTGGATTACTTAGACCTGGGACCTGATGGCACACCCTCATTGCTGAGTCCTTGGTTATTCTCAGATCAGCAGAATGGGTGTCCTCAAAGCCCTCAGTCTATTCCCCACCCAACAGGTCTGTTCTGGAAAATCCATCCATCCTTGCTGCTTCAATTTCTTGAATGGACTCTTTACAAATGAGAACAATCCTCCCTCTCTGGTTAACTCACTCACTTGCCTTCCTGCTTTCTTCATTCTTCCTACAGCAGGTTTCTTCATTTCTATTTTCTGAGACACCCCAATAAATGTGAGTTGACATCATGACCTAGTACCACTTGAAATGTGTGATTTTCACCTCTTATCATTTTTTAAAACAAATGGAAGGATTGCAGAGGAGCTCGTCAGGGAAATGTTTAATTTGGAGATTTAATTTTCAAAGCTTGGAAACATGATTAAGGTTTAGACAGTATACAGCTGCCTCCTGGAATTAAATAGACTGATCACAGCTAAGTTTGGGGAGTACTTGTGCATAGACACAGACTGTTCATAGCTATTTTCCTGTATTCCAGTGGGCATTGTAAAGACACAGAACACAGTCCTCACAAAGATAGTAAATAAGTAGTCACATAACTCTCATCACACCAGTTATCAGCAAACAATGCACAGTGGAGCATCCAGACACAGGTGAGAGGGAGTGGACACCGGCTTGATATTTCTTTTATTCTCATAATTGCAAGACAATTTTCTTCAATTACATTGGAGATGATATCAGGGATAATTAAAACTGTAGGGAAGGAAAGGTATAATGGGTTAGACGGGCATAGAGAGGGACAAAAAAGCTTAAAATAAAAACCAAATTGTTTACAAGCATTGTCTCCGAATCAAGAAAACTGAATTTTTTTAGTGAAAATAGAAGCAATTACACAGACCAGACCTGCTGCTTCCATCAAGTTGGAAATAAAAAGAAAGTAACTTTGCAAGAGGTGGTGGGGAAAGACCCACCTGTGCTCGTGCACAGAGAACGGCTGTGCATTAGCAGCTGATGAGTAACCTAAGTATGGGAGCTTTTGTCTCTTAGGTCACGTTTAAGCAAATAAGCTGAAACAAGTAAACTGGGATGTTTTTACAAAGCCTCCATGTCTACTTCTTTTTAAATAGATAGTAGAAACAATAAACAAAAACTGATTTATTTATTAACAGTATTAGCTACTTTTCTATTGCTGTGATGAAATACTATGCCAAGGCAGCTTATATAAGGAAGGGTGCATTTGGACTTGTAGTTCAGGAAGTATGACTCTACCTTGGCAGGGAAGCATGGAAGCCAGGGTCAGACATAGGAAGCTGGGAGCAGACTTCTTCAAATGCAAGCAGAAAAGCAGAGAGGTTGAACCTGAAGTGGTGTGTGGCTTAAAACTTCCAGTGGCACACTTCCTCTAGCAAATCTGCACCTCTTAAACCTTCCCAACAGCACCACTAACAGGGAGCCAAGTGTTCAAACACCTGAGCCCAGGGGGAACATTCTTATTCAAACCGTCAAAGTGCTATTTGACCAGGCCGAGCTGTGTGAAGCAGTCTGTGGTCAAATGTGGCCTTTAGTCAAATGGTGGTCCATCAGTGGTGTCATGGAACTGGAGACAAAGGTCTTTTAAGCTAATGGAAAAACTTACATGTAATCTGCTGACACAGTGAGCTGCTTCCACTCTGTATTCAGCCAACTGCTTCAGAGTCCAAGATCTGTGCTCAGGGCATAGGTGCTCAGGGCATAAATCATGTTAAATTATGGTGAGAGACAGAGGCCCAGTTCTTATTAATAAAAACAAACCTGGAGCCAGGTACTGGGGTCAATGCTGGAAGATCAGAGAAGCAGAACAAGCCACAGCTTCCTCACCTTGCCAATTCCTCAGCTGATCCTGTTTCCTCAGACTAGAAGCCTCTAAGTCCTCATCCAAATGGGTCTCAGCTGAACTGCTGCTAAAAGCCTAAAAGCTTAACCAGCTCTAGTTCCTGGTCCTCACACCTTATATACCTTTCTGCTTTCTGCCATTACTTCCTGGGATTAAAAGCATGAGTCATCATGCTTGGCTGTTTCCAGTGTGGCCTTGAACTCACAGAGATCCAGGTAGATCTCTGCCTCTGCAATGCTAGGATTAAAGGCGTGTGCTACCACCGCCTAACCTCTATGCTTAATATTGTGGCTGTTCTGTTTTCTGACCCCAGATAAGTTTATTAGAGCGCACAATATTTTGGGGAACACAATACCACCACACTCCTATGTGTGGATCTCCAGTTCCCCAGCACCAGTTATCAGAGACTGCCCTTCCATATGCTCTCTGTCTCAACATATGGAAACTAAAAAGAACATTCTGAAAGAGAAAGAGAGATTACTAGAGACCAGGCATGGAAATGACAATCAGATATGATCAGTGTATACTGTGTTCATGTATGGAAATGTCACACTTAACCTCATTAGTTTCTGTATTAATGCATGGTAATAAGGATTTTACATCTCATGTCAATAGGTAGACTCAATAGGACCCATCTTCGTTTGCTATAGCCTACCTGTGATTTTCTATGGTAGTTAGCCTAACACTACAGAGTTTTCATTTGCTGAAATTAACCTTTAGACACCTGTTGTTCCCATTTAAATCATCATTGTGTAGCAGTGGTCTGCCCATACCCAGTTCTCCACAACTATACATTGACGCCTTTAATCCCAGCACTCGGGAGGCAGAGCCAGGCAGATCTCTGTGAGTTCGAGGCCAGCCTGGGCTACAGAGCGAGATCCAGGACAGGAACCAAAACTACACAGATAAACCCTGTCTTGAAAAACCAAAAAGTAAAAAAATAAATAAAGCACAAAAGAAACTTTCAAATGTAGCTCAATCAAATATGTGCTTATTGGACACAGATGGAGATTCAGATGTCCAGATGAGTGCTAGCAAAGGAGACAGTATTAAAGTCCTCGGTAAAACTGTTGGACTCTGAGGGTCCATCCAGTAAGAGGGTGCAGATGCAAACTGGTAAAAATTCAATAAATAATTCTACCATATATTTTTTCATTATAGTATTTTCCATAAATTTGAAAAAAAGTATAAATATACATAGCTCACATATATATATATATATATATATATATATAATCTGCAATCTGGAGAAAGCTGAATGTGAGTCCAGATTGAGTAACTAGATGCACTTTTAAAGCTGTAAATGGCAGAAATTCTGTCAGAGCAGTTTAAGCAAAACAAAAATAGTTCCCATTTAACGTGACTCAGAAATTCAGAAGTAAACGTCGTGAACCTAGAACTCTAAACGTCTCCGTGAAGCCTGCTGTCCGCTCTCAGCTTTCCTGCCTCATCTCTCTACTGCCAATGGCTCATAACCAAGTCCCACCACGAAGCTGATCTTATGGTAGAACCAGGGCTTCTGTTTATGCATCCCAGCCATGCCCTGCAGATAACATCTGTGGCTCTCATTGGCCGATCTGTGGTACATACTCATTCTTAATTCAGTCCTGAGAGACAGAAAATCATGGAGTTATGCATATTCAGACAATTTGTGAACCACTGTGAAATCTTAGATCTACCCAAACCTCAGGAACTATGAGTGAGGAGGGGAGTATCCGAGTAAAACTAAAAATCTACGCATGCATGCTAAACAGAAAAAAAAAAATCAAATAACAATTGTACATTCCAAATGTACAACCTAGGCAATAACTCCAGCAGCCCCTGGGGAATCGTGGCAGCTGGACTGGACATCAGTCCAAGAAAAAGTGTAGGATGACAGAGATATTTCCTGGGCATAATAGGTTATTCACAGTTCAGTAAGAATTAATTGTGAATTTCTTATGCTCTATGGGAAGAGAGTCCCACCTGATTAAGATGGGGGACTTGTCCATAAGGAGCCCTGAATCTACAGAAAGACAAAATTGGCTAGTAATGAGCTGGGCCTGGTGGAGACACGGAGGACATAACCGACTTCACGCAGAGTGGGGAGGGGTTCATAGGCACATGGTGTGTCGGCTGGGACTTCAAGAAATAAGAACGCACGGCTAGAAAACTGAAGCCAACTGCTCCAGTGACTAAAACAGCCAATTCAATCACATGTTAAGACACTTGCTCTCCCTGCTGAGCTTGGGCAGAAGGCACAGGATGACAGGAGGTGAGAAGCAAAAGATGACCTGGCAGACATCAGCCCTGCCGGGCGGAGGGAGGCCTGGAGTCTGTGCAGAGTGGGGATTCATACAGAGATCCTCCCTGGCATCCCAGACCACTCAGATGGATGTTCTCAGGACCCATAAACAGGAGATGAGCTGATTGAAGTGTGGAGTGGACCCACTAACGACTTCTGGTGAGAGAAAGAATGGAAAGAAACTCAGCTCATTGCAAAGACATCTTAGGGAGCCCAGAACTGGACCCTTTCAATTTCCTGACACAAGAGGAGAAAACATGAGATGGTCTCCGGGATTTTAACGTCTAAGAGGAGGGGATTTTGCTATCCCTTGGCTATGGGAGGTCAAAGGAATCAGGAAGTTTCAGAGTTCTAAATTCAAGATTCACTTTTTTCCTAATGCCTAGCAGTTTTTGATAAATGTAATACTGACCAGCAGAGTTTAGGTTACTCTCTCACTGGGAGAAAGTGAGCATGGGGACCCTCTTGCACCCAAATGTAGCTTGAATGGAGTGGTAGACAGACATCCTTGTGTAAATCATTCCTATTGTGTACATGCGCACACAGAGACACACGCACACACACTATGCAACAACAAATGCATGTCCTAACAAGCTTTTTATTTTGTATTGAGCTAAAGAAAAGATTTTTTAAATGCATTCATAGCTGAAAGTAAGATATTTTTAAATGTTTTTTACTTAATGGTTTTGATACTTAACTCTATACCCTAGCCTATTGTTATTCACAGGAGTGGTGATGCTTTAACCACAATTAGTAGGAAGGTATGTGCCTGTCTGGTTTTGATACAAAGGAAAATGAATACAAACAGCTGCTCAATCATCTGTCAACTCCCACCATTCAGTTAGAGGGAGGCCAAACATTCTGTACTCTAGGTGAACACCTTTGAAAAGAGCAGTTAATGAGCTGCAGAAGGGTATTTTCAGAGTGCTGCACTCATTTCCACAAAGGTTCTGGAGTGGCAATTGCTCAGATACAGCTCTCTTATCAGGAGGTTGAAAGGTAATAACAGTTAACCCAGAGTACATGGCTAAGGAAATCAGGCATCAAATATGATGGGTTTCATCTTTCCCACGTAAAATCAAACAAAGAAATTTTACGTAATTACTTTGTAACCCTTCTGATGTTGTTTTTATAGAAAATTCTTCAGCAGGAGTCTCTGTTATGCTAGACTTCTGTTCAGACACGCTGCCCCTAGTATAATTTTTCTTCCATTCTTATTATTTCTACCATAGATGGTACCATAATAGTAATACAAGGTTTAGGTGTATAGATTGAACAATAAATAATAAGCTTCAATTTGAATCACTCAGAGGTTTCATCCTTCATATTCTATGGCTTATTTCTTTGTTTATAGTAACTAAATTTGCCCCATCATAAAGAATTCTCCAAGTACGGTTACTGAAAGCAGCTTGGAATCAAGTGATCTCACCCCTGTATCAGCAGGCTGCAATCATGACTCTCATATTTCCAAGTAGATTCATATTCAAGACCTGTTTAATGTATTCCTTTTGGAAGGAGGTGTTCTCAGTAACTACCTAAAGTGGGACTCACAGGCACAGATAAAACCATTGAAACCTGTCAGCACTACACTTCAAGTTCAACTCTATACAGCAAACTGTGTTAGACCTTGTTCTGAATTTTCTTAGTTCTGGAATAACATTTGTTTCTCTTCTGCACAGCTGCCAAACTTTGAGCATCTCATTACTAACTTAATTAGACCCCACTGACATAAAGGGGACTTCAAGTCACTCGATCTACGGATTCAAAAAAGTAGCAAGTTCTTAAGGGGCGGAGGTACTGTGCTAGGTGTGGGTGCCACCATACCAACAAGGTGGAAGTAAATTGGTGGGCAAACAGCTTTTGCAGTGGCAGATATTTGGATGCTCATTCCTATGTGAATCCCAGCAAGCACACAGGCACGCTGTGGGAATTGTGCTCCTCCAGGAGCCCTCTTGTACTCATCCAGTGAGAAACATCATTGAAAGACTTGGCTGAGCTCCATGCTAATCACATTCCTGTGGATAATGAAGAGTAGTTGGTTTTGAAGCTCCCTCCCTCGTGCTGTGGGTTGCCTCCATCCTATGCTCATTACCATTTGAGTGGGGAACAGAGTCTTCCCCTGTCTTTTTTATGTCCTATCTGTTAGTACTGTGTGTCTGTTAACAGCCTGGCTCCCTCCCCAGCGCCATCCCACTTGAGCTACACTGACTGCTTCAGGCTTCTGAAGTCAGGAAATATACAAGAACTAGAGAAAGACTGCATGTCTCACCTAAGAATAAGGCCGTGAAGAGTCCAACTCCCTCACCTCCACTGAGGCTATGTCAGGATCAATATTCCTCATGGCCAGGACAGCTGTCCAGACTCATCACTGTAGGAAGCAGGAACTTAATGTTGTACAGCTACTTGCACGTGGCCCTTGAAGTTCTCTACCTCTCCATGCCTGTGCAGTCACATATGGCTTCATAGCTTAACATTCTCTTTATCACTTGGTTATGTGCCTAGTTAACAAGACTGATGTACATATATCTGCTTTCAATTCTTTAGGATGTTTTCCTAGTCATCTTACTGTCAACTTGACGTGCCTAGAGTCACCTGAAAAGGGAGTCTCAATTGCCCAGATCAGATTGTCCTTTGGGGATATTTGGAGGAGATTATCTTGTTAAGTGATGTGAGGGTCTCAGTCCACTGTGGGTTGTGACACCCTGAGGAAATTAGTCCTGGCTCGGATGACTAACAAAGCCAGCTGAGCATGAGCCTGGAGGCAAGGCAGCAAGGATTCCTTATGGTTTCTGTCTTGACATCTCTGCTAGAGTTCCTTCCCTATCTTGCCTCAATGATGAATCATGACCTGGAGGTGTAAACCAAATTCATCCCTTCCTAAGTAAGAGGCAGGAGAGGCAGGTTCCAGTGGAAGCCTGTTGGTCACTGGGTGCACCTTCATAAAGGATTAAGTCATCTTCTTCATGTCTTCTCTCCTCTGCTTATAGGTGTGAGCATTTTTCTCACACTCTTTCCATCATTATCTGCTACCCCATAAGAACTAAACCAATTTAGTCACACTACCTTTGAATCTCTGAAACTGTGAAGTAAATCAACTTTTGCCATTTATAATTAAGTTGCTGCTTGTAGTTTGTGATAGTAACATGAAGCTAACTGGTGTATCCATTCCCTTTCTGACTGACAGTTAGAAATGCCCTATGCCTAGGAACTTTCTCTGTACACTGTGTGTGGAATGCAGCTCAGTGCTGACAAAGAACTTTGAAACCCTCTCATGCTAAAGAGTTCTCTGACTCTTTCTGTCCCATCCCTAGTCATATCTACATAGACTTCGCTTCTTTGATTTTTGTTTGTTTTTGGTTCCAGTGTCTAGTGGACATTTTCAAAAGCACTGGTTAAAGTACAGATATCTTTGGGAAGTTGACCTGCCTACCAGGACAAACCATTGCTGAGAGGTCAAACGAATGCCCACTGCCATATGCTAGAGCCATTGTAGAATCTCTGCTTCTGTTCTGGGTCTGCAAAATAGCCTTCGAAACAATGTGTATTAGACTCAAGCTCTTCTTACTCTATTTACTAAAGTTAGGTCTGGGTAGGAACACATTCTACCAAAGCCTTCCAGTAACAAACAATGGTCAATCTGAGCTCATTTTGAGCTAATGGTGGCTCAGGTTTATCACATATATTGGACAGCATGATGTTCAATGGAAGCCATGGATAGAGGGAGATCAGACAGATGAGGGGGCCCTAACAGTGTTGCCACCCCTCTCCTTCCCACTGGAGTTGAACATTAGATGCAGATAATGTAACCACTGATGATGCGGAGAATGTGTCAGAGGCTTCCGAGACAAACACTGTGAACTCAGAACTTGGGAGATGTGTGGGTGGGATCCTTTGTTGCAGTATTTAGGTCTCTCTGCTTTCTATCAGGGAATTATGTCATTGGATGAATAAAAATATGAATTAGATACCTACTCAATAAAATGAATAGTTTTGACAAATATTAAGAAAAATTCAAGTAATATGTTTCTCAAACTTTTGTTCAGGGACCCAATGAGGACAACACAATTAAAATCTCACATTTCTGTTTGCAATGCAGCGGAAACTTTTGTCAATGTGTATATCTAAAACTAGAAATTTGAGTGAATTTGGACTGTGCCACTCTGTCTCCTCCAGAGTTACCTGTGTTCTTCACTTAAGGGACTTGAATTGCACATATGCTTTTCCTTTTATGTTAGGGGAAAAAAATACTGGAGGTCCAGACCATAATTTATGCCAATTTAGGACAATTCAGCAAGGCAAAGTTTATGTTATTCTTTGATAGTTGTCTTTTATGTACTTTTATTTTAATTTCTAGAGAGAAAGAGGTCTTCCCCCCACCCAAAGCCTACACCATGTGGTGTCAAAGGCAGGGGAAATCCTAAGGATGGCAGGGGATAGGAAGTTCTCTGTACTCAGAGCAAAACAGCATTGCACTCTAAGTATGGAGGATGAGGGACATCCAAGAGGAGATGGTGTTCTCCAGCATGCAGTCATTGAAGCCTGGCTTCCAGAAAGGAGAAGGGCCTGGCATGCAGCTTTCTTTCCTTATGCCTCCTGTGGGCCTTCATCATATAATACAAGGAGGCATTACTTATGATGCCTGAATAGGTACAGGTGTAAAGTTAGTGTTATTACAGCCACCAGCTTCTGTTGAAAATGAACATATGGGGGTTGGGAATTTAGCTCAGTGGTAAAGCACTTGCCTAGCAAGTGCAAGGCCCTGAGTTCGATCCTCAGCTCCAAAATAAAAAGAAAAGAAAATAAAATGGACATATGTTCATGCTCATTTTGAACTTGTCATATTTCAGCTTCAGGAAGTCCTTGTCCTCACAGATCAGATTCACAAATTGGACACATCACTTATCATAAAACTACAACCCTTGTTCATGGGCCCCCTTTCTTTCAGAAATATCTAGACTCCTAGAAAACTCTTTTTAACTTCTTGAAAATTAAGAATGTTTCATATATATATATATATATATGTGTGTGTGTGTGTGTGTGTGTGTGTGTGTGTGTGTGTGTGTACATATATATGTTTATAGAGTCTTGTCTGTAGAACAAAAGTTAGAACTCACTTGTGCCATTAGCTTTTGAAATAGATCAGGGCATTCTGTTCTATTTACTGTTTCTTATTCTATAAAACAAACTCCTATGGAAAAAATAAGGATATAGTTCTAAACCACCTTCTTGAATGCCATGTGTGACAGATAAGTAAAAAAAAATCGTTTTCTAACCACAGTTTCCTCTTTCTTGGTTATATCAGGTTTTTGTCCTGATTTTCCCACTCATCCATTCTCTCTAGGCAACCCAATATGTGACCTGTCTTACCCCCCCCCCCCACAGGTCAAGTCCCCCGAAGATAGTCACCTCAATTGAAAGCATTGATAACACAGTCACATCACACACACACACACACACACACACACACACACACACACACACACACACCACAGAGAACACTCATTAGAAACCCATTCCCTCTATTGATCATCAATCATACAAGTTAGTCACAAGCCAAAGGCCAGGGATGTTAAATCCTCCTGTGAAGCACTCTAACCAAAACTCCAGCATGCATGCTTGACATCCACATTACAACATTCAACTTAATGACTGATAACAAAAGCTTCATAAAACATGTCATGGCCTTGTGTTTGGTTAGAATAAAACCACCAACTTCTCAAATATATCTCTATGAACATCTTCAAGAAAGACAGCACCAAGTGCTACCAGAGAGCTGATTTAACTAATAAGACTATGATGACATAGTTTGTAATTCACATACTTTGCTGTGAGTCTTCACCACCTCTTCTAAGATTTGAGTGACTCATTTGTCACTAATTTGAATAGAAAGAGGTCAAGGCTAAGAAATAGGTCATCATGGCTTCATGTGTGTAGAAAATAAGACTAGGAAAATTCAAATTGTTTAGGATCATGAATGAGTTAGTTCATACTTGACTCCTCATTGCTACAAGACTTGAGTAAACACTAAAGGAAAACAACCATGAGGGCTACAGAGATAGCTTAACTGATGAATTGCCTGCCTCTCAAGCAAGCAGACCAATTATAATGGTGCAGGTTTATAATGCACAGCTAAGGAGGCAGGTAGACTTGTGGCTGGCCATTCAGCCTCCCTAGCTAATTGGTTAGCCCCAGGTCCCTCAGACCCTGCCTCAAAATATAAAGTGCATGGCTTCTGAAGAATGGCACAGAAGGCTGACTTCTGGCCACCACTGGCATACACTTCTGTGCAGGCGTGTGCACTGAAGGCACACACGTATCTTCACATACACAACCCCACACTGATCACTACTGGAAGCCCAGTTTGACTAAAGAGAGATGCTCAGCTCCTCACTCTAGTGACAGGGAGCCATTCATGTCTTTGTGCTCCAGTGACACGCTGCTCACTCTAATTTGTGTAACCATGTTTCCTAAATCATCTTTTTAATGCAAACAAATATGTAAATGGCATCTTTATTGTTTGAGTCTTTCTTGAAGTTCCATACACAATACTTGACTACTATAAATTACATTGATTATTTTAATTCCTATTTCTGGCTGCATTAGTGCATATTTCTCATCTAAATACAAGTTTTTATTCAGATATTTTTTACAGTACTTTAAAATTATTCTTTTCTTGGTATTTGGATATTTTAGTAACTTCTCTGTGAAATCCATAGACACTGTTTCAAGATCCCAGCTGATTCAATGAGTACTTGTGGAAATGCTAAGAAGCACACACTATTTTCATAAATGCTTGAACCTTGACCTAAATAAGCTAAGGCTGAAACAGCAGTTGAGGACAGGTATGATGGTATGACTAATCTCAAAACTCAGGAGTCAGAAGCAGGAGGACCACCTGCTTCTCTTCCAGGACAGACTGGAAGAGAGCCTGTTTTACCTAGTGATTTCCAGGCTACATCATAACACTCTATCTCAAAAATAAATTTAAAAAATAAAAATAAAAAGGCACAAACAAAATTCTAAAAGTAGTTGGACTGGGCAGGGTTAATTTAAAGGAAAAATGAGAAAGCAGATGTGTTTCAAATAATTCTTGACTGATGAATTGAGTAGCAGGATTCCATATGAGCTAATTCTGCCAAAATATAAAAACCTAAGTTCCTAATCACATCAATAAAGGGACTTTCTACTTTGTAATTTCATATATCCACTTACAGAATCTGATGTCAAAATATCAAACTTAAGAGACTATTAACACTAATTTCTTATTTTAATACTGTAGAGCTAGCATCTTCCCAGAGAGGTTTGTTAATTTCCTCCCAAATTATACAGCTAGTTAGTGGTAAACTGAGCTGAGAACCCATACTGCCCAGCACTCAGCCTCAACTCACAACTCCCTATACTACTTCATCTTCTCTATATATGAATCTAGAAATTAAGATGAGAAAATAAAGTTTTGTCTCTTGAGAAATAAAGTATATTTGTTTTTAAACAGAATTTAAAATGCTAGTTTAAGTCTATATTCTACCAGATACCTCAAGTTGTACCACAATTCCTTTATCAAACTTGCTTCAGCCCTCATCTACTATTTCTCTATGACCTCATCAGCTGCAAAATTAAACCATGGAAGACTAGAAATATAAACCTGGCATCTATGAAGAGAATAAAAGGGAAAATGCTGGCATTCCTTCAAGATACAGTAGTGTAATGGGAAGATGATGAGCTAGCTGTCAGGAGCCAATGGGGATCTTGAATTGAGATTTATTCTTTGAAGGCCTAACTGTTCTCTTATGGTGCTCTCAAAAATCAGGAGTGTTTTATGAGCGAGCACAGCCTGAGCCTGGCTGTGAATGATCTCACTGAGTTTCAAACAGACTGATTCTCTTTAGTGTTCACTCCTGTCCTGTGGCGATTAAGACACTTTTGAAAAGAAAAGATTTTTCTCCTTGACAAATGGCAGTTATTGTGGAAGGGATTTCTGTCTGTGTAGCTGTGCCTTGAGTTGTACATTGCATGCTAAGTTTTAGGGCTGTAAAAGTACAAGTAGCTGCCCATGCTTCAATTTCATACCCTAAAATTGAAGTTGCTGGCAAATGCGAACCATCTGTGATGCTATCACCCCTGGGCTTTTGTGATCTTCATATGTCATAGCATATTATATTTGAAGTTTTTTCAATGGAAGATAATAGTGTGACCATTCTATTAGGTAATAAGCATGGCTATAACTCCTGAACAGGTGAGGTTCTATTTAAATGCTAATTATCATCATTTCAAAGCATTTGGAATGCAACTAAGTGTGGACACCCTGATAAAAACCCTTTTATTTTAAAGAAAGGATAATAACGAGGGTGAAACTCATTGGTTTTTGTAGGCATCAGCCTGAGAAAATTCTCAATAAAAAGTCCTGGTAGATGTATCCAAAGGAATGTAGCCAAAGGAAGTCTTACTAGTAGGTCAAATAGCAAACAAATGTATTATATGCATTGAAGAAAGATTTCCCCATCATGCACATGAACACTTCTCATTTCAAAATAAAAATTCTACCAGTTCAATTACTTATGAAATGTTCCTTACAATCCATATGTATCTTTGCTCTAAAGTAAAATAATGTAGATGAAAATCAGCCATTTCTCTCTAGAAACTAGAAAGCAGCTATGGTGGTTGGAATGAGGAATGTCCCACACAGGCTCATGTACTTGAACTCTTGTTCCCCAGTTGATGACACTATTAGGGAATGTTGTGAAACTTTCAGGATGTGGAGCCTTGCTGGGGTTGGGAGGAATTTGAAGGTTTACAGCCTTGCCTCAGTTCGGTCCAGGCTCTCAGCTTCCTCTCTGTGGTTGAGATGTGATCTCTCAGATCCTGGATCTAGCTGCCTGCTGCCATTCCTCTCCCACTGATACTGAACTATAAAGAAAGATATGCTTTCTTTTTTAAGTTACTTTTGGTTATGATGTTTTATCACAGCTACAGAAAAGGAATTAATGCAGTAGGTTAAGAGCAGAAGCAAATGGTTACTCAAAAGAAAGAATTAAAGGCTAACGATAAAACAAGGAAGTAGACATTAAAGAAAAAATGGAGACAACAGTGTTGGATGACCTTCACTGTCAGCTTGACATCAAACCAACACGGGAACATTAAACTTAGAAGGGTGTTTCCAGGGTTAATAGGAAAGGCTCCCCCTGAAAATGGCTCATACCAACTCTGGAAGTGGAGTCTTGATCTAGGTAAATAGGAGAAAGAGAATTGGATAAGTAGGAGAAGAAATGAAACCATCAGTCATCTCTTTCTACTTCCTGACTGCAGACACAATGTGACTGGATGCCTCATGTGCCTAACAGTGTGTCTTCCCTGCATGAAGTCAACCCTTCCTTCTTTAAAGCATTTCCTTAAGTACTTGGTAGTGGCAGTGAGAAAAGCCACAATACAGAAGGTAGATTTGAATCTGGCCTTGAAGGATGGGTAGAGTTTATTCACACAGAGACATAAGACAAAGGGGAGGCACAGTCCAGATAATGGGGCTGGATAACTTACAGTGTTGTTTTCCATTCTTGACCAAAGCTTCTGACAGCATCCCTGTTGATTGGCAGCAGCTCTCTGTGAGTTCCAGACAGCTGGTAGCCTCTGTATCTGCATCCTTTCTCTTTTCAAGTTTCTATCTGTAAAATATTTTTTATTTAAATATGTGCTGTCTTTAAGGAATAAACAAGCAAACATGGAAAAACACACTGGACTCTCCCTCCTGCTCACCGGGTGCAGCTCACTCCCACAGGTCATCTCTTATTCCTTGTGTCTATGCTGTGCCCAGAAACCAGGACTTCCCCCCTTGTTTGTCCATTTGAATGGTTTTTGCAAAGTGGTATCTTGGCTTTGATTCAAATCTCAGTTGTTTATCTTTGGCACAGTTTTTGCTTCTGAGTTCTTGACCTCCTCATCCAACTACCTAATTGACATTTTTGCTCATATGTTTCAGGTCATTGTGTCACTGTGACACAATGTCACAGTGTCCAGACACAACAATATATAGAACACAATGTCACAGTGTCCTGACACAACAATATATAGAATGAAGAATGTATTTTGGCCACAGCTTTAGAAAGACATGTGTCCATCATGATGGGGAAGGCATGGTGGCAATAATTCTGTTTGTGGAAGCAGGAACAAGAGACCTCTCACATCATGGCAGAGTAGGAAGCAGAGAGAGTAGCAGTAACCAGTGTTGGACCTGACCTTAATAGGCCTTCCCTTATTGGGCTACTTCTGCTAGAAATGCCCCACCTCCTAAAAGCTCTGCACTCACAAAATAAAACTACCAGCTGAAGACTCATGAGTCTTCATCGTAAGTAACCAAATATAGGTAACCCAGAAAAATAGTCATCACAGGTAGAAGACAGTTTAATACTGGTGTAATAAGAGTGACAGTGGGTTAGCATATCCCTTCGTGAATTCAGGAGTCAGTAACATTCATTCATCCACCTGTTTATTCTCTCTGAGGTGCTATTTACCCTAACATTTCCTAAGTGTTTAATGTGTTGTGTTCTATAGCAGCCAAGACAGGACAAAGATGGGCACTTTTGAAAAGCATGTCCGCATAAGTGGCTCTGCTGGTTACATGTCTGTGTCTAACACGGTGCAGAGGACTGGGTCTTAGCACTAAATCAGGAGAGGACTGTTTTCTTGCCTTTTCTACACACAGTCACCCCGTGTCTTTCACATACAGAATGTACTTCATGCCTCATCCCAGGTGATTCTGAGCAATGTTAAGGAAGCAAGGGTTTCTGAAATAATGAAATGAAATTGTTAGAGTGAGACCACACAATCTTCCTGAATTTGGACTACAAGCAGTGAGGTGGGAGGGTGCAAAGCCTTGGTCAATCCACAGGAATGAGAAATGTTCAAAAATGTTAGAAGTATGATTTGTTAATGTTCAAGATAATGAAGTGTATGCAGTGTCAAGTATGTGCATTCACATGCTTAAAATGACAAATAGAAAACTGAACTTTATGCCTTATATAAATACAAACAAGAACCAAATACTGCATTTATTCTAGACTCCCATGTCCCATTTGGTGTTTCAGTCTGCACCAAATTATTTTAACTGTTTAGTGTTGAGTCCCAAAAGTGTCCAGGGCATTTTCAAGGAGAATACAAATGATTGTGTAAAATGAGAATGTTGTGTAGATTTTAGTGACTTCAGTTACAATCAGGTACATGGTGGCAGGCAGCTTGGCTTTCATTTGTTTGGCTTAGACTCTGTCAGATGCATCCAGATGCATGGTGGCAGGCGACCTGCATCAGTACGCTCTGTTCTGTGCAGGCCTTCAGATCCAGGCACACTCTGGCTCTCCCAGGGAGCAGTCCTGTCTCTCCCAGTGCTGTTTGCTGTGTAGTTGTAGAATGGAGCATTCTAGAACTGTATGCTTCATCAAAATCCACAACAAACATGACTGAATCATCAGGCACATAGAATAATGATCTTATAATTGGGCTGTGTGCTTATTAGTGTTGTACTCAGAGAAACTGAATTAATCACACACTTAAAGTCCTTTGAAATTTGTTCTTGAAAATATTTTGACCATATGTAATAACCTATTGTGGTATTCATAACAATAATTTCCATTATACCAAAAGAAAGATATTATGTACTTTCTCTAAAATTTGTATTTAGACATTCTCATGTGGAGTAGCATCTCATTTTTAAAAATAAGATTTATGCCGGGCGGTGGTGGCGCACGCCTTTAATCCCAGCACTCGGGAGGCAGAGCCAGGCGGATCGTTGTGAGTTCGAGGCCAGCCTGGACTACCAAGTGAGTTCCAGGAAAGGCGCAAAGCTACACAGAGAAACCCTGTCTCGAAAAACCAAAAAAAAAAAAAAATAAAAAAAATAAAAATAAGATTTATGTGTCTGGGAGACTGCTCATCAGGCAAAGGTACTTTTCTGGCAAGTTTGACTAACTGAGTTCCGTTCTCTGGGACTCAGCATGGTAAAAGGAGAGAATGAACATCCATGAATTGTCCACTGACCTCCACATCCACTGTGGCATATGCACCCCTCACCATACACACAAATCAATGAATAAATGTAATAAAAAAATTAATAAAGAAAAAACAGGACTGGAGAGATGGTTTGGTGGTTAAGATGACCAGGATTTGGTTCCCAGCACCCAGGCCCAATGGCTAACTCCAGTTCCGGGGATCTGACTACCTCTTCTGGCCTCCTTGGGCACTACATGTACCTGGAATACATACTCACACTCAGGCACACACAAGTACATATAACCCACTGCTTGTTACAGGACAAGTGCTCTGGATTGTATGAAGCATCTAAGCTGGACAACACATTTGTCATCACGAAACAAACAAGCATATCTGTGGATACATAAGCCATCGGCTACTCAGAAGCTCCATGAACTCTTCTGAATTCCTGTCCAGAACTGGATTAGTTTTCACTGTCTCCATCAGATCCATCCTGGTCTAAATCACTCTGTCTTTCACATGGACAGTCAGAGTGACTCCCTCATTCATCTC
Source organism: Peromyscus californicus insignis (assembly GCF_007827085.1). NCBI lineage: Eukaryota > Metazoa > Chordata > Mammalia > Rodentia > Cricetidae > Peromyscus > Peromyscus californicus. Next base: position 132,589,850 of record NW_026294617.1, on the reverse strand, counting down.
CCTGTTACTCTTTTGATTCCTTCTAATCATTTATTCTAACCTAATCAAAGAATACCAAAAAAAAATCAACTTTTTTAAAAAAACCAGATCATGTTCCTATGCTCACACTTTCTAGTTGCTGCCCGAGACACTTGCAGTAAAGGTTGCAATACAGTTTGCCTCAAAGCCGTGCATCAGCTGGTCCTTGCTCAGGCTGACCAGGTAGGAACTCTGGGGTCCTTCTGGTTCATTCTGCTGCAGCCACATGGCCTCGCTTCTATCCCTACATACATTAGGCCATTGTAATTGCTATTACCTCTTCATAAAACTCCATTTTCCATCCATTGTCCAGCTTCTTCTTTCCTGCCTCACACAAAGGACATCATAGTGAGGTCTCAGCTACTCCAGGCTCTGTGACAATACTGCCCCCTTTGGCTTTTCCTGTTTTCTTCCCACTTTCTCTGTACATGTCCTAGGACCCTTTGACCTCATGCACTAATTGTTAACTATTATCATATGATAAAACACTATGAGGATGGAGACAGGTACTCAAGAGCCCTGGCCTGGCCTGGGGAAACCGTCTTCTTCTGGTATTCTGTCCCCAGCTTCTCCTTCTCCTTCACTGGCTTCTCAGCTATCTCTCTAGCATTTCCTTTCTGCTTTGTGGTGTTAGTCAGCCTGCCACTACTGGAGCAAGTGTCTAAGGGAAGTCTCCTCATAAAGAAGATTGTTTTGGTTCACAGTTTGCAGGTTGATGGCTAGACCCCATTGCGGTCAGCCTCTGGATGGATGTGGGTGTTTGCATATGACTTCTAGAGCGTGAAGCAGATTGAAGCCATACAATTTCTTGCTGAGGGGCTGCCACAGTCCCCTCTAAGAACATGCCCCTGGTGACCTGCAGCCTAAATGTTTCAGACACTACCATCAATTATGTCTTCACTATATGAGTCTTTAATAGACATTCACGTCTTAACTGTAACATCCCCCACAATTTTTTCTCACAGCTCTCCTCTGCCAGTGTATCTCACATATGTGTCTTCTACTTTACAGAGGATAAGATATAATGATGTCTTCAAGTAGGTCAAGAAAACAGTGTGTGTGTGTGTGTGTGTGTGTGTGTGTGTGTGTGTGTGTGTGTAGAGGTGATGGAAGAAGAGAAAAGATGGAAGAAGAGAAGGAATCAGAAGTGTAAATGTCTCAAAACATTAATTGACAAATATGGTAGAATACTATGAGTCATTTATGTATTATTCTTTGAAAGTTTTAAAATACTTTCAAAGTCTCCAAAGCAAAAACTGTTGTGGAGAGTAAAATAAAAAGTAAAAAATTTTTTAAAAAAAGCTATCAGAAAAGATACAAAAATCTCAATACATGTATCAAGGAGACAGCTGGTCCCATATCAGTGTCCAGCATCCAGATTTTATTTGTGCCACATTGTATTTGGCCCAATTCTCATTGTGCTTTAAATATCACCTTTCCCCTCAGTTCTGAAAGGGGAAGTGCAAGCAGACGTTACATGCTTCCCCATACAATCCCACTCCCTGCACCCTGCAAGGCTCCCTGAACTGTGCTTCTGATTCCACAATCTCAGTTGGCCTTTCTAGGCCATGAGCCAAGGTACCCAGGAGAATAAGGCAGCATAAGGGAAGGAGCCTTGGTTCAGATGTGGACCCAGAGGTAGATTCCCACCTCCAGGACTCTTAAGAGAGAGGCAAAGTCTCACCCAGCTATTCACTGTCCTGAATTATTTAGGAAGTACCACTCAATCTTCTTTCTCCTTTGTGGCAATTTATTTTAGCGTTCTCAGTGCTAACATGAATCTTCAGTAAATTATTTGAAAAGATATTGGATTCCAGGAGCATTTTCAGGAAAAGTTTATTGTGGTACAGTGTACATCACCTATCTTTATTTGAATGTTAAATGTTATGAAACTGGCAGTTTTTCAAAGCAAAGAACATTGCTCATAGCCTTAAAATGTAAACAGAAGTGTGAATTTCATGGCTTGAGTTAATCCTTCACTGAAATAGGATCTAGTACTAAGGACTTGCCTTCCACCCTGTGGTGATTTTTATAGAAAATATCCTGCAAAGGTTCACAAGCTTGTCCACAAGAAGTTCATGATACTGTCCCCAGCTGGTGACATTGTTTGGGAAGGATTGGAGCCTCAGGGTGTAGATCCTAGCTAGAGGACTCAGGTTGAGAGGGTGTGGCCATGAGGCTTGTAGCCTGGCTTTATTTTACTTCCTGTTGAGTCTCTTATTCCTGACTGATGACACCCTGTTGACATAGCTGGGACATTACTCCCACCACCACCACTTCTCCCCTGCTGTTACGGCCATTTCTCACAAAGCTGCGTCAGAGTGAAGTCTCCCTGCCTTGCATTGTTTTGACAAGCCATTTAGTCACAGTCACAGGAAGGCTGCAGTGCACAGTTCTGCCCCACAAACAATCCTTCATATGCTACTCTTTTCTTCTCATTTTCCTTTTTTGTTTTTCAAGACAGGGCTTCTCTGTGTAGCCTTGGAACTAGATCTGTAGACCAAGATGACCTCAAACTCACAGAGGTCCACCTGCCTCTGCCTCCCAAATGCTGGGATTAAAGACGTGCTCCACCAGTGCCTAGCCTTACTCTATTCTTATAGGCACTTCAGAAAAATTACCATGAATACCTCTATGTGTAATTCAGTTCTCCCTAGGTGTTTATAGGCCATCTTTAATCCTTGTTGTGTTTAAAGTTCCTTAGAGAGTGTGTATTTGTAGTGACTGCTTGTGCTCAGTGGCTGGTGTTTGTGAGAATGGGGCATCTGGAGACTTCTCGTAGTCCCTTCTTGTTTCTGTAGCTGTTTTACAACATCTTCTGCTTGAGCTACAGGGGATTAGCATCATGTTCCAATACATACATGTTGTGTTCCTGCGGTTGCCACAGCAAATTGTGTAAATTCTGTGGTTTAAAAATGGGGGGAAAAAAACCTGTAATGGTTAATTTTTTTAAAATCTTTTTCACTAATTCTTTGGGAATTTCATATATTACATATGAACAGCGAATTTTCATTGTATTCACTCCCTCCTACATCCTCCAAGTCTTCACTGATCGCTGCATCTCCTTCCCACGTTTTTCTTTATAATACACAAAGTCCAGTTAGCATTGCCTGTGTTCACATGGCTGCTAGTCCGTTCCCTGGAGCATTGCCAACCACCAGGAAGTACAGCTCAGCTCTGAAGGAGACGGACTCTCCCTCCATGCAGCTGTCATCAACTGTCAATGGCTCCCCAGCCAGGGGTGGGGACCCTTGAACCACTCCCCATGCATGCTGGGATGTAGCCTGACTTGATCCTGTGCAGGTCTAGAGCAGACAACTGCAGCCCCTTTGAGTCCTGACTGCAGTGGTACCGGCACGTTCAGGGGACACTGTTGCATGGCAGTTCTCCCAAGACTACTGTTCGTTCAGCCTTTCTGCTCCCTTTTCTAAGATGTTCCCTGAGCTGTGCATGCGTGTGTGTGTGTGTGTGTGTGTGTGTGTGTGTGTGTGTGTGTGTGTGGTATAGTTATCCCATTTATGGTTGAACTCTCCATAGACACTTGTTGTCTGTGCTTTGACTAGTTGTGAGTCTCTGTATTAACCACTTGCTGTCCGTTTTAAAAATGAGCTGCTCTGACGAGGACTGAGATCTGCACTAATCTGTGAGTAGACAGATATTTATTTGAAGATAGTTTGATACTGTGTCTATTTGGCAAAATAGTAGTAGTAGGTTCTTCCATTCAGTTGTATTTCTGGAGTCAAACCAAACGCAGGGCATACGTAGACATGCTCTCTGTCCTGAAGATCGACAAAGCTCTGTTGCATGCCTCCTCCGGTGTCTATAGTTGAGTCATGGTGCTCTTCTTACATCCTTCACCACCCCCACTCTGTATCCTCCCCTCTGTCCCACACAGGAAGGCTTGTGCTTGGTTTTAGATAGATACCTGAAGGTAACTGAGCAACTTAGTTATATCTTCAAAGGTAATTATAAAATAATAGCACATCCACAGGGTATAGAGACTCCTGTCGTCATTTTACACTCTATACTATCCATGCTTTAATTGGCATGTTTGTGCTAACAGATGAGGAAATCCTGACTAGTGCTATTTTAAATTAGTGCAAATCACTATGCTGTTATAGCTTTTTGGATACATGTACTTTTGTTGTGTTATTCTCTGATACTTCAAAAAGGAGTCTGTATCTGTGCCTACAATTTATATATTTGATATGTGGACAAGAAGCTATAATTCATTGTATTTTCAGCTGACATTTTCTTCCCTCTGTCAGAAGACTTTGATAGCCTATTAGTAAAGTAGCATATCAAAAGGAAAAAGATGAGAAAAGCAAAATATTAATCCATCTGCTTCCTATGGTCACATTTCTGGAATGAACACAATACTGATAATTAAATGATTAAGGCACATTCATGTTCTTGAAGAGTTCACATCTTAGAAGAGTATAACTAAAGTAAGCCACTATCTTCCCAAATAGAAGGTAAGAGGTATCCAAAGAGAGATCATTAGTCTTTTTTTTTTATTTCTGTAATAAAACCATCTAAGAAGCTGCCATGACCAAGGCAACTTATAAAGGAAAGCATTTAGTTGAGCTTACAGTTCTGGAGGGTTAGAGTCTATGAGCGTAGAGGGAAGGAACGGAGAAAGGGGACTAGAGCTGCAGCTGAGAGCTCACATCTTCATACACAAGCAGGAAGCAGAGGGAGCACTAGGAATGACAGGAATCGTGTGGGAGCCCAAAGCCTAGCCTCAGCGACATGCCCCCTCTAAAAATGTCACACCTCCTCTCTTAGTCAGTGTTCTATTGCTGTGAAGAGACACCTTGACCATAGCAGCTCTTATAAAGGGAAATATTTAATTGGCACTTGCTTGCAATTTCAGAGGTTTAGTCCCTTATCATCATAGCAGGAAGCATGGTGGCATGCAGGCAGACATGGTGCTGGAGAAGTAACTGTGAGTTTCACATCAGGATCTGCAGGCAGCAGAAAGAGAGAAACACTGGACTTGGAATGGCCTTTTGTGAAACCTCAAAGCCCACTTTGACATACTTCCTTCAACACGGCCAGATCTCCTAATCCTTTCAAATAGTGCTACTTCCTGATGACCAATTATTAAAATCTATGAGCCTATGAGGGCCATTTTCATTTAAACTACTGTACCTCCTACTCCCTTCCAAACAATTCCACCAGCTGGGGACCAAGTAGTCAAACATATGAGCCTATGGGGGTTTCTCACTCAAGCCACCACAAGAGGATAAGGTAAAATGGAGAGGGGTTTAGGAAGAACAAGGAAAGGAAAAAACTAGAATAGCTAGGCACTTCAGTTATTTCCTATAGACAGGGCAAATGGATGAACAAAATATGTGCATAACTACTAGCAAAGTAGAGTTCTCTACAGCTACAAATTATCATGATGTAGAATAACTCCTATGTATTTGGAGGCATAAAACCTCAAGATTTTGATACTTAAATTGATGTACTAAAAAATGTTCAAAAACTTTCATGTAATCCATCTTAAGCATCTAATTGCTCAACAAAAGGCAGGAATTAATACTGAGGGTTCTGGAAGGATTCCTGGGTAAGTGCTGACTTTCCTTCCTTGTCCACCATGTCTTCTGTGACATTTGCTTTGCCCAGAAGACAGGCAGGACCTGGAAGGGTCTTACAAGGGGTTTTCCAGCCACTTTCTGCCTGCCAAGCTCTCAGAGCTCTCAGCATTAACACACAAGCTACATCACCCACATAGTGACAACACAATGATGGGCCACCTCAGCAGCCTCATGGCCTCCAAAATTCAAGACCATGTCGTAAAACAGCTTCAACAAACCTCAGTGCCCACTTGCAAGGGAAGGTCAGCTTTGAGACAGTCTTCTACACATGTCATTTGCAGGGATGGTTGTGATAAGGGTCAGAGACAACATGTAGGGTAACACTTAGAGGTTGGCTATATGTCTTTTATCAGTGTTTAAAAAAGTAATTATTTCAAATACACTTGCCACCTTAAAAGGCTGAAATGTGGTTTGTGCAACTGGAGAGATGGGTCGGTGACAAAGAACATATACTGTCCTTACAGATGACCTGAGTTCAATTCCCAGTACCCAAGTCTGGCAACTCAAAGCCACTTATAGTTCAAGCTTGAAAGGACTCCACACCATCTTCTGGCTGTTGCAATCAACTCTCTTCATAAGCACATATGCACACAAATAATTAAAAATAAAAATAAACCTTTAAAAATCATTTTGCTTTTTCTTTTAAAAATGTATTGCATCTATTTGGTCCGTGTGTTTGTGTGTGTGTGTGTGTGTGTGTGTGTGTGTGTGTGTGTGTGTGTGTGTGAATGCTTGCATGCTATAGCACACATGTGGCTATCATAGGACAACTTGTAGGAGTCAGGTTTTTTTTTCTTCCCACCACGTGGGTCCTGGGTATGAACTGGTAGCCAGGCTTGGCAGCAATCACCTTTACCTGCTGAGGCATCTCACCAGCTCCATCTGCTTTTTATTATCTTGAATAAACTTTGCTTCTCCCCATAGTGAGCTAGTTATGTATTTGCTTCTAAGTGGAAGGGCAATTGCTGGCTCTTTCTTCAGGGTCTCTGTACATCTAAGGGCTCCGCCATCTGTTGTGCCCTATAGCATAGGCAGTTCAGACAGCGTGCAGAAGAAGAGGATCAAACCTTCATCAGCCCTGAGTCCCAGAAGGTTTAAGTAGTTAAATCTTTAAATAGTTAAAAAATGGTTGATTACCACTGCTGAGGTGCTCCTAGCCAAATGTGGAGAGTGGTGTGAAATATGCAGCAGACATGTTCCCTAGTGCTTCAGAATCTTTAGGGTACAACTTCTTGTTCAATCCTTGCAAGAACCTGACAAAATGGCTCTCACACATAAGAAAAATTGAGATAACATACTGGGAAAAGAGCAGTTTGAGGCAAAATGCTTCTTAAAATATTTATTAGTAGAACTGGACCACAGTCTAAATCATGGTTTTCTAAATGCTCTTCCCTTTCTAGTACAGGCCAGCATGCTAAAAGCCATAATTTAAACTAGAGAGAATCATGAATTCACAGTTAAGATTCAGGAAGACAACAGAAGTCACAGTCTATTGCTAAGGGTGATAATAAGGACATTGACTGGTGAGCTGGCAGGAATAAGGACACAGGACACGTACTCAAAGGGGACTTGTGCTGGGCATTTGGAGTCACACTGTAGCCTTCACCCCAGGCACTCCTACATGGAATGCCTTCTCCATTCTTCATCAAGTCCAGCATTCTATCAGCTTCTGTCTATGCTGACAAAACCTTGGAAATGGGCGGTAACCTGGAAGTAGAAATGGAAACAAGAGCCTTTGTCCTAAAGGAGTTGTGCTTTCTTTCCAAGGGAGCCCATGCAGTCCCTTAATTAAGAACCAAGAAAGAGCTGTTGAAATTGGAAAGGGAAGCACTGCCTGAACCCTGTGGAAAGAGGGAATCATCTAGTGTTTGGAACCCTGAAATGTAGGCACACTTGCTGGAAGACTCCACCTCTGAAGGTGATTTCCACCTCAGATCATTTATTCTCTGCTCACTGTATAAAGCTGGTCAAGCAATTGCCTTCTGTGTGCAAGATCAGGAACGTGCTTATTTTCCTCATCATCCCTTGTAGATTCACTCACTGTTTGGCTTGCCATCCTTAGTCTGTCTATGAGAAACCAGCTAATTAATTTTCCAGCTCTGGTGTTCATTCCCATGGCTTATCTCTTCACTGAGGAAACACTATGCTTCAGGCTTTGCTTGTTGAAATTTTGTTCTCAGGGATTATTTCATTTATTCTTTACCTAAAACCATGCTAAAGAAGAGGAATTTGAAACTCAATACATTAATTTATTTCCCCAAATCTGCTAAAACAAACAAACAAAAAACAAATAAATAAATAGAGCTGACATTTGAGCCCAAGTCTTCCAAGTCTGGTCCCAGACACAGTCAGCATGCCACCACATTCTAACTGAACTTCAGGCGCCTGGGGCAGGGCATCCCAGCCCATTAGCACTAGAGACCAGAGACCAGAGTCTTCACTGTCCCCTTCACTGTAGGGGACATGTACATATCTTTACAGATTACTATTACCATTGCCATGGAGTTAAACAGACTTACCATGAACAAGCCAAAACTGAATCCAAAAAGAAAAGAAAGAAATCCAAATGCTCTCAGAGCACAGTGTTCTGCAGAGCTGGGAAGTATGGAATACCACATATCTACCACCTGCTGCATGGCCTGTGGACTTCATTAGAAAGCTAATCATTTCTCTCTGTGTGTGATACAATGAGGCCTCAGGAGCTGTTCATGAGTAAATGACAAGTATCTTCTGACTTCATTTCATCTCGAAGCTTCATGAGCAGCAGATTATATAAGGAAACCATTATGAGAGGAATGTGTGGCTGAAATGCTCAGTCACATATCAGTTTGTGTGTGTGTGTGTGTGTCAGTGTGGTGTGTGCCCATATGTGTGCAGTTGTGTACACATTCTCACAGAAGTGAGAGGAGGGTATTGGGGGTCCTGTTCTATCATTCTTGGCTGTATTTGTTTGAGATGGGATCTCTTGTTAAACCTGGAGCTGGGCTGGAGGAACAAGCTCTCAGAGGTAATCCTCCTGTTTCTGCTTCCCACAGCACTTGGAGTTACTAGCATGCCCTACTGGCTCATGCCAGGCTTTTTACGTGGGCAAAGGGATCCCAACTCAGGGACGAAGTGGCTTACAAATGTTTTTGATACACCTGGGGAAATAGGTTATAAGTCCTACATTGTTTGTATGTCTATCCAATGGTACCTACAAAAACAAAATGATCCGAAAAAAGAACATGTAATAATTTCTGAACATAAGATTGAACACAGTGACATGTATTCAATTCAGATCCACTGATGGAAATTATATTGCTTAAAGAAGGTTTTCAAAAGCAGGCCATCCCTAAGCTTGCTCCTAAGACAGGGTTAGGAATTAACTGGTCAAGAAAGGCATGGGAGGTCTGGCTAACACAGAACAGTGGAGAGAATTTCACTCATTTTTTATCTTTACTGCAAAGGTGAATTGTTTAGAAAGCTGGCTCTTTTACAATGTGCACCCATAGACTAAAGCCAAATAACTATCCTTCAAATATTTGTTGGAGAAATGTTGACCACACAGAAAGCATACAGATAAGACTGAAGAAGGGGGGGGTTAAGGTTTTAAATCCTAGAGGGTTTAAATCACAAATGTGAACATTTATAGAAAACATGAAACAACAATTTGATATGAATAAATGTCAGAATTCCATTGTAAAGAGTTTATAGACAGCTGCCCCAGCATGCAGCCACCACAAAACCTTCCCTGGCCCTCGCTCTTTCTTATCCCATATTCCTCCAGTATCAGGAAGAAGTTTTGAGGCAGGAATGGTGGAACATGCATTTAACCCTAGCACTTCAGATGTTCAAGCAGGAGGATCAGGAGTTTATGTTCATCCTCATGTAAACAGCAAATCTGAGGTCATCCTGAGCTAAATAAGATCATATCTCACCACCCCCAGACAAGAAATTTTAAATAATATATTCGTCACCAGTAACTTCCCCAGCTCCTAACTCTAGTTTCTGGGGTCTTATCATCTTACTGGTAGTAAATGACATGATCTCAGAGCCAGGAAGAGACTCAAACACTGAGAAGAGTTCTGAAAAATGGGAATATTCATTTAAAGGGAAAGATAGACATGGATCCAACTTGGAGGATGCTGTGGGATGGTCTCTATGTCAAATGTGTTGCTGATTGGTCAATGAATAAATCACTGATTGGTCAGTGGCCAGGCAGGAAGTATAGGCGGGACTAACAGAGAGGAGAATTGAGAGAACAGGAAGCTGGGTGAGGAGACACTGCCAGCCGCCATCAGGACAAGGAAGATGTAAAGTACCGGTAAGCCACAAGCCATGTGGCAAGGTATAGATTAATAGAAATGGATTAATTTAAGCTGTAAGAACAGTTAGCAAGAAGCCTGCCACGGCCATACAGTTTGAAACCAATATAAGTCTCTGTGTTTACTTGGTCAGGTCTGAGCGGTTGTGGGACTGGCAGGTCAGAGAGTTTGTCCTGACTGTGGGCCAGGCAGGAAAACTCTAGCTACAGGAGGAGGCAGCGTAAGCAAGGGGAAGAATAAAGCAAGAAGGAGCCTGTGTTATTCAGAGGACAGTCACACACTCCAGTCCTCATCTACCACAGCCCTCAGCTTACATCCCTGTGACTAATACCTCTGCCCCAGGAACAGACTGCCTAGTGTCTGCAAAGAAATCCGCAGTACATCTTCCTGACAGCCACAGAAACACTGAGTGGCTCAGTGAGTCTTTAAAACATAGATTTGTCCGTTCTTTTTTGAATTTTCAAAGTGCCCTTGATAGAAAGCCTATGAGAATAAGTACATTTCTAACCTGTGTTCTTATAGAAATGAAGCTTTAAGCTTCTCTCTGTTTGCTGAGCAGGGATAAAGGTACCAAGGGGAAGCATCCAGGTCAAATACTCCAATAGGCAAATGGTATTTCCTCCCAAATCCTAATCCCTGTTCTTAAAGAGCTGCATACAAATTCCCCTGAAACCAAAACATCTTAAAACCTTTACTTGTGGAGCCCTTCCTAGAGGTGAGAGGATGCTCCTCAGAGGGCGAGCTGTGCAGGAGCAAGGCCTCTGCTGGCCAGTGACAGTGTGGCTGTGCCTGCATACTTAGAGTGGCTTGCCCAAGTCCGAGGCCTGCCTCACTCAGCACAGGAAACTGCTTCCCAGCTGCTACTCTATGCGTTGCCACATTCTGCTTAATGCAGTATGATGCTATTATGGTGTGGTCACCCAGAGTCCCAGTGATGGGTTCTTTTTCTCTGCTAATTTAAAGAATATGCAGGCAGGAGAATTAGGGGCTCAACATTCATCCAGATTTTATTTATATCAAAAGCACACAGAGACAGAGGGAAGGAATCTGGACCAAGAATCTGAGTTTGTCTGGCAGAGCCCAAACTTTCATATACTTCAGGGTAAATTGGCTTCCTTTTTCCCTCAGAATTGACCAATTGGAACTATGAAGAGTATCAAATAATCCAGACAGAGAAGGAAAAGTTGCTTGGTTCCCACCACAGCAGTCTACCTCCTGTGGGAGCTTGAACGTTCCCGCACCACAATACTTCACTCTGGCAGAAGGGATAGCAGAAAGCTGGCCGTCTTAATGAGAAAAGTACATTGATCTAACTAAAGTCTCTTTCCCCATCAGTCTGCCTTCTGGGATCTATCTGGCTCCTACTCTCTCGGGTACACTGACTTTAGGATTTCAAGGACCTTCAGCAGGAAATATGGTAGACATGATATCTGCCATGCCACACTTACATAGTTTCCCTTCTCAAGACTGTCTTTCCCATAGGTTGTCATTTCTTTCCTGTGACCTTGTTTACCCACACGCACCCCTCACTTTCCTGTGACTATTTGGGGCTGAATTTTAATATCACAGACAGACTTCTTTATACCTGAGTGCCAAGTAAGTACTCAAAAGGTCCTTGGCAAGTTGCCAAGGAATTGTCTTGGATCTGGATTCTGAGCTATGGTTGAGAGGACTCTAGTGACAAGACAAAGGAGTTAGCTTTTGAGCATCTGTGTCTCTTCTTAGCATGGGGTGGAGGTCCTGTTGTCCATGAGGTTTGGGGAATAGCAGTGAGCAGCTGAGCAGGGGGAAGGTCTGTTGCTTTGCTAGAGGCTTAGGGAGAAGGTAAGTTTTCCTTTTCAGAACAAAAGATCATCTAAGAACCTCTAATATACCTCTTCTTCGGGCTTCATTCTGTTGCTGTGATAAAACACTCTGATCAAAAGCAGCATAAGGGAAGAAAATGTTCATTTAGCTTTTATTTCCAGGCCACAGTCCATTGTAGAGGTAAGAAATTCAGGGCAGGAACCTGAAGGTAGGTAGGTTTGTTATTTAATGAAGCATTACTTGTAACCAGAAGAGAGCTCATTCACAACCAAAGAAGCACAGCAGGAACTACCTATGGAGGGTGTTTGATAGATTCCTTGAGCTCATGCTTACTTTTTTGTACACTCCAGACTACCTGCCTAAGAAATTGTGTCTCCTACAGTGGGTTGGGCCCTTGTACAGCAATTACTAATCAAGACACTCTCTCTCAGTCAAGACCACTGACCAAGTTGATCTTTAAATTCCCTCAAATGGGACTCCCTGTAGAGATGTCTCTAGGCCATGCCAAATTGCCAGTTAAGGCTAACTAGGACAACTTCCAGTTCTCGAATACATCTGCGGCATGTGTTACATGCTTGTCTAAGTCACACTTGTGCTGCAGAGACCTTGACACAGTATTCCCGCCCATGTGTTGTCCTAGAACACCTGGGCTCTCTCTCAAATTTGGAGATGTGCTTCTCTAGGAAAGTTGATATCTTAAATGTTTCTACAACTAAGAGTTCAGAAAGGAAATGAGAAAATTGTGTTCTGGTCCCAGTGAGAGAGCACAGTTAGAAGTTTCTTTGATTATTTTGGAATAGTAACTTTCTTTTAGTAACCAGACTAGCTAAGCTTTCATTTTACATAAATGGATACCATTGATTATTAGCCATTTTCTTTATTCTTCAAAGTGACCCATGTACTTTGTACAAAAAGATTCTTTCATTGGCTGCTCATGACTCCCAAATTTAGGTTTCCTAGACTCTTACCTGAAATCAGAAGTCCCTCTTCATCCATGGTCACAGTGCACTGAAGTATGCTGAATACCATGAAGAAGATGCAGGCAAGGTGATGTCTTCTAACATCCCTCCTTCCAGACTTAATTTCAGATGGATATAAGAGAAACCTTGTGTGAGAAACTCTCAGCTGTCATTTGTGGAATTCCCTGACTGTTACTTCAGCATTCAAGAATGTCCCACTTTATAGCTTTGTTCCTAAAAATCCCCGTAAGACTAATTTCTATTAAAATGACAAATAACTGTATTTGTTAAAAGATGGGAATAATCGTTTGCTGATTCTAGGGAACTTACTCACAGACTTTTCTCAACAAGGTCACTTGTGGGTACTTAGATTACCTCAGTTAGCACATTCTCCCATTTGTATTCCATGTTCTGAGCAAATGTTGAGTGAAGAGGATGTGCTTTTTCACATTGCCCTCAAAAAGCAGGTTGAAGCATGATACCGATCTCATAATCTATATCTTCAATCCCACTGGCATTGGGACAAATCCAGAGCTTTTGCTGTAAGCTTTCAAATATACTTCTACCTACAGACAGAAGTTTGTTTTAGGAAGAGCCAAGGCTCTGCGATCCTTTGCATTTATTGGAGTGTTCTGTTTCCATGGTTTCCAAGAGTTGAGTGAAATTAGGCTTTTGGTGTTTAGAAGTTCATAATTCTGAGCCTTGGGAAAGCTGTTTCTCTCTCACTGTGATTGTGTTGGGACCTATGCATTGCCATCCCTGATCACCCGTGGGCTGCCACGCTGTGAATAAGCTCTTCCTGCAAACCTGTGGGAAACAGCAAAGTCAGTCTGCATGAAGCCAGACTAAGTCAGCTCTACCCTCACAACAACCAGACTGTGTCAGCTCTACCTTCACAGAAACCAGACTAAGTCAGCTCTACTCTTACAAAAACCAGACTACCCTCACAGAAACCAGACTAAGTCAGTTCGGTACAAAACTCAGACTAAGTCAGCTCTACCCTCACACGAAGTTGCAGAGTGATGATCTGTGCAAGGGTAACATTCTGTGTCCTTAAGGTACTAGTAGGGAAACCTAAGCTCTGGTTCTCTGGAGCTTGACAAGAACAGAGGACTCCGGCCGGCGAAATAAAATCGTAAGGAATTTCCATGAACTTTACTTATCTTGCGAAAGAACAACAAAGAATTATTTGGACACAGTAGGAGTCCTGGAATATGGGGGTACACAGTAGAAATCCTGGGGTACTTTGTAGATACAGTAAGAGCCATTTTGGGTAGATAATGGTGAGACCCAAAGAACAAACAAGGAGGGATTCAAGAATGGGAACAAGGTCCCTGTTTGGTTCTGAAGCAGAGCTCAAGGTTTCTCACACAGTTGTGACCAGGTTCCTCTGAATAGCCTGTATTAGTTACTTTTCTGTTGCTGTGATAAAGTGTCATGAACAAGGCACATGAAGGGATACTTTATCTGGGCTTCTGGTTTTAAAGGGATAGTCCATAATGGTGCAAGAGGTTTGACAGCAGGCAGCTGGATCAAGAAGCTGAGCGCTCACATCTTCAACCACAAACCTGAAGCAGAAGGACTGAACTGGAAGGGGAGAGAGGCGTGAACTCTCAGAAATAACCCCTCCCGTAGTGTACTTCCTCCAGCAGGGCCGTCCCTCCCCATGACCTCTTCAGACAGCCATCATCTGGGAAACAAGTGTTCAAATACATGATACTGTAGAGGACACTTCTTATTCAACCACCACACAGCCGAAATCAAAGGGGCTTTCCAATGGCTCAGTCACCTTACAGTATCTATGAATATCTGCCAGGGAAGTTCCCAATCTAAATGTGTTTCCATGTTACAATGGAGATCAAACCCAGGACTTCTACCCTAAAGGGAATGGTTTGGATGTTAGTTACTGTCTAAATAGCTACAAGGCCTAAGGGATTAAAGTACAAAAGTGTGTTTGTGTGTGTGTGTGTGTGTGTGTGTGTGTGTGTGTGTGTGTGTGTGTGTCTGTGTCTGTGTCTGTGTCTATGTGTGTGTGTTTGTGTCTGTGTATGTGTGTCTGTGTATGTGTGTCTGTGTGTGTGTGTGTATGTGTGTGTGTTTGTGTGTGTGTATGTGTGTCTGTGTGTGTGTGTCTGTGTGTCTATGTGTGTGTGTCTATGTGTGTGTGTTTGTGTCTGTGTATGTGTGTCTGTGTGTGTGTGTGTGTCTATGTGTGTGTGTCTATGTGTGTGTGTTTGTGTCTGTGTATGTGTGTCTGTGTGTGTGTGTGTGTGTGTGTCTATGTGTGTGTGTGTTTGTGTCTGTGTATGTGTCTGCGTGTGTGTGTCTATGTGTGTGTGTGTCTGTGTGTCTATGTCTGTGTGTGTGTGTGTGTCTATGTGTGTGTGTTTGTGTCTGTGTATGTGTGTCTGCGTGTGTGTGTGTGTGTGTGTGTGTGTGCGCGCACACGCATGTGTATGCTGGTGCGACACAGAAACAGGGAGGCAGAGACGGGGACAAAGGGAATCAGAGCCACAAATTGGAGGCACAAAGAGATCAAAACGAACCCATAAAAGAACACACATGTAGCTGCCAAGAACTTATCTAGATGACTCCAAAGTAATTTTTAGAAAAGACACAGAATTACAAAGTAAGTAGTCAGTGTGCTGCATCACATTTGAGCCCCAGGAAGAGGTTCAGGATGTTTGGGTCCTGTCTGAGATGACATTCAGTTCGACGCTCAGTAGGGAATGGCGTAACTGACTGTGTTGAAGGTCATGGAGGTAGGACGCCCCAGTAAGAAGCCTGCACTTGGAGGAAACCCAGCCATCTCCATGCACTGCAGGCAGGAGAGGTGTGGCAGGCAGGCAGGCTGGGGGCAGACCAGGATTCCTCGACTTAGGTTGTGAATGATGGCTTGTCAGGAAGATGTGTTTGTAAACTAATGACTTTCACAGTGTGATGAGATTGAAATGGAAGCCTAATTGCTTCCACTGACTTAACCCTTGGAATGCTTCCAGGCCTGCTGGTTGCCAGTTCTTTAATCATGAGTTAATCACCTTCAGGGATACCTCAGAAAGCTGGCCTGCAGCATGTCTGGGAAGCTCTGCACTGTTATTAGGTTTACTCATCCAGGCAGTCATCTCTCCAAATAAGGACACTGAGAGGTTATCTCTGGTGCCCTTAAACCAGTGTTTGTTAGTAGCAACTGACACAGGCAATTACATGGCTTTGTAACTCAGAAAAAAAAACCTAAATTAATATTTGTGCATTTTAATGACTTTTGTAAAAATGCTTAATGGTAGTGGAGTGAGAGTAGCACTCACCTCTCTCCTTCGAGGTCTAGCCATGAACTTCAGTCCAGATCTGGGAGGAAATCAAAATTGGGAAATGGCCTAATAATCAGGCCAGTCTGATTAATAGTGACAATTAGCATTGGGCTACAGCACATAACCAACTGATTATGAATCATTTGAGCACTTTAGATAAATTTTCAATACAGGCAATTATAATGAAAAGACTCCTGATCCTCACATAATGGCTTCATTAAATTAATTCAGTTCTGAGGTTGAAGAAAATTTTCCTTTATGGCAAAGAAATCAGTAAAATTTAGCTTCTATTCACTGTTGGCAAAGAGAAAACTCCTAAAAGATCTCTCTCTCTCTCTCTCTCTCTCTCTCTCTCTCTCTCTCTCTCTCTCTCTCTCTCTCTCTCTCTCTCTCTCTCTACACACACACACACAAAATTGCAGATAGCTTACTCTTTTCTGAGACTATTTTTCTAGCTAGAAAGCCGTGAAGGTCAGAACATGGATTCTACACTCTTGGCTTAGTTGGATGGAATAAATCTTGCCCTGGGTTATATTTTATATTCTGTAAAGTGTATGCCTTGTTGAGGTTAAAGAGCTTTGGGGAGTAATCTGTGAGGAACAGGCACTTCAAAGAGACGAATACTTGTGTTACGTAAACAATTGACTCTTGGTGTGCCTCACCGTTGAGAACAAAGCTGCTGCCAAGTCCGGACACCACAGCATCCGTGTAGCTGGGTGAACAAAGACCGTTTCAGGTGAGCTGAAACCGTGCTTCTAGTCACAAAAGCACCAGCTTTGCAAGATCAGACAGTGGAGATGGAGAGAGACTCCAGGGCTAAGAGGGGATGAAAATATCCCACAATAAAATTGGTTCTATTGTAAATGCCACCCCACTTCCAAAGACACCCCTTACCTAGCACACATGAGGCTTTATCCTGGACAAAGTGCTTTTGTATTTAAGACTCACGAGTGATCTACAGGGGTGGGGAGGGAGGAACCCCAGAATTCCCAGCATTGTCTTGTATTTCTAGCTCCAAATGCTGCCAATAGCTTGCAGGCTCTGACACCGTGTTAGACTACCTTCCCAGGCCTTTGTTTGTGGCCACTGGTTTTCGTCTATCTGCATATTCCTTATAGAGCCTTGACTTCAGCACAGCTCTGGGGAGGAGGAGGGCAGGTCTATGCCTACTGAGTCCTACTGGTACAAAGATACACTAGCTTGGTTCACATTGGCTCTTCATCTCATTACTGAAATTGTGTATTTGTGGGTCTTCCTTGGGGTCTGGTTAACTTTGAAAACTGAACTTTGACTGCTAGTTCCACCTCTTAGCAGTAGAGATGTGGGGCATCTGATTTGGTCCTCTGTCTGTTTCTCACCTGCAGCAAAGATTCCTAATGGACTCCAGTATGACTATTGAGAACAATAGGTGCTTTCCCACAGGAGCTCTTTGCTAGTGAAAGGACCTCAAAGTCCGAACAACACACCCCAAGACCAAGATCTCAGCACAAGGGAGATTTATTTGCACCACAGGGACAAAGGGCAGGGAATAAGAAGCAAAGCATGAGATCTCAGACGAGGGAGAAGAGAAAAGGGAGGGGAGGGATATTTGCCCCAGAGGGACAAGGGACTGCCTCTAGATAGAGAGGAAACAGACATGACCCTTAGACAAATGGTGGTTTATAAAGAGAAAAGGAGAATCCTGTGTTAGGAAGAATTGGTTAATTTTGCTTGGGCATGTTAATTATGGTATCCAAAAAGGAGCTTTGATTGCTGGACTTCAATACTTTGGCAGCTGGACCTTCATGGTCAGCCTCAGGAGGAGGAAGTGGCCAAATAAGAGAATAGACCTTAGCAGCTAGCTTTAGGAATCTAGTCTAATGGTTTAGAGGGAACATGGGAGAAGTGTAAGGTAAAAACTGCTGGCACGGTGTTGGCCACCCTCGCGCCTGCTAAATCCCTTCAGGAAGCACTTGCCCATTTCTCACTGTATTTCCTTCCTGTTACTGCCTCCGATTCCCACAGTGTACAAACTACTAAAATCTTACAGTTTATTGCACCTTGCAGATGAAGTCAGCCTCTTACTGACAGTGACGGCAACTCTGGGGCCCTGGCTGGCTTCAGGTTTTAATGTACATTCTTCTCTGGGCATACTCAACCCTGGGGCTGCTGTTATTGGCCATTCAGACGCCCTCTCTGATCCTCACAAATCAATCCTATTTTATGCAAATATCCCATTTTTTTCTAGTATGTGTTCTTTGGTTTAGTATGTCTACTTTTATAATTCCTCTCACACACACAACTCTCGCCTTTGCCAAGATCTTCCCAAGATTCAGTGTCCTCTCTTAGGCTCTTCCTGCCTTGTGTCCTGACTACAGTATGCACCCAGCCTCAGCCTGCCTGTGACAAAATCTCACCGCATAGCTGTAGATGTAATAGTGGACTGCTCTTCAAAGCCTCCTTCAAAGCTGAACCTTTTCTTAACCCACACTGTTTTCTTTGAAAACATTCATCTTTGTTTTCATTAGCAGATTATAAATTCCATGAAGATGAAATCCATAACATGTACACTTTGCACCTTCTAGAGTGGCACGCTAACAGAAAGCAAACGCCACGCTGTGGGGAAGCACATAGGCATGACGTATAAAACATGCACTCACTGACCACTCAGGGACTAGTCTAACATCTGAGACGATAACCTAAAGAAAATGAAATCTAAGTTCACACTCTGCAGCTCTCCAGGCTGTGTTGATACACTAAAATTCTGAGCTTTCCACCCTTTCTGTAAGAACTAAGCTAGATCATCCCTACTCTCTATACACCTCAGCATTCTCTGGATCTTAAGTATTCCTTTGCAGAGTGATAAGTATTATTTAGCAAGTACTGAATTATCCCAGGGTATGACCTTTATGCTACCAAATTGTGGTGGTTATCCTCTGTAGTGATAAAGTCTATCTTCAGTGTCAGTGACTGTGCTTATTGTAGATTTTTCTCCTTCCCACCATACAGCTCCCAAATAATGACACAGAGACTTCTTATTAATTATGAAAGCTTGACCAATAGCTTAGGCTTGTTTCTAACTAGCTCTTATAACTTAAATTAACCCATTTCTATTTATTTACATCCTTCCATGTGGCTCAAGGCTGTTACCTCTCCTCCTAAACATCCAACTTCCTCTATGTCTGGCTGGCAACCTCCTCCTCCTTCTGTCCCAAAAAATCCTGCCAAGCTATTGACCATTCAGCTTTTTATTAAACCAATCCAAGTGTCACATCTTCACAGTGTACAAAAAGATTATTCCACAACAGCTTATTCGTCCAATAAACATGTATTAAACATTTTTGTATATAAAACAATATAGTAAAGATGCTAGAAGGTCATCAATTGACCAAGATTTAATCATTGCCTTCAGACACCCCCCCCCCCCACACACACACACACCATTATCCACCAAGCAGACTAGAGGCCAAATTCTTCCCTGGGCATACACAACCCCGAGGCTGGTGTTACCAGTCAAGCATTATGTTTCTTTCATAGAGAAGGTTTTTTTTTTTTTTTTTTTTTTTTTTTTGGTTTTTCGAGACAGGGTTTCTCTGTGTAGCTTTGCGCCTTTCCAGGAACTCACTTGGTAGTCCAGGCTGGCCTCGAACTCACACAGATCCACCTGGCTCTGCCTCCCGAGTGCTGGGATTAAAGGCGTGCACCACTACCGCCCGGCTGAGAAGGTTTTTTAACCAATTCCACCACAAGTCTAGCTAGCTAGTGTAATTATTCTTAGTAACATATATTTATATGACAAGAAGTAGAGACAAATAAATTGTGAGGATCCAGTGCTCAAGAGTCTTGGTTTGGGTTCTGAAGCATTGCATCAAGGCTTATATCGGAGAGTCATACAAAAGTTCCATGGTCTTTCCATGCAGTTACCTAGAATAGCTCCATTTGTAAAACTTTCCAGGAAAGTTTGTGCTATTAAAGACAAGGCTTCAATTGTTCTTCTTACTCACTAATTGGAATTAACAATAAAGTAATTGGCAGGGGCTAACCATGATTTTACTGTGGCTGGTACAACTTTGTTCAACATATATTTAAGTGTTCTAGGTGAAATTTAACACCCACACTCCCTTGACAGGCCGTGGGCTGTGCAGCTCTTCGAATGAGCCTGTATCTACATGGGATCTTCCTATTGGTCTGAGATTTCTTGGTTATAATAGCATTGTCCTCATCACACCTACCAATGTGTAATTTGGGGCTGAAAATAGCATCCCAGACTTGCCTGCTTTGACATGCTCAAATATTCCTATGCTCTGCCATCTCAGCTGAAGTCACTTTGAACACACATTAAATTTTGGCATTTATAAAATGTATTATGTATTCTCCAAGTTCATTCACAATACAAAAGGCTTTCTAGAGTAATCTTGCAAAGCCAAGGGAGCTTCAGGAAGCATCCCATAAATCAATGAGGATCATGCTTTTCTTACTGAGTACCAAACCCAAGATACCTACCTTCTGACTTGGAAATCCTCCTGCATGAGCCAAACACAGACTGAACATTCGGTTCCTACACCAAAATTGCAGCCCTTGTTGAGGTATTGGTTAGGCAGCCATGTTGACAGGGCTTCACGAATGGAGCCTCTCTGGCATTTCTAGGAGAAGCAGTTTCGAGGTCCTCTGTCTCTTCTTCTGCTATGACACCTGAGCCTTAGGTGTGTGTGTGTGGGGGGGGGGGTGTTGTAGATATATCAGTTGGATTGAGCACCACATGATAACTGATTAAAAGTTAAAAGGCAAGTATGGTCCTCAAGAACAGTGTGTATCACTATGTGCTTCTCCATAAGTTGTTCCACAAGACAGATCTGTGTGTGGGAGGGATGACCTCCCTGGACTGCCCTAACTTTGATCTATCTCACAAAATGGATACTTTTCTCAGTACTATGGAGACAAAATTGACAAAACCCCAAATGTACATATTTACAGAGTATTGTGTGATGCTGGTATCTATAGTTATTTACAGACATCTCATTTGTACACA
Organism: Peromyscus californicus insignis; assembly: GCF_007827085.1. NCBI lineage: Eukaryota > Metazoa > Chordata > Mammalia > Rodentia > Cricetidae > Peromyscus > Peromyscus californicus. The sequence goes on along the minus strand of NW_026294617.1, from coordinate 132,568,844 downwards.
GAAATGATGACAATAGCCAAGCTGATTGATTGACATGTGCATCGTCCTCACATGGTTCCCTTTTATCTTACACTAAAAACATTTCAAATACTCTCTGATGGTCTCCTGATCTTATGGAGTTCTGTAACAGTGGTTTTAGTGCCTTGCTCACTTTTTAAACTGGAGTATAGCTGACATCATTTAACAAGCCTTAAATGTACTCTGTTGTGTTAAAATGGTATCTCAGGTCCAGGATATCTTCCATATCTTTCTTTCTTATAAAAACCTATTTTTCATGTATTTAGTGAGGGACTCTGGGGGTGAGCACACACACAGGTCACAAAGCACATGTGAAGGTCAGAGGATAATGTGCAGGGTCTAATCGTGTCCTTCCATCACATGGATCCCAAGGTTCTAGCTCAGATGACTGTTCTTAGAACACATTCACTGCATGCCAGTTCCAAGTCTAGCACATTCCATGCCTAGAGCTGCATTTTCAAACAGGGCTCTGTGAGCTGAGGAACTGTACATCAACTAACAAGGCCTATTGACAAGCTTAGAGGGTTCTTGGAAGCAGGAATTCTTTTTTTGTTTGTTTGTTTTTCAAGATAGGGTTTCTCTGTGTAGTTTTTGTGCCTGCCCTGGATCTCATTCTGTAGACCAGGCTGGCCTCGAACTCACAGAGATCTGCCTGGTTCTGCCTCCTGAGTACTGGGATTAAAGGTGTGCCAGCACTGCCCAGCTGGAAGCAGAAATTCTTCACACTGTCAGTAGGAGCTAGAACATGACCACATTTTGCAAATCCCTTTTCTGAATCAACAACAAGAGCATCAGAGTTAGCACATTTCATCTTTGTGGTAAGAAAGTGATGGTCTGAGGAAAAAAGCTCAATGAAGCTTATGCAAAGTCTACTTCTTTCCCAGTCACAACATTCTTCTCTACGAGGACGGCCATGCTGTGGTGGCAGATTTTGGAGGTAAGACTCCCAGAAACACAGTCCCAAACAGCGTCCTTTCTTCATACCCGTTCCCTGACAGTGTGCAATAATCTGGAAACAGACTTCACACCTTGGGTATTTCTATTTAAATTCAGTTTGACCTTGCACTTGGACTGCATGCCATTTGCACTTCTATTTTCTTCTTTGCTGTCAAGGCTGAAAACAGGGAAGTGAAAATTTGAGTAAGACAAAGGCTTCCTAGGTCTTCAGGTTTTTGCTGTGATCTTGGACCAAGGACTTGGGACACTTCCTTTGACGTGGACTTGTTTTCTCTTCCCTTTAGAATCAAGGTTTCTGCAGTCCCTGGATGAAGACAACATGACAAAACAGCCCGGGGTGTGTGGCTTTCTTGCTCCTTGTTAAACAATTAAGATGTGTGAAGTCAGTATGGGAGGAAGGAAGGCGGGAGTAGCCTTAGCCAGGAAGTGTTGTTATAGGTGGCAGGATAAGTTTTAGGGTTTTATTTTCATAAAACTCCAAAATTGCTATTTGAGGGGGTCCTTACTTACAAAATGTTGTAGATAAACCCTCAGTGAACATGTTCCAAATGTAACCTGTAAGCACCGGCAGGCACTGGTCATTGACTGTCACAGGTAGTGAACATGTGGAGTGGGAGAGCTAGCAGGTGACCAATGGCTCAGCAGCATCCGCTCAGGACTCACGGGTCTCCCCATCAAAGTTATCAGGTAACAAGTCCTGTAAGTGAGCATGAATGCCTAAGCAAAACATAAATTATAATGTAAGACAATGATACTTGTTCCCGGATTGCCTGCAACTCACCCCATTCATCCCTGGCTCCCCCATTACCCCAACTTCACTCCCCTAAACAAGCGGCCTTGCTTCTCCCTGGACTGCTGAGGCATCTGACCCCTCTTGGGGTCAGCCCGCCCTTACCTGGCCTGCCTCACTCTTTTCTCAACCACCTCTGTCTGTGGCTTTGCTTCCCTTACCTTTTCAGCTTTCACCTTTATCACCTCAGATCCGAATGCACCCTGAGGTGACGGTTCCTGTTCCAGCCCTCTTCCGCTTAGTCCTCATTCCTCATCGCCTCTGATAATGGTGCTGGGCAGAGAATTTCACCATGTTCTCTCAGCAGTGCCCACAAAATGAAGTTCAAATCTCCCTCCCTGGCAACTTTCTGCCTGTCTTTCTTTTCTGATCCCAGGGCTACTCTGTAGCTTTCTTTTTCCACCACAAGATGCTTCAAACCTCCTGCATCAGCACCGGAGCCATCCATCCATTTCCCCATCCTGGGCACCTGCACATCCCTGGGACATTCCGGGTATAGTGAGCCCTATCTGGGGCCCTCCCCACACCATGCTGGGATGAAAATGCCTCACCTTGTGAGGCTCAGGGAGACTTGCCCCCATTGGGCATATTCCCTCTTGTAGCCCCCCCCCCCCCCACACACACACACACACAACTCTTCCCTCCATGTTTTGTGTGCACTCTGATTCATTCAACAAGCATTTACCTTGTGTCTGGAGTTGCTTGAGGGACAGAAATGCAAAACGTGAATGAGTTCCCTTCTTGACTGTAAGGAGCCCATTTGCCAGTGTGGCCAGCACAGGGGTGAACAGACAGATTTAAAGTACCCTGGAAGTTTCACAGAGCATCAGGAGAGCTCAGCAGGGTGAATAGGCACTCATCAAGAGATGGAGGAGCTGGAAGAGCATGGAGACAGGGGGAACAGCATAAACAAGGGCAAGGGATGAACAAGAAACCAAGCTGAACTGGAAATTTTCAAATAGCTTGACATCATGGATATGTCTTATAGTGGGGAGGGGGCCAGAGGGAAGGATGGAGGGAGGGAGAAAGGAATCTCATCATGAACCTGTAAGGGTCCTGATGCCTTCAGTTCTACCCTGTAGTATGCAATTTTCCATTGCTATATCAAAACACTCAAGTTTAGTCATGTTATAAAGAAAAACTATCTATCTATCTATCTCACAATTTGGGAGGCCAGAAGCCCAGAAAACATGCTGCCTTCCAGTGAGGACTGTCACAGTCTGCACCAAATCCTAAACATGTACAACAGTGTGAGCAAGTGTGTGCTGAGCTCAAATGGCCAAATAGAAAGCCAGAAAAGGGGAAGGTCTAGACTTGCTCTTGCAAGAACTAGTGGAAGGGGCACAGGAATGATCAATATCTTCTAATTAGTTGTCAGGACCCCAGGTGTCCTAATTATCTTCATCCACCCTGCTTCTTAAGGCTTCTGGTACTCTCCAGTGTCAGCTTACTGACAAGTGAGTCCTTGGGCACTAGACTCAATCCACATCTGAACATACAACCCCTTAGATTTCACATATTCTCTCAACAAATAGGTGTAACATCTCAGCCCACACAATTGAACCCCTATGCATTTGCAATGATCCAAGTTGGGGGCTGCAGAGATGCCTCCACGTACCAAGCATGAGGACCTATTTAGATCCCCAGCACTCACATAAAAAGCCAGACCCCAGTACTGCAGAGTAGAGACAGGAAGATCCCTGAGGCTCACTGACTGGCCAGGCCAGTTTAGCCAAAATGGTGAGCTCCAGATTCAGAGAGAGGCCACATCTCAGCAGGTAAGCTGCAGAGAGACTGAGGCAGATGTCTGTCATCAACCTCTGGCTCCACACACAGGTACTAAGTCAATTCATGTTCATACCCAGCAGACAGTGAACAGATGAACAAGCAAAAGCGACAGTGAGTGTTATTAAGAAAAACCAAAGAAGTGAAAATATGCAGGGAGTAAGTTAGGTCCACAGTGGGTAGAAGTAAAATGCTACAGTGTCTTATAAGAGACTTGGTGGGGAGAACATCCTCATTGTTAGTGATCATTGAGGCAGAGATAAATGCGGGTCCAGTGGCTCTGAAGTAACAGGGCTCTTGGAGTGTTCAAAGCTAGTGACTGGAGTGTATGAGGGAGGGTGGATGAGTTGTAATGGGGTGACGGAAGGGTGGAGTATGTCCACTGGAGGAGGGATATACAACTCTCATCTAATCTCTGAGGCTGAGAGGAAGCTTGATCAACAGATCCTAGCCATGGATGCACTAATTGAAATCATCTTCGATTAAAAAATAATAATAAGCAGTGCCTGGATGTGGCCCCTAAAGCTGTGACTCACGGATCTTGGGCACCTGCATCTTGTTGTCTGACTGAGGAGTTCCACTGTAAACTGTTGATTCCCTCTAACTAAGCCGTTTCCGATGGATAGAATTAAACTGAATCTCACCCTCAGCAAGTGACATTGATTATTTTGCTTTGCAGCATAGCTTTTAAGTATAACACTTCCCGCAAATTATTCTGGTATTGTTTTATTTCACATTAGTTATAAGGCTGTCTCTAAGTAGTTTGATTATTTTGTACTCTCCCTCCCCACTTTAAACACATACCATAAAAGTGCTCTCAGGCATGCAATGTTGTGGCACATGTCTAACTTGCTCTAGAAGCTCATGCAGGGGTACCATGTGTAATATTGCCAAGGATAAAGGTGTTCTTGGGGTTAAATATGTGTGGTTTTATTCGTATTCAACATAATGCAAAATAGTCAGAATTATCCAAAGCAGCATCACACACAGGACTTTCAGGGATAATAAAAGAAGACCAGTTCCCAACGTGCCCGTAGGAAGGTGATTGGGAAAGTCCCCTGACAGGATGTAGACCTGGGAGACCTGGAGCTCTGAGGTGGGAGAAACTATCCAGTCAGTAATGCAACATTCACTTCATAAAGCAGAATCTGGTGCTCTGGGCTTCGCATTTCTGATCACTAATATAGAGTGTAGCTCACACCACCACATAGATGAGGCTGGAGGCGTGCTTTTTAACATGTTTATTAGCTTGCTTTCTGGGCTATTGCAGACACGGAATTCATGAAATTCATCCCAGGGCAAACACAAGAAATTCCAGAGCCTTGATCCTACCAGGGAGAAATCTCCAACACAGGCATGCTGGGTGACTTCCTCATGTCTCACTCTGTCTTCTGTCATGAGAACACAGTTAGGGGCCTCATTTAGTCACTCACTTAATTGGAACCTGGAGACTGAAACAAGGGAAGATGTCTCCCACAGTGTGATTCAAGCCAAGGGAACTACTGGGGATGACCCCTTGGTGGCCGATTCCGAAGCCTGCAGGGTGTCTAGGGCAAAGATGGTGGTTGGGAGCAGGAAGAAGGAAGGAACGCACAACTACCACTGTGAGGCCATTGTTGGTCATTAATGTTGGAGGTATCTTATAGAGTACAGATTTTATGATCTTCCAATGATTTTGTGTTTTCTTGAGAAACTGACACACATGAGAAGATGCACCTCATCCACCGCATTGGTGAAGAGCAGAGATGCAGTCACTTCCTGCCTGTGCCATCTGAGAGCATTGGAGAACCTTCTCCAGTGCAGACTCAGAAGCTGGCTCTGGTCACCTTTGGTCTGTGCAGAACCTGCGCTGGATGGCCCCCGAGGTATTCACACAGTGCACGCGCTACACCATCAAGGCAGATGTCTTCAGCTACGCCCTGTGTCTGTGGGAGCTCCTCACCGGAGAAATTCCCTTTGCGCATCTCAAACCAGGTAGGACCTGCTGCCCCAGAGCAGCTCTCTTTCCCAGGGCAATTCACAGAAAGTTTGGACAGCATCCCTCCCTACAGAGATAACTATTTCTAGTGGGTGGCAAGAGATCTTGCATCGTTTGAAAGTGAGCATACCATTCAGAAAATGTTACGGCCTCACTCTGGATTTAGACATAGATATCTAGATATACAGAGTGCTTTATTCAAGTTTAGAGCTTTGATTTATCTATTTCTAATAAAATTTAGCAAATTGCCCTGAGTATAAACTGACAGACAAAGTGACCAATGTGTTCACTCTTTGAGTTTAGATTTTAAAGGTGTCTTTCAAATCTGCATCTTGAGATGAGGAAGTGTCAGTGCTGAAATAGCCTGTCAAGTCTGAAAACACATCTCCTAATAATTTTGTATTAGGTGTGGCTATGTTCTAAAAAATCCAGCTTTTTGAGTGAGTCTAATTACCACTGATGGTATAAATTATACTCAATTTACATGTAGAATGTGGAGAAGAGGCATCTAATCAGAGGCAAAGTGTGCACAGAAGGGACTCAAGGCCAACTGCATGAGCGTGTGTGTGCAAGCACACACTCATGGGTCAGAAGAGGGCATTGTGTGCCCCCATCTCTCATCCTCTGCTATTCCCTGAGGCAAGGTCTGTACCCGGCGCTTTTATCTCCACTTGGCTGGAAGCAAGCCAGCTCCACCAACCCTCCTTTTTCTGCCCCTCAGGGAGTTACGATTACAGGCATGCACAGGGATGCTGGACTTGCTATAGGGCTGCTGGAATCAATCATCTACAGCACAACTCCAAGCCTCAGGATGGCAGAACAAGGGCTCTTAACAACTGAGCCATTTCTCCTGTCCCAAGATCAACTTCATTTGCTTATCTCATTGTTTACAATGTTCTTCTGTCTTCTCACACTGGTCCTGAAGCCATTTAAAGACTCTATATTCCCAGAACTAAACCTGTTTCAGGTACAGCTGTGGAGTAAAATTTGACATGAATCTTGAGTGAATCACACTGCCAGTTGCTGTGATGGTCACCCTGTAACAATATAATACAGAGAAAATCAAAATGTGTTAAAAAGCTGAACCAAGATCACCATTTATCAATGTTGATGTACAGAGGGAGTGCCCAGGTCTTGTACTCTTCTCACAGTGTTTATTGCCCAGAATGTTCCAGTGCTTTCCATGAATTCTGGTGTTTGTATGTGTTTTATGACTCAACTAATGATGTAACCACCCCTTGCTATGCTAAGGAAGCAAGCTTTCTTGTGAACTGGACCAACAATACCCTTTGGAGGATGTTGTAATGGTTTGTGGCTGTCTTGTTACCTGAGAGTGTATACTGTAAAGTCATTTGGGTATTTGACAATTAAATTCTAATTTCAGGTGCATATAATATGCTCTTTTATAGAAAGATACAGCTGCCTTTTCCTAATTCCATATGTCAGTTCATTCACCTAGTACTTCTAATTTCTATCTTAGAATTATCTACCATTTACCATCCTCCATCACCTGCCTGGCTCAAGCTACAAGATTTTATTTAAATTGTTGCTATAGTATCCTCAGAGTCAAATTTATTGAGACCTAACAGAAAATTGTCTTTTAGAATAACAGTCAGTGAATTTTAGCGAACATGGGTAGCTGTAGAACCACAGCCTCCTCACGTATGCACCTCTGCACACTCTGGAATGTTCTCTGCACTTCTGTGAAGCAATGCCCCTTCCCCAGCTCCAGCACCTGCTGTTGCTGGACTGGTTTCTGTGTCTAGAGGTGGACTTCTCCCAGAACAACTCAGAAAGGGAATCACATTGCCCTGCTTATCAGTAACCCATTCTTTCTCACTTCTGTGTAATAAATTTGACTGTGCAGAGGACAGCTGGTGACTTTTTGAGCTACTCTTGTCAGGACTGTGGTGATGAGAATTACCACAACTGTTTAGGAGCCCATGTACTTGTTCTTATTTTTCTTACACATTTGTTCAAATATAAGAGACTGACTCCTGGATGTAATGATAAACTTTTCCATGTTCTGTATATCATCATGGAGTCCCCCAGCAGTGTCTGACAACATATGCTGAAATACAAAGCTTATTGACCATTAGAGTTTGGATATGCTTGGAGCTTTTTGGCATGATTAACATTACTTTGTGATTACTGGCTTTGATAACCTACTGATAAGCACACTTGGCATCCATTGCTCTTTCTTTCCTGAAGTGTTTTCATATGGTCTTAGTATTTAGCTGTAAGAGTGTTTTGACTCTAGATGAATCTAATGTGAGGTTGCAGTGACATTCATCTGTGATCTGCTCAGCAGTGCCTTTAAAGAAGACCAAAGATTTTTCACTTATAAAATTCCTCTTATCAAACTTCTATATCATTTTAATATCTGGTCTTAAAATATTCACAGAGATATCTTCTCTTCCTATGACATGTTATATGAAGATCTGAGAGGCTCAGGTTTCACAGCTGTGATATCTGCTTTGTAGTTTCTGTGGTCTACAGTGTGGGGTGAATTTGCTATTTTTTGTTTAATTGTTTTTTTAATATCAGCATTCAATTGTTTCAGTATGATTTGTTAAAGTAAACTACAATTTTCCAGTAAATTATTTTAGTGCTTTGTCAAGAATCAGCCAAAAATATTCATATGTATTTCTGACACTTTTTATCCACATCAAAACAGACCTTCTTCCACGCGTGCATCACTACTACTCTCTCAATAGTTACCACCCAGTCAACGTTAGTGTTCTGTGTTTTTTCTTTGTAAAAGTTGCTTTAGTTATGTGGGCTATTTTTATTTTCACTATAAATTTTAGAAGTGGCTTGTCCTCTCCCTAAAAGGAAGCTTGGAAAATGAGTCACCATGCATTTGGTCCTTAGACTTAATGCACACTAGTTGAGGCTGAATTCGTGTTTCAATCATATTGTTCTCAGAAAACAGTCTGTCTCTCCCTGTGCTTAGATCTACTTTAATTTCTTTCAATGAACTCACAATGTTATATAAATCTTACATAATTTTTAGATTTAACTACGAAGTTTTTAGTTTTGCATGCCATTTTGTTACTTTTTAGTTTAATTTTTAAATACTTCATACATGAGTATGGTATTGCCAGAGTCCACCCCTCATTCCCCCCTTCAATGTCTCCTTTGTCCCCCATTCCATCTCAAATACATGACTCCTTCTTTAATTATTATTTCATATACAAAACGAACATGTACACATATAAGTGTATGTATCCCTTTTTGTAATTACTTTGTCTTTTAATAAAAATCTCTGAAATGCAGTCACCTCCATCTCCTCTACATTGTGTATTCCTCCTTTTCACATGCAGAATACCACACAGTATTGGTTGTTTGATTGTTGTTTGTTTTGTTGTTGTTGTTGTTGTTGTTGTTGTTTGGTTGGCTATTGATTAGTTGGTTGTTGTTTGGTTGTTTGTTGTTTGTTGTTTGGTTGGTAGTTGGTTGGTTGTGGTTTTCTAGTTGGTGGTTGTTTTCTGGTTGTTTGTTGGTTGATTGGTTATTGGTTGGTTGGTTGGTGTTGGCTGGTTGGTAAGTTGGTTGATTGGTTGGCTGGTTAGTTAATTGGTTGTCAATTGGTTAGTTGCTGGTTTGTTGGTTGGTTTGCATTACTGGGACTAATCATAGGTCCTCAACATGCTTGGCAAGTGGACTGCCACTGAGCTACCCAACTAGGACAGATAGCTATCCTTGTCACCAGTTTTGACTGCCATCCTTTCCTTACCAATTATTAGTTTCAGCATTCTGAATGTTCTTGTTTAATTGAATGGTGTCCCTCACTTGAAATACCTGATGTCTATCCTGTGTTCCAAAAATAACAAAATTCATAAAATCATCTCCACAAATGTCCAACAACTACATGAAAACAAAATTCCTAACACCCTTAGCCATCAAAAAAAAAATACTATAAAGAGGATAACCCAATTGTGGTTAGAATGGCTTTACCAAAAACTCAAAAAGTAACAGATATTGGGGTTCTAGAGGAAGGACAGCTTAGATACCTTTTCAGTAGGAATATAAATTATTACAGTCATTGTGGAAATGCCTTGATAAACTAAAAATAGAGCCACCATATTATTCTGTCTTTCCTGCATGGGGCATATATCTGGGAGGAAGTGAAATTAGCATGCTAAAGAGACACTGGCATTCCTGTGTTATGGCAGCAACATTCAAAATGCTGAGATACGGAGCTAGCGCCAGTGTGCAGATAAATGGATAAAGGGAATGTGATTTCCCCACAGACAGAGTGAAATATCACTCGGTGGTAAAGAAGAATGAGATTCCGTCATTCCAGCAAAATGGATGGAACTGGAGGGTATCATGTCCTGTGAAATAAGACAGATTTAGGAAGGCAGAAAAGGAAAGGAGCAAAGAAAATTAGGTAATGAGTACAGAAAGAGAAAGAATAAGTTGTGCTTTTCCAAAGCACACCAAGTGATAACTCACAATAAACTATTATATATTTTATGAAGACATAAAAGAGAGATCCTTGAAGCCTCTGAAAATGAAGAAAAGTAAGGAGAGGGCAGTGCTAGCTACCCTCGTTCAGTTGGTGCATGGTCTGACATGTGCATGTGTTTCCCGTCACACTTCATTAATGTGCCCACTTGACACATGCTGGTCAGGAACAGAATTCACACAGTAAACCGTCCAGACCCTCGTGTGACTGTCCCCCTGCTTTCCCCACCAGGTCCTCCCACTACCCTCCCCTGCCATCACTGGTCATCACTCTGCCTCTGCTTTCCCTTTCCTGTGTGCCATGGATGTGTCCGATCCTTTTTGATGAATTCTCCCGACTTTGTTTATTCTGACATTGTGTATTGTTAGCTCTCCCCAGCATAACAAAAGCTTCTTCCTCACAGTGATCTCTAATTCTCTAGTATCGAGTTACGGGTACTTTGCTGCACCCCATGTCACCATAATTGTTGTATTTATCGTTTGATGCTCCTTAGTCTTGTCATTTTCTCTCTTGCATAAACCTTGTGAACCCTGAAATGATCAACTGAAGGAGCCGAAGACCCTTCCTTCAGAAATAATTACTCTTTTTAAGGGAAAAACACTATTTAATGTAAAAGAAGTCTTGCTTAAGACCAATCTGATTCTAGTGTTTCAGATAGTAAAATTAATAGTACTTTATTGGAAAGAGAATTCATTTATGATGGATGCTGCATTTTTAAGAGTTGGACAGTGACTGTGCATGAAGAAACAAGACTCTAATATCATCATGGTGGTTAGGCAATCTAGCACATGCTCAGCAATGAATTGTATACAGCACCTGACTCAATGTGACTATACCTCAGCCACTCATGAGAGGCAACAATCTGACACAGCTGGGGACAATTATGTGTGGGGCTCACCTTCTCTACTCTGTAGCATGCTAAACCCCTGGAAATCTAAAAGTAGAACTCCATTGTTAGCATTGCCTCTAACACTGTGGTAGACACACACTCCCAGGAACTCAAAACTAGGGAGAGTCTCTTTCAGTAGCACATGTTCAAATTAAGCTTTTAATCCAAGTATTAATAAGAATTGAAAACCCATCACTTCCAACACATGGAGAGTCAAAACAACCAATGCCTTCAGGGCCAGGGGACATGTACACAAGCTCAGTCCCAGGGTGTGGTGTCTATGGGACCACGTGCTCGGGCCCCACCTCACAGATGCTGTCTGATCTTGCGGAGTGTCAGTCCCAGGGTGTGGTGTCTATGGGACCACATGCTTGGGCCCCACCTCACAGATGCTGTCTGATCTTGCGGAGTGTCAGGCACCACAGGTGTGCTTGCTCGCTGTTATTAGATGAACTGACTTCAGCTCATTTGTTTCCTTAGCTATCAAAGGGTTTTTAAGTGCTGGTACCAACTTAGTTTTCTAGAAGAAAGCATTTCTCAGCTGATGCTGCAGAAGTGTGAAGGAATCCACATGGGCACATGTCTTATAACCTTCGACAAGTTGAGGGCTGGGGCAGTGGCTGACAGCAGTCGGCACGCACTGAACGTTTCCTAGTGAGGAACCAAGTGTTTCTCTTGCCTTCACACTACTCACAGTGAGGAGGGAGGCTCTGAAAGGTACCCTGTAGAGTAAGCCCACTGAGAGAGCAGCAAATAATATCAGCAAACAATATCAGCAATTTTCTGTGCCAAAAAAAAAAAAAAAAAAAAAAAAAAAAAGCCTGACCAAAACACGTTAGAAAGGAAGATTTATTTCAGTTCACAGTTTTGGAGTATTCTAGGCTGTCATGGGGAAGACATGGACAGTGGCTCTCGGCATGCATACTGGGAACAGCATGGACAGTGGCTCTGTGCTGGGCAGCAAGAGTATGTGTCAGAGCTAGTTTACTTGGTTGAAAACCAAAAGCAGAGAGCAAGGTCAGAACCAGGGGCCAGGGTATAACATGTAAAGGTACTCCTAACGAGTCCTTCCGGTTCCCCCAGCTACGCTCCATATCCTAAAGTTTTCAGACCCTCCCTAATTGCACCACCAACTGCAGAACTTCAAAACATGAGTCAGTGAGGGACGCTTCACGTTCAAATAATAACTCCTGAAGAGCTAAAGATGTTCCCGGAGGGGTTTCCTGGCCAGACTGATAGTAGGAAAGAGTGGAAAGGATTGTTAGACCATATCCCATCTGAATTTTATCTTTCAAAATTACTTCTCATCAAACAAATAATAGAATGGTAAGAGGCAGGCATTCCAACAGAAAGCAGAGTTAACAAGGTTCCGACATGTGACGAAGCCATCGGTAAGTGACTAGGAAGGAAGCAGGGTTATGCAAAGCAGTGGTTACAAAGTTCATGCTGTCCACGTAAAGCTGGACACAGACGGTGAAGCCCCTTGTGTAAGTCAGGGCTCTATAGACACAGAATCAGTAGGAGATATCCACAAGGAGAAAGAAAGAAAAGTAGCTAGATAATGGCAGGTAGGTAGATAGATAGATGATAAATAGATGATAGATGATTGTAGACAAATTTCTTATTAAATAAAAAACATGGAGCCAAATATAGGGGTGAAAGCCTTAGAGATCAGGGAAATAGGAATAGCTACCAGCTAACCTTACCTCACCATGCTGCAGCTTCCAAAGAGAGCTACTTCCTGTCTACCTGTGCCTTTATTGCCTTGCTGTTCTGCCCTCTCATTGGCTCTTAGCCCAGCTACCTCACTTCCTTGTCACTGCCTATATGTACAGACCTCCAGCTCTCTAAGGTTGGTACTGGTATTAAAGGCATGTTCCCTAATATGGCCTTGAACACACAGAGACCCTGTCTGTCAAGTGGTCGGATTAAGGGTGTGTGCTACCACTGCCTGACTTTTGTGTTTACTTAAAACAGCTCGCTATTTCCTCTAATTCTCCAGGCAAACTTTATTAAAGCACAAATAAAATATCACCACAGATGATTGATATAGACTAATAGATGATAGATTATTGTTTGATTGATTGAAAGTGAAAATATATATGGTTGATTGGTAATACATTCATAGTAGAGATAAGAAATAGATATGAGAAAAGTTATGATGGAAGCTTAGTCACATGATTTGTAATTCTGCAAAGTCCTACAGTCTGCCATTTGCTATCTGTGAAGCAAGTGTGTACTTCAATCTAAGTCCAAACCACTGAGAAGCACAGGGAAAACTATATCTACCGGGGTATGTGTGTCCAAGAACCCAAGTCCTGATGTCCAGGGGTAGAATAGCACTGATGTCCCCATTTCAGAGGGGAAAGCTAACTCGCCTATCCTCCTTGGCCTTTCACTCCCTTGGGCCCCGAGCAGATCAGCTGTCACCTGCCTAAACTAAGAGCAGATTGCCTTTGCTGCGTCTACCTGTCACAATGCCAGCCTCATCTGGAAACAGCATGACATGACCAGATACAGCATTTTGTGATCTGTCGTCCCTTGAGCAAGTCAACAGTGCCCTAAGTCTTATGCATATCAACAGTGGGAGCCACCATAGGATTTTAAGAGAATTTAGAATGTTCTTTATTCTTACTTGGCAAAGGCTGGATCGGAGTTCAGATCAGGAGACCAGCTTTTCTTTAGAAATCTGGACCATTCTAACTGGAATGGTAGCTTGGATGGAAATGGGAAGGTTGGTTGGAAGACTGGAAGACGTGAACAAAAACTTTCCAATGGGTTGAAGTAGAAACACATTGGGGAGTGAAACATCAAAGATGCCTGATAGATACAGGAAGAGAACAGATCTGTGAGAGAGATACCACTAGAAAAAGGAAGAGCTGAGATGTTGAGACAAGCAGAGAGTGAGCTGAGCACGATGAAGGAGCTTGTTCACTTGGCAAATGAGAGCTACCTTGGATGCGATTTGGAGAAAGAAATCAACACTTGCTTCCCAGGTTTGATTTCTCTTTTGGGCTTGTCTTCCCTAACACATCACAGGCCACAAAAGAAGGATGCCAGATGAGTTAACCCAACAACACATACTTTACCTAGTCCTATGTTGTCCCCAGCTACCCAGTCATGCAGATCACCCTGAAATCTCAGCTTGAGTCCAAAGAATAGCCTCTTTTGCTTTGCTTTCTCCAGAGTGGTGCCAGCTGGTTCACAAGGAAATGTGACTCTGCCCTGGATTTCTCGATGCTGATGCTGAGCTCTTGCTAAGTCTGGGAGGCATCAGCAAACGAAGAACATCTGACAATTCACTGTAGCCAAGTGTAGGGAGAGATGGAGAGACTTGATAGTGAAAGTTTAGTTCAGAGCCATGAGCTGGAAATCCCAGAACCAAACACAGCCCGTGGGGTGGGGAGGGGGCAGTCTCACACATAGCATTTAATGAATGACAGCATACTTTACTTAGAGACATGCTTATGCCACAGGCTGCATATGTGTAGACACTGAGTTCCCCACTCCTCTTTAAATAGTGGTTAATTGTGTCCACCTTCTAAATGATCTGGATCCTAACACATCCTGAACATAATAATCTCAGATTGGATAAGCACACTGATAGTATGGACAAACAGCAGGGGAAATGGAGTGGGATCAACCCCGTGTTTGCTGTGCTGATCCTTATCAGTGTATCGCTGAAATGAGGTGAGCCAGCTGATCACTGCTTGCATCCTGGGAAGAATCTAATTGGTCCAGGAGAAGCTGATCTTTGCGTGCCTGCAGCTGATGCCAATGCTCCGCTGCTTCCATTGTGCTGACAGAGACTGCACCAAGGACAGGCAGTGACATTGCTTAATGTTTTAAAAATTAAGGCAAGCGGGGCTGGAGAGCTGGCTCAGTGGTTAAGAGCACTGGCTGCTCTTCCAGAGGTCCTGAGTTCAATTCCCAGCAACCACACGGTGGCTCACAGCCATCTATAATGTTATTTGGTGCACTCTCCTGGCACGCAGGTATACATGCAGGCAGAACATTGTATACATAATAAATAAACAAACAAACAAACAAATTAATGCATGCTTAGTCCCTGTTGTGGTTTGAATAGAAATAGCCCCAAAGAATTGTGTATTTGAATGATTGGCCCACAAGGAGTGGCACTATTGGGAGTTGTGGCTTTGTTGGAGGAAGTGTGTCACTGTGTGTGCAGGCTTGAGGTCTCATATGCTCAAGCTGTGCTCAGTGTGGGACACCGTCTTCTTCTGCTGCCTGTGGATCAAGATGTAAGAACTCTCAGCTCCTTCTCCAGCACCACATCTGCCTACATGCAACCACATCCCACCATGATGATAATGGACTAAACCTCTGAACTGTAAGCCAGTCCCAGTTAAATGTTTTCTTTATAAGAGTTGCTACTGTCATGGTGTCTCTTTACAACAAACCCTGACTCAGACGTACACTCCAGTCCTGCCCACTCTAGCCAAAGGTCGATGGACAGTGCAACTTAAGCACAGTGTGTCTTGGCTCTTCCTGGAATTGCAGGACACTGTTGCCTTGGCTATAGCCTTAGAATCAATGGTGTGCAATGAGCTGCACTTTGAAGAGCACATGCACACAATCAAAATTTAAAATGTTCTATAAACTTTGTCTTGGTCAATGCTGACAGATACTTACTTTTACTTTATTTTTTCTCCTATACCCCACTGTGTGTGTGTGTGTGTGTGTGTGTGTGTGTGTGTGTGTGCACGTGCATGCATGTATGTGTGTGTGATGTGTGCATGTGTGTGTGTGGTGTGTATGTGGTGAGTGCATACATGTGTGTGTGGTGTGTGCATGCATCTGTGTGTATGTGTGATGTGTGTGTGTGCTGTGTGTATAGTGTGTGGTGTTTGCATGTACGTATATGTGTATGTGGTGTGTGTGTGTGTGCATTCATATATGTGTGTGGTATTTGTGTGTATGGTGTGTGTAGTATGTGCATGCATGTGTGTATCTGTGGTATGTGTGTACATACATTGTGTGCATTGTGTGCATGCATGTGTGTACGGGGTATGTGTACTGTCTGTGTGTGCATGAATGTGTGTTTGTGAGGTGTGTGTTTGGTGTGTATGTGGTGTGTGGTGTATGTGTGGTGTGTGTATGCATGTGGGGGGGTGGTGTGTGTCTGGCATGCATGTGTGTATATGGTGTGATGTGTGGTGTGTGTAGTGTGTATGTGTGGTATGTGTGGTGTGTGTGGTGTGTGTATGTGTGGTATGTGTATTTATGTGTTGTATGCAAGTACATGGAGGACAGAAGAAGACCCGGGGTGTCTTCCTTGATCATTCTCCATCTTGTTTTTGATACAGGGTCTCTCTCACTGTAACTAAAGCTCACCATTTTACTAGATTGGGTGACAGGCAAATTCCTGAGATCTGCCTGTCCCTGCCCCACCCAATCCTGGAACTGCAAGCATGTGTGACTATGTATAGCTTCTAATTGGTGCTGGGGCTTTGCATCAAGGTCCACTGTGTTCATACAAGAGATCCTTCTCTGGACCTCTTTTTTTCTCCTTACAACAGGAATTTTTTTTTTAATTTTACAAAATAAGCCAGTGAGGGATTACTTAGGAGCTCAGAATCCAGTACATAATTAAGTATGTGTAAGAAATGGATGATTCATTTATTGTGGAGAGCTGTGACGCCACTCTTGCCCCAGGATCATGCTACATCATGAGCTGGAACTGATGCAGAGAAGGCAATTGGTAACCTTCAGATTTGCAGTAACTCACTGTAATGTTTGACTTTCTCTACCCAAAGACAACCTTCAAAAGACCTCAGACCCCTGATGATCTAAATAAAGCAATAAACAATCAGTGGTATTTTAACATCTCGCCTTCCAGGTTCAGATTACAAAGGACTGCTGAACTTTTAGATTTGTTGTTCTCAATAACAGCGGCTGTTAACACTTATCCGGAGTCAACATCATGCTGGGTGTTTCAGATATGTGTCAGCAAGGACTGAAACCTGTGCTTTGGGTTCTGTTAGGGCAGGCATTGATGTCACTTTATAGTGAGGACACAGCCAAGGCCCTGAGCCCATAATTGTCACCATCAAACAGGCTCTTCCTGCTGAAACTCATGCTTAGGAAAATTATTACTTGCTGAGACAAACTGCTTAATTGGCTCTCCCAGGGAGTTTAGAACAAAGCCAGCCTCAGAGTCTGGCCTCCAATTCCCCAGGAAGGGCATTTCTTCACAGGCCGTGATGCTTGTTTGCAGATGCCTTCACCAAAAGATTATTGAATGAGTTTGCCACGAGGTCTCAACAATTCATTTGACTATGCTGTAATTTAATAGCCCACTGGACAAAATATTCATCCCACAATACCTCCGGATGCTGGGCATTGGGTTTTCTTCTGAAGCATAATAATGAGTTTAATAACAACATTAGTCCACCCTTTCACTCATTCATGGGATGTTGAGGAGTCCAATAAAGCTGAACTAAGCACTCCTGGTGTCACTCTGGCTCATCACATCTTGGTCCGCTCAGTCAGTATCTTTTTGAATGCTTGTTTTTTGCCAGTTACTACACTATGCTCTGCTGACATGCCCTGACCTCAAGAAGTTCGTGACTGCAGTGCAGAGGCAGGTAAATAACCAGGCAGCTCAGTAGTGGGAGCTGCAGGAGTGTCCAGGAAGGATGCAAGACAGAGTATATCTATACCAACATCCAGAACAACAGATTCCACAAAGGAGAAGCAGGTCAGCGAGACAAGCCATGTTGTAAAACTTAAACATGAAGGCATCAGAGATTGCAGTGATTAATTTCTTAATGACCCATCCGCTCACCACATTTTATTGAAAATAATACACCAGATTTCCACTTGGACTTACACTTGCATAGACTATTCAATGCTTTTTGACTTTTTAATTTACCACTATCCTGTGTACGTGTATGGGTGCAAGAGGGTAGCACTGGCAACTGTGTGGAGAACGGGACAACTTCGTGGAACCAGTTTTGTCTTTCCATTCTAGGTTCTGGCATTTGAACTTGTGATCAGGCTTGTGTGGCAAGAGCTTTTACCACCCAAGTGATCTCAACAGGCCCATAAGTACTTTTTGATACAGGAATTATGGAAGAGGGTTGTCACTTGGTGTGTGTGACGTGTTTTTCAGAGATGACACTAATGAACGTCTTCTCTATCTTGAGCAGGTGTTGATAGACATAGAACAATTCAAGACCTCTGATTGGCTCTTTGGTAGAAGAGACCCTTAGGGCTGACTTGTAATATTATGTTTAAGTCTCATTGTTCAAGATAATGTGAGTCAGAAAAACTATTTTCTAGAATAGTGCTGTTCAATATGGAGACGACTGAGCATGGCTATTTAAAAACTGTATTAACTGAAACTATACAAATTAAAAACTCAGTTTCTCAGTTTACATTTCCATATTTTAAGTGCCCAACAGTCTACTGCTTACATATGGAACAGTGCAGAAGGACATCCCCATCACTGCAGAGAGATCCAGAGGCATCTCTGTACAGTGCAGAAGGACATCTCATCACTGCAGAGAAGTCTGGGAGCCAGCTCTATACAGTGCATACTAGTTATATTTCAATAAGTTCATTTACTGAGAGTAGAATTTTAAAAATAATTGCACAGTTAATTGTTGCTTTTGTTTTTAAATTTGGACTTATTCTCTCTAAATGGCAAAGTTTTCTTTTCAAAAGCAGAAACCAACATTTTCATAAATCATTTAACATATTTTCTTTAACAATAAAAAATGTGTTTGATGAATAGGCTGACAGTCACTTCCTGGATCTGAGTACCAGGAGACTTCTCAGCGTTCAGAGCAGTCTGACCACGGCAAGACTGACCAACCATCTAAAAGTGGCGACTTGCACTTCTACAACCTCCCTGGAGCTACAGTGTGGACATTCAAGTGGAGGTGATAATGAGTACCCTCATGACCAAGGGTAGAGCAGAGGGAACTCCAAAGGCTTGCAGAATCTGCTTTCAACAGTGAAGAAACAAAAATCACTCATCAAAATGGACTTTTCAGACACACTACCAGACGCAAATAAATTACTCTCATGCTTGATCTCAGAATATGAAAGAACTTCTAAAGCAGTTGCAGGAGACAGGCGTCAGTTTAACCCGTTCCAAGGACAGTCCTTCTCCACCTACCAGGAGACCTGTTCATGCTCACTGGACTGATTTCTGTGCATTTCCTGGTGCTGGGTCAGTATTATCCAGTCCTTGGGTAACAGACTGCAGTCATAAAATCAGTGGTAAGAATCTGTTGATTTGGAGGCTCTGAGTTACTTGATCCCTGGGAGAAGTGAAAACAGTCCAGAATAACCAATAAAGGGTTCCCAGTACCCATCTTGGGAGCTAGGAAAGATGCTTTTATAAATAAGAATAAACAACAAGGAGCTGTAGAGCTGCCTTTTGAAAAGATTTTCCCCTGGCACAGTGGTGGTGATAACAATCTTTTACACTCACTAGTGAGAGCATTAGTTAATACAACTATTTAGAAAATAGCTTACTAATATGAGCTAGTCTCAAAAGTATTCATGTCATTTGACGAGTTATTTTCACCCCTTAATATACCATAAATGTCTAATCTGTAATATATAGAAATTCCCATTAAAAATATTCTTTGAATAATTTCAAATAACCCAAAATTGAGAAGTGATTAAGTAAATCACAGTAAATGCAGTCATTAAAATGTGTTAACACATAGTTTTAATAACATGGAAAATGCTTAATTGCTTAATGCTTTAATTTACGAAAAAGGAACTACATAATCATATGTCAACATAGACTCAATCATAGATGGAAAACAGGAGAAATTCTCAAAATAGTTTAACAAATATTTTGACAAAGATCGTTCACCTGTAATTGATTTTCCAGACTCACAGAAAAGAAGCAGACAATAGCTCTCTCTGTAATTGATATCAGAATCTTAAAGAAAAGAAAAAAAAAGCCTCAGCATGAGATGACTATGGTCAGTTTAACTCATTATATGGATAGAATAGCTTTCTTCTTTAATAATAACATTATATATTTTCTAATTCCTTAATTTTCTCAATTTCTACAAAGAATGAGTATTAATTTTACAATTGATAAAACTGGGTCTTGATCCAGAATAATCCAAAAAGCAACTAATTAAAGTTACTCTGAGAGTAACTTTACTGGAATTAGATGGATAAACAGATTTCAGTGGATGTGTTGGTATAGAAGATGTCATTTGAGAGTTATATCTTAAAGCCAGTAAGATACAAGTCAATGCTGCATTACCATAGAGCCAGAGTGCAGAGTGACATGCATGTCCCTCCTGCCTCTGGGTGGAGCACCTTTAAGCTTCTAACAGGGCAGCCTGTGTTATTTGTCATTCCTATTATTGTGTGTATAGAAAAAGGATATGCTCTGAAATAAAAGCTCTCAGTAACTATGAGGTATTACTTAAAGATATTGGCTTGATCTGTTTGGGAGGCACCCAGGCAGTGGGACCGGGTCCTGTGCTCATTGCATGAGTTGGCTGTTTGAAACCTGGGGCCTATGCAGGGTCGCTTGGCTTGGCCTGGGAGGAGGGGACTGGACCTGCCTGGACTGAGTCTACCAGGTTGATCTCAGTCCTCGGGGGAGGCTTTGCCCTGGAGGAGGTGGAAATGGGGGGCGGCCTGGGGGGAAAGTGAGGGGGGCGGGAGGGGGGAGAACAAGGGAATCCGTGGCTGATATGTAGAACTGAATTGTACTGTAAAATTAAAATAAAAAAAAGAATTACAAACTCATCCTGGGCTCAGACATTAGTACCTGCTTTGAATGACTGTTGAGAGATCTTGAATTTATATCTATATCTACCATAATGCTTGATACAAAAAACACTTAATGAAAAAAGCCAATCACTTTCCTTCCAGGGGGTGTGGTAATCAGTACTTGAAAAGAGAGAAGTGTTATTGGTTGTTTTTTCTCTTTTACTCTTTCGGGGGCCTGCCACTCAGCTCCCAAATAAATCACACATAGAGGCTTATTCTTAATTATAATGCCTGGCCTTAGCTTGGCTTGTTTCTTGCTAGCTTTTCTTAACTTAAATTATCCCTTCTACCTTTTGCCTCTGAGCTTTTCCTGTTCTTACTTCTGTATGTCTTACTCCATGACTGGCTGTGTGACTGGGTGGCTAGGCCTTGGCATCCTCCTCTCCTTGTTCTCTTGCTCCTTCTTCTTCCCGGAATTTTCCTTCTATTTATTCTCTCTACCTGCCAGCCCCACCTATCCTTTCTCCTGCCTCACCATTGGCTGTTCAGCTCTTTATTAGACAATCAGGTGTTTTAGACAGGCACAGTAACACAGCTTAACAAAGTTAAACAAATGCAACATAAACAAAAGTAACACACCTTAAAATAATATTCTACAACAGAGAAATACAGAGCAATCAGGAATCTACAACCCCATGGTGCAGGGTCTAAGATGAGCAGGATTTAGAAGGCCATGCTTCCAGGAAGAACAAGGGGGTTCCATCAATGAGCAACTCCAGCTCTAAGAGTGGTGAGATCTGCCCTCATGCAGTTAACCAACAAGTAGTTTTTCAGGATTAAAATTCAAATCTCAATGTTCCTATATCAATAATGATATTTAAATTTGACCAGGCAGTGGTGGCACATGCCTTCTAATCCCAGCACTCAGGAGGCAGAGGGAGTTGGATCTCTCTGAGTTCCACACCAACCTGGTCTACAAAGCAAGTTCCAGGACAGCCAGGCTACAAAGAGAAACCCTGTCTTGAAAAACAAGACATGATAGAGGGAGACATCATGGGGATAGGGAGAAACCGGGTGCTAGGGAAGTTCCCAGGAATCCACAAGGATGACCCCAGCTTAGACTACTAACAATAGTGGAGAGGGCACCTGAGCTGGCTTACCCCAGTAATCAGATCAGTGAATACCCTGTCATCATGGAGCCTTCATCCAGTAACTGATGGAAGCAGATGCAGAGATCCACAGCCAAGCTCCAGGCTGAGCTCCAGGAGTCCAGTTAAGGAGAGAGAAGAGAGATTCTATGGGCAAGGATCATCAAGATCATGATGGGGAAACCTACAGAGACAACCAAACCAAACTAGTGGGAACTCATGAAATTTAGATCAACACCTGTAGATCATCCATGGGACTGGACTAGGCCCTCTGCATAAGCAAGACAGTTGCATAGCTTGATCTGCTTAAGGGCCCCCCTGGCAATAGGATCAGGATTCATCCCTGGTGCATGAGCAGGCTTCTTGGAGCCCACTACCTCTAGTGGGACACCTCGCATAGCCCTGAGTCAGGGGGAGGGGCTTGGACCTGCTTCTAATGTACCAGGCTCTGCTGACTCCCCATAGGAGGCCTTACCTTCTTGTAGGAGGGAATGGGGTGGGGAGTGGATTGGGATGAGGGAAGGCTGGAGGGTTGGGAAGAGGGAAGAGGGAAGAGGGGCATCTGTGATTGGTATATAAAATAAATAAAAAAATTTTCTTAATAAAAAAGAAAAACAAAACAAAAACAAAAAAATTAAACTTAATATACATTTTTCTAAAACAATGCAGATGTCCCCAGATATGTAAAGTCCAGTGGTAATCCATGCATCATGGTGCATAACATAAATGCATTAACCTTGTATTTAAGACATTGTGAAGCCATGAAAATCATTATCACACTTATCTAGGTGAACAAAGGTGCATATGAGCATGTGATGGAGCACATATGGAGGTCATAGGGCAACTTGCAGGAGGCAGTTCTCTCTTTCCACCCCATGGGTCTCAGGAGTCAAACTCAGTTGTCAGGATCGGTGCAAACACCTTTACCCACCCAGTCAGTTTTCTTGCTGACCTGACACAGGAATTTTGTCCATCTGGCCTCCAGTCTACTTCCTACAGTGTTGTGTACACTTGTGTGCTTTGGGTAGCCTCAGCGGCTTGCTCCCTTGTTTCTCCATGAATTCTGTCTGCTCACTACATAGACCCAACTGTCGAATGGATGGGAAAGAAGAAAGGTAAACCTAGTGTGAGTTATCGTCTCTCCTTCATAGGTCAGGGAGGAAGTCAGCTTAGAGGAGAGGTCCTGTCGAATCCCATGCACATTGCCTTTGGATGAGCCTTGTCTCTTTCGATATTTCTGGAGTAAGAAAGTGAAGTTTACAACCTTGTTTTGCAGCAGCTGCAGCAGCAGACATGGCATACCACCACATCAGACCTCCCATCGGCTACTCCATCCCCAAGCCCATCTCATCTCTGCTGATGCGGGGCTGGAATGCATGTCCTGAAGTGAGTGCCTTTGTTTCCTTTTATAAAATGTGTGATGTTCCAAAGCCCATCACAGACTGTGGCTCTAACATCTGTGTCCAGTGTGTGTTGAAACAACATGGTAGGAAGACTGACCTGCCTTCTGTGTCTCGAATGACCAGGAGGCCTGAACAGTTTGGATTTCTGTGTTGCTGCTCTCTGGTTTTGAGCTGTTCCTCACAGCTGTTTAGGAAAAGAGAGACCTGGGATTGAGAGGCGGCACACAGCCATGTCAGCTGCAGTTTAATTAGCTTGAGCCACACTGAGTCCTTTTCTAGAGAAAAAACTTTGGCACAAGATGGACTCAAGATGGCTTTTCACATGGTGAAGCAAGCCTGCAGGAGAGCCCAGGGGACAAGGTCTTCAGTTGCGACCTGAATCTGGCAGCACCAGCCACAGTAGCTCTTGTTCCCTGTGTTCTCAAAGGATAGGGTGAGTCTTCGCTGTCTCTCTTACACTGGGAGACAGCAGTGTCTATGGGTCTCTCTGCTATTGCATTCTCCCATTTGCTCAAATTTGGTCAAGACACCATGGATCTCCCTGAGAGGGCAGTGGGCCTTGTTCTGAGCTCTTCATATATAAATGCTAGAAGACTCTCATTGTTCAGGACAGCACATCTGGTCTTGCCTTTTCTTCAACAACCTTGATTGGCCATTCTCCCTAAACCTCTCCGCAAGAAAGCAGACGAAGTGAGTCTGTTAACTATTCCAGAAAGCACTCCCAAAGGACAGATAGAGTGAGCCCTGCTTTAGACATTTGAAAGAAAAGGTATGATTTGCCCTTTTTTTAAAGCAACACTCAAAAAGTCATTGCCCAATCCACTATGTTCATAAAAGCTTCTAGAAGAAAAGTGAAAGTTCGCACAGGATGTGGTTTGAGTGTGTCAGAGGACAGTCTCTTCTTCTGACCATTCAATCTGATGTGTGTGTACTGAATTTAGAATCATCTCATACTCGCAGGTTAACACCATAAAAGCAGTTTGTTTTGTTTGTTGAGTCTTGTTTTGTTCGTTGTTATAACTGCAGCACTCAGAACCACAGGTTGGAAATGCTCAAAAACACAGTTTCTGTAGAGTAAATGAAGGAATTCTTCATGTTGGCGCCTCCCATTCCGTGTCTAGATTCTGGTGTCTGGAAAGTTTTGTATTAAAATTACATGACTTAAAATAGTTTGAGGAGACCTTTCCTGGTTTTGCAATGTGATCTTGAGAGCATTATCTGGAGATAAATGTACAGAGTGCCTTATCCAAAGTTCCTTTCTCTCTGTAGGAAGAGAGTTGTACCAAGTTTTCACATGAAATATCAATAAAGGGATCTATTTGCTTCGTGGTGTGTGTGTGTGTGTGTGTGTGTGTGTGTGTGTGTGTGTGTGTGTGTGTGTGTGTGTGTGTGTGTGTGCGTGCGCACGCGCGCGCGATTGCTTTAGTGAAAAAGTTGTATTACTAAGGAGTGAATTTTATCAGCACAAGATACAGGCTATAGGTTCAGGGAGGAAGATGGAGCCAAGGTGTCCTTGAACAGCAGAGTCACAACTTTCTAGTAATATTGGGCTTTCACTTAGCTGGGTCCTGCCTTGGCCCTGGCATCTGCCTCATGACTATGATGGTCTGCTCTTCCTATTGTCTTTACAGTGCCCAGAGGGTCCTTACCGTATGGTTAGGGTGAGCGGTAAGATGATGGGAACTGGGGATCAAGACTCTGATTTTTGTTTTTCTTCAACAATTAATTTATATTATTAGATCTATATTTGACACCAGGACCTCTTAGAAGTCCAGTTGTTTGTGGTAGTCATAATTAGTATGAAGATGATCAACTATTCGTTAGAATGAATAATGCCTGGCACTGTACTTTTTCCCTGTGGGAGACCAACAGGGGATTGTAATGTTTGTTCAGTAAGAAACCACTAAAATAACTACAACTCACTTTTACTCTTTCTTTTATTAACAATGAACTTGTCACTGTATGGAAACAACTGTTACTAAGAAATTGTGCTCAACTCAAAATTTTTATTCTACTACAAATATAGATAAATAAACATACTATCATGAGTGAAAAAAAAACAATTAATTTATCAAGTTCCTGCTTTACTCCGACCTGAGATGGGGCTAGGGAGTCAATGGAGCAGGGCTGTCCATGGAGCTGAGGGAAGTCAAGATTAAGGAAGAAAAGACTCTATGAAAATGCACACCAAATCAACTCCAGAAAGTAGGGGACAGAGAGATAGTGTGAGTTGTAGAAGTCTTCCCAGAAGTGACCACGTGGGCAGAGATCCAAAGCCAAAGACAAGCATTCACTGAATGAGGGCTGGAGAGAGAATGCAATCATCCAAGCAAAGAAAATGTGCAAATTCACTGCGAGGGAAGAGATGAGTGTTTGCTAGTTTAACAAGTTAAACCCCCAGGCCAGGTACCATTTGATGAAGATCTTTAGATGTAACAGACTAATACCATGTTCTCCCACCCATTTCTTCATTTTCACATTCATTTCTTGAGAATTTCAGACATGAGTATCGACATCATTTCTACTCCCCCCTCATCCCTCTCAACTTCTTTTTTTTTTTTTTTTTTTTTGGTTTTTCGAGACAGGGTTTCTCTGTGTAGCTTTGCGCCTTTCCTGGAACTCGCTTTGGAGACCAGGCTGGCCTCGAACTCACAGAGATCCGCCTGGCTCTGCCTCCCGAGTGCTGGGATTAAAGGTGTGCGCCACCACCGCCCGGCCCTCTCAACTTCTTCAATGTCACCCCTAGACACTCTCTCAAAATTCATAACACAATCCAAACCCCCAATATTCCAAACGCTGTGGTACTGGCTTAAGTGTCTAGCCAGACTAAAGCATTTCTAGTCAGTAACATAAACACAAGGAAGTATGTTTTGTTTTGTTTGTTTTGTTTTTCTCGAGACAAGGTTTCTCTATGTAGTCTTGGTGCCTGTCCTAAAGGCAAGGTCTGTGTAATCATGGCTAGCCTAGAACTTGTGATGTAGACCAAGCAGGCTTTATAGATATTAAATGTCAGACTTTGGAAAGCCTCAGAAACTGCAATATGAATTTATACATGTAATTGTAGATAATTTTAATTTTGTCTCTAGAGTGGGAAAAGAAATATAAACCAGAATAATTGTTTTAGAAATAAATTCCTTAGGTATAAAGGATTTCTCATCATTTACTGAAACCTTGACGTGTAGTTCATGAAATAATTTTTGAATTATCTTTGACTGTGTGGGCAGCATACTATTCACTCTACGTGGTATGTGTGTGGAAGCAGAAATTCTCGGGTGCCATCCTCACCCTGCAGAAAGAGCATCCCTGGTTTGGAACCTGAAACTGCACATCCAGCAAGCCCCTAGCAGCACATGCCCAGTAGAGACAAACTAAAGCATGAAAACTGAAGAAATGTTCTCAGGTCAGAACAGCCCGGGGGCTGCTGGCACTGTGATCCGGTTGAGTATAACTGGCACCTGTGCGGTTGCCATGGAGACCCAGAAGACTCACATAAACCTGAGGTCTACTGTAAAGGAAGCACCCTAAGGAAGAAAGGACAGTGTGTGTGCAGGGGGCATCTCTGCTGCCTTCTGAGAGTCAGCCAGTGAGGAAGGGGAGGCTTAGCCCCTGCATAGCTGGAATACTGGTGGTGACAAGGAGAGAGAATGAGGCAAAGGACCCTTCACTACAGAGACAGCACTTTTAAAACATTGAGAAACTGAGAGAGAGAGAGAAAAACAAAAACATCACCCCATCTGTCAGTCAGAACAGAAGAAACCAACCATACAGGGAGGCAGACGTTTGTTCCTCTCGCCTCAGAGGTACTTCCCACAATGAAGTGGTATCAGGAGAGACAGGAGGGTGACATGGGAGTGAAGCCCAGGTAGAGAGGCCAAATGAAAACAGACAGGGCAAAGACTGAGCCGGAGATGCCTGACACTGAGCAAGACAGAGGAAGGGTGAAGGACTTTCAAAACGAGAATGGTTCATCATTTGCTGTCAGCGCCACGCAGGAAATAGACGTGGAGCACCAAACAGTGTTTGCAATGTCCAAGCAATCTGTTAATATTTGATATTTTAAATATCAAATATGGCTAAAAATGACATAGAGTCTGGGACAGATACAAAGATGGGAAAGAGAACGCTTGTTTCTGTGGAATCTTCCCCTACCCCCACCAGGCAATGTGAAGTATTGTCTTCCATTCTGTGAATGCATAAGCTGCATGTCTTACTGGGTGTCGGTATAAACTGCCTGACTAGACCTGTAGTTTTCAGGTAAATGTGGCTTTCAGTAAAGAGGTTTATTCAACACTGCTTTTACATCCAGTATTTATAAGCACATTTGGTTCTCTGGGCAAGGAGGGGTGCTCTGGGCAAACAGCAGTGGCAAGCTCAACTGGAGAGAGCAGCCGGCCAAAGACTCCTGTTAATGGTTATTTGGTTTTCAAAGCCTTATATTAATAACAATTGGCAATAAAGCTCGTTAAAATTCCTTTTGTTCTTGAGCCATTGTGTTGCTTTTGAAGCCTGTTTGCCCTTCTGAAAGGAAGGGAGATGAGATTGCCCTCTTCTGGACTTAAAGGATTTTTCAAATTTTACAGTTGGCTTGGAAATCCTCAATTTTTTTCTCTTAGACAAATAGCAGATTTTTAAAGACTTCTACTTAAGATCTAAGAAAATTATCGACAGAGAAATTACAAATGGGTAAAATTTACCACTATGCAGTACAATTAACAAACATGGCTGAATTTTCATTACACCTAATTAGGAACACTGATCAGGCACACGTGAATATATAATCATCAGTGTAGAAAGCAAAATTGTAATAGCACTAATTGAGACATGCATAATAATTTCCATAAAATATACATCACATACAAAATGTCCTTTTCATGTTGAATCTTTCATTCATTTGAGGCTTTTTAAATCTTCGGTTGATTTTCCAAGAGGAGGCAAAGGTTTCCATCGTCCCATTCCTTGAAGGAGTCTGTTCACTCAACCATAGGGAGCACGCTCCTGGCTCCAGCTTCCATTTTTGTGCTGTAACAGACTATGAACTTCTATTACACTGGAAATGAAGAATTACTGAGGATTTATGCCCTAAACGGTGTGTGTTCAGCATACACAAAGGCTAGGGGTGTTTTTGATCCTTCAGAAGACAGCCTAAGCAGAAAAGGCATGTTATGCAGTTTGCTGTCTCTGACTCGCTACTCAGCTTCTAAAAGTGGTGGAATAGAGTCCTCAGTAGATGGTGGGTGTGATGCAGGTTTGTAAGCGGAGTTTTCAGTTCCATTTTCTCTGTGAGGAATTAGAGGCACCCCATTTTCTGCCTCAAAATGAGTGATATTCAACTCCCCAGAATGGTAAGAAGCTCCTGGCATGCCCACTGTCCCAGAATCGTCTCTGTGTGCACTGACGTCTGGTCGGTTGTCTCCAGGGTCTCTACAATGGGACTCACGGTTGAGAGTGTGGGGATCTGCCTCACTCTGCAGCATGATGGTTTTGACTTTACTCAAGTCTTTAATGGAAACTATCTCCTTGTCAGAACCGGGACAACACACTACAAGTTTCTGCTGCCTTTCATCTGTGGCACCCAGCCGAGTCTCCCAACTCACTGCACTAGCATTTGCATTTCTCTCATCAAGTGCTTGTTTCTGGTCTTTGCCCGCTGCCCGTGTCCCTGGTGCTTCCCCATGATTGTCTCCAAGTGACACACTGTTGGTGCCAGTTCCACCTTTGCTGCTGTAACATAAATGGCCTAGGGCCTGGCTTCTAGTGGGAGGTAAGCAGATCTCCTTGAGAAGTTCCATTCCTTTTGGGAGTGGAAAAGAATGTGGCATCACGAATGGCAGGTTATTGTGGGGTTGTGTCCAGGCAGTGGGAGAGGAGTCACAATCTTCTATGCATGGAGGAATCTTGTTTCCTCCATCAGTTCCTTCCCCATCCACAATACAACTTTCCACACTTTCATGTAATATTTTGGATTTACTCACTAATGGTTTTTCTTCACTTCCAAGCTGTTCATGGCTTAATTTTTGCTCTTCCTGCTGTAAAGTTTGATTATTACCTAAGCTGTAACCCCTGCTGAAGGTGTCAACCTGGTCACTGAGGGACAAAGTAAATTGGTTTAGCTCATTGGTCTTTAATTTGTCCTGGTCTATGTATTGAGTCGACACCATTATCACATGGTCAGTAGCTCCCTTAGAGTGTTGAGATGATAAAACTCTATTCTCTACATTTCCCAAATGGGCTGGGGAGGGACCCATAGCTTCTATTTGTAGCTGGGTGGCATTTTCTATTTGTGCAGGTGAGAAGAGAGGCAGTGAGCACTGTTGCTCAGGAAACCTGGTTATAGGTTGAAGCACTGTTGATGAGCTTCCATTAGGAACGTGGCCCACTGGGCAGCAGTCACTCTGCACAGAGTCCAGATTGCCTACAGACAAGCTGTCAGCGCTGTGGAGGCCATTTCTTCCCTGGCAAGGGGTCTGCTGTGGGGCACTTTCCAGTGGCATCTTTGAACAAGTGGGGTTAGCATGACTGCTCCTAGCTGGCAGCTGAGAACTGACAAAAGCCAAGGGTGCTGCTCTGAGTTTTCTCGCAGAAGTTCTGGCTAGCTTCTTGGGAGGTAATCCTGTTTGCTTATGTCTTTTGGGGAGTTCTTGTGGGGATGCTTCCGGGTGGACCTTAGCTTTTCCAAAGGGATGCAGACCTGACTTTATCCTTAGGTTCCTTCCCTTTTCTTCCTCACTTGGATGGGACTGCTTGAGTCTCTTCTTTTTCAAAAGCTGTTGCCCTGGAAACCATTCTCTTGATTCCTTGACCTCCTCCAGGCTGGCACAGTTTTTGAGATCCAAAGAAGTCAGGTGGTGATTTTCACTCTCTAGCTGTCTCCCGGAAACTGGTGTTTTTGCTGACATTGCCAACCTGTTTCCCCCAACTAAATCAGGATCATGAACTTTAATCCTCTTTGTAGAATATGCCTTCTTGATTTTTGCTGACAACTTCGATTTGTCTTTGTTCTCCCGACTCCGGAGGAATTTTTTTATTGCTCTGTTAATTTGGATTTGCTCTTTCTCAGATTTCACGTGCTCTCTGTGATCTGGCTTCTTCTCTTTCATATAATCCTGAAATTCATCCCAGGACACATATTTACAGGTAAAGGAAGTGTTGGGGTGAAAATCCATAGGCTTGTTCTGCTTTAAGAGGCCACAATGATCATCATATCCCACTCTATGTGTGCGGGAGATCCTGCCCACAGCACATTCCTCTGGCTCCCATGGCTTAGAGGATGGGCTGGTGATAAAAAATCTCTGTCCAGGTGGCTGTGAAGCATTGTCTCCTTTTCCCATTGGAGGCTGCCATGATTTGTCTGTTAAATGCTTCCCAAGACTCTCTCTTGCCAAAGCTGAGGTGGATGTCGCATATCTGCTTCTAAATGTGTCGCTGCTGCTCATATCTGCTGAACAATAAATGCAGGAATTTACCACTGGGCATAGTTGTAGTATCCCAATCAACCAGAAACCTCAAACCTTATGAAAATTGTGACATGATTCCTTTAATTATCATAATTCCTGAGTACTTCCTAATTTTCTGCCAACACAAAAGAGGACCCTTGGCTATTTGATATGTTAGCAGTGGTGTTCTTTGTAGCCACCTGTCAGTCAACTGACGCTGACTCAGACACTGTGGTATTAGGAAATAAATGACATTCATATTAACTCATATTTAGATTTAGTCACGGTTACCTTAAAGATGAATGACATCTGAATCCTTTTCAAGTGGCATAGTAAGTTTTTTTCTTATTCATTTTCCATTTTAGAATACAAATCTGGAAAATCTATATAAAATATGAAGCAATGTTCAGGCCTCAGAGTAACAAAGACAGAACAAAAATAAAAACTTGTTGCCTTACTATAGGCAGAAAGTCATCTTATTTTACTTCCAGCAACTTAATGCAATATCCACTAAAGATTTATTAATAAGTAGGTGATTTGGTACTTTGCCTGGGAGCAGTATCTGTCTGTGACTTTCAAATGATATAGGTAAATATACTATTAATAATACACATTCAATAATATCAATGAAAACCTAATATTAGTTGTGTTCATAAGAATAACAAATTAATGTGCTAAATATTATACATTTATTATCTCATTTGATAGTCACAAGAGCCATGGTCTACTGCAGAAGAGCTGTTCTCTTAGGGCTTTAAAGGGCAAGAGATGCACTTAGATGTCTGATGTTTTTCCTAGTTACACATCAGGACTTGGATCGGTCTATCTGACTCTTATCCACAATGAATAGAATTATGCCTCACAAACCTACTTCCACTTGTTTCATGGAATTGTTTTATTTAGAGAAAAAGAAATGAAAAAAGCTTCCATTTACTAAGGCAAAGGAAGAGGTGAAGTAAGCCCCAGGCTAGAATAACACCAGACCCTAAGGCCTACCTTGTGGGTGACCATGAGAAATATGCTGGTGTGAGAAGGCTGGATTAAATGGGAACTGTATGTGAGTGTAAAGATTGTACAGGGAAAGAATTGATGGTCTTTATAAGATTCTCAGAGAGTTCTAGAAACTGAAGGTAAGAACTAGATGGTTTCTAGCACCTTTTCCACCCCCCAGGGGTCTGTTCTTAAGTCCCATGCTAAAGGCATAAACCCAGACTTTTCTTCAGGACCAAGTATGACCTTGACTGTTTCCTTGAATTCTTCCCTCCCACCCCAGGATGCTGCAGAACTGCAGGTGTCTCCTCAAGGTCACCACTGATATGACAGACCAGTGTTCCCATATGAAGCAAGGAGCCAGTGCTACAGAGGGTTAACCAACCACATCCTCTTGTGTGTAGAACTTCCCCACAGACAGACAAAGCGAGGCTTTGGATACTGCTAAAAGCTAAAAGGAAATGAAAAGGCTAAGCCCTTACTTCTTATAAATCTTTTCTGATTTCTATGGTAGCTGTTTTTTTTCTTGGCCATCTTTGTCTGGAATCAAACCATCAGCCCCAAGGAACCAGCAAGAAATGCAGTCAGATAAACTCACGTCCTGCCTTATGCCACATAGGAAATAAAATATAGTTTCATTCTTATCCCGTGGTGCCCAAATCCAGCCTTAGGGCCAGATCCCCACAGTAAGTGCATCCCATGGTTCCTCTGTCATTCATTTTCCAACAGAAAACCTTGCTTCTTCTAAACCAGTTGAAATAAGTGGCAGAGCCCACTTCCCGAGCAGCTGTGTAAGTTTGCACTGCAGGGTTCAGAAGCATTGCCCCAGAACTCAGGAAGGAAAGGAAGACACTTGATTCATTGCCTCCACGTAAGTACTGGCATTGCCCTTGGACAGCAGGTAGGTGTCACGGCCAGGTTCACTG
Organism: Peromyscus californicus insignis; assembly: GCF_007827085.1. Lineage (NCBI taxonomy): Eukaryota > Metazoa > Chordata > Mammalia > Rodentia > Cricetidae > Peromyscus > Peromyscus californicus. The sequence continues at coordinate 132,536,333 of NW_026294617.1, read as the reverse complement.
GGCTCCCAACATGGGACAATGAATTAAGCCCTGACTTTCCCAGAACTGAAAAGTTATCATCCTTGACAGCTCAGCAAGCGAAGTGTTTCTTGACACCATTCCTGAAATGAATCACTGGCATTAAGAGGTCGTTCCTCTCAAGTGCTGTGCTCTGGGAAGGCTGTTTACTGCAGATCGACGTCAGAGCTCAGAGGACGTTGGGATGAAAGCTGGTACCCACCCTCTCATAAATCTTAGCAATACTGTTGAAGAGGTTTCTTCTCTTTCCTTTTTTAACCATCCTTAGGTATTGGGCCTCAAAATTTACTCTTCAGGCAGGGGAGGAATGCTCAGTTCAAGGATGAGGAGGCAGCATCAACAACTCACCCAGATGCACATACTGAAATGAAGAGAGATTCACACTCACTACATACACAGGAACCACACTCCCCCTCATAGAGACACATCGGCTAGCACGGGAGCATGCATACACACAGGTACTCAGACATGTACATGTGCATGTTTACACACACACACACACACACACACACACACACACACACACACACACACTCCCAGTACATTTTATCTTCAGAAAAGGAAGAGTCAGACTACAGTGAATTTTATAGCACTTCTCTGCTGGAGAAATTGAAAAAAGGTTCCTTCTTCTGAAAAACTAAGCACAGTGGGATTTTTCTAACAGACAAGCTCACCTATTTTTCTCGTTCCGTGTTGCAGCAGGATTTGAGCCTGGACTTCTCCGTGTTTTGAGTTGCTTAGTTTTTCAGCTGTCTTCAGACATCTTGTAACTAAGTTTGCATCATGAAGAGCTTTCTTGTTCCCAGAAGACCCCAAGCATCCTGCCGGTAGAAGTGCCTCACCCAGGCAAGAGCAAGCCCTGTCTGGGCCATGGTCTCTCCCCTTCAGTTTTCTGAATGATGTGTCCAGGGCTGTGGACGTGGAGGCCAGTATTGCTTGATGCCTCTTCTCCTGTCTAAGTGGTATTTCCTTTCTGAGGCCCACATAGGACATGACCTCTGTCTCATTTTCCTGAGTTAAGTGGCAGTTACAGCATCCCACAGCACGGCCGTTTCTTTCTTCATGAGCACACGGGGATTCATTGAGGGTTCTGCAACAAAGGTTTTTGGATGTGCGTTCATTTGCTCTGCCTTGTTGGAGTTTCCAGTTAAATATGACTAACCCTGCACATATGAGACCAACGACTCCTGTGACAAACAGAAAGACCATTAGAAGAACATCATGGGAGAAATGTGACTCTCACACATGTGAAAGCATAGGAGTCCTCCATCACCACAGAAAAACCATCGGGCCAGACAGAGGCTGTGTTAATTGACTGCATTCTACTTTGCAGTTTGTATATAAAGAATTATAGGGTCAGAGAGATGGTTCCCTGAGCAAGGGTGCTTTTTGCGCAAACACTGGGACCTGTGTTCAATCCCCAACACTCAGGAGAAATTCTGGGTGTGGTCACATGGGCACTGTAACAGCAGAGCTCTGAGAGGCAGAGACAGAGAGATCACTGCGGCTTGCTGGCTGCCAGCCTAGCTCTGGGCTCAGGGAGAAACTCTGTCTAAAGGGAATATTGGGGTGGTTGATAGAGTACTTCATCCTACATTCTCCTGTAGCCTCCATGTGCACACAGCTGTACACACATGACAGGCCTGCACCACAACACACACATACACAAGACATTATTTAAAACAATTATAACAACACCTGGAGCTTTTTCAGAAACTGCAGTTCATTCAACATAAGAGGATTATTTTTAGTTTATGAAAAAGACATTTTAATTCTCCGTTTACTTTTTTGTATGGTCATAAATAATAAAAGAAGATAAAAGCTGCTAGACACCCTGAAAGTCTCAGAACCCTAATCCTCAATGACCAGTTGACCCCACATGCCTTTGGCTTATTTCACCCAGTCCAGACGACTCATCACAACTGGTGTCCATCCAGCAGACAGCTCAAACTCCTCCCTTACCTGAATTTCTCTCTATCCTCCTTCTCCAAGCTTGATGCTTCCAACATTCACTGTCTTTAGGACACTTCAGCCTTTGCTGTGTTCACTGTGACTCTAGTGGCATCTTCTCTCTCTGCTTATTTGATTTAATTGTCCTTTAAAATCTAAATCAGTACCTCCCAATTCCTCAGTGTTGTTCTGGTTTTTGTTTGGTTACTTCATTTTTTGTTCTGCTTTCCCTCATCTTTTAAAAGGATTCTGCATTTCCTGTGAGCCACAAGAGATGATTTCTAGTTTCAGAGGCCTGGTATTGTCATTTTGTGTATTAGGTAGACATTGATTGACCTCTGAGCAAAAGTGAAAGGGGCCCAAGTTTGCAACGCTGAATGAAGTCCTTCTGACTTTCACCTCACTTTTCCCACCTTGACAAATGGCATTCCCAGCCACCTAGACATGTGAATCCATCTCTGAGTCATGCCCCATCCCCAACTGCCAACCATGCATGCCTCCTTTCTTCCTTACATTCTGACGGTGGGTCATGGTTTCCATGCTGCCTTCATTTTGCCTGCTCTGCATTTGTGCTCCTCTGCCAGAATTAAGGATTGTGCAGAAACAGGAAATTTTCAGTCTTTCTCACCATCCTACCCTCAAACCCAAAACTCAGGCACAAGGATGGTACTGCAGGAACATTTGTGGACTATAACGGAAAGAATTCTTCTCAGCATTCTGAGAACAGAAGCACTTCATCGTCTAATCTGATAAACCACTGTGGTGAGGAAGACCTGGCACCAGTGCAGGCTGGCAGAGATGTCTGCTCTTGCTGTGTGCCTCTGGCCAAGCCAGTTCCTCACTCTGAAATAAAAGCTATGGCTGAGACGAAGCAGTTGGCTACACATGCCTCATTATCTTCACAATGACACTATTAATGAGCACATACCTTTGAACTTGAAAGAATAGGGATGTGTGTGTGTGTGTGTGTGTGTGTGTGTGTGTGTGTGTGTGTGAGTGTGTGTGTGAGTGTGTGTGTGTGTGTGTGTGTGTGTGTGTGTGTGTGTGTATGTGTGTGTGTGTTGCAACAAGTTAAAAAGAATAAAAATTTCTGGCAAAAATCCTCCAGCTGGACTCGGGAGCTGGCTCTGTGGATAAAGCCCCTGCCATGCAGGTGTGAGGACTGGAGGTTAGACACCCCCAGAACCCATGGAAAAGCCAGTCAGATGCCAATAATACATTATTAGTAGCAATCAGAGACAGGGGACCCCCAAATTCTGTTTGGACACCTTTCTTGAGAATTTTAGGGCTTCTGAGCCAGAATTGACCCATATATTTTAAGCTTCCTGCTATTTTAAAAAGATTCTGGAATCTTTTAGAACCTATGCCCATCTATATAGATAAAGAGCTGTTCCTTTACAAAACACATCTCTAAGTGTCTGGTTCTAAAAATAGTTGTAAAAGATATTGTGTTGTGATATCCCCTAAGCGGTGTCCTATAGAGCTGGTGTGTTGAAAGTCATTATAGGCAGAAGACTGGCAAATGTTCACGGATTCCTTCCTCTTTAAGGTTGAGAACATTCATTGGAAAGTGGGAAGCTGTACAGGAGCTGCCATGAACATGCCTGCTTCATGCTGTGTGGCCTGTTACTTGGCTGTACAGCTGCCTGGGTTTTCTCTGGAGTACATGTCATTTATCCACTGGGTACCAGGGCACATCAGGAAATTTGCTGCTACTGGGATGCTTTTGTCATTTGTAGTACATTTCTTTGAATTTTAAATGACTGATGTTGTTACACAGATGTCAAAGGAATTGGTTTTTCTGGGAAGTTTGGGTTCCCTTTTGAGGGCGTTCGATGGCTCCTGGGTGGTCACTGTATCGGCTAGTTTCCATTAGAAGCACAGCCAGCAGTCAAAAAGCTGGTGTCCAGTTCATTCACCTGGAACCTCTTCTCAAATAATGATTTATAGCAAAGAATCCACTACTCAGTCTTGGGTACCATTGGTGAGCCTCTGTCCTACAGATATAGAGCACCGTGTGTGTGCAATCACAAACAAACAGAGACATATACACAGACACACTCAGAGGGATGCACACACACCAGTCACAGACATAGACACAAACACACAAAGAGAGGGGGAGGGAGAGACACACACAGAGAGAGAGAGAGAGAGAGAGAATTAGAAACACACAGACAGACACATAGGCACAGAGAGATGCATGTGCATGTGCCCACATACACAATCAGAAGCACAGACACACACGCTCCTCATTACCCTGTGCACTGAGATCATTCTAAAACACACAGAGAGATAAATCACTCAGGAAATGTCAATTAATGGCAGTACTGTACATCACTCATCTGGCAAGATATGATAGCCAATGCATTTTAAAATTCCATTACTCTTAAAAATTGAATGATATCTACCCCTTTGTTGGCCTGGGAAAAGTGTATGAAAGAGATGGAAAAATACAAGTCTTCAAAGAATACAAAGCCCTCCAGCAAAAGAGAAAACAGAGACACACGGTGCACGTCGCTTGCCCTGAGGCACACAGCTTGTCGAGGGGAGACAGGGTTCAAATCTGCAGTCATATGCTGAGTGACTCAGTGACTGCAGCCCACAGGTTCTGTATGTGAGGTGCCTGCAGATGTCCTGCTGACACCATCTTGTGGTTCTGGAAAAGCCCACTGGCAAATTTTTAAATACAACGTCTTTAGTCTTTGAAAATTCCATACTCGTGGGTAATGCTGAGTTTAAAATTATAAATATTTATTTTTCACACACACACAGAGGAGAGAAAGAGAGAGAGAGAGAGAGAGAGAGAGAGAGAGAGAGAGAGACGGAGGGGGCGGGATATTTGGGTGAGTATGCCATGGACATTGGTGTGGCGGTCAGAAGTCACAGGAGTTGTCTCTCTGCACTGTGTGGGTCCTGCAGACAGCCATCAGACTTGGAAGCGAGTGTCTTTACACAGTGAGCTATCTCTCCTGTCCCCATTGGTGACTTTTATAGGGAGAGAAAATGCATAGATGTGAGTGAAGGGAAGAGTCTACTGCTCACCAGGTCTTTGAACTTTTTCTTAGGGTCCTAGTAAACACACCAGTACTGTGTGACAAGTGGTTACTGAAACAGAGAAATTAATCTTGTGTCACAGTCATGATAAAAGGAAGTCTAAGTAACAAGTTAAGTTAGTTATTCCAGAGTATACTAGTTGCACCCAGACCGGAGTCCTTCATTCTCAGGCCCCATCTCTGTCTTGCACTGTTCTTGTTAAACAGGAAGTGCTTGCAACCTGTACCAGGTCTGCTGACCTCTCTTCACCAACCTCTCCCTTCCACAACCTGCAGGAGGCTCTCCCGGCTGCTGTGGAGAGGACTCACGCACGCCAAGAACATGCACTAGAGGGGTAAAGAAGGGGGCTTTGCTCCCCTGGTATACCTGCAAAGCCCAGCACAGTCATCAGAGCCACGTCCTGCCCTGGGAGGAGGCCACGCCTGTCCTTTAGAGCCAGAGTGAGGTTGTGACTCTTGGAGTCACAGTTGGTCTCAGACAGCCTCAGCATGCTCTTTGCAGCGGCCACAGCTGGCGGGGATACCTGACAGTTTAAGTCCTTCGTATTATAGAGTATGCGAACCGGAGACGTCATGAAATTTCTTAAAAAGCGGGCTAGCGGGTAGAGGTCGCAGGTGCAGCTCCACTGGTTCCCCTCCAAGCTCAGGACGCTGAGCTGCTTCAGCGGGGTGAAGGCGTCTGGCATGTGAGCCAACATGTTTCTAGAAAGGTCCACTTCCTGCAGATGGGGCAGGGGCCGAAAGGCATCCTTCTCAATGAAGGAAATGAAATTGTTGGATAAGTCCAGATGCCTGAGTCTGTGGAGGTTCGCGCCTCTAAAAGAACTCTGTGTGAGGTTGGTGATCTGATTTCCGTCCAGCAGGAGTCGGCGCAGGGCCTTGGTGTTCCGGAACCAGGCTGCTCTCAGGGTGCGCAGGACATTATTGCTCAGCACCAGGATCTGCAGGCTTCGCAGCTTGCTGAAGGTGTGGTCAGGCAGAGAAGAACTGGGGATGCGGTTGCGGCTCAGTGACAAGGTCTGCAGCTTGGTGAGAGCATGCAGGGAACCTTCCTGAATTCCATAGATTGCATTTCTGCTCAGAGAGAGCAGGGCCAGGTTAACCAGGAGAGTCAGGTTAGCACTCTCTACGGAGGAGAGGTGTCCGTCCGTAAGGATTAGGACCCTGGTGGTCTCAGGGGCAGCTGTGGGGAAGAAAACACAAGCTAGAGGTAGGTGCGTGCACAGGGTGAAGAACAGGGAGATTTGTCACCTGCGGGGCAAGAAGCAAAATGGAAACGATTGCAAGTTTGAAGAATGGTGGATTTTACCCTCTCCTCTGTCTCTGGAATATGCTCTTTGAAGGAAAATAAACCCATGTGTTCCGCGGTATGTGGACTTCACTGTTTGGGGGCTCACCCACACTTTTCAGGCCTCCCTTGGAGGTTGAGTCCTGACCTGGGCCAGCACTACTGTCCCTGTGGACCTCCACCTCAACCTCAGAGCTGCCTGATACAGCTCCCTAGCCAGCATTTGTCAACAATGCATATTTATGCTAGAAAGTCAATTATTTCTTTTACCCTCCAGCAAAAAGGTGTGGGCTGGGTGGAGAGTGTGGAGGAACTCAGTGAACTCAGCTTCTTTTTTTCTTTCTTTCTTTCTTTCCTTTTTTCTTTTTTCTGCTTCAGGCTAACTTGATCAGATGTCAACTTGATCAGATCTAGAGTCTCTCCAGACAGCTGGAGGATCTGTCAGCAGGGTCCTCATTATAGTAGAGGCCATCTTGGCCTCCTGTCTGATATCAGTCCATCCTGTGATGACAGGTGGTACTCAGGGCTTCCAACTGTTAAATCCCTTCCCATAATCACCTCTGAGCCATCACTGCTCTGTCATTAGAAAGCAAAGCATTTTAACTCAATAAAAATGCATTGTAATCAGGAGTTATTGTAACACATCTTTATCATGCTAAAGTTGTTTTGACTGCAGATGACAGTATCATGAGAATGAAGGAGCCCATTGTCTCCAGGAGGTCTGAAGGTGATATTAGAACCACCAGCCATGGAGGAAGCAAATCCCACTTCCCCTGGGAAATTCAGACTGCATGGTTGAAACAAAGAGATAAAAATGTAAAAGACAAAGGCAGCTCAGAGTGCCTTCTCTTGGAAGAATTGCTTCTCTCTCAACAGCACACAGAAGCTTGAATCAGGGCACTTTCTAAAGCATGTGCTATTGATTATTTAAATTCTATTAATTCTGGCCAGTTTGGCATTTTGTCTCTCTCACCATCATGTCTGAGAGGAGCTGGGGGAGTTCTTTGTTTGTTGGGTACCCAGTGCTTTGGGGATTTCAGACTTTCACTGAGAAAGCTCTGATTTCTCTCATCTGCAAGGAGACACAAACACTCTCCAGTCCCTTTCTGACTCTGTGTTCATGAAGTCTAGCCCCATATGGGTGGCATCCTGGGTGCAAAGATGCAGGAAAGTGCATCAGTGCAGGGCAGATGCCAGCTCTGACATCTCACACGCACATCACAAAGCAGAGCGATGGAGAAGCCTGCTTATGGGATGGGAGCACATCCACAGTGTCTATTTCCAGCACTGACCAGGAGCAGTTTGGATACCTACAACAGGAAACTCCCTCCTTTCAGACAAGATGAGAGGGTCTACCTCCAAATTCCCAGACAGTCCTGGGATTTTAGAAATGGATGAAATTCCCTCCCTCCACTCTGCCTTCACTCGGTCTCATTTTTGAAAATTTTCCACTGACAGAGCTTATAGCCTGTTTATCCCTTCCATGAATATCAGGATGTAAATCACATTCTCTTCAAATTTGTTAATAAGGTGTCTTATTAAATTGTTGACTTAAGCAAGCAGTATGTAATGAATACAGGCAGCACTTCTTGTTAGCATTTCTACAGCTCATTTACGACTGATAAAAAAGAGAGAGAGAGAGAAAGAGAGACACCAGACTTTCAAAATGAGATGGGCTTTGATAATAATCGGTTTTGCTGGTACATTGGTTAATCTTACGAATGCTGAACAATTGCCGTTCAGTATTCAGAATCATTTACATTTCCTTCATTTGGTGGTAAGGTTCAAATCTACACAAAGTATGGACAAAAGCAGTATCCATAATCTAAATTCTTCTCTTCACTTTTAAGTATGTAGCTTTATGAGGTACAGATATCCTTTTATCATAAAAATATCTCAGTTGATCTGGAATGCACTAACGTCTTATTGGTGGTAACCACTAGGGACAGAAAATAAAGTAAAGGTACAAGTGCCCTAGTGATGTAAGGCCTGCTCCTTTGGAGGGTGCCTCTTCTGGATACCTCAGAGCAGTCAGTACAGCGTAGTTCAGGCATGGTACATGCATAGCGACGAGTCTGTTGGCTACACCACTCACTGCTGTGTGGAGCTACGAGCTCATTACCTACTATGTAGGTTAGCTGTTGACACACGGTTACATCTTGGGTGCACACCAGACAAGACTCAGGGCAGGCTGCTGTCACCCGCAACATGAAGGCAAGGGGTAGGAGCCATCCACCTGAGAAGAGAGCAGAGTGCAAGACCCATCAGAACATGGTGTCCCTAAGAACGCTGGTGTCCACAACCTGGATTTCAGCTTTTTGGTGGTGACTGCTTCTGAAAGAGCACCTGGTGTCCTTGCAAAAGCAGAAAGCTACGAGCATGTTTTGAGTTTGCAGTGAACTATTAGCACATTTGATCATAAATGCAGAGAACTAAACAACTTGGGCTCTTGGCAGAACACTTTAGACTTTGCAGTACTTTGCCCAAAATACCATCTTATTTCTTATTTCTCTTAATTCTGCATCTTCTTTGAGGTAAAGAAATGGAAGTTGAATGTGGTTAACAAGCAGTCAGAGTTACATAGATAGGAGTGACCCCAAGGTTTATAAGCTGGGTCTGATAAGATGGATCTGATAAGATGGGTCTACGATGCCGATGCCGAAGCGTCTCAAGCTCCCGGCCTTACACATCTACAGGGGAGCCATCTCGTCCCCTACAGACCTAGATGCCCCATTTAAGGAGCGTGAATGGAGGGAGATCAAGACCACAGCTCTGTCCAGCATTGAATTCAGTTGAGTTACTGGCCAGTGGTGGTACCGTTCATAAATTACTTTATTTTTCATACTTTCTGCTTTTCCTGTATTAAATAAAAAACAACAAGAAGAACAACAAAAAAATCTATCAACCATACAGAGTTAGATGACATGCTCTAAGTACAGTAAATGTTCAAGCTTGTCCTGATGCTGCCTTTCCAAATTTTCCCAGTGAAACATATCACCCTTCAAATGGGCCACTTGAAAGGAATTTCTTGGTGGAAAAAAAGAAGGAGCAGACTGAAATGAAGGTCTTAAATGTGTAGCAGTTTGAGAACAAAATAAAATATGAAATAATTAATTTAATCACTGGCTCCATAAGAATTTTGGCAAATATTTCAGATTCAAGGTCCAGATGATGGCCTCTATTCCTTGGGAATGGGGATGGAGGTGGAGCCCTTGTTCATCTGGGTATGCACCCTATGGTGTGTCATAAGCAGCAAACACGGGATCATGAAAACAGGTCTCAGGTCACCTGATGATAAATGACGCCCTGGAATAAAAGCAAAACAAAGACTGGACCCTAGGGCTCTCAGTAGGCAGACAAGGAAGAGTCCTCAGGTAAAGTGACCGTTAAACACAACCTATGGAAAGCAAAGGTACAGGAAACCCTGCTGGGGAGACAAACAAGTGCAAACTCCCCAGTAGGTGGGGTCAATCCCACAAGAAGGGTGTAGTGACTTTACATGAGGGCGGAGTGGACCTGTCTGAGGGATGTGGTGGGCTGTACATGGAGGGTGTGACAGACTTCACATGAGGGGTGTGGTGGACCCCACATGAGGGTGCAGTAGACCACCCATAAGGGTGGAGTGGACCCCCTATGAGGGTGGAGTGGGAGTTGTTAATCCAATTACTGTTTCAGTAAGGGTTTTAGTAAATTTTTCAGATCATGGCCCTGATCATGGCCCTTATATGTTGTAGATGGAGACGTAGGTGGAGCCCTGGCTCATTGGGTTTCCATCTTATGCAATGAAAAATGCATCAAACAAGTACACATGAAAATAGGTGTTTCATGTGGATGAGAGGTGCGGTAGATTTCACGTGAGGATGTGGTAGACCATATATGATGGTAGAGTCACCTCACATGAGGGGTATGGTGAACCACATCCACCTGAGGGAGGACTGAGCCACACACAAGGGGTGTGGTAGACCACACAGATCAAATGCTTTGGATGGATGTGATGAGCCCCACACACGTTTAGTGTGGCCTGATGGGAATATGCAAGAGGAAGGGTCGGTCAGAGATCACATGACAGGGTGCTGTGTGCCTTAGAGAAGAAAACAGGGACTTCGTGTTTCACTTATGCAAATGAAATGGGACATGATTACAGGCTTTTGTGGGAAGTATTGCTTGATCTGAGGTGCATGCTTAAGTGATTACCTTGACTGTGTCTGGATCACAAGATAAACAAGTGGAGAAGCTGCACTAATAGGAGACGATTGTGATGATGTCAGCAGGACCAGATGTGGCTTTAACAGTAGAGAGGTAGGTAGGTTGAAGATGAATTTGTTATTCTAATGATATAATTTGACTTAACAAAAGTAAACTCAAATCAATCTGGTAGACAACGCTAAATCTGCAAGAATAAATAAAACATTACTCACTTTCAAAATACCTTGTGGCTAGTGGTATCGACGTGTATTCACCTAGTTCTAAGGAAAACTGAGACAAATCTAGTAAAAGATGGAAAGCGATTTTGTGGAATCGCTTGGACACCAAGGGATGTAGTTTATTAGTTGGATCTGCAGAGTGTGGCAGTTTTCTCCAGGCTGAACATAAAAGTCAGAAAACTGTACAGTGAGAAAATATCCAGAATTAGGCCTTATGAGCTATAAATGTGACCTCAGCTCATTTCTGTGGCCTTACTAGGCAACAGAGTATTGCCCATGTGTGTAGTTCAGGGCTTATGCAGAGGTTTAGGTAGTTCACACAGGATCTTGGAGTTTCTTACCCTAGGATCTTTTTGATCTCTACTACCTGCTTATGATAGGCAGGATTCTAAAATGACCCATAAGATTCTCATCTGTTGTATACATATACATGACCCCTCTCCAGGAGTGTGGACAGAACATGTGGAGATGAGATGTTACATCTATGATTCTCTTCTGTCATATGCTAGAGGAATGTCCTGTAGGGGATGATCCACTCGGGTGCAGCGATTATTTATAGCAGGTCAGAGGATTCACTCAGGGACATGAGCCCATGCTGGCCAGGAGAAACCCAAGCATCTGTCTTGTGAACTACCCATGTCAGGTAGCTGTGGGAATCCTCTGAAAGTTTAAGGCCATTCCTGAGCAATATATTATGAAAGCAAGGACACGAGTCACACAAGCATAGGAAAATGCATTCTACCAACCACCAATAGTCTTGGAGGTAACCACTGCACCTCAAATAAGAGTCTCATTGGTATCCAGCACCTTGATTTCAGTATGATAAGACTCTGAGGAAAGGACCAAGCTAATCTGTGCTGTGCTTATGACCCATAGAAACAAGGTAAAACTGACAACAATAAAACCATACGTTTTGCTAAAGACTCACAGAACCATTTGTTATATTGCAATGGACATTGTATTATGATGGATCTGAATTCTGCCCTCTGATTACTCAAACAAACTATAGGAGTTTAAATTCCTGTGATGGGTATCTACCCTCAGAACAGTGCTATGACTAAAAGAACAAAAGCGTATGACTTCCTTCGTGTCCTTCCTCCCCGCTGAGTGACCACCTCCTTTAGGTCCTACCTGGTTTGCCCATGCTCTGGGATCTTCTTTACATTTTTCTAGTGCTTACAGTATTTATCTGTAGGCAGGTTTATCTAGCATAAGCTACTTGATCATGGAGGTTTTGGATAAACATTGAAGGAGAAACTGTATAATTTCACAGTGTACTGAATGCAGACACAGTAAAGACAGAAGTCAAAGACCATTCTCTGCTTTAGGGTCTCAGTAGGTAGACATAGTTGTCATTGACTGAAATGGGAAAGATTAAGGACACTCAACTGTATGTGTAGTATCTAGAGGTAGGAAGCCTGGAGTTGTTCGTTACAGACACAAAGCTGCCAATTCATCAAAAAACTGACTCAAATTAGAATTGTCCTGGGGAAATTCAAAATTTTGAGAAAAAGAAGAGAACCAAGGTACCAAAACCTGAGACAATGGCTTCAAAGTCAACTGAAAAGATGTATTAGGGACAAAGGAATATATTTAATGCTGTAACAAGTAAGATGAATGTTAAAACTTACCATTGATTTTAGCAAAAAGCAAGTGTTTGTTCTCCCAAGAACAATTCTAGTAAGGTGTTGAGGAGAAAGCACGATTGGGGTGAAGGTGTGAGGTGTTTAAAGATAGCAGGATAAAACACTTCTCAGTGCATCTTGCAGGTAAGTGAGCTGTTACGGGATATTTGTACACTGCGTGAAGATGTATTGCTGTAATTTCTGTAATGAAGATCTGAATGGCCAGTAGCTAAGCAGGAAGTCTAGGTGGGACTTCCAGGCAGGGAGAGAGAGACTGGGAAGAAGAATCTAGACATGCAGGAGACTCCAGGAGATGCAGAACAAGTGGGGCATAGAGAGATGGAGAAGAGGTAAAAAGCCACATGGTAGAATGTAGATTAATAGAAGCAAGTTAATTTAAGTTGTAAGAGCTAGTTGGGGATAAACCTAAGCTAAAGGCCAAGCTTTCATAATTAATAAGAAGTCTCCATCGGGTTGGGGATTTTGCTCAGTGGTAGAGTGCTTGCCTAGCAAGTGCAAGGCCCTGGGTTCGATCCTCAGCTCAAAAAAAAAAAAAAAAGAGCATAGGCCATTCCACCGGGCAGTGGTGGCGCACACCTTTAATCCCAGCACTCCGGAGGCAGAGGCAGGCAGATCTTTGTGAGTTTGAGGCCAGCCTGGTCTACAGAGCAAGATCCAGGAAAGGTGCAAAGCTACACAGAGAAACCCTGTCTCGAAAAACCAAAAAAAAAAAAAAAAAAAAAGAGAAGTCTCCATGTTATTATTTGCAGGCTGGGGATCCCAATGAGAAAGAACTGCTACAGTGAGCAGATAAAATGGAGTGGATCCTTGAAAGAGTCCACATGTGATTCTTATTTTGTTGCTTATTTTTAAATGGGAGAAAACACCCTACATCTGTAGGATAGTAGGGATGAACATACGGGCAGAACACTATCAGGTAAAACACACAGTGGGGAGAATTCCTGGGAGAGCACACAAATGAAAACGTTAGTTACAGTTAAAAGTAGGCAAGTCCGTCTCTCCTTGGAAACAAAAGGGGAGGGAAGCTGTGTGAAGTTTAAGCAGGAGGGAGGGAGATGCCATGCTGGGAGCTAGAGAATTAGGAAGAGTTCGCAAGATGTGACAGCATAGGAGAGAAGTAAGGATGAGGCTCACTCAGCCGTGCCAGAGGCCAGCTGGGGTTAAAGTGTTAAGATGCTAAGACTAGTCAGTATAGATTTAAGTAAGGTTGGCATCGTTTTTAAGAGAATTCAAAGACAAGAAAGAGTAAGGGAGTTGGGACTTTGTAGATGGGACTAATGACTAATGACTAATGACTAAGGTGAGATATAAGACAACAAGAGGGATGGGCAAAGTGGGTAAGACAGCGTACGGGAGAGGGCGAGTTAGAGGGATGTGTGGGGTCCGAGGACCAATCAAACACGTCTCAAAAAAAGGTTTTGTCTTTACTGGTAGGATGACTTTGGAGAACCACAGTGTCCAAGAGTATTGGAATTAACGTTCTACAACTAAAATTCTGAAGCACACAAAGGAAGGGAAGGAGCATAGACTGTGTAATGATGGAGGAGAGTGGAGAGCAGGGAAGAACCCGTAGCACTTTTCATCAGACTCAGATAGGACCCCAGAGTGAGTGACCATGTGAATGGTCACTGGGGAAGGCCTGGGTAGTGAGGACTTTCTGCATGTACACTTAAGGGTACAGAGAGTACAGAGCCTGACTGTAAACCAGTCATTAAAACTTCAAAGAAAGGAGACTGACTATGTGGAAGGGATGATAATATGAAGCACTGAAGGGAGAAGTCGATACAATGAGAAACAGCAGCAAGAAGACCCAGCTGGTCAGCCACCCTGCCGCCAGCCCACCAACTCGGAAGAGTAGAACCACTATACAGAGCAGCTCCCACTAGTGAGGGCTCTGGAGCAAACAGTGTCCTCGGGGGAGGACTAGATAGAGAGGGAGAAATTGTTCTGCTAAGATTCTAAATTAGCTGGCCTCTGAGCCTACACATTCAATCGACCTCTCCCCCTCCTGGCAGTGAAACTCTCATAAAGGGAGAAGTGGTGGGGTGCACAGCCCTTAGTATCCCACGCAAGGAAACATTATTTCTTTAAAAGAGACCAACATTCCCCAAGATTTCAAGAATTTTTCCTGTAGGTCCTCATTCATTTTTATATCCCTTACAACTTGAACAAGGCTTGAAATATAAAAAGACACAATAACCACTTAGCTAAACTTATATGACTTTGAAGTTCATAATAGCCAATATCTTCGATGGCAGTTTTTGAAGCTAAAAGTCTAAACTCAAAAGTAGGGCATAGTCGTGAGGCTCCTACCTTGGCCTTAGTTGTAAATCTGAGATGCCTGCCCAGAAGCTAATTACAAAATGAGAGCCAGGGATTCTTTCCCTGGGGATGTGGACAGCAAGCACATTGTAAGGCGTCAAGATAGTTAATAGTTTTCAGCATTCACATTTATTCTTTCATTTTGAAGAAGAAACCCTGCCATTTAAAAACATGCAGAGCTAATTAAAGATTTTCCACTATTTCATTATCTGAATGTAGTTCCAAATTCTGACTTGAAACTCTTATCACAGAAAGACTCAACATCCCTCCATGAACAGTAAATGTGCATTCAATTAGCCCTTCAATACAAGTACATTTTAAATAAAAATATACTTTATTGCTAATCTCATTCTTTACAAATGCAAATACTCAATTTTCAAACCTGAAGAGTTTCCTTTATTTTGTTCTTAAGGGAGAAAAATAGTCTTTTCTTGTTTTACAGGGAAGACCCGAGTTTTCTGAAGTCGTGAGGAAGCTGGAAGAGTGTCTGTGCAATGTGGAGGTAAGCATTTGACCTGCTGAAATGTCTGTTTTAAAAAATGCCCGAAGCATCACCAGGGCCAGAGGCTGCATCATAGGGTGCTAACAGCCAACTAAGTACGCAAATGAAAGCATAAGAGGAGAACTGCCCGCAGTGGTTCACTGGAAGGAGGAGGTCGGGGACACCTTCACCCTGTTGTTCTTCTGGTGCTCCTAACGTGAAGCTCAGGTCGAACCGCAGGGCGGGAAGTGTTCCTAACTAACCAACCTGGGACAAACTATGATCCCAACCACCACCACTGTCTAAACTCAAGTCTCCTACAAAGCAATCTTTTTTTTTTTTTTCAATTAAAACTGTTCGGCCATCAGCTCTGTTAATCTATATGTTGCCACATGTTCCATGGCTTTACCTGTGTGCCATTACATGCTGCTCCCTGGACAGTGGGCTGGTGTCTCCTGACTCAGCCTTCCTCTTCCCAGAATTCTCCTTGTCTGCTTATCCTGCCTATACTTCCTGCCTGGCTACTGGCCAATCAGCATTTTATTTATCAACCAATCAGAGAAACACATATTTACAGCATACAGAACATCCCACAGCACCTCCCCTTTTCTGTCTAATCAAAAAGGAAGATTTCAACTTTAACATAGTATAATTACATATAATAAAAGAGTTATCAAGCAAGAATTACAGTTATAATATCTAGTCTATTTGTATTTGGCAAAATTAAAGAAAACATTCTATCCTATGTTTGTGAATCTCAAGTTTCATATCTAATTTATCTTTTATCATAACCAAGGAAAACTATAATTATAACTATCTAGTCCAGGGAGCAGCATGTAACAGCACACAGGTAGAGCCATGGAACACATGGCAAAATATAGATTAACAGAAATGGGCTGAGTTTAAATGTAAGAGCTAGTCAGTGGTAGTCCTACAAAGCAATCTTACAACTTGTCAGAATGGTATTGAACTCTCTTTCCTCCTTTTGGGATCCAAGAACCCCCTTGGCTGGTCCCAGGCTTCAGAATTTTTTCCTCAGGGCATGAAATTCCTGAGTAAGTGTCTTGGGGTACAGTGCCTCAAGGGTCTGGTAGACAAAGGGAACAGCATCAGAGTCTCTCTGTAACACGTCATCCCTGCTAGAGAGGCGGCCCAGGCTGTCAGGGAGCAGAGGGAGCTGGTGCTTAAAGAAAGCAACTGTGCAGCCCATTGGTCGGTGACCCGCTGACAAAGAACAGTCTCTGCTGCTGCTTCCAGGCCAGAGGCGAATTCTTATCAACTTTTAGTGTTTCCAAAAGTGAGCAGGCCAGAGAATGGTCACAGCCATGCTGAGTTTAAAATTAGATATATTTTTTAAAAATGAAAGAGTAGGGGCTAGAGAGATATTTCAGAGGCTAAGAGTGCTTCCTGCCCTGTCAGAGGACCAGAATCTAGATCCCAGCACCTACGCCAGGCAGCTTGCAACTTCTGTAACTCCAGCTACAAGGTAGCCAGCAAATTTTTGGCCTCTGTGGGCTCACAGGAACATACACACACACACACACACACACACACACACACACACACACACACACACACACACACACCATAGACCACACAGGCAAATAAATAAAACAAATCTTTAAAATTATAAATATAACAAACATATTGGAAGGCAAATATTTAATCATTTTTTTCTACAATTTGTACACAAGTGAAGAGCCAGCTAGAAGTCTATGCCCTTGTCCATTTGTGTTCAGTGAGGAAGGAAGCAGTATCTCACACAGTGCACAAACCCACTGGATGGCATGGCCTTAACAGGACATAGAGTGATAGATCCTGGGGATCAGGCTAATGGGAAAAATTCCCTTCATATCAAGGCGCTGTTTGCTTTAATTTTCTCCATAATTGTCCTAATTTGCTGTACACCTGGTCATGAAATAGCATTTAAAAATGGGCAGAAAAGCTAAAATGGAAGCACCTATTCAAAAATAGTATATTTCAAATGCATAGGAGGGGGAGAGGACTGGACACAGGACTGTGGTCCGTGCACATAGGAGGGGGAGAGGACTGGACACAGGACTGTGGTCCGTGCGCATGAAGGCAGAGGGGTCGAAGCAATGAGGCATGTCTACCTGAGCCAGCACAGCAAAATCAAGACGAGCACAAGAAACATTTTCTTCCTTAAAATGCGTCTCAGCTCAGAGCCCCTGGAGTGTGGTCTATTGGGAAATACTTCCAGGATGGCAGACACTCGTCTTCTCTCTCATTCTTCACAGAAACTGCTGGAGAGGAAGGCTTTCACTGAGAGGGGGGCGTCCTTCTCCTGACATACAGAAAGTCATGGATATGGGGAGAGTAGTGCCTGTGTTGCAGGACTCTTACTGACAAGAGCATCTTCTAGATGGACTTGGCTGTTACAAGACACCTTCAGGGTCTGAGCTCCAAGTATCCTATTATATGAATCTTGGAGTTCAACCAGACAAGGTTGTTCCTAGCCTAGAACTATAGATCATCCGATGGGAGTGGGAATTACCCCATGTGCTGGCTCATCTTATGTCAACTTGACACACAAACTAGAGTTATGGGAAAGGAAATTAAATTGAGAAAACTGCCTCCATAAGATCCAGCTGTAAGGCATTTTCTTAATTAGTGATTGATGGGGGAGGGCCCAGGCTATTGCAGATGGTTCCATCCCTGGCGTGGTGGTCCTAGGTTCTATGAGAAAGCAGGCTGAGCAAGCCAAGAGTAGCAAGCTAGTAAGCAGCACCCCTCCATGGTCTCTGCATCAACTCCTGTCTCCAGGTTTCTGCCCTGTTTGAGTTCTTGCCCTGAATTCCTTCAGTGATGTGAGGTGAGTAAGGCTGACACTAGAAGGGACAAAATAAAATAAAAAGGGTGATATAAGGTGAGTAAGGCTGAAAGCACTGGGCCATGCCTCAAGCAAACAAAGAGCCATGACATGAGCAGAGAGCACTCTGGCCAGAGGAAACCTGACCCATAAACTCCGAACTGGATGTTGATGACGTGCAGCCCCAGAGCCAACCGAGAAATGTCACAGTAGCTAGGAGCAGAGCCTGCCACAACTCCACATATACAAACCTCAGCCCTTTAATAAATGAGAGCTTGCTTGCAGCTTCCAGAGTCTATGTCATTGACTCTGTGTCTGCTCACCCCTGCCCCTGGGATCAGAGACAGCAGGACCCCAGCTGTGAGCCAGCAACAATGATGGACAACAATATGGAAGTGCAAGGCACATAAACCCTTTCCTCCCCAACTTCCTTTTTGATGATGATGTTACCTTACAGCAATCGAAACCCTAAATAAGACACTCCCAAACAGGGGCAATGAAAGGATCTATAAAACAAGCTTGTTTAGTTACATTGATCAGGACTTCAGGGGCACTCTTCCCTAGCAGAAAAGATAAAGCACCTTACGCAAAGAGAGTTCACTGGACAGGTAACACTAATTAATGATCCAGGCTTGTGGGATCCCATATGGCTCTATCTTCCCTACTATGGATTTCATTTTTCAGTCTGGCTGACACTAGGGTCAAAGGAGACCTACCTGCTGGTCACATTGGCAAATGTGACAATGTTGAGAGGGTTAGGAAACATTTTAAGGCAAGAATCTAGAATATCTTGGAAAAGGAAATAATACACATGTCTAACAATAAAAAATTTGAAAGGAATGAAATACTGTTCTTCCCAGAGGCGTAGAAAAAACAGTAAAAGGATGGACTAGGGCCACAGTCTCCAGATCACTGTGTTAGTGCTAGAATAAGCCCAGAGGCAGCTACAATGTGAGGAGACTCACTTGTGGCAGAACAAAAGATCTGACCGCCCCTGCTCTGAGATGACCAAACAAAAGAGGACCCAACTGAACTCTCAGTCTTTAAAGAAGAATGAAAACTGCCACTTGCATTATAGTGGGGGGTCTTCAGAATGCTGAAGAAGTTGAAATTCTATATTATGAAGAGCATTTGAAGGAACCAGGGATTTTTACCAAGAGGTTGAGAGAATTACCATGAGCCCAAGGGCTATTTTCAAAGATCCTAAGGACCACCAGTCAGCAACGAGATTGGTCCATTTACCAGATATCAAATCATGCTCCATCTTACAAAATGGGTGTATTCTTACAAAAGTGTGTATGACAGTTGATGTTGTCAGCTTGATAGGATCTAAAGTCACTTGGGAAATGGATGTCTGGGCATGTATCTGGGGGATTGTCTTGATCATCTTGATTGTGTTAATTGATATGGGAAAACCCATTTCAATTGTGGATGAAACCCTTCCCTGAATTGAGATCCTAGAAGGT
This sequence comes from Peromyscus californicus insignis, assembly GCF_007827085.1. Taxonomy (NCBI): domain Eukaryota; kingdom Metazoa; phylum Chordata; class Mammalia; order Rodentia; family Cricetidae; genus Peromyscus; species Peromyscus californicus. Next base: position 132,516,855 of record NW_026294617.1, on the reverse strand, counting down.
ATAAAGTGGAGAAAGTGAGTCAAGCAGAGTGCCCTGTTGCACGAATCCTAAATGGTCTTCTAATAAAAACCAGGAGTCAGATGTCAGGGTGACAGCTGAGAGATCAGAGAAACAGAGCAAGCCACAGACACCACCTCTTACCTCATCAACTCCTCAGCCAGAAAGAAGCCCGAGTTCCTGTCTCCTCCTGCCTTATATTCCTTTCTCTGCCCAGCCATATCACTTCCTGTCTCAATCTTATTCCAAGTGCTGGCATTAAAGGTGTGTGCCACCACTGTGTAGCATGAATCTTAAAAGTTCTTATTAATAAAATCCAACCTGAGGCCAGTTATTGGGGTCAATGCTGGTAGATCAGAGACAGAACAAGCCACAGCTATCTCACCTTGCCAGTTCCTCAGCTGGTCCTGTTTCCTCAGACTGGAAGCCTCTGAGTCCTCATCCAGAATGAATCTCAGCTGAACTGTGTTGCTCCAAAGCCTGAAAGCTTAACCAGCCAAATGCCTAACCAGGCAAATGCCTTTAGTTTCTGGTCCTCACGCCTTATAAACCTTTCTGCTTTCTACCACTACTCCCTGGGATTAAAGGCGTGAGTCACCATGCCTGTCTGTTTCCAATGCGGCCTTGAACTCACAGAGATCCAGAGGAATTTCTGTCTCTGGAATGCTAGGATTAAAGGCGTGTGCTAACATTTTCTAGCCTAAGTATCTTGTGGCTTTTCTGTTCTCTGACCCCAGATAAGTTTATTAAGGTACACAATATTTTGGGAAACACAATACCACCACACCACTGCCTATCTCTGTTTCTCTTGTAGCCTAGCATGGCCTTGAACTCACAGAGATCCAGATGAATCTCTGCCTCTGCCTCCCAAGTGCTAAGATTAAAGGTGTGTGCCACCACTGCCTGACCTCTACGGCTAACTCTGTGGGTGGCTCTGTCCTCTGATCTTCAGACAAGCTTTATTTCCTAGATTACAAACAATATATCACCACAATGCATCATTACTGTTTCCTGATTCTGGGTGCAATCTCACAACTGCTTTAAGCTCATGCTGCCCGAATTCCCCACCAAGATGGACTATACTTTGAACTGTGAGCTAAAACAAAAACTTGACAGAGTATCTTATCACCATAGCAGGAGAGGAAACTAAGTGTGTAAACCCATGTTGTATCATGGGAAAAGATTTAGCTATAACTGAAAGGAGTTTTGCCATGAATCTTATCACTACAGTGAAGAATGTGGTGAATCTTTGGGTCATCAAATAATAATCATCTAAATAACATTTTATAAATTTAATTTGGGCTTACTGTGTTTTGAGGAAGATGGAAATAAGGATAATACCAGCTAGCAAAATAGAAATGGGTCAAAAAGTAGATCAAGCTAAGCAGGTCTTACCACCAGAGGGTGAAGGGAAAAGCCAGAAGCAAATGGAGAAGAATGAAATTCAACTAGAAGAAGCCCTCAGATAGGAAGTTCCAGTACAGGCTCCTGCTGGAGTGAGTAAACAAGGCCTTTCATGCTTTCTCCATCCAGCTCATGTCTCCTGCCTCAAGTAACAGCAGTGGTTCTCTGTCGCCTTCCTCTTCCTCTGATTGCCTGGTGAGCCGGGGAGGGCCTGGCCGGAGCCACGTGGCAGCTTTAAGGAGCCGTTTTGAGTTGGAATATGCCCTAAATGCAAGGTCCTATGCTGCTTGGTCCCAAAGGTAAGTGACATTGTCATCAAGGGTCTTACTGTGAATCCAGATTTCAATTCCTGATCAAGAGAGTCACCTGGATGATGGCTGTCTAGAGGAGCCTGAACGGCCCTCTGGAAAACACTGAAGGAGAGTTTTGATTTCATTTTCCTTATTTAATCCTTCTTTAGTTTAGGTTCTTCTGTAAGGTATCAGTAACAGCAGTGAGCTCTGGCATCAAGAGACATGTCTGTTGTAAAGTGATGAAGTGTTCTAAATTACTGAATTATTTTGGGCTGGTCTTGTGGGATTCAAGGAAGGACTCCTATGTGTGAACCTGGAAACAGTCTTGGTTGTGGAGCATCAGACATCCAGAGTCACACAAATCTTCACGGGTCTACAATTCCACTCCTGGGATATACCCCTCAAAACTGGAAACAGATGTTCAAACAAACCTTGTACACAAATGTTTGTAGCCACCTTGTTCACAGTAACCAAAGAGTGGAACCAACTCAAGTGTCCACCAAAGGATGGAGAGACAACCTGTTGGGAGGTACCATGCAGTATAGCATTATTCAACCATAAAAAGAAATAAATATGGATAAACCTTGAAAACATATCTACAGAGTCCCTGTTTTATATGACCTCCCTAATACGAGGATCCAAATAGAATAGGTTTGTGAATAACTTAGACACACACACACACACACACACACACACACACACACACACACAATTTGAATACTGAATGGCTTCAATAGCTGGGTATGGTTCCTTACAGACGTGCAGGTGGGAAATCTGATACCAGAGAGTCAGCATGATTGGGTTCTGGTCCTCTATAAAGAACATCACTTCTCCTGACTCTAGACCCCACCCCCAGATCTGGTTCATCTTAATTACCTCCTCAGAGACCCTATTTTCAGAGCAGCCATGTGAGATATTGGAGCTTCAGCATATAAATTTGAGGAAAGAAATTATCTATTATATATCAACAAGTAAATCTATGAAAAAAGAAAAAATCAAAAATAGATTGATGTTAGCAAGAATTGACAGGAGAGAGAAGTTTGGAGGGACTTCTCAATGGGTATGAGTTCTGTTTTAGACAATGAAATTTGAGAGTTATAGGTGCCCTTTATAAAAACAGTATTATCTGGGCAGTGGTGGCACATGCCTTTAATCCCAGCACTCGGGAGGCAGAGTCAGGCGGATCTCTGTGAATTCGAGGTCAGCCTGGGCTACAGAGTGAGATCCAGGAAAGGCACAAAGCTACACAGAGAAACCCTATCTCAAAAATAAAAAAAATAAATAAATAAAAAACAGTATTAATGTAGTAAATAGCACTGAAATTCTCATTTTAAAATTGCTAATTTTTAGCCGGGCGGTGGTGACACACGCCTTTGATCCCAGCACTCGGGAGGAGGCAGAGCCAGGTGGATCTCTGTGAGTTCAAGGCTAGCCTGGTCTCCAACGTGAGTTCCAGGAAAGGCGCAAAGCTAAACAGAGAAACCCTGTCTCAAAAAAAAAAAAAAAAAAAAAAAAAAAAAAAAAAAAAAAACAAAACAAAACAAAAAAATTGCTAATTTTAGGTTATCTAAACTTCATCAGAGGAAACACGCTGAGCAGTATTCCTCTTAGTGGCCTTCCCTGTTCACATGGCTCAGTTCCCTATAGGCAGGCATTTTGTCTCTGAGCCTCACTGTAGATTCAAGGAGAGCTATGTTAGTCATCTTTTGCTTTAAGATGTCTGTGCAACTGTCCATCTCAAAATTCAGGACCGACAGTCATACCTAGACATTTCTAGCTCAGATGCCCATAGGGTGGTTCTGAGTGAACTTGGCAGTCACTTCTAAAGCTCAGTTGTCTGTAGGCTGGTTCTAGGTGAACTTGGCAGTGGACTCAATTGTAGCCAGATCTGCTCTGTGAATCTCAGCCACCTCGGATGCACATTAGAACATAATAACTGTGCCATGCTCTCCTTACAAACAAAAGCAGGAGCTTCATATGCATGCTTCAAGCCTTTGCTCATGTTTCAGCCTCTGTCATCAGCTAATCACAGAACACAGTCCCAGTGTCAAGGAGACAAGACGCATTTAACCACCATCAGAGAGAACTATAAAGTCACAGGCTGAAGGACACAGATCCAGAATGCTGTTACTTACTAGATAAAAAAATAATGTTACCTAGAAAATCAGCATTTACTGCATGGTCACCAGTAAGAAGGAATGTGTCTGGCTCTTGGTGAATGGAGCATCTGTTATTGGTCTAACTAAACACAAGAGGGAGAACAATGGGTGAAGTCAGAGTTCACTCATGTGAGCAAGGTTGGCAGGGCCCATGCTCTAAACTAGAACCAAGAAGGCAGAAGTTGTGAACCTAATGGAAACCCTGGAATCTGGAACTTGCCTCCAGAAATGAATGATCTGAGGACCTCTCTCCTACGGGAGCCAAGAACTTCTGGACATGGACCCAGTTACATGTCCACTCACTGCACTCTTCTACCACTGAGAAAGGTCTCCACAGCTCCGAGGTGGCAAAGGGTTCGGGGGAACTAGCAAGGGTCTTACACTGCCTGCAAACTGCTAATGGTGCCTTTTCAGCTGTGCCTGTAATCCTGGTCTGAAGAAGGAGTTTCAGAGACAGCTATGACAATACGGACAGCTGAATCGTGACAGCTAATCTAATTTAAAGAATGTTCTGGAATTAAGTATGAGCAGTTTTGATGGGTAACCAGGCGTATCCAATACTGTTTGTTGCTGTATTTCTATCTTCAGTACAGTTTCATAAGAACCCACATTAGATTGGGTTGACACACATCACCATCTTACAGTTGTGTCTCTGTTTCATATCCTCCATTTGTAGTTTTTTCAAGCAATCCTCTGAGCAGTCCGGTCATGGTATTTCTGCAACAGTCGCATGAGAATCATCCAGTAGAGGCAGAAGTTAGGAGGCTGAGCTGCAGAATCAAGGAGGGCACTACGATAGCAGTGAGTGCTCGACAGATACAAGCAAACCCATTCACAAAATTCAGATCTGCTACTGCAGATGAGTCAGAATTTGTCGCTCAGAGTGTGACACAGAATGGGACGCACAGCAGCACACAGGGTGAGGAGACAGGCCACTAGCCCAGGCTGCTTCTTTGAGCAGCTCCCTCACGTGTCCTCCACAGCTTCTTTACCTCTTTCTTCCCTCTGTGGTGGTGGTAGGACTCTGTTTTGGCTTTTTTTTCCCTCCCTAAACATCTTAGTTCCCCAATTGTAGCATCGGTGAACTGAAGGTTAGTTTATTTATTGTCCCACCCCTAGAAAGCAAAGTGAATTATTTGAGGTTCTTGATATAAATATCCTAGTGACACATTTAGTAAAAATATGCAAGGAGTCAAGAGAAGAATCGTGTATTTTTTATGCATTACTACACCCAACTATCTTGAAGTTTGACTGACATGAGGACATTATGTAACAAATATTTGTATAGCAGTTAAAGAATGGAAATGGGATAAACTGGCTCAATATATGGTGATTGCTATGAATTTAGAGTGGAATCGGTGAACAGGCGCTGGCTGTTTCTTCATTATTCTATTTAAATATCTGCCGTCGTGAAACCCCTGTGAAGTGCTGGACACTGTTTTAAATACTTTGACTAGCCATGCAATTAAGTTTTCAGAGGCAGACCTTTCAGTTTTTGCAGATGAAGAAACTGGGGAACGTATAAGCAGCTCTCCTGAGTGAATGGAAAACAAGCAGGAGGCTGAGCTGGATTCCCACAAGGGCCTTCGCTGTGCTTTCTAAATTCCCCTGGCGCAAGAGGCAGTGGGTTCCAGAAGCTCATTATGTTTTGCCAATGCTTGCGTTTTCTGGACTTCTCCCAGTTTGTTCTGGAAGTTGATCCAGGACTGGATTCAAGGACTCCCTGCAAGCCTGCTTTTCCAGCTTTTTGTGATGAAGGCAGAGGAAGGAAGGTGGGTATCCAGTCAGCTCTCAAAGTGAAAGAGCCCAAGGAGGCAGGGATTGGCGGACTCAGGCCAGCAGGGCCCTGGGGTCAGCTGCCTACAGTGGTTCTCAGCTTTGCTGCTTAGAATCATCTGGGACACTCACAAAGGACCAGCGCCTAGGGCCAATTAAAGTCCATCATGGTGACATCTAGGCTTCAGAAAACCCTGAAGATTCTGGGTAGCCCCAACACAGAAAAGCAGATGAAGCCTAAAGAGAGGTGTGGTGCTAACCTGTGGGTCTCTGTGGGGAGGAGATGTAACTACTGGCACACATGGGCGGGGACACTTTGCCAACACCACAATTGACCAAGATGGCCTTCTCTAAAGGAGGACTGAGTCCTTGTGCCATGTAAGTCTCAGACCTGGCCTTCCTACCTAACTCAATTACACAGGAGACTATAATGTATGTTGTGTGTGTCACTGTGGTTCTGGAAAATGTGTACAACTTGGTGTGTGGTCCCCAGTAATGTATAGACCTGGGCCTCTCAACAATGTATTTAATCAGTGTATTTACACACACTTCTAGTTATGATGCCAATTGCCAAGAGATTGGAATTTGGTAACTCTTGGTTTAGTGTAGGTTTCCACTGTTTGCATGCACGCTTGTTTCTAGTTGCTGTTATCATCTTTTCCTGAGTAAAACAAATTTCAAGGTGGGAAGTCGTGTCAGGTATTTCCTCCGTGAAAAATGGGAAATTGCTAATTCTAATGGAAATCGTTAATTCTGACCAAAATCACAAATCGACTAAAATCTGAGATTAAGGAAGCCATTCTTGAAGTTCTGCCTCTTTTTAAATATTTTGTGTCCAGATATATTTAGAAACCCGACATGTGGCACTTGCTCCTCCCACGGGGTCTGAAATCTCCCATATTGTGCATGGATTACATCATGTTAAATTTAGAAATGACAAAGTGATGAACAACCTTTCAGATGCGAAAACCAATTAGTGTTTGTGTGGGGCTGAGCTCCGAGAATAGTACTGCGACACAGTTAGCTGTCCAGGGGAAGCCACTGGGGACCCAGAATTCAAAGCCCTAGAACAGACACCCTTGGGATTAATCTCTCACACTACAAAAGAGCCCATCCAAGGACTCCTCTAAATAGCTTTCCTAGTGTGCTGAGAAAATATTTCAACTTATACAATGTGAATATAATGTATAAAAGTCTCTTCACACATAATTTTCCTAGCATGCTGGAATTGTGCAATATGATAGCTCTATGAAATGAACACATGGGTCAGGTCTTCCACTCTGTAACCCCCCCTCCCTCTCTCTCTCCCTCTCAATTATCCCCTTGCCTCCTAATCATGTCTTCACCCCAACTATTTTTCCTTGTCAACTCTCAGTTAATTTCAGCTTCCTCCCCAAGGTAGTTTTAAATGGTCCTACATCTTCCTTGTCTCTGCTCCACGTATGACTTTTACCTGGTTCCTGGTTTCAGTCCTCCCCCAACCCCCCTCCACACCCACACACAGTGTTGGGTGGAAGCACCTCAGTCCATACTTCCAGCCTTAACCTCTCCCAGCATTTTGATGTCTTCAGCTTCTCTCCTGCTCTGCCTTCCGCACACCTCTCACCTCCTGCACTAGCACGTGCTTCCTTGTGCAGAGCTTTGGAACCATCAGTGATTCTCCATCGCCTCCAACAGTGAGTGGAGTTCCATCCCGGACGCTAATGTCGTTAGCTAACTTGTTTTCATCCTGTATCCCAGTGGTTCTAAACTGAGCGGTCTCATTCTCCTCTTCTCATTAACACTCTAGTTTGCAGAATTTGTATAAAGCATTTATTATAGTTTTATGACTAAAGGTACTACTGGCTAGGGCCAAAATGTTGGAATTTGGGGTCATCCTATAAACTTCAAAATGACCCTTCAGCAGGGCAGTGGTGGCTCATGCCTTTAATCCCAGCACTCAGGAGGCAGAGCTAGGCAGATTTCTGTGAGTTTGAGGCCAGCCTGGTCTACAGAATGAGATCCAGGACAGGCACCAAAACTACACAGAGAAACCCTGTCTCAAAAAACAAACAAACAAAAATGACCCTTCATAAAATTTCCTGAAAAAACACACTATAGACGTCCTATAATAGACCCTACATCCCATAGATATACCATGCTTAATCTGTCCCCTCAGACTAACTGATTTCTAACCTTGCCCACTACAATGTCTTATTCCCCACTAGTTCACTCAATTTCTCCGGCAAGGCTCTACCTCCTAAAGGTTCCATGATCTTCTCAAACAGCACCACCATCTGTGGACCACATGTTCAAATATGTGAGCCTATGGGGGGCGTGCGTTTCCCATTCAATCAGCAATACCTTCCTATTAAGACAACAATTGCCACTTACCTCATGTGATGTGAGAGGGGAAACTGCCATATTCATACCATGGGACTTTCTTAAAAAACAAATCGCCTTGCACTGAAATGGCTAAGAAAAGTTTAGTTGAAGAGACAGGAAACACAGGCTGGAAGCATGAGAGAACGGTTGATTATAAATTCGTCACTCTCTTCCACACTCCCTCTTTTCAGGTAAGAATAGACATCCCTTTCTCCAAATGACCCATGGCAGCTCTTTTTCCTTGCATTAGGGGTCTTCATTTACATAGGTCTAGTTGAAGTTGCTTCTGTTCCTTTGAAATACTTTCCTATCCCTGTGTCAAAGCTGATGGCCTTAATAACTCAGAGCCAGTGGCATCATTCGGAGTCCTTCTACCTGTTAAGACCTGTTCCTTCTTTGTTACCTCTTTGCTTCTAGCTGTCACCATTCCATATTAACTTTATCAACAGTTTGTGTGTTTCCACCACAGAAAAGAGTTTGAGTACAGTGGGTGAACTCACAGACTGGCATGGACAGATCTGGCATCCTTCCCATTGTGAGGCTCCTTTTCCATCCAGTTAGTACATTTTTGCATTTATTTAGATGAACTTTAATATAATCCATGGAGTATATCATGATCTCTATTTTTACCACCCTCATAGAAGACAAAAATCCATAGATTGATTATGATTATAAATCATTCCATCTAGTTTTATATAAATATAATATTAATTATGTGTTTGCACGTAGGGCAGGGTGGGAGGCTATGCACACATGAGTGCTGTTGCCTGTGGTAGCCACAAGAGGCCGTCAGACTCCCTCGGAGATGAAGTTACTGGCTGTGAGCTGCTGGATGTAGTTGTTGGGAACTGAACCTGGGTCCTCTTGAAGAGCAATGTGTACCCTGACCCGCTGAACCATTTCTCTGCCACCTTTCCTTCACATCATCATATTTACTTTCCAATGTTTTTGTTTCACTGTAATTTTTGGAATTCCACACTTGGATACTGTTCTGTGAATCCGTGGTTTCTTTAAACTTAGCCAGTTTTACTTTTTATTATTCATGGCTCTGACCTGTTACATCTGTCTTCTGGTCCTGTTTTCCTTCCTCAGATGCATCTTAAACTTTGCTTTAATGAAACAGAAGTGGATGTATTAATCCAGATGTGGGATGCTTCCTTTCCTTCTCTCTTTAGAGACAGATATTCTGTGGATGCGGGATTTGGGGAGTTGGCAGGTTCCTGTTACTATTAACATTTTACCTATAAATCTTGTTAGCTGTCTTTTGTTTCCAATCTTGTAGCTAGAGTTTTCCTGCCTGGCCCACAGTCAGGACAAATCTCTCTCACCCGCCAGTCCCAAGCCGCTCAAACCCGATCAAGTAAACACAGAGACTTATATTGGTTACAAACTGTATGGCCGTGGCAGGCTTCTTGCTAACTGTTTTTACAGCTTAAATTAATCCATTTCTATTAATCTATACCTTGCCACGTGGCTTGTGGCTTACCGGTACTTTACATCTTCCTTATCCTGATGGCGGCTGGCAGTGTCTCCTCCTCAGCCTTCCACTTCCCAGCTCTATTCTCCTCCTTGTTCCACCTATACTTCCTGCCTAGCCAATGGCCAATCAGTGATTTATTTATTGACCAATCAGCAACACATTTGACATACAGACCATCCCACAGCACAATCTGCCCTTCCTAACTAACCTTGAAGCTTTTCCTTGTCTTTGGTGTCTCACTCTTGTAATGCTATGATAGTTTAGTGCTATTTCTCTTACTTATGTTTGCTAGGTTCCAGAAGTTGAGTCTCTGTAGCTTTCAGAAATTCTAGATGATTCTCAGCTATCAGAAAACGTTGCTTTACCTTATCTTTATGCTCTTTGAAAACCCTCATTAGATGTATATCATCAAGTGTATTTAAAATAAACCTAATTAGAACACATATATGCAAATAGAGTATGGTATATACACACACACACACACGTATATGTGTCAGAAAGATGTGCAAGTGCAAAGGTCTACTGCCTTTGTGAGTAAATCAAGTGTGCCTGTGTGTCTTTGTGGGAGGGTGTAACTTCCACCCCTTATCTCTCTGCTATACCACAAATAATTTTTTTACACTTAAATCTTATTAATTCTCTGAATAGCTCTGTCTGTCTTTCTGTCTATTTGCAACTTAATTCCTTTTTTACTTCTTTCTATTATATTTGTTGTTGTTTAAAATTTTGTCAGGCAGTTTTGAAAGGCATTTTCCCTTCTATATAAGTTTACTCTTTTTCCCTTAAAATGTGCATTTTATGCTCTCTACCCAGACTATCCATCTTCAGTCTTTATATTCTAGTTGCATTGCTGTTTCTGCAGCCTTCCTGCCTGGCCTGTCTCTCCTGCCTTTGGACTTCTTAGTTCTGTTATGAGCAGTAAAGCTTATGACTTCTTTCTCTCTTCCTCTTGTTTTGGGTGGGACACCTCACAGATGAACTGGTTCACTCTTTTGTCATCTTGGGACTCTAGCACCCAGGATTATTGCTCATGAACCTGTTCTAATGTTTCTATATGTGTGATGATGGTGCCTTGGGCTATATTTGTTTTTTTTCTTTTCATGCTGCCTGGAGCCCAGGGCAAAATAGGGCACTCAGGTTTTGAATCTCTTGTGACAGTGGATTTTATGTTTCCTAATTTTCTCAACCTTAGTTTCCTCCTGAGGATTCTAGAGATTTTTATTTTTTTATTTGTGTGTGTATGTATGTATATGTGTGTGTCTCTGTGTGTGTGTGTGTGTCATTTTGAGTGGATAACATGTATGTGCAGGTTCCCAAAGAAGTCGAAAAGGGGCATTGGAGCCCTGGAGATGGAGTTACAGTTGGTTGTAAACTGCCCAACCTAGGTGCTGGGAACTTAGCTCAGGTCCTCTGGAAGAGTAGTATTTCTGAGGCATCTTTCTAGCTCCAGGACTGTAGCTTTTTAAAGGTGTTTATCATCTGACCTCCTACCCTGCTTGGGTCAGTGTTGTGTCTGCCACACAAAGCCCATGAAAATTCTGCTTCGAGGCCAATTGAGAATCAATATGAGAACTTCAGGTAAAAGAAACCAGCCATTTGCTTTTCTGTTCACATCTGCCTAGATTGTAAGCATTTTGTGTTCATAAACAGCTCTCCTTTTGTTGCTGTGCTCAATTCTTAGGATAGTAACCAGCACAAGATAAGCACTAAATACCTATTGTGGAATGGGTGAACATGGCTGCCTCCCATAAAGATAATGGCATCTAATCACAATCCTGTGAAGTATTGCTGACAGTTCCTATTCTTCAAGGAAAACAAATTGAGACTCACACAGTTTTAAATAATAGATATGAAACTATTAAACAGCAGAAAAATAAGATAATGTTGGAACCTGGGCCTGTGTCTCAAGACTAAAGTTGGCCAACAGGCTCAAACTACTTTCAAGAAGCAAAAGAGCCTATACCATGTTTGTCTTTCTGAGTCTGGGTTACCTCACTCAGGATGATTTTTTTCTAGATCCATCCATTTGCCTTCAAACCTCATGATGTCATTGTTTTTCTCTGCTGAGTAGTACTCCATTGTGTATATGTACCACATTTTATTTATCCATTCTTCAGTTGAAGGGCATCTAGGTTGTTTCCAGGTTCTGGCTATTATAAACAATGCTGCTATGAACATAGGTGAGCATGTTGGTGGAGCTCCGGGAATCCAATCGGCGAGAAAGAGGAGGGATTGTATGAGTGAGAGATGTTGAGACCATGATTAGAAAAAGCACAGGGACAAATAGCTAAACTAGTGGAAATACATGAACTGTGAACCAATAGCTGAGGAGTCCCCAACTGGATCAGGCCCTCTGGATAAGTGAGACAGTTGATTAGCTTGAACTGTTTGGGGGGCCCCCAGGCAGTAGGACCAGGGACCTGTCCTTAGTGCATGAGTCGGCTGTTTGGAGCCTGGGGCCTATGCTGAAACACTTTGCTCAGCCTGGGAGGAGGGGCCTGGACCTGCCTGAACTGAATCTACCAGGCTGAGCTGAATCCCCAGGGGAGACCTTGCCCTAGAGGAGATGGGAATAGGGGGTAGATTGGGGGGAGGGTGGGGCGGGGGTGGGAGTAAGGAGGACAGGGGAATCCGTGGCTGATATGCAAAATTAAATTAAATTATGAAATTAAAACAAACAACAACAAAAAAAAGAAGCATAAGAGCCAAGCACAGGATCCCTGACAACCTACAAGGAGCTGTCCGAGGTGCTGAACGGACTTCCACTGAAGAGTCCGCCGGATACAATGGAACCTTGGGCACTTGGGCACTGAGTCTACACTTCTTTTGCTGACAGAGAAATTCCCTCTTCGCTGACTAACTCTGACACTGGCCACCTTGCTTCATTTTACCTCCTAGGGACAGATTGTGATCTGCTGCATGTAGACTCAACTGGAGCAAAAAGCCACACTCCCAGCCTCCCTTTCCAGCATGCCAGGACTAACCCTGTCTCTCCATCATCCTCAATCATCTCTCTCCAAATCAGCCAGCCTCCCTGGACACTTGGAAAAGCAGCAAGCTCTAATCAGGACATATAACAAGAAGTACAAATTCTAAGAATTTGACAACCAGAAGGGCACATGTGGACTAGTTTAGAAGATAACTGTACTGTAATGTAATTTCTTCATTGAATTGAGGTTTTGTCACAGTAGGCTTCTTCTCACATTCACTAGAATGTTCTCTGTTATAGCAACCACTCTACAACACTAACATTCTCTGGACTAAAAACAACAACAATCTTTAGGCTGAAACTTAATGCAAGAAAAAAAAAAACCTGACTTTCTGGTAATGAGCTTCAAACGTTTTTCACTCTTGGGAATGAAGGCACTGTCCTTTCTCATTCATAGACACAATGGGGGTTCAAGACCCAAAACTGATGTTACATATGAATCACACTGAGATTTACAAATCTGAGAAAACAACAAGAAGATGGTGTCATTGACTTTCCAAATGGTCATTGGCTTACTCCAAGATGACTGATTGAGAGTATAGCTAATGAGTTTTCTCGTGGAGGCCCAATGCTTATTTAAGCATCTTGTTATTGCCTTGACAGTCCTTCAGCCAGGCTCACTGTGCCAAGAGGAAGAACTGTCTGGATATGTGCTTCTGTGAAGCTGCCGCTCCACTGCTGTAGAATGAGGGGGGTAAGATGTTACTCGCCTAAATCTAGGGGCAAGGCAATCTTTTCCTGGATATTTGTCATCTCTGGAGTATATAATTTTTATGGCACTCCCTTGCTCAAGGTCAGTCACTCAGCTCATTAAGGATCTGAAGTGAAAAAATACAAATGTCGCAGAGAAGTCAGAATCTCAGCAGGTACCGGCATGTCTGTCAGCTGCCCCTTTTACCTTTTTCTTTCTAAGTTCAACTATGTTTTAGTTGTCTGTGAATTTTCCTAATTAACAGAAGCAAAAAAGCTTCTGGTTTCTTGGAGTACGGGGCTAAGAAGGAAACCTGTAGCCATGCACGCTGCTGTGTAGGTCTGAACGCCTCCTTGCTATGAACCTCATGTCCAATAAAGTACAAGGGAGGTGAGAGCTGGTCAGTAACATGAGGATCTGGTTTTGTATCCTCAGAACCCACATAAAAGCCAGAAGCCAAGTGCATATCTGCAATCACTCTGCTCTTAAGAAGAGACGGTGGTGAAGGCAGGAGAATCTTCCTAAGTGTGCAGTCAAGCCACTACCATGTGCAACCGGCAACTGCAAACAGCAAAGGATGCTGTCTCAAACTAAGTATAAATGAGGACTCAAATTCAAGGTTGTCCTCTGACCTCCACATTCGGACAGTGGCACTTCTACACGCAAAGACGCATACACAGAGAAAGGCACAAACACAAAAGGACACACCCGTGCATAAACACAAGCATAAAACAAAAACTAAGGAGAGCAGATGTTAAAAGCATTTCCATGAAGGTTCAAAAATCTAGAAATTCATTTGTATTGTAAAAGCCACTTAATGTTTTCATAAATACTCTTCATTCAGTGCAGTCCTGGGTGTCATGTCTGCAAAGTACCACAGTGACATTTGCCAACAATTCCCAGATTCAGAAGTGAAATAAAGACCCCACAGAGCCAGCTACTGTCCTAGGCACTCTGTGCTTCTATTCTGCCACAGTGAGACAGGGCGCCCGCGTGCCTCCCCCTGCTGGTGAGAACCCGAACAGCCCTGCTAGTCTCCTTTGTGGGGTGGCTTGCTCACTAGTGCCATCTGGCTATCAGTGGGTGCACTGCAGGGCATGCAGCCGAGAGAGATTGGAGAATCCCCACCTAAAAAAACGGCATACAGCTCAAAGAAGCGTATGAAAAATGTCAATCCTGTCCCTGACTTTTAAAAACCACCCTTAGATTGAAACAACCTTTCTCTGTGAAAAATGTCAAAGAAAGAATATCAAACAAAATATTCTGTTCAGAAGTGCTGGGAGAATGGGAAATTAATAAAAGTGAAGATGGGAGAAAACCCCAGTGTGTGTAAAATTGGTACCTCTTAAAAAGAAAGCTGTAAGGACCAGGATTTATTGCCACACATAAAAGATTTGCATGAAAAGAGTGAGAAAGTGACACATTTAGGTTACAACAGCTCACTTGACAGAGAACAGCGATGCCTCCTCAGCTGGGCTGCTCTGCCACTCATTCCCGCTCTTCCCTGTCCCACAGCAAGCTAGTTAGCAGCCCTAAAGGGCCTCCTTGGTAACCTGAAGGGCCTATTCCTCGTGATGCATTTTGTATTACTAATTAACTAATTCCCAGCCACATGAAGGGAACCTGTGAAGATTCGCCAGAGGCGAACTGCTAAGTAAATGGTGACAGACTTCTCCGTTTTCAATTAGATGGAATGACATATTGTGACAGCAACAAGTGGACTGACTTTCTAATGACAAGAGGGAGTGAGGGTTTCATTCCGTCAATGAAGAGAAACCCTGGCTACGGGTCTACCCTTGTGCACATCAAAGCAAGATTCTGCCTTTGGTTCTGTTTTGTGTGCCACCGATGGAAGATTTAATCCAAAATGTCGCTTTTTGAGACTGCTTCTGTTCTCCTGAAATGCCTGACAGCGCACAACACAGGGACCAAAGAGAACAGCCAGCCTAATTAAACCCGTACAGGTGGCACTGTGCTCTGAGCCTCAGCCCTGACTCTAGCCGCCCCGCCCAGCGCCACCCGTCTCCAATGTTTGTGTTGCAGATCTCTTGCTCACATGGCAACTGTTGCTATGTTTGCAGTAATAAGTGGGTGATGCTAGTGTCTCGGTAATGACTACGATACAAGAACCATGATTTCCAAATGGATTTTTGAAGTCGCTCACACAATGGCACAGCACAGAGCGACAGCTTTAATTTTCCATAGATTCTCTTTCTTTTCACCTTTCGTGTCTTCTGTATGGACTGAATCTAACCCCTGTAGAATAGCAACAGTGACAGTTTTCTTCTTTCGCTTGCTTGTATTTAAAAAGGATGTTTATTTTAAAGGGGCTTTGTTTCTTATCTCTTTAGAATCTATGGGATCCTGTATGTTTTTTCTACTTAAGTAACAGTGATTAAAGCTATCAGAAAACATTGTGGGCCCAGGAAGGAAACAGTTCCTGTATTAGCCACAGGAGAAAGGATGGCATCCGCTGTTAATATCTGTGACATTAGCTGGATGCCTGTATTAACGAGCAGATGTGTGAAGGGTCTCAATCACAAATAAGTCTGAAAAATTCATGAGTGGATATTTTCCATGCTGGATATTCTCTTTCAAAAAGACAGTGAGCAAATGAAATCTGTTTTGTTTCCTGATCATGATCGAGTGTTTCCTTCCCAGTCAGTGAGTGTTATGACTGCTCCCTCAGTAGAGCTGGGCATTGCCTCAGCTCTAGGAGAGATAAGCGGTGGATAGCTATGTTATGCCCACTGATGGTAACATCAAACTGGCCAAACCACGGAGGAGAAGATATATTGTGTGCTTTTATCACTAACCGTGGTTCAGACATTGTGAATTTTTTGTAGGCTAGTCATAACACTGACAACCACGGCTCTTCCACAAGGTAAGAACCATCAATCAGCACTCCACCAACGAGCAGGCTAAAGGCAGAAAGGATGAAAGGCCTGCTGGAGGCTTTGCAGCTAGTAAACAGCAGCGCCATGGTTTGAGCCTGGCTTTTCAATCCTTGCTGAGCTGCTGTAGTGAGATCCGGAGGGCTGCTCTCACACTGATCCCCCATGTGACACCACAAACTACTTCCTGGGCAGAGTGTCAGGATCCACATGGCATCCATAATGGGGCAAGTGAGTACACACTTGGTGCTCACAGTGTGGCCCCCAAGCAGTAGCTACAACATCTGAGGGAATCTGTAGATAGACAGCCTCAGAAACCTAGCTGGTCTCAGTGAGCACTTTAACAAGTGTTAAACATGTGCTGTGTGAATGCACATTGAAATTGTAGGTGTGTCGCTCCAGTCTCTACTGTATTTAGGATGCACTCCAACTTCCTCTCTCCCCATAACTTACTTCCCCAAAGATTGTTAAGCTGCCACTGAGCAGTCCCAATCCCCGGTGTCCATGTGGCAGAAAGTGTCTGCCTTCTTAGCAGAGGTTGTTTCAATCTTCATTCACTTAGCCCATCTGTGTGACGTGTGTCTGTAATGCCAACTGATACAGCACATGACAGGAAGGAGAACACTGGAGGGCTGTGGAGGGGACTTTTACCTTAATTTCTGTGGGTGTGCCAACTGAAAGCTAGAGTCCAGTACAAAAACGAAGAGGATTTCAGATGCTCAAAGGGCAGCCACCTAAATACACTGGTTTCAAGCAAATGAGTCTCTTCTGTTGGATTCTAAAATCCCCTTTATTATTCATGGAAAATGATTCTTATCCAGCTCAACCAACACATGGCAAAATAAATTACAG
This sequence comes from Peromyscus californicus insignis, assembly GCF_007827085.1. Taxonomy (NCBI): domain Eukaryota; kingdom Metazoa; phylum Chordata; class Mammalia; order Rodentia; family Cricetidae; genus Peromyscus; species Peromyscus californicus. Next base: position 132,499,956 of record NW_026294617.1, on the reverse strand, counting down.
GAATATGAAACAAAGACAAATAATGTCTGTTGCTGGCTTTCCCTGTCACGCATTACTGGATGGAACGTATGTGTGTGGCCAGGGGGTAGTAACTGCCAAATGAGTTTCAGGTTTATGAAAAATTCTTGTTGCTTCTACATCAACATGGCTATTTTCCTTTGTAAAGGGTGACTGATTCTGAGTTTAGGGAAGGTTTAACAGATTTACGTAATTATTAAGGGCAATTAATAAATTGATGCATACCTTTATGTTTTAAAATATGGATAAAACATAATTGAAAGATTATAACATTCCTTTGAGCCCTTTTCCATTACTGGCTAGCAAATTGGGATGACACCTTTCTTTTTAAAAATTGCATGCATTTAGCATGTATGTATTATGTGTGGAGTGTGCAGTTGGATGTGTGTGCACATGTGTGCATGTATGTGTGATTGTGTGAGTGTGTCTCTGTGTGCATGCTTGTGTGTGCGTGGGTGAGCACCAGAGCGTGCATGAAGAAGTCACAGGATGACTTCTGGTGTAGGATCTCTCCGTCAACCCTGTGACACTGAACTCAGGTTGTCAGGATTATTATAAATGCCTTTACCCACCGAGATACAAGCCAACACCCTCCGTTGTAATTTGTTCAAAGCCAGTGGGATCCATTTATATACATTTGGTTAAATACGTAAGTAAATAAATAATGAGGCATCTTTACCTTAAGGAAAGATGTGTATAATTTAAATACAGCTAGAATTGGAAAGTTAATGGATTTTAATTCCTTATCACAAATATATGCTGAGCTCCTTCAAAATACACAGTATCTATCAGACACCATGGTGTTTGGATGGGCTGGTCTTTTGTAACCTCTTGACAATCTACATATATTCTTTTTTTTTTTTTTTTTGGTTTCTTTGAGACAGGGTTTCTCTGTGTAGCTTTGGTGCCTGTCCTGGATCTCACTCTGTAGACCAGGCTGGCCTCGAACTCACAGAGATCCTACTAGGTTCTGCCTCCGGAGTGCTGGGATTAAAGGCATGCACCACCACCACCTGGCATATATTCTTATTGTATATCCTCCCTTATTAGCTATATTTTCTTCATTGAACTAATTAGATTATTATTCCTTATAGATGAGAAAACACCAAACATGCCTCTGGGTTCCCTTATTGCTCTAACCCCTTCATCTACTTGATGTCATTTCCCTCTGTGAGGTTGCTGCACTGATATATCATCATTTGTGTTCGCATCCTGCTAAATACTGTTCTTCAGCAGATGTTGGAAACAGTGGTACATGATATATCATCCCAGCCCTGGAGAGACTCATGGTTTACTGAGGGTGTCAGAAGCAACATGCTGAAGCAAGGGTGTGATCCCATGATGGCCTAGGAAGGGTTAGGGAGAATTAACAAGACAGGCAGGGGCACCGGGGCAAAGGCACAGAGACAGGAAGCCATGGGATGTGACTGGAGAGCTGGAGAGTTGGTACAGTTGGGGCAGAAGCTGTGGGTAGGGATTTAACATGAGCAGAATCTGTAGAAATAAGAGGAGACCATGTTGCCTTGCATCCAGGTACAAAGGAAAGGATGAGAGCTTCTTCTTACCCATGGCTTCACTTCTGGCCACTAAGATCTCACTCCACCCAGGCAAGGAACAGGTACCCATCTGTATGTGACCAGATACGACAGGCAGTGGTCATCATTGAAATTGCTCTGTGGCGTGACTCCAAGCTCTGGGTGACACTGAGTGAATGATCAAGGTTGTCATAAGTTACAGGTGGGTGTGAATGAAGCAATGCAGATGACATGTGACTAACTCAGATAAAGCTGATAGCCACCTTGGATGCAACATTGTCTCTTGGAATTGAGCAAGCCTGGAATTGGCCCGTCACCTATATTGTACTGATAAAACCACCTATCAATGAATGTCCCTCTTTAAATGTCAAAGAAAGGGATGTAAAAAGGTCCAGCCACCATTTTAAAAAAGAAAGGAAATAAATTAGCCAGTTTTCAGTCTATCAGTTGCTGATTTCCACAGTGAAAGGTGCACGGTGAATCTAGGATCTACTGAAATCACTGCCCAGCATCTCAGCCATATGGTGCTTCTGCTCCATGGCATCTCCACCTATACAGTCCCATCTGCCTTCATCCTTTAGTGCCTAGAATAACACCTGTCAGGTGGCAGCTTCTCATCCTGGGCTCACTGAATGTAGAAACTGGCGCCTGCTGCTCAGAGGGAAGTCTTTATACAGCTCACCTCACTGGCAAGAGCTTCCTGCCATGTTCTTCATCAAGGTGTGTGCTCCTTGTAGCATGCCTGACTCCGACAAAACTTCCCCACTAACATTCCTAACTTGGGGATGGAGTTTAAGTGAGTTCTTTGAACTGGCTTCTCTGCCTCTCCTCCAGGTAAATTGCTTACCACAGGAATCCATGATGCATTTTGCCACTGCACTGATACTCCTCATGACACACGAAGAAATCACAGTTGGCACATCAACATTGATGCTAGCTCTTGGACTCTTAACAAATCCTTTATCAAAGAGTTTTGTTGTTGGAATCCACAGAACACTCTGCTCACTCTGTGTGCACCGACAAGCTCATCTGACAGGCCTGAGATCACAGCAGAGGTGCACAGGAGGAGGGGCAGGTGGACTGCAAATGCAAAGGTTTCCGGTTTGTTTGCTCAGCCAACACTTGTTGAGCAGTTACCCTAGGACTCGGAAGTATGCTGAGGCCACATCACTTCTCTCAGTGAATAAAGCCCTAAATCCGGTGAAATAACTATCCTCATCAGAGTGAGTCCCTGCAAAGTGGAGACAGGGACATTGGCCATTGCCTAAAGTAAAGGATGCTCTTCTCTGCGTTTGTGCAGGAGACCTTTCTAACAATTCTCTACCTGTGTGAAGAGCCATGTTTTCTGTACCCCTCTCCTCTCCCTTACTCGCTCCTGAATCTAAGCAAGGCTGCTCTTACCCAGAGCAGTTGTTACCACACACAGGATGGCTCGCTACTTAACTTCCTGTCAGCTGCTTAACTGATGGAGTCATCCTTTTTGTTTCAGAGTCTCGTGTTTAGGGTTTGAAGAGCTAGATTGATGAGTATTACCAGAGGGAAATATTTTTTGAAAAGTAAGCGAAGCTGGTGACATATTACTTCAGAGTTTAGTGAAATTCAGCAAATCTAATTCTATTATCCTGTCAAATGCTCACATAAAGGACACCTGAAAGCATATTTCAAATGCATCTGTGTAAAGACTTCAGAAGCCACAGACACATCTGTAAAAGCTGGGAGAATCTGCCGCTGACAGGCCATTGTTTTACGAAGCGAGTAAATAATCTTCCAGCAACTAATTAAATAAAGTTATCTTGCTGCAGCAACGCCTGCCTGCTCTCCCTGGGAAGGATTGTCAGGCAGCTAATGATAACCGTGTTTCCTTGGCTTTCTCAAAGGCTTCTGGACGTTTATACAGGCAAATTCACCCAGACACCAATACCGCAGTTTTCTGCATGAATCATGGAGCAGAGCATAGAGGTGCAGATCTCACAGAGTGTTTACAGCCAGATCATTTAAGTCCTTGTTTATTTTTGCCACTGAGGATGAGATACCAGCTAATAAATGCATTCTGACCAAAATGCCAGGGGCAAATGTATTAAAGCATTTCTCTACCACTCTGTGTTTGTCAGAGGTTCACCAGCTGATACACTGAAAGGACCCTATGGTGCCTTCAAGCAGTTCCTGGGTATGGATGGACCTTGCTGAACTGTGCTCACTATTGTGAGGGTGAATTGGAATGTAGGAAGAGCATCAGCAGAAAGGCTCATTTCAATAGACTGTTACTCTTCTCTCTGCTGTTCATCAGTCATCAGAAATGGAAATGCTAAGCAGAGCTCAGGACTAGTGAATGCTACGTATACTCATAGTAAATATTCTCAGCTACCTGACAGAAACATGATCCATCTATCATCTATCTGTTTATCTATCTATCTATCTATCTATCTATCTATCTATCTATCTATCTATCTGCTTCTATGTCTGGCTGTCTATATGTCTCTGTCTGTCTATCTACCTATCTATCTACATGTATGTGTGTTTCTGTGTCTGTCAGTCTATCTGTATGCCTCTGTCTGTCTCTGTACCTATCTGTTGTCTATCTACTTACCTACTTATCTATCTATCTATCTATCTGTCTGTCTGTCTGTCTGTCTGTATGTATGTATGTATGTATGTATGTATGTGTGCTTCTGTTTCTGTCTGTGTATCTATCTGTGTGTCTCTGTCTGTGTCTGTCTGTCTGTCTGTCTGTCTCTCTCTCTCTCTCTCTCTCCAGTGGCAAAGAACAAATTTAGGGCCCTGAGCATGTTAGACAAGCACTGTACAGGTGAGTCTCATTCTTATTCCTTTTCAAGGTCAGAAAGCAGGTCAAAACAATTAGGAAATAGACCCTAGGTAGCAGACAGGTAAGTTGGGGGTTACCCAGTCTGTCTAAATCCAGAGCTGATGTGTGTTGTTTTGGGGATAGTATAAAAAATTCTGCATGCAACTTGGGTGGGAAATAGTAATTAGTAATGATGGGAAGTATGGCTCACTACTTCAAACACTACACTCCTCCACTACCCATGACTCTATATATTAATATGGTCAGTTGTTCCGTGACCTTTCCCTGACCAGTGAAGGCAACTTACTTATAGATCTATTCAGGGTCACCATGTTCTACATAGATGAAATGGCCATATTCAGGGTCAGCCTGTTCTACGTAGTTGAAGTGGCCTTGTTCAAGGCCATCATGTTCTATATAGATGAAGCGTCCTTATTCAGGGTCATTGTACTCTACTTAGATAAAGCAGCCATGTTGTCAGTTCTCCAAAATAGAATTGCTAACTTTTAACTCCACAGTAGATACCATTTCTTCAGAAACCTCTGTCCAAATTCAACAGAACTGTAGAAGACAGTATTGGCTGCATGTGTTCTCATGAGTGGAACAGCAAGGAAACGTTACAGCCGTTCTAAACCAAATAAAAGCATCATCATCTCAGCTCAGCTCTGATGGTAGAGATTATTAATAGCCCGCCTTCCTTCTGCCCCTCATTTGGCAGGTGTTACTCATTATCTGTAATGGGAACCGTTTTCTATACTGTGGATAATTTTTAATGTGTCCTCTATCTGCAGGTGTAATTCTTTTAAAGGAGGTTAATAGCATTAATCCCATTTTACAGATGGGAATAAAAGAACTGAATTATCCTATTTTCTCGGGTCAGAGAGTAAGTCAATGTCTCATTAACTTCCATTAGAATTTTCACCCCATCCAATTCACGCAGAGATTCTTCTTCAAGATGCTTAATTACTGTCAAGAATTTTCTGGCATTGACTCCTCACTGACACACATCGAGTACCTGAGCCCAAAGGTTAGCAAGGCCCAGTATTAGTGGCCCAAGGCCTGCCCAGGAAATGGGAAGTGGGTCTTTGGATCTAACTACAATAGGCTTCTGTGTCAGTACAAGGGTGGTAAGGAGAGTTAGCAGTGGTGGGCTTTGAGTCAAGCTCCATAAATGTAGGTGCTGTGATCAATCACTCTGCTTGGTGTGCTGTGTTCAGTTCTCAGAGAACCAAGTCTCACTTACCTATCTGATGAAGAAGCTGAGGTTAGGAAGTGATTCATGTAAGAAATACAGCCAGGTACAGGAAGAGGGTGTGAGACTAGGCCATGAGGCAAGAAGGGCTCTTAGATTCAGTTATCTGAGTGTGCAGGTCAAGGTCTTTGACAAAGCTACTAGTTGTCAAAATGAGCGGAAGCTGGACTCACCTGAAGGCCTCTTGAAGTACAGATTACTGGGCCCACTGCCCAAGTTTCAGGCCTGGCAAGGTGATGGAAGTAGAAATTGCATTTACAGCCTACTCACAAGGGATTTTAAGCTGATAATCCAGGAATTACCTCCTGAGAACCAGTGCCCAAAACAACTCTATGCATTAAGATCTCTGAGGAGCTGAATTAGCTACAGTGCTGGATTTAGAAGATGAGTCTGGCAAAAGTGTGTTCAGGTCTGAGGGCAGACCGTCAACCTAGTAGCACCCAGATGGAGCAAGAAGAACCAGAAGGAGAGTGCACCTTGGGGGGATATTGGGCCAGAGGAGTTGGAATATACTGATGAAGTGACCCAAAAGGATCTGTCAAGTGTGACAGTCTGATCTTTGGTTATGGTGGCTGGAAGAATTATTAAGCATTAATATAGACTTAACAGAATTGCTGCATCTCATGTATTTCCATCCATGCTGTTTCTGCACCTTCTCCCTCCATTCACCAGTTACAGGTTAGTTTATTTTGTTTTGTTTATATTGTTTTGTTTGTTTGCTTGATTGATTTTTAGTCGCATGTAGCCCAGGCTGTCCTCAAGCTTCTTATAGCCAAGGATTACTCTAAACTTCTGATCCTCTTGCTTACACCTCCAGAGTGCTGGGATAGCAGATGTGTATCATGCCCAATTCTGAAGAGGAAACTCCAGCTCTCATGCTTGCAAGGCAAATCTTTACCAATTGAGCCATGCCCACAGCTCCCAAATGCTACCATTTCCACAAACCCCTCTTTGCTTGCCTTATTGCTTCTTTTGTCTAGAAAATGACTGCTAAAACCCCAGTGTTTTCCAGGCCAAGGGATCAGCAGTATGGACCCAGTTTCGGTCCTCACAGTGTGAGCAGGTCATTTCAGCCAAGCATGATGATACATACATACATACATATATATGTGTGTATATATATATATACATATATATGTATGTATGTGTATATATATATATATATATGCATGTATATAAAGACCAGGGACCCTGCTGAAGGAATAGACAGCTAGAGAGCGGGTGCATGTCATTAGCTTTTTCTGCTTAAATGTGAAGTGCTCTGATCTCAGAGAATAAGTCAGGATTTCTTTAAAACCCACGCTAGTCTATTCATAATGCTGTTTCTGCTATGAATAATAACTTCTCCAAAGCCCAGTGATTCTGGGTCTGCATCCAACCGTTGTTAATCTTCCAAGCAGGTGGCTGAAACCCTGGTAGAACAAAAAATAAAATAAAATGAGGGACATATGTATATCAATATCCTCCAGTGATCGCAGGCAGGAATAATTACCACCAGCCTCATTCCCTACCCTTCTCTCTTTGCAAAGTTCCCATGCTGAGATTTGCTGGCCAGTGTTCATTCCTTTTAGTGAAATCTGTCTCAGGCTCTATTGGAAACTTGATATAGCAGGTGAAGCATTCAGGCCCATGATGAATCAGGGCCAGACACAAATAGAGGGCTGAGTACTCAAGGGCTTCAAAGAGAGATAGTCAGGGTGGTTCTGTGCTTGGATCTGCTGCCTTCACTTTCTGGAGCCAGAATCCAAAGGCGGCAGCTGCTGCAAGGCTGCATAAATAAAGGAAGCAAGGGCCTAGCGTTCCTATGGGAACGTGCCATAGCTCCGATTACCAGGTCCCCAGATACCACTTCCTTTCAGATCTGGGTCTCACATTAAGAGACAGTGTGAGGTACACTTCCTGAGAGGTGGCTGGGGGATATCTGTAGTAAGAGATTCACGACTTCCCCTCCACAGTGTACAGATGCATCCTGAGGGCATTTTGTCTTAATGAATTGCGTGACAGAATCTGTCTTTTCCCACATGGTCCAATAATGCAAGAGGTACTTATCTCAGTGGCTGAACGGTGTGTGCCTAAGTTTAATCACTAAGGAAGAAATCCCAGTACAACACTGTCTACATCCTTCTGGGACACTCATGACTCAAGTCTGGACTAAAGTTGGTGACTGCCACAGATTCGAGCCAGTGGTCACTTTGCCTAAGTCCCTGGTTTTGGGAGAGAGTTTAAGACCAGATTCAGATGTGTAAAATACAAGCATGTCCCTGCAAAGATTCCAGAAGCCTGTGTCCAGAAGCTCTGATGTCTGCCTTCCAGACTGAAAACTGAAGAGCCAGATGGCTAAGAACCCCAGGCCTCCCCACAACCCACCACAAGGCATCCTGTAGCCTAGCAGCCAATGAACAGTGAATGGAAACACACTGAAGTACCCCTCTTGTCTCACTGTTACCAGTCAGGTGACCTCAGGCACATGGCATGATCTGCCATCATTGCAGCTCCCTTATAGGAAAAAATAATGAGTACAACACCACACTCCACTTCTGCTGGGAAAACTAAGAAATACCATGTGAAATCAATATTATGATTCCAAAAGGCCTCGCAGACATGATCCTACTTGAAATGTTCATGAATCCTGTGGATGTACAAAGGTGTGGAGTTCTGCATGTGATTTCTGTGGTTTTCTACATTCCCTATACCATTATCTACTACACAGCACAATCCCATAAGCCACATTTCATTGCAAAGGCCTGAACAAGGTGTGCCTGCTGTGTTCACCAATAAGTGTGCGTGAATGCCTATCACTAACAACAGCCTTGTTGTGGCCAGTCCCATACCATGGTCAGCCACACACAACTGTGTATTTTTTGCTTCCTAAACATCTAGTGATGTCCTATACATGAGAAGTCTTTAAAATACACAGTAAATGTTATATTTGCAGGGAGTCCATGGAGTTCTTTGAGACTGATCCCAGCCTGCTTGTGCTATCTCAGACAACACAAAGACAGCAAGCCTCTGCAGATCCGCTAGAGTAAAGGGGCCCTGGCTCTTTCACTGACCACTAGAAGGCCTTCTGGTACTCACACCAAGGACTCCACCTTGCCTTGAGGTCTGACTGGCTTTGCTAGGTTTGGGCCAACCTGGTACTTCCTATCAGACCTTATGGTAGCTTAAATGAAAATGATCCCATAAGCACATAGGTATTGGCACTATTAGGAGGTGTGGCTTTGCAGGAATAGGTGTGGCTTTGTTCCAGGAAATAGGTTACTGGGGACAGGCTTTGAGGTCTCAGAAGCTCAAGCCAGGCCTAGTAGCTCACAGGTCTCTTCCTGCTGCCTGCTGATCCAGATGTAGAACTCTCAGCTCCTTCTCCAGCACCATGTCTGCCTACATGCTGCCATGCTTCCCACCATGATGATAATGGACTGAATTTCTGAACTGTAATCCAGCCCCAATGAAATGTTTTCCTGTATAAGCATTTCTATAGTCATGGTGTCTTTTCACAGCAATAGAAACCCTAACTAAGACAGACCTCCACACAATCTTTTCTTTCACAAAAATAATGCAAAAAAATCCATTAGCTAACAACTACAAAATATCCTTTGGAATGAAGCTCATAGAAGATCTTCCATTTTTCTTAGTTCTGAGCCTCTGACTATTCCTTAATTTATTCACTTATTTGGCAAAAAATAATTTTTCAAGGGCTTTTAATTCTAGACTGTACATGTAACATCAAATATATCAATGGTTGAGTCCCCCATGAAGATTTAATTCTAGTGTGGAATGAAGTGACATAATCTTTTAATAAATTACTTGGGCCCTGGATGCAGCTACATTGGTAGAGTAAGTACTTATCATGCACAATACCCTGGGTTTGATTCCTAGCACCAGGATCCCCAGCCTGGCATGTATGACCATAATCTAGGTGTGTTGGTGCAAGGCTGTAATCCTAACACTAGGAAGTAGAGGCAGGAGGATCAGAAATTTAGGTCATCCTCATCTACATAAAGAGTTAGGAGCCAGTCTCAAATACTTGAGACCTTGTCTCAGAGACAGAAAAAAAATTGACGAATGAATGAATTGTGTAGTATTCTACAACAGTGGTGGCGTAGGAGAGTATGGAAAGAAATATGGCTTGTGATTATAAGTAGAGTGGCTGGGAGGACTCACCCTGATGATAACTGGTGTTCACTGAGCACCTACTGTGTGTTATGCTGGTGCTCACTGAGCACCTACTGTGTGTTATGCTGGTGCTCACTAAGCACCTACTGTGTGTTATGCTGGTGTTCACCGAGCACCTACTTTGTGTTATGCTGGTGTTTACTGAGCACCTACTGTGTGTTATGCTGGTGTTCACTGAGCACCTACTGTGTGTTCTTCTAAGTTCGTTACACCTAGATCATTGAGTATAATCCTCACAGAAACAGGTCACCTCATTGTTCTTGTGGTGTGGAAGAGAAAAGTGAGGCCTAGGAAGATATGCCATAGACAGTGGAGATGCTGGAACTGAAAACCCAGCTCAGTCTGACTTGACGTTCATATTCCTAACCTACTGCTTGACCCACACAGAAATTCTGCTGAGAGAGGAGCCTGGAGAAATGACCAGAAGCTCAGTCCAAACAAAGTTTTTCTGTAAGCATGTGAGCTCCATGCCAGGCTCCAAATGCTGAGGATGCACAGGTAGCTAACAAACTGCAGCCCCTGCTCTATTTCTGGTGCCTCATGTCAGGGCTTTGTACATAGCAGTACGAAAGTGGCCATCAAGATCTAGCTGTGCAGAGGCCAATCAGTACTTCTTTTACCAAATCTAATCATGTTCCTGCCAACACAGAAGGTCAGAGCAGCAGTGGGATCTGCAGGAAGTGTCAAGCCCTGGGTTGCCCAGGATTCAAAGAGATGTCACAGCACATCACACTAGAGGGGGTTATCAGGCCTACATAACTCCAGGAGGACATCAGGAGAACAGGTCACCCTGGCAATGCCATGCCACTCCATTATTCAGGGTGTGACAGTGCAGAATGCACAGAGGAGAGAGGAAAGCATTGGTAGTGTACAGTCAGGCAAAGGGTCCCAGCGGTTTGGTGTACATTCACTTAAAACAAAAACAAAAACACACATTGCTTGTAATTTTTAACCTCCCTTAGGGTGTTTCAAATGATTTGTGAAGATCAATGTTCTGCCTGTTCAAAGAGTTTAGGGAGTTTCAAACCCTTCCCGTTCAGACTGGCCTGTCACAAAGAACAAAGGAACATGGAATTTCTTGCAGAGATCAGAATTCACACAACGGAAACCAGGGATCTAAACTCAACAGAGATGCGCTTTTAACTTCCCTCTGCCCAGAAGCAGAGGGATGCCCACTCCATGCATGCCTAGCCACTTGCTGATTTTGTCTTCCATTGATGAAGTTGGTTTTATGATTTTTATTTATGTAACCACCCATGGTCTAAAGAAATGGCTGACAGCTTGGGTTCAGATAGGCCTGAGTTCAAGTTCAAGGTCTGTCACTCATAAGCTGTGAGACCCAGGAAAGTTAGTTTGGCTCTCTAAACACCGGCTTCCTCGTGTGTTGAGCTGTAGGGGCTTGTGCTCATTGCCAGCTTGACTGGACACGTCACCTTGACTGTGTGTGTCTGAGAGATTATTTTCAGAAAGATTTTTAACTGAGTAGGGAAAACCCATCCAGACATTGGAGGGGGTAGAGGGTGGCACCGTTTCATGGACTAAGGACCTACACTGAATAATAAAAGAAAATAGATAAAGCTGTTTGAGCACCAGAATTCCCTTTTCTTTCTTTGATAATCTACACAGATATGATCAAGAAGTTTTACATCCCCCACTGCCTCACTGGGAGCTACTTTCTCCACCATGCCACCTTTGCATGATGGATGGCACCCTCAATCCATGAGATACAATAACCCTAACGCTGCTCATATCAGGTCTTCTGTTATAGTAACAAGAAAAGTAGTCCCAGGCTGAAGACAAAAACCAAACTCTCATCAAAGGTTTTCAGTGAGACTCACGTGATGATGTGACCTGTTCATACCTAATGTAAACACTGAATAATGCACAGCAACGTGTGTCTCTCTTGTCTTTTCATGGCCACCTACACTTTAGTCCTTAACACTTCTGCCCCATGAGAAGCAATGACAATGACAGGTGAGTGAAGTCTCTTCTTTCATGGAGACAGTGCTGGCTGGCCACAATGGGGGCAGTTTAGGGGAACAGCAAGCGCAGATGGGATTTATAGCTGCTCTAAGGGAGAGACTGGTGAACTTAAAGCCATGGGCGGAGTCCATCCTGCTCTCTGTTTGGGCACTGTATTACTGGAACATGCCAATGTCTTTGTCACCTTGTGGTCTGTGTTCATTTTTATACTCTAGCACCAATAACTGTGACACAAACCATGCTGTTTAGAAGCCAACATAGCCCCTTCCTGGTTCTTCACAGACAGAAGTTCACTGTTCTCAAAGAACTAAAGTTTACTCAAGTCATATGGCCCTGAAACCACAGAGATAAGAATATCAGAATCTGGTGGAAAACTGAGGACTAACTTCACATCCATGTGTTTACTTCAGCCAGTTCTGGTACCATATAGGCACCAGACAAACAAAGACTGCAGAGGGGCTTTTCCCTGTGAGGAAGCCACACAACCCAACAGAGACAGGTGAACACGACCAATGGCCTCTGGGTAGCTCTGGGTAGCTATCCTGTGAGATCAAATAGTAGGGCTGGGCTGAGGCCACCATGCCACCTTCTTTTTCCATGAACCAGCCCATCACAGAAGAGCTGAAGTCTTTCTTTGTCCTCAGCTCCACTTTCCTATCATTTCCACAGTGGTGATGAAGATGCCGTAATGTAGATTCCTCTGCCAATAACGTTCAGAAAGGAATGGGCTGAGCAACGGAAGGAACGGTGCCCTGTGCGTGGATTACCACTCTACTGGGTCTTTTAATTACAGCAATACAGCTTTATATGTGATGGCTAAAGAAACTGGAGATTGTCCAGTGACCACAAGCTTTATTAGAAAGAATCAGAAGTAACCACAGATAGACCCGAGCAAAGTTATGAAGAAGGAACCACCGTTCATTCACTTATTCACTAATTAACTCATACTTACCGAATGCCTTGTATCAGAAAAAAAGCTTAGTTAGTGCAGAGAGTCTTACTCAGGTACCTACAGAAAGGTATACACACACTTGCTTTTATACAACTTAACTACTCAATCGAGGAAGCCAACCATCTTCATCTGTGCTCCATTAAACCCAGACCATGAACTGAGTGAGGGGGTGCGTGCTTGTAACCCCAGCATTCAGGAAGGTAAGACAAGAGTGTCACAAGGTCTAATCCAGCCTAGAGTACATTTGTCTAAAAAGAAAACAGGTAAAATGGATCTGGGTATAAGCTGCTTTCTGTGTAGTGTAATCTAAGATACATAGGAAGGAAAGGGAATATGAGATGCATTGAAGATTGACTCACTGCTGTAGCTGACCAGCACTGAGATTTTTCTCTCGGATTGTTTCTCTCTGGAAAAATGTGTCCAAGAGACTTCCCCAAAAGTCCAAGGACTGTGAGTTAAGTACACAGGTCAACTGGAGCGTGTGAGAAACAGCACCAGTCGCCTGTCTCTGGTGGGTAGAGAGAGATCCACAGGCACACATAGGCCCTTAGGTCCTTGTAACTTTCTCTTCTCGTCCCTTCCCTTCCATTCTTGAGTGGTTTGATCCAGAAGCCACGGGATGGGGTTGGACTAGGTCAGCTTTCTCAGTAGCAGAGGAGGAAGGTGACATTCTAAGAAGATTATGGGAAGTGACCACAAGAATGGTATGAGAGGTGGTAGCCACTGCCTGGCACAGATAGGACAGAGTTCCCACAGGACACTAGGGTTTCTCAGCCATGATACTGGATCCCAGGTGTGGTGAGCAAGGCATCTCTATGAGAGAGAAAGCTGACGTGGAAGTCAGAGCCAAACAGTGGGCAGGGCATCCGTGAGATGGGCAGTGGGAGCAGTAGCCACATACAGGGTCAGAGCCCAAGAAGAAGATCAGGATGGACATGCAGGATGATGGACAGTGGGATGAGAAGAACATCTGCACAGCAACATGTACCATGTGGGGACTTCGGGGCCTGAGTGTGGGGAAGAGGGTTCTGTGGATGCAGATGCAAAGAGCTGGCATACAGGCTAAGTGAAAATGGTCTGAGGAGAGAGAGGAGGAAACTAGTGCAGGGGAGGCCAGCTGGTGGACACCAGACCATGAGAACAAGGAAAGCATCTACATGAGTGTGGGGAGGAAATGGAGTGGGGAGATGCAAACACCTGTGTGGTGTGCCAGGGAGTAGAAGGGGGCATGTACTCAGGAGCATTGATCAGTCTACATGTGCTGTGGGCAGGCAGGTTTCTTCCTGTGAAAGAACAGATAAATGTCGGAAAGAAGAAAACTGGAATGGATGTGGGGTGATGCAAGTGGATATATCAGCTCTGACTCAGCAAGAAAGACACATTCCAAACACCTCCACACATGCGTGTTCACTCTCACTGTCCCCTAGAATTGCCTGCCAAGAAGAGGATTGGAAACTCATCCCTTCATCCATGTGGAGCCAACACCAGGAACCTGCCGTCTAAAGTCTACCCCTTTAAGGCACCTGGCAGTGTTTGACACATAACCATAATCCAACAATGTCAGTTGCCTTTTCTACTAAAGAATCAAACCCACCACAGATGGCTAGGAGTTGGGTATCACAGGGCTTGGAGAAAGAGCAGGTTCCGGGCCAAGACTAAGATACTGTTCTGGGACAAGAGTGATTAAAGAAAAATGACACTTAAATGCAATGTGTAAATCAAGTCAGATTCTTTTGTGATGAGGGCTGTTATCCAGATAAATAGCAAAACATGAACGTGGGCTGAGAATGCATTCCAGAACCAGTTTGAGGGAACAATGCTGTACACTTAAATTCTTGTTTGTTGATGAACATCTGATTGACAACTTACTGTTGACGTTGTTCAGGGAAAAAAAGCAGCTAAACTGTTGCTGCAGCCTTGCCTCGTGTTTGAGATTGTATAACATTAAATATTCCTTCAAATAGAATGCCTAGGTCTTTCTACACACACCTATCCTCCCCTACCCACAAATGACTATACTTCCACAACCCAAACTCTCTGTCCTTTCCATCTTGGTAGGAAGGGCACACGTCAGGGTAACTCCCCCTGCACTGGAGTTTGGCTGGATGTGCCCACATTTCCCTCCCCAGCTGTCTCAGGCCACATCCAACACATCCATGTCTGTGTCTACAGGATGCAGCCAGCCCCAACATTGTGCTTTGGTTGGTGTTAACCAAGAGAGAGAAGAAGGGAGGGGGTGGAAAGAGGAGGGAAGGAGGGCAAGAGAGAAAGACAGAGACAGAATAGGATGAAGCAGAAATAACAAGATGTTTGGATGTTACCTGGCTGAGTATGAATTGATATTGTGTAACGAGAACATGAGTTACTCCCTCTCAGACTCAGTTTCCTCGATGTAAAATGGATTGTTAGG
This sequence comes from Peromyscus californicus insignis, assembly GCF_007827085.1. Taxonomy (NCBI): domain Eukaryota; kingdom Metazoa; phylum Chordata; class Mammalia; order Rodentia; family Cricetidae; genus Peromyscus; species Peromyscus californicus. The sequence goes on along the minus strand of NW_026294617.1, from coordinate 132,484,827 downwards.
TTAATTTTGAGCTGTCTTTAAGGCATCTGGCAGTGTTTGACACATAACCATAATCCAACAATGTCAGTTGCCTTTTCTACTAAAGAATCAAACCCACCACAGATGGCTAGGAGTTGGGCATCACAGGTCATGTTTCTGACTTCTCTATAACGTTGACACCCAAATCTGGAGGAATATGGAGAGTTCACCTCACCTCTCAAGACCTGAGTTTTCCTTCTTGGTAAAAGAAAAGAAGTGCTGGAAAAATGGGGCAGGGAGGACTTGGCTTTTGGTGGCTGTGCTTCCCAGATCTCTGAGGTATGCAATACAATCTTCCCTTTCCTTTTTAAATGACAGTGAGCACAGAGCAGGGGGAGGCTTTTGCTAAATTTCAAAGACATTTCTCATTTTTAGCAGTGAAGGCCTGCCCTGACCATGTTTTATCTCTAACTCACTTGTACCTGATCATATTTTGAGATAAACTGAGAGGTGATGTGTGGGGGTGGCATCACTGTTGAGCACATTGGTGATTCAGTAGCTGTCAAGGATTTAGCACATATTTTAAGCACTTTCCTTATTCATATTTCTTTGGCTAATTACTTTTTTCTTTAAAAATGGGGGAACTGAGTGGGACCTTGGACATTTGCCTAATGGCTCAAGCAAAGCCCTGACCTGGTTGGTGGCCAAGCCTTTCTAGACTGGGATTTTTGCTACTGAAACAGAACTAATGGGTTTGATTTTCCTGCAAGAGATATTTTGCACTGATCATTGGTTCCATAAATACATAGGCTATTGCCCATTCTATGTAACAGCAGCAATAAATTTCTTTTAATTTAAGACATTCTCAAATACAGAATATTGACAAACACAAAACAATGCTTTAAAAACAGCCAGGATAAAGTCTTGAATAAATAAATAATATTGAACTTAATGGATAAATTAACTAGTAAAAGTATAATTAGACTGTTTCAAAGTTAGGCAAAGGTGTTTGCAATTCTGATAGAAATGCTGTCTTACCCTTTGCTCGGGAGGAGATGTGGTCTGCATGAAAAGACACCACAGAGCAGAGCAAGGCATTTATCCCTTATGGCAGATCTACTTTAAACAGAACTATTTGTTTCCAGCTAAATGCCAAAAGGTTCAGCCAACCCACTCACAGCCTTTTCCACGGCAAGCACTGACTTCATAGTGTAAACACCTTTGTTAGCATTTCAGCTGCCCGTTTCTCTGACTCTTCTTTGAATCAGTTTTTCAGGTTGGTGTCAACCAACTAAAATTCTGATAGAAGTTATCTGTGTGGGCTTACTTTTGAGTGAAAGGCACGACTCCTACCTTGGACTATTCCTCTTGGGGAAGCACACAAGGGTGCCCTGGCCAGGAAGTTTGTACTAACAGCCTCACATAGGAACACAGTTTTGACAGATGGCGGAAAGAGCCAATAAACCACAAAAACATTTGCAAAGCTGTGAGGCCCTGGATGGCATTGTCTTATTTGAAGTCCAAATGGCTAATTCTTCCAGGATGCAGGTAGCCCGAGGGCGTTGTTAGCTACATAAAACCTAATTGGACCAATTAGAATGGAAGACTATTTTGCTTGGAGTGTTTAATCACATCAGTCACCTAATGATTTTTCCTGTTGTTGTTCAATGTAACCGAGGCTGTTTACAGGAACATGAATCCATATGTGCAGCCTTAAACATTACCCAAGACAAGGGGAGTGTATGGGAGTCATAAATGCTGAATTTTTAAAGATCAGTGTGTGTGTGTGTGTGTGTGTGTGTGTGTGTGTGTGTCTGCGTGTGCATGTGCACACATGTGTATGCATGCACATTTGTGTGTGTATATTTATATGTGTATATATGTATGTGTGTATATGAGTGTATATGGTACATACATGTGTGTATGTGTGTTCATGCATGTGTGCATTGTCGTGTGTATGTGAGTGTAGGAGAATATGCATATATATATATATATATATATATATGCATGTGTATGTATGTGTGTTTGTATGCATGTGTGTAACTCAGGTTTAACAGCAGGTGCACAAGTGTGCTAAGAGGAAAGAAACAGAGTTCAGAAAGTCAAACAGAGCAAGACATAAGGAAGATGATTCTACTTTTGTTGTGAAGGCACAGGGTGTTTATAATGAGGAATTTGTTGTTCATTTTTATTTGCCAAAGATACAAATATCTGTAGCTCCTCACGACTATTTCAGTGAGTTCCCAGGTGATAGAATAGTCTGGTGTCTGCTGCAGTTAAATAGACTGTTTACTAGGGAAATTCTGGTCTGAAGCTCTGAAGGCCTTTTGTTCAAGCCCTGGTTCAGCCTCCTGCCAACCATGAGCATTAGTGCCAGCCATCTGAGCATTTGAGCTGGCTCTCCATCGCCCTAGTGTGGACATCAAGTTTGTGCTTTCCCAGATGCCTCGGGGGCTTCAGCAAAATGTTACAAGCTAAGCAGTGAAAAGGATGTGGAATCAACAGAGCCCTTGATAAGTATAGGGAATATAGGCAATTGCTATTGTTATTATTATGTCATTGTGGTTAAACTTAGATGTTCTGTATCTTTTATTCCATTGTTTTAATTCCATTACTACATCCAAGCCATGGATAACAGTATACATTTATCATAACTCACCAAACCATAGTCCCAAAGCTACACGTATCACCCAAGGGAGAAGGTAATAACAAAGGAAGGATTTCTTTCAGCAGACTTTTTGGAATGTCACACAGTCAGAAGTAATTATGGCTCTAGGAAATATTCTGAGAATTCAAGAGACCCCATAGCCAAACCTGGAATTCATTCTCTGATACCAAAGCATTTGGCAGGCTGTGGTATGGAAGCAACAGCTCTGTCTGCTTTGAAAGCTCTAAATGGGGCCATTTGGACTCCCTATGACACTGGATCATCCCCAGACTCCAGAGAGATGGCAGGAGAGGTTCCCCACCTGTTCAGACAATAGTCTCCTTGTTTCTTCTTGGATCTCACTTAACAGAAACCTTCCTGGATAAAGAGATAGCTTAATGTGGGTTTTAGGGGGTCCCTACCACCACCTCTCAAGTACTGCAACATGGATATACACAAAATGATCTATACAACCTTCTGTGAAGCCTTCCTGCATTCCCCAGAGCCAGCCGTACATAGCCAGGATATCAAACCCAAGTATGGGTTTCTCTGAAATCCCTCACATTGCTCAGTGTCATCTTGGTGGCAGTGTAGTTCTTCCTCAGAAACAGAGATGGTCCTTTCAGGCAGATGACATGAATCAAATGAACTGTGTATACAAAAGCTGCAAATACCACATTCAGTGTATAGCCAGGTACACTGTGATGTGCGTGCGTGCGTGCGTGCGTGCATGCATGCATGTGTGTATGTGAAAATTAGACAGTCAGTCCTGACTGAGAGTCAGAGGACTCAGATAAGGAAGATAAAAATCTCCTGCCTAAATGGGAGTTATCATCTTACTCAACTTTCTAATGTGCCAGGTTCTTATCAGTCCACATCATCCATGAAGCCCTTCTGAGAATATAAGGAACAGAACAACAGAGACATCCCTCTGTGACTTCCAGAGACACCTTTTGTACCTGGCCCCAACAGCTACTCCAGGCTCGGCTTTCACATTTCCAGGGTGGGATGACTATGGCCTCTTTGTGAACAGCTCAATTTGTTTTCAGACTTTTGACCTAATTATTGACAATGCCTAAGGCTCACTCTAACCTTGAAGGGACAGTCACCCATAGTGGCTGATGCAGACCTCAAGTTACCCCTGAATGTTCAGTTACTAATAATTCACTCTAATCACTTGTCCTTTGACACAAGTCTCCCTGTCCTACTGGCCAAGTAATCATGAGAAAATCTAGCCATCCTCTGCCAGAAACCAGATGTGTGTTCCAGCTGAAGGCCTCCCCTTCCTCTTTATGATAACCATACAGCAAAGTTATGCAATTTTCTTTTCTTATTTAACTTTGGTGGCCGCTAGTAATCTAAGCAATTTCTAAGGAGTGCAGAAACGCTGGGGTTTCGTCCTGCCTATCTAGAGCAGTGCCTATGGTGACGCCTGTCACCCACGTGCTGAAGCAGTAGACTCTGAAGTGTGCTCATTTGAGGAAGTGGGGCCTTTGCTGGGATGTGCTCTGTCTTCAGCTACTTTTCTGTTACCCATAGCTCTGTGGCCTTATATTCATCACAATTTATTTTTCAGTTGATAATTTTTGCCCAGTGTACTTGTGATGGGCATCATTGTTGAATTCATTTCAGCCAATAGCAATAACTGTGCCTGTACAAGTTGCAGGATTCATGTGAATTGTTTAGTCCAAAGTGAAAAACTGTTCAGTGCTAAGAGACATCAATCATACCATATTATACAAAAAATGTTTTAAAATTATCTTGTTCTCTTTTTATAAGAGAAAAAAATTACCTTACACTCACAAAATATACATATAGGATTTCCTAGCCATATACATACACAGATATATGTATACATATACAGATAGAGACAATCATTCTTTAAGCATAAGAAGTCTGCCTGGTTTCAGTTATGATTGAAACACTATGAACTGCACATGGTGATTAATGCCTATCACTGGGACACTTGCTAAATGGAGACAAAAAGATCCAGATTCAAAGTCATCTTCAGCTGTATTGTCAGTCAGAGCACAGCACAGGCTACCCGAGATCCTGCCTCAAAACACAAACAAAACAGAAGGAATCAGAAACCAATGGAACACGCAGAAGCCAGTGCTTGTCTTACCTGCCATGGGCTCACAGTCTCAGGCATTTGCTTTGTGGGTGCTGCATCACTGGAAGGGCCCTGTTTTTGTGGTCTCTACTTTAGTCCCAGTCCTGACACCTGCCTTAAACTCTGAGCATCTCTGAAACCTTTGCTGAAGGTGAAATGTGCATGGGTGTGAACAGCTAGCTCTATCAACTGGTGTCTAGTTTCTTCTTTTGTTTGACCTGGGTGTGCTTGGCACCCATCTGTCTGTCATCCTAGAACAGAGTCCAGTGCCAGTGTGTGTGGTATCTCCTGGGGAAGGTTAAGTTCCCAGGCATGAACTGCATTCAGCCATTGAACACCCAGGGCATCCTGGAGATAGGCTTTTATTCAAGGGAACCAGATAGCCATTTTGGTGATAAAGTATTTATTCCCTATTACCGTACTGTTGCCAAGACTACTGCAGAGGACACAACGCTTAAAGGGAGCTAGAGTCCTCAGGAAGCTACAGATACTGAAAAAAGAAATTTAATTTTGAAAATGGATCAACAGTCTACTGACCAGCATTATGTGCTGTTTGCTATTTAATGTTGATTGAGATGATTCTGTCATGCTTTGAGCCAATAATTTTTCCTCTTTAATCATTCCCTCCCTCTAAGACATCATCGTTCTGTGTAGCTTAAGGAGGTGAGGCTAGAGATTATTTTTAAGGCAGTTAAATATGAGCCAACATTACAGAAAACTAATTTCTCTAAAGAAACAGTTTTGAAGCTCTTGATTTTATTTATCACACTTTCATTTTGACCGTAAACTACTGAAGAAGCCCAGTGAGAGTCCAACAACACTGAACAGGATCTTGGTTCTCCTCTGTGTAACTGAGTTCAATAGCACGCTAATACAGGCAATGCTACCCCAGAGCAGACTCACGGCAGCACTGTGATTATAGTATGGAGTCCTGAAGGGTGCTGAAGAGGAGGGGGCTTCTCCAGACATCTTCACAGAACTGGCTGACTTGGATGCATACTAAACTCAAGTGACTTTTACTGCTTCATAAACCGTAACACCAAAAGACTTTAAACAACGCTCACAATAAACCTCCAACACAAGTCTTGTTATACTCCTCACTTTACAGAAGCATAACTGAGGCCTAAGTCGGTTATCGTCATAGTATAAAAGCAAAAGACGCCGGGCGGTGGTGGCACACGCCTTTAATCCCAGCACTCGGGAGGCAGAGGCAGGTGGATCTCTGTGAGTTCGAGGCCAGCCTGGTCTATAAAGTGAGTTCCAGGAAAGGCACAAAGCTACACAGAGAAACCCTGTCTCAAAAAACAAAAAACAAACAAACAAAAAAAAGCAAAAGACACATGACGCAACTGTAGCCACCTAGCATGAACTGCCCGTTCCTAGCAGTAGCGCACCCTGCCTTCCGTCAGGGTCAATGAGACGTCAGCACACACATGTAAGCACGGCAGTCAGCTAAGGCACAACCAGAGGAACAGAGTATTTGGGAATGTCTGGAAAATCCACTGTCAGTTAGTGTGGCTGAACTTGTATTTATTGGGGATGGGGGGCAGGGGTTGAGGAACAGTGGAACACAAGACCCAAAGAAAGCAAATACAGGAACAGCAGAGGGCTCTGGCCTCTAACCTTCAGGCCTAGGGAAACAGAGGCAGGCTAAGCTACAGCTTTTGTTACAGATGTACCCAGTAGAGGAAGGGTGGAGTGGCAGGCATCATTTAAGAATTCATTCGTTTATTCAGTTTTTCAAAACTACTGGTTGACCTTCTCACATGGGCCAGGATTACTGTGAGGGTTGAGGGCTCAGCAGGGAATAAGAAACTAGTCCCCTGCCTTACAACATATAGTTGTCAGTGTATACATAAGCAGATAACATGCAAGTTCCAAAATAAATAAGACCATCATTAAATGGCGCGACCACAGCAGAAGACTGGCTCCTTCGGAGAAGCCGTCAGAGAAGAACTGGCTGAGAAAAGGACAGTGAAATGAAGCCTGGATGACAGGGGAGCAGTCATAGGTGAGGCAAGGCAGGGGTTCAGCATCAGGATCTTGAGGAAGAGGCTTGGAGGGCGAGTTAGTGATGGGAAGGCTCCCAGGAGCGCTTGAGGGAAAGGGGATGTAATAAAGAGTGGGAGATATGCTGGAGAGGAGGCGGGGCAGGGTCTGGAGAAGACAGTAGAGCATTTTCATTGTGTCCCAAGTGAACCAGGGACTCACTGGGAGGCTTAAGCAGGCAGATGTCCTAACCTGCTTTATATTTCGAAATGAACACTATGGGAAATAGGGATCAAATGTTTCATTCAGAGATGGGGTGAAAGCAGAGAAACTAATTAGGAGAAGAACTGTACAAGTCCTGAGGAGAAAGAGATCAGCTCACTAGCAGAGTGAGATGGGTGGATCCGGTGGTGTTTGCAAAGATTCCTTGACTGGAAGGAGAGACGTGAGGACTGTGGAGCACACACTGGCTGACATTGACGCCAGTGACCAAAGCCAGGGAAGGGACTGGGGAGCTCTTGGTATGCAGAGTTCTGCTGTGGCCCCGGGGAGTCAGAGGGGCAGGGGGATCCTGGGCTCCCAGGGCAGCTGCTCTGAGAACAATAAAGACCAAATGAATGCAAGGAAGCTTGTAGATATGCAACATGTGCAGTGACCAGCAGACGTGGTGAGATCAGGACAGGGAAGGAAGTCACCTCCTAAACGAACTGAAGTAGAAACTGGGAGAAAGAGGAGGACCAGGGAACACTGGGGGAAATGCATTCCTGAGGACTACGTAAGTGTGCGGCTTTGAGATGTCAAGTTTTAGATGAGTTACACCCGACCTCTGAAGGCCCATTCCTGGGACACTGTTTACTTAAGTGTGAACTGAGAATACAGTGCCACACTGCTGCAGACTGCATTAAAAGGCTGGACATAAGTGATAACACAGGTCTGTGTGGTGATATTGTGTTCCCCAATATATTGTGCACCCTAATAAACTTATCTGGGGTCAGAAAAGAACGGCCACTAGATATAGAGGCCAGAAAATGGTGGCACACACAACTTTGATCCTAGCATTCCAAAGGCAGAAATCCATCTGGATCTCTGTGAGTTCAAAGTCACACTGGAAACAGCCAGGCATGGTGACACATACCTTTAATCCCAGGAAGTGATAGCAGAAAGGTGTGAAAACCAGGAACTAGAGTCTGTTAAACTTTTAGGCTTTTGAGCAGCGATTCAGCTGAGATCCATTTGGATGAGGACTCAGAGGCTTCCAGTCTGAGGAAACAGGATCAGCTGAGGAATTGGTGAGGTGAGGTTAGCTGTGGCTTGTTCTGCTTCTCTGATCTTCCAGCTTTAACCTCAATACCTGGCTCCAGGTTTGAATTTTATTAATAAGACCTTTTAAGATTCGTGCTACAGGTCTGTGCAGTTATCATTTTGTAATAGTGCTTAGGATGTGTTGCAGTTATGTAGACCTACTAAGACATTAACATCCTTAGCTGCTTTTAAGTAAAGATTGCAGTATTGGCTGTATCTAGACTCAGTACTCTTTTGTTTATATCCAACCATTAAAACAAGATGATAGAAATATCAATGTCTTCTCTTAGTGTGCAGATACATAAACTGAGGCTCAGAGATAGTGTTTACCCAAGGCTAAGCTGCTGGCAACTATAACCTAGAGGAAGAAAGATGGCAAGACTCACACCTAGATCTAACTTACTCAAACAGTTCTAAGCTCAAGCCAAACAAGATATAAATAAAACCAAACTAAGTAGACATCTCGTTGACATTCCTTGGGATCTCTGCTGATTGACTGAATTCTGTTTTAGATGATATTTTATGAGCCCAGCCCCCCATGTAAAGCAGTGTCCCATTCATCTTCCAGTGTCGGGACACACTCCAATCCAGGCCTGTCTTTGGAGGAAATGAGCAGAAGTGCCCAGTACTCAACCACTGACAAATACGGTAAGTAGCACACATCAAGGAAATCACTCCTAGGGAGGTGGCTGTCATTCATTTTGGTAGCAAGGGAGAAAATTTTGTATTTTGTAATAACATAAATAATAGGTAATTTAAAAATATTATACAGATTCTAACCTGATACTGAAGTCTTTATAACTCTTCATTTATCTTCAAGCTTAAAAAAGTATGCCAGACTCTACATGAGTATGAGTGTACATGAGTGTGTGTGAGCATGGGTGTGCATGTATGTGTGAGTGTGCATACATGAGAGTGTCAGTATGTACACATTGGGTGTGAGTATATGTGAGTTCAAGGGTATGTATGTGTATAAGCAAGGATACCCAGAATGTATATGAACATATGTCTGTGTGGGAGTGTATGCAGGTTCCAGAGATTGTGAGTGTGTGTGAGTTTGTATGTACTGAAGTTCTAAGAGGATGCAAGGTTTTTATGTAAATCATCTCTGGCTCACCTGGCATTGTAAACCCTTGGTCGTCATTGCCCTGAACCTGCTGCCTCTGAGCCCACCTCACTGTGTGCAGGGAGAAGAACAGAAAGGTGAGTTCCCACAATCACATTCCCTGTGAGAGTTCTTCCCTGGGAACTGAGCACCACAGGGTTTAAACATTCCATCCATTCCCTCAAACAGCATTCCCTCAAACAGCCGGCACAAAGGCACAGGACAGCCACCTGGGTCTGTCTCACAGGACTGCTCCATGACAAATTCATACAAAATAATAAAGTTTGATGCTGGCCTCTAGAAGCCAAGGGAAATACAGGAGCCTTTACCATCAGCTACATTAGTGTGTTTGGATAGATTGAGGATTCCTATAGATAAGTATGATATATTTAATATTTCCTACTAGAAATATCATACCATCTAACTTTAACTACCACCAGCTAGGACTAGGGCCATGCTGTCCTTTACACTCTTAAAGTCTGAGGGGTTCCATATTAATCTAAATACTAACGCAATGGCCCATTTATTCATGGCCACTTCCTTTGATTGCATGGAGGACTGAACACATCAGTTAAACATGTCCGATTTGTTTCTAGAGCTATGTTTCAAGAAGAAGGAACTGGTTTCTCTGATATTAGTGGCTTAAGACCCTACATTATGGGATCCATGCACCTTGTCTCCAGAGAACTACTACACAAGGCATTGGAAAACCTTGAAGGAACAAAGGGAAACATCTCTGCTTGCTGCAATGCAGTGAAACCTGGCTGTCTTGAGAGCCTTAGAGGAAAGGGCTCTGTTCTCCTGTGTGTTAGCATGCAGATGGGCTCCTGCACCAGAGGCATTGAGTAATTGGCCAGTCCAGGAATGGATTCCCCAGAGGGCAAACATGCTCCAGGTGTCACAACATCATATCTTTCAATAGATACCAGTGTGTTTTCTTAAGGCTTCTCAGCCACATACAGGGCAGTCTATGAGCTCAGGGCCTAGTGGGAAAGGCAGAGTCTGCATGAAGCTACTCTTTAGCCTAAAAATAATTATAATTTTAAAAACTTTTTAGATTTATTCATTTTATTTTATGTGTGAATGTCTTGCTTGCATGCATGTCTATGTTCTACGTGAATGTTGGTGCCATGAAGATCAGACAAGGGCATTAGATCCCCTGGAATTGGAGTTTCAGATGTTGTGAACTGCCATGTTGATACTGGGACTCAAACTTGGATCTTCTGCAAGAGTAGCCAGCACTCTTAATGGCTGAGCAATCTTCCCAGCCCCTTAAGGATTTCTTCTTAAAGAAATAGCACACAGAGAACTACCCAAGATGAAGTATAGGAAACGGGGGTTGAATAATAGTATAAATGTCTACTTTTCCTGAACATCTCTGTACCAGAGCCAAAAGAAAACATTAGGGTGTTTGGATGGAGTGATAATTCTTACAGATATGACACATTCATTTTGTACTTTCCTCCTAAGAATAGTAATTTGCACAGCTTAAATTATCCTTTCTTTTCTTTTATTTTGGTCTGTATTTCCATTTGCTTCTTTGAAATAGTATCTCTCCATGTAGCTGAGGTTACCCTCAAAATCACAGCAATCCTCCATTTCCCAGCCAGGCAACTGTTCCTAGTCTGACTGTACTTTCATTTCCCACAGCAACAACCTCATGAGCTTTCTTTTTCTAGTTATTTTTTAAGGTATTTTAAATATAGTCTTTGAAAATTTCAAATGTAATGCACAGTGGTCATATTTACTCCCCCACTCTTCCTGTGAAACAACTCTGGTCCCCCTCCCCCCACGCCTCATCACACATACATCCTTCTCCTGACTTCAGCTATTCTTTTTAAATAACCCTCTAAATCCATTTAGTGCTACCCATATGTGCATGGGTGAAGGGTCATCCACTAGAAGAGCATGGTCAACCTACCAGGAGCCATCAGCTGCCAATATTCCTCAGCTTGGAGTGTAGACTTATGTACCAATCTCCACCTATGCTGTAGTATTGGCTGGCTTGATCTCATGCAAACCTTTATGTGTTACCACAGCTACTGAGTTGAGGGCTGTGCTGGCTAGCCTTATGTCAGCCTGACACAAGCTAGAGTCATTGGAGAGGAGGGAGCCTAACTGAGAAAATGCCTCCCTAAGATCAAACTGTAGGCAGGCAAACCTATAGGCATTTTTTAAATTAGTGATTAACAGGGGAGGGACCAGCCCACTGTGGGTAGAGCTGTCCTTGGCTTGTGGTCCTAGGTTCTAAAAGAAAACAAACTGAACAAGCCGTGATGAGCAAGCCAGTAGGCAGCACTCCCCCATGCCCTCAGCATCAGCTCCTGCCTCCAGTTTCCTGCCCTGTTTTGGCTCCTGTCCTGATTTCCTTTGATGATTAACAGCCTTTTGGAAGTGTAAGTCAAATAAATCCTTTCCTCCCTAACTTGTTTTTGCTCATGGTGTTTTATCCTAGCAACAGTAACCCCAATTAAGGCAAGTACCATGGACTTGTCATGTCCTCCAGGAGCTCTCTTCTACCCCTCTTCCATGCTGCTCCCTGAGCCAGGACCCAGAGGTTGAGTTATTTTTAACCTCAATAAGCAGAAGGAGAACATGGAAGCGAAACTGAACATGCAACTGTTCAGTCTTAACCTCAGACTTGAGTCATAAAACACAGAGATGTGGCTCAGCCTCTTCCTGCACTGTGCAGTCAAATTCTGGTTAAGCCACTCTCCAGCTTTCCAGCCATATGTGTCTGCCTTGCATGCCACAGAACATCACTGTAAAATGCCAGCCTCGGTGGCTGTTGAATTTGCCACTCATTCCTGAAGCATAGCCCACCCACCCCATGGGACTCACACTTACTGTCAGGTTTTCACTGGAGTCAGTGGAGTGAGAGGTGCTGCCACAGCCAAAGCCAGTGAAATTGTGTGTGGAGCATTAGAAAATGAGAAAGCAGTAACGCACCACTGGCTGAGTAAAGCTCTGTCCGTGCCCGGAGTGAAGTTATATTTCAGCTGGACAAAAGAAATATTTTTATACTAGAATGTTGATTCTGCATTATTGACCAACAGTTAAGATTTATGATGTGAGTTGACTTTCTCTCATCCAACATGCCTCACCTCCCAACACACATGCACTCTCACACAGGCTCAAATGCACAAACACACACATATATGCACACACACACACACACACACACACACACACACACACACACACAGGCACAGGCACAGGCACACACAGGCACACACATACACACTGGCCCTCAGCCCTGACCTGGGCCAATCCTGATAGAGGAGAGCGAGACAGGCCCACGCTCAGGAATAGCGATGTCAGCAGCATTTCCTTGCAGAAGAGTTTGTTACGGCATGCCTTCTAAGAGATTTTGACAGAGATTTTTCTTTTGAAAGTGAATGTGCCCAAACTCCTGCATATGGCTATGTGGCTTAGAAATAATGTATCGACTCTGATAACTGGGATGTTGATGGGGGCAAACCCATCAGCAGCTATTGATCAACGGCCCATTTTGCAGAAGTAGTGGGTGGTCCTATACCAGTGTGGACAGGGAGCAGCACCCCGCACTGACACAGTGAGTTCTTTTGCCCAGTGCTGCACTCTAGAGCTACTGGATCCATTCTTGGAGATGCTGTTGCTTCAAAGGGCATCAAATGCCACTGGTCTTCAGACCTGGGCATTTGATGAGCTCTTAAAAGGTGAGCATCTAGGGAGACAACAAAGTAAACATTTCCAGGCTGCTCTTCTTTTTCTGTAAGCACTGTCTCCACCTTCCCTTTCAGGTCATCCTTTGCTTCATCCCCTGGTATTGACTGTCAGTCATCAGTTGCATACAGCAGCCTTGTAATATGAACTAACCATTCTCCCATTTAGGGATGATGGTGCTGAAGCTTAGAAAGATTTAAGCTGACAAATATCCCAAAGACAGTAATCATGGAACCATTACTTAAAACACATTTGCCTGGCATGAAACCTGTGCTCTTAGCCATCATGACAGGCTCCCTTCCAGAAGCATGTACTGCTTTCCCATAAACCCAAAATATTAACTACCAACCAGTGTGTTCAAAGCAGACACTTGCCATGAATGTCCATCTGGTGTCAGCACCATGTTTCCACTTTTAAATCTGAGCAGCACCAGGGACTCTGGTCCAGTCTCCAGTCCCAGGATCCCAAAGGATTGTCTGGCACTGAGTTCACCTAGTTAATATAAGCAGGGGGATGTGCTAGAAGGTCAAAAAGTAACAACTGAACTTCTTTTCTGATGCAGGCTATGTGTCTGATCCCATGAGCCCAATGCACTTTCACTCCCGTCGGAACAGTGGCAGCTTTGAGGACAGCAGCTGACATGTCTGACGTACACCTAAAGAGAATTTTCCCACAGAGTGACAGCAGTGATTCTATCCATGGCAAGCTCACTTCCAATTACAGTGCTCTGCCCTCTGAGGGCTCTTCACATTGCCTTGTTTATTCTGCTTTCACTTGATTCCCTTCTACAGGGTGGGCTTTGAATTGCACCGAGCATGAAGTGCCAAAGAGCAAACACGGAATGTGCATGAAGAATTGTTCTTAGTTTGATATATAAAGTGCCTTAGTTGCTTAGGGATGGGGTTAATCTGTGCAGATGTCCGGGTTGGTTCTGATCCTTATGTATTCCTAGACTAAACTATGCAGGCTTGTGTTGGAGCATCTCCAATTAGATTTCTTACAATGTTGTTGATTGCCCTATCTTGTGATATTACTTCTGGTGTTCATTCTGTGATTAAAGACTCTTTGGTGTTCCAGAACATTCATTCAGAAGTGTGTTTTATTCCAACAGGGCTTTCACTGGATGTATCTCCTTTCAGACAGACTGGTAAAAGCACAGAAACATAAAGTGTGTGGTTATCTAGCTTCTTTCATGCATCTTGCCAACTGTCTGGGCTTTACCTGAGCAACCCATTAGTGTTATTTCCTAGCAAGATGTCATTAATGGCATTACTTATGAAGTCAACACATGAATGTCAAGCTAGAATTTCACACAGACATGAAGTGAAATATTTCACACAGATATGTTGCAAGATCTGGGATAGTGAGGTGGCTTGGTGGGTAATGCAACTTGGTCAAGCCAAAAAATGTGCATTGAGCCCAGGAGCCAAGTGTCAGAAGAGAGAACCAATTCCTGTGAGCTGTTCTTTGAACTCCATGTTCAAGCTATGGCATGTGCATACACATATTCACACACTCAATAAATAAATAAAACAAGTGTTAAAAATAAAGGAAGTGAGAGATCAGCCCTCCATGCCATGGTTCAACCCTGGATGTCAGGAATGGTCCAACCACATAAAGATGCTCTGACACTGAGGAAGGGAGACTGGGACACATGACACAGGACATGTTGAAATTCCAACAGTAATTACTGCTTTTGAGCACAGCAGGAGAAATGAAATTGGCCAAGAAAAATTTGGCATATTCTAAATCAAGGTGTTTCAAGCTTTCTACTGTTTCTGGACAGTATAATTCTCTGTTGGGTGCTGTCCTGGGCACTGCCGCATGCTTACAGTTTGCTGTTAAGCCAGAATTCCTCCTGTGACAGTTAATTCCTTGTGTCAATTTGACTGAAGCATAGGACATGCAGATGCCTAGTTAAACACTGACTCTAGGCTTGTCTGTGAAGGTGATCCAGAAGGAACAGCATCTGAAGTATACTACAAGGTGGCTTTCCCCAGATGGGAGTTAGCACAGTGCAGTCCACCAGGACCTGAACAGAGCAGACAGTGAGGAAGGGAACCTTCAGCCCTGGTGCCCAGTGTCATAGACCCACACTGGAATCTGAACCCTGGGCTCTCAAGCTCTCAGGCCTTTGATTTTCATTACTGGCAATTCCCTACCAACAAGTTAGCAAATCCTGGGCTTTTCAACTTTTGCCATTATAAGACATAAATACATACATTTCATACATATATGTACAAATGTATATATTGTGAAATATGTATATATATATACCTTCAATACTCAAGGATAAATATAATCTATCATTTATCAATAACCTATCATCAATCTGTTCCACTATCATCTATTCTCTATTTACCCATCTGTCAATAATCTATCATCCAGATATCTATTTATCCATACAACTGTCATCTGTCTGTCCTGTCAGTCCTCTGCAATCTATCTACTTACATGTCTGTCACCTATGTCCCATTGGCTGGGTTTCTCTTGGGAACCACCAGCTGATACACCATTTCAAATCATGAAATTCAAAACTCTCTCCAAGTAGTGACCATACACTTGTAAATACCAGCACACATGCAGGGCTTGGGTAAAGAGATAGGAGGATTGTGAGTTCAAGGCTAGTTTGGACAATACACTAGGACCCTATTTAAAAAATAATATGTCTCTGTATATTTCTCAATGTGCCCTGTGCTGTGGGATGGTCTGTATGTCAAGTGTGTTGCTGATCGGTCAATAAATAAATCACTGATTGGCCAGTGGCTAGGCAGGAAGTATAGGCGGGACAAGGAGGAGAATAAAGCTGGGGAGTGGAAGGCTGAGTCAGAGAGACACTGCCAGCCGCCACGATGAGAAACAGCATGTGAAGATGCCAGTAAGCCATGAGCCATGTGGCAAGGTATAGATTAATGGAAATGGATTAATTTAAGCTGTAAGAACAGTTAGCAAGAAGCCTGCCACGGCCATACAGTTTGTAAGCAATATAAGTCTCTGTGTTTACTTGGGTCTGAGCGGCTGTGGGACTGGCAGGTGAGAGAGATTTGCCCTGACTGTGGGCCAGGCAGGAAAACTCTAGCCACAGCCCTGGATGACATAATCATCCCTGTTCAAAAGTCAGAGTGGACAAGTTGGAGAGTGAAAGCTGCCCCTGAGGAGCAGCTCTCAGGAACATCTCCTTCTGAGCTAATGTGGACTCAGACAAAGTTCCTTTGCATAGATGTGCAGCTTGACCCATGGATGTCTCAGTAGGCTCTACTCTTACTGCTGTTTGGAATTATATTTCTAGAGAGCAATTCCCGTCAAGAAAACAGAAGCCCCACCTCTAAAGCCCTTTGGACTGTCTTTTATGACCTATAGTAGCAAAATCTCTAATCTCTATGAGCCCCAATTGGCAGTGCTGTTCCAAAGGTATATATTAAAACCCTGGTACACCCTTTTAAGTCATTGTCCTTTTCATTCTCCTACTCAGTTATTCCAGATTGACAGGTACTGAATCCCATCGAACATGTTCTCAAGAGACTTTTAAAGAACACAGCCAAGGAAGCAAAGATGACTGCTCAGGCATAAACCCTGACGAAGACGCAGGAGAGAAAATGGACCCTAGCTGGGAAGCAGCTGTGTCCACAAGTCCTTTCTTGTTACCTTGGATGGACTATTCTAGGCAGTATGTCAGGATCCAGCCCAAGCTAGCCTAGGGCCTAGTCTTTAACAGATGAAACTGAATGGAATATAGTGGACAGGGGAGGTTGATTTTAACACGGCTTGTGGAGCAACAAATGTGTGTGATCAGTACCATGGACAGCGTTGGACTTACATGAGACACCAAGTAGGCACAGGAATGCCTTATTGGTTCCCACTGGAGAGGTCATACCCCAGGTGAAATGCCCATCTTTTTGAAAGAGATTGTCCAGAAAAGACTCAGCTCCCTTTCTTGTCTCCCCTGGGCCTCCTCCTTCCCCTCACTGCCTTTCCTTATGTCCCTGCTTCCCTCTGCTCTTGTCTTGTCAAGTATCTGCAAATAATGAGGCTAATGCATCTTGATTCCTGAGAAGGAAAAACCTTTCCACAGAGTCACCCTGTGGATCACAAACCCTCTTCATTACCACACCCTTAATGGGGCCTGAGGCTCATCTTAAAGCATGTCTCAGAAACACAAGATTTTTCAGGTGTTTTTTTTTTCTTCTTGCTGAAAAATGTCTCACTAATTGCTTCCCCTTTCTGCTTGTAAAAAAAATGGACTTCTGAGTTCATGTTTCCATATGCTTAGCACATTAGATATTTTTCCATGTGCATACAGCACTGAGCTTACTCTGAAGATGTTTCATTAATTATAATTGTGAGCCATATTACAGCAGCAACACGGAGAGCCATTTCAACAGCTTGAATATTTGGGTTAAATTATTTCCAAAGCTGACATTTCCCTAGGAAAGAGAAAAGTGGGGCTGTTTGTAAGAAGGAAGGCTAGCACTAGACAATTCATCTAAACTCTAGGATTTCTCGGTTTTCTCCTAACCCTCCCCTTCTTTCCTGTCCTCCCTTTTCTCCTACCTTCTCCCCCTCCCATTTCCTCCTCCTTTTCTCTCTTCTATTTTTCCCTTTCCTCTCCACTTCTTCCTTAGTTTCTCCCTCAGTCTCCCTCTTCCTCCCACTTAAGCAATAAGCACCAGCTCTAGAATCACCTGGCTCTTTTGCAGTAGGTGTGTGATCATGGGTGAGCCTTTTTTTTTTTAACCTCTTTAGCCTAACAATATTAACATTTACTCTTCAGGGTTCCTGTAAGGATTCCAGTTAACAGAGAATGTGGTTAGTTCTGAGAGCATTCTAACAGATGCCTTCATCTCTTTCTGCTGTTCTCTGTCCAAACACAGAGGAACTCAAGGCAAGCATGAGAAAGGAAGAGATTGTCTCCTCTCAGTAGCAAAACTATCAATGTCTCTAAAAATACCCTTTCATCACAAAGAGTGAGCTGCAAAACTGACATCTCTAAGGCAAACTTAACCAATGTCTAGTCCCCCTTGAGTAATAATGTGTGATTCTAGACCTGACATAATATCAGAAAAGATTCCAGTCATTTCCAAACACAGAAAACAAAGAATTCCCCATGAGGAAGGATGGTAAGCAAAAAAAAAGCACATGTCCACTGGACAGATGCCTGCGAGATAGCAGGAACGTATCCCGGTGGTTTAATTGTGTTGTCTGAGGTCATTTTCCACACATTCCTGGAAAGAATGGCTTTTTTCTAAGTTGAGAATTCATATTCAGAAAGACAAAGCTGTGAATTCAGTTCCACTAGAATAGAGCCCAGTTTCAGGTCATGTGTGAAACACATTTGTATATGTGAGCACAAGGGCACACATGCCATGCCATGAGGGTGGAGGTCAGAGGACAGCCTTGTGTACATCAGTCTTCATCGTCGCCCTGGTTGTTCTCCACTGCACACATGGGGCTAGCTGGCCAGCATATTTCCAGGGAGTCTCAGCCTTCCGTCTTCCCACAGGCACCGTGGAATTAAACATGTGTGGATCCTGGGGATTGAACTCCCATGACACGTGCTTTTCTCACTGAGCCATCTCTCCATCCCTGTGATGGAGAGAAAGGCAGAGTGAGCTCCTGCTCACAATCCAGAGCTGGGGCAAAAGTGAGCATGGTTGCCTTTCTAAAGCCCCCAGGAAAATTGGGTGATGAGCACAGAAGAAGTTTCAGAGACCAGAAAAATGCATCCTTCTTAATTGCTGTGGCTCATTTTTATAAAGTAAAACAAGAAATTCATTTTCTCTGTTACAGCTACAAAAGAGCTGCAGCTGGAATAATCTTAAAACATGTGATGTTGTTTTCTAGGCCAAACAAGAGAGAAATGACTGACAGAAACAAGCCCCTGAGCATGATAAGCAGGAACAAAGTCAGGAGGCAAAGCCCACACTTGGGCAGCCAGGCACTTTCACCTTTCCTCTCCTCATTAGTGCTGGGAGGGAAAACAGGGATCTGCTGCAGGCTTTCCCACTGGGATTTGAATACTTTATTTCTCCCTACTTGTCTGCTACTTGCGTTACTCAAGCGTGCAGACTAGATAGCTCCCCTGATCAACTCAAGAGTCATGAGGGCAAACATGAGCCATCTGACATTTACAATCCCTTCACCAGGTCTCTGCTCTAGTCAGCTGAGGCAATCACAGACAGTGGTCCAAGACTGTCAGCTCAATTAGCACTGTGCAGAGCTTGATGAAGAAGCAGAGTTCCTCTCTCTCCTTAGACACCCACCCTTTATGAGGCTAACTAGAAATGAAAAGAGCAGGGGTTACACATTTCTTCCTGAGCCAGAGATCCAAGACCCCACAGCAGGCTGGCCCAGAGGCAGGGTCCTAATTAAATTAGGCTCTGCGCATTAAACACTGCCACAGGTGCTGAGCCTGCCTGTTGAGGACACAGTGCAGAAGCATTCCCAGCCTAGCTTTATGTGTAATTAGAGAGATGAGAAAGATATGACCTCAGGTTTCAGTCTTTTAAGCAATGGGCTCCTATGCAGAAGAAAGGTGTCTCTGCCATCTTTAAGGGGTGACTTCAGGCTTATTAATTTCACAAAGCTGCATCTCTTCTTTTATCCAAATGAATCAGAAAAGAGTAAGATTGAAACAATAAATCAGGACAGGGTAAGGTTGGCCACAAGAGGAATAACACTTTGAATTTTGATTGGCTTTAGGTTTGTTTAATTTTAATTCAAAAAAAAAATCCATGGTCTCAATGTCATTTCATAAGTCGGTTACAATAGAGAATATCAACTTCTTTTTATAACTTCATTATTTACTTATTTGTTCCTTTGTTTATTTTGTGTAAGTGTGTGTGTGTGTGTGTGTGTGTGTGTGTGTGTGTGTGTGTGTGTGTGTGTGCATGGACATGCATGTGCACAGTGCACAAGTAGAAAGCAGAGGACAGCCTTTAAGACTCAGTTCTCTCCACTGTGTAGGCTCTGAAGGACTGAACATGGATTCTTAGGCTTGTCAGCAGGAATCCCACATGCCATTCTTAAACTGGAGTCTATGCCTGAATAACAGGGGTGCTTATTAAAGCCCAATTTGTGGATCACTCCCAGAGTCGTGGCATCAAGTTGTGAATAAAAATTCCTGAAAAGAATTGCACCTTCCACTGGACCTTCTGCTAGGGTGACTGATTGGGAACTCAATGATGTGGAGAAATTGGAATGTTTTAAGTCCAAGGCCAAATTATCCTGGGGCACCTTTCCCCCACTTAATGGCAATTTATTGCACTGCTCTGTATCTGCTTAACATCTTTGTGACCACTAGGTAAACTCTTAGGGGTGTACAAATAGACCCCATCTGACTAAAGGCCTGAGGCTGTGGCTGTCCCAGAGCAGCTGGCACCCACGGTGGTTCTCCCTGTCTTGCTGAATCCTGTCTACTGAAGGTTTCCACTGGTGTAACTGAAAAGTGCTTTGCCATGTAGCTTTCTTTGTTCTGTTACAACAAAATTCACAAAACTGTTACATTACCACACTAGAACATGAAGTTTGAGGTAACCTGAAGCTGTGTTCCCAAGCTGTGGTCACTCATATCTGGTTCCAGAATAAACTAACTCTTTTCAGTTTATCATGAGAACTGCTGTTTTACATCTACAGAGTTCCGGAGTCGGGGTTAGGGCTGTGCTTCCCTGATGAATTTGCCCATGCCATTGATCCCAGGACCTCAGCTACAGACACAGGCACAGCGTGGAGGGCCTGAGCTTGAATTGCACTGTGGTGTACAATGAGCCACTGCTGCTGTGTGACCTGTTTTACCATAAGGCTCTGAGCCTCTCTGATCCTCAGAGCCTCCATATGAGGGTGGGGCTGTGATTCTTCCCTCGCAGGGAGGACTAAGTGAAACAACGATGCATACAGCCAGCCACAGTGACAGCTGTTCTAATTGCTGCTGCTTGCTGTAGTGCTGCTGGGAGGACCATGCAGGTACTGAGAAATTTTCATTTATGAATGCTAATGAGATGATTGCAGTTAGGAAGATATAGGTATTTGTGACATGAGCCCTGAATGCTAAGGCCTGGCAATAGAAGCTGTTAATGAAAAGAACATGAGAATAACACAAAAGCATTATTTTATCTAGACACAATTAGAACCAGATTCACAATGTTCAACAATTAGAATTAGACATCTCTTAGGTGCAGTGATGGGTAACCGTCATATTCTTGACTAGATTTAGATTCAGCATGGAAACACACTTCTGGGCCTGTCTATGAGGGAATTTCCAGAAAGGGTTAACATAAGGGAAAAAAGCCTGCCCTAACTGTGGGCAGCAGCCCCCATGACTGGGGGTTCTGACTGAAAAGGAGAAAGAACACTGAGCACCAGCATTCATCTCTCTCTGCTTCCTGACTGTGGGTGTCATGTGACCTGCCACCTAAAGCTTCTGTTGCTATGGCCCACTCATTGTACCCCTCACTGTACCCTCATCACCATTGCCCCCTCACTAAGATAGGCTATACCCTCATTGTCATGCCCTCCTCACCATAATAGGCTGTACTCTCAAACTGTGAACCAAAATAAACCTTTATTCTTTAAATTGCTACTTTTCAGACATTTGGTCACAACAATGGAAAAGTAAGTAGTGCCCCTTGCCACATCATACCTTCACATCCTACAGTGCCCTTGGCCCTTAAGGAACCTACTTTCACCACAATCAGCCTTACATGGCACAACCTGCCCTCACCCTACCCAATGACAGGCCTTGTCCTTACTCACTTTCTTGGCCTTTGAATATTCCTGTTGTTCCATCTTACAGGCCATGGTATGCCATCCTGGTAAGTGGTATTTGTGGGACTGTGCAGTAAGCCAGAGGGAGGACAAAGCCAGGTAGTGGGGTCTCCTCTCTTCTCCACAGCACCCTTGTCCCTGGGCATGCTCATTCTTACAGCCTCTGATGGCAATTGGATGATGTGGTAGTTTGAACAGATGAAATCTTGGCCCATAGGGAGTGGCACTATTAGGAGCTGTGGCCTTGTTGGAGTAGGTGTGGCCTAGTTGGAGGCAGTGTGTTGGTGTGGGGCAGGCTTTGAGGTTTCATGTATGCTCAAGCTACACCTAATAGCCTGGTATACAGTTGCTTCTGTTGCCTGTGGATCAAGATGTAGAACTCTCAGCTCCTCCAGCACCATGCCTGCTTGTATGCTGACATGAAGATGATAAACTAAACCTCTGAAACTGTAAGCTTTCCCCAATTAAATATTTTCCTTTATAAGAGTTGCCATTGTCATGGTGTCTCTTTTAAGTAATAGAAACCTTAAACTAAGACAGAAATTGATACCAAGGACTGGGGTATTGTTATGACAGGCCTGACCATGCTTTTGTTTGGAGGAATGCGGACTTTGGGAGTTTAGATTAGAAAAGCAATTGAACACTGTAAGTGGGACTTAATGGGCCATACTGGTAGGAACATGGAAGACAGTGGTTGGTGCTGAGGGTGATTTGAACAGGGGTCAGGGCTGGCTCAGGAGGTGTCAGAGGAGAAGAACATTAGTATGTTGTCTGGAGACTTTCTTGTGATATTTTGGCAAAGAATGTGGCTGCTTTTTTCCCTTGTCCAAAAAGTTTGCTTGAGTCTAATTTGAAGACTTTAGGATTAATTCTGTTGGCAGAGGAAATCTCAAAACAGCTTAGTGTTCACTCTGCTGTGTGGTTATTAGTGGTCACTCTTACACACACTTAAAACATGAAGGAGAAAGCTAAATAAGGAAAAATACAAAATGTACAATTTGAGGAGGAAAGGAGCACCAGGAAGTAGAATGGAGCTAAGTCCTGTGTTCAAGAAGATAAGCAGATTAAGAAATAGAATAATGGGAGTGGTGACCTCAGGGCAAGATCCCACCCAGCCAAGTTTCCAACTTGTGAAACAGAATTAAAGAAAAGCTTAGAAACAAATGTGGTAGTGCATGCTTTTAATCCCAGGACTCCAAAGCTAGACGCAGGAGGATCTCTGATTTTGAGACCAGCATGGTCTACAGATCCAGTTTCAGGATAGCCAACCTTAGGCAGGGAAGGAAACAATCAAAAACAGAAAGCTGGTAAAGACATAGTTGAACAGGGGGGCCATGTTCCAGCTCCAGCAAGCAGCAGAGCTTGAAAGCTTCAGTCATGTGGGTCTGGCATTAGAGTCAAGGATAGAAGAAAGGGATTAAGAAATCTCCCTCTGCAACTAAGGAAACTACCAAGGCCAGCATGTGTCAGGGGTATACCTAAATGGAGACCTAGAGAGGCCATTGTGTGACATTCTGAAGGTGAAGCCTTTATTACCTTGGAGACACAAGATGTTAGTGATGCCAGAGCTGTGGGATATATGTTGAGAAAATCAACTAACAGGAAATGGAGCTAGCCCAAGAGAAAAAGGTGTGTTGCATTCAATGAAGCTAAAAGGAGTTGGAGACCTGAAGAGCACTTTGACATGGAGATGCAGAGTTTGGAGTTTGGCCAGCTTTTTGGTTTTGTTTAAGTCCTCCATTTCCTCCATTTTGAAATGGTAATTTATATCCTGTACCATTGTATGTTGGAAACTTGTGATCTGTTTTTGTTTATTTTGATTTTATAGGGATTACAGTTAAGAGATTGCATTAATCTCAGAAGAAACTTTGAACTTTGGATTTTTAAATATTGTTGAAACTGTGATAGACTATGGAGACTTTTGAATTTGGACTAAATGCACATTGTATTATGTTATGGCTACAACCTATAGGGGACAGGGAGTGAAATGTGATGGTTTGAATAGGCATGCTCCCCATAGACTCATGTGCTTGAATGATTGGCCCATAGGGAGTGGCACTATTAGAATGTGTGACCTTGTTGGAGGAAGTGTGTCACTGTGGAGGCAGGCTTTGAGGTCACCTTTTCTAAAGCAATACCCAGTGTGGTAGTTTCTCCATCTACTGCCTGCAGATCAAGATATAGAACTCTCAGCTCCTTCTCTAGCACCATGCCTGCCTGCATGCCATCATGTCCCATCATGCTGATGACGAACTGAACCTCTGAACTGTGAGCTAGCCTCAACAAAATGTTTTCCTTTATAAGTGTTGCCATGGTCATGATGCCTCTTCACAGCATTAGAAACCCCAACTAAGACAGCAGTCATGACATGAGGTGCCTGGACTCAGGTAGCAGCCAGCCTAGGCTACACAAGGGCTTAGGGGACTTCCTTTCTTTACACATTTGGTAGAGATGAAGCCACAAGTGAGTTCGGCCCTGAGCTCAGCTTTCTTGGTGACAACAAAGAGAGATGGTATACAAATGGACTGGACTTGGAACAAGAATTTCCTTTTAGTGATATGCTGTTTGTGGAATGAAGAAAATGAATAACCAGACTTCAGTTCTGCTCAGGTGAACTAACAAATAAGTAGGCTCATTGTGGAGCAAGGCTGAGAGGCTGTGTGGCCATGCTTCTTTCAGACCCACTGGTCCCTCTGTTCTATCTTCAACATTTTGGTCTCTTGCAGGTGCTGATGAAGACTGGGGATAGAAACCGCTCAGGGAGGGCAGAAACTCCAAAGCAGCCATCCTAGGAATGTCCCTGCTGGAGACAAGAACAACTTGGAAAAGAGTTCTGGCTCTTTTGTTCTCTCCTCCCTCCCTGTGTCTAGAAGTGAAAGATGAGGATGTGAAACTGAGAGGTTCCAGGACATCTAATGGTTGGGCTAACTGGATGGATCTGCTCAACCCCTCCTAGTGCCTTACCCCAGTTTTTGCCATATGTCCTTTAAAAAGCCCTCTGACTTACAGTTGATGATACCCCAGCCCTGGGGACTCCTGCTATTCTCTCTCTCTCTCTCTCTCTCTCTCTCTCTCTCTCTCTCTCTCTCTCTCTCTCTCACACACACACACACACACACACACACACACACACACACACACACACACACATGTTCCTACCTATAAATCTATAATAAACTTCTCTATCAGACACACCTTCTGTGTTTCATAAGCTTAGTTCTTAAAATTTGCAAGTCAGGGACTCTAAGGCACCAACTCATGGGAAATTTGTACCTCCATGAGCACCTGGTTACTCTAACTCCTTTCTTAAAAGCCCACCTAAGAGCTGAGAGAAGCTCCATCACTCTCCAGATTTCCCCCACATCAATGCCATGATATATTCAGCATTAGACTTGATTGTGCCCTTTGCAAGCTCTGGTCACTGACAAACCTAGAGTGCAGGTCCTAAGTACTGTCTATGCTGTGTGTTCTCACATAAGGATGATTTTCTTTCTGGTTTTGCAATGTCTCCAACTAATCAATGTGCTACCTGTTCTGTCTTACTAGAATATTAGTATTTAGGCCGGGTGGTGGTGGTGGTGCACGCCTTTAATCCCAGCACTTGGGAGGCAGAGGCAGGTGGATCTCTGTGAGTTCGAGGCCAGCCTGGGCTACCAAGTGAGTTCCAGGAAAGGCGCAAAGCTACACAGAGAAACCCTGTCTCGAAAAACCAAAAAAAAAAAAAAAAAAAAAAAAAAAGAATATTAGTATTTAGACTTCACATCATCACTGTATCCGTCCTCTCCAGTGGCTTGTCCAGTGTCACTCTGCAGGTGGGAAGGACTCCTTACCTGCCCTTCAGAAGTTCCCTGATTTGCATGAAAATGAGTGACTTCTTGACTTTGTCAGGAGGAGCCAACCCTCCCCAAAGTTCTTTCCCTGGAGCTCCTCATCTTTTTATAGCACTTCTCACCTCTCAGAGGGTTGATGTATGCAATGCACTTTCATTATTCCTGCCTTTAACCCTTTATAATCATTAAACATGAGATGCATGCATTTTAAAATACCAGCCCATGAGAGCGAGAAATAAACATTCAAATACTTGCTGTACCACAGGTATAGAAGGCCTGCCCATCCTTCATGTCATGGATCTTTACCAAGAATAAAGGGCTACCAGATTGGTAAACTCCAAATTAAAGGCAAATAATGATTTAAGAGGCATCTGATGTTTGTCCACTCTTTTACAGACTACAAAACATATAATAAGTTTTCTTATGGTTCAGGGAAACTGGGGATGTGGCTCAGTGGATAAAGGACTTATCACTCAGGTATGAGTACTCGAGTCCCCCAGAATGCACAAAAGCTAAACAAATGTGGCAGCATCCTGTAATCCCAGAATTCAGGAGACAGAGACAAGGGTTCCTCTGAGAAGCTAGCTACCTAGGCTAGCTGGAATTGGCAAGCTCTGGGTACAGTGAGAGATCCTGCCCAATAAACGAAGAGGAAAGGCACCAATGACAACATCCAGTGCCAACTTCTGACCTCTACCCACATCAGCATCCACATGAATGTGAACACGCACACGCACACGCACACGCACACGCACACGCACACACACACACACACACACACACACACACACACACACACACACACACACACTGTGCACTTATGCATGCCAAAAGAAGTTGTCTTGGTATCCACGTACTCTCTGAAAATCTTCCATTTCTTGGAATACAGCATTAATGCATTCTTTGGTCCAGTTCAGCTGGTCAAATCTATGCAAAGCAAGCACATTTTTTAAAATTCCAGTAATTAAAATAATTGGCTGACTACAGAGACTGTCCCTGTTAATTGGTCTCCACTGAAGAAACATTAAGCTTTAGGGGAAATGCACGTTTAATGGGAGTAATAAGTTATTAATACAAATGGAAATTCTGCAAAATGTGGTATAGCAGGTACTGGACACTTCTGGATGCTGGTGGAGGCTAAATTAGTCTGTTGCTTTTCCCTACTCTATCCATTAAGCTGTTAACTGATTTAAAATATTAATACATCTCAAGAATCATAAAGAAAAGCTTCGTTGCTTGCAATTTTTCCTGACAAATATCATCGCTATATTAGGTGTGATTAATCACAATATAAACATACCCTACTATTTATCAAAGCTACCTTACCCAGCCAGCAAGAGCTTGCAAACCTTCATGAGTTCCTTTCTGTTAAACTGGCAACCCTCCTTTATCCCATATAATTTCAAGTGAACTGCTTTAAATCCTTAAAAGTACTGTCTCCTCATAGTTTGTAGACTCCATGGAGCCCCCTTTTCCTATCATATTAACTTAGGATGTTTATTTGTAAAACATGGCATTAATAACTGTCAAAATAACACCATATATTTAAAAGTATCTATTGGCTGGGTCTCCAAGGAGAAGATGGTGGGTTCTCTGCACATTCACAGGGGCTGCCTGCTACACTGCTGGGTGGAATGGGGATTTCATTGCAGAGCACAACATGTAAATGACTGCTTGTTGTCACATTATGCTTCTACCCACAAAACCTCTTGAGAACTAGACTATTCCATGCTTGTGCTGTCAGCCAGTCACCTCATCCCTCTCTCTCTTTGAAGATCTAGGCAAAAGTAAACTTTCTTTCCCATTGCCTTTCCTCTAAACCCTACACACGTTTCCACTCTTTTTGTATGGAACTGTTGTACTTGGATAATAATTGTCAGGAATTGTTATTTGGCAAAGCCCTGGTATTCCTCACCTAGGTTCCCACAATGTAACATCTTCTTGCATAGCTGTAGAAGAATCAAGATCAGGAGTTTGACGCTAACCCTGGCTATGATTCCAATGAATTCTCCCCCCTCCAAAGTTCACACACTGGAGCTTAAGTCCCTGTGAAGAGGCAGTTCCCTTGAGAGGTGATGAGGCCATAGAGATTTGAGCCCCTCTGCTGAAGTTCATGAAAGAGGCATTGGATCAGACAGCTCCTCCCCTTTCCTGCTCCCCACCCTGAGAAAAACTGGGAGCATCTGGCCTTCATAAGACACCAGACTTGCTGATTCCTTGATCTTGGATGCCCCAGCCACCTAAAAGTCAAAGAAATAGAAGCACACTGTCATAATTAACAAATCTAAAAGTTTTTCTACAACAGCACAAAGACAGCCCAGCCCCTGTCTCAAAGTATCCAAGAGTCCATAAGCCTGTCTCATCTTAACAAAGGCAACAGATGAGGTATAATAAAAAATGGGGAGGGGGAGAAAAAATGGATTCTCAGAGTCTGGAATACTTAATTTCTTTGCTCTGAAGTTTCCAACAACTTAATTGTTTCCTTGACCCATCTATGAACCCTTTGTTGAAGTTGAAATAAGAGAAGAAATGCCACTAACAAGAGCATCATTTTTAAATGCCACTAAAATGAGTATTACAGTGTTAAATGCCAATAACAAGAGCATTGAGATGTTAAAATCTCTTCACAACCATTTTAAGACAATTGTGTTAAACTCTCATTTAAGCTTGAGCCGTGGAAAACATTCCATCTCCACAGTTAGCATCTTTACAATCCAAACCTCCTTCTTGGAAAAGTTGAATTTATGAATTTTTTGTGCTTAAAAAATACTTAAAAACACTGATTCTCTTAGTTTTCAAGTAAGTGATTTTATTAAAATAAGGATTATATTCAAAAGTCTGCTGGTTCTAAAATAAAGAACCAAAGTAAAATATGCATAATACTTTAAAATACTCATTGTTAAACTGGTAGGAAATAAGGAAATGGGATAAGGGATGGGTGAGAACATGAATCATCTGTAACGTGGGTAAACAAAGGGAAAAATCAAGTGTAGTTATGCTTTCTCATCAGGACCACCAGCCCACAAATAATGACACAGAGACTTATTAATTATGAAAGCTTAGCCTTAGCTTAGGCTTAGTCCTAACTAGTTCTTATAACTTAAATTAACTCATATATTTTTAATATGAATTCTTCCACAAGGCTTACTACCTCATCTCCACACTGCCCATCCTGCTTCATCCACATCTGGCTGGTGACTCTGCCTTTCTTCTTCCCAGAAGACTCTGCCTGGAAGTCCCACCTATACTCTCCTGCATAGCAATAGCATTAAGCTTTTTATTACACCAATCACATCACTACATCTTCACACGGTATACAAATATCCCACAACAATCAAGGTTGCCCTGAAGACAGTAGAAGCTAGCACTGAAACTGAGTATTAAGCTTTGGGCCCACAGTAACAAGTTTATTAACTGTTGGACTGTAAGGGACTCAGGATAACACACAGACTAAAGCTAACTCACTTCACTCACACACCTGAGAAGCCACAGGGAACAGAAGCAGCCGAAGTAACAGACTACACAGGCATATGCTGATGAGGACTCCCAATACCAGAAGCATTGATTTCATAATAAAAATAGTAACATGTGTTAATGGTAATTGCAACAGCTGAAGGAATGCTTTAGATGAAAAGGCAAGAAATAGGAAAGTTCAGCAAGTAGCATATGACCATCAAACATAAAGAGGTGTGCTGGGCATAGTGGGTAACACCTGTAATCATCCCAACTATCAGAGCACTGATCCAGGAGGATGGCTAGGGAAGTTCAAGTAGCCTGGGCTGCACACTGAGTTTCATCCCAGCCTGGGCTACAGAAAAGACCATATATCAACAGAAACAAAGAAACAGAAAGCCTACCAACAGAACGAAAGAAATGGGAGGAATTAAAGACTAAGTTAAACTTGCAGACATGAAAATACAACCCCTGAAAACGAAGCTTATTGTCTGCACTGAGCACAGAATAAACATATGCAGAGAAATGAAAAGTAGGAAGGAAAAGAGGCAGAGAGCACTGAAGAATTACACGGAACCCAAGCGGAACCCAAGCAAAGGGTGAAAAGATCTATGTCAGAGCTTCTCGAGGCTCTTGGGTTCATGTGAGTCAGGCCCTGAAAGTCTGCATGTTCTTTGCTATTAGATGTTATGTCAGGAGCATAGTGCAAGGTGTGAGTGTGAGTGAGTGTGTGTAAAAGTGAGTGTCTGCGTGTGTGTGTGTGTGTGTGTCTCAGTGTCTGTGAGAGTGTGTGTGTGAGAAAGTGTGTCTAAAGTGTGTCTCTGTGTATGAGTGTGTGTGTCTCAGTGTCTGTGAGAGTGTGTGTGTGAGAAAGTGAGTACCTAAAGTGTGAGTGTCTCTGTGTGTGAGTGTTTCTGTGTGTGAGTGTATGGGAGTGTGTGTGAGACCATAAGCCAACCCATACTAAAGCTGAACTTCATTGATTTCTGCTCTGGACAGCACCGATTTTCTACCCCGGATGTCCTAGCTCCATGTCTTAAATGTTACTTTACGGTTGTGCTTCACCATCTGTAAAATAGAATGAATGGTAACTTTTTCATTGTTTCTTGAGGCCTAGTGAGCAAAGTTGTTCAAGAAGAAACACAACAAATAACAGACAGTCAAAGCACTGTCGGTTAAAGTTGGCTGTCCCGATTTTGTTTATGAAGTCACATCTGCATTCTACTGTTCAATCTCAGTGGTCATTCAGATTCTAAATCAGTGGTACAAAATGTGGCTGCATGGAGCAAGAAGTGTTTTCTTTGTTTTCTAAGTTCTGATACCCAATGCATACTTCCAGGGATTTTAAAATGGTGGGAAATCACAAAAGAATTCTAACATGCAGTGCCTTAGTTTTGAGATTGTTAAGCCAGTGCTAATGCTTAGAAAGGACTAAGGTTTCATAATTCCAGGTCTATATTGACTGCAGGGGTTCTGTTCATTCTGGACAATTTTCTGTTCTTTAACCAATGTCAGAGGAGTGTGTGTGGTGTATCTCTCTACGTGTGTGTGTGGTCTGTGTGTCTATATGTACCTGTGTCTGTGTGTGTCTTTGTGTTTGTGTGTTTGTGTGTGTGTGTGTGTATCTGTCTGTGTGGGGGAGGGTCTGTGTCTGTGTGTGTCTGTATGTACCTGTGTCTATATTTGTGTGTGTGTTTCTGTGTCGGTGTCTGTGTGTATCTGTGTGTGTATGCATGTGTGTGTGTGTGTGTGTGTGTGTGTGTGTGTGTGTGTGTTGTCTCTGTGTGTGACTGTATGTCTATATGTGTTTCTGTGTGTATGAACAGCATACAATACCTCTAAAACCTTCAGGGATAAACTTTGGCAGTCAGAGGAACTGACAATAGAATGTATCATCTTCTGCCACATTTGAGAACTGTGTCAGTGTTTGCAAGAATACTGAGCTTTGAGAGGGGATTTCGTTAGGAATTGGGATTCTCTGTCTCTCAAAAGAAAGTCTGACCTATTAAAAGCTGTGATGGCTGTCAAACTCTTGATGAGTGCATTTCAACTCTATTTTCTACCCCCAACTCTTTCGGACACTGCTGTCCCTGTCTAATACTTGAAGTGGAGCAGATGGAACTTTGGGTCTTCAGGGTCCCTGCAGACACTAATGTTTTATAAAAATACTTCTTTTCTCCAAATATTCCCTGTATCCAGCCAACATCAATTTATCCTAAAATCTGTCCAGAACAGTCTAGAACAATACTACCAAAATCTGCATTTTCATTCATGGTCTCAGCAGTTTGTTCCATAGTTACTGAGCTCATGACATATGCCATACACACACACTTCCTGGCACAGGGATTGTCTGGTGTCAATGGAGACAGGCCAATTCTCCATGGAGCTGTTGGTGCCTAGGGAAGTCAGTCTGTGATACATGAAATGCATTTACCCTGTACCTACAATGCTTTACAGAATGTCACACTTGCATCCTGTGGATCTGATAGGAGATGGGCAGTGAGACTTCTGGGAGGGAAGGACTGGCACCCCAATGAGGTTTTATAATCAGTTTCTTAAAGGAGAGGAAGTTTCTAGAAGCCATCCATTTCACCACAAAATTAAGGTTGGTTTTTTTTATGGTAGATTTTTCTCTAGTGTGAAGAAATATGTTTCATTACTGTGGTAGATAATCTGATTATAGACTTGACAGGGTCTAGAATCACCAATGAAGCCACCTCTGGGCACGTTTGTGAGAGCTTTTCTACATTAGGTCAATTGTGGTTGGAAGACTCACCCTAAATTCCATGGGCTAGACCTCTTCGATGGAATAAAAAAGAGAAAGCAAGCCGAGTACACGGGTTCCTTTCTCTCTGCTTCTGGCTGTGGACACAGTATGACCATTAGCCTTACGCTTCTGCCACCATGACCTCACGGTGGTGGACTGTCCTCCTTCCAACTGCAACAAAAACCAGTCCTTCTATTAAGCTGCTCCCTGTCGGGGACATTGTCATAGCAACACTAACATTCAAACTGAGGAGTCAAGACTAGTCTACAGCACAGACCTGTTCACCCTGTAGACTTCAGCAGAGGCTGTCAAACTACAGTCCTCAAGCTAAGTCTTCCAATTCATATATTTTTTAATACAATGTTTTATTGCAACAGAGTCACATCAACTCATTCTACTGCTGCCTGAGGCTGCTTCAACCATAACAGAAGAATGGGGTGCTGCAAGCAATGTGTCAGAAAGACTACATGGACTACATGCTGGTCCTTTCCAGGGACATTGCTGAGCCGTGCTCCTCTGTAGTGAATTGCTATCAAAGTGCTCTGTCAGTCACATGGGCACAGGATAAGCCCATGACTCCTTCCCTAGATCCCAGCAGACACAACATAAAAACCTTCATGGTCCACTCATAAATTTGCAGCAAGTATCACTTTAACACTATGGAGTCAAAACTGTTCTAGGAATTTATACAGTCTTGGGCAAATCACTCAACAATGAATGACAGGCGGGGGTACAGGAAGCACAGAGTGTCTACTATTCATCCTTTTATACCAGGACTCTCCAAACACGTTTGCTCACTGACCTCTAAAATGATTGTGGAACCATTAGTACTCATTTACACATTATACATCTAAAACTGCACACATTTAAATAGAAATCATAGATATAATTTCTAAGGTTATACAATAGGACTTTCTGTGATAAAAATGCTTATGGCTCTGTTCTACCTGCAGTCTTGGAGTCAGGATCTCACAAAAACTGATATTAGTTTTACCTACACAGTGCGTACTTTGGGGTTCTACCATGAAATTCCCTTCAGAATGAACACATTTGGTCCCTGAATGCCTGGGCCAAGGGTGAGATCTGAGTTTCTGCATGGGAACTGCTTTCAAATGCAGGAAACACCTAGCCAAGGTTGAGGAGGGACTGTGCTGCTGTGGGAATCAATAGACCTGTCCCTCCCGACCTCCAGCAGCCCTTAGGGCCCATGGCTCCCCTGAGTGATATGTAGATGTAGCTTTTCTCTCAGCCCTGGTGAGAGTCCTCAGTGCCCACAGTGTTGTTCCCAAAACTTGTCCCAACAAACACAAACATTGAAGCCCATCTTAGGGATCCTGACTTGAGACATCTGCTGTCAAAGGCACATGACTAAGCTTTCCTTTAACATTAGAAAAGTGTTGTTATTTTTCCTCCAACCTTATATTTCCATCCCACTTGGTGAACAGAATTTTATGCTACTGTGTATAACTTTCTATTTTGTTTTTGTTTTTTTATTGCTCACCCTGACATATTTTCTGCCATTAAACCAATATACATGTTAAAATTTAATTTAAAAAAATTCTCTATGTCCACAATGCTCTTTGTATTAAATTTCTTCTAGATTGAGTACCATTGAGATTATTATAAGTTCACATTTGATCAAGACCACATACATCTATCATAAATTTTAATAAACATCATACATAAAAACTTAAAAGATGTATCTCTGAAAATGGTGACTTCTATTTTTAATTAGTTTATGTGACTGTGAACAAATATTATTTACTGCTAGAATGGGAGTATTTGGCATCAGATTTATTCCACCTTGTGTTTTATATTTATAAATGTAAAAACATAATATTTATGCATATCACATAATAAGTGGGGGGGAATCAAGGAGTTGTTACATTGTGCAGCAATGCTCTTCATAGAAGCTCTTTGTGATTAATTCAAGAAAATTCACAGGACAATAAGATATTAAAAAATAATATTTTAGTAGATTATCAGCTGAAAGTTCAGTCTGGTCCTCATTTAGTTCTATGGGAAGCAAATAGCTGGAATCCACTTCCGGGAGGATTTGTTTATAGTGGTATTGTGTTCCCCAAAATATTGTGCATGCTAAAAGACTTATCTGGGGTCAGAGAAGAGAACAGCCACAATATTAAACATAGAGGATAGACAGTGCTTGCACACGCCTTTAATCCTAGCATTCCAGAGGCAGAAATCCCTCTGGATGTCTGTGAGTTCAAGGCCACGTTGGAATCAGCCAGGCATGGTGACTCACGCCTTTAATCCCAGAAAGTGAGCCTTTAATCCCAGGGAGTGATAGCAGAAAGCAGAAAGGTATATAAGGCTTGAGGAGCAGAAACTAGAAGCATTTGGCTGGTTAAGCTTTTAGGCTTCTAGCAGCAGTTCAGCTGAGATTCATTCTGGATAAGGACTCGGAGGCTTCCAGTCTGAGGAAACTGGACCAGCTGAGGAACTGGCAAGGTGAGGTAGCTGTGGCTTGTTCTGCTTCTCTGGTCTTCCAGCATTCACCCCAATACCTGGCTCCAGGTTTGATTTTATTAATAAGACTCTTTAAGATTCATGCTACATTTGTTAATCAAGCATTAAAGCCAGTTCCTTTTCAGCCCCTACATCACATTTTTACCTCTTCCTTTAAATTGGGTCATTCGATGGCCACCCAACCATAGTAAAATAGAAAGTGTTTGAAGAGTCAGTCTGTGTGGTCAAGCAAGTGTAGAGGATGGACAACATGGAAGACCTTGACTACAATCTGGCCCTGAGGTCCATTTTAAGAAAACATACCTCTGGAGGTCATACACCTCAGTTTACCCTTGACAGTATCCATAAAAGCATCCATCTCCCCTTGTGGGTATACTCACAGCAGCTTGAAGGTCTCTATGTTACAACAGTACCCAGACTTCTGATAACCTAGGAGATTTCTCCCATAATGTGTGAGTCCTTACTATGCCTTTAATTGTAAGTATGCACTAAATAAAGACCAGGAGACATCTGCAAAGCAGATAACCTGAGAGCAGCTTGTCTCAGAATCTTCTATATACCTCCCATTCCCTTATAAAATGGGTATACAGCCACATTCTAAATTAGTATAAGGATCACACAGATGGTTAAAGTCTGAGCAATCTGGAGGGAATTATCAAAGTCATGTGATTATCAACTACCCCACACTTTCATCTCTTAAGATGAATCTCCAGCTGTTATGGAGGGCATAGTTTTCCTGTCATTGGATGTATAGGAAGAAAGAAAATTGAACAAAAGAAAAAACAAAGGGAAGATTAGTTAGAGTAGTTTTTGAAGGTTAGTTTGGAAGTGATTCTTACAGAGTCCCAGCTTTATTTATCCCCATTCTCTTGCACCTCTTCTGTAAACCATGGTGACAAGGAATTTCTTCTTTTTTATGTCAAAATTGAGTGTAGAGAAGGATTGGAGGAAATATTACCCAAGGTCATAAGCAGCGTCTCTTGGGCTGTCCTTGAGCCTGTTCAAATATTTCACCCACTAAATAAATTCCTTGGAGATTTTTCTCTTCTTTGTTCAAACAATCATTTTCCAAGGGCAAGAACTGTGGCAAATTATTGATCATAAGGAGGGTAGAGAACCCACCTATGCTGTAAATTTACCTCGTGGAAGTTTATAAAGTGATGGGAAAGGCTTTCCTCACAATTCAGTCACAAAACCTAACTCCTCCTAAGTTTCCTTGGCATCTGAATCAAGTCAACCTCTTTGTTCTCTGCTGAACACTGGATGGAAACACGATTCTATCTTACTATTAGAAGATGTGTTAGTAAAATGTTTCCTCCTTCACCAGAAACACATGGAGATTCGAATTTGTACACTAGTCTAGAATCTTCCTAGATATAATGTATAGTGCTTTCAAAGCTGGTCTAAGGTAGAAGTTAGATGACCTGAGATTGACTGTGGATTCAGACAGGCACTTCACACTGAACTTCCATTTACACTTGTCGATAAAGTGATGGCAATAGTTCTCCTCTCTGGCGTTATCCCAGCAATACAGAACATGCAGGTGAATGTGGGCAGTCTACAGACACACTTAAAAGTAGAGCCCACTAAGGCTAGGGCTCTTTTGTCTGCACATATCATTTGAGTTTTGCAAGAAAATAACACAAAGCATCTTAAAAGTCTAATCTTCTTTCCCAAGAAAACTCTCCTATCATGCCTGTAAATATATTATTTATTTTTTAATGATGAAGAAACTATAGAAAAATCAGTTTCACTAAACATAATTTTATTGATGTAATATTTATAAAGATAAAATTCACTCAATCAAAACATCACAACACTGAATTTCACAGTTAAATCCACATGCAGATTGTAGAATTGTGCTACAGACTGGGCCGATGGAAGGTGTTAAATATAAAAATAATCCAAGGCAATTTCCATTTAGCACATTGTACAAAACTCATTTTTCAATGTGATTAACGAGTTTGTAAAATCTTTCTCATCAGTGCTTGTGCTCAAAGTGCTCTGTAACATGGAGAATAATGCTGGGGTGAAATCCTATATCAGTCACAGTAATGCTGTGGATCTGGATGTGGAGGAGATGAGATCCAGCCATGAAACAGAGCACAGGGCAGGGAACCTGCTGTCAGATTCAGTTGACTGAGAGGCAAGTCCCAAATACACTCCATACAACTATACTGAAATGAGCTGAAGGGTGGATCCATCACTTTTATGATGATTACCATCTCCTTTAGAATGACCAGACAGGAGGGCATGCTGTATGCTTTGTCACAAAAGACAAAGAGACCAAGATGAACTTGACAGTGTTCCTGAAATCTGTTTTTTTAACCACAATGAGGACTCAGTGTAACTAGTGATCCATCTGAGCAGTTTTCAGGCTTTGGTACACTTTAGAATCGCCTCCAAGGTTTGGTAAAGCAGCAGTTTCTGCCCCTCCCCCCCACGCCCCTGCCCCAACACCCTCTGCAGTTTCTAATTATGAGAAGAGGGCAGGTGGCAAGCTGTAGGTGATAATGTCCGTGATAAAATGATCCGTCCACTCTCTGTTTCAATATGTCTACTCTGGTACATCATTGATTATCAAAAAGCTCCTGAACAGTCATCAAAATGAAAACCATCTGTAACAACAGGACACCTTGACAGTAGCAACACAGAGCAGATGGCAGACAGCATGACTGTCTGGTGACTGGGGAAAAAGGTCCTCAACTTTGGCTACATACTAGAATCAAGAAAAAATTTAAATATTTATGCATAGGTTCATTTAAGACCAAGTATATCTGAAGCTTTGTGATGGGGAAAGAATTCAGTCATGAAAGTGCCCCATGAAAGGTTGATTCTCCTCCTGCTGGGGAATTGCTGCCTTGGAAAAACTCTCATCTCCTCACTTGTAGAAAGACTACCAATCCTGTGACCTTTGGGGCATAGTGTGTGGATGTCTTCAAGAAAACTTAGACCCTCACAATATGCTGATATCCAAGTAGGAAATTGTATATGGGCACCATCTGAAGAGTGATCATGATAGTTGACATATTGTGGGGTCACTCAGAACAGAAGCCTGGAAGGAGCACAGGCTGCAGATCTTTAGGATGACATCAGGTACAGGGTATGTATGATGGACCATGTCTTCCCAGAGTGTGTGTGATGGACCATGTCTTCCCAGAGTGCCTGTGATGGACCATGTCTTCCAAGAGTGTGTGTGATGGACCATGTCTTCCCAGAGTGTGTGTGATGGACCATGTCTTCCCAGAGTATGTGTGGTGGACCACATCTTCCTAGAGTGCCTGTGATGGACCATGTCTTCCCGGAGTGTGTGTGATGGACCATGTCTTCCCAGAGTGCCTGTGATGGACCATGTCTTCCAAGAGTGTGTGTGGTGGACCACATCTTCCTAGAGTGCCTGTGATGGACCATGTCTTCCCAGAGTGCCTGTGATGGACCAGGGTATGTGTGATGGACCAAGTTTTCCCATTACAATCACACTTCTCAGAGTTACCTAGACTAAGTACTTTTTTGTTTTTTGCATTTGAGAAATCTGATAAATAATGCTCCCAATGACAAAATGCTGGAAGTCACACTTTGCTAGTCTACCAGAGAAAATGGAACACAAAGGCATACAAACAAAGGGCACTTTCAGGAAGGTTCCCATTTTACACACACACACACACACACACACACACACACACACACACACACACACACACACACACCAGGTGTAAATAGGAATAATTAGTGTTTCCAAGAGAAAGTGAATTTCCACACCATGGAATCCTTTTCCTGGAAGGACTTGGAAAGGCGTGGAGCAATCTTCAGTTTTAAGTGGACAAGGAAGAGCCCGAGCAGCTCATTCCAAAGACCAGGTGATTAAGACACAATTCCATGCATGAAATTGGGACTAATATTTAACTGCAAATAAAAAGTGATTTAAACAAATTCAAGTCATCAGGGATCACCTTCTGGTAATCTTTGGTAAAAGCCAAATATTTAAAAATCATCACTTTGATTTAAACAGAGCTGTGTAGAATGTTCAATACCCCCCATTCTCTGTTTGGGACCACAGTTCCCGTGGGAGCAAATCTCCCCGAGCTCGTTCACCATGGTTACTAACCTACTGACCAGCACCTACAGATCAAGACCAAAGAAGGCCAACAGCAAGCTAAAAGAAAATCTGAAGTACTGGTGAGGTGCCTGTGTCAGTCTTTTCCCATAATACGCTGGGGAAAAAGATAGCACTGTGGGTAAAATCATTCAGAACAATAGAAATTAGGCCCTAATGACCTGATGGTGTCTTGGAAATGAAAAATATGTAAAATAAATATATTTTGATGTTTACTTCCACTATTCAAAAGTTAGGTATTTAAGCATTATATTACATATATGTACTCCATTGTGATCAAGGGAACTTTCTCTTTGCAATTTCTCTGAGGTTCTAGAAAAATCCAGCTTCCTGGGAAGTGCTGCCTCTAGAAACTGCTAAGCTCTGTCTCTCCTTGAGGCGCTGGTCCTCTGAACTCCTCAGCTGCTCCTGACTGGTGTCCCTCATCCTGCCTCCTAGTCCCTGTCTCCTCCATAGCCATGCCTGCATGCTGAGAGGCCTTCACTTCCCCGGGCTCTGAGCCCTGCACTTCAGGAGGCTTCTGTTCCTGTGTGACCTCCCCAGCCTCTGCTGATGTCACTCCCTCTACCACGGCCACCTTTTCTGTCCTGGATGTCATGTCCTCAGCTGTCACACTGTCTTCAGCTGCTGTTTCTCCTGGAGCCTCGCCTGCTCTGTTCCAAGTTTCCTTCTGGACATCTGCGAAGGAGGAGGTCACACTGTCCCCAGAAGTGGACATTGACTCTGCCAACACCTCCCTGTGCTCTGCAACTGTTTCTTCAACTCCTCTTCCTTGTGGATCCTCCTCATCTTTGACTGTGCCTCCTCCCGTGGCCCAGTCCTGCCCTGCCAGGCTGTCAGTCACTGTCCCTGGAGGGTACTTTCTATCCTCACCCCCCTCTTCCTGTGTCTTCTCACCCTCAGCCTCTCCACTGAACACCTCTGTTACAGCGAGCTTTTCCTCGGGAAGATTTCCACACGTCATCACGATGTTCCTTCTTTGCATTTGCAAAGGCCCTTCTTCATCCAGTCTCTCTGGTCCCTCGAGGCTGTCTAGCTCCTTGGCAGTCCACTCTCGACCTCTGGCTGTGAAAACACTCTCGGGCACCCGAGCTTTGCCTGCTGGCTCAGGTCCAGGGGCGCCGGGCAACCTCCCCTGCTGCAATGGAGCCTCACTCTCCTGGGCTGGCAGTTCTTCTCCTCCTTCTTTGCGCTCTGTGGCTGTGGCTTCGTTATCTTCCAGTAACTTCTCAAATTGAAGTTTTGCTTCAGACAAGGCGATGGTTCTTTCTTTGGGTGAATCTTCTAGAAGCCTTGTGTCCTCCCTCAACTCGGTTGCCCCTGTGGGATTCGTATCCTCAGGATCAGCCTCCATCTTGTTGGGGGATGCATGGGCGTCTTCCACAGACCTCACTCCCTCCACTGGGCCCTCCTCTTCCCCTTTAGCTTTCTGCTCCTCCAACTTCTCTTCTGTCTTCAACACCTTGACCCCTGTCTCCTCTCCTCTTTCAGATCCAGTTTCTCTCGGAGGTGTTGGGGGCCTCTCAACTTTCCTCCTGTCTCCAGCTGCAGTGAACTCCCCAGGGAGCACTACTGTGGGATCCTGTTCCAGGACAGATTCTGTGTCCGCCACGACTCTCTCCCTTGGTGTGTCTGCCCTACAGAGTTTCTCAGGGTTGCCCTGGACAACCTCTCCGGGGCTTGCCCCTGCTTCTCCTGCTGAGGAACTCGAGGGTGCTTGTGCTTCTAGAACCTCCTTCCTCTCAGGAGCTGCTTTCTCCCCTCCAAGGATTGCCTCTTCAAAACCATCCTCTCTCTCTGGTGCCGTGTCCTCCACGGGCCCCATGTCCTCTAGCTCTGTGGGAGCTCCCTCTTTGCTTTGGTTCCCATCTGGTCCTGGGGAGCCGGCCTGGCTCTCTGCCTCCTCAGGAGTCCCTGATTCTTTCAGAACTGCTGATTCCCCAGGAGTCTCTGAGCTGAACTCTGAGCTCTCTGTGAGCACTGCCCTCTCCAGTACTGGCTCCCTTCCAGAAAAGGCCCTTCCTTTCTCCATCACTGTCTGCAGCAAGCGCTGCCTATCGGGGTCCACCGTCCTCTGACTCTCCAGTGCTTGCTCCACTGCTATTTTTCCTGTGAGGTTTAACTGCTCCTCTCCAGACCTGCCACGTCCTTCTGTGCCTGTCTCTGCCTCACTAGCTGTGCTCAGGGGGCGCTCCCCTTTCTCTGCAGACTGCTCTGATAATGCTGGCTGCTCTTCTGTGGGGCTCTTCTTCCCTAAGGGGACCTCTGCAACCCCTGCTTTCTCCCTCAGCCCCATGTCCATGTCAGCATCCTGGGGATCATCTTCCTCCGCTCCTCCTTTCTCCCTCAGTCCTGCATTGGTGTCAGCATCCTCAGGCTGGGAACATTCATCTTCCTCCATGGCTGTTTCCTTCTCCGGCGTGCACACCTCTTGTGCAGCTTGCTCGGGCTGCCCATTTGAGCTGATGGCTGCTCTTTCCTCCACCACTGAATTTCCATTTGGCCCCATAAAAATAAAATGAGAAACAAGGTGACTTTGATCAAAGTGTGTAAAGCAGAAAATACAATATGGAATCTTATGAGATATTTATGAGACTCCATATGTCATCCAGGGGACACTGAACTTATATGCCAAACCTTTCTTCAGTTGATACAATGTTGTTAACTAGCAAGGACCATGTTTGGAAAATGCCCTTCTTTCATTATGAAAAGAAATGCTTTCAAATTTAATGGTCATGCTAACATAAAAGTTGAATGTTGGGCATGTTGAAATGAGTAAACACAACACTCCTCAATGCTCTTATATTTTAAAATCAATAAATTATCTGACATGTGACATACATGCACACACTAGTTTCATTTCAAATACTAAGATGTGAAAAAATTTTACAACAGAAAAATACTTATTTCTCTTAAAACGCATTGTTCCCTACAACATCAAGAGTGTGTCTACTTCGGTGGCCTTTTAGTCACATGGCCTGGCTCTAGAGGTGCCAATCATGTCATATACCATTCCCAAAGCATGAAAGTTACTCTGATTAGATTCGGTCATCAAAAATATTTATCGCTGAGGTATGGTATTCACTAAAGACAGCAATTTGTATTCCATGTCAGCTTGCATGCCATCTATGCTCAGAAACTGATTGCCTTTGGCAAAACAGGATCACAGAGCGAGACAGGACCTTCTGGTGTGGGATAGTGTCCAGCATAAACAACACTCCTACGACACTGCTGAAGTATTTCACAAGTTCTGATACAAGACTCTGGAAAATCTGGGTTGTCAGGTCTGCTATGTCTTTGAAAGGCCACTGAAGTTCTCAGTATTTACCAAGACCTGCATCCTGAATGATTCATGCAGAATATGTGAAAGCATGTGACAACAAATACCCAAAAATTCTTTAGATTTCCCAGCTGAAGGCTTCTACTCAGAGTGGTAGGAACTTCAGAAATAGTATCTCAATAGTGTTTATTACTTTAATGTTTTATTAAATATTTTTATTTTATTTATGATTGTGTTTCTGTCTGGTGCAGGCATTTCACAACAGCACCCAAGGAGGTCACAGGAAAACTCTACAGAATCAGTTCTCCCTTCTACCCTCACATGGGTTCCAGGGGTGGAATCCGGTCACAAGATGCTGCATAGGAAGTGTCTTTACCCACTGAGGCATCTCTCCAGCCCAAGTACTCTAATATTTTTCATTTATAAAAGTCAGGGTTAGGAATATAGCTTAGTCAGTGAGGCATGCTGTGTCCTACAAGGACTTGAGTTCCATCTCCAGACTCCATGATAAGAAAAAAAAAAATCTCTGGTGTGGTAGTTCATGCCTGTAAACTAGTGCTAGGAATCATGGGATAGGTGAATCCCTGGGAGTTGATGGTCAGTCAACCTTGCTTACTGGGTGAGCTCCAGGTTCAGTAAGAGATCCTGTCTCAAAATAAAACAAACAACAACAAATAAAACAGGGAGAGAAATGCATTATGAATGACAAGCAAGGATGACCTTTGCCCTACATATGCACAGGTGCACTCACGCACACATATAGGCACCCACACTCACCAACATGGACATTATGGTGATTTGAATGAGAATGAATCCCAAAAGCCCAGATATTTGAATACTTGGTCATATGGTTTGACTACTTATTGGAATTGCTTGGGAAAGATTAGAAGGTGTAGCCTTGTTAAAGAGGTGTGTCACTGGAGGACAGGATTGGAGATTTCAAAAGACTCACACTATTCTCAGTGTTCACTCTCTCTGCCTCTTACTTTCGGATCAAGATGTGAGGTCTCAGCTCTTCTTGCCACCCTGCCTGTGCTCTGCCATCATGGACTCTAACCATCTAAAATAACAGCCTTAGTAAATGCTTTCTTTTATAAGTTACCTTGGTCAGGTTGTCTCTTGCACAGCAATTGAAAATTATCTAAGTACCAGGGAGTAGGTTATTGCTGTGACAATGCTGGTTTTGGGAGAAATGCGCAAGACGTTGGGATTTTGGACTAGGAAAGTGGTTGGATGCTGTAAATGGAACTCAATAGGCCAGCTCAATGGAAGACATTGGTGCCAAGCACTATGTGGGCCAGGTTGGAACAATATTAGCAGCTGAGCTAGAGACCACTCTTGTGATATATTAGCAAAAACTGCAGCTACATTTTGCCCATGCCCTAAAAATTTGGCTGAGGCAAAATTGAAAGACAATGGACTAGTGTAATTGGCAAAGAAGATTTCAAAACGGCCTGATACTGACTCTGTCACGTGGTTATTACTGGTCACTCTTACACAGAGCTGCAGTTAAAAGGAACAAGCAGGACAAAAAGAAATATGAAATGTTCAGTTTGGGAGGAAGAAGGGTAAGGAAGTGTTGTAGCCAAGGCTTGTGCTGAAACAGACAAGAAGAGTCCTGATGTAAACTGAAATAAAGGGAGGGGTACACCAGGGTAAGACCTGCCCAAATAAACCTTTCATTTTTAAAAAAGAAATACCTGAGGAATGTTTATGCTCCCACTAAGCAACCACAAAGAAAAGCTTATGTAAATGGAATTCAAGGAAGAAGCCAGGCTCCATCCCAAGCAGGGCCTGAACTTGGCACTGTCGTCCACCTGGTTCTAGCTTTAGAGTCATAAAGGGTACAGAGTCAAGAGGTTGGAGAATCTCCATCTGCAGTTAAGGAGAGCTGCTGAGGTCAAGCATGTGGCAGGGGAGACCACTGAAGGAAGCTGTGAAAGTGAAGCCTGGATGATGCTGGTGATACCATGGCCATGGGATGTCTGCCAAGGCGAGCTACAGATAGGGAGTGGAACTGCCCAAAAGAGAGAAGTGTGTCGCGGTCAGCAAAGCAGGAGGGCTGAGCTGTCTAAACCTTTGACGTGAGACGGGAAACTGTAGGATTTGGAGTTTGGGTCTTGATTTTGTTATTTCCTCACTGTGCCCCATTCCTTCATTTTGCAATGATAATCCATATTCTGTGCCATTGTATATTTGAAGTATTGATTTGGGGTTTTGCTTTTAATGGGGGTTACAATTAAGAGATTACCTTGAGTCTCTGAAGAGACTTGGACTTTGGACTTTAAACATTGTGGAGACTTTAAAAGACTATGGGTACTTTAAAATTTGGAATGAATGTATTTTGCTTTATGATATGGACTAGG
Source organism: Peromyscus californicus insignis (assembly GCF_007827085.1). Classification (NCBI taxonomy): domain Eukaryota; kingdom Metazoa; phylum Chordata; class Mammalia; order Rodentia; family Cricetidae; genus Peromyscus; species Peromyscus californicus. The sequence goes on along the minus strand of NW_026294617.1, from coordinate 132,440,951 downwards.
AAGTGGAGTTTGTTAGTTTGAATGAGAACGCCCCCCATAGGCTCATATAAACTTGGTCTCTAGTTGGAGGGGCTGTTTCGGAAGGATTAAAAAATGTTGCCTTGTTGGAGGAGGTGTGCCACTAGTGATGTGCTTGGAGGCGTCAAAAGACTTACACTGTTCTCAGTCTCTCTCTCTCTCTCTCTCTCTCTCTCTCTCTCTCTCTCTCTCTCTCTCTCTCTCTGCTTCCTCCTTCAGGATCAAGATGCAACCATTCAGCTGTTCCTGCTGTCCTGTTTGCTGAAGCACCATGGGCTCTACCCTCTGAAACCATAAGCCCAGTTAAACAATTTTCTTTTATAAGTTGCCTTGGTGTAATGTCTGTTCTTGGTTGTCAGTTTCACTATATCTGTTATTAACTAAAAGCCAAATGACTAGACACATCTGTGAGGGCTTTTTTTTTCCCTTAATTAAATCGTTTGAAGTGGGAGACCCACTTCTAATCTGGACCATGGAGGTGGGAAGTTAAGCCTCTAATCTAGATCTTTTGAGGTGAGAAAATCCACCTTTAATCTGGCCACATCTTCCACTGGCAGCCTATATCAAGGACATGGAATAAAGAATCTCTCTCTCTCTCTCTCTCTCTCTCTCTCTCTCTCTCTCTCTCTCTCTCTCTCTCCTTGTTTGTTCTCACCTTTGCTAGCAAGTTCATTCCTTCAGTGGCATTAGAGCCTACTTCTTTGAGATTCTGGCATATACTTAAGAACAGCTGAGACTTGTAGACTAAACAACTACTGGATTCTTGGACATTCTGTTCATAGGCAGCCAGTGTTGGATTAGCTAGACCACAGCCTGTAAATCATTCTAATAAATCCCTTTTCTATATATAGAGAGAAATACTTTCTATAAATTTTGTTACTTAGAGAACCCTGACTAATACTTGGCCATGGTGTTTTGTCACAGCAATATAAAAGTAACTAAGACAGACTTGCATATACATACACAAAAAAAGGATACATTTGTAGACTCTATGAATTGTAATAAATTATTCTACCAGTTTATCATGTAAAGTTATGCAATAAGCAAATAAATCTTCCTCTTTTCCTTTGCTCACTTGCATTCTCAAAATATTTTGGCATTTATTTATTGTATTGAGGGGCGTGGCCATTTGCCTATCACAGTGAACACACGGAGGTCAGAGGACAACTTTCCATAGTCAGTCCTCTCCCTCTGCTGCGTGGATTCCAGGGATGGAACTCAGTTCACCAGGTTTGGCAGTGTGTGCCTTTACCCTCTGGACAGAGGCGTGCATGCACTTCTGGCTAACTATTTTACCTATTGCTGCAAGTGACAATCTAAACAAAACCCAAACTCTGGTCTTAGCTTTTCCCTTCCCCTCTGTATACTCTACAATGTTAGGGCTCTACTACGTCTTCCAACATGTCCTTTGCTGTCTGTCTCAGTCCCTTGCCAAGTAGTGCCACAGACTATTTGGACAATAGGTGATAAGAGCTGGCATGACATTCCCCTTAAAACATGTATTTAGAAGATGAGTTCTGTTGTCTTCAATCAAAAAGTAAAATTTTGATAATCCAGGTCTACCAGTGAGGCTAAGGTTGACTTTTATAGGTCTTTTTATGGGCATCAATTAGCAATTTCCAAAATTGTACTTAAGAGCTTTGGGAGGGATATGTAGAGCCAAACTATCTGCTCAGATGACATGTAGCAAATTCACCTGAAAAAAAGATGTAGCCCATTTCTACTTCACAATAACTGACTTAGAACACAGCTCTGTTGGGACAATGAGAAACAGTGCTGGATGTCAAGTTCCCTCTTCTTATCTGATGCTGTTCAGACTCCTGCACGAAAATGTTATTAAGAAGTCAGTTGTGGAAAACACTTAAATAAAGACATCTGTTTTTCTAACCTGGCCTCTAAATTTATGGATTAATTAAAGAGCATTCACAAAAACAGGGGAATAAAATTGCCTAGTCATCATGTAATAATATACTGTTCAAATTCTAGGAGAAAATGTGCTAATGACACCCAGATGAGCTGTTATATGAACACAGCACAGAGAAGTCAAACAGAACATTCCCAAAACAGGGAGAACGGGCAATTGAAGCCTTTCTCAGGAATAGCAGTATGTAAAAGGTGTATTTTTTATGGCAACCTCATGAGCTTTGGGGAAGTGTTTTACTAAAGCAAGTGTGCAGTATTCATGAACAAGGGCACCACATCCCTTGCAATAAGCATGTGCCTGGGGGTTTAGACAGGCCTGGTGCACATGGACCTCTTATGTTTACTAGTTATGTGAACTTAGGAAATGGTATACCCCTCTAAGCTTTCATTTTTTTATCCATCACGTGGTAGCAGCCATGTTTGACTGGCAGAATTCTTGTAGCCATCGATGATGTGGCTGTGTGAATGGTCAGTACTGCATGTGCTGTAAGTGCCCCCTGACTTTCTGCTCTTGTTCCACTGCTTACAATGAACTAGACTTTCTTACTGGAGTCTGACCTCAAGAACATCTATGGCTATATTGTGTGTTTGGGAGGCTCACCAGCATCTCTCTAAAGAAAAGTCTACTGCAAAAGTTAAGCATTTCTCTCCTGTGACTCTACTCACTGCTTCTCCAAATGTCATCTGACCCTCTTCATGCTGCCCAAAGAAGAAAGGAGTCTCTCCTGTGCCGTCTACAGCATCCATGAAGCCATCTGATAGAGCTTGATAACTCTTACTTAACACTGGAGATGGGGTAAAGTGATGAGCAAAATGAGTACTCACACACACTCACACACTCACACACACATTCACATCAAAACAGTCTTAAAACAGCGTTCATAAGAGGAAGCCCACATCACAGACATGGGACACTGACCAGATGTACGTGAGTCATAATCACTGATTCGATGTTTCGCTGGCAGTACTGAAGATGATTATACATTGGCAAGAGTAAATTCTTTCCTAATTATGAAAAGGGATGAGTTTACATGAGTCCTTGTAAAACATGGTGTGCTGGAGCTCTTAATGTCTCTTACTTGGTCAGCAAAGGTAAATTCACCTGCTTGGTCAGTTAACTTGGAGTAATATGACCAATCTGAAAATTAGCACCAGGCTTTTGTTATTGTTGTTGTTGTTTCATTTGTATGTTTTGTTTTGTTTTTTTATCTTAAACATCAATGTTTTTATTATTTTTTTTCTTTTGGTTTTTCAAGACAGGGTTTCTCTGTGTAGCTTTGGAGACTGTCCTGGAACTCACTCTGTTGACCAGGCTGGCTCACAGAGATCCACCTGCCTCTGCCTCCCTAGTGCCAGAATTAAAAGAGATTGCCACCACCACTTGGCCACACCAATGTATTTAAAAAAAAAAACAGCATTTATAGCTAATATTGATTTCAAAGCTCCCCTTCAGGCCTCTGGGTTACTTCCTGCCATCATATCCCATATTCATTACATGAGAATTAAATTTTAAAAAATGGACTAAAGGATCAAACAAGGACTTGAAGATGAAAGACAGAGACAGGGCAGCAGTTGTGGAGGACTTCACCTCAGCTCTTCACCCTTACCTCCGCCCAGGTTGACCTCCAGTTTTCTCGTGGGTGTCAGCCCATCTTCTCCAGTGCTAAGTCCAGCTGCTGTGTGGCAGCGGTAGTGTTCAGGTGACTGGGCTTCACCTGTTATCTGTCCAACTGATTGGAGAGCATATAAAATATCAAAAAGCATAAGACAGGCCACAGGGACATCAGTATTTCACATCATTCAAGTAAGGAGGGGTGAATTTAATTTAAACAAATTCACACTAAAATGTGACTTGCTTCTAAAAATATATAAAGATTAAACAACTTCCAAGCTATGACTTTTGAAAGGAAAGCACAGCACACCACAGTCAATCACAAAGTGAGGAGACTCATGCAAAGAAACATTTCCATTAACGTAAGACAACAGCAGAATCAGCGACAGTTGCCAAGTGCACATGCGATGGACGGGTGACTGGAGAAGCAGCCGAGTAGCCTTTCGCTTTCTAGAAATGTCTTCCTTCTATGACACCAATCATTACTGCTCTTTTACATAACCTACTCATGCTAACTCACCCTGAGTGATTCATCCATTAGTAGATTTAATGACTTGACCTCAGTGACCATATGCACAGAAGCTGTCACAGAATTCCTATCAGTTTGACAATATACATCCCCACACAAATTCCTGTTGTATAATGCTGCCTACTACCAAAGACCTCAGAGGCACAGAGGTCCAGGTTCAAGTCCTATCTTCAATGCTGTTTACTCAGTTTACCTATCTGTCAAAAGAGATAAGGACTCAAATGTATCAAGCGGATTAAATGAAGTAATGCATACAGAGCACTGGAGCTTCCCTGGACCAGCAAGTGCCTGTGTACCTAAGCAATAGCTACTGCTGCTTGGTGGGGGTGATAATGGGCATCTTACATGTTTAATCACTGACGTCCAAGCTGAGGTAAACTGTAAAGTCAATCACATTTGTCTTTGTGTCTGACACCTCCTTCTTCCTCACTGCTGGTCATCTGATGGCCTGTGTCTAACTTCATAACGCTACAACTACACGTTACCCCGTAGTCAACAGAAGGTCCACCAATAACGTGAGACTGAGGTCTGCCTTCAGGAGTGAAGACACAGTAGAGCAGCCTCCTGTCTCCCCCTCTGCTTCCACACCTCTTCCCCATCTTTACCTCTTCTTCCTCACCTTCTGACATTCTGATACAAGCTAATCCAAGGACTATACTTTGAGAAAAACCGCTATAACACCATCTCTAATTATTGGCTAGTTTAAAATAAATTTCTGAGAGGTAACTAGTGGTTTGGGAAGAAATACTGTGATCTCTACAGGTGGATCTCAGTGGGGAAAATGGTAAATTCTGAGACAAACATGGAAACAAAGAGGACCATCATATAGCTCAGATACATTGTTTACTGTTTTGTGTGAACATCATGTTTCTTCATTCATCCATTTACTTACAACACTATAGTTTGAAGATGACATCACCTCATGACAACTCTGTTACAGTTGGATGTGTTACTGAGTCAGTGTAGGACATTTATGAATGGAGGACAGGGAACTCATGTATCATTTTGTCTACTATAACAATGTCATCATAATGTGGTATATTTAAAGTTTAAACAAGCAATGGTTTGGGGATGTGAATAAAACAGTTTGGTTGACTGAGCAATGGCAATCACCAGGATGTTAGGGCGGGGGATGGAGATTGACTCAGCAACATTTCTGCAGTCCCAGCAGACATCTGAGTATGTCCTAAGTGTCAAACGCTGCAAGGAAATGAGGCCTTAACTAAAACAAGCAGAACTCCAACAGATAAATACCACATGTTCTTTCTCTCATATGTGGGATCTAGATGCAAACTCACATATGTGTGTAGACAGGAAAGTGGATGGTGACTTGGGGTAGAAGGAAGGGGCCTCAGGGGATGGGAAAGGCTGAAAATATGGGGTCATGGGAGAGGCATAACATGAGAGGATGACTTTGTGAGGAAGAAAGGGACCAGTAAGAAGAGGGGAATGTAGAGGAAGGGAGGGCTGTGGGTGAACCAGAAAAAAGTATGTGTTATCTATGGGTATGACTATCATAATTAAATCATTGCACTGAATATTAACCAAAAAATGTTTTGAAATGTGGCTTGCAATGATAATAATAGTAAACAGTAGTTAGACAGCACCCACTGGAGAAGCACTAGCCTAAGCAGCCACGCGTTAATCTGACCATGATGACTCACTCCAAATCAATGGCGAAGCAGCCTTAGTGAGTCAGGGCTGTGGCCACCACCTGGCCCATCTGCTGATTCGCCCTGGAGGAAGTGGCTATGGAGCAGATGGAGGTCCCTGGAGTCAGGAGTGGCCAGTCACAGTTCAGCAAGAATGAGATTCTGGCCAAAGTGCTGAGGACGCAGCAGATCTTTGCCCAGAGAAGGACTCACTAGGCCAGTTTCTTCAGATGTCCTTCTGAGGCTGAAAGTTGAAAGCAAGAACTTGGCCAGGTCTACCTGCTACTGTTTTCCACCCGTAGTGAAAGAGGGCTGTGCCTGACCAGACTCCTGTGTCAACCATGTGGCCGGCCACTTCGTTTCTTCTGTCTACCCTTCACCCTGTCCGTTAGCCCTCTGTAAAGGTGAACACGAAAGGCCACAGGAATTGTTAGTTCTCCCAGGATTCTCGACAAATGGATAGTTTCATACAGGGAATTTCTTAGAAAACCACCCCAATGATGTAGGGAACCTCATAATAGTGTTCAAAATACTACAGGAACTCTGTATTCCAATGTTAGTTTTCTATTATTAAAACAAACGCGTTTTCCAGTAACACTTGCCATACTTCCCTAAAGATAAAAATGGTATAAAGCCATCATCTAAAGCTAGAAAACATAGAAAAGAAGAAAACAAGTACCACCCATCGTTCTGGGGCTCTGAGCTGCTAACTGATATTTCAGTGAATCCTGAGAGCTTTGTGCTATGCGTTTACTCTGGAGAGCTTCTCACATCTCACTTTGTCAAGTCAGCAACATATTCTGTTTCTCCACTCAACAGGGAAAGAGGGTCTTTCAGTGCCTGTAGAGCAGAGGTTCTCAACCTTCCTGACACTGTGACCCTTTAATACAGTTCCTCATGTTGTGGTGACCCCCACCCACAAAACAATTTTCATTGCTACTTCATAACTGTAATTTTGCTACTGTTTTGAATCATAATGTAAATATCTGATATATATGATGTCTGATACTCGGATGTAGTGCGTAGCCATTCCAGCTTTGATCTGGAAGTCCAACCCCCAGTGAGGCTTCAGTAACTGTCACGCCTACAAGGCAGGGCCAAGAGAGGACCCTGAAGACCTGAGATCCCGATGGGCCAGCTCTCTTGGTTCCTGGACCCAGGACGCTGGAGGTAGACCTAGCAGAGTTCTCCAGAGAACACCGCCAGACTGCGTTACACCTTTCCCAGACCCTGTTACCTATCCCTTCACTTGTAAGTTACCCCGCTAAATAAACCTCCCTTTTAACGACGTGGAGTGGCCTTAATAATTTCACTAATACTCGATCCCTTTGAAAGGATCATTTAACACCAAAGAGTCACGACCCACAGGTTGAGAATAACTGATATAGAGGCTTCCAGTAAAGATTCAGGCTGAGAATGTAGTTCAGTGATAAAATACATGCCTAGCATGTTCCAGAACCAGAGCTAGATCCCCAGCACCCCCCACACCCCCACACACACACCACATATGCAAAATTTATATGACTAATGTCTAATTTATGTAGCTAAGGAGTTACAACCATTGTTTAATGAATTGTGAATTTCCTGCTACATGGTGACTGGGTTTGTCCTAATGATTTTTTAGAATTTTTTTGTTGTTAAGAACTATTTCCTTGTTAAAAATATCAACTCTGTAAAACATACAAGGCAAAGCTTTCTCCAGTTTCCTTTGCAACAGTGATTACTGATTCATTGCTGTTGCTAATACTCTAAAGAATTTCTAATTACTTGGTACTAGCTCCTATAACTTTTTTGAGTTCCAAATTATCATCTCCATGATTTAGAGGCACACTACATAAAATTGAGAATGTAACCTGGTAAGTTTTCCAGCACCCTTTATTTAATTTTTACTTCCTTAGAGTGATTTCTTACTTATCCCAAATTTTTATTCAGTCAAGACACACTGTATTTTCCATTCTCACACACTCCTGGAAGTAGTGTTATAGTTCTTTTGCATATTTGTTATGTATTACTTAGCAATTTTTCACTATTGCTTGAGTGGAATCATTATATGAGGCTATAGTTTGAAATATATCATCTTTAAAATAGCTTTTCTTGTTCTAATACCATGATCAATAATTAAGGAATGAAATTTTTCTTTGATACAAGAACTGTTTGAGAACTTCCTTTAAGTTTCTTATCCGTTATGAGAGCATATTATACTGTCCAAATGATTACTAACTTTGTATCACCGTTATCATAGAATCCAGACTCCAAAACTCATAATCTGTGCTCCTAGGGAAAGGGCATGCGAGCACTCAGGGAGCCAGCCTTCTAAATCATATTGATGTCTTTTACATCATTATCTACTGGGAAAGAATGGCAGTTTTATTTATATAAAAATGAGTGTTATTTGTGTGTTTTCATTTAAGAGTGTGGGAGCTTCCTGAATGCCCATAACTTCCCATAGGAACTGCGTAACTGCCTCCTTCTCAGATGTGTTAAGATAAGTAGCTATAAATTCTAAATCAGGGACCCAAGAGCTACATGGGAAGGAAGAGGAGACGAGGCTCTGGCCCTCTTGGCAGAGAGGCCACCCCATGTGCTGGCATTGTCCTGCTCTAGAGGCTCCAACCTCGCTCGGACACTTGCTCTTCCAGGGCCGTGGTGAAGGGTTCTGATTTTCCCACAGCTCTAACACCACTGAGAGTTGATGTTCTTAGAGAATCAGTTCTTCTCACGTTTCTGCTGAGTTCCTTCCTCTTTCTCATGGGACATCAACTCCAGGGAGCTTTTCGTGTCTCTCCCTCTCACACTCATGTAGCAAATTCTGTGACTTGTGTGACAGCTGGATTGTGAAGATGCCCATGACACAAGAGAAAAATTAAAACCTTCCAAGTGTGATCCTTTATGGTATTTCTGATTTCAAACAGGACCAAGGGAGGAAACACAGAGCACCAAAGCTCATATTGCCAATTGCACTGGTGTTTCCAGAGTTTTTCTGATTAGCTTCCTCTTCAAATCTTAGCACCTGCCATGAAGCCAGTGGAGAAACTAGAGGCACACTGCAAAAAGCCGAACACTGGTGGAAATAAACCAGACCATGAGATGCCAAAACTCAGGCTCTCGTAAGTAGAATACAAACAGAACACACATGGATGCCTGAGTCATAAATACTTAATAAATAAAAACATTTCAAAGCACCGTCTGTCCATATGGTTTAAATGAGTAAGTTAGGAGTTTCCATTAGACTCCTTATCATAAACTTGGATTCTAAGAAAGGTATTTAGAATGATGATGCAATAAAGGATGTAATTTTGCCAACTACACACAAATCCAGGAGGCCATGTTTATTTTTGTGATTTTTTTAAATAAATTTTTCTGCATTCATTAACACCCAGCTCAGATAAAAAGAAAAATCTATAGAGAAACAGGAAGTGAACAGGAATTCATTCAGGAGCTTCCACTTACTGTGCAGTGTGGGGGTTTTAGGGATTTTGTTTGTTTTCTTTTGTGAAGTGGCAAGTATTTTGTAGCCAACAGGGTCTGAGGAGGAATTTGGGCAGTGCGAAGTTAGATGCCTAATACACAAACTAAAAACACTGTTGAAGCCACAAACCCTAAGTGTCAGTCTGTCTGTCTCACACTGACTTTAGTTCTCACGATTACTTCTCTCTTCCACAATTTCAGATCTCAAAATGCAAGTGCCTCAGCTTGTAGCCCACGGCATCTTTGACACTCTCCATCTGTTTCCTCAAGGACAGCCAGTCCATCCTCTGTTAGAGCTGAAACAAACTGAACTGGCCCCATCTTAACATGCCAAGAATGCCGAACTGTTCCGTGGCAGAGGCAAACGACGCCAATGGTTGTGTCTGAAATTCTAATCCATGAAAACAGAGTAAAGATGTATTCAAGTTCATTCTAAGCCCACAGTCACCTTGGAGATCATCTTTGAGCCTTGATCATTCTTTGCAGACTGTCAATTCTCTTCTCCACAACTCACCGAGACAGACTCACAGCTAGCCTCCACAGTGAAGATGCCCGGGGGTTACCTGTGACATTGAAGCATGGCCCACACAGCCTAGAGTCAATCACAAGCTCAGGACCACAGCTGTCAAGGACAAACTCCATCCTCCCTAAAGTAGCGGGAGTCATCTTTCTCAAACTTCCAGATCATGTCATCTGTCCACGCTAAAATTTCCAATGGAAATACTTCCCATAGCAGAGTAAGTCCTTCACGGTGGTCTGTAAATCTACCTCCCCTCCCCTCCCCTCCCCTCTCCTCTCCCTGTTTCCCTCCTCATTCCTCTCTGCCCTCCATTCCACCCTACTCCATTCTACTAGCCTCCTTCCCAAACTCTGTTAGCAGCTCCTCCCCAGCACAGGGCTGTGGCTCCTAGCTGTCCCTCAGATCTCTTGCAGGTGACAGAGTGGCTGACCTCTGTCCTTTCCTCACGTCTCTGCTCAAATGGACCATCAGCAGAGAAGCCAGCCCTCCAAAGGCACCCCCTAAACAATCCTTCTGCCTCCTAATTCTCATGCCAGGTAGCCCACCATGCTTATTATCCATTTATTAAATGTATTTCCTCCCTGATCACCAACTTTGTATAGTCAAGGACTTCGTTTATTCACACAAAGAACAGTGTTTGATACAAAGCATATGTCGAATGCACTGTGGCAGAAGGAATCTACTGGAACAGACAACTGAGTAAGTCCACATTCACTCAGACTTTGTAATTAGACCTCAGCTCAGCTCAGATTTGTCTGCTCTCATTCAGACCTGCTTTACCCTGTGCACATAACAACAAATCACATTTTATTTTAGTTATATACCCTTACTTAGGTTTAAATTATACAAGTTGACTATTCTTAATTTACACATAAAAATACAGAATGAAGTTGCAGATACCCGTCATTGGCGGAGCACTTGACTAGCAGGTTCAAAGGCCTGGGTTCAGTCCCAGCTTCTCTCTCTCCTCTCTCTCTCTCTCTCTCTCTCTCTCTCTCTCTCTCTCTCTCTCTCTCTCTCTCTCTCTGTCTCTCGGTCTTACACACACACACACACACACACACACACACACACACACCAGAAATTACTTCTATATGTCTTTTAAATTGTAACTAACAGAAAACACTACTCTTCCATTATTTTATGTTCATAATCTGTAAATATATCTCCATAAAATATCTAGAATCATGATTGTTTAGCCATGGCTACATATATGAGGAAGAAAGGAAGCTGGACAGTGTAAGCTTTTACTGGCACCCTGTCCTTCTCCGTGTAATATTAAACTTTTGAGCCAATTGTTTGTGAGTGAGAAAAAAGACTATCAAGGCCCACAAAAAAATGTAACTTTTGACACAGTAATTATACTTTTTATAATCTATCTTGAGGAAGTATTTGTAAATTTGAAATGAGTTAGGCAATCAAACACTAAAGTACTGCTAATCATAATGAGAATAAAAAAATGTACCATGATGAAAATGGAAAAATATAAACATCCAGCAGTGGGGAAGTGGTTAGCTTCTGAGGAAACTCCAGGATGGAATACATGGACATTAAGGATGCTCTTTAAGGCCACACAGGAGTGTTTGTAGGGTCATATTAAAGCATGTGGCAGATCATGATTTACAAAAGCTCTATAAATTTACAATTAACTGTAAAATATCAGTTTGAAAATTGAAAGACTGACCAAACAGTAAAAGTGATTTTTCATGTAATAAATGCATGAGTAATTTTACACTACTTTTCTCTAGTTTATAGATGTTGTCCCATGTGTATTTATGTAGATATTAATGAAAAAATAAACATTAGCAATTAAAGTTATGTATTAAAGCTTAACAAAGATAAAAGTCTCATCCCTTGCCTTCTAGTATCAAACCTATATTAATAAAAATATTATTAAAGTGTCTGTGAAATTGGAAGTATCAAGTGTTTCCCAACATATTTGACAAAATAAACAAATATACTTATCATTTCTAAAATATGAGGGATGAAATCTACTGATGTGTTCACAATTTCTGTTACTTTATTCATCAGCATATTACAGGCCATTTTATTGAAATCCTACTTTCCAAAAAATTATTTACTTATACAAATATAGCTAAAAAAATCTATGTTTCAAATATTACAAATCACTTTCCCTTTCTTTCATTGATTTTGATACATATTATTATAAGATGAATAATTTATTTTCTGTAAGCTCTACTTTGGTTGCTTCCTATTGCATTGCCCATTGTCAAGTGATTCATGACTTCTTAATTTGTTTGATATGTTTAGAACACTGAATAGTATCCCCTGCTTAAAAGGCCATATCCTGATGCTTCAAATCTCCTACGAGTACCACCTTGTATTGCAAACACACCATTGCATACATGATAAAGAGCCTTGGCGTGAGGAATCTGTGTGTGTACCCATGTGCGTTTGTTAGACAGGGGCAGGGGGGCCAGAGCTTGAAGAGACATGACTGGGGGAGCAGAAGTCTGAGGGAAGACAGATTAGAGATGGTGCAGCAGGATTGTAAATGAAGCCAGTGGGAGAGCAATGCAGGTGAACGCAAGGCAAACTGGAGAAGAGCAGGGACTGATTCTCCTCAATGCTTCCAGAAGCACTGACGGCCGCCAGACACCTTGATTTTTATCTCTATAAGGCTTCTGATTTGCCTTAAGAAATGATAATAAGCGTATTGTCTCAGGTGTCAAGTCTGTTATCCTTTATTATAGCAGTAATATTAAAGTTAGACAAAATACTTATTAAATATAGTATGTTCCTTATGTTGTATTAATATATGTAATATGTACACTGTCCTTGAAAGGAAGATGTATTACTTATACATAAGTGTATTGTGTAACTACACACAGCAGCAGCTTAAAAGATTTATACATGTGTTGTTTATACACACAATGAATTAGTAAAAGTATACATTTTATTGATATGCTACAAATCTCTAAGTATGAGATGGCCTACTGCTCATCTTAAGAAATACAGTGTCTCTATGAACTTGCTGATATTTACAATATATGACTGTATTATGGGTCAAAGAATGGGAACAATTTCCAGGGTGGTTCTGGATTTCCTGAGGATACAGATCCTGCTACCTGGCAAGACACTCCATCTCCAATACAGCTGCCCTGGACTTTCTCCAGCAAGGCAGGAGAGCCACACTAGGATTGGAAAGCCTTGTTTACAGGAGACTGTCCTGTCATCTCTTGTACCATATTCACTGAGGCAGCTCAGGACTACTGTCCTCAAACCCTTACCTGTAGTCCCAGACATTTATTTTTTCTAAACATGTGTGAATTATTTATGAAAGAACTTGCAAAACAAATTTTATCCTAAAAATAGTCTACTGATACTTTGTTTTGAATTGTAGTAAAGCAAACTAATAAACTTATGAGATTACACAGGTGTGGTGAGGACATAGTTCATAAAACCTCAGAGGGGACATACAAGGGAAAAGGGAGGTGTGAGGATGCCGGTCACAGGACCTGTGACACCCAGGCAGAAAGGGTATTACTGGACTTGGAAGGAGAAAAGGGGAAAGGATCCAGGATGGGGAGAAAAAAACATCAACAAACACAAATTGCGTATGCAAATATCATCATGAATTCTAATACTTTGTATGCTATTTTTAAAAATGAAGAGAAGTACCTAGTTTTCTGAAATTAAAGTAATGACAAAATCAATGTTACATCTGTTTGTTTCTCCTCTTCCGGAGCTCAAATACAGGGTTCACATGTGCTAGGCAAGCACTGTCCTGCTCAGCTGTGTTGCCAGCCCACATCAGTCTTCTTCATTAGTAACTGTAATGTATTAATTATAAATGTAATTAGTAAATGTAATGTATTAGTTATGTAAATTCCCTTGATCTGTTATATTCTACCAGAATATAAGGACTAAATCCACTGTCTGGAGCATTTTGTCTTGGGTCCCTACCTTCAAATTTGCATCTAGCCTTAAAATCCTTATCAAGCACATTCTTCAAGAAAGCTTGCTTTCTTTTTTAAATAAATTTTGGGAATATAATGTAATTACATCATTCCCTCCTTCCCTTTCCTCTCTCTAAGCACCTCCCTTGTCTTTCCCTTGCTTTCCTTCAAAGTCATGGCCTCTTTTTCTTTAATTGGTGTGTGTGTGTATGTGTGTGTGTGTGTGTGTGTGTGTGTGTGTGTGTGTGTGTGTGTGTGCGTGTATACTACTTTATATATACAATATATACCTGTAATATATATAACTAAATATATAAATACAGCCTGCTCAGTGTATACAATGTTACTAGTATATGTCTTCAGGGCTGACCATTTGGTGTTGGACAATTAATTGGCATGCTCCTCCCTGAGGTAAACTATTTCCCTAACTCCCAGCATTCCTTATTTCCCTGTAGTTCTTTGTCTGGGGTTGAGGCCTGGAGAGCTTTCTCTCTCCACATTAGCTTGTCTACAGTTACTATCCTAGTTCAGGTCACATTTAGCAGCCATATCAAAGTGATCATAGCCACATGGGACTTGTCTTACTTTGAAATTCCATCTCATCACATCCCTTCTGCAATTTTAGACAAAATTAGTGACATCAGTCCAGTTGTCAAGCTGTCTAACACTTTCTGGGAGGAGCCCCATTGCATTCGTCTTGACGATACTACCATGACATACTACAAGGTTTACATAAGCAGTTCAACAGATAGGTGTTTGTTCAACATCCTGTATTCCTAGATACAGGCCTGACTAGTTTAAAAACAGCTTTTAGAGATCTAACATGTAGAGCGATTAAAACACTCCAAGTTTTTTAAACATAGTTGGAATTCATAATATTAAAATGTGAAACAGATTTAAGTTGGACCCAGCAGAATGCCTGCTGCACCGTCGGGGAGGCAGATGAGAGCGTGGTGGGGCCTGGAGGCCTGGCAGAGTGCAGGGTGCTCTGCGAGAAGCAGCTGTCAGGGAAGCTCAATCAGTCCACTAGCCACAGACTGAGCTCTGTCCATTGCTTATTCCTCCAAGGTGACAGGAGCCTCTGACCTTTCATGTGTCTGTGGTCCTGGGGACACATTGTCCCATACCCTAAACTTCTCTCATCAAACAGGACACACCCTGGAAACCCAGTGATCATGAAAGAGTTTGGTGTCAGAGGATAGTTCAGAGTGAAGACTGAAACATCTTAGGGAATTTTAATATTTTCATCTAAATCTGTTTAGTGACAGGAAGACAATGGAAGTCTCTAGAAATTCTGGGGCCACTCCACTTGACCTGATTCTGGGACAGCCCCTTGGATGTACAGTTCTTGGCAATACAATCTTCTTAAGAAATAGCTGCTTCCCCTGGAGAGATGAGATGGCAGTGGTATGATGCAGTGAGTTCACATCCAACATACAACCATGCATAAGACATGCTAAGCACCATCCACATGAGCTGTGCATATACAAATGTAGCCGTGACTCAGAATTAACAGCAATATTAGCATAGACCTCTAAAAAGCCAGACATCTCTTTGACTTCACACATGTATGGTGTTTTATTTGATTTTTGAGATAGAATTACCATAGGAAGGAATTTACAGAAAATAGGAAGCAGGCTATGTAAGAATGATCAAGTCATTTTTAAAATGCAGTAGAAGGAAAACAGCAAGCTGAAAATACACGTGAAATTTTGTGACAAGAAGAAAGGGAAATATAGAATCCTTCCAGAATCATCCAGACTGATTGCCCAGCTCTGGCAGTCGCAATGACCAGATCAGCTTCCATGCACAGGCACGTGAGCGTGTCATCTCTCATTGGCTGTACTTACCCTCTTCTTCCAGCCCAGGGAGGCCTGCTTTTCTGTCCTCCACCACAGTTGTGCCTCCCACCTGGAGCTGACCTTTAGCCTTTGCCTCTGGAGAAGCAGGCTGCCTAGACATCTTGGCTTCTGTAATCTCTTGGGTTCCCTCTGTTGGTTCTTCCTCAGTAACATGTATATATCTAACCTCTGTCAATGGAGGGCTGTTATCCACATCTACTTTTGTGATTTCTTGCTCTTCGATCTCAGTTTCCAAGGACTCCTCGACCGGAAAGTGGAATTTTCCTTGGTCATCATTTTCCTGTAGGTCGTGAGAAGAGGAACTTGTGGAACTTCCCCCTGCACTGTTTCCAGAGTGGGCTTCTGCACACAGCTCTGTCGATTCGTCTTCACTGTCACTAGAGTACGGGTGACTTCTAGATGAGATCGATGAAAGGGTCTTAGTATCTGCAAAAATAATGTGATAACATCTTTGTTATATCCTAAATGTATCAGCCGATATGGAACCATATTGGGAAAAAATAATATTAAATCTTTAACAAACATATATAGCTAGAGTTAGTCTAACTGAGATTTAACTATCTGAGCTTTCTCACAGTACCCAACAGAGATACCATCACCCCCTAAACAGCAGGAAGCAATGCTAAGAAAATGACGCCCCTTCTCCCTAAGGTTTCATATTTCTCAGGGTTATGGATGATGGTTATAGGGTTGGGGGTGGAAGAAAATATTAGACTCAGTATTCTCCTTAAGAAAAGAAAAAGTGTCTCAAAAGGAAAAGAAGAATTGTAATGGATAGGTATAAGATATTATGGTAGATTATTGTATGTACTAGTAAACAAATTTAGTAAAATAGTAGCCTTAGATAATTTACACTGTAATTTACACTGTTATGGATTCTTATATGTTGATATAATTGTAAACTATTTTTATATTCCTGTTTAAGATAATTTGTATATTGATACAAATATAGAACTATACTTGTTATAATATACATATATTTCTACTCTTCATTGAAATATTTGTATATTGATACAAATGTAAATTTATATCTGTCATACTGTATGTATGTTCTACTTCTATTTAAGATATTCTGGTTATTGATATATTTAAGATTATTGTCATGTTGCATATTGCACTATACATTCCTACCTCTGTTATAAATATCCTGTGTATTGTCATAATTTTGAAGACATCATCCTTTACCGTACATTTGCTTATAGACTGTTTACCTTGTTTACAGGAAGCCTTAGTCCTTAGGTTATTTTGGTAGATAAGACTTGTAGATTTATAGTCACCTATGCTTGTCATGACTATAGTCATGTTAGTTAGGTTATCCAGATTCACAGATAACATAGGTCAGATGGACAGATAGTCTTCTAACACTTCATGGACCTAGAGAATTTGGCATTTAAATAACTTAGAATTTTGTTGATGTGAGACACAATTGCTCCTGGCAGCACCAATTTGATCCCAAGAGAACATTGAGCTTCTAAGACATTTCCATTTGGAAATTTGTCTTCTTGGCACAAAATGGCCTATTTGGCAAAGAACTGCCCTTGCCTCAACTGCTGACAATATGAGTGCTGTCCTTCTGGACAAGCAGGACACAAGGAAAAGTGACTTCTGAACTCTGCCAAGACAGGGTTAGATGGTCTTTCAGAATTCCTGCTTCTGAAAATGGTCTGTCAGATACTCTAGGCCTGTAGTCAATTTGAATGCACCAACAATGCTGAGAAACATTAGGTGACTGTCCAGGCTGCCAGCTGTCTCGGTCTACTCTTGCAAGATTCCCGAAAGTTGCTTGCATCCATCTTCCATTTCTCAGGTACCATTATATTCCTTCTCAGGTCTTTGATGGGATTGAAGACTAGCAGTTATAGTTACAACTATATATATATATATATATATATATATATATATATATATATATATATAATCTTAGATAGAACATATTACATATTAAGTATTATATTCAGGTTCTTTAGGATAGGACACCTTTTGGAATGATCTTTGTAACATGCCATTTACCTACGCTCTAGACTTCTCTGGATTTTAGTATGTGTTTCTTGCTTGATATTGTTTGCATTGGTTGTAATTCCATCTTATCTAGGTCATTATCCCTTATTACTCTTGGACAATATTTGATAACCATTCCTTTGTATATAACCTTGTATTAGGTTAGAACCTTCTTATTTAGACAAAAGGGGGAGATGTAGTGGGTAGCCATTCCAGCTTTGATCTGGAAGTTCCAACCCCCATTGGGCCTTCAGTAACTGTCACGCCTACAAGGCAGGGCCAAGAGAGGACCCTGAAGACCTGAGATATGGATGCACCGGCTCTCTTGGTTCCTGGACCTTGGATGCTGGAGGTAGACTGAGCAGAGTTCTCCAGAGAACACCGCCGGACTGTGCTACACCTTTCCCAGACCCTGCAACCTATCCCTTCCCTTGTAAGTTACCCCACAAAATAAACCTCCCTTTTAACTACGTGGAGTGGCCTTAATATTTTCACCAATAAATATACTTTAGGGAAAATTGTTCCCTCAGTACATTCTATATTATTGCCATGATAAAGAAAAACTGATCTAAAAACTACCAAGATTTTTTTGGTTTGGCTTGGTTTTGCTTTTATTTTTGTGGTTGTTGTTGTTTTATTTTGCCCTGTTATTTTGAGACAGAGTTTCACTATGCAGCTCACACAGCCTTCACACTCCAGGTGTTCCAGGCCCTACCTCCCAACTGCTGGTATTGCAGGTGTATGTCCCTAACCCAGCTTATAAACGATGAAAGTTTTTAATAGATCACATTTAACAGAAAACCAAGTCCAGGTTTGAATTTTCTTGGAGAACCTTTAGAAAGACTATAAATATCTTGCTAGTAGAAATTTTGAATACTACTTTGTTTTATAAGAACACATATTTACTTCTACTGTTTAGCCACAGCAGTAATGTCAATTATTTTTTATCTACTGTTAAGTCTACTACCCTAGAGCACTCTGGCATCTGGGTACCATCTTTGCACTTACAAAGTAGGTGGGCATTAGTAAATGCTTTTAGGATATGTGTGTATGTAGATAATACCTTTTTTGGAGTCCCTAAAAGCAAGATATCAAAAGGAAGCTGCCTGAGAAGAAGATACATTGTACAAGCTCCAAGAGAAAGTCTTAGGGGAGTTAGGAAGCCCAGCAAGGATGGGAGACAGCCAGTCAATGAGCTGTTTCAGGGATCGGCTCAACTCAGTTGGGAGTTGTCCTAGAAAGATATAATGAAATGAAGAGGGAGCTGCGTTTTCTCACTTTGAACCAGATATTGGCTATGGGCCACCCTCGGGGGATATAAACTCCATGGTTTCTCCAGGCATTTTATGCCCAAGGGTGAAGAAATTCCAGTAACCTAAGGCAACCCCTAGAAGAAGACAGGGTTGAGAAACCACGAGGCAGATCGCAGAGCAAAAATAGAGGCCTCAGACGCACTCCCAGATGGAGCCACAGACATATACTAGAAACATGTAGTAGGCAAAGATGGCTTGCACGTAGACCCCGAAGGCTATGAAAGCATCCAAGAACAAACCTCCATGCCGAATCTGTGTAAGGAGGAGGCACAATTTCAAAGTCCCTTATTATATTGCTTCCAACAAGAGAAACGTAAGTTTGTGTTTGCCTCATAAAACAATTGCTCTGGCCTGGACTGAGTCTACCAGGTTGATCTCAGTCCGTGGGGGAGGCTTTGCCCTGGAGGAGGTGGGAATGGGGGGTGGACTGGGGGGAAGGTGAGGGGGGCGGGAGGGGGGGGAACGAGGGAATCCGTGGCTGATATGTAGAACTGAACTGTATTGCAAAATAAAAAAATAAAAAAAAAAAAACAATTGCTCTGAACTTAACATTATTTTATAGAAAATGCTTTATCTTTTGGGGGTATCAGGGACCAAACATTAGTTCAGAATATGCTAACAGATGAGACTCTTTGGTGCCCCCTAGTTTTCCAGATTTATTTCCTCTGCGTTCCACATTCACTTAGCTGACTTTGTCACTGTGCCAGCTAATGTGGAGCTAAAGATGAAAACTAAATAAATAAAAGTACCAGCCTTTCCTTCCTCTTCCCCCCTCCCTCTGGCTCGGCCAGCTCTCTGTGACACACCCTCCCAGTCTAACTCCCAGTCTAAGCATAGCCACACAGACATACCAACACTTCCAAGAAAACACGAGTGGGGCTCGGAACACCAAGGCACCAACGAGGAGAGGTGTCTTAAGCAGCAGCCTCTCCGAAGCCATTCCCGTCATCACCTTGGCAAGTGCCAGGTGACTCCTGTGCTTCAGCAGAATCTCATTTGGGCCATTCACTCTCTGTTCCCCAAAAATTTTTAAGAGAAACAGCTCACTCTTCTTAGTGGTTCCACGGTGTCCCTACTCAATGCACCATTAGCTGGGACATGACATTCAGCTTGCTCAGAGACCCCAGGGCTGCACGGGCCATCTGAGTATCGGCAAGATGATTCCCACTTTGGGCTCTGTAAATTGTTTACAGGATAATAAATGGCTACCCCCTCCATCGTTTGTAGTGGCTTCTATTAGGTATATTATCTTATTTCAAAAGGCTGACAGCTCATCCTGGTTCAATTTTCAGTATGTTCAGGAAAGAAGGGGAAATGAGTAGCCTCATGGAGGCAAGGGCACCTGACCTGCAATGCAAACATTTCTGTTTTCAAATTCCTCCCTCAACTCCTGATGTCATTCACTCTCACTCTCACTTCTTGCTCTTTTTCCCTACAGACCCTGGGGTAAGACAGAGCTAAGAGAAAATGCTCCAGGTTCATGCACTAGGACTTACACAGTGAATTACATTTCTTCTCTTAGAAATAAGGCAATATTTATAAAAACGCTTCCAAATAAAGCAACTTGGAGGACATATTTGAAATTGTCATCAGAATGGAGAGACTATTGGAGGCACATAGTAAAGCGACAGCCTCTTGCCTGACTCCAGTTGCTCCACCAAGTCCTGGTCCTGTTGCTCAGAGAGCCTGTTACTGATTGTCTTATCCAGGAAGAAATCTGTGCTCAGTGTCCGAGGCTCTGCCAGAGCCAACTGCCTGCCCCACTGTTTCTGTCCCAAGCAGGATGATCGCTTCCCCCGTAGTAATCATTCAATCCCACCCTTCCTCCTTTTTTCTTGCCACTGACAATATAGATTGCCGGCATGGAATAACCCATCCCTTAATGCTGGGACGATCCTATGTGCCAGGAAATAGTCTACAACGAAAAGAAAGCCATGGCCTTTCTTCCACATAAATGGCATGCTCTTCAATGACTAATTATTGGCTCGCTTTTGCCGAACAGATAAATAACTCTCCTGCTTATTTACAGTGTCTGTTCATTTTCCTAGCCGTCACCATGAGGAGCTCTCTTCACGTGTGACTTCCTCTTCTCACCATCAGCACCTGCACTGTCTTAGGCCAGTGACAAGGGTGAGCTTGGCTTTTCAATCATTCCCGCACTCTTCAGGATGCAGTATACTTTAACATTTGCTAGTTCCTCAGAGTCCTTGCTTTGACCTTGTTCTGTTTCTTTGCTGCTGTTGTTGTTAAGCTAGAATCTCAGATACCCTGGTTTAATTATACAACTTAAAGTGGTTAATTTTAACCCCTTTAACCATTGGTTAGTGGTTTATATCAAGCCCATGAAGCCACAACTCTTCCCCACTGTATTACCAATAGTATCTTTTTTATTACTAAGTTTTAAGAATTCAAAACAAAATCTTCACTTCACAAATGACACTCTTACTTTCTTCAGATTTAACCTGACACGTGAGTTCTTACATACTACTAATGATTCCTGTTTATATTCATGAGTTTGTGAACTATTTCTATGTCATACCAGGTATTGGGTTCAGGTAAAATCTTCACAAACAATATCTAATGACAAGTAATTGATACTCAGTGAACATTCTAAAACAGTAGTACTCAACCTTCTTAATGTTGTTACCCTTTAGTACAGTTCCTCATGTTGTGGTGACCCCCACAAAATTATCTTTTTCCTACTTCATAACTGTAACTTTGCCACTGTTGTGAATCATAATGTAAATATCCAATATGCAGGATATCCAATATTCTACCCCTGTGGGATTCACAACCCACAGGTTGAGAACCTCTGTTCTAGAATGAATAGATGTTTTAAAATGTAGACATATAAGTTAAACTGACATATGAGCTCATCATTTGCTGTAAGAGCAGGCATACGACCTCCAATAGGTAATTATCACTCACTGAAATATGTCAATTCACCGGTGAGTTAAATATGTACATTGTCTTATAAGGACATTTCTGCTGACAACACAGCAATGGCAGAAAGAAAGGGCTCCAGCATGCAGCCGCCTTTGTACTCTACACCGATTGACTTGCTGAGCTGCAGAGTGAATCCGGTATTGAGACCAGAACAAATCACATCACACTGTGCTGCCTACATCTTTATGCATTTGTACAATGATCTAGTCAGTCAAGCTTCCTTCAAAAGTTTACCGAGTAACATCATTACTACACGTCATGTGGGTTCAGAAGTCTAGAGAAGCCTAATATGTGGCACATGCTCCTGTTCCCAGCATGTGGGAGGCTGAGACAAAAGGATCTCAAGTTCGAGGCCAGCCTCAGCCACATAGTGAGATCATGCATCAAAAAGACCAAACCATAGCGAAAGAACGCATTTGAAAATATTTCATGTAAACTAAGCATTGGTGGATTTAACCATCTTTCTGGAATCTGTGACTTCTGCCTTAGCAGTCAACAATGGGTTAAGGAACCCATGTTATCAAGAACTGACTAACGGGCTGGAGAGATGGCTCGGAAGTTAAAAGTGCTTCCTGTGCTTGCAGAGGACTTGGGTTTTGTTCTCAGCACACACGTAGCAGTTTACACCTATCTAAAACTCCAGTTACAAGGCACACAAAGCCTTTTTATGGCCTCCACAGGTACCAAGCAGGTACATCATGTACTTGCATGCATGCATGCAGGCAAACACTCATGCATATAAAATAAAATAAACAAATAATGACTAGTCATGCAAAAACTAACATATAAAGTCTGTCTATACGTTGTATATAATCTCCTCATGGCCCGCCCTTATCCAAGATGCGGGCTCACTGCAGTACTCAAGAACGTGGTGCCATGCCAAACACAATGTCAACACAGAAGGGGGCCTTGTCATGTGCTTCCCTTCAAGTCCATACATAGTCAAGGCAAAATGACCAAAATACACTGTATACATATATGAAATCCTCAAAATATATATTTAAGTTAAATAAATAAAATCCCTAAGTGGTAAGAATCTTAATGTGAAGTAAATTGAGTGTTTTGTGACTCTGAGATTTTAGGTCTATGACATCTGCTTTATCAGACTGAAAAATACACAAATGAACTATTATAAGACGAATAAATGCTTCAAGTCTGGCTCTTTGAGTACTCTGAGAAACAATGTCGTCTGTCTCTTGATCTCTAGTCTGTGTTCGCTGCCTCTCCCTTCCCTGTCATGAGGAACTACTTGTCCTTTCCCTTCGTCTCAAGGCATTATTACCCAAACTGCCCATGAAAGGTGCATTTCTGCTCACACGGTGTTTTCCCCCTCAGACTTACAGCATTCATCTTTGACAAAACATTTTCTGCTGGTAAATTAGTGTTTGGGGTTGCAAACACAAATGCAGAGATCAGAAGCTGCCATTCCTTTTAAATGGCAGGAAGCTGCACACATCATTCCTGGAGCAGGGTCCTCTCTCAGTCAGCTCTCCTCCATCACTCATGGGCCACTCGGCAGTGTATTCATCAAAGTGTGCAGTGCAATTGTTAGCTGGCAGTTTAAACAGGGCTGACTTGTCATGAGAGTGACAGCCTGGGCAATTGTGTGCCCCTGGGAGCAGGTGCAGGCAGGTTCAAATGAAACACATCCAAATACTAACAGCAAGATTCTTAATCATGTCAATAAAAGGGATGAACAGGTGTCTGGGATTCCGTGCCCAAGCTATGCTTCTCACACTTTTGTAGGTGAAATGCTGTATTTTCCATGAAATCCACAGCATGATATTGTCATTTTTAATAAATGTTATGTATTAGCCAGATGAAATTGCTAACTCTCACACGTCACATACTAAGAGGCATACTTTTGAGTAACACAAAGGAATTTGATCAAAATAAAGGGTCAGAAGCTAGGAGGCCTCCTGGGAGGACAGGCAGACAAGCCGTGAGATGATGGTATCTCAGAGCACTGGCAGTGTGGCAATGTTTGGGCACACCCAGGATTTGAAGAGGTCCTTTGAAAGGACACTCTGATAATTCCATTATTGAAATGACAAGAGAAAATAGCTTGCCAGTTTCGGTTCTGTCTCAAAAATTTTCCAGCATTTGTGAAGTGACTGCTCTGATAGTTCTCACTCTACATCTATTTAAAACATTATATATCCTGCTTCTATGCAATTCTATGAAACTTTTCCAGTAACTATTCTAAGAACCACATAACATGAACATTAGGCAGAGATCACAAGAGCAGCCAAAGACCTTAGAAGACATGATGTCGGTAAGCCTTTCAAGAACAGTTACAAAACCCCTTGTGATGTTGTTGTTATGAGAAATAGAAAAACAACACACCACCCTGGCTTTCTAAGCGTGGTTTTGTGTGCTATTAGTTTGTGTAATTTGAGAGACAAAATTTAATACATGGAGAATGTCTGAAAACTGGCTGACCTCCCACTAGACAGGGTTTAAGGGCTTAGAGCAAACTGCCTGACCCTGGGGCAGAGTCACTGAATGGGAACTTTGCAAAGCCAAGGAATGGAGAGTAACACTTCTTCATGAAGAGGAAAGACAATCTAGTGAAGTTTAGAAACTCTGTTTTTAATTCCCCTTCATAAAAACAAAACAGACTAAACAAGAAAACAGAGCTAGCAAAAGAAATCCAAAAAGCCCCTTAACTATAGAGACTCCAAGAACAAATTCTTTTCACTGGGTTAAAAAGTTCTTTTAGTTGTAGGTAGATGGACATGTTCTGATTTCAAAAAATGTATCTTTTCTCCAAAGTACAGGTTTTGAAATTTGGTTATAATAACTGTAACTGAATTGCAGAACTTCCTGCCTATGTGACTTTGGAATTGTTTAATTTCACTATTTGTAAGTTTTCAAATTGCAAAATGTAGATCAAAGTGGAAAGTAATTGCTTTTAAGGTAAATGGGGGTAATTCACCCAACATGTTCATGTGGGACTCAGCACGTAGTAGGGTCTTCATAAACAGGAATCATCATATCAGCCACAGCAGTGCAAGTTACTAGATGCCTTTCCAGTCAGAGACACACAAGCAGCAGCCAGCCAGCACCAAACTCTCCATTGCTATCAGTTATTCAGTAATCATGGCACAAATAATCAAAGCTGTCCCTGCAAAGAAGATACAAGACCTGCCTATACCCTTCTCTAGGTGAACATAAAAACTTACTGTATTAAGAAAATCTATTTGGCCTCCAGAAAATACAAAGCTCAGACAAATGGATAGTTTAGGAGTTCACAGGTCTTTGTGACAACAGCACCCTAATAATTTCACACTATTACAACAGACGTGAAAAGTCAAGCCGTCTGTGTTCCCAATGCTCAGATATATATATATAGTCAAACATATTTTAAATATATCTACCGACAAGTCACTTGGGTAATTTCTTTTAAAATATTGACTAAGATGAAACTTTTTTCTATAAGATAACACCATTTTCTATTGAATTATTTAGCTTTGAGTCATAAAGTACTATAAACTAAACTCCATATGTATGTATATTCAACTGAGATGAGACATTACATTTTACACACATCTAGTGTAGAAACATAAATGTAAATATCTATAGAAAATATACATCTCAATATATTAAAACACTTAAATGTTTGAGCATTGTAATAAATACGAACGTCAATCTTGTTTGCAAATATACTGAGTCAACTTCATTCTGCTTTTTCTAATTGTGTTTCATTCACTCTTTACCTTGACTGACAGGGAGTTTAGTACTAAATATGCTGTCCACATACTCATGGACCCATTTCTGCTTTGAAACAAAACCATTTTCTTTTTTACTCTATATAAGTCTGCCTTAAATTCGTGTACATTAACTATTAGAACAAGTTTGCTTAAATTTGTTGTGGGATATTTTGATTGCACTCTGATACTCCCGAGACTGGCAATAAAGTTATACCTTGTTTCAGAGGGTGGAGACAGTGACTAGCTGACCACAATTGGCCATAGAGAAGCCAACAATTTGGATAGAGAAGATACACAGGAAGGAAAAGGTGCGGACTAGAGTTTGAGCTCTCTTGGTTCTGGGATGAGGGAAGAGATGTGTCTCCTGTGTTGTCTTCTGCCATCAGTCTGGCTGCAAGCAGGTATCATGGGTTACTCATCAATAATACTACATAGACCTTTGGAAACCATGAGGGGACCCGCCATGCTGCTATTTCTCTAACGTTTTCAATAAATCTCTTACCTAAAAGAACAGTCTACCTTAGTATGCCTCGGGAATACCCTTAAAGGAGCTTCTTGGACTCTCTCTCCTCTCTCTCTCTCTCTCTCTCTCTCTCTCTCTCTCTCTCTCTCTCTCTCTCTCTCTCTCTCTCACTCTGTGTGTGCGCGTGTGTGTATGTGTGTGTGTGTGTGTGTGTGTGTGTGTGTGTGTGTGTTGAAATAGTTTGAGATAAAAGGATATAACAACTTTCTAACTAGACAGAGCACAGGTCACTACAAGCCTAATCTGACATCTTGCTAAAATTTCCCAAACTAAGGAAAGTTAACAGACTAAGAAACAGCTCTTCAGTTCAGAAATGCACTAAAGGGTGGCTGGCTGGGACTCTTGGGTTAGGTAATTACGAATCTCTGTCCTATTAAACATTATGGACAGACAAGTTGCAAGCACACTGTGAGACACTCTGCAACCTGCCTTGTCTGTCCTCCTCTTCACTGTCCGAGCACCCATCATCCTCACGGTTGTCATTGTCGTGGGCATCTGCTGCCTCCTCCTTTTCAAGGCTTAAATTATCTTTCTCCCCTTCAGTGGGTGACTTGGATGTTGCACTCATCTGATCGTCAGCCTGACCCTGGTCTTCAGCTCGCTCATCTTGCTTTTCCTCATCTACTTCGAAATCTTCTTCATAGTCTGAAAGAAAAAACTCTGCACAGTGACAATGAGACCAGAACCCTGGGCGCTTCAACCATTTCACTCTAATGAGAACTGAGGCCCCATTGTCCTCTCTTTCCTGGGTCTTTCTTTGCTTTTTCACACAGTTCTGGAACCGGGAGGACTAATAGGAAATGATCAAAGATGGTGATCAGCTACACACAACAGCACAAAGAGACATGAAACCCTAAACGACAAGGCTAGAAGCTAATAGAGGCTCATTCACAAAGGCATACCACTGCTACAGTGGCCGAAATGGAAAGAGGGGACTTTATATGAAAGAATAAATGAGAAGTAAATTAAAAATGAAAAAAACAGGATTACAATAATGGAAGTTAATCTGGAGACCTAGTGAGGTCATATATCATATGAAGATTGTTCAAAATATTTGGATATCACTCTAATGAATAGTGAAGTGGAAAAATTCAATTAATCACATCCAAAGGGCCTGAGAGAATAGCATGTTGAGAAACTAATGGACACTGAGAAACGATTTCAAGATGATTCTACAGCTAAGCCACAACAGGAGCCATGTATACTGTTCACCCATACAACGCACAAAATAGTTACAACTCCAGAATACAAACTCTAGAAAACAGAACATCGCTGTCACAGTCTCAAATTTACTTCATTCCCTACAGGGAGAGAGCAAATTTGTACCAGGGAAAGCAAATTGTCACATCATATAAACTCCAGCTGTCTCTCGTGGTTATAATTCTTCACCTTTCATATTTAATTGTTGGCTCTTTATTCCCTACCCCAAACTAAAAGTCTCAAAATGACAGCATGCCAGGGATAGACAGCAAGAGGCTCTCGTGCAGAACCAATTAAGCAAGTAAACAATTATCTTCAACCTAAAAGATAAAAGAAAATAAAGATTTCCCAATTTTTATGTGTTTCAGTTATTAGATATTCCAGCTTTTCTGGTGGTGGGGCCTCCTAGGTAATGTACTTGAGAACTGCCCACCCTAAGCAATCAAAGAAAGTTAATTCTGAAATAAATACCCTATGCACAGCAAGTGTTTATGCTGTGAGAACCAAAGTGAGGTAGAAATAATAGCAAAGTGGGCACGCCAAGATAACATGAGATTTTGCACACCTAGGGAATGTAAGTGTCTGTAAAACAAAGTCACAGATGAAATGACCGGGTGGGGAATTTAGTTCATGTTTCAACACACAAAGAGCAAATAGAAAGAAAATAAAGAGATTAATATTTAAATATTGCTGAGCAATTTACAGGGCATTTTTTGTAAGAGTTTATTTTTATTTATGTGTGTGTGTGCCACATATGTGCAGGTGCCCACAGAGGCCAAGAGAGCATTAGACCTTCTGGAGGTAGAGTTAAGAGGCTGTGGGTGATGGGAACCAAACCCAGATACCCTGGAAGAGCAGCAAGAGCTCTTAAAAGCTGAGCCATCACTCCAGTCACTGGGGCAATTTCATAAGCTTTAATTGAAATTTTAATTAATTTAATAAATTAATTCATTTAGTTAGTAAGTTTTAACTGAAAATTTTCTGTGTGAAAGAGTATAGAACTGAAGAAAAAGAGGCCTAGCAGTAAGCTAACTCCTGCATCCAAGAGTCTCCAGTCTCTGTTGAAGAAACAGGATTTCAGTACACAAGAAAGAGGACACTCATCTTATACAGAGGTCTCAGTGGTTACTTCTGACACTTGAAGAGTTCATTCTGTGGGTTTTTGCTTAGAACTCATGATTAATTATGTGAAATAGTATCGAGGGCAGCTCTCCCTTTATCCATAGTTTTTAACTTTGTGTGGTTTGACTCACACATGCTCAAATACAGTCAGAAAATATTACATGGATATTTCTAGAAATTTTTTTTAAAAATGTGATTTTTTCATTAACTTTTACCAGTGAATCTGTGTACCCTCTGGAGGCTGAATTCAAGGCCTTGTGAGTGGTAGGCAAGCTTGGTACCACTGAGCTAGACCCCAGCTCTACCCTCACAATGTATTCTCATAATTATTCTATTGTAGGAGTAATTGTTATTAATCTTTTGTGCCTAGTCTATGAACTACATTTTAGTATGGGAATGTATGTATGTGTGGAAGACATCATGAGAAGAGTTCAGTTTACCTGCCGAGCACACACACATGCCTATTGTTAGGGTGTGTGTGTGTGTGTGTGTGTCCTGTTCTTACATGTGCACGTCAGGTGTCCTGCTCTGTCACTCTTCACTGCAATCCCTTCACACTCTCCATCTTATTCCTTTGAGACAGGGTCTCTCACTGAACCCGAACTTAGGCGCTGCTGGCAACAAACAAGCCTCCAGGGATCCTCTTGGCTCACCCTCCCCTAGTGCTGGGTTACAGGTTCAGGTGACTATGCCCAGCCTTTTACAGGAGTTCTGAGAGGTTGAACTCAGGTCCTCATGCTTAAGTAGCAAGTTCCCTTACCCACTGAACCATCTCCTCAGTCCCACACATTTATTATTTTGTAGATATTTGCTGCTAGTCACAAGATAAGCAGGAGCCGGACAGAACATGAGTGTAATATAGTAATTCCATCCATAGTAAAAAAAAAAAAAAATAGTAGTGAAATATGAGGTTTTGTCCATCAGATAGTCATGTGTCCTATACCCAGATAGGACATTTCTTAGTCATGTGACCTCAGGCAATTTAACATCTTTAAGCTTCAATGTCTTCATTCACGTCATGCTTAACACAAAGCTGTGGTGCTCTTAGAAGTAGTGATACTCAGCTCAGCCCATGAGTGAATAGGTCATTAGAAACAGTGTGGATCAGAAGTAATGGTAGTTTGTAGCATGAATCTTAAAAGTTCTTATTAATAAAATCAAACCTGAGCCAAGTATTGGGGTGAACACTGGAAGATCAGAGAGACAGAACAGCCACCTCACCTCGCCAGTTCCTCAGCTGATCCTGTTTCCTCAGACTGGAAGCCTCTGAGTCCTCATCCAGAATGAATCTCAGCTGAACTGTGCTGTTCCAAAGCCTGAAAGCTTAACCAGCCAAATGCTTAACCAGCCAAATGCCTCTAGTTTCTGGTCTCCACGCCTTATATATCTTTCTGTTTTTGCCATCACTCCCTGGGATTAAAGGCTCGCTTCTTGGGATTAAAGGTGTGAGTCACCATTCCTGGCTGTTTCCAATGTGGCCTTGAACTCACAGAGATCCAGAGGGATTTCTACCTCTGGAGTGCTAGGATTAAAGGTGTGAGTGCCACCATTTTCTAGCCTTTGTATCTAGTGGCTGTTCTGTCTCTGACCCCAGATAAGTTTATTAGGGTGCACAATATTTGGGGGAACACAATACCACCACAGTAGTTGTCACTGTATAGTGGAGGGACTGGTATTGAACAGGACAGACCACATGAAAGTGTTGTCATGTGGGAGCAGCACACATTGTTGGAGGCACCCAGTTTAGATCAGAGCAGCCCAGTGGCCACAGTCAGGGCAGTTACAGGCATACTTTAAAATGGGCAGAAAACAGAAGAAACATTCAGGGAAAACAGAAACAGCCTTGCATCCTATTTTTGACAGGCTTCTGTGTTTTCCCATAAAACTTACAATTGAACCTTGCCTTAGCTCTGAGCTACAGCTTCCATCATCCTAGGAAAGCTCAGTCCTCCATCAGTCTCCAGCCTTCCGTTTTCATAAGAGCACAAGTCAGGCCACCCTTGTGTCACCCACTCGTGCCTTAACTAGGAATGAGCTGGTGGTGTGTGCTGGAACAGTGGTGTGTGCTGCAACAGTGGTGTGTGTTGGAACACCCTTCTTCTACCAGCTTCTGCCCTCCTCCCAAGTTCTTCTGGAGCACTCAACTGGAGTGTTATCTTGAATCCCCACTTAGGGGGAGGAGCACCAGGTGATCAGGTGTGGCACAGTCTCTCCTAACCTGGCTCCAGCTCCATGATGAGCCACAGCCAGGCAGAGAACTGTGACATAACTCTGGTTTTCTCTGGGTCCTCATGGAATTGGCAATTAAAACCCATTAACTCACCAACACAGAAGACAGAACAAGGCTAAAGGGCATGGTCCCAACACAGCCATGTTTGTAAAAGAGGAAAATAGTGGAAAGGGGCCTCAGCCCAGCCTCTTCAAGCCTCTGTCTTATGAGAGGAATCACTGGGAAGAAGCTCTCTGTAAACACTGCAGTGACCTCTGATATCTTCAAATTCCCCAGTCCAGGGAAGAGTAAGAAGTAGGGAGGATTATAGAAAGAAGTGAACAGGGTGCAGCGTTGCAAGTGAAATCCCAGCTAAAATAGCCCCATTATCTCTGTCATCAACACATGAGGTTCAACACTCTGGTTTGTGCCTGCCCCACCCCCTCACCCCCCCGCCCCAGGATTTCTGAAATCCTTGTGCAGCAACATAAAAAAGGAGATTCTAAGAGGCCAGACCCTCCACAGCAAACCCTGACCTGTGGCCACTGTTGCTCTAAGATAGTCTTTGTGTTCTGTGTGTAAGGAGAAACACTCAGTTCACCCTTCCTGATTCCTTAGGAATATCACAGGCAGCCACGCAGTACCTGAGACCATCGGTACAGAATGACTTAATAGTCCGAGAGTCGATCCACACAGGTATGGATCTGAATTCAGTGATGGTGTCTGTGCATGAGTGAGAGCCATCTTCCCAGCTGTAAATGGAGAGAAGGACAAGGCAGAGAGTGAGGACGTGCCCAGCACACTGGTCTGAGCCTGGCAGTGTTATCACTGCCACCTCAACTGTGCGGGTGTGTGAGTGTGTGTATCTGAGTGTGTCTGCATGCTTACATATTTTTGTGGAGGGAGAATGATGGAGAGAAGGAAGGGAAGGGGAAAGAGAAGGAAAGAGGGAGGCGAAGAAGAGAGAGGGAAAGAGGGGGAGAGGAAGAGGCAGAGGGAGATGGAGAGGTGAGAGCGAAACACAAGACAGACAGTCTCTAGGACTTTGAAATGAATACAAGCTGCTGTTAGTGTATAATGTCCTAGCACCAAATGCTTGTATATTGTACTTACCAACCCTGGAGTGGATAGTCAATGCTATTCCTACGATCACATTCAAAAACTAAATAAATAGACAAAATTCTGTTTGATCAAATGGTCTTAACAGGAATGAATTCTGACTCTGGCTAGCAGGACAGAAATTTCTTTATGTCCTCATACACACAGAAAGTACATCAACACTGCTAGGCCAGGAAACCTCCTCTCAGAAAAAGAACTTGGGACTCTACGAGAAACAGTAAAGCATGGCATGGCTGCCTCCAGATTAGAGCTAAGCAACAGCCCACAGATCACTCTGAAAGTCTTGAATGATACTCAAACTTAAGGCATCAGCAACACCAAGGGAAGTCTGCTCTTGGTTACCGTATTTAAAAGTGTTTTCCTGGTCCTCTTCCCAAACATCTTGTCCTGACTCGCCCTTCCATTCCATTTCCTCTATAGCCGTTCTCACTTCTCTGACGCCTGACTTTATTTCCTCCGCTGAAAAAGTGGTTGAGACCAAGGTTTCTTTCCCCTCCATCTTGTTCCTTCTCGATGGTGTATTATCTCTGTCCTTCCTCAGTTTCCCCTGACTCTTCTTCAGTGGTTCCTCCTTCTTCTCAGCAGTCTTTTCCTTCCTAGGTTTTGTTGGAGATGGTTTTCTGTCAAGGCCCATGGCAATAATACACCTGTGAGAAATACCAGCATGAAGGCTTTATTAACTTATAGTAATCAGAGTCACACACTTTATAACTCATGTGTATAATATTCTAATAAAAATTATGAGAAATATTCTACTTATGTACTTATATGCTGGTTTAAAATAAGTCATAATCTTTTAATATGAAAATCTTGTATATGAACATAAATTATTAATTTTAAGGTCAATAACAAAAAATTTTAAAACTCTCATCAACCAAGAACTATAGTGTCAAATGTTTACAAAAATCATATCTTAAAGCCTCTGAGCACATTTTATAGATTTACATATATAGTATTTTATATGTAAGTAGATAGGTACATAGGTAGTGATTCAATAGATAGATAATATACAGATAGATGATAGATAGACAGACAAACAGATAGATGAGAGACAAATAGATCATTTGTCCTTAGGTATTATATAATCAAGGGGATGGAGAGAGGGCTCAGCAGTTCAGAGCTAGTTCCTCCTGTTCTCAGGAAAAACTAGAAGGACCAGAAAACACAAGTTTGGTTCCCAGAAAATGAGTTGGGTGCCTCATAACCATCTCTAACTCTAACCCCAAGGAATCCAATGCCCTCTTCTGACCCCTGAAGGCACCTACACACATGTGCCATACACTCATTTATACACATGCATGTACACATAAAGAAGATGAAGCTTTTAAACAAATACTTATATAAATAATCAGAAAAAAGATATTATTGTCTTTGAAATTCATTATTCTAAGAACATATTAACAACTTGCATTTACAGTCAATTCAAAACGTGTGCTTAGTTTTTAAGAAGCAAAATCAGTCTACTGTTGCTGTTCCCTTTAAGTAATGTGGGAGTCCGTGCATTTGTTTCAACAGAATCTCCATTATTGATTTTAAAGATGCCTTTGGAAGCCCTTCTCCGCAATCTTCTGCAGATTCACTGCTGGCAAGCTTTTGTTCTTCAAAAATGGAATCAATATGTAGAAGTCATTGCAAGTCAAATTTGGTGAGTCACCTAGACATCTTGAGTGTATTACGGTGAAGATTTTAAGCTGTTATATCACAAGTAGTGTGAACACATTGTCACATATGTAGATACCTTTTCTATGTCTCAAGATGTTGTCAGCATAAAATTTCTAATACTGGTAACACATCAACAAAAATGATTATGATGACAACAGGTCACTGAAATCCCCCTGGAACAAGTTCTCTGTTGTGCATTTAAGATACATTTTTAAAGACTTCTTTTGTTACTTGTGTGTATGTGTGTGGCTTAAATGTATGTACATGTACCACACGGGTGCAGGTGTCCACAGAGCATAGAAGAAAGTATCAGATTCCCTGGATGGAGTTACAGGCAGTTATGAGCTTCCCGATGTGGGTGCTGGGAACAGAATCCAGGTCCTCTGCAAGACCAGCAAGTGCTTTTACCCACCACTTAGTCACTTCTCTAGCACCGTACCCAGTATTTTAGGGGATTCAATACCCCACATTATAATAAATTATGACTTATCACCACTGTACAAATGCAGAAAATGTGGCGGGAAAAGTCCCATGGTTTCCTCGAAATCATTTCCTCGAAAGTTAGTGATGGAGTGCTGTGGCTGCTCCACCTGCTCCACTCCACTGCTTTACAGAGTTCTGCTACTACATGTGGCCCTATGATGATTAGTGACAGACAAATGCCTCTCTGCTGGGTACACCAGAGAACTTACTCACACATTCTCACTGGGAAGGTGTTGTCTAGAGAAATGTCCTCCAAAGCCTATAGATAATCCTAGATAATGCACAGACATTTCTGTGGTCACTCATCTGTATAATCATCCCTCTCAAAACCGCAAGTGTGCCTCTCACATGCCACATATTCTCAGGACTGCTTCACTCATGGACAGATGAGAAGGGGTCAGAGCACAGTCCAGTCCAATCAACAGAAACGATGACGAAATCTGGAAACTGCCTCGACCTGATCCAAATCCAAGGACAATTTCTTTCTTATCATGTGCATATGATGTATGTATGGACCTGTCTGTGTGTGTAAGTGTGGAGAGAAAAACTCAGGAGCTGCTCTGTGCCTTCCATCTGGTTTGGCACCTGCTGAACCTCTGTACACCAGGATAGCTCCCCACAATCTCCTGGGGAGCTAACAGTCTGTCACTTCCGTCTCACTGTAGAGAAATAAAGAGTACATAGCCTCATCCAGCTTGGTATACCTTCAGTACAAAACTGAGGTCTTCATACTTGGGCAGCCACAGAAGTATCTCCAAGCCCAAGTGCAGTTTCTTAAACTGAAGATTTTACTGAATTTTCAGACATCTTCAGTCTTTAAGTAGCATGGAAACTGCTCTTAATCAATTTCCCCCAAAAAGTAAGAGCTGAGTTCTACCACCAAACACTTCGGCATCTCTCTGTGTGATAAAGCTCAGAGTGCTTACACTCCACCTAAAGCTCAGGCTGCCAGACCCGAGGGCGTGAGAACCAAGTGTCTCATCCAAATTAAGCATGGTAAGGGCTTTTCCCATCACTGTGATGTTTAGTGCGTGGCTTTCCCGGGATAAAGATGCTACACATCTTCACAGGATGTCCTTATTAGCCTCGCCTTCTGTGCCAACATTTCTTCCTTGATCGGTGGCATCAGCAAACCCAGGGCCTGAAGCCTGTGATTCGCGTTACTTTGAATGTGTGCTGTGGCTGTGTAAAGGCTTTGAAACCTCCCTGTTTCAAGCTCAGACTCTTTATAGCCCATCTGCCAAAGGGAATTGGACCAAGTGAGTAACATCTGGCTCCCCCATCACTGACTACCTCTTTAGTGTCTGAGTGTAATTCAGTGTTGATTCTGATTACTGAAGCTCAAATAAATTACTGGAAGATTTGAAGTTCTCTCCAGTGGAGCAGAAGTCAAGTAAACAGGACTCTAGACTTGTCCACCCATCCCTGCCCACTTCTATCACTATGAGAGGACCTTTACCTCACCTGTGACAGGGAGACAGCAAAGAAGACTACTTCAAGCATTCCTTGATGTCTCTGAAGGAAGTGGTTTTGGAGCTAATAAAAAAAATGTAACTATTCTCTAAGAACTGTAAGTAAATCACTTGAAGGTGAAAGGCCTCACTCTTTAATCTTGTAACTATTTTTAAAGTCTTGGAAAGAGCAAGAGAATAAATAGACAGGCCACATGTTAAAACACAGAATTGCAGAGGAGCTAGAAAGCACTGAGTAGGAGAGTGGATGTCAACGGTCACATGCTGCTGGCTCCTAGTCCTCCAAAGAAACTGCACGGGGCTTAGTATTTCAGTTCCCGATTACACAACTCAAGGAGACTATTCCGGGCATTAGTTACTTTTCTGCTACTGAAATAGAACTCCCCATGAGAATCAACAGAGGGATTGAAGGTGGATTTAGCTTACAATTACAGAGGAATAGAGTTCACCATGGCAAGGAAGGACTGCCAGTCAGAAAGCAGAGACCTCCCATTTCATCCACTTATAGGAAACAACACAGGGAGAACAGGAAGTGAGCCAGGATGTAAAACCTCAATGCCCTCCCCCATGTCATACTTCCTCTAGGAAACCTCCTTTCCCTAAGGATTCAAATTCCTTCCCACAAAGAAGCACAAACTCCATGTGTTCAAACACAGGAGCCTAATGGGATATTTCTCATGCAAACACCCTGTCTTGACACAGATGACTGAGTATAAACTCATTCATTTTCCATTGAGTTCAGTGGAAATCTCTGAAATGATTTGCACACAAATAGGGCATCTGAACTGAAAACAGAATGCAGTGGGTGCAAAGCCCAGCTGGACACTCCTGCACTGGACCTTTCACTCTACTAGTCCCTAGACTTTTTTTCTGACACCTATTCTCTTCCCTAAAACCTCCAACCCCTCCTCAACCTCAGGGGAGAAAAGTATTTCTTTGTTGCTTTTTCGAGACAGGGTTTCTTTGTGTAACAGCCCTGGCTGTCCTGTAACTCACTATGTAGACTGGGCTGGCCTCGAACTCACAGAGATCCACCTGCCTCTGCCTCCCAAGTGCTGGGTGAGCTACCACAGCCCAACAAGAAAAGTATTTCTTATTCTAGAAAATGGCAAGAGTGGACAGAGCTTCCTAGCTGGGCCAGCATCCCACCATCTAACACGCACTGCCCAGCCATCTCTCCTTTCATCAAGACTGAAAATTCTACCTGAACCCTCAATCGTGGTTTCTCAAATCTACCAAAGGGTTAAACTCTACCAATTTCCCTCTTGTGTATCTTCGGGATTTTTCCATGCACCAGTATTATCTAGTAACATAAATTCATGCCATTAATATCACATCCTGAAAACTAAAAGACCTTTCAGACTCTATACAGTCCTGGGACCATACAACTGCTGTTTTTTAAAGGGAAATTCCCCACAAAACATTTTCTGTAACATTATTTCCCTCATTACTTTATGAGGCCACTGTGATCAAGCTCCAATCCCTGCCACCTTGCCTGGATAACTTGTCTCAAGGTCACTAATAAGCATCACCAAGTTGATAGTCAGGCTCCTGTTGGGATGGGTAATTCAGATGGTCAACATGAGGGGATGAAGAAGCATCTGTGGTATCAGTGAGACTCACCTTCGTGTGTGTATGAGGACTTTTCTAGAGAGAATTAACTGAGGGGGAAGACTTGAAACTAGGCAGTACCATCCCACAGGCTGGGGTCCGGTTCTGTCCCATAGTTCATCTCTCTGCTTCCTGACTGTGGGTCCCTCTGCACACTCCCATCGCTGTGCTTCCTTGACTAGAATGGCCTTCACCCTCACAGCATGGGCCAAACTACAGCCCTCCTCCCTGCAGCTCTTGTCAGACGTTCGTTCACAGCAGTGTGAAAGGTTGGCACACCCGTCTTCATTGTACTAGTGTGTAACCTAGCCGCACACTTGGCTCCATTAGC
This sequence comes from Peromyscus californicus insignis, assembly GCF_007827085.1. Taxonomy (NCBI): domain Eukaryota; kingdom Metazoa; phylum Chordata; class Mammalia; order Rodentia; family Cricetidae; genus Peromyscus; species Peromyscus californicus. Next base: position 132,403,745 of record NW_026294617.1, on the reverse strand, counting down.
CACTGCCTTATTCTTCAACCATTTTATTTCCAAGATAATTCTCCCTCAGGGTTCACGTTCAGAAACTGACTTTGCTGTTCTACAGTCCCCTTCTCCTTGGTGCAAAGCTCACTTGTCAGGAGTCCTCGTGGTCTTAAGAGAGCCCATCCCATCCCATGGATTTACTGCCACCACTGTAAAACTGTTCTCAAATCTGGACATCTCACCTCACCTGAGATTCAGTACCCAACTGCCTACTCGTCATCAATACTGCCACTTGCATTAGCTCACAGAAGATTAAAACTGCATGTGTCCAAACCCAAAACCCCTTTCTTCCACCTCTCCAACTGCATCTTCCACAGCTGATCTTAAATACATACTAAATGCACCTACTTCCTGTTGCTCAAGTAACCTGTTTTCTTTACTTTTGTGTTCATTTTTTGGTTTCGGTATAAGAAGTGGGTACAGCACCAAGTGAGCATGGGTTGTGTGAATAGAGCAGGACTTCGGGTGTCCATGCTTGGATTTTATGTAGGTGTTGGGGATCTGAACTCAGTCGTCATGCTTGCACAGCAAGCGTTCTTAGCCACTGGGCCGTCTCTTCAGGCCCTAAAACAAAAATGTTTGAGTCATCTTTGACTCTGCTCTTCAGATTTATGCCTGGGTCCACCCTTGAGTAAGCCTGATAAACTCTACCATCAAAGCACACAGCAGACCAAATCCCTTCGATTCTTCCTGCCATTCCCTACGCTCCAGACCAAAGCGACTTCGATTCCTCTTCTCAATCTTTTCAAGTGTCCTCTTAGAAGATGTCACTGAATCACCAGCATTGCTCAACACCTACTTTAGAGACTCTCCAAAGGGAGAGTCAAAGTCAAAGGCCTTGGAACGACTTCCGGATTTCTCAGGACTCATCCCCGCTGACTCTCTAACCTCTCCTAACATTATTCCATCCATTACTTTGCTCTGATTACACAAGTTGAACACACCAGTAACACTGTTGCCTCTGCCCTCCCCATAGGTCTTCTAACTGAAAAGCTATTTGGAGGAAGAGATCTTTCTGGTTTCTGCCTAAGGAAGTCATAGGATTTTTTTCTTGATTATGTTACATTAAACGGCACTCCCTCTCAACCTGGTCCTGGTCACTCTATAAATCCCTGCCTCACTTTTTTTCTTCATGCTTATCTTTATTAGACCTCTGTCAGATTATTAGTATGTTGTTTCCCTCTGGGAAATGGTCTCATGAATATTTTGTGTTCTAACTTGATATTTAGTCAATTCTTCACAACTATTTTGAGGAAAAAGCAAAGAAAAAAGAAGCCTCCAAGTATGAGTCCAGACTCAGACAGGCTGCCCTGCTTGGAAGTTGATAAAAATAGCAGTCATTACACTTAATATTGAAACCAGGACAAGGAGACACAATTGGGTGATCTAGGAGTGTGGACATGTTTCCAGTAGGCATAGCCTGGGGTATCCACACGCAGAGACAGATGATGGCATACCACATGGGCGTGGGGGGTCAGTCTCAGGCTAACCAAGAATAAGCAAGAATTACAAGAAAGACATGAAAAAAATGGCCCCTCTCCCTGCACACATGGAATTCAAGGCAGTGTGAGGTAAAAGAGAGATGATAAGTAAGACAGAATCTAAAATGCCACCAGCCTGTCTCTTCTCTATATAATACATCTATAAATCTGGTTTATGTCTTATAATTTCAAAACCAAACATTCATGGTTGTAGTTGACAATCTTTGACTTGGGTTTTTGAGACTGTATATACTGACTCATTTTCCTTAAGAACTGTACAGAAAAAAGAATCAGTGAAGGAAACATAGCAAAGCGGTCACTCTAGCAAAGGGCGCGTGCTGCCTTCCATACCTGTAGCAAGGAGATGCCTTCTCCACATTCACGATCCCAAAGTAGCCTCTCTTGCCTCCGAGCCTCGAGCTCCTACGGTGCTTGAACTCGCAGCAGGAGCTGAGCCTGTTCACTTGAATCCCGTTCAAAAAGAAGGTGAGGCTGAAGGGGAAGCCATGGTGTCGTTTGGAGATAAACTGAAAGGTGTCTGCAAGTCAAAAACACACATTCCTGAGAGCAACTGGCTTCATGCTGATGTCTTATAAATCAGTTTCCTTTTCAAAAACTGTATTATGCTACAGAACATACTTTTTAATCTGAGAACTTTTTTTCAGTACAGGGGGTGAAATCAGGACGTAACATATGCTGGACATCACTGTGCTGCCAAGCTCATTTGGTCAAATGCTTCCCTGTGAGCAGGTGAGCCCAAACTGGATCCCCAGAGACTGTTTCCTAACAAAAGCCAAGGCTGGGGACACATGCTTAAAATCTCAGCACTGGGGAGGCAGAGACAGGTGCATCCTAGGGCTTAGCTTCTTGTTGAGGTTCAGGGCAGTGAGAGACCCTGTCTCAAATAAAACAAAGTGGATGGCACCAGAGGCATGGCACCAAGGGCATCTTCTGGCCTCCACACATATTCACACAATCATGAGTCCCCTCTCCCTCACACACACATGAAAACACATACCACAGACCTTCACACACAAGTATATCTTTTAACTGTGGCATTAAACATTCTAATCATGATGCATATATTGGTGAGAGTTATTTTGACTCCAAGCTACACTTACTTCTATTTGCCTTTGAGATTCTTTTTCTCCCTACCTTCTTAAGCATCCTACCAAGAAATTAAGAATTGATGTTTGTGATGCAGTATTAATCACTACAGATCTTTACAATTCTCTGTAATAAAATCCCAAACAAGAGATGCTCTACAGGATGACCCAGAATCCTGCTGCACATTCACTTCCAGGGGGCCCTTGAACGAGTTCCAACTCCCTGCCACACATGCATTTCCTATCACAGCTCTTATTACAATCTGTTAAAATATGGCCGCACTGGAGGTTTTTAAACTTTAATGTGCAATGGAACCACTGGGCACGGGCGGGGGGGAGGGGTTATTAAAAGACAGGTGCCAACCCTTTCCAAAGAGTTTCTCAATCAAAAGGGTTGCAGTAGAGCTGAGGACAATTCTGATTTTTTTTTAATTGCTTTTCTAGTAAGTTTCTGGTGCTGTTGCTGCTGGGCCTCACATTCTAGAGCCCCAGTTCAGATGCCTGCTGGGCAGTGTATTTGTAAAACCTGTGATGGCAATGCTAGTCTACTCATCTTGGTTCCTTCAGATCCTACCATGATGGCAAAGGAGGCCCCAAATAATCAGTTTGTGAGTCATTGTTTTAACCTCTTTCCTGCTCAGTGATTGAAAGTGTCTGTGAGTATGCAACTGTGAGCCCTGGAAACTTCCTAAATCAAATGCAACCTGTCTTAAAGAATTAGACCTGAGAAAGTCCCATCCTGTACACCCTAGTATTTATGACCAGAAATTAAACTAAGGAAAAGGTAAGCATCTGAAAAAGCTAAGACACAAGGGCCTCAAAGGTGTACCAGTCTTACCAATAAACAGATTCCTCCATCCGAGGCTGGGAAGGCAGTTTAACCTCATTACAGGCTGAACCTGTATCCATGTACCGCAATCCCTTGTACTCAGCTGGGTCCTTGGAACTCTGTACGTACCCAGGAGAAGGTACACTCAAGAAAATACAGGAAAGGGCTTGAAAGACAGCTCAGCCATCAAGAGTACTTGCTGCTGTTTCAGAGGACCAGAGTTCAGTTTCCACATCAATCAGGTGGGTCACAACTACCTGTAACTCCAGCTCCAGGGTATTCAGCACCCTCTGGCCTCACTCAGCACCTCCACACACATGCACATACACACATGGAAACACAGACATAGACACATAAAATAAAAAATAAAACAAATATTTAAGGGAAAATTTAGGGAAAGGACACAGGAAATCAACTGCCAGACATGACAGGCCCCTGCCATGTCCCCATCCACCCTGATATTAGTGATTTGATTATTTCATGGTTTTCAAACTTAATGAACAAGATTTGGTGTCCTCTGCCTTTATCTCTTTTTTTTTATAATTTTATATATTGTGACTTTTCCCACCCCTGACTTGGTGGCTTCTTCATGGAGGAGTCAGAGGAATGCAGGCCAGAGAACATGGAGTTTGAGTCCTTGTCTCTATCCTTCAAAGATGAACTTGGGGATGACAGGGATGAGAGGTCCCCAGCCTATCCATGTCATAATATGTGATATTAGAAAGAGCGTTCTAGTGTTTGCAAAGCCGAGATGTTTGCTGTTCACTGATGATAGGTACCACTGAGGTACTAAAGGAAGGGCAAATACCAAGTGTGGATGGATGAATAAATAGATGATAGACACAAAGATAGAGACTCTTGTGCAGATAGAGGTCTCCTCCTTCAGGAATCTATAATTCAGCCACAGAGGAATAATGCACTGGATTATGAAGTAAGGGCATCAAATCCTCTTTCCTTAAAAATATGTCTTTGGGCACTCGGGAGGCAGAGCCAGGCGAATCTCTGTGAGTTCGAGGCCAGCCTGGGCTACCAAGTAAGTTCCAGGAAAGGCGCAAAGCTACACAGAGAAACCCTGTCTCGAAAAACCAAAAAAAAAAAAAAAAAAAAAAAAAATATGTCTTTGGAAATAGACTGACAATTTAAAGTGGAGCATTTAATTCATGTAAAAATCAGATTTCCTAAGAAAGCAGGAAGAATCTGCAGGCTTCTGCCTGGGGCTTCTCTCTCCCACACCTGCTGCCTTCTCACGGTGCACTTAGTGGGCAGAGAATGGCAAAACACCCAGAAGCTTCCAGTCCATAGAGCTGACGTATTTTGGTGCAGAAGATGACAACCCCTTGGCCTATGGTATTTCCACTAATAAGCAGCTACCTCCAAGCAGTTCGCCTGGAAGGTCAGAGGTTCCCAAAGACTAGAGCCTTAATTAGTGAAAGCAGTAGGTCAGACCTTAACGGGAGCCACTGGCAATGAGGCTGTCACAGCAGCCTTCCACAGCTCGCTACGCAGCCTACGGTTTCAGGAAGCAACCTGGGTCAGAGAGGACTCCACCTGTTTCATGAATCCCAATCTACACGCATCTTCACCTAGGCACAGACCAAACAAGAAAGCCTGGTGGAAACCGGAGCTGGGGCATGAAAACTGGACAGGCATGGAATGTTTCCCCAGACTCACCAGAGTTCAGAATCGTTCAGAACTTCTGGGTGACTGTTCAGGCACTGTCTAGATCTCAGAGATAGCATTAATGAAGGCTTAAGAGTACGTCATTCTTCATGACGGTTTCCTCTGCACCCAATGCCTGACGTTCTCATAGAAAGAGAAGCACATACACAAAGAGGCCACACAAAGTCAGATGCAGACACTGTAGTGACAAAGTTGTCACCAGCAGAGGACTGGGTTTTGCAGAGAATCAGAGTTGGGCAGAATCAAGGAAGGTTTCTGTTCTAGAGCTCTGCAAGAAACCCAACCTAGCATCATCTTCATTTTGGATTTCAGGCCTCCAGACATAGACGATAAACTTCTGTTGTTTACACCATCTTTAAAAGACACCTGCTTTCTCAGCCTAGGGACACTAATACTGCACAAATACACCAACCAGTAGAGGGTCTGAGTCTCTGCCAAGTCATGGATGAACACCAGCCTGTGAAATCAGACACCAGTCTGAGAACTCAAAACTTCACTAGCTTCATCACGATTCTAGGGATGAGACTTCACATTGACTCTAAAACACAGACTCTAGAAAAGTCAGAACAGGAAGTTGTTCCCACACAGAGGGAAAAGAGCGATCAAAACCACTCTAGGAACCTAGTGAAGAGAAATGATGTGAGGGTTCATCTTGATTGGCATCTTGACAACATCCGGAATCAACTCAACTCAAGCAGCTGGGACTTTTTTCATCAGATTATTTGAAGCAGAAAGACTCATTCTAAATCTGGACAGCACCTTCCGCTGGCAGTCCTGACAAAAGGGTATGGAAGTAGGAAGCTTTGCTTGTTGCCTGTTTGCCCTCCCTCTCCCAGGCAAGTCTATCTAGCCTGTGGCTGAGGCATCCCTCCCTTCACTGGTGTTAGAGACATCTTCTTCTTCAGGATTCCTACGTAACTGAAGACCAGCATCTCTCCAGGATCCTCTGGGTTGTCAGTGCCACACCGGGACTGCTGAGACAGCCATTATTATGGACTGTGCCTGTTGTAGTCAAGTTTATAGAGTCTGAGTCACAGTGACTTGCTCTTTATGCACTGTGAAGTCCTTGGGATGTTTTTGTTCCCATAAGGACTCATAACGACTGCAGTTTTCTCCAAGCAAAACATCCCAGGCACAGTGAATGACTTGGTAATAGAAAGATGCTCTTAGCCCCCGTTCTTCCATTATTTTTATTATCGTTCCTAATTTTCAAGAAGCAAGAAAAATTAACAAATGCCACATTTTAATGAGTGAATAATTCCAAAAGTATGAATAAAGTCTTTTATTTATTCTCCACAGGAACCTAAAATCCTGTTCACATTTCACAGAATCACACACAACTAAGGGCAGATTCTTGAGAGCCCAGATAAATCTCTCCGGTTACTGACCTCATGAGAGCTTCCTAACAAACCAACTCTTCAGTTTTGAACAATTACTCTCCTAGTGATAGGGCAAGCTGAGGCCAGAGTACAGCCTGGATAGAATCACTTAAGTCCCCATTCCATGCTGTTATGTAAGATCATCTAGTATCTCAACTCAAAGACCCAGGATCAGTATATATACAAAATAACTCATGCCCAGCAGCACCCTCCTCTGCCAGCTTCATGGTCTGCACCATTGGTCCACCATGTGTATTGTTTACTAGGCCACCCAGATCATACTTCATTTGCATAAGTTACATTCTCCAGCAAATAGTTGTTAATATACATGTTGTTGAATCAAGTGTGATACAGAACCTAGGAAACTGTTTTAAGCATAGAAGTGGTGATATATTGTGTACCCTAATAAAGTTTGCCTGAACTCAGGATTTGTTGAGTAGAATACTAATGTACTCCTCTGTCAGAACACAGTCCAAGAATGGAGTTCTGTGAGGAGAACTCTAAGTGGGAGAGAACTCCAAGAAAACAAGACAAGAGTCTTGTGACCTCAGTCTCTTCAAAACACAGAATTGTTCTTGGAGTGTGGTTTTGTGCACTGCCCAGGTGCATCACTCCCAGGTAGGAGTGACTTTACTCTGATTATTGTTATTCATGTGCCTCGATGGAAAAATATGTTTTTGCCACATATGGCTTGTCCTTGTAATTGAACACCTTACTCGTGTGACTCTGCTTAGCCCTCAGAGTATAAATTGACTGATGCTGGGAATAAAGTTGGCTATTGCATGATAAAAAAATAAAATAAATAAAATTTGCCTGAAGATCAGAGAGACAAAGGAACAAGCCACTGCCACATCTCACATCGCCAACTCCACAAATACTCTGACTGAAATCCTGAGTCCTCACCTGAAAGGCTCTAGCCAAAAAAGCCTCTAGATGAAAGGTACCCTTCTGCCGAAAAGTCTCTGGTTCCTGTCTCCTCACGCCTTATATACCTTTCTCCGCCCAGCCATCACTTCCTGGAAAAAAGGTGTGTGTGCTTCCCAGTACTGGGATTAAAGGTGTGTGCCACCACTGCCTGGATGTGTTTCTCTCCTAGACTGAGTCAATCTCATGTGGTCCAGGGTGGCTTTGAACTCACAGAGATCCACACAGACCTCTGCCTCCTGAGTGCTAGGATTAAAGGTATGTGCCACCACTGCCTGGATGTGTTTCTCTCCTAGACTGAGTCAATCTCATGTGGTCCAGGGTGGCTTTGAACTCACAGAGATCCACACAGATCTCTGCCTCCTGAGTGCTAGGATTAAAGGTGTGCGCCACCACTGCCTGACCTCTGTGTTTAATCTAGTGGTTTGTTCTGTCCTCTGATCTTCAGGCAAGTTTTATTAGGGTACACAACATATCACCACACATAGACACCTAAACATAGACATTCTAATTTTAGATGATAGCTAATTTCATCAGTTCTTCCAAATTAATACCCAAACATCATACTTTTAAAAATTAACTGTCTAAGCTGCTTGGGTTAAGATAAGAGTGTGTGATTCTGCTCCAGTTTATGCAGCGCTCACTTGGAATTCATACCCTTCCCTTTAGAAAAAGGCTGCTGCTTGGCTACCAGGAACAACTGAGGTAGCATCGAATCACAAAACCCACCCAACCTGGCCAGAGCTAGACAGATAGCCTTCAAGAGCCACTCCAGCTCAGGGAGCCTGTCTCCTCCCACATCTACAGCGATGGCAGTGAACTCTGGAATGCGACTGCAAAACACCAAAGTAAATTTAGACATTTTTGCCAAGTTTGTAAAAACGGTAACACTTCCCAGCAAACTGAGAAGCATGTTTCATTTTCCTTTAAATTAAAACTAATACTCTAGTATCTAGTTCATTTGGGGAGTTTAAAATGTGTAATTCGCAAATACGTCCTTATATTTGTAACTTTAAAGGTTTTGGACTGTTTTCCTTAGAGTCACTCTTTTCAATTGGTGAAAGAAAGTTAAAACAAAAACGAATTCCAAATGTACTGCAGTCCTTTCCCAGCTCCTCTGTCTGGTTCAAGAGTTCTCATATAGTTTTGAAAACTAACAGTGCTTTCAAAAGGGAGTTCCCTATGTAAGCAAGGACTGAACCCAGCTTTATAAACATGTCTCCTTTCACTGCTGCCCTACTAAACTGAATATTGAAGGGAATGTGTGGGAATGTGTGTTAATAAAAATATCTTATGCTGACAAGGATGGACTTAGGATCAAAGGAAAATAAAAAGTACTAAAAAGAACATTTAGAATTTTTTTTTACTTTAAGTTACTTAGGTGTGACTCATCATGGCATCTATTAATTTGTGATTTTTGTCCCCATGTATTCTAAATAACAAATTGTCAATCCATGATTGTTCTCTTATGGTAACCTATAATATCATTCACTGTAGCAAACCAAAGAGTTAACTTGTAATTTTGGGAACAGCATATTCCTGAACCATTTAATGATCATATATATCTCTGTCCCAAAATGAATCTGTCACCAGGTTAAACAACTCCAAATTCTTCCTCTACAGTCTGCAGGGGTAATTGCTGCTTCAGCCTCCATCAGGGAGCTATGAAGCTAGGTTTACTTTCAGGTAGTTGGTTTATAATTCCCTGGATGTGCATAACTTCACAAAGTGGATGAGGTCCTTTTGATATTATGTCAACAACAGCTTATCTGGAACATCAACCCAAGCATTTTTTTCAATTCACATTGATTTGTACCTTTCTCAAGCAGTTTGCCTTTGTAGATACAAAGGTTCTCTCCTCCACAGTGCTGTTGGTAAATCTTGATTTCATCTCGAAAGTCTGTGTCTTCGTAAGACAGGTGCACATTCTTCCCGAAGTAGACCATTGTGATAACTGCATTGCTATGTGGCGCTGCTTTGTAAACCCTCCCCGGATCCTAGGGTAAACAAAATACAACGGACTGAGTGACCTCATATCTTCCCGTCAGCCCTCCTGTTCCCACGTGACTTTATAATATGGAGAACACAGACATATAATTCCAAGCACTTCATGACAATTTTTTTTTTTTTTTTTGGTTTTTTGAGACAGGGTTTCTCTGTGTAGCTTTGTGCCTCTCCTGGATCTCACTCTGTAGACCAGGTTGGCCTCGAATTTACAGAGATCCTCCTGTCTCTGCCTCCCAAGTGCTGGGATTACAGGTGTGCGCCACCATAGCCGGGCTCTGACAAAATATTTATAAAGGGTCATTGCACACAATGTGTAAGAATCAAAAATATTACAAAATAAATTCCTCTCGGGGACTTCAGCATCCAGATTTTGGCTTTGATTTTGGTAAATGATAGGGATATGAGCAAACTGTTACTTTCCACTTTCAATTTTCCTCTCTTTCTTCTCTCTCTCTGCTGGAAAGGAAGTATTTTTGACACATTCAGCTACTTTTTAAATAAAAATTCAAACAAATGAACTGAATAAATACTAATGTTGTTTTGTTTTGAGTTGACATTGATCATGGCACAGTGCTGTGGGATGGTCTGTATGTCAAATGTGTTGCTGATTTGTCAATAAATAAATCACTGATTGGCCAGTGGCCAGGCAGGAAGTATAGGCAGGACTAACAGAGAGGAGAATTGAGAGAACAGGAAGCTGGGTGAGAGAGACACTGCCAGCCGCCGTCAGGACAAGGAAGATGTAAAGTACCAGTAAGCCACAAGCCACATGGCAAGGTATAGATTTATAGAAATGGATTAATTTAAGCTGTAAGAACAGTTAGCAAGAAGCCTGCCATGGCCATACAGTTTGTAACTAATATAGTCTCTGTGTTTACTTGGTCGGGTCTGAGCGGCTGTGGGTCTGGCAGGTGAGAGAGATTTGTCCTGACTGTGGGCCAGGCAGGAAAACTCTAGCTACAACACAGTGATAGTTTTGAAGTGACTACTTCATCTTTATAAGTGAGCAAAGTCAACAGACCCTTTCTTGGTCCATTCTATCTGAGAGGAGCATGGATACAATGATTCCTTCCAGGGTCCTTATAAGGATAGGTGATCATGTATGTCAAGTGCCTAGGATTATCATATAGAAGTCTAATTGGTTTCTCTGTTGAAGAAAACTGCTGACCAATTACAGTTAATTCCAAGAATTGAGAGAAAATAAATTATAAACACTTTTGAGTTTGATGATTGCAACAACAGTTCAGCTTGCTGTGCTGTATACTTAAGATGATGTTAATGAGTTCTGTGATCATAGACCATTTATTTAACCTGATTTGCTTCATCTCTAAAGTTAAGAAATTGTGTGTCCTTTTTTAGGTTTGTTGTATACATGGTATGTTAAATACTATATTCTAAGGGCTCACTAAATAATAGATGTCATTAGTATTGCCATTAAACATAAATTTTCATATTTTGTTAAAAGTTTACAGAGCACATATATAAGAACAGACAATTTAATGAATAAAAGGCAGTAGGTAGTTTGAAAGTAAGTATATTTCCAGATGTTAATGCCATGGAATAAAGAATGCCAGCTGAAGTAGTAATTCAAGCTGTCTTGGAAGAGATGGAAGAGAGGGCTGGGAGACTGGCAGAATTGAGCTTTCGTTCATCAATGAATGAAGAAGTTTGACTTCTTACTGTGATGATTTTGCAGCTTAGGCTGTACTGACCTGGAGAAGATATGTGCAAACTGTTGAACGATGTGAGATGATGGTGTCAGAACAGAGAAGCAAACATCGAGGCTGAAGTCATGGTGATGCTCAGGTTAAGGATGAGAACGGAATAAAGTCATGGGGGTGAGAAAAAAGGTAGGAGAAATGAGCCTGGCAAGCAGAGTGTCTGGAAGGGAAGAAGCAAAGCTTTGAGGAAATACAGAGGTACAGCGTGAGGGATGCTACCAGAGAAATGTCACAATAAGGAACGGGATGGGGCTAAACTCATTAACGCAGCAGATATCCAAACTGAATTAAACACAAACCACCTGCCTACTATGTTGACACATTAAAAGCCAGACTTCATATCTAAAACTCCAAAATGCTAAAAGTAAAAAAAAAAAAAAAAAAAAAAAAAAGTATATGAATAATTGTGAGTGCTGGGAATCAAACTAGTATTCTCTAAAGAGCAACAAGGGCTCTTAACCACTGAGGCACCTCTCCACCCCCAAATACAGTATTTTATAAAAGGATGGCCAATGAACACACATGATCAGAATTTAAATATGGCATCAGAACAAAAATCTCAATAGACTGTGAGGAAAATAAAAATGAAGATTCTCACAGCAAGATCATCAGTACAAAGAAGTAAAAGCAGGAGAGAAAAGTTGATTATTAGAATACTAGAAGATAGGTTGAGTAGTTCTACCCTTAACAGAGAGAATTCCCAAAAGGAGAAATATAGGTACGTGTGTGTGTGTGTGTGTGTGTGTGTGTGTGTGTGTGTGTGTGTGATTATATATATGTGCATACATGTGTAAAAGTGTGGCTATAACTGTATTCACACAACTCAAAGAAAAAATGAGTATACTTCAGGAGAACAAAACCAGAGATGAACGAAATGAGGATGCCAATACAAGACATGAAAGCAGAACTCCATGAGAGACACCACTAGTGATAAGAGCCAAACCAAAGCAGTGCTGGAAATAAAAACTTAACAATACACGTGAAAGCCTCAGTGGAAAACATCACCAACAGAATAGACTGTGTAGAAAACAGACTATCGTGACTGGAGGACAAGGTAGAGAAACTGGGTCAGACAGTGATGGTAAATAAGTTTTCAAACATATGAAGATAACAGTGCAGAGATCCGGAAAACCATGAAAAAAAACCTAGTTGTCTGTTTTCAGATTGTGGGAACAGCAAAATAAAGTTTAATACCAACTATATAGATAATACTTTCAAGAAAGTTTTCAAACCTAGAGAAAGAGATGAGTACCCAGGTACAGACCATAACAACTCTAAATAGACTCTGAGAAGAAACGCCCTGTGAAATGTTAAAATAGTAAGAGCACAGAATAAAGACTGGCTGTTGAAATCCGCCCAGAAAGGCCAAGTCAAAGTCAACTAGAATAATAGTTGATTACTCAGCACAAACTTTTAAGCCTGGAAACAATATTCCACAATCTGAAATACCACAATTCTCAACCTAGACTATTCTACCCACCACAACTATCTATTAAATTTGAAGGATAGATAAATTTTTTATGATTAAAAAAACAGACTGAAGTATTTATGATCACTAAGTCAGCTCTACACGAAATAGTTTGGTTTAGAAAAAAGGAAAACCATACAAAAGGGGTCCCAGAGAATTAATAATAATACCAGAACAGTTTATCAATGAGGTCTGAGAAAACTTCATACAAACAATAAAATGACAGATATTAATACACATATTTCAATAACAACTCTGGGTATTAATTGCCTCAATTCCCCAGTAAGAAGGCACTTCATATTCAATAAAGAACAATCTACAAGGGAAGATATCATAATTATAACTATGTATATACAAAACACAGACATATCCAACTTCATAAAATAATACTCAATGATGTAAAAACCATGTATTAACTCCAACACAGTGATAATAATTCCAATACCTCACTCTCAACAGTAGACAGGTCATCTAAACAGAGAAACATTGGAGTTAAATGACATCATAAATCAAATGGATCTAAAAGACATCTATAGAACATTCCATTCAAACACTAAATAATCCACAATCTTCTTAGCAATCTATGAAAGATTTCTCCAAAACTGGGATATACAGAAAGTCCTAACAAATATAGGAAAATTAAAATACCATATTCTATTTTGCCACAATGGAACAAAGCTAGACATCAACATTAATAAAAACTACAGAAGGTACATAGAGGACTCGAACACACAGAGAGTAAACATACACCTCTGAATGATTATCAAGTTACTGAAGAAATTAAGAAGGAAAATTTTAAAAATGTCTAGAGTTAAGTAAATGAAAGTACAAAATACCAAAAATCTATCAGACACAAGTCAGACAATCTTCAAAAAGTCAACTGGAGTGGTAGGGCATGCCTTTAATCCCAGCACTCAGGAGACAGAGGTAGGTGGATCTTTGTGAGTTCAAGCCCAGACTGATCTACAAAGCAAGTTCCAGGACAGCTAGGGCTGTTAAACAGAGAAATCCTGTCTCTAATTAATTAATTAATTAATTAATTAATTAATTAAATGTCAATAATGCCAAGTGCCTACATCAAAAGGCTTGAGAGAGCTCAAATTAAAAGCTTTATGGACATGCCTTAAGGCCCTGAAAAACAAGAACAAAACAAAATCCACAAACAGTAGATAGGAAGAGATAACCAAAATCAGTGAAATAAAAGTAAAAAACCAGAGTAGGTCAGTTCGGGCTGTCTCTCGACCATTGCCGGCAGTCTGTTGTGTGGGTATCTTTGTGGATTTCTGTGGGCCTCTCTAGCACTTTGCTTCTTCCTGTTCTCATGTGGTCTTCATTTACCATGGTCTCCTATTCCTTGTTCTCCCTCTCTGTTGTTGATCCAGCTGGGATCTCCCGCTCCCCCAAGCTCTCTTTCCCTCGACCCTCGCCTTTCATTACCCCCACTCATGTCCAGGCTGTTCATGTAGATCTCATTCCATTTCTCTGTCATTGGGCGATCCCTGTGTCTTTCTTGGGGTCCTGTTTTCCGGGTAGCCTCCCTGGTGATGTGAGTAGCAGACAATTCATCCTTGTTTCATGTCTAGTATCCTGCTATGAGTGAGTACATACCATGTTTGTCTTTCTGAGTCTGGGTTACCTCACTCAGGATGATTTTTTCTAGATCCATCCATTTGTCTGCTTTATATGAGCGAGAATTGTTGAGACCAAGGTTGGATAAAGCACAGGGACAAATAGCCAAATGAATGGAAACACATGAACTATGAACCAATGGCTGAGGGGTCCCCACTGGATCAGGCCCTCCGAATGGGTGAGACAGTTGATTGGCTTGATCTGTTTGGGAGGCATCCAGGCAGTGGGACCAGATCTTGTGCTCATTGCATGAGTTGGCTGTTTGAAACCTGGGGCCTATGCAGGATTGTTTGGCTCGGCCTGGGAGGAGGGGACTAGACCTACCTGGACTGAGTCTACCAGGTTGACCTCAGTCTGTGGGGAAGGCTTTGCCCTGGAGGAGATGGGAATGGGGGGGGGCGTTGGGGGGAAGGTGAGGGGGACGGGAGGGGGGAGAACAAGGGAATCCGTGACCGATATGTAGAACTGAATTGTATTGCAAAATAAATTAAAATAAATTAAAAAAAAAAGTAAAAAACCACAAAGAATCAATGAAACGAAGTTGGTTCTTCAAAAAGAAAAATAAGATAGGGAGGAGGGGAGGGGAGGGAAACATTCCAGCAGATACCAATGAAATTCCAGAAACAATGTAGCAAAGATGCGTCATTCTGCATTAGCATCAAGGGATGGAATATTGAGGAATGCTCATGGGGACATTGAGGGAGAGGGATCAGAAACAATGTGAGAGGTGGAGGTTGGAGAGAGGAGCTGTGAAGTGCTGACTTCTGAACTTGACTGGGCTGGTACACACGGAGCTCACACAGCTGTGGTTGCCTGCCCAAGATCAAGCCAATCACTGCTTCAGCAGGGGTTCGGATGAGCTCCTGAGCCCCCTCCCCCAACTTAGGAGCTTTTTGCACTTGTTGGTGTTAAGGGAGGGATAGTCACTTTCATTTGGGGATGTTGGCACTGATAGGTTACCCACACCCTAGTGGTAGCCCCACAATCATTTGTAAATGATCAGCATGAATAGATTAGAGAGATAATTAGTAATAATAATGTTAATAGACATGAAGTTGGGCAGGAGTCAGCTGGTGGGTTTCAGGGGCAGTTGGAGAGAGATAGTTGGGAATATAAAAGATAAAAAATATGTTAAGTGTGAAATTTTCAAAGAATAGTTTTTTATGTAAATGAAGAGAAAACTGGTCTAAGGTGCAGTCTACATGGAAAGGATTTGATAACTCTATGTAAAACCTGCCCTCTGCAAAGAACCAGAGGAAATGTGCCAAGAAGGCTGGAGACAAAAACTGCAGAGTGCAATGTCACTCAAAGATGGGGCACTCGGGTCAAAGGAGTCTTCAGGAGTGAGAGCAAAGGCTCTGCCAGAGACAGCATCAAAGAGAGAACTAGAGGAAATCAAACGGAAAGAAGTAAATGTGAAATGGGGGGAAAGAAAGCCCCGGCCTTTTGAGAAGTTTTGAAGGGAGGGCAACTGCTGAGGGTTAGATACGGACCAGGGGCTTGGAAAGGGTGTTGGAGATGAGGCTGACTTGGAATTGCAGCATGTAGAGTGTGTATGCATTTTGGTACTTGCCTACTTGATGTTAACTCTGGAAAGTGTCAACTCTACTATCTGCTAAGAGTCAGAGAAGTTCCATGTCATTAATGTGGTTGTGTATTTGCCAAACGAAAAAGATGTCCTCGGCTCTCTTACTAGACTGAAGCTGTTATGTAGTTCATCTAGGCTTACAAGCATGTGCTATATCAATGCTTTGGGGAGAATGTGTGAAAACCACAGCATTTTCAAAGAACACTGAAAAAAACTGTAGCCAATATTCACAAATTTGCAATAAATCATCAAAAATAAAATTATAGCTATTACACTTTCTAGCTATGCTTAAATCCATGAATTTTCATGAATTAAATGTTAAGATGCTCTGAATGATCACATTAAGGGAAACAAAACTGGAGGCAGTTAAACTAAATCTTACCACAAGACTTCCTGAGTCTTCTATCATCAATGATGATAAATTAGCTGTTCAGCTGACCGATTCAGACGTGTTTATAGCTGTACTTACAAAAATAATGCATTTCTTTGTGTAATGCAATTTTGTACTTGATTCTAGAAAATTCTTCTACTACAGATCTAGAACTCAGCTGGTGTGAAGTCATCAGTGTTACAGTAATAAAAGAACATTTGACCCATAGTCACCCTGGTGTAGAGGGGCTCTAAGCCATTGGGAGCCGTGATGGGACGCAGCCTCTTCCTCCTCCAAGGCTCGGACCTGTTCTCCCTGCTTGAGATCTTTCCTGCTTGAGGTTGGGGTGTCGGGGGGATAGGTGTCAGGTAACTGTTAATGTCTGGAAGTTGGTAGGAATCCGGCCTCTGGGAATTGTCCATGTAGTTCCTGAATTTCATCATTGCTTTCTTGCCCTGTAATCACACACCATGATGTAAGAGCCAGTGACACACAAGCAGGACCCCAACGCAACCCCTAATCAAAGGCAAGCCTGGACGATTGGCACGGCATACAAACCCGCGGAAAACAACAGACCAACCCAACATACACACTTGAAATCTATTAAAATCACATTTTGTATCTGTTGCAAATTTAATAAGCACATGTTTTTAACCTTGTGCAAATGTAGATTTAATAGAAGACTTAGGAACAGCACTCAAGGGAAAATTAATTTGCTAATTTTGTGCCAAGAGGTATGCAGGGTTGGACTCTGAGGCAGGCCAGTGCACTAAGCAACAGGAAGTACTGTCCTCACATTCAGACTTCATACATCCCAAGGTTTGAACAGGCAGGAGAAGCAAGGCTGTGATCAAACACCAGCTTGTACACTGTTTGAATTACTTCAGACTTTGTGAAGGACAAACAAAATGATTCACCAAGTTTCAAAGAGAATATACACTTTGACCTAGAAATCCTGCAAACAGGAATAAATCCTATATCAAATTTACTATTAATATTAAGTACAAGTACTAATACTCTACTGTAAATGTGTATTTGGGCATGCACCTATGTGTGTGTGTGCTATTTAAATATGTGTGTATATACATACATACATACATACATACAAATTCAGTTGAATCATAAAAACTTTAGCACCCTAAAAACCCATACATATATATATAAATATATATATATGAAAAGAATTAAATTTTGCTTTGTTTCTTTAATTAGATTATATATTTCTCACTGGGGTATAGTAATATAAGCACATTTATACTAACATATCAGCACATGAAGTATGATGTAACACTTCTTTTAAGCAATTTATATGTAGATTTTTATTTAAAAAGCAAGAACAAATGGAAAATTTCAAACATTAATTTATCCTTGTGGGATGAATCTTTATGTTGCTTGAGGGTTTAATCAAAATGCCTCACTTTAACCATTTAAAGGCTTTACAAGTAAAACCAATAATTTTTACCAGACAGATCAAGTCTAAACATTTTTATAAATTGGTTATTTTTGTGTATCTGAAGTATATTTCCAAATTTTATGGAATCTTTAGATATGTTTATCAATTTTACACCAATTTTTTAAAATTGTTAAAAAATTATTTACACTTATACAATATAAATTTACATTATATTTTTGTATTCCTAATTAACTTCTAGCCAATTTAGTCTAAATTTTGAAATGCTTAATAATAAAATTTATTTTTAGAAAAGGAAGTTCTCCAAAAGGCACTGGTTACTAAGTAAATAAAAGCAGAGTAAGTCAAAGCATGTCTAGCTCAAATCTTGAATAAAACCAGAACTTTTGTGTAAGCGGATTCTACTGTTTGGATGTTAAATTACATTGAGCATTCTTATTTTGTTTCCAATTTCTTTCTGCAATAGATTGCATTGAGCCTAGGATATCAAATGAAAAGTAAATGCACATGACATAAATATCAAAATTAATTAATCTAAGACATTGAGAATTTGGATAATTTTAATTGCTTTTAAAAATAAATAGCATAACTGGTATCCAGAGCTTGTCTTGTTTTGGAAATAATTTTAATAATATTTTTAATCTTTTTCTATTTTTAACTGATGGTATATTGGATAATTTTCTAAACTGTTACATACAATCATAGTGTATTTTTATGGACTTAAGCATCTTAAACTATACTTTATTATGGGAAAAACTTTTCCCAGTTGTTCACTACTGTAAATATGACAGTTCAAAGCAATCTTGACTCTTCCTTTGCATACATGTGCCTTGTTCTGTGGGTAGATTCCTACATGTTAAAACGGTGGTAGATCTTTCAAGTAGTGCTTTGAAAATATGTATGCTGATTTCTCCTGGCAGAAGAGACTCCCTCTGAACATTGGCAGTGTTTGCCAAGTGATTAATGGCATCAAAACCAACCTGTTGTGGACCGAGTCACTGTTTCCTAAAGATGCTCACCTGACTGCTGTGACAAGTTCAACCTGGTTTTACCTGTGGCACTTCCAGTCCTCCCATCGGTATACCCATCACTGCTTCAGTAAAGCAAGAAGGGTCAACCCAGTGCCCAGTCCACACTGAACAACAATGCAGACCACTGTCTGTCGTAAGGAGTTCATCGGCTGGTCAGCACTTTCGCCATCAATACCACTTATAAAAGCAGGTGTCTTTTCATAGTCTATTTTGCTTATGCATATTACATAGTAAGCTCCAATAAGCTACTGGTGTCTTCCTTGATAATCAATAAAACACTTGTTCTTCAATACCGAGTCTATCATAAGTGCCCAAAATATTTAAATATTCAATTTAGGCAATTGAAACTAACACAAAATCAATCTTCATCTTGTTGGTACATGTGAGCTACCCAGTGCCTTTCCTTCAATAACCCACACTCTCAATACTTGAGTTATATTGTATGTCACCATGTGTGTATATGGAGTTATTACTTGCATACAGTGTCTCAGAGTATATCTGGGGGAAAATCATTGAAAGTGAAAAAAAAAATCAGCTTCTGGGAGCCAAAATCCATGTGTCATCTCACTATCAGTGTTCTTAAGTCTAGGAAGAAAATTTACCAAAGTAGATCTCAGAACTACATAAGTTTGGGAAGAATGTAATCACCTTGGCAAACATGGAAAGTACCCATTGGAAGACTGCCCAGTAGGGAGGAAGTTCTACCCATCAGGCTTTCAGTATGTCCAGCCCTAATAATGGCAAAGCTAACCCTGGAGGACACAGAGAGTTTTAGGCAAAGACCTGTGAGTTTCCAGGTACTTTTGGCAAGCCCACTGATAAGATGAAATGGATGCCCCAGGAAGCCTTAACCTGATCCAGGAACACTGCCTTGAGACACAGTCCCATTCTGATTCTTCGGTCACCAGGCAACCTCCTGATTGTGATCCTGTCTCTCAAGTGACTCTGCCAACCTGGGAGACAACATTGTTCCTACAAGCTTTGGCCATTTGATGATGCTTGGTGAACTAATGGCCCCGAATCAGGCCAATCTCCTATTTTGGATTACTATAAAATGAAAGGATCCTGTTTCTGTGTTATTTTAAGTAGCCTGAAGTGATCTCATAGGACCTGGCTACTCCTGGACAGTGACTGAAATAGCAAGTATGTGCCTTCAATTGAACCCTAGATCTAAGACCCAGGAGCTTGCCTCGCTCCAAACAGTTTCTCCAAACAAAAAGCCACCATTTCCCAATTAACTTTCTCCTAGCATTTAAGAAGCTACTGGTAAATTAACTGAATAAGGTGTGTGAACATTCTCAAGAACTAAAACCACATTCAATGGATTGGGATGCTGCAGCTGCATGTATGCATTTAGTATGAAATACATGCACCTATTTATCTGAATGAAGGGCATTTGTCAATGAAAGGGGACAGTGTCTTAGGTTCCTGGGTGGTATTTGCCTAGTAAGGAATGACGCACATTCATCCATTTATTTGCAATTATGTTGGTGACACAAACTGTAGCAATTCATCTACAACAAACTCTTAAGCTAGCAAATGTTTCTGCAAGTTAGAAATACAAACTGTCTCTCCACAGCGTGGGAATGGTCTTAGTCTCCTCCCTGTTTAGGCAGAATCTGTTTCATAGTAGCCGCTCCTAGCCTTCTCATACTCTAATGGGCAAAAATTTTCCAAGACATAATCTTGAAAGGGATGCCGTGTCAATCCCCTGGGTATGATGAGTTCGGCACATTTGAATGATAGACTTTCCCTTCCTAACTTCACACACTGATAGAAAAGCTTGTCCCAATGCAAACACAGACCAGCCATGCAGAGTCCCATTGTCTGGTTCTCCTGTGTTTAAGTCTGCAAGGAGTCCACACAAGGTCACTTCTGAGGACAGTCATTTGTGGCTGTGAAAAGACTTTTGTTTTTCATCTAGCTTTCTCATAGTGAGCTAGCACTGCTGAATATCATTACAAACCCATCCCTTACAGATTATGTTTAGTTACATAAACAGGCCTTCCAGTCACAGAAAGACAGAGTTCATCAGAAGTACACAGTAAGGGCTTAATGAATGTACAGAATAAGTTTCACTGTGTGGATGAACTGAATATGGCATCTTAAAACCTTTGATAGTACAAGAGTTTAATCAATAATTTAAAAAAAATATTTCTTAAAGAGCATAGCATTTACCCCAATAGGAAATGGAGCTTCACTTTCCAGCAATGAGGTTCTGGGTTTGGACCCTGAAGTTATCTTTGAAACATTTCTCGTTGAGCGATTACTGAGAAGAGGCTGCAATCGAATTGGAGGCTGCATATTTCCTGGGGCAGTATATGGTCGAGGAGCTGTCTAGACAATTAGGGGGGAAAGTTCCATTTAAATTAGTATCTTGACATGTTTCCAGAACCAATTAATAATCCAACAAATTGCCCAGAGTAATTAATGGTGCCTTTTTACTGAGCAGATTAAACTTTAATTATATCCTTCCATTATACACACCCTTCTGACCCAAAGTATTTGTTAAAACATATGGTGTTGAAGTCGTCTACATCACCACATATCACAGGGATGGAGCCCTCTAGACAAAAGAGATGACCTCTATTATAGTCCCGTATTTTTGCTCATACTGTAAACTCTTGATAGTACTGAATTAGTGTAAAGAATGGCTTTGCTCAATTAAATGTTAAGTTGAATAATGTTCCAACTTTAGAGATCTGAAATGATATTATTGGAACAGACTCATTTCAGTTTCAATGTTTTCAATATACAATCTACTCTGAATTCATTATGCTGAAAGGTTGGCACCCAAAGTAAAAGCAGACAACAGGAAAGGCAGGTGCTTGGCTATAATGTACCACCAATTACGTGTCTTCAGCTGCTTCCTAGAAATGTAAGAAAACAAAATGAAAAATTATAGCTGGCAGCATTGGGAGGCACTGTATAAAAATGGACTTTTCCACACTGAGTATTTTCCATTTGTTCTTTTAGGTCTCCTGTCTACCTTCTCTGTCTGTGGAGCTCTGGGCCCTGGAAGTGATTCCTTCAAGAATTTACCAACCAACCTCAGGACTGCAGCTGGATTCCACCAAAGAGAGGAATTACATCAGAGAAGATGGGAGGATGAAGCGGAGGCCTTTATTCCCATCATCCCTGCAGGGTAGAAATGGTTCCTGACACCTAAGTGCTATGCCTCTGCAGAGAAGCCCGCCCCCATAGGCCCTACCTACTGCTTCTGGAGCCTGACTCCTCCCATGCCCCCCTTCAATCCAGGGACTGTGGTTTCCCGGGGTGCTGACCCCAGTGGGCTCACCATCCCTAGTTGGCTTTTCTTTGCCCTGCTGTATCTTTCTAAATAGTTTCTTTATTAAACAACTTCCTAATTACTCTATTTGTATGAGCCATCTGCTTCCTGCTGAGCCCCCAACAGAGAAACTTTCCAATCAAGACTGTACTGCAGTGAATACAAAAAGTGCCAGCGTGGGACACTGTAAGTGCCCTGGGGGGGCATCGGCAGAACATTGTACGTTTAGTATAAAGATCAACAATGCGTCAAAAGTGTGGAGGATTGAAGCTTTTGGCTCAGTTGTCCTGTTAGAGTAAGACAGC
This sequence comes from Peromyscus californicus insignis, assembly GCF_007827085.1. Taxonomy (NCBI): domain Eukaryota; kingdom Metazoa; phylum Chordata; class Mammalia; order Rodentia; family Cricetidae; genus Peromyscus; species Peromyscus californicus. The sequence continues at coordinate 132,381,503 of NW_026294617.1, read as the reverse complement.
AGGAAACATGCCGAGAATCGGACATGCATGTTTGGGCAAAGGGTGTGAGAAGGACAGCATGTAAATGATTCATGAACAGAATTTTGTGCATTAACTCTAAAGGATGATGAGCCACAAATATTCCATTCTGCAAAAGTATGTATAAATAAACACATAAAACCCGGCAGCCAGCGACTACTACCAAGCCCTTGTTCTCACGGCATCTTGAGAAGCATGTGTACACACACTGCTAAACCTCTGATTCTTCAACAGTAGGCCCATATTGAGTCTCCACCTTAGGCCTAGTAAGGAGATAAAAAGTAACATTTAACATCCAAAGGTTCTATGAGTCAATCAGGCTGATTGATGCCAGAGAACAGGACTTAGAATGATGTGTTCTCAGAATATTTACAGTTAACCAAAAGGGCTAAGGAAAACTAAGTTCTCACAGAAGCAGCTAAAATTTTATCCAAATAACGAGGCAAGAGGAAGATGGTGATCTGAAAATCCAAGTAAGAGCTGGCTCTGAGCCAGGACCAGAGAACAGCAGCAGGGACAATATTGCCTAACATTTGCTTTCCTTTCTTCTCCAAAAACAAAATTTTCATTGGGAACATGTCTGACACAAAGAGAGTATGTTCCCCAGACCTCCCTATGACTCTGTGCAGAGATGGGCCTCTCACTTTAGACCAGTAAAATGTGAACAAAAGAGACCCATGACACTCGCAGTTCATACTTATAGAGAAGGGGAGCTTGTCCTTACTTTCCCGCTGACCCCTTCCCTCAGGCTGGAGCATCCACATGATGATACACAGCCCTGGCTGCTGTGGATGAGGCAGGTGCCCCAAGCTGGTGGATGAGTAACACAGAAGGAATCCAGGTGTTTGATGACTTCATAGAGTCACCTGAGACTCATGGGCATGTGCTGGGGTGGGGATGAACCCCATGGTCTGAACGTGAATGCCTCCCACTAGCTGTTTCAATACTTGGTCCAAAACTGGAGTTGCTCTTTCAGGAGTTTGTGAATCCTTTGGTAGGTAAAGGCTGGCCAGAAGAAGGTTCTCTCTAAAGGGCATGTCTTGATGCTCTAAGAATACCCTTGATGTTCATAGCCCGCTCTCTGCTTCCTGTTCTGACAGGATGTGAGGAGGAGAAAAGCCCCAGCTGCATGCTCCTCCACCATGGTGCCTCCTGTTTGGATGCCTTCTCCATCATGTTGGACTCCACATCTTCAACCTATAACCCAGATGAGGTTCTCCCACCTCAGTCATTCCTCAAAGGTATTTTGTCTCAGTAAGAAGGAAAGTAATAAATACAGAGTCTCTACAAACCTGAACCCCAACAAGCATACGTGGATCAACTGAAGTAACAGACAAGTCAGAGAAAACAAGAGATGAGCTATAGAAAGGTCTTAAAACCCACATACAGAAATTAAACCAGACAGTTCTGAGTAAGAGACTCTACTAGCTGGGCGGTGCTGGCGCACGCCTTTAATCCCAGCACTCGGGAGTCAGAGCCAGGCGGATCTCTGTGAGTTCGAGGCCGGCCTGGGCTACCAAGTGAGTTCCAGGAAAGGCGCAAAGCTACACAGAGAAACCCTGTCTCGAAAAACCAAAAAAAAAAAAAAAAAAAGAGAGAGAGACTCTACTAGACTAACACAGCTTAGGGTCTCTTGTTCAATAATCGGAAACATGAAAAGACTTGTGTAGGAATCCAGGAGAGCAGGTTACTACAAACCAGAACATCGTCTATTGGTGGTTGTGCTCTTAGTTTTATTGCTGTGCATTTGCATAGGAATATCCTCCAGTTAGATGGATGTGGTAGTCAAACGCTCAACTGATCACATTTGTCTCTAAAAACAAATCTGTCCCATTAACTAACAGCTGTGGGCCCCAATCTTTCGTAGCTCCTATCAGAGGCTACCTCAAGTTTGCTACATTTTACAATGTGTGAATGTACTTTCCTATAATAAATATGGCACTGTCTTAACGGGCTCAAAGCTGTACCAGAATTGGCAACCTGGTAATTACTCAGCTTAGCCGAGTCCTGCTAATTCTCAAGGTGATCCCAGGGGGTGAATTTCCCAAAGATGTGCAGAGTCAGCTGAGATGACTTTCCTCAGTTTTAATGGATTTGGCACAGCTAGATGCTTGCACGGTGTTGGGAAGTTTAGTGAAATTGTCAGTGGAGTTGAGGAGCACGTGCTGAAGGTGTTCCTTACCCAGAGAGGCTCAAGGAAAGTGGTGACATCCCATAAAGCCCCCTGTCTCCATCTAGGGTTTTGGTACTCAGAGCTGACACTGGGAAGGGGTATGTCCAAGAGAGGATGGACAAACCAAAGGGAGACTTGAGTCTCTGCAAAGCAGGAAATTCAGCTGCAAATCGCAGTAGCTCTCCAGTAAGGTGCACAGGACACGCAGCGTGTGATCAAGGGGCAACCCTAGTGTTGAAGTGTCCGACTGGTAGCAGTGTAGCCTCTGATTTTTGAAGGACCCATCACTCTTGCATAGTGAACCACAGACTATCTCCTGAAGGGCTTCTTCTGGAAAATTGAAAAGAAACCCTTAGCCGGGCGGTGGTGGTGGTGCACGCCTTTAATCTTAGCACTCGGGAGGCAGAGGCAGGAAGATCTCTGTGAGTTCGAGGCCAGCCTGGTCTACAAAGTGAGATCAGGACAGGCTCCAAAGCTACACAGAAAAACTCTGTCTTGAAAAAACAAAAACAAAAAAAAAAAAGAAAAGGAAAGAAACCCTTAAAGGGATTGTCCCTCTCTGAACCAGGTAGAAGGACAGAAAACAGCACTATTTCCTTGGTTTCTTCTGGGGAAAGCTGGGGAGAGGCTAGTAAATTGCTGTCCAACAAAGGCATATTTGTGTGGACACACTGACATTCAAATCAGACCCGGAAGAGAAGAAACAGTCCGGAGAAAACTGGGGCTTATCAAGACTTGGGCTGTTCAACCAGGGCAAGTCAAGGCATGTTTACCTTTTGCAGAATGTTGAAGCCTAATGCCCTATGGGACAGACTTCCTCAACAGTCTGTGAAGCCTTTATAATTTCTCCACAAATATTGTGCAACACAAATAAAAATGATTAGACTTTACAAGGAAAAACATCCAGTCATGAAAAGCAAGAGTAAAGACATCATGGGGAGTTCATCTCCACTTCAACCACCAATAACCCAACAAACATTTTTTAAATCTTTCCTGAATCTGTATTGTTTTTGAAGAACTGTGCCCTCCTTCCAGCAAACATCACCTCTGGGCAACAGACAAATCATGCTGGGATAAAATATCAGTGTGTGATTTCTTCAGATGGGATTTCACTACATTTAATTATCTCAAAGTGGAAGTGTATACTTTTGATAAACTGAAATGGTAGAATGTCACCAGCATGCAGCATGGCACTGCTGAATTTGTGCAGATAACAGAATAGCAAGAACAATACCCAGACATCAGAAAACACAGAACATGTATGACACACCACAATCTCAATTCTGCCACATTGCTGAGCACGGAAGGTAATAATACTGGGATAGATAATGTGAAGTCATCGTGTGTGATCTTAGATATCAGGTAGAGTTTGCTCTTTTCTATGGGTAAAATAGAGTGGGGGTGAAGGGATGGGGAGGGATCTGGTTATGTATGTAAGCACAAGTGATCTCCACTCACGAAGCAGATGTGACAGCTGCACATACAGGGGTTTTGACTAGAGGAGGTACTGTTAATGGAGACTTGAGCAGTTATGAGACTGGGGTTTCCAACTGTTCCTTTGACTATGTTTTCAAGTCTATTGGGTTGTGCAGACATGCTTCCCAGAGAGCCTTCTTTCTGAGATTAATGAGAAATCATAAATTAATTAGCTGGGACAGAGTGCTTAATAGGGCTTACCAGTGTTAATGGACTAGAACGTCCTTCCTCAGCCAGAACGCTACAGCCACGGTTAGTCTTTGGGCCAGCTGGAGGATGGGGAGTGAGAATGGGCATGTTATCTTCAATAAATCGTCTTGTGTGCTCTCCCTATAATGAGAAAAGAAATTTATTAAATTGATATATAGGTGATCATGATCGGGTTAGCTTAGCACCTGACACACATTCATACTATGAGATCAAAACCCTCCCCACTAAGAATGCTACTCTGTGTCCTGGCATGGAAGTTAGCCAAGGCTCTTATGGCCCTGTTGGGGGCTGGGTGTAGTAGTGACTGGCAGAAAACAGAATCTTCTCCAGCTGCACACAAAGGAGTCACTGTGAGTCCTCTCTACCTCAATGATAATGTGTTGGGCCACTACAAAGTGCCCATTGTACTTCACTACTCTGACCAGTAGAGACTACCAGAAAAGATTAATTTTTTTATATGAAAACCATAATTCAATAATGCCTTGAAGCAAAAGTTTGCCTATGAAATAGAAGGAACCTAAACCATGCCTTCGCCAACTACAAATACGCAGTGAGCTTTGACAATCCCAATAGAGGCGTTAGATGGGAGGCACTGGAGTGTTACAGCACTCTCCCAATGCCCAGTCTTCCCGCCTACCTGTGTCCCTCATCTGCTATTGCGTAGGACATGTGAATGGAAGACATGCAGCCTCCCTGCCTCAGGCACTGGAGTTCAGTATTTCCAGCCATTGCATTCACATTTTGGCAGATAAATTGCAGAACCTGTAACAGTCCACGATTCGAGGCATGGCCAGCCAAGCCAAAAATGAATCTGGAGCACCCCAGTTCTCCTGATGCCTGAGAAGGGACCTATGTCCTATCATTCAAAACTTTAGTAGCGGGGCTGGAGAGATGGCTCAGTGGTTAAGAGCACTGACTGTTCTTCCAGAGGTCCTGAGTTCAGTTCCCAGCAACCACATGGTGGCTCTCAACCATCTGTAATGAGATCTGGCGCCCTCTTCTGGCCTGCATGTATACATGCAGGCAGAATATGTATATATAATAAAATTAAAAAAAAAAAAAAAAACTTTAGTAGCATCCCAGCATTCGGGAGGCAGAGCCAGGCAGATCTCTGTGAGTTCTGGGCTACAGAGTGAGTTCCAGGAAAGGAGCAAAGCTACACAGAGAAACCCTCTCTCAGAAAAAAAAAAAAAAAAAAAAAACACTTTAGTAACAAGATTAGCATTTAACCCTAATAAAAAATAAATTTGAGTCCATCAACCCAGGTAGGGAAATTTTAGTCTTACAGGACAGGTTGCCCTATGAATGCTTTTACAAATACTTATTAGTTTGTGAAATGTGTTTTAGGTTCCACATTTGTAATACCACAGAAATTTAAGAACAAGCAGCTCATGATTTCAAATAGCTCAAGAAATCAAATAAATCTGCCATCCTAAACTGAAACACGCCTAATTGAATCCCTCATCTCCTGATTCAAATTGATGTATTTTGTAAGTTCATTGCAAAGAACAAAGATAGGGAACAACCACGGGGTTTGAAAATACCTGCACAAAGCGCCTTAGATCTGATGGCGCCTTCTTCCACTAAGGACGCTCATTCCCACCATAATTTTCAAGGGTGACATTCGAGTGAAAATGTGTGATTGTATAATTCTTTCAATGTTTTATTTTCCTTCACACTGGAACATTACCATCTCTTTTTATTTCTTAAGATACATGAATATCCTTTGGCCTCTGCCACAAAAAAAAAAAAAAAAAAAAAAAAAAAAAAACCCACAAAAGCCAGATTTCAAATTTGGCTATTTTTAATTTTGTCTTGGAAAGTTTTTTCAGGAACAGGGCTTGTGTTATCAGCATCTATATTGATGACACTTGAGATCCAGGCTCAGTAGAATCATTTGCTTGACCTCAGCTATGTGTGCTGACCAAAAGTAGGTGCCCCTGGACTGGGGTTGGGATCACAAAGTGTTATTAAAAGGTAAAAGAGTTTACCTTCAGCCTCTGAGTCCGCTCTTTCCTAGCTAAGGTATCCAGTTTCCTTTTTATTTCCAGCTGGTGATCGCGCTGTGGAGAACAGAACCATCCTAATTAGAGCCAAGAATATCTTAGAGGAAAATAATCCCAATGGAGGCAGCTTTGTTTTCAATAACCCCTCTTGTCCTTTAGATAGAGAAGAACCACCTGCCTGAGTGTGCAGGTGGGAATATCAATTGCCTCCACTCTGGGAAAGCCGATTACAAACACATCTTAGCTAAAGGATTCATGCCCTTTAGCCAGAAACTTCGTTCCTAATCTGAAGAGGAAAACTGAGTAATGACTTTTAAGTGTTTTGCACAGAAAGATACTATTTGAAAGTGGCCCCACCCCTTTATTTCTTTGAAGAAAAAGTGCAATAGTGATATAAAATTTGAAAAGATGGTAAAATGTTTGGCACATCCATGTGCTGGAACAGAATATAATCATTAAAATAAGGTTCCTAAAGATTTTGATTGATTTTTAATGGAAGATGAAAATAACACAGGAAGAAGCAAGATGCAGAACTGCATAGAAATCTAGTAACGGATAGAGCCAGTTTGTGGAGGGGACCCCTGTAGTGAGGAGGTGATTCCTATGTATCCCTAATTTCCAGGACTAGGGATAGCAAAAACACAGGCAGATTCACAGCTTTGTGCTCTGGTCTCACTTCCTGTTTCCGGTTTTGATTGCCACAAACCCACGTCCCTGTCACAATGTATCATGATGTTCTTTCTTTTTAAAAAAAAAAGAAAGTTTTATTTTTATTTATGTGTCTGTGGACATATGTGGATGGGGCTTCCTGGAGCTGAAGTTAGAGGCAGTCCTGTGCTGCCTGGAAGGGATGCTGGGAACTGAACTACTGTCCTCTGCAAGAACAGCCAGTGCTCCTAACTGCTGAGCCATAGCTGAAATCCCACTAGTTTTATGGAATTTGTTTGTTTTTTGAGAGAGAGACTTGGAATATTGCTCAGGATGACCTGGAACTTACTATAGGGCCCGTGTTGGCTTCAGAATTGTGGCAACCCTCCTAAGAGGCCTCCTGAGTTTACACTGACATGACATGCATATGCTACCACACTTGGCCGTATCATGATTTTATTGTTATGTAAATATGACTAGAAGATACTGAAAAGAAATGTACATTAATAGTAGTCATCTCTGAAAGTAGAAATTTTATGCAATTATTTTGCTTTATTTTTCCTTTGTGTTTTCCAATTATTTTAATATAATAGTTGGTGATTTAAAACTATACCTCCTATTAAAATCATCTGCTTCCAGTTAGACTTGAAATCAGCCCAAGGTTTTTGTTGCTGTTGTCTCAGTGTTCCTTTGGGAACCCTTCTCTCTGGTCTTGGTCCCTGCTGATTCAATCCCTCAGTCCTGGGTGTCATCAATCATCTCCTGACACCTCTTGTCCCTCCCCCTCCTGCTCTGATCTCTCCCCTACTCAGCGACAAACTCTCTTACATTTCTTGTCAACCTGTTTCCAAGGTCTGTTTGTCCCCCAACTCTTGGTCAGGCTCCTCCTCACCATGGCTGACACTCCCTCCCCAAGCCCTCCAGTGCCTTCATTTTCTGGGTCCCATCACCACAGGAGCCATTCTGCAGCTTGTGAGCTTGTGAGCCCCTGGCCTCCAGGACAGCATCCTAGCAGCCGTTTGTCCCACACTCCTGCCCCTTCCTCTCTTGAGTTCCTCATTCAGTCTCTAATGTTCTCTCCATCTTCCCGGCTCCTGAGACAGTGACTTTTCTCTAGAGTTCTCTACTGTCTCTGTAGACAGCTGCCTCTCCCACACACTCTGCTGCTGTTAGCTGCACCCTTTCACAACAGATTCCTAACCAACCTGTCACCTCCAGTCTTTCCAGCAGGTTAACCCATCCTCCACATCTCCAGCAGCAGCATCTCTAAAGGCTCTGCTCATTCATTTCACTCCCGTGCTGAAAAAACATCTCATGGTCTCATCACCTACACAGCAACCTGCCTTGGGAATTCAAGACTTCTAGAAACAAAGCTCCAACTTATCAGATAATGTCACCTCCTTCTACCAAACTGCCCCCTGCACAGTCTTTTGGCTTCCTTTCCATTCGAGGTATCCTGCATATAACTGTGCTCCCTCTCTGGAATTGCTCTCCTGTGTTCCTGACTTTCTCTTCAAGGTGTGCTCCCCAGCAGGGTACCTCAGGGTACCCCCTCTTTTGCGGGGTGAACGTTGCCACTTCCCTCTTCTGTGCAATTGCTGTTCAGTATTTCAATAAACAGTGTCTTGCAGCCACAAAAAAGAGTCCCATCTTGGCACACAGTGACTCTGCTACTGTAGGTTGCATGGGTGAATGCATGAACACCCACGACAATATCGGGGAAAACTGGAGCAGTCTCAATTAAATGGGAAGCACTATGGCAGCTTGGAGACAATCCTGGTAGTTCTAGTATATTAACAGTCTAGGTGTGTCTTCTGAAACACAGAAGTGGAATTGATTTCATTGTTTTTCGGATTTGTACATATCTGCAGACTTTACTGATTAAACATTCCTAATCTAAACAAGCAGTGTCCTCTAACTGCTGAAACCTTTAAGCATAAACACCATGCTTACAATATTTTCCAGTTTGGAGCACCTCATATTTCTTTTTTTTTAACTGCATCTGGGTTTGTGTGTGTGGAACATGTAGTGTATGGACTGAATGCCTTAGGTGTTCACGCAGAGACCAGAGGAAGACACTCAGCGACCTGCTCTATCATCCCTCAGGACAGGGTCTCTCTCTCAACCTGGTACTAGGCTGGCAGCCAGCAGGACACAGCGGGCTTTCTTCTCTGGGCTGGGGTTAGAGGCACGGGTGTGACCACACCTGGTGTTTTTATATAGATGCTGAGGATTTAAACTTAGGTCTGTATAGTAAATGTCCTCACCCTTTGAACTGTCTTCCCAGCCCCATGTTTTAGATTAGAGAAGGTCAAATTCCATACTATAAGTATATATTCTTTTATATGTTATACATGAGACTTGACGGACAGTATCTGTACAGTTCCGCTGTGTCATGCCACTGTGGAGGGCCCCAAAACAGCTTGACCACACAGCAGCCATGACAGGCTTAGGGGCCTAGACACAGCTTCTGTGACAGGCTTACTGGCAGGCAACACCCAGATCCAGGAAAAGCCTTAAGCTGACACCACCCAGGGATCTCTCCAGGGGGTGAGGAAGTACCTGATGTCCCAAACATTCCAACCAGTAGATAAGGTGACCAGATGCCCTTGAGTCTAGCACACACCTATTTTTTTGTTTTACAGATACCCCTAGACAATTGTCAACCAATCAGGGCCCTGGACCCTGGAAATCCCCTCACCCCAACCTCTGCTATGATAAAAACTCTGCCCCACCTGAGCTCAGGGCTCTCTGCTCTCATCGCTGTATTAGACAGACAGAGGGACCAAGCTCTGAAGCTTGAAATAAAGGCTCTTTCCTTTTACATGTGGGATTTGGTCTCTGGGCATAACACCACCAAACTCTCAGGACCTGGGCCGACGTGGAACAAAGTACTCCTAAAATTAAAAGCTAGGTAGGGATTAATTTAATGCCATACTATTATTTTTTAGCAGAATTGTACCATTCCCATCAGTACTTTTGTAATCAGCAAATTTGGGGCTGTCAACAATGAGTCTATGCAATTCCTGGACATGAGCTGAAGTGAAAAATGAATTCCTAAGTCAGCAGAAACTGTATGTCTGCAATAAACATCGTAAGTGAATATTGATGTAATGATACATGCAATATAATAATAAATATTCTCACTGGTACTAAACTTGTTGCTGGTTTACTGATAGTTCTACATTTGTTCATAAATGTTACTGTACCCACAGGTCAAGAACTTTCCAAGGCAGCTTCTCTGATTTACTGCTGTATGGTCGAGCCAAGAGTGGCACCCTTTTTCAGAGACTAAAATGGTGCCTGACAATTGAAACCACAGTTTTGTGGAGCAAGGCTGCAATAATTTCTCAGGTTAGCTACATAGCCCACTAAAAGTGCAATGTCAGATTCCACAAAACGTGTTGACGCTGAGACTGTAAATCGTGCTGACCAATGTGTCCTAAAGTAGGAGGGACGGCAGATGTTTCCATGCCTACTCCGTGAAACTTAACATACGGCTGAGCTACAGGCCTTAAAAGAATAACAGATCCGAGAGAATTCATGGCAGTGGAATTACTGATATTTAAACAGATGTCACTTTTTTTAGCGAATGGAAATTAAGGTACAGATGGTGAGGGCCGGGTAGCCATTGTGGATTCAAAGAATCTACATTTAGAAAATTAAATATCACAAACTTTATAATCATGTCCATATTTCTTCTGAACTAAAAAGGAGGGAAACTTGAGTCTCTGGGCTCCTGACTACTTAGGAAGTAAGACAGTATTCCCCAATTCTCTTGTCCACTTCCTTTTGCATGAAGTTTAGGAAGAATTCTCCAACCATTAGTCATTATTGAAGAGTGACCAGTCCATCATAAAAGGTAAGAAGCACCCGCACCTCCATATCAAGGACCTTGTGGAAGATGGCCTGGGCTAAGCACTCCCGGATGTATTTTTTGTGATCCTGCTTCATGGTGTTTACTTTGTACTCCTTTTCAGAAAGTATCCTCCCACTTCTAGTGATCTGTGGTGAATAAATAAAAATAGTGAATGGATAAATAAAATACATACGGAAACACAAAATAGGAAAATATATTGTTAGGTACCAAAAAAGAGAAGGGAGGGAGGGCAGAGAGAGAGAGAGAGAGAGAGAGAGAGAGAGAGAGAGAGAGAGAGAGAGAGAGAGAGAAGTGGCCTTTTCAAAGCCTAAAGGAGAATACCATTGTCCCTAATGAACTTCCGTTTTTAATGGATATTTCATCAGGCAGATAGGAGAAAGGAAGTCTCAGGTACCTGTCAGTGTGAAAACACACACAGGTGGTACACTTGACGTTTAAAACAAGGTTTTCATTAGAGTAACAATTTCCCAGTGATGGAACCCAGGTGTTCTTTTCATTCTCTGAAAGCACCCTGGAGAGGGGAGGTGCTGCCTGGAAGGAGCGCAGGAGCTGCGGAGCAGACTGCAGCTTGCCGGAAACACCAGCAGGGGTAAGGCTGGCAAGCGGTAGAGAAAGCCTTCGGTTTGTTTTGAGAAATAATTGGTTTCATTACTCTGTTTGCTCCCTGCTTTTTCTTCCTACACTTTCCAGGCCAGAATGTAACAATTTGCAATGATTTAGAATTTTATGGTTTATGCAGGAGTGGGCATAGACAGTTTTCGATACAGTCACAGCGAAGTCACTGTGTCCCTGGAGCAGTGCTTCCTTTGACTCGCCCTTTGGGTGTATTTGCTGTTGTCCTCAGATCTCTCCTGTAAAGGAGGCTGCTACCCTCCCTGCTGTTTGCTCTGCTTTCCACTTCCCCTCCCCCGGCTCCCCTCCCCCTCTTCCCCTCTCCCTGTTTCCCTCCCCCTGTTCCCCTCAAGTTTAAATGCAAGCCACCTTTACATCCTCTCTCTTTCAAAGTTTTATTTTTAATTATATGCCAGTGTGTGCCTATGTGCATGTGAGTGTGGGTACCTGCAGAGGCCACAGGTGTCGAGTGTCCTGGAGCTGAAGTTGCAGGCAGTTGTGAACTGCTCAGTGTGGGTGCTCAGAGCAGAACTCAGGTACTTGCTCTTAACCACGGAGCCATCTTTCCAGTCCCGCATTTGTATTCTTAGTTTCCTTCTTAATTTTTTAGCTGTTATTTTTATATTATTGTTGCAGCATATTACTTCAGGTAACCCACTTGCCGCGTCTAGAGTGTGCTGGCTAAAGGATCTCATGTCTCTGGGAAGTGTCTAATGTTAGACCATCCTGACTACTATCCCCTTTCTGGCAGCAGCTGGATATGTCTCTGTCACCTCTTCTCTGGGATTTTGTCAGACAGGAAGCTCCTATAGAGCCACAGTGCTTACACTTGAATGAGGTAAACATGAATCACCCAGAGGGGCTGAGGAACAGCAAATCCCACAGGTCTGGGGCCTCGGGCTTCATACTTACATTTTCTAAGTAACTTCCATGTAATGTGAACCTGCAGGTTGCAGGGCTGTTGCTGGATCCATTGATCTAGAGAAAGGGCCATGCCTTCCTTCTTTGAGTTACCAGGCTCTTAAAAAGTGTTCCTTGCGTGTTTGGAGATGGTGTTAAGTAAACTCTGCCCCATAGCATCATGGTCAGCAGTGTTCCTAGTCACCAGTGATTACAGGGTGACTCATTGCACGCCCCTAACAGTAATAGCCATCCTGAGAGACAGGCGGCATTGTCTTCCTTTCACAATTGAGGAAGTTGGGCTGCAAGGGGTGTGCATGGTTGTCTTGTTCCTGGCTGAGACAGGTTTCAGCTGACCCTTCTGATAATAATGCCCCATGAGGCATTTCTCTCTCCAGCTCCACCCAGCTAGTGCCAAGCACACAAACAACAATTAGAAACACAATACGGTTTTTTCAACACCAAGACAACACTGTACTTTAAGAAAGCAAACAGCCAACACTGTCGAGAACCACACCCCTTTCCTTTCAAAGGAAAACCATAGGATTTTTTGAGATAAATTTTCCACCTTCTACACATTTAAAGGAACAGAAATTGCATGGGAAGAACGGCTTTGAGGCTAATGGAAGGCACATCACAGGGAAATGAAAGTTAACACACACATAAAAGAGGAAGCAAACTGTTCATGTTTGCCACACCATAGTCTATGAGTATTAAAAACAATATTTTTCCTGGAACAATAAGGTCTTCTCTGCCCTTGCTCTTTAACAGTGTCTGGTTCATAGAATGTGTACTGAATAAATGAATAAATAAGCAAATCAACCACGCTGTTGAAATCTCACAGGGACCTTTCTTCAATAATTTATGTTTCCTTAGTAGCCATTGTAACCTCTCTTCTTTTGTTTAGAAAGAGCCCCAAATAAATAAATCAGAAGTTTAAAAGGAAGTAATTTTTCTAAATTAGTATGGAGAAAGAGATGTCACAGACTCAAAGGAAATCTGAAGAAAGGTAGGAAATGTTCACCCTTAATTGAACAAGAAGGTGGGCAGAACTCGAAGCAGTCTTACCAGCCCCGATCTTAGGAGGTGCCGCCTGATCCTGGTATTGTTAAAATACCCAGCCAGGTGCTTATCTGTGAGGCTGTTATAAGTGGCAAGTAATCTGAAACAGAGAAGAGAAGCCATTAAAGTCTTATGAGGGTTGCTTGATAACCAAGGCCATTCTTGGCAACACCACCTATCCCAGCAATACATTTGTAGACAAGTTTAACAGCCAGCTGAGAGTCTATTTGTTCCTTATGATAAGAAGCAGTAAACCGTCGTGGTTTGGGTTAGACAAAGGTGAAAGCCAGACGTGAACAATTAAATGTCAGTGAAAGGCCAAAGATAGAAATGTGCCTCCAATCTTAGGAGACGAAGCCACCTCAGAGAGAACTTAGCAGTGGAGGCTGACAGCAAAGCAACCAACCACCTCTCCAGCACACCTCTCCTGTGCACCCTGCACTCAGACACCTCACACCCCATGCTTCCATCTGTCAGGGAGCAGGGGACTGCTGACACACAGTTCCTCCTCAGAAAGCATTCCCTGGTGTGCCCGGTGTGTCCATGTGACCCACACTTCACATGGGGAAATCCCAGGTTACATTTCCCATTCCATGATTCTTCATTTCTCCTCCTCCAGCATTGGCTCTGAAGTCCGAGTGCACCCTGTGATTCTCAATACCCTGCCTGATGTGTGTTGCGATCCCGAGCAGTAATGTGCTGAGAAAATTAGGACATTATTTCCAATTGATTTAAAATCCTGGCTTTTAGCCAACCATTTTTGATTTGTTGACTTACTCATATTTATCTAGAAATTTCATTCATCTCTATTACAAAAACTTTAATGTATAAATTATCTTAGATTTTTAGGATGTTTTATTTTAAAAATTAAAGGAAACAAGATGTAGGGGCACACATCTGAAATCCCAGCACTCCACTTGATTCACAGAAGCAGGAGGATTTCAGTTATAGACCAGCCTGACCTGTACAATAAGACTCTGTCAACTTAGAACACTGAATTTTTGGCTACATATTATACCTTAATACATGCTTAAGTTCAGTCTACGATTTAGGGTTGGAAACTGGAAACTAGTCTTTTATTTATTTATTTATTTATTTATTTTACATCCTGGCTGCAGTTTGCCCTCCCTCCTCTCCTCCCAATCTTCCTCCTTCCCCCTCCCAGTTCCCACTCCCAATACACTCCTCCTCCAGGAAAAAACTCTTTTAACCTTCTTATTATGCACCTTAGAAAATGTGCACATACATATATATATGTACATGCAGACACTTATATATGTATATACACAGCAAGCAAGCCTCACCACGGCCCAGACCTAAAAAATTTCCTACAAAAAAGATTTGCACCCTGAACTCTTGATGACAGCAGCTGGCTTTTAACTTCTTCTGAGACTGGAGTAGGGACTCGTCTTACCGTCTGGAGAGAGCGTTAGCAGCCATTTTATTTTGCTGTTTGCAAGACCTTAATTATGTGGAGATTAAATTGGTGACCTTTTCCTGTCTCTTTTCTCCTTAACAACCCATTGCAGAAAAGTTTCATGCTGCCAAATGGTCAGGAAAGTTTAATTTTGTCCACAAAAGAGACTGAAAAGAAGTAACAAAGCCACGAAGCCAAGGTACCACATGAAGGCTGCAGACGTGAGCAAAGGCAGCAGCTATTATTTCCCTGGGTTTATGTAAAAAGACAACCCAAGAGTCTCATGGAGGCACACACAAAACCAGCCTCGGATGCTACTTTGAAGACTTCTTTTAAATGAACTGTCTTGGTGTCCTACAGTTCATCAAAGGTTTCCTGTCTCCGAAAGGTCAGCCTTCTATCCCTTACCCTTTCTGAATCTCAGAATCTCTTTTCAGCTCTTCATTTCCAAAGGTGAGCAGGTGCCTCTCTCCTAACAATCACGATTGCACAGTTCACAGATTCTTAAGATAAATCATTACAGGAATATCATATACAGTCTTTTGTCTGTCTTGCAGATCCAAGCTTAAAAAAATAAAAATCAATACTTTTGGAATAGCTAGGAGTGTTGAAACCCTGATTAAATGAAGCGAGGTTAAAAATTGGGAAGACAAGAGCCTCAGTTTCACCATTGATGAACAAAACAGCCCTTCTTTTAATTCAGGCTCTGTAACTTTTTAAATATTTAGGTCCTAATAGCAATGCCCAGTCAACTTTTGTACCACCCAATTATAATCCTCCTCCTCCTCTGTTCTCCTCTCTCCTTCCAGAGGAATATGTGTGCAGGATTCCCCACCCCAGCCCCATAAGATAGAGGAGTATGTGTGCAGGATATCCTACCCTAGTCCACTGATGCTGGAAGAGTGCGTATGCATGATGCCTCCCCTCACCAGTCCCACTGAGAATGAAGGAGAGCAAGCTAGAAACTTTTATATTCATCTGCTTTCTCTCTATTCTGATTTAAAGGAAAATGTGGGTCCCTGGTTGGGATTTTATGTGTAAAATAACTCCTTCCACAACTGGTATCACACATCACACACAAACAGTTGTGATAACTTGGCAGACACATCACATCCTCCAGGCTCACCAAACATTAGTGATTGCTTTTTTCAGACAATGACTGAATATGTTTGTATTTAAGGTATTTAAGCCGGAACCATAAATTAATAAATTAGTTGATAATAAGAAATTTTATCAAGTAAATGATGTGCATCTAGTGCAATGGTCAATTTTCAATACTTAAAAAGGTCAGCCTCATTCTGACCATCAAGCCTCCTTTTCTAGGGAGATGGTCCTGCTGTGCACAGCCGAGATTGTGGTCTTTCGGTCCCACTATGTACAGCTGAGATTGTGGTCTTTCGGTCCCACTATGTACAGCTGAGACTGTGGTCTTTCGGTCCCACTATGTACAGCCGAGATTGCGGTCTTTCGGTCCCACTATGTACAGCTGAGATTGCGGTCTTTCGGTCCCACTATGTACAGCTGAGATTGCGGTCTTTCGGTCCCACTATGTACAGCTGAGATTGCGGTCTTTTGGTCCCACTATGTACAGCTGAGACTGCGATCTTTCGGTCCCACTATGTACAGCTGAGACTGCGGTCTTTCAGATTCCGTTTGCTCTACTCTTCATGTGTGTTTGGCCTGGGTCCACAACCTCCCTTTGCTTCTAGTGAGCCACATGCGGCTCAACACAAAATCATAAACGTGTGTGTGTGTGTGTGTGTGTGTGTGTGTGTGTGTGTGTGTGTATGCACGCATGCTCACACCTGTGCTTTGGGGTGTGTCCTTTTCTCGGTTCTAGAGAATGAACTTTGTAGATGAAAACAGTATCTCTCAACATCAGTGCAGTTATAAGAGCTTGACTGCCCAGGACACAGACATGGGTTAGCAGAACTCTGCTTTGTCTGGATTCACTATAAATTTTCTAATTTTATTTTCTGTATTAGGCCAGATAAGGTTATCTGACCTGGGTAACAACAGTACCTGGTGACTGGAGTGCTTCCTCCCCTATGAAGGCGTAAGTTGTCAGACCTGGCCTTCCTGGTCAGCACTGTTGCTGACCCGCAATTTCCCTCCCTCACTGCCCATCACTGTCGCCGTTTGGATCACCTCACTAAAGGGCCATGCCTCTCACACAGAGCCAACCAATCACTGTCCAGACCAGTCTAGCTGCCTTGATTTTTTACTGATGGACAACCCCTGGTTTGGTGGGGTACCAGGAGAGTACCTGACGGGGGGACAAAGCTTGCGCCTGTTTGTGCTGGTTCCTGTCCCCCCCCTTTCCATGCACACTCTCTTCCTTCAGAGCCAACACTCAGTGACTGGAGCCCTGCTTTCTTCGCAGCTGCAGCTTTTCAGCGCACATCCTGGAACCCTCACCACCCACCAGACAGGATATACAAACCGGGATCTGTAGAAACAAAACTCAGCGATTCCTAACAGTTCCTCCATCTGGCCCCAAACAGCGAGTATGTCCCATAAAAATCTCAGGCAAAGGAAAGGCACAGTAATCATCATTAGTCACCAACATTTACTGAGATTCCTGATATTTTTAGATCATTCTGTGAGGGTGGGTGCAGAGATGTCACAGACACTGTACTCAAGAGTCCCAAGCCACCTAGAGATGAACACACACACACAGACCACATGTGCTTTCTTGAACTCACATCTGCTCTCTACCTCCATCCTGGTCTAATTCACTCAAGAGCACTGTGGAATGCCTTTGTGGTCTGCTGGATACCGCTGCTTACACCCGGGCTTGGCAACCGAGTTTGAATTCAAGATCTTGAGAGGTGACAGAAGGGAACAAACACCTGAGAGTTATCCTCTGACCTCCACATGTGTGCCATGGCATGTACTGTGAATGGGCCCCAAAACAGCTTGACCACACAGCAGCCATGACAGGCTTAGGGGCCTAGACACAGCTTCTGTGACAGGCTTACTGGCAGGCAACACCCAGATCCAGGAAAAGCCTTAAGCTGATACCACCCAGGGATCTATCCAGGGGTGAGGAAGTACCTGACATCCCAAACATTCCAACCATTAGATAAGGTGGCCAGATGCCCTTGAGTCTAGCACACACCTATTTTTTTGTTTTACAGATACCCCTAGACAATTGTCAGCCAATTGGTCCTGGACCCTGGAAATCCCCTCACCCCAACCTCTGCTATGATAAAAAAAAAAAAAAAAACCACTGCCCCACCTGAGCTCAGGTCTCTCTGCTCTCATCGCTGTATTGGACAGACAGAGGGACCAAGCTCTGGAGCTTGAAATAAAGGCTCTTTGCTTTTACATGCAGGATCGGTCTCCATGGTGGTCTTTTTGGGAGGGTCCCCATGATCTGGGCATAACATTACAGTTGGCTTGTTTTCACACACACACACACACACACACACACACACACACACACACACACACACACAAATTGTAAAGCATATTTAGGGTCCTGATTGATGCCCACAGTCAGGACAAATCTCTGACACCCGCCAGTCCCACAGCCATTCAGACCCAACCAAAATAAACACAGAGACTTATACTGGTTACAAACTGTATGGCCGTGGCAGGCTTCTTGCTAACTGTTCTTACAGCTTAAATTAATCCATTTCCATTAATCTATACCTTGCCACATGGCTCGGCTCGTGGCTTACCGGCATCTTTCACATGCGGCTTGTCATCATGGCGGCTGGCAGTGTCTCTCTCACCCAGCTTCCTGTTCTCTCAATTCTCCTCTCTGTTAGTCCTGCCTATACTTCCTCCTGCCTGGCCACTGGCCAATCAGTGTTTTATTTATTGACCAATCAGCAACACATTTGACATACAGACCATCCCACAGCACTCCCCCCCCCCCCCTTTTTTTTTTCAAAAAGGAAGGTTTTTAACCTTAACAAAGTAAAATTGCATATAATTTGGGAGCAACAAGTAACATGCCAGCTCTTCTGAATTCTAAAATTGAAACCTCCCAAACAAGATGACTACTCAATGGCAGTCAGTCCTAAGAACTCCTTCCAAAGCCAAGAGGACCTTCCTGAGCCACACTCATGAGCTCCTTTCTCCAGGCTGCTGCACCTTTTCACCACAACCCACTTCCCCCCCACGCTGTCACCCTCTGGGAAAGGCTGGGGGTCCATAGCTGTTAAGAGTCCAGCTGCAGTTTGGTCCACCTCCACCAATACCAGCCCTGTCCCAGGACCAGGTAACCTGGCTGCCTCCACCAAAGTCCTTCCGCTTCCCCAGAACTAGTGTAGAATGCAGCTCAGTCAAGAGCTCTGCAGTTAACGAGAGTGTTTTACCTCCAGTTTCAAACTGTTTCCTCATTTCCATGTGAGCTGCATGGAACGGCTTAAACCCCCCGTGATGTTGGAGCACTCTGTACCTAAGCAGATGTTCACTAACAAGAGGGAAACCTTTTCCCGACCAGCTTTCACGAAATATTGGCTTTTCCTCTGTGTGTGTTCATCCTGAAGTCAACTAGTGGGACCTAGGGTCACCACGGAAACAAACCTCTGGGCTTGTCTGTAAGAGAGTTTCTAGATTGTGTTATGTGGGAAAGCCTGTCCTAAATCTGAGTGGGCACCATTCCGTGGGATCAGGTCAGAGCATGAAGCAAGCTGAGAACCAGCATTTGTCTGTTTCCAGACTGGGGATGCCATGTGACCCACCGCCTGCCACGATGGGCTGCACTCTTACACTGTTACCCAAAATAACCCCAACCTTCCTCACAGCGCTTTTGCCCGTTGTTCTGTAACAACACACACACCTAGCACGCACCTCCAAATGCTTCCAACTCTGCCGGCTATGCAGCTCAATACCTGCAGGCGCGTACGCCAACTGCACCTTATTTTCTGTACCGGTTTTCAATACTCTTGGGCTGCTACCACAGGATACCACAACCTAAGACACTTAAATGACAGACAGATATATATTTCTCACTTCTCCAGAGCTTTGGATGCTGCAAATCTGAGGTCCAGCAATGGTGTGGTGGAGATGCTGGTGAGGGGCTGTTTGCTCAGTGTGCCCTCGAACAGCAGAGGACTGGCAAAGGCAGAGCTTTCAGGTTACATGAATGCAACAATCACCCATGATTTAGTTCCTTCCCCAAAGCCCACTTTAAATACCACCATTCACATTTGGAGATTGGAATCTCAGCATGACTTGTGAGAAACTCAAATTCAGCCCATAACGTAAGGTACAATCATCACATTTTACAGGTGAAGAACAAGCATTAGCTTATGTCACTGGCCACATAAGCTTCAGGAGCCTTGTTCTCTGATGCTCATCAAATAAGTGTGAGCATCTCTTGCCAGGTCTTGCTAAGGCAGCGACTGGAGGCTGCTAAGCATAATCCAGAAAAAAAGTTCATTGTGAGAGATACATGGAAATGCGGTTCCCCCAACTCTCCAAGAACAAAGATAGGAAAACTACTGTGTGTGTTATGTGTGTGTTCATGTTAATGTGTGTGGGCACATATGTGCAGGCGCCACTGATGTGTGTGTGTGTGTGTGTGTGTGTGTGTGTGTGTGTGTGTGCAAGAGAGAGAGAGAGAGAGAGAGAGAGAGAGAGAGAGAGAGAGAGAGAGAGAGAGAGTAGAGATCATTGTCTGGCATCTTTATCACTCTCCGCCTTATTTTTGAGGCAGGGTGCGTCACTGATCCTGCAGCCCATTGCTTTGGCAGGACTCACTGGTTAGCAGGCCCTAGGGAGCCTCCTGTCTCTGCCTCCCCACTGCTACACACACCGCCGCACAAGGCTGTTTACATGAATTCTGAGGATAGAATCCAGGTCCATGCTTTAGGGACTGAACCATGTTCTTAGGCCGGCATGAAAATTCATATAAATTAAATTGAGAAATATATGACTTTCATTTATAATTAGTCATGTCTTTAGCACCAAAACATTGTGTTAAAACCTTTAAAATAGCCAATATCTTAAACATATGTTTCTTCAGTCTGTTTTAAGAAGACTTGTCTGGAGAGGCTGGAAAAAATAATTTTCTTTTTTCTGAGGCACAGTATACATACGTAATCCCAGCAGTCAGGAGGCTAAAGCAGGATTATAAATTCAAGGTGAGCTAGAGCTACAAGAGCAATCTTCTCAGAGAGAAAGAGATTTTTGACACAACCAGTGTAGTTTTATTTTAACCAAATGTGATAATTAACCCATCTGGACTAATGTCATTAGTATTCACGTCCTGTTGCTACTGTAACAATATGCCAAAGGCTAGTAGCTTATACAGCACAGTCATTGTTTCATGCTTCCTGGAGATGAGTGCAAAAATGGATCTCACTGGACTAAAACCAATATGTCCACATAGCTGCATTTCTTCTGCAGACTCTGAGAGAGACTCATTTTTCTTTTCTTTTTTCTTCTTTCCAGAAGCACTATACTCCTGGGGTACTAGTCTTCTTACATTGTCAAGATCAGCAACATATAACCTAATCTTCCTGAAGATGCCATCTGCCATTCTTGTTCTCTTGTCTCCCTTTCCACAGTTGAGGGCTTTGTTGATCCCACAAAGCCCACAAAATAAATATAGGAGAGAAAGGCCAGCTGGTCAACATTCACTCATCTACCTGCATTTCCCCCTCCCCCTCCACAATGTAAAAGGGCAATACTCAGTTACTTTGAGAATCAAGACCCTGGTACCTTTAACAGTCATGTTTTCTTTGCCAAGGGAATTCTCCTTATTCAAAATGTCAGGGAGTTAGAAGCATTGGATGCCAAAAAGAGACCATACTTAAGTGGTAACATGCGTGGTCCAAGGAGCATCATGCGCTTGATCGGCACTTTCAAAAAGACAATCTCTACAATTTGTTGACCTGGCCTAGATAATCTAGTTAGAGGGGGAAACTGAGTCTGAACCCAGCAGTGTTCTAGGAGGTGGCAATCAGTTCTCAACCATGGCCTGGATTAGATGCCATAAAGGCAGGCTGGGCACCCATGCCTGTGTGAGGGACTGCACAGCCCTGCACACCTGTCCATTTCTCTTTTGTGCATTTGTTTGGTTACTTTTTCAAAGAACATAGGCTGGTCTAGACTCAGAGGCTCTTGCCATGCCCGCCTCAGGCTCCCGAGTGATGGGACTTTTCTAGGTTTCCTGGTTGCATTTCTCTTCCTCTTCTTAAGTCTCCTGGACCTGTCTCCTGTCCTCCCTTAACCTTTGCTGTTCCCTGTCACATTTCCTGTCCCCCTTTCCCCTGTTCTTTCAATGCTCTTACGCAGACTGAGCCTTGCTCTGCCTTTCTCTTTCCATCACTGGTACCGGCCACCTTACTGTACGCCAACTGTCCTTGTTCCTTTACTCCCCAAATGTTGTTGGAGTTCAGGAAGTTACTGTCTGTAGTTGGTCAGTGTGAATTTTCCTAGTGGTCTCGTCCATCAGCTGTGGTGTTTGTCCTGGAGTCTGGAGAGTGAGAGGTGAGCATCAGGGAAGAAGAAAATCTCAACTCTACTAGAACTGAGTTCTGCTCAAACACTGCAGAACTTCTGCTGAGAGAACACAGGGCAATTTTAAAATTCCGATCTTTGACCTTATCCCAGATTCAGAGATCTCATTTGAGAAATACAAGAAAAACAAGAATCAAGGAAATATGACTTCTTCAAAACATACCAATTTCACAAAAAATAGACTCCAATGAGAGCAAGTTTGGTGATGTTCCAGACAAAGAATTCAAAAGGATGATTAGAGAATGTTCAGCAACATAAAAGAGAGCATGAAAATCAATGAACTCAGAACACAAACACCTGAATGAAAGAAAAAAGTAAACACAGAATATGAGTGAGGAATTTAGTAAAGAGATAGAAAACCTGGGAAAAAAAAATCAAAGTGAAATTCTGTAAGTGAAAAGTTCAGTAAGCAGGGGGAATGTGGGGGTGTAATTAAGCCTTACCAACAGAATGGGTCAAGTGGAAGAAAGACTATCAGAACTTGAAGAAAAGTAGATGAATTTTTAAAAATCCAGACAATGACAAAGACAAAACAGTAATAAAATGTGAACAAAGCATGCAAGCAGTATAGGACTTATTAGAAAAATCAAGTTTTATGGCCATAGAGGAAGAAGAAGTTCAAACCAAAATTAATCAGATGAGATCAAGAAGGTTGCCTCATATTGATAAAGGGGCTGATCCACCTAGAGGACATTACATTTCTAAACATATTTGTACCAAACATTGACATACAACATGTCAGAACTGCTGTCGTGGGATAAAAGTGGTTCTAAGATGGAAGGTTAGAGCCACAAATGCTAAAACAAACAAAATCAGGGAATTCTCAAATAAGTAACTCCATGAATTTATTTCAAGGTCTTAGAAATCAAGAACTGAACATAAAAACAATAACTAGAAAAAAATAATGAAAGTCAGGGCAGAGATTAATGAAATGGAAATCTATGTGAAGAATACATGAAGTAATGAGTTGGTTCTTCAAAAATCTAAATATGATCAACAAACCCTTATCCAAACTAGCCAGAAAGAGGGCATTCAAAATAACACAATTAGAAATGAAAAATGAGATACAATGGACACCAATGAAATTCAGAAGATTGTTGGGGCATGCTCTGATTGGTTATATCCCAATCAATTAGAAAATTTAGATGAAATATATAAATTCATAGACAGAAATGGCCTGCCAAATTTAAAATAAATGTTAAAATGTTTAAAATTAAAATTAAAACTTAAATAGATCTATAACAATCAATGAAACTAAAGCAGTAATAAGAAGTCTCTTAATTATAAAAATAAATAAATAACCTAAGGCTGGACAGTCTCACTGCTGACCTTTAAAGAAGTAAAAACAGTGTTCCCCAAACTATCCCATAAGATATAAGGGAAGGTCCATGAGATGGCTCAGTGAGTAAAGACACCTCCCACCAACCCTCACAACCTGAGTCAGAGCTGTAGGACCACATGGAGGGAGGAGAGAACAGACTTCCTAGATTTGGCATCTGTCCTTCACATGTGTACCATGGCATGTACATACTGATAAATAAATAAATAAATATTTAATTGTTTAAATAAAAAGGCAAGGAATACCCCCAAACTCATTTTATGAAACCAGTGTTACCCTGACAGTAGAACTGTATGTGAGCACAACAAAAGATAAAATTATATACTGATTTCCCTGATGAACATGGATGTAACAATTTTCATCAAAATATTTCCAAACTGAATTCAAGTACATATAAAAAAGATTATTCAAGTGACCATGTGAGCATTGTTCCAGGGATGCAGAGATGGTACAACATGAGCAAATCAATAAATGCAATATAGCGCATTAATAGAGTTAAGGATAGAAATTGCATAATCATCTCAATATATGCACAAAAGGGATCTGAAAAACTTTAAAACTCCTTCATGATGAAAGCACTACAGAGAACAGAATTAGAAGAAACATGAATCAAAATAATAAATAGTTTATACAATAAGCCAATATCCAACATTATGCTAAGTAGGGAAAACCTCAAAACATTTCTGCTAAAATCAAGGACAAAAATAAGGGTGTCCATTTTAATTATTATTTAGTATAGTCCTTTAAGAATTAGCTAGAGCAGCCGGGCGGTGGTGGCGCACGCCTTTAATCCCAGCACTCGGGAGGCAGAGCCAGGCGGATCTCTGTGAGTTCGAGGCCAGCCTGGTCTACAAAGTGAGTTCCAGGAAAGGCGCAAAACTACAGAGAAACCCTGTCTCGGAAAAAAAAAAAAAAGAATTAGCTAGAGCAACAAGAAAAATAAATAAATAAAAGGAATGCAAGTAGGGAAGTAAGAAATCAAGTTATTCCTATTTGCAGATGATAAAATCCTGTCCATATTCAACCTCATACATTCTACCAGAAAAATCTTAGAAATGATAATATTTTGAGCAAAGTAGCAGAATACAAAATCAACGTTCAAAAACTAGTAGCTTTTGATATACCAATAACAAACCTTGACATGAAAAAACGTCAGTGAAATCTCATTCACAATAGCTCAAAAAATACCTAGAAATAAACCTGATAAAGGAAGTAAAAGACCCCTACAATGACAATTTTAAGACCAGTGTCTTAAATTCAGTAAGAATGAAATCAGAGGAGATACTGGAAGCTGCAAAGACCTTCCGTGGTCATAGACTGGCAGAATCAATATGGTGGCAATGGCCACGTTACCCAACGTAATTGACAGATTCTATGTGATTCTCATTAGAATTCCAGTTACATTTCCCACAGAAATTGAAAAATGGATAGTAAGAACCACGTGGGAAGCACAACTATTCCCAGTGTACAAGAAAAATTATCTCAAGCAATACTATAAAGCTAAGATAACAAAAACACATGGTATTGACTCAAAAACAGATGCAAACATCAGTGAACAGAACAGAGAGGCCAGAGTCAAGTCCACGCAGATACACCTGATTTTCCACAAATGTGTCAAAATCATTTTTTGGAGAAAAAACAACCTCTTTAACAAATTCTTCTCAGAAAACTGTGTATCCATAAACAGCCAATGTCTGCCTCTCAGCCTATACATATATCAAAGTGCATCAATGGCCTTAACTGACAGACCTGAGACGCTGAGAAGAAACAGTGCAAAGAATGAACATAGGCAAGAACTACAGAAAAAGACTCAAATTGCCAAGAAAACAATACCAGGAAGGACACCTAAGCTGCAGAGGAACGGAACAATTCAATGAAGACACAGGTGACAGAATAGAAGGAATTTTTGCTAGTTATGTATGAGAGGATTGATATTAAGAATACACAAAGAACTTAAAACTAAATTCCAAAACAACAAACAATCCAGTCAGTAAGTCGGCTAAAGGAACAGTTATCTAAAGCAGTACAAATGCCAATAAACATGACATGCAATGTGTGGCACCCTCAGACATCAAGGATGCACTGCAAAACTAGAGATTCTGTTTCATCCCAGTTAGAATAGTCATCATTAAGAAACAACAAAAAATCCTGCTGAGGAAAAGAAACCATCATACACTGCTGATGGGAATGGAAATCAGTATGGAGGGTCCCCACAGACTACAATTAGAGCTTCCATATGACCCAGCTGTACCACCTGTAGGTACATGCCATAGGATCTAGTCAACATACTGTAGAGGTACCTGCACTGCCATTTTGGTGAAGCTCTATTAACAGTGGACAAGCCATGGAATCAGCCAAGATGCCCATCAAAGGTAAATGGAAAGAAGAATGAAACTGTATCATTTTCTGGAAAATAGACATAACTGGAGACCATCATGTAATGATCTACACAAGATAGTTAATGACAACTAACCCAATTGTGAGTTTTGAGTGCTTTTTATTGATGGCCAGACCAAAAGCAGGCTTGTGCCTCTGAAGAGTCTCTTGGTCACCCAGCCCCAAGGGTGATGGGTGATGTCATTCTGTATGCTGTGAATGTGTGTTGCTCTGATTGGTTGATAAATAAAATGCTGATTGGCCAGTAGCCAGGCAGGAAGTATAGGTGGGATAAGCAGACAAGGAGAATTCTGGGAAGAGGAAGGCTGAGTCAGGAGTCACCAGCCAGACACAGAGGAAGCAAGATGTGAAGGCACAACTGAGAAAAGGTAACAAGCCACATGGCTAAACATAAGTAAGAATTATGAGTTAATTTAAGTGTAAGAGCTAGTCAGTAATAAGTCTGAGCTAATGGCTGAGCAGTTATAATTAATATAAGACTCTGAATGATTATTTTATAAGCAGCTGAGGGACAGCGCAGCGGGGCAAGACACAGGAAAACTTCTAGCTACACAGGGCTACAAAGTTTTTAAAGGCAAAACTACAAAGATATATCAAAGTTAGATGAGTGTCAGAGCAACCTTGAAACATTCCTGGCAGAACTTAGTAGTTATTTTAGATATAACTTGTCAGTTATTTTGGTTAATACATCTGGATGACAGTCCAGGTCGTGGAGATCTCCAATGTGTTACCAAGGCAAATGTGACTGTTGGGAGAGGAGGTAGAGGGCTGAGAACTGTCTAAACAAACACAAAATGGAGTCAGGACAGGGTGGCATTATCTTAGGCATTTCATTCCCCATTTTACTTGTTGTTGTTGTTACTTTTAAAACATTGATTTTGGTTAAGGGGTAAATAATGAGTTCTGAGAATCATTAGCTTAACCAAGGCAATTTTTGTTTGATGAATTTTAAAAGGCAATTTATTCATAAAATAACTATAAGAGATACAAAAGTATATTTAAAAACTAGTAACATCAGTTTCCTAAAGTGTGTTTTATTCCAATAACACATGAGATATGTATTAAGTATTCTAGAATTTTTCAAGATGTTGGTGGCCTGAAGCTGGTGGGTGGATTTCTACCACAGAAACTGACAAACATCATAAATCACAGCTCTTTTTATTTCCTGGAAATCCAGATTACCAGCAAATTAGAAGCTCAAACAGAAAAAAAGTGATGAGATACACCCAAGAGAATATGACCACATGACCATGACATGTGTGTATATGGAACTCTGCCTGACATTGCACATATTTGACGAAATGGCTCATTTTTCTCTTCTATTCCCTACCTCTCACACAAGAATATAAGGATTCTACCGAGCACAGAGCGATTTTCAGCTGCATTTCCATTAAGAAATATTATGCAAGATATTTCTTTACATTACCATAAAAGGCAAGCTTCACCTGCCTACCAGCCTGGGAAAAACAGATTACAGTATTTTGTGCTGAGCAGAATAGAATCAAGTGAGACTTATGAGAATAAGCACAGTTTTATTATGAAAGATGAAAACTGGTTGAGAGGTGATTTGCGTTTCAGATGACACAAAATTTGCAATTTGTAGAATTTGACAGTGTTCAAGAAGGGCCTATGGCAAACCTCTGCTGCCCACATGGGCTTCTAAGTCAGGCTGGTGAAATGTGTCCACAGCTTGCAAATCAAGTGCTTGTATCGAGAAGGCTTGTTCAGCAAAGCCCAGGCAATACTGGCTTGTCTGCCTGTCCATCACCTTGTAGCTAGTGACAGAAAGGCTCTGTTTCTTGACCCAAATTCTTCACCTATTGTCTACTCAAAAATTTGCAAGATCACATGGAATTCCAGCTCCATGAAAAAACTTGTCATGTTTCTCTTAATCAACCAAGTCTAAGGTTTGAATCTCATCAAGACTTCTCACATAGAAGTAAATGTATCTAAATTGAAATATCATCTCCAAACAAAATAGCTGAGAGTGCTCTCAGTAAGCAGAACAAAATGGTAACTCTAATCTGGAAAATTTAGTTTTCTATCCTTGAAAACCTCATGACTATTATGTAAATGTTACAAAATTTAGAAAACGTGAAACCAGACATCACCTCAAAGGGGTACAATAATTTTTCTGCCATTATTTACAACTGAGAAATCCATATTGCTTCCTTCTTAATGCAAAATTTGATGAAATACAGACTAAGAACCAGAAACATGGTTCTAATCCCATCCCCCCCATCCCCCCACACACACACACACGTTCACCCCATGACTCTGAGGAAGCCAGTCTTCTTCCCTGATACTCACCGATGCCCACTTCGGCTGTGGGATGGTCTTTCTGTACGCTGTGAATATGTGCTGCTATCATTGGTAATAAAAAAGCTGCTCTGTCCTATGACAAGTTGGGTTATAGCCGGGCAGGAAATACAAGAGAGATACAGGAAGAAGAAAGGCAGAGTCAGGGAGACACATTCAGCTGTCCAAGGAGAAACAAGATGCCAACAGACCAGTAATGCCATGGCCACGTGGCAATACATAGATTAATAGAAATGGGTTACTTTGAGATGAAAGGGCTAGCTAGCAAGAAGACTGGGCCATAAACCAGTTTGTAATTAATATTAAGCCTCTGAATGATTATTTACAAGTGGCTGTGGGATTGGGAACTGGTGGGAGGGATACAGAAAAGCGTCTGGATACATACTTCCTACCATGGAAAATTTGTTTTCGGGTCTGAAGTTATATTTACTTGGAGGTATTGGGATGCCATTTTGCATATAAAATTTGCATACATAAATGGCCATCTAGGATCTATGTAGTTCAGTCACTGAAGTTCTAAAAGTGAGTGTGGTCCATTGATAGACACAAAACAAAGGGTTAAAAAAAAAAGCTAGACTATCCCAGGAGTAACCACAAAACAATACATGTTGACTTACTGCCTCTAACAGAGTAAGGGTCACACATATGCTCAATGACTTTGGATTTCTATGGACTCCTTCCTATAGCCTTTCCACGGTGCACTCAGTAAATTCTTAGCCAGCAAATGAGTTAATCAGTTAATGGCAACAAAATACATTGTCTAACCCTTAGATGCATATTCATCCCCTTTACAAAAAGCAACAAGTGAAGGTCATAGTCTTCCTTTTTTTTATTTCAGAGCAGTAACTGACAGCATCACGGCAGGAGAAAAAAGGTTTGAAGTCATGTTGCATATCCTCGGGCTTTATTAGCATGCAGAATGCTCGGGTGAGTCATCCCTGTGACAGTGTTAAGTGACTGCCTTTACAAAGCATACACAACCACTTGGAAAACAAGGCTTCCTGAAGTGGGGGGAGGGGGGATACTTCCTTCTGAGGAAAGTTGAAGAAAGACCAAATGCAGAACAATAGTCATGAAGGTCAATTATTTTTCAGCCTTTTACAAGAAAACTCTTTGCCGAATAACATCAGGGCAAACTCCGCAACCTGCTACTTTGTGATTGAACTGATAACATTCCAAGGTCTCATATTACATCACTCATTCTATTTTATTTATATCCAAACCTGCCAGGTCTCAGCAATTATGCTAAATATTGATGTACAGTTTCTCGAGGCTCATTCTAACAATGCATCCAGAGGAGAGCTGTAATATTATTTTATTTATAGCCTTAATACAGTGGTTTGGAATGACTAGTTAACGACTAGGTCTCCACCTGTGCTGAAGTCTAGCAAAGTTGTTTTACAGAGCTCAGAGATCAGGCAATAGGAAGATTTGCATGGCAATGTGCCTGGGACACACCTGCTCCAGTAAGATGTGCTATACAGCTCTGAGATCTTCGCTTTTAAAATTTCCAGATCTTTAAACAGAGGGAAAAAAAAATGCAACCCCTGAAAAATATGCATGAACAGAAAGAAAGAACTCAAAGTTAGAGGAGATAACGAAGCAGTTAATGGAAAGACAAAAGGAAGGGAAATTCTAGGAAGCAACCATGTTTATCAGGAGCTTTATGGGGAACTGAAAATTCTGTAGCAAATATCTAAACACTCTAGATAACTTGCATCCTATGACTTAATTCTCACAACTAACTACAAAGCACTGTTATCTTTCTCCTCCTAAAAGATCACATAGCGTGTCCTCAGCTCACATGTGCTGAGATGGCCAGCCCATGACTGAGGACCCTTCTGCTTTAACCACTGAAGTGAAGTGTGTTCTGTAAAGTCTGCCTGGAGAAGGGACCCTGTGGAGTCAGTTCAATGAGTGACTAACCTGCAGAGAGGCTGCAAAGGCGCAATCATAAAAAACAATGAATATTGGAGTGGTACATTGACTTAATAAAAAGTAAGTTATTTAAAATCAGACAAGAGGGCTGGAGAGATGGCTCAGTGGTTAAGGGAACTGCTCTTTCAGAGGACCAGGCTTCAGTGCCAGCACCTACATAGTGGATCATAACCATCTGTCACTCTAATTCCAGGACATCTGATATCCTTTGCTAGCCTTGGAGGGCACTGCATGCATGTGGTGCAGACGTACATGCAGGCAAAAAAAAAAAAAAAAAAAAAAAATGTACGAACATTTAAAATAAAAATAAATCTCTAGAGAAAGATTCTCTCAAAGAAAAAAAATTTAAATTAAAATTAAACAATGCCCTATAAGGTAATGTGGCCCATTTTCTTAGGACCGGGGGCTTCTGTGGCAGCTGCACAGAGGTTCCAAAGAGGAAATGCATGGGCAGATTATTATCATTTTGCAATCAAAATCCCCCTGCTTGAGTCTTAGAAGCAGAGCATGACCTCTGGGTTTAATCTTACCCTATCTGTTTAGTAGGTTGGTGGCCAGATACAAGCTTCTTCCTTCCCCCATACTTCATATCCTTCTCTGAAAAGGACCATAAAAATTGGGCTTCCTGGAAAAGTCAGAGTGTCAAATGGGTGGCTGTGTATGCAGACCCCAGCAGCATTCAGAAGGAGGCGAATGCTCAGTAGATGTAGGAGGAGCTCAGTGAGCACACACACCCTCACTGATAAGCTGTTCAGGTAAAGCTAACCTCCAGACAGGAAACACCATGCCGACAAGGAAGTTCCTCCTCAGGACCCCGCCCCAATTCCCATGTGTAACTTTAAACATTCACAGGAAAAGTCTTCCCTGGAAGAAGCTACACCTCAAACCTGTTTCTTCCTATTTCTCCCTCAAAGAGTGCATAGTTTGGCACCACGCCATTAGTAAGTGTGCCTGGCATGAAATGCAGTGTCCTGGTGCTTAGAGAGCCAGGTTCCCTGTCATGTTTTCTCTAGAACTCTGTGAGAGCATTGGCTTGGTCTTCTTCATTAGTGACTAGTGTTCCAGGCACACAAGAACATGCCCAGTTCTTTGTGATGTGCAACCAGACATTGTTCTCTTTGTAGAACCTCAAATTATTTCTAGTTGTCAACATCTTTCTGACAGAACATGATGGAAGACCGCTATCTTCCAAAGAGATCCTGAAAACTTCCACATTATCCTGCTGTGGTGGTATTTTACTTGTACTGAAATGTGATTTTAATTGTATGTTAATAAATAAAGTTGTCTGGGGGTCAGAGCTATTGGAGCCATAGCAAGTGCATGGTGGTGGTGGCACACGCCTTTAAAGACCTGGAGGGCGGTACATACAGGCAGTGACGAGGCAGTCACATGTTTGGGTTTACAACCAATGAGAAGGCAGAACAGAAAGACTATAAAGACATACACACACAGGAAGTAGGTCCCTTTTCGGAGAGCTCTCTTGGCTGGAGAGGATCCCTGAATCAGGAAGGGTGAGGCTCTTAGCTCTGACCTCTTGGTTTTCTTCTCTGAATTGGCTCTGTGTTTCTTATTTGATAAGACCGTTGGTTACATCTACAAATGGCGTCCAACGTGGTGGTGAGTTTCCACCTAAAAACTGAGAAAAAAGATTCTAAAACGGAGCTAAAAACAGCTTCCTAATTGTCTCTCTCAAATGAGCGGCAGCTGCCGGTTTGAGCTACTGGCGGGTTCCTAGCGTGCGTGCATGCTTGACCTGCAGTATGGTGGGAATGAGGCCTCTGCAAGTGGCACATTAAGCTGTGTGGTGGATTTAGCCTTTGCAGGTACAAAACAAAAAAAAGAGGTTTCTGGGCTACATGCTGCTTGGATAAAAGCATAGACCCACTATTTCTGAGAGTTGATGGCTCCCAGAGCTGGCGGAAAACGTATCACCGCCATGTTGGGAAGCTGAAGTGGGCGGAGCCAGCAGCCACAGCGCCAGCGCCGTTTCAGGCTTAGAAGGCTGCAGTTTAAAGCAATAGGCTCAAGCTAATATAAAAAAATAAGCCACGTAAAGATGGCTACCACACAGAGAATCTGGATTATGTTCTCTTTGATATTCGTAACTGAAGAAAAACATTTGATTGCAAAAGCTGTTGAGTTATGCCAAAATGTACATTTTAAAGGTACCTTGACTTCAAAATTTAGATGTAAGGATATGTTGCTTTGGAAAGGAGGCTCTGCTTTTGTTTCCACAGAAAGCCAGAGGCTATGGATTTGTTCCAGATTAAGACACATCAGGTTTGACCAGCCAAGACCACCTGAAAGGTCTCTGATGACACCATGGCCCAGGTGATCCAACATCCAGAACCGTTTCAAGGCAACTGGCTCAGACGATACACCCTCATGGACTACTCCATAACCCTAAAATATTCTTTGTGTCCCCATAAGATACAGCGCCCCCCTCCAGCAGGAAGTAGTAAGAGAAGCTACGCCCAAATTCCCAAATATACCAAACTGACTTTGGAGATGTGTAAAGGTTAAAACCTTCCTTTTTAAGAAAAGAAAAGGGGAAGTGCTGTGGGATGGTCTGTATGTCAAATGTGTTGCTCTGATTGGTCAATAAATAAATCACTGAATGGTCAGTGGCCAGGCAGGAAGTATAGGCGGGACAAGGAGGAGAATAGAGCTGGGAAGTGGAAGGCTGAGTCAGAGAGACACTGGCAGCCGCCATCAGGACAAGGAAGATGTAAAGTACCGGTAAGCCACAAGCCACGTGGCAAGGTATAGATTAATAGAAATGGATTAATTTAAGCTGTACAAACAGTTAGCAAGAAGCCTGCCACGGCCATACAGTTTGTAACCAATATAAGTCTCTGTGTTTATTTGATTGGGTCTGAATGGCTGTGGGACTGGCGGGTGTCAGAGATTTGTCCTGTCTGTGGGCCAGGCAGGAAAACTCTAGCAACATCCTGCTTCTGTGTTCTGATGTCTAGCCTGGGGTTAGGCAAAGCTTGCCTTGCACACACTCAACTGTCCTTTTCCATTTCCTTTCTCTCTCCAAAGTGCTAGTCCTCTTGATCACTAAGCATGCCAGCGTCTTCTTCCTCTTCTGTGATACTGCCTACTGCTTCTCTTCTATTTTTATCTATCCTCAAGAAAGATATTCTCAGAATTGTGCAGAATGCATACTGAAATGTAGTTGAAATATTGTGTGCCCCAATAAACTTATCTGTGGTCAGAGAACAGAACAGCCACTATATTAAACATAGAGGTTAGGCAATGGTAGCACACACCTTTAATCCTAGCATTCCAGAGGTAGAGATCCCTCTGGATCTCTGTGAGTTCAAGGCCACATTGGTAACAGACAGGCATGGTGACACACACCTTTAATCCCAGGAAGTGATGGCAGGAAGCAGAAAGGTATATAAGTCGTGAAAACCAGGAACTAGAATCTGTTAAGCTTTTAGGCTTTTGAGCAGCAGTTCAGCTGAGATCCATTTAGATGAGGACTCAGAGGCTTTCAGTCTGAGGAAACAGGATCAGTTGAGGAATTGGTGAGGTGAGGTTAGCTGTGGCTTGTTCTGTTTCTCTGATCTTTCAGCATTCACCCCAATACTTGGCTCCGGGTTTGTTTTTTATTAATAAAACCTTTTAAGATTCATGTTGCACTGAAATGCATCTTAAGGTACAAGATCTTTCCTAGGTATCAACAGTTTAAAAGAAAAAAGTATAGAGTGAGAGAGAGAGAGAGAGAGAGAGAGAGAGAGAGAGAGAGAGAGAGAGAGAGAGGTCACATTGTGCATTGACCAAGCCAAGTTTTGACCAATTCCACAAGTCCTGCTCCTCAGAGTCATCCATCCTCTGGATGAAATGACCAGGCCCTCACTCCTACCCATACTCAGATCTAGTGAGGACTGCTCAAGAGGCACATGACCTTGAATGAGGTGTTATTCTTGAGCCGAGGTAGACCCTGCAGATAATAACAACTGACAAATGGGCAGCATGAGCTTCCATAAAGGAGGCTCGGGTGACTTCTGTGTCATATTGGCCATAAGATCCCTGTTGCACTTAGACATGATCAAGGTCTTCAGTCTGGAGAGTATCCTTCGATGATGAAATACCAGTAATCAGGAAGCCAAATCAGAAAGGCCACTTTTGTGATCAGGAGACACTTTCTGAAATCCACCTATAGAGTTGACAACATCTCACAAAGAACTTGATTGCCTCCATATATCGTTAACACTCTAAGCTAAGATGGAAAGCATCATCAAGTAGCACAAAGTGGTCCTCAGATGTCACAGCTGGCTACAGTAACTCTTTCCTTTTCCTTCCTTTCATTTTTATAATGCAACCTTAATTTTTCCTTGGTAACTCATTTAGTTTACTTCTACACAAAATAGTGATTTAATTAAATAATTTTTAACTTTGATTTTATATACTTCTAGAGAGCTGATATTCTTTAAGTCAGCTCCCAGTCAATACTGAGCCCGTTCTCTGGCCTCGGGACAATCATAAGAATAGTGCACAGCTCTTAGCTTGCTGGCCTGTCAGGAACAACTGCTAAACACCAAATGGGAGATCCTTCTAGCACCTGGGCAGTCATCAGAAGCCATGCCGTGTAGGCTGTGTTTCTAAACATACGTTGAAGCGTATTGTAGGAGAAAAATGAAAATAGTCCTAAAAGTTTCAGTCTAACACCTGTTATTTTTGTTTCTAACAAAGTTACATTTCTTTCCCAAGATCTGGTTCTTGTCTGTTTGTTTGTTTGAGACAGCATCTCTCTATGTAGCCCTAGGTGTCCTGGAACTCACTATGTAGACCAGGCTGTCCTGGAATTCAGAGATCCATCTGCTGCTGCCTCCTGAGTGCTAGGAAGTGTTGAGATTGAAGGAATGCACCACCATGGCTAGCTTAAGATAGAGTTCTTTTAAAGTCAGGGGTTTCTAACCCTTTTGGAGACAAGGTTATACATGTATTACTTAGGTTTCTCCACCCCTTGGAAACAGAAAGATCTAGTTTAAGTCTTCTATTTCCATCTCTATGTTTTAATTTTCAACAAGTTGTTTGATTGCTATTCTCTGTTTTGTCATCTGAAGTGTAAGTAATTCTGTCTTGTGGTCACGGAGCTTCTAGTGAGGATTAAATATGACGTCATGAGCAAATAGCCCAGTTCAGCCAGAGGCATCGTTGTAGTGGTGGTGCCATTGGCTGCAGTTTAACCTTATGACGCAGTTAAGTGTCTGCCTGTGCTCTGAGAGGAGGAAGTACAGCACAGGTATCATCCAGGTGTCCGTCAGGTACATCAGGAATGCTTGGGAGGAAGGCATAGTTTAAAACCTGGAATTAAACAAGACACGATCCAGGAAAAGGAAATGGGGTAAGTGCTAGGCCATGTGAAGGGATGAAGGGGACATGTGAAGCTTGTCTTGGGGAAGAGAATGATTATCCAAATGCTAGGGATGAGAGAGTACTGTGGGATCCCCCTTCTCTTACCCTCTTGCCTTCTCTTGTGGTCGGTATCTCAGAGTCCTCAGGAAATGACATCTGAACTAGGTCCTAGGTGGCAGATCAAGGGTTAAAGGAAGAAACAGGATTTGGGTGAAGGACAAGAGGGGTAGAGAAACTCTCTGGGCGCATATTAGGAGCATCACACTCTAGGTACCAGAGACGATGATACTGAGTTACCAGCACTACACGGTACAATCAGTGTAATAAAAGCAGACAAATTTTGAAGTACAAGAGGGTAAGAGAAGGGGGATCCCACAGTTCTCTGCTCTGCCAGAGAACCTGGGTTTAATTCCCAGCACCTACGTGCTAGCTCACAACCATGTGTAACCCCAGTCCTGGGGTATCTGACATCTTCTTCTGTTCTCTGCAGGAACTGAACACACATGGTCCATAGGCAGACATGCAGGCAAAACACCCACACAAACAAAGTGCAGTCAGTTGTTTTTAAGGAGAAGCAGCCCAGATGCTTGAATGTATGTGTGCATCCACACATATACTGTATGTGCATATGCATGCATACACACAGACTCGTACCATACACACACACACACACACACACACACACACACACACACACACACACACACACACATACACACACATACACACACACACAGAGGAAAAGAAAGAAAAGGGTTTAGTCCAATTGCTGAAGATGATTCATGGACTGTGAACTCCTCCCCCACTCATTCCCTGTCACTTAGGATGTGCCTCCTCCTGTTTTGAGCAGCATATTTAGTTTATTTTTGGTTGACATACTTTAAGAATTAAAGTCTAAAGACCCAAGCAATATATACTTCCCACAAAAAACAAGAGAACAACACTGTAGCTGCCATTCATCAAATTCCAATTATGTGCCAATACATCTTCAGGAGAGGCATTTTTCAGCCCCATGTCTGGAAAGAAGAGTAAATGGGGTTCAGAAAAGTGAGCTTTCCCAAGTTCACAAAAGGCATAATAGGAAATCAAGTTGACATCTTCTGATTAAAAAAAAAATCTAATCCTATAGAATCTCTCTCTCTCTCTCTCTCTCTCTCTCTCTCTCTCTCTCTCTCTCTCTCTCTCTCTGTATGTGTGTGTGTGTGTGTGTGTGTGTGTGTGTGTGTGTGTGTGTGTGTGTGTGTGTGTGTGTACAGGTATATAACAATGGTTAATTTTTAGTGTCAGCTTGACTGGATTATGAAAAATACACAAGACTAGGAGACTAGTAAATTCTACTTCTGGTTGTGTTTGTAATGACATTTCCAGAGACAATCAGATCCCAAGAGCTCTGAGCAAGTACATGGATCAGTCCCCTAGGGATCCGTCCTATGATGACTTTCTAGAGAAACAGTGAAATTAAGAGGTGAGTCCTACAGGAAGTAGGTCATAAAGTACATATGTCTTTTGGGGCTATATCTTGTCCTGGCTCCCTTCTATATACCCACCTTTTCACATTTCTTATTGAAATCTTCCCTTCCATAAGATGTTCTTTCAAGTATTTTGGTCACAGTGACACACACAAAAAAAATCACACACACACACACACACACACACATACACACACACACACACACACACACACACACACACACACACACACACGTCCATCTTAGACTACCAGGAGCTTTAATTTAAAGAAAAGGAAACAAATAGAAAAAGAAAAATTTCAGATAGTTGGAACCATTATTCTGCTTCCTAGGAAGGATCTGAGAGCTCTGTCTCTACACCCTGCCTGAGCCGTCCTTCCGGGCACAGGGTCTGGAATTCAGCTGCTGCTTCATGCTCTCGAATTGAGCCCAGAAACTTTGGAGCTCTCATTTACTTTCTTCCCCAAACTTGAAATCTCAGTACCCCTCTTCTCATACCAGCATCATTCTCTCCCTGTCTTTGTTCTGGAAGATTCCAGCCTGAGTCAAAAACTGAGAACCCCAACTTGACTTACAGGAAAGAAGAATTCATGGAGAAGACTTTTATAAAGACAACATCTCAGA
Organism: Peromyscus californicus insignis; assembly: GCF_007827085.1. Classification (NCBI taxonomy): domain Eukaryota; kingdom Metazoa; phylum Chordata; class Mammalia; order Rodentia; family Cricetidae; genus Peromyscus; species Peromyscus californicus. The sequence goes on along the minus strand of NW_026294617.1, from coordinate 132,344,163 downwards.
ATTGTGGTGGAGTTGGCATTTTCTGCAGTTAACAGAAATTCCAAACTAGATTTCAAGAGAAGGAAAATGACTGATTTTTGCACTTACAACATGATCAGAAATCATAATTTAATTTCTGACTTAAAGTTTTAAACAAATATCAGTGAAGAAAGGAAAGCCCTAATGTGTAGTTTTCCACTTAAGCTTCCAAATATGTGGAAGAGACAGTGGCTACATAAGATAGCGTGAAGTCCTGACTTTTCAGCACAAGGCAGCTTGTGCAACACGAGCTTACAACACGCTTGCTCCTGAGAACAGGACACTTAAGTCAACAAGCAATGTTACTATCTTCACACTTCCCAGTCACAATGGTCTGCTGTGTTGATATCTATAATTCCGACACCCTGACTTTAGAGACAGCTGCCCACTACTGTTAAAGGTTCTCAGACATATTACTTATGTCTCACCCATATCCAAAACCCTTCTTCAAGATGGGTTCTTAAAATTATCTTAATGCTATGTCCAGATCAGGAAATAAATCTAGACATTCTGTAGAAACTTGTGTCTGCTTGTGCACTGAGGTTATACAAAGCACCAATTGTTAATATTTCCAATAAGCCAGGCACTATGCTAAATGTATAAGTATCTCAATTAGTCCCCAAATCAACCTGCAAAAAAGATATACCTCCCACAGGCAGGAGCCAGAGGAATTGCAAAGTTTGCTTAGGGTCACATAATTTCTGTGTGGCAAAGTTGATAATTCAGAACTCAGAACGTCTAAGTCCAATCTCAGCCAGCCAATAACAGCACCATAGTGAGCATGTCTAGGAAAATCCAATCTCTGTCCTTTCTCTGCCTTCCCCACACGCTCCTCCTTACTCTGCCTTGTATCTGGGCCTATCTATTGATGCAGCTATGGCCAGTGAGATATACCAAAAAGAATGCTGGAAGGAGCCCATGACCATCATTTTCCTTCCTACTTGTGGTGGTTTTACAAAAATACAATGCCTGGATCTAATTTTTAATTTCTGCTACCATATAAAAAAAAAACTGCAGAGATAAAGACTTATAAAAACTCCAAGTCTTGCTAGTAATAAAAAAAATTAATCATGTATGTATACTGCTGATAAAATGAATCACAGATATTGTCATGGCCTGGGCCTCTACTTGCTCTATTTTTTCTTATTTGCAGCCAAAGACATTCCTAACATAGGATTACCATGCTGCCTGAGGACAGAAAGGGGCAGGGAGGGTCACTGGCTTGAAAATCATGTTCAAAACTTGTTTAGACCTTTTTAGGATCTCAGATGAATTCTTGCAAACTGTTTCTAGACCATAGCAATTCCTGAATGTGGCATTACCACATAGAGAACACTCTGGGGACCATAACTGAATGAATGAATGACTGTATTCTTGGAACCAAAACAAATGCTCATTTGTGCAATGGTTGATCTTGACTGCTAACTTGAAGGGACTTAGAATCACCATGGAAACAAACCTCAGCATGTGTCTGAGGGAGTTTGAGATTCAGTTAGTTAGGGGTGGGAAGTTCTACTTTAAACATGGGCAGCACCAGGGGCTGGGTGCTGGATTCCATAGAAGGGGAAGCCATCTGAACACCAGCATGCACAGATCTCTGCTTCCTGCCACAGATGCTATGTGACCAGCAGCTTCCTGTTCCTGCAGCCATGACTTCTCTCTCATGATGGACTGTAGCATTAAACTGTGAGTCAGAATACATTCTCCCCTGACCCTTAGGTTATTTTTGTCCCAGCAATGCAGAAAGTAACTAACAACATTTCAGCAACCATTGGACTAAGTTTAAAACACGGTACTAGCGACAGGGTCGAACCAGAGACATGGAGAGATGTGGACTCTTACCACAGGGATTGCAGTTTACACCACAGATGGAAAGGCTTCTCAGATGCTATGTTGGTGTAATTTTAAAGCAATTGAGAACCAAGTTTTCAAATAGTGTAGTTTTGTCAAAACAGGGGTAAATCATAGGGACAAGGAGTAGAAATAATACAACAACGCTGCCTGGGATCACTTATGAGCAAGGGTTTCAGAGAAGCTTGGCTCTTCCTGGTACTTGTCATCTCAGAGAATAAAAATTTCAAAATACTGATAAGTGGAGGGAGGAAAATTAAAAACCACTTGTATCCCTCATACCCAGCAATTTGAAGTTCTTTCTAATTCTACTCTTCTAATTTACCACAGATTATTTTTATTGGATCCTAAACAATAGAGATAATATTCCTGTAAATATCTCCAAGCAAGTGATGTGCAGAAGAAACTGCTCGATACAAAAGCCACATAATAGCCACAAATATGAAACATTATAGCCTATCGCATAGAGAGAATGCCAAATTAACAGCAACTATAAAACACCGTGATTTGATTCAATTTGAAACCCACAGTTTGTAGTGCTGTTTCATAGCTACTTTGTACAATTTATTTTGCCTGTTTAGTTCCCGCTGCTCCTTCCTCTGCTTCAGTATTCTGCCCTAAGTATTTTCATTAATTTATAAATGTTTATAGCTGTGGCAGAAAAATAATAACAGTCACAGAAAAATGGATCACCAGTTTAAAATGATTGATTTTATATCCCAATCAGTGCCAGGCACTGAGGGGTGGGAGTAACTTGAGTCCTAAACTGACTTACCACATCCCAGCAGAGGTTACTGGTCTGTTGTCCTAAAACCTCTTCTCATTGGGATTTTCCTCATGTGTTGGCTAGGTTTGGATCCTATCTCCCGTTTGAACTTTTGGTTTCTAATATCTGTACATCATGTAATAGACTTACACACCACACACACACACACAAACACACACACACACACACACCTCACACACATATACACACATACACACACACACCACACTCACACACACCACACACATATACACACATACACACACACCACACACATATACACACACACCACACACATATACACACATACACACACACTACACACACACCACACACACACCACACACACACCACACACACACACACATACACACACACACACATACATAACACACACACACATACATAACACACACACACTACACACACACCACACACACATACACACACCACACACACACACCACACACACATACACACACCACACACACATACACACACCACACACACACACCACACACACATACACACACCACACACACACACACACACACACACACCACACACACACACACCACACACACATACACACACCACACACACCACACACACATACACACACCACACACACACCACACACACATACACACACCACACACACACATACACACACACCACACACACACCACATACACACACCACATACACACACCACACACACACACATACACACACACACACTACACACACACACCACACACACACACACACACACACCACATACACACACCACACACACACACATACACACACACACACACTACACACACACACCACACACACACACATACACACACACCACACACATGCACCACACACACATACACACAACACACTCACACACATTTATGAATCGAATCCTAATCTCCAATGTGAAGATTAGGAAACGGGGATTTACGGAAGAGTTTTAGAAGAGAGTTAAGCCCTCACAAATGAGAATAGAACCAAAAAAATAAAATAAAAATGAACAAAGGAAAGGAAAAGGGTTGCCCAAAGAGACCTGATAAGCAGACAGCATAAGGTTGCAGACAGAGGCAACCATCTGAGGATAAAGAAGCACACCCTCTTCACTTAGCCTACCATCGTGAACTTCCTACTCGCAGAACTGTGTGAGACACATGTGAGTTATTTCTAAGCCACTCAGTCTATGGGATTATTTTTTTATAACTTAGATGCACTAAGACACCCATTACTACTACACTGTCATCAATCAATCAATCATTTGTTTTCTGTGACTCTGCATTTCTTATAAAGACTTATTTCAGATTTGCAGGACCAGGCAATAAAAGCTATCAGCTGCTACAAACAGGTTGGTTACCTCTAAGACTGCCATAAAATCATATCACAGCACAGGCAGGTGGTTTATACAACAGACATTTATCTTCTAGTAGTTCTGGAAGCTAAAAGCTACAACGTCAGGCAGCTGTCTACAGAGTTGGTTGCTTGCTCCCAAAGGCTGTGCAGGAAAAATCAGTGCCAGCTTCTCTAGTTGGTTCATAGATGAACACCTTATTGTAATGTGCTAGTCCCTCTCCATGCATGCATGTCTGTGTCTTACTGTCTATCTGTTGTAACAGCACAAGGCAGGTCAGATTAGGACCCACTGCATTGATATCACTTAGCCTTATTACTTATTTAAAGATCTGTCTCCAAATACAGTCACACTGTGAGATGTGGAGGACTCAGGCCACAACAGTGGAATAACCAGAACAATGACCAGTTTGTGTAGGTGACATGGACTTAATGCACAGAAATTAAAATTGTCTTTCTTGAGTGCCTAGAAAGCTTGATTCTGGATTCTCTATGCTTGCAATCAGAATGGGACCATTAATGACCCACTAGGAAGAGCACAGAAACCCTCTGGACCCTACCACATCTGTGCTCAAAGAGAAGATGACAGGGAAGCCATGCAACTTTGAGCAGATGAAATTCCACATCATAATAACCTGCCAGAGACCACGAGTTAGAAGGAGAGAGAAGGAAGAGCATGGATCAGAGAGGACTCATAAGAGAATGGAAAGTGTGTGTGTGTGTGTGTGTGTGTGTGTGTGTGTGTGTGTGTGTGTCTGTGTGTGTCTGTGTGTAATTTCCAGGGTTGTTCACTGTTAATGTTTATTCCTTGTGGCTTAGCATATAAGCAATGATTCAACAACAATTTTCCAGAAACCTAAAATCCTAATACCAACAGAATCATAGTAAAGCACAATCATTCATACTATGCTGTTCACCTTGTCACATCTCTCCTCTTTTCTGCAGAACACACATTAATGCAAAAAGTCAAGCTTTGGTCCAAGTATATTTTTTTGATCCGACAATGTGCACTGATGATAGTCCTAGGGAAGGCTGTGTCTCCTTTCTAGACTCAAAAAAAGGAGAGAGTGAAAGAACTAATAGCTTGTGGGAAGCCGGAATACTCAGATTCACTGTTTGGGTGAAGACAGAGATTCTTGACAATTGTTTAACCTGTAAAACACAACATGAGGTTCCACACAGAGTGCACTAGTCAGCAGCTCTGCATGTGCACAGCTTGGGCAATAAAAAAGATTAAGCCAAGGGAAGGAAGAAAACAAAAAAGAAAAATGTATCGACTGACTCAAGCCTGGGGATACTACACAATCTTCTTATTCAATGCAGTTAGGAAAATTAGTCACTTCTGGAAAAAAAAAAGGAGTGAATATTCAAATATATTTGCTTTAAATAATGTATTTGAATAGAAAGTACAAATACATGTCTGCTCACCATACCCCTTTGCTAGTTAAGAGTTTTACTCAAATTAATCAACTGTTCTGTCATTTTTAGAAAATTGTGCACACAGTCATACCATTTGGGGATTTATAATTTGAAGAAAAATGACAAAGACACTCACAGAAGAGTGTGAATGTTGGAGTGTACACTCTGCTTCTTTGTGCTGATTTGGGTGCCACTCAAATGTGAGTGTTTCACTTTAAACTTGGTATTTATGAGATCACCATATGATGACTATCTGTGTAGGGAAGGGAGGAAATTATGGGAAGAAGAACCACAGTTCTCTCCCACTTACTACAGAGCTTGGTCTGCATTGAAATGAACCACAGAAGGCTCACCACTAACTAGAGAATTTGAGGTTTTCACTAGAAATAACATTGCTGGAAATTTGAAGGCTCAAAAGTCCATGTTCCCTCAGGCTTAGATTATTTGGTACTGTCTTAGGAGTTAAGAATCCAGTCAGAGAAGCTGTGCTTTCCAACTTTGCTCTTTGTCCAAATAACCTGGAGAACACTGTCTTCTCCTTGCATTCCTGAGCAGAGGTTTGGAGAAGGGACAGGAGCAGAGGACACCACTGGACCATATGGTGGCACTGTTCTCTAAACCAGTTTGCAAACTTGGATGCACACACTCATAAGGTACCACAGAAGGCTTTCCTGAAGACACTTTGGAAGGCTAGCTCCAATAGAAACCTGCTCTACGCCTCAATTTCCCCCTGTGAGTCCTTAAAATGGACCTTCTGGAAAATGTCTTCCAGTCATACTCATTCCTTCCCTCATGCTTGCCCCACTATAAATTATAAACACCTTCTACTCCCATGAAAGGAAGGTGCCTCTCACCATCCAGGGTCCCGTAGGGAGCATCAAGCTTAGCAAAGCAGAGATGCAAAGGGGAAATTTGAGGGATATTCTAGATGTTGCTACAACAAACACCTTCCATATTGGGCAACAGGTCTGATTACAAACCCAATAGCTTCCAGCTCTTTGTGTCCAGAGCAGTTGAACTCATTGGGTAGTCATCTAAAACTAACCAGGAACATTTCCGGTGACAGATGACTGCAATGTTGATATGCGTCTCTGAAGGAATTCCGAGAACTCAGCATTCCCAGGACAAATGCCTCTCCATCCCCATCTGTTTAGATGAATGGGTTTGCTCAGCCAAAGGAAGAGATGTGGTATCTATATTAAAAAGAATAAGACCTGTGACGAGAGAGGAGAAGCCAGGACATGGGAGTCTGGTAAAACCACCTGGAACTAACCTGCTCCTCAAAGCTAGCAGTCGGCAAGATTAATAGCAACTGCTGAATTTAATTTGAATTTAAATATTTAAAAATATCAAGTCTGAAATTCTGTGTTAGAGATGATTTGGGGGATAGACATGAGCAACAAACTATAATTTCCTATAGAGGACCACATTGTTAAGAATTGAGGTAAGACCCCAAAGGCTATGCAAATACAACCTACTGTGAACACCGCAGTGGATGGCACTGCCGCCTGGAAGATATACACCATCTAAACATGCACAACTGGTGTGTTTGGGCTCTGAGTTACCACGTAGAACAGCCCAGGAAAGGATACATTTTCTGCATTTTTCTTGTCATGGAGATGTATCTTCAATGACTCTTCTAAGTCAAGTGGCTCTCTCCCACAGGGAGCCACGTTCATGTGGATGAGCATGAAGGCAGAGCTGTATTGTTTTATTCTCATCCACGATGGAGGGATTTAAGATTCCTGTTCCACCTTGAGGCCTGGTGCCCAGCCCACAAACACACACAAAGAGCAAAGTGGGTGGAATCTAGTGAAGTGCAGGGACTGTGACATAAAACTGTTGGGTCTAAAACACTTTCATTAGAGACCGTGGTGTTGTCTACAGTGGTTCATAGTTGGTATCCACCAAATGGAGAGGCAGTTGAGACTTGAAGTCTCTGTTATCTTTGAAAGACGTTTTAGGACCATTTTTATTTACTTCCATTCTCCATCTGAACAAAGCCAGTGTTGGGCCTGTGTGGTTTTTATATCTAGCGTTTCATGGTATAATTAAGTAGGCAAGCAACTCAGAGCAAAGAAGAGCCAAGAGAAAGCATCAGACACTGCTAACTGACTGGAGAAATTTCAGACTTATAATATCTGTTTTATTGTAGAACTTAACTTTATTACCATTTTATCTTCAAAATGTAATAAGTACAAAGTGCCTCAGTAAAGATGGAGAAGGCTTCTCAGCTTTGATGAAAACTTTTATTTGCTACTCAAACTTTTATTATTTCCAAATGGTAACATAGGCAAGAGAAATAATTACTCTCTTTATTTGAGGAGGAGACTTTAGTAATTTGAAACGCTTTTGTTATTGGGTGAATTTTAAGGCATGTAGACTAAATATGTTTCTGTTCATTGTTTCCACTTATTTGCTTATTTCTTTATTTATTTTATTTATTACCATGTCTTGAAACAGAGTCTCAGGGCCTCACTGTGTAGCTATGGCTGGCCTGGAGCTCACAATGTAGACCAGGCTGGTCTTGAAATCACAAGACCTTTGTTTTCCAAGTACTGGGATTTAAGAGTGTATGGCCTGCACCCAGCATCCATTTATTTTTATGAGCTAAACAAGACATATTTATACATGCACTATGCACTACTACATAATTATTGTCATCATATATCAAAATACTTGATCACTATGGCTGTGATCCATCAGATGTTGATCTGATTTGGATGGAATTTCTATACATTAGTGGTCATGCACATTAGATCATTGAATGGGATGATGAAGGATGCAAGCTGACTGGAGATGCTGGCCTCGTGTTTCAGCCCCGACCCTTCCACCCCATACCACCCTTAGAAGTTTCTCAGTCCTAAGCTGCCTTGTCTGTGGAAATGGGGGTCATGAGGTATTTCATTACCTCAGAAAGGACTGTGGCTCCTGTAAGTCCTGAATATCTGCCCTAACATGGCTTTCTTTTGTGACTACATGGCCCATCAGCCAGTATCATTCATCCAACCAGGAACTGTTGAGCTTTACCTAACCCTGAACAGTCGTAGACACAGAGAGACAAAGCATAGAAAGCATGGAGCTAATATTTCAAGAACCTTTGCATTTTAGTGCAGAATGTGCTGCATCCCCAGGGTGTGCGTGTGTGTGTGTGTGTGTGTGTGTGTGTGTGTGTGTGTGTGTGTTGCATCCCCACATAATCCTTGAACAGTCCCACACAGCGCATACTTTCCTTAGGTCCCCTTTCTCCATGTGCTCAGAACTACTCAAGCTTCAGCAAATTTTGACTTCGGTATCTGAAATCTTAATCTTGGCAGAATTTAATAAGCAGCTACAGGTTTGCCTATATTTTCACATAAATGGGTAAATGGACTAATCAGATTCTAACCTAGTCAAGAACTTGACAAACATAGGAAGAGACCATGACTGACACATTCATTTTTCTGAATTGGGACAAAGTGCCAACTGCATCTGCAGAAAACATATTATTCTTGTCCCACGGGACCGTGGTCAACAACACTTGCTCAGGAACTCAGCAGCAAAACATTAAAGCTCTGAAATTCAATTTAGCACAGTGCCCTTACTCTCCAGAATGTTCTGGAACTAACTTCCAACAGAATACCTTACAGGGTTTTGGATTGTTCAAACATTACTGACTCTTGTCATTTCATCCAGAGAACTCATTAAAAAGTGAAATCTTCAAGTGTGATTATAGATCCAAGAGCAATAATGACTATGTTCTCTCAGACGCCACCACCTCCAAGTGATCCTAAATAGGGTGTCTTCTGCCAGTCCACTGCTCTTCAACATGTGTGATAAATGCAACTGAAAAGCATCAAATTAGTTGCAAAACCAAAGAGGGGGAGGGAGTGAGCCACTTAGTAGAAATGTGATAATAAAAATTGATGTAGTATGTATTGCGCACTTAATTCAGAAGGCAATTGGATACTCTCTCTTTCACAAAGAATGGAGATCTTGTTTGTGTAACAACCAACAAAGACTGTTCACTGTCTGTGATGTATTGAATGTTACTAATAGGCCCTCTGAAGAGTTGCTCTATCTTCAGGAGACCATGTGTGGGCGCCTGGGTGCCTCGCGCCCTGATCTTTTGCTTTCCCGTATCACACCACTTTCCTGGGCCCAGGTGATTCTAAAGGACTCTCCTGGTGCTTCTGTGACTGGGAAGATATATTTCTGACATAAGGTGCTCTCCCACCTACAGGGAGACCCTCATAAAAACAACATCTCTGTTTGCAAGCCACAGACAGGCCACGGAGAAAATTTGTCTCTGCCTCAAATCTCCCCACAAATGCGTATTTTGGTAACTTCTACTTCAGCATTTAAACACTTGTGTTCCACATTGAGGGATTTTCATCTCAGCTAACGCCTATCCCTGCTTACTGTATGTGGTTTTCACATCCATTTTCCCCGTCTTTCCAGGCTGAGAATTTCAAGAGAGGCGAACATTATGAAGAAGCGAGAATGGGCAGGGGGCAGGGAAAAGATAGGACGCCTGGGATTTCTGCCATCCTCTTGAAACCTAGAATCTGTGTTTTCCCCCTCTCCCAGCCCACCCTCCCTCTCTCTGTCGCCCCTGAGCTCCGCAGCAGGAGGGAGAAGGAGGGCCGCTGGCTGAAGCCGCCACCTGCCTCAGCAAGGCAAAGCTCCGGTTGTCACTTACCCAGCGGGGTGAGAATGGCTCATTTTTGCTGAATCCCTTTTGGACCCCGCTGCAGGTGCAGACGCAGCTAACGGTGGCTTTGCACTGCCGCGGTGGGACTCGGAGCACCTGGGCTGGGCTCCTCCCTTCCTTGCCCGGGTTCCCCGCAGCCTCCCAGTTGCCGCTTGGTAGCGTCCACAGACTCCCGGTTGCTAAGGGAGGAGAAAAGGCGAGCACCCAGGGCCCGGAGAAGCAGCGGGGCTGCTGGAACCAAACCTGGACAAGCTGGAAAAGAAACCAGCTCCCACCCTGCTCGCTGGGCCGTGATATAGAAGGATATGGGAGGAGATCCGGCCGTCCCCAGCTTGGTTGCTCTGGGATTACCGTTCCCCAGGCACCTGAACCCTGAACACACACACACACACACACACACACACACACACACACACACACACACACACACGTCCCTTTCTGGCCCAGCTTCTTCCTGCTAGGCCCCTGACTGGGTGGTTTCTGCAGGCAGGAAAGCAGGGAAAAGCCACAATCAGGTGCCTTGGTTTCTGTTCCTAAAACAGACCCAGAATGCAACATGACAGATCCAGCTTCCCTCTTGATCAGTCACAGCCTTTGTTTCTACAGCTGCAAGGCATTGCCATCAGCTCCCTCCTCCGTGGCAGGCCCATCTTCGCATCCCATGTCCCCATGCCAACAAGCTGATCAGAGATGTTCAGAGGTCAGAAGGGAGTTGCCGTAGTGACTGGGGCCGTTGTGGATTGAAACCCAGGGGAAGAAGACTAGCTGAAGGGAAGAGCCTTGGTAGGGACTCCACTCAGTTCTGGATTGAGCCGACCTATTGCTGGTCTCTTTGCTTTGTCAGCTATCTGTTGCTAGAGTTTTCCTGCCTGGCCCACAGTCAGGGCAAATCTCTCTCACCCGCCAGTCCCACAACCACTCAGACCCGACCAAGTAAACACAGAGACTTATATTGGTTACAAACTGTATGGCCGTGGCAGGCTTCTTGTTAACTGTTCTTACAGCTTAAATTAATCCATTTCTATTAATCTATACCTTGCCACGTGGCTTGTGGCTTACCAGCATCTTCACATGCTGCTTGTCATTGTGGCGTCGGCTGGCAGTGTCTCTCTGACTCAACCTTCCACTTCCCAGCTTTATTCTCCTCCTTGTCCCGCCTACACTTCCTGCCTAGCCAATGGCCAATCAGTGTTTTATTTATTGACTAATTAGCAACACATTTGCCATACAGAACATCCCACAGCAGCTATCTGCTGAGTGACTGGCTTGCTGAAGGGCTTCTGTGATGGCAGGACACAGCAAGGGTGGTTGAGCTACCACCGGGTCTCTCTATTCCAGCTCTCAGGTGAGAACATCTTCTCCATTAGCACTCTGCTTTTTCTCATATTACAAAAGTCAACTGAGCATGAAGGACCAGTCTCCTTGACATCTCCCCCAGCATCTCCCATCAGAGTCATGGTGATACTTTTCCCACCTGCACTCCTTAAATTCTAGCAAAATCAAAATCTTTCCCCATCCCTTTCATGAGATTATAGCCCCACTCTTGACTCCCTGGGCAGCTTCTGTTTAACCTTTGGTAATCAGTTTGAACACTCCTTCTTTAACATCCTCAAGCTGGCTGGTGAGCTCTGTATTGATGACTTTCCTTGTGACCGTGACAAAGCATACAGAAACAACTGAAGGAGCCAGGTTGATTTCTCGCTCACGGTCTCCGGGGCTCAATCTCTCATTGTGAGCAGGTGTAGCAGTAGCTTGGTCTGCGCCACTGATCACATGCTGCTAGACTTCTCACATGTAGGCAAATCAGGAAGCAGAGAATGGGGCTTCAGCAGACCCTTTCAAAGGCAAATGCAGTGAACCACCCACCCTCTGCCCACCCAGCCTGACTCCCCAGAGGCTCCAGACCTCCAGAACCAGCACCACCGGCTGAGGACCAGGTGTTCACACAGGTGACTCTGTTGGAGACCCTTCACATTCAAACCCCACCAAGCCCAGCTGTTGGCTGATTCTCTCCCCTGCCCCACCCCACGCCGCACCAACATACAAGCATTGCTGAACACACCTGACCACCTTCCCTATACATCCTGGCTGAGGGTCAGATCCTCTGTTTTGCACATTTATTTTATTTTTCTGTGTTTTCAGAAGCAACAAAGCAATTCAACAAAAATTTGGTGCAAAAATAAAAGAAAAGAAATATCTAAGTTGCAGGGTTTTTAACTGAGTATGTTGTAGATACGTCTTCTGCCAAAGCAGACACACAATGAAGTTGATCATTATTCCCAAAGTCTACATTGGGCTCTAAGTGGAGAAACCAAAATTCAAACTGAGATCTAGCTGATGCAAAAAAAAAAAAAAAACAAAAACAAAAACAAAAACAAAAACAAAAAAAAAAACCAAAAAAAACCCCAAAAACCCTGTAATTTTAATCATTATAATGTGATTTCTTTCTTCCTGTAGCTCCTGTAAATTGTCGCAGAATTTAAATCATACACAATCTCAGAGTTATTAGACCTTAGGTATCCAAGACATCCCAGGGTAAAATTAGGTAGACAGATAGATGATCTGCAGATAATATATAGATGGTAGAAAGATCAATGATTAATAGATTATACATAGATGTACTGGCTAGCTTTGTGTCAACTTGAGTTGACCTAGCTAGTTGACAAGCTTTGTGTCAACTAGATTCATCAGAGAGGAAGGAGCCTCAATTGAGAAAATGCCTCCATAACACCCTGCTGTAAGGCATTTTCTTAATTAGTGACCAGCTGGGGAGAACCAAGCCCATTGCGGATGGGACCATCCCTGGACTAGTAGTTTGGATTCTATAAAGAAAGCAGGCTGAGCAAGCCATGAGGAGCAAGCCAGTGAGCAACACTCCTCCATGGCCTCTGCATCAGCTCCTGCTTCCAGGTTCTTGAGCTCACTGCTTTTGATAATGAACTGTTGTATGGAACTGTGAACAAAATAAACCTTTCCTTCTCCAAGATGCTTTTGGTCATGGTGTTTCCCTAATTAAGATAATAGATGACAAGATGGCAGGTAGATAGGTAGATAGATAGATAGATAGATAGATAGATAGATAGATAGATAGATAGATAGATAGATGGATAATAAAGGCAAACAGACTTATCTAGATCCAGCTTAGAGCATCAGCCTGAAAGATCCAAGGCTGCTTTGAGAACCAGATTGTTAGAACTAGAGACAGGCAAAAGTCCGCTCCTTTCCCTGTGTTTTCCCCACCACACTGGACTGCCGTGTTTTTATGAGGTTGCCAATAGTGTTCATCATCATTAGATTCTAGATTCCACTAGATAAAAATGGGGGGGGGCAGTGAGGCTGCAGATGAAGAAGTGGAGGGGTAGAAAAAGACCTTACTTTGCAGGCCAGGTTCTAGCGAGTCTAGGGATGACACAGAGAGTCCTCCACAGGTGCTGGTGCCAATTAATGTCTTCCAGTGCCGGAGACACTGTCTCGGTGACAGAACAAGAAAGGAAAATAAAACACATCGCCCAGATGCTTGAATTTCTGTAGAAAGGATCCTCTGCAGAGAGGCCTCCTTACCAGCATGAATTAGTTCATAAATGGGCTTGAGTTCTCCACCCCTGTGAGCTGCACCATTTCACATTCCTGATGGAAACTGCAAAGAAGCCCCTAATTTTCACTTCAGAAAATGCTCACTGTGAAAAATGCATTGGGAATTTAGCCAGAAGGAATTTTTATGTTAATTTCTGTTGTGGAGAAAGGGTAAGGGAAAAAAGAAAAAAAAAGTAAATTAAACCATTTCAAGACCAAATAGTCACTGGAGTCATTTTCATTTTCTTGCAGGAAAACAAGCCCCCAGATGTGCCCAGGAACATCAGAAAATCATGCAGACATTTCTGCTTTGTGGAAAGATTTGTGGACTAGCAGTTAGGGTCACACACTGAGAGAAGTGCAAAGGCAGAGGCAGAGCACACCACAGTGGTGAGTGACCTCTCCATTTGGTGATGGATTCACCCATCTAGACTCTTAGTGGCCATCCTAGAAGAGGACTGACAATCTGTGACTTTCTAGCTAACTCTAGCCCAAAGGCTAATTGATTTTGTCCAGCCCTCAAATAAGAATGATTCTACATTTGTTAATGATTGGGGGCATCTTAATAATCATACAAGATACTTGAAATTTATATGAAATTTATAATGTCTGGAAAGTTCTCCTGAGGGGAACCACACCCATTTTCACAAGCATCCCCTTGGGGCTCCCTGAGAATGAGAGCAGAGTGGAGTCACTCCCACAGGAGCCCATGCGGTACAAAACCTGAAATACTTGCTGTTCATTTACACAGAATGTTTTTAAGAAAGTTGCCTCTGGCCTATATCAACTTTACAATCAAAAGGATAACTTATTCAAGGGCCTTGAGAACAGGTACGTTTTCCCTGTTCTGTTTTCTTTCCCAGCACCCATCACAGATCCCCTCCCTTAGTAAGCTCTGAAGAAGGAAATGAAGCATCGAGGGAGATGCTGAGGCCAGTGATGTGCTTGTTTTTCAGGCAGCAGACCTGAACTGGGCTCACAGAATCCACATTAAAAAATGCTGGGCACAGTGGTACACATTTGCAACCCCAGCACTGAGGAGGAGACAGGAAGACGCTGGAGCTCACCGGCCCGTTAGTCTCACCTTAACTGGTGAGTGCCTGGTCAGTTAGATACTCTTTCTCAAAGAAGATGGATGGCATTGTTGAAGATGACACCCAAGTTGTCCCCTGGCTTCCACACATATGAACATACACATGCATAAACACCTGCACAGATGCACCTGCACACACACACACACACACACACACACACACACACACACACACACACCACAAATATAAAAAAGAAAAAGGCTAATGAAAGAACAAATGGATTGAAGAAGGATTAAAGAAATGTCTTTCTATATAATTCTCTCTTGAATAACCAAGACTTTCATTAAGATACAACCCAGTGGTGGTTGGCAGAAGTTTCGAGGAGACTGCTACTGTCAAAGTAAGCCTAACAAGCCAGGGTCTTGAGAGACAATTATTTAATGGCTCTCTGGGGCCACCTTCCTTGCAAGCCTGCAAAGCCACAGTGGGAGTTGGGCAGTGTCAGCATTTCATCAGGACATACCCAGTTTTGCAGGTGGCTAGGTGTACAAGAGAGCTTCCTAATTCCTTACAGCCCCCTAAATTGTCTGAGTTGCTCAAAGCCATAAAATCAAGGACCAGAAGACAGAGGGCCAATGCATCAAGACTGAGTACCGAACCATCGAGGACAGGAGTGCACTGCCATGAAATTGTTTCATGATGGCTATGGTCTGAATGTCCCTTAAAGTGGATCTGCTGATCCTCAGTCACCTATGTGACAGGATTAAGAGATGGGGTCATTAGGAGTTGATTAAGGTATGAGGCCAAGCCTCCCCGATGGGATGAGGATGATAAGGTCCTTATAAAAGGGCTTCACAGAGGAGTTCACCCCCGCTCCTTGCCCTTTCTGCCACATGAAGATGCTCTTCCAGAAGATGCAGCAACTGTGCACTACCTTAGAAGCAGTCCGCCTTAAGACATTAAGACTGTGTGTGCAGAAACCTTAGACTTCCCCAGTTCTAGAACAGTGATAAACAGCTTATTTGTTTATAGATTATCCAGTTTTTTTATGGCAGCACCAGACTAAGACACCACATTCTGTGATGAGCCAGAGAATAAATGTGGGTTATTAGATGTAACACAGCCTGGGAGGGTACATAATCAGGTGGCATAGCACACTCCTAGGGACATCTCCAAGCTGGACTTCTGAGTAACACGAAGAGGGAAAGTGTCTTTACAGCCTGCTGTCCCTGCTTCTGAACTGGACCAAATCTACAAACAAACCTGCTGGAGATGGCCACAGTCAATGGACTTATGTAGTGACCATGAGAAATCAATGGCATTCACCAGGCCTGAGACTTCAGCAATGAACGGAATTCCCTTCTGTCTTCAAACCTGAAGTCTGTTGGCTGAAGCTGGGCAGACAAAGAATAACAGCAGAAGGCTGCGGAGGTGGTAAAGCGTCTGCCACACAAGCACAAGTACCCGAGCTCGTTGGCCAGCACACACAAAACAGCTGGGCACAGCTGTCTGCATCTACAACTCTGGGGCGTGACAAGGGAAGGGAAAACAGACAGAAGGAACAGCAGAACTTGCTGGCCATCCAATGTAACCCGTGGGTGAGCACCAGGCTCCGTGAGAGACCCTGTCTCAAAAGATAAAGTGAAAAGCAATCCAGGAAGACATGATGCCAATTGCTGGCCTCCACACACATGTGCAAGTGCACACTCACTCAGCCACACAAGGAGAGAGAGAGACAGAGACAGAGAGAGAGAGAGAGAGAG
Organism: Peromyscus californicus insignis; assembly: GCF_007827085.1. Classification (NCBI taxonomy): domain Eukaryota; kingdom Metazoa; phylum Chordata; class Mammalia; order Rodentia; family Cricetidae; genus Peromyscus; species Peromyscus californicus. The sequence continues at coordinate 132,327,675 of NW_026294617.1, read as the reverse complement.
AGAGAGAGAGAGAGAGAGAGAGAAGGTAAATGCTGTAAAGTGCCATACTGATGTACCTTCTAACATCCCTGCCACACCCGCACCCATCACCCACAGCCACACACCCTTGTTGTGGGATAGTCTTTTTGTACACTGTGAAGATGTGTCTCTGCCAAGGCACCTTCTGATTGGTTTAATGAAAAGCTGAACAGCCAATCACTAGACAGGAGAAGGACTTCCAGGCAGAAATAGGCGCCCTAGGATGAATCTGAAGTGTGCAAGGTGGGGGTGGGGGGCATTCACCAGCAAGTGATAGAGGAAGTGGACGACAATATGGAGGAGAGCTAATGAGACATATGGCAGAATACAGATTAATATAAATGGGTTAAATTACAGTAATAGAGCTGGTTGGGAATAAGCCTAAGCTGAGGCCAGGCTTTCACACTTAATAAGAAGTCTATCGGGAGCTGGCAGTACAAAGGAAGGCCAGCTGCACACCCTCTGCATGTAATGCTGTTACTTCTCAGCTACACTCTTTTCTCTACCCTTGTGTAATGGTCAATCTCGGGTGTCAGCTGCACTAGATGGACTCCTAGATGACAGGTGAGGGACTCTTTCTGGACATGTCTGTATTCCCAGAGAGAATGGCACAAGCATTGATTGAGACCATATCGTAGGCAGCACCTTCAAGTCGCCTTGGGGTTTAGATGGAAATGGGAAAGCACATGAAGAGGACTCACAACCTTTCTCTCCTGGATGGGACATCCCTCCACTTCTGACCTTGGTCACCAGAACCCCAGGTTCCTTGGCTTGTGAATGGTAGTAGTATGCCCCCTCTCTAGCAGCTATCAAGTCTCTGAGCTTAGACTGGGGGAGGTAAGTCAGCTTCTCTCATTCTGAGACTCTGAGCTTGAATTAAGCCCTGTTACCAAGCCAGCTGCTTCTTGAACCTGTACATGGCTGGCTGTAGAACTTCCCAAATTCCATGATGCTGCTAGTCAATTCCATTACTACACAAATGTCCTCCCTTGATAAATACTGCACTAGCCTCAGGGATTACATTCTAACAACAGAACATGAATAAACATACACCAAGGACTTTGACTTCCTGGTTCGTTCTGGAGATCTTTCCCCAGGATTCTATACCAGTAGATGGAGATGCTGGCTGTGAGAGCAGACAGGAGAAGCAGGAAAGGATACTGAGACTCCTTGTGGGTCTCTTAAACAAGCCCACTCCCCACCCCATGCTCTTCTCTCACACTGTGACCACATCCTTGGCTGGGAGTTAAAGCGAGGAAGGACTTACCCTGACTGGTAATTAAGGGTGTCAGGGAAGGCATGGCCGTGGGAGTAGCTCTCGGTGACAGCTGCAGGAACGCAAGGTCCACATCTAGGTGGATGGAGAAGCAGGGCCAGGGTGAGAGCAAGGCTAGTTATAAACCTCAAGAGCTGCCCTCTCAGAGACCCACTGCTTTCAGGGAGGTTCTGTCTCTTAACAGTTCGACAACCTTCAAAATTAGTACTATCATCCACTTCTGGAGAAGGACTCAAAGGTGAAGGAGAAGCTAAGATGAGCCTCAAAGGGTGTGCAGAGGTTGCTGAGGATGGGGCTGTGGAGGTAGGAGTCGCAGAGGTTGCTGAGGATGGGGGCGTGGAGGTAAGAGTCGCAGAGGTTGCTGATGATGGGGCTGTGGAGGTAGGAGTCGCAGAGGTTGCTGAGGATGGGGGCGTGGAGGTAAGAGTCGCAGAGATTGCTGAGGATGGGCGTGCAGGTAAGAGTCGAGTGTGCCCAGTGACCATCTCTGGCCCTGTGCTGCCTTCTAGATACCAAACATGAATGGGTTCTTGTTTGAAGCAGAAGACATCAGAGGCAAAGGAGAGACAAGAGATGATAAATCCATCAAGGAAGCCTGACTCACAGGGCTCAAGTGTCGCACAGTGGCCGCAGGCTCACTCCCCTCTGCCAGGGACTAATATTTGTACCAACTGCCCTTGTGCCTGCCTCATCTCCCACCCCAGAGTCAGTCTGGCAGGAGTGTGGCCCCTATTACCCTCTGTTCTTCAACCAGAGGAAGGAAATGAAGACGGTGATAAGACCCAATTCGCAGTTAAGTGTTTCTTGGCATTGCACAGCGTGGCAGATGAGAGAGCCTCTTCGACTTAGAACAAGAGCCATGATCCCCAGGGGAAGATTGGTGGGTTACCTGGAGGGACATGATAGACACCTTCACTGTATTTTTCAGAAATAAATAAATAAAAATGCAACTTGGTCACTTTCACATTAATACCGTCACTCAAACTAGATTAAGATTGCGCTAAGTCTAAAACCGTAGAGTCTTTGAGGTTACATACTGAATAATAATGATCCTTGGCATTTATTACATCATTTCTTATGAAAAATTGACCCTGAAGGAGCTTAAGATGTTTTTCACAGACTTAAATATTCTCCAAAGAAGCATGTTTTGCCTAGAAACTGCTTGGCCAACACTGTTACCCTGAGGCATGAAGGGTAAGGAAAGTGTTGTTGCTATTGGAGTAATCACAAAATCTCAGTTAATGATATTCTTTGGTGACAAAAGGCAAATCAGGGGACACTATCAAACAGGCATCAAAGAAGCTGGAAAGGGGAAACACAATTCCGGACTGAGAGGCGAAGACGGAAGCAGCCCTGTCATTGATTCCCTGTTGTCACTGAGCTCCAGGTCACTAAAGCAAGCACTGAGGGACAGGCATGTGGGCAGACGATGTGTGCAGCAGATTTGTTCTGGAGTATGTGGTGGGAAAGAACTGCTCATTCCACAGCAAGAGACTGAAAGAAGAAGAGAAGAGAAAGGGAAGAGCTGGGTTCCACTGTCTCCTTTGAACTAAGGGCTGAGTCACCCCAAGTCTTCCTACCAGACCCCACGTACTACGGGTTCCATCAACTCCAAATACAGCCAAGCAATGTGGCTTTGAGAGATATCAAGAACGAAGGACAGCTCTGTTAGCTCCGAGTCAGCTGCAGGAAACCCAGGGCAGGGTGGTGATAACAAAATCAATCAACAGACAACTACCATCTGCTGAAGCTCTACCACTCACCCAAAAGCAAAAGTTGAGACTCCTTGAGTTGGACAAGTTTGTATACAACATTGCAGTTGATCCAAGATCAGACTGTGAGATTTGGGGCTTGGGATGCTGTTCCACGATTCATTCCCTGCACCTGTGCAGGGCAGTCGCTGCAGAACTGCAGAAAGCTCTCGGCCATGGGCCAAAGAGTCAGACAGACAGAGCTGCGGGCAAGAAAGGCTCCCATGAGGCAGGTTCCACAGCACTGGAAAGGGAAGTGTGGGACTTGATGGCACTTGTCGTCCGCTGTGTTCCACAGTCACAGCAATGGAGGCTCTTCTCTGAGCTGTGAGCCAAGGGGCGAAAGCCAAGTGGTCTGTGCTACTGTGTGTGCAATGTGAAGGAGTGTTGGCCAGCAGAGAAAGGGAGCACAGCGGGGACTATGAAACTTGCCTGATATAAAAAGAATAGACAAATGACACAGAGGAGAAACCCCAAAGCGGGGGTGTGGATTCAACGTGGATAGTCACAGACCTTAGAAGCCCCGCTTCCCCTCCAGCTTGCTTGGCAGCTTGACTTCTCATTTAGACTTGAGTAGTTACATACATGGGATATTGTAAGTCATGAAAATGTTCCTCAGTTGTAGCCAAGGGGTCTCACTACACAGAAGCGACTTAAGCAGAGGTCAGAGGTTCTGCCTCCTCTGCTTGGTTTCTATGCAAACAAAAATCCCAGCTGTATTGCTGTGAAGGTGGCACTACATTGCATTATAGAGCAGGCTCGCCTGTGTCTACCCCACTGATGCAGTTAGGCCCAGCATGTGACTTCTATAACTAATGCAATCTGAGTGAAAACTCAATGTGGCACTTCTGGGAGGAGTCTTTAACAGTTCCTGGAACGCTGTCTCTCCTCTCTTCCCCCAGCACAAGCACGACTTGTAGCTCTCTCCTGGGGAGTCTTTGTAAGGAAGGTCAACAGGATAGGACAAGTGATAAACATCCTTTGCTGCTCAAGCCATCAGATTTGGTGTCAGTCATCAGAGAGAAGCTGGCCTAAGGTGATTCACAACTGTGTAGTAGCTACCTGATTCTGAGGGTCATCAAATTTTGCTAAATTTGTCTTTCTTGCAATGAAGACATTACTTGTTATTCTTGAGTAAAAATAGTCTTGTTTCCCTCAAAACATTTGACTTGTGATAGTATGAAAATATTAGACTAACCCGTGCTGGTTTTCAAAGGTTGTTAAATACTATCATATTCCAAGTCTCGAATGTGAGTCAGAGGGAATGGGGAGGTCCTCTCCTCGACCTTTTGCAGCTTAGCCCTGACAAGCCAGAAGGAACCCAGAGGCTGCAGAAGCAGGCCCAGATGGTGGTGTGATGTGGGAGCCAGAGCAGCATTATAGAGACCAACCGGAGAAGGACTCGGAGCCTCCTGTGTGGAGAGCCACCCCTCTCCAATCAACTGTTCAAAGGAAGAGCCGACGGCTGAAATAAAAAGGATCAAAACCATCTGTTATTTTGAAGGATGGAGCCCAGACACCTAGAATTTGGGGGACTACCTCAAAGGAGTCAGCAGGAGACTGTGGGTTAAAGAGATCCAGAGTTAGCAGGGGATTCCATGACCATCCCTCCCTCTACCTCCCCTGCAGGAAATCCACTTTTTATTCTCAAGCTGACTAAACAGAAGGCCTTCAGTCACCAACAGAACAAGGGCAGTGGGTAAGAGAGTTTCAAAGAGACACTGTCCAGATTTCTGGGGGACAGTCATGGGCCTTGTCATCAAAGCTAATACATTCTACTGCCATGGCACTATGAGGGGTGGCAGGAGTGGCCCTTAAAAACAATGCTGGCGCACACTGTGGGCCAGGATCTGTGCCAAATGCTCTAAATGTCAGATCTCATCTTAAACTCAAATGCTATCATTTTCAGCTCTTTTACCGAGAATGATTCTGAGAAGCAGGGAATTAAAGCACTTCGCCTGAAGTCACACACGTCTAAGAAGGGACACCGCCTTAGCAGGCCGTCAGCACCGGTGTTACGCTGCCCCCTGCAGGGTGCTTAGGGATGAGCAGGATACGAACAGGATGTCCCCAGAGAAGGCAAGTAGTACGTCCCTAATACTTCCTATGTGCTAACCACCAACACGTATCTCACTTAATTCTTGGTAACTCTGAGGATGTGTAGCTTCATGGTACACTTGAAGTAAACGAGGCTCAGAAGGGTTAACGACGGACCAGCTGAGAAGACCAAGTGGACAGTGGCCAGGGCCTGGCAAATTCAGCCAGTAACGGCTGCCTATGAAGCAAATTGCTTCTAATTTAGCTTCAGAAAACAATTTTCACATATAAGGTATCAAGATATCTGGCTAGATATCAGTTTGCTTGTTAACTGTTAGTTCCAGCTGTTTCAGGAACTGAATATGAAGTAATTCCGTGACGTGGCAACTGTCAGTGTGATCCTGACATGTGCACTCAGCTGTACAACTTTCTCCTTGTTCTTCAGAAGTCTGCTCACACCTGTTACATTTTCTCGTTTGTAAGAATAGCCTCACTGGAAGGAGGCTGCAGGGGAATTCTATCCTCGTCTCCCATCTGCGTATTTGGATGCTTCAAAAAGACACAGGGGTCCACAGGCCGGTAAAGGACTTGCTTGAGGGTTTTGCTTGTTGGTTTTGTATTGTAATTTCTGCAAGACCTCTGCTCTGAGAGGTGGATCTGATCTGGGAAGTGTTTCTTCTTCCTTACGATTTTAAACCAGAAGTCAAAAGCCCAGAGCAGGAAGAACAGGCAGCACCAGAGGAGCCAGTCATACGGCACTGCTGCCACGGTTGGCTGCTGCTTGGCTCAGCTAGCAAGCTTCTAGAAATGCCTCCTAAGACAAACACATCTTCTCATTTTTTCCAAAGAAGCTGAAAAGCCAGATGGTCTGGGTGAAATTTTCTAATTTTTAGAACACTATGCAGAGCAAAAAAAAAAAAATATCCCCGGTCAGAATTTTTTTCCACCCAGGCTCTAGTTTGCAAAGTCATGTGACAGAACCCTACTGTGCAGACAGGGAAAGAGATGGATGAAACCCTATGCTTGTCCCATGTCCCCGAGGGAGATGAGAAGATAAGTACTGGGTGATGGAAGATGAAGAAAAGTAGGGACAAATAAGCTGTGGAAAAGGCGTGAGAAGACTGGCTAGGGTGACATCCCTAAACGCAATGAATGACCTGGGAGAAGCATTCCTCAGACAGCAGGAACCTGTGTAGGAAGGATGTTTTCCCTAGAGGACTCGTGGAGACTCTCAGGATCCAGAAGGGGGAAAGCCCTTCTTGGGGAGGAGCAGAGACCCACAAAAATTTCCCGGAAAATTGCTATGTAATTGCAATGTATTTTCCTGACAAAGATGTAACCTTCAGTCCACCTTTGACATCAGCCTCATTTCCAGATGCAGCCTCTGACAGCTTGTATACAGGGATTTTAGTTTTAATACACGTTTAATTGCACGACAAAACATTTGAAGCACCAAAAAGATGACGAGCACAAAATAATTCTGTCTCACTGAGAGGGGACTTCAGTTAAAAAGTGCAATAGTGAGATGATAAAGATTTATATCTTTAAGGGAAAGAGTAGAATAATATCTAGACCTTGCCGACACTAATTCTGCAAAGTACTGTGCCCCTAAAATGACAGAGAAGCCACAGAGCAAGTGTCTGGCTTTCTACAATGAGAAGAAACATGATGAGCAACCCTTAGGCTTACACACTATTGTTTTTAACCTAGGCAGTGCTCAACATACTTGGTTACTCACAGGAATCCATCAACAAAGAGACCCAGTCCCGTGACTATGTGGCTGGCTGAGTCAGGACAGACAGCATCTAGCCTGAACTGCCTATGCACAAATGCATGTCAAACAAGGTCACAACCAGGCCTTGTTCTGTGCAGACACAGTGGGTGCAGGAAGAAAGCTGTGGATACTTGAGAGAGGATGTATTGCTCCCTGCCAGTGCTGTTTGGGTTCAGTGGGTTGCTGGTTTCCATACATGTCTTTGGGGCAGACTAGACTCAAGTGACTGTGTGCTAATGACTGAGAACTTGAGGATATGTATCAGGCTGTCAATCATTTCTCAAATTTAGGACCACTGCACAGGCTGACAATTAGCCTGAATAAAACTAAGGTGATGTTTTCAGTTGCTCCAGGCAACTCAGGCAAGCAACCAAAAATTACCATCAGTGGTTTGGAGTTAAAAGCCCCGTCCGACTCCCCTGCCTTCTATAATGACAGATCCTCGGCTTTTCTTTTTGCTGGTTCTTTGAGCGGCTGCTCGTAGTGGAGTTCATTATACAACAAGGAGGAACAACCTGTATCAATAAAGCCAACTTATTTGGGGGGCACTGACAGGATCTGTGGTGCTGAAGTATCTTATTACAGACAAAATGCCAACGTGCAAGACGGGCCTGCCTGCCGTCCAGAGGGCCCTGTGCATGTGAGGCTTAGTTCGTCATCATGGCCTCCTGGGAAAAAATTAATTCTGCTCCAGACAGAACATCAAACGGTGTGCTGGTCATCTTGTCAGGGCTGCTCGTAGCCATAGACAGGACATTTGACCAGCATTTTCGCAGTTGGACGTGGAGTCAGTTCAAGGAAAGTAAATAGTGGATGCTTGCAGGAGTACATAAGACAATCTATAAAAGCCGCAGCTCCTTACATTGATTTCTAATATCCTCACAGTGTTTGCATTCTGATCCAGACTTCAACAATGTGGGGGAGGGGTCACAACGCCTAATTTCCTGCACTGTTTGGCTTCTTCTATTAGCAAATACTTCATATCTAACCTATACAAAATGCCGAAGATGAATGGAAGAAAATGTTATGAAGGAGTCAAAGATGTGGACTTCTGCTAGATTCTCTTCTATCAACTTAAACTGAATAAATCTGGATCTTTTGTCTTCTACTACTCTGTCTTCCTCTCTTTCTTTTTGCCTGGCCGATCTAGAATAACATCCGTCTTGAAACCGGTGCATGCCAAGGTGTGTGCGTGCCAAAGTGTGTACGTGCTGCCAGTCCAAGCCCACTTATTTCTTAAATGTAAATTACAAAACACAGTAAAACTGACGAATCCATGCACATATTGAAATGACCTCAGAATACAGATTACTGACGTTGCTCGATACACACTTTCGTTTTCATTTTCTCAGTAAACATTTACTAAGTTTATTCAAGGCAGGGCTGTCTTCCAAATCTGGAGCACTCCTTCAATAGATGAGGACTCTGAGTTAAAAACCGAAAGTCTCATTTACTCATACCTAAAAGGCCTAAGAGGCATTTCATCTGATGAAAAATCACTGAATATCTCCAAACATCTCCAATGGCAAGCTGAGGGTCTGCAGTGCCTGGGCTCCTGGATGCGATAAGTGAAACCACACTGCAGCAAGACATCTGGACACAGAAACTGCCAGGCTCACCCAGGCTCACCCAGGCTCACCTCTCATCAGGACCCTCCAGTGTGTGTGGCTGGGCAGTCACATCTATCATTTCCATGTCCCAGACATGTCCAGTGGAAGTCAGGACCAAGAAGGAAGTGGGCCTGGGGAGGAGGGGCATCGGTGTCACCTGGTGGGTGAGGGGACCTTGAAAGGACTCGTCCCCTGGAAGATGGTGGCACATGGCTTTTAAAGCTAATCTATTCTGGACTCTGCATACAGTTTTCTAGAGAAACACCATTGTATGTGGAAGGTGGTTTCACAAACAAAGTAACTAGAGACCCAAAATACGTTCCTGTGCTCTTATGGTGATAAATCTGTTACTGTCGCGGTTTCCTTGAGTAGACTGATTAACTTCACTCCATTATAGTTTTGCTGTACTTGTAACAGAAAATGAGTTAATGGACATATGGGCTTTATTTTTTATTTTTGAGATTGTATTTTAAATGTAATATTATTTAAATATAATACACACAGGTAGCATTTTACAGACCGAGCAGGTTATATTTGGGACTGTAAGTGTACATATATGTCCTTTATATGTACTTATATATGTACTTACAGGCTGACCTTTGGGTACTGGATGACTAATTGGTGTACTCTTCCCTGGGAAGGACCACCTCTCTCACTCCCAGCTTTACTCGGTCGCCATAGTTCTTTGTGTAGGGTTGAGGCCTGGTAGACTTTCCCCGTCCACTTTGGCCTCTATTAATGCAGTCCTTGTTCAGCTTATATTTGGGTAGTGTGGGTGGTAAGACTATAAGTGTAGCTTTTAGTATTCCTGGGAGACACAGTCTTACAGCAAAGTCCCTAATTCTGGCTCTTACGGTCTCTGCCCCCTCTTCCACAATGTTCCTGAGCCTCAGGTGTGGGGGGGTTTTACAGACGTGTCCACCGGCACTGGGCTCTTGATTTTTATGTGAAGTGCCTCCTAGCACTGCCCATGTAACACGACTGGTGAGCAGCAGAAGGTCCCTCACTCTCCTGAACAAAGATAATGTGAAACAGAGATGCTTCGGCCAACTCTAACAACACAAAATGAATGAACTCAGGAGCTTGAGAAGGAGGAAGGGCTCTTTGTACATGATTGCCTGATGGAAACCTTCAGGAAAGACTCTGCCAAGGCCACAGCCCACATAGAAGTCACCACAGCCCCAGAGAAAAAGTGCTTCTCCAGGGACATCTGCCTGGCAATTCTCACTTCCATGTCAGCATGCGGTGATCCCACAGTTAACCCCTTTTTCATAATATCTGATGGATCCTCCTCAGTTTTGTCTTTTAAAACTCTCCTTCATAATGGAGATTCCTCAGTTGGTACAGTGCTTGTCCTAACATGCTTGAAGCTCGAGTTTAATCACCAGTATTACAGGAGCCAGACTGTGTGGAGAGACAACCAGAACCCAGCACTTGAGAGGGAGAGGTGAGGCTGGGGGATGAGAAGTTCAAGGTCATCCCAGCTATATTGTGAGTTTGAGGTTAGCCTGGGCTACATCAGACCCTGTCAAAATAGGAAGAAAGAGGAAGAAAGAGAGAGAGAGAGAAGCGAGAGAGAAAGAAACAGAGAAAGAGGAAGGAAGAGAGGAGGGATGTGGGCGCGAAGGATGGTAAGAAGGAGGAATGGCAGGAGAAAGAACTAGAAAACAAATAACAATAACAAATAATAACAAAAACAAAAAGCTTATCCTGGCCTCAATTTTTTGAATGTGCTCACAGTTCACTGTGACACGTAGATTACCTTTGCAGTTACTCCCAAATAAATACTGCTGTTCTTTGAGGAATCTGTTTTTATTTGTAATGATATGTCTGATGTTACCTTATGCTAAGGCAGCATTTTAAGAACAAAGCTAGCTTATAGACTGTCTTAGGGTTTCTGTTGCTGCAATGAAACACCATGACCAAAGGCAAGTTGGGGAGGAAAGGGTTTATTAGGCTTACACTTCAGCATTGCTGTTCAACACTGAAGGAAGTCAGGACAGGAACTCAAACAGGGCGGGATCCCGGAGGCAGGAGCTGAGCTGCCATGGAGAGGAGCTGCTTACTGGCTTGCTCAGCCTGCTTTCTTATAGAACCCAGGACCAGTAGACCAGGGATGGCACCACCCACCGTGGGCTGGGCCCTCCCCCATTGATCACTAGATGAGAAAATGCCTTACAGCTGGTTCTCGTGGAGGCATTTCCTCAGCGGAGGCTCCCTCCTCTGATGACTCTAGCTTGTGTTAAGTTGACACACAAACCCAACCAGCACACAGGTGTTGTCTCTGTGACACGCTTTGCTGAAGGGCTAATGCTCAAAAATAGACACACTTAGAGAACAGCCCCAGCCAGCCCACGTCACACAGGAAGCACGTGTTGGAAGGCACCTCATGGACCTTTTGCTATCAAGATTGTTTTTCTTTCACTACCCTGAACTGGGAGTACCCAGCAGTGAGCCCCCGGCCCTCTCTCTTCAAGAATTATCTTCCCCATACATCTTCAAACCTTCAAAGAGTATTTGTCACCCCAGGCTGCTCCTATGTCACTTGCTTTCCTGTCTTCCCTGCTTCTCAGTTTGTGAAAGTGTCACCGGGTCATGTGCACAGGGGCATGGCCGGGTCACGTGCACAGGGGCATGGTGCAAAGTTCTTTACCCAGGGTTCCAGCTCTTCAAACGTAGCCACAGCTTACAAAGAAGGCCTTCTGCCGTTCGGGCCTTGCTTTTCCTTTCAGTGTCCTGACTCAAGCACCAAGCACACTCTGCGTTTTTCTTGTGAGCTGCTTGTGTGAGTGGCTGCAGCTGCCGCTACAGTGCCGATACCATCCCGAAGTGCTGGTTCCATGCTTCACATTTTCCCTGACTTCATGCCCCATCTTAAATTTTTATTTCACTGCAATCATTTTTTAAAGTTGAAGTGTTCCATTTTACTTTAGCAGTTTCAGTTGGAACACTGCGTTTGAAAAGGAAAACGCTTATAGAAAAACTGAAGGTTAAATCAGCTTTATTCTGTAAACAGTGCGTAAATTATCATCTCCTCCCTTAACAGCCCCATTAGTGTGTTACAGCAAAACCAGAGCTGGAGCGTTGAAACGTGGGGCTAGTGCGCCACCTGCTGGTAAGGAATAGAGGTCAACAGCCACGAAAGCTCCTTCGAACCATGTCTCTCTCCTGGCCGACTTTGATTCCTTTAAGAAATTGTCTTTCATGGATATCAGGTGTGATTCGTGCCCTGTGATTGGCACTTACATACGTGACAGTGAAAGGCTTCGTCATTACACCCAAGAATCGCCTGGACTCCAGGTAAGAATTGCTCCTATCTACCGACAACCTCTAAAAAGATCTGTAACTAAGTATAGAAGGCTCTGTGGATCCACAGGGCCGACTTCATTTCAAAGATGGCCCACGGAGCTGCTGATGCAAGTCTTGAAGGATGAGGAAGTCTCATGGGAACAAAGTGAGAAATAGGTAACAGTGTGTGCCTACAACAGGGCGCACAGTGCACGTTCACTGACCAGAAGCAATTCCGATTGCGTGTTCAAGGCAACTTGGACCCGTCGAAGAGTGCGCATGAAGGCGGTGCCATTCAGCTTTCACTTTAGAAATAACACCCTGACTGCATTGTGAAGGACAGAGAGAGCCCGGTGAGGACCAGGAAGGTTATAGGCAGCTGGAGGGTCACCGCAGAGGAATGTGGCTGAGACCTACCCAGTAGTAGACTTTAGGGTGGTTTAAATGTGGACTCAGACGGATGGCAGAATTTTGAAAGACACTGTAGGTTTATATGGCTGCAAAGAAAAGGAGAACATATTTCTAACCAAAACAAGTCCAGCTTTCTAATGTACTTCCTTTCTCTTCTTTGCCTTTGGTCATAGGGACAAGTTAAGGCATCCTACATCGTATGAGATCATAACTGCTGTACAAATTCAAGTGCACACTAATAAACTAAACTTTCAAAAACTGTTGATCTCAGCAAAAACAGCATTCAGTGGGAGGGCCCAGGACACTGGCTTGTATCAACAGCCTGGAGATCTCCAGAAAAGGAAACAGCAATAGCAACGGCAGAGTTCCAACAATGCGTGGGAGGTTTGGGTTACTCTAAGTCTTTTGTCAGAGGACAGAGTTTCAAATGAACAGCTATGATGATAAACTGTGAAATTAAATATAATTTTTCAAAAAGAGCTACATTTTGTCAACTGGGTATCAAGGCAAAGACAGGGAATTGTATTCCTTTATCAACAACTATTTGTACACATGAACTGTCACAGAAGACAAATATGTTAAAATAACATGACTACTGGGTCTTCCAGGAGTAGACAGTCCCATCTATCAAAGTACATATAGTCTCATATGTATTTATACAACATATACATACCTATGTATATATTTATTTCACATCTCCCTTTATAAGAGTCTCCACCCACAAAATGTAAGACAGTATAGAAATAGACAACTCAAAATGCCTTCTCATTAAACGTTTGACCTGTGACAGCTGAACAGCAGGACTGGATTACCAAAATCAGCCTTTAAAGAAAACAGAAGCACAAACTTTCAGTTGTCAAGCAGAGCCTTGTGCCTTTATTCATCTCCATAACGCTGCCTAGCAACAAAGCATTACTTCTTAATCACATCCGTGAATATGCAGCTTATAGGAATCTCAAAACAGAAGACAAAGGAGCCACATTGTTAACAAATTAACAATCCAAATTACAGAATTTACAAAGATGCACAGTATATTTCTCTGGGAGTACTAAGAGCACTGATATGATTATTAAAGTTGTTTCACTCCATAGATTGTATGATCTACAAGAACAATCACTTCAGACTGTGTTCTTTCAAAAAGCTGATGTATAAGAGACCAGGCATGAGTGGGTTGAGCATGCAAACCCAACACCTGAAAGGTGAAGGCCAGAGAATTGTAACATCAAGACCAACCCAGGCTACATAAGCATCCAGTCATACAACAACAAAACAAGCCAAAGCATGTTACCCGTGTGTGCACATATATGTATTTTCTTAACATGTTCACAAGGGGCTGGGGAGGCGCCTTGATGAAGTGCTGTTGCACAGGAATGAGGACCTGAGCTTCCACACCCGCACAAAACGTCAGGCGTGAGAGCATGTAAGGCCAGCACTGGCGAGTCAGAGACAGGATTCCCGCGGGCTCACTGCCAGCAAACCCTGGCAAATCAATGAGCTCCAGGGTCAAAAATGAAGGTGGAGAATGATGGAGGAAAACACTCAGCTGTGACCGCTGGCCTCCACAAATGCACCCGCATACACATGCATTCATGCTTACCTGAACACACATGCACACGAGAAAGACACCAAAGGAGACAAATGTAAGCAAAAAGTGACGGGGTGATGGCATCTCTGATTGTTAAACTGTCACCTGAGAATACGTAGTGTACAATAACTGAACAGCAAGCTGAATCATATTTCCTTGCAAAACTTTTGGTCAAACAAATTAAAATTCTATTTACTTTGTAGTCTGTTTTTGAATGGTCTGATTAACACCTCTTGTGTTTCTAGAAGTTAATTTATGCCATCGGCAGACATGTGCTTCTGTTCTGGATTTTATCAATTTAAGTGAATTTCATAAATTGAACAGAGAAAACAATACGAGATTAAATTCATTACTTGAATCATCTCTGGCTCCACAGTTCTTCCTCAGGCTGCAAACCCTGGTCTAGGAAATGGTGTGTTTTTATGAAAGTTGTGTAAACAAGTGTATCACCAGATGGTAAGGTGTGCAGTTACCATGTCAAGCCAGCAAGGGAGTTACTGCTCATGACTGACCTTCATACAAACTTTGACAGTGTCAGTGCACCCAACTGGACTGAAAATAAAGATCCACTCATTCATTTTTCTTGTTAAAAAATAAAGCTGCCGGGATGGAGAGATTGTTCAGTGGTTAACAGTGCATGCTGCTCTTCCAATTTAGTTCCCAGAATCCGTATGGAGCAGCTCACAACCTAGCTCTAGGGAACCAGCACCCTCTTCTAGACTCTGGAGGCATCTGTACACACACACACACACACACACACACACACACACACACACACACACACAATTAAAATAAAAAAAACTAATGCTACCTTAATTTATTTAAATATTTTGATATAAGCAACTCTCATTGCAAAATAGTTTAAATTTAAGCTATGATTCACGGGTCTATGTAAATGTCAGTGATGGTGGTACAGAAATGCTCTCAGTTTCAAACAAACCACACAAATAGGCTTCACAGAAATTTAGAGAAATGGGGCATCTTGTTTAAATCCATGAACCATTGCATGAGTAAGGGAATGGACCAGCCCTGTGAGTGAAGCGCAGAACCCCACAGTGCTATCCCTGAGGGAGTTCAGTGGCCTCCTACACGGCATTTATATAGGCTTTACTCCACATAAAATCCAGAATGGGTATCCCAGCCCACAACCCCAGCAGAAGACTCCCACTCTACCAGAGGCCACTCAGGTACTAGGAACCCCAGGTACCTGGAACCCCAGAGGCCACACCAGTTCCCAGAACTCCAAAATTTCAGAGGCTAAGCAGGCCACCCAAACTAAAATCCCAGTGGAGACAACTACTAGACCTGAAGACTCACTGGTCGCCAGAACCGTAGGACACTCAGGCCAGAAGACCAGAGAGGAAGCAGAAAGCAAGTGGGAAAAGCATCTAAAAAGCATCCATCCAACATAAATAAATTCATAAATCAGCACCTAAACTAATAATAACTCCAAACTCAGATGACTAGGGGCCAGTCTAAGAGCACAATCAACAACACCCAGGACAATATGGTACCAACAGAGCCCAGTTATTCTACTACAGAAAGCCTAGATATTCTAACACAGCAGTAGCTCAATAAAATGACCTTAATCCAATCTTATGAAGATGATAGAGGCCCTTGTCTTAGTTAGGGTTTCTATTGCTGTGAAGAGACACCATGAGCATGGCAACTCTTATAAAGGAAAACATTTAATAGGAGTGGGTTACTGTTCAGAGGTTCAGTCCATTATCATCATGGTGGGACATGGCATCATGCAAGCAGACATGGTACTGGAGAAGTAGCTGAGAGTTCTATATCTTGCAGACAATAGAAAGTGGTCTGTCTCACTGGGTGTAGCTTGAGCAGATATAAGACCTCAAAACCCACCTCCACATTGACATACTTCCTCCAACAAGGTCACACCTGCTCCAACAAGGCCACACCTTCCAATAGTGACACTCTGTTTGGGGGAACATTTTCTTTCAAACCACTACATTCCACTACCTGGTGCCCAAAGGTTTGTAGCCATATCATAGTGTAAAAATACATTCAGTCCAACTTCAAAAGTCCCTATAGTCTATGACAGTCTCAAACTTATTTAAAAGTCTAAAGTTCAAATTCTCTTCTGAGATTCATGCACTCTCTTAACTGTAATGATCTGTAAAATCAAAATAGAAAAGCAGATCACATACTTCCAACATATAATGGCACATGATACACATTACCATTCCAAAACATAAGGAAAGAGAGCATAGTGAGGAAATACTGGACCAAAGCAAGACCAAAAACCAGCTGGGCAAAACTCCAGACTCTGTATCTCCACGTCTGACATCAAAGTGTTCTTCAGATCTCCAACTCATTTCATCTTTGTTGACTGCAACACACTCCTTTCTCTTGGGCTGATGCCACTCCCTGTTAACGCCTCTTTTTGTCAGGTATCTCACAGGTCTGACATCCCTAATATTTTGGGGTCTCCAAGTCAGTTCAGGCTTCAACTTCATAACTCACGCAATGGCCTCTCTAGGTCTCCATTCAGGAACACCCCTGACACACGCAGCTTTCCTTAGTCATGGAGGAAGTTTCCATAACGCCTTTCTTCTATCCTTGACTCTAATGCCAGAATCATGTGGCTGAAGCTGCCGAGCTCTGATGCTTGCTGGGGCTGGAACATATCTGCCCTCACTGCCTAAGCTTGGCTGTACTGAAACTGCATCTGTAGACCAGGCTAGCCTCAAACTCAGAGATCTTCCTGTCTGCCTTCCCAGTGCTGAGATGAAAGGCATGCACTACCACACAAGGCCCTAAATATTTCCTTAATTCCCTTTCATAAATTGGAAACTTAGCTGGGTGGACTGCTACCCTAAGTTCACCACTCCCTTTATTCATCTGTTTATCTCCTTGAACAGAGGATTAAATCTTCATTTGAGTTATCACTAACCACACAACAGAGTCTATACCAGGCTGTTTTGAGATTTCCTCTGCAAATGGAATTAATCCAAAAATCTTCACTTTAGCCTCAGGCGGATTCTTCAGATAAGGGCAAAAAGCAGCCACATTCTTCACTAAAACATCACAAGAATGATCTCTAGGCAACATACTAAAATTCTTCTCCTTTGAAATCTCTTGAGCCAGCACCCCATCATTTATTAAATCACGTGCAACGCCACTGTCTTCCACGCACCCACTAGGATGGCCCATTATCAGCACTTAAAGCGTTTAACTCTTTTTCTAATCCACAGTTCCAAGGTCCATATTCCTTCAAACAAAAACATGATCAGGCCTCTCACAACAGTACCCTGGTCCCTGGTACTAACTAGAAACATAACTAAGACAGCACTTAAAGAGGAAATGAACCAATCCCTTAAAGAAATTCAGGAAAACACAAACAGGTGAAGGAAACGAACAAAACCATTTGAGACCTGAAATGGAAATAGAAGCAATAATGAAAACACAGTCCTGGAGACAGGAAATACAGGTAAGCAAACAGGAGCTACAGACTCAAGTATCACCAATAGAATATAAGAGATGAAAGAGAGAATCTCAGGCATAGAAGATATGATAGAGGAAATTGATACATTGGTCAAAGAAAAATGTTAAACCTAAAAACTCCTGACACAAAACATTCACGAAATCGGGGACTCTATGAGAAGACCAAACCAAAAAATGAAAGAAATAGAAGAAGGAGAAGATACCCAGCTCAAAGACTCAGAAAATATCTTCAACAAAATCACGGAAGGAAATTTTTCTAAACTAAAGAAGGAGATGCCTATAGAGGTATAAGAGGCTTACAGAACACCAAATAGATTGAACCAGAAAAGAAAGTTCCGCTATCATATAATAATCAAAACACTAAATGTACAGATCACAGAAAGAATATTAAAAGCTCCAAGCGAAAAAAGCCAAGTAATGTATAAAGGCAGACCTATCCTAATTACACCTAACGTCTCAAAGGAGATCTAAAATCCAGAAGGGAGTGGACAGATGTCTTGCAGACATCATCATGGATGGACATGGAGGTATGCAGGCAGACATGGTGCTCCAGAAGGAGCTGAGAGCTAATACATCTTGATCCACAGGCAACAGGAAGTGAGCTTTCTCACTGGGTTAAGCTTGAGCAAGCATAGGAGACCTTAAAACCAACCCCCACAGTGACATACTTTCTCCAACAAGGCCACATCTCCTAGTAGTGCCACTCCCTTTGACACTCCCTTTCAAACCACCATAGGAGCATCTAGGGGACCAGCTAGAAACCTAGTGCAATGGAAATTCCTAGGAATCTACAAAGGTGACCCTAGTTAAGAGTCCTAGCAATGGGAGATATGGAGCCTAAACTGGCCATTAGTGTAATCAGGCAAGACTTCCAGTGGAGGGGTTGAGACATCAAGCCAGCTTCATTCTACATATTGTAGAATATGTAGACATAACCTTCATTCTACAATTTGTCCTGCCTACAAGGTGTGCTGAGGTATAGGTGGTGCAAAAATTGTGGGAGTGGCCAATCAGTGACTGGTTCAGCTTGAGATCCATGCCAGGAGAGGAAGCCCACCTGGACCCTGCCTGGAGGACCAGGACCCAGATGTTGGATAGCCCAGAGACCTAGGATAGAACCAAACACAACTGGCAAAAAAAAAAAAAAAAAAAAATCAATGAACTGATTCCTAATGATAACTCAGCTATACTCATAGAATGTTACCTAGCCCAGTTGTCATCAGAGAGACTTCACCCAGCAACTGATGGAAACAGATGCAGACCCACAGCCAAACAGTAGGTGGACCTTGGAGAATTCTGAAGAAGGGGGGAGGAAAGATTGTAGGAGCCAAAGGAGTCAAGGACACCACAAGAAAATGGCCCAAAGAATCAACTAACCTGAGTTCATAGGGGCTCACAGACTAAACCAACAAGCAGGCAGCCTGCATGGGACTAACCTAGGCCCTCTGAGTATAAGTTACAATTGTGTAGATTGGTGTTATAGTTGGACTACTAACAGTGGGAGCAGGGACTCTCTGATTCTTAGACCAGCTTTTAGAATCCTTATCCTTATACCGGGTTGCCTCATCCAGTCTTCAACATGATATATCATGTTTGGTTGATATCTATGAGAGGCCTGCCCTTCTCAAAGAGAAGCAGAGGAGGAGTGGATGGGGAGGCAGAGGGGAGGTAGGCAGGAGGAACTGGAAAGAGAAGAAGGAGGGGAAACAGCAACAGGGTTGAAGCCAAAATGATCTTTCTCCAACTCACATATTTACCCCCAACATCCCTGTGGCTCCCAGTGGTGAATAGAGATTAGAGGCCAATACTGGGACTCAATATCTGGTGGAGCCTCCTGCTGGTCTAGATGATATGTTACACTCAGTGTGTGTGTGTGTGTGTGTGTGTGTGTGTGTGTGTGTGTGTGTGTGTGTGTTTCTGTACGTGCATGCCCCCAGGGTGCATGTGGAGGTCAGAGGCCACTTCCAGAAGACAGTTCCCTCTTTCCATCATGTGGGTCCTCATCTTACTTAGTTTTCTATTGCTGTGATAAAACATCATGACCAAGGCAACTTACACAAGAGTTTATTTGGGGCTTACAGCTCCAGAGGGGTAGAGTCCTTGACCATCATAGCAGGGAGCAGAGAGCATGGCAGCAAGCAGGCCCAGTGTAGAGCAGGAATTGAGAGCTTACATTTTGATTCAAAGCAAGAGGCAGAGAAAGAGAGACACTGGGAATGGTGTGGGCTTTTCAAGCCTCAAATCCCACCTGCAGTGACACATCCTCTCCAATGAGGCCTAACGCTTCCCAACTGGGAAACAGGTATCCAAACATATGTGTGGGAGTCGTTCTCATTCACACCACCACAGGCCCAGAAATTGATTTTGTTCCTCAAGCTTGGCCCTAATCCATCCTGCTGGTCCCGTTCTACTGTCTCCAAAACATAAATTAGACAGCCGGATTTTGTGATGAGATTATGAATGCAAATTCTAAATTTCAGACACCCAAGCAAGATTGAAACATGAAGTTAAGCAGTACCTCCATCCTGCCCTTGGTCATGGCTGACAGCAAGCACCTAACCGCCTGCTTCAGTGCTGATTGTGGTGATACTTTGTTTGTGCTTTAACAAATGAATCTTTCCTGAAGATCAGAGTGCAGAGCTAGCCTGTAGAGGCCAGGCAGTGGTGGTACACGCCTTTAATCCCAGCAGTTGGGAAGAGGAAACAGGGAGTGATATGGCTGGGCAGAGAGGGTGGAGCAGGAGCTCTGCCCTTTCAGACTGAGGAATCTGTAGGGGTAAGAAGTCTTTCTAGTTGCTAGCTGCTCTGCTTCTCTGATCTCTCAGCATTTACCCCATATCTGGCTCTGGGTTTTTATTATTAAGACCAATTAGGATTTGTGCTACAGTGAGGTAAAGCAACAAACTCTCAGCTGGCTGGAAGTGGATATGGTGTAGATAATGGCTCATTAACCCTTAGATTCCAGGTCAGCGTGTGCCTTATCTCCCTACCGCCAGATAAGAGCAGAAGTAGCAAATACACAGAGCATCTACTTTACAGACTTGATCTAGACATCAGCCTTGAGTCCCCCTGCCCCACCCTCCACTCTTCTATGAGGCTTGAGAACCTTCTCTGTATGACCATCCTGCTTGAAGTGGCAGAGTGCTTCTGGTTCTATACCCAGCTCTTATGAGCACATGAGTTGTCTTCCTCAGACTGGAATCTAGATGCTCTCATCTGTGTACACATCACCCTGAGACCTTGCGGATGTCAACTCTGACCCCCTCCTTCTCCATTCGTACCAGGTCTTTCCTCCTGAAACACACCATGCGCACTCCTTCCCTCTAGTATTTTGTTCTTCCTCTACCTGGAAAGCGGTCCACACAGCTATCTATTCCAGGACCAAACTTCCTATAAGTCTCCTGTTCAAATATTGTCCCCCTTACAAGAGCCAGTTTTTGCTCCAGGCTGGATTTCATCATCAGTATATTGGCACATCCTGATCTAAAACATAATGGGTCTTTCCTGAATAGGTCTAAAGAAGTGCCAACTCCCACCCACTCCACCGCTCCCTCTCCCTCCTGTCACACCTTTTTGTATAGTCTCAGCATTACAGGCTCACCTGTCCAAGTGCATGTGGTCTCTCTCCACTGAAAAGCAAATGGTGTGAAAGCAGAGCCTGTCAGATGCACCTGGCACCAGTCACCTGCTCCAGGACAGAGCCTGGCTCAGGGCACATGCTTAGCAGATGTTTGTCAAATAAGTGATGTTTATTTGAAGAGTTTATGGAAGGTTTTGGTTGTTAGGATTCCAGAGGTTGTCCTGATTTACCAAATCACTCGATTTATAGCAGGCACTATTCTCTTCCTTACATAAAACAAAAATTTCTAGACAAATCCCTAACTAAAACAAACAGAACAGTGGAGTCATGCAGGACAATAGATCATTGGAATCCATCCACTCATTCAATCGTTATTTATGAAATATTTATAGGAGAAAGCTAAAGTCTTAAAATTATTTTATGTGTCAAGATTGTGTAGAATCACTTGACTTAGCCAATGTGTTTTCCCTAACAATTGGATCAGTACTTATGATCCCATATGTAACCAAGTAACATTAGTCTTTCCCTAGTAGGGTCCAGCGTCACCCCACTTAGGAAGGTGACACTCTACACCACTTCCTCCCTAACCTACTATTTTGGTACTTAAAAAAATTCTAACCATCAGTGAGCCAAGGAAAGCCTCCCCATGGAAGTCACATTTATAAAAAAACTTCCAAAGGAACAAACTAGAATTTGGAAGAATGGAATATAGAGTTTGCTGACCTGAAACAGAAAATATTATAATTCAGTAAAGAAATAACACAGGCCTTTGTGCCTTTATTCTTGTTACTGAGGAAGATTAATTTTGGGGTTGCTTAATTTGCTACTAAAAATGAAAAATATAAATGTATACACACATGCCTGCTAGAAACAATGACAAAATCAGTTACTATGTCATATAAGGGAACACAGATGACCTACAGAAACAGATCAGAGATAAACAGGAGACCAGGGAAAGAGCTGGCATTCCAAATTTCAACCAAGAGATATGATGCCTGCAAACAACGCTTCCCATTTATAGTGCATAATTAAATAACTTATGTGGCAATTAAATTACATGCCAATTAAATAGGATTGCAAGCTCTAATGCAGCAAGTGAAAGCAAGTGTGACTCATCACAAGGCACTTCAATTGCTCTTGTCTGTCTCCTAAGCTGAATTGACATTTTAAAATTATTGCTGACCTGTCTTATGGACTTTCAGGATTTAGAATATAAGTTTGAATTAGATCCTTAAAAGTTTTAGAGGTGAAAATGGAATTGGGTTACGGGAATTAGATTCTGTTTCATCCAAATAAAACAGTAAAGGAAACATCTGCTGCAATGGATTGGTTTACTGTAGTTACTTAAGTCCACTTTTGTCTTTGAGCTGTTGAAAATGGGGTTTTTCCTGCAGAAAGACGATAGGTACCCAGAACTGTGTTTAGGTATCATATTAAGCCAACTTCTTCACCATTGCACCAAGTACATATGTCACAATTAATGTGTAAGCCTGCCTACATCCACAGCTACCGGCTCTTCTGTGATGTGACTGGAATTTCATTTATTGTCTGCTCAATGGGTGCACTTTAATATAATAGATTTTCTTCACAAACCTGCTGCTACAGTTTGTGTGTCTCCTTGAATGGAGTCAAGAAGATGTTACAAGCTGGAAAGTACAGAGTTCACCTAATCTTTTACTCATAACCTACCCTTGTGCCTGGCAGTCTAGTTTGTAACCATCACACTGGGTTCTAGCACAAAAGCATTACAGAAGGAGCAGCACAGCCCTGTATTACAGGGCAAGCGCCCAGCTGGAGTGGGCCCTGGGTCCACTCTTCAGAGCTCTGTGCTTATAAATAACACAGACGAAGAGGAAACGTATCTGTTCCTCCAGTCAACACACTGCTTGTCACACTGAACCTCACCAGATCGGCTTTCTGTCCTCTGGCTTGTGATAGCCCTTTGTTTTCACTCAGGTCTGAGTAACAGCTGATGGATGACAACTCATACATCCCATTTAACCTTCCAAGGGGAGAAATGTCTTGTACATCTTCTGAATATGACAACAAAGTTATTCCCTGGTCAACTTGACACTGACCGATGAATAACTTTCAGACTTACTGGGGAAAAGGATAACCAATGGAGAGAAGGTCATGAGCAGGTGTAGGAGCTGGGACATGCTGAGGGCAAGGGCAGGTTGGAGGGGAAGGCTGAGCAGAGCCTGCTGTTACACAGGCCGGAGCCTGTGTAAGTAGAATGACCCGAGAAAGACATCCCCACTTCCACCACGGCAGGACATGACAGGGTGTCTTCACGCCCCATGGCAGACACAGCAGGTCAAACATATCTTCACCGGGTACTACATCTGCTGGCACCTTCATGCTGAAATCACAACTGTGAGAAACAAATCCTGTTGTTTATCAACCACTCAGCCTCAGGTGTTTTATCAGCAGCCCAAATGGACTGACAATGGTTTCTGATCTGAAACCAATTTTACGTGCTGTCTAGTTGCTGAATTCCGCCAGTCCTCATCACCTAGGGACCTGAGGATGGGACAGATGAGGTCACAACACTAGCAACCATCAAGCTGTTCCAGTGATTCTACTGTATGATTGGAGGTAGATGGATTCCTGAAAATTCATTGCCAACTGTTCCTTGGGGGTGCAGGACTGTGTGGACCCAAATCATCTTACCCTGGTCTGCCAGGGACAAGACCATGCAGTCCTGGCTGCTGCTTTTCCTTCATGTGTGTGAGTGAACAAGTTGCTGGGATGGGGATATTGAGTCTGAACATTGATCTGGAGGGGGAAGAATTGAGTCTGGACATAGAATCTAGAGGGGAGGAATTGAGTCTGAACACAGGATCTGGAGTGGCAGGAATAGAGTCTGAACACAGGTGCTGCAGCAGGAGGGATTGAGTCTGAACACAGGACCTGGAGGGGGAAGACTGACAAGCTTAGGCCCATCTAACGACACACAGCTCCTTATCCTCTGAGACAGAAAACTCCGGCAGGTGAACAGTGTTGCAGTCAGTTGCCCAGGAACACAGCAATTCTGAGCAGTTAGGGGAATACTTAAATGATGACCAGTGGTCAGTCTAATATATGGGCCTCAGGACACAGAACAGGCTGGAAACAGGTCCAAGGTATCAATACACAGACGATACCCAGGCCTGGATCAGAAGTGAGGTGAGGTGATATAAGCAGGAGGAAAGCACACCGAGGTTCATGAAGTGAGTGGGAAAAAGGAGCCTGCATAGAAGCTGAGAAGAAATGGCTCCTGGAAAGGAGCATCATATTCTAGAAGTCAGGGTGAGAAAGGAAGTGAGTTGTTTGTATTGTTATAGAGGATGAAGATCCAGGATTCAATAAAACCAAGTTCACTAAGAGGCCGTAACAATGGGATTCAGGGACATGTTTGTATGTCACATCTATACAAACCAGACTGGGGCAAAAGGAAGCAAATAAGTTTGTGAATACAAAGTGCTGTTTTCTTCATTGTGAAGAAAGAAATAGATTACCCATCGCTTGATAGAGCAAAATGCCAGGAAAGAGTGTTCTTCATTTGGTTAACCAGTAGGCTGGCAATAAAGACATGAAGAAGTGCCAGGCTTTGCTGACTCCCCATGGGAGCCCTTACTCTTTTGGAGGAGGGGATGAAGGTGGATGGGGGGGAGGCTAGAGGGGCACAGGAGGGGGCATGTGTGTGGCATGTGTGGTTGGTAAGTAAAATGAATAAAAAATTCATAAAAAAGAATTCCAGCAACTTAAGGGTCTTTGTTTATGTGGAAATGTAGTTTGAGAGACATAAAATGGGAGCATAATCTGAGGAGCACTTAGAAGCTACGATAATGGGCCTGTACATAAGACTAAGCAAAATCACCTAATAAACCCAGAACTTACACTGTAATGAACCACAGGACACATAAAAGCCCTAATGACAGGGAAACACAGTAAGACAGAATTTGGTACCAAATTCTAAGCTAAACAGTATTTCACCAGATAAGATGTAGATCCCATGTTGTTGAAATGCAGTGGTCATGCTACCAAAAGCACTTTGAGGAGGAGTGATACTTACAGTGGAATTTCACAGGTCAAGCTGCTAGCAAGGGCAGCATCTGCAGACAATGTGGAAGCCTGAGTTCATCTCAGCTACTAGACTAACCCCAAGGGGTGGCTAATAGCTCCCTCCTAGAGACGCAAACACGGAACTCCCTTTTTAATCAGATAGTGTTCATCACCAGACAAATATTCTGCCTTTTTTTTTTTTAAAGAAGTGAGGCAAGCAAGATGACTCAATGGGTAAGGGTGCTTGTCGCAAAGACTGATGATCTGAGTTCAATCCCGAGACCCCACATGGTGGAAGGAGAGAACCGGCTCCTGCACATTGTCATATGGTCACTCACTCACACATATGGCAAGAAAGAAAGAAAGAAAGAAAAAGGAAAGGGAGAGAGAGAGAGACAGAGAGAGAGAGAGACAGAGAATAGGGAGAGAGGGAAGGAGGGAGGGAGGTAAAAATAACCTTTAAGATAAAATGAAATGTTGAAAAGGACAACTTGCTATTTAAAAAACAAGAATTAAAAACAACAAAATACCCCGCCGGGCGGTGGTGGCGCACGCCTTTAATCCCAGCACTCGGGAGGCAGAGCCAGGCGGATCTCTGTGAGTTCGAGGCCAGCCTGGTCTCCAAAGCGAGTTCCAGGAAAGGCGCAAAGCTACACAGAGAAACCCTGTCTCGAAAAACCAAAAAAAAAAAAAAAAAAAAAAAAAAAAAAAAAAAAAAAAAAAAAAAAAAACAAAATAATTATGACCTACTGTCTTAGTTTGTGTTCTGCTGGTGTGAAGGGTATTGTTAAAAGCAACTTGGAGGGGAAAGGGTTTATTTCATCTTACAGCTTATAGTCCACCATGAAGCGAAGTCATGATAGGAAGTCAAGCAGGAATTTGGAATCAGGAACTGAAGAGGCCATGCTGGAATACTGTATATTGGTTTGTTCCCCATGGCTTGCTCAGGCTGCTTTCTTGACATAGCCCAAGACCACCTGGCCAATGATGGCATCACTCACAGTGGGCTGGGTCCTCTGACATCAATCATTAATCAAGGAAATGCCCCCACAAACTTGCTTACAGGCCTTACAAAGGTTATTTTCTCATTTGAAGTTGCCTCTTCCAAAATGACTCAAGCTTATGTCAAGTTGTCACAAACTCACCAGTCCCCTTATCAACTTACACACAAATACATCACTATTAAACCGTAACCTTTCCTTTCTGGTTTCTCCCCAAGACTGCATGTTAATATTAATATCACAATATAAAACATTCCAACTTTGAGAAGTCCTTCAGTCTTTAAAAGTTCAATTAGTTATTTTCTGATTTTCTGTCTGTTTTCTCTCTCTAAAAACCATTTGAAATATTTTATGAAGCTTCTACAAATGTATACTGAAATATACTGTTAGAAATTACTTGGAAGTTGGAGAGCACAATGGGAGACACTTCACAGCAATCTGGCTAAAAAACATTTCTCGGTTATTTCTTTATGTTGAACACAGGAGAGTCTTACAGTTCTCTTTCTAAGACTCTGCATGTTTCTTATAAATTTGGTTACTTACATTTTCATTGTATTTTAAAGTAGCAATCACAGTGATGTTGCAATTGTGAGTTTTCTATATTCTCTAAAAGATAATTAATTATGGTTCTCTATGAATTTGTATACTCTCGCCAGTCACCATTTGAACCCATCAAGTTTTCCTCTTTATCCTCTTGCAGTTTCCAGATTCTGCATCACATTCGTAATGACTCTTCTCTCTGTTCCTTTCTGTGGTGGTTAAACTTCATTGTTCACATGACTGGCTGTAAAACTGTCAAGGAAACACACATCTGGGCACATCCGGGAAGGAATTTCCATAGACCTACTATACATGTGAGCAAGGTGCCTAGACGGAATTAAGGGGAAATGAGCAATCTCATTCATCAGCCTCAGCACCCGTTCCCAGCCGTGAAGGACTGGACATCTCATAGCACTTTAACCCTAAGAAGCCCTTCCTTCCACTAATTGTCTTGGTTGAGCATTTTGTCATAGCGAGGAGAAAATAACTAACACACTTTCCAAATCTAATCATGTGGACTCCAGAAACCTTAGCATGCACCTCTTACCACGAACAATGTTTTTCAGACATAAGTCTCTAGGCGATCAACTACTCTGTTGTTTAGCTCACAACATTTTTCTTTCATTGCTTTTCTCATTTTCTTGGGGGTATTATTTTGGTTGGGCAATACCTGTCACATGTGTTTGCAATAGCCTGCTAATTACTCCACTGATGGAAAGTTGGTTGTTTCCAATAGTTTACTATTAGTATGGTTAGGATGAGAATCACTTGGACACATATCCTTGTAGATATGCCTGACTCTTCAGGAGAACTTCCTGTGGAGGGAATTATATTGAATCAAATGAGATTTATACTTTAGCTGTGTCGGGGTTACATGTGCACGTGGCCCCTCCTTCCTGTCCATAGTGCTCCAGTCCATTCAAATCTGTTCCTGTAGGAAAGTAGCCTCTTAACTCCTTGTGTCAACCCATGTGCTTACTTACTGTACTGTGGCATGGACTTCTCAGTCTTTGGATAATCTATTGTCAGAACACATCCATTGCTGAAGTGTGGTTTCCCTTCCAGCCTGTGCTGTAACACAGGGATCCTCCGATCAACATTTATGTGCAAAATACTTTCTGGGTAGCAACTGCCAATTTGGGTTGACCAGTTTGCCATCCCTGTTAACACCCGAGACAGTCCACTAAAATAAACCTTTTTATTCTACAAGTAGAAAAGGTGTGTTTGAGATTCACTTTGGAGACTTCAGTCCACGAGTGGTTGACGCCATGGCTGTGGGGCCCGTGGCCTGATGCTCATCACAGCAGAAGCATGTGGTAAATGAAGACCCATCACCCTTCCTGCGGACACTAAAGGAAGAGGTTGGAGCCCACAGTCCTCTTGATGGCACACCCTGTGACTCAGCACCTCCAACAGCTCCAACCGACTGAATGTCCTGCCACCTCTCAGTGTCACCAAGCAGAGGACCAAGCAAGCAGTTGGCACTTTGGCCTTTGGGGACACTACAGGTCAAAAATGCAACTGCTTTGGGAATTGACTCTAATGTGCAGAGAGAAGGAACTGATGGATACAGTGGCCTGGCCCTGACCTTAGCCACCCCTGCCTCAGATGAGCTTTGGGCAGGTGAGAAGGGTGTGGCTTTCCAGAACTGTAGCTCCTGTGTCCTGGGTTAGAGACAATGACTGAATTTGGACTTCTTCCTTCCTGATTTAGCTCAGTGACTCAAATGACAATGGATTCAGAAATCCCCAGTGATGGTGGTGTGTGTCACTTTAGTTTCTGACATTACATTCTTCCTAGGTAATTTTTATGTAGAGTTGAGAAGAGTAAACCAGGAACTGGGACTTCTGGTTGTTTTAAAAAACAACAAACAAACAAAACCCCAAAACCAAAAAAAAAAAAAAAAAAAAAAAAAACAACAGCAGCAGCAACAAAAAAATCTCCCTGAGATTCACTTACATATCATGGTCTAGATAGACTCTCCGAATTAAAACCCCACAATTTCTGCTTCTGAAAAATTTGCTCAGCTCCAGAGAAAAATCTCTTTTGGGGCAGGGAAGAGATTATCCTAGGATGGCCCCGTAGACAAGATTATGACAACATTCCCTACCCCTTGTAAACTGTTGATTATGTATTGTCAGGGGAGACTTCTTATGCATTGACTAAGGTCCTACTAAACACTCATGGAGATTTAGAGGTTCTCCTGGGATCTCTGAGTCTTACATGAATTCTCAGCTGAAGGAGAATTCTTCCCATTACACACTCAGCACATGTTTAATGAATGTTTGCATCACACACTGATTTGGAAATCAGTTCAGATTTACTCTAAAGGGACACACGTGGGCCATCATGGATGCCTGACAGGCCATTGGAAGACAACAGTGAACCCAGGTTTCTATGACATAACACTTCCTAGACCTTTTCCTTGGGTAGAGGAAGTTCCCAAAATATGGGCTCTGTGAAGCAATAAAATTGTTATTGTAATTTTAAATGGCATTTTAAAAAGCAATGTACTCAAAATTGCCATTATTAGAGATGGCTAAGGATTGTGCTGGGGTGCTTTCCTGCCTTGGGATGTGGCTGACCAAAGAAGGTGAGTCAGGGCAGGCTGACCTGATGGGTTTTTGCTGTTCTTGGAAGTTACCTGGTACAGAAAAACGGCTCTTTATCCTGAGAACAGTGGGCATCCCAGGGAAACAAGTAATTTCTTGCTTTAATGTTTACTTAAGAACATTATGAAAAGTTTCCTGGTTTTCTTTCCTCTTTCAGAGTATCTAAGGTTGTCCCCAGCCCTGGTTCCATGGCCAAAGCACATATAAAAAGCTGACAAAGAGCATCAGAAGCATTAAATGTGCAGGTAGAACTTCCAAGCAACATTAAGTGACTGCCCTGTGAGCCCATGACACCTGTGATGGTTTATTACCTGGCAACAAAGTCATGTTTTATCTGTTTGCAAAAAAAAACCAAAAAAACTATAGCAACTCTAAGGAAATTTCTTTCAATAGTATAGGAAGGCCATTTCCAGTGAGTTGAAGGATTTAACAGCAAAAACTAAAGTTTCATAGAGAATTCTGCCTCAGAACTCCAAAGTAAAAGCCCAACCTACATTCTGGCCTGCTGCCCCTGACACACCAACCCCTACAATTGTTTGAGGGAATTCCTTCAAACCCTCTTAATATGTGCCTTGGTGATGATGTTTCTCTGGGGATCCCTGACAGATGTCCCCCAAAGGTGAGAAATATTTCACAGGGTCTTACTCCATTCAACAATGGACCCTAGGACATGGGTCATGTTTGACTTATCTTTGTCACCTCTGATTGCAGCAGAGTGTATTCCCAGACTACTCGAAGGGTGCTGAGCTACTGATGAAGGGACTGAGCCTAAATAACTACTATCCAATCAGAAAATAAGTGAAGCCAGGTGAGGATGATGAACAGAGTCAGAAAAACAAGAGGAACCCATGCAGAGCAGAGCTGGGCAGCAGGCTGTTCAATGCCCATAGGAGCCAGAGGAATACTAAGTTAGAAAAGCCAAAGGCCTTGAGAGGTAAGTTCAAGAGTTTGAAGTTTAACATCAGTGACCAACAAAACTCAATCCATGCCAAGCTCCTGGTCATGTGCCTATGAGTGTGCTGTTCCAGCTTTGGGAATCAGGGTTGCTTATCACCTTGTTCTCTAACATGAGTCTTGGGCATCAGACTCAAAGAAGCCAAGAGCAGAAATCCAGAAGGCTGAGAGTTGAAACGATCATTATCTGCCTTTCATGGAGGACAGCCCATGGTGACCTGGGCTCTGAGCCCTAATTAGTGATTGCAGTGATCCAGAAGCTGGGATAGCATTGGAGCCAGAATTACAGAGATTCACACAGAAACACACCTGGTGCTGCAGCACCTTAACCCTGGCAGTTAGCTCAAAGTATGGCTAGTTTTGCCCTCAAAAGTAACTGCCCTATAGCAATGACTGTGAAGTAGTGTAGGGTCTGTGTGTTAGCTCCTATTCACAAGGCAAATATGCAAACAGACCAAGCTGTCCACACAAGTATCATTCCTTAATCTTTGTGCCTAAGAAAGAATCCTCCACTTTAGGAAGCATCTAAAATACTACTCTAAGGATCCAAGACATTGTCTTTCTGAAACTTTGTTAAAATGTTATTTTATAGGTTAGTTAACCAGTAAGTAACAGTGGCTGAACTTAGACCATGCTAATGGCTAAAACACTTTGGTCACAGCACAAACATCAAGACATCAGTGCCCACATCCCCCAACTGCATGAACAGTGATTTCTGCTCACTCCTTAGCAAACTGTTGTTCAACTGAACAAATGAAACAAGACAATTACCCATATAATTCGACAATAAACAGGCAATATGTTCATGTGGAGAAAAACAAAACCAAAAGTGAGTTATGGAACCTTGGACATAATACTGGGGTGAGATTTCTAAAAGGCTGTCCTTTTATTTAGTCTAAAAGAATTCCAGCACAAAACAGGCCTACTAAGCAGTCACAAGGTCAGGAGCCATGCAGAAATGAGGTTTGTGCTTTAGGCTTCAGGATTCTACAGAATTGACTCCAAGTTACAATACTATGAAAACCAAAGCAGACCTTTCTTAATGTGTTAAATTTGTGAACTTACAATTTTAAGCAAAATTATGAGGCTTGTGTCACACATACAGGAAACTCTAAATAACCATGAAGCATTGAATGAGTGACTGTACTCAATTCCACAGACCCAGAATACGGTTGCTGATCTCCTGGAACATGGTTGGTGACCAGCATGTAAGTATTCTAGCATTTTCAGAAATGTTAGGAAAACTGACAGCTGTCCCAGGTGTTGCTCATTTTGCCCTTCCCAGAGGCTCACAGACTGAGATGATATTGGTTTTAAAAGGATGTTTTCCAGCCCAGAAAGTCTTCAGAGTCCAAGACAGCCATGCCGACCAGAGGACTGGACACCTTAAATAAAGGTAGGCAGGCTTGGAAGCCCCTGGAGGTCAAGAGTCAAAGGCCTGAAGTCAATCAATTAAGAAGTTCTGAAATGAAGCTGTGTGTGGCAGTCCAGGACTGTTACCCTGGCACTTAGAAGGCTGAGACAGAACGATCACCATGAGTTCAAGGCCAGCATGAACTACAGAGCAAGATCCTGTCTCAAAAACAAAACAAAACAGAAACACTAAACCAAACCAAGAAAACCAAGAGAAAGAAGCAAAACCAGTTTTGAGATGCATGCCAAGCCCACATAAGTCTGCATGCTGCTCTCTGCTATGGTGTTACTCCACTGTGTCTACCCCCGAAAGTCATGTTTTTAATACATGAAACCCAATGAAATGAATGCTGATTAAAGATGACAGACAGAAGAAAGACTTGGGAAGGAAGATGTCACAGTGACACAGGGCGTCTCAGAAAGAGTTGGTCATCATGGGAGAAGAATCATTTTCCCGGTCTTCCCACTGCTATGGATGATGTCTTCATGGGCCTGGACCACCTTCTCCAATGGGTACTCAGAACCTATCACGGGTTTCACCCAACCTTTTTCAATTCCTGCTTGGAGGATGCCTGCGAAGTGCTGAAATTCCTCCTAGGGGAAAGAGACAAAAATGTTTTAAAGTGTGTTTTTGTTGTTCTCTGTTTCTCAGCAGTGGACCACATGACTCATGTTTGGAGTTATTAAGGAACATGGATATCAGGGAGGCACACCAGAAAGGTCCTCTTGCAAATGTGCAGATTTGACAATTGGCCCAGAACTCCCTTTTAATTCTGTCAATAGCACAAGTCTGGGACAGTGTTAGTATAGGAAATACTGTCTTGAAATAGCTATGATTAGCATGGCTTCTCCCAAACAGACTGAATTATACTGCTGCTCTCACAAACCATCCAGTGACTGACCGGTATCTACCTCTCCAGTCGGGTGACCAAGCTCAGCATCTACTGTAAATCTGTTGACTAGACAAACTTCCAAGTGTTTATGTTAGCAACATCAGAACCACCTCTTTACCTACCTTGGTGGATGAAAAGAGAGAAACTCCAATTATACTCGTCTCCTTTGCCATGGTGTCCCTTGGGTTTATTTCAATAGGACCTCTAGAGCCAACAACCTGTCATGAAAAGATCAGGTACACTGTGAAGATGCCTGTGAAGGGGGAAATGGCAGAGAACGTCAAAGGGATGAAGGACAATACTTACAATTACCCGTCCTCCCTGGGACAGAAGCTTCAAGTCATTATTCAGGTTGACATTCGACAGCATCTCAATAATCACATTAACCCCCTCGTCACCCACAGATTTCTGCATAATAAAAAGAACATGATAAAGGTGAACAGCTGTAAACTCGCTTCTCCAGTAGCATGTTTCACAGAAATGTGTTTCAGATGGCATGTAAATGCTGCGTTTTTAAGACTAACAATGCATGCTTTAAAATGGTCTAATTACAAGGCAATGATGCCATGCCAAGCAAACAGCCACACTCTGCAGTGTGAAGACTGAGAGGCACCAGATAAATTGCCATATTGAGATAAAATCTGTATGGATTATTTGTGTGTGCTAGTCAACTTGAACATAAAATGTTTTTCCTTAGTTAAAAATTTCCTATCATTAAAAATGTCTACAGAGAGGAAGAAACAAATCAAAACTTCCCAAACCCTAGGGGTCTCCCATTGGTGCTTTCAGGATGTGTGGGGTGGACTGGGGTGTGTATCTGTGGGTGGGTGGGGTATGTATTTCTGTGTGTGCATATTCAGTGCTGCTCTAAGTGCTTTCTCATTGTCTGCTCCACTAATTCTTTTTGTCTGCACTGTAGAGTATTGGTTCTCCATATTTAAAAATTGTTCTTGAAGAGCCAGCAGTATTATAGTTATTTTATATTACATTTGTTTTACTTTATTTTAACAAAAGTGACTATGTACACCAGGCATTGGATAGAGTGCAAAGAATGAATGTAGTGCACTTAAAACTAGAAATCTGGGTGGAAACCACCACAAGCACAGCTTTCATGGAAGGCCTGAGTACTGTGTTAGCAGATGTAGGCATGAGTTACAGAAGGAAGGCCTGAGTACTGTGTTACAGACGTAAGCCATGAGTTACAGAAGGAAGGCCTGAGTACTGTGTTACAGACGTAGGCCATGAGTTACAGAAGGAAGGCCTGAGTACTGTGTTAGCAGACGTAGGCCATGAGTTACAGAAGGAAAGAGTTAAAGTTTAATTGCCTACACGGGTGAAAGAAAGTTCTTCAGAGGAAATGACCTGGAGGATGAAAAGGGGTCTCCTAAACACAAGACGGGAGATGAGGAAAATCTACACACAGGGCCTTTGGGGAATTCTTCCTCAGCCACAGCATGGTGGGAGAGGAAAACACAAACCGTTACAGCTGAAAACATGCTGAACAGTGCCTTAAGTGAAAGACTGGGTGTTTGGTTTTATTTTTCAGGTGTTCATTAATTCAATGTTTTAAGTATTAGAAACTCAGTAAGAGGCAGGAAGTCAAAATTCCTATTTGAAGAGAGATCCATTCTAGTTATTTCTTGATACACTTAAAGGGACAAAATTCTCTGGGAACAGTAGAAGATAAAGGGGCTCTGAGCTCAGTTAAAACACTCACCATGGCCGGGCGGTGGTGGCGCACGCCTTTAATCCCAGCACTCGGGAGGCAGAGCCAGGCGGATCTCTGTGAGTTCGAGGCCAGTCTGGGCTACCAAGTGAGTTCCAGGAGAGGCGCAAAGCTACACAGAGAAACCCTGTCTCGAAAAACCAAAAAAAAAAAAAAAAACACTCACCAGGCTGTGGAAACGGAGGCTTAAGTAGCAGTGACAAGGACTTGAGAGACCCTTGCAGGGGTGAAGCTGGCAGAGTAACGTGGGCAATGTGGAGGGCAGCAGGGAGATGATTTAAAATGAGAATAAACACTGAGATTGGGCTCCTGCCTTGGTATCATGTATGGCAAAGACTGCTAGGCCGGTGGCACACAGGAATGAAACTCAGGTCAAAGAGGCAACAGAGAGCATACAGACACACAGACACACAGACACACAGTGTGTGATAACATGGAGAGGAAGGAGGTTAACGTGATGCCAGTGTGTAGGAAGACAGCCAGTTTCAAGGAGATGGAGTCAAGGTCTCACTCCTGAGGATGAAGACAGACACAAGACCAGCCTAGTCACAAGGCCTCACCTCTGACCCCTGAGAGGCAGCCTGGGTAGACGTCCAATAACATAAATGCAGAACTGCACTGGGAAGGAGGGAGGAGAGAGGGAGGGAGGGGTGAGGGAGGAAGGGAGCGAGGGAGCAGTGAGTCCCCTGTGTTTCCAGACATTAAGCAGCAAAGGAACTGGAGAGGGAAGGGGAGAGGAGGGGGAAGGAGAGCAGAGGGGAGGGAGAGGCCTGGACATTTCTGGGAACATGAGAAACAGAGAAGCCGCAGGGCAGGTGAAGGAGTCAAGACCTCAGACTCTGGACAAACAAGCAGCCAGCTCACCCAGGAACCAGGCTTCCATAACCTCGGTAAACACTCCAGGAGTAAGCATGGGGTGCCAGCTCCCCTACAAGGCACAATGAGAGCCTTGACTGGTGTTTTTGGCAAGGCAGTATGGTGGAAATAGACCACCCCACATTCTTCCTCCTTGGGTAATGACCTCGAAAGCACTCAGTGCCGGGAATTCTCATTCTCCTAACTCAAGAAAGTGCTTGTGAGGGTGAGCAAGGAGTCAGTCTTGAATTAGTTATTAGCAGTATACAAATAGGGACTTGAGGGTTGAGGTGTGGGTTGGGAATAGAAGTCAGTGGCAGAGCGCTGGCCAGGCAAAACAGATAAGATCCTGTATGAACTGGGTTGTATGCAACAATTACCTGAATGCTCCTCACCATGATGGGAAGGACAGTGATCATTCCTCCCCAAGGACCCCGTTAACAAGCAGCATATTTTCCAGATAGATACATCTGATGCGTAATTCTGGGAATCTCAACTGCAATGGGAATTTTACATCATAACAGCTGCCATAAGAGCGTCGTGGAGCTGCAAGCTTTACTTACAATGTGACCTTTCAATTTTTTGAGCCATCAGAAAAGCTCCACCTCATTTGATATGCATGCACAATGAAAATACGACAGCAAAGGATGAAAAACTAGATGTCTGTGCCTTTTAAATCAATTAAAACACACAGAGATATGAAAACAGAAGCAATCTTATTTATTAAGCAAAGTCTTATTTATTCATTAAAAGGGTAGTAGTTAAAATAACTTGTTTTTAAAATGAGTAAAAAGAAGTGATGTTTGACTTTTTAAAACTGTAGAAAACGTTACCTTGATTTTATCAATATAATTAACCTCTTTGTGATCAAACACTTCATGAGCTCCATTTTGCAGAACAAGCTTTTTTCCTTCCTCAGAACCAGCTGTGCCCAAAACTTTTAAGCCATGAGCTCTGGCAATCTGGCACGTAGCTATTCCAACCTGAAAAACAAAATATAAGCCTGACATTACACATTCTCTGCATTCCCGAAAAGCCTTTGATGCCAACAGGAAACTGCAGATCCCTCTAGCGCAGTGCTTCTCAACCTGGAAGTTGAGCAACACTTTCACAGGGTTGTATATCAGATACTTACATTATGATTCATAACAGTAGCAAAATTACAGTTATGAAGTAGCACAGAAATAACTTTATGGTTGGGGTCACCACAACGTGAGGAACTGTATTAATGTGTCACAGCATTAGGCAGGTGAGACCACTGTCCTAGTTATAGTCAATCCTGAAGGTTAGAAGAAAACCAGCTTTGAGTCATATTCGTACCATTCTGGTGACACGCTATGTCCCTTACACTGTGCTCAATTATCCTCACCACGCTCGGTGAGGTCTTCATCACCTCTATCTGTATTATGCTGATAAGGAATGGCAAGCTCTAAATACACCAACTCTGTCCAAATCTCACACAGCAGAACAAGGCCGAATCAGACTGCACAAAGCAACCATTAACCACCGGCTCAGAACACCTGCTAATACCTGCTTTGTGCAGGAGGTGCAGGCTTTAAAGATGACTTCAACACTGCTGCCTAACTATATCTAACCAATTAAATACGACAGTCTTATAACAAGCATAAGGCCTCTACCATTTAAGTCAGAGACACAGGTTTATAGGCTCATTTATTGAGTGCCTGTCTTGTGCTGCCCATGCACTTAATGTAAAAAAAAATTACATTCTAAAGACAAAGGAAGATAGAAAATGAACAAACAAGCCAGTAAAGTCAGTGAAGTGAACAGAAAGTACTAGAGGAAACAACAACCTGGGTTAGAGATGTGGAGAGGGGCTGTCTAGGTCCTTAGGTGACTGGAAGAAAGGAGGCCTGGAAGGGAGGGGCGGGGCGGGAGGAGAGCCAGTCCAACACTGGCCAATTGCAGAGGGTGAAGGGAGGCGCTGGCTGAATGGATAGAGCAGGGACATGCTTGGGATGGTCAAAGGGCAGAAAGAGGGATGACATGGCTCAGGGAAGGATCACATGACCCAGTGGAGACAAAGTCAACAGCCAAGGTCCAGGGCAAGGTAAAGGCTCTGGACAATATTGAGAAACCTGGCACTCCCTG
Source organism: Peromyscus californicus insignis (assembly GCF_007827085.1). Taxonomy (NCBI): domain Eukaryota; kingdom Metazoa; phylum Chordata; class Mammalia; order Rodentia; family Cricetidae; genus Peromyscus; species Peromyscus californicus. The sequence goes on along the minus strand of NW_026294617.1, from coordinate 132,290,727 downwards.
GAGAATCTAAGCACTCCAGGTGTGCTCACAGCTGTACCCTAGACTCGTATCCTCGCACTGGCAGGCAGACCCTCTAGACCCTGGTGAATCCACAGTAAGGAAGCGGAGTGTGGTGATACATTGTGTCCCCCATGTATTATGCACCCTAATAAACTCATCTGGGACAGAGGACAGAACAGACACTAGACAGACATAGAGGCCAGAAAATGGAGACACACACACCTAATCCTATCACTTGGGAGGCAGAGATCCATTTGGATCTCTGAGTTCAAAGACACACTGGAAACAGCCAGGCATGGTGACTCATGCCTTTAATCCCAGGAAGTGAGGACAGAAATCAGAAAGGTATATAAGGTGTGAAAACCAGGAACTAGAGCTGGTTAAGCTTTTAGGTTTTTGAGCAGCAGTTCAGCTGAGAGCCCTTCAGATGAGGACACAGAGGCTTCCAGTCTGAGGAAACAGGATCAGCTGAGGAATTAACGAGGTGAGGTAGCTGTGGCTTGTTCTGCTTCTCTGATCTTCCAGCATTCACCCCAATAACTGGCACCGGGTTTGTTTTTATTAATAAGACCTTTTAAGATTCGTGCTACAGTAGAGTGATGTGAAATCATCCCACTGGGAACTGCTGATCCAGAGCAGAGTTTGGGCTCTTCAACTGCATCCATTTACTCTCATTTTTCATAGAATAAAACCCTTCCCAACTGTGATTTATCATATGTTTTTTATATCCCCAGTTTTATTCTAAGTCAAATTTAGAAAAGCACTTATTGCTTGAAAAGAAGATATTCAGCCATTTCTTTCTTTTTTTAATCATTTATTCATTTTTATTTTATGTGCATTGGTGTTTTGCCTACATGTATGTCTGTGTGAGGGTGTCGAATCTTCGAGTTATATAGACCGTTGTGAGCTGCCATGTGGGTGCTGGGAATTGAACCTGGATCCTCTGGAAGAGCAGTCACTGCTCTTAACCTCTGAGCCGTTTCTCCAGCTCCCCATTTCTCTTTTCTTTTGAGAAACTCACTACATAGCCCAGGCTGGTCTGAAATCATAGTGAGCCTCTGCCTCAGCCTCCCAAGTGTTAGGATTTTCAACATGAGCCACCTTGTTAGGCTGTCATTTTCTGTTAATGATCAGTGTTTCATACACAGACCAGGGCTTCCTCAGCATTTTCCACTCAGGACTCCTTTTACAAAACCTTAGGCATATCGACACATGAAACAGACACACAAATCAGACCTCTCAGAGTTTGACCCATTATTCTGACTTTATAATTGTCAAGTGTAAGAATGACACTTCACATAAATATACATAGTACAAAAGTGGCAGACATGTTTAGGCCCACTTCAGAAATTGTTGAAAATCCTTCCCTACTCCCAGGTCACAATTTATTGAACTATTTTTTAATGAAACTCAAGGCAGCAATTCAATAGCAATTTTTAAAATCAAGCCTTCTTTGTGAGTATATGTGTGCATGTGCTAGTGTATATATCCAGTGCACATGTAGAGGCCAAAAGTGAGCATATTCCCTCCCATATCACACCATCTTACTAAAACCATAGATTCCAACACAATACAATTCAAAGTCGACATTGATTTGATACATGCTGACACCAGATCAGTAGGACAGACTGCTTTCCACCGAGCCAAGTCAGAAACCATGTGGTAGAAGTGGAGAACCAACTCAGGCAAGTTGTCCTCTGACCACCAAGAGCAGGCACAGACACACAAATCAATAAATGTAAAAAACTCAATTAAACACCGAAGAAGCTGTGATCTGGAAGGCCAACGGGATTGGGCAAGAAAGGAAAAATAATTACAATGAGAAATGAGAGAAACTCACTTGAGCAGGAGCAATTCTAGCCTCCCAGGCTACAATAGGCTTAAAGATTGTAAGGTCCACGAGGCTATGCAAGTCAAGCTGTGGGGTTTCTAGACTCTAACCAAAACAAGCATGCAGGACCCCATCTGACGAAGAGGACAGGGGCCATCAGGTGAGACGCTGCACTACAAGATCATCGCAATCCACTCCGACGACTTAAATTTTCCATTGACACTATGACTCTAATAAAATCACATTTTAAAGTACAGGTTTAATGCAAACCTATCATGTAATGCTCTCCTTTGAGGGGCCACCCAGTCGTTTTCTGAATGGCTCTGGCTGTTATTTTCTTGCCAACAATTAGACTCAATATTTTTCCAAGAGATTATGGGCCATTATCTGCCAGCTATTTTTATTTTTCTCCAACTTACTTTGCTACGACTAAAAGGAGGCACTCCCCTCCAACATATTAGGACAATGGCTGTGTTCGTAAATCCACATCACTTTAAACCCACAACATAATCCCACAGAAATGTGAATTAAATGAGAACATAAAGTACAAACAGAAGCCAGGCAAAAGCCAGTGCTGTCTCCCTCGGATACGACAGGGGGATCAGGTGCTTCCCACTCCAGCCGCCAGCCGGGCGCAGCCAGCCAGGATTTAGCAGGCTCAGTCAGCTCCGAAAACCAACAGTTTGGATTTTACCTTTTCAAAAAGCAAACCAATCCATCTGAAGTGACAGGGAATAAAGAGATTTCCTTTAAACTCCTCTCTCTCCACTGTACCAAAATCTCTCTTCTCTACAGAGCGCCAGGCTCTCAGAAAGCCATAGTAATTTAAATAAACTCATGTGCTTTTCAAACCTTTGGTTATTGGGTTAAATTTAAACCTTATCCAAAACCAGCCTTTGGTGGTAGTAAACAGTGAGTTCAGCGGTTTTGTTTTCACAGAGACACCTTGGACTTTTTGATAAACAGTCTGATCTGTGAAATCCTCCAGGATTGACTCCTTTGAGTCAGAAGCTGGACATGAAACAAGGAAGTTCATCTCTAGAGACACAAAGTGGCCTGACTTTTGAGTTACCTGGCACTTTTAGAAGCAGAGTCATACTGTCAGGGCACCACCATCATTACATGGGGCATGCTGTGCCCACGAGTGACTCCTTTCCTCCTCCTCCCAGAACACCCAGTACTGAAAGCTGACAAGTTCCCTGAAGGTGAGCCATCGTGCCCCGGGCCCTGGGTTTTAAAAATGTGAAATCTTGTCTGCAACATTTCAAAGCCTCCCTGTGCTGTAGTATTAAATTCCAAATGTATCCCTCTACCTTTCCCGCCATGCTCCTTGGAGGCAGACTACAGTAAGATTTCTGAGGAGGAGTCTAACAGTGCTATACTTAGTGATTGCCTAAAGAGGCTTAGGTGCTAAGTTCTGAATCCTTTCCCCACTGATTCTCAACATCTTCAGCCTTGGCCTGTGGTGTTGAGGACACAGCTATCTACCAAGCACTCCCTGGATGTCATCACAGTGTGTGTGTGTGTGTGTGTGTGTGTGTGTGTATGTGTGTGTTGACAGGGATGCTGTGGGATGTTCTGTATGGCAAATGTGTTGCTGATTAGTCAATAAATAAAACACTGATTGGCCGTTGGCTAGGCGGGAAGTGTAGGCGGGACAAGGAGGAGAATAAAGCTGGGAAGTGGAAGGCTGAGTCAGAGAGACACTGCCAGCCGCCATGATGAGAAACAGCATGTGAAGATGCCGGTATGCCACGAGCCACGTGGCAAGGTATAGATTTGTGGAAATGGATTAATTTAAGCTGTAAGAACAGTTAGCAAGAAGCCTGCCACGGCCATATAGTTTGTAACCAATATAAGTCTCTGTGTTTACTTGGTCGGGTCTGACGGCTATGGGACTGGCAGGTGAGAGAGATTTGTCCTGACTGTGGGCCAGGCAGGAAAACTCTAGCTACAGAGAGAGGACTGGACAGAAGAGAAGCTGACCACACTGCCCAAGAGGTTTAATGAGCCTTATTTTGTTATCTAAGGGAATATGCAACAACTATTGCTAACCTTCGAACAGCTTAAAATGTCACAAAATTCTAAGAACAATGAGAAACACCACCCAGAGGCAAAGGCAGGTCAGTCTTGGTGCACTCCCCACACGGGGGGAAAACACACCACATTAATTCTCAAAGAATAACTTTTTAAAATTTAAAAAGTAAAAAGGTAAGGAGATTTCAAGAACTATTATGTGAGACCCATAACTCCACGCTCACTTAAACATAGACTTAAAACTATAGATACTTACTCCTCCACTCGCCCCATGAACCAAGACGCTTTCCCCAGCTCGCACACGGGCGCTGCAGAACAAAGCAGAGGGGCCGTTACTCTCTCCTCCTAAGCTGACCAAGAGCTGCTGTTTTCCATCATCTTCGAGGAGTTTCTACTCTTGCTTCAGCTAACACCCAAAGAGCTACTGCATCCTGACATGGAATCAAGTATCCTCTAACCCCAAGGCTCAAAGGATGGTTCCCAGAGCCGCAGTGAACATAAACCTTCCATGCAGTACCCACTCAGGGGTGCCACTGGGCATCTGTTACCTGCCTCTGTCCATGATGGAGGCAGAAATCACACTGCAGTTCTTAGGCTACAGTCCTCGTATGTTGGTGGAACTTCCGAACCAGAAAAATTGGAGTCCCTCATGTCCATGTGTCCCCACAGAGAGTGTCCCCAACAAGTTTTCTGCGCCTCAGTCTTTATCCTGTGGTCCAGCGTTACCCAGGTAATAGCAGGTAACTGCTTCTGGCAGTGCCCAGAAAATGTCCTAGCCCTTCCACACCTCTGAACATCAGGTCTGAGAGTCCTGAGAACGGCAGTGCTGAGTCATCAAGGGCCCCAGGGTCCCTGTAGAGTGCCCACCAGTGGTGATATTTTATTTGTATTAAAATGTTATTTGTATGTTAATAAATAAAGTTGCCTGGGGTCAGAGATATTAGCAAGCCATAGGAAAGCAGGGCAGTGGTGGCGCACGCCTTTAATCCCAGCACTTGGTAGGCAGAGCTAGGTAAGTCTCTGTGTGTTCAGGGATACAGCCATTATTAGATACACATGCCTTTAATCTCAATACCAACCATAGAAGACCTGGAGGTCTATACAGACAGGCCATGACAAGGCGGTCATGTGGTTGGGTTTACAACCAATGAGAAGGCAGAACAGAAATTCTATATAAGGACTTTAACACAGAAAGTAGCTCTGGTTCAGAGAGGTAGGACCACTGCAGGAGGAAGGGTAAGGTTTTAGCTCTTAGCTCTGACCTCTTGGCTTTCTTCTTTGCATTGGTTCTGTGTTTCTTATTTAATAAGAAGGTTGGTTACATCTACACACCAGGCTTTACTCCTGTGCCCCATTACCACGGTCTTTCAGACACTGGGTGCTAGGAAGAGACGCCGAGACAGCATGGGGAGTGCTCCACTATTCAAGCACATGAGCCCTCACGTCACCACTACACCCTTATCACCCAGCTCACTCTGGGAACACAGAAAGAGGGCCCCTTTTTGGAGGCCCTGTTCATTCTAGAATGAGAACATATAGCCCTGAGTCCCTGCTCACGGTTTACATGTGGCAATCACTGAAGCCTCCCTCACTCTTGTTTATAGACAGGGAAGTGAAGACAGGGAAAGAGACAGAGTTTAAATAATAAACTGAGACATAAATATCAAAAACCCTGATACCTTAGATGTACAAATGTAGGAGAATAAGATTACTAACAATATACACTGAGAGATAAAACACACCTTGAAAACGTTAGAAAATCCCTCAAACATGAAGAACGCATTTCCCCAAATCTCAAGGCCTAGAGTAAAAGAAAGAAATCTTTTCCCTCACACCCTCTCCTCTTGCACGGACCTTCTCCCCCACACCCTCTCCTCTGCACGGACCTTCTCCCCCACACCCTCTGCTCTGCATGAACCTTCTCCCTCACACCCTCTCCTCTGCATGGACCTTCTCCCTCACACCCTCTACTCTGCCATGGACCTTCTCCCTCACACCCTCTGCTCTGCATGGACCTTCTCCCTCACACCCTCTGCTCTGCATGGACCTTCTCCCTCACACCCTCTGCTCTGCATGGACCTTCTCCCTCACACCTTCTCCTCTGCATGGACCTTCTCCCTCACACCCTCTCCTCTGCCATGGACCTTCTCCCTCACACCCTCTGCTCTGCATGAACCTTCTCCCCCACACCCTCTGCTCTGCATGGACCTTCTCCCTCACACCCTCTGCTCTGCATGGACCTTCTCCCTCACTCCCATGGCTCTGCCATGCTTCCCTGCATGCAGCCATGGTGGTTAATGTTGTATAACAATGTGACTGGGAAAGCACTTCAGATTTTCTCAAGTATCATTCTGGATGTTCTTAAAAGAACATTTTTGTTGATATTTTGTTTTTGTTATTGTTTGTAATTTTGTACAAAATTAACAATTAATTGGCAGTGTCATCCTTTTACAGTGTGGGTGGACCTCATCCAGTCAGGTGAGGACATGCACAGAACACAGGCTATGTCCCGTAAGCCACTGTGCTAGCAGACTGTGAGGCTTAGACTGCAGCCATCCCCAACTCTCCATCCAGCTGCCTCCTCCACCAAATTTCAGTCCTCTACAATTTTGGGAGCTAAGTCTTTAAAATCATTAATCAATTATACATGTCTAGTTGATTTGAGAAGATATATGTGCATACAGATATAAAGAGTAGCACCCAAACACGCACAAATGTCCCTGGTTCATTTTGTTTCTGATGGTCATCGCCCCGTCCCCTGGGGTTCAAACTGTGTGTACATGCTGTTAGCTTGTTAACTCTCATGACGTTTACTCAACCCCAGCCCAGCTGTGTTCTGGATTCCAACCTTCATGAAGAATATCCAGCACCTGTGTCCTACGATCCCTAACTTTCATCCGCTCTCTTCCATGTTCAACAGGAACAACCAGAGAAGGGCCAGACCCCAGGGCCCACGGCTGCAGCAGTGACCACTGTTGATTGCTCCTTCTCTTCAGAGCTCTTGTTACCGCTGCCTGATTTCATCTCACCACCAAAGAGCTTTGGATTAATCAGAAAACTTGACTCCCTTGAAATATTTGCCAAATGTATGTGGTGGCTTGAAAAAAATGGTCCCCAATGGGAGTGGCACTATTAGGAGGTGGGGCCTTGTTGGAGTAAGTGTGTCACTGTGGAGGTGGACTTTGAGGTTGTTTTTTACTCAAGCTTCACTCAGAGTGACAGTGAGGTAACTTCCTGTTGCCTGTAAGATGTAGTACCCTCAGCCCCAGCACCACATCTACCTTCAAGCTGTCTTGCTCCCTGCCATGATGATAATGGACTGAACCTCTGAAACTGTAAGTGAGCCACCCCAGTTGAATGTTTTCTTTATGAGTTGCCATGATCATGGTGTCTCTTCACAGTAATAAAAACCCAAACTAAGACAATGTATAACAAATGTAGGAGAAAATCCCAGGGCCCTGAACTTTTGTACCCTCATCTCTGATTCTCCAATATCTAGAAGCACCTTCAACATCCTGCTTCCTACCTGCAAATGTTTCCATAGTTACATCTTTTCTTCTAGGTCTCATGGGTGGGTTTTCCTCATAAAACCTGAAGCCTGTCTCCTGCCTGGGTCCTTTCCGTCTTCTCTTGCAGGGTTTACCTCTCCTCTCCCACTACATCCCCTTTTGGTTCTAAACAGGGACATGTCTGGCTGATGCTTCAAAAAATTAAAGAAACAAAAACATCTCCCAACACAGTGGTAGTTTGAATTAGAATGGCCCACATAGGCTCATGCATTTGAATAATTGGTCCCCAGTTGGAGGGACTATTTGGGAAGGATTAGGAGGTGTGGTTTTGTTGAAGAGGTTTGTCACTGAGGGTGGGTTTTGAGGTTTAGAAAGTCCACCCCAATTCCACCTTGTAGTTGTGGATCAGATACAAGCTCTCAGCTAATGCTCCAGTGCCACGCCTGTCTGCCTGCTGCCATGTTTCCACTATAATGGTCATAGATTCACCTTTTGAAACTCAAGGCCCAATATGCTCTTTCTTCTATAAGTTGCCTTGGTCAGGGTGTCATATCACAGCAAGAGAAAAGTCACTAAGATTGTGGTGGTTTGAAAAAAAATGGCTCCCACAGGCTCATATATTTGAATGCTTATCACCAGGGAGTGGCACTGTTAGATGAAATTGGAAGGATTAGGAGGTGGGGCCTTGTTGGAGGAAGTGTGTCACTGGGGGTAGATTCTGAGGTTTCAAAAGCCCAAGCCAGGCCCAGGCTCCCTCTCTCTGCTTCTGGATCAGGGTATCACTCTCAGCTCCTTCTTCAGCATCATGCCTGTCTGCTGCTGTCCTCTTTGTTATGATGACCTTGGACTAATCAACGCTCTGAAACCATAACCAAGCCCTCAATTAAATGCTTTCCTTTATAACAGTTGCCACAGTCACAGCATCTCTTCACAGCAACAGAACAGTGACTAAGACACAGATAAACACTTACCTCAGGGTCTTCTAACATTTCCCTCCTGATTCCCAGTTTTTGAGAAGATAATCTGCATTCAAGGAATTAATTTCCTCATTCTTCCTCAAAATGATCAAACTCCTGGCCTCTCCATGATTGTCATGACCCCAGAAAAGCTTAATGGCAAATGGCTAGCAGCCAGAAAGGACAGGCAGCCACAGCACAGGCAGAAAGCAGGTGGTGAGGGCTGCCTGCTGGGCTGGCTGTGAAGTCCCAGGGCCACCTCACCTGTGGAACAGCGCACGGCAGGCTGTGAAGTACGGGATCCCAAGTGCAGACCCCTGCCTGAAGTCCAGTGTCTCGGGCAGGGTGTAGACGGTGTGATCCTCTGCAAGGGCAAACTCTGCATAACCACCAGACACTGTGCTGGAGCAGAAGACCCGGTCACCTTTCTGAAAAAGATCAACAAATGCCTGCCGCAGAAATTCCTATTACTCCAAGATCAACAAATGCCTGCCGCAGAAATTCCTATTACTCCAAGACGAGACTTTTCCAATGCCAGCCTTACAGTAAGAAATAATCATTTACATTTAGATATCTGCAACTCAGCATCTCATAAACACAACTGAGACACTGAACCTCTGTTCATGTTTTTTAAATGGGAACTTATGAAAAGAAGCATTAAAGGAGACAGGGGGATGCTAGTGTGATCTGCTGAACACTTACTAAGCTAGACGCTGTAGCCATCTACATAACCACCACAATGACCTAGAGAAGGTGCGTGCTCCATCATCCCCACTATAGACGGGGAAACTGAAGTGAACCTAAGTTCCGTAGTGTCATCTAATTAAGCCATACATTGAAATAGCAGAAAGAGCCACAGCAGACCCCAGTACCTCTCACAGCAGGAAGCAAAGCACCATTTTAATGGCCACCTGCTGCACCCTGGTCATGGAAAAGCACATGCATAGCCTGGTCTAACATACCCTACGTGCTTGGAAAAATGGCTGGCCACCTAAACACATGGCCTACATCTTTAGGGGATAAAAAGACAGTAAACGGACCATGGAATAGACAAAATATTGAGCAATGATGGCCTCGGTATACTCAAACTGGCCCCATAATAAAGAAATATGAAAAGCTACCAGCATTGTGCTATAGGACAGATGTGAAAAGGCTCTGGAAGGAAGCTGGGCACCAAAAGCGACTGTGAGCATTGGGCAGCATCTGTGAGAATGGGCAAGCGAGATGAAGGAAGATGAGTCCCTGTTTTACAGCTTGAAAACAGGCCTGAGGGACTTCCATGTGATTCAACATTAAGAACTCGCTAGAGGAAAGCATTATTTTGGAGTTCTGCGAGGGATATCAATGGCAACACACTGTCCCAAATCTCAAGCATGCTCACCTCTAAGAGGAGGGGAAGGGAGACATGCAATGGTACAGCAAGCACACACGGTGAGACAGGACAAGAGAAGAAAGGGGATGGAGGAAGCTCCACAGGGACACCGGTGTTGGAGGCAGGTTGTGGACATCAGGACGAGATCTGAAGAGCAGAACCAGATGAGGCAACACGGTGAAGGAAGTCGAGTGGCAAAGGAGTCAGCCAAGAGCAAATGCTGAGACATGGCAAGCATTTCCTCTTGTTTGTGCAAAAACAAAACTTTCACCTCAAAGGGAGCAAGAATTCATCCTGGAGCCATGAGTGACCACAGCTAAACTCCATGGTCCCAGGTGTTAACAGCTTCATGAAGTAAAGAACAGAGAAAGCATAAATCCAGCACTCTTCAGATGCATTCGTGGCAACATGGTGATAGGCAGTTACAGCAGAGTGGGGAATTCTCTGCTACAGGCCTCAGACGATGTCTGATGCTATTCTTAGCATTAAAGTTGGTGGAAGCTTGTGGTCTGTGTGCACATTCCCAAAGGGTTGTCCTAATAGTCATAAAGACGGATGTTAGGTCAAGCAAAGAGGTGAGCAGTGGATGACTGGTAGCAGGGCTTAGACAGACCAAGACAGTTTAGCTCAGGACCCACAGCATACCAGCTCTACATCATCATGGAAGCCATACCATTCCAGTATGTTTGCACAATCACTAACACAGGGTAGAGGGTTATTTTCTGCCAACTTCAGTTCATGCTCCAAATAGTAGGAAAGTGTTCATATGGAGCATACAATAACCATAGGAAATAACATGGGAAAAAAGAAAACAGGAGTACAGAAGCCCTTGAAGCCACACTTATGCTTCAGTAGTGGAAACAGCATAGGCACGACACAGCCATGAGAGGACATGGACTGTACAGGGAAGAGAGTCCAGTCCTGAAGACAACAGCAGTGTGGGGAGGAGTGGCAGACAAGGATGGAAAGAACTGCAACAGTCCTCCTCCTTCACACCAGGGAGCCCTTCAACACCAAAACACACAAGTAAAAAATGTGAAAGTTCAATGGGGCTTTCTAGAGTTAGGGCTCCAGGAACAGGAATTCTGGGTCACAGTTACTTCAATAGGAGAGACAACCTGAAGTAAGCCACAGGCAGTGGCCAGAGAGGAAATGGAGAGCAGTGCCAGGTGGCCTGAGATGGGCCTGAAACACCAGCTGTCACCAAGGCAGTCAGACCTGAGTAAGCGCAGATGATCTCAACCTTCCAGAGATGCAGGAAGGGCCTCCTGGGGAATGACCAGCAGGACACAGCACTTCCCCAAAGAAGAGTCTGTGGTGAGAGACATGTCCTCCACCTACCCTGTCTAGGAAGGGAGCAGCTAGATGCACAGAACTAGTAAGCACTTGAAAGGTCACTACTGTGGCATAGGAACTAGACCTACAATGAGAATTTAATTGTTTGATTAATATAGCCAGCAAATACCATTTCAGACACAGTCCCGGGACTTAGTTGAGAAAGGAATGAGATTGCCTATAGCTACGGACCACTGTGGAAAGAGAATGAACACAGAAAACAGGTCTGGATGGGACTGAGAGCTTGAGGCGACAGGATTAAGGTAGCATTCCAAGAGCAAGGATGGAAAACAAGGAAGCCTGGAAAAAAGGACAGCAATGCAGGTGGCACCGTGGAGACCCAATGGAAGCTGGTTTCTGGTTGTTGGCTAAGAAGAAGTTAAGTGACTGGAGGTGCCAAATGTCACCGGGAAGTTAAGAAAGATAAGGACATAAAAGGGCCATTGACTCTGGGACTATCGAGACCATTACTGCATTAGCAAGAGAGTTTTAGAGACACTGAGGCAGAAGCCAGAATGCTATAAGCTGAGAACTGCAGAAATCTGCCCACTTCCTGCAAAGGAGCACACTAAGTTTCTCCAATTAGGCCCATTGTTGGTGAATACGGCGCCAAAGTTGAGCAGGTCAAGAAAACAGGAGGAAAGAGGGTAGGCATAAGCATACCACACAGACACCATCCATGCTGGCCATGTCTTTAGGCAGAACAGGAGCAATAGCCAAGACCATAGGCCTGATCTCAATGCCAAAACGGCACAGTGACTCTGCATATGCTCATGGTTTATTTATCCTCCAAAGGAGTTAACCTTTCCTCTACTTTGTGAAAAGAAATTTAAAATTTCTGTCTGTGTATGACAAGAGTTGGGCCATCTGTCATCTTCCTACTTGTTTTCTTCACTCACAAGTTTCTATCAGACTAAAGGGACCACCACTCACTCATTGAGTCATGGTGACACAGAAATTACCCAGTACTGATTCCCAACAGTGCAGACAAGCAGGTTGCTGGAAAAGAAAACTTTCTTTTTTGACCAGGAGTCCCCCAACTAGCAGAAACTCTGCAATGGGTACCTTTGAAAGCCTTTAAAGTTAGAATTAATTTCAGAGGAACGCTATTAAGTCAAAATAGAAATAATTAAGAACCGAATACCTTGAAAGCCGACACACTCTCTCCAACAGATTCTATGATCCCAGCCACATCGGTGCCTGGAGTGAAGGGTAAGGCGGGTTTCCGACTGTAGGTGCCAGAGCGAATATATGTCTCTACTGGGTTGATGCCACAGGCATGGACTTTGATTAGAACCTGCAATGACAATACAATTCAGTTCACACAGAGCACTGTGGCATTGCCTTACAACGATGCTATAAGGATAATGATGGAGCTAGAAAAACTGAGAAAGCAAGCCTGTATTCTAAGTCTGCAGTAAGAAGTAGGGTAGACTGGCTTACATACTAATCAAAACTTTCAGGAAACAATAAAAGACGCTCAAGGAGGAGTGTTTCAGTGAACTCCACGTATCCATAAGACTTACTTCCTCTTCTTCTTAGATATGTATGAGGAACATTATCTCCCAGTGTGCCAGCTAGATTTTATGTCAATGTGGCACACACTATAGTCATCTGAGAGCAGGGAACCTCAATTGAGAAATGGCTTCCACATGATGTGACTGTAGACTACTTACTCTGTAGGGTATTTCCTTAAATACTCATGTGGGAGGACCCAGCCCATTGTGGGTGGCCCATCCCTGGTGGTCCTGGGTGCTATAAGAAAGCAGGTAGAGCAAGCCAAGATGAGCAAGCCAGTAAGCAGCACCCCTCCATGGCCTCTGCATCAGCTCCTGCCTCCAGGTTCCTGCCCGGTTTGAGTTCCTGCCCTCACTGCTTTGGATGATGAATGGTGCTGTGGAACTGTGGGTGCAATAACCCCTGTCCTCCTCAGGTTGCATTTGATTATGGTGTTTCATCACAGTAACAGAAACCTTAAGACCAGTTGGTACCAGGGACTAGGCTACTGTAGTGAGGCCTGACCCTGCTGGGTTTGGTGGAGTATGGAAGACACTGGCTTTGCTTTGTTCAGATTGTGACTATACCTCTTGGATTAAGAAGGCATTTGACTTACTGTGATTTCACAAGAGCCCATAGTTAAGAGGCTTTGAACTTTTAAAGACTGAATTTTAAAGTGTTTCAATTTGTAAAGGCTGTGGAGCTTCCTCAGTCTGTGGAATATTTTAAACTCTGATGATATTAGTCTGAGATCTTGGGGATGAACAAGAAAGGAAAGATTGCAGCTTAACAGCGATGTGTTTGTTTGTCAAGTTGATAAGGAATAAATTATGCTGGCTAGTTGACACAAGCTCTAGTCATCTGAGAGGAGGGGACCTCAACTGAGAAAGTGCCCCAGCAAGATGGGGCTATAGGAAGGCCAGTAGGTTATTTTCTTAATTAGTGATTAATGTGTGTGGGCCCAGCCCAGTGCTTCGTGCCACCTTGATCTGGAGGTCCTGGGTGCTGTAATAAAGCAGGCTGAGCAAACTATGAAGAGCACACCAGTAAGCAGCTCCCCTGCATGGCTTCTGCATCAGCTCTTGCCTCCAGGTTCCTGCCCGGTTTGAGTTCCTGCCCTCACTGCTTTCAATGATGAGTCATTATATGGAAGCGTGAGTGAAATAAACCCTTTCCTTCCCAAGTTACTTTTCGTCATGGTTTCATCACAGCGACAGGAACCCCATGGACTCACGCTCTGGACCGTAAGACCCAGTAATCGCGCCTTTCTGTTAGTTACCTTGGCCATGGTGTCTCTTCACAGCAATAGAAAAGTAAGGAAGACACCGTCCTGCACACATGAGGAGCCAACAGACTGAGGTGGAGCCACAGGACAGTGAGGCAAAGTACTTAGAGTCACTTGCAGGCCTGGTCCAGGGAAATCTCCCCAAAATCTCTCTTTCCATGAGAGCCCCATGCTAAAGTCCACAAAGCCTACAAGGAAAGAGGCCTGGGTCTCCACGTCACTGGTGGAGGAGGGCTCCCACCAGCACTGTGGGAACTGGGAAAAAATCTTCTGTTGCTGAACCACTGAGGTTGTGATTTACATCTAAAAAGAAGCTGAGTTTGTGGACGGGGGTGCAGACTGTCAGTAGAAGTGAGCTGAAGTCCTCATGTTGCAGAAAAGTGTGGTTTTCTTCAGAACACAGTAAGTACCTATCTCTGCTATAAGAGTAAAGGGAGGTCTTACAGAAGAACCCCTTAAAAAGTAGGGAGAAATACTGTAGGAATGGGGCCGTGTATTTTTCAGGTTGAAGAAATGTATACCAAGACGGGATGAGAGTCTCTTGAAGAAACTGGATAAACTTAAGGTTGTTACAGTCTACTGAGAGGGTAATAAGAAGTGAACCTGGAAATATGAGCTCAAAAAATTTTTTCTTCTAAGGCTTGCTAAGGATATTAGACTAGGGTATTTATGTAATGTACCTTAATAAATATATACAATTTGAGTGAAAAGGATATTGATAAAAAAATCACGAGAGACAATTAAATCCCACCACTGAATTCTCTTAAGTCCAATATGACAGAGCATTAATACAGAGAGAAATTTCTTTCCTACCATGTGAGAAATAAAAATCAGAGAGGTTCATGATAGCCAAACTTATTCAGAATTCCCATGACTACTACATTACATACTAGAATTCAAGTCATTATACTACAAAGCTGATTTTCAACATTAGAAACTTTGTGGTATCCAGAAGTTATTCCTTTTCAAATGCCTACTTCAGTAATTCTCACTTGCGTTATTTTGTTGGGATTTGTCGGAGCCTGCCGATGAGTTGACTGGGTAGCTGGGTGAGTCGCGAGGTCTGCCAGCCAATGCCGGACAGTGCCTGAGTTTATTTCACAGCCAGCTTATATACAGTTTTGAAGGACAGAGAACAATGCACAGCACAGGCATTCAACCACTATCAATCCTGTCCTCGCATCAAGGAGCAGGCAGTTTCATTTTCTATCACGATGTACCTCTGGCTGGCGTCAGCAGCCTGAATTTAGATAGATAATATGTTCTTTCCCATAGGCTAATCAGGATTTTCTCACGGTCCTGGGGCAGATAAGCTTGAACTCTATTGACTCAGAACAGGCTTCAGATTCAAACTGGGGAGCTGAGTCAGCTGTGGGCTCCCACAGTGGAGTCACACAAACGGTTAAGCAGTGGCGTCTGACCTAGCATCTTGGTAGATGGCTGTGCATCTGCCCTGAGCAAGCACCGCCTGCGAGCACTGCCGTATGCGAGCACTGCCGCCTGCGAGCACCGCCGCCTGCGAGCACCGCCGCCTGCGAGCACCGCCGCCTGCGAGCACCGCCGCCTGCGAGCACCGCCTGCGAGCACTGCCTGCACTGTAAATAACCATCCCCACCTGACGGCCTTTTGGGACAGGAACTGCCACGTTAGACTGGAGTTTCAGCACTTCCGGTCCACCAAATTCAAACACTCGAACAGCCCTCATCAACTTCTGTCCAGTTGCCATGGTGATCTAGACACCGAGAAAAAATTAATGTATTGTCATATCGTATCTAGGCCATCACTGCTTTTTCTCCCCCCAAGAGAGGACAGATCAAACAAATTTTCAAACAATAATTTAAACCAGGAGCTTGCCAATGATCTCATTTCATGTCTAAGGACCTTTCATCCTGAAAATCCTTTACTACAAGGCAAAATACTCCATACTACTTCCCATGGGGATTTAGTGCCTTCTACAAGGGACTCAAATGCAAATGAAAACATCTGGACCAACATAGCAGGATACCATATCTGATGGTTTTTTGTTTGTTTGTATAAGCTTGGGTTGTAATAATAAAATCAAAATTGTTCTAAACCAGGGTCTGTATCTTGTGGCTAATTCACTCATTTTCTTACATTTTGAGGGAGGGAAGAAAAGAGGGAGGAAGAGGGAAGAAGGAGGGAGGCAGAGACTTCTCACTCTGTCCTGGGCCTCCTGGGAGACAGGCCCTCCTCAAGTCCCCTTCCACTTGGTCCTAATGCTGCAGGAGTGGCCACCACCCTTCTGTTTCTCTTGATCTTACTGAACTCACTGCCTTTGAACTCAACCACACTGTCATCATTCACTTCGGAACACTGGTACTGTTATCAAAGGGAATCACAAAGAATAAAACAGCATGTTATACTAATAGCAACTCTGAAAATCCTTACATCCTCATAATACTCAGGTCTTCCTAAAAGTGTGTGTTTTTTAATCTCCACTCACTTAATTATCTGCACAAAAATGAAAAGTTACTAAAACTGATACCTTATGCAGAACTAAAAACAAAGATCCCATTTTATGAATAAATGAGGTTAGTACTAGGGTTAGCAGCATAGAGCACTTGTCCTCTTGCTGAGAACTTCATTTGGATTTCCAGCACCAACATGGTGGCTCAGACTCACAACCAACTCTAACTCCAGTCTGAGAGATCTTACACCCTCTTCTGTCTTCTGAGGGCACTAGGCATGTACATGGTGCAGACATGCCTATATACACAAAAAACATAGATTTTAAAAAGAAGAACAGAATAAAATATTAAGAATTTCTGAAGATCTTTTTAAGTGAAGGCTAAGAAAGAGACCAGCAGTTATAAGATGTACTGCCACTGTTCTAGAAAGGCTCATCAGAGCATGTGGCTTATTATTAACTTGGAGATGCAAATAAATGATCAAAATTAAAGTGGCCAGTACCGTTCTCAAGGCTGTGTGATGCTGTCATGGTCTTGCTCTCACAGATATCACCAGGCTCCAGTGTGAGAGGGTGGGAAGACATACTGCTGTGTGCTGCATCCCCAGAGCAGGAGCCAGCAGGGAGTCATGGTGGCTTTGGGGGCTCCCCACCCGCCCCAAGCTGGCAAGCTGTCCACACCTGACCTTTGCACCTTTCAATCATGAACATGTCTTTTCTGCTCATAGGGCTGAGGCCCTCTAGAAACTGTAAACGTGCAAGGTGTAGTTAACAAAAGTATTAGGTTTTTTCCTCTCTGTCACTCTGTGTCTCGGTCTCTCGTCTTTCTTTTGAGAACTATGGTAGGTTAGTGCCACGGAGTCTAAAAGAAGTTAACAACTCCAGCTGCGTGCAGACTGGAGGTCAGAGCACAGAAAGTCCTCTGCCTGGAGCTGGGGAGTTGAGAACCCAGGGGTCGGCAGGAATCACCCCCCCACCCCCAACCACCAGCCTTCTGCTGTGCACATCTCAAGTGCAGATCCTCCTGGAGCCTAGGACTTGTTTTTGGTGGTGGTGGTGGTGGTGGTATTGGTGGGCTTCTTTTCTTTCTTTCTTTCTTTTTCTTAATTTTTTAAAATTTTTTTATTTTTATTTTGCAGTACAATTCAGTTCAACATATCAGCCACAGATTCCCTTGTTCTCCCTCCCCCCTTTCTTTTCTTTTCTTTTTTTTTTTTAAAAAGCCTCCCAGCAGACAGGTCTAGGAGCTTAGAGTCCTGGGCGATCGCCAGGTTTGTGAGCTGGTGTCCCAGGGCACAGAGAAGGAAAGAAAAGTAGCCAAAACCAAGCGCGGATCATTTGGATGAGATCGACGTTTTAAAACGACTTACCCTTCTTTAGAGCAGAAATCAAAACCTCCTAACCTCCAGAAGTTCCCTGGCAATAGAGACGGGCCGGTCTTTTCCAACTTTTGCAAGGTTCCACCTCCTCACATGTTCTCTACCCTCCGGGGGCGGAGGCTGGAATCCGCCGATGGCACAGATGGAGAAATTTGGTCCTCTCCGGCCACCGTGGCGGCAATATGGCTGCGCCCACGGGGAAGGGAGACGGGTTCCGACGCCGGGAGCCAGGTCCCTATCGCTCGCGCATGGACCGCAGCGCAGAGTTCCGCCGATGGAAGGCGCAGAGTCTGAGCAAGGCGGACCTCAGCCGGAAGGGCAGTGTGGACGAGGACGCGGCCGAGGTTGTGGAGCTGCTGAATGCGCGGGAAGAGTTTTTCACCACCAGCTCCTGCGCAGGCCGCATCCTCCTCCTGGACGGGGTGAGGCCCGGCCCGCCGTGCCTGTGCGGCCAGGGGACCTCCGTTACCCGCCTCCACGGGCTTGTTTGCTAACTACCCGGGCTTTTACGATCGGCGTTGCAATTCTAACAGGGCCGCCCAGATGATGGTGAAACTAGCTTGAGCGGCGACAGCTAGAAAAATTCGATTTATAGAATGCTAGAGGGATGGAAGTTCACGCCCGAATCCCCCCTTGAGCCGCTCTGACCGCGTCTCGGTGCTTCCTTAGATGAGCATCGCTGGAGTTAAGGGGTCACAGCCTCCTAGTGGCCCACGCCATTATTGCAGCCCTGGCCTTTAGGCTCTCAATGCAGCAGGACCTGTGGAAGATGCAAAGGCCCAGGCCTAGAACTCTAACCAGTTATCCGTTCTCTCATCTCTTCCTGTCCTACGAGCTGAAGATAACTAGACAACATCTGTTGCATAGAATTTTGTGTGGAGGAAATAGGATCATTTATTCCCAGCATTTATCATCATGCCTGGCCCACGTTGTTCGTTAAAAGTTGCCTCGTGTTCATTGTGTTACTGTTATTGTATCCAGAGCATGCATGGGTACAGTTTTTAGATCCAGCCGTAATTAATCATTTACCAAACTGCAGGAATAGCAAGACCTGTTCATGTTTGTATTGCTTCCATCCCGTTCTGGTTCTGTGCATTGGTACTCTTGCTCAAAAGATAGCTGTCCTCGCCTCTTCTTCCACTGCCCCATCTGGGTTTTTTTCAGGACTTTCCTAATGAGTTTCTGAGGCACTGTTTTCTCTCCTCTAAACCATGTTACACATTAACACATTTGTCTTTTTTTATAGTCACCTTTTAAGGCAGGATTTTCTTGGCTAACCATTTGTGCTGAAACGTCGTGACATTTCTTATTTCAGAAAATCAAAATTTATATTGTGCTACGTCCTGCAACCCTATCCCCATTTTAACTAATTGCCAAAATTGAACTCTTCTCCTTGACTCTTTGTGACCTTGTCTTGCCCGTGTTCTTCATTCAGGAGTGTCAGCACTGAGAACTCGGGCCTCACTCATGCTAGGCAGCAGAGCTCTGCACCTGAGCCATGTCCCCAGCTCCTTCCTGCCTTTTATTTTGAAGTTGTCCAGGCTGGTCTGGAACACATTCCAGAGACCAAGGAAGCCCTTAACCCGTGATCTTCCTGCCTCAGCTTCTGTAAATGCTTTCCCTATATCCACATATATAGGATGTGAGTATATGAGACATGAGTCCCCAAGCTTCCCTCTTCTACCAAACACCCAAAGAGGTGCAGACAGACCGACTTAAGCACAGTACCCACCTAGTAGTGACTGCTCACCCTGAACTGTCTTAGGACTATCTGGATCTCTTTTTAGCTAATGTATCTTATGCTTTACTGGTATTTAATTTTACTCCGACTTATTAGGAAAGAAGGAGAGTGAAAAACCAGGATGAGAGAAACATAGATGAGGCAGAGGTGTTGCCAAGTCATGGTATTAGAGTCTGTGAATTTGTTCAATGTGGACTACCCATTTGACTCTGCGGTTTATAGCAGCCAACACAAGGCCAAATACATGTTACCAAAGTCTTCTTATGAAAACCAGTTATTCAGACACGTGTTTCCGAGACCAGATGGCAGTGTATCCTCCAGAGCCCTTGTATAAATAATTATTTTAGAGTCACAGTGATCTCCCTGTCCAGGGTCTCCTGCTTTCACTTTCAAGTGTCTTGGGAAAGGACCAGCATATTCCTACTAGATCTTACAAATAACAATGTTTAGTCAAGGTTGTGATGGGAGCCCTTTCAGATCTTGGACACTTTGGTCCTAGCTTCTTTGCCAAGACATTCTAATATAGAAATCACAACAGTTATGCCAGTAGTGATGAGGGAGGTGTTGGAAGGCCTGCCCATCACAGATGTCAGCAAATGGTAAGTCTTGTGTAGTGTTAGCCAGAGCATTGTACAGGTGTCTCCTGATCAGAGGCTGCTAGCACAGAACCCCTTATCACCCTTTTCTTCCAACAAAAACATGACCAATGGCATTTGTCCCCATGGTCAGTGTGCCCACATAGCATTTATGAGGCCTTGGGCTCCATCCCTAGCATCATAACACAAACATGGATGCAAACAAAAAACATGGCCGTGCTTCTGAACACACAAGTACTGTTACCATTTAAGCCCTAAGTTATTTTAGTTGATTTTTCTTTTAGGTTATTTTTACCCCCAATATATTGAATTATTTTAGTAATCTTTATGAGTATTAATTTAAGAATGCCCATCATATTATACATCGCAGTGTACTTGTTTCGTTGACTATTATAATTAGGTTGTCTTTTTTTTTTTTAGAGCACAGATGGTTCTGGGGTTCAGAAACAGCACTGCTGCTGGATGCTGGTCACCCACAAACCTTGTGGGAAAGACGATGTGGTAAGTTTTTAATATTTAAAAAACAAACTTTAAAAATTCACAGTTACCTTAAATATGTATGGAAAGAATAGAAGATTCACGTGTGTAAGTATAATGGCTGAAGGTGATGAAGCCTAGGAAGTTTTCACTCCATTGGCCCCATTGGGCAGTAGGAGGTGATGGTGTGAAAGTGTCCCTGTGCCTGCGGCTCAGCGGGGCATCCTCTCCAGCAACCGAGAGTCTGTAGCACAAATGATAGAAGAAGAAGGGGATTCGTCCTCTCTGTGCTGCTGGCTCTGGTGTTGGAAATTATTATACATCATGGATCGCTGTCACGGCCTTCATTGTCTATTCTCTGAGACTGAAGTGTTAGGTGAGCACATGGAAGGTCGCATCAGGCAGGTGCCTTTCCCTTCTGGTCCTTTTAGAAATCCCGTCCCGCCTGTGCAGACAGCGTGAAAGGACAGGTGGAGATTGAGGAGGCATGGCGGATCCAGGTATTCTCGTGTTAAATGTGGAGAACCCTCCCTCTGTGTCTGGGAGCTGCAGGCTGTGTGTTCCTCCTGCCTGCACTTGCTCTTCTGCTGCAGAGGATCTTTGCAGCATCGAGTGGAACTGCCAGCAGTCCCAGCAGAAATGTTTTCCTAACGTTCATGGACAAATCCCAAAGAAGGACTCTGAGTTGTCCTGTGTGGATCCAGTGCTTCATGGTAAATGAACAGCTTTTGCTAGTGGGTGATATAGTCTCTGGTCGGACGCAGGCAACTGAAGCTCCTGATTGACAGGGAGAGTGAGAATGACAGGTTGTAACTGACAGCTCAGAGAACCAGTGGTGTGAAGGGGGGAGGGTGCTGCCCATGGATGCCAGGCAGACAGAAATAATAACTGTCTGGTATAAATTTTAGCTCAGATGTAGTATTATGTGCTTACTGTGTGCCACTGTATAAATTGTCCATGCCACATGCCACTCAGGAAAGAGACTGGTACATAACTCAGGGTTGCTAAGAACAAACGGCATGTACTTGGCTTCCATGGTATAATGTTTACGTAGAGCAAGAATGAGGAGTAAGATCCAGACCCTGGCATGGGAAAGACAGTACAGCCCATCCCCTGTGGAGCATCAGCTGTTAAAACTGTGTGCTTACCCTGGCTGTTAGAGCTGTTATGTAGCTAAGGACCACTGTGGTCCACACATCCACTTTGTGCTTCAATAAAAAGACCTTTACCTTTATGCTATGGCATCGGCAAGACAGGTATGATTCAAGGAAATGGACTTGTACACAGTACAGAGGGAACAGAGTACTGACTATGCTCTAAGTTCTCTGTATGTGGCATGGTTCCCACGCTTATGAGCCCATCTTATACCAGCACCAAGTTCTTCTTGTGCACAGTGGGGAGACATCGGCCTTGCCTGAGTCCTTCATAATGCATATGTCCCTGTCTCAGTCTAACCCAAAACATTTCACCAGCTTCCAAGGGCAGGCTTTGTGCACTATGCCCCTTCAAGAAAATAAAGGAAACTGTAGTTTACCAGAAGGCTCAGATTTATGGGAAAACTAGAAATCAAGTCTTTTAAGAAAATAAGCAAATAGCCGGGCGGTGGTGGTGCACGCCTTTAATCCCAGCACTCGGGAGGCAGAGCCAGGTGGATCTCTGTGAGTTCGAGGCCAGCCTGGGCTACCAAGTGAGTTCCAGGAAAAGGCGCAAAGCTACACAGAGAAACCCTGTCTCGAAAAACCAAAAAAAAAAAAAAAAAAAAAAAAGAGGAAAATAAGCAAATAGACCTGATGAGGTGGCTCAGTGGTTAAAACACCTGCTGCCAAGTCTGCTGACCCAGGCTGATCTCCAGGACCCACGTGGTAAAAGAAGAGAACCGAGGAAGGCTGTCCTGGACCTTCATAGGTGTCATAATGCAGATGTCCCACCCAGTAAATAAATAAATATAAAGAAAAAATTAACAAAACAAGCATATAATGATGTTAATGAAAGAATGTCAAAAAGCAGAGGAAACAGATATTACCGACACTGTGTACTTCGTGAGTGTGAGGATTTCTGGGACAGCTAGAGAAGGTAGGCAGTAAGGGGTTCACGGGACGCGGAGGAGCAGTCCTGCCTGATGCTGCCCTTTGGTCCCTGCAGATGGCAGCACTGAAGGGTGCGACCAGCAATGCTGTTTTGAAGTTTGAACCGTTTATCCTCCATGTGCAGTGCCGGACACTGCAGGATGCACAGACCCTGGTAAGACTTTGTGCCTCCTCTTGAATTTAGACGTCTGTGGGTAACATTCATTTTAGGCTTAAGCTACCTTTTAAAATTATTTGATGTTGTTTTGATCTAATTGTTTCCATCTGGTTGGTCAGTCCAGCTATTTATCGAGTGTTAGAGCAGGGACTCCTGGAAATCTCTGGAAAATAAAACACATACCCATGCAGGGCCACGTCTTCCTCAGCGTCCTGCGTGTGAATTTCATAGGTTTGTGTCTTTGGTTTTCTTGCCGAGTTTTAGGAGGAAACTCTGGGACTGCATGTCTGACTTCCCCTGTGTGTCTTCGCACCTTTTATTTGCTTGCATGCTGAGTTGTCCATTCCAAGTGTGATTTAGTAAGAGCACTCCGTCCCTGTGCGTCACAGCAGCTGAGGAGAGCTGTGTGCCGGCCCCTCTCTCACAGCACCTCTGAAGAAGGTTCCTGGAGGTAAGACTGAAAAAGAACAGAAAAAGTTAGGTCTACAGCTGGGAAACCAGGATTCCAAGCAGATTAAAATGTTCCTAATACAGAATTCCAGGAGGGAATTCCGAGAAAGGGCTCGGTGTGTTCACAGAGCAGAGGAAGAGGCCGTAGAAGGGAGGGAGGATGGGAGAGAAAAGTGGAGGCTTTTCTAAGGAACCTCAGGCCTTAGGCCAACGTGAAGAGTCAGGTTCTCTCTCAGCCAGGGGCTAGTTGTAAAGGGTTGATGCAGTCAGGGCTCGGTGGGGTGTGGTGGCATGGCCCGAGGTGACAGCGAAGAACACGAGAGGGTGACAGAGTCAGACATAGGCTAGCTTTCGGGTTAACAGAGTGATGATGTCAGGGATCAGACGGCCTGAAGGAGAGAGACTGAGGAGTAAGTCTTAGGTCTGGCCTGAGCACCTGGGTGCCCGGTAGTGTCTTCAAGAGGATGGTGCAGGAAACTAACAGCATGTTTGAGGCATGCATCTTAAATGCCAAATGCCTGTCTATCAGGGATGCCATAAAAAAAAAAAAAATACCACGGAGTGAATGATTTAGAACAGATAGAAAAGACACTTAATTTTTTTCTGTGCTAGAGGTCAAAGGTCAGAGGCTGTCAGGATTGGTTTCTCCTAAGACATCTCTCTCTGCCTTACAGCCAGCCACCTCTCTCCTGTGTCCTCTTATGGCCTTTCCTCTGTGAATGTACACCACTAGCATCTCTTATAAGGACATTAGCCCTGTTGGCTTAGGTTCCCATGCTGAAGACCTCACTAGCATTATCAACATAAAAGCCCTTTCTGCAAATTCTGTGGCTGGGGTTAGCACGTCATGGATGCCTTGAAGGCCAGTTCAACTGAGGTTGGTGTTGGTGTAGGAGGCTGCTCCAGGGTGTAGGCTAGACTGGAGATACACACTGGAGAGATGCCAGTACATGCCCTTTAAAGCTATGTACCCAGAGACAATCACTGTGGAGAAAGTGAAAACAAACTGAAGCCCCTAGAAGATGCCCTTAAAGCATTAGTGCTCAGCAGCCTGAGATTTTTCCCTCTAGATTTGGATATGTCTTAACATCCTCTCACTTCAGAACATACCACCAGTGCTGCTTAAGCTTTACCTTTCCAGTTTCCATACCCAGGTCCAGCTCTGATTTCTAATCCTAGTGGCACCTGGATGCACTCTCCTGGGCCAGAGCTGTGGTGGGAGTCTAACATGCAGAGCTGATACAGTGGAGCCACAGCTGTCCCCTGCCTTTGAGCACACCTAATGTCACCCAGTCTGTTGGGTGCTCGAGAAAAGTAGAAAAGGCCCATGCTATCGCCCCAGAGAAGTTTATGTTTATTGCAGAGGGAGATATGCAATAAGAAGACCAAGAAGCCGGGCGGTGGTGGCGCACGCCTTTAATCCCAGCACTCGGGAGGCAGAGCCAGGCGGATCTCTGTGAGTTCGAGGCCAGCCTGGGCTACCAAGTGAGTTCCAGGAGAGGCGCAAAGCTACACAGAGAAACCCTGTCTCGAAAAACCAAAAAAAAAAGAAGACCAAGAAACAGTTTCTCGTTGGGATGAGTGCTGATTAGGGCATGGTCTGGGCACTGTGATTTAAAGAGGGCAGCTGGAGAGGGAATGGGAATAAGACACATGATAAGAATCTAGCATAGAGTAGTCCAGGCAGAGGGAGCATCAGAAATAGAGGCCGCTATTAAGAAAGGCTTTGGAGTATTCAGAGGACAGACAGGAAGCAGATGAGACTGGAGAAGGAGGGACTCAATCATGTAGAATGTTACACCTCATGGTGTAGCATTTGGACTCCTTTGTGGCTGGTCTGTAAGAAGGGCTAAAGTGCATGGATGGAAACAGACTCCTACAGAAGTCCATGAGGGCCATGGGGACTTGAACAGCCTGCACAGAGGTGGAGCTGGGTGAACCAAGGTGTGCTGTGAAGGTAGAAGCAACAGGAACTGTGTGCGAGGTAGAGGGGTAAAAAGCTAAAGTGAGCTCACTTTGGAGCCTGAGACATTTAATGGATGGTGGTGCCTGTCTTAGTTAGAGTTTTAATTGCTGTGAAGAGACACCATGACCACAGCAACTCTTACAAAAGAAAACTTTTAATTGGGGTGGCTTTCAGTTCAGAGGTTCAGTCCATTATCATGGTGGGACATGGTAGCATGCAGGTGGACATGGTGCTGGAGAAGGAGCTGAGAGTTCTGCTTCTTGATCTGCAGGCAACAGCAAGTGAACTGTGACACTGGGTATAGTACCTTGAGCATAGGAGACCTCAAAGCCCACTCCCACAGTGACATGCTTTCCCCAACAAGTTCACACCTACTCTAACAAAGCCACATCTCCTAATAATGCCACTCCCTTATGGAGGCAATTTTCTTTCAACCAGCACAGTGCCCTATGTCAAAAACTAGGTGAAAGAGAAATGGGTTTTTTAAACATAGAGTCCACTGTGGATGAGTGATCTGAACTGGAAATGAGACTCCTCAGCACAATGCATACGGTGCCTTACCCGGGGAACTGGTGACATCTCAAAAGGAGAGCCACTCAGAGTAAATTCTCAATGCTTGCACTTCTGATATTTGAAGCCAGATCATGCTTTGTATAGAGTCTATTCTTTGCACCATAGAATGTTGTGGTAGCAGCCCTGGCTATACTACTCCTTGTATATCAATGTCCCCACCACCACCACCACCGCCCTGTAATTGTGGCAGATTGGCAACCCCCAATATCTCCTCATGTTGCAGAATGCTCCTGAGGGACAAACCCATGCCAAGTCAAGAACTGCTGAGCTGAAGGAAGGCCTGTGTCCTGTAGAGGCCACTCAGACATCTGGACATGGCCATAGGTTCAGCCTGTTCAGGCCCATCACTGCTTGTCCCATAACATCTCATGGTTTTCTTTAGGACTGGAAAGGATGCTGAGGGAACGTTGCTCTTTCTTAGAGAAAGCACCTCATTCATTTGAAGTTTGCTTTTGTCTAATATGGTTTGGTCATGTGCTTTAGTTCGTGGTCATTGGCCAGGTCCCTGTTTTATCCTCTCTTGGTGACATTTCCAGAGCTGCTCTTCAGGTCTGTGTAACAGGCATGTGATGGGGCTGTAAAGCACAGTCCATACAGCCGAACGCATTAATGGTTTTGCAGGTATCTGTTTCTGCCACTTCTGAGACAGAATTGAGGGTCTGGCTAGCTGGCATAACTTAGGGTGTTGTGCTTCCTTGCAGCACTCAGTGGCCATTGATTCTGGCTTCAGGAACTCTGGCATCACAGTGGGAAAGCGGGGAAAGACCATGCTGGTAAGGCGCGTCGTCAAGAACAGTTCTGACATAATAAAGGTCACTGGAGCTGCCTGCTGTCACTCCTGCTCTTTCCCTCCCTCCTCAAAATGCCGTGCTGTCTTCTGGCCCCAGACCTTAAGTGGCAGGCTCTTCCCTCTGTGGAACGTCCAGAGTTCGGTTTATATTTGAGTCCCTGTTTTAGATCTCCCTTCTCTGCTTACTTTGAACCTGATTCTCTGCTCTCCCAGCCTCATCCTGAGTCATCAAGGGATAATGGAATAAGTATGCTTGTACCATGTAGAGCGCCTCATAGACATCGAGTCCTCCATGTTGGTGACCTGATCACAGCTGTGCTTTATAACCTGTGTGAGTTCCTTAACGCCTTGGGGTCTGCTGTCTGCTCAGAGGTCCAGCAGGGTGGTGATATATTGTGTCCCCATTCAATATATTGTGCACCCTAATAAAGTTTATCTGAAGATCAGAGGAAAAAGCCAGCCACTGTATTGAACATAGAAGTCAGGCAATGGTAGCACACGCCTTTAATCCTAGCATTCGGGGAGCAGAGATTCATCTGTAGATGTAACCAACCGTCTTATTAAATAAGAAACACAGAACCAATGCAAAGAAGAAAGCCAAGAGGTCAGAGCTAAGAGCTAAAACCTTACCCTTCCTCCTGTGGTGGTCCTACCTCTCTGAAAGAGAGCTACTTCCTGTGTTAAAGTCTTTATATAGACTTTCTGTTCTGCCTTCTCATTTGTTGTAAACCCAACCACATGACCGCCTTGTCACTGCCTGTCTGTATAGACCTCCAGGTCTTCTATGGTTGTTATTGAGATTAAAGGCATATGTCTCCAATGCTGGCTGTATCCTTGAACACACAGAGATCTACCTAGCTCTGCCTACCAAGTGCTGGGACTATAAGCGTGCGCCACCAACGCCCGGCTTTCCTATGGCTTGCTAATAGCTCTGACCCCTGGGCAACTTTATTTATTAACATACAAATAACATTTTGTACAAAATAAAATATCACCATATTCATCTGCATCTCTGTGAGTTCAAAGCCACACTAGGAACAGAGCCAGGCATGGTGGCGCATGCCTTTAATCTCAGCACTAACCATGGAGGTCTGGAGGTTTGTACAGACAGACAGGAAGTGATGTAGCTGGGTGGAGAGAGGAAGTGAGATGGCAGAACAAAAAGGCATATAGGTGTGGGTATACAGGAAGTAGGTCTCTCTGGAGGCGAGGGCTGGTAAGGTGAAGTTGGCTGTGACTTGACCTATTCCTCTGATCCTCAGATAAGCTTTATTGGGGTACACAGATGAAATATCACCACACAGCAGACTGCTCTTCTTGGTCAAGTGCAGCCCCTGGGGAGCCAACTGCACTCTACCCTCTGATTCATGATTGGGTACAGCTTATTCTGTACCACTCCATCAGAATTGAGCAGTAACAGATACTGCGTGATCTGCAAAATCAAGGATATTTATTATCTGTCCCTTCACAGAAAGTTTGCCGGCCCTCAGTCTTGGTGGTCCTCCTGGTCTTCAAATCCTGCATTCCCTTTGTGCTTTCCTGGCCAAGCAAACCCATAGTAATCTTGCCCAGTTCTGCCCTCCTGTTGCGTTCACTGTTTGCACAGCACATACTGTATTTGATTTTGTCAAATTCCTGCTATTCTAGCTCTCAACTCTCACTTTTAACAAAAACCTTGTTTCCCAAATAGAGGTGGCTTACAAAGAACTTCGGAAGCATCTAAACAATCATCCAAGCCCTCACTCCACAACACATCTTGTGCCCAAGGGGGAGCACAAACGTCCTTACTTTCTCCCCTTTGTCCTCTGTATCCAGTTAGTCGCTGTTCTGATCATATCTGCCCCTGTGCCTTTGCCAGCCAGGCCCTGCACCCTGCCCCCGAGTCCGAGCTCGGTATCCATCTTGTTCCTAAGATTGTCTCCTGATGGGCTGGCTTCTGGGAGCTCTCTCCAGCCCTTCCATCCCTGACCAGTGTTTCAGCCACAGAGAACTGTTGCTGCTCTGGCTAAAACATCCACTCCCTATTTTTATGTCTGATGAAATTGTCTCTGTTCCTGGAAATGCCAGCTCCAGTGCTGGCGTTTGTGTGGAGCTGCGTCCCAGGCTTCACCAGACAATTGCCATGTTAGGAGTATCCTTCACGTGTGTTTGTGCTGTGTGGATCTGTGTGCTTTTTCTGTCCTAGCCCCGGGTTGCACTGCAGTTCTGTGTGGTTCTACGTTTGAGCTCTTAGAGGCAAGAACCAGGATGTGCTCCTTTGTTGGGTTGCCTGAGCTAAGAGAAACTCAGTAAAGATGAATTTTTATTCTTCGATACTGGTGGGGTTTGTAGGATTTTTTTTTTTCTGCTGTCCTTATCCTCTACCCAGCTTTTGGATGCACAGGGGATATGCTGACTGCTTCCTCGACAGAGTCACTGAGATTGGCAGCCACGCTGCATGATGGAGGAAGCATGGCTTCCCCATTGCCATACTCAGCTCCAGCAGATGCTGAAAGAGACTCTGATTTTTCCTTGAGTCCTCTATGGAGGTTTCATTTGTTTCCTTTTTTAAAATCATTTACTAAAGCTTTCTTAGCTATTGTGGGATTGCAACTATTCAAAGTTACTGAATTCTTTAATATTATCTGATTCTCTGAAAAAGAGTGTAGAGATGCCCTTCTTGAAAAACAGCTGTACCTGATGAGAAATCTGTTTGATTTGTTTGAGTTTCATTACCTCAAGTCAAGGGCCTGCATGCTCTGATGGAAGTTACCTGTTCCCACTGAGCCCTGTCTAGGACCCTCTCATTGGGCTCTTTTCTCCGTTTCTAACCGGCCTCTCTTCTAGGCTGTGCGGAGCACACATGGATTAGAAGTTCCACTAAGCCGTCAGGGAAAACTGATGGTGACAGAGGAATACATTGAGTTCCTGGTGACTATAGCAAATCAGAAAATGGAGGAAAACAAGAAAAGAATTGGAAGGTAAAATTAACTATCTATTTCCATGTTTTTCATACATGCCTATGTCATTCTTAAAAATAGGGACACATGCTCCTTAAGTTTAAAATCCAAACTGCTTGTGTAATTGTAAACCTCCTGTGGAGAAAAGAAAGATGATTGAGGTCATCAGTGGGACTAGAGCACACTGTGTGGAGCACCCTGTGACGGACACTCAGAGATTGCAGAGGGAGGCTTTGCAGAGACCGCTAGACATGTGGCCAGCAGGACCACTGAGAAAGACAGAGTAATCATTTGGGAAAGAGCCCGACAGCTGTGGGAGCAGAGGGTGAAGGGAAGTTGTGCGCACTGCCCTGCATGTTGCTTAGACTCCCCTTTTCAGTCCGATAGTGTCTTAGACCCCGGGCTAGTTCAACAGCCACCTCTTGCCGTGGGGCAGATACGGAATTGCACCGTCGGCCCACTGGAAAGAAGACTAGGTTTCAATTCACATCTTTCTATTCTTCTTCCTCAGTTGTACTGCCTGGCACATGGACTAGCACACAGCTCCCTTTAAACAGTCTTTCTGTAAACACTGCCTTCCATGTGTGCGAGTAGTGCCACTCAAGTCCTCTGGAGAAGCTGTTTATCTGTTGGTTTTGGTTTTTGGTTTTTGGGGTTTTTTTGTTTGGCGTGTGTGTGTGTGTGTGTGTGTGTGTGTGTGTGTGTGTGTGTGTGTGCCAAAGCACACTGTTGTGGAGGTCAGATGACAACGTTGTGGGTTACATGGGTTTCAGAGACTAAGCTCAGGCCATCAGGCTTGTGTGCAGGCGCTTTTACCCACTAGCCAGCTCTCTGTGGCTCACCAGCCCGAGCTGTACATTTCCAAGTTACCGAGTGATAAACATGTTGACACCATTTGTAATTTCCCTTTTTCTTTCTTCCCACCCTTTTGGCAGTCTCACATCCCGTCACTGCCTAAATATCCCTTCCATCATTTTTTCTTTCCATTTTCATTGCCTCTTTCTTTATTCAAGACCTATGCAGCAGCCCCCAAGGCTGGTCTCAGAGCAGGATGTAGATAGGATGTCTGTCTCTCATCTCTGTATTGGTCAGGTCATGTCCATACACTGCAAAAGAAGCCCATGGCTTGACTTGGCTGCCTGAACCCGTAACTACCTGGAGATTTCCAGCTGCAGCTAAGAGCAAAGGTACCGCTGAGAGCAGTGGGAACTAGGCCCTAGCAGCCCGAGTTCAGCCCTGTCCCACCAGTTCCTCGGCCCACGTCTGCCAAGTCACTGTCTTGTTTTTGACCTGAAGAAATGCTAGCTCAAAGAACAGTTACTGATATCATCAAACAGCTTGTTCTTTGTGGTGGGCCTGGGCGCCTGCCATGGGCTCTCAGAACAGGAGAGTCCTTCCTCTTCATTCACTCATAACACAGCAGTTCCTTCCAGAAGCATACAGTTCTAGAATTAACAAAGCTTTCCCTCGGGAGTCATGTGACCTGTACCAGATTAGATGCAGGGGAAAGAAGCCGATTTCCCATGTACAGTGGCTGTCTCAAAACACTGTAGCAGGTAGATCCTGGTTTAGAAAAATTGTGCATAAATCCTGGCCACAGAGTGTGGACCTTCTAACCAAAGTGAGGTTGTCAGGTAGTCACCTGACACACGCCTCGCTGCAGACATGAACTGCACACGCATGCTTCCTGCCGCCAGAGTGCCATGTCTACAGGTGGTGCTCCACTGCGGTGCTCCACTGGGGTGCTCCATTGGGGCCCTCTGTGGAGACACAGGAAGCAACTGCTCAGTTCTCTATATTCTGCCCTGAATTTCAACAAGATTATAAATATAGCCCCAGATCAACTAACTATACACCTGGTGAAGTTAATTGAGCCACGCTCACCAACCATAAAATCAAATTATGAGTTAAATCTATTGACTCTGAAATGTATTTTGAGATGATAGTCTACATGCTGCTATCAAGAGAGCCAGGCTCATCATATAAAATCAGGGAAAAATTAAAGAAGGGTAAAAAGTGTCTTAAGATCCTGATTACAAGATTACGTGTGGATTCAGAATGTGTGAGCAAATTAGGGTGCGCCTCCGGGAGCTGTCTGCACATCAGCCAGATGCAGGCACAGCATGCCTGGTATTAGACGAGAAAGGCCGTCAACACCAGTGGATGAGCATGGGGGGGTGGGGGGGGTGGGGATGTTTCTTCACGGTTCAGATAGCTAAAAGGATTGGAGCTCTCAGTCCAACAAATAACAATGAGTAGTTTTAGAAACACGGCAAAGTTAAGAGCTAAAGTACTTAAAAATAGTGTGTGCATGGCATACAGTGTGTCAGTGTGCATACATGTGTGAGTGTGGTGTATGTGTGTCTGGTCACATGTGTATGTATATGGTGTGCATACAAATGTGCCTATGTATGTGTGATATGTGGGTGTGGGTGTGTGGTATCTGCACATGTGTGCAAGCATACATATGTATGTGAAGTCTTGTGTCCTGTTCTTTCACTCTCTGCCTTGGGACAGGTCCCTCACTAACCCTGGTGCTAGGATGGGGGCAGAAAGTCCCAGCTGCCCTCCAGCCTCTGCTTCTCACAGGGTTATCGCTGCAGGCCTCTGGTTGGGTGCTGGGATCTGAACTCAGAACCTGATGCTTGTGCAGCCAGCACCACTACCCACTGAGCCATCTCCTCAAACCCGAAAGTGTTTTCAATAGAGAAAAGGTCATGTTTGTGAAAAATAGTTCCCATGCCTGCTTCTCTGTGGGAAGGGACTCGGCCAGCAGAGCAGCTGAGAGCCTGCAGCATCTGGAGCCAGGCAGGGAAGTCCGGGGACCATGGCCTGCTTCATAAAGAGCCACTTTGGAGACTGGAAGAGACAGGGACTGACAGACACCAAAAGATATTTCATACATAACAATTTCCAGGTGGAAAACTGGAAGTTTGTAGATCTGCCTCCGGAGGGGTTTCTTTGTCTGTTAATACCAGGTCAGGACCTGGATCCGATCGAGCCATGTGGCACTGAGTAGAAAGAAATGAACCATGTTCTTCTTTTCATCAACTGTGTAATAAAATATTAAATAAAACAGAATAAAGGGCTGAATATATTGGCATATAATATTGTTAAGAATAAAGAAATCAGAAAGACAAAGTAATTGAATCTGTTTCCACTGATGGATTTTTTTTTTAATCTTTTTTACTGTGGTAAAATATGTGTAACAGGAATTTACCATTTTTACCAATGGCATCCACATCCACATCATTAGTATAACCATCACTACCATCCACCTCCAGAACTGTCATCATCCTGAACAGAAACTGTACCCGCGGAGCACCGGCCTCACTCTATCCTGCAGCTCCTCTGACAGTTTTCTGTGTGGGAGCTTGGCCCCTCCGGCCGCTTGGTTATGCAGTCTGTCCTTTTGTGTCTACTGTCTTAGTGCACTCCTGGACTGTGGTAGTGGTTTTGTTTGTTGCAGTACTGAGTATTGAACCTAGGGCCTTGTGCATGCTTTACAAGAGGCTTACCACTGAGCTACATCTCCCCGACTAGCTAAACCTTAAGGGCTCTACTATACTGTAGCATGTATCAGCCACTTTTCTTTTCCAAACTGATGACACTCCATTGTATCTGTGGACCATGTTTTGTTTCCTGCTGTTGCAGAGATTTGTTTGTGTTTTCACTCTGGAGACCGCCCATGGAGTGAACCATAGAGTTTTCTGGCCAACTCAGAGGAGATCGAAGGCTGCGGAGAATAAGGAGGGACTAAAAATATGCTAAAAAGATTCCTTTTTTGATAGGAAAGGTGGAGAAGAGGGTGAAGTGATCTTTGCTCCATCCCTCCGTGGATCAATCAGGTTTACTCCCTAATATTTGACTCTCAAGCTTTATTGAATAATAAAACATTAAAAGAAGCTACAATACCGTGTTCATCTGTTGACAGACGATCGTTTACCAAACACACACTCATCTCGCCACTTCCAGTTCTCTTGGGTATATACTCAGAACTAGAGTAGCTTGGTAAATCTGTATGTGACTTCCTGAAGAGCCACACCCCGCCACCCACAACAGCTGCCCCAACTTGCATCGTCGCCAACAGCAGCAGGGCAGTGTGAGGAGGCACCTC
This sequence comes from Peromyscus californicus insignis, assembly GCF_007827085.1. NCBI lineage: Eukaryota > Metazoa > Chordata > Mammalia > Rodentia > Cricetidae > Peromyscus > Peromyscus californicus. The sequence goes on along the minus strand of NW_026294617.1, from coordinate 132,257,205 downwards.
TGGGGACTCTCACTTGTGTTCTCTGGTGTTGGTGGTGGTGAGCACATGCTCTCTATTGACTGCATATCTGTCGTATTTACATGTGTCTGTTCCAGTCCTGGATTGTGGTTCTGCCCTGAGATGCAGGGTTTCCTCTGTATGCTGGGTAGTCAGCGGATGTGTGATTGGCAGATGCTTCCGAATTCTGTGGACTTCCTGTTCACTGTCAGCAGTGCCTTTCCATAGAAGTTTTAGACTCTTACGAATCTGTTTGTCTGACTTTCTTTCGTTGCCTGTTTTTGGTATTAAGCCCAAGGAAGCATCACTGCCAAATTCAGTCTGGTGATATTTCCCTGTTTTTTTGTTTGTTTGAGTTCTTGTATTTAGGTCTTTGTGAGTATTTACTTTAACTGGCCAGTGATTTCACCACTGGCTAGTGACTGAGTAAGAAAGGGTTGGTGAAACCTTTTTCTGGCTGCCTTTTTGTCTGCTGCAGCTCCCAGCTAATTCCACATCAGATGAGAACTCCACAGCTAACCCATCCCAGTGTTGACCTCAGTCTCCAGGTTAGACAGTGTGTGGTTCTTGTCAGCAGGACACTGTAGCAGGAATTTAAAAGTTCTTATTAATAAAATCAAACCTGAAGCCAGGTATTGGGTTGAAGCTGGAAGATCAGAGAAGCAGAACAAGCCACAGCCACCTCACCTCGCCAGTTCCTGAACTGATCCTGTTTCCTCAGACTGGAAGCCTCTGTGTCCTCATCCAGAATGAATCTCAGCTGAACTGTTGCTTGAAAGCTTAACCAGCCAAATGCTTAACCAGCCAAATGCTTCTAGTTTCTGGTCTTCATGCCTTATATATCTTCCTACTTTCCGCCATCACTCCCTGGGATTAAAGGCTCGCTTTCTGCGATTAAAGTCGTGAATCATCATGCTTGACTGTATCCTTGAACAGATGGATTTCTGCCTCTGGAATGCTAGAATTAAAGGCGTGTGCTACCACTGCCTAACTTCTATGTTTAATATTGTGGCTGTCCTGTTCTCTGACCCCAGATAAGTTTTTTAGGGTACACAATATTTTGGGGAACACAATACCACCACAGGACACTAGAAATTAACAGTGTCCTGTCCATTGTCATAAAGGAAGTAGACTGGATGAGGATGAAATGTGCTTAGTGTTCTTTCAAAAAGCACTTACATAGATTACAATTACAGTGAAATTGGAAGGTCTGCTGGGCTCTGCAGTTGAGAAATGAGTCCAGGTAGATCCTTAGCTTTTGTAGCAGTTCATCTGGGCATTCTGACAGGCTCTGAAGAACTGTAATTCTGCCCAAGGAATGGAGAATGCCCAAATGGGCCTTGGAGTCACTGGGTTTCCAAGATGGGCAATTAGTATGCAGTTAGAAGTATGGTGAAGGGAACCCCTGACCAGGCCCTGGGGCAGGGTTTATAAGGAGACCCCTGTGGTGGAGGGAGCTGAAGGGGAGGAGGAGGCGTGCTCCATGCAGAGATGGGAGCACAGCACTGGACTAGAAGTGGGTGTCTGAGAATATCGTCTTAAGAGTGAGAATACATTTTTACAGTGATGAAGGCAAAGGAAGTTTTAGTTGACTTTGTGATTTATAAAACATGGCATTGTCAAGCTTTAGAAATAGATCAGTTCTAGGTGTGTTTCAGTCATTCACTTAGAATGAATGCTCGTATATGTAACCATATGTTTAATTATTTACAGGTTTTATAACTGCCTACAACATGCTATGGAAAGAAAAACCATTTCCAACTCACATTCTGAGATCAAAGAGAAAAATAATCCATTTTGTACTCATAAGAATAAAAGGAGCCAAGGAAAAGCACGTGACCCATCTGTTACTGAAGGCAATGAAACGGAACTGGAAGGCGCCGATGGCCTGGGGATCAGTGCTCCATTCTTCCTGGAGGATGACTGAGTTTGGCACCGACCGTGCCCGACACACATTATAAAGCTACTCTCTAGAAGAGTGCCGTGGTTGCTGAATGTATCAGCCCTTGGGGGGCAAGAGCTAATTCCTCTCTGTTTTAGAGAAACTCTTAAGTGTAAATGGCTTTTCACAGTAGTTTTGTGTATGTCTGTGCTTGGCTCCATTCTCTTTACTCAGTCTGGGACTCCAGCCCACGGGATGGTGCCACCCATACCAGGATGGACCTTCCCTCCTTGGTTAAACCTGTCCAAAAACCCAAAGACACCAGAGGTTGTCTCCTGGGTGATTCTGAATCTCCTCAAACTGACAAACTGTCACAAGTCCAATCTTGGTCAGTCGGATGCCCAAACACATTACTTTTTTCCATTTAATTAAGATCTATTTTATTATTTTTAGTTATATGTATGAGTGTGGATATGTATACATGAGCACAGTTGCCCACGAAGGTCAGAGGTTTCAGATACTCTGGGGCAGGCAAAGGTGAGCTGCTTACCACAAACACATCTTTTACATCATAGGTGGTTCCAAATGTTGGCAAGTTGACAATGAAGGTTAACCATAATGGTCAACTTTATTGTTTTTAAATAAGTGAATCCAATAAAATGAACCCAGCACTCTGAGGACTCACTGATAACACACTCACGACAGCATGAAAGAACATCATGGTCGGAGGCTGACAGATCTGCACCGTAGGTTTCTTGTGGCTCATTGGATGAGCAGGGGCGTCAGATACTGTCTGCCATCTTCACACTGCTCACTGCTGTTTGCTCTCTGGTGAAGGGCATGGCGGGAAGGCATGGTGTCATGTGCTGCCGTGAGGCTTGAACCTTGCACAACTGTGGCACTCTTGAAGCTGTGCAGCCGCGCATTAAGTGTAACGCTTGTACAGCTCCCCTGCCAGGTAGGGGATTGGGAAAGGAAACAGAGTTTAGAACGCCTGGGGCTTGGCTTCCAAATTACTGAATGAAATCTGAATGATCTGCCAGGCACGTAGGCAGAAGGGTGACCAAACAAGTGAACGGGGACCCTGACACAGAACAGTGGGGCTGGCATGGGGCAGGGTACCGGCCCGCCATGATGGGCCCTGCAGATTTAACAGGAACTAGGAGGAAGTTCCTGCTTTCCCAGGCCAGGGCAGCCATTCACTCCCAAGGTTTGAATCCTCCACACTGCACAAGTAACTGGTATTCTAAGAGAAAGAAAGAGACAAAAATCAGGCCTGATGAGAAACAGGGAGGGAAGAGATGTGTTTGTGGTTCTGAAGTTCTGAGCCAGCCACCACAAACTATCAGCCACGTGGTGTCCAAGCAGATTGTTTGGTACATGGGAAGATGTTTCTTCTAATTGGGTCAGAGTTTAAAATAGAATGAGCTCCCGACTGATATAAAAATGCATCTCTAGGGGGGTTTGTTTGTTTGTTCACCTTTAATAGGAGAACTTGGCTTGTAGGATAGTGATAGTCAGTCAGATTCTCACTGTAACTTCTGAAAATGCCGTCGTTGTCCAGCTGGCCTCAGACCCTCCGCACTGCTAGCTCTCTGACGGACCCAGTCCAAGTGGGACACCTCATTATTTGGTCCCTGCGGGATCAGTCTGTGGTAGGAACTCCTGGATAGACACTGGGGAGAAGTGAACTGTTACTGTGATAGTGTGCCACAGGACAAAGAGATGAGGCTGGGACCTGCTAAGATTCTTATGCAAGATCAAAATGCCAGGCCCTTTGGGCAAGGATGTTTGGGAATCTGAAGATGGCTACCTTCCACTAAGAATAAAATCAAGAGTGAGACTTTTTTTTTGAGACAGTATCTCACATATCCTATCATTGTCTGTAGTTCATGTATGTACCCAGTGTGTGTGCTAAGGACCAATCAAACCCAAGGCTTCTGTGTACACTAGGCAAGCACTCTACAAACTAAGCTGCCTCTCACACCATAGAGTGAGACATTTTTAACACAGGCCCTGCACAGCTCACATACCCAGGAGGCCAGCTCTAGACAGTAGGTGGGTGCATTGAGCTGCAGAGGAGAACGGGTACCTTCCCTCTAACAGCGATTTAACTGTCCTGTCCTCTTTAGGAAAGAGGCAGGGCATTGAAGAACTCTGAAAATGCCCTTTGTGATGGGGGGCAGAAGTGATTTCAAACTAACTGGAGATGGGAAATATATCTAACACTACCGTGTAAGGTGCATGATAAAAATATACTTGTTAGAGGTTTTAGCCTTTCCGGTGAGCTTCGACTGTACCCTCTTCTCTTCCTATCCCACCATGAGCCTTACTCATGTGGGTGTGTCCTAACAGAGGATTCAAACAGCCACAAAGGCATGTGTCAAAGCCCAGTAGAGTAGCTTAGTTTCCTAGAGTTTTATATGTTCCTTCCTTGTGAAGTAAGCCTATCTTCATTCATTCATTCATTCATTCATTCAGTCAGTCAGTCAGTCAGTCAGTCATCCATTCCAGTAGACTTTATTTTTCACAGCAGTTTCAGGTTTACAAAAATCTGAAAAGAATGTGCAGTGTCTGGTGAATCCCAGCCTCCCCTTCCTTCTGGCCTTCAGTGACATACTCCTGTCACGGCAGATGAATGGATGTTGTGAGCTTGTTCTTACTCAAGGTCCATGCTTTATGCAAATGCCCCTGGCCCCTCACCTCTTTTCTCTCCTCTTGGAGCTTGAATTCGTCTGTCTGCCACATTCACTTTTCTCTCCAGTGTCTCTGCATCCCTCTCTTCCCTTTGGTCACACCCTCCCTGTCCTCACTCAGCACCTTCCACTACACCGACTACTTCTTCCTCATCTGCCTGGCCCCTAAGGTCCCCACTGCAAAGGCAATGCAAGATGATGTGAGGATGCTCTATCAGAGACCATGCTAGGAGTGCTTTCCCTTTCTGCAACACTTTCCCAGGATCCCTATTGATTTTGTTAACACAAACGTTTCACACATCTATGTATCACAGAAACAACTTTTTTTTTGTCCCAAAGAAAACTGTTTCTTCTACACTACTTCCAATCCTAGCAAAAGAAAGGTAAAACCTGTCTCAATGATCAAATGTTTGACTTTACATTTATATATGTTCGAAACAATTACATATGTTTAATTATTAACTCATTTTCCTCATAAGTATTTATTGAGCAGCTACTACATATCTGTTAGAACAAGACAGAGTCCCCTCCCACCCTTAAGTGACATCACCAAAGACTGTTGAGTGGGAAGGAGCACAGCTGTAATACCAGCACTAGCCGGGACAGGAGCATCACTTCAAGTTCAATGTCATCCTGCTTTACACACTGAGTTCCAAGCCAACAAGCACAGACAGCATCCACAGCCTGTCTCAAGAAAAAAGAAAACCAAATCAAGGGCCTGTGGTACTTGCCAGGACCCTGTGCAGGGCTCTTGAGAAGCCTGCCCACGCTACTTCAGAATGCATTCTGCCCTTCCTGTTCCCCACATCACTTCTCACCTCTTTCCTGTCCTCCACATCACTTCCCATCTCCTTCCTGTACCCCACATCACCTCCTATCTCCTTCCTGTCCCCCACATCACCTCCTATCTCCTTCCTGTCCCCCACATCACCTCCTAGCTCCTTCCTGTCCCCCACATCACTTCCCTTCTCCTTCCTGTACCCCACATCACTTCCCATCTCCTTCCTGTACCCCACATCACCTCCCATCTCCTTCCTGTCCCCCACATCACTTCCCTTCTCCTTCCTGTCCTCCACATCACTCCCCATCTCCTTCCTGTCCCCCACATCACTTCCCATCTCCTTCCTGTACCCCACATCACTTCCCATCTCCTTCCTGTCCCCCACATCACCTCCTATCTCCTTCCTGTCCCCCACATCACTTCCCATCTCCTTCCTGTACCCCACATCACTTCCCATCTCCTTCCTGTACCCCACATCACCTCCTATCTCCTTCCTGTCCCCCACATCACTTCCCTTCTCCTTCCTGTCCTCCACATCACTTCCCATCTCCTTCCTGTACCCCACATCACTTCCCATCTCCTTCCTCTCCCCCACATCACCTCCCATCTCCTTCCTGTCCCCCACATCATCTCCCATCTCCTTCCTCTCCCCCACATCACCTCCCATCTCCTTCCTGTCCCCATATCACCTCCTATCTCCTTTCTGTCCCCCACATCACTTCACACCTCCTTCCTGTCCTCCAAATCACCTCCCATCTCCTTCCTCTCCCCCACATCACTTCCCTTCTCCTTCCTGTCTCCCACATCACTTCCCATCTCCTTCCTGTCTCCCACATCACCTCCCATCTCCTTCCTGTCCCCCACATCACCTCCCATCTCCTTCCTGTACCCCACATCACCTCCCATCTCCTTCCTGTCCTCCAAATCACCTCCCATCTCCTTCCTCTCCCCCACATCACTTCCCTTCTCCTTCCTGTCTCCCACATCACTTCCCTTCTCCTTCCTGTCTCCCACATCACTTCCCTTCTCCTTCCTGTCTCCCACATCACTTCCCTTCTCCTTCCTGTCTCCCACATCACTTCCCATCTCCTTCCTCTCCCCCACATTACTTCCCATCTCCTTCCTCTCCCCCACATCACTTCCCTTCTCCTTCCTGTCCTCCAAATCACCTCCCATCTCCTTTCTGTCCCCCACATCACTTCTCACCTCCTTCCTGTCCTCCAAATCACCTCCCATCTCCTTCCTCTCCCCCACATCACTTCCCTTCTCCTTCCTGTCTCCCACATCACTTCCCATCTCCTTCCTCTCCCCCACATCACTTCCCTTCTCCTTCCTGTCTCCCACATCACTTCCCTTCTCCTTCCTGTCTCCCACATCACTTCCCTTCTCCTTCCTGTCTCCCACATCACTTCCCATCTCCTTCCTCTCCCCCACATTACTTCCCATCTCCTTCCTGTCCCCCACATCACTTCCCTTCTCCTTCCTGTACCCCACATCACTTCCCTTCTCCTTCCTGTCTCCCACATCACTTCCCTTCTCCTTCCTGTCCTTGACATTGGTTGGTGTTCAGCAAATGCTATGCTTTGATAAAAGTTGTGTAAGTGACTGTTCAAAAGCATTATTTAGCTTACTATTTATAAACTCAGAGAAGTTTGATAATGTGATTAATAAAATTAAAGCCCTGAGCTAATTTGACCAGGTACAAGGTCCCTGGTTAGCTGCATAGGATTAGGTTGTATTTGTCACCCATTGAACATGCAGTCTCCTGCACAAGCTCATGTGTTTGAGCCCTTGGGCCTTGGCTGCCCAGGCGTGAGGAGGACATAGACCTTTAGGTACTGGAGCCACGCTGGAGGAAGTGAACTACTGAAAAGGAGGATTTATAGATTAACTCGGGCCCAGTTCCCACCCAAGCCCTCTCCCCACTGGGTCCTGGTGAGAGCAGCTGCAGCTGAACAGCCTGTCATCCTGAACTCTGCCAGACTTCACCGTGGTAGACTGTATCACCTTAAACTATGAGCCAAAGAGGTCCTTCCTCCCTCAGGCGCTGCCTTCAGGCATCTTACCACAGTGCCAAGAAAATGACTAATAGTTCTTCTGAAAGAACTGACAGAATGCTCAGAACCTAGAATTCTAAGGTATGCTATGCAACTTAACCTGGTATGGCCTTTCTGATTTTTTTCAGTTACTCTTTTTAACTCTTTATATTGAGATAATTTCAAAACGGAAGAAAAGCAACAATCATAAAGAATCTGCACACACCTTACCTAGGCTGATTGTGCCCCTAGTCTATAAGTATATAGATAGTATGCACACACACATAGTCAAATTTGTGTAAACATCTCAGAATGTATTCAAGATATATGACTCTTCTTCTTGAGGTAGGACCTCAGGTATCTTCCGGCTATCCCTGAACTTTCTACATAGCTGAGGATGACCTTGACTTCCTTATTCTCCTGTGTCTACTTTCTGAGGGCTGGGAGTAAGTTCTGTGCCATGACACCTGATTTATATTGTGCAGGAATTGAAACCATGGCCTCATATATGTTAGGCAAGCACTCTACCAGCTAATCCGCATGCCCAGCCTTTTTTAAAATTAATTAACTTTATTTATTTTATATCCCGACCACAGTTTTCCCTCCATCCTCTCCACCCATTTCCTATTCCCAGCTCCCCTTTGCCCTTCCCCACCCACTCCTCCTCTGTTTCTGTTCAGAAGGGGGCAGGTCTTCCATGGATATCATCAAAACATGGCTTCAAGTTACGGTAGGACTAAGCTCCTCCCCTTGTATTAAGACTGGGCAAGCAACCCAGTATAAGGAATAGGTTTCTAAAAGCCAGCCAAAGCATCAGGGACAGCCCCTGTTCCCATTGTCAGGAGTCCCATGAGCAGGTCAAGCCACACAACTGTCAAATAGATGTGGAGGGCCTAGGTCGGCCCCAGGCAGGCTCCCTGGTTGTCATGAGCTCTTATGAACCCAGATTAGCTATTTCTGTGGGGTTTCTTTTGTTGTCCTTGACCCCTCTGGATCATACAATCCTTCCTCCCTCTTTTCAGCAGGATTCCCAGAGCTCAGCCTAATGTTTGGTTGTGGGTCTCTGCATCTGTTTCCATCAGGTACTGGATGAAGCCTCTGTGATTACAATTTGGGTAGGCACCAATCCCAAAACATCCCACAGGCAGAACAGACTGTAGGTCAAAAGTTGTGTGGCTGGTTTGGTGTCCCAATCCCTCCACTGGAAATCTTGCCTGGTCACAGGAGATGGCCAGTTCAGGCTCCACTATTACTAGGAGTCTTAGCTGAGGTCATCCTTGTAGATTCCTGAGAGTTTCCCATGCACCCTATTTGACCCTGAAATGCTCCCCATTTCCACTCCAACCACTCTCAACCAGATCCATCATGTTCCCATTCCACCTGCCCCCAGTCCACCCACGAGATCTCTTCTGTTTCCCCTTCCTAGGGAGATCCAAGCATTCCCCCTTTGGGCCCTCCTTATTTCCTAGTCTCTCTGGGCCTGTGGACTGTAGCATGGTTATCCTTTACTTTATAGCTAATATTCACTTATAAGTGAGCACATATGATGTTTGTCTTTCTGGGTCTGGGTTACCTCACTCAGGATGATTTTTTTCTAGTTCTATCCATTTGCCTACAAATTTCCTGATGTCATTGTTTTTAACAACTGAGTAATACTCCATTATGTGAATGCACCACAATTTCTTCATTCATTCTTTGGTTGAGAGAAATCTAGGTTGTTTCCAGTTTTTGGCTATTACAAATAAAGCCCAGCCTTTTTTTGCTCTTACATATTTCAATGTATACAGTCATCTCTCAACATCTGTGGGGATATGATCAAGAATCCCTATGGTTACCAAAATTAGTGGGTGCTCCAACTCCTATATAAAATGCCATTGTATTTTCATATGTCCCATGCACATCTTCCCATAAACGTTAAAACATACTGAGATGACTTATGATAACTTATGCCCTGTAAATGCTCAAAGCATAATAATAACAAGGAAAAGTCTCAGTGATCAGCACAGATGCAACTTTTTTCAAGTATTTTTGAGCTGCAGTTGGCGAACACACAGGAACACATTCTACAACGTGATGGCCAACTGTGTTTCCTTCGCTTTAATGACTTGGTTAATGTGGTGTGGCTCGGCTTCTCCATCCTAATTAGACTTTTCCTCTTATAGCTAATAAGAAATTTGAATATCATAGAAGCAGGGTGTGAAGACTGTAAGAGCCAGAGGACCAGGGTGTCTAGCAGGAGACAGTGTCCTCTAGATTATAAAAGCCGGCGACCAGGACTTCAGCTATGAGACATATGTTGTCTATATATGACAGGGATGCTGCACCCATGACATCTCACCAACATGGCCACCAAACAACACCTGCACAATGACACCCAGTTCACTTGCCTGCCTGGATGGGGAAATCTCACAAGGTCCTCCCTCATTAAGAGCTACAGGAAATCAACGGCTCCTGGGAGATGGAGAATCCGTCTTCTCCAGGAAAGAGGTCCCTGGAGGTCGTCCAGTCCCAAGTAGTTACTTCTAAACACATGTGCATATGAGCAGCACTAAATAGACTCAGCAGGTTGTGTATATGTGACAATAATAATTAAAGAAAAAGAGGTCATGAGGTTGAGAGGGAATGAGGGTGGACAGAGGAGGGGGTGTAAGGTGGAAATGAAGTAAAGAGAAAAATCATTTATGAATTCTCAAAACATAATAAAATACATGCTAGAAAGAAGAAATTTGTTTAAACGTTTATATTTTGGAATCTATAAATACCCTACTTTTTATCAAAGTCTCAGCATCCACTTACAATCATATTCAAATCAGTTATTACATGAGTGCTCTTTTATTTCTTTTCCTATTATTAGTTGGGGTTCTACTTTGTCTCATGAGCTTGTGTGTGCAGCTCAGGCACACACGCACACACACACACGTGTGTACACACACACATGCACATGTTTGCAAGCAAAGGTCATTGCTGTTACCACTTATACTAATGTTTACCTTGCCCAGGGGTAGCGCATGGGAGTCCCCAGGTTGTCCCTTGTGTGCTTTGCAGGTGTTCTTGTCTTGCACAAGAAGATACTCCAGGCTCCTCTTGGGAATATCTAGCCCATGAGCCCGGCCCCTTTGACATGTGCGCCTCTGGGTTCTGCGTTTGTAACAGTGGGTTATTTTTATATATAATTATGAGATTGTTCATCATGCATGATAATTATCAGCAAATGATCACTGTTCCAAGGTTAGATTTTGCAGTTTACATCACCTTCGAGCCACGCTGACAGGAATGCCATTGGCTGCTTTCTTCTCTAGAATGAGGCAGTGAGAAGTTCTCATTAAAGCTCTGGAGAGTGTCCATAGAAGTCCTTAATGAGGTCCTTTGTTTCTCAGCTTTACACGACTAACCCCCTGCTTTTCTTCCAAAGCACAATGAGACTAAAATAAACCATTTTTATGTCTTCAGACATCACCACCGAAAGATCAAAGAATTCTATTGAATTTTCTTATCTTGACAATGGGTTTCTGCCCAGTAACAGTGGGTTATTTTTATATATAATTATGAGATTGTTCATCATGCATGATAATTATCAGCAAATGATCACTGGTGGTGGCATGCCTTTAATCCCAGCACTCAGGAGACAAAGGCAGGCAGATCTCCGAGATGGAGGCCAGCCTGGTCTAAGGAGTGAGTTCCAGCCAGGCCGACAAAGAAAACCCCGAAACACCAAACCCAATAGGTTCCTCCAGACGCCTGTCTTGTCTGTCCTGTTGCTTTGGGTCATTGGCGTGAACTATCAACGGCTTCCACAGCAGCAGGAATCGCATCAGAGTGAAGGTTAATTAACCAGGTTGATAAAAGGGAGAGGGAGCAAGAGTGGAGTGGAATGCAGACACCGTCTAATTGCCCATGTTGGCCACCAGGTGGCAGAGTAGGACACGCAGTCCACACCGCTGCCTGAGTCACCCGTGAGGGGCTCAGCAAGGCTGAGTTTCTTTATAATCCTAGAATACTTTAATGGTTTATTTTTTAAAACACATGACAAAGTTAACGTCTATTGAAATTTGTAAATAATGAAATCACCTAATGTCAAATGATATTTTAGTCATTTGGTAATTTTATACCAAAAAGCTATTTGCCAGGGACATTTCAGCCTTGTTACTGAAGCACAGCACTGAAACTGCCACACAGAAAGAAGCCAACATTGCTTCACACTTCACATGATATATTGTATATGTGATAATATGTATCTATATTATGTAGATAATATATAATTGTTCTGCTCATCTTCATATTTTAAGTAGATTTCACTTGTTGGATATGTAAATTAAAAATTCATAATCAGAGTCATTTGTATAATTTCAAAAGGTGAATCTGTGTGTGTGTGTGTGTGTGTAGGCCTCTAGAGAAATTGTTCTCTGATATATGTGTACTAAATCTACAGGTGTCCTGGGAAGAGTGGATAATTACAGTCAAATTCATCAGGACTATAGATTTTCACCTTAAATTGTTTTCTTCCATGATTCTAAAGTTTTCATAGGGGGCTGTCTATATTTATGCTCATTATTTTGATTATCACATGGCAAACAAAAAAAACTCCAGTATCTACACTTAATAATCCAATCTAAATAATGCACAACTGTTCATTAAGTGTGTGTGGAGGGGGTGTTCATGGGTGCACATGTCCATGCATGCCTGTGCACGTGGAGACCAAGCGAGAGTCAGTCTCAGGTGTTGTTCCTCAGGAACTGTCTATCCCGAGAACTCACCAATCAGAAGTGGCTGGCTGGCCAGTGAACGCCAGGGATCCTCTCTTCCCCATTTCCCTGGTACTAGAATTATACAATGCATGCCACTGTGCTTGATTTTTTTACTTCCTTGTTAGAGATCAAACTCAGGACTTCAAGGTTGTCCATCGAGTACCCTGTCAGTCAACTGAGCACCCTGTCAACCAGCCCCTCCAGATAATTTTTGATTTTTTGGTTTCAAGGGACTTTGTGACACTGGTTTTTCTCTGTGATTCTAATGCTAAAGGGTAAATGGTACCTTTTCAACCCAGTGCAGCACTGATAATTTCAAATATAACACAGCGAGAATGTAAGACAACTGTTGTGGTTTGACTGTATAAAAACAGAAATCAGCTAAGAGAAACTGGGAGGGGAGGCTGGTTAGAAATACTGCCCTTCCTGTAAATATGAGTGTGATCAAATGTGGAGAAATGATTTACCTCCTTGCTACTGCTATTATGTGCTAGACAGAACTCAAATAAGACCTGGCTTACCTGCATAATCTCTAGTTTACACGTTCCATTTCAAAGACAAAGGAACATTTTTGTTGAATATCGCGTTTGTATTTTCACTTACGAACTAACGGAGGAATTTGGCAGGCACTCCTCCGTGAACTTGAAGTGCTTGCTTTCCGGCCCGGCTCCTTATTGGATCCTAAGCTTAACTGCTTCCCCAGACATTTCTATACTGCACTCCGAGAAAATCAATCCTCTGAATGGGAAAATGGGACATTCTTTCACTCAAGGGATGAAGAATAGCTCTTTGAACGAGGAACATTTCATCCACCGTTTTTTTAGTTACTTCTTTTTTTTTTAATCTGTCCATATTTTTAAAATTAAAAAGCTACATATGATCCAGATCCTCAGTTGTTGGTCAATGGCCTGCTGCCCTGCTGACGTGAGCAGTCTAAATATAGGAATGGATCATTCACATTAGTTCTCAAACCGTGCCTTCTCTCTATGGAAAACACAGGATTCAATTTAATTACATCATCTGCCGTTCTCTAAGACCGGACTTCCAACAGGGCCGAACAATTCTGAAGCCAGTTCATCTCTCTCTTAAAGAGGGCTAATCAGAAGGGATTTGCAATATTGAAATCACGAAGAGGTCATTATGATTGATTCTGTGCAATTCAGAAATGAAGAAGTCTTCCCCAAAGCCCCAAATCTTTGAAGCAACTCTGTTGTAGAATAACGAGAGTGTTGCGTCACTTACGCATCTCACTGATGTTGTGTGTGGATTTCCCAAACTCTAAGAACAAAAATGTGCTTCTATCAACAAAGATGAATGAATTACAATTGACAGCAAATGACATAAGATAATTCGGGAAGATTCTGAAAGCAGGAATTCCCAGCATTTAAAGACAGGGAATCTGTTCCATAAAAATAATATTTAAAATGGGTTTCCACGCCAAAATTATTTCCATTGTTTCTTTACAACCAGAAAAGACAAACATTATCCAGGAACTTTCCATAGCCTTGTTGACATTGAATACCAATTTTTGCTATTAATGTAGAAAGCGGTAATTACGTTTTTTAAAATGATGACTCTGGTAATTATATATTTAAAATATGAATCCCGATGTTTAATTAGGTCATATGACTATAATATCAGCTTGCACAAGAAGCACATCAATTCCTAGCAATTCAAAGAAATATAGGCATAAAAGGCTGCTATGATTGTGACATTTAAATAGAATAAACCATAATGCTCTACATTATTCTTTAAATATTTTAATGTTTACCAATGTTATTGAGTAATGAAGTTTGTCATCATGGAGTATTCTTCGTAGATAATTGCTCTGGTAGCAATGAGCACACTGGGACATTCATGTTTTTCTTCCAGAAAGGCTTCCAAATTAAACTCATAGCTTGATTCAAAACATATATATGGAAGTGGATTTTTTATATTTTAGTATTCATAAGCATATAATTTTTCTGAAATTAATTATATTATACTTTATGTTAGGTAAGTTTCATTTTTACCCTGTATTAAAAACTTGCATTTTATTAGTTTATAAATACTGAATCCTTTTTTTTTTTTTTTTGGTTTTTCGAGACAGGGTTTTGAATCCTTTGGTTTTTAATGAGTGTTTATCTCATGAATGACTTTCTAAGAAGCTTGTATGCCTGTACTTTACACAGTTTCATTTTTCCATAGTTACAATCAGAGATTTTTAAAGCTTTTTTAAAATTACGTCTTCCTTCTCTAAACCACACTGATATTTAATGGTTTTATTCGTTGCAAACAAGACGGCCTTTGGTCGGTGGCTGAGTTCACCACCACGCTCTCTCGGCCGAGTTCTGGACGACAGCTTTCTGATGAGCGTGCTGCATTTTGAGGACAATTGAGAACCGAATCCCTAATATCACATTTCTCTCCCCAAATCTGCTCTTTGAGATGTAAAAATCAATTAAGCAGATTCTGCAGAATTCATTTGGGCAGGGTTGGTGACACAAGCTCTTTTAAACACACAAGCTGAACGCCTTCTCACAACGAAGTGGTGATTTTCGCAGCTGAGATGCTCCGGCGCTTTTCCGTTTTGTCCATAAAAGCCTGCATTTGCTGACGCGGTCACCGCTCGGGGCAGTCCTGCCTTGCAGTCCTCCTGTATTCCGTGCTGACAACGCTGCGGAAATACCAGGAAAACTCCTGCTTTATTTTGTAGTTTTCCTTCCTCTGCCGGTGTAGCTACAGCCGCTATATTAACTCAGAGTCCTAAGAGAATCTGCTGTGACTCGAAAGAGAAGTCCTTTCTGGAAAGAAAATCTGAATCACTTGAGGGTCCTGGAGAACTATAAATTCTCGTGCTAAATGGGCAAGAGAAAGTGAGATATCCTTTACCGAGCCGCGACGAGGTCGCCGAAGCTGACGGAGCAGTGAGTGGAATCCAGGCTGGCAAACCTGCCCTGTCCTCCCTGCATTTAGAAATGTCTGGTGCCTGGGATCCGTGGCTTAAAAAAAAAAAAAAGAAAAAGAAGGTCTGTGTTTGAGCACTAGGGTCATTTCGGTTGGTGGTAATCGAGTATGATACGGGAGAAGGTTAGGGACGTGGCCTGTCTGTCAGGACACAGAGCCCTAAGCCCCCCACTGGTTGAACTGGACTACATTGTGACCTTTTCTAACTTCACGAATGTGAAACAACAATATGCTTTCAGTTTCTTCTGAGTTCGTTTTCGTTAATTCTACCCCCAAACATTGGCAAAGCAAATGGCAGGTACCCGGGGTTGGGGGCTGAGGGCCTGCGGGGTGGGTGCTTCCTCTCAAGTTTACCAGTCCTGACCCCCGTCAGGGGAACTCTAGATTTCAAATCTCTGTTCAGCACACAGCCGTGAGGACAGGGCTTTGTTCGTCCCATAATACAATTCCTATTTCCTTTACGGCACCTCAGACATTCTGTTCCAAAAGGTGTTGGAAAGTTCTGCCTCTCTTCAAAAAGTACCTTTGTTGTCATTACCTGGAACTTATCAATACAAATTACTTCCTTCTTTACAAAAAGTCGTTTGGAGACTAGGAGCCGGGCATGTGAAATAACGCAAAAATGTATATGCTGTTTTCAGATTCGCAGGGGGCATTTCAAATGCACTGTAGACTCTGTAATATGAATTATGATTCTGTTTGCATTGAATGGGATGGGTAATTGCTAGTTATAAATCGTTTCTGGGTGTCTCAAAGGTACAGCCTTCTTACTGTAGTCACCCATATAAATAAAGAAAGCTGTATTTGCTTATTTAATTCAAGTTTTAGACCTGCATAGAGTCTGCTGTGCTTCAGGAATCATATTCTGTTATGCTTAATGTTTCCAACCGAAAATAAAAATATTTCCTTGGATCCAAAAACCATATATATTTCCCACACCTAGTATTTGCTAAACATACCAGTACTGAAAGAAAGTTACTTTGTCCACCAGAAAGGAATAATTGATTTAAACGGTTCACTAAGTCCTCCTCTTGTTCTCACTTGGAAGTGTGGCCTGAATTTCTAGCCTTGTCGTTTGCTCCACAGAGTTCCACAGGCAGGGAGAGGCAAAGCCTTCCTGCTGGTGGTCGCTTATCTTCAAGATCAGACAATCTCGCAAGAACATCGCTGTGTTGGGATCCTACTACTGAGGGTCTGTTCCAAATAACTGGGAGATTGTTTTTACAATGAGGTATCTCTTCTGAAGCTGGTAGCTTGATATTCTCAGACTCGATAACAAAGGTGTTCTGAACCTCCCCTGGGCCATCCAAGCCTTCTGGGTAAATAACAAGAGTGCTGCAAGCCACATGCGAACCTCCAGTCTGTCCTCCCCAAAGTCCTTGACGCCTCTGCTGTCTGCAGCTAATGAGCCACATCCAGAAACGGGAGAGTGCAGGCAAGTGGCACACGACGCAGAAGGTGCGGTGGGAGAGGACCTTAGACCTCAGGCTGACCTGTACCTTCCCCTTCCCTATGAAACTCCGACCTGTCTTCTGCCTCTGGGTCTTCATTAGTAGGAGAATTAAGCAGCTGGGCAGGCAGTTTTGTGGTCTCTCTTGAGTCTGTGAGTCGGTTTATCTTTCTGTCTGTCCATTAATCCCACCAGCCATATTCTTTTTCAGAAAAAAAAAAATCATAGGGGCTTAATCAGTGATTAAGAGCTCGGCTGTTCTTAAGGAGGACCTGCACTCTGTCCTCGGCACTCACACTGAGCAGCTCAGAACTGCCTGCGACTCCAGCTCCAGGGCATCTGACATCATCTGCAGCCTCTGCACCTTACACATACGGCGTATCCCTATACATACACATAAATAAAGGTAAAATTGAAAATAGAAAACAATATGTTGTTGACTTCTTTAGTACAATGCTGCATTTGATATGTATGAGTAACATTCACTACACAAATGTGTCTGGCTTGGCGGAAAAGTTACATTCATCCCAAAATAACCTACATCATAGGCTCCTCAATTTTGTGCATTAATGTGTTAATGAAATAATTGTGTGTACACAGTTTAATGAGTAAAAATAACAATACAGAAAGAAACATGCTATACGATAAGGCACATCAAAGTAAGAGTACCCACACATGCCATGTTGTAAGTTTCTAGAAACAGTAACTTTTCCGAGCCAAATCTGCCACTACTGAAAGAAGCACCCAGTGGAGCCTTTATGTTTTTAAGAAGTCAGATCCTCTGAAAGGTCAAAACCCTTTCTAAAACAGTAATAATCAGTGACAATTGTCAAAATTTATTTGGAGATACTATAGGTCGGTGTTTTCAGAAGAATTCACAGCCCCGTTTTTTTCGTTCCCTGGTGACCTCTCTCTCTCCCTCTCCCTTCCTCCCTCTTTTATTTCACTTATTCCCACTATCTGTGAGCTACTCTGCTAGCGCGGCGGAGACGGGATTTGATGTCACGAAAATGGTAGCCCACAAGAGACACTCCTTACAAAAGCAGCTCCTTCCCCCACCTCCCCTCCCCCCGAAATAATAACAATTTGCTAAATTGTTGGGAAGTTGTTCTAATTCCTTGTCCAAATTATTACTCGCCCTTTAGATTAGAAATGAGGCCAGGGTTAGCAATCAGCTATAAATGGTAGGATTTTTCAAGTATGAAGCTCTTGTCTGATTGTGAAGTGGAGGCCATTACTGCCTGATTGGGCCTTTTTTTTTTCCTTCCAGCCTGCTTGATTTGTGGTTGAGAGTGCATATTCACTCCTGTGCTGTGAGCAATCACAGCTTCGCCCTCTCGTTTTTTGCTCAGCGATTTAGGGTCCACGACTCTGGCACAGCTGCCACCTTTTAGCCACCATCATGCAGAATACGTCTTTAAAAAGAGAGAGTGGGGGGATGGGAGCAGGTAACCACTGTGCATTCACTCCCTAATGCACCTATTTTCTATTTTCTAAGAGAGAAGTTTTTCACTTGAAGTAACAAGCATGTTGGAACTTGAACTCCTATACTCAATAAGGAAGTTTGGAAAGAGCCCTGAAGCATATATTTTCATTTCTTTAACCCTTCAGAAATAAACAGGTGTGGGGTCCAAAGCCAGGACCGTGGCACTGGAATCCACATTTCCTACAGTGCTACCATAATCTTTTTCTCTGGGAAATAGCACAGAAACAGGTACTTTCTGTTCTCCTTGTTTGGGGTTGTGGAGGGGGGTATTTAATAAATTTTCCCCAAAGTGCAAGGTCTGTAGTAAGAAGAGATTTAAAATTCTTGAAGTTTTATTTTGTCAAGGTTAGATATGACACAGGACCACTTCTGACTTAAGAAGACCTCATCGTCAAGAGTGACAGAGGTTTTGCCTATGAGTTAAGTTCGGCATCTCTCACTCCTTGGGATGCATTAGAGAAACCCAGGAAAATAAGGGTTTCAAGGTTGGAAGCCTGCTCACTCTTGAAGCTTTCTGGATCCAGTTAGTGAGCATCAACTACTCAATCAACCAGCCTATCCCTCTTATTCTACCCCTGTTGCCCCAAACCAAAATGCCAGAATAATTTCCAAAAACAATCTTTTTCTAAATACACTGTGCAAGTCTAGGTCACAATGAACATGAGTGATATGGTGAGGCTCAAGAATGTGAATAATGTGCCCAGGAGGCCGTTACTCCTCAGCATCTCTGAACTCACAATACACTTCCTTTTTGCTAGCTTCAGAAATAATATAATTCTATTTTAATTCTGATTTTTAAAAATTAAAGAAAAAAGATATAATTTACCATCCATTCACTGCATGATTCAATAAACTTTTGTATATTTATTGAATTGTGCAGTTATTAGGTATCCACAATCTAAAGAGAATATTTCTGTCATCCTAAACAGAGTTCCCTGTTTGTAGTCCCATCCCACCCAGGGCCTGGGCAACACTCATCTTTTTTATCTGTCTCTGTAGATTTGAGAATCTGAGGACATTTTTCACAAATGCAATTGTGCAGTATATGCTTTGTTATTACATCAGTACTCTCATAGAGTTCTTGTTGACGTTTGGTGTGACATAGGGGTCGCTACATGCTCCAGCTTTTGTTTCTTTTCATTTCTAGACAATATTTTATTTTGTGGATATACCACATTGTATTAATTCATTGATATAAGAGGCTTGAATATAAGAGTGTTTCAATTTCAGCAATTGTTAAGGATACTGTTACCAAATTCCTACACAAACCTTTGTGTGAGAGACATGCATAATACATGCACATGTACACACACACACAAGTAGAGAAACTGCCAAAGTTTTTGCAGATGGCTCCTTTCTTATGAATTCCTACTAGTAATGTGTGAGTAGCCATTTTACCGTATCCATGTTGATACTTGTTACTGTCTGTCCTTATCACAGCTATTTTGGTGGGTGACAAAATGACCTTATAGTTTTTATCTGTATCCCTCTAGTGACTGATGGCAGAAGCAATCATTCCATAATCATATTAGACATTTGTATATTTCTTTACATAAATGTCTGGTCCATCCCTTTGCCCCTTTTTAAGCTGGGTTGTTACTAACATGTGGATACACAGGTATGACCAGGTGTGTGATTAGTGGATTTTCTCCCAGTCTGTGGGCTGACTTTTCTCTTTCTAGTTTCTCTGAAGCCCCAAAGTTTTTAGCTTTGAGCAAATCTCGTAAACTCTTAATGGATCACAATATTCTACCACTTCTGAATACAATTACAGGGCTGGAAAAATGGCTCAATGATGTAGAGCACTGGCTGCCTTTGCAGAGGTCAAGGGTTCAGTTCCTAGCACACACTTGGTGGCTCACAACTTTGTGTAACTCCAGTTCCAGGGAATCCAATGCCCTCTACTGGCCTCCACAGTCACTGTGTACATATACCCATGAAATGACAAAAAATAAATCTTTATAAATTGATTTAAATACTATTGTTTAAAATTAATAAGCTAAAGATTCAAGGCAAATCAATGATTATCCTTGCATCCAAATAAGGACATGGAAAGCTTGTTTTGGTTGTTTACATCTTTAAAATAATCTGAAAGTTTTGAGAACAGGTTTGCTAGATATCACTGCTGGCATCATGTTTCTCATAAAACTAAAGCAGAAACTCAAATTTCAGCCTTGCCAGATCACCAGCTATCTGCAGGAATGTATCTATAAAATGAATATGAGGCAGAAAGAAAGAAAGGAAGGAAGGAAGGAAGAAAGAAAGAAAGGAAGGAAGGAAGAAGGAAGAGAAAGAAAGAGAGAAAAAAAGAAAGAAAGAAAGAAAGAAAGAAAGAAAGAAAGAAAGAAAGAAAGAAAGAAAGAAAGAAAGAAAGAAAGAAAGGGAACCTATTCCTTGTGCTGGCATGGCTAAGAATGGCAAATGGCCAAAGAAAAATAGCAAGCCCAGAAATTTCATCTCATGGGTGGAATGCCAAGCTTTGCTCTCAGGCCCAGTGCGGTGTGTGATTCCTCACGGTTTCCTGGAAAGGAAGGTCGCTGCTGAATGCCAAGCTGTCCTAGTTAGATTTTATTGTCGATGTGATATAACATAGAGTAACCTGGGATGAATAAACACTTGCCCAGATCAGGTCAGACTGTGACCATGTCAGTGACATATTTTCTCCAGTGATGACTGTTTAGGATGGCATCAATATTAAGGAATACTCTTGCTTGATTTAGTAATCCTCAGAGTGTTTTGTACATAAAATTCAGATAAAACTACAAATCACTAATTCTATTATGTTATTTTATGGATGCAAGATTGTGGCAAATTCAGGGTTAACAATAGCAAGGGTTTATGATTTGAAGACTTCCATCAAATTCCTTTGTCTGCAAGTAGACATGTAGTTCACGTTGTTTTCATGCTTTCAACCGGATTTCTTTTATAAAAAATGACTTTCAGTTGAAACTCAGCTAAGACTATAAAAGGACATGGTCAATCCTTGCTTGCCAGGACTGCATAATTAGTTCAAATCAACGTACAGAGAACTGAGCTGAAGATAAAGTCAACACTATTCATGAGTGTCTTCCTAGTGAGGCTGAGATTCAAGAATAAATCACAATTAACTAAACTGGAACCATGTGAAGTACAGTCAAGTATCCCCAGAAACAAAACCAGGTGAATCGAAAATAAGAAATGGTCCTTTTCGTATGTCCATCCTGCAATGCTTGTCTTTGGAGCTTAGTAAACTCAACTGTGTGGTTCCCAAACACGGATGGTATAAAATGACAACACTGTGTTGTAGTCTAAAAGGTGGACATCCCTGGTAGCACGTCAGACCACGAGAGACTCATAAGACATAAATAGAAAAGGCACTGTTCCCAAAGTGAATTCCAAGTTGAAAGAAGGGAAGTGAAGACTGTAGGTGTATGCAACACTCCGTTGGATGGTGCCCCTGCTATTCCATAACTACCACTGCTGTGGTCAGTGGGGGAGGTAAGACTGGGTCTGGGTGAACCTGGGGGGTAGAGAAAGGAGTGCAAAGGTCAAGTCTCAAACACTGATGGCATGGGCAACATAGAAAGGGGTTGAAGTGGGATTACAGAGCACTCTAGACAACAGTGGGGTGGAACCCTGCAATGTTGTGCATTGCCTATAATAAATCTTCCCCTGTAATGATGATATAAAAGTGGATCTTTAAATAACTGAAAACTTCTCATGAAGAGTACTAACTACAGACTGGGGAGATATAGTTCTGCTGGCAAAGTGCTTGCCATAAATGAATGGGATCTGAGTTTGGATCCCCAGCACCAACATAAAATGTCATACCTGCAATCCTGGTCCTGGGAGGTAGAGACAGGAGGGCCACTGAGCCATGCTGGTCAGTCAGCCCAGATGAATCAGGGAGCTCTGGGTTCAGGTAGAGATCCTGCCTCCAAAAGGAAGATGGGGAGTGATCCAGGAACACCTGCCATCCACCCCTGGCCCTCACATACGTGCACACACACACACACACACACACACACACACACACACACACACACACACGGCATGTACAACCACACATGGCATACACAGTATGCACACCATGTTCACATGTACACTCACATACACACACCATGTGCACACACAAAGAGTACTGATTATATGTACTAGCAAACTAATAAAGCAACACATCAAGTGATCATGTATGGAACACTAGCAGTAGCTCATTCAGCAAGTGTGGTTGGGCTTCCTAAATGCCGGGGTAGTTCTGCAGAGAGCTCCTCATCCACACCCTGAGGCAACTCTCCTTACTGGATGAATTTAGTAGCACCTTCTAGATGTTGGACTCTCTTTTTTAAAAAATCCTGTTATGTTAGTAATTTAATCGTCAGTGATGTCTGTATGACTATTCTGTTCACTGTCTTTCCTAAATTATCCTTTGGATAATTCCATAATGATGTTTTAATCTATTTTTTCCTCAAGTGTTTAATGTTTCCTTTTGTTCATATCTTTGAATTCATGACAAATTCTCCCATTCCCACCCTTACAAATGCACACTCACTCATAAGCACACCCAGACTCACGCCCACATTCACTCACACATACCTACTTGTACTCACAAACACACTCACATATATGCTCATATACTCACACACCCACATTCGCTCACACATTGCATCTTGTACTCACTCACACACTCACATTCACTCAAATACTGTCACACACACACAATCACACACACTTATACTCTCACATACACCCACAAACATATATATACATATACTCACTCATTCACACTCACTCACACACTCATATAGATACAAACTCACACATGCTCATACATACATATATACATACATACTGTGGGTCTAAAGTATACACATATATTCACTTATTTCAATTCCAATAATTCCCAAATTTGTATTGCTAGTACTGATCCCAGAGTCCCACATTTATACGTTCAGCTGATCCTGAGCCTTGCATCTCCACTTTAACGAGCAAAGGTGGGATTTGACAAATAACATGTCCAAAACCAAATTCCCATCTTTTCTGCCCTCCTGTGTAAGTCTACTTTCCTGTGCATTCCCTGTCTCAGCTAAAGGCATCCTTTCTGTTCTCCACACCAAAGAATTCAGGTCTTCCTGAACTCCACTCCTTCCCTCACATCCGCATCTGACTTTGTAAACTCTTTTTCAAATTAGATGCGGGGGCTAACAGCCATTGTCCCTGCCTACCACATCTGTGTCTACTGTCCTGCTCAAAGCCACCATGAAGTTCTGGGTAGATGTGTGTGTGTGTGTGTGTGTGTGTGTGTGTGTGTGTGTGTGTGTGTGTGTGTGTGATCACCTCTTTCTTTGTCTGCTTGGGCTATTGTAACACAATATTACAAATTAATCCATTATGAACAATAGAAATCCATCACTCTTCATTAAGCTGGCAAGTCTGAGATTTGGTGTAAGCAGAGCTGGCATCCGACCAGGGTTCCATTTCTGGTTTATAGACAGTGCCTTCTTGCTGTCTCCTCTTGGTGGAAGAACCACAGCAGCTCCCTGGGCCTCTTACAAGGACACCAAACCCATTCCTTAATGCTTTGCCATTCTGAGCTAATCAGCTACCAAGGCTTTATTTCCTGATGCTACCACATTGCAAAACAGGTTTCAGCATGGGACCTGGGGGAGAGTGCATTGAAATTACAACACCCCTCCCGCCCCAGGACAGTGCATTGAAATTACAACATCCCTCCCACCCCCCATAACCTCTTCTTCCCTTCTCCTTGGGTCCCTTTTTCCTTCCATGTGGACATTCCTTGAAGTTTACAACTCTTGGCTGTGTGGGATGTTGGAAGGTACTCAAACCTCCATATGTACACACATACACTCATGCACACACACACATGAGCCTATACAGGAACACGCACCCACATATACCTGCACACATTCATATAGAAAACTGAACTCAGAGATGTCATATAGCATGTATAAGCAGTGGACTAGGGACTCAAAGCCAGCCCTTCTGACTCTAAACAAGAGAATTCTGAGCCCAATTTTCTCATTTGCCATTTCCCCACACTATTCACGTGTCCAAAATACCCTTTAAAGGGCCAGCTGTTTGTAGTGTAATAAGATACCTGATACAAAGGCATGGGGCCCCAAATCCTTTCCTGGATATGTAGGGGACAGTATGCCTCTCAGGAAGAAAAAAAAAACGAATAAAACATAGAGAACCAAAAGAGATGGTTCTTTTGATCAAGTGAGGAGCTGGGTTCAGATGGAGGCTGACATGGGGAGGGGAGTGATATCCCAGCATAACATCTTGTCATTCTCAGGGAAGAATAACATGAAATGTTAGAAATAGGGTGGAACATGAAACTTGATACTGCATGAAATCAATGATGTAAATTATAAGCCGTCATTTCAAGTTAAAAATGGTGCGCTGAGCTTACATTTGCGTTCAGTTCTTCCCTGAAGCCCATTATTCTTCTTTCTAATAAATAGACATAAATCATAAAGCCAGAGAGAATGGGAAAGAGAGCAGACAACTTCGGAAGCAGGAAAGTACATGGATAAGTGGAGCCAGCCCTGGGGCGTTTGAAGAGAGGGGAGGAAACTCAATTGCCTCACACATCCATCCTGGAAACAGACGACGCAGGAACTCAAGCAGGAGGAACTGCAGGTGGAGCTTCAGTTGGGATCGCCACTGAGGACAACGAGACCATACGGTCCCCCCTGCATTGTGCTCTGCTGACCATGAACCAAGGCATAGCAGAGTCAGCTGGGATACACTGTGTGTCTACTTGCTTTTCCTTTAAAAATTATTTAAATGTTTTTATCATGCGGATGTGTGTGTATGTGTGTGTGTGTGTCTGTGTATGGGTATGTACACGTGAATGCAGGTGCCCAGGGAGGCTAGAAGAGGGTGTCAGATCCCCTGGTACTGGAGTTACAGGAGGTTGTGATCTATATGAAGTGGGTGCTGAATTTGAACTTGGTTCTCTGTAAGAGCAGCATGGGCTCTTAACTGCTGAGCCATCTCTCCAGCAGCTATTAATGTATGTGTGTATGCATGTATGTATTTATTTTTTGTTTCCTGAAATTCTGCCTCCCACTGAGGACAAGGAGCTGGCCAGACCCTAGAGGCAGAACAAGAACCTGATGATGCTGAAGGAAGAGAAAAGGATGCTTCCGTGCAGAAGACGAGAAACTCAGCCAAAGCTTAATCACAGCTCACACATTTTTAAATTGTGTGTTATATGCATAATTATTTCTTTTAAAAGTTAACTGCATTTTTAATATCTGAGGTCATTTTTTATTCTTTGAATGTCTTTCTCTGCTTTGTAGAATTCTGTGAGTGCATTCCTTGTCAAATATGGTAAGTATTTTCTATTTGTCCTTCCAAGTCCCCTCTTCCAGTGTTCCTCAGGGCAGACAGATTCTCAGGTGGTCACCCTCAAGGCTTCACATTCTAGCAAAATCCCCTCTCCTTGAGTATGAGTGAGATGTCAACTTGCTTCTAATGAGCAGAATATGACAGTAGGGATGAAGCCACTGTTATAAATAGGCTAACATCTAGTAAAGACAATGAGATACATCTTACCATTGCATTATAACATTGCTATAGATATAAACATGTGTATATGTGGATGCTTGCTAGTAAGTTTAAGCCTCACCCAACCCCACACATACAGAGGTTCACCTTGCTGGCATGCAGTGCAGAAATGATCCTGTTGGCCTAAGAGAAGCAGATGTTCCTACCGTGAGCTGCCTGAGAACTGCAGGTGGCCTGTTGGATCTGTGGCCACTATTCAACAGCAAAAGCCAGATTACCCAGGATACGATACAAGGAAAAAGTTCTGCTTAGAACCTGAAGGAGCTAGGATAGGCTCATCTACATTGCTAGATTAAGGTCCTCTCTGATGGAGTTGAAATTCTTGGGCAGCTAAGCCAGGCCCTAACACTTAGTTTGGGTCATGTGTTATACAATTAAAAAGTACATAGATTTACAAAATTGCCTTAGTGGTCAAGAAGCTAGACCTTGGGAACTATCTATGATCAAAATTGGCTCCAGTAACTACTTTAACAAGTTACTTAAGCTCCTTGTTCCTGAGTTTTATCAAATATGAAATGTGAGTAAAGCTGGTATTACCAGTGAACATGAACATGACATGCCAACACACTCACAGGACTAGAACAGTGACTGACATGAAGCAAGGACCCTGCAGTCCCCATCACAGGAATTATGATAAGCTAACACAACATATAATACTAAACCAAGAACAAATAAACATACAATTTCGTCATCAACACTGTAAAGCAATTTGACCAGTTTCCCCTTAGTAATCAAGTTCTCCAGCCTGACTCACTGCCTTCTACTCAGAACCACTGGAGCCCCCAATGTAAGGACACAAAACTGTAACTCTATTGTGTGTTGTGCTCAGAATGTCTTCTTGGAACAGACAGAAGGGGAAAAATTCTATGAATGGTTGGAGGGATTTAAAAAAGAAACATTGAATGACTTGAATAAGTTCTTACTGTTTGAGCATACTGCACCAAGCATGAAGAGTCATCAACAGATTCCAATAAAATGAGAAACGATGCCCACAGTGATGGAGATGAATAGCTCCAAGTTTAAGGATCGGGATGCTTAGATAGTATGCAATATCTCCCTTCAAAAATACTTGTTGGTTACAAGGAAGAAGAGCAACTTCAAGTTTAGAAGTCACAAAGATAGACATAATTTTAATAAAGTAATAAAAGTGGGCATCATCTTTGGTGCTCACAGATTAAACTCACCAGCCACCAGATAGCAAAGAGGACATGGCGGCATCAGGTCCTGTGATGGTCCTGTCACTGTTGCACAGCTAGGATCTAGTCATAGTAGCACCAGACACGTACCAAGGAAGGATCCTCTAAAGTTCAAAAGAGTCAAGGTCAGAAGTGTCAGAAACAGCTGGAGAAACAGATGGACTGTTCCAGAAGATAGCGTGCTGGAGGGACGTGAGAACCCAGTGCAACATGTCAACTAGATTTATTTTGCTGGGTTATGCATTGGGGACACAACCAAAGCAGAGAAAGACCAGACGAAGCAGTCAGTGTCGTTTTCACGGTTTGATGGGCTTGCTGCAGTTACCTCCCTTGGGGTACCCTCCTCAAAGACGGGTAACCATTGGTAACAATATTTTCAGCTGTCTGATTTTTGATGTGGGATATGTATTTTTCTAAATATTCCTATTAATTATTTTGGTCATCTTAAACATATGATTATTAATATTTTTTCAGCATTTTTGTGGTGCTGGGATGGAACCCAGGGCCTGTGAGTGCTAGGCAAGTGCCCCACTATGGCTACTCAAACCTCTTAACATTTTATAGTTGTTTTTTAAATTTATTTTATTTTATATTTATATTTTATATTTGTTTTTATTTTAACTTGTTCTTCTTAGTAATCATATCATTATATTGAATGCTAATTATTATATATTAAGTAGCCATGTTTCTATAAGTTCATCAATGATAGTTGTTGAAATTTTATCTTTACATATAGTCAAAGCATCATTTCAATATTCATTTTAGGTTATTACAAACATTGAGCCTTTTAGCTACTTTGTGCCATTTGTATATCTTCCACTGGAAATTATCTGTTCACTTATATTGATGATTTTCTGTGAAAATATCCTTTTTATTGATGCATAATAGTACCACTAAACTTCTATGACATTAACTCCTTTTCTCATACATAAGTATGGTAAGTAATTTACATGTAGAATGGTGTTGTTTCTGCTTACTTTATTTCTAAGAAAGAAAACCCTTCCCAATTATGATTTACTTTTTTATATTGTTAGTTTTATTCCGAGTCAAGTTTAGGAAAGCATTTGCTAGCTGAAGATCAGCTAAATCTCTACGTACCCAGCCTGGGCTTGACTTCCTAGTAATTCTCCTGCCTCAGCCTCTCAAGTGCTAGGGTTAAAACATAATCAACCATGCCTTCATTTTTGTTTTCTTTGTGATTTTTATCTTATAGATAAGATTCTAATACATTAGATTCAGGCTTCTCAAACTTTTTCCTATCTCAAGCCTTTTTCACCAGAGAAAAATTTATAATATGTTAATTGGTATATAAACCAAATATTTAATGACAACAAATCATTAAGAAACTTCTTTAAGCAATTCTTTGGTATTTTACTTCCTGTTAGATATGAAAGAGAATTTCCCAAATAATGAGATGTGCATGCTTGTTTGGTTTCACATCAAGAATTAAATATTGGCTGAATATTTGAATCTGCTGGATGTAAAGTATCTTAAATATTTCCCAGGCTGAATCAATATTTTGATTTATACATATCAATCATGAGAATTTGCTTTATATAAATGTATAGTACAAAATAATGGAAATATCTTTAGGATGATTTTAGAAGTTGCCAGATACTCCGTTCTAGTCCCAAGATGAAATTCATCAAAATACACTTTATGAAACTCAAATTTTCAACTCAAACATTAGTTTTTAAAATGTAACATTCTAATTCAATACAATTCAAAGATAATACTAATTGGATACTTACATGCTGAGGAATGGTGATAGGAAAATATTAAAAACTTTTGCTTTCTGTAATTAAAACATCATGCTTCTATAGAGAAGGAAACTTTGTATATGTATTAAAAACACTACAATTAATAACATGTAATAGCTTCAAACATGAGCCTTGGCAGTTTTAGGCAGCATTTGTTGGTGATGCATGATATGGCCACAAACCCAGTGCAAAGTATGTATGGTGTGTCTCAGAACCAAGGCTTCAAGGAAGGTTGCAACATGGAGGTGCTCTGCCAGAGACACCTCAACTTTACTAGCATTCGATGTTGAATTACTATTTGTTTGTTGCATGTTCAAAAACTTTTTACCTTTTGCCTAATTTTTCACATCCCCTGTATTCAGTGAGACACCCAGTTAAAAAAAAAACCTGGATATTGGGCTACACGCTAACAACTGTTTCTGTAAAGGTTTGTTGTAAACGCTTTAGCTTTGTGGGCTGCACACTACCTTCTCTCCTTTTCGTCCTTACACGGCCTTGAGAACATCTCAGTCATACCTTCTCCGATGCTTTCCAACTTCACACATTCTTGAACTTCAAAGATCCACAGCATCGCTCTACATGGCGCTAGCATGTTAGTGGCAAGCTGCTGGAGCTGAGGTCTAGTGCCAGCCTTCCCACAGCTCTCTTGGGGTCACAGAATTCCAAGAGGACCTAAAACTGAGCTGGGAATTCTTGGATGACCAAACAGCCTTGTTCTGGTTTGTTGACACAGACAGGAACTGTGGCAAGCATGTCTACCCTGAGGTAGAAGGATGATCTGAGGAACTCTACTGTTTCACAGGAAGCCTTGTTGTGCTTAAAAGTAATGGGTCCAAGTGTGAGAAGAAAATGTGGGAAAAGGAAGCAATGTTCCCCTGGAGTTTCCAGTCTCCCTCATTTGACACAGCTGGAGACTGGTCTTGTCACTACCCTGTTATCATCAAGCACACTACTCAGGAAAAAGGAACTCAGTGAGCAAACAAATGTAAGACCCCGTGTGGTCACTTACCCGAGTTGGACCATCTTTTTTTTTTTTTTTTTTTTTTGCTTTTTGGAGACAGGGTTTCTCTGTATAACAGTCCTGGCTGTCCTGGATCTCATTTTGTAGACCAGGCAGGCCTTGAACTCACTAAAATCCGCCTGTCTCTGCCTCCCAAGTACTGGGATTAAAGGAGTGCGCCACCCACCCAGCTCCATCTTTCAATTTTTAACCAATATTCTCATTGTACTTTGATATGAAGATGTAAAACTCACTGTCCATCTTGAGTATAGAGTAGTGCTGATGGTGATGGTGATGGTGAGTGGAAAATGGTCTTGATATGTTCCCAGATTGCTCTGCACATACATACATACATACATACATACATAATACATGAATGCAAACATACGTAATACATACAAACATCCATATATATTTACTCAAGACAATGTGTAGCCTTTGGATACACAGAGAAAGCAAGGTTCTGATACATTAAAAACCCTGAAACATGTCTTACTTTCTACTACAGAGAAATAGTGGTTTATAGAACCCAAAATAATCTTGGACTCAACACTCAACATGGTGGGAAGGTGAGGCCACACAGAAGGAAGGGTTAAGACATCCATCCTTACGTGACAGAAGCCATTACATATGTTCAGAAAGGTAATGGAGCACAGGCTCTGATGCTCAGGAATGACAAGATGGGAAGCCCGTGTTCCTGGCTTCCTAGCCCAGAGTTCCAGCCCTTTGTCACTTATTACAGAGATTTGGCCTTTAATGAAGTTCTCATTCAAAGGCCACATCAGATGGGCCTGATTGGGAACCATTTAGGAACTTAGGGCTTATCAACGTATTTAAATGCCCATGGAATGATTAAAAGAAATGTGTGTGTTCAAATACAAATGAAGAATGATTTGAGGTTGTGCACAAGGGATAGCAGATGGCAACTATTAATTATTAGCTTGTGACCAAGGCTCAGACCAGTCTGAAAAAGGCATTCTGTCTGACTCTGCCACATCTAACCTTTGTAGTGCTCTATCATAAGACTATTAAAGGAAACATTCCCTCCTGTCATTGACATGCTCAAGAGAGAGGAAAGTGTGTGGCCGTTGTTGGAAGAAGACCACATGAAATTCTGAGGCATGTGTGTCAGGGGGCTCAATGACAAGAAGGCAAGATGTATTATTACTAATGAACAGTCTTCATGGAATTATTCTGCATCTCTTGCTCTTAATTAACACAGCTCTACGAGGCTGAGCTGCGATTTAAGACCTCCCTCTCTGCCTTGCCCACACTTAGGTAGCACCTAATAAGCGTGTAGTCAGTTTGTGCCCCAGTCAAACGGTTTTAATAAATCCCTACAAGCATTTTGGATCTGAAGCCAGCGGGGATGTGCAGGGGGTAATGCTCAACATGAGTGGAGCCTGACTTTATGAATGAAGTGCCTACATGTCATTAATGCTTCAGGGGGTCCCCTAACAGGGGTAACTGGGCCTCCGGGGACCTTCACCAAGCCTCCAAGTTTAATCTGTCTGCTGTGAGGATGCTCAGGCCCTGAAGGCAAACGGAACCATTCCTGTTTTACCTTGAACCCCAGGGTCAAGCAGGCCTAAGGGAACAAGTTTGGAACTGTCATTTAACATTATCTTCGACATGTACTGCATTTCCAAGCAGCCTGCACAGGGAACCATAGGCATGCGAGCGTGGCCCGGAGCTGCAGGGTGGTAGCATGTCACATGTCTGGTAACAGAAGGGGATAACCATCCCGGTACAAACTTGACATATATAAATTGATTACATAAGTGGGCAATGGTGGTCCTTTCAAGTGCTCTCCTTTTGTTTGAGCTTTACAGTAAAATTACCAGCAGCAGTTTACAATTAAGAGGAATAATAATAACCGAATATGCTTTCATCTACACACACAATTACAATGAACTGCATGCCTTAATAGGATTGTGAAAAATCTGCGTTTGACCCATACAAAAAAGTAAACACTCTTGCTCTGGATACTATGTCATTATCACAACAAAGAGAAACTCCTGAAATCTGATGATGTAGACATCTGGAGAATGTTAATCACTTCAAAATGACGGATGTTTTTTATTTCAGCTTTTGACAGACGCACTCCTTCTATAGATAGATGATTATTTACATAAATTACATCACCAACGTGAAAAAAATCAGAGTAACTTCAAAGGGCGAAATGCTTAATTAAAAAGAGACGTGCGAGTCTATTTTTCTCTCTTTCTCTGAGATTTTCCTTTAAGGGAGAAAAGTGATGGCAAATCTTCCACGTCCCTGGTATGCGAATATATAGCAGACAAGTTTTTAAAACCTTCTTCTTGCAGAAGACATTGACCTTTAAGAGTAACGCCTCTGTGTTTGGTGCTCTGAAAATGACCAGTGGCTTTAAGTCTACTCCTAATTTCTCAAGTTCCATCCTTTGTCAAAATGGCAATTAGAAGTTCACCCCGTTACTGCAAACACGAAACCAGACAGATCCAAGTCCACACTGAGTCTTACCTCACACACTCTTCCCTTTCAGACTCCTGAACAAGACCTAGTCAGTGGAGGGAGGTAGACTTTTACAGCAACACAGCAAAACGTTGCCAGTTCACTAGACCTCAGTAAGAGCTCCTGAAGCTGTACAGAAACCAAAGTCCAAGGGCAGCCTGAAGAGAAAGGTTTGACAACCGTCCCTGTAGGGTGAGCCCCAGGCTGCCCTGCTCGTCCCTCAGGGCAGCCCCTGACTGGCGGCGTGCTGCCGGATGCCGGTTGGAGGAGCTGGTGCAATTTGCTGATCCACTACAATTTCCTCTTACACTCAGAGCTGATCTGCAGGCTGACCTTGGACAATTTGTCTTCTTTCAGGGAGAAATGTCACCCAAAAGGAAGCTATTAAGTCAAGAAGGTAATTCTCTCAGAACCGTCCACTGTATAAACAGAACTTGACCTCAGGTAATTTATTGCTGGTCCCTAACAAAGAGACTTAAGATATAGGCCTGATGGAGTAGAGATCCAAATCTGTCAAGGAAAAGGGTAAGAGAACAAAACCTTGCAAGTTTTCTCTGGAATGTTCCTATTTAGAGTCTAACGTCTAGTTAATGAAGTGGTACAAACATGGACAGTAGTTTCTGCTCACTGAGAACAAGAAGCTTATTCTGTAATATATGGTAGGGTTGGGTTTGCACGGTTAAGCCATTAATGGTCTTATTTTTCTAATAAAGCTAGATTAATCATGTTAGTCTCACAAATAACCTTGACTATTTCATCCTCAAGAATGGGCTTGATGAAGCCTCAGGTATGTGCCAGGGCGCTGAGAGCTGTATTCTCTGTCGATCAGGGGAGAAGGTGAAAGCCGGAGCTCTTAACTGAGTGGTCTGAACCATGCTATGTACAGTCTTGGAAGACCAGTGATAAGTGGATGTCATGATCTGACGGGGCCAACAAGAGCCGTGATCAGACAGTGTCCCAAGGACCATTTCTGCTGCATACTGGAAAGACCACAAACTCCACAGTAGCATCCTTAACTGACAACTAAGCTGTTTCTTGCTTCCTTTCCAAGGCTTAGCTTCTCTAGAAAAGCCTTTCCTACCCTTACCTAAGCCTCCATAAGACCATCTCTTCAGATACCCCCCTCCTTGTCTGCTTCTGTTCAGTTTTGGGGCAGCCCACCAGCACCCAAAGCAGAGACCACCCACATCCTACAGTGGAAACAGGCTGAAAGCCTGTCAGTTACCTCTGGCACAAGGTTTGGGGTTGGATTTTAATGCCGAAACATTTTTCTGAACCTTTCCTCCCTGCTCAGGACTGGCATTTGAATGGCTCCAGGTAACAAGCTAATCACAAAGCAACATTCTGGGCTTCTTCACAGACATCACACTGAAAGTGAAAAACAAGTGAATGCAAGTTCAAGAAAAAAAAATCACTGCTTGTCCAATCAGTACAGTGGGACTAATACTACATCTAGAAACTTCTGGACAAACTGTAGGGCTTCCTTCAAGTGGGCTAGGGGCTCTGGGATCCTGTAGGAACCTCATAAAGGAAGAATTGGAGAGCATAATGATGTTTTCCTAAATTGAAAGCGACAAGCAGCATTTAGTAGAGGAGTCAGGAGACAGCTGAGAGCAGGAAGCCTTACATTCATTACCGCAGATGGTTTAGCTTTGACTGATGAGGAAGGAGCCGGGCAAACGGGCAGAGGATGTCCTGAAAAGATTCAGCAGCCATCCAATTAGGCAGGAATAGTCCGGCAGTTACCAAAGGCTTGCTCTGGTCTGTATTACACAAAATGAAGCCTCTCTATTGGGTTTGACTTCAGCTGATTGAAGTCATAAGGCATCATGTTCCCCTACTAAATAATTCTGGCACAGGTTAAATTAAAATAGGATTCCACCCAGATTCTTAACACAAAGATAAGTCACAGAGCAAACTTGTAGTGAATGTTTGTTGAAAAAAAAATAATTGGATAATTTTACTTCAAGAGAATTATCTTCTAATGCTAGGCCTTCCTCTTGTCTCTCGCCCAACACTGATTTTGTTTCCTTTTAAAAATTATAAACCATTTTATTTGAAATATAAAACATACAGAAAAGGGCAAAATGTCATCTAACAGATCTACATTTCTACCGTCAAGGTGAAGAGGATGCTGAAAGAGGTTACGTTGGGATGTTAACCTACAGTTAACATCCCCTCCTGCAGCCACTAAAGCACACATAGCTGTGACCCATCCCATGATCCTTGCCCTCAGCCAGCCACAGCCCTGAGAACTTACATTCTTACATCGACTGCAGAGTGTGTGTTCCTAAATGCTGCACACTGCAGCTGTTGAAATTGCTCAATAATTTCTCTACATGACCTTATGCTGCATGTATCCTTTCATCTTTGTAACTTTCCAATTAGCATGTTTTCAACATTTATTCATATCAGCTATAGATGCATGCCAATATAGATCTCCTTTGCCCCTTTATATAAAGAACATACTCCTCTCCTAAGGCTCAGCCTCAGTAACCACTAGATTCATCCCAGTTTGCAGAACGGAAAGCATATTTGCTTATTAAACATTTTAATGCATATGTTTCTCTAGAGGAGTCTGGAGTCAAGTTACTAGATCACATGGAACAGTAACATTCAACCTTTCTATATGTTGCCAAATTCTCTTCCAAAAGGATTGTAACAAGTCGTGCTGTCATTAGCAGAGTGAGTCCTTATTGTCCTTCATCACCACTGTGACATGATTTTTTTGTCAACATGACAGGACTTAGAGTCACCAAGGAGACATATCCCAAAGCATGTCTGTGTGGGTGTTTCCAGGGAGGTTTAACTGAGAGACAGCCATCCCGAATGTGGGTGGCACCTTCTCTACTCTGATGTTCTGAACCAAACAAAAGACAGGAAGTGAGTTGAGCACCAGAAATTCTCCCTCTCTGTTTTGTGACTGACTGCAGACACCCTGTGACCACTTTTTAGTGGTCATGCCTTCCCCAACACAATGGACTGTGTAGTGGTTTGAAAAAAAATGGCCACCAAAGGGAGTGGCACTGTTAGGAGGTGTGGCCTTGTTGGAGTAGGCATTAGCCTTGTTGAAAGAAGTGTGTCACTGTGGAGCTGGGTTTGGAGTCTTATATGTGCTCAACTCATGCCAGTGAGACAGACCACTTCCTGTTGCCTGTGAGTAAAGATGCAAGAACTCTCAGCTACCTCTCCAGCACCCAGTCTACCTGCACGCTGCCATACTCCCAGCTGCCATGCTCCCCACCATGATGATAATGGACTAAACCTCTGAAACTGTAAGCTGCCACCTCAATTAAATGTTTTCCTTTATAAGAGTTGCCGTGGTCATGGTGTTTCTTCACAGCAATAGAAACTCTAGCTAAGACAGAAGTTGGTACCAGGGGTGGGTTATTGTTATGATAGTCCTGACCATGCTTTTGTTTGGAGAAAGTTGAACTTTGATATTTTGGTTTAGGAAAACAGTGGAATGCTTTAAGTGCTGCTTAATGGGCCATACCAGTAGGAGCATGGAAGACAGTGGTGCTAAAAGTGATTTGAATTGTCGGGTGGGGGGGGCGGCTAGCTCAAGAGGTTCCAAAGGAGAAGAATTTTAGTATGTTGCTTAGAAATTGTTCTTGTGATAGCTTGGAGAAGAATGTGGTTGCTTTTTGCCCTTGTCCAAAAAGTTGCCTGAGGCTAAAGTGAAGAGTTTTAGATTAATTCCCTTGACAGAGGAAATCTCAAAATAGCTTAGTATAGACTGTGTGGTTACTAGTATTAACTCTAATGAAGATATGTAATGAAAAGGAGCAAGCTGAACGAGATAAAATATTTGAGGTGAAAAGGAGCACCAGGATGTGGAATGGAGCTAAGTCCAGTGTTCAATATAAACAGATTAAGAAATAGAATAAAGGGAGTGGTGATATCAGGGCAAGATCCCACCCAGTTAAGTTTCCAACTTATGAAAAGGAATTAAAGAAGAGCTTAGAGCTGGGTGTGGTGGTGCACACTTTTAATCCCAGCACTCTGAAGACAGAGGCTGGTGGTTCTCTGAATTTGAGGCCAACCTGGTCTACAGAGTAAGTTTCAGAACAGCCAAGCTTAGGCAGTAAAGGAAATCATCAAAAACAGAAAGTTGGTGAAGATGTAATCAAATGAGGGGCCATGTTCCAGCCCCAGAAAGCAGCAGAACTTGGCATCTTTGGCCACATGGTTATGACTTTAAGGATAGAAGAAAGGTGTTATGGAATATTATTCCTCAACTAAGGAAAGCTGCTGAGGCCAGGCATGTGCCAGGGGTGTTCCTGAATGGAGGCCTAGAGAGCCATTGTGTGAACCTGTGAAGTTGAAGCCTGGATTGCCTTGGAGATCCCAAGATGTTGGAGATGCCAGAGCCGTGAGATACCTGCCAAAAAGAGCTGCGAACAGCGGGTGGACCCAGCCCAAGAGAGAGAAGTGTGTTGCAGTCAACAAAGCTGAAAGGAGTTGGAGATCTGAAGAGCACTTTGATGTCAGACACAGAGATGCAGTTTGGAGTTTGCCCAGCTGGTTTTTGGTCTTACTTGGTCAAGTATTTCTACTATGCTTCCTTTCCTGTGTTTTAGAATGGTAATATAGATCCTGTGCCATTATTTGTTGTAAGGATGTGATCTACTTTTTGATTTTATTCTTACAGGGGATTACAGTTAAGAGATTATATGAATCTCAGAAGAGACTTTGAACTTTAGACTTTTAGATAGGTTTGAGTCTGTTATATGAGATGAGACTATGGGAACTTTTGAAGTTGAACTGAATGCATTTTTGCATTTGATATGGCTGTTACCCTTTGGAGGACAGAGGAGGGAATATGGTAGTTTGAAAGAAAATGCCCCCAACAGGGAGTGGCACCATTAGGAGGTGTGGCCTTGTTGGAGTAGATATGGCTTTGTTGGAGGAAGTGGGTCACTGTGGGGGTGGGCTTTGAGGTCTCATATGCTCTAGCTACACCCAGTGTGTCTCACAGTTGCTTCCGTTGCCTGTGCATCAAGATGTAGAACTCTCGGCTGCTTCTAAAGCACCGTGTCTCCCTGCACACCACCGTGCCGCATCATGATGATAATGGACTAAACCTCTAAAAATTTAAGCCACCCCAATTAATGCTTTTCTGCTATAAGAGTTGCAATGGTCATGGTGTCTCTTCACAGCAATAAAAACCCTAACTAAGACAGACAGTATTCCCTTAAACTATGAGCTAAGGTAATCCCTTGCTTTGGTCTGGCATTTCATAGCAGCAACAACACCAAAAAACATATTACTAATACATTCTCCAACACTTGATATAACCTCATTAATTATTCTGTCTGTAATAGTTATAAAATTATACCTCTGAAGTTTTAATTTGCAATTCCTTGATTATTAATGATAATCTTTTCTATTTCTGTAACTATTCACACTCCTGAAGATTGCTGGCTCTTGTGTTTTGGTTATTGCTCTCTCAGTATATAGGATTTCAGTAGTTCTTAAGGTGTAGATCACAAATACATTTCTGTCTTCTGGCTTAATGATGCTGTTTTCCTGAAACTACTTACATATAAACACATACAAATACAGTGATCTTTTCCCTTGGGCTTTTTGATTTCTACATCCTGTTGAAGACTTTCTTCTTTACATTTACATGTCCTAAGGGTAGTCTATAGTGTTTCATCATCAAGTGTTTAGTCTGGGTTTTATTTTACATTAGAGTTGCATTTGTTTGCACTGTTTTTTATTTTGTTCTTTGCTTAGCATCATTACTACATCTTTCACTTACTGTTTGCAGGTACCCTCTCCCAAACTCAGCTACCAACTACATGTGACTTTTTTCTTTAACTCTGTTGGCATAGCCTTGTGCCACTACAGTACTGGTTTTTATCCTATAATTGAAGTTACAATGAGTGCTGTGGTAGGCAGAGAAATGGATGGCCAAAGCTACCTCCCAACCTCTGGATTACATCTGTTACCTTTCATGGCAAAAGAGATTTTGCAAATGAGATCAAATGACCTTGTGATAGGATTATCTGGGATTATCCAGGCAGATTCAAACTAATCTAGTATGTCTTAACAGGAAAGGCACTGTGGCCAATTCAGAGGTGGTACCATCACAGAAGAAGAGTGAGGAACAGGCACCATTGTCCTTTTTGAAGATGGAGAGAAGAGGCACCAGAGGTAACTGAGCCATGCTGGTTTGCTAATCCACAGAACCTTTAAGGGAATGTTTTTGTACGGTTCTCAATCTTTAATTTAATGATAATTTGTTACAGCAGCCACGGCAAACTAATGCAAAATAGTTCTGATCTACCATATTTTAATTTTTTTGTCCCTTCACTCTTTCATTATTTGTAGAATATATTTATCAAATTATTTAAATATAATTTTGATTAGAATTGAACTAAATTCTATCCAGCTTGGTAAAAACTGCTATTTTTGTTAATGTTAACTTTTCCTATGCATAAATATGAAATAATAGTTAATTGTATGTGTCAACTTGACTATGGCATAAAGTGCTCAGGTACTTGGTTAAACATCTTCTAGGTGTTCTACAAGAGCTTTTTTGAGTAAGATTATCACGTAAATTGGAATATTGGTTAAAGAAGAGGACCCTTTCTGATGTAAATGAGCATGCTTTGTAGACCTAATTAGTAAAGAGCTTAAATAGATCAAAATGGCCCATCTTCCTTAGAACAAGTCAGAATTCTTGCCTTTTATTGCTGTTTTATTGGGACCCTGGCTGTTTTCCTGTCCTCAGACACAGATTGAAAGATGAACTCTTACTGGACTGAGTCCAGCCAGCCATGGATCATCAATGCTCTTGCTTTTGATACCTTGTCAGCTGACATTGGCTGACAGTCTTACTGGGTCCACTTTGCCAATTCATTCTGCAGCTCTGGAAACTTGCCTGTCTCTAGTCACATGATCCAAACACTCAAACCAGCCTTTTGTTGGAGGAAGCACAGGGGGTTAATCTCGGCACATCCCAGGCAGTCTCCCTTAGACGGATCTTTCTGGCATGTCCAAACCCTTTCTACATTGCTTCTCTACCTTTCATCATATAAGTCTTTTACATTTTTATTAGATTTGTTCTTGAGAACCATACAGGGTACACTGATACTGTGAACACAAATATCATTTTCATTTTACCATTTAATGCTTGAACATATACATACAATGTGAATGAAATCTAAATATTGAATTTCTTCTCAGAAACAGCTAAACTTTGCTAATTGCTTCTAATACTTTGTTCTCTTGGATTTAGTACATAGACTACTGAATCATCCAACGTTTACTATTTTGTTTCTAACTTCTAATCCTTCTGTGCTCTATTCCCATGCTTCTACAATGCATACACAATTAATTGTCCACTATTGCTGTGGGAGGTTCTGTATGCTGTATATATGTGTTGCTCTGATTGGTTGATAAGTAAAATGCTGATTGGCCAGTAGCCAGGCAGGAAGTATAGGTGGGGTAAGCAGACGAGGAGAATTCTGGGAAGAGAAGACTGAGTTAGGAGTCGCCAGCCAGACACAGAGGAAGCAAGATGACAAGGCAAAACTGATTTATAATAATGACTTAGAAATCATGTCACCCACAGTGAGCTGGCAAGGGAGCTCTGCTTCATTTGGTCAGTTTTATTCTAAGCACCTTATTGTATGAAGTCAATCATCCTGCACACTACATCCTCCATGGCTTTCAGCCACATAGAGAATGGAAAAGGGTCCAGTGGCTTGCACAGGTTGCTCTTTAGCTCAGATCTGGTAGCACACATTACCTTTTCCATACCTAAGGAGTTATAACTCAGCCACTTGATTCTGTGTAACTACAAAAGAGACTGAGAGAAAGAAAACATGCTGTTCCCAGGGGAACTGAAAAAAAAAAAAAGAAAAGAGATTGACAAGCACATAGAAATCACTCATGGTATTCCAGTTTTTTTCTTTGTTTGTTTTTGGTTGTTTGCTTGTTTGTTTGTTTGGTTGGTTGGTTGGTTGGTTTGAGGGGTTCATTTGTTTGCTTGTTTTTAAGAAAACTACTTGAAATCCAAATTATTGGGCAAAAGTATATGTTTACATTATTTTGCATGCAATGTACTGTAGGAATGCTGCTGCAATTTCAAATGGTCCTCAGAGTCTAACATAAAATAAGAATCATTTTTAAAAATTAACCTAGCTTTGCTCAAAATCATCCTATGAAGTTATAACAGCAGCCTAGCATTTCTTTCAGCTAAAAATAGACTTGTAGCTGTGCATCACTCAGGGCTGGTAAGAGAACCTGTCTCCAGGGGTAGGGATGGGACATTAGCTGTTTCTGCCCCATTCCAAAGCTAAAGAAAGCAACTTTGTCTTCAATAAACTAGATAACAATAGGAACGTAGGAAGAGCATTTATGAAAGACCAGGATGCTTTAGGAGAGCGGGGAGAATGGGGTGGTGTGTGGGGAGTGGAGGAAGTAGGGGAGAAGACACCATGGTGGCCTGGCTACTTCAGTTCTTCCTGAAAGTAGCTTCCTTTCAGAGTTCTGATTCCCAGAGCCCAGCAAATGTTAAGAGGCCATGACAGCCATCCCAGAATCCCAGAGCTCAGTTGGCAGAGACAGGGATTCCTGGGCCTAGCTGTCTAGCTAAACTACCTGAACTGGTGAGCTCTGGGTTCAAGTAAAAGACCCTGCCTCAATATATAAGGCAGAGAGCCATCTGGGAAGTCTCTTTGTTAACCTCTGGCCTCCATATGCATATACACCTACATGCAAACATTATTGTGCACATTTATACCTCCACACACATATGTAGAAGGATGAGGTGGAGAGGGAGAGGAAAAACAAGGAGGAGAAGGAGAAGAAGAAACCCCTGTGACTTTGACTCAGCTCCTTAGTCATTGTGCCAGTTATATAATAGACTCAGTTATAGTAACACTAAATCACAGTACTTGGAAGAACCAATTATCCTCCACTCCTGCATTTCCAACGTCCACTTGGGAATCTGCCGCCTGCTGTCCCTCTGCAATGTGCAGGCTTTGCCATTCTTTAACATGTTTGCCTGGCACTAATGGACCTGGGGGCAAGGATCCTCAGGAAATGCCATCCCCTCCTCTCCCCTTCCCCAGCTGCACCTGGCCCCCTCTCCTCCTCCCCTGCTCTCAAAGCCACAGCAGTCCTGGGCCTGGATCCTCTCACCAGATGGGCTGCGATGTCATATCCCAAGCCTGTGCTCTGGCCTCCCTCTAGGTCTTACTGCAGGCTTCAGACAAAACACAGACTCTGAATCTATTTGAAAAGGGCCTGTTCCAGCAGAAGACTGGAGCATCCTTGGGCAGGCAGCCCTGGGTGTTGTCATTTTTGGAGGATCTAGGAGGTGTGTGAGAAGGAGAGGCCTGGGATGAGGATTGCTTCCATTCCACTAGTGAAACATCGTTCTCTGCCAAAACCTGAAGGCCTGGTGTCCTCCAGGGGATCTCCATCTTCAGTCTGGAAGCCATCTGTGCTCTCCATGAGCCTGGGCTCCCCAGGGATATCCTCAACTCTGCAATACTTGGCCTCATGTACAGGGGAACTCCAGATTCAAACTAGCCAAAACCTGAGTTGTCTTGCCAGAGAGAACATTCTGTGGACCCAGCACTCTGCACAGTTTATGCTTTGGGTAAAAAATGACTATCCAGAAATGAAAGTAAGTTTTCTAATTATACAAATGAGTATCATGGATTCTCTTCTTTACAAAAAAAAGTCGTGGTTGCATCCTGAAAACAGAATCTGAGTTTCAATTTCAATCACATGTTGCAAATGAACTGGCCCACTCTGGACCTTGAGAGGACCAAACTCTGCAAGATGCAAGCAGCCAAAACAAAATCACCACCTAACAAAACATTTATAAAAATGACTATTCCTCACACCACACTCTTCTTCATTGCTAGAAGGAAAACATGGAAGGCCTGAGGTCTTTCCAGAATGTTCAGGTAACAGGGGGCTCCAGACAGTTCTGTTCAACTATGATTTTAACACAAGACTGAAAACCTCTTGGTGACTGCTCCTTCTGCTCCACCCGGGGGACATTACTCCACCTGGAAATCTAGAACAGGGAGGGCACACTTGCCTCCTTTTTTTCTCTCTCTTATTCTGTTAAACCTCCTCAGAATTCTCTGGGTCCATCAGGCACAGAGGTGGGGAGAGAAAAGGGGTCATATTTGGATGGCTGGGATGTCACTCCTGAGAACCTCTGAGTGCAGCAGTGTGGCCACACTGATTCTTGCTGAGTGATGCTTTTGAGAGAGTTGCCGGGTGATACTCCCGCTGCATCTCACATCTTACAGCCTCCTCCATGCCAACTGTGACTTGCAGGCTGTTACAACTCTCCTTTTAGTTTTCAAGTACGTGGATCAGTTATCTTATGGGGTCATACTGCTTATCCAGGCAGTTTCATTAGGGTGACAGTGGAATTCGATACTGGTCCATCTCATCAGCTGCCCATATGTGTAGCATGAATCTTAAATGGTCTTATTAATTAAATCAAACCTGGGGCAGTTATTGGGGTAAACTACTGGAAGATCAGAGATACAGAACAGGCCACAGCTAACCTCACCTGGCCGACTTCTCAGCTGGTCTTGTTTCCTCAGAATGGAAGCTTCTGTGTCCTCATTCCAAAGGCTCTCAGCTGAACTGTGCTGCTAGAAAGCCTGAAAGCTTAACCAGCCCAATGCTTAACCAGCCAAATGCTTCTAGTTTCTGGTCCTCACACCTTATAAACCTTTCTGCTTTCTGCCTCACTCCCTGGGATTAAAGGCATGAGTAACCATGCTTGGCTGTATCCTTGAACACATAGATTTCTGCCTCTGGAATGCTAGGATTAAAGGCGTGTGCTACCACTGCCTATCCTCTATGTTTAATATTGTGGCTGTTCTGTCTCTGACCCCAGATAAGTTTATTAGGGTGCACAATATTTCGGGAAACGTAATACCACCTCACATATGTCTATCATGTAGTTCATGAAAACCCAGACAGATACACACACATACACACTACATTCCTGTCTCATGAGAGTCTTGAAGTTCCACTCAAAGCTGATTCATAACCCCAAGTTCTAAGTTGAATAGGACACAGGATTTATTATGAATGGCTGATTAAGTAATACAATATTGCAGAACATCATGTAAAATTCTTTTTCAAATGTTTTATATAAAGTTGTTTTATATAAAGGTGCTGGGGAAATAGCCCAGTCAGTAAAAGCTCTTCACATACAAACCTGGGGGCCTGAGCTCCATAAACAAAACTCACATAAAAAGGTGGGCAAGGTGCACGCACCTGTAGCCCCAGCACTGGGGAGGCAGAGACAGGAGGTTCCCGGACACTCATTGACCAGGCAGTGCTGTGGAATGGTCTATATGTCAAATGTGTTGCTCTGATTGGTTAGTAAATAAAACACTGATTGGCCAGTAGCCAGGCAGGAAGTATAGGCGGGACAAGGAAAGAGGAGAATTCTGGGAAGTGGAAGGCTGAGGCAGAGAGACGCTGTAGATGTAACCAACCGTCTTATTAAATAAGAAACACAGAGCCGATTCAGAGAAGAAAGCCAAGAGGTCAGAGCTAAGAGCCTCACCCTTCCTGCTTCAGCAATCCTCTTCAGTCAAGAGAGCTCTCCGAAAAGGGCCTACTTCCTGTGTGTATGTCTTTATATAGTCTAGCTGTTCTGTCTTCTCATTGGTTGTAAACCCAAACATGTGACTGC
Organism: Peromyscus californicus insignis; assembly: GCF_007827085.1. Taxonomy (NCBI): domain Eukaryota; kingdom Metazoa; phylum Chordata; class Mammalia; order Rodentia; family Cricetidae; genus Peromyscus; species Peromyscus californicus. Next base: position 132,213,464 of record NW_026294617.1, on the reverse strand, counting down.
CTCATCACTGCCTGTATGTACTGTCCTCCAGGTCCTTAAAGGCGTGTGCCATTGCTGCCACGCACTTGCTATGGCTCTAATAGCTCTGACCCCCAGACAACTTTATTTATTAACATACAATTAAAATCACATTTCAGTACAAGTAAAATACCACCACAAGACGCTGTCAGCCTCTGCCATGAAAAGCGAGATGTAAGGTACCGGAAGGCCATGAGCCATGTGACAACTTATAAACTAATAGAAATGGGTTGATTTAAGATATAAGAACAGTTAGCAAGAAGCCTGCCATAGCCATACAGTCTGTAAGCAATGTAAGTCTCTGTTTACTTGGTTGGGTCTGAGCAGCTGCTGGACTGGCGAGTGAGAGAGATTTGTTCTGACTGTGGGCCAGGCAGGACTGGAGAAAACTCCAGCTACAAGCCAGCCTGGTGGAATTAGTGAACTCTAAGTTTCAGTGAGAGATTCTGTCTCAAAAACTAATAAGCAAGACTCCTGAGGAACAATATCCCAGTTTTACATCTAGCTTCCACTTGCATGTGCACAGAACACACACACACACACACACACACACACACACACACACACACACACACACACACCACAGTCATACCCTACTTCACTCTGTCTTTTATAACCTTGGCATTTTTGAAGAGTGGAAACATGTTGCTTCACACAGCATCTCTTAAGCTTGGTGTGGCAGATTTCCTTGTGCTTGGCATCCAGGTGGGCATCTATGGAGAGCTCCTGCAGTGATGCCCTTCTGCATGAAAGGTATGGCTGGCCGCTCTGCCAGCTTACAAGAGGCTTCACTGAACACTTGCCTGGCTTCTTCAGTAGTCAGTGTTCTTTCTTCATAATTAAAGCATTATTTAGAGAGATACTTTGAGGCTAAGTACCTTATTTCTTGTCAAATTTTTACATGATAAATTTTAGGGTCCAATCCTGAAAAAAACTTGCCGACTCATAGAAATTCATATATTTAAATTTTTAACGTAAATTTATTTTTAACTGACACAGAAGAACACAAAAATTATAAAAAGGTAATTTTAAAACTTAAAGAAACTTAATGGGAACAAATAGACAGATTGCAGCGGAGATTGAGAATGTGACATATAGGAGTGTTAAGGACGTTAAGAGTAGAATCCAGATTACTGTCGGGTAACTTTCTCTGTCCAGGAAAAAGAGTGCACATAAGTGCACAGCCAGGCACAGTGACTGTCTTAGACACCACGCAGGCAGTCCTGAAGAGGTGACTGAGAGCTCCACATCCAGATCAGTAGCAGAGCATTTGAAACCCCAAAGCGCCCCCCCCCTCAGTGACACACTTCCTCCAACAAGGCCCCGTCCTCTAATCCCTCTCAACTAGTACCACTCCCTGGCGACCAAGCATTCAAGTCTACGAGCCCGTGGGGGCCGTCCCTACTCAAGCCACCACAGAGGCACACATGGAATCCCAGGATTTGGTACACAGACAAGAGGCTTGGGAGATGGTGTTCATCTTTAGCTACAAAGTAAGTCTGATGCTAGTGTGGGCCACGAGAGACCCTATCTCAAAAATACGTAAACAAAGAAGTGTTTAAGACAAGAAAATATTGGTCAACTTTACAGCAAGTTTCAAATATCTCAATGACTTGGTGTGGTGAAGAGAATCCTAAACTGTGCTCTGGGCTCTCGAGCCTGTTGCAAACACATTTGTTCCGTATTCAAACACTCATCCTGGACATAATGTGGGCAATGTACAGGTGTGTGCACACCTCCAAGCCCATTGATCTTAAGCTGGATTATCATGAGTCCTTTAAATCTGGACTTAGGGGTCAGAGGGATTAAAACTGTATGAAATTTTAACCAGAGAAAAAAAGAGACAAACGTAAAAGGAGGTATGAGGTGTGGCCTTGAGTTGCATATTAAATTTGGCCCATGAGAGGCTCACTGAGGCACATGCCACCAAGTCTGACAACTTGAGTTCAACCCCAGGGACCTACACAGGGGAGATCCAGTTCCTGCAAGTTGTCCTCTGACCCACATGTGCATGGCATGCGCCCCCCCAACACACACGCAAAATGAATAAACAAAAATTTCAAGATCAAAGAAACTTTTCTTGAACAAACTTTTGCAGGGTCCATAGATTAGATAATAGAATTATATGAATGTTATTTCCTGACATTATAATTAAACTGTGGTTATGGAAGACAATATCCTTATTTTATGAAAAAAAAATATAGGAACACTGAGCAATTAAGGGGCTCTGTACCTGTAATTAACTCTCAAATTATTCAAGACAAATGTGTGTATGCATGATACTTACGATGTTCATTCTTAATACTGGGAAACTCTGGCCTGGCCTAAGTTCCAAATTAGAATGAGTACCAAAGCCCACTACACCCCAAACAAAATGAAGCGGAAAAACCTTGCTCTTCCTCTCTGAATATTGTTTCCCAAGCCTCCAAAAAGCAATGCAGCTTGGCTGATGACCTAACTTCAACCTTTGGCTAACCTGAGCAGATCTCCAAGCTCCAGCCTGTGTCTGGAGGCTGTGTGACTGAAGCTCAGAGAGACGGCAGATGTGTGTGGTTTTACTCCACAAATGTATGCTGTTATCCTGCCATGGAATACAGAACATTGAAGAGGATAAAACTGGAAATAGAACATGCAGTGGTCAGACAATTCTAAGCAAACACTGACGACCTAAGGCAGTGTACAGAACACAGCATGCAGGGCATAAAAAAAAACTAGAAGTAACATCCTAGCAAAAGTTATATTTCAAACAAAAAGATATTCAGGATAAAGAGTTGAAATGCCCATGAAATACGAGTAACAACTGGGTGTTACAAATAGAATCCACTGCAGCTATATTCTAGGTAATTTTTAGCTCTCTTTGGCACATAACAAATTCTTTAGTTAGTTGAGTTTAATATGCTCCTTGTCCTCTTTGCTACAGCATTTTGTTGTTGTTCCATTTTTTTTTTTTTTGCATTTTTCTTTGTTTATCTAATGCACTCACCAGGGAAATTCTTGGAGTATGTTTGTTTACCATTGTATTGTGATGTTTAAATGGTAATGTTTCAATTTCAGCTGCTATAACAAAATACCATAGACCAGGAGCTTGGATAACAAATGCTTGTCTCATACTTCTACAGGCTGGAAAGTTTTTTGTTTATTTGCTTTTGTGTGTGTGTGTGTGTGTGTGTGTGTGTGTGTGTGTGTGTAGGCTTGGTGGCAAGCACCTCACTTCTGAGCTACCTTACATGCCTTGTGGTGGGGTTCTGGAGGAAGGCTCTCTTCCTGGCTTCCATATGGCTTTCTTCTTGTATCACCCCGTGAATACAAAGAGCAGGGAAACTCCAGTGTCTTTCTCTGCTTTTAAATAGGCCACTCATGCATTTTCAAGGGCTTCACTCCACAATGTAATCACTTCCCAAAGGCCCCTCCTGGAAATCACCATCACACTATAGGGTTAGTCTCAGTGTACATCATTCCTACAGTATAGCAACTCTAGATACTGCAAAAAATCACTACTTTTACACTCAATTTCTAGTACTTGTTTCTAAGTGTTTCTTTTTTTAAAAGTCACTTTTTTGAAGTCTCTTGTCATTCATAAAAATTCTTATAGCTTTATTTTCACTTTTTAATCACTTTAAATAGGTTTATTTGTTCTATAGATTGGGAGGGTAGTTTTGACGTTTCAGATTTAAGGTTACAAATTCTTTTTGTTGTGTCCCTTTTCTGCCTTTTGATGAACTATTTTCATGCAGTTTAATTTTCTAACACAGGTACTGGGTGTTCCTTTGTTGTTTTGTTTTGTTGAGATATGGTGTCAATCTATAAATGTATGACAGTGCTCCTGTCTCAAGATCCAGAGTGCTGGGCTTAGAGGCCCAAGCCATCATGCCCAACAAGATTTTGAATTTTCCATTTAGGTGCTGTATCTCTATGAATCTCAGTTTCATGGACATGGGCTCAAATAGTGACACCGCTGTTATACACTCTTAATTCTAACACATGTTAACTAGGTTCCTATCAACTGTTTTTCTTGACTAAATTACTAAGTGATTTCAGTCAGGGTTTCTGAGTCTGTGTTATGAAAACTGTAGGTGTGATCTTTATCAGTAAAATTTTAAACATGCGCTCTTTAAAGGTTGCTCCCTAGCAACCTCAGGAAATACACAAGCATCATCTGAAATATCTAGTCTTTATTCACGGATGTGCTGACTACTGGCCTCCTGCTAAACATGATACAGTGTGACCATCCTGATTTGGCAGGGCCACCTCGCCTGGAGGCACGAGCTGCAGGCCAAGGTGAAAAAGGGTGAGGACAGCTGCAGAGCCAGTGAAACACAGCCTAGGAGCTGACTGCCACGATCATCAGTACTGAGTACGTCAAGTACTACGCCATGCCTTTGGGCTTTAGTATCTGAGATATTTTCCCAGACTCCCCCAGAGAGCATCCTGAATGAGTTGCTAAAAGAAACCATCAGACCAGTTCAGAATAACAGTATGCAAAACTCCACATGATTTTCCAGACTAGAAAATTATAATCTTGTAATGAACTAAAGAACAAAATTGTTGTGGGATATTTGTACACTGTGAGAAAATGTATTGCTGTAATAGATGTAATAAAAAGCTGAATGGCCAATAGCTAGGCAGGAGGTATAGGTGGGACTTCTTGACACAGAGAAAGGAAGTGAAGGCATAGGAAGATGCCAACGAGACATGGAGGGAGTCAGACATACAGAATGAAAGAAAGGTAAAAAGCCACTAGGCAAAATGTAGATTAATATAAATGGGTTCATTTAAGTTATAAGAGCTATTGGGACAAGCCTAAGCTATAGGCCAAGCTTTCATAATTAATAAGAAGTCTCTGTGTCATTATTTGGGAGCTGGCTGGTGGGACAGAGAAAGACTCGTTACATATGGCACCCAAAGTGGGGCTTGAATCCACTGCCCTGAGATTAAGAGAGTCTCATGCTCTACTGACTGAGCTAGGTGGAATAGAAAAAGACTCATTACACAAAATGGATAATGAGCGGTGGCAGGGCTTCCCAAGTGGAAGAAGGCACAGACTGCAATGAGAGGGGAGTATACATATATCACAGCAAAGGCCCACTACTCAAATATCTTGAATCACTGACCTAAAAATTACAATATTGTCCAGAGAGATGTTTCAGGTCCTTTCTGAGCATAAAACAGTCCCTGAAGATGATGTCTTCTGCTTCGGTTTTCAAAAACACTTCAAAGCATTGTTGAAGCCTACACGTTTCAGGTTCAGGCCTTGGCCAAGGAGCTTGAAAACTTAAAAGTAAAGAACCCTAAGAAGATCCAAGACACAGCAGGAAAACATTCTAAGAAGAATTTATGTCCCCTGCAATTGCAGGGAATCTGTTTTCCTGTCCAGAAAGATTGGGAAATGATCTGGCTTGATAGAAGAGCTGGCTGTCACTAGGGGTTTTCCCTGGCTTGGTCCTAGAGGAGATGCTGCAGGGTAACAGGATATCTTTCTTACACTCTAAGAGATAGCCGACTCCCTTCCTGGTCTGCCAAGAGCCAGATCCCAGCCTCCACCTAAGTTGACACATTGCTTAATCACTGCCTGTTCTCATCTGAAAATGTGGACAACAGATATGACCAACTGCACAGACTCTGAGAGTCACGGAGCCAAACTACAGTTGCTACTGTTATTTTGCTATGGCATTATTGTTTTTTTGTTTGTTTGTTTACAATTTTAGCCTCTTTGAAAATTAATAGAAATGAAAAGTTACTTCGTGACAAGTTTTCTACCTAATATATCTAATGAACACTAACATTGTGCCAGGCAATTTATTGTCACTGCATTTTGTTTCTTAAATATATTTTAAGGCAAGTTCTTTCACTTTTGTTTTATGGACAGTGAAAGTGGGGGTCAGAGAACTTAAATAATTTAACTGTGAGTACACAGTTGCCAAAGTGCTTTATAGGACCCGTAACCCGTCCACCATTAGTATAAAATGGCCCCAGCTATTTCTACCAGTGTGAATGATGATATTGCTGGCTGTTGGATGTAATGCTGGGAAGAAGGCTGGGCTGGTGCACAGTCTGTGGGCATGATGGTACTGAGGTACCTCTCCTCTCTGGTTGTAATTTTCTACATCGTTGCAAAAGGAGTTGGGCTGGCCTAAGTGCCTGTGTTCATTGCATCTGTGTCATGGCTTCCTTATCTGAAAAACAGAAATATGTAGCTGGCCTTGCCCTGGAAATTTGGAGGATGAAAGAGGCTTTTTTAAGTGTGTTCTATTTACTGATTGTTGCATGACAATCCACCAAAGCAAAGCTTCAAGCACTAGCTGTAGTCTGTAGCTGGAGAATTTTTCTCCAGCTCCCACCGCCAAGTCCTGCCAGTCCCGGAGCCCACTTATAAAATAAACACACAGACTCTTATATTATTTAAACTGCTTGGCCATTAGCTCAGGCCTATCATTGTCTAGCTCTCACTCTTATATTCAGCCCATTTCTATTAATCTTTACTTTGCCACGTGGCTGGCTTACCGGTATATTGGTGAAATTATTAAGGCCACTCCACGTAGTTAAAAGGAGATTTATTTAATGGTGTAACTTACAAATTAAGGAATAGGTAGGTCACGGAGTCTGGGGAAGGTGTATCGCAGTCCAGCGGTGTTCTCTGGAGCTCTGCTCGGTCCACCTCTCCAGTCCAGGGTCCCGCAACCGAGAGAGCGCCCGCCGATCCAGCTCTCGGGTCCCCAGGCGCCTCCCTTGGCTCCGCCTTGTAGGCGTGACATTGCCGAAGTCTCAATGGGGGTTGGAACTTCCAGATCAAAGCTGGAATGGCTACCCACTACACCGGTACTTTACATCTTCCTTGTCTTGGCGGTGGCTCCAGCCGGTCTCCCTTTCCTTCCTCCTTCCTCAATTCTCCTCTCTCTTTGTCCTGCCTATACTTCCTGCCTGGTCACTGGCCAATCAGTGCTGTATTTATATAGAGCGATATCCACAGCACTTCCCCCTTTTTTTCTTTTTTCAAAAAGGAAGGTTTTAACTTCAACATAGTAATATTACATATAACAAAATAATTATCGAGCAAGAATTATAGTTACAATATAAAAGAAGATATCTATCTTATATTTGTGAGTTTAAGGTTTTATATCTAACTTATCTTTTATCATAACTAAGGAAAATTGTAAGTATCTAGTCTTTAACTACATCAAAGACCTCAGAAGGATATAATATTACCTGAGAAACAGGAGAAGGATGCAAGCAACTTTCGGGAGTCTTGTAGGGTAGACAGAGACAGCTGACAGCCTGGACAGTCATTTAAAGTTCTCTTGTAAAGTTGGGGCATCAGTCTTCAGTCGGCAGGCCTAGAGTCTCTCATTCACTTTTTTTTTGTGTGTCCTGTAGGATGTCTTGTAGTTTTCTCTGTAAATCAGGAACCTGAAGGACCATTTTGTCAAGCAAAGTTCAGTGGTTACCTTTCTATGGGTCCTGTATGTCAAGTTGATCAAGAAGTCCAGGCAAGAACAGTTTCTTGTCCAAATGGCTATTTTTGTCAAGGTGAAGATAAACTCCATATGGAGTGTCTTTGATGCCCATACTCTTCTCTGAAGTAAATTGGTGCTGTCAGGAGCAGACATGTCTCACTGTCCAGAAAGTCTAAATTTTTAAAACATTTTAAATGCCATATTCTGTAGGTCTTTGAAGTGTTTGAAGACTACCTATCTATCTGAAATATATCTATATATGCCTAGAATACTTAACTAACATGGCTACAAATATGATTATCATAGATGACTAATTATTAATCTATTTTTTAATTATCCATTACAATTTTAAATGAGTTACATAAACATAATACCTCACACAAGAATAGAAATATATATACAGTATAACAAAATTAAGTTTAAATTTGTATCAATAAACTAAAATCTATAGCAATGTAAAACATTTTAAACAAGTTGTTACTCTTTAAAAGTAGGTTTATTAATCTACCCTTTTATCCTATCATATCTAAACTATCCCCCCCTTTTTTTAGAAAGAGATTGTATTTATAATCAACCTATTTTAAATAAAAATATTGGTTTTTCTCTGTCCCACACCAGAGGGCTCTTCTGATTTGGGACACAAGAATCTCTTAACCATTTTTTTTAAGCAATATGTCTGGGTTTAGAGGGGGAGTGAGCCAATTCCATCTCTAAAGCCAGCTTGGTATGTTTGGGAATTTGGGCGTAGCTTTTCTTACTACTTCCTGCTGGAGGGGGGCGCTGTATCTTATGGGGACACAAAGAAAATTTTATGATTATGGAGGAGTTCATGAGGGTGTATCATCTGAGCCAGTTGCCTGAAACCGTTCCGGATGTTGGATCATCTGGGCCATGGTGTTATTGGAGACCTTTCAGGGGGTCTTGGCTGGTCAAACCTGATGTATCTTAATCTGGAACAAATCCATAGCCTCTGGCTTTCTGTGGAAACAAAAGCAGAACCTCTTTTCCAAAGTAACATATCCTTATATTCAAATTTTGAAGTCAAGGTACCTTTAAAATTTACATTTTGGAATAACTGAACAGCTTTTACAATCAAATGTTTTTCTTCAGTTACAAATATCAAAGACAACATAATCCAGATTCTCTGTGTGATAGCCATCTTTACATGGCTTATTACCTTTATTGTTTCTTTAAAGACTTTACTTTTAAAAACTATTTGTTTATATAACTGTATATATTCCTTTTTATCTCTTTTTGAAGCCTACGTACATTTTTACATACATTGTAAACTATTTCATCTGAATCAGTCTTATTGTGAACCTGTTGCTTTAAACTGCAGCATTCTAAGCCTGAAAAGGCGCTGTGGCTGCTGGCTCCGCCCACTTTAGCTTCCCAACATGGTGGTTCTGCCAGCTCTGGGAGCCATCAACTCTCAGAAATAGTGGGTCTACGCTTTTATCAAAGCAGCATGTAGCCCAGAAACCTCTCTCTCTCTCTTTTTTTTTAAATACTAGTAAAGAATAAATCTACCACACAGCGTAATGTGCCGCTGGCACACGTCTCATTCCCGCCATACTGCAGGTCAAGTGCACACTCCAAGAACCCGCCAGTAGCTCAAACCTGCGTTTTGCGGCGTCTAGCTGCCCATATGAGACATGAAGCAGGAACCTGGTTTTGGCTCTGTTTAGAATTGGTTATTAAATATTGTTAGGTTTAAGGTGGAAACTCGAGCCGTTGGGCGCCATTTGTAGCTGGAGAATTTTTCTCCAGCTCCCACCGCCAAGTCCCGCCAGTCCCGGAGCCCATGTATAAAATAAACACACAGACTCTTACATTATTTAAACTGCTTGGCCATTAGCTCAGGTCTATCATTGTCTAGCTCTCACTCTTATATTCAGCCCATTTCTATTAATCTTTACTTTGCCACGTGGCTGACTTACCGGTACTTTACATCTTCCTTGTCTTGGCGGTGGCTCCAGCCACTCTCTCTTTCCTTCCTCCTTCCTCAATTCTCCTCTCTCTTTGTCCCACCTATACTTCCTGCCTGGTCACTGGCCAATCAGTGCTTTATTTATATAGAGCGATATCCACAGCAGTAGTCTGTTTTTATAATGAGTTCAAGGTTTGGTAAGGCCCAGGGGGGTGTGCTTTACTTAGGATCTCTCACTGAGTCGGTGAGAGAAAAGCTTTCTTGATAACCTGTAGTCCAGGCTGAACTTGAACCTGCCTCAGCCTCCCGAGTAAGTGCTAGGGTATGCGTGAGTTATCATGCCAGCTGCTCCAGTCTTTATGTGAACTTTTCATCATAGTTCCCTGGATATTCAAAGAAATTTTGCAGCATGAAATTTTGCAACAAGAGACACAAACAGAAAAACTGACACCAGATGAAATTAAATACTTAAAGGAAAAGTTAATTTTTTAAAAAATACGACTGGTATCTCAACGGACCACACAACAGCTTCCACGATAAGAGTCTTCTTTATTTGTTTTATTTTTGTTTTGTTTTGGTTTTAGTTTTTCTTTTAGATTAGATTTTGTTTGGTGGGGGAGGTTGCAAGAGCAGAGAGAGGAACAGGCATGGGAGATAAGTGGGATCAGAATGCATGATGTGAAATCCACAAAGAATCAACAAAAGTAAAATAAAAAATTTTAGAAAGGTACAACTGCTTTTAATAAGCATCCTCAGCATAGTTTGTGTTTATAAACTGTTTAATACAGTGTTTACTGTATTTTATAAACATGTCAAAAAAGAGCTGAAGGAAATAGAAAAGTCTTTTGAAAAAACATTTAAATATGACTGCAAAAATTGAAACTAAATATAAATGCAAAAATATATCTTTAAAAGAGCAAAGAATAAAAGGAGAGAGACGTGAACACCAGTGCATGTGATCTGACTCCAGAGACTGTGAAGATGTGTGAGAGAGGCACAAAGAAAGATCAAAATGCTAAAGGAAATGCCGGCACTGAAGGCCAGTGTTTCCCCGGGAGGAAGTTACTTATTGTCCAGAGTAATACATTTTCATAAACCATTTATATTTCTGTGAAATTCCACATGAAGAATAAATAAAGACCCTGAACATGTTTAGAGAAAAAGCAAACTCTAGGAAAGATATGTGCAAAAACAGGAGTCAGTGCTCTCTCCAGCAACATCAACTACTCAGAGAAACCAGACAGTGCCTTCTGCAAAGGAATATGGATAATTCAGGTCTCAGAGGGAAAGTCTCCCTCTATTAGAAATCCTTTACCTTCCCCAAAATGGTGAATGCTGGACCAGAACATAGAGACTTCAGATCCAATTTCCAGCACTTGCTTCCCGTCTGCTGATCCTAAGAGGGCGGAGGCTTATGGAGAAACGGGAAAGAAAACCAAGGATACCGTTCTCTTTCTCTGTGCAGGAAAGATGTGTCTGGAACTTCCAGGAAGAGCGTGAAGCCTGGAGACTTCTACACAGTTGGGTCATGGTCCCAGGTAAGCAGCAAACAAGAATACTGAGCTCAGAGGAGCTGAGATGAAACAGTGCGAGAAGATATAGATAAGGGGGTCTTCCTTCCCTCTGCGAGTGCTGGAAGCTGAAATCGTCTATTTCTCGGATCCACAAAGCCTGCCCAGCCATCATTCACAAACTTTCCAAGTCCAAGTGGTCCCAGCATCATATGCAATCCCAGAACTCAATCACGTCAGAGATCTTTGCCTGAGGAAAATGACATTGAAGTAGTGTGTCCTCTTCAGGCTGGAAAACGTGGAGTTTCCAGACTGAGAGGAAGTGGAATCTACTTGTAATCACTTGTGTCTGAACCGTTTGGTGAAGACTTTCTCTTCTGGTTTTTAATGGCTTGCCTGATGGAGCTTTGAGTCCTTCAGAGGTCACAGGACAGAGTTCATAACCAAAGACCAGAAAGGACCTGAAACATGCCTGCCTCACAATGTAACCTTGAGATCTCAGTTAGGTGAGACTGATGGGTTAGAAAGTACAACACAAAACCTAAGTTCCTAAAGACTGTTCTTTATTAACCTAAATGTTATCTTCTTTTGATTTCTCAAAAAAAATGTGCAGAGTTCTATTTTGTAGCCCTAAGCCACAAAGTTTTTTCCAACACCTGCAACTCTAAGTACCTATGCCTGTTCCGCATTGCATTTCTGTAGATGTATCCAACCTTCTTATTAAATAAGAAACACAGAGCCGATTCAGAGAAGAAAGCCAAGAGGTCAGAGCTAAGAGCCTCACCCTTCCTGATTCAGGGATCCTCTTCAGCCAAGAGAGCTCTCCGAAAAAGGGACCTACTTCCTGTGTGTGTCTTTATATAGTCTAGCTGTTCTGCCTTCTCATTGGTTGTAAACCCAAACATGTGACTGCCTCATCACTGCCTGAATGTACCGCCCTCCAGGTCCTTAAAGGCGTGTGCCACTGCTGCCATGCACTTGCTATGGCTCTAATAGCTCTGACCCCCAGACAACTTTATTTATTAACATACAATTAAAATCACATTTCAGTACAAGTAAAATACCACCACACATTTCTTTTTCTTTTTGATTCTTCTCTTATTTTTTAAGTACAGAGAACATCCTCAGCACTGGGACATCGCCAGACTGCAGCATTCACCCTCTCCTTTGATGTTCAAGCAACTTCTGTCTAGAGCTCAGTGGATGGTAGACACCATTGGCTGATGGGAACCCATGGTCACCTCAGGCCAACATTAAGGTCAGGTTTTCAATACCAAAGGATTCATCTCACTATTCCAAGGATGCTACCTCCTATCCCTGAAATGATCTAAGTACTAAGCACCCTCTTGATTATTAATGACCTAGGATTCATCAGTCCTCCAGGCTCATTATAAATTTATCCAAATTAAGGTAGTTGCCCTCATTCAACAAATCCCACAAATCCAGAGCCAGTTGGAATAAAAGTAAAATATCAATTCCACATTCTTATAAATATTCAGAGTCTCATATTTTCTTCCACAGTTCTTCTTATTAATGTCAGCCTTCATAATTTATTGACCATGTAAAAATATTTTAGCATGGAAGGCGAAGAAAATGAGTGAGGATAAATCACACAAGGCTCCTGCACAGACCATGGTACTGTTCAGAAGACCTTGTTTCTAATTTTGCAACCAAGTGCCAGGGGAGACAAATTGGTCAGCAGTCCATCCTGGGAGCAATTCAAAAGCTCATTTACGTACTCCAAGGACGTTCCAGTGTTGCCAAAGGCCGCCAACGCATACTTGGTGACCTCAGGAAAATACAATACTTTAGAAAGGCTTCAGACCCTAAAATTCATCATCTAATTTCCTCTATCTTCTTTCCACGGGGTAGAAACATCTGTCAACACATGTGCCTTTGGCCTATTATTCTTCCTAATGTGGTTATTGAGGTCGACTCTCTCTATCCTGAAAGAGGAAAGTTATTCAGAAACATATGCAGGCCCCATGGGGTAGCACAAAGTATGCAAGGGTCAAAGTCATCGCTGTCCCCCCCACAACCCCCATGAATCTACCAAGAGGGGAAACTAGGGATTGTTTTAAGCAACATGACTTTTCCCATAATCCTATATATTAGGAATTAACATTGTAAAAGTTTACTTTATTTATTTTTTTCTCCCACAGAACAGCATATGTTACGCTTCCATTTGAAAGCAATCTAGAAAAGGGGCCTGCATGTGAATGCAATCGCCTGGGAGGTCACATTTCCCCCAGACAAAATTGTGAGCAAAACACATGTTTTTCCATCTAAGCCAGAAGATGGAAAATCGTGCACTATTTTTGAGGCTTTGGTGGCATGCCATTTAAAATCAATGCATATTTCTTCATGCACATTTTCACAAACGTCAATGCTGATACACCCGCCGGGTCTGATGCGTTCAATCCCTCAGCACCTGGAGAGGTTGTACTCATGAAAATATTTTGCCCCATAACTTTTCAATTTGCTCCAGAGAATTCTAATTCTTTTTGACTAGTGATAAGTGAGAAACAGAATTTTCTATCTTTGTTTCCTATTGTAGGGGTAAGGTTTTGTTTCAAACATTTTATTTCTAATTCTGTGTCTATGTGTGTGTACATTCATGTGAGCATGGGTGAATCACAGAGACCTGAAGAGGGCAACAGATTCCCTGGAGCTGGAGTTACAGGCAGTTGTGAGCCCCCTGACTCAGGCGCTGGGAACCGAATTCAAGTCCTCTGTGAGAGCAGTAAGGGGTTCTTAACTACTCAGCCATCTATCCATCCCCAGATAGGATTTTTGTATAATTACTCTTGATCTTGGTAGACCAAAGGCAGTTGCTTTACTCACTGTTATCAAAACTCCATAAGGAAAGAAAAACCGCTCAGCACTCAAATTTACAGGGACAGAGGTCAGCCTGCCACAAGCTGATAATGCTGGATGTGGGTACTACTTAGCTACAAATAAATTGTAAGAGATCCTTTTTTTTTTTTTTTCAGAAAAAAAATCCCCCCTTGTCTTTAGGAGGGGAAAATACAGCTTTTCTAAAGATTCTGGTTTTTTTTTTTGGGGGGGGGTGGGGGTTGTGGGCTGTGTTATACACATTGGAGAGTAAAGTTACCAGGAAGCCGATCAGACCCCTGATTAGAAGTGAGAGAGAAAGGACATGCCCCATGAGAGATCTGTTCAGTCTGAGGAGTGGCAGGATGCCAGCAATAGATGTGTGCAGAAAGGCATTCCTCGGTGTATGGAGAACAGTCCACAAAAGCTGGCTGCAGGCATCTGAAGGCACACAGAGCTCTGCCTTTCTATCTTTCAAATCCGTGATTGGTTTTTAAAGCGATGCACAGAACAACCCACTGAACTAAGAAAATAAGTAACTTGAAACACAATGCCTGAGGCAAGCTCAGCAGTTTACAAAGTGCTAACTTTTGAAACCAAGAGCAAAATGTATTCTGTAATATGCCATTGGAATCAATGTGCCTTTATGCAGCTCTTTCAAATTATCATTTCTCATGCTATGTGCTAATAGCAGATGTAATCTTTCAAGATGACAACTTACACACACACACACACACACACACACACACACGCACAGAGGGGAGGGTGCGAGGTGGGGGGAGGTTGTATCTGAGCTGTAATCTCAGGAGCAAAGCCTCTCTATACAAACTTCGCCGGTGTCTCCTCACTCTCAGCTTCGCATCAGAGGCCCACGGTGAGCTTGTTCTCAATTGCAAATGAGCACAGTACACATAAACTAGAAAAGCAAATGGACCTTCCCTTTCCACTCATTCTCAGTGAGAGGGGACACTGAGCGAATAGGCTTCACTAGGAATCAGAGGAAACTCAGTACTGCGACCACCCAGGGAAGCTCAGCCACCATCTTTTGTTCTGGAGTTTCAGAGCACAGAGTGAAGTTGGTGGTGCGCTAGTGTGTCGTTATAAATAAATTTTAGTCCTTCATATGTATTCCCAGTAGAAAAAGTATCCCTTCATTAATTTCTAAAATGGTTCCTCTTCAAAATTAACAAGGTTGAGGGGATGGATCAGTGGGTAAAGCTGGGTGCAGCAGCACACATCTGTTATCTTTCTGTCCCCGTGGTGAGATGGGGGCTGAGATAAAAGAACCCCCAAAAGCTTGAGGGAGCTAGCCTGGCATTCAGAGTGGGAAACAAGAGACTCTGTGTCAAACATGGTGGAAGGTGATGAACTGACACCCAGGTTGTCCTCTGACCCCCACACCTGCACTGCGACAGATATGTTTACATGCATGTGAGTTTGTACACGTTATGTGCATACACACATTGCACACACTCAAAGATAATGAATAGAAGAAATTGGGCCTGTTGATGGTAATTTAAAAAAAATTAAAAAGAAGGCAAGAATCTGGGAGGGGTGAGGACGTACAGGGTGGATCTAGAAGGAGTTAGGGGCAGGAGGGGTAAGGTGAATATACTCAAAATACATTGTATGCATGTATGAAAGTTTTTAAAGTTAACAAAAGTATATTATTTTAAAATGCAAAAAAGAAAAGGAAAAATGTAGAACAACCAAAAGACTAAATGGTTCATGGAATGAGTAACATGGTTTACCTGTGGATAATGTATTAATATTAATAATCACATTTGAACAGAATTACCACAGCACACAGTGTGTCTGTCCACAGATCCTCACTAGCGGTCAGTGAGGCTTTCAGCCCAGGGTGATGGAGTTTGTGCCTGGGAAAGTCTGTTATATACTTGGCAACTTGGACTTGGCATCACGGCCTGAGTTCTCTCCTCACAGTGTATTCTGTTTAGCCCTTCCATATCAGTAAACCCAACAAAGATGACAGGCCCTGCTTCTGTGTTCATAGTAACTCAAAGTGTAATCCTTCAGAAAGTCTCCTACAAAGAGATCACCAAGTACACACCCATCGAATGTTCTTGCCATTAGTTACTAATTGCTGTCACGAGCTGCTGTTCATGAACAGTCCAAACTGTAGGAATTGTTTGTGCAGTGACACCCCAAACTTATGACTTGGGGTGCATCCTTTTGTCTGAAGACTCTATCACCCCCCAGGTAACTTTCCTCTGTCCAGCATGCCCACAGTGTCACCTAAGTTGAATCACAAACAGCTATAGAGTTAAATAATTATCGCTGAACTCCAAGCTTAAAGAACAAAGATCCCCACTGGTGGTAAGTCACTGTAGACAAGGACTTTGCGCTTGCCTCTTTATCCTCTGGTGAAATCCTCTGAATCCGTGCCTGAACTTACACTGTTGTATTAGAAGGGAGCTGAATTTGAGGTATCAGCCCCTATTCTGGATGCTAACTGTCTCAGTGGTCCTGAGTTCACGGAGCATTATTAGGTGGTATTTCTCCTAAAATTATCAAACAAGTCAAAAGCCTGTGTTGCAAGTGCAGGGGAGCCTTAAAACCTAGGTGAGGGCTAGATTTGTCAGATCAGTGGCAAGGACGACAGGAACATCCTGGCAAATGCGTCAAAGGGAATCAGGGATGACAAGAGCCGTCCGCGATGCTGGCAGGCACTCACCCGGGCCTTCAGCCCTGGACACTTCCAGCCGGCAACAGAGGAGAATGGAGTGGGAGATAAACATCACTGTCTGTGACTTCTGTCTGTGCTGCCGCCAGACTTGGGAGCCGTGGAAAGAAGAATGTTTCACTTTCAGCTCTTAGGTGGATAGACACAAGCTTTATGTCATGGAGGCCCTGTGCAGAGTGCCTGAGAATGTTCTGTTTCGGACTTGGTGCTTAAGCAACAACAGAAAGAGTGGCCGTGAAATCAGAGTTTACTCCTTGTGATCAGCACGGAGCCATCTGAATTTGTGAAAACCATTTTCTAGAGAGCAGGAATGGAGTCTTGGAAAGATTTAAGAAATTTGCCCAAAGCCACACACACAAATAACCTAGCTAGGATGTGAATGCAGATCAAATGCCAACCCACTGTTCTTCCATAACACACAATGGCCCTTGGGAGCCCAAGACAAAGGACAGAAATGCTGACCGGGACCATAGCCCCACTCCCTGCTCAGCCCTGTCCCCTGCACAGGCAAGCTGATGTTGAGCAAAATCTCTACCATTAGGGGCTCAGAAACCATCCCTTCCTGGAACCCAAACCCTGCATCTGAGAAGCTGTGGACTAAGGAGGGCGACTGGGTGTGAAGAAGGCAGTAATCATCCATGGAGGAGGAGAAGGACTCAGCCCAGGAATTGAGCCTGCTGTTCATGTAAATGATTCTGGCAGAAGCACCATGGCTGTGGCACTGGGACATTCATGCCCCTCACATTGAAATAAAAAATAAAAATAAACAGATTGCCTGGAACTCTTCCAGTGCCCTCTCACTCTGCCTGCTCTCCAGCTACCAGAGCTTACAACCCGGCGCTCTCAGTCCCAAATGTGATTTCCCTGCTAAGTGTTTGCAGAGATCAGGTGAGGTATGTGATGCAGGGCATGCAGTGATCGTGTCTCTCAAGCATTGGGAGAGACATGGTGATATTGGTTACTGCAGCTCCACAGGGAAATCAGCCATTTCCAAAGGAGAACCAGTCTCCCAAAGAAACCTAGCTAGGCACGAGAAGGAGAGCCATGAGGGAACCTTCTGGTGTCCAGTCACAGGGTTCAAGAACGAAGAGCATTTGGAAGAGTCCTAAGAATGGGATGGATGAGGAAGGTCACTACTTATTTCATAAGGATTTTCTAATGTTTCAATATTTTATTCATTTTATTTTCAGTGATGTTAATTACAGCATTCGAAGGGGAGGAGCTAATTTCACACAAAATAAAGGAGTTTATAATGGACCCATTAAACTGCTAGAAAATAGAGTTGTGAGGCTATAACAGAAGTTGGTTTAGATTCCTGGTGCTGTTATGGTGTGACCACAATCACCTGTCCCGGCTCAGAGATGGAGATCCCAGAAGCTATTTCATACTCTGGTGTAATGGCAGAAAAAAGAACAGGAGGGGAGGGAGGGAGGGAGGGAAGAGAAAGGAAAGGAAAGAAAAAGAAAGCCACAGCACACCACAAGAAAGGATTAAGTCTTGAATGACCGGCTCCATCATGCCCACCCTCTCTACCCTAGAATGGTACAAAAGAAATAACTAACCACACCCTGAAGACTACTCTTGTAAAACAGGTGACTGCTGGGCTAGAATGGGAACAGGGCATGGAGATCTGTCTAAAAACATTCCTTTCACATAGGTGCGTGCATGCTTCTCAGTAGTTAAGATTAGCACACCAAGGTTCAATGCTCAGGAAGTCACAGCTTCATCTGTGGACTCCATACAGATTTCCAAAGGGCCCACACATTCCCAGCTTCCACTTGCAACCTGACATCTCCAGAGAGGCTCCTCCCCAACCCACATCTACCCTGGAATTGGGTTTCTTCTTTACCTCTGAAATGGTCACACCTTAAAGCCCAGTCTTCCTTAGTCTGGTGATCTAACATGACCTTTATCAATTCTCATATCCCCAATACACAACATTAAAAGTCACACTAAATTCTGAAAGTAGCTATGCTGCAAAGTAGTGAACAATTGTACAATGTTCATTTATGCCTGGAATTCCAGGCCACACCAAGTTTGTGGCCACCGCATTGATGTGCTTGCCATCACGCGGAGCTCAGAGTGTCAGTCTGATGCCTGACTCTAGGGTCTGAGTGAACCCTAATCTGATGAGGCTGCAGTTCCTCATATTGGCTAAAGAGCAAGTGTAGGGTTGACTTGACACTCGGCTGCTATTCTGAAACAAGTGTTACTGCTTCCTGTTGTCCAGGCGAGATGGACAGTGGTCCCCACCTTCTTGTTCACCAAACTCTGTCCTGTCTTTCATGTTAGTATGAAGCTGGAATTCAGCCATCTTATAGCCAACTGCAAAGTTGCTCTGGGTCACTTGGGACTTCGAGGTTTCAAAATTCGTCTGGTAGTCAGCCAGCGCTCATAGCCCAGCACCAGAGGGCCCAGAGATGTCAAAGTCAACATACAGCCCAGGTTGATAAACTCCCTCTTGTACCCTGTCTTGATTTTGGTATTTTTCCCCCAGGGTTAAGTCAGAAGGGTAAATCAAAGGTCGGTTTCAGTCCGCATGAAAGTTGGTCTTCCACAGTGAGCTCGGTGCCCAGGGTGCTGTCTGTATTGCACTTGTCTGGACATATCAGGCCATACTTGGTCCACTGTACTTGGTCTCTGGGCTGCAGTTCACATTGGTGTGCTCTGTGTTGGCTGAGCCTTAGCTGGTAAATTCCAATCCGTTCTCAGACTTTATTTCCAAATCAAGTTTTATTAAGCCGAATCTGTAGCCGTCAGTAAAGACATCCCTGGTGGACTTGCCAAGACCAGCATGTGTGGAAGGCATAGCTGTCTTCTCAGATGCAATGATGGAGGGATCCCAGGCAGCTATGGTGGGGGCTGCAGGGAAAAGGATGGGAGTATCATAGGTAATCCTAACACCAACATCACGAAACTGCTCTTAATGTCCCATTACATCGAAGCTACAAAGAATATCTGTAAAAAGTTAGGATCTTTGTAAAAAGTTTGTAATCTTTTATTTTCATCTTTTCATAGTTAAGTTTGTGCAGGAAGTACTTCCATGTTGACAGGCCATTTAGAGTCCACTCCACTCTCTTTCCTAGGCTTTAAATGTATCCTCACAATTGCTCACAAATTGCTTGCAAAGTATTTTGGAAGTAATAGTTGAAATTCATTCAGCATTTCCTCTGCACTATGTGAGGGTTGTATTATGTAACTTAATCTTTCATAAAGTTTACAACCTTTTTTCCTATCTTATCAGCATCAATTGAAATAATAGAGTGGCGACTGATTTAGAAGTTATCATATTGTTGCTAATCCTCTGGGACGAGCATTGTTCAAAACACTTTTCAAACATGGACCAACTCTAAGAAACAAGGTGCACGATTCACACATGGAATGTTTGGCGAACAGTGCTGAAGTCCTCCGTCTCAAATCATGCAGTTAACAGAGGTTAAAACTCAATCAGTTGACTCTCAGTGCCTACCATCTCAACCTATGTAGCGTGTCCTTACAGTGTAGAAGTGTTCAGACACAGAAAGAGTTCAGTAACCCATCGAAAGGAACTGTTAGTGAGAGCACATTCCCACAGGGGTTTCTTTTGCTTTTCTTTGTTTTCTTGGCTAAATCCTGTGGTTTTCTCTCTGCTTCCTCAGGTTACTTTTCTAAGGAGTGTTTCTTCAGTACCAAGATTCTACCATGAGGCACACAGCTGCATTCTGAACTCTCATCAAGCCCTCGCCCCCTGCTCACTCCCCCTGTGTACCTATGTGGACAAGGGATATTTTAACCCAAGGCTTTCCTTTCGGGGCACATTGGCAGACGGGCTGGAGTGTCAAAGTGAAGTAAGACTTTGAAAGGAGCAAATAGTGAAAACAAAACTGACACTTTGAGTTGGGAAAAAGGAATATAGCTTGAAATGTAAGCTTAATTTCACTGATGGGACAATGAAGTCTTGATTAAGGATTTCTGTTTCCTAAGTCGGCTAAACAATTGAGTGTATATCCTACTTGACTTATCCAACTGTGAATTTCCAGCGGTTTCCTTCAGGTAGGAAACAAATGCACAGAGCCGTGGAAACAGCAACCTGTTCATGACAGATCAGTAGTTCCCTGTTTCTCAGTCTTTACTCCCGAACATTATACCAGTTTGTATTTCTTTGATGACATTGTTAGATGAGACTTGTGAAACGATGCAGGCCACACACTGCATTACTTATGTTCCATGCTTTGGATTGAACCCACAAGTCATCTTTTGCTCCTAGAACTGTGTTCTACAATTTTGTTCATTGTTTACAGCCCTTGAAATGATGGTTAGTTTGGGGAATGGAGAGATGGCTCAGTGGTTAAGAGCACCTGTTGACCTTTCAGAGGACCCAGGTTCATTTCCCAGCACCCTCATGGTGGCTCCTAACCACCCATAACTTCAGTTCCAGAGGACCTGAACTCTTCTGAGCACAGGCACACACATACATGCAGGCAAAATGCTCAAACACAGGAAATCGATTAAATCTGAAAAGTAAAATAAACAAAATGAAACTCCAAAGGGTTTGCTATGGGCGAGGGTCAAGTTCTGTTTTTCTGTATACTCAAATCCAAGTGTCCCAGCACCTTTTGTTGCTATCTCCAGTGTATTATTTTTGATATCTTTGTCAGGCATAGAAATGTAAGAGCTGTGAAACACTGTCCTCTGGACATGACATGGCTGTTGTACTCACAGTAGCTGTGACTGCCTTCACAAGGCCCATGCCCCGGTGGTCTACTCTATACCCACACATGCATGGGCAGCACTAACTGGACTCAGTGCATTAAAAGTAAATAATTTTAAAAGGGCATGACGTTAAGTGGGAGCTGTGTTGGAGGGTTCTGGGGAGAGTTGGAGAAGGGGAGTAAATATCATCAAGACTTATCACACATATGAATTTTTCATAAATTTTATACTTATGAAATTTTCAAAGAATAAATTTGAAATACTTTTTAAAACCCTGATGATCATATTTTCAATGCAAGGTAAAAAATTTTAATGGAAGCAAGCAATTACTTTCCAGCCCTTTTATATTGTTTTCTGTTGTGTGCTGAAGTGAAACGCAGGTGTTCCCTTCTGAGGCCCCGATCCACCGAGGCATCTCCCTAGCCCCCAAATGGGTCTGCTTTTGAGGACATGAGTTCCTAGTGCTTTAATTGAACAGATTGCATTTTGTACCTCTTTTATTGAATTTCATCATTTTTACATTTATTTATCTATGTGTGTGCATGTATACATGTGGACATGTGCATGACATGGTGTACATGTGAAGATCTTGTAGGAGTAGAGCCTCTTCTCTCCACCCAGGCAAACTACAGTACCCAGCCCTCAAAACCTGCATTTGATTTCAGTTCACAACGTCTTACTAAATCCAGATATTCATATTTGAAAAATCATACTTCGTGTCTGTCTGTTGTCAGAATTCCACATTCTTACCGTCCTATCTGCAGGATCCAGTGAGAGGCTCAGAGTGTGTGTCATGTGAGTGAGACCGTTGGAAGAGGAGAGAGAGAAAACGAGAATGAATCCCCAGGATAGCTGTTCCTCTGTCTACAATGGGGTCACAGACTCATAAGTTCATTTAAGTTGAAAAAGACGTGGAACACTGTTACTTAATCTACCAAGAGTGAGATGATTTTAGGGTGATGGCCTGTGATGAACGAGACGTCATCACTCTTTATCACAAGGTTGGGGGACCCGAGTCTGCACCTCACCGCTGCTGCCCAGTGTCCTGAGAGAATATTTGATCACATATCACAAACCTAGAGCAAAACCAAATGTTAAAACGTGAACAACAACCTCGATTGAACATGTATCACGTCTGTACCACTGTAAAGGGAAATATGTGACCAAGCCCGTCATAGTCAGGACCGTGTGTATCTGAGGAGTCCAGACGCTTCTCCCTAGATGGTGTATTTACAGCCTCTTCCCTATGCACTTACGGGCAGCCACTTCTGCAGGATTGTCTGGAGCAAGCATTATATTTGAATCATATGTGGGACTACCACAGCTGCATTACATTGTAACTATTTGTATATATACTTATATTCCTCTCTGATTTAGGAGGTCCTAAGGGTAGAGATCAATGTCTCAAGTGGCTGGATCCTGCATGGCCTGTAGGCTTTGTACACAGTAGATTTTGAACTGTGTGTTAAACAACTGAGAGGAATTTGCTACTTGAAATTGCACATGGCTGGAGGAAAACCCCAGATAATATGAGTTTACACGAGATAGGTGGGTATATTTCTTTGTATCAAAATATTACATGGAATTATTATTGTGTTACGAAGTTACTGATGGGACAATGAAGTCTTGATTTAGGATTTCTGTTTCCTAAGTCGGCTAAACAATTTATCTATGTGTGTGCATGTATACCTGTGGACATGTGCATGACATGGTGTACCTGTGCAGATCTTGTAGGAGTAGAGCCTCTTCTCTCCTCACCTGCAGAGCCAGTTCAAAATCTACTATGTACAAAGCCTACAGGCCATGCAGGATCCAGCCACTTGAGACATTGACCTCTACCCTTTAGACCTCCTAAATCAGCAACTCTGTTGCTGGCCACAGAGTTCACAACCCTTAACACTTCCTGCCGTAGCAGCAAAAGAAAGAGAAATTCAAATGGAAAGAAAATCCTAACAGACCAGCAGCTCTCGAAAGTGAAGATCTCAGTAACACTGTAGAGGAGGGACTGGGTGCTGCTGTGGCGGAGACCTGGCCGAAGGCCGCTGCCAATCCCTAATGGAAGTTTTAACTTGTCCTTGAGCCAGAAAGTTCACACCAGAGAACTTGTTCTGCAGATAGGATCCAATTTGTGCAAAATTATTCATAGGCAAATCTACAGAGTCGGTGTTGTTGGTAAAAGCAAAAGCCTGGGTCAGAATGCCCCTCGAGAACTAGAATTAGGAGAGGAAGCCTCTGATGGAATGGTGCGGAGTCACTGTTTGTTAAATGAAAGGAGCAGACCACAGAGAACACATCTAGTCGCTTGTGTTTAACATACTTTTGTGGCCACGTGTTGATGCCAAGTGGGGAAGGTACATGCAAATATACATATTTTCTGTATCTACATATTCATATGTGAGTAGAACATCATGAAAGAATAAAAACTGAACCCCTAACAAGCTGGTTAACCTCAGAGCCGGAGGTACGCTTGACTTCACTCAATGTCCCTTATCACTATATCAATTGTTTTCTTACCCATTCAAAACTAACTAAACAAAGCGAAATGGAAGCACACTT
Organism: Peromyscus californicus insignis; assembly: GCF_007827085.1. NCBI lineage: Eukaryota > Metazoa > Chordata > Mammalia > Rodentia > Cricetidae > Peromyscus > Peromyscus californicus. The sequence continues at coordinate 132,189,767 of NW_026294617.1, read as the reverse complement.
TGTGTCCTGTCTGCTGTAGGAAACAGAAGTAGTTCTGCTGAACTTTAACTTGCGTGACTAAGGACTTACTATAATGACAAGACAAAACATGGCTCCCAGACGAAAACGAAAAGAAGGCTAACTGAGGTACAGGCAGGGATTCCTGAAGGCCTGCAAGAAGCTAGGAGCTAGGACAACTTAAAACCGCAACTGTAATCATAAAATCAAGTCAACACCATAAACAGGACAATTGGTAGCAATGCAGAAATGTTCAGAAGCATGGAAGACAGGCCGAGGAAGTGTCCCCAGCAGCCAGGAAAAGGGCAGGCTGGGAAAAAAGACAAAAGGTAAGTCAGTCCCTGGTTAACAGAGAGCTAAGACCTGACCCGGGGCAGAATGGCATTCCCCAAGGAGTCACCCGGACCATGAATCGGTTATTGTACATTTCCTCACCTCTACCTAGCAACAGTGGTGAAACAAGTCAATACACAGTGTAAAGACTCCTGTTCTCAGGTCAGGCCTGAAAGTGCGCGAAAAGGAGGTGGTGCTAGTCCCATGCAACAGTTTGAGAGCCTGACGTAAACATGGCAAACCGGCCTCGTGTGCAGCCCAGCCCCAGACCATGAACACGATGGGGCACCATCTGCACCATGGATGCAGGAATAGCTGTTGTCATCAGATCCTGACCCTCTTTCCCAGGGCCCCACCTACAAGAGCAAACGTGGGGCCTGGGAAAGCGGGCCAGGCTTACACTGCAGACTGTCACTGTAACTTCTTCTTCTGTGGTAAGAGATATGGACTTATCTTTTCTGAATGGCCTCAGAGGGACCTTCCGTGCGAGTGAGTCCACAGTCACCGCTCAGTGCTGGACACATGAGCCAAGTGCTGGAGAATCAGGAGCCCCGTTTAGCCTTAGATCCCTCTCGGTACATAGTGCAAAGCTGGCACTCCTTTCTATCCTGCTTTCACACCTAAGAGCTGGGGCTAGCCCTGCAGCATGGCTATGAGAATAAGTAACGTGTGCAAAATGTCCAACAAACGTCCTCACGTGTACTAAACATTTAAGTGACAGTTGTTGGTTTTTTTCCCCATTCATCTGAACCAGACATTTATATACACTCTTCAGTTTCAGAAAAATGTGGGTGAGTATGAAAGTAATGGAAAACGTTTATATGCATTTTTCAGTAAGGTCCAGAATTGGCTCCTCCTGCCTGGGTGACTGGTGGGTGACCTGTGTCGTCTCTAGGTGAAGTTAGCATTTCCTTCTGTCCTAGTCCCATTAGTGTTAATGGTAGTTAGATCTGAAGAAGGAGCAGCTGTGTGAAGACCCTGCTGAGGAGCAGTTTCAATGACTTTGAATGTTAAGAATACACCAGAAAGTTCTACAGAATGAGGACCTACCCTCCTGATGCTTTTCATGTCCCTGAACTCAGGACAAGGAAGTTGAGCATAGGTTACCAGGAGCTGAGTGAGGTCGGAGAGATGGCTGTGGAGTAGCAGGTTTGTAAGACAGAAAACTCTAGAAACCCTGCCTCACAATAGCATGAACATCCTCCCAGCACCACATGCTTAAAAGCGGTTATAACTGTGAGATCTATGCCATGTGTTTACCACAATTAAGTAAAGAAAAATATGCAAAATTATAATTTTTGAAAGAAATGCTTACGTGTTTACTTCATACTCTGTCCTGTGCAGGCTCAGTGTTTTGGCAGCAAGAACTTAGGAAACTGTCAGGATAAAATTCAGAAAATCTGCACATAACAGGGTTGAATTTAGCAGCATAAAGCTAGGCTCAAAGCTCTGGGCTTACCACTGCCCAGGAGTGCCTCTCGGGCTTTCTTCCTTTCTCCCTTGTGCACACCTACTTGAAACTTATTTCCTGATGCTCCAAGGCCAGAGCATCTACATAAAAAGCACCCACTCCAGCAGCATGCACTAGAGTGGCCTCACGCCCACCGGGCGTGGGGTGCCCTGGGCAGATCACAGCGGGAAAGACAACGGTTATGTTTGACTTTCTGCAAGAGCAGTCCTGTGCCTGGTTCTCCACTCAGGGTGGGAAATTCTGAGTAGCAAAACTGTTCTCTCACTTATGTTAAAAGATCGGAGGATTGCTTATGTGGAAACATTATCACCTGGAGACATCACTGGTTACCTAACTTTATCTGCAAGCGCAATTTGTCAAGAATGTATCCACTCTCCTGCAGTGTCCCTGGTGGGCGGGGGGATGCAAACTCAGAACTGGAAAAAAAATTAAGATGGCTGTTAAATCCCTGGCTGACCTAACGTCTGAGGAGTGGAGCACGAAGACACTCAAAACGCCTGGGTGAGCTCAGGTAAGCTCCCTGAACTTCCAACTTGGAGGGTCTTATTTTTTAAAACCCTCCCTCCCTCCCTCCCTGCTTTCCATCCTTCTTTCTTCCCTCCTCCCCCTTTCCCCCCCTCTCCCCTCTCTCTAGATTAGCAGTTTAAAAAAGGAGAACAAGTGTGTTTTTACTTGGGCATTTCAAAATCCACTTTGGCTTCTGAATAGAGAATGTTTAAGAAAGCCTCACACCTCATCCAGGCAGGTGACTGGTTGCACCAGGGACAGAGGTGATGGGGTGTAGTGAGCTTGCTGCACGGGCCTGAGGCGACATTGAAACTTTGGAGCCAGCAGCAAAGGTATGGTATTTAAAGATCTGGATCCGGATGAGGCATCGGAAGAGACAAAGCAAGACAGACGTGTAAACAGAGCACAGCCAGGGACTGACTGCGGGACAGGAGGGTCCTTGTCTAAAACCCCTTGGGCTTGGGGGAGAGAGCAGCAGGCAGTGACCCCAACAGCTCTGCTGTGAACAAGGAAAGCAAGAGCTGGGGGCTCAGGCCAGGGAGCAGCAGATTTGGTGGCAGGAAAAAAATAGATGTTCTTTTGTAATTGCTGTCACGTTCCGTGTGTGTTGTGTGTGTGTGTGTGTGTGTGTGTGTGTGTGTGTGTGTGTGTGTGTGTGTGTGTGTTGGGTGCACTTGTGTGGCACAGACATCAAGGACACCCTCAGATATTGTTCACAAGAACCTTCTACTTTTAGCTTGACCATATTTTGTTCTGATTGGCGGGAAACTTTACCACGTAGGCCATGAGAGCTGAGCAGTAAGCTCCAGGGATCCCCGTTCAGCCCCGGCCCATCTTACCACCACCATAATAACAAGTGTGCACCTCGGTGCCTGGCTGTTGATAGAGGTTTGGGGGTTGAACTGGCTTGCAAGGCGAATGCCTTGCAAACTAAACCACCTCCCCAGGTTAAGGAAAGTTATGACATCCAAGAGGTAAGGCTGAAGGTTTGAAGCAAAAATAGAGAAGAAGAGAGGAGAGAGTCGTGCTGGAAGACGGGAAGGGCCTTCAGCAGCACTGCTGAACCCTCGCCTGCAAGTCTGCAGGAATTCCTCCTGGCATGGAGCATGGATTCTTCAGATCACCGGTCACTCCACTGCCATAGAAGATCCAGCAAGACAGTCAGAGAGGTTAGGCTTTTGAATAAGTCCGCGGAATAGCAAAAGAAACAAAAGAATGAACTCTGTAGTCCATGTCTGTCTCTCTAGAAGCCTTCCAGAAATAAAACACGATGAAGAAATGGTTATGGGGCAGGGTTTGGTGAGAGTACCGCCCTTAAAACAGTCTGTAAGACCACCAATAAATGGACACTATCCAGAGAAACCAACTTCTACAACTGTAGACCACACAAGCAGATGTGTAAGCACATGTGTATGCAGGTGTGTAAACACACGTTCTCAGGCTGCTCCTCCCAGAGTGCCCACAAGTGCACATCCATGTGGCAGGTAAGAGACTGTCAGGCAATGTAGGTGTCCGCATGACCTCAGCAGGTGCTCCTGGTCCTGAATAAGTGTTTCCTGTGCCCTCTGCAGGTGTTCTGTGTCCTCTACAGGTTCTTCTGTCCATTTTCAGGTTCCCCTGTCCCTCTGCAGGTTTCCCACACATGCTGCAGGTGTCCTTGGTCCTCTGCAGGTGTCCTGTGTGGTCAGCAGGTGTCTTGTTGGGTCAGATGTTCCCACGCCATTAATAGGTGTTCCCATTCCCTCCTTAGGTGGTGCCACAGGGAGACCCATGACGTTTGTTCCCAACCCCTGGCATTGAACTCCTATGAAGCAGCAGAAGTCTACTGGGAGTTTGATTGGGCTTTTTCTATTACTAGTGAGAGAGCTTGCTGTGTATGGATCTGGTCAATTTAAATTTGCCATTTTTTTTTTTATAATGTAGAACACAGTTTGAGTAGAGTCACCTGTCCATGTTGTCAATGTCACCTAATTGTTGGTACAGAAATGCTCATAATGATTTTTAGACCTTTTTCTACAAACTTGGTCTAGCCACTCACTCCAGATTTCAATAATTGAGCCCTCTCCTTTTCTCTCCAGTCGAGCTAAGATCCGTAGTTCTGTTCATCAGAAAGACTTTTTCTCCGCTGCTTTCACACGCTCTTTTCCACCTCCTGACTTATTCCGTGGATTTCCTTCACTGCGGCTGCTTTCGATCTAACTTTCTCTATGCTGCCCCATGTTTAGGGTGGAGGTTTAGGTTATTGATGGAACCCGTCTTCTTCAGCACATGCCGTTACAGGTGTCCATCCTCCTGCAAGCTTGTTTTAGGCCTGTTCCCTGGGTTTGAGTGTACTATGTCATCATTGTCCATGCATCTCTGAACAATTTCAATTCCCAGGGATTCCTTCTTTGGAGTTGTTATTTACTAGAGTGATTTAATTACCAGGTTAACTTTCCTTTTTCACCGACCCTGCTTTTGTTCTCTCCTGGTCAGCCAGCGCCTTCCTTCGAGGCCTGCTCTAAGACCAGAGAGGCGTCTGCGCACCCCTGCGTGAACTCTGCGCTCTGCTGCTGTGGGTGTGTGTTCGATGGTGGTCAAGTCTCCTGTCTCCTGCTTTGATGTTTTATCCTCTACGGAGAGTCAGTTGCTGAGGTCTGGCGGTTATTACTGAATTATTGACATCTTTCTCCTTCTGTCAGTATTTGTTTCATGGACGGGCACAGGAGGGAGGGACTCGTCCCAGCCCAGCTTCCTCACTCAGAGACTGCTGGCTTTTGCCTGGGATCCCTGCGACATGGACAGTCCGTCAAGATACCAGTGTGGTGATCAGAGGCTCCCCCACTCGTGCCTGAGAATGAGGCCTATGGCCCGATAGCCACCAAATTAAAAACCATCGCTTCATGATTTCATCAGATTTTCTGTTGGTGTGTAAGTGGGAAAGATAAATCTGGTCTCTGACATCTGTGCAAAAATAGAAGTTGATTAAACTGAACATCAAGTAGTTGTAACATAACAGTCTGAGACAAACTTGTTCCTCCGGGCTGTAGTGTACAGTTAGTGTGCTGTAGTGTACACTGTTAGTGACTGTAGTGTACACTGTTAGTGACTGTAGTGTACACTGTTAGTGTGCTGTAGTGTACACTGTTAGTGAGCTGTAGTGTACAGTTAGTGTGCTGTAGTGTACACTGTTAGTGTGCTGTAGTGTACACTGTTAGTGAGCCGTTGTGCACACTGCTAGTGAACTATAGCGTGCGCTGTTAGTGAGCCGTTGTGCACACTGCTAGTGAACTATAGCGTGCGCTGTTAGTGAGCCGTTGTGCACAGTTAGTGAACTATAGCGCACACTGTTAGTGTGCCGTTACTGTCTCGCTGAGCCATGGCAGCCGTCAGCCTCTGTCACGTGCTCCGCCCCTGTAGCACCGAAGAAGCTCTGGCAGCACACGTGAGTGTGGGGGACTCCCACTCCCTGAACAGGTGTGACCAGTGGGCTGTGCTCTGACGAGTGTGATCTGAGACACTAATCCGTGCACGTCTTCTCTCCACATTTCCACACGGGCTCTCGAGAGGACGGCAGGAGTCCGAGAAGGCGCGAAGAAAAGCGTCTGTAACGTGAGCGTACAAGAGTGACCCCACACATGCCTCCTCTTCCTGGGCCTCACTGACTCTACCACACGGGCCTGAGCTCTTGACTCTGTGACATGCCACTGTCACAGAGTTCACACCTGAGAACTGCGCGCACACACACACACACACACACACACACACACACACACACACACCCCTCATAAAACCTCAAGTACGTTTATTGTTTTGTTTTTGATACCTTCTCAGCTCTCCCGTGTTCGGGAGCCCACTAGCACAGGTCGAGTGTGACTGCGTGACCCTGGGAGAGCAGATAATCATGGAAGCAAGCAGGTTCAGGGGAAGATGTGGCGTCCTCGTGACCAGTCGGAAATGATGGTCCCCGACGACGCGAGAGTGCAGGGAGGGCACAGAGGAGCGTGAGGAAGCCGGGTCTACAGACTCAGGAAACCTGGACCAGTGTCTGCTGACCCTGAACCACGGTGTGAGCAGCACCGATCACTCTTTCCATCCGCGGGGTGTGCTGGCCGGGGCCGCGCGTGTCATCACTCGACGGGACATTCCCTCCTTCCGCTGAGGCCCATCTCGTTGGATACCTCTGTGGGCGGTTCTCAACTCTAATAGTCAAGCCTTCTCAAACCGCATATCCCTAGAAATAAAGGAACAAGTAAACAAAACCAAAAGCAGATGAGGGGGCGTCTCTCACTGGGAAGGAAGGGGTGCTGTGAGAGGCCCGATATGACTGTGTGACCCTGGAGGTAGCATCTTCATCACACCAAACCATCTCACTCTAATGCATCCTCAGACTAAGTGAAAGTGAAAGGTGAACACAGTTAACTACATTTGGATGAGTCTCAAGTTGGTTGGATAAGGAATGCTTTGAACCTCTGTTGTGATCTCTAGTTCCTGATCCTTCAGTGGATTTTATTTTCTATTTGTTTTTGGTCTTTGCTGTTTGTCCAACCCCAATTTTCCCTGATATCATTTATAGCCACACTATAATCACTTAGTCATTTCTGCATCCTATAAGCATTAGAGGCACTCTGTTGACCAGCTGTGGTGGCATCTGTGATGGTCACTAGTAGACAGATGACTGCAGGTACCAGGAATGTTGGGAATCTCCAGTTCTTTCCTCCATATGACACGGACAACAGTACAGACGGCCAGAGACAGGGTGAAACCACATCATCTCCACCATCCCATAGGCAGAAACGACACCAGGATGAAAGTCTCTTCTCTGACCCAAGTTCATGTTCTTTCCAGGAGTCTGTGACACTGGTGTTGTCGTTTGTCCAAATTTTTCCTGTGTTACTCACAGATGTCTTAATAAATTAACTGAACTTTCCTCGATGGAAGATCTCTTCCCAGCACAAAGCAATTTTGCAAAATAACTGGTAAGAACAGAAAAGTCTGACCATCTGTGACACCGTTTGCCCGCTCAGATGTCTCCAGAGAAAACATGAGTGATGAGAGCGCTCACCAGTCACGTGATCTGCTGCAGAGCAGAGCCCGGCTAACTCTTGCAGCCAGCTGGCTCCTTGGTCTGCCTCAGGCTGGTGTCCTCTCTTTCCAGCACATTCTCTCCACAGCTTCCTTGAGGTTGCTCAAAACAAAGGGCCTCCTCCACTCCCTCTGGCCCCAATGAAAGAGATTTACCATAAAGAAAGACCCCAAAGAGAGAAACCCAGCTCAGACTTGGTCAAGAACTCTCTGGAGCTTCATGGACTCTTACTTCTTGTGTTTCACATTTTTGAAATATGTGGAATCTGTCATAACTGACTCAACAGGGCACAAAAATATAAAACTTACTGCTAAGGAATGGTAACTGAGTCCCTGAGTCCACATCATCTTACAGGAAATGCATCTGCCCTAAAAAGATTTGTGGGAACACGAGAAAGTTATTAAAACATCCAACACAACTGAATATATAAATGTTTACCATAAAATTTTGATATTCGTATAGATGTGGAATTTTACAAATAATGGATTGGCAAATTAACTCAGGAACTGCAGAAGCCCGTCTCACAAGTCAAGTTTGATCCTGGGATCTAGAGCAGGAGAGAACTGGTTCCAAAGAGCTGTCCTCTAACCTCCACCCATGCCCCACGTCAGGCAGACCTTCCCCCGCCTCCCACATCAACAAATGTAGTATTTTTCTCACTGCTTCTATCTTCTTCCATTCCTACCTCAGTCCAGTCTCACAGGTCACCAGATTTCAATGGTCCCATTTTACAGCGGGACACATCAACTTAGAGACTTTGATTGATTGATCCATGTGGCTGAGTCATGTCTTGAATCCAGACTTCCTGGCTTTAGTGCACCCATTCTTTCAGAACCCATGGCCACAGTCACTGACTCCTGCAAGGAGGAAAGAACAGCAATGTGAAGATGATGACAGAGGCCAAAGAATGGTGGAACAGACTCTGGGACCCCGTGTCAGGGCTCTGGCATCTATGAGCGGGTTTATTATTTATTATTCTTGGAATCCACCCTCATCAGTTTCCCTTGTTTACCACTCTGCCTTGTGAAAAAAATGGTTTTCATCTGTGTTTGCAGGTTTTACATAACTTCCAATGTCTTTTAGACGGACTCTTCTTCTGATTGTGAACTGGGGGTGACCTGAAAAACTGGCAGAAAGTAACACAGACAACACGGTCATGACAGAACACCCAAGACCAGTCTTCCCTGGGATTAGAGTTTCTTTTGAAACTGAGGAGCAAACTAAAAATATTGGAAGTCAAATGTTAAATATCTACCCCAAGATGAAAGAATTCCTTGTTCTGTGATTGATAGGAGCCTAAGGAACGGATGCCATGTGTTGAGAAAGGACAGAAAACATGAGTACAAAGGTATTGTGCAAACAAAGAACACCGTTTCCACATGGGCGATCGCACAGGGTCCAGGATGTGAGCTCCACAGCACCTTCTCCTACACAGACACCTGAATCTGGGATTTGTATCTGAAATGTTCTCCATGCTTCGGCCATTGTTTACATAGCTGTGAGCGTAGTTTTGTGTGGGTATCCTGTGTGAGCATGTGCAAGTGTAGAAAACATGAATACAAACTTGCAGTGTTTCCAAGACATATCCAAATAAACACGACGTGACTACAAGGATGGAGAACCGGGTCACACTGAGGAAAGCAGGTGTGATGTGAGACTCTGTCAGCTAGAAATTTGCCATCACTTGGAAGAGGGGAAAGACCAGCATGTCCAGGAAAACTGGACTTGAACCTAGAAGAAAGGTATAACTTCTAAATGCTAGACAGGAACATCTATCTGTGTGGCTCATAGGCCACCCTATAAGAAAACTGGTGGCAGGCGTACCAGTGCGAACAGACAGGAAACTGGAGCGTTCACTGTGATGCTTGTGTACACACCTTTGACTGAGCAATGCAGGAGCATGTGTGCTTTCAAGAAGGTGCCTGATACCTTTCGTGAGGTCAGAACTGTACTGATGGCTAAGGGGACAGTCATCCCATGGTAACGCCCCCTCCAATCTAGCTCATTCTTCCTACATTTGAAATTCCCTCTCAGGTTTAGAATGCTCTAGATTCCTAACCAGGTTTCCCCACTTCTAGGTGTGATTAAATCACTTAATCCCTTTTTAGGCCAATTTCTTCATGTGTAAAAGGGTAATTAACCCTATCTAGTCCAGAGGAATGTTGAAACTGAAATGAAATTATTTCATAATTTATTTTTGTTTCATATTTATTTTACTGTATAAATTATTGTGCTCCAGACTTCCTTTTCATTCTCCTATTTCTTCTAACTTCTTTCTTAATCCTTTCCTCTCTTTTTTTGGTCTGCATTTAGCTTTAATTTGTAACAGACTTTTACAGCAATTCACAGACAGTTGAAAACCTGCTTGGCTCTGAGAGAGACTCTGGCTCGGAACTGTGAGTCCTGTGGCTTGTCCAGTGTCAGACTTGTGCACAAGGAAGCCAAGCTTATTCCCGCTGTCTGGCTCATGTGACCAGTTAACAGTATGTGATACTCTCAAGCCCATCTCTCTGGGGTCTGACACTACTCAATTCCAACTGATAATCACCTATTGCTACACAAGGTACTATTAAACCTGGGAAGAGTGGAAGTCACTATGGTTTCCTTGGGTCCCTTTAAAAGACAGATATCTCTCTTGCTGTATTCCTTTCTTTTTAGATAACCCAAGAGTAGTGTGAGATCCCAGGGATTAGTTAAGCTAATCTGCCTCCACATCTTGCTGATGTCTGTTAGATGTGGCCGCTGCAGATGAGCTGTTCACCTGTGCCATGTTACACTCATTACCTGGCAAAGGTACAAGTCGAATCCTCAAGAACCTCCTTTTTCCCCTAATCTGAGGAAGTAAATCATGTCTGAGAAGCCACACGAAATGCCACTCAATGAATCTAAATTAATGATATCTCTTCAAATAAGCCACCCACAGTCAGCGCACTGTGGAGAGACGGGATGGTCACTCACTCGATCCCAATGAGGAAGGCTCACACTTGCTCTCAGCCACACAAACCCCTCTCTGCTGCAGGTAGAGGATGGGCACTCGCTGCTTCTGTCCTCAGCTAGTAAAGTGCACACGAAGCAACAGCCCCACATGTCTGTGGCGAACACCTGGCCATTCCAAAGGCACACACATAAAGAAAATGAGCAGGCCTTTAAAAGAAAAGGAAGACTAAAGTAGGAGCAAATGAAAACTTACGAAGATGGTGGGTTACTTTGGAAGAATGGACAGGAAGTAACTTTAAAATTGCATGGCATTGTTTTATTACTTGAATAATTCCACTTTCTTGGCAAGACTGAGCTAAAATAATATCCTTTTAATTCCTTAAACAAATGTCTGCTGAGTCCTCATTGTGCAAAGTGGTCGGGATATAATAAAAGGATACTTAATTTTCCTCTCGTGAGCCAAATCCAACCCACAGCCTATGTTCTAAATAAAGTTTTCTTAGAATATGATACACTGGTTGGTCAGGTGAGATGTCTGGCTGACTTTGTGCTACAATAACAGAACTGAGTAGCTGATGGGGCTCCTCCATGGTTTGCAAAACCTAAAATATTTGCAGTATTGTCTTATGTGGAAGTTTGTCCACCCCTAGTCTACAGGGAAAATAGTAAGTATGGAGGAAATTCTAGTGCTGCTTAACAAGGGGTGAGTGGGGGATTTGCATCGCCATGGGGTCAAAGAGGAGGACATAGTGATGGTCTGAATGTCTTAATCCACACCACTGCTGACACTTAGTGAGAGGTGGGACCTTCTTTCCCCTTTCCTGTGTTCTGATGGCAAAGGTGTCCTGTACCATGGCTGCTGTTCCATCCCATTAAGACCTTGTGCCCAGGGAACCTCATAGTTTACTTAAAATAAAAATGTCAATGCTATATGAATATTGCAGATAGAATATGCATCTAGGCAGCTGAGCTGTTCAGCAACCATCTTTGTTACGTCATGCCTTGCTACCTGACCGCTCATTTTTAATCAGATCTCTAAACTGCACATGGTCCCCGAGCCTCTTTCCCTGTCTCTGCTTCCCTTGCAGCTTTCAGATTACGTATCGTGCAGGACAGCCAGTGTCCTGTAAGTCCTAGCTGGTCTTTGGGTTGCCGGGCTGTCATGCCACACATTTCACATTTGAGTCACCTCAATATGTATGAATGCATAGTCAGGCCTCGAGAATGAACCATTACCCTTTCAGCATTCTGTGAGTGTTAGATCCAGTCAGGATTGCTGTCTTTGCTCCTCAGAAGTAGTTCCCATGTACTTCCCCTTTGCATCAGGCTATAAACCTTCTAAGCTTTGTTTTCCCAGTGCCAGGAACAGAAATCTAGACTTTTCTGCGTGTTTCACAAGCACCCAGACGCTGAGCTCCATCCCCAGCAAAATTAGAAACCTCAGTCTTTAGGTTTCTAGAAGCAGGATTCTGGTGGCTCTTCTTCCTTCTAGGAGTTCCAATGGCTCCTAGAGCAGCCCCTGTAAATATAACAAGGGTCAGTGAATCTTCTGCTCTCTGCTGAAAAAGCTGCGTTATGCAATCTGGCAGATCCGCTTTGAGACATCAAATTTGTGAAATAAGTACTAGTATTTGGACAAGTAACTTAATGTCCTCAGTTTCCCCACTCAGTGTTTTCATGATACTACTTTGTTTTGAATCATGAATGAGGTAGAGTAGATGCCCAGATTATTTTTAGAGATACGTTTATATGTGTTAGATTGCTTTCTCCATGAATTTTCCACTTTTATTTCTAGAATCCTGATGACTGCCTCCATGTCCCTTCCCATGGGGGAGAGGCATGTTGTTACCTCAAACAGGAAGATAAGAGCTACAGGCTCTTGCTTTAATGAAAGAAAACAAAACCTTTTAGGGAAGAAATTCACGAGTGCAGGAGCTTAGGTCAAATATTGTGAAGATGCACGTAAGCAAAACGTTACCAGATAGAGTGCCAGGAGACAGCAAGGAACAACTGTGAATCTCAGAGCCCTGCAGGGCCTTCCCCTGATGTCAGCAATATGAGGGCCGAGAAAGAGAGTAACAGGGAAAAGGCGAGGCAGGCAGCTTAGGGTCGGACTTTGCCATTGTTTAGCTTTGGCACTTAGATTATGAGAAAGTACAGAATTTAAGATCAAGTCTGACTTCACACAAAACCTATTTTAGGAGGATCGATCTGAGGGCTGTCAGAACTGGAGGAGAAGTGGTGGCAGAGAGAGATTAGATGGACAGACAGAGGGAACAATTTTCTGTACAGGCCAGAGCTTCAAGTGATGGAAATCACCAGCGTGCATAGTTGAGGACTCCCAGCTCCTGGGCATTTACTGGGAAGTGAAGAAACCAATTTGGCCAAGATTTCAGGAGGCTTTTTGGCCTTGCCAGACAGCGTGACAGCCACCTGTGAGTGCCACCAGGGCTTGAAGCAGAGGCATTAACTCTCCTTTAACCTGTCTTCACAGCTTGGTAGATAATGGGATGTGGCCTTTGTCTTCTCCTCTGCAATTCTCTCAAGATCACCTCGGGAATAAGAGGCAGAAAATTGATGCTGCGATGGAGGGCAGATGGAGAAGGGCCTGAGTAGCTCACTGATTGTAATGGCTCAAAATCAGGCTAGCTGCTGCGTGCTCGTGGGCAAGAGGCCAGTGGGGTGTTCTCTTTGGACAGAACTCCAGTCTTTTTATTTTCTTTTATTTTATGTTTATCTGTTGTAGAGATCACCATTGTCATTAAAACACAAACTGGACTTTCATTAAACAATGTGCACCACAAAGGATTCACAGATTCCGGTCCAGCCTAAGGGAGCTCTACGCACTCCTTTGAACAGCCAGAAGTCTGCTACACTGAGAACACAGTGACTCGACCCAAGAATTCGGTCACTAATGAATACAGGAATAAATTAACACCTCAGAATCAATTACCCAGGTAATTCTGTCCAATAGCCACTTACCTAACATTCAGTTTTCTTTAGGCTAGAAAACTGCGTAATTCGTAATTTTACTTAAGGAATAAAGGGGAAGAGAATCAACTTTGTGGGAACCTGCTACATCCTGTGTCCTAGGACGTCGGTGTCCACTCCTTCATTCAAAGCTTAGAGCTCAACATTGCAGATGAATACATACATGCAGAGAACTAAGATCATACAACAAAAGTAACCATGTAAAACTCAGTGGCTGGGGAGACGGCCAGGGTAAAACCTACAATCGGCTGGGGTCAGTACCAGGTGTCTGAAATGCTGGTGTTTCTATGGTGAGAGAGGAGACGGGAATCCCTGCACCCTGCTGGGTCAGCTGGCATACACAACAAAGGACAGAGACCCTACTTTAAACATGGTGGAAGTTAAGGATTGACACCCGAGGTTGTCCTCTGGCTTCCATTTGCATGCTATGGCTTTCACTAACATGTATACACACATAACATATACACAACACACACGCACATATAACATACCACACACACACACGTAAAGATTTACTGAAGCTAGGATTCTATGCAACTATTTGTCTCAACTTTGAGCAGAGACGACAAAAAGAAGTAAATGATTAATTCCTAAATGCACACAGCAACTCCGTGGGCCGGGGTGCGCAACCCTGCCACCTCCTGCGCAGACACGAAGCCTTACAGGGCGCAGGAGGTGACCGAGCTCTGTCTTTCCGGACTGCGGAAGGACACGGACAGGCCAGCTGCTGAGCCTCGTGTGCACGCCAGGGTTCCTGAAGACCCGCAGTTCCCATGACCACTGAGGCCTGGCCCTGAGTCCGCCAGGCTGAACCTGCAGGAAGGGCTCGACCGTTGTAGTCCACAGGACTGTGCCTTCACAAATGTCAGCTTCTCTCAGCCTCTCGGGAGCAGGTCCACAGTCCATGAAGCCCAGGCTGGCCTCTTCCTACGCAGGTGAGGTTGGCCTTGAACTCCTGATCCCTCTGTCTCCACATACTAAGCCCGGGATTCCCGGCATGTGCCCACACTCAGCCCCTAAGGCTCGGTTTAGTGCTGGGTTTGCTCTGGGAGTAGCTCTCTTGACTCCACCCTCCACACGGTTGCGTGAGCGCAAAGAGAAACCCCTGACAATGACTCACTGCGTCCCATGTGGCTCATCCACGCCACCCCATGATCAGCTCATAGAGCCTCCAGAATACATGGGAGTTCAGTCCTGTCTCTGATGCTTACCGTTAATTTAGTCCAAATTGCCTTCATCTCTCACCAGCCTACCGCAGGGGCCTGACCGTGGACAACAGCTCCCACTCTCCTTACATTGTCCTCATCCAGTCTGTCCTCCCCACAGTCAGCAGTCACTGCTTCAAATATCTTTATTCTTTTAACATTGTTGAAACCTCTCCATGACTTTCAGCGGACTTAAAACCAATCAAGATCAGTACCAAGTGCTCATGTGATCCGGCCCAGATCAACCGCTTCCCCAGGCTATGTAGTACTCTCTCTGAGTCCCCACCTTCAAGGCATACGGGCCACTATTGAGCCCTGGTCCACTTTTTTTTTGAAGATAGACTTTTTTTCATACAGTATATTCTGATCATCGTTTTCTCTCTCCTGTTTCTTCCTAGATTCTCCCTCCTCCCAACTCACCCAACTATGCCTTCCTTCTCCATCTTTAGGAAAGAAATAAAAAATAAACCAGAATAGAGCAAAATAGAGAAGTGCACGCACACACACACACACACACACACACACCCCACAGATAGAGATAGAGATAGATAGATAGATAGATAGATAGATAGATAGATAGATAGATCTCATAAAAACACAAAATCAGAAACCATGATACAGAAGCTCAAGACCAAGGTAAAAAGAACAAAATGTCCAGACAAAGCTTTGTAAGACAAAACATCTGCAAAATCAGCAGTGAGCTCTTTTAGTGTTGGCCATCTACTGCTGGGCATGGGGCCTGCCCTTAAGTGTGGTTTGTAGACCCATTGAGACTCCACTGGAGAAAACTGACTTTTCCTTTGTAAGTGGTTGTTGGAGGTAGTTTCTTGGCTAGCGAGGGGCTTGTGCCCACTTCCCCTTCTCAGTGCTGGGACCCATCTGGCTTGGACCTGTGCAGGCCTGTGCATGCTGTCACCATCTCTGTGAGTCCATGTGTGTGTCAGTCCTATTGTGTCTGGAAGACACGGTTTCCTTGGTGTCTCCTACCCCACTGGCTCTTACAATCTTTCTGCCTCCTCTTCTGCAAGATTCCCCGAGCTCTGGGAGGAGGGTTTGATGTAGACATCCCATTTAGGACTGGATGTTCCAAGGTCGCTCACACTCTGAAGATCGTTCACTTGTGAACTCTGTATTTGTTTCCAACTACTGCATGGGGGAGCTTCTCTGATGGTGTCTGAGCAAGGCACTGATCTATGAGTATAGCAGAACGTCATTAGGAGTCATGATATTGCTGCATTTCTTCAGCAGAACAATAGTATCCGATTTTCCCCTGGGTCCATGGTCTACCTAGTCCCAACTTCTTGGACCCCTGAGCAGTGTCAGGCACAGGTTCCAGTTCATGGAACGGGCCTTCAATCCAACCAGATAGTGGTTGGTTGCTCCCGCCAGCTCTGTGCCACCACTGCAATAGTGCATCTTGCAGGCAGGTCACTACTGTAGGTTGCAGGGTTTCCACCACTGCAATAGTGCATCTTGCAGGCAGGTCACTACTGTAGGTTGCAGGGTTTCCACTACTGCAATAGTGCATCTTGCAGGCAGGTCACTACTGTAGGTTGCAGGGTTTCCACTACTGCAATAGTGCATCTTGCAGGCAGGTCACTACTATAGGTTGCAGGGTTTCCACCACTGCAATAGTGCATTTTGCAGGCAGGTCACTACTGTAGGTTGCAGGGTTTCCACCACTGCAATAGTGCATCTTGCAGGCAGGTCACTACTGTAGGTTGCAGCATTTGGAGCTAGGTTGGTGTTTACCTTTGTCCTCTGGTAGTGTGCAGAGTACATCCCAGTACACGAACACTAGTCAGTAGGGACGACTGCTGTAGTTAGACACGGGTTTGACTTTTCCATCTTCAGTGAGATACACAGGTGCTGTCTTCAGCAGCAGGACCTTACCGCCCTGATCCACTTTCGAGTAATCCTTATGGCATCTTCTCAGCTCAGCTGTAATTTCTAGAGGACCATTGCTTGTTTTCTGTCTCAATTCAGTGTCCTGAAAACTTCCATCATAGAAATAGGGTCTTCCTTTTTGTGCTCCTTTGTTTTATTGCACTTCTCTAAGTTTCTAGACACACGTTAGTCGTGGTTAGTCTTTAGTGTTTGTCTCCCTCTCTATAAAGTTCATAAGGGTGAGGCCTGGGTCTGCGGTAGTCTCATGTGAATTCTCTTGCTATCATATTGCCTGGTGCATAGACGTTAATCAAATGTGGTGGAAAGGGAAGGGATAAATGCCCAGGAATACTCTGGTTGGATTAAGACATGGAATGAAATTCTATCAAGGCAATGTTAATCTAAAGGTAATATTCTTCACTTAAAAAAAAACACCAAAAGATTCTTCAGCACACCTGCTGATGGTAATAAGAAAACCTAACAACTGTCCATAAAGGGACATGGAGATTAGGCAGGACCTAAATGTGCCTCAGCTGTCTACCATGATCTGCTCTGGGAAAAGCATCTATAGATGCCATTTTCTCTCCTTTCCAAGTTCAATCTCTTTCAAGTTATTAAAAAGGAAGAAAGATCTGGCCTTAATCAAAGTCTCTTCCAGTTTTACTGTTCTCCAGCTGAACCCAGGTGTGGAGAAGACAAATAATGTCCAAAGCATAAGTGAGAAAGGATGCCTGGCTCACATGAAGGGCAGACACAGTCCCTTCCTCACACAGATAACTCCAGACAATTCTGGGTATGTAGAGCAGGAGGTAGAGAACCATCAGAAGACACCCATGCTGGAGGTACAGGATGGCAAGGGAATTAGAAGTTACGACTTCACCTTAGTAGTGTGCTGATGAAATATTAGCAAATTACTTGATACTCTTTTTACTAGCTCCTTGTTAAGGAAGTCTTTATACTGAATGAATGGGAAGCTCATGGTATTAGGAGAGTCAAGTAAAACATTTTGTATATGTGTGTGCACATATATAATCTGCAGCCAGATAAATTAGCTTCTTAAATTGTACACATATCAATAATTTCCCTGGGGTGAAGACGGCCATCACAATACAACACCATCTCATATCGGTTGATACCGGAGAATTCAACTAAGTCGACACTTACCGCTAATTTCGTCATGATTTTAACAGCTTTCTAAATGACAGGCGCGTTCATAATCAACCCCTTTATCTCACTTCCTGGAATGTTCTGTGAAATGAGGCAAAGAAAAGGCATTTAGGAATGAAAGAGAAGGCTGCCTTTATCTTGCAGTGTGCCTGTTATAAATGAGGTCTACATCAAAATGGACAAATTGTCCTCACTAGCAAGGCTTCACTAGGTTTCTGTTCACCACATGAAGGTAAAAGTCGACAGTACAACCAACATGTGTGCCCAGTCTCATTGCCAAGAGTTTATCAAATGATACACTTCTGTAAGTCAGCCAAAGTACCAATGGGTTCATAATCATCATCATCATCATCATCATCATCATCATCATCATTAGTAATAATAGTAAAGCCTAGTCACTACAAATATAGGCAGGAATCTGCCAGTTTCTTTATGAAGACTGCTCAAAACTTCTTAATGATCATTGAAAACTGATAAAATAAATTTTAAAAACAGTACAGTTTCCCTGAATTCAGAGCTTAGGAACACTAGGACCATGCTATGCTTGAAAATGGAAAGTTATTCTACCCTCCAATTGTCGAGGATTAGAAGGGTAGAGAGATACTGGCCATTTTGGGTATTAGAACTCCTGGCCAGCAGGCACTCAAGGAAGCCAGGCAGAGTTCTTCTTACACTAACTTAGCAGGTACACTACATCCACAAACACATGACATCAGTGCTTCCATTTTGCAGGTGAGAGATACACAACCCTAGAAATGTAAAAGGTCTGCTCTTGTATTCTAGTTGCATTTATTTTGCTGCGATAAAAACATCCCCACGGAAAGCAGCAGAGGGAGAAAATGCTTATCTTAGCTCATCCTGCCGTAGAGTCCATCACTGACTGAGAAATCACTGGAAGCAACTGCTCACAGCCACAGCCAAGAGCAGAGAGAAGCAGAGAATTCACGTGTGCTTTGTCTCAGCTAGTCTCCCCCATTACACTGTTCAAGACTTCACACCAGAGAATTATGACACCCACAGTGGGTGGGTGTCTCACCTAAATTAATACAGTCGAGACAATTCCTCAGTGTGGAATATGGGTTTTGGTCTATAGTCATACTAGTTAATACCTTTCTTATATCTGTCTTCCTCAGTTTCAAGGATAGGCCTGAGAGCAGTAGGGGTTGGACCATGACCCTGTATTCGTAAACACAGCACAAAAGGCAAGACTCAGGAGGAGGAAAAGGGCAGGAAATTGAAGAGCCTGGGGCCTAATGAAACCTTAGTTTCAGTTGGTCCATAGTCCAGAGACAGTCCGTTTGGCAGTAGCATCTGTGGCTTCTGATCTATTGACCTGGATGTGGTGGATCAGTGGTGTAATGCCAGCTACCTTTACTTCCAGAGGATCACCTTGTAGGGGACCCTTCCAGGTTAGAGAAATGACTAGAGATGGCTAGAGAGATGACTTAGTAGTTAAGAGCATTTGTTGCTCTTCCAGAGGACCTGGGTTCAACTCCCAGAACCCATATGGTGGCTCACAACCTTTTGTAACTCCAGCTCCATGGGAGCCAATGTCCACTTCTGCCCTCCATGGGCACCAGGCACACGTGTGGCACACTGACATGCATGCAGGCAAACCATACCAAATACACACACACACACACACACACACACACACACACACACACACACACACACACAAGACTTGCCCAAAGGCACCTGATGTAGAAAGTCCCCCACTGAACCTCTTTCTAGGTGATTCTAAGTGGTGTCAGGCTGGCAATCAGCAGTAGCCAGCATGCCTGTGTCATCACTGCTACCCAATGACAGAACCCACTTTTGCATCCAATTCTTTATACTCCAAATGTACTGCTTTTCCCACAATGTCACAGGCAATTACCTCTATCAAGCTTAGGGCCATAGAAAACACTGAATCTAACACTGTCCACAGAGTTCATGTTTCTCAGGCTAGACCAGGTGCAGTGAAGTGAGAAAGTCCAGCAGTGAATACGGAGCCTGGGGCAGCTGATGACACTCCACCGCTCTCCACAGCATCGCTGGCCCCAAGACTCACTCTGGGGTGGGAGTCTGGCTTTGGCTTTCGCTAAATGAATGGTATCTCCTTAGTCTCTCCAGGCAGAGGACATTTCAATCCCATTTTCCTGAATTCCCTTATTCATTGACACCACTCTTTCTGATCTGGTATGTATTAAAATCCAATATTCTGTCTTCAAAGTCAGCTCAATTAAGACAGAACAGAACAAAAGTCCACATACTTTATTCCAACATCACCCTTCATTTCAAACTGCCCTTTAGAAGTCAAATATAGTCTCTGATTTTTCACAAACTCTTTTCCCACAACTCTACTATTCCAAGAATGAGGGAGAAAAAGTCCATGGCAGCCAGAGAATCCCAACCTTGGTAAATCATGAGCATAATACTGTTGTATCAGAGTTTCTTTGCTCATTGCAAGTTCTAGGATATCTTGTATACATGCCATTATGTTTATATTATTATAAAACTATCCAAGTTTTAAAATAAATAAATCAAAAAGAAGACCACATGTTCTTTTGATGGCTTCCTGGAACATTGTCTAGCAGAACCTCCAAGGACTGTTTGACTATCTTGGGGTGTGTTTCGCTGCTTGACTGCTGGCCAAGATACCAAACACTGTTCATGACGTGTTATCTTGTAGCTGATTATGCAGAGAAAATGAGTGATTTCTGCCTTGGACACAAAGGGAACTAAAGAAAATGGTATTCTGTGGAGAAATAAAACTGCAATCTTTTTCAGATATTCTTTCTTTAATGCCTAACTTTACTCAGTTCTTTGAATGATCTTTTAATTGACTCTATCATTCTTCTTGATGAATGAACACTTAGGTACAAATACTACTGGTGTTCTGAGTCATTTATGCAATGAACATCAATTAAACACCAGGAATTTGTTAGGTATTCTGTTCAGTACTGGAGGTATGGCAACAGGTGAAGTAGTCTTGACCCTTGTCTTCATGGTGTTTTCATTCCACAAAAATTGGTTTGAATAAATTATCCAGATGCAAAGTATCCAGCAGAAAAAATTAAACATATGGAAGAGAAGAACAGGCATTCAGAGAATAACATGTACATCAAGCCAAAGGGAGAAGAGAAAGTTAATGAGGCAGAAACCATATCTGAAATGGATGGGAATTTTCTGTAGTTGAAAGACACAATTCAGTTGTGTGAAAAAAAGTCTGATAGGGGCTGGAGAGATGGCTCAGCCAGGAGAGGTGTCTGCCACCACTCTGATGACCTGAGTTTGATCCCAGGGACCTGCACAGTGGAAGAAGGGAACTGACTCCCACAGATTGTTCTGTCATCTCCACATGTGTTCTATGGCACAAATGTGTGTGTTAATAGAGAAAGAAGAAAAAAGGAAGGGAAGGGAGGGGGAGGAGAGGGGAAGGGAGAGGAGAGGAGAGCAGAGGAATCTCATAACTCTTTGGTAAGACAGGGAAATAATTCTATATCTAAATTAAGAAAGTGGATCCAATAGAGTGTTGAAGAGAAAGTCTTCCAGGCATCCCGAGAAAAGAGGGGAGAAAATGCTTTTAAAGGAGCAAGAGTCAGCTGAGGACTGACTTTCTAGGAGAAGTGATGAGAGGCAGAAGACAAACCCAGATGGACTCCCTATGCCAAGAGAACGGGGAAGATGCAGCAGTGCACTGCTGTGTTTGGAGATGATGACTTTCAAGAATGAGGTAAAGCAAGTTCTCAGCACACTTCTCCATAACAAACTCATATTAAAGGAAAGTTTGAAGACTTCTGGTGGAATTATTCCCAGATAGATGAAACAGAAAGAGACTTCAAAAAAACAAAGTAATAAATATGAACTCAATAAAAACCCTTTAGACTATTAAGACAAAGTAGTTCAGATGCTATGTGTATATTTAAAAGTGGAAAGTCCACAATAGCACTGAGTTTCAAGATGGGAGAGAGATACTGGAGTCCAGTGTTCCAAGGCCCATGAATTATTGGGTGGAAGAAGAGCGAGTCAATGTTAAACATTGACGGGTAAGAATTCATGCTATAATTTCCATGGAAACTACAAAAAACAAGACCTGGAATGTTGTTTATATTTTCTGAATTACCCAAAGAGAATGTGAACTGATTTCTCTAAAACTTCAATCCAACAGTTATAACAAATGGGTAAAAGAAAAAAAGTGGCATAGAGACGAAACAAGAGCTGAGGATATTGTATGCAAACCCCAAACAATGATTAATTAGATAACATGGATTAGATACTCAGGTAAAAGGCAGAACTCCCAGGCTGGTTTCTTTAAGAGTGTGTCTACCAAAATTGCTCATGAAATAGCACTAATCTGGGAAGCATAGAGAAAATAGTGCCATGGACAGACGTGCTCGTGAATAGAAAGATGGCTCAGCTACACTCCTGTCAGACCCACAGACCAATGTCACAGCTCCACCAGAGACAAAGTCCTTCAGAAATCTGAATCTTTGTGGGTTTGCAGCCTCCAGATACAAGGCAAAGGAGATAGAACTAAATATATACATTTAAAGGGTTGGGGACATCTTTAAATAATTCTTTATTAAAATATAAGCACACTTGTAGATGTAACCAACCATCTTATTAAAATAAGAAACACAGAACCAATGCAAAGAAGAAAGCCAAGAGATCAGAGCTAAGAGCCTTACCCATCTGCTTCAGCTAGCCACTTCAGCCAAGAGAGACCTACTTCCTGAGTGTTTGTCTTTATATAGACTTTCTGTTCTGCCTTCTCATTGGTTGTAAACCCAACCACATGACTGCCTCGTCACTGCCTGTTTGTACAGACCTCCAGATCTTCTATGGTTGGTATTGAGAGTAAAGGCATGTGTCTCCAATGCTGGCTGTATCCTTGAACACACAGAGATCTACCTAGCTCTGTCTACCAAGTGCTGGGATTAAAGGCGTGTGCCACGAATGCCCAGCTCTGCTATGGCTTGCTATTAGTTCTGACCCCCAGGCAACTTTATTTATTAACATACAAATAAAATCACATTTCAGTACAAATAAAATATCACCATACACACTGGGGCTTATAAAAAGTATTTTAATGTCATTTCTCTCTCAATTGAGCTATAGACCCAATGTAGTCCATCCAAAACCTAAACTCTGTGGTTGTGTGTGTGTGTGTGTGTGTGTGTGTGTGTGTGTGTGCATGTGTGTGCATGGAATTACATGTGCATGCAAAACTTGAATACCACCCCCAATAGTGTATAGAAATTCACAGTGCCAAGAACAGTCAAGACTTGTTAGATATGAAAATATATTATAAACATAACAGTAATTATGACTATATAGGATTAAGTAGTTAATTATATATTAAGAAATGACAGCAAAATTACAAGGTACTAAAATTCTGTCTTCTTCCATGCATGTTGTGGAATATTACTTTAACTATGTAAAGATGTGTTACATTTGTTTATGTTGCAGAATATTACTTTAACTATGTAAAGGTGTGTTACATTTGTTTATGTGGCATTTGTTTAACAATGTAAAGATGTGTTGCCTTGTCTGCCTAAGGCACCTGATTGGTCTAATAAAAAGCTGAATGGCCAATAGCTAGGCAGTAGAGGGATAGGTGGGGCTGATGAGTAGAGAGAATAAGTAGGAGGAGGAATCTAGGCTCAAGAGGAGAGAAGAAAAGAGAGAGGAGAATGAGGGAGAAAAAGAGCAAGATGCCAGGGGCCAGCCAGATATGGAGTAGAACATGCAGAATGAAAGAAAGGTAAAAAGCCCCAAGGCAAAATGTAGATGAAGAGAAACAGACTAATATAAGTTATAAGAGCTAGTGGGACAAGCATAAGATAAGGCCGAGCATTCATTAGTAATAAGTCTCCATGTCATGATTTTGGAGCTGGTTGGTGGCCCAAGAGAAAGCCTACTACACATGCGTCTTAGTGTATCATGATTTTTTATATAGTATAAGCTTATGTTTATGTTAATTGATAATAACCTGACAAAGTATTGATAGATTTAAACTTCAAGGGGAATAGGAAAAATCAAAATAATAAAATAAAAACCAAAAGAATAAAATTTTAAAAGGAGACTGGAGATGTAGAACTCTGTCCTTTTGCTTTTATTTTTTATTATTTCTAATAAACAAGAATAAATAAAATTCATCTTGAAAAAATTATATTTTTTAATTTTCTTTTCTTTTTTTTCTATACAGGGTTTCTCTGTGTAGCTTTTGGAGCCTGTCCTGGAACTTATTTTGCAGACGAGGCTGGCCTCAAACTTACAGAGATCTGCCTGCCTCTGCCTCACAAGTGCTGGGATTAAAGACGTGCGCCACCACTGCCTGGCCATTTTTTAATTTTCTGATCATTCATTTTATATATATCCTGATTATATTTATCCTCCCATGGTAAATGGAGGCTTTTCTGTACCACCCAGTCCTGCAGTCACTTTCAGAATAATCACTCAGAGGCTTATATTAATTATAAATGTTTGGCTGATGGCTCAGGCTTACTACTAACTAGCTCTTACATTTAAGTTAACTCATTTCTACTAATTTTTGTATCACCACTTAGCCCATGGCTTACCTGTAGTCTGGCATCTTGCTCCTTCTGTGGCTGCTGGTGTCTGCCCTGACTCTGTCCTTCTTCATCTCTAGTTTTATTGTACTGTCTAATCTTATTCTGCCTGGATATTGGCCAAAATAGCTTTATTTATCAACCAATGAGAGCAACACATATTCACAGGGTGCAGGAAGACCATCCCACATCATCCTTTTTCTCTGAATGACTTTTTCCTGACTGAGCTCCTCAGAGGTAACACCATTAAAGAAAATGAAACCCCCTTGTTTTAGTCAGGGTTGCTATTGCTACTATGAAACACTATGACCAAAAGCAACGTGGGGAGGAAAGGGTTTATTTGGCTTATACTCCTATATCACCGCTCATCACTGGAGAAAGTCAGGACAGGAACTCAAGCAGGGCAGGAACCTGGAGGCAGGAGCTGCTGCCAAAGCCATGGAAGAATAACTGCTTACTGGCTTGCTCCCCATGGTTTGCTCAGCTTGTTTCCTTATAGAACCCAGGACCACCTGCCCAGGGATGGTACCACCCAGAATGAGCTGGGCCCTCCTCCATCAGCCACTAACTAAGAGAATGTCCTATAGGCTTGTCTACAGGCAGATCTTACAACAGCATTTTCCCAATTGAGGCTCCCTCCTTTCTGATGACTGTTCCTTGTACCCTGTGACATGAAACTATCCAGCACACCCTCCTCCAGCAACCACTAACAGTCAGAGGCTCTGCAAGAAGTGATGGCACTTTAGGAGCACCTCATCTATCCGTGATGGAAAGCCCACTCTGGGCGGCAGGGTTTCATGGCTCTTGTCTCCATCATCCAGCTTTAAAATTCTTTATAACCCCCCCTTTCTTTGATGTTTCTTAAGACTTTGGGAGGAGGGGTTGGGATACAGATGTCCCATGTAAGGCTGAACATTCATCAGTCATTTATTCTCAACACTTTCACCAGATTTGAGTCATGACATTAGTCTTCACCCTCTACAAAGGAAGTCTCTCTGCCCCAGGATGACAGCCTTTCTGGTCTATGGGGCATAAATGCTTAGAAGGCAGCTTGAAAGCACATCTAAGGAACAATGGAAGTGTGTTCCTCACTTGGACCCATGTCCTTCCCAGCCATGGGCTTTTGACCAGGAATATAGTACCAAGTTTGACTCCCTCCCATGGAGCATGCCTCATGTCTAATCACAGACCAGTTGGTTATCCCTAAAACAGGCATGCCACTATCACACTAGTGGACATACCTACATGGGGGGATCAACTTTACATTGTACATGTTCCACAGCTGCATGAGACTGTGAGTGAATTTCCTGCCACAGTCACCTACATAGCACCTTCCAATGTGCTAGTCAGCAGGGAGTCTCCAGCTCAGCACTATCTTGATTTCTCTGAGTCCTGTAACAAAAGCTATGGTGCCTTCAACAACATGCTCTCATCACCTAGTCCTGGTGGGCAACCAAGAGCATTAACTTGCCTGTGCTCTTCTGAAGGGCTCTGAAATGTCTTTGATTCACACACAACTCAAAAGGGGGAATCCTGCACCTGGCACTGGGGTTTTTGTTTTAATGGCTCTGATTTCTGAGGACAGTATTGTCATGACACCCCCAATATACATCATCATGACACCCCAATATACATCATCATGACACCCCAATATACATCGTCATGACACCCCAATATACATCGTCATGACACCCTAATATACATCATCATGACACCCCCAATATACATCATCATGACATTCCCAATATACATCATCATGACACCCCAATATACATCGTCATGACACCCCCAATATACATCATCATGACATTCCCAATATACATCATCATGACACCCCCAATATACATCATCATGACACCCCCAATATACATCATCATGACACCCCAATATACATCATCATGACACCCCAATATACATCATCATGACACCCCAATATACATCATCATGACACCCCCAATATACATCATCATGACACCCCAATATACATCATCATGACACCCCCAATATACATCATCATGACACCCCCAATATACATCGTCATGACACTCCAATATACATCGTCATGACACCCCCATTACAGAACACTCAGACTTTTAAATTTAATTTTAAACTATAAGTTTAGTTTATAAATAGCAGGTTCCTATACAGTTTTTTTTTTTCAACCTTAGTTTTTGTTAAGTTTCCCCAACCCTCCCCCTCTGTCCCAAACCCATTTAAGTATTTTCAAGCTTAGTGGTCCTACCCACTCCTTTCATATTCCGTGTTAGAAACTCAAGGGATTGGAGATGTCGTCTATAGAATGGGGGCACATTTGACAGCTTTTACTCCAACAGAGCATTAAAATCTAAAAATATACCAAGAACTAAAATATACATATACAAATATATGTGTATATGTATACATACAAAATACACACAGAACTAAAAAACAATAAAATACGAGCTTCGGTTCTGAATAGAGGTGTCAAAACAAGAAATATTAATGGACAGCACTTCTAAGTATGTTTAACATCATTAGCCTTCAGGGAAACATCAGTTGAAACTACATTTCAATTGCATCTCCCCATTAGAAAACAGTCAGAATGGCTATTATTTAAAACTTAAATCAGAGAAAACAAGATACTGGCAAGTTTGTGAGAAAAGGGGCCTTGCTGACTGTTGGTGAAGCAGTGTTGACTGACAGTATGTTGGGGAACACCTCAGCGAAGTAAAGTGACTAGACCAGATTATTTGTCTCATGAAATTGCTAGCAGTTATTACTGTGAAATGATGCCCCATAAGAAAAAGTAGTATTGTCGGGTGACCCTTCTGAAACTTTGGGGTCTCCTTAGCTGAATCTACACTTATAGAATGCTCTGATTATGAATTTCTATAAATTGCCAAGATTCATTGGAAGTTTACCTGGAACCATGTTTTTTTCTAATGTGTTTGAATTTTGTGACTCTTTGAATGACAACCCAGGCAGCTCCCATTGCTTCTACTTCAAAGATGGGAAAGCTGGGCCACAGAGAGTCAGAATGAACTGACAATATCACAGAGCTTCTGGGAGGCAAGGCTGAGGCTGGTGGATGACTCTGTAGGAAAAAGCACTTGCCTCATAGCAGAATTTGAGTCCCAGAAGCCACATAAATGGCAGGTGGGCACAGTGGCTGCTTATAATGCCAGCATACAGGACACAGAGATAAGCATTCTCCTGCTACAAGCTGGCTAGGAAGGCCCAGGCTTTGGTAAGGTCTAGGGTCCACTGAGAGACCCTGCCTCAAAAGAAGTATAAAACAGAGGAAGAAATGTGCCCTCCAAATGCATGTGCATGCATTCCTGCACACACAGACACCCACATATATGAACATGTATACACACTCATATCCCACACATACATACACATGAAAAAACGAAAACTGAAAGAAAAGGAAGCAGGCTCTCCCTGAGGGTGTGTCAGGCACACTGCGTGTGAACTTGGTAATGACTATGATAGAAACCTAGACAGGAGGAAATTTCTAGTTGGCCGTTTCTTGTCTATACCATCCAATCCATTCAGAGAACTTGTGGAGTACTGTGTGTGTGTGTGTGTGTGTGTGTGTGTGTGTGTGTGTGTGTGTGTGTGTGTGTGTGTTTACCCTAAAATTATCCCATAAAAATTTTCCATAAAAGGCAAGAGCCTAAATCCCTTTTTAAATTTTCTGTCCCAGGATTGAAGAACAGAGACACAAAGGCAGAACTAAAACAGACTGTGGAAAAGGAGGGATTAACAGCAGTGGATGCGAGTGGGGGTCGATGTGCACGGCACGCCTGTGTGGGAACTGTTTAGTAAAGGCAAATACAGGGTTCCATGGAGTCTCTGACCCAAGATGAGGAAGATGCCCTGTTCTTAGAGAGAGATGCTACCCACAGAACCCCAACTCCTTCTTTGTCCTGACTCGACCATCAGCCTCTCTTCCCACTCCGGCTCTCCACATCTCTTCTCTCCTAGCACCAGCATCCCTAGCTGCTTCCCATCACTTGGACCCAGACTCTTTTCAAGTCCCTCCCAGCCCTGGTCCTCTCCTCAAAGGTGTATCCAAGAATCCAATGAGCTGCCCTATGTTTATGATGAGCTGAGAAAGTGTTATATTCATGCAGCTGCGCCTCTCTGTGGTTACGACGAGCTGTAAGAATGTTACATCCATGATGGTGAGGGGGCATTAGTCATAGGTCAGGATCTACCACCTGGCACTGGCAAGACATCTAACCTCTCTGAATTTCAGTTCTCGGTTGCTAATGTGAAGACAACAGTGACTCCACAGAACTGTCCAGAGAACTTTGCAAGTTACAAAGTCCTGCAAAAACATGGAACTGTGGACCTGTCAGAGGAAAGGTCTCGGAAGAGTCTCATATCTGGAGATGATATCTGAACTCATGGGATGATTTTCTTTTCTTTTCTCCAGTGCTGGAGATGGAACCCAAGCCCTAACAAGCACCCTCCTCCTGAGCTATGTCCACAGCCTCATGGCATGGATTTTTATGGTAAAAACAGTAGTTAGTGATGCTAACAGCTGTAGGGGTTGATAACAGAGTTGTAATAGTTTTTTGTTTGTCCTTCAAAACCTATGGGTATTTCTTAGCCCATAAAACTCTCCATTGTATTCGGGGCATACCTGCAATTATAAATATCTACCATAGGGAACACTTACCCAGCAATTTATTAGCAAAAACATAATCTGAAGGTTGAGGGGGCTACAGGGGTTAGGTATTAACCACAGTTTGGGTTTGGTATGACCCTAATCAGCCTTCAGAACAGCAAGTCATTCTACACACACATCGTCATGAACACCAAGCCTCAAGTAAATCAACAGACATGTTGGCAAGACGTCTCCCTTCATACAAACCCCAGATGACAGCCAGAAGGCGTCTCATGGTTTTGAATGGTTGGAAAATAAATTGCTTTTTGAAACTATAATTAAATGTTGTTTTCTTAAGTCATTAAATTTGGTCGCACACCATCCTGCAACTTTATTGCTGTAGATTTATATTTGAGGAATTAATTGTAGAAGCTCT
Organism: Peromyscus californicus insignis; assembly: GCF_007827085.1. Classification (NCBI taxonomy): domain Eukaryota; kingdom Metazoa; phylum Chordata; class Mammalia; order Rodentia; family Cricetidae; genus Peromyscus; species Peromyscus californicus. The sequence continues at coordinate 132,160,617 of NW_026294617.1, read as the reverse complement.
TCTATAACCCTCATCCACACAAATTATAGTAAATTACAGCATGAAAACCTGCCATGCTGAGGGAACAGTCGTGGCTCTGGCATTCAGAAGGCAGAATTTTAAGGTAATCACAGAATTGTCACCTGAAAAATATCCAGTTGATTCTTTAATGTGCTTGGTGTAAAGATTTCTTCATCCCAGATTTCGTAATAGCCGCAAGTTACCAAGCTCAATCTTTTATATTTATTTTAGAGAAGTTAGCTCCTATTCTCTCTCTTGAAAATAGTGAGTCATAAATGAATAGGAGGATCAAACACATGTGGGTACATGAGTCTCATTTGTAGCGGATGACATGTAATGATTTTATAACTTAGTGCATCTGTGCTTGTACAGTGTGCATGTTGTATACGTGTGGGTGGGCATGTGTGCATATGTGTGTACATGTGCTTACAGAGGTTACAGTCTGCCACCACGTGTCTTCCTCAATAGCCCCCCACTCTGTGTTGTGAGGCAGGGTCTCACTGAACCTGGTGCTCACTAGCTAGCCTGCCCTGGGGACTGACTCCCTGCCTCAGCCTCTGGAGTCCTGCCACACCCACCCAGCCTGCATTCAGTCCTTGCCCGTATGCAGCAGGCGCTTTGCCCACTGAGCCATCGGCCCTGCCCCGCGGTTTATTATTATTTCATAGTTCTAATGTTATTGGATTATAATTTATTTTTTATGAGTAATGCTTATTATAGAGAATTTGACATATTTTAACAGCATAGTAATAAGGTCAATGTTGCATTTGTTTGCTTTGCTTTTGAAGTAATTTTCACTGGATCCAGCTGGTTACTAGGAGGCAGACTTTCTGAGTGAGTTTCCACTGTCATGCTAGTTGTTTTAAATAAATTACCCTAAGTATATACAATGCATGTTTAAAAGCTGATTCAATATACAAGTTTGCTATAAATAGTATATCACAAGCGTGCTCATTTCTCAGCATAAGAAGAAAATCTCTGCTTAATAACTCTGCAAAAAAAAATCAGTAATACCTTCCTGGAAGCCAACAAACACACAAAGATGGAAATTAATAATTGTTTCCCTAGAATAAATTTCCAATCAACATGTTTATCAATAAGTCTATAAGCCTATGTTTAATAGCTTTCAGGATTAACTAGAACTGATCCAAGTTGGATTCTAGTGATGCTGTGGTCATCCAATGTTGATGAATGTGTTTACTGCTTTGTAAGGGAAACTTACAAAGTGTTGGTTTTAGTGTTAATTTTTATTTATAATGTCTACCATGAATTGAGTCAACTGCTCTCTGAATTCTGCGCTGCCACGCAGATCTGAACTGCTCCAAGGGAACAAACTGTCGTAGAAGCTTATAATTTCCCCAGAGTGTTCTGATTATTTTATACAAACTAAGCTCAAGCAGCCACAGATTTCACAAGGAAAATTGCTATGTGGTTTAAGGCCACATAATCTGCTTTCAGCCCTTGTCTGAGCCTTGAATTAAAGGCACACTCATTAGCTTGAAACAATAAACTCCAACACTAACATTCCTGGAGAGAATTCAATTCAGAAACTTTGGCAGCACAGATAGCAAATATTGCACACAGACTTAGTCTGATTTTACACAGACTCACAGGACATGTAGGTGAAGTAGGCAGTGCCAGCAGGGTTTAAATGGGTAACATATATATCACTGTATCAGAAAGAGAGAGAAACACTCGGAGAGAAACACACACACACACAGAGACGTCCCTAGCTTTCCCAGTGTGCAATTTAAGTGTGGTCATAGCTGGGAGGTTGATTTACACCAGAAATGTAGAGAGGAACTGCAATGGTATTAATTAAGCACCACATTAAGCAAAGTGGGGGCATGCAAAAATACCCTTTAAAAGAATCACTGTACATCCACAGCTCATATTCAAAAAGGGACAGTGCAGGTTTAGGATGTAACCTCCTAACATCTGGGCCAGATGTGATGAATCCAGGTAAGTCATTCCCACAGGAAAAGGAGAGAAAAGTGTGAAATGTGTGCAAGCATTTTCATAGATTCAATCCTTTCTAAAGTCAGACTACCAAAAAAGGATGTCGCAGAAAATGCTGTTTAGTTAAAATGAGATTGCCAAAGAGGTTCCTGTCACTTCACACCCATCTTCCCAAACAGAGGCTACCTGCAAATTCTACTAGATTATAAACAAGTCATCATGGCAGCCCCAGCCTTGAACAGTGTCCAGTGTGTGCAAGCAAATCTTGCAGACAGTTCCTTCTTTTTGTATTATCTGATCTCGTAGATAGCTACCTATGGTGATATTTTATTTGTATTAAAATGTTACTTGCATGTTAATAAATAAAGTTGCCCAGGGGTCAGAGCTATTAGCAAGCCATAGGAAAGCAGGGCAGTAGTGGCGTACACTTGTAATCCCAGCACTTGGTAGGCAGAGCTGGGTAAGTCTCTGTGTGTTCAGGGATACAGCCATTATTGGATACACACGCCTTTAATCTCAATACCAAGCATGGAAAACCTGGAGGTCTATACAGACAGGCTGTGACGAGGCGGTCATGTGGTTGGGTTTACAACCAATGAGAAGGCAGAACAGGAACTCTATATAAAGACTTTAACACAGGGGTAGCTCTGGTTCGGAGAGGTAGGACCACTGCAGGAGGAAGGGTAAGGTTTTAGCTCTTAGCTCTGACCTCTTGGCTTTCTTCTTTGCATTGGTTCTGTGTTTCTTATTTAATAAGAAGGTTGGTTACATCTACAGCTACCCAAAGCGTCTGCACCAGCCACCCCTCTCCTGTGTCCACTTACCCTCTGTCACCGAGTATCAGAAGTGTGTGCGTCTAAACCCTGTCTCCAGGCACAGTACACACCTTCTATGTCTCATTCCTCAGCCAGTGTGAACTCTTCAACTGTATTTTCATTTGCTTTCTCATTTATTTGGCCAGACAGTATTAAATATCTCTTAAGTTCCAGGCATTGGAACAGTAAATGGCATCTGTGAATCCTGTCTTTGAGGGACTAGAGCCCAACATTCTACACCGATAAGCTTCGGCGTGTGATAAACGTTAAGCTACAGAAAATACAAGGTATTGTGAGAACACACTTAAGAAGGTACAGCCTAAGGTGTCAGTGGGGGCTCCCTGAAGGCTGAGACCTGTAGGCCCCTGGATGTGTAGGGACAGGTCAAAGTTATCTTCTAAGTTATTCCTAGATGCGTGAGAATATTGTCTGATAATAAAAGACCTTTAACATATTCTCCTAGTTCAATTAAGTCCATTTCTGACACATGTTGCTTGACAGTCTTGCTGCTCTGGTCCCAATATTATTTTTTATAAGTAAAATAATTATTTATCATTACTCTCCCCCGCCCCCTTTTTGGCTTTTAAGCTTTTAAGCGTTTATCAGTGGAGATTTATGCAAATGAGCCTCATAGAGACTTATTAAATAATTATCAGTTTTCAAGTAGCAAAAACGTACATTGTAAAAGCCTACACACCCTGCCAGCTGAACTATTTAAAACCCCCCACGGCTTGATGCGAGACTTTAAAAGGTGGACATTTACAATACTGACTAAACTGTCCTTCCGTCCCTCCTGGCTGAAGGTCCCTTTTTTTCATTGTCACAGTCTGTGGAGTCACTTCAGAGTTATCCTTGTCTGTGCTGTCCCTCTAAATCTGTGCATAACAAGTAGCCAAGTCATCTCTGAAGGCTGGTCACTTGGGCTGCATTTATCCTCCCAACATTACGAGATGGGTGCTGGGACTGCCTTCACTGTACGGATGAGGAAGCTGGATAGAGCACAGACAGCTCCTGACTGGCTTGTACTTGGGTTTCATTGAACCCTCCATCTTGCATCTTTCACTGTCTTCTTCCTTGTTCTGATTAATGTCACCTCTACCATGCATTCTTGTCTACACACTTCATAATTGATGACACCAGTGACAAGGAGCAAGCAAAGTCTTCCCTCATTGAACAAGAGCGACCTTCCTTAGCCTTCCCCCACCCCCTCCATATCCATTCCTGGGCCATCCAGGGCGGCATGAGATCCTGTCTCCAGACAAACTAACTAACTAAATAAAATGAGTATAATTTCATACAAAAACAAGTACCCCTGGGTGAGCATCATTCTAACAACAAAGCAGTACAGAGGAAAGTACCAGCGAATATTTCTTATGAAAATGGAGGCAAGAACCCTCAAAAAGTATTTGAAGATGTGACTTGTGATAAAGTATGTGCTTAAACATGAACCTGGTACTCAGTTTGATCTTCAGCACCAGAAAAAATAAAATGAAAGAACAGAATGTTAGAAATTTGATGTCAATAAATCCATAAAAAGAATCTCATATCTAATTAGAATCTAATCAAATTAGGATTGCTCGATATTGGAAATTTTTACTGTCTTATCATCTTGACAAGTCAAGGAGGCAAACTCATATGATCCTATTAACAGATGCAGAGAGAATCAGACAAAACTTAGCAGCCGTGCACAGGAGAAGCACTTGGTGAAGCAGGTGTTAGGACTCCAGTGTGAATGCCCAGGCTGCGGGTTGGAGCGCTCTGTCTGCAGCTGGCCCTCTGTTGGATGACTGTAGAACCTTGGGGTGGAACACAGAGAAAGCTGGCTGTTTCCCACCAGGAACAGGAAAAGGTAGAGATATCTATGGTGATGTTTTATTTGTGCTGAAATGTGATTTTATTTGTGTGTTAATAAACAAAGTTGACTGGGGGTCAGAGCTAAAAGCAAGCCATAGCAGAAGCCGGGCAGTGGTAGCACACACCCTTAATCCTGATCACATGACAGGCAGATCTCTGTGTGTTCAAGGATACAGCCAGCATGGAGACACACGCCTTTAATCTCAATACCAACCGTAGAAGACCTGGAGGTCTGTAGAGACAGGCAGTGACGAGGAGGTCATGTGGTTGGGTTTACAACCAATAAAAACACAGACACACAGAAAATAGGCCTCTTTCTGAGGGGAAGGACGGCAGCAGCAGGAAGGGTAAAAAGGCATTTTTAAGTCTCAGCTCTTAGCTACTGCTCTGACCTCTCGGGCTTTTAACTCTGCATTTGGCTCTGTGTTTCTTATTTAATAAGACCGTTACATCTACAGATATCCTCTTTCATTTCCGGTTTTCACCACAATTCTATAAGTTCTAGATCATATAATCAGCCTAAAAACAAAAAATAAAGGATGTTCAGACTGGAAAGGGAAATAAATTTACATATATTTACATATATGTAAAATATCCTAATGTTGGAGTGGGAAGGCGTTTGTGAGCCCTCACCCCTAAATGAAGAGCTATGGACAGCTGACGGCATCTCAGGGAGGGAGAGTTGGGCTTATTTTAAAGACGTGGCTCCTGGTGGGTGGGCTATGCTTCAGTGGATGGCCGCGCAGCCAGGAGCACGTGGACAGTGCAGACTGGAGTTGACAGGTTAGTAAAACAAAACAGAACACAGGAAGTTGGGAGGTAGGGTGGATCCAGGAAGAGCTAGGGACAAGAGTTAGCGTCCCTCTCACTTGTTTTTCTAGGCCGTCTTAGGAATGTGTGGTTGTTTCTGATCTTGCATTTCCTCTGCTGCTCCTTGGTTAGTAAAGGAACGCAGGTGAGAGACATTTTACTGCTGTCTTCGACCCTGAAACTGCTTGGTTCTCTCTTGACAACCAGCAGGCAGGCAGAAACACAATGAAAACCACTTGTGTGAGCCCAGGGACCTTGGCGTCCCTGGCTCAGGATTAGTGGTTCAGTTTTCATCAGCAACACTTTTTTGTTTGCATCTTGTCTTCCAATTTTAGAATAAAACACATCCATTCTGAATCTAGTTAAAAATATCCTAGGCGGGTCTGGCTTTCAGATTTCAGAAGAACAAGGCAGAGATGCTGGAGTCCTGGCCCAGATTCACTTGGCTTTCCTCCCTACCATAAGCATGTCCATCCTCAGTGTGGCCAGGCAAGGTGACAGAAATACCACCCTCCCTCGGGGCCTAGAGGGAGGTCAAGCTCGCCCTGGCTCACCTCCTGAAGGTGTCATCATGTTAACATTGGCCCTCGCTGGCCTGACAGAAGGAGGAAGGAGGCCTGAGGAGGAGATGATATGTGCTTGCTCACATGAAGACTAAGGTGACTGGTGCTCACTGACCTTTCATAGACTGTCTAGCTGTCCTCCACTTCTGCAATTCAGGATCCTCTTCCCGCCATGGCCTGGAGAGTCCTCTGGGAAGGGCAGATTTCCTGGACCACAGCCCTACAAATAGGAAACTGTATCAGAGAGGGGAGAAAGAAAGAATGATGGAGGAACAATACATGGGTTATAAAAGAGATCTGAAAATAAAAACAAAGCAACATAAACAAAACTTAAAAGAAAGGGGTGAGAGAAGAGACAGCGACACCCTTCTGGGTGGCGCAATCACTGATGGGAAGTGAGACCTCGGGGTCTCACACCTGCTCAGTGTGTAAGACTAAGACAGAGGCGGAAGAAATTTTACCTTATTTTCCTGTTTGACACAATAAATTCCATGTTTTGTTGTTGTTTGTTTGTTTGTTTTTTGTAACAGTGAAAGCTTTACCCTTCAAGGGAAGAAATCTTTATTAAATCCCATGAAAAGAGGAGCTTGGCTAGAAACATCCTCAAGATCTACAAAAGGGCTAGTAAGATGGATGGCTTGTAGAGGCATTCGCACCCAAGCCCAGTGAGTTCAAACCCTGGAAGCTGGGTCAAAAGGGAAGGAGACAACATATTCCACAGAGCTGTCCTCGGGCCTCCATACATGTGCCATGGTATGTGCATTCCCGGGCATGAAAGACACTTGCGCGCACGCGCACGCACACGCACACGCACGCACGCACGCACGCTATTTTAAAGGTCCACAGCTAACTATCATTGCCAGGCTTTGCTCAACCCTGTTTCTACTGTTGCACGTTTTATATATCTACATTCTCCTTATATTCCTGTAACTTTCTATCTAACCTGCCAGCCTCACTCTCACTCGGCATGGAGACCTTGCTTACCGCTGGTGGAGAGATCTCACAGGAACTATCTTAGTACGGTAGTCCGTGTCCAAAATCCTGTGAAAACGTCTGAAGTCCTACCTACACTGGAGGTCTGCCTTTAATCCATACATATTTTATAGCCCCCAATACACACACTCTCTCACACACAAGCATACACACTTAAATACACATACACGTATACACACATATATACACATACGTACACTTTACACACACATACATATACACACACACATATACAATTACACATACACACACACAGACACACACACACACCTCCTAAGCAGGCTTCCAAAACTTCATGAATCCTTTCTGTCTCATCTCAAATATCAGGGAAACATAGTTTTTTCAAAAAGATACCACTTGGTTTCTACTTAACAAGTAATAAATAATCTGCACATCATTGTGCAGTGACAGCTGAAGGGCTGTAAATGTCGTGTGGAAAGTGTGTGACAAGCAAAAGAGCAGCCACCACCACCATTTCGGGGACAAAGATCCAAAGATGTTGACTCCAAAGGAAGGAGTCATTCATTCATTCATTCATTCAACAACTACCTGTTAGCCGGGGGGTTGGCAAGTGGCCCACACTTGTAATAACAGCACTAGGAGACTGAGGCAGTAGGATGGCGAGTTGATGAGACCTCACTGTCTATTAAGAACCAATCAGGTGTTAGATGGCTACAAGTGCCCACAACATATAGTGGCCAATGTTTGGGTAAGTTAAAATAACCCAGAATGGCTGGGGTGTGGTACCCAAGTGAAGTGTTAGGCGGAAACCCCAACGCAAACACACAGGCCTCAGTTCGGACATCAGACATCACACAAGTTTTCAGGGTGTTATCCTCTGTGCCAAGGAAAAAATAAAAAATCGATCATAGAAGTGATGAGATGAGAGACTCTTGTGGAGAACCTACTGGTGGAGAGAAAGCCAAGCAGCTGAGGGAAGAGGCAGCCAGGGGCTGACACCCTCAGGTAAGGGCACAAGAGCCCGAGCGGCACACAGCAGAGAAGTGCACACCCACACTCTGTGCAAACTACACTGTAACACGCTCATGACGGAGCTATGACTGGCAAGAGCCCAACCTCCACAGCCTGCAGGGACCTTGACAGCCCTGGTGCCAGACGCTGCTGCAGCTGTGCTCAGGAACGGTGCAGTGGTGCACAGAGGCCACGGCTTTGGGAACAACTCGGATGTTTCCTCTGAACAAACTGGATTCTTGGGAGATGAAATGACTCACATGGGTGAGAACTGTTCCAACAGCCGGGCAAGCAGCTTCCTTTGTATACATCTCATTCCCCTAAGAGTTAACAATGTGCCCACAGTACCAACCTTAAAGGCTCTCGGTGGGGAAATGCAGATTCCAAAGAAAAGACCTCAAATGTGATAACAAACAAGCTACCTACACCGTGCAGAGGGGCTGGCTGGCTAGGGATTTTGCACGCTCGTACACACGTTAGGGACAACAGGAACACAGCTCTCCATGCGGACAGCCGTGGCTTTCACTGTGATTCTTCAGCTGCACTTCTATTGGAAGGGGGGTTTGGTGGACTGTCCCTGGATGGAAAAGCACACAGATGCCACTGCCTTACACAGCACCTGCCCTCACGCCGTACACCATCTTTACAATGATTATTGAATTTTTTTTTTTTTTTTGGTTTTTCGAGACAGGGTTTCTCTGTGTAGCTTTGCGCCTTTCCTGGAACTCACTTGGTAGCCCAGGCTGGCCTCGAACTCACAGAGATCCGCCTGGCTCTGCCTCTCGAGTGCTGGGATTAAAGGCGTGCACCACCACCGCCCGGCTGATTATTGAATTTAAAGCACTTCCTCATCACAGCAAAGACATTTTAGAGTTGTCATTGGATAATTAAGATTTCTGCTTTCCAAACAAATTCGATGTTTCCTGTGTTGACCGACAGGATAAACACTAAAAACAGAAAAACAGTGAGATGCGTGCTAAGTAGATAAAAATCTCCATTTTGTTTAAAAATAACTGCGCTAAATAACAAATGTTGTGCGGTTGGTTCTCCTCTTATGCTGACTTCTGCTCTGTGAGACCAAACAACCCTGGCTTTGTTCTGGCTGCTACAAAACACATTGACATGGGTCTAGTCCAAAAGTCTAAAAAGCCCTTAAGATTTTCTTCTCCAGCCCATAGATCTCCTAAGTCACTTACTCTTCCCCAAGTGTAGTTACAAGCCTCAGTGTATTTGTGTGTATGTGTTCAAGTGTGTGCATGTGTGTGTGCACATGTGTGTGTGCGTGTGTGGGAGTATGTATGTGCCCATGGGTGTGTATGTACATATGTGCATGCATGTGTGGAAGTGTGGGGGAGTGTGTGTGTTCGTGCACGTGTGTGTGTGTGTGTGTGTGTGTGTGTGTGTGTGTGTGTGTGTGTGTGTGGCGTCTGACTATATAATAATGAGCTAAGCTTAATTACATCACTAAGCAGAAGGCTGTAGGAGTCCTGCTGCCTGTGGGGACTGATTAGAATTTTACAATGTTATTTTAGCTTATTAAACTCTGAATTGAATAAATAAATTCCATTAAAAACTTGCATGTGATGCATTTGTCTTTGCCTTTGACTGTTCATGGTTGCCCAACCGAGATGCTGAGGTTCCCCGATGGGTATAGTTAGCTTCTGGCACATGCCTAATCCTACCAGTCAGAGTGTGGGCAGCCTTTCCCTGCCGTGGCAATACACAGGTATTTTGGGTTGAATGTCTTCTCTATTTTGCATATTTCACATCTCCCCATAACACTATTCCAGCTCCCCCAAATTGTTAGTTACTGTAAATGGCCACCACATGTATAACAGGTTTGAGATTTTGTTTCCATTTTTATACATTATGTCAAGGTAACATTCATGGCCCTAATCAGCATCGTCCCGGTCTGAGGAAGGCAGAGAGCCGGCTGGCTCTGGTCTGGGTTACTCTTAGCAGAGCTATAAGAGGAAATGAGAACTTTAAAGTCTGGTTTGGGTCCTGAAAAGCCAAAATCATAAGATCAGGCCCTCCTGGCATTCCTGTTCAGTCAGATGACCTCTTGTTCATGTAAGCAAGGTTATAAAATTGTCTCTACCCTTCTAATTAAAGACTTCAGCAGGAATTTTAAGCTACTTAGAGAGTCAGGGTCAGGTTTGCGGCAGCCTGGGCCACCCAGGGAAAAGACAGCTGTGTCACATTCGAAGCTGTCCCATCTCTGTCTGCAAGAAGCACTCCAGTCTTGAAAACTTGTCTAGACCACGTCACTCCTACATGATTCTGCCACAGAGGGTGAGCAGAGGTCAGTGCATGGGCTGGGAATTAAGAGTGTCTACATGAAAAGGCTTCCCTATAAGGACCACACCTATCCCAAAGCCGTTACAGTCAGCAACTGCTCTTGTAGGTCAAGTGTGGACCTGAGTCAGTTCACACAGGGCTCTCTATGCACAACTCACACACAGCATACCAAAGATATTCTACCTGGGGTCTCGGGATGGTCCAGGGCAGGATTTTGATTAGACCAAGAATCTTTACAGAAGATGTATCTCCCTATTTATTTATTTCTTGTTATTTATTTTGGCAGTGCTGGGATGGAACCCAGGTCATGTGCACAGACTACCCAAGCCTGATATTGCTTTCTTATTGACATGCTCTCCCTAGCAATGCCTAGCGCCAGGACCCCAGGCCTCCAGACTGCCTACCTGTGTTCTCCCCAATAGAACTACTTCCACGTTGGGATCTCTCCCTTCTCCTTAATCAAAAATAACTTACATGTGCTTATGACCCTGCTAAATAAATTGCTAACAGTTCTGTTTGGAGGTAAAATATGGTCTTGGCTAAACTACATTAGGACTTTATAGGCACAAAATATTGGATTTTTGAGGAGGCCACTTCAAAGATTGTTTTACAGAATAAATTTATTTCCTAGAGAATTTTTAAATTCTGCCTTAACCTTTTGCCCAGATTGTGTTCAAATGGTCATTATCTCTTCCGAGTATCGACAGCTTTCTAGGTGACCACCACAGGGTAGTACTAGGGTAGGATAAAAGTTCTGCCGAATAAAGTATAATAAACTATCTCCCTGCCACATGGTTACACACTGCGGATCCGCCCTCCATGTCTCATCTGAGCCACCTGCGCTGGTACAGTGTCATCCCCAGGCACAGACCAGTCAAGGAGAACGTTCTGTGAAAGTGTAACACACGTGATTAAGATCAATTCAAGTGTGCTCACACACTGTTTGAAAGGCACAGACCCCACAGCCAGTTTCAAAAGAAAAGAAGACAACATGTGGCCTTGTAAGAATTGATGGATACAAAAAATAAACCGATAAGCACTGAAAATTCCCAGTACAAGAATTAAGTTCCACATCTGACAAAGTGACATGTCACCAGGAAGAAGTTCACTCAGAACAATGGTGAGATTCTACTTTGATCATGGTAACAACAGAGCGAGAATACAGTCATCATGAACCAAACACATCCACCGGTACACAGCCGTGTGCAGAGAAGTGGACCATTGGGACCTGCAGTTCAAAGCCTGGTGGTGGTGCACACCTGTGATTCCAGCACTCAGCCTTGAGGAAGGAGGGTCATGAGTTCAAGGACAGCCTTGGCTACAGAGTAAGACCCTGAAGAGAGACAAAGAGAGTGAAAAGAAGGGGAAAGACCCAAACCATACCTTAAATTTCTTCTTTTCTCTTACAGTTCTGCTAAGAGTAACCCAGCCCTCTGTCACTTTTCACAGTCCCCTTCTAGTCCGGGACTCTACCCACACTCACACTTACCCACAAATATATACATACATAAATAACAAGCTAGGTTATACACAGGAAAGAAAATAAGTGATACTGCTCTTCCTGAGTCTGGAATACCTCACATATAAATGCCAGATTCACCCAGTTTTCTGTAAATTTCATTTTTCTGTATGGCTGAATAAAATTCCATCATGTGGACAGGCAACATTTTCATTATCCAATTATTATCAGTGATTGAAATCTAGGATAATTCCATTTGCTTGCTACTGTGACTATAATAGCAGTGGACGTGGATGTACAAGTGTCTCTGTGGTAGTATAGAGTCCCTTGGGCATGTGCCCAGATGTACTAACAATACATGCATGACCCACACATGGTTCAGAAGTATGTGTCCTTATCAGCGGTCCTTGTTGGACTCCACTCCTGCTCATGTTTTATAAGTGCTTCCCCAGTTAATCTCACACATCCCAGTTCATTTTGGTCCATTTTGACCTGAACTAACATACAGAAAATGAGAACTAGACAGATTAGTGAACAATGTTACTGGAAAAATCACTTCCATGAAGAAAATTATAATTGCAAGCTTCTCCAATCACATTACTGTGACACTCCAATGGGTTAAAAATTAAGAAAAGTGTGAATAGAAAACTGAAAGATGGTAATGTCATCATTTAAGAGGTAGTGAAAAAACCCTTAAACAAAACCCCAAACGGGCAAAGAAGCAAAGATACTAACTTGGGAACACTGGAATTGAGGGTTGATGTTCAACCAAGGGCACTACATTGTGGCAGAGTATTGCAGACATATTCTCCCCTGAGTCTAAACCCAACAAAATTCCTGCATTTCAGGCAGAAATAGAGCCATCTGGGTAAACACATTTCTCGGTCTTTCTTATGGTGTAATATGGTCCTGTATCTACTTTCACCAATGAAATGTTAGAAAAATTGTGACAAATGTAAGGACCTTTTACATGGCCACGAGTTGAAAAGTGTGTCTTGCCTTCCCTGTGGTTATTTCTTGACATCTGGTGATAGCAATGCTGCATTTCTGTGAAGTAGGCATGCTAAAACACCACACACACACACACACACACACACACACACACACACACACACACAGTAACAAGGTAGGATACCTGCTTGCTTCCAGGATGTTACTTGAAAAAGAAAAAAACCTTGTTTCTTGTTCAACCATCCTAAGATAGGACTTCACTGTAAATCTCAGTCATCTTCCGAATGGGGCAGACATCAAGGACAATGTGAAACCTCCAGTCATAGACGAGGAGAATCCACTGGCAGTGTATTAAATCACAATGGTATAAAGATGTAAGTCATGAGGAAATAAAAAACTTCAGGTAGGCAGATAAATGAGAAAATGAAATAAAATCAGACAAAAGCGTGCTGTGTAAGTTACTCGTCTAATGGCTGTTAGAACAAACCTGACAGAAAAAGTGTAAAGAGGACAAGGTTGATCTGGCTTCTGGTTTGAGGGGCTACAATTCATCCTGTTGAGGAAGACATGGCAGCTGGTTTGGGTCTGTTTGTGGCAGAAGTTTATGACCCAACTCCCTCACATCCTTACAGGTCAGAAAACAGTCTGGCTTAGAAGAACAGCCTGACTGTAACACTCAAGGCCCATCCAGCAATCCATTCCTTTCAGAAGGACCCCTGTTTTGTTAGGGTTTCAATTGTGATGAAGAGACACCATGACCATGGCAACTCCTATACCATGGAAAAACATTTCATTGGGGTGGCTTACATTTTCAGAGGTTTAATCCATTATCATCATGGTGCCACATGGTGGTGTGCAGGCAGACACAGTGCTGGAGAGGTAGCTGAGTGACAGCAATGCTACATTTCTCTGAAGTAGGCATGCGACGGCAACAGGAAGTGTCTGAGACACTGGGTGTGGCTTGAGCACATAGGAGACCTCAAAGCTGCCTCCACAGTGACCCACTTTCTCCAACAAGAACACACCTGCTTCAACAAGGCCACACCTCCCAATGGTGCCACTCCCTTTGGGGGCCATTTTCTTTCAGTGGCCTTTCTCCTAAAGGTTCCATGGCTCCTAAAACTGCACAATCAGCTGTGGACCAAGCACTCAAACATGTTAACCTGTGGAAGATGTTTCACAGTTAAACCCCAACAGTCCAACTCTTACCCTGCGGCATCATGACCATCCCACAACATAAAATCCATCCAGTTCAACTTCAAGAGTTTCCAAACAGTCCCAGCATTGTTCAAAAGCCCAGGGGCTCTGAGACCCAAAGCTCTAAGATCTGAGGTCTTAGCTGCTAGCCCAGTAAAATCAAGAAAATTCTTGTAGATAATCCTTCCTATACGGTACGACACAGTGGAGGAACTGGGGCACAGGAAGCAAGACAAACACCAAACCCCACAGCTCTGTGTCCGTTGTGCGGGCTTTTCTCGACATCTCCTGAGTTCCGCTGGGCCTGGGCAGCCCCACCCCACAGCTCTTCTCCTTGCAGCACACATGCGCTCTCTCTTTCATTAGCAGACATCTCACGTTCCTGGCAACCCCAACACACAGGGGTCTCTACTACAAACTTTGGACTCATAGTCAACACTTCATAGAGCCTTTCAGGGCCTCTTCAGGGAATTTGACCCTGTCATACACCACCTTCTGGGATGGTAGCTCCAATAGTCAACTTGACAAAACCTAGAATTGCCCTAGAAGAGAGCCTCAGTGAGGGATCACTAAGATCAAGTTGGCTGTGCGGGATCGTCTGACCTTTATTAATTTATGTGGAATGACCCAGTCAACTGAAAGTGGCTTCATTTTCTGGGCAGGAGATCCAAGCCTGAGTAAAAATGGAGAAATCCATCTAAGTACTAGCAAGAAAAGAAGCATATATACATTCTCTGCTCTTGACCGTGAGCGCCCTGACTTCTTGCAACGATGGACTGTAACTACTAATTATAATCTGAAATAAATCCTTCCTTCCCTAAATTGCTCTTTGCCAGGGTATTTTATCACAGCAACAGAAATGAAAAAAGAACACCTTCCTTTGGTGGCTAGTCACTGGAACCTTGGTACAAGCCTTCCTTGCATTCTGACGCCTGTAAAAGCAGCACCCAGCACCATGCAGATGACGCCATGCTCTGTTGCCAGCTCAGAATATAATGCGTAACCTTTTATCACAGCTGCAGCCTCCAAGTACCCAAACAGATGAACCTTCCCCCTGCCGTCCTGTTAGAGCCTGCTAACATAGGCCCTGTTTCCCCAGGCACTGTCTTTTATCATTCCTCTTTTAAATTAAGTATACCTTTAACACCCTGGAGCCTTAGTAGGGCTTTTACCCTGCTGGCTCCATTGATATTGTCCCGCGCAAAGGGAAGGTGTCTCTCTAATGTAATGGTTCCTATCTCTTCACAGCCACCTTAACAGCAGGATTTTCATTTCCAGTTGTTTGTCCAGAGCCACAGACACCTTGTCCTCAACTTTTACATTTTTTCACATCTTCCTACTCCTCATTTTGCTCAGAATTCTCACTGTAAAGCTGGCTAAAGGCAGCCAGCAATGACCATGCTACAACCCAGATAGTAAGCTATCTTCAAATTTCCTCCACCAATCAAATTAGTCTACTTACTTTTTAATGTAGTCTCACTCAGATTTTTAGAACACGGGCGGAACATAAGCATAATCTTTGCCAGAACACAACACAAGTGACCTTTAGCCTAATCTTCAAGGCATTCTCCTTCTCTCTGAAGCCTCAAAGTCTGGTATTCGTGGTCTGCAGGTCTATTGACATCTGGTACTCCCCCAGGAATGACCCTAAGCTTAGCGTCTGGCATGCTGAGGTGTCTAGTCAGCAGCTCCAAACTCCTTGCCTTCCTCTTGCAACCCATTTCCAAAGGCCTATGGACACGTCAGCAACGGCCCCACTTCTCACTCCAATTTTCCGTATCATTTACTTTTTTCACTATGACAAGGTATCCACCAAGAGCGACTTGAGGGAGGAAGGCTTTGTTCTTTCTGGCTCTTAGTATAATTGGCTGGAGCCAAAAGGCAGAGGAGCACCACGGCAGAGCCTGCCATGTTGACAGTGGGAGCTTGTGGTACAGCTGGTTCACTCATGGCAGGTCGGAAGCAGTAAGCTCAGGCCGGAAGGAGCCAGGCTATTACGGTTAAGGCGTCACCCCAGTGACCCACTCCTTCCAGCAAGGCCCCACCTCCTAAATGTTTCATAACTTCCTTGAAGATCACTACCAGCTAAAAACCAAGTGTTTAAACACATGGGTATGTGACTCACATAAGAAGAAATCTGAAAGACTTTAAAATCGTTAGAGGATGATAAATATATTAGTCATTGGAGGGAAAAGTAAAAGGATAACTTGCCCCTTATACCCACCAAGCTGGCCAATATAGAATAAAGCCAAGAATGTAAGGCTAGAGGGGCATCATAGCCTCTAGGTGGGAATGTGGACACAGCAGTCCAATCTGGCAGACACTAAGTTAGGTATGCATATACCCTTTGGCCTTATGGTCTGATACCTTGGCAAATATCCCAAAGAAACGCCTATCAGGCCCAAAAGGGGTAAGACTGCTGGGTTGTTCCTGACAGTGGGGAAACGGAGAGTCTACAGTTTTGGGTCACTGTCTTAGTTAGGGTTTTATTGCTGTGAGGAGACACCATGACCACAGCAACTCTTATAAAGGGAAACATTTCATTGGGGCCGGCTTACAGTTCAGAGATTTAGTCCATTATCATCATGGCAGGAAGCATGGCAGCAGCCCCCCCACCCCACCCCGCCCAGGCCACACCCTAGTAATGTCACTCCCTATGAGTCTATATAGGCCATTTTCATTCAGACCACCACAGTCACTGATTAGGTGATGAGTCAAATGTGGGATATTATGTAGTTTTTACTTGAAAGCAGGGTAATCTCTAAGGCCTACAACCTGAGGAACCTCCCAAGGATCTGTGTTCTCCTGCAGGGACTAAGCAGTGTTTATTATTATCTTTATTTAAAACAACAACAAATAAACAAAAAAAAACAAAAACAGGAAACTGAGAACTGATCTTTGCTTTAGGTGAAGGACCTCCATTGTTTTCACTCTACTCAAGTGAGTGGGCATAAAATTAAAGAGCTGGGCTGGAGAGATATCTCAGTGAGTGAGAAGGTACTTGCTGCCGGGCCTGGCAGTGGGAGTTCAATCTACTGACAGGGTGGATGAAAACAACCGACTCCAGCCAGTGGCCCTCTGACCTGCACACATGTGCCAAAGCATACACACACACACACACACACACACACACACACACACACACACACACACACACACACTAAATAAATAAAGTTTAAAAGTAAGGAATTATGGTAACAAAAAATGTGTATTAGGGAAATGAAGACTATCTAGAAGGTATAGAAGCTTGGGATTTTTCTTTATTTCCTCCACTCACAGCTAGCTTCAGGATGTGTAACCAGCACAGTCGCAGGGGACAGCCACGTCAGAACTCTGCTAGCTCTGGCTCTTTTGGTTCCAACACTCTGCCTGGGCCAGCTACCTGTTCGTGTTCATACTGACTATAGAGCCCCCAGTCCTCTCCCAGAGTCTTCCTTTCTTCCCCCCCAAACCTGGGGAAGTGGGGTGACAAAGGTGTGTACCCCTCAGTTTCAGGCTGAGAAAGCAGCAGTGCATCATGGGGGCTTTCACCCAGCCCCACCCTAGCATCAGGTGAGGCCTGGCACCAGTTCCCCATCTCTAGGCTGTGGGAATGGGAGCAGATTCCCCTGTCCCTTCTCAAGCTGCCTTCCCCTTATCTGGCCTTAATCCTCACAGGGTTCAAAGAAAATTGCTTGATGGGGAAATAAACTGGCAATAATGTGACTGTCTCTCTACGTTTAATCTCCTTCACTTCCCTCATGGCCTTCCAATGCCAGACACACTGGCCTGGAGCGCAGTCTTCCTCCAGGACCTTGTAGATTCAACTACTCCTGATTATGTCCCTGGGGTGTGAACGAACTGAATCAGAAACTTCAGACTGAGTTTGTTAACTATAAAGAGAACAAGAAGAAACATAAACACAGAACAGACAAGGAATGTGGATTATTCATCTGATAGAGTGAACATGGCTTTAGAACATGCCTGTTCTAAGAAAGCCCTGGGACTGACCACTCCACATCTAGCCCAGCCCATTCCCCTCCTAAAAACTCTCTCCAAAAATATTTTTAAATAATTTAAGACAAACCTAGTTTCTCTCAGCATACCCTGTATCTTCCCAAAGACTAACACAAGTAATTCAATCATGATTCAAGGAAACACTGACTTCCTTTAAGAGGGAAGGAAGCTACAAGGTAGCTTAGCAGGTAAAGGGGCCTGCCACCAAGTCTGATGACCTGAGTTCAATTCTAGGACCCACAAAACACACACACACACACACACACACACACACACACACACACACGCACACACAAATGTAACTTGTATATACACACACACACACACACACACACACACATATATTTAAAGACAAAAAGACGTTTTAGTTTTAGTTTTATAGACTTATCATATAGGATATCTATATAATAATTAAATACAAAAGTATTTCGTTCATATATAAGGAAATAAACCACATGGTAACAAAACCATTCTCTAGTAGTGGAAGTATTTTTGTCATGGAAAGTATTTTCCAAGATGAACCAGAAAGCCGCATGAAGAGTGAAGACGTTTCTGTTGATAACTACGGTGAGTCTGTAGGTTTACTTTGTCCATTAGGCTAGTGATCATAAACTAAGACCATGACGTCTTTGCTTTTTGCACCAAGTGTACAGCAACATCATGTACTAACAAGGCCCAGGAAACGTATCAAGCATGGACCTCGGAGCCTCCTTTTGGCTGTAATGTAAGGAGCACAAATGCTGGAAAGTTCATTGTCCAGCACTCTGCATTAAAAATGTGTGTTCCCAGCATCCCCTAAAGCAGTCGAGTGAGTCTGGCAGCATCAAGCTCCTCTGTAGAGAAGGGACTATGCTGGAGCCTTACCTAAATGTTTTCGTCCTTGATTTCTCTTGCAAGAATGACCTCCTTGCCTACGAGGAACTGTGTTTAATTTTCTTCTGTATGTTAGGGCTTGCTAATTGCACTCATATTTCTTCCTAACACAGTTGCCTCACCTGTAACTAAGACAGACATTTTGTCCCAGACAGGACAGAGTCCTGCTAACTAATTTTAAGTTCTTTTAGGCTTGGAAACCTCTGAGCCTGGCTATCTCAGAACGGTGTATATTTTTTAAGTGAAAGAGAAACTAGAAATGGTTGCCACCATTTGATTTGGTTGGGTCACTGAAAAGCAAAATTCACCAGTGATTTGATTTCATAAAATAAAGAATGTTTTATACATAAAGAAATTCTTCAACTGAACAAAATGAGCAATAAATTTGGTTGCTCCTCATTGCTCTGAGGAACATTAAAAATCATCACTGGGAAACTCCCTGAATCAGAGATCAGGAGCATTTTCAATTCTTAATAAATATTTCCCTTCCAAGTTTTCAGCTCCTTTAAATATTTCTATGAATTCTTAGATGTGATAATACATCTAAAATTTAAAAACAACTTTGAACTAAGCATTTTTTGTGCTGCTTTTTAACAGCTACAAAGGTCGAGCAAAAACTACTCTAAAGTGCCATTTATTCTCTTGAATTTAGAAATTGTTTTTCTTATCTTGTGCTCTTTACATTACAGCCAAAGGAGGCTCTGTGATCATGCTTGATACGTGTCCTCAGCCATTGTTAGGACACAGGATGGTACTGTACACTTGATAGGAGGCTCCGAGGTCTATGCTTGATATGAATCCTGGGCCGTAGTTAGGACACACAGTGTTACTGTCCACTTGGTGAGAACAGCAGAAAGTGGTGGTCTTAGTTTATGATCACTAGCCTAATGGACAAAATAACCCTGCAGACTCACTGTAGTTATCAACATAAACGTCTTCACTCTTCACGCGGCTTTCTGGTTCATCTTGGAAAATACTTTCTATGAATCGATGAAAAAAAGTTTACAATTTTTAAAAAATTCCCGGTGAGGTTCCTTTCTTAATAGATGTTACTCATGTGTATTTTAAGCAGGAGTAGTCTAGAATCTTGTTGTTACCTGGGTGCAAACAAAAGGTTACATAGAATTAATGAGCCATTCAAACTTGACCCCCACAAAACAATCAGTGTAAGACATTATAAGGAAGTATTTATTATGTTAAAACAAAGGACATGACTTTGATAGCTGTTGGGTCTAAAACGCAGTATTTGACTTTCAAAGCAGGCAAATCAGCACCACCAGAGGACTCAAGCAACAAAGGATGGCGAAGTTACAAAGTCTCCACTAATCAATGACGAATTTAGTACTTGTTGCTACAATTACAAAGATAATAGTTCCTTTATGTCAGTGCCTTCGGTTGTGCAGCTGTAAGAGAGCTTTGAAATTCAGCATTTCAAGGAATAGAAATTAATAGGAGGTCATTTCTACCAGAGAAATTTTAGGGGCCCATCCTCTCTAATCATCATTAAAAACTAAATCCGTAGGAGAAGAGGCACTTTACTGATTGTCAAGTGGAAGCTATTATTCATTTGATGAAGCTCTTGGCACCGTGCCATTGATTCTGCCTGCAGCCTGCCGCTGCTTCTCCTTCATCTCCCGCAATCAGGGTTCTTTCTGCCTGCCAGGAGCTATTTATAGAGCAGGGTGGGGGAGCAAAGCTGCTATGTTCTCTGTCTTGAAAAACAACTTTCAAACTTTGTAAGTACAAATCTGTTTTTTCTTGTCACCAGATTGTGTGTGCTTTTCCCGTCAGCACAGAAGGTACGGGACACTGATTTGCAGACCAGAGCCCTTCCCGACGAAGACAGCAGACTTGCTGGAGTCACGGGCTACTGGCTCGCAGCCTCTGGTTCCCCAGGATTAATATCAGCAAAACCGTACAGCGTCTTAAGTTCACAGTGCAGTCCTGTCTTCTCAACACTTATGTGTCAGTTTCTATTCTTTATCAAAAACAACTGAGAGATGCCCCCAGCTCACTTATACTTAACATGGACAAGAACATTCGGTAAAAACTATCAGAAAACAAACAAACAAAAAACCCTCAAAACACAAATATAATGTTCATGGACTTGACTATTTAAGGATTGGCTCAAACGGAATCAAGAGTTAGATTATCGAATCATATTCTCCCAGCAATTGCATAAGAATTTAGATTTTCATAACTGACTTAATTGATTGGTCAGTCAGAATGAGACCATACTCAATTACTCTGCATTTAGATGTGGACGTGGTGTTCGTGGAATCATATACAAATATTTTCGGTACCTTGAGTTGCAGTTGTGAATTTATCTTAAAGTCTAAACTCTTCAGAATTGTTATTCAAGGAATGTTTCTGGCTTTTCAGTTAAAATGCTTTATGCTCAAAACAATATATAGTGAAGATAAAAATAAAAGAACACGCACTTGTGTTTTTAGGGACAACAGTAACATTCTGTCTCCTAAAATTTAATAAAGGAATTTATTTTTCAGAAGACAAGAGACAGTATCTTTTAAAATATACTAAACTGTCAAAATTGCCTAGCTATGAATTTCCTGATGTTGCTTCTCTACAGAAAGTTACTTAATTGTCTTGCCAAGTGTTGTTTTAGCAAAATGCTTTCTAAGTAGTTGTAGGGATCTGTAGTAAATGTTTGGTTACCAAGTGAACATTGAGGATTCTCTTAGTAGTTAAAAAACGGTAAAAGATCAGCCAGAAGAGTCACTACAGAATAACTTGAGTTAACAGAGTGCAAGCAGATCAAGGATCCTGATTTTGCTCTAACCTCACAGGAGAGTGCCATTGTTGTTGTTCAGATGAGGGTCTCACTATGTTGCCCGGTCTGAGCTGACAGCTCCGGACCAGCCCCCAGTAGCTAGTGCACACCTTGCCGTTGCTGGAAGAGACAGGAGCCCACATTGTAGAGTCCCTTTTGGAGCAGGAGATTTTCAGAGCCCCAATTTACAGCAGAGACCAAGAAGTTAATGCTTACAAGTGAGTCTGTCCTGCCTTTTCTCATAAAACCTGTATGCCTACCAGCAAGATGCTAGGAGAACCCAAGAGTCGGTGAAAGGCTCCTTGGGGCCCAGCTCTCCATTGTTAATAAAATTGAGTACCCTGGGTCCAGCTATTTCAGACAGTTGCAAAGCCCATTTGAATTGCCCAAAGAAATTGTATGGCACTTTCAGAAAATTCCCCTTTCTCTTTTTCTCAAGAACTTCCTCCATGGTTTCCCATTCCACACAATGAAGGAATTGATGCATGTTTATAGATACTTACAATTTTATATCTATATGACTTTATAAAATTTACTAAAATTTTATAAAATTTACTAACTCAACTGATTAACTATGGTTCACAATGTTAGGTGATCGCCGGGCGGTGGTGGCGCACGCCTTTAATCCCAGCACTCGGGAGGCAGAGCCAGGCGGATCTCTGTGAGTTCAAGGCCAGCCTGGTCTACAAAGCGAGTTCCAGGAAAAGGCGCAAAGCTACACAGAGAAACCCTGTCTTGAAAAACAAAAAAACAACAACAAAAAAAACCAATGTTAGGTGATGGGGCTAATGACTACCTCAAATATACTTCACTTACAAATATTTATTGAATATTTATTATACACCTAGTACTATTCTGTGTTACTATACATCCAGGGGATAAAAACAAATGAACTGTGCACAGTCCTGCCTCTATCAACTTTCTAACACCCAGGAGGCTCCGCTGTGGCGCAGAAGCAAGCACCACACTCGGTCTTGTGTTCCCGGCACGTTCAGCACCCAAACCGGAGGACACAGTTGTGGACTGCTAGGTTCCTGAGCACTCGCCACCAACACAGGTACCACGCTCTGTGATGACTTCTCAGCCTTACTCCCATTTTACCTTCATCATCAAAACCGAATACCCATCAAGGACTACAGAGACATCTTGGTGCTTTAAGAGCCCTGATTGTTGTTCTTCCAGAGGACCGGGGTTCAATTCCCAGTTCATAGCCACTGTCATTCCAGTTCTACAGATCCAATGCCCTCTTCTAGCCTGGGCAGGCATTATATGTATGGTGCATATATGTATGGTGCACAGACATACATGCAGGCAAAACACCCACACACACAAAATAAAAATAAGTCATTTTTTAAAACTTTTTTCTTTTTTAATATCACCACCATACTAGTGAAGAAATGGCTGTTTGGGGGAGGGCACAGAGAGATGTACATTTGTTAAGAGCACTTAATACTCCCATGAAGGATCCAGAATCAGTTCTCAGCAACCACGCAACAGCCCGTGACCATCTGTAACTCCAGTTCTGTAGGACCTGATGCTCTCTTTTGGCCTCTACACACACACAGTGTATATACACACATGTAGGCAAACACTCATACACATAAAGTAAAAATAAATACAGCTTTTAAAAAAAGAAATAGATGCTTGAAAACAATATTAAAATATTAGTTCAGCTTATAGAGAAAACAGCTACAAATTTAAACACATCCCTTCCAACCACAAAAGTTCCAGGCAATCTTCCAGTAAGACATGACAGCATTTACTGCATTTATCCAAGAACTACAAATGCCTTACCCATGCCATTGCCTAATATTAGTACTGCTTTTGACACAAGATACATTCATGAACCAAAGGGGCAAACAGCATTGTCTTTGAGGAACTTAAACACCAGTTGAAGTAGACAGATGGTAAATATGGTAACTACAAACACAACACATAAGTAAATACATGCTACGCTGGAAGGTTAAGGTTCACTGGAAGAAAATTAAGTTTCAACTTTATTTTCTAATAATTGGAGTTATTTAATAAGAGAGGAAAACATTTTAACTCAACTTTTATCATTTAAAAGGTGGGGGGACCCAAGAGTTTGGCTAAACCAAGTCCCAGAGTGGAGCTATGGAGCAGAGCAGAGTCAGGAGGACAAGACAGCGCTTTGAGGTGAAGGGACCCCTGGTACCCATCACCAGAGAAGTAGGCACGTCTCAAAGTCTGTTATTTTGACCATGAGGCACAGCATTTAAAGGGTAGAGCTCATGATCACTCCTGTGGAGCAGAGCAGACATGCACACATCACTGGAAGATCAGGTGAGGCTATCAGGGGTCGCTCCTGTGGAGCAGAGCAGACATGCACACATCACTGGAAGAGCAGGTGGAGCTAGATGACCTTTATCCATGCTGCTTCCACCAACTGGCACACCAAACCCTAGACACCAGCATGACTAAGACTGAGTAATAAACACCCATTATGAAGTTTCAGTGGTTTGATAGTTATCCTCCTTCCTGGGGACATGATGGAACCTCACACAACAACAGAACTCTAGTTAACTAGCTTTCTGGGCGTCAGAGAAGGAAAAAGAGAAAGAGTAAAGGTAACAAAGGCCATGATAGAATAGAGGATGGGGATGAGGCGCCATGTGAGGTCTCTCTGTTCCTGCTCTCAACCAGGCTTTGTCTTGAGACTCACCCTCAGACACTAGCCAAAGTCGTTAAGCCGTATTGAAAACTAGAATCTAACATCATTGGCAATGCAATAGCAAGTAACCTCTCCCTCACGCCACACCTGAGATGAGGCTGGGAAGGGCTCCTCTGCACAGACGGGGCTTTCCCTCTTCCTCATGCATGCCGGCATTGCTTTCCCAGAGGGGATAAAGAGGAATTTTTATTTTGATTTGGAATATGTATGGTCTCAGAGTTATAATCGGGTAAACACCAGTCAGAGTTGCTCACAGCAGTTGAAAAACTCTAAACACCTTCCTGTCAGTGGCACTTCAGGGCATGATGTTAGGGAAAATTCCTGATCATCTGGAGAAGCAGCAGGACTACGGTAAGTTCCCTGTGGGTGATGACACCAGTGATAAACTGAGTCCCTGACACTCACACCGGGTCCTTTGGATTCTGCTTGGAAAGTGTCCCAGCAAGTCTGAAAATGTGACTCTTCATTCCTCAGTCCTCTGTCTCAAAGACCCTTCACAGATGTGAGTGTGAGACACTCTGTGAACTGACAATAGGAAAAAAGTGAATTTCATTTGTGGTTTTTCTATTTTACCAGAGTATGAAACCATATTGTATATAACAGAGTAATTCCTGGGTTCATCAGGTATCCTACAAAAGGAAAAGTGACCAAAATCCATCAGATTGCATGCCTTGTCATTTACTTTAGATATAATATTTTCTTTTATTAAATAAAAACAACACATTACTCTTTAGCTAACACGCAGCATGGAAAAGTAATATTACTGAAGGTGCCTCCAACTGTCACATGTCTCCTGCTTTCATAACCATCATCTTTTTATGTATTTCTCTTTTTTGTCTTGTTTGTTGAGACAGGGTCTTTATAGTCCAAGTTGGCCTCAAACTTATAGCAATTCTCCTGCCTCAGCCTCCTGAGTGCTGGGACTATAGATGTTTGCCACCACATCTGACATAAATATCATCTTATTTCTTTTTCAGATGCTCCAATAAGAGAAATATTAATTCCCTCTTACAAAGAAGGAAACATAAGAGCCATCAACTAACTTGCTAAACAGTATATAGACAGAAAGCATCAGACTATAGAGCTAGACCAAAGCCCAAGTGTGTGTGTGTGTGTGTGTGTGTGTGTGTGTGTGTGTGTGTGTGTGTGTGTTGCTTGGCATCAACCCCAGGGCCAATCTTTACCTCCAGCTCCCAGGCATGTTTTTCTTTAAAGCACAGACTCTTTCTTTCAATATGTCAAATCACCAAAAGAAAATACTCAAACTACAAAAGCAAACATCTGCATCCAGGTAGAGAATCTCTCTTCTCCCTGGGGATGGCTGTGCGTTTCTGTGCAGTCACTGTTGTCCTTTCCCCTGAGAGAGAAATGACAGCTGAGCCCCCGCACCAATGGCCTCCGGACTAAGGTGTTTCTTTTACCAAGGTCTGCGAGGGAATTATTCATTCTAAGGAGACGCTGTGCGTCTTCCTTTCTTGTACTTTAGCTTGACTTACGTTTGTTAGATCCATCAACAGGGAAAAGAGCAGGTCAGATAAACCAGAGCAAAGAGCCCTGCAGACTCTCAACCAAAACCAGGTCATCCCATAGCTGTCTACCAAGGGAGGACATGAAAAGTGAGTTTTCTCTCCATCAGCCTCCTGGAAGGGGACGAATGCACTTTGTTCTTCTGGAAAGTTGTCTAGAAAGGGCAGCAAGACCTCTGCTTCTGCCCATCCATGGGGAAGGTGCCACCTGAAACGGCACCAAACAGTCCTGCAGCGGTTAGACACATTAGACTGTGGGGGTCGGTCTTGGGGGACAGAGATGCAAATCACACCAGCACTTTAACCCCTCCATCCACCTGCTCATTGATACTCCACCCAAAACTGATTAGTGATCAGGGTTCAGAGCTAAACACTGCTGTGTGTGCCTCTTAGAAAGATAAAGCGATATAGAGGGAAATTATTGGAGAAAACTTCCCGCTGAGCGTGTGGTGAGGCTGCTGCAGCCCTGCTCAGAGCTCTTTGATCCTGATCACATTTGAAGGTTGAAACTCTCTAACTGAGACACGGCCGGGGACGCGGCCTGCCTATCAACATGAATTATCAGACCCAGAACTTACTGCTTTCATGTTACCTATGGCCCACCAATAACGTGCCTGCTTTCCTTAGCCTAAAGTAAACTTTATAAAGGGATTTCCTGCCCAACCTGAGACATTTTGAATAGCGTTGGTCCTTTACATAGGCAAATGCTTATGACATTAATTTTGAAATGTAGCAAATGTTCACATGTCCCTAAAGCTTCCTTTCCTGCACGCATAACTGAACTGAAACCAAGCAATTCATCAATAATGGCATCTTTTTGGTCTGAGATGTAATGTATGTTAAGGGTTCATACAAATGCATGCCTTTTTCCTAAGGGTAGAGTTTAGGGAAATTGGCAGAATTTGTATTTCAGAATGAGAAAAGAGAACACTTTGGAACATCCTACTGGAGAAAAATCAGACCCATCAATACCAATGAAAGAAATAAAATTCACAATAGAATTGAAAGTCGGAAAACATAACCATTCTAACATAATAACATGATTAATCTAGCCACTTTATGTAGGTCAATGAAATGACCTAGGAAAAACTCTCTCAATGCCTTGAAAAAACCATACAGCTACATGTCTCGGTGCCTAAGCATATCTTGGCTGAAAGTCCCATTAATTCATTTTTCTCAATCATTTTCTTTGAAGAAACCAAAAGAAAGCTTTCCCATGTGCTACTCAGAAGCCAGTCTAGCCTGTGAGGACTCTTATTCTAACCAAAATTAGACCTGTGTCTCCTAAGTATCTGCTTCATGAGTTTTAATGGGCGTCCTTCAGACACTTAAGAAAAAGGTTAATAAACTATCTCCAAATCCTGTGCGTAACATCTAAGGAACAAACAGACTGCCACCTGTCTAGGATTTGAGCTTCATGGCCATGCTCACTATATCAAAGCATCCAGGGACACAGGTGCTCTGGGGATGATGAGGTTTGACAATCAATGTAAGACACAAAAATCATGATTCGATAAAAGAAAGGATCAAGCCCTCTTTGTTCATTTACAATTCCAAAGACCTCGGTGAAGGGAGCCCAGACTTACTGCTTCCTAGAAAAGGCCATGTGAAAGGAAATTTAAGGAGAACGAACATTTCATGGGGTTTTGTGTGTTAATAGGAATTGTCTGCAAGGTGCTTTGAGATTCAGAGATTAAAGACAACTGGGAGGCCCTGTACAGTGTTGGCACTTCCACCTGCTCTGAGAAGAGAAGTAACTTTCTCAGCTGTTGGCAAGGAATTCCTTCCACATTTATTGTTTCCTGTGCCAGCTACACCGAGAAGAGCAGTAACTCTGCATTTAAGCTGAGCCTTAAATATCATAGAGGAGCATGTATGTAATTTTATTCGTGGGAAGTTGTTTTCCTATTAAAATATGTGGGGTGAGAGATTTTACAAAAAGAAGAACAAAAGAAAAAATAAAAATCCTGTCTTTGCACTGCCAGTCAACACCACCTCCCCCAGTCAACTTAGATTTACAGGTCCCATGACAAGACAGACACTGTCATCTTTGTTGACTTCACAAGGAAGATGTCCTGGTAAAGCAGCTAAACTGTGTGGTGGTGTGATTAAGGCGAGTTACGATGACCTCCCCAAGGCTGGCCCTCCTAGTGTGTGAACCTCAGGTCTGTTATTACAGGATCCTCACTAAGCAAACTGGTAACAGACCTCAGGAGCTTCTCGGGAATATTTAACTATGACCATATTGCTTGAGCAAGGGTGTTACTCAAACCTGTGAAACTGGGGCTCCAGAGTTCAAGGGGTGTTCATGCAATCCACATGTGCTGTGCATGAAAGTCACCTAAGGCCAGCCCCAGGGAAGGTGGCTCCTTTGTTCTTTGTGATGATAAAGGAAACTTCCAGTCACTTCACAGAACTATCACTCTGGAGAAAGGGAAGAAGATGCTCACACCCTGACGCAAGGCTCTTCCTTCTCTGCCTGAATCTCCTGCCTGCAAAGGGAGGACAGTCTAATGCAGTCACTGGAGAGATGCTTCAGAGGTAAGTGGTTTTGAAAAGCACCACCAACATGGTTTTCCTTTAATTATTTCTTTTATTTTTTTGAGACTCTTCTCTCCAAACCCTCCCATTACCCATCCCTTTGTTCTCTTTCAAATTCATGGCCACTTTTTCTCATTAATTGTTATATGTACACACTCTTAAATACGTAACACATTTAAAAAGCATACTAGGTGACTAAAAACAAGCCACATTTGAAAAGCACTGCTTTCTCGTCCCACAGTGGATTTTCAGTAGCTGCAGAAAGAGCGAAGTTACTCAACCGAAAGAATTCCTGTGAAGATAAATTATAAAGCACAAGCAAAAATAGAAGATGAACAGATCCATCTGTGACCCAGGAGACACCTGAGCAGCTCACCTGGTGCAGGTTACCCCCAGGAAGCAGTCCTCAGACCTAGCAAGCACTTTCAACCCTGGAAGTCATGGGGCAGCTGATCTGATTGGCAATGCCCAACAAAGCAGCCAGACAGGCCTGTCCATCTTCTTTAGTGCCAAGAAGCAGCCAGTGAGGTTAAAGAGATGATTCGGGGGTTAAGAGCACCTGCTGCTCTTAAAGGACCCAGGTTCAATTCCCATCACCTACATGGTAGCTTACAACCTTCTTTAACTCCAGTTCCAGGGGATCTGACACCCTCCTCCTGCCTCTGAGGACACACAGCATACATATGGTCCACAGATACGCATGCAGGCAAAACATCCAAAGCATAAAATAGAAATGGGCTGAGCTTTCCTTTAAGCTGCAGCCAAGAACCCCGTTCTGAGAAGAACAGGCAGACACGGAGCCATCTTAACTCCATGAACAGCCGGGAAGGTCTCCTCTAAAGTCAGACCCCTGAGGGGGGACATGCCGCCTCAATGCCTTATGTGGAGCCACTGGTGCAGGACGGGGCCAAAGCTCCGGCCACAGGTAAGCACTCACTCCTTTTCGATCAGACCGTGCCATACCAAAGGGACCAAACTCAGTCTCTGAAAACTAATGGGCACTCCACACTCACAGCTGAGAGCAACGTGTCCAGATCCAACAATGAAGCTGCATCACCCAGAGGAGCTACATCTCAGGTTACCTGCAGCTTTGTCACCCTCATCCCCAGGGAGCACTATAGGATTGATCCTTCTCTGACCTCACTGTAGGGTTCACTATTCACTGACCTCACTATAGGGTTCACCCTTCACTGACCTCACTATAGGGTTCACTATTCACTTGACTCACTGTAGGGTTCACTATTCACTTGACTCACTGTAGGGTTCACTATTCACTGACCTCACTGTAGGGTTCACCCTTCTCTCTTATAGGGTTGACCTGGTACCAAAGACAGCAGAGCTCAGGATGCATTGTCAAGAGGAAGACTTTTATAATGAGGGTCTTTGTTTCAGGTTGCTCTCTGTTATTGAGATAATCACCGTGACCAAAAGCAACTCAGAGAGGAAATCGGGTTTATTTGGCTTATATGTCCCTGTTACAGTCTGTCACTAAGGGGAGTCAGGGCAGGAACTCAGGCAGGACAGGAACCTGGAGGTGGAAACGGAAGCAGAAACCACCGAGGATTTATGCTCTGGCTTGCTTTTCATGGCTTGCTCATTCTGCTTTTTTATAAACCCAACCCAGGAGCACATGTATAGGCATGGCACTGCCCATAGTAGGCTAGACCTCCACATCAATCATTAATCCAGAAAATGTCACACAGACTTGCCCACAGGCCGATATGATGGGGACATCTTCTCAGTAGAGGCTCTATCTTCCCAGACGACCCTGGCTTATGTCAAGGTAACAAAAACCAGATGTTGTGTAAAGGCTCACAGTCCCCACGCTTGGGAAGAAGAGCTAGTGGGATCAGAAAGTCAGGATCATCGCTGGCTAAATACCAAGTTTGAGGTCAGCTGGGATACATAAAGACCCTGTCTCTAATAATAATAATAATAATTTTTATTCATATAGAAGTCTCCAGAAATAGCCCAAGTCACATAAAGAAGAGTAATTAAAATATCAAAAATAGCCGGGCGGTGGTGGTGCACGCCTTTAATCCCAGCACTCGGGAGGCAGAGGCAGGCGGATCTCTGTGAGTTCGAGGCCAGCCTGGGCTACAGAGTGAGTTCCAGGAGAGGCGCAAAGCTACACAGAGAAACCCTGTCTCGAAAAACCAAAATAAATAAATAAATAAATAAAAATAAAAAAAAAAAACCTTTAAGATGCATGACACATTAGAAAGGGAACAAACTCTTGCTTTCCTGGGATCTGTAAGGAGAAAAAATGGGAAAGGAATAGAAAATATAGAACAAAGTAAATGTTGAAACATTTCATATCTTGAGATACACAAGGACATTCATGACAGATGCTCAGAAGATAGATGATAGAGTCAACCAGAAAGAGTCTCTCTGCAGCTGACCAAAGTGCAAATTGCAACACAGAAACACACACACAGTCACACACACAAAACATAGAAATAGCAACACAACATGACTGCTTGACATGATCATAACTTCTCAATTAATGAACCCAGAGACACTGAAGTGTGTAAGCTTCCAGATGAAGAATTCAGAAGTTTCTGTAAAAAATAAAATAAAATCAATGACTTTTAAAAAGACACAAGCAAACAGATAAAGTAAGGGAATCAATGCTGGAGGCCGAGAAGAGAGTCAGAATCAACAAGAAAGTTGTGAGGGAATGGATGTTTTCAAAAAATTCAGAAATGTCCAAAAATTAAAATCTCAATGATTCAAAAACGTGATAGCAAACATTGCCAATAGACTAAACCCAGAGAAGAAAGATTAGCAGGACTGGAGGAGAAGACTGAGGAAACACTCCACTCAAATACCAATGAAGAAAAACTGTAAGACCAGAACATCTAAGAACTCTGGGATATAACCAAGAAATCCAACCAAAATATCTTCGGGATAAAACGAGCTAAGATGAATAATAATAATAATAAAGTCATAAAAGTCTATTTGGTGAAATTATAGCAGCAAATGTCCCAGATCTAGGTGAAGAAGTAGACATCCAGGTATTTAGAACCAGAAACAGACAACCAGAAACTTCTCCACGACACATTATAAACAAGATGCTAAATGTACCAAACAAAGAAGCAGTGTGGGAAGCTGTAGGAGAAAGGGCAAACCCACAAAGGCAACACATGAGAATGACATCAGACCCTCATCAGTAACTCTCAAGGCCAGGAAAGCACAGAATGAAATACTGTAAGGTCTGAGAGTGAATGGCTGGTAACAAAAATGTCTGTCCAAGAGTTGACCTTTAAAATGGAGAGAGAAATAATCATAATTCAAAACAAACACAAACTAAGCAACTCATGACCATCAAGAGAGCAATGCAGAAGTTAATTAAAGGAATCAAAAGCAAAGAAGGAATAAATATGGTCTCAAATAAAAGTGTGGGAAAACAAATTCTATAAAAGGAATAAGTGAACAAGAGAGAACTAAGAAAACCACGTGAGACATGACAAACCAGCTCACACTAGATGGAAAGGGCAGACAACACTCAACCCGCCAAGAAAGCAACCAGCTCTCAAAGTTCAACCAAAGAGAAACACTGCAACTGTCGTGCAAACAGTGGGAACTGGAGAGCTTGCGGGAATAACATGGCCAAAGTGATGGGGGAGGAGGTCATTAAAAAGAAGGAAAAAGATCTGACATTGTCTTACTCAGGGTTCCGATTGCTGTGATAAAGCGCTGTGACAAAAAGCAGCTTGCGGAGCAAAGGGCATATTTAGCTCCCTTACTCTGGGTCACAGTCCACTGAAGGAAGCCTGGGCAGGAACTCAAACAGGCAGGCACCTGGAGGCAGGAGCTGAAATAGAGGCCATGGAGGGTGCTGTTTACTGGCTTGCTCTGTGTGGCTTGCTCAGCCTGCTTTCCTATAGAACCCAGGACTACCAGCCCAGGGATGGCACCACCCACAATGGACTGGGCACTCCCCCACCAATCACTAAAAATTGTTCTACAGGCTTGCTTATAGCCCAATCTTAAAGAAGTCATTTTCTTAATTGAGTGTCTCTCCTCTCAGATGACTTTAGCTTGTGTCAAATTGACATAAAAACTAGCCAGCACAGATAAAAATACAAAATAATATAAAACTTTAATAACACAAATTAGCTAACCCAGTTGAAGGCAATAGAAAAAAAGAAAATTAGTACAAGGCAGACAAAATAGACAAAACCTAAGACCATAAAAAATGTACAGTCCATACTTATCAGTAATTGTGCAAGATGCAAATGAATACAAAAACTAAAAAAGATTGCCAGATATAAAAAAATTAATAACTGTGTGCTGAATACAAAAGAAATAATGCTAATTACAAAAAAATAGTGCTGTTAGGTGTAAGTTCTATGGAAAGGTTGAGAATATCCCCTGCAGGCTCTGCCCAAAGGAGACCTGGAGTGCCTATGTTAATACTAGAAAAAAATTAAGTGCATGGAAATTCACAGAGGAGAAAAAAACATTTCACAGTGATAAAAGTTTCAGCCCATCTTTTTAGGAGATTAAAAACAATTAAATTTATATGTACCTAATAATATTGTGCCATGACGTATAGAAAAATGGACAAAAACAGATAAAAGCATACATGAGTAAGAATGTAGACTTACCAAGAGATTCTAGTGGGCCACAGTTGGACGAGTGGGCATCGTCTCTACCCACACTCCAGTAATGTTACAGACTCCTGGGTGGTGATCCTCCTGTAAGCAGAAGACGAAGATTTAAACTGAGGAATTAACTACTTCAGGGGGAAGTAGGCCTTGGTTCTGTGGAAAGTGGCTAGCAGAAGCCCAGAGAAGAAGGGATAATCCAATGGGCAGTGTACCATGTGTTACCAGAGCCTGAGCAAAATTCCAGTGAGCAGCAGATGGGTGATGTGTGGTGGGGGTTAACCACAGCTGAAGCAAACACGGTACTCTTAACCTTCTAACCCCCCTCCAGGGTTAGACACCAACAGGAAGGCTGAGGTTTTCTTTTGAGACCCTGTGTGTAAACACAGAGAGACTAAATCTCATTGGGCTGTGGTCTGAAAAATCTGTATTACAGATAGAAACAGGGAAGGCAGGATCCAATGAAATAATTCTTCTGACCCAAGAGATACCTGAAACTCAAAACCCTGCAGCTCCAAATCCTCTCTCCCAGGGTGGTTCATTTCCTTCTCCTCCACTGCTCACTGGTTTGTTTCTCTTTAGTCACTCAATGACCACTATTTGTGGGCTATAGGATTCATATCAAGACTAAGGAAGGAGGTAGGAAAGAGGTTTAGATAGTCTCACAGCAGAATAAAGAGCCCAAAGTAAAGTGGAGTAATAAACAATCAGAATAAGACAGAGAGATCCCCAGTGGGCAGGGTGATCAAGTCATGAAGTTCTTCACCACAGAAAAGTGATAGAAACCAGATACTAGTGTGTACCATTAACACTGAGAACTTAGATGCTCATAACTTATTTTTGGAAGAATTCTGTGGACAGTGAGCTGGACTCACACCAGTGACCCTGAGAATTGAGGACTGTGGCGTATTGTTTGGAAATCTATGGGTATGGGGCTAGACAGATCTTGAAATGTTGTGTCAGTCATGTGGAATCTTGGATGGACTCTTCTTGTGGGTAGGGAATTAAAGTTCAAGCTGAACTTGGATGAGAAGAAATTGGCAGGAATTTTTTGCCCTGGAGCCAAGAGAAGAACTCCAGACAGGCCCATCTCTGATGTGCGGGTCAACAATAAAAATCTGAGAGTTTCAGTGTGTCTCTACTTGTGAAAGACACAAGACAAGGCGTTGCTTGAGCAAACAGGTAGATTGACGTCTACATGCCATGACCTCAGGTATCCCCTCATACATTCTGTCCTGCTGTGGGATGTTCTGTATGGCAAATGTGTTGCTCTGATTGGTCAATAAATAAATCACTGATTGGCCAGTGGCTAGGCAGGAAGTACAGGAAGGACAAGGAGGAGAATAAAGCTGGGAAGTAGAAGGCTGAGTCAGAGAGACACTGCCAGCTGCCATGATGAGAAAAAGCATGTGAAGATGCCGGTAAGCCACGAGCCACGTGGCAAGGTATAGATTAATGGAAATGGATTAATTTAAGCTGTAAGAACAGTTAGCAAGAAGCCTGCCATGGCCATACAGTTTGTAAGCAATATAAGTCTCTGTGTTTATTTGGTTGGGTCTGAGCTGCTGTGGGACTGGCGGGTGAGAGAGATTTGTCCTGACTGTGGGCCAGGCAGGAAAACTCTAGCTACACTGTCCCTTTCTTCTCTACCCTAGAGACCTTCATGCTTCAGTCCAAAGCTGAGAGCCACGCAGGTCTCAATTCCTTCAAAGCATCCTGTGCACCTCCTTCCTCATCTCTGCTTACAAAGGAAAGGGTATCCAGCATGGTTGAGAGGCCAGCTCGGATAACAAGAGTGAGAGCAGGCATCTATGCATTCATCTGCTTACTGACAAACAGGCAGGGAGAGCACGCCAATGCAAGCATCTGGATCGTACATAGACTCAACACTTTTCATATGCAGATTTTATTTATTCTTGGTACTAATACAGATGTGTTATTAACCCCATTTACAGATGAAATCATCAAGGTCCAAGTGATAAGGAATTTATCTTAGGTTACTTGAGTTTATTAAGTATCATGTCTAGATCTGGGGCTTCTGATGAGAAGATTCAAAAGTGCTTTGGTTTAATGGGTGCAGAGGATGCAAAGAAGGTAACACAGAGGATTGCTGCCTCTGTGAATGCTCTCTTAGCTGGGAACCAAAGGCAGGGGCTGGAATGATGGCTCAGCATTAAGAGAGCTCACCACACAAGTATGAGGGCCTATGTTTAGACCTCAGTATCCAAGTAAAGACTGGGCACATCCACACATGTCTGTGACTCTAGGGCTGCTGGAGACAGACAGGAAAAAGACAAGCTCACTGGCCACCAGCCAAGCTTTGGATTCCATGAGAAACCGTGTACCATGGGAATCAGGTGGAGAATGATAGTGACACAGAACACCTGTGCCCTCGCCCAGCCCACGTGCATGCTCACATGCATGCCCCCGTGCATGCTCACAAGCACACATACTCCCCTACACACACACACACACACACACACACACACACACACACACACACACACACACACACACACACGTACATAAACTATATACATGTACCCCACATTCACATGCACACATGAAATGATAACAACAATAACAATAACAAACAAAGGCAGACATGGGGTTAACTAAGTTCCACAGACAGTAAGTGCCGTGAACTCAGACAGAAGGACCACCAGGGACTGAGGAATCACAGGAAGGGGCAAACATGGAGGCAGACTCAAAAAATTAAGAGGACTCTGGCAGAAAAGGGGGAAAGGCTTTTCTGACAGGATAGAGTATGTGAATAATAACAAGAAGGTAGAAATGCATACGTAGAACATGTTCGAGAGACTGTAAGTACAGTATTTACTGGGGCCACTCCTTTAAAGGAAATAGAACAGTAAAAGAACGCCAGACCTCTGCAGGCTGACTCCTGAATCTGAGATGTTACTCTGGCTCTTGTCAGCCTTTAACATAGTAAGCTGCTAACTTCCCTATACCCCAGCTTCTTCATCTGCAAATCTGGAACAATATAACCTATTCAGGGGCTTCTTATAGGACTAAATGACTTTACAAAGGACTTGGGTTAGTACCTATGCCCATGGAAGCCAAGTTAATTAAGTATGATTCTGAAAATGCTGTAACTATCCCAGGCATGGTCCTAAGCACGTTGTATTGTTTAATCATCATCATTCTGTCAGGCTTTATGCAGGAGCTCTGTGTTACTAGACAGAAATAGAAATAAAGGGGTTAAGTCTCTTACAACCACACAGCTGGTCATGTGCAAAACTAGTTTCAAACATGAATGAAGAGCCAGAGCTCCTAACCAGGATGCTATGCATGCTGGGTACAGGAGGTAGTAGGGAAGGTAAGGGAAGTAGGTGGAGGTAGGAGAAGCACAAGGCTTTGACCCCTCAGGTGAGACATTCAGACATGCACTCTAAGGCACGAGAAGCAGGTTCCTGGGCAGTGATGCCTGTTAGGAACTCATCTGGCCATAGAGTCTACATGGACTTCAGGGCTCTGGGCTAACGGACTGTCAAGTAGATAAAATCACAACCCAAATCAACTTGTAGAAAGTAGACCAATTTTTCCCAGACTATGAACTTTTTCTTAAAGACTAATCTACTCTGACTGCATTTAGCCTCTAAATCATAATTAATGACAGTTTCAATACCAATTAACCAAAGGAAAGTTCATGTGTCTATTTGCTGATCCCCTAAGTCCCTAAGTCCATTCAAGTCATCTACACCTGGAAGGTATTTAGCAGCTTGAACTTGATGTGGACCACGCACATATTCCTCTTGATTTAACAGTCTGACTCACCCCAAACGCTGCTGCCAGAGAAAAACCACAGACACAGTTGCCATGGCTGTAGAGTCATCACTGTCACCCTCTGCTGGGCCTGAAGTGCTGCCCGGCAACTTCTCCCAGCAACGCCAAGCCAATATCTCCCCTGCGTCCTTCAATGGATGTTACGGATCTTCCCTAGCCCATCACGCTCAGCATACACCTCCACTCACATTTGCTCACGGATGACCTTTTCCGTGGTTTGCCAATGATATAAATTTAAATTCAATACTGAAAGGATTTCTCAGCTCCTCACTTAGCACGATCAAAAGCCATCTGTAAACTCTCTTACCCTTATGTCTTTCCTTCCTGGATCAGTAAAAGGCACCTTTTCATGTCACACTCCCTCTTTGCTTCTGTACTCTAGATCACACTACCAGCCAGTTCCACTCATTTCTAATTGTCCCCCCATTCTACTGGCTGTGTCCCCTTGGTGCATGCATGGCTAGACAGCTCTGTCATTTCAAATCCTTTTGAGGCCAGCAGTTTAAGAATAAAATGCTTGCCCAAGTGTCCTTCAGTTTGATCTCCAGTACTGAAAAAGCACAATCAAGACAAATAATTTTTCCTGTGTTCCTGCAAATAACCCCTCACCCATGATCCTGTAAGCAGACCCAACAAAACTCATTGCATCACTTAAAAAGAAGTCATGTAAGTAGAAGGGGGTGGTTGAAAGAGGAAGGGGGTCGACGGGAACAGAGAGGAATGACAGAGGGAGTGGAGGTGACATGATCAAGTACGTTATACACAAAGATGAAAATGTCATAACGAAACCCGCTATTGTGTATAACTAGGATGTACTAATAAAATATTTCAAATAATCTTTAACCATGTCTTCAACCAGCTGACTCCTCCATCTCTCTGGCTGGTGCGGAGCAATGAGCTAGAGAGTAACTGGAGGGCAGCGGCGTCGTGCCATTCCCTTGACTTTCCTTGTCCACAAACCTGGAGTCATCATGCTCTTTCTTCATCATGACTCATTCTATTGTTTAGGCGGGGTGCTCACAGACTCCTGCTCTCTTCCCTTCCCTGCCCTGCCTCATACTCTACCTGGCAGGTATTGTCCTAAAGAACACTCCCTTATTGAGTCTCCTGACATGGATTCCTTCCTCAGACTCAGTTTCTAGGAAACCAACACAAAGACACTGAGGTGAGGACACAGATAAAAATGAGCCAGAAATGCTGGTGAATGTGAAGTTACTTTAGCAGTTCCAGGCTGCTGAGCTCTGGGCTTTCTGCTATGTAAGAAAAACAGCGTGCTCTTTGGTGAAGACCCTGTCTCTGCCTTTCTGAAGCCCACACTTACACATAGTCCTTGAGTCTCAAGCCCACCTTTTCCAGTCACTGAGTTCCACATGTGGACACCTAAATATTTAGTACCATCTCCATTCAATTTTGCAAAACCTACTTGCCCCAATTGACTTCATAAATGTCCTCCCAAAGTACACACTTGATTCTGTATGTTATACAATGGTAAATGTCATTCTGAATTAATTAATCCAAAACAAATTCTAAATTACTAGCAGAACTCTAAATCTCTTAGAAACCCCTCCCATGGCTCTCTAGATTATAGTAGTCTCCTGAATCACTGCCATAGTTTAACTTGATCCCTAGATCTAGACCCTCAGACATGCTCTTTCAGCATCCCTGCCGCCGCAGCCACTGCCTTACTTCAGAACCACGTTCTGCCTTTTAGTTATACCTCCTGCTGATCTACCTGCCTCTCATTTTCATTCCTCAACCACACTGCCTTCAGAGGAACATTTTTAGAAATGAAAATAATATTCTTCTCTCCTCTCACAAATATTCAACATACTAAAAAAAAAAAAAAAAACCAGGATAGATTGGAGGTCATCATTTTCCAGAAGAAGAGCATGGAGTGGGGGACAAAATTATACTTATTTCAGGAGTTGACTGTTGGGACATGCAGGGTAAAGCGAGAGTCCACCCACTCAAGTCCTTCAATTAGAACAGAAACCTTGAGTCAAAAAGGCCTGGGACACCCAACAGCCTTCTTTTAATGTCTTCTACCAGGTCTACAGAGAGACTGAGGAAAATGTAGGACTGAAGTTCAAACGAGCTTCACTAGACTTCGAGATGTCCTTGGAACTCTGTGACTGCCAACACAACTTAAACCTGATAATGTCACTTTTCTGCTAAAAAATGTTTGCTGACTTTTCTATGGCCATCAGGAAGAGCATCAAATACTTTGCCAACCCCTATGATCCATCTACAGCAAATCACTCAGCACTTACGATGCTACTGTTACAGTGAGAATGTTTGCATGGCCACCCCAAATTCACATGCAGAACCCTGTAGTGGGGAGCTGTTTCAGCTTTGACCTTGACGCACCGCCCCAGGGAGGTAGCCGGTAACTGCCACGCCTGCCTAGGACCTGGCCCTGAGGCATGGCCAGGACAGGAGCCCTTAAGACCCGAGATCTGGACATGCCGGCCCTCTTGGTTCCTCATGATCCTGGATGCTGAGTAGCAGACAGAGTCAGAGTTCTCCAGAGACCCCCACTGGACTGCACATCACCTCTCCTGGATCCTGTAACCAACCCCTTTGCTGGCTGTAAGTTACTCCAAAATAAACCTCCTCTTAACTACATGGAGTTGCCTTGTTAAATCCCCGCATTAGAACCGTAAACTCCCTGTGTTGTACATGGAGGTGTAGCACTTGGGAGGTGATGGGGTTAGTTGAACAGATTTTCCTGCATGGAATGAGGACCTCGCCATACAGAGGGGACCTGAGATCTGCTTCACCCCCTCCCACTGTTAGAGGACACAGTGAGACGTATCGGCCAGCTGGGTACTGGATCCATAGGCTGCCTGTTCTTATCCTCTCAGCCACTGCAATTAAGAGAAATAAATGTCTGATATGTATTGATGAGCCCTATCACAGCAGCCAGAGGACTCTGTTATACTTCCAGGTCACAGATTCCCTTGCTCCCATGCCATTTCCGGTGCCTTTTCCTGCTTCACCTAGCACTCTGTCCTCCCCATTCTCTCTCAGGGTTACACCATTCCGAAGAGACCTAAGCATGGCTGAGTTCCCTAGTCCTAGATGTTTTTGAGGCCATTCCTGCCCTTCAAGCCTAAATTTGCTTCAGCTAGATTTCAAAATCAAAAGTGCAATTCTATTCCCAGAACAGCCCTCTGCCTTAGAGTTCAGTGAATGAACTTTTTACTCCAATTTCTTAAATATTTACTATTTCCTAGGCTTTTTATTATAGGCTTTATGTACTTTTATAAAAATTATAAAAAAAAAAAAAACACCCCGTGAGC
This sequence comes from Peromyscus californicus insignis, assembly GCF_007827085.1. Taxonomy (NCBI): domain Eukaryota; kingdom Metazoa; phylum Chordata; class Mammalia; order Rodentia; family Cricetidae; genus Peromyscus; species Peromyscus californicus. The sequence continues at coordinate 132,120,605 of NW_026294617.1, read as the reverse complement.
TAAGTACTGATTTAATCTTAATTTTTCAAATAAGGAAACTGAGTCACATAAAGCATGGCTGGTCCAGTCAGGAACACAGTGAGACTAAGCACATTCAGCCACCTCCATCCTGATCAGCAACGGTGAGTATTTATAAACGCTCTGAAGTAGAAATGGCTATCTGAGAAGGTGTACAACAAAATGACATTTAGGAAACATTTACTGAGGTCTACATGTTTTCCACATTTTTAACAAGGCAGTGAGCCAAAAAGTCACAGACACTCATAAAGATTACCTTCTTATTCGGGGAGGCAGAAACAGAAAAAAAAAAATGGGAATATGGTATGAGAGAGATTTTCCTAATTACTGTAAAGGAAATAGAAAGCTAGACAAAGGCTGGAAGCAGACAGAGCTGAGAGAATGGAAGGCTTTTTTTTTTCTTCAGGGTAGCCAAGGGAGGCCTTTCACACAGATAGTGTCCATGGACCGGGAACCCAAATAAAGTCAAGTAAGTTTCAGAAGATTTGGCAGAGAAGACAAGCAAGTCCAGAGTTCTGAGCAGAGAGCATGTTGGCAGAGAGCATGCTGGGAAGTATGCGGAAGTGGTCCTGCAGGAGTGAGGCTTCACGCTGCCATGCTCTGGGTGTTTCCAAGCAAGTTCTTGTGGGCTTGAAGGCAAATTCCCTAAGTGAGTTAAAATAACCGACCACCTTCCCCTTTGTAGCTCTCAATGTTTATTGTCTAATTTCCTTAGCTCCTTGGCACACAGGTGGCATGATGTTCACATCTCCGTTGGAATCAGGCATATCTCTACTGGAGAGCAGATACTTTCATTTATTTAAAGAAAAATAAATGATAATCAGTGAAGGAAAGGAAGAAAATGGCAAGAAGTTCACCAAGCATGAAGTATCTGGAAAAATAAATAGTCACATTAGTTTACTGACCAGGAAAGCTAGAATGGATTAAAAAATCAGAATAGTTGCTCTCAAATAAAAACCACGTAAATTGCAAGCTTCAGGCTGAGTCTAGCGCTCCACATGGCCCAGTGCCGGCTGAACTGGATGTGTGGTGTAATGTGCAGAAAAGGTGGGTACACACAAACGTCTGAGACTGAGTGCTCAATTGCGAACTAGACAGGCCATCAAAAAACTGTGGTTTGGGGTGTTCTCAACTGAACCTGAATTTTCAGATGTATAAATTAGTTTACCTCCCTGGAAAGACATGACTTCCTGTTTTCAAGAGAAATGCAGGCTTCTAAAAGCTTATTTAAAAGGTTCAAAAGGCTACTTGGGCATCAAATAACTATTAAAAACAATATTTTGACTATTTAAGTGTAAACGAATCAGAAACATATGGGTTAAATTTCCCTTAAATTGCACATGCCCCAAACTTAAGAGAAAAAGCGGGTGAAACCTGTTTTGGATTTCAGAGAGCCCCAAACATTCAGAAAGCTCATCGGAGATGTTCAGTGAACTCAGAAGTTCAGCTGGATTCACCCATCCCTAATTCAGCCCTACCCAAAGCTTCTGGTCTTAATAGAAAGAATAGTTTAAACACATAAACAGCTTCAAGGTAAAATGTCTAGACCCAAACTTAGAGGAGATGGGAGAGGATGATGAATAAATTTTAAAATCTTTTTTGAACCTGTGTTTCAAGAGAGAGATTTTCCATTTTAAAGAAAGAATGAAATGTGTTCTTTTAAATTAAAAATAGGTATTAGTGGGCCTGGTGTCCTAGGTGTGTGGTCCCAGCAAGTCAGGAGGCTGAAGGAGGAAGATTGTCAATTTGAGGCCTGCTTAGTCTAAGTACAGAAAGTTCAAGCCCACCCTAGGAAACTTAGTGAGACTCTGACTCAAAGGCGGAAAAAAAGGTTGGGTACGTAGCTCACAGGTACAAAACTTGCCTTGTATGTATGGGGGCCTACAATAAATCCCCAGTGCTCCAAGATAATAGTTATTATTGTTGTTGTTAGTATTATTGACTTTCAGAAAGACAAATATCACACATTTTCTCTCTCACTTGTGGTTCCTGGATTTATACAGATACATGTAAATTATGTGTTTGCACTTAGCAGGGAAGAAGTTGAACTTTCTGGGGCAGCAAAGAGGACTGATGGGGATAGATGGGTGAGAAAGGGAAGGGAGGGATGGGGACACACTCAAGTGTGCCACATTCCTGTAGGAGCAGTCCTGATGTAGCCTGATCCATGCATGGTGACGATATAGCCTTGGAAATATTTAAAATTAAACTCTTGAGAGACTGAAAGTGTGCCACCTTAGGAGACACAACGGGATTGACAGCTCCGGAGCCTCTGCTGCACCCAGGGCACTGTGCCAGCACTTTCAACCACCTTCTCCTCATCCAGCTTCAACAAAGCCATGTCTCCACTGTGCACGGAGATGAGTGCTCACACTCCACTTTGCTGTCCTCACCCTGAACTGCCACACTGCAGAATAAACAGCCTGAATGCAACAAATAAATTCATAAAAATGAAAATTTTCACAAAAAATTAAACTGACATTACAAATTAAGACTTCAGCTGCTAGTAGAATCATCTAGAACTGTGAGAAATAATAAAAAGTAGTTATGAGCACAAGCTTTTGCTCTTTTTGGTACACATCTGGGTATTTTGTCCATGTAACTAAGGTAACAACATTGAATCATAGAAGACCATTGTAAACATAAACTGATTCACATTATATGCCTGAGAGTGAATGTTAAGTAGTAAAAGTGATTGCTTGGGCTAGGCAGATAGCTCAGGAAGTAAATATTTGCTTTGCAAATGCAAGGAACTGAGCTCAACCCCAAGAATCCACATTTTAAGAAGTGGAGGGGTGCAGCAGGAATCTTAGAAGGTTTTATTAATAAAATCAAACCTGAGGCCAGTGATTGGGGTGAACGCTGGAAGATCAGAGAAGCAGAACAAGCCACAGCTTCCTCACCTCGCCAATTCCTCAGCTGATCCTGTTTCCTCAGACTGGAAGCTTCTGAGTCCTCATCCAGAATGAGTCTCAGCTGAACTGTTGCTCAAAAGCCTAAAAGCTTAACCAGCTAAAAGCTTCTAGTTTCTGGTCTTCATGCCTTATATATCTTTCTGTTTTTGCCACCACTCCCTGGGATTAAAGGCTCACTTCTTGGGATTAAAGGCGTGAGTCACCATGCCTGCCTGTTTCCAATGTGGCTTTGAACTCACAGAGATCCAGACGGATCTCTGCCTTCAGAATGCTAGGATTAAAGGCGTGTGCGCCACCATTTTCTGGCCTCTGTATCTAGTGGCTGTCCTGTTCTCTGACCCCAGATAAGTTTATTAGGGTACACAATATTTTAGGGAACACAATACCACCACGGGGTGGGGGGAGGGCATGGGTTTATAATCCCACTGCTGGGAAGGCAGAGACAAGTGCATATCTAGGGCTCATTGTCCAGCCAGCCTGGTCTACTTGGCCAGCTCCCAGCCAGTAAGAGACACTGTCTCAGGAAACAAGATGGATTGCACCCAAGGAACAACAGCTGAGGTCACCCCCTGGCCTCCATGCGTACACACGAGCATTCACAGAATGGGGGAGGAATGGGCTGCATAAACCCTGAAGGGCTGGCTTCCAACTACGACTGACACAAGTTCTGACTCTTCAGAACCATGGTGTGTGCTCTGTGGAGTGCCATGCGGGCTGCCTGGAGACTGAGACCACTCCAGCATGTGCCAGGTCAGACGTTACCTGGGCCAAGCACAGGGCTTTAACCACATTGTTGGAACAACTTCCCTTTCCCGTCTGGCTCCACTAACGGTAGTCCCAGGAGGTTTGCCAGCCTCTACCCAGGCACAGCAGCTCCCACATTCTGCTGCCTCTGCCCTGGGCACCATAGCTAGCACCACCCAAGGTGTCAAAGTGGTTTACGGCAGAACCGTGCTCAGAACGGGGTCTGAGAAAACGGCCAGAGTGCATAGACTGGACCCTTTCCCAGCTACCCACCTCTCTTATCTGGGAGCATGTCCCCACCTCTCTGGGACTGCCAACTTCACTCTAGCAGGGAGATGAACACGGGGTAACCGGGAATGCACAACAGTACAGAAGAAAGTGACAACAGGAACTCTGTGCGCTCCCGTCTCCTCAGACCCCTCCCCGCACACTCTTTTTTTTAGAGAGAGGTATAATTGCCCACCATGGCAGCCATGGGGCTTCCATAAACTCCCTGATTGGTTTTGAATAACCAAGTTCTATCCAGCCCTGTCAGATTGGCCCGGGTCCTCAACTTTCCGCGGCCTGTCAGCAATGGAAAGCTGACCAGAAGAGGCACTCTGACATGCAGGGATCTGCGTATGTCACTCAATTCCAGGAGGTGTTAATGAGACTCATTAACTCCAGCGCTCTGACAGACCTGAACACACAATAATTGGTTATAAATGCCTCCAGCGAGGCTGCATGTAGAGTAACGGCACTGAATGGGGTGCACTCACGGTGGGTGAGAACTTTAAGAGGCAGCCTGATGGTTTGAGAGCCATCTAATTATCCACAGCTTGCTCTTTGGTTGGGCTACTCTGTTTTAAGTTTGTAGGACCAGGAACTGGCTTCAAATCATAGCTTAAGGTGATTGGTTCTTAACAGAGAGGCTGCTCTTCAGTTCTGGGAGGAGAAGGAAATGCCAGAACATCATGTCCTTGCTGCACCCCAGTGACATTCGTGTCAATGTCCCTGTTGAAGGCAGATTTCAGTCTAACAACGTGGACTTCTAGGTGCCTCTTAAGTTTCTACACCCTTTATCCTCAGTGTTATCGCCCAAGTCAATTCAGGACAAGCCTTCAGTGATGACGACCATTGTAAGAGGAGATTGTCTGCCACCGCAACTCTGGCCAAGTGATAGACATGAAGACAGGTTCAGAGAAGGCAGTCAGAGGTCATGGCAACCTCAGGCACTGTCTATGGGCAGACTGAGCATCTCCGAGATCCAGCCCTGTGCGTAAGTGATGAAGGCCAAGAAGAATCAAAAGTAACCACACAGGGTGACAAGGCTTCCTCACGCGCTGCTGGGGGCAGAAGATGGCAATGATATTTGAAACTGGACGGCACACAGGCTAACTTACTCACATACTTCTTCTAGGCACCTGTTAAACACTGAATCTCAGTTACCCAAGCGGTGTCAGGTATGGGTCCTCTCTCGTGAAGCTGACCTTAAGTCAAATCAGACTTTACTGGTTGGTTACTCCCACAAGTCCTGTGCCACCATTACCCTAGCATGTCTTGCAGACAGGTTGTAAGTCAAAGGTTTTGTGGCTGGGTTGGTGTTTACATTTAGTTAGCCCAGAGACTCAAGATAAAACCAAAGACTACTGATCTAAAAAAAAAAAAAATCAATAAATGGCCTCCTAATGATAGTCTACTATACTCACAGATCAGAAGCCTTATTCAGTCATCGGCAGAGAAGCTTCCTCCTGCAGCAAACGGGAACAGAGACAGAGACCCACAGCCAGACATTATGCAGAAAAAGAGTGTCCTTGGAACCTGCAGAAAAGGAGGCAGAAAGAGTGACAGAGCCAGAGGGGATGGAGGACACCAGGAGAACAAGGCCTCTGAATCAACTGAGCAAGGCTCCTGTGAACTCGGAAAGACTGAAGCAGCAAACACAGGCCTTCCCGGGTCTGCACCAGGACTCTGCACACACATGATACTTCTCAGCTCAGTGTTTTTGTGGGACTCCTGAGCGTGTGAACAAGTGGGTCTCTGATTCTTGTGCCTGCTCTAACGGCTCTTTTCCTCCTGTTGAGTCATCTGGTCCAGCCTTGATGTGATGGTTGCTGCTTTATCTTACGATATTTTATTTTGTCATGTTTGATTGTTTTTCCTCTTAGAACTGTTCTAATGAGAGACAGAAAGGGGGTGGATCTGCAGGGGAGAGGAGGTGAGGAGGATCTGGGAGGAGCAATGAGAGACAGAAAGGGAGTGGATCTGGAGGGGAGGGGAGGGGAGGAGGATCTGGGAGGGGCAAAGTGAGGGAAAGCTGCTATCAGGATATATTCTATGAGAAAAAAACCAAAAAATATTTAAAATTGTATTTTAAAAAACCCACTGAATCTAGATCATGATTGGCCACCATCCAATCACAATTTCTCCCTGCCTTCCGACCCCATAATAACCCTACCCACTGCTAGTCAAGGCATACAAGCACAGAAAAGCCAAGACCTAATTGTGTAAGAAGCATGAAAAGACTAGTTCACAACGAGCTTTTGCACACTCCTCAGGCTAGTTTACTTTCTGTAGCTGTGATAAACACCATAACCTAAATCAACTTGGGAGAGGGGGAGGCTGTATCTGGTTTACAAGTGCAGTCCAGCCTTGGAGGAAGCTAGGGCAAGAGCTCAAGGGGAAATATGGAGATGGAACAGAAGCAAAGACCACAGAGGAATACTGCTTACTGGCTGTGTTCCCCAGGCTTACTCAACTACCTTTCTTAGAGAGCCCCGGGCAGTGATGCCCATAATGATCTGGCCCCTCCTACATCAATTAGAAATCAAGAAAATTCTCCCACAGACACGGCCACAGTCCAATCTGACGGAGGCAATTCCTCAATTGAGAGTCCCTCCTCCCAGATGAATAAGGTTAAAAACCGAAGCTAACTATGACAGCCCTCTTACATAGAAGCTAAATAAGTTGAAATAAAACAGAGACTTCTTACTACAATGTGGGAATAAAGAATGATCCTCAGCATAGGGGAATTGTGTAATGTTGGCCAGAAAGCAGGGCCTTCTGATTCTGTTTACATTCATTCACTGGTCAAAATACTTTCCACTAGTGCATATGATATTGCCTTAGGTGTTGAGATTTGCCAAAATCTGCTGATTGTGGTCAATCTAAGCATACCACATGAAGGCTAGGCTATTATCCTATATGATTGTGAAAGTTACACACTCCATAAAGATGCTCAGCCAAGATATGTACTCGGGGAGTAGAATCCATCCAGTATTCTGTTCAACAAATCATGGGCCTGGCATGGGGTTTAAATCACCCATGTTCAAGACACATTTTCCTAGTCCACACAAACACTATATAGGAATTACAAATCCCACTTGAAAGGATTAAGATTCAGGCCCTTTCACGGCACTCAAACAACTTACATGTGTTCCAGAACCCCCACAATTTGAGGCTATGCCACTTGCCTTCTACACATCATGACTCTAGTCATCTACCCACCCCTGACCATCAGAACCTGTCCATATCATGGAAACTACTAGACTTTGTTCCATGCAGAGAAAAGCAAAGGCTATACAAGTTAGCTTGACAATACAGATCAAGCAAAATCAAACTTTTAAAAATATATTTATTTCAGACATCCTGGTTCTATAAGCATATTTGCTTCTTTGTCTGATAGCAGCATAACTCAAATTTTAGGGACAACATCTTTCCTAGAATCCAAACCCTAAATATCAGCTGTCTGCCTGTGGTGGTTTGAAAGAAAATGGCCCACAAATAGGGAGTGGCACTATTAGGAGATGTGACCTTGTTGGAGGAAGTGCGTCAATGTGGGGGCGGGCTTTGAGGTCTCTTTTGCTCAAGCTTCCCTCAGTGTGTCAGTCAGTTGACTTCCTGTTACCTCTGAGTCAAGTTGTAAGATCCTCAGCTCCAGCACCAAGATGTAAGACTCTCTGCCTGCACACTGTCATGCTCCCTACCATGATGATAATGGACTGAACCTCGGAAACTGTAAGTGAGCCCCGTCAATTAAATGCTTTCATTTATAAGAGTTGCAGTGGTCATGGTGTCTCTTCTCAGCAATAAAAACCCAAACTAAGACACTGGATGACTTTCTGGATTTATTTCAGTCTCAGTCCTTATAATAATCAAACCTCCTCACCTAAACATCTGGTCAACCTTTCTGTTAATGATAAATGTGACCCAGACTCACCATACGGGTCAATATGGTTCTGTAATAATCCAAGTGTGGAAGCTGACAACACACTATGTTTTATGGACCAAAATGCTAAACTAAAATGTTTTCATTTTAAGTCTCTTAGACGCTTATTGTAAATATCCTGTGAAGCCAAAGGGATTACATCAATATCATTAATAACTATGAGGACATTAACAATGACAGACGCTGGGGAAGGGCACAAAGATAGCTTCTAGAACACAATAATGAAACCTAGATAATATGCTCCAGGTCTAACCCTAAGTCACCCCAGGAACCTCAGCACTTTTCACAGTAGCACCCATGTGAAGAGGTCCGCAACTGGAAAAAGTAAGATGTGAGGAGTAGGAAGCTGAGTGAGCCTACACTTCCACTAAGATGTGTAGCTAGAGTTTTCCTGCCTGGCCCACAGTCAGGGCAAATCTCTCTCACCCGCCAGTCCCAAGCCGCTCAAACCCGATCAAGTAAACACAGAGACTTATATTGGTTACAAACTGTATGGCCGTGGCAGGCTTCTTGCTAACTGTTCTTACAGCTTAAATTAATCCATTTCTATTAATCTATACCTTGCCACGTGGCTTGTGGCTTACCGGTACTTTACACCTTCCTTATCCTGATGGTGGCTGGCAGTGTCTCTCTGACTCAGCCTTCCACTTCCCAGCTCTATTCTCCTCCTTGTCCCGCCTATACTTCCTGCCTGGCCACGGGCCAATCAGTGATTTATTCATTGACCAATCAGCAACACATTTGACATACAGACCATCCCACAGCACCTCCCCTTTTCTTTTCTTAAAAAGGAAGGTTTTAACCTTTACACATCTCCAAAGTCAGCTTGGTATATTTGGGAATTTGGGCGTAGCTTCTCTTACTACTTCCTGCTGGAGGGGGGCGCTGTATCTTCTGGGGAAACAAAGAAAATTTTAGGATCATGGAGTAGTCTGTGAGGCTGTATCATCTGAGCCAGTTGCCTTGAAACGGTTCTGGATGTTGGATCATCTGGGCCATGGTGTCATTGGAGACCTTTCAGGTGGTCTTGGCTGGTCAAACCTGATGTGTCTTAATCTGGAACAAATCCATAGCCTCTGACTTTCTGTGGAAACAAAAGCAGAGCCTCCTTTCCAAAGCAACATATCCTTACATCCAAATTTTGAAGTCAAGGTACCTTTAAAATATACATTTTGGTATAACTCAATAGCTTTTGTAATCAAATGTTTTTCTTTAGTTACGAATATCAAAGAGAACATAATCCAGATTCTCTGTGTGGTAGCCATCTTTACGTGGCTTATTTTTTTATATTAGCTTGAGCCTATTGCTTTGAACTGTAGCCTTCTAAGCCTGAAACAGCGCTGGCACTGTGGCTGCTGGCTCCGCCCACTTCAGCTTCCCAACATGGCGGCGATATGCTTACCGTCAGCTCTGGGAGCCATCATGGGTCTATGCTTTTATCTAAGCAGCATGTAGCCCAGAAACCTCTTTTTTTTTTTGTTTTGTACTAACAAAGGCTAAATCCATCAAGCAGCTTAATGTGCCACTTGCAGAGGCCTCATTCCCGTCATACTGCAGGTCCAGCGCACAGGCTAGGAACCCGCCAGTAGCTCAAACCGGCAGCTGCCGCTCATTTGAGAGAAACAATTAGGAACTGTTTTTAGCTCCGTTTTAGAATCTTTTTTCTCAGGTTTTAGGTGGAAACTCTTGCCACCACGTTGGACGCCATTTGTATGGCCGTGGCAGGCTTCTTGCTAACTGTTCTTACAGCTTAAATTAATCCATTTCTATTAATCTATACCTTGCCACGTGGCTTGTGGCTTACCGGTACTTTACACCTTCCTTATCCTGATGGTGGCTGGCAGTGTCTCTCTGACTCAGCCTTCCACTTCCCAGCTCTATTCTCCTCCTTGTCCCGCCTATACTTCCTGCCTGGCCACGGGCCAATCAGTGATTTATTCATTGACCAATCAGCAACACTTTTGACATACAGACCATCCCACAGCAAAGATGCATGATTTCTGGTTGCATTTGGGATAACCAGGAAGGTATTTGTCAAAAATGCCCCCAAAAGTCCAATATCTTCCCTGACTACACAGTAACTCCCTACCAGAGGGAAGTCAGTAGCTACCTACCAGAGGGAGATTGGCAGAGGTTAAGAACACTAAAATGTGCCATGACAAGTGGAAGTGTTGGAAACAGTCCCTGTCATGAGGGCAGCAGAGATGGCCCAGGGGGTAAGAGCACTTACTACTCAACAGACCAGAGTTTGAATCCCAGCACCCACATTGGGCAGCTTGCAAACATCTGTGACTCCAGCAATCCAATTCCCCTTTCTGGCCTCTGCACAGCTGAACACAAATGTACACACACAGAGACTTAAAGAAAATAGATTTTTAAAAGAAGAAATAGTCCTAGTAATATTTTAAATGTATATTATCAATTAATATAATTGACAAATTTGTCAGGTTTTTTAATATTAATCTTCAATATCTTATTAACAGCAGTAATAAGAATAAGTTACCAAATAATTTAAAATCCCGCTTTTCCTAGTTATCTTACCTCCTCTTTTCAAATGATCCCTTAAGCATCACACACTATAATTTATCTTCAAACACTCTCTTATGAAAGACACTAGTCAGAGGAGATAGAAAGCATATGAGAGCGTTGTCAGGCAGGGGAACAAACTGTAATGAGGTTCATGACACACAGGAAAACGCCACAGTGAAGTCCTTTACTTTTTATGCCAACTTTAAAAAAAAAAAAAAACCTTTGTGTATTCTTTGCTGTCATTAGACTTTTATGTTTGCTTTTGAAACTAAAATCTTCAGTCTTGATTATCCTCTCTATCTGTGCTTCCTCTCACTTTTTAAAATATTGATTGTGTGTGCATGTGCAATAATATGTGTGTGAGTATGGGCGTGTGTGTGCCGCAGCCCACATAAAGAGGTCAGAGGACAACTTCGTGGATCAGTTCTCTCCTTCCACCTTTACGTGGGTTCCAGAGATGGACACAGGTTGTCAAGTGCTTTCACCCACCAAGCCATTTCACTGGCTTTCCTGGGGTGCTCTTCTCAGATCTAGCAAACTGCTTTTGTCCAGGTCTCCCTGGGTGGCCCCCAGCAGATACAGTCCTCATTATAACTGCCCTGGAAACAGATTTCCACACAGACTACCAACCTCCCTCCCTTAATCATTTTCTCCACTGTGGCATAAGAAGACGCCAGTATTTGTTCCCCCACCCCACCCCATTCTCTTTGTTTGTTTGTTTGTCTCAAGACAGGGTTCACTGTGTAGACCAGGCTGGCCTCGAACTCACAGAGACACACCTGCCTCTGCCTCCTGAGAGCAGAGGCATGCACCGCCACTGCCCAGGCCCCACCCCATTCTTAACTTGCAGTTCCTAAAACCAGTTCAAGATCCTGAGCACCAACAGAATGTAGCTAGAGTTTTCCTGCCTGGCCCACAGTCAGGACAAATCTCTCTCACCTGCCAGTCCCACAGCCTCTCAGACCTGACCAAGTAAACACAGAGACTTATATTGCTTACAAACTGTATGGCCGTGGCAGGCTTCTTGCTAACTGTTTGTACAGCTTAAATTAATCCATTTCCATTAATCTATACCTTGCCACGTGGCTCGTGGCTTACCGGCATCTTCACATGCTGTTTCTCATCATGGCAGCTGGCAGTGTCTCTCTGACTCAGCCACAGCTAACCTCACCTCACCAATTCCTCAACTGATCCTGTTTCCTCAGACTGAAAGCCTCTGAGTCCTCATCTAAATGGATCTCAGCTGAACTGCTGCTCAAAAGCCTAAAAACTTAACAGATTCTAGTTCCTGGTTTTCACGACTTATATACCTTTCTGCTTCTTGCCATCACTTCCTGGGATTAAAGGTGTGTGTCACCATGCCTGGCTGTTTCCAATGTGGCCTTGAACTCACAGAGATCCAGAGGGATCTCTACCTCTGGAATGCTAGGATTAAAGGTGTGTGCTACCATTGCCTAACCTCTATGTTTAATATAGTGGCTGTTCTGTTCTCTGACCACAGATAAGTTTATTGGGGCACACAATATTTCAACCACATTTCAGTATGCATTCTGCACAATTCTGAGAATATCTTTCTTGAGGATAGATAAAAATAGAAGAGAAGCAGTAGGCAGTATCACAGAAGAGGAAGAAGACGCTGGCATGCTTAGTGATCAAGAGGACTAGCACTTTGGAGAGAGAAAGGAAATGGAAAAGGACAGTTGAGTGTGTGCAAGGCAAGCTTTGCCTAACCCCAGGCTAGACATCAGAACACAGAAGCAGGATGTTGCTAGAGTTTTCCTGCCTGGCCCACAGTCAGGACAAATCTCTGACACCCGCCAGTCCCACAGCCATTCAGACCCAATCAAATAAACACAGAGACTTATATTGGTTACAAACTGTATGGCCGTGGCAGGCTTCTTGCTAACTGTTTGTACAGCTTAAATTAATCCATTTCCATTAATCTATACCTTGCCACGTGGCTCGTGGCTTACCGGCATCTTCACATGCTGTTTCTCATCATGGCAGCTGGCAGTGTCTCTCTGACTCAGCCTTCCACTTCCCAGCTCTATTCTCCTCCTTGTCCCGCCTACACTTCCTGCCTAGCCAATGGCCAATCAGTGTTTTATTTATTGACTAATCAGCAACACATTTGCCATACAGACCATCCCACAGCAACAGAAACAGCTTGTTCATTTGCATGTCTGCCTTGCTGCCTGCACCAAGCTCCCTGCTCTCCAGCTTAAATCCCCTCCACATACTCATCTAGTCCATGCTTCAAGCACCACACACACACAGCACCAACATCCCCTTGAATCCCATGTTTTTATCAGGCACCTCCACATGAAGGCCTAACGGGCACTGAAAAAAGCTCTTCCCAAAATGAATTAAACATCCCTGTCTCTGTGTCCTCCCCATCTCCTGCTGAAACGACTCCTACCAGCTACTTTCACACAGTAGCCAGTCCTGTCATATTGTCCTGGTTGGATTTTTGTCAGTTTGACACAAGCTATAGTCATTTGGGATGAGAGAACCTCACCTGAGAAAATGTCCCCACCAGACTGGCCTGTGGGCAAGCCTGTAGGGCCTTTTCTTGACTGATGATTTATGTAGGAGGGTCCAGTTCCCTGTGGTAGGTGCTACCCCTGGGCTGGTGGTCCTGCACGCTATAAGAAAGCAGGCTGAGCAAGCCACAGAGAGCTAGCCTAAACAGTGTACCTCCATGGTCTCTGCTTTATAGTTCCTGCCTCCATGTTCCTGCCCTGAGTTCCTGCCTTGACTTCCCTCCACGATGGACCATGATCAGGACATGGAAGCTGAAATAAATCCTTTCCTCTCCACGTTGCTTTTGGTCATGGTGTCTTAGCACAGCAATAGGATTTAAGACATATCGACTTCAAACCGGCATCAGCCTGGTGACCAGCAAGCACTCAAAGTGTCCCTCACTATAAAATTTGCACCAGACAATGGCGTCCCTCCATGGACATCTTATAGCAGAATCCCTTCACACTGACAATGCAATCTAAGCCCTTTTCTTCACCCTAGTTAGGCACCAGCCCTTTGTGCTCCTCGAATACTCCAGGTTTGCTGATCTTTATTTCTCTGCTTGAATTACTCTTTGTACTCAATTCTATAATACCTGTGTCCTCAATGCACTGTGTCTCTTCCAGTGTGAAATCTTAATTGTCATTCACCGCCATTCCACTGATCCTTACACACCTCTCCTTCTTCAAAGCAGTCACCACTCCCTGGGATAATGAATTCTTTCAGTGCATGGATATTGCCTCTTTACCTGTTTGTTTCTGTACCCTTAACTCACAAGACAGGATGTGTATATGGCAGAGGTAACATTTATTAAATCAACACACCACTGCCTGTGTCCACAGCCATCGTGCAGCCAACCCCGACACTGTCTTAGGGTTAGATGCTTGGGTTTTAGAACCAGTAGGATATGAATCTGGTACAAATTCTTCTACGAGTTACATCAAGCTAGACAAGTTACTTAACTTCCTGTTTTCTTATCTGCATAACAGGAAATAACCTGTATTTCATGATATGATTCCACAGTTTGAAAAGGATGTTATCGAGGACTTTGCACAACTCCTAGAAGTTGTTTAGTGTCAGGAGAGCTTTAAAAAGGAGAAAAGGTTAAACGTTATATAAGTTTTAAAAATGAGATATTCATCCAGTTTGCTTGACTCTTCATCGTTGGGGCAAACACCGTACAGCAAGGGATGAAGGGGGGATGTTCACTTTGGCTCAGAGCTCTGAGGATATCGATCCAGACTTGGATGCTGAGGTCATGGAGACTAGCATGAAGGCAGGAGCAAGTAGCAAGCAAAGAATAACAGGAAGGGGCCAATGCCAACAACATGCACTCTCCTAAGGCAAAACCCAACAACACACTTCTTTCACCGGGGCTGTCTTTCACGGTTGCGCCACCTCCCAGTACTCTATTCAGTTTTTGAACCCATCAGTAGATACATTGGTTGGGTCAAAATCCTCATGATCCAGCTGTCTCAGAAAACACCCCACAGACACATCGAGGCGCAGTTGACCTTCTAGGACATTCTCGATTCAGTTGACGTCAAGATTAAGAATCATTGCTGGTGTTGAGTACAGGGCTTTCCTGCCATAGGGTGTGTATATTTATGTTTGATTATTCTTGAAGTTAAATCAGGACAGGCGGCTTTCTCTACCATTTGTTTCCACGTGTGGAAAGCAAAGTGAAACCTTTGTTTCCAAGTTCCACGAGAGCCTGTTGAGATGTCTCCTGACCTGGAGTGGGTGTGCTGTTCTTTTAGTCTATTCACACAACAAACAGGCGGTCCATCACTTACAGTCTACTTGGGAACATAAGCCATGTGTTTTGATGAGAAAAGTATGAGAACTGAGAGTCCTCAGGAAACACAGAGCAGAATGTCAGACTTTCATCTCTGTACACGAGGGTTTTCCTGCTCCTTCCCTGAATCCCACCCAATGCAGCAGCTCTTTGTAAAGCCTCTGCCATACAAACTCAAATACAGAAGAGTGATTAACACAAGCCAACACCCTTCTCAAGTGTTAACTATTGTTTAAGTTCCTAACTTCAAGTTCTCAAAACAAAAATGCATAGATAATTTTTGGGAGGCAGACCAGAGGGCTTCACCATTCCTCTCATCTGGTTCGCACACTCGCGTGGTGCCTCTGGGTATACCACTAAAAGAGCTTTAATTAAGAGCAAACATGCTGGGGCTTTCTTTATCTTGGGCCCAATAATTAGACTAAAGAGTTCATGAAGCAGGGAAACAGCAGATCCCTTTTTTTTAAAGCTTTTTGTCTACTTCTGCAGCTGTGTTTTTAAGCCACATACAATGTGTAAGATGACTTTCAGCCTCTGGAGAGAACTCACACGCAGTATTTCGCGCATAGATACTGTCATGTGTTAAAAGAAACACACTTGTGGAAGACCTGGGATTGCAGGGTTCTGAGGGTAGGTGTAAGGGTTGGGATAGAGGAGTGATTCATCAGGATGCTGATACTCTAGCATACTTTTTATTCAGTATGGGAATGTAGGGATTGCCCTAGGAGAAATGAAATGGAAAGTTATATACCTAACTTCTAATGAAGTTACATTTGAATCAAGAATTGGATGTCAAGAATTGGACAGTCCAATTGCCAAATCTCTGTTTTATATACACACATTTTGCCATCTTATTCCACTCAGAAAGATGTTGCCAAGTACCATTCCTGCCATGGCGTTCAGTGCCAGCCCGTCCAAGTCGAAGCTTTTCTCTGTTAGAAAGAATGCATGGCAGAAACCCTGTGCTTCACGTGCGTTGGAAATATTCCCACTTGCAAAGCTCAGAGCTTCACATGAATAAAGCTGTAGATATTTACCACCACTTAATCCAAAGGCCCCTCCTCCTTCTACATATGGCAATTGCAGCATGTCTCATAAGCTACATCTGGACCACAAGTATAAAGAAGTACATAAGTTTTATCAGTAGGCTCTGACCTAAGACAAAACCCTTGCCTGTGGAGCTTTCACTCAAAACCATGGGCTTCTTGCTTATAACTCTGTCTCCCAAAGTGATGGAGGTCCCGGGCAAACATCTTCAGGCCTGGGCATCCACACTGAAAACTGAAGACATACAAGATTTACCACAAAATGATGCTGTCATGATGTAAAGCTGTATAACCTTTATAGACCGTGTAGCACACAGAACACAGTGACTGTAAATGCTCATTAAATGTCGGTGGAAGAAGTGGGTGTGGAGGCTTGCAAGTAAACAACCCCGCTTCTAAGCTGCTTTTCCTCTTCTAAATTGTGTTACTTGGGGCACTTAATTTCTCAGGGTCTGTCTCTATAAATTGGAATAATTCAGGTGATGATTCAATATGACAGCGTGTATAAAATACTTTTTGTTTACAAAAATGTTTAATTTTTTTAAAAGGTACAAATATTAAATGTTTACATTTGTACCTAATGCTCTGTCAACCATCTCTACATTGTAGCCATTGTTTCTGACTTGTGACTTCCTGGATTCTTTTAAAAAGTTAAAAAATATATTTCAACATGGCTTATAATTCCTTGGTGAGATAAGTTATTTATCTTCCTATAAGAATAAGGTTGACCTGGGACCTTGTATGTTCAATTGGAATGATAGAATCTGTGAGTAGTGATGGTTCACACCTGGTCCTAATCTAGACCACTGAAGATCACCCAGTGTGTGTCACCTCTGGTGTGGACATGCACAGGCATCCCTGACCTGCTCTCTCATGTCTCCATCCCTCATGTTCCAGCACAAGCTAGATGTAGAAAGGGGACAGATGTCTTGTTTTGCCTTCTCTGTACTCAGCTCCAGCCAGGCCAGCTCCTAACCCATTCCTTCAGCTTTATTTTGGTTCTTCGGCTGTTTTCTTTTGGATTCTTGCTGGAAACTTATTTGGATCCCAACTTTAGGGACATGTGACTCCTCTGCTAGAGCTGGGCTACGGATCAAGAGCCTCCTGGTATCCAGAGTCTTTGATTACTTGTTTCACTATAAACAATTATTAATAGAAACTTATAGATACACACATACAAAGTACCATCACTGATGCAAGAACTCAGAAAATACACTCATGGGAATGACCAGATGTAAGCTGCTCAAAGGGAGACATCACTACAAAATGTCATTAGCTCTTATGACCTCAGGGTCAGCTCTCCCACCTGCCTCAGGCATAAAGGGGTGGGGGAGATTTCTCCCCCACCCAAGTCGCCACATGGCAGATGAGGGGTGGGGCCAGATCTCCCATGCTCACATTCTCAGGGCCAGCTCACCTGTGCTCCATCAACAGGGTCAGCTCTGCTGTGCTGCTCAGATGAGGTGAAGGGCCCAGTTTCCCGAGTGTTGCTTCTGATAAAGGGGAGGGTCAGCTCCCTTGGCAGCAGGGGCAAGCGGGGAGTGACATCTTTCCCTCTCCCTCCACCACCACACCACAGATGAGGAAGGTGGTTCCAGGTATGCCCCTCTCATGCCCTCAGGGCTGGGTCACCCAGGCCCCTGTCTACAGGGTCAACTCTACAGTGCTGCCCAGGCAAGGTGCGGGGCATAAGAGCGGGGCGAGCTGCCCTGCCCCTCACCAGCTGCAGCACTCAGGAGAGCAGGCCCTGCACCTTGCCTGGCGGCACCGTAGAGACAGCCCTGTTGGCCGAGGTGTGGGTGAACCAGCCCTGAAGGTGTGAGTGGGGAAGAGCTGTCCCCACTACCCATCTGTCATGGGGTGGTATGGGCAGGGGAGAGATGTCCTCCACTTACACCTTGCCCCTCACCACCTGTGACAGACAAGTGACCTGACCCTCCCACTTACCAGCTGCAGCACTCAGGAGAGTGGGCCCTGATCCTCACCTGGGTAACATAGCGGAGCTGTTCCTGGTCCTCACCAGCTGCAGCACTCAGGAGAGTGGGCCCTGATCCTCACCTGGGTAACACAGTAGAGCGGGCCCTGAAGGAGCAGGTGTGAGGGGCCAACCCAGAGGGCATGAAAGCAGGAGAACAAGCCTCCCCTTGCTCATCTCTGCAAGGGATGAACTAGCTGAGGCAAGGCAGGAGAGCTCACCCTGGTGGTGAGGACAGGGGAGAGCCAGCAGGCTGACCAACTCTGCAACTACTCAGGCCCAGAACCAGGGTTAGGAGTTGGCCTACCCCAACATCCACCCCATCTGTGATCTGCTGGAGCACATGAAGGGGCCGATCCTGCAGACCCAAAGCTGCAGGATCTCCACAACATAGGCCAACAACAGAATATCCGAGAATATCCAGTGGGTGCCCAGCATTGTTAGTGTAACAGAAACCAGAGACATCAAACCAGACCAATGACTCTTTGTAATGAACACTTGCAAGTAAAGATGTATGGACAAAGGGGTTTACTGCGTGACTCACTGTGTCACACTGCAGCTTCCATGATGAGTTTTTTCCTTTTTTTTTCTTTTTTCTCTCTTAAATTTTATTTTATTTTACAGGGGAGGTTGCAAGGGCAGAGGGCAGATACAAAGGGATGGGAAATGAATGGGATCGAGATGCATGATGCAAAAGATACAAAGAATAAATAAAAAGAAAGTTCAATTTTTTAAAAAAATTCCATTAGCATCTACACCAGGAGAATTTCAGTTCCAGTGTGAAAGTGAAGTGAATGGTTCTGGTTTGGGGTGCTGGGTAACAAACCCAGGACCCTGAGCTTGCTGGGCAAAGACTCCACCCCTAAACCAAACCCACAACACAAGTTTATGGCATTATGCAAGCCCCAAAAAAGTCAATGTTGTGTTACATTGATGCATGGGCATCAACTAAGAAGTCACCAAGTCATAAGACACTTGGCTTATGAGCAAAGAAGGACAATGACTAACAAGCATTCGTTGAACAGTTTCTGTGTGAGGTACTGTAAAATGCTCGTCATCATAAAACAATCCTCCTAAAATCACTAAGTACGCTGAGGTACGGGGTATTTAAACAATTAGTGCAGAGTCACAGGGTTAGTAAAAAACTGGATACTTGGGAGGTGTGTCCCCCAGAGGGTGAGTCTACCAAAATGCTAAAGTCAAGCCCCAGCTTCCATGATGTTAGCATTCAAGTATGACAAAGCCCATCAAAGACGGCAAGTAAATGAAATAATTTCAAATGAGTATTACAAAAGAAATAGCAAATAAATAAGGACTAATGAAAATGGTGTTTTAGGGGTATGGGGGTTGCTAAAGGCTAACCTGTATCCCCTCCAAAATTTCATGTTACAGCCCTGACTTCCAGTACCTCCGACTGTAATGTATTTGTAGACAAAACATTTAAAGAGGTATGAAGTGTTTAATCTTAATCATCAACTTGATGAGACTGAGAAGATGGACCTCAGGGTCTGCCTCCAAGGGATTGTCTTGTGAGGTTAAGTGAGATGGGAAGACCCACTCACTATGGACGGCACCGTTACCTACACTGCAATCCTGGGCTGCATAAATGGTGGACTGAGCAAAAGAATGCACTGCTCTCTCCTTGACAGTACTTGCAACGTGACCAGCTGCCCTAAGTCCTGCTGTCACAACTTTTCCGTAGTGATAAAATATAACCTTGAACTGTGAGCCGCTGAGTGGCTTTTGTCAGAGTCCTTTATCACAGCTACAAGAACACTAAGACACTGAGGTAAACTGAAGCTGTAGAGTGGGTTCTCAACCTAACATGACTGATGAGAAAATTCTAGAACAAGAGGAGAGGAAAGAGAGAGAAAGAGAGAGAGAGAAGGGGTATAGAAACACCTGAAGAAGAGAAGACTTTGATGGAAACCTGTTGACCTCCTGACATCATAAGCTTCAGACTCTGTAACTACGAGAAAATGAATTTCGGTGGTCTAAGCCTCCATCTTGGGTGCTTTATTAGTCAAGTAGACTAATGGAAGGGGCAGAGGAGCCTTCTTCCTGGTGTGAGGTCACTTAAAATGAGGACTCACAGAAAAACAGAGTCAAAGAGAACCAGGGGAAGGCTGAGGCTGTCTGCCGGCAGCCCAGCCTCTTTGGTCAGCGGTCTCTCAGAAGATACTTCACAACTTGTAAGGCATTGTAAAGCTTCATTCTCAATATGTCATCCTGAGAGTCACATGAGCAGGAAAGGAATAGTGTTGTCTGATTGGTGGAAGCAGAAATAGTAAGCCATCAGTCTTCACTCCCACAGTAGCAGGACAGTTAGAAACTGCTTCTGATTCCCACAATGCGAGAGACAACATCCTTTCTATGGACACAGCCTTCCTCCCAATCCAGAAGTCTCTTGTGATATAGTCTCACAAGGATCTCATAAGGAATAATATCTACGGTGTTTGAATGTGGAACAACCCCAATAGGTTCACATGTTAACACATGGCCACCATCTGGCCATGCTATCACAGTGGGCTGTGTAACCTTTAGTTGAAGCCTGGCTTGGAGAAGGGGGTCACTAGGAGCTGGTGTTGAGGTTTTATAACCAGGCCTCACCCACTTCCTGTTCTCTAGCTAGTCCCTGAGTGTGTATACCATGTGACCAGCTGGCTTCCTGCTCCTACCCACCATAGTGTCCCACCATGATGGAATGATCCCCTCAGACTGCAAGCCGGCAAAAAACTTTTCTTCCCTAAATTGCTTCTTGTCGGGTGTTTTGTCAAAGCAATAAGAAAGGTAACTACTGCAATACCCAAAGGAAAATCTTCTATAATTACATTTATTCTCACATTAGAAGGAATCTTATAGCCGCATGTTCAGCAGGAAAGGGAAGATTGAGAGACGAGAAACTAAAGCTACTGTGGGAATATTCTGGAAGTGTCGGTTTCTCACATCTTCACCCCCACAGCCTCTTCTTGCTGTGTTCTGTGAGGATGGCATGCCCTTTGTGAGCTTCATTCTCTTGTACTTGTTTCTTAGTATTTCCATTATTAGACACTTGTTTCCCCCTTTCTCGGGTAAAGCACGTCCATACCCCATAAGCCTGTGAACTCTCTTCAAGAGGCTTCAAGTTTAACTGCAGCCTCTGCAAAACGGACCTCAGCACCACCTAGAGTGCTTGCCAGCAGGGCTGCAGAAGCAAGGAAGATTTCCATCCACCACATGTGCTCTAAGCACAAAATTACAATAATTAGAAATGGCAAAGGCTGAGCAGCCTATGTCCAGGAAGGTCAGAGGAAGATTGTGACAATGTTTAGTCTAGGCCTGCCCCGTTCTCTTAATGCCACACAGAATGAACAAACCACGCATGCTTCCTCCCGTGGAGGATTACATGACACAATCAGATGTATGTATTCTCGGCATATTTGTTCAATGTCATGGCACATAACTTGATCACATTTCTGTCAGTTATCCCCTCTGAAGCATTTAGGAACTTGAATGTGTAAAGGAAACACTGACTATCAATTCCATAAATATTCTGAGAATATTATGGAAGAGGCAATGTCAGCTCTGTGGACTTTGTTAAAAATACAGATAAGAAAATGATTGATCCTACAAATGACTGAAAAACACAAACCAATGGTTTCTCTCTTTCTACACTTTTAATTCAAGGTAAGTATTGGTGAATTGTCGGAAACAGTTCAGATGTGTCAGGAGGACTTTATAACACATGTGAGCACTGGGGAGCCTGAGCACTGGGGGGCCTGAGCACTGGGGGGCCTGAGCACTGGGGGCCTGAGCACTGGGGGCCTGAGCACTGGGGAGCCTGAGCACTGGGGGGCCTGAGCACTGGGGGCCTGAGCACTGGGGGCCTGAGCACTGGGGAGCCTGAGCACTGGGGGCCTGAGCACTGGGGAGCCTTGCGTGGAAGAGAAAGTACATAGGCTCAGCTTTAAATCGTTGTCCAGATGCCACCGGGTACACCTACAAACAGCAGGGATGATAAAGGACACATTTACAGGTGAAGGAAAAAGTATGAACAAAAATGACTGGGCCAGTGAGATGGCTCAGCAAGTCCAGGCACTCACTGCCCAAGCCAGACAATCTGAGTTCGATCCCCAGAAGCCATCTAAAGGCAGAAGGAGAGCATGGATTCCACAAAGTTGTCCTCTGACCTCCACATGTGCAGTGGTGTGCACAATCCTACACACACATCATAAACACACATAACAGTAGTAATAAACGGACTTTAAATTAAGAGAAACCAAAATACTGCCATGGGACAATTTCTTGGGAATGTGCATGAGGGGTTGAAGAACAGCTCTAGCTTTATAATTACACACAGACAGTGGAGGGCTTCATGTGGCACCACAACCATGAAGTGTCCACTTTACGACAAGCACAAAGCTTGGCCTTTGACACGTGAGATGTGTTTTCACATCTACAGTCACAATATTCTCAGATGACAACACTGGACCTCAGGGATTTTAAGCACGAAACCAGCAAGAGGATATTTTGATGAAAATCCTGATGTAAGATCACAGTCTAGAAATATCTATGAAGAAGTCTTTTTTATTGTCACAAGTAAGAAATAAAGAAAAGATTATTTAAGATCAGAATAGTGACCTGTTGAGTTTGGAGTAAGAAGAGAGAGCAGGGGGAGACCTCCAAAAGGCAACTTCATGTGTGTGTGTCTGTGGGTGTGTGCATGTGTGTCTGCATATGGAGACCAGGGGCTGTCAAGTGTCTTTGCAAACACCCTCTGCCTTGTTTTTATAAAGATTTCTTTATTTTCTTTTGTGTGTACTCTGTTTTGCTTGCACGTACGTATGTGTACCATGCACATGCCTGGTACCAGAAGCAGCTGTTGGATCCCCTGGAACTGGAACTACAGATAATGATAAGCTGCTGTGGGTGCTGAGGACCTAACTAGGGTCCTCAGAAGCAGCAGCCAGTGTTCTTGGTTGCTGTCATCTCTATAGCCCTTTCACCTTAGTATTTGAGATAGGATCTCTCACTAAACCAGGAGATTGCAGATTCAGCTAGACTGCCTGTCTGGGGGGGCACCGGGATCCACTGATTTCTGCCTCTCCAGTACAGGGATTACAGACAAATGTTAACGCACCCAACTTCTTACTTGGGTACTAGAATCTAAACTCAGGTCCCCAGGCTTGTATAGCAAGCCCTTCACCAACTGGACCATCTCTGCAGCCCTCCAAATGGAAATTTTCAATCTGAGGATGCCAGTGGGACATGGGATCACAGCTACATATTATCTGAGAGTCACTCGGATCTACACACATATGCACACACCCACAGACACATGCACACACCCACAGACACACGCCCACACCCACAGACACATGCAGTCATCACACACACACATGAAGTTGCCCTTTGGAGGTATCCCCCTGCTCTCTCTTCTTACTCCAAACTCAACAGGTCACTATTCTGATCCTAAATAATCTTTTCTTTATTTCTTACTTGTGACAATAAATAAGACTTCTTCATAGATATTTCTAGACTGTGATCTTACATCAGGATTTTCATCAAAATATCCAGATCTACGGAATCATGGGAACTACAAGATTGCAGAAAAACAAAGCTGAGACTATGAAATACCCCTTACTGGGAAACACCTCCATCTGAGCAGGAAAAAGAAGGAAGTCTTCCCAGTGAAGAGAAGAAAAGGAGAAAGGTGAAAGACATATTAAAGAGGAAAGCATCAAATCGCAAACTCCCCTTCATATAATTATCTCAAGTCTGCGCACAAAGTCGAAGAGGGAGATGAAGGAATGAAAGAAGGTAAGCCCAATACAGTAACAGTGGACCCATTGGAATATGGCAGTCCAAAAGAGGGGATGAAGAACTGTCTTAAGGGATGCATAGAAGGTTGTTGTTCCAGAGACACTTCCCGAAGAAAGTGATCTCTAATGTGTAAGTACTTAAGAGAGCACTCCTCTCCTCACGTGCATACTGACAGGTGGGAACCAAAACCTGAACACGGGAGCATTCCTCTCCACACATGCTCACTGACAGGTGGGAACTGAAACCTAAAGATTCTTCTGCATGCTCATACTCTGCATCATTCTTTATTCTTGGGCCATGGAAAGCACAGAAGGCCCCTTGGGTTTTAAGCCAGACACAGGAGTAAAGGAAGCTGCTTCTGTCAATCTTTTCATCTCTGAGATATCTAGCTCATTAAAATCCGGGCTTCTTTGATGGTCACACAGGCTGAGTGAAAACATGCC
Source organism: Peromyscus californicus insignis (assembly GCF_007827085.1). Taxonomy (NCBI): domain Eukaryota; kingdom Metazoa; phylum Chordata; class Mammalia; order Rodentia; family Cricetidae; genus Peromyscus; species Peromyscus californicus. The sequence goes on along the minus strand of NW_026294617.1, from coordinate 132,096,605 downwards.
TGTGGTACTTGGAGGGAATAATTATAAAGAAAGAATGTTTTCCATTTTGTTCTTAAACTTATCTTTTTGAATATGCCAAATATTTTTTTCTTAAAATATTGCCACTTCCAACATCTTTTTAAAGCATAGCCTTTAGTGACATTAGAAAAAGGCATTCTGATGTAAAGAAAACTAAGCAAAAAGGTAAAATGATTGTAGGAGTTCCACATATTCGAGCTAAATTAAATTTGAGCTTTGTTTACTTTCTTTTTCTTGTATAGCTAAGCATTTCTGTTTATGTTTTGGATCCATTGTTTTTTGTTCTCTAAAAATCTAAATATGCTCCAGTGTGACAGTTCACCCTGCTCAGAAGTACTTGGCTATAGATGTATAGGCGCTTTCTTGCCTTGCATGAGAAATTCATTTGTGGATGGTGCAGATCCATGACTAGAAAGCAAAACAGAAACTCGTACTCCAAATGATCAACAGCTCTCTTTTCCAAACCTGAAACATGAACACGTACCTTTTATTTTAGGAAAAACACACTTCCTCCAGTACAAGGACTATCCAACTTTGCCTATTTCCAAAAGAGAGAAAGTTTTGGAAAAATCCTGCTTCTGGAAGTTCTTTCACAGTCTAGTGGGTCCCAGGGTGCCTGAAAGCAGTGGTGGGGAGTCCCCGGTTCGTTGTCCAGGCAGGAGCCCTGGCTCCTTTCTGCCTTCCAGTAGTCATCGAGCCTCCCATCATTACCATGAAGTTAGTCACAAAAACGAATTAATTAGGGGGAGCTAGAATTTAACTGCTTAAAATAGAAGCCACACTCTCCAGAGTGATGAGGGAAGCAAGGCATGCAGACACCTTGTACCAGGACGAAGAAGTCTTACCCTCTCCAAACCAAGGAGGTGCTCACCGCGCACACACACTGCCTCATGCCAGACCCAACTTTGTGGTTCTTTTTCTTCCTCCCGTCCCACTTCTGGAAAAGGATTTATTCGTACTAAAGGATAAAGGTTACTGAACAAGACTATTACAGAAGGCATGTAATTTACAGTCATTATATCCCACCTCTGTATAATTTCTGTAACTGTTTAGTATAAATAACAGAAAACACTTCAGCATGTTGGCTCTGTGTGCTTCCCCATTATACCATTGGTAAGTTACAATCATTCATTTACAGCCTAAACTTCTCTTTGTACGTGGTATTAAAAGCCACAGTCAAGTTAGATCAAGTTAGGATCTACTTCAAGGCAAGGGTCATCTAGAAGCTTAAGTGTACAGAAACAAGCCTCCTGCAGAAGCTAACTCATAAAGTCATTTCTGCTACAACTTCCATAGCTTGTTCCTGGCATTGCTTTTCTTATCTCTAACTTCTTACTAAGCATCAATGTTTGGGGACAAAGAAAAGAACCCGAACAGATGTTCTGTGTTCTGTCTGTACTTCTTCACATTCCCATTTCTTAACAAGAGGTTTGCAGCAGATTCAGTCTGAATAGAGTGTAAAAGGCTGAGCTGTGCGAACCATGATGTATTACCGTGGAGTCTGCATGAGAACTGTCCCCACAGGCTCAGGCATGGGGACACTCGGCCCCCAGTTGATGGTGCTGTTCGAGGTAGTTATAGAATCTTGGAGGTGGAGACTTGCTGGAGGAAGTGCACCAGTGTGGGTGGGCTCTGCGGATTTATAGACTTCTCCCACTTCCACTTCACTTTCTCTGCTTCCTGAGTGTGAACGGAAACGTAGGCAGTCAGCTTCCGGATCCTGCCATGCCTTTCTCACCAGTGTGGATGTTCCCTCTGGAAACATAAGTCAAAGCAAACTCTTCCTCCTCTCCCACATTTGCTGTTGTGTTCCATCACAACAGCAAAGAATAACTAATACAATTACCATGAGCTCCACATGCAAGGCAAGTTGACTCCGTTATGAACTCTAATCAGTCAAGTAGAAGACCAACGAGAAGATGTACATATACTTACTTATTTGTTTGTTGTTTTGAGAGTGCATGTGTCACAGCATACACTTTGAGATCAGAAGACAACTTGGGAGAGTTGGTTCTCTCTTACTACTGCCCAGTGGAACATAAGCATTGAACTCAGGCTTTGTGGCAAGTGCCTTTACCCACCAAGCCATCTTGACAGTTCACTAGGCATAGTCTAAATGGATTCTAGCTGCTAGTGTGACATGGTTATTCAACTTCACTGATCTCACATATACACAAACATAGGTATATGTATACATATATACACATATACATTTATTTGTCAGACACACCTACAACTAACATAATTATGTTTGAGTGCTTCTCTATTGATTTGTGGGTCCAAAAGCAAGTACTTCACCATGTCTGTGCTCCATTTCCTGTCTGGTTTTTTTCTTCCTTGTTAAATGATACTAACTTAAAAATAAGGCAGGTCAAGAGCATTTGGAAAGTGTGGCTGCTCCATGTGAACAGAGATAATTATTATTCCTATATACACACTGGGAGAAAAGGGTTGCTAGCTCAGGCTGTGACTACTGACTACATGGAAATAGTGTAGAACATTTCCTATTTCCTTGCACTTGATATTCGAGGCAAGAATTACATGGGAAGTTGCAGGCCTTTTCTAAAACTCGTCTACACAGCACAGCATGGAATGGTGCATTTTTACATAGGATTCCCTAGAAGACCAAACTCAAGTTAGGCCACACAATCTCACACACAATCACACAATTAACAACCTCTCCAAAACGTGTTTCTTAATCATTATGTCTTATCTCTAAGTTCTGGAACGCCAACATGATGGATGTGGTGATCGTCACCCTATTCATTCATCACCAAGATAATTACTCATCATCTTCCAACTAAATTGTGTTTGTAACAAAAATTTACAAACATTAAGTAATTTCTCAGAATAAGAGAAATATCTAAAATATTTTCTTCTCTTCTTCCTGGTATTAAAATTAAATCCTAAACAATTAGCAAACGAAAAACAACAAAAAGAAAATCAGTTTGGTCAGGTCATACGTCATCACCTAATCTGCACAGCAGAGAAAAATCTATATTGCAGCTTTAGAAACACAACTTGAAAGATCATGACTAGCCTGTCCGTCTCACTAAAAATAGACATTTTGTTGTCTTTGTGTTTTTTAACTGCAGATCAGCTGCAGAGAGGCCCCTATACCATTCGGTTAGTGCATGCCATCACTAGGAGTACTTCAGTGGGATCTCTGTAAGTGATTAACATCTCCATAGATGGAGGACTCCTCAGGCCTGTTGTAACAGCATGATGTCATTCTCAGCTGCAATGCCTGAATAGTGCTAGAGGGAAGCTGACAGGCTTTTAATACAAATCTAAAATGCAGTTAAGAGTTTACAGCTTCTGCTTGCATAGAAACACAGTCCTCTGTTGTGTGCTTCCTAGTATCTAACCTGAAGATACACTAGGAAGCTTGTCCAATGATTGAAACTATAGCATGAGCAAGATTTCAGAAACCAGGACATTTGCTGGGATTAAGTCATCTGAATGGACTGTTCTGATTAACCAAACTAGCGTTTTTCCCATATGGTCAATGCCATTTGTCAAGCCATTAAAATGTATTATAATCTTCCAGAACCAATTAGATTATTTTAATGTTTTATGAAGTCTATCATAACATCATGGAGCCTTGTAAGTACTGACATCGTATTTCTAAATGCTATGTTAAATCTTTTATATATGTTACTAGTTTAAAACTTTTCACACCCCATGGGAAGATATGGTAGATGACAAGACTAGTCATCCAGTTTATGGATGTTGAAACCAGAATTCAAAACCAGATTGACTCACCTCCAAAGCTGGTACTCTTAACCATTACCCTCCCTCCTTTGGGAGCCCATGGATCTGCATCCCGATTATTGAAATACACAGAAGAAAAAAATCATGCTATTGAGTGAATGCTGCCATAGTACATGCCTCTGGGGTTCAAAGACTGGTGGAACACCCAGAGCAAAAATCTGTGGTTAAATCTGGCTAAGGGAGGCAAAGCCCCAACCACATGGCAGGACTTAATGTCAGAAAATGTTGATCCCATAACCTGTCTGTCTATAGAAGCTAATCCTTCTGCAGGCCTGGTTGGCTGCAGCTCTGATAGGAGGCAGCTGTGCAGGGCTGCTTCTGAGTTTCTATTTTCTCTTTCATGGGTGCACACTGTGACTACCCCACAACTGAAGGCCAGCAGCAGTTCTCGTAGGTTTTTCTAGACCCTTCCAGGCCAACTGGCTGGACACACAGGACTAAAGGTGCAAGCTAAGCAACTTGGCTGGCGTAATGGCTGGGGTTTGCTGTTTTCAGGAATGCACATCCACTAGACTCCCAAAACAGATGTGTTCACACCCAGACGGCTGTTCCGACGGCGTTGCTGGTTCTACCTGGAGGACAAGCAACAGATATGGCTGTGGTCAGCATGGAACCTGGCACAAATGAACTGCTCCAAAAGGCCAATCAGAAAAAGTAGATTCACAACATTTATTTCACTCTTTGGTCCCTTTTCATTATCCTTCAGAGCTTCTTGGCTAAACCCTAACAGAGGTCTTTAAAAAATATTTATTAATATGTTTAGCCAAGATAACCTGTCAGTCTTAATATCTATAAAATGGATACTTTTTTCCCACTTCAAATAGAAGAAAAACAAAAAAGTAAGGGAAAACATTCTGTTCAAATTGCCAAATTTTATAGCAGGTACTTCTGCATGGCATCATACACTCATGGGAAGCAAGCATGCTTGCTTGTGTCTAAATCACGTTGGTGCACACATGTGACATTATGAGCAATAGCATTTGTATGCATATCTTTGTCTTTTTTGAGCTTGGCAAAGATGTTTCAGTTTGCAGCTGCTCTGAGCTATATAACTAACTAGCTTTATTTCTGTAAAATAAGTAAGAATCAGGTCAGATGTGCACAAATAGTTCACATATCTACTAGAACACAGCCTGTTTCCTTCAAAAACTTAAATATGGTTACATTTAAGGCAATAATTCCAAGCTGAAATTTTTGTAGTTATAAACATCACTGAGAAAGTTTTCTTAGTGGTAATAAACTATGTTTTTTACAACCATAATATCACAAAATCAAGAAAATGTATTCTTACTTTGACTTTAACTGTCTGTAAAACTTTCATACAAACTCCACAAAAACAGTATTTCTCAATTTATCTGCCTTTTAATGATTATGTAAGAGAAATATTGTTGGATTTTTTTTTTAGAGCTAGTTAAGTGTTTTGCCTGTATATATATGTACATCATGTAAGGGTCTGGTCCCCTCAGAAGAAGGGACTGAGTTCCCTCGAGCTGCACTTGTGGATGATTGTAAGCTCTCATGTAGGTACTCTGCAAGAGCAGCAAGTGCTCTTAGCAGATAAGTCGTCTCACCAGCCACTGGTTGGAATTTTAATTCCTTTTGTCTAAAACAAACATTAGACCTAATTTTTCCAACACAACTGCCCTGCTAGAGTCCTCTCTTTATTCTATCTTTACATTTTTATCTTCAAAAAAGATTTTATTTTTGATATATGAGCCCATGGTACCATCAGATAAGTTAACAAAATATAACCAAATATTTTTTACAGAAGTACTAAAGAGAAATATGTGGTAGTAAAGAGTGCATACTTAAAGGAATAAGAAGAGTCACTCCTGGAGTCTTTGGAACTGGATGTTGTCTGTCTTCACATGCCTTCCTGACTCCTAGGCTCTGGGTCTCTGTGAGGTACAGATGAGCAGAGTTCAGTGGGCATGCAGCCAATCTTTGCAGTGAGACCCTCCCCCAGTTTGCATACAGCTTTGTACCTACAAGCCAGTGACACTGGACAAGTAACTTGACCTCTCCTACTTCAGTTTCTTTTGCTATAAATGGGGCTTCTACAATTACCTACCGTAGAAAGATTTTGCAGAGATCAGATGGAGCATTGCATTGGTGTCTTATTCTTTTTTTTTTTCATTTATTTTATGTGCATTGGTGTGGTGTTGTCAGATCTCCTGGAACTAGAGTTACAGACAGTTGTGAGCTGCCATGTGGGTGCTGGGAACTGAACCTGGGTCCTCTGGAAGAGTAGTCAGTGTTCTTAACCACTGAGTCATCTCTCCAGCCCCAATGTCTTATTATTAACACTGTAAGATGACACAGGGTGTAGCGAAGGCATCTATATTTTTTTCCTAAACATGAGAGTATTTTTCTTAAATGTGTACTATGTTCTAAAACTTATTGAGTCAATTGTCTGGAAGACAGAATAAACTTTATGCTCGAAGTTACTGAGTCAGACTAGTCCTAATGCAAAAGATACACAGGTCACTTATGAACAAAACTCTCCAAACATAAAATTTGTTTGGATACATTAGAATAGCTATGTTCAAAACTTAAAACTGGGCTTTTATTTTTTAATACTCACTTTAAAAATAGAATTGAAGACCTAAACATAAACTTACAGATGTATGAACATCAGATTTTTTATAAAGAAGTCAGAAATACACACTGGAAAAAATACATCAGTCTTCAACAAATGGTGCTGAGTGAACAGGGTGGCTGCATGTAGACAAATGGAAATGGATCCATACCTATCACCCTGGAAAAAACTCAACTCCAAATGGGTCAAAGACCTCAACACAAAACCAAGTACACTGAGTCGAATAGAAGAGAAAGTGGGGAATATTCTGGAAGCATTTAACAATTGTTCCTCATCATATATATTAGTGCAATGGCTTATATTTCCAACTTGACAGGAACCATAGTCACCCTGAAGACACATCTCTGGGAAAGTCTGAAAGACCTTCTTAGATTGTATTACTTGAGATGAGAAAACCCTCTTTAAGTGGATGGCACTGTTTCATTGCTTGGAATCTTAGACTGAATAAAAAGAAGATGGACTTCATGCCAGGATGCACTGCTCTGAGCTTCCCGACTGTGGATGCAATGTGACCCCTGGCTTGAACTCCTGCCACCACAGACTGCACCTTCACACTGTGAGCCAAATAAACCCTTACTTCCTAATGTTGGTTTTGTCAGGCTGTTTATTTTCCCTATAGCAATAAGACGAGTAACTAATGCAGCAAAGTACTCCTTAACAGTGCCATGCAGATGTAAGTTCCAGATAAAATCCCCTGCTCACAAAAGGGAACTCCAGTGACTGTAACACAGGTGCTGGAATGTTTCTGTGGATAAAGCAGGACTGGGTCACCTCACTTTCCTGAGTAAAAGTGAATAGAGAATAATAGAGCAGTGTGATAAAACAGAGAGCTGGGGAAAAGGGAAGCTCTTCTCCATAAAAGCAAAAGCAAAAGTCCCCAGACTTTGGAAATTAGTCTCAAAGATACAAGAATTGTTCAGAAAAGAAGGAAGGAGGAAGGGAGGGATGGAGGAAGGAAGGAAGGAAGGAAGGAAGGAAGAAAGGAAGGAAGGAAGGGAGAAAGGGTGTAGCTGTAGTTTTTCTGTGTCCCACCCAGTCTGCAGCCACTAAGACCCAAGTAAACACACAGCGGCTTATATTAATTAAAACTGTTCGGCCATTAGCTCAGGCTAACTACTGACTAGCTCTTACATTTAAACTCAGTCCATTTCTGTTAATCTATATGTTGCCACATGTTCCGTGGCATTACCTGTGTGCCATTTCATGTTGCTCCCTGGATGGCAGGCTGGCATGTCCTAACTCAGCCTTCCTCTTCCCAGAATTCTCCTTGTCTGCTTATCCCACCTATACTTCATGCCTGGCTACTGGCCAATCAGTGTTTTATTAAACCAGTGTACATAAGCATTATCCCACAGCAAAATGGGGAAGGACGGAGGGAGGGAGGGGAGGAGGAAGAAAGGGAAGAAGGGAGGAAGGAAAATGGCTGAATCCCACTGGCCACTAAGCCAGTGAAGACTCAAACGTCCAAACACAAGAAGAAAAGATCTAACCCTGAAGTCATTTAAAGAACTAGGATGACAAACCACAGGGGTGGGGGTGTCTAATTTCAAGAGTTCCACAGTATGACTTTCAAATGTATAATTTTGAACAAAATATTATGAGTTTCCATATTTACACTGGATAACACTGTAAACAAACTAAACCTAAAATTGTATTTATACCACATGCCCCAAAGCAGCAGCAGAATGGACACCTTTAGTAAATTTTAAACAATTGATTTCATGCAACACGTATTCTCTGACGACTGTAGAACAAGTTAGAAATCATTGACCACAATAAATTTGGAATATTCACAAACACTCAGAACTTAAATACACATTCCTAAATATCTGTTGGGTATAAAGAATCAGAATGAAGATTAGTAAATATTTTAATATGAAACCATAGCACAACATACCAGCTAAAGCAATGATTAGAGGGATATTTAAAACTATAACCACATATAAACAAATGGAAACTAAAAAAAATAGAGAAAAGTAATAAAGTTTGAAGTTCATTTCTTGAATAGTGAACAATGTTGACAGACTATTGGCTAGACAACCAAAAGAACAGAGGTGGGGGTGAACCAAATTGTGAAAATCAGTAATGAAAAGGAAAACAGTACTGCCAGTCTTACAGACATATTTAAAAGATCAAAATCAACCATCAAGACCAACTGTGTACAAAAAAAAACAAACCCCAAAACAAAAAAACACACATATCCTGTGTAAGATGGAAAAATTCTAGAAAGGCGGGGTGTTAAAAGTGACACAAGAAGAAATAGAAAGCTTGAATAGACATACAGCAAGTAGAGAGATTGCAATCCTATTTCACAAACTTCCAGGCCAAGTCTGAATAGCTTCACTGACAAATTCTCCTAAATATTTAAAGACAGATGAAGGCTAATCCATAAGAGATTCTTCCTCCCCCATGCTCCCGTTAAAAAGTAGAAGCAAAGAGAAGACTTTCCAACTCATTTGAAAAGTCCAGTGTTGAGGCCTCAACACTTCACAAAGAACTCTAGGCAACTGAAGAAAATTAGGAGCAGGAGAGGTTGTCTTCCCCAGAGAAGAGCACACCAACTGGTTTTCCAATACCAAATGGTCAGCCCTGAAATCATACATATAAATAACATAATACAGACTGACCAGGTTGAAAAAAAAAAAAAGACCATGCAATTGAAGGAGAGTAGAGAGGAGTATATGGGAGGGTTTGGAGGTAGGAAAGGAAAGGGAGAGATGTTGTAATTATAATTTCAAAAACTAATTATATGTGTGTGTGTGTGTGTGTGTGTGTGTGTGTGTGTGTGTGTGTGTGTGTGAAAGGCCAGTGTTATCCTAATACCAAAACCAAATATATCATGTCATAATAAGAAAACCAGACTGCAGCAAGACAGCTGGGAAAATACTTCAGTGACTGTCTCCCTACGGAAATTGATTTATACAGCTCTTCATGTACCATACTACCCTTGTAATAGCCAAGGATTCAGATGGGAGACCACAATGCTTGTTTTTAGTGCAACAGAAAGAAGAAAGAAGGTAAGAAAGTTGTTTGCACCATCACCCCCACACACACACCTGTTCCCAGCACACAGTGTGCCAACAGTTACCTCTTCCTTGGGGGAGGAAGAAAACATTAAGTCTAGGCCTTAGCCTTGAAACCTAGTGTGTTTCAACACGGAAAAACCCAGGGGAGGTAAAGTCACTTAGCCTCTGCCGCCATAGCCTGTATCCACAGACTGATCCTTTGGGCTTTCTAAAGCCAGCTAAGCATACTTCCTCTTCTACCCACCACCTCAACCTCAGTAGAACAAGGAGTAAGATTTCCCCCATTGAGGGGCTAGATAGGAAAGTATATGTTGTATCTCAGTGAGGTTAATGAAACCTATAGACTGAATGGTCCTATCAGTCCCTGCCCTCAGGCTTGTGTTCACTGACAGCTTCTGGGACTTCCCAGTGCCAGATAAAGACCCAACCCAGAATCATCCATGGCCGGTTACAGCAACCTTAGGTCTTGACTTTATTTCAGCAGCAGACATCACACAGCAGTGTGGGCCTTGATTCTGCCCTAGGCTGTGGGGATCTAGGTGTGTGACCAATGGAAACATTTGTGGCCACGTAACAGACCATCTATCACCATCCCCCAATGCCAAGCAGAGACCATCTACCACCATCCCCCAATGCCAAGCAGAATAATGTAAAAAATCATCATCGTCATCATCATCTTTTGGGGGAGAGAAAGTAAAGTAAAACACCACAAGCAATACATAGGAGCATGGGACAGAACCCTTCATGGTGATGTCTAGTGCCAGGCAGAATTCTCAGGTGTCTGGCTATAGGCCAGGGACTATGCACAACAAATGGGAGCCTAAGCTAGTCACCAGTAGATGTTTGCAGTGACAGACCACCCTTTTTAGACACTTCAAGAGTTGTAAACAATGCACCAATTGCAGAACCAGGAAAACTCAAGCTTGGGCGACACTCTAATGTTGAAACACAGACAGCACCCCAATAGCAGATTTGTAGGGAGCCTCAGATTAGGATGCCACCTAGTGCTGAAATAACAGATGCGTCCACTGACTCAGCAAAAATAAGCAGGCTGCTTAGAATTTCTAGAAAGAAAAATACAAACAAAATTGCATTATAAAGATTGGAGAAAACACCCAATGTTTTGATACAATATCCACATCATGTGCCAGTACATGGACAAACTTTCAGACAATCATGATGTTTCTTCATCCTTGTGATAAATATCTGAGAGAAATGACTGAAGAGAGGATTTATTTTGGGCTTGCAGTTTCAGGGTGATCAGGCCATGGTCATTTGTTCTTGTCCCCTTAAATAAAATATGATGGTGTTAAAAGTGCGAGTAAAGATTTTTCTTTCCTTCCTGGTAAACAGAAAGCAGAGAAAGGGAGGCAGAAGAAACCAAGACAAAATATAGCTCCAAAGATATGTCATGGGTGCCTACTCCCTCCAATTAGGCCTTGCCTCCTGTCTTCCAACACCTCCCAATAATGCCATGGTACTATGAATTCACTAAGAGATTGACTCATGGGATGATGCAGAAATGCCATGGTGGATACACCTAGATATGGACATCTCTGGGAACCTGGGTATTTCTTAAGCTAATCAAGTCAATAATGAAGAACAGTCATCACAAGTGACCTCACATAATGAACAAGACAAAATACCAGAGACCAGTCATGTGACAATTGACAGATACATAAAAATTCACAGGTGAAAAATTCATCAGTAGCTATTTGAAGGAAACAAAATAGTTGACTATCTCAACCAAAAAATTAGAAATGGTTTTTAGAAAATCAAATAGAAGCCTGTAAGCTAAAAAGTAACTAAGCAAAACATAAAATATGATAGAAGCTATAAATAGCAGAAGGGTTCAAACAGAAGCAAGATTTAGTGAGCTTACGTGCAGATAGGGTATTTGAAAATAAATTGTAAGAGGAATAAAAACAACAAAAAAGAAAGTGTATGGAAATTTAGGTACAATTTTTTCAAGTCAGTGGGACTCAAAAGGGAGCCGAATATGCCAAAGTATAGAACATTCATATAAAGAGGTAATAACAGAACTTTCTAGGGAAAGAAATATTAAAATACAGAAAGTCAAAGGTCACTAGTCAAATAGTTAGCCAAGTCTGCCCCAAGACATTTTTTATTTTTTTTTTATTTTTTTTTTGGGGGTTTTTCGAGACAGGGTTTCTCTGTGTAGCTTTGCGCCTTTCCTGGGACTCACTTGGTAGCCCAGGCTGGCCTCGAACTCACAGAGATCCGCCTGGCTCTGCCTCCCGAGTGCTGGGATTAAAGGCGTGCGCCACCACCGCCCGGCCCAAGACATTTTTTAATTCATCCCTCAAAGACTAAGAATAGAAAAGATTCTCAAAGCAGTACATGAAAAGACAAGTTACAAAGAAGTGTTTCATAACTTGCTTTATAGTAGACCTTTCATTACCAATTTTATAGACCAAGAGGAACCAAACAAGATTTTCACAATACATAAAGCCAAAACTGTCAATCAAGGTTTCTATGCCCAGCACAACTATCTTTCAGATATGAAAGGAGAAACAAAAGCATTCTCAGACTAAACCCAATGGAATTTATTACCACCAGACTTACCATATAAGAAACTATGAAGGAGGTTCTTCAGATTGAAAGGAAGAGACACCAATGACTAAAAAGAAAATACCCAAAAAGTATAAAATTTACTAGTAAGGCAAGCATTTCATTCTACTGGTTCTTTTCTTCTAGAAAACCCTAATACAGTACCTCAAGCAATCTATGGATTCAATGTAATCCTTTTAAAGCATCAATGACTTGGGATGAGGGTCAATGATAGAGTGCATTTATCTAGCATGTGCCAATCCTGGGCTTGATCCCTAAAACTTTATAAAAATATAAAAACTTCTCTTTATACTAAAAATAAGTATAAAATCCATATATAACCACAAAAACTAAAACAATATTGAGAAAAAAACATCAAAACAGGAGCATTATACTACCTGATTTCAAACTAAACTACAAGGCTACAGCGTGGCACAGTGTCAGAGTGACACAGCTGTCACCCAAACAGGAAATAGCTCAGAAGGAAACCCATGCATTTACAGTCAACTTACCCTCAAAAGAAAAGGGTTAAAAGTACATCAGAAAAAGAACAGATTTCAATAAATGGTCCTAGGGAAACTGGAGATATTTATGCATAAATAAACTAGATGCCTATCTCTAACCACATGCAAAAATGAATTTTAAGTGGATTGAAGCTAAAATGTAAGATGTGAAATGAAACTTGCTGAAGAAAACATAGGAGGAAAGCTCTCAACGCTGGAACCAGTGTGGGGTGTTAGAATTTGATCCCAAAAATATAGGAAGCAAAAGCACAAACAGATAAATGGGATTGTATCAAACCAAAAACATCCTCACAGAAACAAGAAACAAACCACAGAGAAAGAAGACAGCTTACAGATTGGGAGAAAACACTTTCAAACTGTAAGTCTGACAAGAGGTTAATATCCAAAATATACAAAAAGTTCATACACTTCAATAGCTGGAAAATGGGGGGAAGGGCTGATGAGAACAAACAGTTTCTGTAGCTCAGGAAAAGTAAGCTCTAGTGAGCTAACTACAGTGTTGTTAGTATCATTACCAATCCTGTATTCTGTCCATAAAATTGCTGAGAATAGACTGAAATGTTTCACCATGCATGCAGAGGTAACTGTGTGCTGCCACTGAGGTACAAATTCTCTTCATTATGGTAATCATTTCATAATGTGCTTATACAGTCTATAATGGCAAAATAACACTTTCTCAGTCAGCAGCAGATAGAATATGCTATATTCCTCTTTTATGTTACATAGATCAGGAAATGTCCTATCACCCAGTGAGATTATAGGCATCTTAAAGTTCTAGTACAGTGCATGGCACTTGTGGGTATGACTGATATGGTCAACCAGGCCTATTATACTGCCAGATGTGTTGACGCACAGGAGATTATAATTATACATGGTGCAGGATACTTGATAGTAACTATAAATGCATATGCACGTTAGGTATTACTGTGTAGGTTCAGTATTATGTTAGAGTATCATCCTTATAAAAAAGCATTTATGGGGGGGAGGCGTGACTCATGCCTTTAATCCCAGTACTTGGGAGGCAGAGGCAGAGGCAGGGGGATCTCCGAATTAGAAGCCATCCTGGTCTACACAGTGTGTTCCAGGACAGCCAAGACTGCACAGAGAAACCTTGTCTCAAAAAAAAAAGCATTTACTTTAGTCTATGCCATGTCACACCAGGAGCATACTCATGCATGTCACAGCTCTTTATCTCAGGGGCCATATCGAGTGACTTGGCTGTACTGCTGATGTAGCTTAAAGTTTTCCTGACTGGCCCACAGTCTGGACAAATCTCTGACACCCGCCAGTCCCACAGCTACTCAGACCCGATCAAGTAAACACAGAGACTTATATTGCTTACAAACTGTATGGCCGTGGCAGGCTTCTTGCTAACTGTTTGTACAGCTTAAATTAATCCATTTCTATTAATCTATACCTTGCCACATGGCTCGTGGCTTACCGGCATCTTTACATGCTGTTTGTCATCATGGCAGCTGGCACTGTCTCTCTCACTCAGCCTTCCACTTCCCAGTTTTTTCTGGGCAAGCACTATCTATGAAGCTTGCCTGGAGACAGAGATCTAGAATTTTTCAGAATGTACCCACTATTAAGTGGTGTGTGACTGTATTAAAACCTCATCCTTTGTATTGGAAATATATAACTCTTTGTCGATGACAGAGCTGGGTGTGCAGCTAAACACTGGAAGTCTAAAGAGATGCCCTCCTGTTTCCATTCTCGGCTGCCTTTCACAAATAGGTTGTTAAAAAATAAGCAAACAAGGAGAACAAGAAGGTTCCACCTGGATGAACTGCCAAAAGTGTCTCCAGCCAAAACTTCAACCACCAGGCCTCACAGATTCAAAACACAATGTCCACTTCCATCCAGAGACCTGGACCACCATCAGAACAGTTAATCCTCCTTCCTTACCTAAGGGAATCTGTGAACACACGTGAGGGAAAACAGATTGCCCTATAGCAAAGGAGGTAAATATTCCTAACAAGCAAGGCTGAAAGCAGCTCTAAGCAGGAGCCCAGGTTGTCCTGGAAGGCTTCAGTGGGGATGAAAATACAGGAATTAGCTTAGCCTGCATCTTCCAACCAAGACTTGCTAAACTCTCTTCTCTCAACACTGCTCAATTGTCAGTGTTCCTCTACTAGTGGAAAGAAGCCAAGAAGCTGGTGGGCTGGAAGCCGGGCTCTGCCACAGAGAGCGCTGGGACCAAGGGAAATTTTCAACCGCTCTAGGCCTCAGCTCCTCCACTTATGGATGTAACAAGAAAGGTCTGTTCTGCTACCGAGTAGGATGATGCAAAAAGCAATAAGCATGATGTACAGAAAAGAATTCTGCAAATGGCAAAATTCCACCTAAAACAAGGCACTTGGCATAATTAACCTGCACTTTACCCACTGAACCATCTCCACAGCTATTGGTGGAAGTATTAAGGCCACTCCACGTAGTTAAAAGGGAGGTTTATTTTGTGGGGTAACTTACAAGTAAAGGGATAGGTTATAGGGTCCAGGAAAGATGAAACGCAGTCCAGTAGTGTTCTCTGGAGAACTCTGCTCGATCTACCTGCAGCGTCCAGGATCCAGGAACCAAGAGCACCCACATATCTGGATCTCAGGTCTTAAGGGCTCCTGTCTCAGCTCCGCCTTGTAGGCGTGACAGTTACTGGAAGCCTCAGTGGGGTAGTACTTCCAGGTCAAAGCTGAAACAGCTACCCACTACACACAGTCTTGTTGTAGCATCTTAAGGGCATGTATAAAACTACCTAGTGGAGTGCTGGCCCCTAGCGCTGTTTAATAGATGAATGCCTATCTTCATTGTTATTATTTCTGAAGATGGACTTTCCTGTATCATTGTACTTACAGTGTGCTACCTAAGCCTTTGCTCTCCCCAAAGGGAGAAAAAGTGATGGATGGAAGAGGATCAGGGAAGCTTCTATGGAGTTCTTGGTTACAACTGAGGCCAGGCTGAAATATTTCCCCCAAAGACCCTAAAGTTTAATTCTTCTATCCCAAGAGTCAAGATGCTTCATTGTATACCTCTAAAATCCCTCATAACTGTAGACTAGATACAAATACAAGTCACTAATACTTATTTAATTTAGGATCTTTGAATGGATGTTTCATATACTTAGCCAACAAAGCAGCACATAGGCACCCCTAAAACATACTCTGTCTCTTTTACTGCCAGAGATGCTGTCTTATAGAACATCTTTGAAAAAGCAGATCGCTGTGACAGAGGGCATGCTGGAGAAGGTGACTGGAGGTTTCAGTTCTGATCCTATCCTGCCTTCTGACTTAGGTGAATCATTTCACCTCTCTTTGCTTGAGTTTTGTAAAACAGTGGCAATTACATCTGCCTTAATTCTTTCATGAATAAGAGTGAAAACCAGGTGAGACTACGTGCAAACAAGAACTGGAACAGAGACTAACAGCACAGTAGAAAGGACGGATGGTATAGGGTCTTACCTTTCTAATATCTCTTCGTGCACGTGTGGATACATCCTGGCTCTCTGCTACAATAGTACAAGATATGCCACCATGTAGTGGTGAATTTGAGTGAATTTCAAATGATCTGTGACATCCTATCACTTACAAAGTAAAATGCAAGCAATACTAGGCATTTTATAAGATTGCCATGGCATTTTTATTTGCACATGTATGTATATGTGATATGTGTGTTCATATGTATGTGTATATGTTATATATGTATGTGTGTGTCCACATGTTTGTGGATTAACATGTATGTGCAAATGCACATGTGTGTACACACATGGAGGTCCAATGTTCACCTCAGGTGTCTTCTTTGATTTCATTTCACTTTCTTTATTGCAGCAGGGTCTCTCAGTGAATCCAGAACTTGACAATTCCAGCTAGTCTAGCAAACCAGTCTGCCCTGGACACCCTGTGCTCAGCTCCCAAGTGCTGGAATTTTAGGGTGCTATGTCTGCCCAGCTTTTTACGTAGTTCTGGAGAGTGGGGCTCCTGCCCTTATGCTTACAGGGCAAGAACATTACCCACTGAGTCATTTCCAGAGCCCTGCTGCAGCTTCTTGAAGGACATGCTCTGTGTGAAATTGCCTAGCATGGCACTAGCTCATAAAGCTATGTAATCAATGTCCCCCAACCCAAGCATTCTTAATCTAGGTTCCACAATCCCATGCAAACTTTTACACACATATGTATTGCAAGAGTCAAAAGTCAATCTGTAAGCTCCACCTGCTCAAGGACTAGGTAACTTCCTGGAATGCTGGGAGTTATAGTTCTTGAAAAATAACAAAGCCATAAGGGAAATATGGTGACCATATGGCTTTGTCCTTAAAAGCCCCTATGACATGTGTCTTGTCCCCACTTGCTGGGAACCCAGGGATAGAGTTCATTTTTCTGGTCAGTACTTAATTAAAGCTTGCTTCAAATTTCGCTCAAAATTGAGAAACGTGTTTTGCACTTGCAAATCTCAGGGTTAACATTTAGAGGCCCTAATAAATTAAGAAAGACCATTCCACTCCAAATTCCGGAGCTAGGCTCTTCACTCCAGTACGAGTGGACCACCCTGGCGATGTGTACTTTGCAATATTAATCCAAAGCTCTGGGACATGCCTCAGAAATCACCAGTGGGCCCTGGGACCTCTCTCCCTTTGCCTTGACTGGATCCTGAATAGACCTCATCAGACCCTCCCCATTCTGAGATCAGGAACTCTAGAACCAAAATCCAGAAAACAGGCAGAAAAATGTCATAGGAAGCTAAAAAGGATTCTACGACCTATCAAAAGGAGGCCTCCATTAAAAAATGCTTCCTGTCTCTCTGGACAGAGAAAAAGATGTCCATGCTTTTTAATCCAAATCTACAGCTTTTGCTAGGACTCAAAGGTGTGAGTCTACTCCTGCTTTTTTACACACACATGTTGGCTACTTTTCCTATAATGTGGATTTAAGTACAGTGGTAATGCTAATATATCTTTAATTTTTATCTGTTTTTATAAACTAAAAATTCATGTAAACTGTCAAAGAAGTCATAAGACTTGGGTCTACCTGTCATGGGTCAAATAGACTCCAGATAAGTACAGCCTAAGTTTCCCCATCTGACTATTCCTGAGAATGGGATCTCTCCCCTGGTCTTGGGACCCCTCCCCTTCCCAATGACTAGGACTATGGGTCTGAAAGTTCTCAATGTAAGATTTTTCCTTTAAGTTCTAAATTTTAACTTCTGTCCCTAGTCTATATTTGTCTCAGCATATTTCTACATGGCTGACAGATGCCATCTAAGGATCACCAGCAGACTATAAACTGCTGAGCTCTGGACTTTGCTGAAAGTGGATGTGAACCAGTCCAGCTGATGTGATATTCCTTCATCTGAGTCAGCTAGCCAGATGCTTCTAATGAACGCCCCATTGACCAGCCCTTAATCAACCCTGACTATGATGTCCTGATTTCAGCTGGAAGCAGTTACAGAAGAGAATACATTGTGCCTTGTCCCCTAACAGGCTGAAATGCTAAGTCAAAAGGAAACTCCCTGGCATAGGGAACAAAATGGCTACCTATAATGCCAAATTGGCATACCAGGAGAATTGCCCCAGATTTATCAATAGGCAGATTGATTAACTGAAATATTTCTACAATATGACAGGGCATTTGGCCTGCTTTATGCAGAATGAAGAGGTATTATATAGCTTAAGGAAAAAAATTATTGTTTCTATACAAACTACTTGGGATTATAATCTGCCTACACTTAAAGAAACATTACAAAAAGGGGACCTGACACAAAATAAATATGACCGGTGGCCCCTTCATTCCCAGGCTCCTCCTAAATAGTAACCCTGATATTAGCCATCACAGGGTCTTTGGCCCTCCTACTTCTGCTAATTACTGTTGGCTCTTGCATCCATCATTAATGCCTCAATTAGATGATAATTCCTGTCTGGGTATCATTAAGCTGATGATTATTAGATCCCAATATAAACAAGTACCCAATACAGAGTCAGGGATTTATCTCAGAATACAACTCAAGGGGGGAATGTAAAGGCCAAAATATCAGCCCGTAAGCCCCACCTGCCCAAGGACTGGGTAACTTCCTGGGATGCTGGGAGTTGTAGTTCTTGGAAAATCACAAAGCCACATGGGATATATGGTGACCATTTGGTTTTGTCCTTAAAAGCCCCTACAGGCATGTGTCTTGTCACCACTTGCTGGGTACCCAGGGGCCAACCTGACCAGAGTCCATCCTAGTCAGTACTTCATTAAAACTTCGAATCTGGCTTAAAATTGTGGAACTGTTTTTTTTTCTTGTGAATCTTGGGATTAGCATTACTAGCACATTCTTCTGGACACGGGTGCATGACTTCCATCAGATTCTAAACAGTTAAAGAAAGCTGCCTGAGTGTAACCCTTAATTGTGATGCACTGCATGAAACGGAATATTTCAAAAGGTGGCCTGCCAGTTGGCAAGATTGAAATCATCTCCCTTGGTGCTGTCCCCTTCCACACTCATTCGGGTTACTGCCTCTCAGCTTCATATTCACTCTTATTTCCCTGCTTTGCAAAATGAAACCAGGACCTGTGACTTTATCAGATATAAAACTGAAATTATAACTTATCCAGGAGATGAACTCACGAAGTTTGGACCTTAGAATTGGCGTGGCATGCCCTTGGACTTCAGTGAAACCAACTTCCTTTCCAGTGGGAAATAGGATGCTAGTCATCCCGACTTAATCAAGCTCTCACCTGTGATTGATTGTCATGGAAACCCCACTGAAGCAAATGCTTTGACATCCCAGGTGGCTGCTCCATTTCAATATTATGTCAACAATGATGACCTAAGGTCTATGGCATGGAATGGGCTGTTATACATTCTTCAAGTTCCCATTTCTTCAAAACAAGATGACCTCAAGTTCTTTGACTCTCAGCTTGGCTTGAAGCCATGAAGCTTTCATCACAGCTCCTTAAGAATGTGTTATTCCCTGTAGCCAGGTGACTGATAACACTGAAAATAAAACGCAAGCCTTAGTTGTGTCCTTGTGAACTGTAGCAGGAACTGACAGTTTGGCCATCTTTCCTTCATAGAGTACCAGACTGAGAGTCAGAAACTTGGAACGAGATATTCCTTGGAGTCTAGGTGGAACTGGCTGATATCTCCCCCTCAACACTCATCACTCTGTCCCTCTCTCACAGCGGAAGTAGCTTTGCCTTCTGGTGTTTAAAGAAATAGCTTCCTTTGCTTCAAAGGCCATGGCAGTGTCATTTAAGGATAGGTCTTGACAAACAACGATCCACTTAAGATCCAGAAGTTGATCTACCTCAACCCAATCCCAGCTGCCCCTCTCTTCAGAAGTAGAGCTAAATCGAGCATGCTCCCTGGGTCAACCATATGTGATGAGTGATGGGGGAAACTGCAGACGTAATTTCATCAATATACATTTACAGAAACTGTAGAGATGTGTTTGGGTCCCAGGAATAAAAGTATGCATGTAGGAGAAGCAAATACTAACCACTGTAGAGTGCATACCCAGTGCGAAGACACTATAGGATACTTTTTTTAAAAAGGCCCCCCCCAAGACTAGTTCAAATAGTTCACAATTAAGTAAATATAAAATCACAGCTATGGGCAGGATTCAAACATGTCAAAAATGTAAGGTTAAAACAATGAGTCTAAAGCAAGAGGGTAAAACCAATCATAAAATAAGTATCTTTTAATGACATGAAATGATGATAACCTTAACAGTAAAATACTATGAAAATAAAAGGTGACTTGAGATACAAAAGCAGTACTAACAACAACAAAAAGAACACTCTCACATGAACTGTAACTAAACTACTGGACAAGAAAAACAAGGAAAGTAGGACCCTAAGTGTTTAAGATAGTTGGGCTTAAAGTGACGCAAAGTGTTGCTAAGGGACACGGGTGTGGTGTGGAGGACGTAGAGTCTGCGCTTTCTGCTATCTCTCTGAAAACCTAAAACTCCTCCAAACGTAAGTTCTAGTAATGTAACAGGGAAATGTCCTTGGACTGGAGTCTAGAGGTCACGGCAATTCCCCTTAATTTTATCTCCATGTTAAATTGGCTATAGTCAGGAGATGCCTATGCCAAAGAGACGGCTCAGGTGCTCAGAGTGCTTGCTGATCGAGTGTGAGGACCCGAGTTCAGCTCACCAGCACGAGGATAAGAAGCTAAGCCGGGGATCGAGAGATGGCTCTGTGGTTAAGAGCACAGGCTGTCCAGAGGGATTTCTAATTCCTACAAATAAATAAAAACCAAGTAAGCCAACAGTAACCCAGGTTTAGTTCCCATCACCCAGATGGTGTCTCACAACCATCTATAGCTCCAGGCCCAGGGGACATGCCCTCTTCTGGCCTCTGCAGGTACCAGGTTTTCACGTGGCACACAGACACACATGTAGGCAAAACACTGATACACATAAAAATAAATAAATAGAATTTTAACAATTTTAAAGCTGAACCATACTGCAGGGGAATCAAGGTGTTGGAGTCAGAGATAGAAGGACCCATACGTGTTTGCACAGGCGAAGACATTTGCAGACACACATGTATGTACACACACACACACACACACACACACACACACACACGTGCATGTGTTATCATTCCTGTAGCTCACAGCTGCTTCCCATCAGTGAGGTGACCTAGCCACCTCCCATCAAAGTATGTAAGCTGCATGGAGGCTACGCTCCACCCCAGCCTGCAAATCTCGCTTTGAGATCACTGCTGTGGTCGGTCCTAACTGGAAACACACACAGGGAAATGCTGGAAATGCAATTTACTTAGCCAAACTGACACATTAAAAAGCCACCACAATTAGGAAAGGGTTTCTTGTGACTCCCCCTCCCCCATGGAGCACAAATCACAGAGGGAAAGACAGACCGACTTTAGAATGATAGACTTCTGGATGCCAGAGTCCCATAAACCCAGGTAATGACCAGCCTAGTGTTGACCAACATGCCTGAAAGCTTTGTAATAACAAGAGACTTCCTATCCAGAGGGATTTCTAATTCCTACAAATAAATAAAAACCAAGTAAGCCAACAGATAAAAAGATAATGCAGGAAAAAAATGAAAAGAAAACGTCACAAACAAATCAGAACATAAAATTAAAACAATACTTATTAAATTGGTAAAATACTACAATTTTGGGAAAACCATTTGTGGGGATTATGGGATGGTTCTTCAGAACCATGGCACAACCACCTTGAAAAGCTAATTTCAGAATACGTAGACTGTAGGGCACGCACACTAGAGTCTTTTAACACAGAAGTGTACATGGTGCAGGGGTGCACGAAACACAGTATTTACGGAACTGCTTTGGATGACAACCTCAGGATTCCTTGCTGAGGACAGAAAATAAGATGTTTTCCATACATTAAATATCATATAACCATAGCAAAATATTAACTGTAGCTGGTGTGTTAGTATGAAGAGATTTCAAAACTCAATGAAAAGAAATATTGATTAATAAAATTTCAAAGCAATACTGTCTTAGGGTTACTATTGTTCTGATGAAACACCATGACCAAAGCAAGTTGGGGAAGAAAGGGTTTATTCTACTTATACTTCCTTATTACTGTTCACCACTGAAGGAATTCAGGACAGGAACTCAAGCAGAGCGGGAACCTGGAGGCAGGAGCTGATGCAGAGGCCATGGAGGGGTGCTGCTTACTGGCTTGCTCCCGATGGCTTGCTCAGCCTGCTTTCTTACAGAATATGGGACCACCAGCCCAGGGATGGCCCCACCCACCGTGAGCTGGCCTCTCTCACATCGATCATTAGTTGAGAAAATGCCCTACTGCTGGGTCTTGTGGAGGCATTTTCTCCTTTGAGGCTCCCTTCTCTCAAATGACTTTAGCTGTGTGAAATTGATATAAAACGAGCCAGCACAGACACATAGAATAGAATAACACTCTGTTTTAAGTTCTGTAAGTGTGCACAAGTACAAATGCATGTATATTCTGGATATGAACTACAGCACAGCATGTATATGCATAGAAATGAATATCCTTACCTCAGAATGCTTCTTCTGTACTTCCTTTTGGTGGAGACGGAATGCTAGAAAAGCTGAAAGCTGCATTGGGAACATCCATTCATCACTTCCTTTATAAAAGAGATCTGGGAGGGAGTGAGACGGATCATCCCCTGGCGCAGTGATCTCCCATCTGTAACCTCAGCACCCATGGGTAGATGGTGGTAGAGACGGGAAAGTGAGCCAAAGCTGGCATCACAGCTCAGGGACACCCTGAGAGACTTGGCCTCAAAAACAAACAACTCCCGAAAAGTTGTCCTGTCAGCTGCCCAGCTCATACACATATGTATGCTGTGTCCTGTGAGAGCACGTGCTCTCTCTCTCTCTCTCTCTCTCTCTCTCACACACACACACACACACACACACACACACACACACACACACACATACACACACACACACACAGTGTAATGGATTTGTTCCATCCCTGCCAATATAGATTTCATGGGCCTTCCTCCTCCTCCTGTGTAAAAATCCGTTTACCCTGATTTCCCCTCCTCGCCTCAGTATTTGGATGTTGGTTTCACAGTGTCTTTTAACCAGGTGTGATTCCTACCCAGCTCCCTCATTGAGTGACTTCAAAATCTTTAGTGTATATACATTTCATGGATAAAGAAACCATCTGGAAAATGATTAACAAAATACGAAATCTTTATTTTTTTCATATTCTTAGGAGAACCAGTCCTGTGCATCTAAATCCTGCTCATATGATCTTCGCAAACACAATCTAAAGGTAATTCCTCCAGAGTATTTGTTTTCTCTTACCATTTC
This sequence comes from Peromyscus californicus insignis, assembly GCF_007827085.1. Lineage (NCBI taxonomy): Eukaryota > Metazoa > Chordata > Mammalia > Rodentia > Cricetidae > Peromyscus > Peromyscus californicus. The sequence continues at coordinate 132,073,310 of NW_026294617.1, read as the reverse complement.
TTCAAGTTGGCTGGTTTCAAGCAGGCTCCTTACAGACCCACTGTTAGGCAGCAAGTTGAGAAGATCTGACTTCCCACCTGAGGAGGGGTACCTTCCCATCAGGTCCTGAACCCCACCCACTCGAGAGCCCTTCTTACAGCAGGTGTTGCACAGCCTTGCAGTGTTCCTTCTGTGGCAGCAGGACAAACAGCCTAGTGCCTAAGGTTGGCATTGACTAAACGGCACTTTTAATAATAAACACCAACCCTGCTGGCAACCAAGAGACAGCAAAAGGTATCTCAGGGAAATTTTATAAGGAAATCCACGGTGCTAATCCCCAATTTTCACAGAGCAGGGTTGTAACCGAAGCCTTTGAGACTATGACTCACTCTCTGCTGGAGTTGCTTACTGCGTTACTTTAGACTGTGGAGCTCTGAGAGTGCAGGGAAGGGGAGAGATGAAAGGGAGAATTTGTAAATCAGCAGCCAGAAGGATAGCTCCTGGGTGCACTCTTGGAGGGAGGCTGGGCCAATTAAGGTGATTGCTGAGGTCATAATCACTGTGCTTGCTGCGGACTCCACATGAATATTTGAATATCAATGTGTGTAATGTATGCAAAATGAATTTCAGAAGAGCCAGGCAGCATTGTTTATACAGCACTGGAAATATCACAGCCGTGTGTGTGTGTGTGTGTGTGTGTGTGTGTGTATTTCTCAATACAGACACAAAAGGGCACTTCAGGCTTTGAGCAATGAATCCTGAGAGCAAATAGTTAAATAAAGGAGACATGATTTAAAAAAATATACAGCAGCTTTTCTTTTTAGATAAGATTTTATTCCTCTAGTTGTCTTTAATCTTCCTGTTTAGCTATCCTTTTACAATGACTATTTTGTTTTGCTGAAGGGGTGTGTGTGTGTGTGTGTGTGTGTGTGTGTGTGTGTGTGTGTGTGTGTGTGTGTGTGGCGCAGAGGGGGTCATTGCTTGCCACAACACACATTTGGAAGTCAGAGGACAACTTTAGATGTCTGTCCTCGCCTTTGTCTGAGACAGGGTCTCTTGTTTTTCCACTGCATGAACCTTGCTGAAGAGCATCTGTCACCCTTTCTGTGTCTCCTCTCTCTCCCCATAGGAGCAGCTGGGACTTGAGATACTTGGCTGGCTGCATCAGGCTTTTCTGTGGGTTCTGGGATCCAGGCTCAGGTTGCACAGCAAGTGCTTGACTAACTGAGGCAACTCCCAGCCATTTGTCTGTCTGTCTTGCCTGCCTACTTATCTATCTGTTTTGAGACAGGGCCTTTTATTAGCCTGGAGCTTAGCAGTCACTAGGCTGGGTGGGTCAGCCTGTTCTCCCCACTGTTGGAATTATAAGCACACACCGTCACACCCAGCTCTTCCTCAAAGACTCTGGGGATTGAACTTGGGTCCTTGTGTTTTTAAGGAAGTGCTTCTCTATCTACCTCCCCAACTCTTGTTTGTTCTTTTATTAGTAATAGTTTGTTCACAGTTGAAAGTTTTTATTAACAAGTGGTAATTTCCCTTATATGGGGAGTTACTGTGAGGTCTTGCTACAAGTACACCATATGCGATGAGGTCATATTGCACACCACAGGTGTGGTGATCACCTCCAGTGTTACAGTTAGACAGTGGAAGTTTGCTCTGCAGACTTCTTTCACAGTCAACAGGATGGTCCCAGGAGTGCCATACGCTTGTATTAATGCCGTTTTTAGAAAAAGAAAATTAACTAAGAGATGAAAAGACTTGGCAGCCTAAGCTTACAAGGTTAAGGTCAGATCTGAGTTTACATATCCGCACTGTGATTGCTCTTTACGCAAACTTTTGTTGAACTACGCTTCACATTTTCCTTTCAGGGGGATTTGTATTTGGAGGATCTTACCCACAGCAGTCTGACCTCTCTCCACATATCCATGCAGGTTGCTGTGCACCCCCAAACACACCTCAAATGCACCCAGTGGTCCCCATCACCATCACTGTGTCCCCAGCTTAGCACATCCTCTGTCACCTGAATGGTTACAATCAGTTCCCATTCGGCCTCTACTTCTACCCTTGCCTGCCCTCCTTCTCGTTCTTCCCCTTACAGACCAGGAAATGCCCCTGCTACAGCCTTTCACTCTTAGGAAGCTCAAATAGAAATCCAATCCCCTGGCCCAGGCCCTGGCGGCTTCTCGGTGTCACGTCCTACGCTGTCCTGCTCTTCATCCGATTAAACTGCACTGCAGCCACCCTGGATCCTTCCTTCTCCACAAGGACATGGTGCCATCCAGCCCCGCACTCACTGAACCCTGCCAGTTCAAAGTTTAGTTCAAACATCATGTTCTCGGGGAAGCTCAGAGCCTCCTGATTTCCTTGTGGTGCTGACTATGAAAATCTCACCCATGTGGCTAACTTTCTTTCTCTTTCAGATGCCTTTCTCATCCACTACAGTACCTTTGGCGATGAAAACTTGAGTGGACGTGGTTGGGCACAAGAGCATGTATGCGTGAAGGTGAGGAAGGCGTCAGGCCCATTAATACTTCACAATGACTGTATTCATTGGCAATGGTCATCCAGGAGATTTCTTTCTTATTAATTCTGGACAGCAGCTTGTGGCTTTCAGGATCTGTGGATGTACAAAATTCCCACCGTTGATTTCCTGAAGCTCACCTATGGCTTAGCACAGGCATGGAGCCCCGACAGACCAAATACAGTACCTCAACTGTGACCGTGCTAGAGAAAGCAGCCAGGCTGTGGTGCAATTCTCTCCACTCGCATGTCCTTCTCTTCATCATCAATTTGGATTATTTCGATCCGAGATTGTAACTAGAATATCACTTGCTTCTAGCCCAGGTCCCACCTAGAACCTCTCCCCATCATCTCTGAACCTCTCCATACCTCCCTCAACTATTCTAATTTCCTTTACTGTCTTCGCATTCCAAGGCACCATAGCACTCGTTAGAACTGACTGCTTCGTCCTGGGTCCTCTAGGCAGCCCTCCTTGGAGTGTGGAGTCCTAAAAAGATCTCAGTTCATTCTAGACTTGTAACAAAACACTCCTACACAGTGCTGTGACTACACACTTGTAATAGTCATTACCTCAGAAAACATCTCTATTCCGTTTCCTGTGCAGCCATACTGTCTACCACAATGCCTCAAGCGAAGAAGAGCCAGTTAAAGTTAGAGGGATAAAGAACACTCATTTTTTCATGGGTTTCTGTTTATTTCTTACAAATGATGATTATGTTCTATGAGAATATGGATGAGAATAATTATTATATTTTACAGAACTATTAAATTAAAGGTTCTAAATTCAGCCACAAATTTTCTTTCTGACTTTATGGAAAAGCTTTTCAGAGACTAACTCAGTGTGTGTCAAGACCTCCAGTGTCTACAGTGTGTCAGTGTCCACAGTCACAGCAGAAATGGAAGCCTCCAGTGTCTACAGAGTGTCAGTGTCCACAGTCACAGCAGAAATGGAAGCCTCCAGTGTCTACAGTGTGTCGGTGTCCACAGTCACAGCAGAAATGGAACCCTCCAGTGTCTACAGTGTGTCAGTGTCCACAGTCACGGTAGAAATGGAACCCTCCAGTGTCTACAGTGTGTCAGTGTCCACAGTCACGGTAGAAATGGAACCCTCCAGTGTCTACAGTGTGTCGGTGTCCACAGTCACGGTAGAAATGGAAGCCTCCAGTGTCTATAGTGTGTCGGTGTCCACAGTCATGGTAGAAATGGAAGCCTCTCTTCCTTCACATTTTACTACCTTAAACTTCTCTGTCAGTGGAATGCTTATAACATTTGACAAAATGTTTGACAAAACCAAGGAGACTTTCTCTATAAATCACTCAATCTGATTTTGGCTGAGTGAGTTTAAAGACTTCTGTGGGTTAAGGAAAGCAGATGAGTTATATAGCACAAATACATACCCTGCCTGAGGACACACCCAGAGGGACCAAAGTCAGAGCACCACAAAGACCCCACATGTCCAAGTTTACTGCAGCATATTCACAGTAAACAAAACAGAGAATCAGCCTGCGTCTCTGTCAGCAGACAGAGGAGTAAAGAAACTGTGGTCTACATATGCAGTGAAGCTGTATTCAGCCATAAAGAACAAACTGATGCTGCTGCAGGAAAATGGATGCAACTGGATATCATCTTATTAAGCCAAAAAGGCGGACTCAGAAAGACAAATGCGGTACACTTTTTCATATGCAGATCCTAGGTTTTTTATTTATAGTGACACATAAGATCACACACACACACACACACACACACACACACACACACACACAGTGGAACTATCTGGAAAAGCAAAGGGGACAGGAGTAGACAGAGAGGCAGAGAGCTTGGGTGAATACAGTCAGAGCACACGATGGCACTGGAAGACACTGTCGTCCCAAGCCAAGCACTATGTATAATGACTACACGGCATTTCTTAACAAGCAGTGTTAAATCAGGTGTGTGGTGCATACCCGTCATCCTGGCACCTGAGTTGTGAATGCAGGAGAATCTAAAGTTCTAGGTCGTTCTTGGCTACGTAGCCAGTTCAGACCAGCCCAGGTTACAGGAGACCATGTCTCTAAACATATAAACAAACAAAAAGATATTCAAAACGTGTATGAAGCTGGGTGCTGGTGGTGCACTCCTTTAATCCCAGCACTTGAGAGGCAGAGACAGGCGGATTTCTGTGTGTTCAAGGCCAGCCTGGTCTGCAGAGTGAGTTCTATGACAGCCAAGGCTACATAAAGAAACCCTGTCTTGAAAAAACCAAAAACCAAACCAAACCAACATGTATGTGGAGAGAAGTTACTGAACTGAGGAATTAATAGTGTGATCGTGAGGCAAAAGGCATGTGGCACCGTGATAACAAGTATTGGTTCTGATCCTTTTGACTCAGTTTCCTCTGTGTTTTTATGGTAAAAAAAGGACTTTGGTGCAGAGGCTTTAATACCTAATTAATCAAAGGTCCTAACAGTACATCAGCACCATTCCTCTCCAGAGGGCCTTAAATGGACTCCAGGGCTCTCGCTTCATGCAGGCAGAGGACCCCATCCAAGGAGGTTTTTGTACCCAGAATTCTCTGTGAGATAGCTCTTGGTGTGGGGAAGAGAACTACCATTGTGGTAAAACACGTGTGTTTCCTAAAACTGCTCATTTTTTTTTAGCTTATATAAGAACCAGAGCTGAAATATGAATATGAACAAAGTAAGCAAAATTACAATTCAGAGATACAGCCTGGAAAAACAAGAGGATGTGTTTACATAAATTATAAGCACTCCAGGGCTGGGATATTATTCTTCCCTGTCAATCGCTTATGCAGTTCTGTGTATACTTGTGGCAACGCAGAATGAATAATAATAATAATTAATACAGCATGCTTGTTCTAAACCCTGCAGACATCTTATCGGGGCTTTCAGCCTGCTTTGTTCTGCTTTTTTTAAAAAAAAAAAAAAAAAAACAATTCATAATTGACCGTATGTATTTCCCAATCTTGCCTGTTGGGCATCTTTCTCTCTTACAACCCCACTGGTGATTATTCTGGACAAATATCTGTGATATTGTTTCTAACAAGGCTCGGACTTCAAAGTGCTCCGCTTGGAAGGGGCTGACATGACTGGAGCTCTGGCCGGTTGTCAACCTCAGAGCCTGTGATTTCAGTCATTTCCGGCTTCAGGTGGCTCAGGAAAGATGAGGGAGAGGGAGGGGTGAGGGGCAAGGGAAGAGGGAATAGAGAAATTAACCTGGAAGTCCCATCAATATTATTTAAACCACCAAGACATCAAACTTCAAAGCTATCTCTTTTGACCTGCAAGGCGTTTTGCAAAGAAAACACCACATGAATGCAGCAGGTCCCAACAGCAGCAGCTTTATAACTGGCTTCCTAGCAAATTGTTTGTCCCTCTCCAATGCATCTTATACTTTTTCCAGAACCATCTTTCATAAGTCTGGTTCTAGCGGTAATTTTTATTTTCTCTCTCTCTTTTTTTTATTTAAGAAAATTTGTTTTCATTTTACATACCAACCACTGTTCCCTCTCCCTCCCCTTGCCTTGCTCCCCCACACCTTCCCCATCTCACCCCATCCCCCTCCTCATAGAGGGTAAGGCCTCCCTTGAGTATTCAACACAGGCTGGCATACCAAGTTGGGGCAGGACTTAGGCCCTCCTCCTGCATCAAGGCTGAGTAAGACATCAAACCACAGGGAATGGGCTCTAAAAAGCCAGTTCATGTACCCAGGATGAGTCCCGGTCCCATTGCCAGGGGACCCACAAGTGGATCAAGCCATGCAACTGACACTCTCATTCAGAGGGCCTAGTGTGGTCCCATGCAGGCTGGGGACACTCCTCCACTGCTGCTGGAAGTGCAATCTTGTACAGCCACTCTGGAAATCAGTATGGCAGTATCTCAGAAAATTGGAAATCAACCTACCTCAAGACCCAACAATACCACTCTTAGGCATATATCCCAAAGATGTTCAACCATACCACAAAGACATTTGCTCAACTATGTTCATAGCAGCACTATTGGTAATAGCCAGAACCTGGAAACAACCTAGATGCCCTTCAACCAAAGAATGGATAAAGAAAATGTGGTACATATACACAATGGAGTACTACTCAGCAGAGAAAAACAATGACATCATGAGGTTTGCAGGCAAATGGATGGAACTAGAAAAAACATTCTGAGTGAGGTAACCCAGACCCAGAAAGACAAACACGGTATGTACTCACCCATAAGTGAATATTAGGTGCAAAATAAAGGATAACAAGGCTACATCCACAACCCCAGAGAAGCTAGGTAAAGAGGAGGACCCTAAGAGGGTCACACATGGATTGCCCCAGGACAGGGAAAGGCTTAAGATCTCCTGGGTAAGGCTTTGCTGTGTCCCTATGGGAAGATTTACTCTTTTGGAGGAGGGGATGGGGGTTAGGCCTGGGGTGGGGGACCTGGAGGAGGGATGAGAGGGGGATCTGTGGTTGGTATGTAAAATGAATAAACTTTTTTGAATAATTAAAAAAAAAAGATCTGGGTGTAGCTGAAAGTTTTCCTGTGTCCTGCCTGGCCTGCGGTCAGGACAAATCTCTTTCAGCCGCTGTTCCTGCAGCCACTCAGACCCAAATAAACACACACAGACTAATATTATTTTTAAATTATGGCCATGGCAGGCTTGTTATTATCTAGTTCTAACTTTCAGCTACACTTGGGTAAACTGGGGGGAGGGGGGAGGAGAGGGAGGTAATTTTTCTTTAATTAAGAACAACAGCAAACCACCCATTCTGAATGCTCTGGGCTACCAGAGAAGCTGGCTCCACCTCACTTTCTTGCCAAGTTTCTTTCTATGTACGACACACCTCCAGGTACCAATCAGGTTTGACTTCCGCTCCAGGAACAGCCTGACTTCCTTGTGCCTCTATGCTTGTGTCCGTGTGACTGTCTTCATTAGCCCTCCTCCTCACCGTGTGAACTTAGACACACACACACACACACACACACACACACACACACACACACGCCACTCGAGGTCTTAAGGTAGGGGCTCTCCCCTTGTGGCTCCTTCTGTTACAGGCTGGTAACCAGGGCCATGCTGATACAGAGACTATCTCCAGCCCCAGGCAAGCATGCTGTCAGACACTCATGAATGTGGTCCTGTGATTACATCTCTGAAATGCCGGGACAAGATCTGAAAACTGGGCTGTTAAGATGGCTCATGGAGTACAGGAGCTTGCTACAAAGCCTGAAAAACCGAGTTTAATCCCGGGACCCACATAGTGAAGGACCAAACCGATTCCCCACGGTTGTCCTCTGACCTTTGACTTCCATACATGAATTGCCGCATATCCATGCCAACACACACACAAACAAATAAATGTGAAAAAAATTTTAACTTGAAATTTCATTTTCCGTAGCCAGTGAGATAAAGAAACCGACCAGCAAGTCGAATCACTGCACTGTCCTTAACATCTGCTAAGACAAAATAAAAAAGAACCCAAGTGTCTGATAGAAGTAATTAGCCTCTAAAGCAGGTGCTGGCTCGGTCCCTCCATACATTCTGTAGGAGGGTTCCACTCTGGGTCTCACCCCCACTCCAGCCCTGAAGTGACATTAACAATACCAAGAGCTCCATGAAGCCACCCCTAAGAGCACTTAGCTCCCATTGAAAGTCACAGGGAATTATGCATACATGAGAAGTGGAAGGAAGGGAAGACAGAAACATGCTCTCCTCTTGGCAAACGGCCAGGGAAGCGACCACAAAGGTCCAGTGCCCCAGAGCACTGCCACCCTTGGCTGTCACCGCTTCATTTCTGGAGGGACATATTGGATTAGGAGAGCCCTTTGCTCGGCTTCCAGCTCCCTGGTACCCGCGCCTGTCTGCACCTCCTGGTTAATTGTGGCAGGCTCTCGGGCAGCAGGCCCTGCAGATGTCAGATGTCAGGCTCTATCCGATGAGGAGGTTCCTGCCTCAGGCTGTTTATATATGACCTACCAGGATTTCCCCTGCATGATGAAATAATTAGGGGCCACCGTTTGGGGAGCGATGTTGTGAGTCAGTTAGAGCAGCATGACATTAAAAATGAAATGAAACCTTCGGCCTTATCTATTCCAGAATCTTCCCTGGTTTTATTCTAAATGCCCTGTTCCTTGTTTGCTTAATTTTCACACAGATACTGATGTTCACTAGAGAGGACAATGATGACTTTGGAGGGCTTTTGTGAATGCTTAGGCGACAGTTTAAGTGGAGTAAACAGGGTGTGGACAAGTCTTTTTTGGGTGTTTAATGTTCTAAATAAAGTTTGTCTTTTGTCTCTGAAAGCAAACAGATGCTATAGACTCAACAAAACCTGCAGAATCCCTTTTAAAAAATTAGGAACATTTTCTCAATCACTTAATTCTTATGTCTGACTGGAAATTTGGACTTTCTGACTCAGAAAATAAGTGAACATCTTGTTTATAATGTTGTATTTTAGATGTTTTTATAAATAAGAATTCATTTTAACTCTTATCCACATGCAGTCTCTGTGTTTCAAGAGAATTAGTCCATGTGCAACGATAAAACTCAAAAATCTAAAGCAATTTCAGCCATTAAAATTAGAAGTTTAAGAAGGGATATATCATGGCTATCACACAGAATGAAACCCCGGGTTTGGTCCCCAGAACCACATAAAGCTTGGTGTGATGGTGCACCCTTCGAGCCCCGTCACTTGGGAGGCTGAGACAGGAAGGTCAGTCCAAGGTCATTTCCAATTGCATAGTGGGTTCAAGGCCAGCCTAGAAGAGATGAGATCTCGGGCTAGCAATGACCTTGTAAATTCTATCAACAGGACTCAACTGGACAATTCAGATGAAATTGCTGCCAGCATCCTGTACTCATGCCCTAGTTCTGAACTTTTGTTCCCCTTAACTAGGAGAGCATCCACCTTCCCTAATGAGACTGCAAACTCTATCGGGGATTTCTGCTTCCAAACACCATTGTAAAAATTACAGTGTGGTCGAGAGTGGAGGAATCAGAGGTTAAGGAAAGCAAAACTGGGTGTCATGACAACACCTATAATCCACACTGACGAGACTGACATAAGAGGGGGTCCAATTTGAGATTATCCAGGGCTCTTTCCTTAGCAAGACCCTGACTCAAAAAAAAAAAAAAGGAAAGGAAAAGAAAAGAAAGGTGAGGGAAGCGGGGGAGAGACAGGGAGAGAGAGAGAAAACACAAACAGAATTTCTCACCTCTCTAGAACTTTGGTGGTTACAATGTAATCCTTCTAGGTCATTTCAAGACAATCTCTCTCAATTTCCCCTTTTCATTTTTCTAGCAAGGTTGATTACTCCCAGCTCCCTCATCTGATCCTTACAGTTAATGCTGGATATTTATATATCTGAATAATTCCAATCATAAAGAGGAAGGAGAACTAAATCCACCTGAGTTTCATTGCCTGACAGTCACACACACCTGAGAGACACTAGATGGATCCTGGAAAGCCCAGGAAGTTGTTACAGAGCAGAAAGGATATTCCATGTCAAAGTCTTTCCAATGGAAGCAAGACTCTGTGAGACACATGAACAGCAAAGAGGTTTTATCCCAAAGACCAGCTATGAGCCATTAATAACAGCTACCGTGAGGCGGGTGAGATGGATCAGTGATTACGAGCACATATTGCTCTTGTAGAGGACCCAAGTTCTGTTCCCAGCCTCAACGGTGGTTAGTTCACAACTGCCCGTAACTCCACTGGCTGAAGTAAGGGTCAACAGAGAGAGGTTAGCAAATGTTCCCCAAAGGACAACATCATCTGAGCAGAATTGCTCAAGCCAAAGGAGGAAGAATGGAAAAAGAGAGGAGAGCTGAGGGAAAGAGGGAGGGGAAGGAGGAGAGGGGAGGGTTAGGGGAGCGGAGGGGAGAGGACCCGAGCAGTATGAACAATGGCATTCATGCACGCATCCTCAGTTCATTTGCCCTGCTAAGGTTAAGGACAAGTGGACAGCAACTGCAGAGAAATCTCCAAGGGCTGAGAGCAACCCAAAGGTGTCCATTTGTGCACCACGAGGGGAGAATTTTAAATAGCATGGTAACATGAACGCTGTCCTGTATCCTCTGTCCTTCCTCTCTTCCTCTAATTCTGGTCTTTGCTTCTAAGCTGCTGAATGCACTGCTGTGCACCCCCGTCCATTGAAGGCTGCTGTCCCGAGATGCATGGGCCTGGATGGGTCCCAGCAGACATGCACACAGATTCCTCTCTGACGCCTGCCTTGCCTTCCAGGATACACCCTCCACTGCATCTCCTCTTCCTCTGTGACTGCTGTGAGTACCCCCTGTGACCTCTTGACCTCTGCTGCTTCCGTGCAGATCTTAGATGCTGGTCTACCCCAGGGCCCCACCCTCTTCTTTCATCGGACTCCTGAGTGCCACCCTAGCACAGCACCATCCTCATGGTAGAGCCTGCTTTTGACTTCATCCACTCACAAACACCCAACCATATTACACTGTCATCAAATAACCAAAAATTCACAGTGTGTAGCAGTTTCATGGGCAGTAGTGTTAGTTTTTCAGCTGCGTTGTGTTCTTACCCTGCAAGGAAATGCCACGAAACACGACAGAATCCGCTAACAAGAGTTTTATTAAAGGTAAAGGGACAGAGAGTGAACAGGCCTGCGGGAAACACGTGTGTGGAGAAGAAAAAGGAAGAAGAAGAAGAAGAAGAAGGAACCGGGAACATGGCGCCGGATTTTAAAGGCTGGGCGTGGACAGATCAACGTCACTACTACACACAAGTGCATAGATCACATGGCCACGTTGCACGCCTACGTGGCTAGTGGAACGTCATGGATCTTGGTCACGCGAGATGCCCTGACCTGGAAATGGCTATCCTGACCAGGAACTGGCTAGGCGGAAGTGTCCGTCGGGCATATGCGAACACGCCTGACCGTGGGGGCTTGTTGTAAACCTTTCAAGTAGTTTGCCACGTAATTCAGATTTTTTTTCATAGCAGAACTGTGGAAGCTGCTGAGTACCAACCAGCCAGAGGACTGGCAGCAGTTCGATTAGGCCATCAACAGTGGGCACCAGTTGAAGTCCACTGGCTATTGGTCCTTGGCACATCCCTGGTGACTGGATAGCGGACAGTGGGCTGTGATCACCCCATTGTTAGGTGTGTTCTCCTGATGGGACCCAGGGGATGGTCCTGGTGCACCTGCTAAGCTCTCAGGCCTGGCTCTCCTGGTATGACTTCAATCCTCCCATGTGGTGTGTTCGGATGGTCCAGATTTACTTTGATAAATTTACAGGGTGATGCTGACTCTGCTTTTACAGGATTCCACAGGCCTGCAGCTCATGGGTGGTGCTGGGCAGGTGGTGTTGTCCACACCACAACCAGGCACACAGAAAGCCTGCCTCTGCTCTTGCACTCGCCAGGAACTCAAACACTGCCTATTAAATGGAGTCTCTGGACAAGGCATAGCCTGCAAAATTGCTGCTCTATACAGTGTGGAGTAGTTGGCAATGAGACATACCGTACAGAAACACACTGTAACCTCCCACTGCACACAGTCAGCCCTTGGGTTCCCATCCTCATATCCACAGTGGCCACAGGCAGGGAGCACATGCTCCAGGTCTTCTTGATTCGGGAAGGAGGGGAGTATTGGTCAGTGGTGTCTCCCAGGGAACTCGCAGGACTGAGTGTCATGAATACCCTCCCTTGCCACAAAGTTGGTGGGGCTGAAGAGATGGCCTCGTGGTAAAGTGTGACTGTTGCTTTCGCCCAGGATCTGAGTTTGGGTCCCACAGTCACATCTGGTGGCTAGCAAGCCCCTGTAACCCCAGCCTCAGAGGGTCTGATGCTCTTTGCTGGGCTCCTTGGACAATGCGTTCATCACGCACATCTCCGCTCACAGACACAAGTAAAGCAAACACAGAATCTTTTGGAAAAAAAAATGGTTGGCCTTGAACCACACAGCAGACCAAAGACTGGTTTCCCATCCTCCACCCTGCCTTCTCTGCCCTTCAAGTCATGTGATCCGGGATAGCTTATGAAGTCAGAGGTTATAAGTCCTGAGTGACAGGACCATAAAGGGAATGAAAAATTACTAAATGCAAACTTAGGTGTCTTGGGTTTCTTGGAAGTGTGAAAGGTAGACAGCTTCCCTCTCCCATAAAGATGAGGTAAATGTCTAGAAGGGACAGTCCAGGAAGCCTCCTCAGTAAAAACCTGCTCATTGGCCTGGAGGTCCTCAGCGATGCAAACTGCTCACTTGAGATGAGAAGGCCCCTATTGTAGCTGAGATTGCCTCCTCAGGCTAACAGGCAAGGCAAAAAATGAAATACAGTAAAAAGAGTGCATAAAGCTAGCAGGCCGAGGAAGCCAAACTCCAACAGCTTCCGTCCACCAGTGCCAAGCAGGCCGGCCTGTAGAGCCACAACTCTCTACTCTGCGTCTTATAACTTCGTTAAACCTGAATGTATTTTGTTAGAATACACTGTTCTGTGGAGCTTTTGTTAATCCCACCAATCGAGAATAAAACCACTACCACAGATTAAAGCCAAATTTGAAGCAACCTTTTAATTAAATACTGGCCAGGTGGGTGGACTCTGGCCAGGTTCCAGGGAAATGGCCCCAAGTCATGGTTTGCAGTGACTTAAGAAGGAAAACACATAATTCATTGCATTTCCCATCAGGTCCAACCAGGGGCAAGTTTACATCCTGATGTAACTCCAGCCTACATCCAAATAGGGGCAAGCGTGACATATTTCCTGCCTGTGACCCTCCCGCCACATATGATCAAGCACATCCCGTGCAGATGAGTCACACAAACTTGTTAAGGGGCATGAGAAACATGTGACTTGTTATCTCCCATAAACAATAACCCCCAGCATTCAGGAACTATCTGTCCTTGAGCAAGGGGCTCTCAGATCTAAGGCATTTTTGTTTTATGGATCCCTTAGGTACAGTAATTAAAACTTAAGAGGTAACCTTGGCTCTCACACTCTGTCTTGCCATGGGTGAATACACAATCAGAGCCATCTCCATTAACACAGACACTTTCCACAGGGAGCATATGCTTACAGCAGAGGAAATACCAGATCTCTCTCTTTCCTTCCTTTCACCGAGTCCTGCAATGAGGCTTGTGGTCCTCTTGAATCTACACGTTCTGCTCTTGTGTCTAAGGAGAAATATGTGATGGTTTTTGTTTTATTTTTAACTCAATTTCTATTTGCAAGGAAGAAAAAAACTAGTGGCAAAGAGCATTAAGACTTTGAAAGTTGTAGTTTAGGTTAAAACAAAATCCTTCAGAGGAAAGTAAACAAGGTGTCCTTTCCCTAAAGTCTCCTCTTACCAGTTGAAAAATAAAAACTTGGGTATTTGAACTGCAAACTTTTTCATTCCCTACTCCATCCTCTTTTCATCTTTATAAACTGAAGAAAAATCTATAATTACTATACTAACAAAGAATACAGCTGAACTATACACAGGTTAAATCGTTCTAAATAAAGCTGAGAATAATAAATAATAGACCGGTCGAGGGAGTTAGCATAATAAACACACCGACAGCAACACTACACCCCACAATGTGGATGTTGCCCCATTTCCAAGTACTTGAAACTTCCTGGGTAGAAAGGCAGCTTGAAAAGCATCTGCGAAGTTTCGATTTCCTTGGAAACTACAGAGCCCTCTACTCCAGACTCTCAGAGACTCCTACAATCCCATTTATCCTAAGGGTGGCGGCAGTGGTGGAGAGGGTGGGGGGGCAGGGAGGGTGGGCGAGCTATTAATCTATTGTTCAATACCACCAAGGCATCGGGTACGACATTGTCATATATACGGCTCCTCTGACTCTCGTAGGCTTCTGTCTAGCTACTTATTACCCTGATATGGTGCACATGCAGGCTCATTCATGATTCCTGGTGAGTTCACGTCTCATCTAGAGCAGACAGCAGCAACACAAGAGAGTGAAAGGGCTGACATCCAAGGTTATCAACGTGTGTGGTGTGTGGATGACCACACACACACACACACACACACACACACACACACACGCACATACACACTCACACACATACATACTCATACACATACACACTCACACACATACATACATACTCATACACATACATACTCACACACATACATACATACACACACATACATACTCACACACATACATACACATACACACACTCACACACACACATACATACATACATACACACACATACACACACTCACACATATACATACATACTCATACACATACACACACATACATACACCCTCTCACACATACACACACATGCATACACACTCACACACACAAACACACACACACACACACTTGCCGTGGTTAAAAACTTTAGCCTCATATGGACCACAAACTGCTTTCAAGCAAACTCCACGCATGCATCAAAATTCTCTTTTAGAAATAAAACAAGCTGGATGTTTACTGCATCAGATCTTTAGAGGCAGTCACTGTGAAGTCCTGTGGGTCAACTTAGCCTGGCTGGGAGTCACCATTGTTGCATCTATAAAGAGAGATAAGCCATTGTTTCAAAGCTACCTGAAAGATCAGCTTAGCACTGAGTTCTGAGATGAAATTGCTAGCCAAAAGAACTGTATTGGAGCCATTTTGCCTGCTCCCTCCTCTTGCCAGTGAATGGCTCCCCATCCTCTGCTTAATCTGCTCCAATACGGTCCCACTCTGCATTCTTGAGTGACCTCCTGTCTTCCCTTCTCTTCCTCTCCCTTCCCTTCTCTCGGTTTCATTCACAAAGCTATCTCTTCCTTGCTTCTTGGCTGACCTGAGTGAGCAGCCTCCGACAGCGTGTGCCCACTGTGGTGTTCCGTCTTATCATAGATTCAAAGTGATGGGACAAGGGATCACGGCTATGAGCCAAGAATAGCTTTCCTCCTTTGAGTCAGAGGGACGAAACACTAGCACACTCCACTTTATTGAACAGAAAATGGAGACTCAGAAGTGGGCTAACGTCCTCATCTTGTGAGAACTGAAATGTAGACAGGCAAGCTGACTTCAGAGCTCTGGATTATTCCCCATGGCTGTCCTTTCCCGGCACTGGCCTCTGCCTTGGCTAGGAGTAAGGATCAGTTAACTGTAGTGTGAGGGGCTCAGCTAGATCCCAGCAAGATGAGCTGTCCACATCAGCAAACTGCTCCTACTGGCCTGTCCCACTTCCTAGCTCCTAAATTAACGTCTTCCATGGGGGAAGGTGGTCAAGGACAGAGAGAAAAGGGAGACTGACTTGGGAATCATGGAAGCAGGCTGATCAACCGAACACCCAGTAGGAGGAGGAAAGAAAAGGGGAGAGACAGTGTTGCTGAGTGGTACTGAGGATCCATGGCAAATGTGAAATCGATCCTGCAGCCTGTTAAGGGGACACCGTGAAAACTAATGCACACTTTCTTGACACCTCACCTCCTTGGAGACACAATTTGTGATCACACTAGGTTCACTCGGTCCACTAACCGCAGCCGTATAACTCATGTTAGAATGCAAAAAAACAACAACCAGCATTGTCTCTTTCGACCAGCTTCATTTTGCCTGGGTGACAGATGCCACCTGGGGAGTGGCAAGTTCACTGTGCCTTCTCCTGTGCGATGAGATCTCCTTTGGGGCTGGGACCACTCTTGCTGATGGCACTTCCTGGCTCCCTCCCTGCTGTTTACAGCCTAGTCCTTGGTTGCCTCTCATCCTTTCTTCCTCCTGCTCAACCCCAGCCCCCAAAACACAAATCTTTCTTGTATGTCAGTATCCATTTGGCAAGCTACATCACTGAATAGGGCATTTTCCTGCTGATTTAAAATATCACTTATCAGTTATTTTTCTCTTTTGGTCCCCACACTAAGATAGAGAAAAATGAGGAAATTTTAATCTCTCTTTATCTTTTTAAAGTAAAACATGCCTTTTTATCACTTGTTCACACCCACTTGGCCCTGGTCCCAGCACTTTCTAAACTTTCCAGAGATAGTCATTTATATTTTGAAACAGTGAAAATATATATTCACTTTGGGAAGACATACAAAAAATTATTTGCACATATCTTGGCTGTTGGTGACAAGATGATAAAATGCCCTGAGAATCAAGGAACTTGCCCGTCCTTGTCTCATAATTTTGAGCAGTCCTAAAGCAGTGCATTTCTCCCATATATGCCTGGGTTGGAAATATGGATATATGTGTTCTTGTGATATTTTTCATTCAATATATCATCCTCCCAAATAGTTTCTCATAATCTATTAGTACCTGCCCCCAAATTTTAACAGCTCACAACCCACAAAATAGCCAGAGGCATCAGAGAAGTTGATTTCTTAACCAGTGTATACAGGAGTTATTTATTTCCCGGCCTTCCATCTTAGGTAAAACAAGCACCAGAACAAAGTCTCATTTGTGTCTCATGTTTTCTGTGCCCAGAATCACGCCTTGTGCCTGTGCATGCTCTCCACCACCGAGCTGCACCCCAGCCCACAAATGTTCTTTGCTAGCATGCAGTCTTCGATGCAGACAGCAGGAGACTTCATTTCCACTCTCGAAGTCCCAGTTTGACTATACCTCTTAGGCTGTTCACCCCTCTCTGGTGAATCTCCTACTTAAATCCTGAACTGGATAATTTTGTGTAATTCTGAAATTTTTCTCTGCATACATTATGGGGAGCTATTACATGGTGTTGAGTTGAAGGACCCCAAACCCCAGGCTAAAACAGCATTTGGCAACCTGGCCCTTGTTCTTTGTCAGGCTCAGCACCTATCTCAGAAATGTAATGAGCTGAACCAACTGGTGTGTGTTAAATTAAAATCTGCTCAAATCATGGAGTGACATTTGATCGCCGTATTGACAGCTGTAACTGGATGTTCAGAGCAAGTCTAAATGAGAGGTAGGAATAAGTTACAGGCAGAGGTGCCTGCTCTCCCGACCAGACTGACAGAATCAACACCACAGCATCCATATTGTAATGCCTAGCAAGGCAGTGGTTGTTTAGAGTACACCTCAACCAAATAGGCTCCTGAGGACTGACTTCAGCTGGCTGAGCTCCTGGGAGGTTGGGTTCTAAGGCATCACGTTCATTCACAGTGAAATGTGGGGTTTTGTTTGTTTATCTGTTGTTTTATTTCCAGTGACAGTGGGTAGAGCCTTACCTATTGAAGGTTATCTAACTACAAATGAGCTTTTCAGAATGGAATATGAGCCAATAGGGTTGGGGAGGGTGTTTTGAAGGTGCCATAGAGAACAGTCTTCACACATTGCCACAGGCAGCCAGGCTTCTCTAAGACACCCTTGTCTTGATTCTGATTTGCCTTCCCCTGTGAAAGTAGTCTTTCCTCTCCGCAGCATGGTGGCCCCTTGCTTTGACTCAGTACACAGACTACATCTGGCTTAATTGAGTTGCAATCAAATTAGTGAGTCAGGACTTTCTGGTGACAGAATTTCGGCAGCTTTAATAGCAGTTACTGAGTGACTAGAGCAAGTCTATTCCACTTGCTGTGACATGACAGCTAAGACCATCCCAGCCAATTCTAGTAAATAGCTTCTCTGTAAAGGAACCCTCTTACCATTGACACTGATTCTCCCTTAATACAATTTAGTAGGAGAAGATTAGATTACACTTATAACCACCCTCGAATATACAGTACACAGTCTATACCTAGTAAGTCTCCAGACACACAAGACGGTGCAGTGACAATTTCTGTCTTCGAGACGGTCTAAACCTAGTGATTGTCAGAGGGTAGAGATCACTGGTGGGGGGGGGGGTGGCTTATAGCCCTGAAAAGGAACTGGGAGGCTGCCCTAGACACGAGGTTATTTCCCATGAAAGTGTAGCATTCCTGTTCTTGTTGTAATGAAATGCCATCAGAGCACTAGGGCATTAGTGCAGTTAAAGTAGACTTTCTCCAATGATGTAGGAATGGTTCATTGATTGTTACAAAAAGCATTTTGAAATGTTCAGTTGCACTTTTGAAAGTACAAATTTTTACACTTCACTGGGAACACCATCATGATATTTAAAAATATAATAATAAGTCCAGGATCAAGCAAAAAGGCCTGTGCACTAAGTTGTACATTCATTCATTCATTCATTCATTCATTCAGCTAGTCATCAAATTCATTAGATCTCAGCACTTTGGTAGGTAACAGAAACGTAATGTTGAGTAAAATGACACAGCCTCCAGATCATTCACAGAGCTGGCCGTTTTATGTGACAATGACTCCAGGTTGCATCACACAAGAGCAAGCTATGTTTCCAAGTCATGTTTCCAAAGTGAGGTTTATATTAGGCAACTGAAGCAAATGAACTCAAAAGGAAATACAAGCAATTACAGTGAATGCCATCTGTGACTAGCCTGGATCTTGTATATATAACAAAACACAGGCAAAATGAAGTCAGTTGTTGGGTTTGTTTGTTTTATGAATGTTTTATTCATTTGTTTTTGCTTGTTTGAGACAGGGCTTATTTGTAGCTGAAGCTGGCCTCAAACATGCAACAATCTTCCTGCCTTGGCCTTACAGGTGATGGAGTTACCAGCCTCTGCAGGCAGCATGCTTGGCTGAAAGACTATATGCAACCACAGTAGCCGAGTAATGAGCTGTCACTCATAAAAGGCAATACTGTTTCCACCTTGGTTCCTCAACCGTGAGTGGAGGAAGCCAGCCCCACATGCTGAAAACACTTAGCCCTAGAGCCCAGTACTGGAGGAGCTGTACAAGGTTCCCACCCCAACAGGGCTGAGCTCAGTAGCTCCTGAGTATGCAGCTTGGGCAATGAGGATGCCAACAGCAGTGAGCTCCCGGATAACTCACTCCTGCCAACATCCCCACCTCCACCTCATGGCAGGACCCAAGCCAGAGCCAAGGGAAGACACTCTTGAATTCTTGTCCAAGAGAAACTGAGAAATAATAAATGTTTACTGTTACTTTAAGACACTAGATTTGAGTGTGTTGTGTTTCTCCGCTATAGATAACAGATACATGGCAAAACCCATCCAGATCCGACATATGTGTTCATTAACATAAAGACAAACATCCAGCCATGCTGGCATGTGCCTAAATTCCTTGTTTCCCAGAGCCAAAGCAGGAGGCCAGCCTAAGCTACATAGTGAGACCTTGAAGGGAAAGAAAGGAGGGAGAGATGGACATATCACTCACTTTTTAAGGCTACTTTATAGATGTTTTATGATGCTTCTGTTTTAGTCCTGTGTTTTTTTCTTTTCTCTTACAAAATCTAGATATTGTGGTAGATGAATTACCTAGGAAATATGTATAATACAGTGTTTAATGAGGAAACTCAAATGGTAAATTCTCGCAGTATGACTTGCTCCAAACTGTGAACTTAAGCCACAGTGGTGGGATTGCATTCAGAAGAAAGCTTCTTGTGCAGAGTGCAATGGTTAACTATTGCCATGTGCCACATTGTGCCAGCTTTGGAGCTTAAAACAACACAACTCTGCAGTGTAGACTGGGTGCAGGGAGGCAGTGTCTCGGGCATCCTGTGGTGGTCACTGGGTCCTCTGGAGTCTGCAGTCAGCTCACAGCTTCACCCAAGTCAAAGAATCCAAGATGGCATGGCATCATTCTCAAGTCAGGTTACCAAGGCTAAGTCACTGAGATCTGATTGCACCTCTCATGTGGTCTTTGAGCCACAGAGCCCCACTTTCCTTAAACAAGGCACCTCTGGCTGCTTTGTGTGGAGTCTCAGGGCAGAGCAACAGATGGAGGCTTCTTAAGGCTTGAGCCTAAACTTGCACAACTCTATGTGTCCACATTTTATTAGTTCAAACTAAAGCCAGGCCTCTTTCACTGCCAGTACAATCGACACCAGAGTGGAGTCTGTCAGCATGGTGTGCTGGACGGGTCATTACCTAGACACAACAGCTGTGTCTCCAAATATTCCAGGTGAGAATTCTCTTTGTTATTTTAATGAAACACTAATGCCAGACTTCCCTCGCCACAACGCCTGTGCCTTGGAGGACAGTCTGCTGTGGGATGGTCTGTATGTGCTCTGATTGGTCAATAAATAAAACACTGATTGGCCAGTGGCCAGGCAGGAAGTATAGGCGGGACAAGGAGAGAGGAGAATTCTGGGAAGCAGAAGGCTGAAAGAGACACTGTCAGCTGCCACGACAAGCAGCATGTGAAGACGCTGGTAAGTGACGAGCCACATGGCAAGGTATAGATTTATAGAAATGGATTAATTTAAGATATAAGAACAGTTAGCAAGAAGCCTGCCACGGCCATACAGTTTGTAAGCAATATAAGTCTTGTGTTTACTTGGTCGGGTCTGAGAGGCTGTGGGACTGGCAGGTGAGAGAGATTTGTCCTGACTGTGGGCCAGGCAGGAAAACTCCAACTACAAATGGCTTTGAGGTAATTCAGCCTCTAACTTCTAGTTCTTTTGTTTCAAGCATGTTGCTTAATTATAGTTATTACACCAAATTTATGTTTAAGGAGTGTGTGACACTCATTTTAATAGTGTGGGGATTTATAAGGCTTCCATCCAGTCACTTTGGATAAGCCCTGTCTTGCCCACAATGTTTATGGGTGGTCACAAGAGGCATGTTTAGAATACAAAATCTGATTTCTGCTAATACATTTTCCAAACAAAACTCTTGCAAATGTATAAAAAAAAATACATATTTTAATCTATTTAAATTTTTTAGGAATTTACTCTATATTAGGCATCTTGTTCAATCCATAATTATAGGTAAATCTTTGACATTAGTAAATATGAGTCAATGTAAAAGAGATCTGAGATGATTCTTAAAATATTAGCACAAACAGCTTTGAGACAGAGTTTGCTGTTGTGAAAATTATGAATTTAACAACCAAGCTGAACCAATGTTTTGTAAGTAAAATCAGATTAACAGTCCATAGCATGTGGCCTTAGCCCCCCCAGCATTCTGCACCCCCAGTTTGCATGGTCGAGACAACAGTAGAGTTATTGGGGTACCTGCTTTTCTTCAACCTTCCTAGCAGTTAGCCATTTACATTTCTGTCCAGAACCAGAAGCTCTGAGCTGTAACTTTGGCTTGGTAACTTTTGAGCAGCCCATACAGAGAGCCCTGAAACACCAGCACACAGCTTCAGGTCCATTCACTTGCTCCACACAAAACCCATCTCAACAACCAACCAAGTCACTGAGAAACAGTCCTAGAACAATGTCACATTAAGAACGAGACATGGGCGGCTGTCCAGTTCAGCAGGAAAGCACTTGTCCGCAAGCTCAAAGTTTGACCCACAGGTGGCCCAGCTCTCCTAGGGAAAACGAGAGACAGAGGCAGGAGAATCCTCAGGAACCCACAGGCCAGATACCCTGGCTCAAGGAGCCGAGAGCACGGTAGAGGGCAAAGGGCAACCCACAAGATTATCTTCACACACACACACACACACACACACACACACACACACACACACACACACACACTTTTACAAAGGAAAAGCAATGAAGCATTGGGTTTCTCCTTTTTGCACTAGGAAATGTTAAGAATTAAAAAGGTTAGCATAAACTGGTCATTTAAATGATTCTGTACGAGTTGGAGAGCTGACTGGTTAAGAGCACCCAAAAAAGCACTTGCTGCTCTTGAGAGGACCTGAGTTCAGTTCCCAGAATCCACACTGGGTGGCTCACAGCCACGCCCACAAATACAGGCACATGTGTACACACAGGCACACATGTAACTAAAATATTCTTAATTTTATTAAAGAAGTCATTCTGCAATCACAGCAGTGGCCGTTAATTGAATGCCTGATTATGTTACTATCATTCCAGGCAATCTACCTATATTATCATTAAATATTCTCTGAAGATGTTATTACAAAATGTGTTTTCTTTATACATGGGGAGACTGTTTAAGTGACTTACCCAAGGTTACCCAGGACAAAAGTGGTAGAGTTGGGATTCCAACCCTTGTCTGCCTGATGCCAAGTGAAATAACATTTACTACAAGACACTCTAATGAAACTCCAACAAGGGACCCTCTGAAGAGGAACCAAGTTGGTAATGGTGCTTGTCTATTTTAGACTAGCTATGAATCTGAAATTCTAACCTGTTTTATTGGTTTCTTATGCACTTACTAATTGTCTCTTCTTTAGAAATTACCTACATATCAAACGAAATTTTTCAAGCTTTTTATTTGTATGAGAGAGTATATATATATATATATATATATATATATATATATATGCATCTCATTGTGTGTAGGGGCCCCTAGAAGCTAGAAGATAAAGGTGGATCCCCTGGAGCTGGAGTTACAGGAGGTTGGGAGACACCTAACATGGGTGCTGGGATCTTAATTCAGGTCCTCTGCAAGAACAACAAATGCTCTTAACCACTGAGCCATCTCTCCAGCCCTCTCAGACAATCTATAAACAGATTGTAGAAGTGTTCTCGGTGTGCTATCTCATGGTCATCAATACTGCCTGATTTATTGCAGCCACTTCATAGAACAGGAACTTTAATGAGAATGCACTGAATGGGTGGGCTAATTCTACCCTTAGCACTGGAAGAAGTGATGTTAACTTAGACTGCTTGGTAAACACCCATGATTGTTACAAACACCTCAAGGAAAAGCACTCAAGGAACTGATGACTTTGCTCAACCCACACAGAAAATTGTTTCAGACCTAAAGGTTTAAGACCCTTAACTTCAAGTCTTTTATAAATATTTCTGAGTTCATATTTCAGGAGTTTATCTTTATTTGAGATCTTGTCCATTTTTAGGACTCTTCAACACACTCACCATTTAGGGACTCATGAAATTCTCATCGCATAGTTGAATGTTGTGACTTCTTGTCAGGTTTACGGAAGACCTTAAGTGCTTTCTGTTGCAGCTTTACGCACCTCGTCGAGTGAGTCTGAGGAGTACTGAGTCCATGGGATGAGCTCCTGAGGGACTACATCCCACACCACTAAAACATGGGGAAGAACTAGCTGTCGGTGGATTTCCCAGTGAGAGACTCCTTTTGCCTAAAACGTTCGAGGAGACCTATTCCTTGTTGTCTAGCTAATTAATATATCTAAAGAGTAATACTTGCGATGCCCAGGGCAGAGTGGGGCTGAGCTCCTGGGTCCTCTTCTTTCTCTAGCCCCTAAAAGTTATTTTAGGGGAGTCGATTACTCCTTAGACTTTGTTTCAGTTTGTGTAGTTTGCTTCATTCAGTACATTCCAGCTCTTCTCTTGATAATGATTGTATTCCCCTGCCTGCCTTCTTTTGGCAATAACTGACCTGGCTGTGAGCCCAAAACATGGTAAATTACAAATTACTACCAGATGAAGCTGCAAGTCTTCCATAGAGCACTTCCTCCAGGCCCAGAATACTGCGAGGCTCAGTGACATCGCTGCGAGTGATTAAGACTCGTGTGTGTGTGTGTGTGTGTGTGTGTGTGTGTGTGTGTGTGTGTCCAGATGTGTGTCTGTATGTGCATGCATGTGTGTGTTGTCAGCCAAATGCATGTATGTTACTAGATGATAGAGCTTTAATGAAGTGTCCCATTAATTTTTAAAATCAGAAAATAAGAAATAAGTTGCAATGGCCCAGGAAAACGTGTAACAGTGACAAGAAATAGTTATGAAATAAGTCACAACATAATTCTCTCCTTTAAAGTTATTTTCTCAATAACTCTTCTTTAACTTAAAATTTTACATAGTTACAAATAATTTTAATTCTAATATTGGAAATGAGACTTCTTAGCCATTCAGTGGTGATGCACACCTTTAATCTCAGCACTTGGGAGGCAGAAACAGGCAGCTCTCTGAGTCTACAGAGAGAGTTCCAGGACAGCCAGCGCTATACAGAGAAACCCTGTCTTGAAATGGAAATGAGACTTCTTGTGAAATAAAAAATAAACAATATTCTTATTAAAATGGTTTTTTTACTTTTCGTTTTCAATACTTCTGACTAAACAGCATTTGCTATATGATTTTTATCAATAAATAATAAATGTCCATTTAAAAAACTTCATTATTTTTATAGATAAGTTTTAATAATCTGGGTGAAATAAATTTCCAAGACTCTAGTAAATTAAAAATAGAAGAAAAATAGAAAATTCATTTATATTACTAAGTCCACAATAAAAGTAATTTCTTTTTTTTTTTTTTTTTTATTAATTTATTTTGCAATACAATTCAGTTCTACATATCAGCCACGGATTCCCTTGTTCTCCCCCCTCCCGTCCCCCTCACCTTCCCCCCAACCCCCCCCCCCATTCCCATCTCCTCCAGGGCAAAGCCTTCCCCACAGACTGAGGTCAACCTGGTAGACTCAGTCCAGGCAGGTCCAGTCCCCTCCTCCCAGGCCGAGCCAAACAATCCTGCATAGGCCCCAGGTTTCAAACAGCCAACTCATGCAATGAGCACAAGATCTGGTCCCACTGCCTGGATGCCTCCCAAACAGATCAAGCCAATCAACTGTCTCATCCATTCAGAGGGCCTGATCCAGTGGGGACCCCTCAGCCATTGGTTCATAGTTCATGTGTTTCCATTCATTTGGCTATTTGTCCCTGTGCTTTATCCAACCTTGGTCTCAACAATTCTCGCTCATATAAACCCTCCTCATTCTCGCTAATTGGACTCCCAGAGATCCACCCGGGGCCTAGTCATGGATCTCTACATCCAGATCCCTCAGTAGTTGGATGAGGTTTCTAGCACAACAATTAGGGTGTTTGGCCATCCCATCACCAGAGTAGGTCAGTTCGGGCTGTCTCTCGACCACTGCCAGCAGTCTGTTGTGTGGGTATCTTTGTGGATTTCTGTGGGCCTCTCTAGCACTTTGCTTCTTCCTATTCTCATGTGGTCTTTATTTACCATGCAATAAAAGTAATTTCTTAATCATGTGAGTGACTGTATTGTATCATACTGTCTTTCTCAGTCCCCAAATGCAAATGTCAGCTTAAAATCTGAATCTATCCCACAAGCTACAAAGGTTGTTCAGGAAAATAACTGAAAAGCACCTCCTGAATAAGTACAATTTGGGGTGACTACTCATGATATATTGACTGGTTCGTGTACATGTGGGAAAGTGAGGCATTATCAAATTAAAATGGAACATCTGTAAAACGCTTGGTGAGAGAATGTTAAAATGTTATAAATCAGTATGTGAGTGTTTAAAACAAAGTAAACTCGCCCTGTGTTTTGTGGATTTGATTTATTCCCATGTTTCACGGTGGGGTTACACTTCAGCAAAGCTCAAGGAGCCAGATTTCTTCCTAAGTCTCTTCCCACCAAGGCATTTCTATTAAATTCAGCTGTGGTGCCAAGACTTCATCATTTTAAAATCCATGGTTGTTCAGGAGGCTGGCATGGAACTCACCCTGTATCCCAAGCTGGCCTTGAACTTGAACTTGGCTGAATCCCCCATTGCTGACATCACACATGTACACCCCCTACCCCCAAACTCTGTATTTTGATCCTGTAATTCTAACAACCGTTCAAATGTAAGTGCGCTGTAAACACAATGCCGATTCCATGTCTTGAGAAACAGAGACTTGAAAAGCCGTCTCGAGCAGGATAAGAGTCCAAGTCACACCACACATGGGTGTACGACCATGCAGGGCAGACCCCCCCCCCAACAGCGCCCTCTGTGACCCTGCACTGTGAATGCAGCTCTTCAGTCAGGGCCTGTTCTACAGAGGATCTGACTTATTATGAAGTTCCCCCAAGGGAATCTAGAAGAGGAGCCCCAGCTTTCCAAGGATCTTGTCTAAGATCACCATTCCATGCTTTCCCTGAATCTCACCCAGACAAGGCAAGTGTGAATCCAACATGTGACGGGGAATCATTGAGACTAAAAGGGGGGCAGGCAATACATTGAGATGCTAAAGTTTAGCCTTTCGTTAATAGAAGAAATAAAAAAAATCTAGAAAACCTCAATAATCCCCACCCCCACCTCAGAGGAGTAGTATCTGGCAAGGACTGACTCGAGAAGTCATTTGTTTCTTGGTAAGAATCTGAAAGAGTGGCAGGCTATTCCCACTATTTTCTCATGTGGGTGTGCTGTATGTGTGTACACGGATTGTGTGCAGGTGTGCTCACCTATGCAGGTGCACGCAGCTCACTACTGTATAGCAAGGAGCGCTGCTTGTCTCTGCCTCCCGGAGTGCTGGGGTTAGAGATCACTCCACTGCACAAGTGTTTTGTTTTCTGTTTTCTGTGGGAGCTAGGGGTCCAAACTCAGTTCCCTGTGATTATTCAGCAAGGACCTCACCCTCAGGGCCGTCTCCCCAACCCAAGGTTATTTCCTTGACAGTATATTCACCCTGAGCCCAGATCTGTGCTAACACTTAAGTACCAGCCCTTGCCCTGGCTCCTCTGCATCTTCTCGAGAGAATGCAGTGCATTGTGGGAGCCCAAGCATTCAAATGAAAGAGACAGAAGTTTACTCTTTGACTTTACGACTTGCTTAGTGCAGTACTACCAAGAGAATTCAACTGCACTGCTTGATAGGGCAATGTAAGAAGGATAAAATAACAAAGCAAACTTTAAAAAAATCTGTTTACAAATAACCAGGAGGCCACTCTTTTCTGTCAGGATTGGTTGACAATGGCCTGGAATAAACTACAAACTCAGAATGGACCCGGTGTTTCCCAGAAAAACGGTGGTTACTGTTGCATGACTGGGATAACCCTTACTATAGACCTTCCAGTTTGCAGAGCTTCTCCCCAGCTTCTCCCCCACTTCTCCAGCTTTCCCTCTGGCCTGAAGCCACTGCCTGGGTAAAGGCCACCCAAGGCTGACAGTGAATGAATTCCAGGCAAATTCCACAGCTTATCTTCCACTACAGGGAAGCAGCGTAAATGGCTAAACCATGCAGCGGCAGCAACATCCAAGCTCTGAGGGTTTAAGGTAGATGACCCCCCAACAAGAAATTTCAGTGAGCTGAAGATGGAAGTGAAGGGGACTTCAAAGGGTCACGTCTAGACAATACCTTCCTGTCTCAGAGAATCGTTTGCGACCTCTACTCACTGCAGACCAACAAGAAGGAAGAGCCGTCAGACCTCATTGACCGTAGGTAACGAAACAGGGTAATTTCTTCTGATAGTGTCACCGAAGAGGAAATCCTACAGACTAAACCGATTAAGACCTCAAGGGAAATATCATATGAACAAAATTGGTCGAGGGGCTTTGGGAAGGTTGTGGGGTTTGGGGAAGAAGGGGTTATGGGTGGGACTTTTAAAATTTGAATTGGTCTCCTTTTTTGCAGCAGAAACAGAATTTGAGGAAATGTTGAGTTATACAACAATAGATAAGTCTTCTGTGTTTTCCCATTAGACAGTTATAAACGTTGAATCCTTAGTTCGCCACAATCTGAAACCACTCCCCTTCTGGAAAGAACAGAGTTATTTCTTTCAAAAGGACAAAGCTGATTGCACTGAGTATTTTTTTATCTTATGGTATGTACGTCAGATAAAGCTAAGTTGATGACATGTTGAGTATACGATGGAATAGAACTAAGGAATTTAGTTCTAGTGGTTTCAAGTTGCTGTATCTTGTTAATCACGAGATTTGGGCTTATCATACTACTATATTTATAATTTTCTTTAGAAAGGGTTTTCTGCATGAAAACAAAAGCATCATGTTTCAAATGCTTTTATGTTCTGCTTTTACCTAACCCTCCCTTTTAAAATCACCTGTTTAAAAAGCAAGAGGATTTTAGCTCTTTATAAGCACCCCCAAATTAGTGAGTCGGTTTATCCCCAGCACTTACATCCATGGAGGGAATGTGACTGTCTGGGATAAGGCCCTTGCTGACTCACACCTCACTAACTCTGATCTTCCCAGACACCTCTCCTGGGTTATTTGAGTTAGAATGACTGATCTTTGTTAAAGAATCTACAACCTAGAGTAGCTAGTTAGGAGAGTCTGCCTCCCTGCTTGCTAGGGTGGGTCTCACACTAACCAATAGTTTAAAAACAAAAAAAGCTTGACTGAGCTCTTGACGGTTTAGACACCTCAGTGGGTGCCTCC
Organism: Peromyscus californicus insignis; assembly: GCF_007827085.1. Taxonomy (NCBI): domain Eukaryota; kingdom Metazoa; phylum Chordata; class Mammalia; order Rodentia; family Cricetidae; genus Peromyscus; species Peromyscus californicus. The sequence goes on along the minus strand of NW_026294617.1, from coordinate 132,044,897 downwards.
TTGCTGTAGGTGTCCCTCTGGGATGGTGGAGCTGCCATGGTCACACACACACACACACACACACACACACACACACACACACACACATACACACACACACGACTGCAGCCTGCTTCTGCGCACACACGTTCCTGAGAACACATCACAGAGAGTTCTGTGATAGTCACAGCTGTTGAAAGAGTCCTGATACTTGAAGTTTGTGGTAGTGAGAAGCACAAAGCCACAGGGCAGCCACATTCACACGCTTTCTTGACTCAGCACGCTGTTCTCCTGTGAGTCTGTTAGTGAACAATGGGATCCAGTGTCAGATTGGCAGCAATCATCAATTACTTTTTACTAAAAGATTATATGCTTCTATAAAAAGCCCCTGATTTAAGTTCTGAGAAAAAAGCAACGTGTATTGGTAAAATTCTGACTTGAAACTGGAAAGCTATTATTACTCTTGAAATTATTAACTTATAAGAAATACATATTATATTATTTAAGTCGTTGCATTTAAGAGGAACATGTTTTTGTAAAAGAGAAACCTTTGGAAATATTGTTTACAAAAAATTCAGTGTCTATGTTATTCCAATTATGAAAGTAGGCATTGTAAATGAATTACAATGTAGGCATTGTGAAAGAGTTAGCCAAAGCATTTAGAGACAATGAAAACTTCCTATTGTGACCATCTTGACATGTCATCCTACTCTGTTTCTCTTCTTGTACACTTAATGTCTGCATGCAGGGAGAACTTAACTCTACATATAGCACGTTTTCAAGTTATGTCAGAATTCTCCCAGTGGAAAAACAATGTTAATAGCTATGTAATACTCCACTCTAGAAATATACTAGATATTAATGATTTTCTTGAACACCTTGCTTGCTTAACCTATTAACAATGACCTAAACCAGTTGTTGGTGGTATACGCCTATGATCCCAGCTCTCAAGAGGCAGAGGCAGGCAGATCTACATAAGTTCAAGGCCACCTGGTGTACAAAGCGAGTTCCAGGACAGCCACAGCAGGTACACAGAAAAACTCTGTCATGAGAGACAAAAAAAAAAAAAAAAAAAAAAAAAAAAATTACTGTTTGTAAAAATTTGAGAGTGTGAGCACAGATTTTTGTTTTGTTTTTGACTTTTTAAGAAAGTCTCACAGTGTAGATTGTGCTGGTCTCAAAGTGGCTATGCAGACCAAACTGGCCTGGAACTTACCATGCTCCTGCCTCAGCCTCACCAGTGGTGGGGTAACAGGCATGGACCACCATTCTCTGCTATGATAGACTGTTCTGTGGAGGCTGATTCGTTTTTCATCTATTTGTTTTTGTTGAGATCTCTCCTCTTTATTTTAAAAATAAGGTTAGCTAGTTGTGGCGATTCACACTGGTAATCCCAGTGCTCAGAAAACTGAGGCAGGAGGATTGCCATGAATTAAAGACAAGCTTGGGCTATAGAGTGAGACACTATCTCAAAAAAGTAATACTCTTTAACTAAAAGTGATTTTTAAAAAGTAGATACACCACACACACACACAAAACCAAAAAGTAAAAAGCAAAAGAAACAGAAAACAACCTCATAAATTTCTTCCGTGGGCAACTATATCCCATCATATTTCCTTCAAGTCTTTTTTCTTTCAATATATTTGAAATTATCTTGATTATGTAATTTTGAATCCAGATTTTTCTCTTCTCACATACTGGAAGCATTTCCATATGGCATAAAATTTTATTATTATTTTTAGTGGCACTTGGGACTATTAATGACTGCCTTGGGCTCCCTAGCCTGAGGGAGGCATAGTTACTCAATCACAATTCCTGGACACTTACATACTTTATAATGGGCTGTGTCAGACATCAGTGATTGTAAACCCCAGTAAGAGACTCGTATCTTTTCCATAAAATGGCCAAAAAGATGGGGCTGGAGAGATGGCTCAGCAGCTAAGAGCACTGGCTCTTCCAGAGGACCTAGGTTCAATTCCCAGCAGAAATGTACCTCTTGCTGTGATTCTGAGATATTGTTTTTGTATGTGCATAGATAGTACACTTTGGCAACATTACTACCCAATCTTATAAAGCGCTGATATTTCATGCAACCATTGTTTCTTTTCTTCCCTTCTGTAGTTCTGGGGATTGAACCCAGGGCCTGCCACACAGTCACCTCCCCGCTGAGCTACACCCCCAGCCTTCATTTGCTTTTTATTTTAAGACAGAGTCTCTAAAGGTTGCCTAGGGAGGCCTTGACATTGCCTCCTCTCCTGCCTCAGCTCCTGAGCAGCTGGATTCCAGTCCTGTAGCACCAGGCCCACCCTACCACAATGGTTTTAAAAATAAAATTCCAGGTGTGATACATATCAACCTTCAGTTATGTAACTTTAAGGAAACACTCACTCTATTCTTTTTAAATATTAGCCTTCCATGAGCCTCTTAGTATTTGTATTTGATAATTTAGGATATTTTACCACAGCACTATTTTAAACAACTTTTTGCTTTCCAAGGAGAAAAGTAGGAAATGTGTATCATAAAATTAAAAATGCTTTACTTACATGTTAAATCTTTCTTTTCCCCTGTGCTGGGGCTAGAATGCAGGCCACCCGTGTGCCAGGCCTGTACTCTACCTTAAAGTTCCATTTCCACAACTATAGATGAAACTCCACCTCCACCGTTTCTTTTTAGAGCTACCTTATTTTATGTATATGAGTCTTTTGCACGTGTGTCTATACACTATGTACATGCCTGATGCCCTTGGAGGTCAGAAAAGGGTGTTGGATCCCCTGGAGTTGGAGTTACGGATAGTACTGAGTTTCCATGTAGGTACTGAGACTGGAAGACTGTTCTTCAATAACATGTGATCTTAACCACTGAGCCATTTGTTAATTTTCCCCTCCCTGCTTTTAAGACAGGCAGGTATCCAGCTCCTGACTCTCCTGCCTCCATCTCCCTAGTGCTAGGAATAGAGGCATATGCTACCGCTCTTGGCTATGACTTGGTGTTTTCTTTTAAATATCAGCCCTCTTGAAGATAGATGTCACAGCCATGTGTGGTGGTTGGTGCACACCTTTAATCCCAGCACTCAGGAGTCAGAGGCAGACAGATCTCTGAGTCTGAGGCTAACCTGGTCTATAAAGCGAGTTCACACAGAGTTCACACAGTTCACACAGAGAAGACCTGTCTCAAAAAACAGGGAGGCAGTCATGGTATTATACACACATAGTGAATGCCTTTTTTACTCTATTTCCCTCTCTCAGGTCCCTAGAAATCCTTCCTGAAGGCAAAGTTCTAACTGAACTATATGCTGAGCACCTCTCCCGGGGAGCTGACTCTAAGCTGAAAGAAGTCCTGATTGAGCTCTGCCCGTATTCAGGGCACAAAGTTAACTTTAAAACTGCTTGGTTGAAAACACAACAGACTGCACCCAAGAAACAACAACCGACCTGACTTACACACCCACAAACACACCACAGATGGAGATCAGTAACCTTCATACATGTACCTGTGTAGTGGTATTTGCTCTGCCCATGACCTTGGGCTACATGGCCTGAAGGAGACAGTACTTCTTGTACATGACCTCTTTAAAGGAGAGAAGGGTCACAAGATCCCTTCTTCCTGTTTTTTGGGTTTTGTTTTTTAATATCCTGGTGTGACCGGGACACCAGACGGCTTGGGAATTGAACCCAGGTCCTCTGGAATATCAGTCAGTGCTCTTAGCCACTGAGCCACTTCTCCAGAATAAAAATTTTTTTAAAAAAAAAGGAAGAAGGAAACAGGTGATCCCTCTCTCTTCTCCCTTTAAAAGGCAGGAAGCACCTCCTCCTTCGGGCCTTATATCCCAAGGTCATCAGCAGAGCAAATACCACGACATACCTGCACACGCATAAACATACATACATGCACACACAAATTCACAAATTGCTTGATTTAAAATGATGCATTGAGTCTGAAGAGATGACTCAGAATCTAAGTGTGTTGGCTGCTCTTCCAGAGTGCTAGAATTCAGTAGCTAGCACTCATGTTGCAGGGCTCACAACCACCTAAACTCCAGCTCCAAAAGATCTAACACCCTCTTCTGGCCTGCACACACATGACATACATATACACACACATAAATAGAAAATAAAATACCTAGATAAAAAATAAAGTGAAGTATTTTTCTATGCTTATAGTTCCTAGAGAGGGGAAAGACACTTGGAGACAAGGTCTATCCTGTGAAGCTCAACAAGTTTCTATTCCTGGCCAGGACCCCCCTGTACAAAACCCTCTGGTCCCTTGCCAGCCAACCCCTCTTATCAGAGAGCATGCCAACTGCCCCACCTTCCATGAGCAAATTATAAAGCATATCCATCCATTCCGTCCGGGTGCCCAGACCTCACTTTCTGTGCTAGAGGAGACCACAGACCTTCCCACCCCGTCCCCCTCATTGACGATGTTTCAAACTCAGCGTCTAAGACAAAGGAAGCCAACACCTAGAATGCAGCACACGCCCTGTGAGGACTTTACATGTGCCTGTCCATCACCAGTGAAATGGGGAGGAAATCCAGACAGACGGAAGTCTGGCCTGCAGGGCAGAAGCCCACCCAGTGCAGAATTACTGGCCGGCAAATATCGGTAACATTCTTAACCCCACAAGGCTGGAAACTCTCCGTTTGAAGTTCCCCACCTTTTTTTTTTAATTGTATTCTTCTTTATGTGTGTATGAATGTATGCCACATGTGTGTAGGTGTTTGAGAAGAAAAAAAGGACCATCCAATCCCCAGAAGCTAGAGTTGCTGATGGTCCTGAGCTACCCCATTAGGCTGCTTGGAATGGAACCTAAATTCTCTAGAAGAGCAACAAGTGCTCTTAACCATTGAACTATCTCTCCAGTCCCAGGTTGGAACTCTTTTCCTTACAGTTCCAGGGAGACAAATGAACATTCTAAAAATCTTCACAAGAGATAACTAGGTTTATTTTGCAACACAAACTTCCATGATTTTGCTCTCTTACCAGGATTCGAACTTGTTGGCTCATCAGCTTTTATTTCAAAACGTTCATTTCTTAGGATCCAGGAAAAATGTAAACAGTGAAGTGTCCCTGTCTCAGGGGAAACAGAAGCTGCTGAATGTGGTGCAGTCTGTCACCCCAGCACTGGAGACACTGAGATAGGGCTGTGAGTTCCAGGCCAGGCTCTGGAGTGAGATGCTTTCTCAAAAATAAATAAGCAAATGGGGGTAAAAAGAAAAAGTGAGCAAAGTAGAAGAATAGAGACTTCATAAAGAGAAACAAAGGCAGAATCTGAAGAAATTCTCAGAACATGCAACATAGTTTAGAGTTTAGTTACATAAGAACAAAGTTTAACACTTGGAGGACTCAGCTGCTTAATATCCCCATAAGTGGTCTAAAATATGGTGGGACTGGGAACTCAGTGGCTACCTAGGAGTACAGCACCTCCCTGAAAACTGGAAGCATCTGGCTCTGTTCTGACCAGCTAGTCCATGTGATGATTTATTTTTCAGTCAGGCTGGTTAGTAGCAGCCGGACCTAAATGACAGGTGTGCAAACATCTCTGAAAGGCAGTTTTGTAAATACAGTAGTTCCCCTTTATCCACGGCTTTGCCTTCTCTGGTTATAGCTACGGAGTATCTGAAGGTGTGAAATGAAACATTGAAGAAATCAACAATCAGGGCTGGAGTGAGACGTGCCACAGTTAACAGTTAGGAATGCTTGCTGCTGTTCCAGAGGACAGAGTTCTGCTTATAGCACCCGCAGAGAAGACATCCACAACCACCTGTAACCCCAGCTCCCGAGGCTTCCAGGACCTCTGTCCTCCACAGGCAACACACACACACACACACACACACACACACCATACCACAAACAATTAAAATAAAACACTTCGCCTGTCCCACTTTATGTTCATATCCTTCAGGGTTTAATCACTATGAACTTGCTCATTTATTCAGCAAATATTTGTTGAGCTCTACAACAACATAAGAAAAAGAAAGAAAAACGGGAAGAAAATGCATTTTAAAGCATAGCATTGTGGCCCAGGCTTGTCATATGAGAATGAAATGGCAAGAGGATTATCATACATTTGAGAGCAGCCTGGGCTGACTGTCTCGAGAAAAAGATAAAATAATAATATTTATGTATGTATATATTAATAAAAATCAGCAAAATTTAAATTTAGAAGTCCAAAAGAGAGATACTATAAAATGTTAGCACATCTAATTTCTGTTCTTTTTTTTTCCTGTATAATTATTGAACTTGTTTACTCCACATTTTGGAAATTTTACCTATGCCTATGTGGTGGTTTGACTAGGAATGGCCCCCATAGACTCATATGCTTGAATGCTTGACCCATGGTACGACATGGTGGCATGCAGGCAGACATGGTGCTGGAGAAGGAGCTGAGAGTTCTACATCGTGATGCACAGGCAGCAGAAGCAACTGTGAGCCACAGTAGGCAAAGCTTGAATGCATATGAGACCTCAGAGCCCCCCCATAGCCTGTCCCCCACCACAGCCTACCCCCCTACAGCCTGCCCCTCCCACCTGCCCCCCCCCAGTGAAACACTTCTTCCAATAAGGCTACACCTGCTCCACCATGTCCCACCATGATGATAATGGACTGGACATCTGAATTGTAAGCTGCCCAATTAAATGTTTTCCTTTGTAAGAGTTGCCATGGTCATGATGTCTCTTCACAGTGATAGAAACCTTCACTCAGACAGTCTACTTTTCAGAGCTGTATTCAGCTCTACAACCTTGAACCATCAAACTTAGTGGTGATGTTAAGGAATGGAAGCAAAGAAGCATTGTTTTTGAAGAATGTAAGAAATTAATTTGGAAAGAAAAGATTAGGGAACAGCATTTTCCCACATGCGAGCTCTCCTTCATCACTCTGTTTGCTGGCCCTCTCCCCATCTGTTGCACAGAGCAATCTGCTTCATGTGCTTCAGTCACCTGTGTCCTGCACGTGTTAGGGAAGAGAAGGGCTGGATGGTGTGTGTTCTGTTCATCTGAGTCGCTCTCCAGCGACCCTGAAAGCAGCTGGCACAAGACAAGTGTTAGTGGCTATCTATAAGCTGTCCTTTCTGCTCTCTTGCTGCTGGAAGGAAGGGTTCCCCTGCACGGCTCACCTCTCATTGTCGGTCTTCTACATCTTTAAAAACCTGGATGTCTATGAAGCCCCTCTCCCGGGAGAAAAGTACCCCACAGAGGGGTTATGCATCCTCCTACTAGCTAAGGGCTTGCTTGTGAAGCTGGCTACACAAATTACCATGAGAAACATGGTTCACCTCTGTAGTTCTATGAACTTGCTTTTTCAAACATTTTCCACCCCACCTGACATTCAACCAGGACTTCCCTACAGATGTCTGGGTCTAGAAAGTGTTTGGCTGCATCCCTTTACAGGCACTAAGCTGTACTCCAGGTTCCACACTCTACCCAAATCACACTACTTGAATAGCTAGGAATTACAATAGCCATTATTCCCAGGTTCCTCCTCTGCCTCTAAGTGCTAATAGGTCATTGCTTGGATGGCTTGTTTGTGTTTAGGATAGTTTCCCAATTTGGGCTCCAGAGACTTATAGATTACCTACCCTAGGTTATTCTTTTGTGTTTTAAAAACATCTTGCAGGACCTGGTGTGGTGACAGCACTCAGGCAGCAGAGGCAGGCAGGTCTCTGAGTAGGAGACCAGCCTCGTCTAAGTATCAAATTCCTGGCCAGCCAGGGTTACCTGGGTTTCATAGTAAAACTCTGTTAAAAAAAAAAAAAAAAAAAGGACTGAGGATATAGCTCAGTGGTAGAATGTTTGTCTAGCATGCACAAGGCCTAGAATTCAAACCTAGGGGACACACACAAACTGTTCAGATATTATCTGACTTACTATCACAACGCCCATATAGATTAAAGGAAGTTATCTCTACTTTCCAATTAAAAAAAAAAAGGCATAGGGACAAGTCGTTAGTATCTGCATTTTTTTTAAACAAACAAAAATCAAAGTCACAAATCTGGTAAGTGGCAACATAGATTCTTTCAATTCTAAGAAGAGGTTTCTGTTTGTTTGTTTATTAACAGTGAACTAATACATTGATCATGTACCTGGTCCTGTTGGCATTAACCTCAATGTACATAAGCAGAGTGTGCACAGGCCTGTCACCCCCTTCCCACAGAGCCACCACTACCCATCAGAGAGAACTGCCATTGCTTTGTCAGTCTGTCCATCAGCTCACCAATCATAACATAGTCCCAGTTGAAGGCATTAAGAATCTCAAGCTAGCCGGGCGGTGGTGGCGCACGCCTTTAATCCCAGCACTCGGGAGGCAGAGCCAGGCGGATCTCTGTGAGTTCGAGGCCAGCCTGGGCTACCAAGTGAGTTCCAGGAGAGGCGCAAAGCTACACAGAGAAACCCTGTCTCGAAAAACCAAAAAAAAAAAAAAAAAAAAAAAAAAAAAAAGAATCTCAAGCTCCCTAAATCATGTTTTCTGCTCTCCAAGAGTGTTTAGACTAGCAAAGAAATCAGAAAAAGCTCCCTGGACTGCAGGGTTGCATATGGAAGGACAGGAAAGCCCCAGGCCAAATGGGTGGGAGGCAGGACTCTGGAAATTTCTCTCCATTATTTTTCACACTTTGGTTTTCAAATGAAATGGCATGCCACCAGGCAGCTTGGGATGTTTAAATACTAGGTCCCTATTCACAGTGCATCAGATGGAATGATAGCTGTAGATTCATCTTCAGGATGAGCTCCTTTCATATTTGTGTTTAAAATACAGTGATGTCTGGAGAGAATGTACAACTACGATTCTACCAAAGACAAAAAGTTGTTTGTTTTTAAGATTTCATTTTATTTTTAATCATGTGTGTGTTTGTGTGTCTGTCTTTATATGTATGCACATGAGGTCAGTTCCCCTTGGAGGCCAGAAGAGGGTATCAGATACCCTGTAGCCGGAGTTACAGGTGGTTGTGAGCCACTCCCTGGGTACTTAAAACTGAACTCAGATCCTCAGCAAGAACGGTGTGATTATTTAACTGCTGACCCATCTCTCCAGGCTCTTAAGAGATTTTAGAAAAGATCATCAACACATCACAAAAGTAGACAAGAGAATTATCTTATTTCTCATCAACAAATAAATGTAAATTTTGTGTCATAGGTAGATTCTAGCCGGTTGAAGTGAGGTGCATTTCTCCTCATCCTCCCTTCTCAGGCTTCTCAACCTCAGTTGCTTGCCTTGCTCCAATAGTGAGGGCCAAGCACTCCTCCCCCTCGTCTTTGGTTCTGTCAGCTTTCATTGCACATTCTGGTAGTGAGTGGTCAAGTGGTTCTGGTCAGTTTCAGGCAGAGGCAGATCTCTGAGTTCAAGGCTATTGCTTTGTAGCAAGTTCCAGGATAATGAGGGCTACACAGAGAAATGCTGTCTTGAAAAACCAAAAAGAAGAAAGGAGGAGAAGGAGGAGGAAGAGGAGGAGGAGGAGGAGACTATGAGACAAAGGAACGCCTATAGCTCAGAGACCAGAGTTCAAGCTCGATTTAATTTCAGCAATCAATCCACAAGGCAGCACACGCACAATGGCGCACTAACAACAGGCAGATGATCTGAGAAATCTCCCTCTACAGCCTGACATGACCAATATTCATAAGAGCTGGTGTGAGAAATGCAAAAAGAAAAAAAAATCTGAACAGTAGTTTACCACAAAAACCTAGAAAGATTCCCATGAAATTAGTTCTTAGTTTGAACTCACAGAGATCCAGAACTCACAGATCTCACCTGAGACACACAGCAGCAAGGATTCAGAACCTGAAGTGGTTCCACCAAAGTCACTACACTGCTAAAAACTGAGAGGCTGAAAGTGGAATGCAGGTCAGAGGCCCCCACCTCTAGGCATTTCTACCTGAGCTTTCTGTCTCCTGCCAATTCTGAGTGGAGGGAAACAGAGAGACTCCAGAAACGGTGTATCAGTCCGCTGTGGTAGTGCAGGCCTGAAATCCCAGCACATGGGAGATGCAGGCAGGATCATCAGAAATTCAAAGTCATCTTCACCTACACAGTGAGGTAGCCTGAGCTACAGGAGACTCTATGTGGTGGTGGTTGGGGAGGGTGTGGTATGTGTGATAATATCCAGTAGAAATAAACAGCTTGTGTAAACAATCACAGATCAGTGATTACGTCCAGTCAAAATAAGATGCAACACCCAGGATGTTGACTAAATCCAGCCACCATGATCAAATGGGAGACAGTTGGAATGCAGGTTCCTCCAGAGTAAAAGGTGTTCAATTAATTCAATCACATGATTGCTCCTTTCTCCCCTACTATTTTCTATAAGTGTATAAAATAATAAAACTATGCTTTGATCTCCAGAATTATTAGAGATAGCAGATAAATGTAACTGCTGTAATCTTTGTAAGTGCTAGGAAAAAATTTACCTCTAAAATTTTACTCTGATTTTTCCAAAACTTTCTACTAAAAAAAAAGACATACATTTTTGCCAAGTAGTGTGATGATATTGTATTTCCCAATATATTGTGCACCCTAATAAACTTATCTGGGGTCAGAGAACAGAACAGCCACTAGATATAGAGGCCAGAAAATGGTGGCACACACACCTTTAATCCTAGCATTCCAGAGGCAGAAATCCGTCTGGATCTCTGTGAGTTCAAAGCCACACTGGAAACAGGCAGGCATGGTGACACACGTCTTTAATCCCAGGAAGCGATGGCAGGAAGCAGAAAGGTAAATAAGGTGTGAGGACCAGGAACTGGAGCCTGTTAAGCTTTTAGGCTTTTAGCAGCAGTTCAGCTGAGATCCATTCGGATGAGGAATCAGAGGCTTCCAGTCTGAAGAAACGAGATCAGCTGAGGAATTGGCAAGGTGAGGTTGGATGTGGCTTGTTCTACTTCTCTGATCTTCCAGCTTTCACCTCAATACTCGGCTTCAGGTTTGAATTTATTAATAAGACCTTCTAACAATTCTTGTTACAAAGTAGCTTATCCACAGCATGTTTGTGTGGGGAAAAGATGAAAATAAACTCGACCTTCCAGTTTGCCGGACAGTTAAGCATCCAGACAAGCAAATACATAGGAAACAACAACAAAAAACCCTACAAACATTGGCTTCAGTCATCGATTGTCTTGACTTCAAGGGCAGCCTGGTCTACAAGCCAGCTAGGGCTACACAGTGAGACTCTGTCAAAAATCACAACAAAAAAACAAACCAAGAATCATCTCCACCCAACCACTGCTCAGATCCCACAGTAGACCACATGACTGACTGTAACACAGGAAGCAAACACAGTTGAACAGGTACTTCAGGAAACTACCGCTGGCTTCCTTCCAGGGGAAGGTGCACACCCTATGTGTTATCTCCAAGGCCTGTGGTAGCGGTCTGTGGCTTGTTGGGAGAGTTTGTTTTCATTCCCACAAATGAGAGCCTTCACAATGTGTGGATTTATGTATATGATTTATATGTATATAGAGAAAATTACATGAGATCATCTGATAATTTTATTAATTCAAGAACCAAAGTATAAATTGAAACATTATAGAGTTGAAAGGATCAACAAATTATTTCTTTGCCCAGTCTCCCTCTAGACATGGAATTTTCAGAGTTCAAGGACCACCCATGAGGTACTCTTGCATCTGTACCACCTGGTACCTCGTAGGCACTCAAACAAGCTCAATGAATTTCACCCCAATAGTTATATGGATACAGCTATCTCTCTTTCTCAGTAATCATTGATATTTGTCTGGGGACTCTCTCTCCAACTGACATAACAGCCAAAGATGTTTTTAGAGAAAATGCATCTAGTTATTTACTTTTCCAATCCTGGTCTTCTAAGATGAGAACCGTGCATTAATGTGTGTAAGAAAAGGCATCAGACCTGCAAGAGGCCCATGGAAAATCGGTGCAGAACTCCAGATTGGCTAAATCAGGTTTGTTATTTTATCCATTAAATAGTCTAAGCGGATTAATTGGAACCAGACATGTGAAGATTCATAGGGTTTGCATTTTAGTAACACTGGTTATTTTACAAAGAAATCTGTAAGTTATACTTCAACACATCCAAACTAACTGCTTAATGAAAATGGAGATCTTGATAAATAACTTTTAAAAAATACATGTAGGCAGGGATGTTACAAAACCTCTCTCCTTTTATAACCAGATCCATCTCACAGTAACAATGTACTCACCTCCAAATGCCTTGTATAAATAGTATCAGTCATCTACATTACCATAGATACATTTTATTTATAAATTTATACATCAAAGCAAAATTTTGTTTTCATGAATAAACAGTTTACATCCTGAGTTGGTATTTAGTGGACACCCTTAAGTCACAGTAGCCTGTCTAGATAACGAGAGAGAGATGAACAACTGTTTTCAGCAGATTCCATCAAAGGAAACATTTCTGTCAGCTGAGTGCTGAACTCCAGGCACCCAGGCCAGAAGCGTATTTACTCACTCCTCAGAACTGCTGTCTGGGCCTATAACTGAGACACCTTCAGAAATTGGTATACTAAAGCTTTACCCCGATGTAAACAGACTGGTCAAGGTAACCACGGGAATGCTGTATTCTAGAAAAGCGATTTGAAAACACTCAGCCTGTGTCCACATTCTCTGGCCAATTACAGTCTCACAGTTATTCCTCCACCAGACATAATACTTAGCAATCAAACAATAGATTTATGAATAGTCTTTGAAATGTCACATTAGCTCTGCTTTGAAGACCTCAAACCTGTGTGAGTGACCACAAGATAAAAAATAAATTCCTGATTAGATAAGCTCAATAACCTCTGCATTGCATTCAAAATACGTTTAACATAATCACATTACACTGCCATTGTACTTTATTGTTTTGCAAACCAGTTATTACAGCCTTGGAATAATGTCAAAAATATAAAATTCCTAAGTTTAACTCTTATAATGAAGAAATACACAAATCATCAGATATATACAATAGTTGCCCCCCCCCCCCCCCCGTGTGTGTGTGTGTGTGTGTGTGTGTGTGTGTGTGTGTGTGTGTGTGTGTGTGTTTAGTTGGGTGATGATTTGATTTTAATTTAATAGCTTTGTTTCCAAGTATCTCTCTCTCCAGCGTCTTCACTACTGTGGTGTTTTGTCCTGGCTCTCCTCTGTCACACTTAGCTCAACTGCTATTGACCTGGGCGAATGTGTTTCTGATGCCTGTCAGCAAGTATAAAAGCATAATTTCATTAAAGTGTATTATATATGCTCTGGACCAAGAGAAGAGTGTAAAATGAAGTTTGGCTGAAGTTCACCCGGGCATCACATAGCACTGGCAGGAGTGTTTTTAAACAGATGGTGTAAAATCTTGCTAACACGATAGTGTGTGCTCGACATAGAAAAGTGATCAGGAACAGATGTGTTCCAATGACCACCGTACCAAGCAGAAACAATGAACAGGGATCCATGTTAAAAACGACACCCTGGCCAGGGGCAAAGAAAGCACTGAGCAAAGCTTGTCCCTGTCAAACTCCACTGATTCTTTCTGCAGATTAAAGGTGGCATGCAAACATATCCCCTTTGGCTTCTACCCACATTAGTACTGCACTTCGATCAAGGTGGCCAGAATTAAGAACATGATTTTTAAATATATTAAAAAGATATTTTCCCATGAAGGGAAAATAAGTTCTTGATTTAACTTAAGAAACTCAGGACCCTAAGGACTCTGTCTATCTTTGGCGCAGAACATATTCTCATCAGCCCAGCAGAAACACACACACACACATATACACACACACACACACACACACACACACACACACCCTTTAGAGCTATACACGATTGCCTAATCAAGTTCCAAGCATTTGCCCTAGCATTGAATGGCTTTATTTAAGAAGTACCAAAGGCTAAGCAGCTATGATTGGCAAGGGCACTAAAGCTAAGTAGGCAATCCCCAGGGAAATGCTCCCTGAGACTGAGCCACTCCAGAGGACAGTCAGGCCCACACCCTTAGCATCTGTCCCCTGAGCCACCTAGGATGGAGGGTGGGGAGTGAGGGGAGGACTGTGCTGGTGCGGGAGCAAGTGGATTCCAGGAGTCTGCTCCAGCGCAGAGCAGATCATACCTCTCAGGCTTCAGCTTCCCGCAGGATTTGGGCACTGGGGACTGCCCACCTAGGAAATCTCTAAGGCCCTGGAGGTTTTGCTCAATCAGGCCTTGCCACACACATTACTCCTAAGGACTGGAGTAGGTTCTTTCTGTGTGCTGCCTGAGTGCCTGCAGGTCTGGGGCTTTTTAAAGACAGAGCAAGAAGCACCCTTGTGTATTTACAAGCAAGTGGGACTGAGGGAAACCCAGGCTTGGGCTAGGGGCATCCTCCGGGAGGGCACCGACTTTCTCACAGAAAAAAAAGTCTGAAGGAGCTCTCGATGCCACATCTGATTCCAGAACAGGAACATTCGTGGTAAAACCCAAGTCTGCATGCTGGGCTAGCCCATGGCCAAGGGCTAAAGGACAGCGGCTGGCATCTCTGGACCAGCCAAGCAGGATTCCTACTCTCTCTGTCTAGGGTTGACTCTGGCCGTCCAGGGCTCTGGCCACCCTCTGGGGTGGGCAGGAGTGAAGACCAGCCACAGCAGCCTCCCTGGGCATTCTGGGTATGGACAGCAGTGCCTCTGGGGTGAAGGCCAAGGGCCTGGAGGACACAGCTTGGACACCCTGGGACCGGTTGAGACCGCCTGCAGAGGGGGCACTGATCCGCTCTGCGCAGGCTGCCCAGCTAGAGAAACGGCCTGCAGCCTGGCAAGAGGTGGCCTGTTAGCCTGGGGCCTGGAAATTAACCAAGGAAATGCAACAATATTTACGCAGGCCGTGAGAAAGTGCAGGCCAGCATGCGATCGAATCGGCCTTGCCAGTCTGCTGCCTGAGGCCAGAGATAGCACATGAACTTGAAAAGTGGTGCTCAGGACCCTCCAACCTTGCACCTTCCACTGCCTAAACCAGATGCTAATTCTCACTTCTATTATTCCAAGGGAAAGTGGGGGTCGGAAAGCCAGTGCACCATGGAGCCGGACTATGGAGGTTAGCACAGTGATTAAGACCTTGGCATGGGTTTGTGTTCAGCCTCTGTGAGGCATTTCTTGGAGCTTTGGGTTTCTGGTCTATGAAGTGGGCAACAAGTGCCACAGCAGAGAAAGCAGCGTGTGATGCTCACCCAACAGCTGCTTATAATGGTCCCCAGTCACCTCGAGAGTAGAGAGTCTTTTGAGGAAATGTTACTTCAGAGTTTTTAAAGAAGAGGAGACATGGGTGTTTTCACTGAACCAGCTTTTCTACCCTGGCTGTTAAAAGAGCAGAACAGATTGATTCAGCTCCACCCCAAACAGGGTTGAACTCAGGGGCCACGCGGGCTAGTCCTTTAACGCTAAGCTGCACTGCACGCTCAACCTCTAATTTGGATTTTTTTTTATTTTTTTATTTTTTTTTTGGTTTTTCGAGACAGGGTTTCTCTGTGTAGCTTTGCGCCTCTCCTGGAACTCACTTGGTAGCCCAGACTGGCCTCGAACTCACAGAGATCCGCCTGGCTCTGCCTCCCGAGTGCTGGGATTAAAGACGTGCGCCACCACCGCCCGGCCTAATTTGGATTTTATTGAAAGGAGTTTCTTCCACCTCACTGCATTATTAAAGTTACTTGTGCAAAGTGGAAATATTCCAAAGGAAGGAAGAGGAAGAAGGGCTGAAAGGTTTATTACACAATGCATTAGAGATACGTTTGTATAATTAAACGTTCAGAAGAAACCTCTGCCCTTTGACTCTAAGACAGAAAGACAATAATGAATGCAAAGTGAGTCCTAATATTCTCTGAAGGTGGTACAGTGTGAAACATTCTTTAAAATTACATTTACTTGTATGGAGGAAGGGGCAAGTGCCACAGCTAGCATCTGCAGTTCAAAAGACAACTTGCAGGAATTGAGTCTCCCTTCCACGTAGGTTCCAGAGGTGAAACTTAACGTCCTTACCAACTGACATCCTGAGACACACTTCTGAGGATGGGGCAGGGTTGGTGCCTCTCCTGCAAGGAGAGCTTATATTTTACTGAAATTCATGAGACTGACCACTCTGAAAGTTGGATTTTGCCTCTTTTACAAAAGCCTGTAGCAGCTCCCGAGGGGTTTGCAGGTGTTACTGGTGCATGTGAGAAACTCAAGAATTCAGAGTAAGGTGTTCACACACACACACACACACACACACACACACACACACACACACACACACGAGTGGGTGAATTAATCACCATCGGGACTGGTATCCTCATCACAGGATGAGAGGCCTCTTCCAGCTCTTTCCAAGACTTGGAATCCCAGTCATCAGGTTTCCTGGGAAATTCTGGACAAATGCACAGCCAAGGTGATTATGGGCTGTGACTGGGGTTAGATCTCACAGCAGCAACAGCACCTGGTTCCCAATCACCTCAGTTCCAATCTTCTCTGTCTACTCTGGTCCCCCTTCTTTTTCTGGAACAAAATCTGTTTCAGCATCTGATAAAATATATAGCATTTCTGTGTTTGCAGAGTGAGACCAAAGAGGCTTATCCTGTCCCTGATCACAATGTTCTCTATCCAAGGTGTTCCTAAAATGCTACACTATAGTATCCCCAGGTGTCCCCACAATGCTACACTATAGTAACCCCAAGTTCAGAAGCTGCTCCTTCTGTGGCCTCTCTGGAAGACAAAGCAGGTGTCCAGTTCCATTGCTCACTAAGATTTGAAGAGTTCCATCATTATAAATGAAGAGTGGAACCCAAGTTCCCTCAATTATTTGGTCAGATTGTCCACTCTCTTCCTGGCTTAAATTCTTCGAGGGATTAAAAAACAATTAAATTGCTTGAACAATGGACAAAGCACTGGAGTGAAGATGGCCGAGGAGGGAGGGAGCTTGCTGTTGGCCAGAACTTTTATTGTCTCTGAAACCCAAGCACTAAGTTGGGTTTCAGAGAATCAGAAGACAACACAGCTCCTGTCTCTATGGAGCTTTCAGAGTACCTGCTGGGGTCATCTTGAATACCCTGTTTGTGTTAGGAAACTATTTCTGAAGGCTTTCCCACAAGTGGCAGAGGGTAAGATACCCTGGCTTTGCATAGCCAGAGGCAGGCACTGTAACCTCTTCAGACTTTATAAAGAGTTGTGGTCAAGTTCAAAAGGAAAATTCTAGAAGAGGGCTTAGCCCTCTGTATCACTATCAGTATAGAGAGCTAGTCACTGCTTGATTCATCCAGAACGAATCCACTTGTGACAGTAAACGTCAGCTGTAAGGGAAAGGACAGACACTTGACTGTGGGTTTCAGAACTGACTCCATTTTCCCCTCTTGTGGCTTTTTATTTGACACTCGAAACCGTTCCATGATAGTGGAAGTGGAATGGGGCACACTTCACCGAAGGATACCAGAAACCTCAGTTTACCTACGGGTACAGGGGCAGACAGAAGTCCCAGGAGGAAAAGGCTGGAGGCTGGATTATTAGGTCACAACCAAGTCTTCTGAACTCTGAAAAGAATCACATCATAAAACCATTTACCAAAAGTGTCCCTTCTGAACTCACTCAAAAGAGCTCTATGGCTAAAACACTGAAAATGCAGCTTCCACGTTATATGTTTAGATTCGAAGGTGCAGATAGTATTATTGGGCAAGTTAAAATAAGAATGTGCATCAGAGCACTGGGGGGTGGGCAACAACTACTCTGATGCTTGCACAGATTCGCGGAAATCCAGGTGCCTGCTTTTTAAATACATAAGATTAGCCTGAGATAAACCAGGGAGACCAGAGCAGTTCAGGAAAGCTTGAATGAGGGGTACTGCTAAAGCTCCGGGCCCGCAGAAGGGGCTGCTGCGGGCTGACCATTTCTCTCCTGGAGCCTGTGAAGGGCATGGAGGTACTGCTGCTCAGGTACTGAGTCTGGGGGACCCTATGGGGCATCACCCTGTATAGCCCAGAATCTGGCCTGTTCCCGCCTCTTGGAACAAGGCTTTGTGATGCCTCTGCTCCTAGATCTCTCCAAAGAAGCATGGGAGAACTGCACCCCACCCCGACCAGCACCCCAGAACCCACTGTGTGGATGAACACTTATCCAAGCACTGTTTCTATTCGCATGACACCTTCTTAGTGACGTGCTCTCCATCCTGTGAATGATTAAAAACTGAGGTCTGAAGTTAAATTCTTCAATATCTGGCTACAAGTTGATTAGCTTCAAACTTCACATTAGATGGACAGCAAGTTGTCTGGCTCTTTTAACAACCTACTTCCCTCCACCGGCCCCCAGAAAGGCAAGAGGGGAGAAAGGAGAAAGGAAGGAAGAGAGGGAGCGAATTGGAGGAAAACATTTCCTTGGTTAAGAGAACCAAGTCTCCTGCAGTTGAAATGCACATACAAAGTTACTTAACTTTTAAAAGTATGGTTTAGAATTTTTCTGCAGACCTTCATGGCGAACACATCATTTTACAAGTTCCCTTAAGATACGGCTGACGGCACAAGCCTGGGGAGTGTTGCAGAGAGCGGTAGGCACCAAAGCTGAAGGCGGCTTTCTGGGCTCTCCTAAGGACTAACCACCAGAGCCGCGAGTTCCCTTAGCAAACTTTATCAAATTCTGGGAACCAGGGGCTCTCGCGATACCCTGCAGCCCCACTCCCCGATACAGAAACTCTGTTGGCGCCCAGGCTTTTGCTTTCAGACCCATAGTGGCTTTTCTGCCACCCTAGCTGGGGTTTAATTCCAATTATAGAACCGCGAAAACGGACTCGGGCGGGGTGGGATGATACGGGTGGGAAGAGAGTGGGTGGGAAGTCACCTCCGGGGTGAAGTCTCCGCTCTCCCAGATGAGGGAGCTCAAAGCTGTATCTCCTAGGAGAGGGGAGTTCCTAGAACCTGCCAGAAACTCCAAGGTGGGGGGATTGTTACTTGGACATTTCTCACGTCCCCGCTACATCTTGTTCTTTAGGGGTTTGCAGGCAGGATTCTATAGAAACGATAGTCAAGTTTCCGTGGTTCCTGCTTTATTGGTCACGAGAAAAGGCACAGAACACCGCGACTCCAAACCACAGGCGTGCTTAAAGCGAGACTGTGGGCTTGTGAATGTCACAATGTGTTAATGGAATTGCGTGCTAACGTTTAACCCAGGAGTCTTCCAGGCCGCCCCTCCCCTAATTTCGGGTTCCTCGTGGCCCGGAGTTATTTTCTCGCTTCATTTCTCTGTCCGGTAAGTGGCCCGGGTTTCCTGATACTCTACCAAGAACTAGTGCACGCGTGCAGGCTCTGGTTAATCAGAACCTAGCTCTCCCTCCGTGTATCTCCAGAGTTTGTCTTCCTTGAGACCTGGAGGTGTCGCTCAGGGCCAAGGGGAGGAGCACTGGTCTGCACACCAGGGTGTCCCGAGTGTCCCTGGTGCAGTCAATCAAGAAAGTCCCCCTCCCCCACTCCCCAGGCTCAGCCTCAGCTAGCAGTAGATCTCAGACCCCGGCAGATATCATCTTGGTGACCTTCACTTTCGAGAATAGTCGCGCCTCTGCTGTTCCCTGGCGCTGTGGGTAACGAAGTCTAAGAGTCTGGGCTCAGTGAGTCCCAAAGGTGAGCAGGTTTCCTGCTCTGTGCCACTGAATGGGGACACAGGATCCCAGAGGCACGCTTTTAGCAGAAAGTACCTCTGGACATTCTTCCTTCTTCAAACACTTTCCAGACTCCTATCCACGATAAACGAGGTGGGCAACAATCAAAGACACAGTCAACAGCCACGTGTCACACATGCAGTTTGGTGGCGATCATAGCTGAGCATTCACTTTAGGGACACTGGCAGTTCCTTCTCGGGAGCCAAGGTCACACATTCCCCTACCTCAGCGGACAGTCCTTGGGCCGACTGCGCCCTGGCGCGGTTCTTGGGTTGGAGAAAGCGAAGCACCCACAAGCTCAGGCCACTGTGGCTACTTCGCCTAGGCTTTCTCCCCAGGTCCTAGTTGTGTCTTTGTAGATGTGACCCAGGATAGCCCACGCCAGCCCTCTGGAGGACCGCAGCCCCCAGGGGACAGCTTTAGAAGCCAAGAGCCAGTGGATGGCCTGCCTTCCGCGCAAGCTCCAGGATAAGTTCCTCCAGACCCGTAGATAGCGCCAGGAGCTCAGACGTGCAGTTCAATAGTTAAGTTGGTGGGTATTTTCTCTGCTTAAAGTAATAATTTTCTAATTCGGATCTATAGCTTTTAAATACCGAGCTCCAGAGACCCCTGTCAATGCAGCTTTTTTTTTTTTTTTCTTCATTCCACGGATGCAGGATGTTTATAAACGGCTCCTGCCGTGCGATCCGGGTGTGAAAATATCAGTTTTATGCCTTGAATAGGAGTCGCCGAGGAGGTGGGTCATTAGTAGACCGCACATTTAGCAGCTGCTCACTGCTCAATTAGGCAGGTCTTCGCCGAGGTGGAAGCTGTGGGGGTCGGGTAGGTTGGGGTTCTCTCTTTCTCCAGCCCTGAACCAAGGCCTGGCACGACGGGATCCAGACCGCTTCCCGCACACCTTGGGTTTTAGCAGGACACATTTAGTGTGAGCCGCACATCCCCGGACCAGACGTCTTTGGAGTTCTCTCTGGTTCTCTTTCCAACTCCATTCATTCCGTGAACGGAGCCACGGGATCAAGGATGTTGGTAGACCCCCTAAGTGGGCCTTCCGCTTCTGATTTTCATTTGATGAGCGGTGGTTCCTGCAAATTTCAGTCCAATAGGAAGGCACCAACAAGGCACGGCCGATTTATTTTCCCATCTACCGGCAGGCAAGATAATATATATGCATATATATATTTTACTGTGTTTCGTTCAAAACTGGTCTCATTTGCAGTCATGGCTAAAAATTCTCATTTTTTTTTTTTAAAGAAAAGTGTTTTGTGACTTGTATCTAAAACACTTAACTTGGGAAGAACAGAAGACGAACTTTTTCTTGGCCTGATCCGAGGAGCAACGAGCCCCAGTTCGCCTGCGGGCAAGCAGAGGAAAAACAGTTTTAGGTAAGCGGGGTCAGAAGGTCATTAGGCCCAGGACCCTACGGGAAGCTCAGCCTTGACCTTCCAAGTGAAAAACCTTCGCTTTCCGCTCCGCCCATCTCCATCGCACACCCGGTGCCAAAGCCTTAGTCCCCAGGACAGGAAACGCACTTTCCACCGGGGAAACGCACTTACCACGGGACAGCCCGGGGAGCGCGCTGGACACACGCAATTATGCCGCGGGTGAGGTCGCGGTCGCGCCGGGCGCCAGGAGCAGGCAGACGCAGACCAGCCGTTTAGATCTTCTGCAGCAGACTGACGACGTCCTCCTTCTCTAAGCCCGGAAGCCTCTAAAAACGAATCATTTCCTCCACTTATGCAGAGATAGGAGCTCTTAGATCAAGATTAGTATGTTGAAAACCTGATTGAGAGCCGCCTGATTAGGCGAGGGTGGGTGGAAAAGCAGCGTACCCGCCGGCGCCCCTCCCCACTTCCCCCAAACAGCTCTGGCGCGCGGGGCTCTCGAGATGACCCGCGCAGACCGTTCTCGCTAGCAGGCAAAGGCAACTACGGATTCACGTTGCAAACCTTAGCACGAAGGACTGTAAGTAAATCTCCACGCTAGATTCTAGTTAATTCCTCTTCCAGGAGATCGGTCCTACTTGCGGCCTGCTGGAGCCAGCGTTCCGCAGCAGTCTGTTTCCATTCCAGAGGGTCATCTCCTAGCAGCAGCTTATGGAAAATACATTATTATGTGGATTCCCTCACCCAATCCTGTGTTTTGCTTTTGACGAAAAAACAAAACAAAAAAACACACAGTTTAGCTTTTCAGGCAGTCAGTCCAAACCCGAATCCTTCAGTGTGCCACCAGAATATAGGTTACTCTAAATCTTAGGTCCCTCTTCTCTTATTCCATGCTAAATTTAAAGGAGATCTCCTGTTGGGGACCGGCTAGAGAATGCTAGTGTGAACGTGTGAGTAACCTCTGAAAAGGAAAGCAGAGATGGTGTATGTTCAAGTCCCGTGTCTAAGGAGGAAAGGGGGCGATCAAAGGAAACCCGGAGTTGCAGTCTTTGCTTGGTCCCAGGCTGAGTTCATCCGGGAAAGTGTGTCCACCCGTCCACTGCCCGCCCCTCCGCTGGCCGCAGGTCCGGGCAGAGTCTCACTTCATCTTCCGCACAAGTAAGACAAGGGAGTGAGATTTCCTATCCTTGTGTTTTACTGCACATATTTCTGTCTAATTGAAGTAACAAAGCATGGTTTTGTTACAAGTCTTGATAAAAATAAAGACTCCAAGATGTCTTTATATTACTTAAGTTCCAAATGTTTCGATTTTGTTTATCTAAAAGGACAAATAGGAAATAAACGTCATTTAAGTATAACTTCTTGCAAAATTTATCTTCTATAAACGAAGTGATAACTTACAAAGACATTTAAAAAACAAACAAGCAAACAAACAAAAAAGCTCCTACACTTCCAATCCAGAGCAAAATTACTCCTACCCCCTACTTGTACGCACACGCACACACTCTAGCACGGGAGTGCGCAGCAGCAATGGACGCCTCCATCTAAGGCAGAGACTTTTGTCTAGAATGAAATAAAAGCAACATTCGTGAGTAACATACTTTCGTCTTCCTTGTATCCTTGATTCCAAATCTAGTCGCAAATCAAATCTAGTCGCTCAGATGCCCCTTCTTTATCTTAACGGGAAAACTTTTCGCCAATGGAGATAGACCCACCGATGCGCATTTCAGAAGGACTAAAGCTTGGGAACCCAGGAGACCTCTGCTTCCCCTCCCGCGCGCCGCTGAAAGAGATGTAACCCGAATCTTTGTTTAGGTTTTGGCTGGGGAGCGAGAATTTAAAGCAAGTCAGACGCGGAAAGCAGATTCTAAAAAAAAAAGAAGAAGAAAAAGAAAGAAGGGGGGGGGAAGAAGAAGAAAAATCCAGTTAATGGGCCATCCACATTTCCCCCACCTTTAACACTGAACTTGAAGTAAGTTGTCTGGTGCAGATAAAGATCTTAACATGTAGAGAAGGCGGGTTTTTCCGCAAGGAGGTGAGGCTGTCCCTCCAGGAAAAGACTTTCCCCCACACCCCCTCCTCCCCGTGAGGTTCCACCCTCTGGAAAACACAACTTTTTTCCCTCTTTTCCTGGAGGGGCAGACCTCAGTGTAGCTGAGAGAGGAATCTAAGAACAGCGGTCCGAGAGTGGCTAAGGCCACTGCGGCCTCTTTGGACGAGACGCACTCCTGGCCTCGCAACCCTGCGTGTTAGCTTTCCTTGGCGCTCTGGGGCGGGGGAGGGGGGCACTGCAGACACCCGCAGCCTCTGACCCTCTGGAGCTGGTATGTGATAAGCAACGCCTGCGGGGCCATGTATTGGAAGAGCGATCAGATGTTTGTGTGTAAACTGGAGGGAAAGGACGTGCCGGAGCTGGCGGTTCCCCGCGAGAAGGTGAGCGCGCCGACGCCCGGCGGGACCCGTTGAATAGCAGTTTCCTTGAGAAAAGAGAGTTGCTGGGCTCCTAGTCGAGGCTCGGAAACTACCTGTCACTGCCTCGTCTCCAGACCTGACATTTTTTTTTATTACGTAGTAGCGTTAGGTAGTAATCACCGCGTCCCCTCCCCGTGGGCTCACTTAACCTGAGGCATGGACGCTCTAATTTGGGAGACGAAGTCTGGAGCGTAAGGTGCTCTGGGGCCATGTGAGTCCTGCTTTTATTCTATTTAACTCGCTGTTCGAGGCGGCCTGGGACAGCGGTGGGCTGGGGGTCCAGGCGTTTGCGAGTGGCACCAGGTACCAATCGCTGCGCTCCGCTGAGCGCTGGCTCTTGCCTCGGATCGGGCGCGTGTGGAGTCTGGGGACCCGCGGCGACAGACTCGAGGACTTGGGTCCTGCAGAGTCCGCCGGCTCTTGGGAAGGGCCAGAAAAACGATTTCATTGGAGACACCCCAGGGGCAAGTCTCGCAGCAGGAGGCGAGCCTAACCCGGGGACTCAGAAAGCTGTCACCTCTCTCCGGAGGCAAGACCCGTGGGTGGCTGGCGTTTTAAGCTGGAACCGGTTCCCAGACCGGGGGCCTCGGCAGGATGCGCGGGCCACTGCTGGGTTTGTGTTTGCGGGGAAGGTGACGGGTAGAGTTTCTGCCTGGATGCTTTGTGTGCGCCAGGACGCGGCCGGGAGGCGGCTGCGCTGGGGAGACCCGCGCGCGCTGGCTCACCTGGGTTTTCAGAGGACAGAGGAAACGGAGACAAAGGGACAGAACGCGGGGCGGGGGCGGCTGTGGGCCGCGGGAACCCGCGGACCCACCAGCCCTAAGCCAGACTTCTCAGAGAGATTGCGTTCGTTTGTAGAACAAAACTGAAAGTGCGGCCGGTGCGTGGGGACACTCGAGCGACGCGCCTGTGTGCTCTAAAACGTACTGACCCGCGTCGGGTGAGGTTGTGGTTTTTTTTTTTTTTTTTTTTTTTTTTTAAATGGGACAAATTAAATTCAGCTGGATATTTCCATTATTCTACCCGCTTTTTGCACTGGTTAAAAATAATCCTTTAGTAGCTAAAATGTTGACTTACTGAGCACTAAGTGGCAATTCACACCTTAAAGAAACCAGTGTAAATCGCTTACGGTTCTAATTGCTTCAAGTTTACCAAAGAGCTGCTGGCTCCGTTTAATCTGAAGCATTTTCATTCAAATCGTCGGAACAAACACCAGGCTTCTTAAATCCCACTGTAATTAGCTTTCAAGTATCCGATTAAACCTCTTCACCTTTCGGGCTATCCTATTCAAAAAGCCCCCCCTTTAAAAATATATGTGTGTGTCTTGCTCTTTTAATTGAGGTTATTAAAGAAATCAAGTTTTTTCTCCCCACCCCCTCCTCAGTCATCTTTTCTTCTCTCTCACTCCACCTCCCCCCCGCCCCGCGCCCCCTTTAGCCGGGTGTTCCCCGCTCCCGGGTGATTGACGTCTAGAAAGCAATCGCTTTGTGCGCGGAGGCCGGTTATTAGCTGGGTACCCCCGGCGGGGGGCGGGGAGCCGGCGTGCCGGGGTGAGCGCGGGGCCCCGAGCCACGGCCCCGCAGTCCTGCAGTCGCCCGCTGGCGGCGGCGGCGGCCCACGGAGGCTGCGCGCTGGCCCGCCAGCTGCGCCCGGGCTCAGGTGCCCGCGGCGGCTGCACGCGCCGCCCTCGTGCGGGGCCTTCAAGAGCTCGGCGGGCCGCGGCTGCGGGGCGCCGTGGGCACGCCGCCGGCTCCTGACCCGTGTCTCCCCGCCTTCCCCGCTCTCGCGGCGCAGTGCCCGGGGCTCATGTCGGAGGAGTGCGGGCGGCCTGCAGCCCTGGCGGCCGGGAGGACCCGCAAAGGCGCCGGGGAGGACGGAGGACTGGTGAGTAGGGCGGCGGCGGCCTGCGGGGGTCCCCCGGTTCCTTGGGCGGGGCGGGACGCGGGGCTGCGGGGGGTCTCGCAGGTCTGGGAACCTCAGGGAGAGGACAGCCCTTGGGGTGCCCCCGTGGGGTGGTGGGACGTGGAAGGGAGGAGAGGTCTGCGGCCAGTGCTCCCTTCTTCCTGCAGGTGAATCCTGAGGGAGCTGGGGACGAGGACTCCTGCTCCTCCTCGGCCCCGCTTTCCCCGTCGTCGTCGCCACAGTCCATGGCCTCGGGCTCCGTCTGCCCGCCAGGCAAGTGTGTGTGCAGTAGCTGCGGCCTGGAGATTGTGGACAAATACCTCCTCAAGGTAGGATGGGGGGGGGGGGGCATGCGAGCCCCAGAGGGAGTCAGCGTGAGGCTCTAGGGGAAAGTGCCCCACCCCAAGTCAGCCGAGACTCTGAAGTCCCTCTCCGCAAAGTAGTCCGCTCTAGGCCCCACAACCGGGAGGGGGAAGTGCCACTCGGGGTTGTCTGGTTGGGAAACTGTGGAGACGCGGTCTGCTGCTGTAAGGAGGGTTCCCCGGGTGTGTGCGGAGGGTTTGGGGAAGCGCCACCCATCCTGAAAGAGCTGCCAGTTGCCAGGGCTTTTGTTTACCAAGCCTAGACCTCTACTTCCTTAAATATCCTGTACTCTCCAAACCGGTCCCTCCTCTCCAATACGCCCGTGTTGCTGTCTTCGCAGACTAGCCCGGGTCGGTGTGTCAACCGATTCACAATCTCCTTCTGTGACTAAAAACACTGTAAACTGATTTAAAAGACCTTTTGTTTGCACTGTTATCATTGCGGTCTTGCGTTTATTTACAGGTACCTGGAACCTTCCCAAAGCAAAAGTTCCTATAAGTTTCTAGAAGCCATTTCGGTACCTCCCGGACCTTGCTAAGCACAATAGTGTAATGTCCTGTCAGTGCTGGGGGAGAGCGGCTGGACGTAAAGTTAGGCAGGCATACTGAGAGCCTCGGTTGAAATGTTTCACGCGGTGGTTTCAGAGTTGACTGACCGTCTTAATTCGGTTTAACTTTTTCTTTTACAATATTGTGCACAGGGTTGTGGGGGAATTTTGGAGTTGGAATTCTGGTAGGCTGCAGTTATCCATGCCATGTGTCTTAATATGAATGCATTGGGTTTCCAACTTCAATAGCTTTTAAAAACGGCTATGTGAAAAAATGTTTTCCTCTATACCAAATTAGTTGCAAGCCCGTTCACTTTCTCCTCTCCTCCCCATGCTTCAGCTTTCCGAAGGATTAATTATGGAAAGTAAAAGTTCAAAAAGTGAATTAGTGGGTTTATGCTAATGTCAACATTCAAAAGCTGAGTTCTGGGTGGAATGGGAATATTACTCTGGAGCCCAGATAAAGCACCAAAAGAGGCTTGGGTGAAAACAGTTTTAGATATTGTTAGTTGATTCTTGAAGCTGGCAAACTAACCTGGGCTTTCTCTTTAAATCTGCATTCTTAAAAAATCCATTTCTGATTTGTTATTTGGAAAACTATGAATGTCACAAAACCATTCCCGGAGTCAAAATTATCTTCTTGTTTTGAACAAGGTTCTCAGTAAGTGGCAGAATCTTGAGTGTTTCTGAACCGGACTTAAGAACTTTCAACATGTCACAGCAGAGAAGATGTAGAAATAGTTACACAGTAAAGTCCGAGTTCTGCCTCGAAGAAGTCTAGCAGTCATCGTGTGTGATTTTATAATTGCTCATGCTTGTCTTCATATGATATAAAAATCCTAGCCAAGTGGTTATGCAAAGTTTCCTTTTGTAACTGGACAGTCTACCTAGGAAGGTTTTCTACATACAATCATAGTCTACTAGCTTTTATAAATCAACTAACTTTTGCTACCACAGCATCACTTAGAAACTAAATACTCAGCATCCTTACCCCCGGGTGAAGCTCTAACTCTTTACTCTAGGTTTGACTCTAAACTTTTCACTAGTAAAAAGTATTTTGACCCAGTGCAGATCCAGCTTTTGAGGCTATTGGAAAAACATCATCCTGTGGAGCAGGTCACCTGGAGTCAGATGAGTGGTCAGCAGGAGCTCCCTGAAGCTGTGGCCCCCTTCCAGGCCCCTCCTGTCACCCGGGAGTGGTCCTAGCCTGGTGTTGAGCCTTGGATGAATACTAGTTTAGAGGAGGGTTCCAGAACCCTTTCCAGAATCTTTCCCACCCTCCTTTACTCCCTGGCAAAGGCAAAGAATGTTAAGGAGCTTTCTTTTGTTTTTCAAAAGAAACTTTGTGGAAAGGTGTCAAGCCAGACATGAGGTCTGGCTTTTGTAGAGTATTATAGAGAGAGGCCAGGGCTCTGTTTTAAAGCCTTGCTTTAGAAAACACAAGCCTGGGTGTGATTGAAGGCTGTTACCAATGGAATACTCACTTGGACTTTTTATATTAACTGGGAACAACTTAGGGGAAACGTGAGAAAAATACATCTTTACTTCCAGGATGTCTTCATTTTAATTCAATTAACTTTTTTATATAGCGATTATATGGTTCTTTTGAAGAAAGACCCAGACCTCAAATTTAAATTTCTATCAGAAATGAAACACTGCTTTGAGAAAAGGCTCATAACTCAATAGAAAACCCATGGTTTCCTTCAAAGTGTCTTTTTTATGTCCATCCTATCAGAGTTCAAACACCCAGACCGGGAGTTACAAAGCATAAACCTAGTTAGTCCCTGTATCTACTCATCAGCGCACTTCAGGAGCCTCCCTGCAGGCCAGCACAGCCCAATTCATATCTCCATTTGGTGGCTGACGTTCAGTGCTTAGAGGGGCAGAGGGGCAGCGGCGGCTTCAGGTGACTGCAATGATCATTTGTTTCCTGAACTGATGACATTCCTTGTTCCTATGTCAAAGTCTAGAGTGCCTGCTTTATTAAATACTGTCCTGCCTCACTACACAGATGTATTTCCTGGGTGCTTTTATAACCACCTATGACTAGACACCTTTCTTTCTCCAGGAGCTAGGTCGTTCAGTGGGTGCTTTTAGGACCACCTATGACCAGACACCTTTCTTTCTCCAGGAGCTAGGTCATTCAGTGGGTTGTCAACACCCTCCTCTTTGCACTCTGTTCCCTGTAGTGTGTCCCTTAGAAGCAGGCATGAGGCACAGGATCACTGAGCTCTACTTTAGCAACTTCTGGTGTGTAAGGGAAGTAGATTGCTTGCTTTCTCTATTAGGATATTTTACAAAGCATTTTCTGTCTTTGTCATTCTTATTGATGGTACACAGTTTATAGCTGTTTGGCCAAAAAGTAGGTCGAAGAGGCTTGCATCTTGACTTCCATAGCTGCCAGGTTCCACCGTAGGAAGATATCAGAGCAAAGTGAAAACAACCCATACACATGACTTCAGAATAAATGCTCTCACTGTGTTCATAGAGGTTTGGTGAAGGAGGGAGGAAAGAGAACAAAAGAAAACCTGAACCTTCAAAGGACTAAAAAAACAAACTTGAATGTGATCTATAGGCATCTGGTTTCTTGTTGGAGTCTAGAAGAGAATATAGCCAGATGCATGCTCATGTCAATGGTGCTGTTGGTGGTGGTGGTGGGGTGTCTCCAGAACATGTGTTACAAGGCCTTCTCTTGCCTCCCACACCACACTGGTGACTGGGGTTCGAAGGTGGTGTCACCCGGCTGCTCATTCTCATTTCCCATTGCAGGTGAATGACTTGTGTTGGCACGTCCGCTGTCTGTCCTGCAGTGTCTGCAGAACCTCCCTGGGAAGGCACACGAGCTGTTATATTAAAGACAAAGACATTTTCTGTAAACTCGATTACTTCAGGTATATTGCTATTTTCATTTTAATAAACACCTCAAGAAGTTATTTTAAAAGACCTTTGTAACAGGACATTTTGCATATAGTTTGATTACTCAAAGCCATTTATGATGATATATTTCAATTTTTTTTTTTTTTTGAGATCAGAGCTTGCTATGTAGCCTAGGCTGGCCTTGAACTCATGATCCTTCTGTGTCATCTCTCAAGTGACAAGATTAGAGGCTTTAAGCACCATAATCAACTTCTCAAAATTTTTGGGGAGGGGGGTATAATTTGTATTAAAGCTAAATTAGTGTGTGTTTGCTCCCTTTAGGAATTGGCTAAATAAAACTTTGTTTTGGATCATATTCCCATTCTAAGGATGAAAGTTTGGGGTATTCAAAACAGAGACTTTTGGGATCTGCAATAAAGGATGAGACACATGATGGTAGCATTGCTCCTTGTTTGAAGTCAGTTGTGAAGTGAAATAAAATCATTAGGGGTGAATTGATCCCTGGTAATAAACCTCTAAGATACCAGGCATTTAGAAAAAATAGTCAGCTACAATATTTAAAAGAACAAACTGTCATAAACACAACAAATGGAATCACTCTGCCCAGAGGTCTTGCTTTACTTTGGTCTGTTCTTTGACTTTGGCTGCTGAGGCGTACTTGCTCAGTAAGTGTGGCACATTGTCTCTGTGATCTCCCCGTGGCTGTGTTAAGTGTCAGGTGTCTTCCAGGATGTACTTCTTTGTGGAGAGTTGTCTAAGCCTTGTAAGCATTACTTTAAATGTGGTCATATCTCTTTATTTGCATTCCTAAATTAGAAAAAGTTCATTGTAAAATTTTGTATAGCAAAATTAGTAACAACTAATTACAGCGTCGATGCTATTTCAAAAGTCATTTCAGAGAGTTTAGTGATTAAGTTGAATACAATACATAGACAGGTTATAGCACATGATCATAATTAGAGTCTATCTTATAAAATCAAGTGATTGATAATTGCCAAAAATGTATACTTCTCACCAGAATTATGCCATTTTTTTCTTTCTTTTCTTTTCTTTTTTTCTTGGTTTTTCGAGACAGGGTTTCTCTGTGTAGTCCTGGCTGTCCTGGAACTCACTCTGTAGACCAGGGTGGCCTCAAACTCACAGAGATCCACCTGCCTCTGCCTCCCCATTGCTGAGCTTAAAGGTGTGCACCACCGCTGCCTGGCCAGAATTAGGCCATTTCCTGGGCATTAGTAACTGTTAGTTCCTCTTCAACTTATAGTAACTATATTAATCACCCTTTGAAATTTTTGATTTTTTAAGAAAATATTTATTAAAATCTGTTTTTTTAAAGGATTTTTTGTGTATATGTTCTGAAATTCATTTTTAGAATCCAGTGTTCCAATTAAATTGGCAATACTTAAAGACGGGTCCCTGGGTGGACACAGGCAGATGTGCTAACCTTGTCCACCAGTGACTGTGGTGGGAGACAGAAGAGGGCATCCAATCACTAAGACTGGGAGGGGAAAAATTCCCTTTGCCGCTGGTGTCTTGATGAGAATGCCTACAGATGTTTCTGGAAATTTTAGACACTATTTCTACTCCCCTGTGGCTGGCAATGTAGCCATTGGTCGCTGCTGGAATGCTTCTGCATTTTTTCTCCTTGTCCTTCAGGGTGAAGAATATAGATAGACTCTGTACTTTACCTGATACTTTCTAATTTAAATATGTCAGCATTAGTTATTCCTCCTCGTCATCGCAACTTGGGCTTTGTGTTTGTTTCTGGCACTAGTGTGCGCGTGCGCACGCCAAGTACATACTCCGCCGTGAGCTGCACCCATCCCTCCAACTAGATTTTAGCCGATCAATGTTTCGATGTTTGGTTAGTGTAGTTTTGCCCTTTGAGGTTTTCAGCCTGGCGTGTGCATGTGTAACTGTGCACGTGTATCTGGAATCTCTACACGACCTATAAATGCCTTAAGATGTGACACAATAAAAGGGCTGTTGAAACTCCTATTTCATGTATTTGAAAACTAATCTTCCTCGCCATTACCAATTGAGGCGGTTTTGTTTTTAAAGCAGATTTGAATTGTGACCCTGTCTCAACTGCTTCCCATACTGAGAAAAAAATTAATTTCTGTTTCACTTTCACAATACTTAAATCATTGCAAAGAGCACGATGATGTGTTAGTCTGGAGTTGCCTGATACACACCTCACCACGCCTCCTCCCTGTGTCCTGCAGACGTTATGGGACACGGTGCTCTCGCTGTGGCAGGCACATCCACTCCACGGACTGGGTGCGCAGGGCCAAGGGCAATGTCTATCACTTGGCCTGCTTTGCCTGCTTTTCTTGCAAGAGGCAGCTGTCAACTGGGGAGGAGTTTGCCTTGGTGGAAGAGAAAGTCCTCTGCAGAATGCATTTCGACTGCATGCTGGATAATTTAAAAAGAGAAGTGGAGAATGGTAAGTAGGGCTCAGAACACCTTTGAGTCTTTGAGGACCTTGAATGAAGAGATAAAAATTGATTCCACCCCAAGGTCCTTCTCATGTCGTATTTTATACAAGAGGTAAAGGCTATGAAGTCAGCAGAGTTGCCAGGAAAGGGTTCCACCTGTTGCTCTGCGGGCAAAGGGTGGACTCCGAGTCCCACACTGTACTCCGTGGCAGCCGCCTTCCTCACACGGGCCTTAGATGTATGCCTTGACTGCATTTCCGGCACAGTGCACAAGGCTGTAAATACTGTCTCTTACGCTCTATTGGCAACATGATTTTAACACTGTACAAACTCGGAAGATGCGAAAGCGTGTGAGGAGACTACGACTCTGCACTAGTGTGGACCCATCTGACTTATCAACTGGGTGGTTTGTTTTTTAAAACGCAGGTAATGGAATTAGTGTGGAAGGAGCCCTGCTCACAGAACAAGATGTCAATCATCCAAAGCCAGCCAAAAGAGCTCGGACCAGCTTCACAGCCGATCAGCTCCAGGTAGACATGGCAATACATTTGCAATTTCTGAAACTCTCTCCCCCCCAAAAAAAGAAAACAGACTTGAAGCAAATTAAATACGATCTCCATGCTGCCTGAGAATATTGTTTAATAAAGGTCCTATACTTTTTAAAAGATCTAACTTGATGAGAATATCAGTGCATACTTATTGCCCTGAAATGTCATGGTCTGCAGAGTCCAGTCATGGTAGCTTCGTGTCCTTAGGGTCTTTTGGTATTGACATCAAATTAGGACACAGCATCAGTCTAAGGCAGACATTTTACATGTAATGACAACAGAAGATGACTGTGTGGAGACTCAGCACTCAGTGCTGTGTTGTCATTTAAGTCAATCATGTGAGGTGTTTAAACCACAGGGATTCCGTACAGGGAGGAACAGAAATGCGTCACTGAGACACTGAGACGGGAATCTAATGGTTGACGCCCATGGTAAAGGGGTAGAGGTAGTGACTCCACCGTCCTGCTGAGGTTGACTCTGCCCCTTGAAAACAGACGGGCTTCGCTATCACAGTTGTCTAGGATGCGAGGATTGTCTCATTTGTGCAAACTGTCAAGAGAATGTTCCTTGATTTATATTTAAGTCTACATATGATGATTCTTTCTGGAATTTTTCCAGATAATCATATTTTCTAAACGATCAGTGTGGCTGAGGTATTTGTTTTAAGACGAATAACATTACTGCACCTCTTCCATGGGTTGCTGGTGTGTTGCAAAGAGTACCCGCTTCAGCTCAGTACAGAAGGCAATCATGTCTCATTAGCAAGTGAAAGAGAAACCACTTCCAGCAGTCAGAGCCTGGCCAGTGCTTTAGACCTCTACAGTAAAAACAGAATGATGAGGGGTAACCTGGACATGGCCAGCATCCCAAAAGAATTTGGCAAATGGACCAAATGCTGAGTATTAAAATCTAGATCCATTAAGAAAAAACCTCCAAGTACACAATTGCTTGCTGTTTATTAGACATGAAGTCCATGATCAAGCCTTGTTGCTCGGATGCGCCCTGGGGTGCTGGAGAAAGTCACACACGGCTTCGGCTGATGTGAATTCTTGTCTAAGCTTTGCAAAAGCACCCAGTTTGAGCAGGAAGGCTGGATTAGACAAAATCTCTAATAGACACGTATCAGGTTTGAAAGTGGTCTGTTCCATAAGGAGTTGGCTGTGACTTTGACGATTATAGGCTTCATAACTTGGATGTGAAAATTCCCTACAAAAATTATAACTGTGGAACTTCAAAGTCATGGCAGATAGCTGTACAATCTCTGGTGAGAAGATAATTACAGGAAAAAAAAATAAGATGGGATATTCGTTGGGGTTTTTGCAGGCCAAGTGCTGTGCTGGACTTCATGTTCCCATCATTTTCAACTCCTCAGCTACTGCCACAGTTCTCAGTGTAGTCTGCCTCCTGGGGGTCAGGGGGCAGACACAGGAACTGCCCGCAAGGTGACCCACTGCTTAGGGAATGACAGAGGAGAGGCTCAGACAGACCTGCCCAACCTCTGTGCTTTTCATGTGGTTTTGCCTCCCAGGAGCCCATGTTCTTCAGCAGAACCCAGCAAGACAGAGAGGATAAATCCTGAATCTTGCAGACAGGCTTATAGTTAAACTTGCAAAATACTTAAACTATGCATTACTACATAAGAATGTGACCTGAATCATAAGCTAAAAAAAAAATCATCAGAGTTGGGTTCTGAAAAGCATGGTCTCGTTTATTCAGCATTCAGTAGCATTGATCCTGTACACAAGATGTTCAAAATAAATGAGATAAATACTTAGTTGTTCCAAAGAACAAGAAAGCTGGGATAGCCACAGATTTAAAAGAGGAAAAAAAAAAAAACCCGAATCATTTACTTTCACCAGATTATCTGATAAACCAAGTACTATATTCACCTTGTCAAACTGTCCCATTTTTGAGAAAATTGTGAATGTATTTAAATACTGATTTAAATAAAATAATAAAAAATCACATGTGAATACTGAGTTGAGACTGCCCATGTGGTGCTTGCTTTGGATGGAGGAGCGTTAAAGCAGGGCAACTAAGTAAATTCCTAAAATTCTATTTCAGAATCTTGCAGAAAGAAAAGTTTCCAATTGAAGGTATGTCTGCATACCCTCTCAAACGTGGCCCCATTGATAAGAAGGGCACTCATACTCCTGACTTTTCTGGTAGACCCCTTGGTGTAAAAATGCTGCTGATGCAGGGCTTCCAATGATCATCCTGAAGAGCTCCCAGGATTGGGAGTGGCCTTTAGCAGCTTCAACATCTGCAGAACAGGGAGACTAAGAAATCCAGCGTGTCTTTTCTTCCTTCTTTTTCCCCTTTTTGTGTGCGACTGAAAACTGGCACTAACTAAAGGAAGAACTATGAGGGCACCACTTTCTTTAGAATATTCTAGTTCTAATTGGCCGAGGTA
The DNA here is from genome assembly GCF_007827085.1 of Peromyscus californicus insignis. NCBI lineage: Eukaryota > Metazoa > Chordata > Mammalia > Rodentia > Cricetidae > Peromyscus > Peromyscus californicus. The sequence goes on along the minus strand of NW_026294617.1, from coordinate 132,010,389 downwards.
AAGTTCCGTTCCGTTCCTTGATGAGCTGTCTTTGCTAAATGTACATTGGTTCTATTATTAAAACTTTTATTTCTAGAGGGCTTTTGTTCCTTTTTAAACCAGATCAAGAATGACCTTAGAAGCAAATTCCCAAGTATCAGTTCAGCTTGGTCTTTGTGAGAAATTAAAGATATGATCAATTCTCTGCTGTTTTGTCTTTGGATGTTACACTTAAGTCACCCCTGCACAAGCACAGCTTGAGAGAAAAGCATTCCCTCTGATAAGGAAGGGAAAAAAGGAAGGGATGGAGACGACAGGTGCTTAGTCCATTTTGCCACTTTTTTAAATAAGAAAAAGTCTGTTCCTTTTACAATGAATATACTGGTACAACACTGGATGGGACACTAGGAACATTTGACCCTGGTAGCCAAGGCATCTTAAAAGGATCATCATGTGTACCCTTGAGATGTTTCTGGACCCACGCTGGACTTTTCTCCATCTCTTGAGATTTTCCTCATATTGTCAAGGTTCTGTCACCAACTCCAAAGTGCACAGTGTGGCAGGTGGAGACTGTAGTATCTCCCCTCCCCCTGGGAGGGGGGAGCATAATGCAGGATTCTTTCCCATAGTCCTCTGGGAGCTCCCACTTTTTCAAAGGAACCTGTTGGGCTACCTTCTGGCAAGTGCAGATGCAGAGGGGGATGAGGCTGCAGTCTGCCTGCCTGGAGGGAGGGGGGCAGCAGGTGGGGCAGAGGGTGCTCACTTCCTTTGCCCACAGACAAGCACAGCCTACTAAACGCTGTTATTCTTTATTAATTATCTTTATTGCATATTCTCCTCAGCTGATTGACTTTGAGTAATAAAATTCAAACATATTACTTTTTTCTCATGATTCCCCCTTCCAAGAAGCCAAAGGCCTTGACTGTGGCTTTCATTTTCTGACTCCATTTACCTTTGATTAGAGGCAGTTATTGGCATTTCTATATTTTTCTTCTAGGAACTTAAGATTAGCGCCCCCTCCTGGTGCCATATGTGAATATATACATGTCATAGCCCTTGGCATAGTGGTGTCAGTCCCGAATGTCACAGTTCAATCTCTGGACTCTGCTAAGGTCTTGTTGCGTGGACTAATGAATGTGTCTCCTTGTAAGATCTCAGAAGTTGCTTCATAGGGAGCAAAGCCCCTCCACACACCCCAGTGGCATCTCAGCAGCTGTGTGGTGCATGTCCGCCGCAGAGCATCAGTGAAAACCGTGCACCTACAGAGGCCAGCGATAGATGTGGTGTGATTTGTGTATTTTGAGTTTCCAGTGCAGGAACACTTAACAAAATGAGAAGCCAAGTGAAGGAGACTCGGTCTGTATATTTTATTTGTGAGTTCCGAGCCTGGAAAGAGAAAGGGAACCTCTCTAATGACACAGTTGAGAGGCAGCATTCCATCCAGCAGTGGGGCAGTTTTTAAAAACCTCAGAGTTTGTGTGACTTTATAAAGTGAGCCTTTCTTTCATTGTAAAATAGACATCACATTTTCATCGTGTGTCTTATCTGTCCCGCCACAAAATTAAAAGACCAAGCTGCTAACTGTTTGCTCCCAACACTTGTTTTAAAATCAACCACAGGTTATGCAAGCACAGTTTGCTCAGGACAACAACCCAGACGCACAGACCCTCCAGAAACTGGCAGAGCGGACGGGCTTAAGCCGGCGTGTCATACAGGTGAGGATCGTGTGCGTCAATCGAGATGCAGAAGGGTCTGCATCTGACTCTTTGCGGATGTATGCCGACCTTCGGTGAGCTCCTACTTTAGGTCTCTTCCACTCTGAGCCTATTTCTTAAAAGCTTGCGTGACACAGTTTTCCTGGAAAGACGCAGCACTGTCTACTCACCACAGACTAAAGTATGGAAAGCACCAAGTCCGACTTGGTGAAGCAGTGAGCTTTATGGTCACTCACAGGAATATGGGTGAGGGGTTACTCACAGGAGCAGAGATGACTCTAGCAGAGCTGCATCACCAAGGCTCACCCCAGGATGGGGGACAGGTCACAAAGGCTGGGAACCTGCACACTGTGCAGCCTGCAAACAGCTCAGGAGATTGAAGAGTGACCTTTCCAGGTGCCTCAGTTGGCCTTACCCTCTTTCAGCAGCTCAGCTGGCGTGTTTCTGCTTCTTCCTGGCAGCTAGGCTGGTCTGTGTAGTATGCTCAGCTTTTATAGTTTACTCTGGCAGGGAGGGGCCTAGTGAATCTGGTCAGTTTCAGGGACTTCCTGAAGCTCCTTTGAGTTGTTGACTTTCCTGCTTAAGGAGCTTCCCCGTAGGATGGAATGTTTCAATCCCAGAGGAAACTGTTAAACAACAGCCTGACATTGGCTTTCCTGGACTAGACTACCGTGTGTCAATTACTCTGTGCATCTTTATTCAGATAGCTCTGAGATCCTTGGGCTGAGAAATACTGCAGTTCCAAGCCAAATCTGGTTCTGAGCTCTCCCCTCCCCTCCTCTCCCCTTCTTTCCCCTCCCTTCCCCTCGTCCACCCTCTTTCTGCCCAACCCCCATAGTCTGATCGTGGTCTTTAGTAAAGATCTAGGAGAAGTGACATGACCATGCTAGGGAAGAGTGAGGTATAGCCAAACATACATACTGTAGAATTCATGTATGGAAATTCTGGGAAATTGTTGGAATTGCCCCTTTTGTAAAGAGGAAGCCATGACATCTGATTTGGGAAAGAAAGAACAAGTTGACAAAATGTGGGAAGAAGTAGAGCCAGGGTTTTGGTTCTGGTGGCCAGGAAACTAGGGAGGTTTTTGTTTTTAAGAGACTTGACTGCAGCGTAGACCTATAACTAAATTCTAGAAACACTTTTACTAATTGCATAATGATGGCAGATACTGGCTACTAGCAAGTCAGGAAAGCAGCCTGGAGACTGCAGCAGAGAAGCAAAAGGAAGACCATTGCTGAATTAGAAGTCGGAGTTCTCCTGGGAAGGGTGCTGGGTCAGGAACACAGGAGTCAAAAGAAAGCTCATGAACAGCTCTGTGAACAGCATTTGAAGGGATGAACAGGACTCAAACCACAGGGTCAGTCCCTTGAAACTGAGTCAATCCTTTACAAACTCTGAGTGAGAATAAGGAGCGGAGGAGGGGCCTGAGAGAGAGGACGGGGTCACAGAGGCTCTCTGAATGGAGGGAGCACTGCCCTGAGTGAGGGATACTGGTGAAGTAGCAGAGGATCTGAAGAAGGATGACATCAAAAACCTGAGCCACAGTGGTAGAGAGAAGCTAGGGACATGGAACATCATTTAAAAGAATTGTTGAGGCTTTTTTTTTTTTTTTTTTTTTAATCAACGGCATTAATCATAACCAGCAAAAAACAGTTTGGCCTGGGGTCATGAATTCCTTTTTGGTACACATGTTCTGTTTCATGTAGTTGACCTTTAGGTGCTAATTTTCCGGGAAGCAGGAAGTGTTTCCGATAAACTAGTAAACTTTGCCTTTGGGACCTGAGTTCAAGGCAGCTTCTCTAAAGCGGCTCCTGGTGACTGCAGTGTGTTGAGGCTCCCTTAGGAGGCAGGCCCCATGTCTTGGGCACTGCTCACATGTTCAGAGCACTACCTTTACATTTTACAAAGGAACTAACAAGGGCTCAGTCCAGAAGGAGTGCTGAGAAGATCTAGAAGTCTTGTGGTATTAAAGGCAATATGAATGTGAGGATGTGAGGAGGACAGGACAAGGAGGGAGTCTATACAGGGTCAGCATCTTCTCATACCTGCATAGCTACCCTGTGAGGGGTGGCTGAAAAGGAGGACAGGACAAGGAGGGAGTCTATACAGGGTCAGCATCTTCTCATACCTGCATAGCTACCCTGTGAGGGGTGGCTGAAAAGGAGGACAGGACAAGGAGGGAGTCTATACAGGGTCAGCATCTTCACATACCTGCATAGCTACCCTGTGGAGGGGTGGCTGAAAAGGAGAACAGGACAAGGAGGGAGTCTATACAGGGTCAGCATCTTCACATACCTGCATAGCTACCCTGTGGAGGGGTGGCTGAAAAGGAGGACAGGACAAGGAGGGAGTCTATACAGGGTCAGCATCTTCACATACCTGCATAGCTACCCTGTGGAGGGGTGGCTGAAAAGGAGAACAGGACAAGGAGGGAGTCTATACAGGGTCAGCATCTTCACATATCTGCATAGCTACCCTGTGGAGGGGTGGCTGAAAAGGAGAACAGGACAAGGAGGGAGTCTATACAGGGTCAGCATCTTCTCATATCTGCATAGCTACCCTGTGAGGGGTGGCTGAAAAGGAGGACAGGACAAGGAGGGAGTCTATACAGGGTCAGCATCTTCACATATCTGCATAGCTACCCTGTGAGGGGTGGCTGAAAAGGAGGACAGGACAAGGAGGGAGTCTATACAGGGTCAGCATCTTCACATATCTGCATGGCTACCCTGTGAGGGGTGGCTGAAAAGAAGTGGTTTCATCCATCATGAACTGTCCTCACGACAGGCTGCAGGTGTGGTGTTGATGCTGCTGAAGGCAGTGAAGTTCTCTTGTGGCTAGTTCACACTCCATGGCCTGGAGGAGTCCTCCTAATTTCAGACTTTATTTATTGCGGAGTGGAAGCAAGAAGCTCGGATGGGTGACTGTTGTGAGTCTAGTAAAGGAGACGGCGTGGTCTTCCCAGAGCGGTTCTTATTACTGGAGGAGTAAGGACCCAAGAGAGACATCTGCCAGGCTGTTTCCAGGCATTTATTAGGTCACCATGTGCAAGTCAGATTGCGCTCCAGCATTAGCGCTTAGATTTTATTTTCAGATTGGAACTTTTAATATATGTGGATTGAATGTTAGATGTTTTTGATGTAATGGCAGGTGACCCCCCTCAACAGTGGGGAATGTTGTGTCTTCTCCTCTGAGTGGTGGTATGTGCTGTTACAGAGCCTGTGGATGGACCTGGGACTGGAGACTTTGGGAGTGGTCTCCAGAGAATGAGTGAAGAGGCTGTGACTGCACCCTGCTTTTCCTTGGTGTGTACCCAGGTCTCCACCTAGGAACATTCCCTGTGCCTTCTCCAGTTACCTGCTCAGGCTGAACACCTATGAGACCGATACATTTGGCTCCCTTGGTTTGCAGCAATGGCTGGCCAAGGCGCAGGATATGTCTTTGAATCAGGCCAACATTTTTCCCCCTTTAAGTTCTTTGCACTTTCTTTCTCTTATCTCAGGCCATGAAACTCCTACACGGTAGCCCTGGACACGGATAACACTCCTGACCTTACCCTGGCCTGCCCCTCCCAGATGCCAAAATGCTTATTCTAATCTCCTTGAAGTTTTTTAGCTCTTTCTTTATCATTTCTCCTGTGACACAATTTGTTTGGAATGAAGGTGATCAAGAGTGTGTGTGTGTGTGTGTGTGTGTGTGTGTGAGAGAGAGAGAGAGAGAGAGAGAGAGAGAGAGAGAGAGAGAGAGAGAGAGAGAGAGAGAGAGAGAGAGAGAGAGAGAGAGATTGTGCCCAGGGCCATGCACCTGTTAGGCAAGCATTCTGCAATCAAGCTATACCTTAGCCTGTGATAGCATACTTTAATAGAGTAACACTGTATGTTGAAGCTGCCTTTCATGACAGAGTCCACTCACATGCAGATTCGCTTCTGGACATGCTCTGGCAGTCAGGCCTCATGTTTCTAGATCTGGATTTAAGCCTCATCCTTCTGGAATCACTTCATAGAGTGGATAGTGCAGTGGTCGGCACTTTGCTTTTTGTGAGGTCTTACCAGTTGGATGTGTTTGTAGTTCATTCTGCTCAACTATGGCTACTTTGTTCTTATTATAGAGTTGACCTTAACCTGCTTCTAACGGAGTAGTCCATGTATTCACTGAGAGAGTGAACTCAGCAGGTTAAATGCGGCTGGGATGACTCAATCAAGAATCTTGTAGAAAGCTGTGAGTTCCCAGTAGGGATTTTAATAATGTGAACAAGGATTTGAAATGCTTCCAGCAGGTGTCTAAGAATACAACAGTACTTTCTTTTTAAGTTCTGATTAAAAGAACTTTCCTGTTTTCTGCTTTTTCCAAATGCCAATAGCAAAACTGGAGACACTTTCCCAGAATTCTCAAGGCTTTACTCGTTTTTTTTTTTTAAATGCCTTTTTTTTTTTTTTTAGCATAGAATAGACCTTTAAGTAAACTACCAGAGACTATTAGCTGAGAAAAAAAAAAAAAAAGACTATTGTTATAATACTTGAGCTAAAATGTTTCTCCAGTCAGTGGACATTTTAAAATGTTTTGAGGCAAGATCTTATATAGCCCAGGCTGGCCCCTAGCTTGATATAGCCAAAGAGGCAGGACTTTGTATAGCCCAGGCTGGCCCCTAGCTTGCCATGCATCAAAAAATGACCTTGAATGTAGGACCTGCCTGTGGCCTCCTCCCAAGTGCCAGGATTACAGGAATGCACCACTGCACCTGGTTTCTGTGGTGTAGGAGTGGGAACCAAGGCCTTGGAACCGCCTCCCAGCTCTGTCTGCAGACTTTTAGAAGGTTTCCTTCTGGGGATGTGTGGCAATGACTTGGGCCGCTGATCCGAAGCTGGTATGTGACCTTACTGCCTCCCTCTTCTCCCTATCAGGTATGGTTTCAGAACTGCAGAGCCCGCCACAAGAAACATGTCAGTCCGAATCACTCCTCCTCTGCTCCTGTCACGGCGGTCGCCCCATCCAGGCTGTCTCCACCCATGTTGGAAGAAATGGCTTACTCTGCCTACGTGCCCCAGGATGGGACGATGCTGACCGCGCTGCATACTTACATGGATGGTAGGTAGCGCAGCAGCCAGCAGCTGGTAACGTCTAAGATGAGATGGCGGATTGTGTTCGCATTTTTGAAGGATTACCTCAGTGATGGCTGAGAAACATTAGAGGGTGCAGCGGACAGCAAAGTTATCCAGCTCTTAGTGTGACGCTCTGCTCTGTGGCTGAGCTGCCAATACCACTGTGGCTCAGTGCTTGGTCTTTACTGGCAGCATTTTTTGTTTGTTTCTTTTCTTCCTTTCCTTTAATTTTCCTTTGTTTTTATTTTATATGTATGGTTATTGTCTGCATATATGTCTATGTACCACATGCATGAATTAACCTCAGAGGCCAGAAGAGGGTATCAGATCTCCTGGAACTAGAGTTACAGGTGATTGTGAACCACCGTGTGGGTGCTGGGAATCAAACTTTTGTCCTCTGGAAGAGCAGCCCGTGTTTTTAACTGCTGAGCCACCTTTCAGCCCCTTTGTTCTGTTTTCTACTGGATATATACTTAAATATTTTACGTTTCTATGGTCAGAGAAGGTGTTGACACTTACATCTCTGCACTGGAGGTTTTTGTTTTTATACTTTTTTATTGAAGTAAGTCATACATATAGAAAGCACACACAGGTGCTGGGCTTGATGACTTGCCAGCATCTTCTATAAACGGCACCTGGGTGAAGGAGAGTAGCAGTGTTAGCCTCCAGAAACTGCATGCACCCCCTCCATGTAGCTGGAGTTTTCCTGTGTCCCAGCCTGCCGGCAGTTGGGACAAATCTCTTCCATTGGCGTCCCCCAAGTAAATACACAGAGACTTATATTACTTATAAACTGTATGGCCCTGGCAGGCTTCTTGTTATCTAGTTCTTACATCTTAAATTAACCCATTTCTATAAATCTATACCTTGACACATGACTCGTGGCTTTCCAGTATCTTACATGTTGGTACTCATGGCGGTGGCTGGCAGCATCTCCTGACTCAGCCTTCCTGTTCCCAGAATTCTCTTCATGGGACTCTTAATCCCAGGGTCGTGGGTTCGTGCCCCATTGGCTCCTCAGCCAAGCACATACACCAAATGTCTGAACCTGTAGTTCCTCTCGTCCTGAGCAGGATTACCATGGCAACACCTCCAGGTTATTTTCTTCTGCCAGAGTTTACCCTGAGTTCAAAAGCCATGTCTTAATTTTTCTTTTTAAAACTTTTTTGCATATATATTTGTGTGTGGGGGGTGCATGTGTGCGATGACACACATGTAGAGGTCAGAGGACAACTTGGAGGAATCAGTTAACTCCTTTTATCCCTGAGGATCGAACTCAGGTTGTCAAGCAACTGCTCTTTCCTGCTGAGCAATCTTGTGGCTTCATGTGAACGGAACCAGACAGTGTGATCTTGTATCTCTCTCTCCCACTTTCATGGAGTGTGAAAGTCATCCGTGTTGCTGACTTATTGTACAGAATTCCACTCACATCAGTTTTATATTTGATAGCTTTTTGTGTTCCAGTTTGAGTATTTTAGGACATGCTGCTGTGGGTTCTCTTGCGTACATCCTCTGGTACCTTTAATTCACACTCCTGTTTGATATGTACGTGGGCTCTATGTGATGTTCTGCCCGACGGCTTCACACTGTGCTCAAACCTCTCAAAGGTGCTCCTGTCACCGCCAGCACTGGGCACACTCTCCCTCCTTCATCCTGACCAGTCTGGGGACAGTGCAGTGCCATCTCAGTATGTTTATCAGCATTTGCCCGTGACTGACAAGACGCCCTCCCCTTCGGACATCTGTTTATCTCGCGAAGATCCTCTGTATGTATTTAGCTATGGGCCGGCCTGAAGGTTTCTCTTTTCAAAACTAATTTATTTCTTGATTATAATCTAAGCACAAAGGCTTTTCAATAACTGCATGTGTTGAAAGTATCTTCTAGTTAGAGACTTTACTAAGTTGTTTGATGTCTTGCATTAAGAGGGCCTCTCAGTGGCCTTTAAAAATTTAGCTGGTTGTGATGGCAAAGGTCTTAATCCCACCTTTAAGGAAGAGGTAGAGGCAGGTGGATCTCTGAGTTTGAGGCTACCCTGATCTACATAGAGTGTTCTGGGCCAGCCAAAGTTACATAGTGAGACCCTGTCACAAAAAATTATGTGATGAAGATTTCTTACATTTCAACTTTTTGGCCTTCCATTTTTAGTATATTTTCTTCCAATTCATCTTCTAGGTCACGAAAATCTCTGTATATATGAGTGTAAAACTCATCCATTAACGTCTTACTCAGTTGCTGACATTCAGCTAAGGACTCTCACCTCTGTGTTGATATCCATCCACTTGGCACTTTATTCCTAACTTGAAATGTTGGGTTACCCATGCTCACACTGAAGCTCACGTTTGATGGCTCCAGCATCTGGGTCTTCTCTGTATCTTCTCTGATGTCTTTCCTCTATCTTTAGTCAAGTCAGATCTTATTTGCCATCCCCACCCCCAAAAAAACCCCAAACCCACTTCATTTCAGTTTTGGGTAAGAAAAAAATCATTTGAGGTTCTGGATGGTATCTCTCATCAGAGACAACTATAGTTTCCTGTGGCACAAAATTGGGCTACAGGAAATCACCTGAAGCCCCCGACAGTGCTTAGGAGGCTAGTCTAATTCTGTTTCGCTTTTCCTTGACTTTGGAATCCTAAATGAGGGCCTGTGTTTGTTTGGTTTGTGTTTTTCCACTGCCCTGCCAAAGACTTAACTTCTAAGCAAGCTGTTGAACATTTCAGCCTTTCAGACAGACATTCCTCATGTGTTAAATTTGTTAGTATCTTTGTTAGCAAGAACATTTTCCTCCTTTCCTCTCTGAGTCTGGACTTCAAAACTTCCCACTACGTGGGTATCTTTTAAATGCTTCCCAGTGCATGATCCAGTCATTGTCTGGCTCTCCCACTTGCTCTCAGAGGGAGGTTTGGTTTGAAACAACACAGCCTTCACTGAAAGCAGATTTTATTTTAAGTTTTGGTTAAAAAAACCAAACAGACAGCTTATAATACCATTGTGCCATTTAGTTATGCTGCTGTTGGAACTGTGTGTGTTCCTGGGAGAGACTTCAGTACTAGTTGAGACAAACACGTTTAGACGCTAGCTGAGGGTGGGGGTTCTCACCTGTAACCCCAGTACCCTGGATACTAAGGCCTAGGAAGAGGAACCATGAGTTGTAGTTCAGGGAGAATGCAGTTAAGTACTCCTAGGGAGAACCTGGGCATGCCCCTCCCCCAACACCTGAACACAAAGACAGGCAACATCTGCATACAGAGCGCTCTCTCTGTGAGAAGCACACAGTACCTTTCTCATGCAGGGTGAGGTGCAGTGAACGGGAGAGAGATGGAGCACACCACCGTGCCCAAAGCTTGTGTCTCCTCCTACTAAAGATGAGTCGGTGGTCCTGGTGGTCCTGCTGAGGAGGTAGAGTGACAACTGCTTATAATGACACCAGATATCACATAGAACGGATGCTGCCCACATCTGAGACAGTGACAAAGCCACCTTGCCTTGAGATGTCCTTGTTTGTTGAAACTACTTTGCCACCTTAAAGAACTGATGCCCACGTCTCTTTCTGTTTTGTAGCTCACCAACAACTCCTGGACTCCAGCCCTTGTTACCCTATACAATGACCCAGCTGCCAATAAGTCATACCTATTTCCTTTTTTCAGGGATAGAAATGATTGAGGATATAGACTTGTCATTTATTATGTATAAAATACCATTGAAAAAGATATTAATGTTAATTTTTTATTTAACACCCAAAGCATTTCAAACATCCTTTCGCTGCCCAGGTATGTATCAGTAGTTGGCCTGCAAGACACTTTTATTGATTCTTCATTTTGTTTTTTTGTAAAACTTATGTTTACAAGAAGAAAACAAGTCAGAACATTTTTTTGTATTGTCTGGAAATAGTTGGCTCTAGTGTGTATCTGTTAATTTATTTGTCATCAGAAGAGCACTTTGCCTAAAAGACTGGACTGATAATGTGCAAAATGTTTACAATCCTTTGTGAAACTGTAGTTTATCATTAGTTTGTACCTGTAAGTTATTGTTATAAATATTATCTGTATTTTTTGTTATATACAACTTTATACCTTGAAGCTTGTATCTGTGAATTTGCAACTGAAATTGATTTTGACGGTGTTTTCGGGATGAGCTGAGAGCGCGTCTGTTGTAGCATGCCGCACACCCACGGCAGTGCCTGCACTTGGAGAGCTGTAGCTGTAAATACACTCTAGTTGATGAAGCCACCATCCTAAGTTCATTAAACCCTTGCCATCCTTGTGAAAGTCGCAGCCAACTTGTCTCCTGTGTGTGTTATCACCAGTAAATTGCTCCTGATCTTTTTTCAAAGCCATTTTGTTTTGAGCTGGGACATGAGTATACTTTATTGGGAAACCTATTTGTAGATGATTATACTTAACAAAAAACAAACAAACCCACATGAAAACATCTCATTTAAACTTTAATTGCTTTTAAACTAGCTAGTCAAATGAATGCTTTTCGGACTGACTGTTGGGGTATCTCACTCTAGACATGAAATGGAGCCAGAGCATGTATTTCTTCAGAGTTTTAAAGAAACTAGTGGAGTTTCTAGAACCAGGGCTCTGGGTTTGTTTTGTGTTGTTGTTGTTTTCCCCAGGTGACTGCATTGTAGGGATTCTTAGTTCTGAATTCTCACCCCCAGGACTTCACCCTGTGCCTAGGTAATAGATGCTTCTCTGAATTTCCAGGGTGAGCAGTGCCATCCCTCCACACTCACTTCCTGTCTTTCATAGACCACTTAGGGAGGGAAAGGTAATGAGACTCTTAGGCTTAAGTGTTTGCTTAGTGGAGCAGACACACATCTGGCTGGGGACTGGAAGTAATAGTGAAGTATTTGTAATTCCATCTTAGTCATCATAAATGCAACCAGAATGCAGTCACATGGGCACAAGGAACTAGACGATCTGCCCCGTGCAAGAAGCTGCGAGCCTGAGTGGAAGAGAGGAGCAATTTTCCTTTTCAACCTGCTGCTCTGGTTGGAATCCCTTTGACCGAAGTCCAAACAGCACAGCCAGAAGTCTCTCTATCTGATTTTGGGAGATTGACACTGGTCTCCTTGGGTCTCACTACCTGACATAGGCAAGGAGGGGGTGATGTCAGCTTTACCTTTCCCAGATGTCCCAGCAAGCTCCTGCGGAGAAGCCAACCTCAGCACTGGGCAGATTGAGAGCCTTCCCCAGCTGTGTGTGATTGGCATTCTCAGCCATTAGCCTGGGCGGGGCCCAAAGGCAAGACTCTTCTCTCCACTGCCCTTCCCTTTGGATCTGTAAGAGCTTTAAAACCCCCAAGAGGAATCTCAAAGTTGGGGATTCCACAGTTCTTCAGCAGAGATTCAAAGCTATGTGAATGGCTGAGGTTTGTGTTCCCTGCACCCAGCACTAACAACAGAGATGGATACAGAAGAATTTACATAGGCGGGGCCTGCAGCTGTGTCTGCACTCTGCTGGGAAGATAATCGGAAGGTTACCTTTTAAAACTCAAGTGTGTCTAAGCATGTGAGCACAATACTTACTGGGTTAGAACTGGAGGTAGTGAAGTAGCTTTGGTGAGGGTGGGATGAAGGGGCTGGACGACAGCCACCTTCTTAGGCCTGAAGAGACCAGAGAAGAGGTAAGATACCCATTTTACCAGTAGGTACAGCAAACAAGGGTTCTAGAAAGATCTCAAACCCTGCTGGTGGAGACATACAACACAGAGGCAGTTAATGCATTTTAATACCCTTAAAACCAAGAAACTGGGAGGTGGGATAACCTTTGCCATGCAAATCAAGCTTCCTACTCAAACAGGGAAACCCAACTCAGCCCTCCTTAAGCCATGCTTGTTAGTAGGACAAGGTGCCATTAACAATAGTAATCTTACATTTCACAAATGCCATTCTTAAAATCCCATATTATTATAAATTATAAGCACACATAGCTGAGTATCCCATAATAAACCCTGTAAGGTAGAATCATAGTTCATACTTTAAAAAACTGTTATAGGCATTTGAAAGCTGATAGCTGCAGCATTTCTTGGCACACAGTATATGTAATTAGTGTAGTAGAATTATGAGATTAGATGGGATCTTGAGACGTTTGTTATGGCATGGAGGGCCTTAGCAGTTGGGAAAGAAGCACTTTGGTGGTGGTAGAAGTCTTTTAGATTGGAATGCAGTACTGAATGTATATTAGCACAGAAAAGGTTCTCAATGTGCTCACTGCCGGAGGTAAAGGAACTGAAATGATACAACTAAAGTTTCAGGAAAACAGATCTGAGTCTAAAGGAAGTTTAGGCTCAGGGTAGTTCCGTTGGTAGGGTGCCCACTCTGCTTGAAGTCCTGGGTTCAGTGTTCAGCACTTCATACCCTGTCACTCCAGAGGTGGAGGCTGGAAAAGCCACAGAGTCTCCTGTGGCTAAATAGCTATTCCAAAACAAAAAAGAAAATTGGGAGGCTGAAGAGATGATGGTTCAGTGAGTATTGGTGCTTGCTGTGGAGGCAAGAAGATCCCAGTTCAAATCCCCATCTCCCTTATAAAATCTGGGCACAGCCATACATGTCTGTAACTCTAGCCTGGGGAGTGTGGGCAAACACAGGTGGGTCCTGGGAGCTTGGTGGCCATCCATCCTAGCTCAAACAGCAATATCAGATTCTGTGAGAGACATTATGTAAAAACATCTAAGGTGGAGAACAATGGAAGGCAGCTGAGACCCTACCCTCACCTACACACACACACACACACACACACACACACACACACACACACACACACACACACACACTAAAAGCAAGAGAAAACATGTAGAAAATATATGCTGTGTTCACACACAGTCCTGTCTCATAACCTATTTTTCCCCTTTTATAGAATGTCTTCTAAAATTACTCAGAGTATATTCTACTCCTCGACAATTTCCTATGTGTAAACACCGTGTCTAGATCACATCTGCATTCAACTCTTCCCCTCCAGTCCTCCCAAGGTGCCCCCAACCAGTCCACTTTAGGCTCCTCCTCATTTTTCATAACCCAGTGAGTCCACTTAGGCTGCTTCTTGGAAGGTGGACTGACCGTGTTGGCTTCACCTTGTGCAAGTGACTGACGACTGCGGTGACTTCGTGGATGCACCAGCCACATCATGACGAGAAGACAGCCCTCTCCCCACCCTCCACCTCTTACAGCCTCTGGGCCCCCTTTTCCTCCATGTTCCCTGAGTCTTGGGGGAGGCGTTGGCATGTATGTCTCATTAGGGATGGGCACTTCATAGTCACTTCTGTAGCAGTTGGGCAGTTGTGAGCCTGCTCTAACTGCCAGCCACTTTGAGAGAAGCTTCTAGTCTGGTCAAGACTGAAGGCCGTGCTGATTAAAACAATGTCTTAATGCCAGCTTTTACACTGGCCTCCTAAATGACACACCGATCGATCTGTGCCCTAATAAATCTGAATATTAGTAGCAAATCGAATACCTGCTAATTGTTAACAATTCTATAGGCAAATTACTAATGAAACTTGTATAAATGTATTTTAAGTAAAATATTGATCTATAAGATTTTAATTGATATAAAGGGTTATGGCTGTTATCTCCCCCAAATTCAAACATTAAAACCATCTACAATATCACAGTATTAAGAAAAGAATTTCATATACAATTAATACTTAAAATTCCTGTTATATTGTAATTATATTGAGACTGTCCCCTGCCACACCATATATATACTGATTAAAAAGAGGTGGGAGCTGGGCATGGTAGTACACAACCTTTTTCTCACTACTTGGGAGGCTGAGGGGAGGGCGGGGGTGGCAAGTGTCTCTGAGTTTGAGGCCAGCGTGGTCTTCAGAGTGAATTCCGGGACAGCCAGAGTTACACAGAGAAACCCTGTCTCTAAAAACAGAGGTGGTGGTGGTGGCGGCGGCAGTGGCGGTGAAAGCCATTGCGAACAGGGTGAATGACCTTTAAAAGGGGCCGGAGGGAGCTTGTTTGCCCCTTTGCCTTTCCACTCTTTGAGGATGTGTAGTCGTGTCCATCTGTGAAGAGTGGGCCCCAAGCAGACCCTGCACGTGCTGGTGTCTTCATCGTGAACACCCCGGTTTCTAAAACTATGAACAACACCCTGATGCCTATAAATCACTCAGTCTAAGGTATTTTGTTACAGTGTTCCCAGTGCACCAAGACATGCATCACAGTAAGTTTAGAGACTCTGGCAGCCTCTCACGTTTGGTTGAGTGTAATCTAACACTGAGTGCTTGAAGCACACCCCGGGTTCCTCAGATGCATTTTGTTAAACCCTCAGTGACCTCAGGGCGGGGTCCATCATTAGTCTCGCAGCTCTATTACAAGTGTGGACGTTGAAGACTCTACCCCGTATGTCCACAACAACCCCAAGGCAGTGTATGAACTGAGCAGTTCTCTTCCCCCAGATAGGACCTTTTAATTCTACGCTCTTGCTCTCTATTTTATTGTTAATTTGTTTTTCTGTGCCAGGGGTCCAGTTAAGGGCCGCATGCGTTGTAGACAGGTGCTCTACAAACCCAGCCGTGTGTCAGTTTGCTCTCTATTTCAATGGCAGTTGTGGCAGGCATCTTTATAGCTACTTTTCATTAAGTTTGTTTTTAGACAGTTTCACACATGGGTGTACACAGTGCATGCTGACCACTCACCCCCTCCTCCCCACAAATCTTTCAAGTTCATAATTACTCATTTTGTTTTGTGACTCACTGAGTTTAACCGGAGCCATCCATGTGGCCAGAGTTTGGCAAACTTACACTTTTATGAATAAAATGTAGCCACCTGTCTTTCCCTAGTGTATTAGTTACTTTTCTGTTGCTGTGATAAAAAATATCCGAACCAAAAAAATACCCCAACCAAAAGCAACCTTAGTGAGAAAGGGTTCATTTTAACTTAGAGCTTGAGCTGGACTCCATCACGGAGGGGATGGTAGAGGACCAGGCAGGGAGGCGTCGCGGCAGGGGCAGGAAGCAAGCATGGCACCCTCTATGCAGGAATTAGAGGAAGCAGAAAGTGGGGCCAGGCAGTAAAACCCCACTCCTCACCCACAGTGCTGTACTTCCTTCTTGAAGGTCTCACCTCCTAAGGTTATGCACCCCAACCCTCCAAATAGCGCCACCAACAGGACTCTTTGGGGGCAGCACTCGTTCAGACTGCTGCTTCCAGAAGTGGTGCGGCTGTGTGAGCAGCGTTTCAAGACTTGAAATGCATCAACGGCCCCCAGAATCTTCGTGCCGTGTCCTCCACAGAGTCCGAGGCTGTTCCCGATCCCTTCCTACTGTGCCTGCCACTCAAATGAACTTCCTGACTGTTCTTCCTAATTTTATGGACAACTGGAAGATCCTCAAAGCTGTACTTGGTGTGGACGATTAATTTGCATTTCAGAGAACTAGCTTCTTATAAAGGTGGTAAAATTAGACACAGGTGGTCACGTCCATGACCCCCCCACCCCGCCCCTTAGTTATTTTGCATGTATGGTTAGACTAGACAGGAGGAAGGGCTTGTTTCACAGAGCTATCATTTACCTGAAATCTGATTTTAATTTACCCACTGCCCTCTACACTGTCTGATTCTGTGTGCTTTGCTGGTGATTACAGTTGCACCTCAGCACTTGGCCTTTTCATCTTTCTGAATATTTTCCCTGTTTAATTAATGAAGGAATGGAAATTTAGGGAGTTCTGATTAACATAATTATTAACGTTTTGGTTTTATATGCAAGAATTATGCAGATTATTTTCATAGGTATCTCTTAGGAGGATGTATTCATATATTGTTAGTAGTATGAGTTTTGTAAGAAATTTCCAGGAAGGCAGACTCCAGGCTCAGAGGTTGTAAAAACCACAGCAGGAAATCCTCTCCTCTACCTAAACTGTTATCACAGCCTTCTACAATGGCTACTTTGTATCAACCATGGAACTGACCATGGGAGTTAGCGAGCTGAGCACAGTTGAGAGATAGACTGTGTGTATGTATGTGCAAGTCAGGGGTGGGAGAATTAGGGAAGAATAAAACTGTTAGGAAATAGAGAAGGGAAGGGGCGGGGTACTTCCCTCAGAGCAGGTAAACACTTGGTGGAGGATGCTGGGAAAGCAATCCAAACACTGTACAGTGCTTGAGCATCTGGGACAGCATCATCTTCTCCAAGAGCTCAGATTCTCACGTTGCCGTCCTCCTTCCTCCAGCAAGAATCTGGCATACTGTGGCAGTTCTTGCTTTTCCTATACTTTTAGTAGGGATGTGAGACACCTGAATTACTAAGGACCCAGCCTCCCTTGATGCTGTTTTTCAAAATAGCAAAAAGATTTTATGTGGCTGAGGTGAGATATTGAATGGGAAAAAACTATTTAAAAATAGCCTCCCTTAGTTTGGGAGTGAGGCAAATGATGCCAACTTGCAGGAGCATCAGAAAGCTGCTAGGTCCTGCTGAAGCCCCGCTCCCTCTACCCTTCATTGCAGTAAACTCACAAGTGGAAAATGGGTTACCAATGAGCTCCTCACCCTGGGCCTCCTCTTGCTCCAGCCTCAGCTCAAATGTAAAACATCGATGCAGTGTTGTAACTGAAGTTATCCTGTTCCTGCCCAGCTCCTGTGGCCCTGCGGCCACTTGGACCCAAGTAAACACACAGAGACTTATATTATTTACGAACTGTATGGCCATTTGCTCAAGCTTATTACTGACTAGCTCTTACACTTAAATTTACCCACAATTCTTATTTATGTTTAGCCACGTGGCTTGGTACCTTTTCCCAGTTCTGCCTTCACATCTTGCTTTTCATGGTGGCGGCTGGCAATGTCTCCCGACTCAGCCTTCCACTTCCCAGCATTCTCCTCTCTCTTTTTCCCTGACTAGACTTCCTGCCTGGCTACTGGCCAATCAGCACTTTATTTACTAACCAATCAGAGCAACACATTCACAGCATACAAATATCCACAGCACAGTGTCTACACATTACCTTCTCCACCTTAAATAGAGTTTTCAGTCAAGGTGTCGTCACCCTCTGTGATTTGGGTTAGAAAGTCTGTAATTTTGTTTACTGGGGGGTTTTGAATGTTTGCAAAAAAAGTTTAAACTCAAAGGAATTGTGATACCATATTTTAAAAATGGAAACCATTATCACAAATTCAATTTCACAATATTTACTTCCAGGAACCAGAGTGAAGTCTCCAGAGAACCACGACTAGTTCTTAGCTCATTTCACACTGGAAAGGGTCTGCTCTGTTGCCAGCGTGGTTCTGAACCACACACTTTGTCTTTGGTTGAGGCTTCCCCAAGAGAGCCTGAGTGTGTGCCGGCAGCCCTCCCTGTTCATCATTTGTCTTTCAGGAAACAGCTCCGTTCATTCATGGTGGTGGTAGGCACATGTCTCAGGATGGGCACAGCCAGCTCCACAGCTCCCTTGGCAGATCTCAGCACTGGCTGTGGGTGACAGACCATAGAAGCACATTTGGAAAGAGATCAGGAGAACTCTGACAAGGACATGAATCTGTGAGGGGTCTCCGCTGCTGTGAGGCTAGGAGAGAAAAGGCTGTGTTGCCGCAGCCGGAGTCTGTGGGACTTAAGGCTATCAGGAAGGTGCTGAGTTCATGCAGAGGAGAGGCGGAGGAGTCAAGACTGAAGAAAGAAGAGGCAGGAGGTGTTGAGCGGGGAGTAAAAGGGCAGTGCCAAGGCTCTGTCATGGAGCTTGTTCTGCTGGGGCTCTACTCTGGAGCCTAGCTCTGGCCTTAGTGAAGTACCAGGTCTTGCTGTCCATTGAGGATGTCTAAGTGGTAACAGCCAGGGCTGAGGCCCTGTTACAGACTGACCGGACTGGGGGGAGTGTGGCAGATGCTCGGATGCTGATGATGGCAGGTGAAGCCCAGTGTGGTCACTGTGGGTAAGTTAGTCAACGGTTATGTCTTAGAGTCCTCTCTCTCCGTGTGTCCTTCCCTTCCCCTCTCCCCTCCCCCACCTCCTTTCCCCTCTCCTTTCTGTCCCTTTATGGACCTGGGAGTGCCAGAGCCTCAGGCATGCTGGGCAGATCCTCACCCACTGGGCCACACACCCAGGTCTGCCTCATGTTTCTCATACACACGAACGGAAAATGATAGTCCTGCCTCCAATAGCTGCCATGATGCAGTAAGAGGGTCTATATAGAGTGCTTCAGAGTGTGCCTGGTGCTTAATAGATATTGGGTGCTCTGACTTCTTGGTAATCTAATTCTTACCACTAGAGAAGGGAAAAAGGCCTCTCTTTCCCAAGACTTTCCTCTCCTGTCCTTGTTTTTCTTTTCCTGGATAACCTACTGACTGTTCAAACTCAGCTTCCATACCAGCCCACCCACCCCCATACAGATCAACTGCTGCCCTTACCTTCCCCTCATATTCTCACAGACTATGTCTGGACAGCACGTTTGGTCTTCCCATCTAAAGTTTGTCTCAAGTTTAACTTTGAGAATGTGGGAAAGGGATGGTTGACCTCAGGGTCCCCAGAACCTACCCACTATCTCGTGTGGTTAACACCTCCACACAGATGGGTAGACACCAAGGACCAGAGTCCCAGCTCCCTCCTCAGCCCCACTTCACTGTGGCCCATGGGGTTCCTGCCTCGGGTGGAGACCTGTTTCTTGTTCTCTTTATCTAAGCAAAACAGACAGTTGGGTGATTATCAAGTGATTCTGGCGAGGGAAGCAGCCAGCACGCATGTTTGTATCCAAGTTGCCCAAGTTGGCTGGCTCCCCAGGCTGCAGTTATTGGGATAATTGCTCAATCTTCTCCTTGGCTTTTCTTGTGTGAATGTAGCCACAGTGTGCAGCCCCCTCACCGGCTCTTGTTGAATGTTGCCGAGGCCTTTCTTTTCACCAGCAGTAGCTGTTATGGGGCATCAGCTCACTTTGGTCCATAAGTCCTCCAAGAGGACTGAGAGGTTGGGAGGCCCATTGCTCTCTTCATGTTCGGAAAATCTGTGTTGACTTTGCATTTTGGAGAAAAGAGGTGATTCTCTCTCTCTCTCTCTCTCTCTCTCTCTCTCTCTCTCTCTCTGTCTCTCTGTGTGTGTATGTCTGTCTGTCTCTTTCTCTATGTCTTTCTCTCTGTCTCTCTGAGTTTCTGTGTGTCCCTGTGTATCTCTTGATGTGTCTCTCTCTGTCTCTCTATTTGTGTCTCTCTGTCTCTCTGTCTGTCTCTCTTACACACACACACACACACACACACACACACACACACACACCACTTCTGTTGTGAGTTTTACATGGTGGGAATCTTTCACAGCTTTGTCTTCAGATGTGGATATTGCCTGTGACGCCATATCACTGGAGTTATTGTGACAATCACAGAATTAGTTAGTTTGTGTCATCCTGGCACTCTAGAGTCACTTTAGAGGAAAGGACTTCAACTGAGATGATCCCTCTATCACACTGGTCTGCAGGCAAATCTATTGGGGGCATTTTCTTGATTAATGGTTAATATGGGAGGGCCAGACCACTGTAGACAGTGGTCCTGGATTGTCTAAGAAAGCAGGCTGATCAAGCCACAGGGAGCAAGCCAGTAAGCAGCATTCCTCCGTGACCTCTGCTCCAATTCCTGCCTCTAGGTTCCGGCCTTGAGTTCTGCCCTGACTACTCTTCACAGTGGATGGTAAGCTGCATGCTGAGATAAATCCTGCCTCCTCAAGTTGCTTTTGATCAGTGTTTCATAACAACAGCAAGAGCAAAAGCAAACTAAAATAAGTCATGTCCAAACTCCAGCCTGCCTCTTGCTCCTTAAGTGCCTTGGACCAACTTAAAATGAATCTGTTTGTCTCGGGCCTGTCTCTAGGGCGTGTGTCTCACACACATCTCACTATTGACATGGAGTAAGTCACCTTCTCTCATCTGGACTATTTTCTTCCAGCTCCCTAAAATACATGGGACATAGATGTTTTTCTGCTGAACCCCTTCCCATGGCTTCCTGTCTACTCAGAAGAAAATATGATGTTCTGTGGCCCCAATGGGCACTTGTCATTGGACAGTCCCCACTTGCCTGCACCCTGGAGCCCTCTGGCCTCATCTCTCAGCCCCTCCCCCTCCATACACTTTCTTACTCGCCTCCAGCCACACTGCCCTTCTAGGCTGCAGTGAGTGAAAAGAAAAGCCGAACAGTGAGCCAATCGGGTCCGCGGTTACCTTTCTGTGGCTTCATCTCACCTCATCTGTTTCTAAAAAAGGTCATGCCCCTGTCCACCCCACAGGGTTGCTTGGAGAGTTACATGCCATGCTATTGATCAAGTGTTCAGCACAGTACCTGATGCACTGTGAACCCTACATAAAGAAGTAGCTCCTCCTGGAATAAGGGACCAAGTAAAGCGGGAGAGGGTCCCTTGGGTGGAAAAGCAGCATTGGCTGTAGGCCAAGTGAACTCTCTTCCTCACAGCCAGGTCTTCAGCTGCACGCCACTGTCCACTGAAGTGCAGCAGAGGCTTTGACATTCAGGTTGGAGATCTTCAGTCTCAGCTGACACCCTAGCCTTCTGTTAATCAGCACACCGTCCAGCTCTCAGCTCTACCTACGCTCCTCCAAAGGAAACCAATTCTAGAAGGATTTATTCCTCTGAAACAGGACTGATCTGATTGCCTCCTGTGGCCCCTCTCCAACTTCTGCAGATCACTGCCTAGCTGTGGGGCCCAGTTAATAAAGACTTGGGGGCTCCCAGACCTTGGCAGTCAGACTGGCCCACTTACATCCTGGTCTCACAGCTCAGTGGGCCTCTGGGAGCCCAACAGCTCTGCCAGCTCCATTTTTGCCTTTTTGGCAGAAATACCAGGCTATATTGTTTCCCGCTTGGGCCCTTACCTTTGTGTTACGCTGGGCCCACCGTAGCCAAGTGCGTCACACCTCCACCTAGAGCTCCCGCCTCGCTGCTGTGGTTCAGGAATTCTCTGGGCATCTCAAGTCCAAGAATGAGTGGATTTTAGACCGGATGCCTTCAGATGTAATTGGGGTTTTATTAACGTTAAATGAGTCAATAATATAAAGTTCTGTTAATAGCCCAGGGAAACAGGCAAGTGCTGCACACGGGGCCTGTGTAATTCTCTAATAATACAAAAATGCCCAGTTGGACAGCAAGTGAAGCACAACCTCCCCACCCCCACCCCCATAAAGATCTTAAAAACAAAACCAAGATTTTAAAAATGTTAATAATGGGATCCGGGGCCGGGTGTGGTGACACACGGCTCACCGTTAGTCCCAGTAGTCTGGCAGATCTCTGCGACTTTGCGGCCAACCTGGTCTACATAGTCAGTTCCAGACCAGCCAGGGCTACACAATGAGAGGCTGTCTCAAGTAGACAAGCAAACAAGAATGGAACCCAGGAGCTTCACACATGCTGGACAAGCACGCTACCATCAAACACATCCTCAGCTAGGAGCCCTACCTCCTTTGTGTACCTGCCTGCTCTCAAACAGTATCAGGGACGACAGAGAATGTTACAAAGTTATTGGAAACAATGACTAAAAGGGTGGACATCTTAACTACTGTCCTAGTTCAGTGGCTCTTAATTTTAAGGCACTCAAAAGTTTCCTGGGGGCTGAAAGGAGTGTTAGAAAGAGCCATACTGAGATGTTGACTTGCTGTCACCGTGGAGGGGACTAGAAGTCTCAGTAAGCCCCAAGGGGGATTCTCCTGCAGGTGATCAGAGGTTCCAGGTTACACTCTGTGAACCCCAAGGCTGTGGAGGAGGAAGAAAGAACAGGTTTATGGTGAATGATTCTGCCTCATCAGGTCCATTCCACATGATGTCTGCCTCCCTAATCTACTGTTCAGTCGTCAGGGGCTGCTCTGAGCTGAGCTAGGAACTTAAGTAACCACACTTGAAAGTCACAGGGTAGCAGGGATAAGCTATTGTCCTTTCCCCTCTATAGATGATACAAAGATTTGAACCAAGCCCCTCCCCCCACGGTGTGTGTGTGGTGTATGTACATGTATGTATGCAGATACGCGTGACCGTGCACGAGCTTGCAGAGGCCAGAGCAGGATGCTAGGTGGCTATCGCCCCCCACCGTGTTGCCTTAAGAAAGGCTCTCCAGCTAAACAGCTCATCAGCTCAGCCTGGCTGCAGCTAGCTCTTGGGGTCTGCTGGCCTCTGCCTCCTGTGCTGTGGTTTCAGCACACGCGTCCACGCTTGGCTTTGAATGTGCTGGCCATTAAGACTCAGACCTCATGCTTGCGGAGCAGGCACACTTACCCGTGCCGTCGTCTCCCCAGCCCTGGGCCAGCATCTTCTGACTTTTCTTTCTCAGCACATAGGTTACGCTGAAGACTGAGAAAGAGCGACAGGCAGGTGACGTGGGAAACCGACCAACTGAGGCATGCTGGGAACTTAACCGGCCCTGGGGGTTCAAAAATCATAACAAACAATTGGACTTATTTTGTTTATAGCAAAATTCCTTTCACTGACTCTTTTTAATCCCATGAAGTCTCTGACAAAATGCTATTTGGCATCTCTCAGCTGCCAAGGTGTGAGTCAGTGATTTGGATAGGATGGGTGTATTTGGTACCCAGCATCTGAGTATTTCCAAATATCCAGACATTTTGGCCAGTCCCAGAGACACTGGCTCAAGCCTCATTTTCTAATTTTTAGGTAGGAATTCTGAGTCACTGAGTGACAAGACACACGGTCTAATGGTTTGCTGCTGTTTGTTTACTGTTATACTTGGTACATTCCATGCAACCACTTCTTCCAAAATTGGAGGCAGGGGGGCATCCAAGCTGGTGTTGTCAGAGCCCATCCTCACAGGGAAGCCAGTGGGAATACAAGGAAGTAGCTCACAGGTGTGTGTGCATCAAGAGAATGTTACCCAAGCTGGAGCCATAGCTGTGAGGCTGCTCCTCAAGCACACTGTGACAATGGGAGGTCTCATGGAGCAGACAGCCTCAGGTTCCGGATGATGTCATATCAAGTTTCTCTGACCTCCCTTTTCCTCTTCTCCAGGAGCTAGCACTGAGAGATTGAGTGGTAAGGAAAGATGGAGGATGGTAGGTTTGTGTTGATGGGCAAACAAGAGCGTTTGTACCCTGACTCTGAGCCAGCATCTGAGCAGCGCAATCGGTGTTCCGGGAGGGGAGGGGACCTGGGTAGGTGTTCTCAGAGGGGCTTTCTAGTATCAGAGAGATTTCAACCCAGCTCTTGCAAAGATCCCCTTCCCTTCTGCCCCTTGAAATAAAAAAAAAAACACCTCTCTGGCAAGAACACTTCAGAGCCATCTTTATGCCCTTGCGTAATGAACGATCCACTGAGAAACTCCACAGCCTGTCATAGGTACCTGCTCTGGCTCTTCCAAAGTGTGGCCTGCTCTCTTTTGCGAAGCTAGTTGGGCCACGGCACTTAGGCCCAAGCTTCAAATGGTCAAAGAAGTCTGGAACTGTTTGTCATATAAATCCTTTCCCGCCACAGCCAGCCTTCCAACCCAGGTGGGAGGAAGGTGGGGCCTTCAGGAAGCAGCTTCTGTGTCAGCCAGCCAGCTTAAGAGATGTAAGAGATGCCCCTGCCCCCCCCCCGCCCCCCTGCACCCCAGCATTTCCACTTCCCTTTTATTTTCCCATCACATTCTTGAGCAGACTCTGAAGCTCAGTCGGAATGTAGTTGGGACATATTTTCCTGAGCATGTGCCTGAATTCTTCTGCCTGGAATATTAATGTCACTTCTTTGCATCATCCTCAGGGCTTTGGTGTTTGGAACAGGCCTTAGAAATCACTCATCCAATCTTTTGATTTTTTTTCCTCTCTGAGCCCCTGTCCTCCTTCATAGCTCCTCTTTAGAAATAGGAACAGAATCGGTTTTGTTTGGGCCCCATAACCTGGTGTCTCTGAGGAACGGTCTAGGCTCTGCTGGAAAACCAGATCATCAGTGACTGCCTTGGTGAGATGCAAAGTCCCTCCAGTCTTCACAAGACTACCAGCATGTGCCTTAAAACAGCTCTCAGCTGGAAACCCTGTAGATGTAACCAAAATCACATTTCAGTACAAGTAAAATACCACCACAAAACCCTCTCTGGAAAATTCCAAATTCCAGCATCCTTTCCCTTTCTAGCTTCCCTTGTTTTGGAGAAAGGTGCAGGTGATTAGGTGTAGACTGAGCATGCCTGTCCTGTGCCCACACCCACTTTCACCAGAGAAGACAGAGATCTTCTGAGGTTAGTACCAGCAGGGCCGTGTTGCACTAGCAAAGGGTGAAGCCAGGAGGTAAAATGCTGGCCTGGCATACCCAAAGCCCTGGATTCCATCTCCAGTACCACAAAATGGAACAAATAATGCACCAGAATCCAAAACAACAGAAATCCACGTCAGTACGAAGTCAACACCCTATATCCAGGAGCCCTTGGCATGTGCCCCATACATCAAGTGCTTAACTCTTAATCCTTGCTGCATCCCACGAGTGTCCAACCATCCCTACTTCATCTTTGGGTAGACTTAGTTGTTGTGGACTATTAGGTGAAGATGTGTTATACTCGTTTATGCTGTGGAATATTTGTTTAATGATGCAAAGATGTGTTGCATTTTTTATGTTGCATTTGTTTAACTCTGTGAAGCTGTGTTACTTTGCCTGTCTAAAACACCTGACAGGTCTAATAAAGAGCTGAATGGCCAATAGCAAGGCAGGAGAGAAAAACAGGCGGGGCTGCCAGGCAGAGAGAATAAATAAGAGAAGAGGGAGGAGCAAGAGAAGGAGGAGAGGAGGACACCAGGGGCCAGCCACCCAGCCACCCAGCCACCCAGCCACCCAGCCACCCAGCCACACAGCCACACAGCCACCCAACCACACAGCCACCCAACCACACAGCCACCCAGCCACCCAGCCACCCAGCCACACAGCCACACAGCCACACAGTCACCCAACCACCCAGCCACCCAGCCACACAGCCACACAGCCAACCATGAAGTAAGAAGCAAAGAAAGGTATATAGAATAGAGAAAGGTAAAAACCCAGAGGAAAGAGGTAGATGAGATAATTTAAGAAAAGCTGGCTAGAAACAAGCCAAGCTAGGGCAGGGCATTCATAAGTAAGAATAAGTCTCTGTATATTTATTTAGGAGCTGGATGGCAGTTCCCCAAAGAGTTAAAAAATCAACTATACTCAGTCCTGCTCACAAAGCTTTTCAGCTGCAGAGTCGGCATTTAAAACTCAGCAGTTTTGCTCCAGAGTGCACACTCTCAATCATTACACTGCCTCAGCTCCGAAAACAGGAGATGTGAACAAGAAAACTACATTCATTTTCAGTACTGGGGTTCAAATCCAGGGCTTCACATATGCTAGGCTGATGCTCTATTACTGGACACTCCCACCCTCACCCCAAACACACACATCCTAAACTATCTCAATTTACCAATGTGGAGGGCGTTAGAACTCAACCTTTTCGACTGAAGTAATTCCGAGGCCTCATTGTAACAGTGTCCTCCCTACAACCCCACTGTGAGGACCCCAGCTATTCTTTCCAGTCTCAGAGTCAGGCTCTGCAGCTAGGATCCTGAACAGGAGACATTTTCCGTCCTGCTGAAGGTCCATTTGTTTTCTGTTGGGTAACACAGTGTTACTGGATCCTGGAACAATCCATGCTCATGTGACATCAGGTGCCCATTCCTGCCCCTGGTGCCGCTAAGGACTCTCCAGGTGAAAAGAAGACCCTAGATTTTCCCAGCAATCACTTCTCTACCCCTAATATCCAGAGTCTTAAACCACCACAGCCATTTCCCCTGGGGAATATTTCCAAGGGCCTGGAGCCTATAGCCAGCTTCTGTACCCACCTCTAACATCTGTCCCTGAACTCTCCATCTCCAAAGCCATCCTGCCTGGTGTCAGAGTACATGTCAATTCTTCTAGTAAAATCTCACCCACTCCAGTAACTCATTATTCAGTGTAGGACTGGAGGGACCCAACGGTGCACAGCAGCTCCTGCCGCGTTCTCTGGACACTTCTGGATGGTTGCCCACCCTGCCCTCCCCCACAGAAATGAACGTGCTGGTTCAGTGAGGTTGGGAGTAAGGGGAAGGCCCATTCCACTGTTCTTTCTTTGGGGAGCCAGCTGCCTGGGGCTTCTACTTTGCTGCCATTGGAGCAGTCTGTCTTTGTGGACAGCAGCAGCAGACTTCCAACTAATTGATCCTGGATTGAGACATATTGAGCTATTCAGCCTCTGGCAGGTCTGGAAAGCTTCCAGACATGTCCACTCTGCAGCTAAAAACACATGACCAGAGACAGCCACAAGTGTAGTTCAACACAAAATCATAAACAACTAAAACATTATGAGGGCTTTTTGTTTGTTTGTTTGTTTGCTTTTAACTTCTAAACTCAATTGTGAGATTCTCAGGAGTGAACTTAGTTGATGACCATATCAAAAGGTTGGACGTACCTGCCAGGCCCTGGTGATCATCTGAATTGTTGGCCATTTTCTTCCCCTTGCCTACTTTGTTAAAAGTATAGATTTTAGGGCTCGGCAGGTATTTGCTGCTGAGTTTGATCCCTTGAATCCACAGGTGGAAGGAGAGAACTGACTCATGCAGACTTTGCTCTGACCACCACACATGTGCCATGGGGCAGGCATGCTCACACATACACACACACAAAATAAATATGTGTAAAGACTTTAAAAATCATCGCTGAGATATTGATAAATCATTCCCAGGAACTAGATCTTTGTCATGAGTGTGGGGCTTCCTGGTAGCAAAAGTGAAGCAAAGAGAGAAGCCAGGAGAGAGGAGGGCACATTCGGGGTGGTGCTTCCCAGGGCTGGTCGTGAGTTCTGACCAGGCAGCTCAAACAAGAATATGAAAGCTGATGCCAGCTTCCTTTCACACACCCACACCCACATACTCGCACACACACTCACATACTTATAGACATATAGTCACATTCTCACACATACACATTTTTTCCCCTCTCTCTGGAAGCCCAGCCCCTTTCTACAGCAAAGCAGCTTGCCAGCTTCCCTTATCCTCCCTTGGTCCACTGTGTCTGCCAATTAAAAGAAATGAGCATCCATCTCCCCAAGTGGCCCCTTGGGAGCCCTGTTCCCTGAATTGAGAAGATGGGAAGGGACCCTCCAACACTTTCCCCACAAATTTCACCCCAATCTCCAGTAACTCAGTCCTTATGCCTCCTCAGATGCAAGCGAGTCTTGTAACAGTTTCTCAACCGTTGTGGTCTATCCACCATTCTTCTTGGATCGTGGCCTCGTCTGGCAACAGACACTAAAGCCAGAAGAGTTCCCTATCAGCCTCTGATTTCCCAGTGGAGGACTCTGACAACACACTATTAACATGCTGCATGGGGGGCTTGGGCACATCTTGTCTTCTTCAAACTACCATGGACAAGTTTGCCATTGTGTGCCCTGAGGAAACCAGGAAGGAGAAGTCTCAGGTAGTGCTCTGGCCCTTTCACCTTTGTGCCAACTGTGACAGCTCAGCTTTCGTTTTCTAGTGAGTTTTAAAAAGAACATACTTTATTTTGTATGTATCAATACGGTTTAACTGTTGAATAACGCTGTAAGAGGATGAGACGATAGTTTGTTGTTTGCTTGTTTTCTTCAAGACCAGATTTCTCTGTGTAGCGCTGGCTGTCCTGGAACTCACTCTGTAGACCAGGCTTGCTTCAAACTTAAGAGAGGTTTACCTGCCTCTACCTCCACAGTGCTGGGATCAAAGGTGTGTGCCAACATGCCAGGCCTGATAGAGTCTGAAACAGAAGGGGATGGGAACAATTTTAGGCTACAAATTGTCTCTGCCCAGAACAAATTAAAAAAATGATCACTTTTTCTTAGTCGGTGTGACAAATATATTCAGTGACTAGTCATGTCTAATTCGTAGTGCATTAATGGTCAAGGGAATGTTTTAAAAGCAAAAAACAACAAACAAAACCTCCCGACTTTCACAATTACGGCCTCAAAGGAAGAACAGATGTTGAATTCTTTTGGAGGTAAAAATGGGTCTTGCTACTTTAACACTCAGAAAGTTAAATTCACCACAGGGAAAAACAAAACAAAACAACTATGATGTAGTTGAAACTAGAAAAAAAAGTTTTATATCCTTTTTCGTGACTGCTGTCTTTTGCCAATATCCTAATTATTGGAGGAAGAATGAGTCTGTGAAAATTAATTCTATATATTAACTCTTGTGGGGTATTGACCAGAGAAGACTGCTCAGACTTGGGTTTAAGCCAAGAGAAAGTCTTTATTAGCTGGCCGGCAACTACACTGGGTGTTCAGGATCCCAGTGTAGCCCTGAGCCTTTCTCAGGGTGAGCTTTGAAGTACAAAACCTATGTCCTGGGTTGACAGACTTCAGTTAACAAGAACATTTAGCCAGAAGCAGAACTACAGAAGCTGAAAAATAAGGTTAGTACAATTAGAGACTTTCCCAGAACTATGGACTTTGATGAATTAGGCCTTTGTTTTCCTTTGGGCTGGTAGTGCTAACTACATACTGAGTTTTACTGCCTGAATAACACTTCCATCATGGAGTCAGTCGTGCCAAGGTCTGGGGGCCTGTTACATTAACTTGGTGAGACTGTGTTGTCTAGCTGTTCAATGCAACAGCAGATTACATGGTCCCAAGAAACATTTGGACACACGACTGACATGTAACCACTGGCCTATAAGTAAATAAAGGGTCACATTTGCTTTATGTCAATTGACACAAAACTACAGTCACCTGGGGAGAGGAAACTTCTCCTGAAGACCTGCCGTGGTCAGATGGGTCTGTCACTGTGTCTGTGGGGTACTTGGTCAGATGCGTCTGTCACTGTGTCTGTGGGGCACTTGGTCAGATAGGTCTGTCACTGTGTCTATGGGGCATTTCTTGATTGCTTGTTGATGGACACTGGGCAGGGCCACCTCTAGGCAGCTGGACCTGTAGAAGGAAGCTAGCTGAGCAAGCCAGAAGGAGCAAGCCTAGGAGTAATGTTTCTGTGTCGGTTTCTTCTTCAAGATCCAGCCTTGAGATGTTGGCTCCCAATGTTGCAGTGAGAGCTATAAAATGAAGCAGGATTCTCTTCCCATGTTATTTTTGGTCATGGTGCTTGTCACAGTGGCTTCCCTCAGATGCTACAGGAGCCACTGGGTTAAAGTCAGGGTCTGTGAACTCACAAAACTCAGTGAAGTAGTCACATGCTATATTTCACTTGAAGTGTAAGCAAAAACCAGTATGGTGGAGAAGCAGCATATTTGGGTGGAAAAAGAAATCGAAGTTGGCATTTGACTCCTGTTCTCTCCACCTGCTCAGTACATGTGGTCGTTTCTGGGGCTGGATGGAAAAGGGCAGGTCAGTGTCTTTTGTACTTCCTCTTTTAGGGAAGGAACAGACTTGAGACTTAAAGTACCAGGCATGGCCTCAAGCTTGTAGTTAGAACACTGAAGCCAAAGGCATGTGGCTGCCTCCTGCTCTTTCTCCTCCCGCAGGGGTGTTGAGCCTTCCAGACAGAATGGAGAGAAAAGGAAACAGGAGAAGACAGGAGGCCACATAGCCCTTCTGGCACTGGCATCCTGTCTCATCTGACAGGTGGTGACCTGACTCTTTTCTGTGTCGCTCAGAGCTCCTCCCTTGTCCCAGCGGTCTCATGTCTCTAACACCCTCGTCCTGAGTATATAAAGCTCAGTCTGACCATTTCTCCCTCACCAGTCCCTCAAAATCTTCCTCCTATTGCGGGAAGCTTGGCTGAGATACACTGACCATGCTCACTCCCGGAGGCCCCCTCTCCCCTGGGCCCAGCCTCCAGGGTCATTCAGCCTCTTTGCTTGTGTCCAGTACTCCATCCCCGGAGACAGGCATTAGTCACTTTCCTCATTGCTGTTACAAAATGTCTGTGAAAAGCAACTTAAAGAAGGGAGGGGAATTCCTGTCGGCAAAATCGAGACCAGCGGGTGACATTGCTCCGTGGGCAGGAGGCAGAGGAAGGTGGAGACTGCTACTCAGCTCCATCTCTTTTTCGTGTTTAGTCCAGGCTATGAAACTGAACCACCACACTTAGGGAGAGACTTCCACATCAATTAACCCATTATGGAAAGGCCCTCACAGACATGAGGTGAGTCTAGATTTTATCAAGTTGCCAACCAATATTAACCATCAAAGGGCTTTATTTCTCTCGGGGACTTCAAGGACAATTTCTTAATGCTTCTCATTGGGAAATTAGTCAACATGAAATGACAGCTGCCAGCACTGAGCTCTCCTTTCCCTCCCCACAATCATCAGCCTCAGATTCCGAGGGCCTCTGTCACAAAACATCTGTTACACTCAGAACACTAGTGACCAGGACTTCAGCCTGAAGCCTCCACAGCCTTGCCTTCCTCCCTGGAAGAGAGGAGTTCCCCTCCTCACTTACTCTGCGTTGACTTTGGCGTCTATCAGCAGTAACCATTCTTGACATCTTGGCCTGTTCTCTAGAAAACCCTCCTACAGCATTTCAGCAGGAACTACCCCCTGGTAGTGGAATCAGATAGCATGTGCTCTCTAGACAGCTCTGGTGTGATTTCCCAAGATAGCTTTATGGGAAACAGCTGGTTCCTGCCTGCACCATCCAACAGATAAACAGCATTATCAAAATATAAGCAGGCTGCTTCTTTCTTGGGATAAAGGAAAACAAGATACCAGAAAGCAAATGAGAAAAACCATGATTTTTTTTCTTTTTGCTTTGTTTTCTTGTATTTAATCAAGCCGACTTCTAAAGAGAAAGTTGGATGTAAGTTATTGGCTCAATCAGGCAAACCACTAATTTATTGATTTTGTTTGTTTGTTTGTTTGTTTGTTTTAAGATAAAATCTCATAATTTAACCCTGAATGGCCTGGAACTCACAGGCTGGGCTGGAACTTGAAGATATCTTCCTGCTTCTTCCTCCTGAGTACTAGGATTAAATCCCACCACGCCCAGCCCTAAGCCACATGATAACAATATCATCAGATATGTAAGTTAAGCCTTAAACTGAGCAGAAAGGAATTAGAAGCCTGTTCTATTAGCTTCCTATACTGTCCCACTCAGCCAATGAGTGAAGTGTCCTTTACAGAAAATGTGTACAATACAAAAGCTTAGCATTAAGGGTCCCGTGTCTCTGTGACCAAAGCAAGAAAACTCCAGAAATATAAATGTTTGGGAGGCTGGGGAGACAGCTAAATAGGTCATGTGCTCAGCTCGAAGGCATGAAGACCTGAGTTGGGTCCCCAGCATCCATGTGAAAAGCCAGGCGTGGTGGCACACACCTGTAATCTAGCACTGGAGTGGTGGAGACAGGAAGTGCCCCGGAACTGTCTGGCCAGCCAGCGTAGCTGTCTAAGTAAGCTCCAGGCTCTGCGAGACATCTGGTTTCAAAATATACACCAACCTCTGGCCTTCACTCACATGCACAAACCCACTTGCACATGTGTGCACACACATAAAATGTGTAAAAACTGTAACTTTATCATAGTAATTTCAAATGTTGGTGATGTCAAATGATGACAATGGAAAAATGAGCTCACTTGATTTCCAGTGTAGTCTGTCAATCAAGAAAAATACATCCTTTAAAAAATCAGTGATATGTATCACTGTCCTCTTCCCTCACCAGCCGTTAACTAGTGTGAGGCCAAAGACCAGGGGCCCTCCATTTATCACCATGTTCTTCATTCCACACTGTAACCAGCTAACACTAGTAACTGAGTGAGTGGGAATACTAGTCAGTCAGCTGTTTGATGATTTTATTTTTGAATATGTTTGTAGTATATGTTTTCATGTGAGTATGTGCCACACGTCCATATGGGTGAATTTGTGTATAAAAGACAGAGGTCCATGCAGGCATCTTCCTCTGTTGCTATCCACCTTGTTTTGGGGACAGGGTCTCGCAGTGAACCGGGACCCATCAATCTGGCCAGGCTGGCTACTGACCTCTAATGACTTGCCTGTCTTTACCTCCACAACAGCAGGGTTATTGGCCCTTTCTGCGGTTATAAGGGCACACTGTGCTGTGTAGCTTGAGTTTTCCTGACTGGCCCACAGTCAGGACAAATCTCTCTCACCTGCCAGTACCACAGCCGCTCAAACCCGACCAAGTAAACAAAGAGACTTATATTGCTTACAAACTGTATGGCTGTGGCAGGCTTCTTGCTAACTGTTCTTACAGCTTAAATTAATCCATTTCTATTAATCTATACCTTGCCACATGGCTCGTGGCTTACCGGCATCTTTACATGCTGTTTGTCATCGTGGTGGCTGGCAGTGTCTCTCTGACTCAGCCTTCCACTTCCCAGCTCTATTCTCCTCCTTGTCCCGCCTATACTTCCTGCCTGGCCACGGGCCAATCAGTGATTTATTCATTGACCAATCAGCAACACATTTGACATACAGACCATCCCACAGCACTTCCCCTTTTCTTTTCTTAAAAAGGAAGGTTTTAACCTTTACACATCTTCAAAGTCAGCTTGGTATATTTGGGAATTTGGGCGTAGCTTCTCTTACTACTTCCTGCTGGAGGGGGGCGCTGTATCTTATGGGGACACAAAGAATATTTTAGGATTATGGAGTAGTCCATGAGGGTGTATCGTCTGAGCCAGTTGCCTTGAAACGGTTCTGGATGTTGGATCATCTGGGCCTTGGTGTCACCTTTCAGGGGGTCTTGGCTGGTCAAACTTGATGTATCTTAATCTGGAACAAATCCATAGCCTCTGGCTTTCTGTGGGAACAAAAGCAGAATCTCCTTTCCAAAGCAACATATCTTTATATTTAAATTTTGAAGTCAAGGTACCTTTAAAATATACATTTTGGCATAACTTAACAGCTTTTACAATCAAATGTTTTTCTGCAGTTAAAGTCCCAAAGACAACACAATCCAGATTCTCTGTGTAATATTTATCTTTTCGTGGCTTATTTTTTATATTACCTTTATTGTCTCTTTAAAGACTTTATTTTTTAAAATTATGTATTTGTTTCTATAACTCTATATATCACCTTTTTTGTCTCTTTCAAGCCTACGTATATTTTACACACATTTTAAACTATTACATCTGAATCTGTCTTATTGTGAATCTATTGCTTTAAGCTGCAGCAGCTGTGGCTGCTGGCTCCGCCCACCTCAGCTTTCCAACATGGCGGTGATACGTTTTCCGCCAGCTCTGGGAGCCATCAACTCTCAGAAATAGTGGGTCTATGTGTCTATCAAAGCAGCGTGTAGCCCAGAAACCTCTTTTTTTTTGTTTTGTTTTGTTTTGTACTAGCAAAGGCTAAATCCACCACACAGCTTAATCTGTCACTTGCAGAGGCCTCATTCCCCCCATACTGTAGGTCGAGCATGTACGCACGCTAGGAACCCGCCAGTAGCTCAAACCAGCAGCTGCTGATCATTTGAGAGAGACAATTAGGAAGCTGTTTTTAGCTCCATTTTAGAATCTTTTCTCAGGTTTTAGGTGGAAACTCTTGCCCCACGTTGGGCGCCATTTGTAGGTAGAGTTTTCCTGCCTGGCCCACAGTCAGGACAAATCTCTCTCACCTGCCAGTCCCACAGCCGCTCAAACCCGACCAAGTAAACACAGAGACTTATATTGCTTACAAACTGTATGGCCGTGGCAGGCTTCTTGCTAACTGTTCTTACAGCTTAAATTAATCCATTTCCACTAATCTATACCTTGCCACATGGCTCATGGTTTACCGGCATCTTTACATGCTGTTTCTCATCATGGCGGCTGGCAGTGCCTCTCTGACTCAGCCTTCCACTTCCCAGCTCTATTCTTCTCCTTGTCCTGCCTATACTTCCTGCCTGGCCATGGGCCAATCAGTGATTCATTTATTGACCAATCAGCAACACATTTGACATACAGACCATCCCACAGCAGTGCTGCTGTGCCTGGATTTTTACATGGGACCTGAACTCAGGTCTTCCTTCTTGCATGGCAAGTACTTAGTGACTGAGCCGTTTTCCCAGCACTGTTTGACGATATTTATTCATTAATTTTCATCCATTAACAAGTAGTTTCTTTGCTAGGGTTCTACACAAAGTGAAAAGACTTGGTCCCTTCTTCAGGTGGCTCATAGCCCAAGAAGGAAGACAGACGGATAACCAATGTAGTCAGATGGCCATGTCTAACACTGTCCTGGAGACCCAAGAGAATCATTTCAGAGAAGGATTCCAGTTAGCTGGTGGTTTAGAAGGAAACGCCAGAGCAATGATGAACTATGGAAAGTCTTTACCAAATAAGTTTTAGAAACAAAATCTCTTTCAGGTCAAAGCTGTCTAAGTCGCCTTGGGGCGGAGAGTTGTTTTGCTATCCAGAATCATGCAGGTTAGGCTCCATTAATCAAGATTATTCTTCTCCATCAATCTCTGGCTTTGATGACCAGGCTGCAGACTATCTCACATTTGATGCTGTAATTAGTTTCTCCTCAGGCTAGAATCTGACTGGATGTGACAGTCAAGCTTGACATTTGTGTCCATTCTTCTTTTGTTTCCACAAGGTTGCCTGCTGCGTGATGGAATGTAAATGCAGTGTCTAAAACGAATATCATGGATTTCATTCTAAATAAATAACTACTCAAAGGCACTAATAAAATCAAGATTCTTTAAAACAAACCATCCAAACATACCCAGACCAAAGTGGAGGAGGAATTAAAGGTGTACTTGGTAGGGTCAATTGTATTAGACCATGGAAATGTTGATCTTGCGTATTTATATCTGTGTATTCAGGAACTGGAAGTTTCTCTTAGGTATAAACAGAACATTACAATGTTTAAAATATCTTAATGAGTAACACAATCCTTTCTGGGCAGAAAAAAAAGTCAACCAATTCTTGGGCTAATAACAGTTCTATGTTAGTGGAAGTGTTAACAAGCTTATTTAATGTTTTGTTCAAAGGAATTACAAGAATTAATTATGGCAGTGGTTATATTTGTTAAACATCATAACTCGTATGGTTAAAATGATGATTTTGTTATGTGTCTTTAAAGTTTTAATAAATTAAAGAAGAAAAGAGAGGGTGGAGAAGAAAAAAATTGACTCAATTTTATCATTTGGAAAAAATTAAACTTTATGTCTCTCCCTTGACACTGCTCTGGACTCCTTCCCAAAGGCAAACACTTGGTA
Organism: Peromyscus californicus insignis; assembly: GCF_007827085.1. Taxonomy (NCBI): domain Eukaryota; kingdom Metazoa; phylum Chordata; class Mammalia; order Rodentia; family Cricetidae; genus Peromyscus; species Peromyscus californicus. Next base: position 131,974,567 of record NW_026294617.1, on the reverse strand, counting down.
CCTTTTAAGCAGAAAAATTAAAATCCATCACCCACTGAGCCAAGCCAAGATTGAAGAGCAGAAAACTTGGGATTTGAGAAAGTTTGGAAAGGGGTCCAAGACAGGAAATTGACTTGGTCAGATGTGTGGAAAATCAAGGCAACCCACAAGACCATTAACGCAGGTCCCCATACACAAGTCCCCTTAAGGCAGCCCTGCCTCTACTCCCCACCCTTGGCTTGCTGTCTCCAGCCGGGAGGAGTTATTTTGGAGGGTGTGTGCCAGCACCTTCCGAGAGAAAGACAGCTGGAGCATATTTCACCAGGAAGTGTGAGGAGGGTGTGCAGGTGGCACTCAGCATGAAGACAGGGAGCCGGGCACAACCGTGCCTTGGCCTCGACTCCACTGGGCAGAAATCTCAGCTGCAAAGCTGATCAAGAGAATCCACTTGCTGTAGCTAGAGTTTTCCTGCCTGGCCCACAGTCAGGACAAATCTCTCTCACCTGCCAGTCCCACAACCGCTCAGACCCGACCAAGTAAACACAGAGACTTATATTGGTTACAAACTGTATGGCCGTGGCAGGCTTCTTGCTAACTGTTCTTACAGCTTAAATTAATCCATTTCTATAAATCTATACCTTGCCACATGGCTCGTGGCTTACCGGCAACTTCACATGCTGTTTCTCATCATGGCGGCTGGCAGTGTCTCTCTGACTCAGCCTTCCACTTCCCAGTTTTTTCTCCTCCTTCTCCTGCCTATACCTCCTGCCTGGCCACTGGCCAATCAGTGATTTATTTATTGACCAATCAGCAACACACTTGACATACAGAACAGCAGCAGCAATGTCCTTTCCTGCCTTCCCTAAGGGAAATGTGCCAAGATGCAAAGGGCATGAAGGAGATGGGCATGACACTCAGGCGTGTTGGTGCAGGCCGATCATCTCAGCAGTCAGGAGTAGAAGCAGGAGGACTGAGAATTTGAAACCAGCCTGGACTACATAGCAAGATCCTGTCTTAATCATGAAAGTGAGGAGACAAACAAATAAGATGATCAGTAGAAATGACCTCAATGCAAGACCAGAAGGTCTCTAAAAGCATGTGGAGTTTGAGAGAACTGTGAAACCAGACCATGGTGAATGCACCTTGCAAAGAGATTGGTTTGTGAAATTACCAGTGTTATCTTTGTGACATTTTTTATTTGTTCGAGGCTTCTAACCATCTCTTCAAACACCCTGGCATCCTGAGGCAGATAATTCTCTCGGGTACCAGTAAGATGCTGTAGACTCTAAGCTGGTAACTGGACAACATGGAACCTCTTTCCTTATTGAGCTTCCCGTCAAAGTCACCTCCCCTTGTCAGAACCACTATTCCTCCCATTGCAGGAGAAGGTTGGACTAGATGACATCAGTGCTTGTTACATTTGGAACTCTGTTACATTTTGGGTAATTTCTTTTCTTTTTCCTTTGGATACCTTCATTGCTGACATAACATGCAAGAGATGGGCGTGCTTGTTCTGAAGAAAATGGCCCCCAAAAGGAGTGGCATTATTAGGAGGTGTTGATTTGTTGGAGTAGGTATGGCCTTGTTGGAGGAAGTATGTCACTGTGGAGGCGGGCTTTGAGGTCTCATATATGCTCAAGCCACGCCCAGTGTTTCAGACAACTTCCTGTTGCCTAGGAGTCAAGATGTGAGAACTCTCAGCTCCTTCTCTAGCACCGTATCTGCCTGCATGCCAACATGCCCCACCATGATGATAATGGACTAAACCTCTGAATTGTAAGCAAGCCACCCCAACTAAAATTTTTTTTTAAGAGTTGTCATGGTCATGGTGTCTCTTCACAGCAATAGAACCCCTAAGACAGAAGTTGGTACCAGGACTGGGGTATTGCTGTGATAGGCCTGACCATGCTTTTGTTTTTAGGAATTTGGACGTTGGGAGTTTGGGGTAGGAGAGCAGTGGAATGCTTTAAGCGCTGCTTTATGGGCCGTTCCAGTAACAGCATGGAAGACAGTGGTGCTGAGAACAATCTGATGAAGTGTGGGGGCCTGCCTCAAGAGGTCTCAGAGGAGAAGAATTTTAGTATGTTGTCTAGGAATCATTCTTGTGGTATTTTGGTGAAGAATGTGGCTGCTTTTTGTCCTTTTCTGAAAAGTTTGCCTGAGGCTAAAGTGAAAAGTTTTAGATTAATTCTCTTGGCAGAAGAAATCTCAAAACAGCTTAGTATAGACTGTGTGGTTACTAGTATTAACTCTAATTATAGATCTGATGAGGATCTATGATGAAAAGGCTCAAGCAGAGCGAGGAAAAGTATCTGAGGAGAAAGGAGCACCAGGAAGTGGAATGGAGCCAAGTCCTGGGTTCCCCCATCCCACCATGGCAAGCATACCCCTGACTTTCTCTTCCCCTGAACAGAGACTTGGTGGTGAAGTTCCACTTACACACTTGCTGTGTACTCTGGGACTAATCATGCCATCTCTATGAGCCTCAGTGTTCCCATCTGTAAGTTCTGATAACTGCTTCTTGGCACTGGGAAAATACTGGGAATCTTAATGTCTGTGGCATTTAAGGCACCAAACACACAGTACAGTGACAGGTGAAAAGAGAGAGCACAGGTAGATTATTGCAAGTGCATTAAAGTGAACACATATGGAGACGTGAATTAGATATAAGCCATGTAGACACGTTTGGAGATGTGAATTAGCCATAGCTATGTGGACATGTATGGAGATGTGAATTAGCCATAGCCATGTGGACATGTATGGAGATGTGAATTAGCCATAGCCATGTGGACAGAGGCTCTTTTTTTCCGAGTCCAGTGAAAGGTAGTCTCAGAAGACTCCTCTGTGAGTTGGGCTCAGTTTCTTCACTGGCAAAGACAGAGGGAAAGGACCTTCAAGTTATAAAACTCAACAATTCTCAAATTATAAGAAGAAATGTGTAGGAATCCCACATCCAAAGGTTTTAAGAATGCAGCTTGCTAGGACAGGCAAAGCTCATAGTCATCCACAAACTTTTAGGACCCAGGACATTACTTTCTGATTCAGGAGACCCAGTCACGTTGGGCACCATCCTAAGTAGGCTGGCTCCACCCTCTCCTCGATGTCATTTACCTCCCATCCTGACCCAAGCCCTTGCGTTGCTGCCCTTCAAGCCCTGCCCATCTGCTCAGCTGAAGTCATTCATCAACAATTTCCTGATGAGCTTGTCAGCCGAGCACAGACTCGATGTCCACAACCCAGGCCTCACCTTAGTCCCTTTCCACCTTCCTTTTAGAATTCCCTTTGTAAGAAAATTTCATTCAGCATCCTATGCCTACAAGTACTACTGTAGTCGGATTTTTCTTTGGGCCACCAGCTCACAAATAACGACATGGATACTTATTCATTATGAAAGCTTGGCCTTAGCTTGGGCTTGTTTCTAACCAGCTCTTATAATCTAAATGAACCCATTTCTGTTAACCTACATCCTGTCATCCTGTCTCCTCTGTGTCTCCTCGCACCTCTCTCACCCACCGAGATTCCTCCTCCTTTCTCTCTCTGCCCAGAGGTCCTGCCTATACCTCCTGCCCAGCTATTGGCTGTTCAGCTTTTAATTACACCAACCACGGTAACACACCTCCACACAGTGTACACATACCCCACAACAACTGCCCCTGTGTCAGGCCAAATAAGGCCAGTGCCGTGGGGGTCCTCCCCACCTGCGGGGAACTGGCAAGTGGGACACCTCAGAGACAGCTCCTGTCTGTCTGCTCCACGAGGTCTTTTCTGAGCTCATGATGCCCTCATTGGGCATTTGGTGAGCATCTACTGATGAGCAGAGGACAGAACAACCTGTGTTCTCGTGGAAGGAACAGTCTTGGGGGTGGATGGGTAGGTGCTGCAGACAGTAACTGCGCACTTGTAATGACCATTCTAAAGAAGAGGCGACATCTTCCGTGCTGAAGACCATCGAGAAAGGGCTCCGTTACTATCATGGCGGGTGTTTTCCACGTGAAGGGAGGCCTAGGGCAGGGCCTATTAACATGCATTTGCACCTGGTCCTGTGGGTTTGCAGGAGGGATCCTGACAAGCATGCCTCGTAGATATCCGGTCACCCAGTGGTCAAGCCCAGGTGGATCTTTGAAGCAGTTCCACGCAATCGTGCTACTTCGCTGGGGGCGGACTGGGCAGGGCTGGCAGGAGCTGCAGGCTCCCGAAGCTTGAATGAAATCAACCTGGATGCTTTTTAATGTGACCTTGGCTCCAGGCTGAGCAGAGAGTGAATGACAGCCAACATTGCCCTCTGAAGACTGTCAGTAAGACTTTTCCTCCAGTCCTGCTCTGCTGCAAACCTGGTAACCACGTTCAATGGTTTGCAGTAAAGAGTACAAAGGAAAGCACTGAACCAGAGACCCAGACACGCCAGGCACGAGCCCTCCCCGTCCATCTGCTCTGAATAGCGAGGTAATTTTGGTATCTGGCTAACTGCTTCTTATTGAGGGATGAAAAGATAGCTCATAGTACTTCTCAGATACTAGCCACGCATGAGTCATTGAGGTACTGTAGTGTGCCATGCTCATCCTAAAACATGCTTACACACTTTGCACACTCAGGCACAAGGGCTGTAGTCACAGGGTGCAGAGAGATCAAGGCTTACCAAGGGCCCTCCTATGTGTGGTTTGTTTTCAACTTTTAAGATTCACTGAGTACTGGAGCTGGAGAGATGGCTCAGCGGTTAAAAACACTGGCTGCTCTTCCAGAGAATGTGGGTTCAATTCCCAGCTCACAAGGCAGCTCACAACTGCCTGTGACTCCTGTTCTAGGGGACCCAACACCCTCACACAGACATACATGCAGGCAAAACACAAATGCACTTAAGAAGCTAAATAAACAAAAAGATTCACCAGGTACCATTTGTAAGTATTTCCCAGCGCTCACCCTGGGGAAGTTGGTTCAGGAGAAGTTTCTACACTGAGTTGAACACATGCAAAGGCAATGAGAATCAAAAAGTTCTGTGAGTTGCAAATCAAAATTATATATAAAGAGGTTTTTCTTTAAAAAAAAATGCAGCCCAGGTCGGCCTTGAACTCATGATCCTCCTGCCTCCTCCTACTTCAGCAAACCTTACTGGCGTGCGCCACCACATCCAGATAAAAAGAGGTTTCTAATAGGATAAAGGCCCCAACATTTTGTTTTTTAAAATTGTTAAATTTAAAAATTTATGAAAAAATAGCATAATTAACTAAGAAGATACAAAAATACAGTTTACTTACACTTGGCATATTTTGGGTCTGACTTTCTTTTTGTCTTTTCATCTGAATATCTAATTTTTGTATGAACTGGAAAACATATTCTGTACCCAGATAATCTCTCCTTTTTATCCTATGCCTAGTAGTAAAAAACAAAATGAAAACCAAAAACAAAACCCACCCTGAACCCCATCAGAACACAGGAAGAAGCACGCTGTGTCATTTACAGAGTCTCTTACTTTACTCCTTTGATTTGGTTTGATTTAAATTTGACCTTTTATTCCTTTTGACCTCACTGGCTTAGTTAGGGTTACTGTTGCTTTAATGAAAAACCATGGCCAAAGCAACTTGGGAAGGAAAAGTTGTATTATTTGGCTTATACTTCCACATTACTGTTCAGGACAGGAACTCAAACAGGGAATGAGCCTGGAGGCAGGAGCTAATGCAGAGGCCGTGGAGGGGTGCTGCCTACCGGCTTGCTCAGCCTGCTTTCTTACAGAACCCAGGGCCAACAGCCCAGGGGTGGCACCGCTCACAATGGGTTAGGCCCTCTCACATCGATCACTAAGTAAGAAAACGCCCCACAGGCTGACTCTGACGGAGGCGTGTTCTCAACTGAGGCTCTCTCCTCTCTGATGACTAGCTTGTGTCAAGTGGACATAGACTAGCTAGGATATTCACCTTCTGGAAAACACTATGATATTTCAGGATTAGGGTGACAGAGGGCAAAATAATTTGTCTGTTCAGCAGTTTACATGGAGAGTTGAAATAAACACTATAGTTATTACCATGGCATGAAATGTTCTCTCTCTCTCTCTCTCTCTCTCTCTCTCTCTCTCTCTCTCTCTCTCTCTCTCTCTCTCTTTCATACACACACACACACACACACACACACACACACACACACACACACACACACAGCTACTGAAACCTATATGTAGGACCCACCCAAAAGAAAAGAACATTGCTTTCAAGGTGTGGATTCTTCTCTATTGGCAAAACCATTTCATTCACTCTCAGAGAAATAAGAGCCTACCTGTGAGGCTGGAGCTGTTGGTCCTGGTCATGCAGCCTCTCTCTAGCAGGGCCTTCTTGCCTAGCAACCAGTTGCAGTGGGTCAGGATAAAGGAAGGTTGCCATTGACCTAAGCAGACTCCTTAGAGTCTGCAGAGAGAAACCACCCCAGAAGTAGGAAGTGCAGATGGAAGGCCTCAGTTTTCAAGGCTGCAACCATCCACTTACACAGCATTATCTTTAGATGCTATTTAGGATTCGGTGTCATGCAGGGAACGAGCAAAGGGTCAGGGGCCAGCCAAATGCCGTCTAGTTCCTGGCTTTGCCAAGCTGGCTTAATGCCGGAAGTTAAAATGAAAAGGGAAGGTATGGAGATGCTGGCTGAAAACCCAGTGAGGTTGCCATTGCCCACTCAGTGGAGTTTGTCCTCAGCGGTCAAGAATTCCAGCTCAGCTAAAGAATTCTGCTGGCTCTGATGACACTCTGGAGGAAGGTGGGACATAGCTTGCTCATCTCTCTGGGCTGGGCATAGGGGTGATGGCAGGAGAGGGCTCCACCTTTGTGATGCCCTCAGCAGTTCAAATCTACTGCACAGGACCAGTGTGGATGTGTTGAATCCCCGCCAGGCCTTCAAGAATGGGCACAGCTCAGCACAGGGAGAAAGTCTGAGCAGCTACCCACCTTGCCGTGGCCCCACAGTCCCAGGATGACACTGGGATGGGAGCTCACCTGCTTTGACTCCCAGCTTGTTACCCTCAAGCTGTGACTTGCCATTCTAGGCACTCTCCTGTCCTCCAGGCCTCGTACGTAGGACACAAGGACTCCCAAGTGCCATCCAAGCTCCTGGGCCAAGTCCTCACTTTCTCTCTTCCTTTTCCTTTCCCACCTCCATTTCCTTCTGAAGGTGACATGATCTCTTAAATTCCTAATAGGTGAGGGAGCGAGAGAGGAAGAGGCTGGGAAAAGCTGAAAGGGAATCTCTTGGTGTAGACCACAGAGAGAACACCCAGCATGGCAGCCAATCTTTGGCTCTGCAGGGGGGAGGCAGACTTTTTAAAATCTTTAGCCATGAACCAGACTGGGACATCATTCTCTTATGTTATTTATTTGGGCTAAATACATCTACGTGATTAGCTTTATTGTACCACAGTCTGCTGTGTGCTGTTCGTTAGGTGTCTGAAGACTATTTTCGTTTGTTTAATTACTGACTTCTAGTTTGCTGAGCCACCTTTTCAATAGGCCCATGAGTCACACTCAGAAGGCACCTGATGCCTGAATTATTGCCCTCTGTGGTCTCTGGAGATTTCTTTGTGTGTCTTAGGGATTCTGTTCCCCACTTGGATCCCAGCGCTGTGCCCAGCATCTCACCGTGTTCTTTTCTGTGTACAGGTTCACTCAGCGGGACAGTCTTCAGGGTGGAGGAACGTGGCACACGGCAACCCCAGGATTATTTCAACAATGAAGCAGCCCAGGCTCCACATTCGTTCATACACAGCGGACAAACAGCGTTCTCCGCACTGTTTGACAGCAGGGGGCCAGAAGACGAAGCAGAACCAGAGATGTTTAAAATTAATTTTATTCTTATCATATGTGTGTCTAATGTACATGTGTATGATATGTGCATGTGTATGTGATGAGCATGTGCAGGTGCTCATGGCATGGTGTGTGTGTGGGGGGGGAGAGACACAGAGACACACATATAGAGAGAGAGATTGTAAAGTCTGTTATCTCCTTCCACTTCTAAAGGGTTCCAGGGATCACACTCATGTCTCCAGGCTGGAGCAGTAAGTGCCACCCCCTCCCCACCCCCGCCCCACCCCCGCCCCACCTCCACCCCCACCCCCACTGAGTCACCTTGCCAGAACAGCAAGGGCTTTTCCCAATTTCCTCACGTGTTTAAATTATTATGATTCATGCACTAGGTATATAAGAAAAAAGAGCCAGAGTTAAACTTAAAGAATTTGCTGACCTCAACTCATAAAATCTAATTGGCTGCTCATAAATGTGTCACGAAACAGCCCGCATTCACCCTGTAGGGAAACCATGATGGAAGATACTGCCAGGTTCTTAGCTGCCTTGACTGCCTTTCTGTCTAAGCAACTGGGAAGTTGTCAGCGGGGAAGGGGGACACCTCACGTTGGCCTGGTAACTTGTAAGAGGGCCATTTATCTGTGACTCTATCCAGATACCCAATATCAGGCCGTGTAACTAACTTGCACTGAATGGATTTGCGTCTGTCTTAATGGTGCTGGTGATTCATTGAGGTTATCCAGCAGCTCAGCTGGATCCTGAGAGACAAGTCTGCAATCTCCATTTTAGCTCCAAGATTAAAAACATACATAGGAAATAATTTTTGAAGAAATAATTTATTCCTGATATATTTTATATATAATTCTTTTCCTAACCTAATCAGCATAATAAAAATTGGATTGTAAGACAGAACACTGTGGATTTCAATGCAGCTGAGATATTGATCATATACTTTAATTAATGGCTTGTTACATTGTATTCTTGTAACCCTATAGCCATATTTGAAAGGTACAAGCATGTAGGGATAATATTTTCAAGACCCTGGGAAACAGGTTAAGGTAAGCAGACTGCAGTAATGATTTTGTTCAATTCTGTCCCCATGTCTTATTCCAAGCAAGACTGAGCTGTAAAGAATGCTCCTCAACCCAGAACCAGATAATAATAATGTAGACAATTGATCCACCTGGGTAGAATTTAAGAGTAATTTCCTGAGGCTCAGCCTTAGTGAGGGCTATGATTGCTGTGAAGAGACAGGATGACCACGGCAATGCTTATAAAGAAAACATTTAATTGGGGTGGCTTGCTTACAGTTCAGAGGTTCTGTCCATTATCATCACGGCAGGGAGTATGGCAGCGTGCAGGCAGGCACAGTACTGGAGAAATAGCCGAGTGTCCTACATCTTGCAGGCAACAGGAAGCCAACTGTCACACTTCGGGAAGCTTGAGCAAAAGAGACCCCAAAGCCTACCCCCATAGTGACACACTTCCTCTAACAAGGCCACACCTCCTAATGGTGTCACTCCCTTTGGGGGACATTTTCTTTTAAACCACCACATTCCATTCCCTGGCCCCAAAAGGCTCATAACAAAATCATAATGCAAAATGCATTCAGTCCAACTTCCTGGTACTAACTTCTGGCTTAGTGAGGGTTACTACTGCTATGAAGAGACACCATGACCACGGCAAGTCTTATAAAGAAAACATTTAATCGAGGTGGCTTGCTTACAGTTTCATAGGTTTAGTCCATTATCATCACGACAGGGAGCATGGTGGTGTGCAGGCAGATGTGGTGTGCAGGCAGATGTGGTGTGCGGGCAGATGTGGTGCTGAACCTGACAACACATCTACATCTACAAAAATGTACACAACAGGAAGTCTACTGACAGTCACACTGAGGGAAGCTTGAGCAAGAGAGACCTCAAAGCCTGCCCCCACAGTGACACACTTCCTCCAACAAGGCCACACCTCCTAATAGTGCCACTCCCCTTGTGGCCATTTTCTTTTAAACCACCTCAGGCTCCATCATAAGAGCAAAAGAAGACAGTGTAAGGAGTGCTGGCTGGCCACGCGCTAAGGGGAAGTAAGGACTGTTGCACAGAGTCATTGCCTAACACCAGTTTAAATGAGTCATGTTGTCCCAGATGATTCTAGAACTTTCCATTGTGTGATTTTACTATATGGATAAACTCTTAAACTTTTTAGATAGGTAGAAAAGCCAAATCAATCACAGACCAAATTCATACAATTTATTTACAAATATCAATGTTTTATCAACTAAAAATAGGAGTTGCTAGTACTGAACCCAAACTCAGATTTCTTCTGAAAACCCAGCCCAGGCTTTTATTTCAAATAAAAAAAACCCCACCTATGTCAACAAATATCTTACTAGATTTATAACATTTTAAAAGAGCATTGAAAAGGTAAGAGTAGTGTTTTAAACTATCCTTGGAAGAAACCCACTAAATTTTAAAAGGAAATTAATTTTGAAGATTTATCACATAATTGAACCCATAAAATGATGCTGTTTCAGCTCAGAACAGACCAGCACTAGGTACATTTACTCTTGCTTCGGAAAACTGCTGTGACTGTCCACTCTCTGTTGTTCCGTACACTTATCCTCGCCGTGGAAGGGATAATTCCTCCTTGTGTGTCTTGATGAGACAGTGAGGCAGTGGCAGGCAGCATCAAACCAGAACAAGGACCAACTGACTACTTAGGTCATTGCCTGGTGGCCACACTCCTCCCCAATCCACTCTTCACTCTCCTTCCCAGACTTATTCACTTATATAATTGTATTTGGTTTAAAATAAATCTAGATATTGAAGACCTTGATACTTGGTACAGAGAAGATGGTTTTGCTGTGTGGTGGGTCGAAAACCTAAGCTGGTTGGGGGAGATAGCTCAGAGCAGCGCCTGCTGCTTGAGTGGGAATTAAGTCTCCAGACGTTAAAAATAAGACCAAAGTCACAACCAGGCAGGTGGTGCTTGTTTGTAATCCCAGCACTGAGGAGGCAGAGAGGGGAAGATCCAGCACAGCCTAATCTACAAACCTCAGGACAATGAAAGGCACTTCCCAAATCCCACAATCCCTCCAATGAATAAATAAGTAATTAATAATATAAAAAACTTCCAACCAAAACAAAACAAAATGACCTAATATCAATGGTGCCTGAGGAAGAATGATACCCAAGCTCGCCTTCTGTTCTTCATACAAAAATGCACACATGTGCAACCACACACACACACACACACACACACATGCATGCACACACGCGCAAACGCACACATATGCATGCACACACGCGCAAGTGCACATGCACAAAAGCTCCTTTCTATCTTAAAGAAGTCAAAGTACAGCCTTTTCATCTGTCATCGAAATCTTTATTAGAAGAAAAAAAACAAATATACAATGAGCAACAACAAATTCCATTAAATATTAAGCATTTTAGCTATCAAAGTTATTTAAACCATACACTTTGAGTGTTCCTGCATAGCAGAGACACAGTGATTACATAACCCACGCCGCCATGGGCTCGGGAGAGCCCAAACCACCAGGCGTGGGGCGGGACGGGGGGTGAGCCCACACCGCAAGGCGCTAGTGGGAACTTTTTGGTATAAAAGTATCTAAAGTGACCTTCCAACAAACAGATCATTGATAAACAATATTGAGTTATTATTGATTGACTCACGAATCTCCACCATGTGGTTGACTTGCTGTAATTCTGACTTGGTAAACTGAGTCAGTTCTCCTAAAACTTAGCAATCTTCATAAAATTATTTAAAATGGAATCAAAAACAGTTCCTGTTTTCTATTGGCACAATAAAAAATCAACAGGTAAACAGGTTGTTTCATATAAAAAGTTAGTGGAAAGACATGTACAGAACATGCTCTCACGTAAGAGTCATGTGCCAGGGAGCTGTTCAGCACAGGGCGCACCTGTTGCCACCCTCTGAGGGGGAAGTTTCCCTGTGTAACTCCCACAAGCTGCCCTTTTCGGGTACGGTAAGACACTGGATGCCTAGATGCAGACCTATGTGTTTCTAAGGAACAACTATAGAAAAGATTACACTTTAAAATTTCTCTTAGTAGAAACAGACAAATCCAACAAGTTTTCTCTAGGGTTGTTTTGCTTGTGCATAGCACCCATCTGTGAATGTCCACGAGGCGCAAGGGAAATTGTTCGTGTCACACAAGGTGTTCCTCTGGTGGTGAGGGTTATCAAAAGCAGTGAGATGACCAGAGGCGTCCAGTTGGCGAGCAAGATGGGAAAAAACAGAACAGAACAAACTGAAAACGTGGGAAGACTTTTCATCACTCAACATTGCAGGGGGTAATTTCTTCGAACAAAGGTCTGTACACTTGCCCACAAGATCCGGGAAGTACTGACCAGCCAGGAAGGCACTTGGGAGAGAAGTGAGTGGTAAGGGCTGGATGGCTGACTGGCAACTCTCACAGGAAGCATTCTCTACCTAGACAGGCAAAACCAGAGGCGGGTGGTCCGCTTAGCGGGCTGACTGTCAAGCAGGCGCGGGGAAGGGGCCTTAAAGACGTTTATTTTGCTCTAATGATCAAATTTCCCTGCAGAAGCCTTTCAGCTATCGTCTTAAAAAATATATTAGGAGCTATTGATTTAAATCATGTGTCCTTCATTAAGTTAATACTAAAAAAAGAGTATGAATGTATTCAATATATTTTTCAAAACATCCAAGCCACTTTATGTAAAAAAAAAAAAAAAACAACAAAAAAACAAAACGAAAGATCTTAGCATAAAAATGTTGCATGTTATTAACAATTCCCTTGCGACTTCTGATGGCTTCACAGGTTACAGTGTGGGCTTTGGTATAAGATGCGAACCAAGCCGCAAGGCCGTGGCTGCGAATGTCCCCAGCCAAAGCACTGTGGGAGGAGTGTTGGATGTCTCAGCGGAGCAGGAGGTCACGCGGCGGCAGGTCGCCCAGCCGGCTCTCCTACTGCTTCGCATACTTGTTCGGCTCCAGCAAAAGGTTCATTAGAGTCGGAGTCGTGAAAAGGGGTCTTGCGCGAGAGCCTTCATTTCTGTCTAGGTCTTCCACTAGGAGGGAGGAGGGCAGAGCGTCAACAGCACAGCAGAGCGGTGGGAGGAGCAACATCGCCACCTGCTGCCCACCCGCTGCACAGCAACGCCAGACACCGCTTTCAGAGACAGCGTCATTGTAAACAGCTAAGAAAAACAATCAGCCCTTGTTAATACATCGATAAGTTATCATTTCATTCTGTGTCCCAGGTCAGTTCTGGCGACAGTTCAAGCCTTTCCACGGAATGACTGAGGAAATAACATTTACTCCCCACCTCAATTTACTTTCTAAATTACAATCTCCATTTCCACATTGTCTCTGTTTTGCCAATGACAATTTAGATTGTAAAACCTTGACAAAGTGGTCTTTATGTGTAATCTCAAATCCTTCCATGGACCGTTCTGAAAATATTGCTCTGTGTTTTAAAAACTTTAATTGCTGTGTAAGAAAATGGCTTCTAAAATTCTCCTCAAAAACAACATTCATTTTTAATCTATACATTTTAATTACAGAAGTAATAAACAGAGACTATTTTTCTGAGCGGGAATACACCATAACACAGCAAAAAGACAGCTAATTTCTCACATCTGATCTATAGCAAGTTTTTGTGTGTAGTTGAATCAACTAAAGGATTTTATCATGATCCAGAGGGTGGCCCACATCCAGACATAAGCTCCTGGGTAAAGTGGACACCTGTAGCTACAGGTTCAGTAGTAGATGTCACATTCTTAAAGGTCTTTGTTAAGGTCCTTGCATGGTTGAAAACAAAATACTACTAAAATTCAAGAAAAAGATAAGCAATCGCTTTTCTCTCCTTATCAAGGAAGGAATGAGGAAGGCTCTTAACCAAGTGACGTTGGGACTGAATAATCTCAATAAAGTAGGCCCAGAACAAGAGGCTGGCAGTCATATGGACCAACACTTTGAAAACCTTCTGGAATAATTGGCTCTACGTAGGAAGTCTTCATAAAACTGTTCTAAATCTAGATTCACACACTTCACAATAAGTAAATAAATCAGCGTTTATATTAACTTATAACTCAAGGATATATTTCGGACTCTCAAATGTGAGGACCGTATTGATATCCACACATTCCAGTATTAATATATAGACAATCTGACATGAGTTTAGTGTCAAAACCAAAGGGGCCCTGACTGATCCTGTGCTCTTTGGAGGGGCTTTCATAATGAGCCATGTGGTCCACCTCCACACACAGGGAAGAGCAGGCAAGGCATATGGGCCCAGTTCACACTTTTCTGCATCATGTGAGATTCAAGCATGACCACAACAAACCAGCTTTTTTTCTAAGCCCTGGGGCTATGGGGGAGGTGGGATTTCCCATTTGAAACAAACGCACACTGGTTTATTTCCTTAGAGTGAAATCTGAACAGACCCATTTGCTTTCTTCCCTCACTGAAAGTTGAACTCAGACCTTCTGCATAACGAAGTCACACAAAACACACATGTGTACTCATGAAAAGGGAAGTCCACAGGCCTTCTATGTGTCTGGAACAGGAAACTCAGGCAAAAGGCAAGAGGTGAGCAAGGCAGCCATTTCTGCTCCGTTCAGAATATTCTTGGGGTGGCCAAAGGTTCATAGGAATGGAAACAATATTTCCAAACCTAGATTCAACCCCAATATGGGTCTCATTTCACTGAAACAGATGGACCACTAGACCTCAGGTTCACCTCACCTGTAGTGATGTTAGCTGCTGAACCCGTGAGACCCGCACCTCTACATGCTTGTCATGGACTAATTCGCCCACTTGAAATATGCTTTCTAGGGAACCAGGGTTACAAGTTGAATCACAGTTTTAGAGAGCTGTTCACCAGCTTAAACAGTAACTATAACCATAGCACCATATTTACAAATTTAGTACCATACGCTGGTCAACTACAAATCAATATTTTTATGGCTAATTGATTACACATTTATAGTGCTGTAAAAAATTGCCTGAATATCCTTTACAAATATACACTTATAAAAAAGAAAGGCTAGCAAAGTTATAAAAATTATTAAAACATTGTCAGCTACAAGTTTTTGCAGTTGGGACCACAGTCTATAAAGTAAGTTAGGCCACTGTCAATCAAACGCCTGACCCCTCAAATGGTACCAATTGCAACCTTTTCAGAAACAGTGTGGAATTTGCACACTGCTCCAAAGCAACATTTTCACATTGCATTCAACCTAATTCACAAAACCCCTGCTTGGAGCTTTTCTACTCTGTCTGTCTCTGGGGAACCGGGCGCTTCTTGGTCAGAATCCTGTGCAGGCTGGGGGTTACAAAGTAAGGTTTCTCTGCAGATCCGTCATTTCTCTCCAGATCTTCACCTGTATCAGCAGCCAGGGTAGGGCAAAGGCCAGGAGCCACAGCAGAGCAAGGACCCAGAATTTTACAAATTGAAGAGTCAAACAGGGAGAAACCAGAGAAATCAGTGTTAGCATGTCAGAGATAAGGCCAAAAGATGCAACGCTGTTGGTGGAGAAGGTGAGAACTGGCCTCCACCTGGAAGCACAGCCCCTGTATAGTCACACCGGGCCCATAGGCCGACCCTGGGAGCTTCATCGCCATAGTTATGAGGAAGCTCTTCCTGGGGTCTCCAAAGTGTCACCTTTCAACTCTGTGACTGTTCATTTCAGAATGTAACCAGCTGCCACACATCACTAACTCCATGGAAGAGGTAAAACCAAGATTGAATTTCACAGCTCACGTCTTTACTTTTGAGATGAGGTTTTGCTATCTAGCCCAGGCTGGCCTGGAGTCGTCCGTCCTCTTGTTTAGTCTCCACAGCACTGGGGTTGAAAGCTAAACTATTTTACTTAGTTACTTATTTGTGTGGGTGCACATGTATGTGTGGGCACATATGCATGCATGTGCATCCACATGGAAACCAGAGGTCAACCTCAGGCATCACTCCTCAGGAGCTGCCGACCTTCCTTTCTGAGATGATGTTCACAGGCCTGGGGGTGGCAATTAGGTTAGGCTGGCTCGTGAGCTCCAGGGATCCACTGTTCTGCCGCCCCAGTGCTGGGGTTACAAGCATTCACCACTATGCCCAACGTTTTACATGGGTTCTGGAGATTGAACTCAGGTCTTCATGCTTCTGTGGCAAGCACGCTACTGATTGAGCCATTTCATCAGTCCTAAAGTCATCAAAATTATTTTGTTGGTGTGTGTGTCTATGGGAGGTATGTGCACATGACTGCAGGTGTCCAGAGGCCAGAGGTGTCTGGTCTCCCTGGAGATCTAGTTATAGGAGGTTATAATTCACCCTTCATGGGAGCTGGGAGTCATTGGAAGTCTAACTCCAATCTTCTGCAAGAGTGTATGTTCATCAATCCAGCTCCCTTTTCTTTTTTTTTTTAGTTTTATTTTTTTATTACATTCATTTACTTATGTGTATGTGCATGTGCACATGGGCTATGATTCATGCATGAAGGCCAGGAGACAACATGCAGAAGTCAGTTCTCTCTTCCACTATGGGTGTGGTGGTTTAAATAGGTTTGGTCCCCATAGACTCACAGGTTCGAATGCTTGGCCCATAGGGAGTGGCACTGTTAGGAGGTGTGGCCTTGTTGTAGTAAGTGTGTCTCTGTGGGGGAGGGCTTTGAGGTCTCATATGCTCAAACTACACCCAGTGTGGGACACAGTCTCCTTCTGCTGCCTGTGGATCAAGATGTAGGACTCTCAGCTCCTTCTCCAGGACCATGTCTGCTTGCATGCTGCCATGCTTCCCACCATGATGATAATGGACTAACCCTCTGAAACTGTAAGCCAGCCCCAATTTTCTTTTAAAAGAATTGCCATGGTCGTGGCGTCTCTTCACAGCAATATAAACCCTGACTAAAACAGTGGGTCTTGCGCTCAGGTCATCAAGCTCGCTAGCAAGTAAATTTACCAGCTGAGCCCTCTTTTCAGATTTTTTTCCATTTTCTTAAATAAAACAGAGACCCTAGGCAAAGATTACACTCCCCAGTTCCACATAAGCCAGACAAGCTATCTAGTGCATAAAGTTTTCAGATTTCTTTGTTTATTGAAAATTGGTTTTAAAATGCTTAGAAAGCCTTCAGATCATGTTATTTTCTGGATTTTTCCTTTAGCAATTATCTTCCTTCCTGACTTGCCATAAAGCTGCCAGTCTTCCACAAGGGACTTTCTCAGGAAATAGTCTCCTCTGCTTGCCTCTCTGAAGACTCCATGTAACAGAGAGATTATCTCTCAGCCACATGGCTACTTGGCTCTGTTCTCTCACATGCTGACCCTACCCCCTCCTGGTTTGCTAGAGATACAAGGAGGGAAGACCAGGCAAAGATCCTATGGGATGTTTTAGGTCGGGGGCTAATAGGAAGCATCCGTTCGGTACATGTAAGTTGTATGTCCTCCAGGGCATAGTGTTGGTGACAAGCGCTCCAGGGAAGGCTTTTAATGCTGCATCTCTGTGCATGTTCCTAAGAGGCTTGTCTACTCATCGTGGTTCACTGTATGCATTGACCCCACATCTCTTGGAAACCTTTGCATCTTGACTTCACAAGAGTCCATATATATGAGTGTTCATTGAATTTCTACAGCCAAAGTAGGGATAGAGCTTAGAGTACTTACCTAGCACGGGCAAGGGCCTAGGTTCAATCTCCAGAACCACCACCCTCACCATCATCCTCACCAACCCCCCGCCCACCATCACCCCCACCCCCACTACCACCACTATCATCCTTCTCTAGCTCCCTCTCTCTCTCTCTCTCTCTTTCTCTCTCTCCCCCCCCCCATTCCCCCAAAGCAGAACTAAAGAGCATCTACAAGTAACATCTCCTTCCAAATAAATGCCGCTTTGCATTTGAGGCTAGGCAACAGTAAAGCCAGGTAGGCCACTGAATTTTTACCTCCTCATCTTTGGGTTTCCCACAAACACACACTGTGTACTTACAGAAGCAGATGAAAATGGTCTCAACACACATTGAATAGACACTGAAGAATCCATGAGCAACCAGGAAAGATCCAATCACAACAGTCTGTGAACAGAGAAGAGGACCAGCACATTGCTTACTTCACTCACGACAACAATAATGCAACTGTAAAAAGAAGGCAGGATAACGGAGTGTTGGAGTACTCTGTGCTGGGAACATCTGCAATAGAGATACTTTTTATTTTATGATAATAGGCTGTCCTGAGATTTAAAAAAAAATGTACTTGCTCATAAGACCACCAATACTTCTAGTACCTACCTAAAGAATCTCGGCTTTGAGTTCCTGCACATCAAGGCAGTACAGTCTAAGAGTTAGGAGCATATGCTACCTGGGTCCTCAAAGTTGCTCAGCCTCTCTGTGCCTTGGCTCTGCCATGGGGGAAGAGAAGCATTCACGTCGCTGGACTAGATCCAGCAGGACTTCAGCTCTCTCCTATTGTCTACTCATTCATCCCCAGTGACTGGGAATGTCAGCTGCAGAAGGCTCAGATGCTTCTCTGCATAGACATCCACTGCCTCGGGGAACCACTTCATCCAAGTTAGAGCCCATCTGGGGGGTCAGCTCCTGGCTAACAGTTGCTGACATGATTCACGAGACCCGCTTCTTTTCCAGAAGGTCCTGTCATTATATCTGGGGACACAGCAGTGTGGTGATGTATTGTGTCCCCCAATATTGTGCGATTTCAAGGTCACACTGGAAACAGAGCCAGGTGTGGTGGTACATACCTTTAAACCCAGCACTAACCATAAAGATCTGGAGGTCTGTACAGACAGACAGGAAGTGACAGAGCTGGGCAGGAAGAGGAAGTGATGTAGCTGGGTGGAGAGAGGAAATGAGATGGCAGAACAGAAAGGCATACAGGCGTGGGTGTACAGGAAGTAGGTCTCTTTGGAGACTAAGGTGTTGGTGAGGCGAGGTTGTCTGTGGCTTCTCCTATTCCTCTGATCTCTCAGTTTTTCACCTCAATATCTGGCTCTGGGTTTTTATTAATAAGACCATTTAGCAATTCGTCTTAGACAGCAGTAAGTGTATTGTGAGCTGGCTTCTGTGGCCCTGCCTAGCCCTCCTTACTTCCTTATGAATGTAACTCATGGAAGAGCACCCAGCAAACCTTCTGCACTCAGCCTTATCAACAGAGCAGTCCTTTCCACACCAAAGGCGGGAGACACAGGTGAAGACCACTTGCTGCTCCTCTGTCTGTTTCCTTCTGCTTTTCTTGTGCTTCTATCTCTTAATAAATCATGACATAACTGATGCTAAGCTTCTGTAGACTGAACTGCTCCCCACATTCTTACACTACAATCCCCAGTGTGATAGAACTGAAGAGAAAGGCAATGGGAAGAGCTGTGGGAAGTACTGAGTTACAATGGTAATACCTTTATATAGAGATTGTGCCCTTCTACACAGAAACTTGGTCTGTCAGAGGAATCAACCTCTGCTCAGCTGGCATCTCCAAGCCTTCCAATTGTGAGGAATACATTTCTGTTGCCAAAACCATTCACCCGATGTTGTTTTTGTTACTGTGTCCCCAAGTGACTAAGTCACCAGTTCTTACCAGGAAAGGTACCCAGTAGTAATTTAAAGTCGTTGGTCCTTCTATAATCCTTTGCAGTCTCTCTGTGAAGAGTAGGAATGCCAGGATACCTACGTTGAAAAAGCAAAACATGGATATTATGCATTGAGAAAGGTTACCGAGATTTTTGTAGCACAGCAGTTTCCAAACTCCTTACAGCTTTGAGTCCATGTAGTTACCACTACTCACCGACAATCCCAGAAACTAGAATTTTTCCCAGGAGTAATACAAAGTGTGTGACTTCATCTGTAACTGCGACTCTGAGCATCAAGGGGAAATAAGAAAGTATAATTCAGTGTTTGAACACACTCAGTGTTTAAAATCTGCATAAGGTAGAGACTCGTGGGTTCAGTTTGCTGTGTATTTGGTGAAATTTTATTTGGCAATTGTTAAATGCAAGAAATGAGCATGGAAGCCAGGCAAGAGGTTCTTACTTCTAATGAGGCCCACAGAAGAGGACATTGTAGGACCACGGGTGATGAACAATGGAGGTGTCTGGTTCTCTCTCTGCTTCCTAAGGTGATGGACCAGCTTGACTCCATCTTAAGGATGGAAGCCATTTTGTTGTAAGGTCAGAGCAAGCTCATTTCTGTTTTCTGCAAAATTCGAGTTGATCATGCTTTAACCTGTTTCTAGAATTTGATAAGATAAGATGTTCTGCCAAATAATTTTGAGATGTTCAGCCACGTTCCTACATAACCAAAATTCCTCTGGGAATCCCCCAACCTTTGAAAAGCCCTAGCCTTGCAGTTTTCTGACTATATAAACCCACCTTCTCCTGTGTTTGCTGCTGTTTTTCTCAGACCTCACCTTAGGGTGACAGTCCTCTCTGACAGGAAATAAAGGTTGCTTAATTTGACCAAAGAACTTAGGTGATGGTCTTTACTGTCATTTCGTGGGAATAACAGACACTCTGGATCTTGAGTATGGTGAATTTGTTCTCTGATTCTGCACACCCATTTCCCAACCATTTTGAGAGAAGAAAATGGGCACCAAGGAGATGCTAATGTAAGTCGCCTGAAGAACTTCTTGAGCAGAAAGGACAATACAAATTATGTAGCCACCTAGGTAGATGAAGGGAACTACAGCTTTGAGATATGAAAAGAAATGAATGTTGATTAAAATCTATCAAACTAAAAGATAACACCCATGGCTGTTAAGGCCAGCAGCACCCCAGGTAACTACAAGCAAAGGATGTCATGCCAAGTCTCACCAGACTGTCTATGGCCATTTTCAGTCTGATTACTTACTTCAAAATGTTTCTCATGAGCAGATAGAAAGCATCCTTTGTTGAATCACAGAAGTTTTTGCCATATAATGAAATCTGAAGATAATGATTGACACACTTGTTAGTAGCATAAACAAATAACATCCAGGACAATCCAGCTCATTGTCATCTTCTACACTAATAACCCTGTCTTCTTTCAAACATTTGGGTTTGTGGGATGCCTAGGAACTCTCTGTCCTTGACTTCACATACATTCAGGGTCATTGACACTAAGGGGCAGGCCTTTCCCTGATGAGGGAGTCTATCTTTGAAATATTTGACTGTAGTAGTTATTAAGTGGATTGAATAATGTCATTACATAAAAAATTACTCCTAAGGAAAGCCAATCCCTTCTACTATGAGAATTTACTGATCAAAAGGTTCAGCACTATCTCTCACTGACGGTAAATTAATTGACTCTTCGATCCATGACTATATGACTCCCATCTCTAGCCCCTCCCCCACTGTGATGATAAGCAAGCACTGTAATTTTGCAGCTTCTGTATTTTGAGAGTTGTTTTTTTTCTGTCTACTGTGTAAACAAAGCAACTCTTCAGAGGCTTCCACATTCTCACAGGAAACGAGACAGAGATTTGCCCAAGCGTTGCCACCGCTCACTCTTCCTTAAGACAAAGTTCATTAAAATGATTAATCCCTTTCTTAAAATTATGTAAATCCCTCTATTAGAAAAGCAGTTCCTTCTCTGAGGGACCCAGGGACAACAGCTTTCCTCGTACAGAATTGTCAGACATAGAACACCATTTCAATCTGCTGCACTTTCAGTTTTATCATTTGGAAGTTTTATTACATTTATTTGTATGTGTGGGCCAGTATGTGTACGTGTGTGTGTGTGTGTGTGTGTGTGTGTGTGTGTGTGTGTGTGTGTGCTCACTCTACAGCTTGCCTGTGTAAGTCAGAGAACAACTTTCAGGATTTGGTTCTCTCCTTCCACCCTGTGGACCGAGGGCTGGCTTAGCTTGTCAGGTGTGGCAGCAAATTCCCTTACCCTCAGAGCCGTCTCTCTGGCCCTCTAGCATACTTTGGGAATTTCAACACAAATATTTCTCCTTAAATGAGATACTAAAGGTAATAACATCTCAAGAAAAGTGTAGCCCTGATTCACGTGTGGGAGTCATACACCCACATATCACAGTAACATGTTCAATCACATGATACTGGAATGCGCTCCAGGCATTAGGGTAGACATGAGGTCAACAGGGCAAAGCAAGGGCACCGTAAATAAACAGTAGACTACTTACCATGATATAGGCATTTCTGTTTAAAAATTTCACCAACTTTTCCAAGCACCAGAAACAACACCGTAGGCAGCCCTGCAGGAACCTGGAAACTCTGTTCTCTTTCTCTGTGGGTGGGAGGGGTATTTAAGTTCATTAGTGACTTTTAGCCTTCAGACCCAGAATGACGACCCTGGAAATAGGGTTTAATTTTTATTTATTTATTTTTTTTTTTTGGTTTTTCGAGACAGGGTTTCTCTGTGTAGCTTTGCGCCTTTCCTGGAACTCACTTGGTAGTCCAGGCTGGCCTCGAACTCACAGAGATCCACCTGGCTCTGCCTCCCGAGGGTTTAATTTTTTTATTGTGATGTATACCTAACTGACATTTTAGCCACTCTTCAGCATACGATTTGGTGGTCTTAGCACATTTACAATGTTGTGAAATCATTTCACTATCCATTTTCAGAATTTCTTATCAAATCAAATAGAAATCAATGCCCAATCAAAAACCACCCTTCTAAGTTCCTCTCGTATTTGTTCCCCATAGCTCATATTTTTCTTGATGGTAGGGCTGCCTTTTCTAGGAATCCTAAGTGGAATGATACAAAGAGAATTCTTTTTTTAATCTGGCTTCTTCCACTTAGCATAATGCCTTCAGAACTGACCACTTCGTTTCTTTCTGTAACACTCACATTCCACTGTAGGTGTATACTGCATTCCTTATCCTGTTCACGATTAGTGGACATGTGGGTGGTTCATTCCCTTTAACTATGGTAAACACTGTTATCATGGATACTGGGCAGCAACGTAGAAGTCATTTTCTGGGTTACTATGAAATTATATTTTTAGCATTTTACAAACTGCAGCTGTTCTCATGGTGGCTATACCATGCAGCATTCGTATCGAAGGATCCAGCCTCTGTACAGTGCCATTCACAGCCCATTGGCTGGGGTTGCTCTGAGGGCCATCCTAACAGGTGTGAGGTGGCATCAGAATGTGGTTTGGTTTGTATGTCTGTGTATAATGACACTGTGTCTTTTCAGTCTTTGTTGAGCGTTCTTGTCTATATGAAAGGTCTTCTCCACACCTTGGGCCACCTTGAGCTTCCATTGTTTGTTATTGAGTGACAGGAGCTCTGCGTGTGTTCTGGACACAAGCCCACTATCTGGCATATTATCTGCAACTATGTTCCTCTACTCTGTGGGTTGTCTCTTGACTCTGCGTTCCTTTGATGCACAGGTGTTTTCAATTTTCATGAAGTCCAATATACTTTTTCTTTCTTTATGCTTTTGGTGTGAAATCAAGAAATTGCCATCAAATCCAATGATATAAAGATTTCATTTTTATGTTTTCTTCTTAAAGTATTATAGCATTTCCCCTTGTGTTTAGATCTTTGATGCATTTTGTGTTAATTTTGTATTTACTGAAAATACAGGTCCAACTTCATGCAGTTACATTTGGCACTCCAATTTTTCTATCACCATTAAGCTGACAGTCTTAAATGAGAGAATTTATGTATGGGATCCACATGCTACCCCAGGTCTATATGTTCCCTTGATTGCCAAACCATCCTGTTTTGATGCTATCATTTTATCTTAAGTCAGGAAATGTGAGCCCTCCAACTCTTTTTCCCACTTGATTATCTTTAATGACACAGTGTGAGCAGGGCCTGTGTGTCTGTAGACCGCATGTGTATGAAATGAGCATGTGCTGTGTATGAAATGACAGTATGAGCAGGGCCTGTGTGTCTGTAGACCGCATGTGTATGAAATGACACAGTATGAGCACAGTTTGTGTGTCTGTAGACTGCATGTGCTGTGTATGAAATGACACAGTGTGAGCAGGGCCTGTGTGTCTGTAGACCACACGTGCTGTGTATGAAATGACACAGTGTGAGCAGGGCCTGTGTGTCTGTAGACTGCATGTGCTGTGTATGAAATGACACAGTGTGAGCAGGGCCTGTGTGTCTGTAGACCACATGTGCTGTGTATGAAATGACATAGTATGAGCACGGCCTGTATGTCTGTAGACAACATGTGCTGTGTATGAAGAGTGATGTCACAGCTCACAGTTGTCTTAAGCCTGGCAGTCATGGAACTGCACATGTGACATCTCTACCATGCTCCTTCACAGTAATATGTTAAGAAAGAATTCTTCAGTTCCTCTTTGAATTTTGCTTCTTCTGGCTTCCACAAGATCAACCATGAGGACACCAGACATGCTCCTTCCCCACCATTACCATCCCTCCTCTTGGTACCCAGGCCTTAGCAAGTCCAGTTGGGTTGTTTCAGAATACATTCAAATCCCTACCACTTCTATCCTTCCCACTTGATCCGCACTAGTCACCAGGTCACCTTGCACCCCCGTCCATCCCACTCTGATCACAGAAGTCTGTGATCAAGTCTGCAAGCTTACTTTTAAGTCGCCTGTCCAGGTATTCTATGATCACTTTAAACATCTGAACTGATGCAAGGATCAAAGATCCAAAGGCTAGAGAACCCGTGTGGTATCTAGGTGAAGACAAAACAGAATGGAAGATGAAGTGTTGTTCTGCATGTACAGGGTGCCTCTTGAACAGTTTCAAAAGGGATCAGCAGAAACGAAGGGCTTGTTGTAATCTCTTATTCAAATTCACAGAGGTTTCCACAGAAAGTCTGAAACCAATTATCTGTCTTTTCTCTATAATCTATAATACGCTCTCCTAAAAGAGGACTTGGCCTGATCAGTGGGGACACAAGTTAATTCCTTTGGTCTCCAGCTCTATCCCCTCTCATCTCTGGTAACCTACAGGATTTAGGACATTGACTGGGCCAAGGGATTTCAAAGCTGTGCAACTAGAGGCAATGAGCATTGACGAATCTCAGATTTTATTTTTGATTCATCAGTACTTTGCCATTGGAATTCGCCAGCTAAGAATGAACACCAGGGCACAAACTATAACTGAAGAAGGGCCACAGGCTTAGTGTTGATCTCACCGTATTGCTCGTCCAAATGAGATGAAGAGCGGGTACTTGGGGATGTCCTCGGGTTTTCTCATGGCCCAGTAATAGGAGGCGAAGGCACCGGCGAGGGTGCACTGACCCAGCGCAATAACAAAGTTTATAAGCCAGAGAAAGGCAAAGAGGTTGTAGATCTGGAAGGTCACGATGTAACTGTGATACACACTCCTTCCGCCATAGAAAGCGAAGTTACACGATGCCCCGGGGCAGAGTTTGGGAATGTTAGTTTTAGGAAAAATCTGCACTCAGAAGAAAATAACAGAATATGGTATTAAATGTGGTTCTTATCTTTCCTTGTGGTCCCCAACTGGATATTCTGTCTCTTTTCATTACTGTTGGTTGTTACTTCTCTGATCTATTAACTGAGAGGATTCTTTAGAGTTCTGGAAAGGACTCACTTTCATCTGTGTGTGCAGATCTCTCTTCCCACTGTACTTTTACATTTATTTGTGTTTTTGTTGCCACACTGGCTTCTTGGGTTTACTATGGAGAAACAAGCTCTGCTGCATTCAACACTTTCCTGATGAGGCCCTCCCTTTCTCTGTGTGCCGAATTCCCCTGTATCAACTTCATGATGCGCTGTAGCGAAATCCTTTTACTCACCTCTGGGTCACAGATTTCATCTTCATATCTACATTCCCCTTCTGGGACCATAACTTTGAATATTGGTACCCCTGATGTAGCCAAGAAACTGAACAAACTTGATTAAGGAGAAACTATTTACTGTTAAATTGAAGATAAACAGACAAGAAAAACGATCTACAGACTGGAGAGATGAGCTTTAAACATCTTCTTCCCATGCTTTAACTATTGTCCTCCTAGGAGGCTGATACTGGTGCATCATGGGCCAGCTGCACCAAGAGGGCCCTGAAAAACTGGTGAGATATATCGGACACTTCTTAGGTTATTGACAAGAATATGCATCACAAAAGACAGATCTCTGTGACCCCTTTAGGGGGACATTAAATTTGATTGACAAATTTTAAGGCTTGGAGCCTAATCTAGTTACTTCTTTATGTTGTTCCTTGTCTTCAGGGGGATGAAAAACCCTGGACACGAGCTCTGGTCCTGAACAACAAGGTGGACGCTAGAGATAAAGAAATCTGTCATGGGGGGGGGGAGGGTCAGGGAAGGGAAGTGCAATCATGTGTGTATATATATATATGTGTGTGTGTGTGTGTGTGTGTGTGTGTGTGTGTGTGTGTGTGTGTGTGTATACGTATTGCATACGTGTATGCATATGAAAATGTCATAATGAAATCTATTACTTTGTACACCAACTTAAAAAAATAACAGCAGAAGTCAATTGCCAAAGGATACATGGCTGTCACGGCCCAGTAGGAAATGCAGATTGACAGCAAGAAGAAAGTTAAAATCGGGTAGAATAACGTGCTGGGGATGTAGCCAATGGCTCTGGAATGAAACAAATAGTTGATGTTCAAAAGGAATCTGCATCAGACCTGTGCTTTCTCTGTAATTAAAAGTTTGTGATTTAAGAGCTAGATGAAGCCTTGGAGTGGATTCCTGTAATAGCAGTAATAGTCACTGGTAATTTTCTTCAGTGATCATGGTGCAAGTTCTGAGCTGGCTTTGGCATTCATTCATTCATTCATTCATTCATTCATTCATTCAATGTGAGGTGTCTCCCCTGCTGTGTTTGCCTCCTGCACAAGACTTCGGGTTCCCCTCCCTTCTGACTGTCCAGCAAGGTTTTGACAGACCACAGTCCCGTGATTCCTTCCTCTGCTTAGATTCTTAGCTTCCTAAAGTGAGAGAAGCCTTGTGGGCCTTCTGTTAAACCGTGGGATTCCTTTCCTGAGTCAGAAATCTGTGTGCTGGTCCAGCACAGCGTGGGCCTCTGCTGTAGGCACAGCGTGGGGAGCCTCTCCTCTAGGGTGTGGCTCACTCCATCTTAACAAAGTGTCAGCAGGGTCGTGCTCCTCTGCCCTGGGGAAGAGACGTTGTGTTATCACCTCCCACAACACAGAAAGCCTGTGACTAGCCCTCCAGGACGGTCCCGGGGGGGGGGGGGGCAGTTTGCCAAGTGTTCCCAGCTAGTTATCACGAGCAGCTTCTCAGTAGTCACTTTAGTCTGTGTCTCCAGGTCGAATTCCTGTTCGGTATTGCCAAGGAGAAATACCAAAGAAATCTCCCCACGTCAAATGCACCAGCACACACGCCTTTGTGGGTCTGTCTCACTGCAGAGCTCTGCGTCTGTCCTTCTTGCACATTCTGAATTTAAGTTGTTAAGAATCCAAAAGTTTACTCTGAACTCTGACCCATTTATTCCAGCTCTTACTTCCCCTTTGACAGTCTATCAGCCTGTCACAGTGATGCTGGCCACACTACACACACACACACACACACACACACACACACACACACACACACACACAATCATACACCAGACACACTCCCATCCCACACACACTCACCCCATACACACTCACCCCCCCACACACACTCACGCCACACACAGTCACACACCAGACACACTCCCATCCCACACACACTCACCCCATACACACTCACCCCCCCCCACACTCACTCACACCACACACAGTCACACACCACACACACACATACACTCACTCCACACATATGCACACACACACATACACACACACCCATCCCACACACACTCACATACCACACATACACACACACACACACACCACACACACACATACACTCACTCCACACATATGCACACACACACATACACACACACCCATCCCACACACACTCACATACCACACACACACACACACACACACACACACACACACACATACACTCATATCATACACGTGCACACATTTAAGGTGTAAGAAGTGAGTTGAGTTATAGTGAACTACACAATAATATACCATTTAAGAAATAAATTCAGAAAATCAGTAGTTTCAGGGGATAATGATAGGGCCTCATTTATTGTAAGAGGGGAAAGTTTAACCAACAGCTTGTTAGCTGTTTAAACCACTGGCTTCGGGTGGCACTATTATTATAATAATATGGCAATTTTGTTAAAATAGTCTTTAATGACAATTAAAAATAATTCAGTCCTTGGTGGTTAACAACTTTGTTTCTACTGTTCTAAGCAGAGGGTCTATGGCTTCCCGGGAGTGTTTTTCCTGCTTCTCATTCAAAAATCTGACTGCACAGATTCTCTCAAGTGACCTTTTGGAATAGTCTGGAAACTATAGGTATTATCAAATGTTATGAAAGATGGTTTATTTTGTAACATTTTAAAAACGAGAGTGGCCCTGGGTATCAAGTGTGCCTGAATTATGTGTTTTACATACAGAATATATAGTCAGGCACTCAAGAATCACCACTTTGTCCGTTAGAAGAGCATACCACACGCACACAATGCATAGCACACAATTGATCTCGGGTAATTACAGTGATTGGGAGTTCTGCAAATTCTCTCAATCAGTAATATTAACACGTAAACCACCACGGAACAATGTAACCCATGGTATAGCCAACTCCATATAGTACTTCATTACTTATGTCCTCCCAACACACACAAGTTCAAATGCATGTGTGCACAGCTATATAGATTCTATCTTTGTTGTACTGTGGTTTGGGAGATTAGAAAGGGTTTGTTAGAGGTGACCATGACCTGTGGTGGTATTGTGTTCCCCAGAATATTGTGCATGCTAATAAACTTATCTGGGGTCAGAGAACAGAACAGCCACAATATTAAACATAGAGGATAGGCAGTGGTAGCACACGCCTTTAATCCTAGCATTCCAGAGGCAGAAATCCCTCTGGATGTCTGTGAGTTCAAGGTCACATCGGAAACAGTCAGGCATGGTGACACACGCCTTTAATTCCAAGAAGTGAGCCTTTAATCCCAGGGAGTGATGGCAGAAGGCAGAAAGATATATAAGGCGTGAGGACCAGAAACTAGAAGCTTTCAGCTGGTTAAGCTTCGGGATTTCAAGCAGCAGTTCAGCTCAGAGGCATCCAGTCTGAGGAAACAGGATCAGCTGAGGAACTAGCAAGGTGAGGTTGGCTGTGGCTTGTTCTGCTTCTCTGATCTTCCAGCATTCACCCCAATACCTGGCTTCAGGTTTGATTTTTTTTTTTTTGGTTTTTCGAGACAGGGTTTCTCTGTGTAGCTTTGCGCCTTTCCTGGAACTCACTTGGTAGTCCAGGCTGGCCTCGAACTCACAGAGATCCGCCTGGCTCTGCCTCCCAAGTGCTGGGATTAAAGGCGTGTGCCACCATCGCCCGGCTGATTTTATTAATAAGACCAGTTAAGATTCTTGCTACAATGACCTATCCAATAAGTGGCAATATCTGAATTTAAACGAATGTTCTTAATGTTCTTCAATTTCTTCCTTAAAAAGTCCTGGTGGTGTGGGGGAGGACAGGGAAGATGGCTGACTCGGTGAGGAGCTTGCTCTGCAGCATGAGGGCCTGAGGTAGCTCCCTGACACCCACCTCAAGAGCTGACATGGTGGTATACACCTGCAATCCCAAATGCTGAGGAGGTGGAGACAGAAGAACACAGGAGCTTGCTAGCTAGGAAGTCTAGTTGAAGCAGTGAGGTCCAGATTCAAGGAGACATTCTGTCTCAAAAACTAAAGTGAAGTTATTTCAACTCCTGGCCTCCACACTAATGTACACACACACATGTTCTCAAACACCCCTGTGCACACACGTCTCACACACACACACACACACACACACACACACACACACACACACACACACACGGCCTGACGTCCCTTACTTGCTTCCTTCCTTCAGCAGGGTGATGGCCACGAGGATCCGCCTCCTGAAGAAGATCAGCACGATGATGATGATGGCCTCAATGATGGACAGGATGATCACTGAACAAGAAAAGATGTCGGTCTGCAGTACACGTCAGCACCAGAAGCAAGCTTAATCTGCAGACCTAGGTCTGAGTTTATCAGGCCATTTCTGCTAATTCTGGTACTTCCTAGTATAAGGAAACTCCCTGGGAGCTTAGCTGCCACAGCCTTAGTTGCTGGACAGCTGTTTTGTTCATGGTGAGCATTTCAGTGGTGGAGTGCTTATTGCCTCCTTCAAGCGCTCTACCACCGTGGTTTTGGTTTACACCACACTCCAAGGAACATCTAGAAATCAGTTAACCCAAGTCATGGGAGGAACTGATAACAATCATTGTGTGTCCCTGCCTTCTTTTAACTAAACAATGCATTTGTTTTCATAGGCATATCTTACTTTCTTAAAACACTAATTTGAGTCCACAACTGTGGAGTATACACGTATGCTAAAATTGTTTTCCTTGAACAAACCTAAGAAAATGAAATATATGAAAATTATTCTATATTCTGAAAATGCGTTGTCAAAGAACACTGATTTAGACTTACACATTTATACAATGGCCTGAAAATGGTTACATCAGAGAACTTGATTGTCCTTTGAATTGACACACTCTAATCTCTGTTTTTGAGTAAGAACACACAGCAGAAATATATTTAATATAAAGCAGGCACTGTAACTGAAGAGGAAAAGTAGGCCTAGGGCTGAGACTTACCCAAGGTCAGAAATGGAGCTAACAGCAAAAGCAGAAACCGAGCTATTGCCTATCACAATCCAGAGCTGATAAAATAGTCATTTTTACATTTGTAATTCTACTTGCTCCCGGTTTTTCTGAAGCAATATACCTTAACATGTATGTCCTTCTTCCTGGTACCCCCAAATTTTTCCCAACCCAGATCAGGTATCAATCAATGTCTGATAAAGAGTGGGGAACCTAAGGCCATTCCAGAAGAGATTGGTATGGCCAGGCTTTTAAACATTTTTAAATGTTTAGAAAGTTCGGTAGTTTTCCTAAAGGCACATCTGTTGATTTCCAGTGGCAGGCACTGACTGTCTCCACGGCGTTTTTATGGGTAGTTCCTCAGAGACAGCTGAGAGCATGTGTGTCTAGGCCCCCTACCAGAGTGGTCTTAAGGTGTTGGTGAATCCTGGGCAACAGTGGTCTCCTTTGGAAAGGACCAGCAATAGTGTGTGGATGCCTGGGGCTTGAGGAGTCGCCCAAATTCAGGGAAAGTGAAGAGAGTGCAATTCCAGATTTTTGTAGGTAAAAAGAAAAGCTACAACATGCATCATTGAAAAAGTAATGAAAACAAAAGGAGTTATCTTTGGTGAGGGCTGAAAATGGGAAGGTAAAATCCAAGAACTTGGTCTTTCCATCAGGGCCTATGTAAGGAAAAGAGAGCAATTGGATTTCCCAGATGGAATAATGTGGTGGAGACATGTGTCCCAAAGTCTGGTATGGGAACAGAGAAGATAGGCCACAAGTCCCTTTGTTCAAAATGCCCCACACTGGTAACCTTGACACATTTTGTTCTGACACAGGACAGTGGCATTCCAAATAAAACCTGGTCACAGAGAGGTTATGATAATGGTGTCACTCGGGGACATATTCTCACCTGCCCTTGAATGCCCAGATTTCTTGGGTAAAAAAGCAAAAATAGGTTTGAA
Source organism: Peromyscus californicus insignis (assembly GCF_007827085.1). NCBI lineage: Eukaryota > Metazoa > Chordata > Mammalia > Rodentia > Cricetidae > Peromyscus > Peromyscus californicus. The sequence goes on along the minus strand of NW_026294617.1, from coordinate 131,943,237 downwards.
ATTGATGGAGGCTCATGCTGGGAATAATTGTGTGATCAGATGATGCCTCCATGCCTCCTCAGACACCCATTACTGAGTTCCTCTGACATGTAAGGGCCAAGATGAATGACAAGAAGGGGAACATTCAAAACCAAAATTCAATGAGAAATTGTCAAAACCTAGATATTCATGACTGTGACTCTCCAACTACAGAAACGTAAGACCAACGCCATCTTTGAGATGGTCTTGCTTTATTAATTACTGCCAACCTTAAATAACTCAATAAAATAACTCAATAATATAAACAATTAAGAATGTAAATCTATTTTCAGTTATTTCTTACAATTCCTGCAATAAATAGAGTGTTTTGCTATGAAAGTAAAATAAGTGTCTTCTTTCTTCTAAAGCAATATGGTGATATTTTATTTGTATTAAAATGTTATTTGTATGTTAATAAATAAAGTTGCCCGGGGGTCAGAGCTATTAGCAAGCCATAGGAAAGCAGGGCAGTGGTAGCGTACGCTTGTAATTCCAGCACTTGGTAGGCAGAGCTGGGTAAGTCTCTGTGTGTTCAGGGATACAGCCATTATTGGATACACATGCCTTTAATCTTAATACCAATCATGGAAAACCTGGAGGCCTATACAGACAGGCTGTGAGGAGGCGGTCATGTGGTTGGGTTTACAACCAATGAGAAGGCAGGACAGGAACTCTATATAAAGACTTTAACACAGGGGTAGCTCTGGTTCGGAGAGGTAGGACCACCGCAGGAGGAAGGGTAAGGTTTTGGCTTTTAGCTCTGACTTCTTGGCTTTCTTCTTTGCATTGGTTCTGTGTTTCTTATTTAATAAGAAGGTTGGATACATCTACAAAGCAAGATCATAAAAATCAGCTATTTATTTCTTTCATAGGTTAACATCCATCAAGTTCCCATAATCAAACTATTTTAAACTAAAGGCGAGTGGCCTGGGATTCTTCTAAAGTAGTGTTATCTTAGGCTATACAACAAGTTCACAACTTCCCCATTTACTACAGGTCATAGACATTTACAGTCATCACTGAGTGATGGATGTGTTCAGCAGGATGCTCCAAACTCAAGCTTCCTCTTGGAAAAACAAGCCTTCTTCATTGTTTCCATTTTAACAAAACTGGTTCTGAAAATCTACTCACTCATTGAGAACCACGCCTGTTTCAAAGGAAAGACTACGCTTATGTTGGTCTGAATCCCGATGTTGTAGATCATGAGAGCTGACTGTGGTTTCTGCTGAAGGCTATTGTATTCCAGGTAACAATACCATATTCCTTGAAAAGAAAAGACCAATATCCAGTGTCATTTTCTGAAGTAGAAGCTATATGCTTATCACACATACCTACATAAAAATGATCAATATGGCCATTTCTACAGAGTTAGAATCATGTTTGGTTGTAGTAGTCTAACTGCTACTCCAGGTAACATAAATGCTTTCTGAATTTATGTGGCTTTCAATGCACTCCTGGCTTGTAGCAACCCTAACACACACCAGCAGGACTGTTTTAATATGCTACAGTACATCTGTCCTGCAGAAAAATGTGCTGACGCCCCCTTATTTATACTCAGTACTAATTTATTACTTACTGGCTTTTCTTGTATACTTGTATGGATCTTAAGAGTACTTTAATGGATCCATTCAAGTTTAGAATTGGTTTTGTTTTAGGGAATTGGGCTGATTCTGCTCCTAATAGCTTTATTTCAAGTTCTATTTTGTCTGATATTATTAATCCCAGGGTCGTGAGTTCGAGCCCCATGCTCTACCAACTGAGCTAGCCGGGCTCTGGGAGGCAGTGGGTCTATGCCTCTATCAAAGCAGCATGTAGCCCACAAACCTCTTTTTTTTTTTTTTTTTTTTTGGTAGCAAAACCTATATCCACCACTGTGGGATGGTCTGTATGTCAAATGTGTTACTGATTGGTCAATGAATAAATCACTGATTGGTCAGTGGCCAGGCAGGAAGTATAGGTGGGACTAACAGAGAGGAGAATTGAGAGAACAGGAAGCTGGGTGAGAGAGACACTGCCAGCCACCATGATGACAAGCCGCATGTGAAGATACCGGTAAGCCACAAGCCATGTGACAAGGTATAGATGAATGAAAATGGATTAATTTAAGCTGTAAGAACAGTTAACAAGAAGCCTGCTACGGCCATACAGTTTGTAACCAATATAAGTCTCTGTGTTTACTTTGTTGGGTCTGAGCGGCTGTGGGACTGGAGGGTGAGAGAGATTTGTCCTGACTGTGGGCCAGGCAGGAAAACTTTAGCTATACACCACACATCATGTTATATGGCTTTGCAGAAACCTCTGTGTAACTTGGTGGGAATGTGCCACCAACCTGCCATAGAGTAGCCTAAGCATGCAGGCTGCGGCTAGCTTGAGAGAGACAACTAGTAAGCTGTTTTTAGCTCCATTTTAGAATCTTCTTTCTCAGGTTTAGGTGGACATTCTTGCCCCACATTGGGCGCCAAATGTCGCCAGAAGTTTTCCTGGTCCCACCTGACTTGCAGCCGCTCAGACCCAAATAAGCACACAGATGCTTATATTAATTAAAACTGTTTGGCCTAATGGCTCAGGCTTCTTGCTAGCTAGATCTTACAATTAAATTAACCCATAATTCTTATTTATGTTTAGCCACATGGCTTGGTACCTTTTTTCAGTTCTGCCTTCACATCTTGCTTCTCATGGCGGCAGCTGGCAGCATCTCCTGACTCAGCCCTCCACTTCCCAGAATTCTCTCTGCTCACCCCGCCTATACTGTACTTCCTGCCTGGCTACTGGCCAATCAGTGTTTTATTTATCAATCAATCAGAGCAACACATGTTCACAGCCTACAGAAAGACATGCACAGCAACTACTATAGATTTCTTTTCATAACGGCTAGTCTTTAAAACTTCTACTTTTAACTGTTGGGTTTCCTTACACATTCTGTAAAGTTTGTAAATAACATACAGTTCCAACTTGCATATATACATTTTAATCTTATCTGACAATTTCCGTGCTGTTTTTTTTACATATATTCTCTTTCTTCTAGTTCACTGCCATCTACTCTATTTTTATAACCACTCTTGGAAATTTCCTGCCTTCTGAGTAATCAAGTTCGATTTAACTAGGAAATGCAAGGGCCTTTGGTTACTTGGTGGTCACCCCCATTCTGCTCATTTGTCCAATATCTTAGTTACATGCATTTTAACTAAAAATGCATCTTTTTGTAGCAGGAATCTTAACAGTTCTTATTAAAAAAAATCAAACCTAAGCCAGGTATTGGGGTGAACTGGAAGATCAGAGAACCAGAACAAGCCACAACTATCTCACCTCGCCAAATCCTCAGCTGGTCTTGTTTCCTCAGACTGGAGGCCTCTGAGTCCTCATCCAGAATGGGTCTCAGCTGAACTGCTGCTTGAAAGCCTGAAGCTTAACCAGCCAAATGCTTAACCAGGTCAAAATGCTTCTAGTTCCTGGTCCTCACGCCTTATATATCTTTCTGCCTTCTACCATCACTCCCTGGGATAAAAGGCTCGCTTTCTGGGATTAAAGGTGTGAGTCACCATGCTTGGCTGTTTCCAATGTGGCCTTGAACTCACGCCTTCCTAGCATGTGCCACTACTGCCCGGCTAATGTTATTATTTTATATGAGTAAAGTTTGCTTCACTTTACCTACTGTTTGCCAATTCATTTTCTTTGCTTACTCTCCTTCATGAGGCTCATATTATTATGAGGAATCATTTTACTTTCCTCTGTCTATGCCAGGCATCAGGAAACACATCTGGTTACACATACAGACATCTCCACTGCTGCCTCTTTAGCCAGGGCTTACTGCATTCTGGCACATAACTATTGCCGTGGCCTCCCAACTGGCCTTGTTGTTTCCGCCCTTGTCTTACTTAACACGGGGACCACAGTCATCATCTCTCCTCTGCTCAGAACCATGCAGAGCCTCTCTATTTTACTCCAAGAGACAACAAGACCTCCCAATTCCCTGTGTGGCTCTGGTCCTCCATGAATTCTGTGACCTCCTCTCCTCCTACTGCCCCCTTTACCCAGCATACCCACCTCCTCAGCCGCCTAGTCATTCCTTCAGCATGCGGTTTCCTCAGGGCCTTTACTCTAGCTGCACCCATGGCTAGAACTTTCTCTGGTCACCAGGTCACAACTGCATTGCTTCCTCCAGGTGTTTTCACATCTGTCTTCTCACAAAGACCTACCTTGGGGCTGGGGGTGTCGCTCAGTGTAGAGCCCTCGCTAGACAACAGCAACAGCAGCAATGACGCCAATCCTCCCCCTCCTAACCCTGCAGTGTCGCTCCTCAGCCTGCATGGTATGCTCAATGTACGTCTGCAATACTTCACAACTTTCCTATAGCAACCATCACCTTCAAATATACGGTATACTTCACTGCAAGCTTGAAAAAAGTGAAGACCTTCATTTATTGTGAAGTACTGTAAGAAGTGAAGTCTACTGTTACATGTTAAGAGTCCAGCACAATGTATGTCATAATTGCTCAGTTGATGATTGATAAATGTGCATAAATGACTATATGATCTCATGCATTTCTCTTCCTCTACCTTCCTTGGTATAACTATGGCCTCCTGGACCTATGGATCTTTATCTTTCCAATATGACTGATACATATGCACTCTTTCTGATTCTTAATCTTTCTCCACTTTATCCACACAATAGTATTTTTGTCACATTCTGTTGTGTTTAAATAACTCTTTGAGATTCATTCATCTTTCAATCCATTGGTTCTCTATTTTGGCATTTAATATAACAATTTTTTAAGTGTGTGTGTGTGTGTGTGTGTGTGTGTGTATGTGTGTGTGTGTGTACAGTCATGCACATGCCATATCACATGTGTAGAGATCAAAGGACAACATTCTGGAGTTGGTTCTCTCCTGTGCCTTCATGTAGGATCCAGAGATAGAACTCAGGTCATCAGTCTTGTATAGCGAGTGTTCATCCACTGAGCCATGTCACCATGAGCTCTGATTTGTTATAATCTAACAGTTTTTTATTTTGGAAAATTCCATTTGGTTCACCTTTACATATGTACAGGCATCTCTGTTGCTGTATTAGCCCTGTGATTTCATCCTTCACTCATTAAACATTTTATACATGGTTCTTTGTTGTGTGATATTTTGTGTTCTGACAAATAAAGCTTGCCTGGAGAACAGAGGGCAGAGTTAGCCACTAGTTAGCCATAGAAGCCGGGCAGTGGTAGTGCACACCTTTAATCCCAGCACTCGGGAGGTGGAGACAGGAATAAAAGGCTGGTGGAGACAGGATCTCGGCCCCCATTCAGTCAGAGGATCTGGAAAGGTAAGACATCACTGGTGACTGCTCCTCTGCTTCTCTGCTTCTCTGGTCTTTCAGGTTATTACCCTACTATTTGATTCCTGGTTTTTTTGTTTGTTTGTTTGTTTTGGTTTTTCTAGACAGGATTTCTCTGTGTAGCTTTGGGGCCTGTCCCGGAACATGCTCTGTAGACCAGGCTGGCCTTGAACTCACAGAGATCCACCTGCCTCTGCCTCCTGAATGCTGTGAATAAAGGTGTACACCACCACCACCTGGCTTTGACCTCTGGTTTTTATTGATAAGACTAAATAGATTCACACTTCAGTTATTTTTGCATTTTTTTTCTACATCTGGGTTGATTGCATTTCTCAGTCTGACGGTAATGCCTTCTTTCCATATCCATATCTGACTCCTACCTATGATGTTGATTTTGAGATGAGGGCACTTTCATAAATGGAGGGTGATTCCATCTACAAAGGATTGGTGTGTGTTCTGTTGGCAGCCAAAGTGTGCTGCAAAACACAGACAGCAGCATCTGGGTCTCTTTCAGGATCTTAGGTTGGTCATAGGAGGGTCATGAGACTCCACTGATCCTTATAGTTTGTTCATCTTGGTGAGAGTCTTCTGTTATTACACACACACACACACACACACACACACACACACACACACACACACTTTCACACAGTCTAGCTTTTTAATCCACCCACTGTGACATATCCACTTTATTCTATGCTTTAGTAAATTTGGTACTATCAATAAGAATGTTTGGTTTTCCATGACAGTAAATAATCAGTTGTCCAAGACAGTCACAGAGGCCAGTCACATCCAGTCTCATTTACTTACAGTTTTCAACTTAAATGGATATTTTCTCACTGTGAATGACTTCAAGATTAATTGCCAGGCAAAGAATTGCGGGGTTAGCACTACCTCGGGAGTCAACAGGCAGCTGAGACTGATGTGTGGTGGTATTGTGTTCCCCAAAATATTGTGCACCCTAATAAACTTATCTGGGGTCAGAGACAGAACAGCCACTAGATACAAAGGCTAGAAAATGGTGGCACTCACACCTTTAATCCTAGCACTCCAGAGGTAGAAATCCCTCTGGATCTCTGTGAGTTCAAGGCCACATTGGAAACAGCCAGGCATGGTGACACACGCCTTTAATCCCAAGAAAGTGAGCCTTTAATCCCAGGGAGTAGTGGTAGAAAGCAGAAAGGTATATAAGGTGTGGAGACCAGAAACTATCAGCATTTAGCTGGTTAAGCTTCAGGCTTTTGAGCAGCACAGTTCAGCTGAGAGCCATTCGGATATGAGGACACAGAGGCTTCCAGTCTGAGGAAACAAGACCAGCTGAGAAGTTGGCCAGGTGAGGTTAGCTGTGGCTTGTTCTGTCTCTCTGACCTTCCAGTGTTCACCCCAATACCTGGCTCCAGGTTTGTTTTTATTAATAAGAACTTTTAAGATTCCTGCTACACTGATGGCTTTGTTTGCACTTCGTATGTATTGCCCATCTCTCCATTTGCAATGTCAAGGCCGTTGCACAGTCAATCTCAGATCTCTTGCTGCTTAAGACAAGTCAGTGAAGTCAATGGCAGATTTTATTGCCCTTTCTGCCTTGATGACAAACAAAAGAGAGATTGAATCACATACCCAGACTCTCCAGTGGAAATCCAGGTAGGACACACAGAAAGATTCGGGATAGCAGTTCCCAGGCTCCTCCATAAGACTGATCCCTGCTCACCTGGCTGTGCTCAGCAGGACAGCAGGGCAAACAGAACGCCAAGGAGGGCAGGGCTGTTTACCAGAAGCTCTCTGAGTGTAATGACAACAGCAACTGAGCCAGTACTGACTCAGTTCTGACAGCCTGAGATCCACGTTTCCTATCTTCTGAGATGGAGAGTCCATCATTGGGCTGAGGACACAGATGTGGGAGCTAGGTCTTGTAATCTTAAGAATGTTTTCCATAATTACTCAGTTATACAGTATGCAGCTGGGTTATAGCCAAGGCTAGGTACTGAACAGGAGGCTGCCTACATCCTTACTATATAACATGTACAAACCTGCTTAAGCATCAGTAAGAGGACCTGGTTATTTTCTGTGCCTACTACTATAAAAATATGTTGCCAATCCAAATTGTGTTGTGGGGGAAATCATTCTTTTGAATATAAATTGCTCTATATTGTCCCATAATGTTATACAACCCAGTGGGAGGCATGCTGTGGGATGTCTTTCTGTATGCTGTGAATCTGTGTTGCTCTGATTGGTTGAAAAATAAAGCTGTTTGGCCTATGGCAAGGCAGCTTAGAGGCAGGTGGGAAATACAAGCAGATAGACAGGAAGAAGAAAGACAGAAGGGAAGAGATGGGAGACAGCTACCCCAGGAGCAACATGTAATGGGACGCAGGTAAAGCCACAGAACACGTGGAGATATATAGATTAATAGTTATGGGTTAATTCAAGATATAAGAGCTAGCTAGCAAGAAGCTTGAGCCATAGGCCATCAAGTTTGTAATTAATATAAGCCTCTGTGTGTTTACTTGGCTCTGAGCAGCTGCAGGACCAGGTGGGACACAGGAAAACTTCCAGCTACAGAGGCACTTGAATTCGTTTATTTAATATTCACATCAGGCCTGATGTACACAGCTTTTGGTGAGACTGAATTGAACTCTTCATCCAATGAGTGTGATTTAGTGTGCTTGCCTCTAGAGGGTGATGCCTCACTACAGGGACCAACTACTAAAGAGTGTGATAGCACCTGATTAAAAGTACTATCAAATCTGCTAAGAAAAATCCATCAAGCCATGCAGCTGTGCAGACCTGGTCATTGATTGATAGACAAGTTACAGGGGAAGACAAACTGTTTGAAACGTTTTCATTAATCTAAAAGAATCCTTTCTTCTCCTTCCTGATCCCCATCAGGTCCAAGACCAAAGCCTGCTGGGGAAAGGAGTATAGAATTTTTCTCAAAATAATAACAAAAAGATTTATAGAGAAAATATCTGTGAACTTAAGTAAATTTTGTAAAGTTAATTGTGGCTGATATATTGTGCACCCCAATAAACTGATCTGGGGGTCAGAGAACAGAACAACCACTATACTAAACATAGGTTTAGGCAGTGGCAGCATATGCCTTTAATCCTAGCATTCAAGAGGCAGAGATCCATCTGGATCTCTGTGAGTTCAAGGCCACAGTGAGAACAGAGCCAGGTGTAGTGGCGCACGCATTTAATCACAGCACTTGAGATCTCATGTCTTGTTTGGGAAAGATACACACCTTTAATCCCAGGAAGTGATGGTAGGAAGCAGAAAGGTATATAAGGTGTGAAAACCAGGAACTAGAGGCTTTTTGAGCTTTGAGACTTCTAGCAGCAGTTTAGCTGAGATCCATTCAGATGAGGACTCAGAGGCTTCCAGTTTGAGGAAACAAGATCAGCTGAGGAATAGGCAAGGTGAGGTTGGATGTGGTTGTTCTGTCTCTCTGATCTTTCAGAATTCACATCAATACCTGACTCCAGGTTTGTTTTTATTGATAAGACTGTTTAAGATTCATGTTACAGTTAATGATTCAAACTAATTAAACCTAAGGCAAGTAAATGCTTTCCAATAATTGCTAATGGCAAGGAAAAATTGTTCTGATATTTAGCAATTTTAAGAGTTGTGTTACTTACCATATCCTAAAATTCCAAGCACACCAAACGTGAAGACCCAGAAGAGGAATCCAGCTATAAACCTCAGGAGTATCAAAAAAATCCAACTCAGCACCATGGCAATGGTCAGGCCACTGGAGGAAAACCCACAACACACACAGTCAGGTGTGCTAAGTGCTACGTAACACCAACATCAAGTCAAGAGCCTTTTCCATTTGAAATCACTCTAGAATATCCTACTTTACCTGGCTGGAGTAACACATATGATTCTAAGAAGTATAAACAATGGTTTCATTGAGAATTTCACGTGAAAGAGGAGAGTGGAGAGCCAGTGAGCACTTTACACCTGAAACGAAACATTCTGCATATCTCCAGAAACCAGACCCCCAGCTCACAGCTTTGACCTGTCAGCCACACTTTGCAAATTGCACTCTTTTTCCTTCACACCCTTCTAGTTAGTGGTAAGTTTTATATATATATGTGTGTGTGTGTGTGTGTGTGTGTGTGTGTGTGTGTGTGTAAGTTTATATATATATATATAAAGGTAAGTTTATATATATATATGGTTCGTGATGAAACTGTGACTAAGGGAGACGTCCCAGAACACAGTTGTTTGGAAGTAACAGAATAGACTTGAGGTGGAAAAATGAGAAAAACAACTGGTCACAGAGTTCCTGAACTCATGACTTTGTAGTCATTGTCACATATAAATAATCTTGAGTGGTATGAGATGCCTGATACCGTCTGACATCTATTTGTGGTTCCAAGGGATCTGGGTACATGACCTGCAGGCAAGGTTAGTCTCCTGGCTACACGGTTTGTCATGCACAGAAAGCAGGAATATCTTCAGCTGCTTTAGCTTGTCTCAGGAGGTACTGAGGAGTACTAGACTGAGGTACTAGAGGAGTGTGTCCACTCCGTTCCCATTCAGGTGAAGGTCAGAACGGAGTCCACTGGCACAATCTCCTCAAAGAGAACTCACTAATACTGGAAAGTTGACCTACTCTCCTATTAACTGCTGACATCCTTGATGAAATTTGCAAACTGCCAATCAGCATCTGGCAGAGTCTGATGTATTTGAGGAAGATAGAGTCTCAAAAGTCATCTTTTAAGAGATCCTTCATAATATTTGTCACTGGATAGATGACAGTGTGGTGTTGAGGTTCCTTCTCAGGTCATGAAGGAATTTCCAAAGCCTTTCCCTCTTGAAATTGTAGAAACTTTAATGGTTAACATTTAAATATGGCTGAAGGGTTACTGTATTGCATGACCCAAAGGGAATACTTAAAACAGTATTTATGAAAGATTTTGGAGCAGAAAGGCTGGAAATAAAGGGAGGTGCTTAGGGTCCAGGGATGTGAGGGATACAGTGTGCACACAGGTTTAATGTGTGTTGGGTAAGGTGTGTCCAAGCAATAGAGGGCAAAAACCAAGGGAAGAGGAATTAAAGAAATCACCTAGTGGCATTTGTTTGTGAATAGGAAATCCCAGTTAACTATTGTCAAGTGCAGGTTGCAATCTTGACTATGGAGTTATTGCAGGCAGAACACTGAATCAGTAAAACCTCACAAAAGGAACTAGCTCTAACATTATGAAAATTACTTTTTAGTATGTCACTGAAAATACAGTGTTAAATTTAACAAATTCTCTGTGCTTAAAGACATGGTATCTGCTTCTCCCACTCTTACTTTTATAACTGCCTCTGAACTCACATTTCTGTGTATCTACTACGTTTTAAGAACTATACTGTGAGCTAGGGAGAGAAAGGGTTGATAGTTTAGCTGGGTATAGTAGTCTACACCACTAATCCCAGCATGTGAGAGGTAGAAGTAGGAAGATCAGGAGTTCAAAGCCAACTTTTTCAGTTACTTAGAAAGTTCAAGGCCAACCTTGGCTACAAGAGACATAGTCTCAAAAAACAAAAAGGAAAAAAGAAGAGCTGTCAGTCTATCAGAGGAAAGAACCAGGTAAATAAGATATAGAATGAAAGATGTTATGTAGAAGATAAGTATCTATGTATATATAGAGGTGTGTACGTATAAACAATGGATATGAGTGCTGTGGAATAATCCTTATGTACATTGTGAAAAAGTGTTGCTCTCATTGTTAATAAAAAGCTGATTGACCAATAGCTAGGCAGGATTTTCAGGGCAAAGAGAATGCTGGGAAGAAGGGAGGAGTCTGAAGAGTCTCGAGCCAGATGCAGAAGAAGCAACATGGAAAGTTCATAGATGAGATAAACGAGCCTTAGGCAGCACATAGATTAATAGAAATGGGTTAATTTAAGTTGTAAGAGCTGGCTGGAGACAAGTCTAAGCTATGGTCAAGTATTCATAATGACTAATAAATCTCTGAGTGGTTATTTGGAAGTGGTTGCCAAGACACAGAAACTCTACCTACATATGAAGAAAATGGAGGAGTGAAGTAATTTATCTAGGGAAAATAATAAAAGTTTTGTAAAGTGTCATTAAACTGATTTTAAAGGATGAAGTGCAGGCATTGGAGATGGAGCTCTGTGGAAGGGTGCCTGCCTAGCACATATGAAGCCCCAGGATAGCTCTCTAGTACTTAAAAAAAGTGAAGTGGAGTTACCCTGGACTCTGAGAAGGATATGGGGAGTAGGAAAAGTCATAAAATGTGCAGAAACACAGGATTTGATAAGCAAGGGTAGCAGATTATTTATATATAATTATTATATTTAGATAATTATTTAAATCTATATTTATATAATCTAGATATATATCTATGATTATATAGTATATAATCATAAATATAGGTAAATAATTAACACTATATAATCAGATGCCTCTCATGCTTATAATCCCAGCACTTGGAAGGCTGAAACTAGAGAATGGAGTTCAAGAATTTCCTCCATGGTTACAGAGTGAGATCTAAGTCAGTCTAGACTACAGAAAAATACTTACTTTTATGTGTGTGTGTGTGTGTGTGTGTGTGTGTGTGTGTGTGTGTGTGTGTGTGCAGGTAACCATGAAGGGCCAAAAGAGAGCCTTGGATCCCTTGAAGTGGGGGTACAGGCCATTGTTAGGTGCACAGTGTGAACTGAGCTGTAGGTTTCTGCAGGAGCAGCAAGTGCTCTTGCTCACTGAGCCATCTCTCTACCCACTAAGAACCTGTCTTTAAAATAAAACATGTAAGGCTAATCAAGAAAGGGACAGGGGTGAGCTTGAGAAGCTGTGCTGATGTGATTACAAAGCACCTTGCAGTCACTAAGAAAGCACTGATTTTATTCTCTGATCACTAGGGAAACACAGAAGCTGCTAAACTCTGGAAAGTGGTGCAAAGGTAGAGACATGTCTTACAAAGGACAGGCTTACATGTCACACGCAGTCGCCTATGTCAGAAGAGTGATCCCATTCTTCAGCTTTCCAAAATACCAATCTTACATCTGAAAATTCAAATCTCTACCTTTGTAAGTATTTTAAGTTTCTGAGAACTAGAATAGCCTTTCATGGTAATAATTACCATGTGTGAAAAGAACACTGTAGCAATTACAAATGATCCTTTGGGGTCTAGGGAGGGACAAAGGAGGAAAAAGCCAGGGAAATCAAACCATGCCCACCTCTGTGACATATGAAGAGCAGAATACAGGACCCCAGACACTGTGGCAGGGACTTGGTACAAGTACCAGTTCTACTAATGAATTAACATATAAGCTTGAAACTTATGTTCTTATGGGAATGTTTTCAAATATATTTGCCCTGTCCTTGCCCTCATGTGCTGTGGGATGGTCTGTATGTCAAATGTGTTGCTCTGATTGGTCAATAAATAAAACACTGATTGGCCAGTGGCCAGGCAGGAAGTATAGGTATGACTAACAGAGAGGAGAATTGAGAGAACAGGAAGGCGGAGGGAGACACTGACAGCTGCCACGATGACAAACAGCATGTGAAGGTGCTGGTAAGCCATGAGTCACATGGCAAGGTATAGATTTATAGAAATGGATTAATTTAAGCTATAAGAACAGTTAGCAAGAAGCCTGCCATGGCCATACAGTTTGTAAGCAATATAAGTCTCTGTGTTTACTTGGTTGGGTCTGAGCGGCTGTGGGACTGGCGGGTGACAGAGGTTTGTCCTGACTGTGGGCCAGGCAGGAGAACTCTAGCCAAACATGGTATGTGCTCACTCATAGGAGGATACTAGATGTGGAACAAGGATGACTGGACTGCTACTCACATCACCAGGGAGGCTTCCTGGAAAACAGGACCCCAAGAAAGACACGGGGATCACCCAATGACAGAGAAATGGAATGAGATCTACATGAACAGCCTGGACATGAGTGGGGGTAATGAAGGGCGAGGGTCGAGGTAAAGAGAGCTTGGGGGAGCGGGAGATCCCAGCTGGGAGGGGTCACCAACTGGATCAGGCCCTCTGAATGGGTGAGACAGTTTATTGGCTTGATCTGTTTGGGAGACATCCAGGCAGTGGGACCAGGTCCTGTGCTCATTGCATGAGTTGGCTGTTTGAAACCTGGGGCCTATGCAGAATCGCTTGGCTCGGCTTGGAAGGAGGGGACTGGACCTACCTGGACTGAGTCTACCAGGTTGATCTCAGTCCGAGGGGGAGGCTTTGCCCTGGAGGAGGTGGGAATAGGGGTTGGGCTGGGGGGAAGGTGAGGGGGACGGGAGGGGGGAGAACAAGGGAATCCATGGCTGATATGTAGAACTGAATTGTATTGCAAAATAAAAATACAAATTAAAAAAAAAAAAAGAAAGAAAATGACCCTGAGGTCTGAGTCCACTTTTCACCCTTGATAAGAGCAGAAGTGGAAGGGTCTACAAAGGTCATGAGAAAACATCTAGAGAAGACATGCACAATCTCACTCACATGAGAATCCATTTCCATGAAGTCACGTAGTCTTCAAATACCTTCATCCCAAATGTCCTGGCATCGAGGAATTTAGTGATGCCACTGAGTTCAATGAAGGAAAAATTAATTATTTCTAGTTAACATTAGAAAAAAATGTCCTTGTAATTAAAAAGACTTTGCATGATTCTATTCCAGGCATGCTTTTAGACAGCGTCTGCTCTAGTGACTCTTCACTAGCCACAAACACCTATCAAATGTCATTTCAGGAAGACTGCAAGTGTATCTGTGGTGCCGTATACAGAGGAGCTGGCCATGAGAAACAGGGGCAGATCCTTATGCAGCACACACCACATGCCCCAGTATTGCAGAAGCTCCCCTGTAAGAGCAAATTCCAATGACAGGATCTAATTTACAAAGTCTCTAGATCTGACCGTGCATGTCTTCTTAATCCCTCTTCCTGCATCTCTGTCATGTGGTAGCCAGACAGTATCACGGAAAACAGGTCAAAGTATGCACAGATCACTGTGTCCAACACGATGCGTGGTCAAGGTGAACACACAGAATGGCACTGTCACATTTTCCCTAGGGCCCCATCACAGCATGTCCCTCTTCTAAAGTAACCATCCTACTACCATGTATGTGTGTGCATCACAGGACAACGGATTTTTGCTCTGTGTTTTGTGTCCATGGAGTCGTACGTGTGTCGTTATTTTATAGGTTTCCACATAGCTTCCTGTTTCCGAGGTTCATTCACATTGCTATTAAATTCCACATATGAAGGAGGGGTACTGTACCACCCGAACTGTCAATGTCTTTTAAGAAAGAGAAATCAATTTTCAGGATTCCTTTCATTTTGTTTTTTCACTCTGCAAGTGAGCTATGAAAGGGAAAAGGCTATGCCTACGCACATGTGAACATGCACACATCCAAGGAAATGTATTTCTCAACAATTTAGACTACTGTGTGCCACATACAGCCAAGCAAACGGCAGGCAACTGGCTGTGCTCCAATTGATATGGAGACTGATCTGGCAGCAGCACCTCTCTTCACACCAAATCTTCGTGCTTGCTGACAAGGGAAGGCGTAACCACCCGGAAAGATGCTATTCTTTCTAATCTAGAGTGACATGTGTACTTCATTATGTTATGTAAGTGATTTCCTGTAACCCCGAGTGGTACTTTAATATTCTATATACTAACAGGATGCATCAAAACAACACAGAAACGTAAACATACTTCGCAGCCTCTGCGAGTTCCATGACATTTCTGCTCCTCTCACTTCCATCTTCAAATTGCATCCCATTTCCTATGGTTAAGTTTCCCTTGATGGGGGAGAAGTAAGGCAGACATCTCCGCAGGGCTGTGAAAGAGAACAAAAACCACAGCAAACTCCTTTGGACTAGTCTGTCCTTTAAAACCTTCTGTTATCTACAGCCAGGTTCTTGCTGGGCATAAAATGTGCTCAGGGCAGATAGCTAATCACCCTTTATTGACATCTTCAGGACTTTCTGGTGTCTGTGAGACTGAAATGGGAACACCATCACACTATGAAGTCCCATCCCAACCGGTTGATTTTTTTACACATGAAAGATTCATCCAACCACACAGATAAGATGTGTAGGTGAAGTGGCATTGGCTCATACCACATATGCTGAACATGCTTTGATGGAAAAGCTGCTTGTATGGTGGGAGGAGTGTAGGGCTGTCACTTAACGGATTCAGGATGGGGCAGCGGTGTAGCTTAGTGAGTAAGTGCCTGTGCGAAGCCCTGGATTCAGTCCTGACACTGGATAATGTGGTGGGCTCCTGTGATCCCAGTACTTGGGAAGTGCAGGCAGGAGGATCAGAAGTTCATGGTCACTCTTGGCTGTCTCAGATCTGCCTGGGATAGATGAGAGCCTGTTCTGAAAATATTTGTAAGTACTTCTCAGTAAAACCTTGGAAACTAGAGTTTAATAATTATTCCTGCAAGAGTAAGAACCAGCTCAAGCTTCCAGCTCCTGTGAAGACAGGACTTCTGGTGATGAACTCTTAGTAACTTGCCTCCTTGCCAGCAACGTTACCTACATGTCTTTGAAGGATAGAAACTATCAATGGAGGGCCACACTGTTTGACTGATGTAATTTCTGAGAAGAGTTAAATTGTTGTTCAGTCTTCCGTGATCTTGTTTTGATTAAATGGAGTCCTAGCCTCTATTAATACACTACTTCAACGTGTGTTGCAGTGCGAGGCACCAAACATATTCTAAAATATTAGAGCCCTAATTTAAATGAAGAGGCGAGAGAAATCAGAAGTGGATAGATAATTTCCATATTCTTTCTTGTAAGTAGTTTCACTAATTTATATGTAGAGCTTGGACCTAAAATATTGAAGCAATTGAAACAGGGAACAAGCTTCCTTATGAAACTTTCCAGCTCTCCTTGTCTTGCCCACGCTACCCATCTCCAGCTTTCAAAGTCTAATGACTGTGGCTGATTTCTTTCCCAATGTCCCCATCTTTCTCCTGCTCTGCCTTTCTCGGGCAGACCGGAGGTGGTAGCCTCTCCAACCCCTTTCTGCTCACTCTCCGTCCAGTCAGCTCCTGGCTTCCACCTCTCCCCAGATGGCCTCATCCTACTCTTCCCCCGGTGGGTGCTTGGCACACAGTAGGGCTCGGTATATTTCTTCTCTCCTATTTTTTCTAGTCTTTTTTGTGCCTATACACATCCTAAGTGTAAGTTTTCACCCAGAAGTTCTCCTGGCCCTAGTTTACATATTACTTCTGGTAATCACTTCCAATCTGTTAGTGCCCATTAATTAATATGCTCAGTATTTATTTGGAAAGTACAGAGAATATGAAGACAAGTTACAGAATGATACACGGTCTAGCCACCCACAGTGAGCCACGTGACTTTGCTGATCAGTTTCCTTCCCATCTTCTACATCTCTCTCTTTTTGAATGCCACAGCAACACAGGCAACAGAATTCTGTTTGCTTCTTCCTCTCACATAATCTTACTTGGTCTCCTTTTAGAAACAATTTAAGGACTAGATGTTATTAGTTGTACATTGTACCACTTAGTGGTATACTCGATCCTCTGTTAAGAAGAACGCAAGCTGGTTGTAATGCTGATCTTAATGTCTCTTTCATTATTTCTTTAGACTAGGAGAGATTATGGATTATTTATTTTTATATCCCCAGTGTATATTTTAAAACATGTGATTTTAATCAAAATCTAATTGTGAGAACAGCTACTTTTCCTTTTCCCATAACAACTTCCATGCTGTTCTTGGCCACATACAGCCAGCACCTAGGGCTTCCTGGTGATTGCCATTTCTCACGTATTAGAAAATCCATTATCTCTGCCTCGGGGTCTTTAATGGACCAGGGAAAGGTGATTGGGACACTCAACACATGGATTTTGTGGCAACCAATTCAACATTGACTTCCTACTTAGACTGGTGCCTGTTACCTTTCTTCTGCTTTAGAAGAACTAGACTCTCATTGTGGAAGAACTGAGTAGCAGAAAACAGGAGTAAGAGAAAATGCCCCATTTTCTCTCCCTTTCCACACCATCTAGCAAACAACTCAATAGTTTTGGTATATTTCTTTCTGATCTTTGTCCTTAAATAATTTCTGGGATTCATTTTAATTTCAATATGCTTGACACGATGCTGCCCACAGCAGTTTGCATTTTGCTGAGTATTGACCATATGTGCTTCGCTCTATATTATTAGTTCTATGACATCTCCTCTCACAAACACACTGTATTACTGCAGTGTTCTCGTGCTTGTGGACATTGCAAACTTTCCTTTGTTCCCAGCCCCACCATCTATGATCTCTGAGTTCTGTATTGATTGCTCCAAATGAACTCTGTGTTAGCAATCTTCATATGAAGCTTTTTCTCTGTAATTAGAATTACATCCTTCAGAAAGAAGAGTGAGTGATTATTTCAGTTTTTCTAAACAGCCTATGAGTTTATACTCAAACAGTAAAGAAATAAAATATATATTCATCAAAGAAAACAGAAGAATTTCAAATGTCACATTATGAAGACAAGATATAGAACTTAGAAATTGCTTCTTGGGCAATTTCTGAACATTTTTGGCTTAATTCAGGAGTGGGTGTGCATGACTGTTTGTGTATGCTTGTAGGGATACATAGGATCACATTGGTGGGCTTCCTAAAATAAATCATATCACTTCCCAACATGTTTATGTAGCAAACCTCACAGAGCTCTAGTGGAAATGCTCCAGTTGGAGTGAGGACAGGTGTGACCAGAGACACTGCTCCTAATTAATACCAGACTCTCAGGGTGGCACTGGACCTTTCTCAGCCTCAATCAATTGAGACCTTATCAACTGAGGAAACGTAATTAAATCACATTTTGGTAGATTCTATGTTTCAAAGGTAAAAGAATTACCACTTACTAGGTCTACTTGGATAAACTGCTGGGGGGCAGTCACCACGGGACAGATCTGAGAAAGTCTGAAAGGAAAGGGGCATGTTAACACTTCAAAGCCAGCAACGATCAGTTTCACTCTCAATATCAGAATTCTGAGCTCGACATCTTAACTCCACATCTCATTTTCCCAAATCGTCTCTCTACTGCCAATAATTGTAAGATTATTACATACAAATTATTGTTGGAAAATGCCTCTAAATGCTCTGAATGAATCAACAAAGATTTAAAAAACCAAGATATTACAAAAGCAAGGCACACCTGTGAAGATATCTTAGTCATACTCTGAATCTCTTACCCTTCAAAATTTTTCTGGAAAAACAGCATTTTCTATAATTAACAACCAATTAATAGTATTTAATACAATAAAGCTTTAGAAATCTCCTGTGTATGTCAAATCTTGGAAAAGGTGGGCTTGAATATTTTGTTGGACTGTTTTATTTAGTGTGTGTATGTGTGTGTGTGTGTGTGTGTGTGTGTGTGTGTATGTATGTGCCATGCACGCTAAGGCACACATGTGGAGGTCCTATTGCTAGATTGGTTTTTTCCTTCCATCATGTTGGTGTCAATGTGGGGATTGAATTCAGGTCAGGTGGCATACACCTTCGTCAACTAAGCCACCTCGCAGTATGGTTTTATAATGATGATTCTAGACGACATAAAATTCTGTCTCTTATCCACAATAGCCCCGTCCAGGTAGAGAAAATCTCTCAGTTGGAGCTACCTAAGCACACTTAATAGTCTTTCCTACCCAGCAAGTGTACACAGGAATGCCTCATGAATGGTGTGTTTCTTTGTTTACATCATGAAAATTCTGTGTTTTAATGAGTGTCTACACAGTGATACACCACGAACACAGTGTTTTTGAGTGTTCATGTGAGCTTGTGTTTTATGGGAATGGCACCATTAATATTCATTTTTCTAGATCTGGATATTTTTCCAGTAGCAAACTAGAATGTTGCACTTAAGATCAGAACAGCAGTAAGTTCCTTCCGGGCGTGAGCTTGAGTACACACACCGTTGCAGGCCTGGCCATGGCCTTGCAGAACTGGCGGTAGTATTCCCAGTGGCTTTTGTCTCTTTCATTAAAAAATTGCATTTCGAAGTAGGTTAGAAATTTCTCTGGGCACCTGGAGACGCAGATCTGTGGAACAGAGAAGCACAGTGATGGGAATGAATGGGAATATACCAAGGAAATGCCTACAAGGTTGGATGGGCTTCTGAATTACCCACCTGGGTGAAGAATAAAGCACAATTTTTCATCTAAGTGACTTCAATCATGTTTCTAGTTTTATTGTATAAAATTAAATTTGGCATAGAATGTTACCAATGTGTACTTCTTGCTTCTTTGGTCTTGTGTTAAAACAAGATTTTGAACAGTAATGATATTTTATGCTTTGATTTTGAAATTGGCATCTAGCGTGTTAGAGACCATGGTAACATTTTCAAACCAAGCGTTTCTGTGGTTCTCCTTTCCCACCTCCTCCATACAGTTGCCTCTGTTCCCCTTGCATTCCCCTATTATTTTCCCATTTCCTGTCCCATGTGTCCCTCTTCCCACCTCCATCCCTTCTCATCATCTGATACCAACCTCTCTAGGGAAAGGATAATGTTGAACGAGGTGACCCAAACTCATAAGACAAAACCAGCATGTTCTTTCTTATATGTAGATTCTAACCTGTGACATGTAAAGTTTAAAAACTCTAGATGGATTGATTTTAACTTTATTTTTGAGATAAGTGTGGATCCACAAGTAGTTGTGAGAAACTGAACTTTCCACGTGCTGGTCACTCAGATTCCCAAACAGTCATACTTTGTGGAACTATAAGGTAACATTATAACCACTCTCATCATTTAGATTGAACTAATTTTATATCCATTCACTGTGTGCTTGTGAGGGATAGTTCTATGTGCAGATTTGGGGCTTCGATCATAGAACAATTATGATTTTTAAAAGCCCTTTTTAAAGGTTTCTATTGTTATTATTTGTGTATATGTGTGCTCATGTGGGTCCAAGTCAACATGTGCAATGTGTATGCAGGTGCCTGAAGAGGCCAGGAGAGTCCACTGGATTCCCTGGGGCTGGAGTTATAGGAGGTTGTGAGTCATCTGACAGGGATGCTGAGGAACTGAACCCAGGTCCTCTGCAAGAACAGCAAGTGCTATAAACTATCTCTCTATCTCTGTCATGAATTTTAATAAGACATTTTCTTAAATTGTCTGGCTTAAGAGGTAGGAGTATAATTCAAGATTAATTCTGCAGTCTCTATATATTCTAGGTTAGAATCTTGATTTGTTTTCTATATGAATAAAATGACTTGAAATTTTCTGACATTTGTTAATGTGCATGGGAAATATTTGTCAATGTGCCCATGAGTTCTCCTTAATTGTGAAAACATAATTAGACTTTGTCACCATGAGAAATAAGCAAAATACATATATCTGCCGCAATTAATTACCAGTTAAGTCTTTCCACAACACTATCTAGACATGGGCAGGAGAGGTCACCTATGCAATTATTTTGCAATAATAGACTGAGGGCATATCTGTGACAAACCAAGCTACTGTGGTCATCCATGGAGCCATGACAAAGTGATAGCAATCCAATGTGCAATTTCATAAAGGATGGTAGAAACACGGAGGTGCAGTCTGGTGTTTTTGCTTTTTGCTTATGATTTTTTAATTTTTTATTTTTTTTAATTAATTTATTTTTATTTTATGTGCATTGGTGTTTTGCCTGCATGTACATCTGTGTGAGGATGATGGATCCGCAGTAACTGGAGTTACAGACAGTTGTGAGCCACCATGTGGTTGTTGGGAATTGAAGCCAGCAATCTGTGAACTCCGGGAACTACAATGCCAACTTGCCTCTGGAAGATACTCAATGCTCTTAACCACTGAGCCATCTCTCCAGCCCCTGCTTATGATTTTAAAAGGAAACAAAAGTCACATCGAACTGGGAAAGCTGCATCAACTTCTGCGCATCTCTCCATCAGTTCTGCTCCTCCTGTGGAAATCCCCCAGACACAGCCTGTTCCATCATCTCCCATCAATCCTTTAATATTTATTTTTCTTCAATGTTTTGACAATTTCACACATGCATATATGAATTTTCATACTCTGTTACCTCTCTCTTTCATCTTCTTCCCACTCCTGCTGAAAACCCTCTTCTTACTTTTTTTGCATTCCTGGGACGCACTACGTTTAGTTGGGGTGTTTGCATGACTATGAGCAGGGAGTTATTTTATTTTCCATGTTTTGGACCACTAGCAGCAGCTCATCAGCGACTACACTGATGATGAAGCCAGCTCCTCCTCGTCACCCAGGCATCAACTGCTGACGGTGCTTCGGGGAGGAGAGAGGCCCCGGGAGCCTCTCCCGCACTGTGCTGGGATACTCATGGGCCCCATCCTGCACGTGGCTGCTGTGAACTCATGGAGGTGATCGCTGTGCTGTGTCCAGAAGAGTGTGTTTCACAGCAGTCTCCATACATCCCCTGACTCTTGGAGTAGGCGACATAGATGCCGTGCTTAGGGCTGAGCAGTCAACAATAACTTATTCTCAGCACCAGTTACAGCTTTCATATTGCCTGAATGGTCTTACTCATCTGTGAACCCCGGGAACTACAATGCCAACTTGCCAGCAAGATATGCCTACTGGTACGTTAGTGCCATGGCTATTCTGTCGGTCACCAGATGCTCCCTGGTTGGATTTGAGGCTGCTCTACAGGAGGGAATTTATACCTGGCAACATAAACCTGGTCAAAAGTGCATGGACAGGAAATAGATAGGCCCTGGGGGAAGCTACTACTGCTGTTTTTCTGAAGGAGTGTGTTGTAAAACTGCTTTCTGATATTTGTATTTTTATGTCCATAGATTAGCACAGGTCTCAGTGCTGTTTGGAGAAGCCTCTGTTTGCAGCAGACTACAGATAATGCAGAAGCAATAGCTGGTCAGAGTGCTGGTGATTTTTCTTACTGGTGGACCCTATAGACAGTTAGGCAAAAGCACAGTTGCTAAGTAGGCAGCTTTCCTACCTTTGCCACGCTTTTGCTATCTACAGGGGCACTTGGTGTTGACCACAGAACTAAGCAGGAGCGGAACTAAACACATGCCTTGAGTCTCACAGTAATGCTGTGTGATAGCAGCAGGAGTCCAATGTCTCTGAGAAGTTTGACAGTGGAAAAAAAGCCAACTCCACACTCACCCTCCTTAAGCCCCTCATCACCATACTTACACACATGTGCACTGCCTGCCTCTGTGCCTCTTCTCTCTGTCTCTGTCTCTGTCTCTGTCTCTGTCCCTGTCTCTCTCTCTCTCTCACACACACACACACACTTCTAGAAGGAGCACTGGAGGTCTCATAGCTAAAGAGCTGTATATA
This sequence comes from Peromyscus californicus insignis, assembly GCF_007827085.1. NCBI lineage: Eukaryota > Metazoa > Chordata > Mammalia > Rodentia > Cricetidae > Peromyscus > Peromyscus californicus. The sequence goes on along the minus strand of NW_026294617.1, from coordinate 131,920,633 downwards.
GAGACACTGACAACATTCTACATGTCCATGTGTTTTATAAGAAGGTCAGTTATTGTCAGTGTAAATGGGAAAAGCTCACTCTGATTGGAGCCAAGTGGACTAAATCATGCTCATATTAGGAGATACCTCAGAGACATGTTATCTTTGATTCTTTGCTCCTAAGATGGTGAAAGACTCAAGTAGATGGCTACATTTTGGCATATTTAAAAAGTGAGAACTCAAAGAGTTAATACTTTATTGAGCTTTATATAATGTGAGGTACTGCTTCTGGGACCCTGGCAATCCTACACTTACAAATACATGCACATGTATACTACACATACAAACTGGTGCATATGCAACCCACAAAAGAAAGCAATTAAAATGGAAAAAAGTAGTTTGTCAAAGAGAATCACATCAAACTTCATTCCAAACACAAATCAGCTGTTAAAAAAAACACCACAGCAACTGCTCTTTCTTCTTTCCTTCCGTCAGACCAATTTGTTCACTTCAAATGGGATGCTGATTAGAAGCAATCAACGCATAATTAGCCACAGAAGAAGGTCACACGGAGGCTGGGTGTCCTAATTGATCCTGGTCTGTTCTTCAAGTGCCTGTGACACATGTCTGGACCATGCTGCCAGTTGACAAGAACATAGCGCATAGAACACAGCTCAGATCTATAAATACACTGTTGCGGGGCTCATAGATGCAGGACGCAATACTGCAGTCACGACGTACCCCACTGGGCTGTGACCCCTGTGATCTCACAGGGCTCTTTCAGCATCATGCTTCATCCCTGTCGTTACGTCATCAATTCCAGAGGTTTAAACACTATTATAAATAAGAATTAGAGGCCAGGGAGAGTGGGTTGCCCTGAAGATTAAAATACTTCATTTGCTATGTATGTTCCCACATAATCTAGGAAATCATTTATGAAAATAATAAACACGTCATTTTTGTTTTATTACAGGAACATTGGTTTGTATGGTATAGTGGAAAGAGTAGGAAGATAGTCATTCATTGATTTACCAGTTCCTTCATTCTATAGATACTTATTAATCATCTACTCTGGGGTTTGAAGGTAGTGTGAACACAGTGGTAAACAAAACAGATGAGAAGCCTTACCCACAAGGTGTTTGGCTTTTAGCACAGGGAGAAAGACAGTGAACCATTTGATTGTTACTGAAGGCTAGAAAAGAGATTCAAGAGTGAGGGGTGGATGGTGCAGCTCCATTTTAAGTGAGAGGTTTTGGGCTTTTCAGTCAGTAAACTGCCTTCATACAACCCTGAGGACGTGAGTTTGGATCCTTAGCACCCATGTGAAAAGCTAGGTGTAGCATCAGGCCTGTGGTTTCAGAGCTTGGGGACAGACACTAGATCACTGGGGTCTCTGGCTAGCCAGCCTAGCTGAATCAGTGAGCTTTGGGTTCAGTGAGAAACCCTGTCTCAGAAAATAAGGTTGAGAGAAATAGAGGACACTCCAAGTCAGCCTCTGGTCTCCACAGAGAACACAGGGCACACGTGCACATTTGCACACACATAATCTCACTAGAAAGACAGCAATTATAGAAAGATTTGCATATTGGTGGTTGATCCAGAGTGCCATCTGGAAGAAGAGCACTCAACTCGGAGAAGGAGCCTGCCTGCATCCTTCGAAGAAGGCAGACGGCCGACGGCAGTGCTTAGAGGAGGCTATTTCACCTTGCCTTGTCTGGGCTTATTTATTTATTTAACCTTACAGAGCTTTCTGCTTAGAGGGGGATGTGGGAGTATCTTCTAGACTGTCATGTAGTGGGTAACTGTTCTAGCTTTGACCTGGAAGTACTACCCTCAGTAAGGCTTCCAGTAACTGTCACGCCTACCTATGACCGGCCCCTGAGGCGGGTTCGAGATGGGAGCCCTTTAAGACCGAGATCTGGATGTGCCAGCTCTCTTGGTTCTTGATGATCCTGGACGCTGGATGGTAGACTGAGCGGAGTTCTCCAGAAAACCCAGCTGTACTGCACCTCACCTCTCCCAGATCCTGTAACCAACCCCTTTACTAGCTCTAAGTTACCCCCCAAAATAAACCTCCCTTAATAAATCTTCCAATAGTGTCACAGGCTACAGAGCTCAGGGAAGCTGGTGGTCCCTCCTGATATGCAGTGAAAGGAAGCATCTAAAGCCAGCAAAGCAAGTAACTGGCTAGGAGCTCAGCCAATGAACAGTTCCAGCCTGCATGACAGAAATGGCCGGAAACTCCAGCTACAACCTCCCTCCACCCACAGATCCCATCATCACCTGGGAGAGGAGCCTCAAGTCCCAAGACCTTTTATTTTTATACTTCTTTCTTTTATATTTTTAGTAATGTTTTTATGTCATTAAAATATTTGTGTTTCTTCCTCTTCTTACTTTTTTCTAATTTTATTTACATGTTTTCTCTAATTTCTAATCATGCATTATTTCTTGCCCCATTCTCTCCCCATCACATGCTCTTTCTCTTCTTCTTACATTTAGCTTTGATTCCCCCTTTTGTCCTTTCTCATCACTTTCCTTTATTTCATTCATTATTATCTCAGTTGATTTTAACTTCATATCTTTTCTCCATTATTTTAAGCAATTTCCCTCTCTATGTGTATTGGTGGTATAGTAGAAGATTTCACTTGATTTAACTAGAGTTCTCTACCTGGGGTTTGCTTCTCCTCTCTACAGATCCAGCCTTCCTGAGAAGGCTGCTTACATAGACAACCCCAAACAACTAGGAAGAGACACACATCTTAACAGATGCACAAATCACAGTTTAGAAATCATGAAAAAGCAAGACAACGTGGCTCTTCCAAACATTCACAACTCCTCAATAAATGAATCCAAAGACACAGAAATGATTGGAACCCCAGACAAGGACTTATGGGCTGTGGTTACTTATAAGAGCAAATGGTTACCATCTCCAAGGTCCCCTGGTAACTCTGAAATCATTCATCTCTGCTGTAGCTTTGTTTAAATGTAAATGAACATGACATCAGGCTTCCATGTTCCTACCACACAGACAGACTCAACACAGAGTTTCTGAATTCACCATGAATGTTGGCAACTGCTAACGCCACCATGAAGGCAGCCTTCACCTTACCTGGGTAGTAGGGCACTGTAGCCTCGGCATCATGGAAGAACCGGTACACCTGAATAGGTTAAAGTAAAACAAAATGGTCTTGTTCCTGTTAACAAAAGAAAACATAAACAGTTTTTATCAGTGACAGTGGGAGTGCTCTACAGCACATCAAACCACAGACGCTTTTAATGCCTTGCCTTTAAATACCAGATTTACCTTCTGTAAATGGGTGCAGCATATTCTCAAACTGCCTTTCCATTGCCTAACAATCACAGCATTGTTTTGTGATTATTAAAAATTGAAATAAATTGTCCACCAGCAAGAAAGGGTTTATCACAAGGCAGAAGATCACACTGTCATTGGGAATGATGTTGACACACATGTTTAATGGAAGGTGTGTGTGTGTGTGTGTGTGTGTGTGTGTGTGTGTGTGTGTGTGTGTGTGTGTGCTGACTCAGTCTTCTGTCGCATCCGCGTTGAAAGCCCAGCAATCTTCATGAGCCGAAGTTCTTGTAGTGGCCAGAAGGTGGCGGTACAATCAACCAAATTTCCACCTTTTAGAGGAAATACTGAAGAACAGGTCTTCAAGCCACAGGTCAGGAGTAACTTCCTGTGCTGAAAGGCATTGAAAGTTATATACTGAGGCAAAGCATGTGTGCCCTCTGGAGCTGGGGTTTCATCCGGTTTGGTATTTCGGGAAACCGGTGTTTCTCCCACAGTCGTTTTAGTTGGGCGCAGGCGAATCACAAAAGGCCGGATTCTTCTCCATCCCAGGTACAACGATGCCCTCTCCAAAGACAGGCTCTACGCCCAGTTATGAGGAATCCCTTCTACGTATGAGAACCCAAGGACAGCTGCAAGGTCATCACAACCCAAAAACAATCACTCCAGTGGTTACGCTGTGGCCCTGGCATGGCTTTACCCAAACTATTTACTCGGCCTGAGATGCACCCACTGCGTTCTGGCACAGAAGCACGCACATTCATTTAGTACGCGCGCGCGCGCACACACACACACACACACACACACACACACACACACACACACAGGCCACAGGTCAACCACAGATGTCATTCCTCGGGCGTTATCCACATTTTATTTTAAGACAGGGTTCCTAACTGACCCGGAGCTCACCAAGTAGGCTAGGCTGGCTGGCAGGTGACCCCGAGCGATCTGCCTGCCTGTGATGGCCCAGCACTGAGAACACAAGCATGGGCCACCCCACCCGGCCTTTTAAACGTGGGTTGAAGGGACTGAGCTCAGGTCCACGTGCTCAGGCAGCAGGCATGTTACTAAGTTACTAAGTCATTTCCCCAGCCCTCCTGTGGAAGGCTGAGGACGACTGCAGGGGCCACTGAGTTCTCTCCTTCCACCGTACAGGTTCCAGGGATTGGACTCCGGGGCCAGGCATGGCCTCAAGTGCCTTTACCCACTAAGCCATCTCTCTGGCCCAGCCTGACTTCCTGAATGGATACCATATCAGGCACACTTCCACGTCAAAAACACACCTCTACACAGTAACAGTTAAAGGTGAGCGGTATTTCACTATTTAATTATGTCATAGCCCATGCAATCCATCTCTTTGGACAGACCGGTAGACTGCGTTCTGTCCTGACGGCTGCACCGTACTCACTACATGCTGTCGTTCAGTTTCACGGCTTCTGTTTGGGCTGTGACAAGAAACAGTATGAATCTCTCTGAAAGTTCTTTCATAGGCCATGCCTCAAAGGCTCTGCCCTGCCGGTGACACTCTTGGGAAGTTTTTGAACCTTTCAGGGGTGGGTCCTCCTGGGAGGAAGTAAGATCATCGAGGGTGAGCCCCTAATGGGGAGGTGGGGCCTCTAAGGGAGAGGTGGGGCCCCTAAGGGGGAGGTGGGGCCTCTAATGGGGAGGTGGGGCCCCTAATGGGGAGGTGAGAACCCTAATGGGGAGGTGGGAACCCTAATGGGGAGGTGGGAACCCTAATGGGGAGATGGGAACCCTAATGGGGAGGTGGGGCCCTGACAGGCAGATGGGGCCCCTGACAGGCAGATGGGACCCTGACAGGCAGATGGGGCCCTGACAGGCAGATGGGGCCCCTGACAGGCAGGTGGAGCCCCTGACAGGCAGATGGGGCCCTGGCTGGCTTTTGTTTCTTTGCTTTTCGGCTTTCGTGAGATGATCACACCTCACTGCTGCAGGCTTCCACCTTAGTGTACCGTGCAGCCACCAAGAAAAGCAAGTTTAGGACCACGAAAGCATGAACTGAAACTTTTGAAACCATGAGGCAGAGCAAAGTTTTCCTCTTTTGACTTGTTATGTATTTTCTCAAAGCTAACACAGCTCATATAGTTTTAAAAGATGTGTTCAATTTTTCATTCAGTTAGTCTCTAGGCAGAAAACTGTCGAGTCACGAAAGAGTAAATGTCTGAGTGTTTGATAAAACCTCGCAAGTACCACCATAGCACACTGCCGGCAGCAGACAGCAGGGTGCTTATTTCTCACTCCACCAAACACTGGACATTTTAACAGTTTTGGTTTATTTGACAATCTCATGGGCAAAACAATTTTTAAATTTGCATTTCTCTTTAGAACTGTGACAATGAGTTTCCTGTTGCCACTGGACATCGCTGTATGCTATTTCTTGCTTGTTACTTTTGTCTCGTTTTCAGTGGAGATCGACTTTTGCATGTGTGTGTGCACGTGTGTGCGCGTACATATTCATGCTCGTGGGAGCCAGAGAACAACTTCCTGGAGCTGGTTTTCTCCTTTCCCCTTTACACGGGGTTCTGGGCTCAGAGCCGGGTCATCGGGCTTGCACAGTAAGCATCCTTACCAGCTCAGCCACCTTGCAGTTCCCTGGATGGAAAACATCCGTTCACTTGTGATTTCTGTGTTCAGATCATAAAGCCATTGTTCCATTGTCATGAATATTTGCTGAGTGTGGTTGTTTGGACGGCCACTTACCTTTAATTTTGTTTACAATGATTTTGGTGGTCTCCTTTTTTCCCCTTTTAAGACAAGGTTTCTCTGGTCTGGTTATTCTGGAACTCACTCTGTAGCCCAGGCTGGCCTTGAACTCACAGAGATCCACCTACCTCTGCCTCCCGAGTGCTGGGGTTACAGGGATGAGCCACAATGGCTGCCCCTTTTGGTGGCTTACTTTCAATGACAGAATTCTTCAAAATTTCTGTTGTGTTTTTGGGTTTGCATTTATATTTAGAAGTTGTTGTTTAGCCCATAGTTTTATTTGTTTTTTATTGTTTCTTTCAGCTTTATATTTTAAAGGATTTTTTTTTCCCCCGAGACAGGGTTTCTCTGTGTAGCTTTGCGCCTTTCCTGGAACTCGCTTTGGAGACCAGGCTGGCCTCGAACTCACAGAGATCCGCCTGCCTCTGCCTCCCGAGTGCTGGGATTAAAGGCGTGCGCCACCACCGCCCGGCATTTTAAAGGATTTTACAGTATTTATTTCATAGCTTTATATTTTAAAGTAAACACTTGACTGTTCTCATCATACCACAAAGCAATTATTGTTTCCTTCTTAAAGAGATTGCAGCAAGGTAGTGTAGCACAGAAGAGCCGGTGCTGACGACCACGGGCTGTTCTTCTTTTCTTGCCTCAGAACAAGTGATTGTTGGAGATTTCACCGTCTCAGAGGTACTGGATCTTTGGTCCTTAGTTCTCCTTTGGGCAAAGAGTCTGCAGTATGGTCAAGGATGTCCTTTTCCTGTTTTGTATTTTGCAGAAATTCTTCACTATCCTTCTTGGCACTTATTTCTGAACCCATCTTCTGAGATTTACAGTTTTTCATTTTCTAAAGTTTTCAGAATTATCTAAGTCTTTATTTTTATTTATAGGCTCCTTTTGATCAATTTTCTTGATTTCTTTCGTTTTCTCCTTAATCAGCATTTTTCACTTCACTTCTCTTTTCTTTTTCTGCTTTACTTTCTTTCTTCATCAGAGAGATCAGAATCAGAGCCTGAAAGGGCATGGACGCGTTTCGAGTCTTCCGTAGTGCTGTGGTTGGTAGGGAGCCCTCTTTGACCAACATGGTTCAATTTAAACTTTTGGTCATGGAACATGGCTCGAAACCTCCTATCAGTTTTGACTTTTCTGTCATTTCCCAAAATCTGGGATCCTTTGAAACCCACCTAAACTGCTGGCCATTCATTATTTCTTGTTTGGATGACATTTTTAAAGTCTTACTGAAGAAATATCCAGAGAAACCAAGTAAAATCCCAGGGAGATCCTGTCAGAGAACCACACAGCTCTTCACTTCTCTTTTTGGATCCTGGTCTGAGCTCCTATCCCACAGTCTTATAAATATGCCCCTGGCTGTGTTACTTTATGATTTTTATCTTATATGTATATAAAACCTTCACTGCCCCTGTATTCTTTTAGGTATGAATTATGATATACATATAGTTTTACGTCCGTGAACAGCATTTCATTTAATTCAATTCCATTCCCTTAATAATGTATTTTCTGGGTACTGACTTGAATGGCTGTCTCTATCACATTGAAAATCTGGTTGTGTTCCAAATCCAGTGGCACAGGCCTGTCACCTCAGCTAGGCCAGAGCACAGGGAGGGAGATGGCAAGTTTAGTGCCTTGGTTCTGGAGTGAGCTCAAGGCCACCGTAAGCAACTTAGTGAGACTCTGTTCCAAAACAGATAAATAATTAAGCAAAGAGGGGCCAGATGTATGGCTCAGGTAGAGCACCATCTCCATGTGCAGGCCCTACAGTCTATCACCAACCCTGAGGAAAATGGATTTACAGTTGGATTTATTTGTACCTAGTTTTATTACCATTCTATACTTTAGAATAATGTGATTATTGTGATGAATTTAGCCTAACGTTTTCCTTAGATATATTTTTATCCAATTACACCTATAAATATTTAAGTTTTCAGATTTATTTATTTTATCTTATGTTTTGCTTGCATGTGTTTATGTGCGCTGTGTGCATTGCCTGTTGCCCGTGGAGGCCAGAAGAGGGCTCTAATCCCCTGGGACTAGAGACCATTCCTGGGATCTCTCTGCAAGACCAGTAAACACTCTTAACTGCTGAATGTCTTTCTAGCCCCTTAAGTTAAAAAAGAAAGAAAACCTTTATTTTTATTGTGTGTATATGGATGTCTTGCCTGCACAATAGTTGTACATCACACGCTTGCAGTGCCTGTGGTGGCCAGAAGAGGGCATTGGAACCCCTGAAACTGGAGTCAAAGGTGATTGTGAGCCTCCACTTGGGTGCTAGGAATTGAACCTGGGTCCTCTGGAAGAGCAGCCAGTGTTCTTATCCACTGTGCTACCTCCCCAGCCTCTTACCTAAAAATTTTAATATTGAGTAAAGTTTGATTTTCTGTAAGTATTTTCATTTATCATTAAATCTATAAGCATAAACATCAATTCCAGGGGATCTGTCTTAGTCAGGGTTACAATTGCTGTGATATAACACTATTATTAGCATCATAACACAGATGCAACTAAAAGGAAATATGAAGAAACTGGCTATTGCAATCGTGAGCACTTTCTCCAATGGGTCTGTTAGATTTTGTTAAATGGATGGACCACAACTGTCACTCACATCTTGTTGAGATATGTTCCGTTTCAAATTTATATTTATCAGACACTTTATTTGAATGAATAATCTGGCAGGCAAGAGTCATCTCTGGACAGTCTTTATATACTGAAATTTGGGGTGCAGCCTCTTGTCTGATGTAAGTGGGTCACAGGCTTAGGCCTGGAAGACTTCTTACAGAAACCCCTTTAAAAACAGCGTGTTTCAAAGTAACTGAGGAGTTACAGATTTCTGTGTTTTCTGCTCTCACCCCCTGGTGCTTTCTTTGCCCCCCACAGTGTAAAAGTCTCAGGGTTTTTTGTTTTGTTTTTTGTTTGTTTGCTTTAGGTTCCCAAGGTTAAAATACAACTACAGTCTGGATTAATTTAGTCCAGGTGTCTGTTACTCAGAGGTCTTTTATAAGGGAAACTTTCTCCAAATCTATCTTGGTATGGTTAAGGGTTTCCCTCTTACTCCTCCAGATTTCTGTTTTCTCTGTTATCTACCATTATTCTATCCCATGAATTCTTCAGCTCTTTATTGAGTGTCTGTCTTTAAATCTGTGTATCTCCCAGCATAACATTCTGGTTCTGGGTGGCCCTGCAGAGACATGACAGGCGTCTGGACTTGTCGGTGGAGACCCTGTTGTTAACTGGCCTTTTGTTTTTCCATAACTACCCCAAACCAGCAATCACAGAAACTCAACTGGTTGCAAAGGGTGAGAAGATCTATAGCATCAAGCCCATTAGTGAAGAAACAAGAAAGAAGTGGACCATGAGAAAGGGTTAAAGGTTTTCTAAAAATGTGAGATGTGGCTTTTGTCTGTTTGCTTGATTTTAGGTAAATAATAGAAAACTTGCTTTCAAACAGAAACGCTTATGTTTTGATTGATAATGGACACTTTTTTTAAAAGCTATCAGTGCACTGTTCACTGATGAGTTATTCCCAAAGACCACTGAAGATCTGGGGACACTGCAAAAGGCAGAATGATTGTTAGTAAACATTATGGCAAAAATGGCCAAATAGTGCATGGTGCAGGCATTTCAGCAACTGCTCAATACAAACATACAATATCCCTTTCCAAAGGGCATGTTCTAAATATGGCTGCTAGCAAGTCCCTGGTCCCATCCTTGGTTTAGAATTTTATTTTCCCTGATAAGAGTGGAGATTTGGAGAATGAAATCTCCAAACCATTTCTGGCTGTCTGTAAGAAAGGAGACAGTAGAAGCTTCCTTCATGAGTGTCAACCTTCCCCAGGGATCCCATGGGACTGATGCTAATGCATTTAGGTTAAAGCCACACAAAGCACAGTGGCCAAACTCACTCATTGGGGGTTCCCTTCTGGCCACAAAAGTGTCCCTGGCTGTCTGTAGGATAGGCCACTCTCCTGGGGTCACCATGTGTCCAAGCTGCGGGAGAAAAAAAAGGACAAAGTCTCCATCAGCAACATCTGGATGAAGGCAGTCTGATTTGAGAGATTCGAATTGCCACGGCAACGCTCACCTCTTCCCCCTCAGTCACAGAACATTATTGATTTTCTTCAAAGAGTAATTTCTTAATGAAAAGTAAAATAAAATATGGATGAATTGGTCTGAAAGCACGTTTTTCTTCTCTCCAGATTCATCTGGGTTGCAGCCAAAACATGAGGTAATGCACTTAGAAAATGACAGTTATTAAAATGAGGAGGAGAGGGCACAGACAAAAGCTCTCTTGGAAAAGAAGACGCCTTTTCTAAAGCTCAGGCACAAATGACTTCATGCCAGAGCTGATAGATTGACTCCAGGCAGAATGATGTAATGCTTTGGGGGTATACAGAAGTGAAAAACACTTAAAAATTCAGCAGAGTGAACCGACTAGTTCTCTGATTTCATAGGACATTCAAAAGGCAAACAAGGACACATCGGAGGCAGCCGGCAGGAAAGATCTGCCAGGCATTTGTCCGGTAATCTCGGAGCTTAATACAAATACCATGCGTCCCTGACCTCAGTATGATGAGGACTCAGCCGCGTTTTCTGGGGAGATGCTGGGCTCTGCTTCATGCAAACACATAGCTCTTTTTTGTTTGTTTCTGCATGGTTATAAACTTGGCCTGACAGGTAGATGACAGACCATCAGAATGTAGCGTCCATCACTACACTAGCTAATACTTGTTAATTCTAACTGAATTTTTCTACCTTCTCAAAGTTTGAAAAACACAGTTGTTGAAAGTCTAGGCTGCAGCTGAAAATCTATCATTTGCCTCTGATAACACTGATCGGCCATCTCCTGCCACACACTTATTGGATGTGACAGTTTGCCTTATAATTCAATCACCCTTATGTGTGTGACTGATGTGATTTGAGATGATAAAAAAATCAATTTTCCAGATGAGGACTGTAATAAGAAAGAGGATTTTTTTCTCAGTGTTTTTCTCATCAGCCCAAGCTTTCCTCTCCAGTGTCTAAGTTTCAGGAAGTTTCCCTCATCTACTTCTCTCTAATGTCACAGAGACCAAATCAGCTCCATCTTCGAATGCCGTCTTGTGAGATCTGAGCGGCTCTCCGCCACCATGTCTTCCTGTCCTTATTTTCCAGAATAAAGAAAGAACTGTAAATCGGTATGTAAACAACATCCAAGTGCTCAGTGCTCAGTGAGATCCTTATTACACTGTCTCTGTTCTTTGGTTTGTCACATACTGGTGAACCCTAATAAAGAGATCCAATTTTATCCAACTCTATGCTTCACTGTGTCTTTTTCAGCTTTATCCTAAAATGTTTTATCCTGTTTTCCTAAATAATCATTAACTGAGAATTAGGCATCTGACTCCTTTTATATAATTTTACTCTTGATGATTTCATGCATACATGCAATGCAATGTGACCACCTCCACCCAACTGCCCCTCCAACTCTCCCCATATTAACTTTATGTCTTCTTTTTTAATAACCCAGAAAGTCCAGTTAGTGTTGCTCATATGTACATGGGTGTGGAGCCATTCAGAGGAATATGAGCAACCAGTGCCACACCCTCAAAGAGGATGATACTCCCTTCTCTTGGAATTGTCAATGGCCAAAAGTTCCTCAGTAAGGACTGAGGCCTGGAGAGTATCCACCATATTTAGGTATCTATTTCTTATTATCTATAACCCAGATCAAATTATTGACTTATTTTGAATCTCAACTTTCTAATTAGTTACTAAAGCACAGATGGTATAAAATGCATAGAATATTGAGGCTACAAAAGGAGATAACGGAAATGGAACATCTGGTATGCGCTCAGAATCCACCATGGATTCAGTAATGCTAGCTCTTCAATTTCTCCAAAATCAACATCTGAAACCAGACTTCGATGCATGTGCTTTGTTTGGAGATGGGGACGGCTCTAGAAGCTTCCACAGGGGCAATTGACTGGATTCTGGAAAGGTTAAGGATGATAAAGGAGACAAGAAAAAGCAGGACACTGTGGCAGGCAGCTGTGGTCATCCGAGAACTTCTTCTGCTCGTGCTTGTGGGGAGCCATTACACACTTGCCCATAACTGTAAGCACAAGCTGATGGGCTGAGAGGAAGTGGGGTCCCCCATCAGTAGCAGCTGCCATGGTTTCTTTTCCCCTTTACATCATCGACCAGCTAATTAAAGACTTCCTAAGTGACCACTCTGTTGTGGGTCAGAGGCCATCCCTGGGATGAATGCGCGTCAGAGTTCTCAAAGAGAATGGGGAGAGGAGGACCCAGAGAAGAAGTGGGACTTGAGAGAGACTCTGAAAAGTGGTTAAGATTTGAACACGGAAAGAGCCGTGTGATGATAGAAGCTTCTCTGTATTATCTGCTTGTGATGGGTCGGAGAGTCATGTGACTCATGCATCTCACAGTAACTCTAAGAGGTTGCCATTCTTTTAATCTAAGTTCTGTATTAGAGTTTATTTCTCAAAATAACACATTTCTGCCGGGCGGTGGTGGCGCACGCCTTTAATCCCAGCACTCGGGAGGCAGAGCCAGGCGGATCTCTGTGAGTTCGAGGCCAGCCTGGTCTCCAAAGCGAGTTCCAGAAAAGGCGCAAAGCTACACAGAGAAACCCTGTCTCGAAAAACCAAAAAAAAAAAAAAAAAAAAAAACCACATTTCTTAAGTGTATATAACCAGAGCTTAAGGTTAGGTTTGTTGCTTCATGAGGCCTTTGGTTTTATCCACCAGACTACAGTGGCAAGAAAGCTAAAATAGATGAAATAAATAGAAAATATTTCCATAATAAAAAATATAGATACATTAAATATTAAAAAAAGAATTCCTTAATGAAAAGGTTTGAATAGATTAAATAATGAAGCCTCCTGATGTGAATAAATTAGGAGTAAGCTTGTTTTAGTTTCTTTTCTTTTTTCTTTTTTTTAAAGAAAAAAATTTTAATTCATTTTACATACCAAAGATCCCCCTCTTCCCTCCTCCCACCCCTTCAGCCTCCCCCTCCCAATCCACCCCCCATTCCATCCTACAATAAGGTAAGGCCTTCTATGGGGAGGTACACTTAGTAGAGACATGTCCCAGTCCCTCCCCCTGCCTCAAGGCTGTGCAAGGCATCCCATCATAGAAGTGGGCTCCAAAAGACCTGCTCATGCACCAGGGATGGGTCCTGATCCTACTACCAGGGGGCCCCTTAAGTCGATCACGCCACACAATTGTCTCGCTATGCAGAGGGCCCAGTCCAGTCTCATGCAGGCTCCACAGTTGTTGATCCAGATTTCATGAGTTCTCACCAGCTGTTCCAGCTGTCTCCGTAGGTTTCCCCATCATGATCCTGATGCCCCCTGCTCACAGAATCCCTCTTTTCTCTCTTTGGCCAGACATGGTATGTACCCACTCATAAGTAGATACTAGATGTAAAGCAAAGGATAACCAGACTACAACCTACAGCTCCAGAGAAGTTAGCTAACAAGGAGGACCCAAAGAGAGATGCATGGATGGCCCTGGGAAGGGAAATAGAGGAGATCTCCATGAGTAAACTGGGGATAAGGGGTGGTCAGTGCAGGGTAGGGGATGGGGAATGAGAATGTGGTGGAATGCGATGGTCAAGCTGGAACAGAGATGGAGTGAGAGAGCAATGAAAGAGATATCATGACAGAGGGAGACATCATGGGTATAGTGAGAAACCAGGTGCCAGGGAAGTTCCTAGGAATTCACAGGGATGATCCCAGCTTAGACTACTGGCAACAGTGGAAAGGATGCCTGAACTGGCTTACCCCAGTAATCAGATCAGTGAATACCCTAACTGTCATCATAGAGCCTTTCTCCAGTGACTGATGGAGGCAGATGCAGAGATCAACAGCCAAACACCAGGGCAAGCTCCAGGAGTCCAGTACTTTTTTTTTTTTTTTTTTTTTTTTTTTTTTTTTTTTTTGAATACCATGATAAAAGGCAACTCAAGGGAGAACGGGCTTAGTTTAGCTCACAGTTCCATGTTATCGTTGCAGAGAAGTCGAGGCAGGAACTTAAAGCAGCTAGTCACATGACATCCACAGTCAACTGTAGTGGGTAGCTGTTCCAGCTTTGACCTGGAAGTACTACCTCCAGTGAGGCTTCCAGTAACTGTCATGCCTACCTATGACCTGCCCCTGAGGCGGGGCTGGACAGGAGCCCTTAAGACTGGATGTACTGGTGCTCTTGGTTCCTGGTGATCCTGGATGCTGGATGGTAGACCGAGCAGAGTTCTCCAGAGAACACCGCTGGACTGCTCTTCACCTCTCCCGGATCCTGTAGCCTATCCCTTTACTTGTTGTAAGTTACCCCAAATAAACCTCCCTTTTAACTACGTGGAGTTGCCTTAATAAATCCCCCAATAGTCAACAACAGAGAGAATGAGCCGTGCATGTCTGTGCTCAGCTCCATTGCTCCACTCTGACAGAACCCAGGACCTCCTGAGTGGGTGGCAGTGCTGCCCACTTTAAGGTTGCCTCTCCTACATCAGCTGAGGTCATCAAAACAACACCTCCCAGGCACGCACAGGCCAACCTGTCTAGACAGCCCCCAATGAGACTCTCTTCCAAGGTGATTCCAAGTTGTGCAGAGCTGACAATTATAACTAACCACGGCAGAGCTTGTTAATAGTAAGAACTATGGTTGGGAAATGAAGTGTCCCTCCAATGTCTACGGAATCCATAGTGCAGAATGTTCAGTGTGGAGGACCCTGGAAGGTGATTGGCTCTTGAGGACTCTGAAGTAATTTGTGGGTTAGCCCATTGACAGCTCTGTGATTTGAAGGCATTGTTAAAGGCAGTGGGAAGCTTAGGCAGGAGACCTACCTGAAGGAAGTAGGTCACTGAGGGAAGTGTTGCTGGTGGGCTAATATCTTCTCTCTGGCCCTCTTATCTTCCCTCTGCTTCCTGTCCACACTGAGGAAAGCACCCAGTGTTCCCAGCATGATTTTAAGCCTCGTCTCAGGCACAGCACGGAAGCAGCTGACCCTGGACTGAATCATGAGCCGGCGAAGTCTTTCCTCTTTCCTCACTCTTGCAGCTATTTGCCATGGTGATGAAAAGGCTGACTCACACCTCCAGAGACAAGAGCAAGAGGTAAAGACGAAGGTGTCCAAGGAAGAATTCCCTTTCCCAACTCCCGGTGCTGCCCTGTGGCCATGTTTACTGAGTAGCTTCTACCTTCCCCACTCAGCTGTGATGAGGAGGCCTGGCCACAGATGGTGTGTGTTTGAGCTGCAAGTGCTCCAAGCTGCTAGCCGAGGAGGAAAGGCAATGCGGCAACATAAGCCATGTTTGACGCTGTTCACAAAGTCAGGGCATCCACGTTTTACTTCATTCACGGACGTTTTCTACACATGGAATTTCCAGAACAGGCTGTCTGGTGTAGAAGTCACATGTTCACTAAGAACTAAATGAGTTATTAGAACAGACACAGGCTATCAGCAGTCATGTGTCCACTAGGAACTAAATGGATTATCAGAACAGACACAAGCTATGAGTGCAAAATACATGACTTGTTTTATTTTATATTTTGAGACAGGGTCTAACGTATGCTAGACTAGACTACAGACATAGTGCTGGGATCATAGGTGTGTACCACCATGCCTAGTTCATGTGGTGCTGGGGATTGAACCTGGGGTGCTAGGGATGCTGTGAATGTGTTGCTCTGATTGATTGATTGATTGATTGATTGATTGATAAATAAAATGCTGTTTGGCCAGTAGCCAGGCAGGAAGTACAGGATAGGTGGGACAAAGAGAGAGGAAAATTCTGGGAAGAGGAAGGTTGAGTCAGGAATCGCCAGCCAGACACAGTGGAAGCAAGATGTGAAGGCAGAATTGGGAAAAGGTACCAAGCCACATGGTGCTGTGGGGATGGTCTGTATGTCAAGTGTGTTGCTGATTGGTCAATAAATAAATCACTGATTGGCCAGTGGCCAGGCAGGAAGTATAGGTGGGACAAGGAGGAGAAAAAACTGGGAAGTGGAAGGCTGAGTCAGAGAGAGACTGCCAGCCGCCATGATGAGAAACAGCATGTGAAGATGCCGGTAAGCCACGAGCCACGTGGCAAGGTATAGATTTATAGAAATGGATTAATTTAAGCTCTAAGAACAGTTAGCAAGAAGCCTGCCATGGCCATACAGTTTGTAACCAATATAAGTCTCTGTGTTTACTTGGTCGGGTCTGAGTGGCTGTGGGACTGGCAGGTGAGAGAGATTTGTCCTGACTGTGGGCCAGGCAGGAAAACTCTAGCTACAACATGGCTAAACATAAATAAGAATTATGGGTTAATTTAAGTGTAAGAGCTAGTCAGTAATAAGCTTGAGCCAATGGCCATACAGTTTGTAAATAATATAAGCCTCTGTGTGTTTATTTGGGTCCAAGCAGCTGCAGGACTGGTGGGTGAGAGAGATTCGTTCTGACCACCGGCAGGCTGGACACAGGAATACTTCAGCAACACTGGGGTTTTATGTATATTAGGCAAGCATATTTTAAACATAATATGGACGAAATTGTTATTAACTCACTGAAATAAATTCACTTTTTTTGATACTCTCAAATGTGGAAAATTGGAGATTATACATGTCATTCAAGATGTCATCTCCCTGTCAGATCTGGTCTAGAAAATATCTTCATAAATGTGGGCATCTTGTACAAGGTGGTGAACAGTATAGTTACATTGTTGATCTATCTAATAAGTCACCCAAAAACCTATAGTATCCAACACATCATTGTTATAACAAATACTTTACCTGTCCCTTTTAAAATCTGACAATAATAGTCACTAATAAAATAACATTTTTCTTTTCAAAAAGCCAATGTTCAGGTAACGGTGGTTCAAGGAGGGAGAAGCAGTTTTCTTTAAGGTGTGGCCTGTGGTTTGTCCACTGTGCTCTAGTGGATGGCCTCATCTTGGAGTTTTTTTTTTTTTTAAATGGACATGAAGAGGCTGATTCAGAGAAGAGTTAGAGGGAAGATTTGGGGTGAATATGATCAAAATACATGTATGAAATTCTCAAAAAATTAATAAAAAAATCATATTTTAAGAGTAAACACAATGTCCCTAATTAATATAAATGAGAAATAGGAAGTATTTGGAAATTAAATAATATGCATGCTGGCACACAGAAGCTCAGGTTCAAACAGCAGGCAGAGTGGGGTAAGCTGTGATTCCTACAGTTAGAATTTCTCCTTCTAAAGGTGCTTTGAAAGTGAACTGTACTTGTGACCTGCTTTTAAGAAACAGAATGTGAAGTAGTGGTGGCCTTCAAGAGTAAAAACAGAGGAATAGATGAGGGGGGGCAGAGGGAAGATGGGGGGAGAGGGACTGGGAGGAGAGCAAGGAGGGGAAACAGATCAGATTGTAAAACAAACAAATATATATTAAAAGAGTAGGAAACATAACTGGAAAAAAAAAAAGTCAATGAAATGATTCCTAATGATATTGTGCTTTACTCCTAGGCAAGAGTCTAGCAGAGAGGCTTCATCCAGCAACTGATGGAAACAGCTGCAGACCCACAGGCAAATATTAGGCAGAGCTCAGGGAATCCTGTGGAAGAGGAGGGGAAGCATTGTAGGAGCCAGTGGGGTCAAGGGTACCACAAGAACATGGCCCACAGAATCAGCTAACTGGCTCACAGGGGCTCACAGAGACTGAAGGGACAGTCAGGGAGCCTGTGTAGATCTGACCTAGGTCCTCGGCATATGCTAAGTTGTGGTTGTGTAGCCTGCTGTTCCTGTGGAACGCCTCACAGCGGGAGTCAGCTGTCTGACTCTTTTGCCTGCTTTTGGGACCCTTTTCCTCCTACTGGGTGCCTCTTCCAGCCTTGATATGAGGGTCTGTGCCTAGTCTTATTGTAACCATGTTTGGTTGACATCCCTGGGAGGCCTGCCCTTTTCTGAAGGGAAACAGAGAGGAGTGGATCTGGGGGAGGGGGAAGTAGGGGTGAGAGACTGGGAGGAGAAGAGGAGGGGAAACTGTAGTTGTGATGTAATATATGAGAGAATAACAATAATAATAAAGAGTAGGTCATATAAGGCACTGCAGCATCTCCCCTGTTGGTCCCTATTCCTGCTCTCTAGCCCTAGGGGATGATGCTACCTGAAGACACTCAGCCCCATAGAAAAGCCCACATGAGGGAGGCTAGTGCCTATATTCCCAGCACTTGGGATAGAAGCCACTCTGGGCTCTATGATGAGTTCGGGCCTTTCTGGGCTGTAGCATTGTAGGAACCACAAGGGAAGGTGTGAGAGACAAAGTAGAACAGTGTTGTGGGGTTCCAGCTTGCCCTCTACCTCATCATACTTCTTCAGTAATTAAAAGTCACACATCCTGGTGGTAAGAGTGTAAACTCTAGAATTAAACTGCCTGGGTTATGAAGATAAACAAAACCAAATAACAGTTTGCAGAGCAATTTATACACACTTGAATCAATCATTTTATTCCCTTCATTAGCCTACTGTTTTAAAAGTAATGTGTGTGTGCACGTGCGTATGCTTATGTGGTATGTGTGTGTGTGTGTGTGGTGTGTGTGAGTGCATAATGGGGCTGGAAGTCAACTTTAGTTGTCATCCTCAGGTGTTGTCCACCATGTTTTTTGAGCCAGGGTCTCTTTCACCTGGAACTCACCAATTCTGCTGGGTTGACTGTCCAGTGAGCTCCACAGATCCATCTGTGCAGCTTCCCCAGAGCTGGGTTTCAGGTGTGCACCACCACACCCAGCTTTTTAAGTGGGCCGTGGGGATTGGATTAGGTGTTCATGCTTATGGGGCAAGCACCTAACTGAAGGCACCATCTCACCAGCTCCTAGAAATGACTTTAAAAGATCACTTGGGCTGAATCTGATGCAGACTTATATGGCGTGTGTATTTGTGGTGGGGATGGGGAAGAGGAGCAAAAATTGTACACAAGGGAAAGTCTTATTTGAGCAAATGACCTCATCACTCATCTCAAGGAAATATTTATCCCTGAAAGTCGAGGAGAGCATGTGTTAGTGTCTAACCTCCTCTCTCATTTTCAGATGTTCTCAAAGCAAGCTCCAGCTGTGCTTTGGGGTTGAGCTGAAAAGTAGCAGCCATGACAAAGCCCCCTGTCAAGGAGAAAATGATCAGATCTGACT
The DNA here is from genome assembly GCF_007827085.1 of Peromyscus californicus insignis. Taxonomy (NCBI): domain Eukaryota; kingdom Metazoa; phylum Chordata; class Mammalia; order Rodentia; family Cricetidae; genus Peromyscus; species Peromyscus californicus. Next base: position 131,901,466 of record NW_026294617.1, on the reverse strand, counting down.
GCTCACACTGACACTTAAAAATTAACTGCAAATCTGTTTGGGGCAGCAGCTAAGGCATTTGGTATGCACTTGCTGCACGGGGATGTTGGCTCTCAGGCCAGTAGTGTGTACCCCTTAAAGGTACATCTTAATTGTTTTAACATGTGAGGAACAGGCCTGCCAAATTGTACTTATGGCTTTTTAACACAAGCAGTTTACAAATACGGTGAAGCAGATAACAGGGTGCACGAAGCCGGATCTGAGGATCTGCATTGTTGACAGAGCTGCCAGAAAGGGCTTTGGGAAGCAGGCCTGTCTCCAGCTGCCTGGGTTAGAAAATGTCATTTCACAGGTGCCTGCCTCTTCCACTCAGTGGTGAGTTTAGGGTCCTGTTCTTGAGTGCAAGCCAGTCCCCCTTATGCTAACAGCACTTCAAGAAATCTGAAAAGCACAGGTGTTCACAGCCAAACCCAATCAAGGGTCATAATCATTCAGTACTGCAGACAAGCTCAAATCTTGGCCCAAACCCAAACATTTCCTTCTTAAACTGAAAACTTCTGAAACAGAAGTGTGAGCATGTGATTTAGTTTATAAACATGTCTGCATTCATAAAGAAAGCAAGAGGACATGTGACATTGGCCCTTATCATCCTGTTAGTGCACAACACATTTTTCATTAATAAAAATGTGGTAGAACTATTCTCAAAATTGCTGTGGGATGGTCTGTATGCCAAATTACTCTGATTGGTCAATAAATAAAACACTGATTGGCCAGTGGCTAGGCAGGAAGTATAGGCGGGACTAACAGAGAGGAGAAAAGAAAGAACAGGAAGGCGGAAGGAGACAGTGCCAGCCATGACAAGCAGCATGTGAAGATGCTGGTAAGCCACGAGCCATGTGGCAAGGTATAGATTTATGGAAACGGATTAAGTTAAGATGTAAGAACTAGATAGCTAGAAGCCTGAGCCATTAGGCTAAACAATTTAAACAATATAAGTCTCTGTGTTTACTTGGTTGGGTCTGAGTGGCTGTGGGACTGGCAGGGGAGAGAGATTTGTCCTGACTGTGGGCCAGGCAGGAAAACTCTAGTTACAAATGGCGCCCAATGTGGGGCAAGAGTTTCCATCTAAAACCTGAGTAAAAAGATTCTAAAATGAAGCTAGAAACAGTTCATAGTTGTCTCTTTCAAGTTAGTGGCAGTCTGCGTGTTTGAGCTACTATGATGGGTTCCTGGCGTGTGTGCTCAACATGCAGTATGGCGGGAATGAGGCCTCTGCAAGTGGCACATTAAGCTGCGTGGTGGATTTAGCCTTTGCTAGTACAAAACAAAAAGAGGTTTCTGGGCTACACGCTGCTTGGATAGAAGCATAGACCCACTATTTCTGAGAGTTGATGGCTCCAAGAGCTGGCGGAAAATGTACCACTGCCATGTTGGGAAGCTGAAGTGGGTGGAGCCAGCAGTCATAGCGCCAGTGCCGTTTCAGGCTTAGAAGGCTGCAGTTTAAAGCAGTAGGCCCAAGGCAATATAAAAAATAAGCCACGTAAAGATGGCTACCACACAGAGAATCTGGATTATGTTCTCTTTGATATTTGTAACTGAAGAAAAACATTTGATTGCAAAAGCTGTTGAGTTATGCCAAAATGTATATTTTAAAGGTACCTTGACTTCAAAATTTGGATGTAAGGATATGTTGCTTTGGAAAGGAGGCTCTGCTTTTGTTTCCAAAGAAAGCCAGAGGCAATGGATTTGTTCCAGATTAAGATACATCAGGTTTGACCTGCCAAGACCCCCTAAAAGGTCTCTGATGACACCAAGGCTCAGATGATCCAACATCCAGAATGGTTTGAAGGCAACTGGCTCAGACACTACACCCTCATGGACTACTCCATAATCCTAAAATTTTCTTTGTGTCCCCATAAGATACAGTGCCCCCCTCCAGCAGGAAGTAGTAAGAGAAGCTACACCCAAATTCCCAAATGTACCAAGCTGGCTTTGGAGATGTGTAAAAGTTAAAACCTTCCTCTTTAAAAAAAAAAAAAAAAAAAAAAAAAAAGAAGAAGAAAGGAAAGGGGAAGTGCTGTGGGATGGTCTGTATATCAAATTACTCTGATTGGTCAATAAATAAAACACTGATTGGCCAGTGGCTAGGCAGGAAGTATAGGCGGGACTAACAGAGAGGAGAAAAGAAAGAACAGGAAGGCAGAAGGAGACACTGCCAGCCACCGCCATGACAAGCAGCATGTGAAGATGCTGGTAAGCCACGAGCCACGTGGCAAGGTATAGATTTATGGAAATGGATTAATTTAAGCTATAAGAACAGTTAGCAAGAAGCCTGCTATGGCCATACAGTTTGCAAGCAATGTAAGTCTCTGTGTTTACTTGGTTGGGTCTGAGCGGCTATGGGACTGGCGGGTGACGGAGATTTGTCCTGACTGTGGGCCAGGCAGGAAAACTCTAGCTACACAAAATAATGGAAATAAATTATTAAAATTTTCCTCTTAACTGAAGGCATTATTTTACTTTTGGTAAAACAATGTTTCTTAGCTATGACTTGACAAGTAGGTTCATTTTGGTCTTAGAGTAAAGAAATGGCATGACATGGCCCCTGTGGCCAGTTCCCTCTAACAATGGACATTTCAGTATATCTGCTTCTAAGAGAGAACCATAGGATGCCTGGTGGAGTGCAGAGGTGACCAGTGGTGAGGCGGGTGTGGGGAAGGGGAGCCCCTTTGGCCTTGCAGGTGGGAATACAATTAGCTCAATTATCGTGGAAAACAAGTTGTTCAAAACACTGAAGTTAGAATTACCAGCAACCCCCTTCTGGGGACACATCTGAGGACAAGTAAAGAGGTGTCTGCATTGCCATGTTGACTGGCAGTGTTATTCACAATATCCAAGACACAGAAACAAGCCGAGAACCTGTCAACAGGTGAATGGTTAAGGGAAGTGTGTACACACACACACTGAATATGCATATAAATATCATTAAAGAAAGGAATTGCACTGCTGTGGCAATGGGGGTGAACTCAGAGGCACAGAAAAGCAACCGAATTTCACTTGATCTCACTCATATGTGAACTCTAACAACAATCAAAGCAGAAAGCAGACTGCAGCTACCAGAAGTGAGGGGATGGGGAAGGTGGGGAGGCACAGATCAAGAGATACAAATGTGAAGTAAAACAGGACATGGCAGCAACAGCTGGTTTAGGAAGGACACATAATTCATAATCCTCTTCAGGTGCAATGTTTATCTGAATGAGAAGGCTTCAAGGCCTTGAGGTGGGTGAGATTAGATAGAAACAATACAATTAAACATGATGGGGCCTTAAAGGAAAGGGAAGGAGCGGCTTCCCTTCAACACCTAGGGAGGAGTTCCATCTAGAGGGAGAGAGGAAGGGGGAGAGGAGGGAGGGAAATGACAGTGGAAGGGAAGCGGGGAGGGAGAGAATGCCATTATTTTGGGGGCAGGCAAAGGAACCTCTTCAGAGAACAGCCTTTATCTCTGAACCAAATCCCTGATCTATCTCAGTGAGGAGTCTTGGATCAATCCCCAGATCAGGAAAAGCCTGACTTTTCATAACCTTTCAGAGGTAGAGGGAAGTTTCACACCACAAGATATAGTTCAGCATAGCGTACATGGCAGAGAGCTTGGAGAAGTCGGGAATCATAGAGTGAGAGCATCAAGTCACGGCACAGATGCCTTGACTCTGTGCCGGAGAGAACTGAAGGGAGCGTGAGATCAGGACTACAAGTGTTCTAACAGTAAGTCTGGGTTCAATAGGGATGATGTCTAGAGACCAGCATACAGTGTGGTATGTGCTTTGCATACTTGAAAATTTTCTCAAAGAGCACATCATAAGTATTTTCTCCCCCTTGCCAAAGGTAATTGCACCAAGGAATGAATATTAATCAGCTTAATTATGATATTAATTATGCAAGCTATACTAATAGCAAAATGCCAGGCTGGGAACATAGCTCAGTTGAAAGAATGCTTTTTGTTGCATGTAAGTCTCTGAGTTCAATCTCCAGTTAAAAAGCCTCCATGTTGTACATCTCAAATACCTACAATATTTTGTCAATTGTACATTAATAAATCTAAAAATGAAATGACCAAATTAAATTTATAATGTTTAACTATACTTACTTGAATAGAAACAGTCCATGCTTTTCTATACAGACAGAATCAAAAAGCATTCTAGAATTATCTTTGTTCTTGTATAGGTCACATGAGTGAGTGACCTTGCTCAGGGATAGGAGCTTTCTCCCTTCTTTATACCCTGATGGGAAAAGACCAATTTGTTCTAAGAGATGAATGGGATAACCCATCAAAATTCCTGGGACTTCACATCAGGATAGACCTAACTTTTCAGCTAGGTCTCCTGACCAAAATGGACACAAATACCCCAAGCTAACGCCACAGAGACAATGCTATACTTCAGGTCTTGCTAAGCAAGGCTCCTGCTTCCTGATTCCAGGCTCTGTCTGATTCTCTGCTGTTTTTCCTTTAGGTACACTGTCTTAAGGTGCCTGCATTCCCTCATAGTCTGAGGAGTTGGGGATTTGGGGGAAAGTTTGGCTTTTACTTGGGGTCTCTCAGATAGAAAGTCAGTGGTCCAATAGGGGTAATTAGCTCAGGATGCCCAGTTCAGACTGTTGTTCAGACCCCTCCACCCATCCTGGAGGCTTTTTCATTACTCTTGGGTTTCTCACAGTAGGAGGACACAGTTCTGGGCTTGCCTGCATGAATGTCCCTATTAACTTCCCATCTTCTCAGCTAATAAGGTTAATTACTCCAAGAAAACATTAAAAACCAAAACGGACTCTGGGCTCCAACCTGAGATACTTGTTAAGGAAATGTAACAGTGGGCTAACCTGTTCAACTGAAAATGTACTTAGAGAGAAAAACAAAATGGAAATTCGTTGAATGTTAAAACTGCGGTGTTTTTATATGTGTAATGTTAGCCCAAGGTTTGCAGAAAACAATTTGCATAACAAGAATTCCTATTCTTTTTTCTAGTTAATGCAGCAACCACTTGTGAAAGAGGGCAAAGGGAGTTATTACCATAAATGTTCACGTGATCATTCAGGGAGACTGGATTCCCTTCTACCCAGACTCCACTCCATCCACTCAGTCAGGAATTCTCTTCCTGTCAGCTGAATGCCATGTGCCTTTCTCACATGCAAATATCATCCTTGATGGCCACAGTCCACACAAAGCACAAAGAATAGTGCAGTTGGTTTCTTTTTACTCTTACTCTGAGGACCTGCTACCCAGCTCCCAAATAAAAACACAGAGACTTATTCTTTCTTATGAATGCCTGGCCTTAGCTTGGCTTGTTTTTAGCCAGCTTTCTTAACTTATCCCATCTACCTCTTGCCTCTGGGCTTTTACCTTTCTCTAGTCTATGTACCTTTTTTTAACCTCTTACTCCTTAGCTGGCTGTGTGGCTGTGTGACTGAGTGGCTGGGTGACTGTGTGGCTGTGTGTTGGGTGGCTGTGTGGCTGTGTGGTTGTGTGGCTGTGTAGCTTTGTGACTGAGTGGCTGGGTAGCTGGGTGGCTGGGTGTTTGGTGGCTGTGTGGCTGTGTGGTTGTGTATCTGTGTGACTGTGTGGCTGGGTGGCTGGGTGTTGGGTGTTTGGTGGCTGGGTGGCTGTGTGGTTGTGTATCTGTGTGACTGTGTGGCTGGGTGGCTGGGTGTTGGGTGTTGGGTGGCTGTGTGACTGTGTGGCTGGGTGACTGTGTGGCTGGGTGGCTGGGTGGCTGGGTGTTGGGTGGCTGTGTAGCTGTGTGACTGGGTGGCTGTGTGACTGTGTGGCTGTGTGGCTGGGTGTTGGGTGGCTGGGTGGCTGAGTGTTGGGTGTTGGGTGTTGGGTGGCTGTGTGACTGTGTGGCTGTGTGGCTGGGTGGCTGGGTGTTGGGTGGCTGGGTGGCTGGGTGTTGGGTGGCTGTGTGACTGTGTGGCTGTGTGGCTGGGTGGCTGGGTGTTGGGTGGCTGGGTGGCTGAGTGTTGGGTGGCTGTGTAGCTGTGTGACTGGGTGGCTGGGTGACTGGGTGGCTGCCCCTGGCATCCCCCTCTCCTCTTCTTGCTCCTCCCTCTTCTCTTTTTCTCCTTCTATTTGTTCTCTCTGCCTGGCAGCCCCGCCTATCCCGCTCCTGCCTTGTTAGTGTTTGGTGAGAAACAGAAATGTCTCTTCCAGGGTGTGGTGGTTTGGATGAGAGGTGCTCCCCACAGGCCTGGGTACTCGAACACTTGGTCCCCAGGGTGACGGTGCTGTGTGGGGAGGTTTGGGAAGTGCATTATTCCTGGGGGAACCAAATCACTGGGGAGAGCATTGAGAGTCAGTCACTTCCAGTTTCTCTTTCTGCTTAGGGCTGTGCTAAGAGACGTGCTGGCTCAGCTTTCTGCTGCCGTGCCTCACGTCCATGGTGTACTCCCCTACCCTCTGGAACCACAAGCTAAAATAAATTCTTCTTTTGCCTTGAATGTGGTACTTTATTATAGCCACAGAAAGTAACTAATAAGCATGGTAACACTCACGAAAAGATTACAGATAAGTCCGTGAGGACCCTGGCCTAACGGTGATGGCCGGGCACCACCGTGCTTCCGATACCATCACATTGAGAATGACTTCTCAAGGGAGGCCACGCACTCTTTCACGGTACAGCCATTCTTAACATTTCTACTTGCCCCTGCCAATTGTACCCCTCAGTCTTCTTCCAGACAACATAACTATAGCAGCAATTAATATTTTGTAATCAAACCAACAAGGCCAGCTATAGTTGAGGGATAAAGTGAGTGTGTGGTATTTACTGAATTCCATGAGTCATTTGTTTCTAGCAGCAGTATCAGGATCAATTTGGGAGATATGCTGAATTAATTTAATGTACAACATTGACTTTGATTGAGGAAAATTTATTCTCCAATTTCCTATAAGAATTAAAACATTTACAAATCAAATTTGGAGATCATGAACAAGAAGGTGACATTCTTGTCTTGCTCCAGAGGGACTTATGGTGGGCACTCCCCCAGTGACCCTACCACAGCAGAGGTGGCTGGGTGCTCCTTTGCTGACCCTGCCAGGGGCAGATGTGGTTTTGACAGTCCCTATACAAACAGAGACCTATCCAACAGACATACTCAACCTACTGTTGAGTTAGGCCTTGTTTAAAAGAATTCTGCTCACAGCAGGAGCCCTTTGGGAGTTCCTGTGTATACTCAAACTTTAATAACCAAAATTATGGGTTGCAATAGAAACAACATTATAAATCACATTTGAAACAAATTTGTTGCAATTTAGAACCACTCAATTATTTATGCACTGTCTATCATCCTCACTAGCACAGCTGACATGGTTGGGCATTTCAGTTTATCCCTTACAACTGGCCTTGAAAATCAGGGAGCATTTCTGTTCTTCCCAGGTGAGTGAGCTGATTAGTTATCGATACCCCACAAAAGAGTATAGGAATCTAGACCTGCCTGACTCCAAACTCTCCCCCTCTTATGCCACCCATTTCATTTCCATGACAGTAAGCAAAAATAACCAAATATTTCTGTAGACTAGAAAAATGTGTCCTGAAGTGAAACAGGCTGAAATTCCACTTGTATATGAAAATATTTTATAATATTCAACCTACAGATTGTATTCAAGCTATACAAATGCTTAGAAGTTCCAAAGTTAAAATACCTAAGAACAAGAGGGACATTCTGCAAGCCTTATAAGAGCACATTATTGATTCTTGTGTTCATGCCTGTTAAATTTTTCTTCTCCCTATTTTTATGCCCTAGATTTTATACAATTCTGTAGAGTTTGCATGGTGATACAGAGATTAACTTGGGGAGTTACTTTTTGGCGGCAGGGTTACTTTTAATTTCCATTCTCAGGACACTTCTCTTACTAGAAGATAAAAAGAAAGACCAAAATATTTTTACAGTGTTCTGCAACATGGTGCAAGTTTCTTTCCTTGTTAACCACAGGTCAGTAATTATTGGTACTAGAAGTTGAGATCTGATTTCCATGACTCTCACCCTCACAGTGGTAAATCCAATTCTCTGAAGTCAATACCTACAAGACAGGATTTATACCTTTTGGTGGATTGCCTAGTATACTGACTAAAATTGTAAAATCTTTTTACAGAAAAATACATGATGATTTTTCTTTTTGTGCTATTTTCTTTAAAATAATCTTATGTGTTTGTCTTCTTTGTTTTTGTGTTCTAGAAAAATCTTTAACCTAACAGCAAACAGGAGTGCCTCTTTCTTGGTAGGCAAAGAGAATAGGATTCAATTTACAAAGAATTAGCTGGTGAAATTCAAAATCATTGCCCCTCATCCTTGACTAGCTTATGAATAAACAAGTTTACAGATTGCCCAAACCAACCTAGCCCCTAGTTCTCCCAGCAAACAGCAGCACTGATATGATTAGCTCTTTATTGGAATTTAAAAAGCAGAAATTATTAAAGAAGGAACTAGAAATCCCTTCTTTGCTGCTGTCTTAGTTATGGAGCTTTGATTTGACTACTCTGCCTTGTGTTGATTTTGTATCTACCACCAAATAAGTCCAGAGAAGATAACAGTCAATAACAAAAAGAAAACAACTTATGTTTAAAATGAGCTACTGGCTTTGTTGATCCACTAACCAATGGTAAATAGTGTCTATACCTGGGGTTACTCACCCACGAGTCCTAACAGAACGTAGCCTGTAACAAACAGTAGGAAGATCATACAGCACAGAACGTCCGTACAACTCCTGAAGACAAAAAGGAACGAAGAGTTAAAAGGCATCCCAAGTGACTTGTTCACTACACAAAAATGTAGGGTAAGAGAGATAACTATAAGCCTCCCAGAGCCAAGAATTCTGGAAAGCATGACAGGTGTATTTGTTCAAAGACTTAAGTGGGGAAGTCAGAGCACCGTGACAAGAACTCCCTCAAAGTTCTAAGTATGTATTTTCTCTTGGATCGTTTGGGGAATTTTTAGAGATTAGCAACTCCAACAACAAGTAGACATTTTCCTTTTTGTGTATATGTATGCATTGCATGTGTGTACACATGTGTTTGCATGCATGTGGGAACGTTGTTGATATCAGGAAACTTCCTTGACCAATTTCCGTCTAATTCATTGAGTCAGGGCCCTTATTCAGACCTAGAGCTCTCTGATTTGACTAGTCACTGCCCAGCTGGCTCAGGAGACCCCTGTGAAGCGACATACGAATCCATCAGCATTTACATGGGTGCGAGGGATTCAATTGGCAAGTTCTCTGGATTCCCTCTCTTGAATCTGACTTTCAAACAAGGGTCCTCTTGCTTATACTACAAGCAAGACATGTGCAGAGTTATCTTCTCAGCCCTTGAGTGATTCTTAAAAGTCTAATTTCAAATGTAATTTAAGTAGTATGGCTACAAGATTTTATTTTTCATGCTTTCCCAACACGTGGTCTAAAACAATTTGTCCTTTCTCCATGTCTTTCCCACATGTGTTTTCTTGGTGTGGCTATTTCATAAAGAGGATTGACTACATTAACTTCCTCTAAGGAACAGAGTTAGAGGTATTCTAACACTGATACAAACGGCTGGAAATGTTTCCAAACTCTAGTCTTTCCAGAACCATGCAGAACAGATATTGTCAGGTTAGATTTAGAAAGAGTGTATGTAGTTCAGAGAGACTTGCTAATTTGCTAAGTCAGGGTTAGAATCTAACAAATGCATCAGCAAGAACATTCAACGCCTTCTTTTTACATTATTTTAATTTTTATTTTGTGTGTATGGGTGTTTTGCCTGTATGTTTATCTGTCCACCACTTGGGTGCCTGGTGCCCATGGAGGCCAGAAGAGGGTGTTGGATCCCCTGGGACTGGAGCTTTAAATGGTTGTGAGCTGTCAGGTGGACACCGAGACTCAAACCCCAGTCCTCTGGAAGAGCATCCAGTGTTCTTGACTACCGAGCCATCTCCGCAGTCCTGAGACCCAAAGTTTTCAAAATAAAATGTTTCCTATTTCCAGTAGAATATTGTGTTCAGCTTTCAATGGCTTAAAAGTTAGAGCTATATCATTAAAGTGAGCAACACTACTGCTTCTTTATTTGAAACAATTATGAATCTATTAAGTATAAAAACAAAACAAGACAAAAAAATCTAGGTACACATGGTGAGGCTTGTAATCCCAGCACTCAGGAAGATGAGTCAGGAGAACCATGATCTTGAAGCAGCCTTGGCCATATGGGGAATATTGTTTAGAAAAAAGAAAACAAAACAACAACAGCCTATTTGATAAGATTAAAAGTTGTACAAGAGAATTTTCAAAGCAAAATATTTTGATTTGGAGGCATCTGGATACACTCACATTTTAGCACAGTGAGATGTGTGTGTGTGTGTGTGTGTGTATTTGTTTATGTGTATGCTTGTATATCTGTGTGTATTTTTGTCTCTGTCTGTGTGTTTGTGTGTTTCTCTCTGTGTATGCTCATGTATGTACTTCCAGGTAATTACAGTTATCTGCTATAATTACCTACTATTTCGTTATTCATTTACTTCTGTCTCTTTTCTCATATTCTCTCCAGGAAAAAAACATAGTGCTTAGAAAGTTACTAGGAAGTTTTTTTTAAAAAAACAAAATATAAAATACAGCTTATGTAAAACTGTGCGAGTCAAGGAATACAGTAGGTCACTTACACCTTTACAAGCTTGGAGGTCTATGTTTGTTCCTGTCTTTTGAGCTCAGGATGGCAACCCCAATCCCAGGGCTCTACAAGAAATGAGGTGGGTTTTTAGATCAAGTGTTTCATTTGGATAATTAAAAAAAACTCCCAAGACAAATATTGAAATAAGTGGTTAGCAGGATCTCGGTCTGAGTTATTCTGAGACATATTTGAACTGAAGGGCAGTCCTGGGTACCTTTTCCTCAGATGGGCTCATTTTCACTGTTACAGCAAATGTTAAGAGCCACTGTAGGAATTAAAAAGTGGGTTGCATCCCATGGGGTCCCAGAACGAATATTAATGGAGAAATGGGCCTAATTCTTTTCATTACTTCCCTGCTATCAAAGGCTCATCTTTCCAAAACAAAGCTACTCACACTCGGTTTATCAGGAAGCCTCTAAAAACATTATCCAGACTGAGGATCTCTGACATGAAAGTATTTTCAAATTTAATTATAAAAGTACTTTACTCCCTTGTATCTAACTTCCACACATAAGAACTGGATCCCAATTATATATGTACTTACAAATTTCCCCTCCACTTATATCTCTAAACTATGACTATGGTACATGCGTGGTCACCCAGACTTAAAGCATTGGGAGTTTCCTTTGATTTCCCATTTTCTCGGCATCTTTTATATTCAGTTGGCAAGTTCTTTTGACTTCCTCTTGGATCTGGCTTCCATCCACCTCCCACTTTCTGGTCTTGTTGCCTGGAGTGCACCTGGGTTCTCTCATTCTCTCTTCAAACTGTTGCTGTGGTCTCTGAATTGGGCTCCTGCAAGCAGTCTCTGCCCGGCCCAAATCACTCTATAGTCAGATACCACTGGGACATACGACATCATTTTCTCTCACAAGTGGAGCCTCAGCACAGTCTTACTTCCTGAATGTCTGTTCCATGTTAACTTGCAGGTCCAATCCTTGCTCAAGCCCCACACCCTCTTTCCAGCCGGTCTCACCCAGTTCCTTCTCAGTGTGCTTCTGTTGACTTAAACTTGTTCACTCACTCATGGACAGTTCAGTGTCCTTCGATCGCGTCCACAGCTTTCTGCTCACTGTACCACTAGGCTCCCCTCCTGGGTATCCGTATGCCCCATCAGGCACATCCATTTTGCTTCCACCTGTGGGGCTGGAGAACCCATCAAGAATGTTCCCTTTATTCCCAAAAGTGTCTAAGCTTGAGCTACCCCATTACATAAAGCCTCATTCTTTAAGCAACTCAAAATGTGACTTTCATGAAGCATTCAGCTGGATGGGAGCCCTTTTGGGCCTGTAGACTGTACATCTTCTCCCACCTAGTCTCTACGTAATGTAACATAGACCAGAGTTTTGGTTGGTTAGGGTGGGGCGCTGCTGACCACCAGCAGAGCTTGTGTCCCCTTGCTAATGTGCAGCCACTGAGCTGTAAGTGATTTTTACTTTGTTCATTTGTTTTGAGAAAGGGTCATGATATGTAGCCCCAGTTGGCTGGAATTTGCTATGTAGATCAGGCTAGCCTCAGATTCTTGAACCTCTGCCTCCTTCTACTGTAATTTCCATTTTTAAGTCATTTCTAAAAACCCAGATAGAGCTTGGTGTGGAAGTACAAGCCAATAAATCACAGCCCTAGAGGAGCAGAAGCAGGAAATTATGAGTCTGAGGCTAGCCTGGACTATGTAGAAATGTAGAAAGATCTAGTCTCACAAACAAACAAACAGAACCCCCAAATCACAGTAATCACATTTTGAGACATAAAAATATGCAAAATTCAAATTTTAGTATCCATAAGTTGGAATTTTTCAAAAACAAATATTCATTCAAAAGTGCATGGTCTGTGGCCAGTTTTGTGTTATAATGGCTGAATTTGGTGGTTGCATGAGAAATCACTCAGCCTGTAAAATCAAAAACCTTAAGAAGAAGTTTTTTGAACTCTGACCCCAAACATGGAGGCCTCTGAGGCAACATTTAGCACATGGCCTGATAAGCCACACACACACACACACACACACACACACACACACACACACACACACACACACACCCTGACTGGCAGACCAGTCATAAGTAGCCTCTGCTGACCATACAAGTTCTCTGCTTTGAAGTTCAGTTTCTATTTTCCTTTCTTTTGGCCCAACACAGTGAGTGAGGTGTCTGGAGATTTACCTGTTTGGGTCAAGTTTACACATGCCACCAGGAAAGTGAAAATCACCAAAAACAAACCAAGTCCGCCGAGGCAGCAATAAAGCTTTACTTGCTAAGTGCACATCTCAGTTGCAAGCTAGCTTTAATTTTCCAATGGCTGTCACTCAGCTTCCTTTCTAGGGACAGCTTTCCGCCCTCATCCTGAAACTGATTCATTTTTTAGGTTTCTTTCTTTGTGGCAGATAGAATTTCAATATCATCCGTCCTGATAGGTCATTAATAACAAGCATTAGAGTGAGAACGGAAGCTCTGGGACTCATTATTCTCTGACAGATCACCTGTCAGTGCCTAATGAGTCAGCTTAGGGGCTGTCCACAGTTGGTGACTCCAGCCATTCCAAGTTCCTGTCTCCAATGGCTGCATTTATAACTAGCATGGAAATGCTGCTACGCTGTGACGGAATATGCTGGGATGGAATGATATCACTAACTTGTCTCTTATCCCACATGCACACAGCACAAAAGTCAGCTCCCAAGTTGGAGTAACAGCTGATCAATAAAGTGCTTGCCATGAAAATATGTGACCTCGAGGCCGTGTTCTAGAGGACCAGACACGCTAGCTGGTGCTTGTAATCTCAGTGCTGTGGAGGAAGATGCAGGCAGATCTCTGAGGTTCATTGGCCAGCAAGTTCTAAGCCAATGAGAGATCCTGTCTGAAAAATCAAGGTGGTTGGCACATGAGTAACGCCCCAGCTTCACCAAGATCTGCATCACCAACTGCAGGATGTGGTGTGAGTGGCACACATCACCCCCTCCTTGGGGGAGGTTGTGGAGCCTCTGGGACTGTAACCTAACTGGCAGAAGTGGGGGGCTTAGGGTAAGGCTTGAAGGTGACATCCACCTTTGTTTCCTGGTGGGGGCATAATATTAACTAGCCTCCTGCTGCCTTGGACAATCCACTCCAGCCACCATGAGTCTATCATGATGGGCTGTACCCTCTGTGAGCCAAGTAAACCTCTCCTTCCTGAAGTTGTCTCTGTAACAGATAAATTAACCGATAAAGCAAGTTAGAAGTACTTTATCTCTTTCCACTTTTCATGACTGACAAACTCCGACGATTTGTGAGGGGAGTGAGTTCTCAGGGCTCCTGTGTGAAGAACTCGTCTGTGTCCCTCTGCTTCTTGCTTACTGGAAATGCTGCCTAGAAGATCACTGTGACTCTGTCCCCACAGTAGGCTGTTCCCCCACTCTCTCTGTGTGTGTAGATATCCTGAGTTTTCATACATTGAACCCACACAGGACAGGTCTTGTCAACAGTCATGGAAGGCAGAAGGGCTCACAGGGTGTTACCCTTACCACTGAACTACTAGCTACTGAAAGACCCTTGGGTAGGAAGACTGTCTTCATTTGTGAACCCACAGCTGACACCACTGAGCTCCAATGGACAGCTCCCAACTCCTGGTCACACAGATGGCCCTGGGTAAACTCGTGGTCACAACACAAAGCAGACAGACATGAATGTGGGAGAGAGATTTGTGGAGCATGGGGAGTGGACAGGGAAGGAGGGATGAGATAGGTCAGTGTGTGTTACCTACATGTGTGAAAAGGTCTAGGAACAAATTTTTAAGATGACATTGAAAAGTTCTAGAGTATTTGGAAGAATTTCACTTGTTAAAATCAAGGACTTAATTGGGGAGGCCTTTTATTACATCAATCTAGATTTTAGATATTTGAGGGTAACTGGCCTTTCAGGTCTCTTAAAATTTTGTATGAAAGGTCTTATTTGCCTTCAAAGGGGGTGCCAGTACCCTGTTGAGAAAAGAGTGCTTATTTTGAAGGGTTCATATTTAAATGAACTTGAAACTGTTACTGAAAATTAAAATATAACAAATAACTCAAAATCCTACAGAACTACAGCATGACATTGACAATGTCATTCAAGTCAAATAAGATTGCTGAGTGTTGTAGCTGCTTTAGTTAGTTCTGAATAACTGTGTCTTAAAAACCTTCTGTATTCTCCATGATTAATTTTCTACTTTATTTTCCTTGCATTTGAGTTTTTGCTATCTTGAGAAAACAGCTTTAGCTGGGCATGATTTATATTTTCTGTTTGTCAAGGGAAATAAAGCCTATTTTTCCATAGAGTTCAAGTGATGCTTTTATAAGTGTCTTTTGTTTAAAATGGAGTAGGATTAGATAAAGTTGGTTTTATGTACAATTCATCATTTTTATAAATTTTGTACAATATTCTGAGTAGGTGGAAATCACTTTGTAAATTGCTGTTTTACCCAGGGCCAAAATACTGTTATATTGGACATGGAGGCTCACACCTGTAATCCCAGCATTTTGGAGGCAGAGGCAGAAGGATTTCCACAAGTCTGAGGCTAGTCTGGAGTACGTAACGATAAATGCCTCGAAAGAAAGAAAGAAAGGAAGGAAGGAAGGAAGGAAGGAAGGAAGGAAGGGAGGGAGGAAGGAAGGAAGGAAGGAAGAAAGAAAGGAAATCAAAGTGCAAAGCAGGTCCTAGACATTGCCCATCTTACAACCGGCACCACAGACCAAAGGCACAATACAAGACAGGTGGAAAATGGCCCTGGACAGCCTGGACCTTCCCCAAAGTTATCAACACCTGATATGGAGAATTCCTATCAGCTGAAAATGCTGTTGTTGAAGCTGTGGGGCTGGACCAACTTGCTTCACAAGCACGAGGACTAAGATCAAATCCCTGGAACCTGTATAAGAAGTCTGCCATGGCTGAATGGGCACCACAGTCACCCCAGTGCTGTGATGGTCACAGACGGGAGGATCACTGCGGACTCCTGCCCAGCAGCCCAGCTCCAGGTGAGGTCCTTTCTCAAGAGAATAAGGATGTACGTGATAGAGTGGAGAACCACAGTGTGGTATATACACAAGTGTGCAAGGCCACATACACACATACACCTTGCAAACACACATACAGACACAAAGTAGAAAGGAATGCCTAAATATTTGGAGTAGATTAGCACTATATAAACACACAGAGTAGGAGAGCAAAGAATTATATTGAAACACCACTGCACTTCTGAGTATTCTCACAAGGAGCTATAACAATATAGTTTCTAAGAAACACCAGAAACTCTGGCAGACATCACAGTCCTTTCAAACTGAGAGATATAATTCAGTTTTGAATATTAGCTTAGCAATGAAACATCTGTATTTAGAAAACATTTTTACACTTAAAGTTAGGTGTCCATCACATAAAAAAAACACATTTTAAGTGATTTTTGTACAAACTACACAAGTACAAGAAGTTAGTGGCTTTCTCAAGGAGGGCAACTGAAACAATAAGGAGAACTATCATTTTCTAAGACTTACTTGTAGCTAGAGTTTTTCTGCCTGGCCCACAGTCAGGACAAATCTCTCTCACCTGCCAGTCCCACAGCAGCTCAGACCCGACCAAGTAAACACAGAGACTTATATTGGTTACAAACTGTATGGCCATGGCAGGCTTCTTGCTAACTGTTCTTACAGCTTAAATTAATCCATTTCTATTAATCTATACCTTGCCACATGGCTCGTGGCTTACCGGCATCTTCACATGCTGTTTGTCATCATGGTGGCTGGCAGTGTCTCTCTCTCAGCCTTCCACTTCCCAGTTTTTTCTCCTCCTTGTCCCGCCTATACTTCCTGCCTGGCCACTGACCAATCAGTGTTTTATTTATTGACCAATCAGCAACACATTTGACATACAGACCATCCCACAGCACTTACTTATTTATTTTATGTATGTGTGTGAGTGCTCTGTCTGCATGTACAACCTTAAGTCAGAAAAGGGCATCAGATCCCATTAGAGATGGTTGTGAGCCACCGTGTGGTTGCTGGGAATAGGTCTCAGGACCTCTGACAGAGCAGTCAGTGCTCCTTAACTGCTGAGCCATCTCTCCAGACCCAGGAGAACTATTTTTTTGGGGGGTGGGGGGCGAGGGGCACTATTTTTAATGTATCTTTTTGTGCCTTTTACATTGCAAACTGATTCCTTATAATGTCAAATTAAGAGCCAATTTTAAAATACAAATTCATGTATTGATTCTGTATCCCTTAGAAATATAAATAACCTCAGATATTAAAATGAATGCAGTGTGATTTCTCAGTTTCACGGAAATGACATTATCAGCTTGTTCGGTCTAAGCCACTGGGGATATGTCCTCGGGAGAGTGCCTTACTGGGATTATAGATCTACTGAGTCATTGTCATTGAAGATTTGAACTTGGTCATTAGAAATCTAACAAGATTTTAATTAGTTTAGAAACTTTTAGAGGGGCAATGGAGTACAATAACAAGTGGGGGTCAGAGGAAACTTGCAGTCAGCTCTCTCCTTCCACCGTGTGGGGCACAGGGATGGAACGCGGGTTGTCAGACTTGGTGACAGTCACCTTTACCCAGAGTCATCTCACTGCCCTGTTGCTAATAGTTTAAAAAGTGTACCAGACTTTTTCTGGCCTCAGGAGCTGAGCAGGGTAGGTTTGTTAGTATTCGAACGGGAGGTCAATTGTAACTTAAACCACATAAGTAGGAAACACGATTTCTGCATAGAACATCCTTTACAGGTTTGTTGGGGGCAGTAATTCAGTTTTCAGAGGAAAACAGTGAATGCCATATGACATATTCGCAGCACTGGACTCAGATGGTGCTGAGAAGCCTGCACCCACCCGGAAGGCTTCCGGTTTCACAGAGAAAATGGACAGATGTGTGAGATGATAAAGTAAGCCACAGTTAGCTTCCATAGCAAAGAAGCTTTGCCATCCAACAACGGCACATATGGGATGACCACCAAGAACAGCAGCAGCAGTGGAACGGAGCCTGCCTGAGCTTAGAAGACAAGCTGTGTGTGCTGCGGAGGGCAGAGCTGGAGAAGTGGCCCCGTCCCTTGGAGGAGCCCAGCAGATGGTTGGTGGGTCCCAGACACTGGACACCGTGTTGTTTACACAGCTGGAGCTTAATTTTGCTCTGGTCTGGTTGTGCCTTACTGTTTCCCTCTTGAAGGAAGGAAATATTTAACTTACTTTTGATTTTACAAGAGCCCACGGTTGAGAGACTGAAATTTTGCTGTGGTCATAGTGTTGCTTCACAGTAATAGAAACCCCAACTTAGTCTCCATGTCATATATTCAAATGGGAACTTAGTGGTATATCCACTAAGAATATTTGATTGCAGAAGAAAAAAAAACATTTAAAATTAAAAAGAATATTTTAAACCCCACAGAATTTGTTTGTAGAAAGCTGCCCCATGGTTGGATCCTGAGCTGGTGTGTGGTATCCTTCAGGGACTGGAGACTTGCCTCTTCCTGGCCTCATCCTTAGTTCACAGACAACTTCCTGTCAATGCTCCCTGCCACAAGTTGCCTGCATACAGGACACCTGATTCTCCCAAGTTAGACTCTGAAAGTCCCCTGTAGGCTCCTTTTACTTAGTGGTCAACACTGCACCATGGCCATTGCTGCAGGAGAGTGGTTAGGAGAACTCAGCCTTGGGCTTCTCTGCCTCTGTGTCACAGCAGGCAGGAGCGAGGGATGCATGCTGAGAAAGACAAACCCCCCAGCATCCCACAGAGCCCAGAGAGATAACAAGCAACCATTATGGAACTGGATGGAATGTGAGTGTGTCAAGTACCGGCCACACCAGCCTAAGGGCCCAAGTTCGAGGCCCCAGCACCCACGATAAAAGCCAGATGTGGCAAGCATGTGCCTATAATCTCTACACTGGGGAGATGAACACATGAAGACCTCAGGAGCTCATTGGACAGTGGTCCAGCCAAATCAGTGGGTTCCAGATTAAGTGAGAAACCCTGCCTCAAAAAACAATGTGAAGAACAATCAAGAGAGACAAATGACATTGATATCTGGCCTCCACACAAACGTGTACAGATACATGTACCACCCCTGCATGCATATACCACACATGCAAATCATTACTAAAAATGTGGGGGTTTTTTCTAACAATTTTCAGTTCACTCAAACGGATTATACAAAGAATGTGTGGTTTTCTGTATTATGAAATACTTATGTATTTTACAAGATTAATCTAAGAAAACTGAACATTCTGTATTCTTTTAGAATTCAGAGTAAGTCAAACTTCTGCTAACTTCCCAAAAAAGCATATTCTAGACCTGGTACCAATAACAGAAAAGTACCAAACTGTTGGAACTTACAGTTGAATAATTTCATATTCAATTGTTTATATAGTCTCTGATGCTCATGTTCAAGGGAATGGAATTTGAAGTTTAAATACAGTCCTTGTGAATATACACCAATGCAGTCATCATACGCTGCATATTGAGATACTCACATAGTTTTTGATCATTGGACACAAAACATGTCACAAACTACACCTGTCGTTTCAGCATTAGACATCGGAACAGCAGCTAAATCGTCACTCTGGAAGTCAGTAACACATTTTACACTTATTCAGGAATGGCTCTGATGCCCATAAAAAAAAAACACTGCCACTAAGCACACACACAGTCTAGTTCCTCTTCTGGGCTCTCCTTACATTTTGCAGTATGTCTGTACAGGACTTGTATTTTCTGAGCTGCCCCAGAAGGAGGAAGGGGATCCTTCCTCCTTAGGGCTTCATAAAAACACCCAGCAGGTATTTTCAATGGTGGTTTAAACTACATTTGCTTTTTGCTACTCTGGTGGTGAGAAGCCTACATGCCTGTGTGTGCATACCTGTGTGTGCATGCATGTGTGTGCGGTTATGTACATGTGTGTATACACATGAACAGGACAGGAGTGAAGTATCAAGGAAAAAGGAAAGCAGGAAAAATACAATCCTAGCTTCTATAAACCACAATTTCTTGATTTTTAAAAAAGCACGTGAAGATAGAAAGGTTATCATAAAAATAATAAGGGCATTTAAAAGCCCAGTTCTACAGGTACGGGGACTGGAGATAAAGCAGAGGAGAGACCATAGTGAGGATACATGTCATCAGTGGGAGGAGGCGGCTCAAGTCTTAATCACATATGATTTTAACTGGTGGCAAAAGAGAAATCCAGCCCCAGCAAAAGAAAGTGTAAGAACCATGGTACAAAATTAGGCATGGATATCGGGCATGGAACAGGGCCTGGGTGGCTACAGTTCCTATTGGACAGAACAAACACCTTGACCCACACAAAAATCAGCTAATTCTTCCATTCTGATGAGAGTTGGGTCCCCACAGTAGCCTGTACTGGTGAAGTTATGTTGAGTCCACTGAGAACTGGACAGACAAGGTAGTCTCAAGGCTCCAACCGAGTGTGGCAAGGCCAATCAACAAAACAATGACAGATCCTGGGATGCAAATGAAGGTGAGACTATGGAAGAGCGTATGAAGGATGGCCTGCCTAGAAACGTTCACCAGAAAGGGCTCCCGGAAGAGACAGTGGGGGTATGTTTCCAGAAGAAGAAAGAACAAAAGCCAAGACCTGAGGGCAGGTGTAGTCAGGGTGTTCCCTGGGAGCTGAGAGACAGCTAGTTTGAACAAATCAACAGAATAAGGAGGAAGATTGGGGAGAAGTGAACGGCACCAGAGAAGGCTGTGAACTAGGACTCAGTGGTTGGCCCTGTGTACTTGCCTCCTGGGAAATCCGAAGTAATGGTATATCAAATATTAAAGTCAGTTCATGACTGACGTTAACAAGTATTTTCTCACCTGGATCATGACAAAACTAAGTCACTTAGGTCCGTAATCTCAGCTCATTTCCTACTGGAGTTCTTGCAGAGAGCGGTACCGGGGCACAGAATGAGTGGGGGTGGAGTGAAGGATTGCAGAAAGTCCTGGGGCTGAGAGCTGCAAAGAAGAGAGCAGCAGGGGAAGACGCATCCTGGGCTGTCACCCCGTCACCTCTGGGTACTGGTCCTTACCTCCTGCTGGACGATCAGGGCAGTGTGAGGATGAAAAGAATCCGCAGGGACAGCTTACAGCCCTTCAAAGACACCCTGCAGACTGGATGGGTGGGAACAGGTTTCCAGGGATTTGTAACTCAGAGGGAAAGGAGATGCTTATGAGCTGCCAGAGCAGCCTGTGTCTGTCTCTTCCAAAGCACTTGGCTTTACCTGTTTTCTTGATAAAAGTGTGTTTCCTCTGAGTCTTTGGAGATCAAAGATGCTGTTTCAGGGTTTTCTGCATGACTGTGGTTAGCTGGCCTGGCCTTGATGAAGAGGACCCATCATTAGACAAGTGACAGACACTTAATGGTGCCATTCTAACATTTGTCGTTGCATGTTAGTGTAAAGGACAGGAAGGGAGACAGGATGACAGCTGGAAGCAAGACAAGAAGAAAAGTGACTTGAAAGAAGAAAGCTGCTGGGCTACTGATTAAAGTCTGGGGTGCTAAAGATCAGTGAGGAAATTGATAAAAGAGAAAAAAATAAGAGAAACAAGGTCAAGAAAAAAATAGAAAAGAACTATTTCTAAAAATAGAAAAGGAGAATGGGGCCTGGGGAGACGCCCAGTCACTGTCTTTGCCACACCAGCAAGAAGGCTTGAGTTCGGATCTCCAGCACCCGGAACAAAAAGCAAAACAAAAACTGGGTATGTTGCCACACACCGTGACCCCAGCACTGAAGATGAGACAGGGCAACCCGAGAGCTCGATGGTCAGCCAGGCTAGCTGAATTCACGAGCCCCACGTCTGGTGGGAGACTGTCTCACACAGTAGGATAGCAAGCAGTAGAGGAAGACATCTTCCTCTGGCTTCCACACGCACGCACGCACACTAACGAGTACACGTGGACACGCCACAGAGAAAGAAAGAGGGGAGGAAAGTAAGTCACGGCCACACAGTGACAGAAGCTGCCTGGAGAAAACAGAAGACGAGGTGACATCCTCTCTAAAGAAGTGACATTTCATGAGTAAGAGAGAGCAGTTAGTAAGGTGAAGGATGGTATTAATTTAAACTTATTTAATGTTAGGACTTTTTACTTGATAGTTTAAAGGACTCTAATCACCAAACACTAAAGCAAAGTTCAGGGGTATCTGGTCTCTTTGTATATATCATTTCCTTCCTTAAATTAATTAATTGGCTTGTTTATTTGTGTGTGTATGCACGTGTGCATGCACACAGGTGCACTCAACTGTCCATTCTATGTGTGGAGTTCAGAACTCTACTTCGGGTAATTTTGTATATCACTCTCCACCATAATTGTCCTGGGAGACAGGGCCTCTCTCTGAAGCTGGAGCCCACCATTTCAGCTAGGCAGGCTGGACCCTGGGCCCAGGGATCCACCTGTCCCCTCTCCCCCAGCACCGGGATTATAGGGGCACACAGCCACACCAAGATTTTTATGTGGGTGTTAAGAACTCAGGCTGCACACTTGTGGGCAGACAGCAGCTCAAGGAAACTAACTGCTAAGAAACCCTAAGACAATTTCTGGTAATGTTTCAACTGAAGTTATTTTCAATATACCAAGCACCATGGACATCAACAAGCTTCCTCATCTATAAAGCATGGAGGACCTGGAGAATCAAACGCTTCCCTCAGCAGAGCCTCTTTCTAAGCATCTTGGGTGACTCGGGGAGCTTTCGTCTCCTGAAAGTCGAATGTCTGGCATTTTACAAATCTGTTGAATTAGTGGATAAGAGCGCCCAAGAGGAGCATAAATGGAACAGGTAACATCTGTATTTTAAAGGCCGATGTCACGTGTGACTAGAATGACAGATCTTTCCAATCAGAATATTATACATTTCAAAAGTGTGATTTTAGAGCAAGAGACTGCGTTATAATTTTCCATCATTTCCGATACCGCAAAGATAGCTACTTGGCCTGACTCATCGCTGTACAAGTAGGATGCGTAGCAGGGAAGAAGAGCTGTAAGAAACCCAGGACCAAGTCTTGGACTCAGGAAAGACTTAAACTATAACTAAGAAACAGACCTCACCCCAACCTTACCCACACCCAGCTCCAAGCAGTGAAGTGTACCAGGGATCAGTGTTTTTTTTTTTTCTTTGCAATATTCAAAAGAACCCAGGGCCCAGGCCATGCTAGGTCTTCAGTCTACCACTGAGCTTTAGCCCAGTCTCGTTCCTTTCACTTTCATTTTGAAACAGTCTCTGGCTGCCCTTCAGCTTTCCGTGTAGCCCAGGAAAGCGTTGAACTTCTGTTCTCTTGACTCAGCCTCCCTAGCAGCTGGGATGACAGGGGTAATCACCAAGCCCAACGACCGCAGTGTTCAGACACCTCAGGCTACTGGTTTGCACAAATTGGTTCAACAATTAAACAAAACAAATTTCTTAGAGGCGTTCCATGATGTATTCTCAATGAATGGGCCTGTAATTTTATAGCCCCATCCCTTTCCACTCACAGTCAAGGAGAGTCCTAACAAGATAGGGGTCCTGACCATTTTAACTGTAGTCCTGGTGGGCAGAATGAGCATCTTGGGTGTCTTAATCAACATGGGCTGCTACAACAAACCACCACAGATTGGATTGCTTAAGAACAACATCAGGCTGAGGAGACGGCTCATTTGGTCAATTGCTTGCCTTGCAAGCACAAGGGCCTCAGTGCAAGCCCCAGAAACCAAGTTGAAAACACAAAAGCTGGGTGTGGTGATGCACACTTGTAATTTCAGTGCTGGGAAAGGTGGAGACATGCAGATCTCTGGGGCTTGCCGGAAGCCAGCTTAGTTGAATTGATGTTCTCCAGGCCAGTGAGACCCTTTCTCAAAAGTCAAGGTGGACCCAGCCTAAGTACCAATGCCCAAGGTTGATCTCTGGTTTCCATATGCATGTGCCCACTCATGCACATGCAGCTCCCATCTCACACACACACACACACACACACACACACACACACACACACACACACACACACACATACACACACACAATCTTGGTAGTTACTTAAATCTGCTGTGAAAACTAAACTAAAAATATATGTTTAAACATTTTTCTTTGGTGAGTATATTTAACTATAAGCAAGATAATCTGGTTATTTTATCCAAGTACAAATCACTAAGTCCCGTGAAAACGTAGTTCTAACAGATCACAGATAGCTTTGGGATTGTGAAATGTAGCTTCACGTCCCTGAATCTCAGGACAGACAAAACCCAGGAAGAGTAAAAAGATGGCACTAAAGCTAGGTTAACCCACATTGTGCCCTGGCTTTCAGCACAGAGGTCTCACCCTGGCTCACTCATCAGTATCTTATTTTAGGTTTCTCTTTTAGCCCGGGGCACATGGTCAGGGTCAGCCATTGTGGTGTTCTCTTGCGAGGTCTCCATAGCATTAGTGGCACCTGTCAGATGTAGAGAGATGATCTCTGTGGTAACGTAAAGGGCAAAGCCTGTGCCCTGTACTTCGGCACCAATATTTAAAGTTAGTCCAGCATTCTCCATTGCAAACACCCAGTTCAGTTTCACACTGGAGGCACTACCAACACACACACCTCCCCATGCCTGGTCCTGCGGTCTGTCTACATCTACAGATCTTCAGAGGCGTGTGCTTCACTGTCAAAAGCACATCAAACTATCAAATCAGAAAACCCACACCTGGGTCTGGCCGACCTGACATTTAGAAGCAAAGCTGGCAAACAGTGCCCTAGTTTGGATTTTATTTAGCTTCATTTCATACGATCCCATACAGACTCCCGTGTGCTTTGAGGTATGTTAATATTTGCACAAAATAGAAATACAATCTTTCCTTTCCTCCCTGTCCCTGGTCTCTGGGCAAACACATTCTATGAATACATGAGTAGCAGATGGGAAACGGCCTTTGTTATAGATGCCAGATCACCTCAGACGGCAGAAATTTTATAAACATAATTCTAGGCTGATAGACATTTGCTGAATTTCGTTGCAAAGCTTTTGTAGTTCAATTTTGTTTGCAGCGTGAACACAAACAAAATCTACTACTCATAAAATTCTTAGCTTTATTCAAGTCTATCAACTATAAATTTATTTTAACCATTGATTCTTCTAAAATTGGTAAAGGAATCAGATCTTAGGTTTTGGCCCCAGGATCTGCTCATTTATCTCTGGAACCATCTTGTGTAGATGTGGAGGCTACAACTGCCCTCCTGCCTCTCTGCTATTGCCTCACTGCTGAGGACAAGGTGTGCACACCCAGCTGTATGGGTGTTGTGATGGATGGTGTTACATGCCAACTTGGTGAAATGGTGACTCATTTGGGAAGGGAGTGTAAATGAGGGATTATCTGGATCAGATCGGCTTGTCACTGTGTCTGTTAGCCATTGTCTTCTTTAACTTGATGTGGGAGGACCCAGCCCACTGTGGGCAGCAACATTCTGGGGTTTGGGTCAATAGATTGTGAGTACAGAAAGCAAGCTGAACACTAGGGCATGCATTCATTAACTCTTTCTGCTCTTAACTGTGGATTTAAGATTTATTTCTTATTTGTGTGTATGCATGTGCCTGCATAGGCTATAAAAAGGCATAGGATAGCTGGGTGGTGGTGGCACATGCCTTTAATCCCACCACTAGGGAAGCAGAGCCAGGCAGATCTCTGTGAATTCAAGGCCAGCCTGGTCTACAGAGCGAGATCCAGGGCAGGCACCAGAGCTACACAGAGAAACCCTGTCTTGGGGGTGTGGAGGGGGGAAGGCATAGGATCTCCTGGAGCTGGAGTTAAGGCAGTTGTGAGTCACCATGTGGGTGCTGGGAACAGAACCCAGGTCCTCTGCAAGAGCAGCAAGCATCCTTTTTATAAATGTCCTCTAATGTCTGATTAAATAGCTCCCAGCACTGGCTGGAAAGCACTTCTCATATCATCAGCCCCAGGACCACACTCCCATTCAACCAGCTAACTCTAAAGGAGCAAATCTCAATGCAAAGCCAGAAACAACACAAACCCAGGATAGCATGTCTCCTCTAAAAAAAGCTAATCCTACAGTAATGGACCCCAGTAAAATGACTTTGAAGAACTTCCAGACAAAAAACTCTAAAGAGTGGTTAGAGTCGTGTCCTAACAACCCCAAGAAGACAAAGGCAAAGCGGGTAATGACGTGTTAAATGTCACAAGTAGGGTGGGCTGGTAAGGGCCTCACCCAAGCGCTGAGTCCAGGCACTTTGCAGCACAGTTACCAGGTCATTGTGACTCGACTTTTCTAATCATTCCAGGCTTGTTTATGTCACCCACAAACAGGAGGGTGAACTGAATAAACTCTAAAGTTCTTTGCTAGTTGAATGGATAATTGTTATGAATCTGTATTTTTTGTATTAAATAATGCTAATTCCTTTAAGTGCTACAGTTCAGTGTAGTATAAAATCACAGGTATGGCTCCCTTTTCCTACTTCTCCTCCTTTGCATTTGGCTAAAATGCTAACATTTGTATTTACACGGGACTGTAGCGTTTGTGTTCCTACAAACTCGGCTAAGCTCGTTGGCTGTTGAGATTAAGCAGGCTGCTAGTATTTCCCAGCATCCTACAGTGCCTTCTCTTTCACCCGCTTCATGTGAGGGTAAGGGTGAATTTACCGATGCTTTCCTTGCCCACCTCTCCTTCCAACTCGAGCCGTGAAAATTTCCCACCACCATGACATATAAGGGCACACACTTAAAGACAATATATTTATTTAGTGGGTAAGAATGTCTTTTGACTAGAAAAAGAGTTAACAATCATCCACAGAGCTTTAAATAGCAAACATCTGTTTTCCCCCATGTACTTCCAACACTGAACCTCCTGATTAGTTCTTTTCTGAGGACTGTTTCTGAAAGACATAATGAGGCAGTTTAGGGACGAGCCGTAAATGAAAAGTAAAGTGGAGAAAAATGTTCACACTGTGGGTAGGCCGGTTTAATCCAGATCTGCTAGCTCCCATCACACGGACAGGTCATAATTCTTCCGCAAATTCACAATGTATCAGCAGTTTCATTAAATAGTGCAAGCAAAGAACGATATAAGCAAGTAGCCAGATCTAGGAAGAGCCAGGGCATCATTGGGGCGATGCCATCCACGATGCCATCAAAGGGCTCTGCTTGACCGAGCCAGACATGGAAATGTTGGAAGTAATGAAGCGAAGCACCTCTGTGAGTGGGATACACATACAGACATACATCACGGGTGAGTGTGCAGGGCGAGGGAGACGGTCCTGCAGTTAAAGCGCTTGCCACGCAAGCATCAGGACCCAAATTCAGGTCCCAAATGGCAGCCCACCTGTAATTCAAGCCTCAGAAGGCACAGGGAGATGGGGACCAATGCCCAAAGCAAGCTGCTAGCAAGACTATATGTACTGATGAGCTCTGGGTTTGACTGAGTGACCCTGTCTCAATGAATAAGATGGAAGAGCAATGTAGGATGATTCAGACATCAATCTCAGGCCTCCACATGCACGTGTATCCTATATGCATGTGTGCATGCCTACATACACATGCGCGTACACACACAAAGACACACACTCCAGCTGATCTTATTCCTCAGAGTTTGAGGCTTATGCACAGCCACACCACAAAGATACCTAGTTGGCATCACACACCAACACAGCTACAGCAGATGCCTTGACTTCTGCAAGAGCAAGCCATCTTTCTAAGGAGCCATCTTTTCATATGAGGTAAAGGGGTCCTCACTTGCCTCATGTTCCTCACAAACCTCACTATCTTTGATGGTTTTTTTATCTTATAATTTAATTTAATTTTACTTATCAGCCATGGATTCCCCTGTTCTACCTCTTCCTGCCCCCCCACCCTCCCCGCAGCCCACCCCCCATTCCCATTTCCTCCAGGGCAAGGACTCCCCTGGGGATTCAGCTCAGCCTGGTAGATTCAGTCCAGGCAGGTCCAGTCCCCTCCTCCCTTCACCTAGGCTGAGCAAAGTGTCCCTGCATAGGCCCCAAGTTCCAAACAGCCAGCTCACGCACTGAGGACAGGTCCCGGTCCCATTGCCTGGATGCCTCCCAAACAGTTCAAGTTAATCAACTGTCTCACTTATCCAGAGGGCCTGATCCAGTTGGGGGCTCCTCAGCTATTGTTTCACAGTTCATGTGTTTCCACTAGTTTGGCTATTTGTCCCTGTGTT
The DNA here is from genome assembly GCF_007827085.1 of Peromyscus californicus insignis. Classification (NCBI taxonomy): domain Eukaryota; kingdom Metazoa; phylum Chordata; class Mammalia; order Rodentia; family Cricetidae; genus Peromyscus; species Peromyscus californicus. Next base: position 131,873,689 of record NW_026294617.1, on the reverse strand, counting down.
TTTTCCAATCTTGGTCTCAACAATTCTCGCTCATACAATTCCCTCCTCTTTCTTGCTGATTGGACTCCTGGAGCTCCACCTGGGGCCTGGCCGTGGATCTCTGCATCCGCTTCCATCAGTCATTGGTTGAGATTTCTAGCACGACAGTTAAGGTGTTTGGCCATCCCATCACCAGAGTAGGTGAGTTCAGGCTGTCTCTCGACCATTGCCAGCAGTCTGTTGTGGGGGTATCTTTGTGGATTTCTGGGGACCTCTCTAGCACTTTGCTTCTTCCTATTCTCATGGGGTTTTTATCTATCATGGTATCTCTTTCCTTGTTCTCCCTCTCAGTTCTTGATCCAGCTGGGATCTCCCGCTCCCCTAAGCTCTCTTTCCCTCAACCCTTGCCCTTCATTACCCCCCCTCACATCCAGTTTGCTCATGTAGATCTCATCCATTTCTCTGCTGTTGGGGGATCCCTGTGTCTTTCTTAGCGTCCTGTTTTCTAGGTAGCCTCCCTGGAGTTGTGAGTAGCAGTCCAGTCATCCTTGTTCCACATCTAGTATCCATCTATCAGTGAGTACATACCACGTTTGTCTTTCTGAGTCTGGGTTACCTCACTCAGGATGATTTTTTCTAGATCCATCCATTTGCCTGCAAACCTCATGATGTCATTGTTTTTCTCTGCTGAGTAGTACTCCATTGTGTATATGTACCACATTTTATTTATCCATTCTTCAGCTGAAGGGTATCTAGTTTCCAGGTTCTGGCTATTACAAATAATGCTGCTATGAACATAGCTGAGCATGTGCCCTTGTGGTATGATTGAGCATTCCTTGGGAATATGCCCAAGAGTGGTATAGCTGGGTCTTGGGGGAGATTGATTCCCAATTTTCTAAGAAAGTGCCATATTGATTTCCAAAGTGGCTGTACAAGTGTTGATGTTTTACTGTCTCTTGCTTGTCAGGGTCAATCCTGCCCATAGGCACACCTATCTACACCACCAGAATATATTCTGAATTTCATGTCTCTCCTCTGTTATCTTCACTACCACCACTTTATCCAGGCAACCTGTCTTTCACTCAGGTGGCTCTGAAAGCCTCCATTCATCTGCATGCTCCTGCTTTTGGTCTCTTTAAAGCTGTCGTCCACTTAGCAGTCAGAATGGGATTGAAAAGCAGGCAATAGATGAACTCATGCATTCTCCAGCACCTCAGTGTTTTCCCAGTGCACTAAGATAATGGGTTTATCATGCAGAGCATGCTACCATGCCACTCCCCATCCCATCTGCAGTCCTCATCCCCATAGAAAGCTTGCTTCTCTCTGACATCGACTATAGCTCCTATTCCTCACTCCCATCCTAGGCCCCACCACATCACCTCATTTACTTCCTTCCTATGTTTATGTTAATTTAGACATTGTCTGCTCTGTGTTTCTCTCTTCCAGAAGCAACTTTCATCATTAGCCCCTTCTGTGTTACTGTGACCATAGCACATGACACAACAGATTCGGGGCGGGCGTGGCAGAACAGCTCAGGTCACAGCGGTAGGGGCCTCCTTGTGTCATGGAGGGGACGGTGTGGCAGAGCAGCTCCGGTCATGGTAGCATGGGCTTGTGGTAAGGTCACTCGCATCACAGTGGACAAGAAAGTAGAGGAATTAGGTTGTACCTAGATGCTGTGATGGAGCCTTTTCATGCCCACTCCTAGTAACAGATGTCTCCGTTCATGTCCCACCTTCTAAAGGTCTCCCACAGCACTACCAATTAAGGAATAATATTTAAGCCGTAACTACCCCACTATCAGCCATCACGCTGCCTGTAGCATATGGAAGGACCCATACACATAATAGATGCTCAATAAATATTTACTGAATGATAACCTGTGAAAACTAATCTTTGGAACCAAAGCTACAGGAGACTCCACTGAAAAGGGGTCCCTTTTATCACTGTACCCCAGATTCTCTTCTCTCATTGAGCTGCAAACTCTTGTACGTTGTCTGTCTTTCTAGCATGTGTCAATTCCTTAAGGAAGAGGGCAACTCACACTTGTGTTATCACCACCACATTTGGTTCTTATCCTAGAATACACTCTACACAATAGTGAGGATTAAAGAGAAGACTAGGACGAGGGGAGACACCAAACATGGGACATGTGGATAAAGACAAAGATAAGCCCCAAAGAGGCTGAAAATGACCACAGACAGCTCTCATATTTCAGACAAAACTGTCATCATGCCCCGGTGAAGCCTGTTCAGACCAGAGGGCCTAAGGTCCTTACTAAGAGCTTCTGCTTCAACACTACCCAAATTCCACACCATTGTCAGAAGCCTTTCAGATGCCTAAGTGGGGAATGAGCATTGGGACTCTTGGAGGGCCTGAGTGACCATGACACACAGTTGAGACCATGTCCTAACGAGAACCTTTTGATGAAGTGTCCATGGCCGTGACATGGAGCATTGTATTAGCCAAGTGTGCTGTATCAAGGCAGGTCAGCTTTATAGGTCCTGGAGCAAAAACTTCAGCTTATTTGCTTTATCCCTTCTTTTCATGTCAAGATAAAAATCATTAAAGTATTATGAACATTTGTTTGATCTGTGATTGGTGCCTGGAAAAAATGAAGTTCAAATTACTACAGTTGACCCACCTCAATAAATGCCTTCTCAGGATGTGGAGATGGGTTGATTTGAGTTTCGTTTTACTTCAGAAAAGAAAACCTCGCTTGAAAGAAGATGCAGATTAGTAAACCCTGGACATTCTGGGGACAAGGGAACATGGACAGTAATTTTCAAAGGAAGATATACAAATAGCCAGCAATGTACACAAATAATTAGGGAAATGCAATTTAAAACCTTTCACACCCATCAGATGGCTGTTAGAAAAAAGACAAAAGATGGAAAGTGTTGAGGATGATGTGTAGGAAAAGGAGCCAGTGTCTTCTGTTGATAAAAAATGAAATTGATACAGACATTATGGAAGACTGAGTGGAAATGTCTTGGGAATTAAAAACAATGAGCATGTTACCCACAAATCCCAATTCCGAGTATCCATCCACATTTGAAATCAATCTGTGGAAAAAATATCTGCACTGCCATGTTCACTGTGGCAGTATTTACCAAAGCCAAGTTATGCAATCTAAGTGATAGTTAATAGATGAATGAACAGACAAATGAAATGTGATGTGTGCACACAGTGGAATATTAATCAGCCTTGCAAAGAAGAAAATTCAACTATTTGCTATAGCATGAGCAGATCAGAGAATATCATCCTAAGTAATATGAACCCAGTACAAAAAAACCCCACAAATACAGCATCTTCTTGTTTATATAGAGAGACTAAACAATTAAACTAACAGGCACAGGATGGAGAACAGCGGGAACTGAGGTCGGGGTGCTGGTGGAGAGGGGGATATTGATCAAAGGGTGTACATTTCAGACAAGAACAATGTGTGAGTTCTCCTAGATCTATTGCAGACTGATGCCAATAACAAAATTATTAAGAGTATATTTCAAATCTCATCACTACAAAAATGTTAAGCAGTTACACTGATGGGTATGTTAACTAGCAATTATTTAGTTATTCTTCATTGTATTCATAATTCATAACATCTCTTTATATCCTATAAATGAATGCAATTATAAATGTCAACTTATATTAATTTGAAAAAGAATCTTGGCATTTCTAAGAGCAGCCACAGAATAACCCCATTCTTTACTAACAGAATGCCCCCCAAGGAGTGCTCTCTTACCAAAGATATATCTAGAGAAGTGAAAAACACTGTCTAAAACAACATACACAGCTAGCCCTCCTCACAACTATGGATTGGACAGACCTGTGTCCTCCAAGGGAAATTCCTACCTAACACAGACTGCACCAGACAAGACAGCACATATTTACAGAAGGGAAAAAGCACTAGCAACCAGTCTAGACCAAGTTTGTGAACTACATTCAGCATGGGTGCAGGACCAAATGTGGGGACAGTGTGCGGGGCCAGGGTCAGGAGGGCTGGATCCTGTACAGGACTGTTAAACAACAAAGACTACGACTTCATGCCATGGCTTCCTCAAAACTTGGGAATGTGGGAAGTAGCCATGTTAACCGTCGATGAACACCTATGATCCCAGCACTCAAGAAGTTAAGGCAGGATGATTACTGTGCATCTGAGACTAGCTCAGCTAGAAGGATTATCTGGCCAATTCTAGGCCAGTCTGGGCTAGAGTGTGGGACATTGTCTCAAAAGAGAGAAACCCACCAAAAGTAAACTAGGGTAGAAAGAGCAACAGTGTCAGACAGCATTGCCTTCTGAGTTAACTGAGCACGTGACACTTGATTGAACACATGAGGATAACACTCACCACGGACACTGTAAGCCTCAGGTGTAGCAAACTGAACTTAACCTTAAAAACCCTATCTGGTAGGTACCTACCACGTACTGAACTTCCTAATAGAAGTGAAGGGGATGCGTAAGGTCCCACTGCTCTGCCACCCAGACACTGTCCAGGCTGCATTGTCCCATGGACACAGGATGTAGATGAAGATCCTACTGACCACAGGCTTCAAGAGCCTGACATTCTGTAACTCCCTTGCTCTGACCTACACTCCTCAAGTGGCCTTTGGATCATTGGTTTCTAGGCTGGTTTGCCTAGTCAAGGACAACCAGAACAACAGGTCTGCTCAGCAATGGAATCTGCTACTGTGAAAGACGGCATCGGCATTTGATTCTGCACATCAGTCTTTGTCAGCTTGTTAGTGGCAATCGTCATCCCTAAGTGGCAACATTACAAGGCGCTGACACAATTAACCTCGGAGCCTGTGTGTGTGTGTGGGGGGGGGGGGGCGTACGTGGCTTGGCTCAGCAGTAGTTTATTTAAGAGTTAGAGAAGAGAGAGGTGGAAAGGATGGAGGGAGAGAGGGAAGGAGGGAGGTGGGGGAGAGAGGAGGAAGGGAGGGAGAGAGAGGAGCATATATGGATATGTTCTGTCAGGATTGTAAGGAGATTTAAATGTCACACTAAGGCAGTGGGAACGCTTTGGTGAAATTTTGATGAGGAAAGTGACACGGTCCAAACTTCACTCACGTGCCCCTCACAGGCAGATCCCAGAGAAGCTCGCGGAGTAACCTGGGGCCCAGCCAAGGAAACACTAGTGATGTGAGGGCCATTATTACACACACACAGGTTACACGGGCAGCTGCTGATGACTTCACAGGTGATCTGGGAATATTACGAGATAACTTAGGCTGATTTTCAGTGGACTTTAATAGTCTTCCGTAGATTTCCATGTACCTAGAAAGTTTATTTAGTTAAGAGAAATACACAATGTTCAACAGCGCTCCAAACATATATTTAGATTTTTTTTTCTACTATCTGGTAGGTACCTAAACATGACCAGGCTTCCCCAAGTCAGTGCTTCGATGTCCAAGCGCATGAGTATCTCTGCCATTCCTACTAGCCCCAGCTTCCTGCCTCTGGGAGCACAAACCAGTACATATACTCCTCAGGCACAGCGGTGCCAGCCATGCCTCCACGCACAGCCTGAGCCAGAGCCAGGCATATTCTCACCCGTGTATGGATCACAGCTCTCTTCTCCCCCAGGGCCACTGCCTCAACCAGGTTCTAACAGTTTCTTACCTGGGTCATGGAAGTTGCTTTCTAAATGGCTCATTGTCTTTCCTAGCCCTCTATCATTTTGAATCCAGGTGACAGTTCATTCCATTGTTCAACAAATGGATGTCAGTTTGTGAGAGATTTTTCCAGGGAACAAAACAGTCAAGGTCCTTGTTTCTCACAGAGTGATGGTCTAGACACACAGTAATGATGTAATCAGGAAATAAAGTTTTCAGTGGTGGTAAATATTATAAAGTGGATACAATTAGTGTGTCCGAGAGTGGATGGAAAGTGGGGTTGGCACAAAGGGCTCCTGGGAAAATTGCTATTGGGTTCAAAGCCGGGTGACAAGGAATGACCCATCTGTCAGGAGAAAAGCATTTCAGCAGAGAACTAACGAGGTGAAACCACCAAGGTGAGCAGGACACAGGTGTGGGATGTTTCTAGCAGAAATGGGAGGGGGGACAAGAGAGGGAAGGAGGGAGGGGAGGAAGACAGGAAGGAGGAAGGCCCAGTCCTGTGCCTCACAGACATGTGGAGAACAACCAAGGGGCAGAAAGGGGATGCCTCGAGAGACTGAAGCTGCCTGGACTGTGATGTCAAAGAAGCCCAGGACAAGAGGGTTCTCTGGAACAGAGAGAGGTCACCACATCTGCTGCTGCTGCAAGACTGCGTGACAGAGGCATTGTTCACCAAGCTCGGCAAGGAAGAAGTCACCAGGGACACTCTCAAGATGAGTGTGAGGAAGTGTGAGCAGAGAAAAGAGAAAGAGCACACTTAAGAAGTATGCTTAACTGTGCAGCAACCTGGATTCAAAGTAATCTGGCATTTGCCGTGTGTGTGTGTGTGTGTGTGTGTGTGTGTGTGTGTGTGTGTGTGTGTGTGTCACAGGTTGACACTGCATATATTTCTCAGTGCTCTCTCCACCTTAGTTTTTGAGACAGCTCCCTCACTGAATGTGAAACTCACCAAGTCAGTGAGACTGACTGGCCCTCAAGCCCCCGTCTGTCTTTGCTCCCTGTCTGTCTTTGCTCCGAGCACTGGAATTATGATGGTGAACTGAAATGCCAGCTCTCTGACTTGCGTCCTGATTGTACTGCAATGCTTTAAGGCTGAGCCATCTCTCCTGCCCAGTGCTTGTCATTTTAAAGTTTAGCCCCTTTCCTCTAGGACACAAGAGTTTTTACCATGTGGCTTTTGGCACCTCTATATTTTTTATCTTCTCACATCCCCACCTCTTCTGCACCTCAATAAGTCCTTGCAATAACTACAACATAGCCACTTCCTTCACACACCTCACTCTTTGGGTCCCTTTCATGCTTCTTAGATGAAGTACAAACTCCTTCTCATCTTTCCCTGCCCTTCAAGAATCCCCACCTCAAGTTCCAATTCTCCTTGTCACATGATCCCTGTCTCCTAGGGGCCATCACTGCAGCTCACATCTCCAGGTGATATTCACCCCACCACACTGCAGTCCAGTCCACTGAAGCATTCTGAACACAAACACCCAACAGGACAAACACCAGCACAAGAACTTCAGGTCATATCTAGGAGGCTTGTGATGGTTAATTTTAGCTGTCAACTTGTTTGGATTTAGATCACTATGGGAACAAAGCTCTGGGCACGTCTTTAAGGGATTACATACATTACAATAACTGTGGTGAGGACACTCACCCACACATGGGCACTGTTGTTATGGCTGTGACCCTAGACTGAGGAAAAAGTAGAAACCCAGATGAGCACAGGTGTTCACTGCTCTGCTTCCTAATTGGAGGCCAGGCTCTTGCCACCCTGACATCCTTTCCAGAAGGGACCGTAAGCTGACAAAACCCTCCGTCCCTTGGTTTCTATCATCATGGTCTTAGTCTCAGAAATAACACAAGTCACTAACACACCTGTGCTCCCATTAGCAGCAAGGCAGATGCTGTGGTGGCTTGGGCAGAGGACTGCCAATATGAAAACCTACTTGATGGTTTAATCTTGACTGTCAACAGGATCAACTAAGAAGCATACTTTGGGAGGTGTCTGTACGGCTTCCCCAGGAAGGTTGGGCTGAGGGTGGAAGACCCTGTCTCTGAGTCGGTGGCACTTTCCAACAAGTGGTCCAGGTACAGAAAGGTTTAGCGAAGGGACAGTGCCTGCCTACTTTCACTCATTGTCACAGGAGTGCCTGTAGCCTCCCTGCCTCTGTTCATGCTGCCGCCTCCATCTGCCATCAGACTCCCGTCTCTTCTGCCTTCCGAGGTGGACGGCACACCCATGACTCTCCAGGAAACTTCTAGCCCATTGGTGTCAGACTGGGGCTGGTGAGGCATCCAGCTTTGCCAGCTGGGCTGCTACTGGGTTCTCAGTCTCTCCACCATGCACACAGCCACTGTTAAACTACCCTGTCACACATGTATGCCAATCTAAACCCCACTTTAAAATACATATGCATTCTATTGGTTCTGTTCCTCTGGAGAACTGTCAATTTCTTCAATTTGAAGATACCTTAAAATTTGTGAGCCTGAATGTAGCCATTATGAGACCATTAGTTCTGTTCCTTATGAGCTGCTTGTTTTTTTCTTTATGGTTCTTAGTTGTTCTTTTGCAGAGCTGCCAGCTTAAGTTGTGCTGGGATCAAGAAAAATGGGCCGTGGTGTTCGTGTTCCTGGAGCTGTGTCCATGCCAGTGGATGCCCACACACTCCAGAAGAGAATTTGACATTGCTGCTGCTGTTGTTGCTGTTATAGCAGTGGCGGCTACCGCTGCTATTGTTTCTAGGATTGCCATTTCATAATTGGTTACTACAGCTAGCACAGTGGAGACCCTGGCAGCAAAAGTAGCTACCACAGTTAGTTAATCTTCCATTCTATTGGGCATGATAAATTTAATTCAATAGTTATATACATTTCAATTGGCTTTGAAAATTATAAATTTATAAACTCAAGTTCCATTTGCTTTTGGGATACCATCTTACAAGGACTCCAATTTGCAGTGAGGCTCGTTAAGGAAGGGAATGGTTCAGTTGCCTTTAGCCTACTGGCTATGGGTGGGTTAGGACTTCTGTTGGTCTTTTCTGTGTCCAACACACAGATTGCAAGCCCAGTGCCACTTTGAGATCTTTGGCAGCAGTTAACTCTGCAGCTCACACACAATAGAGCCTGTATGATAATGAGTATTCAGAGACGGGTAATGCCTTGGGGGGGTGCTCACCAACCTAAGACAGAGCACCTGTGTGGCCTGGGCAAGCATCTCCATGACGGGTAAGGTGACCTGCTGACATTCCACACAACCTAAGTCGGAAGCTCATTTTTTAGTAAAAGGGGGGACCTGTAGGGTCCTGGCCCCCATTTTGGGTAACTGTTGCCTTGCTTGCTGACCTTGACCTTGATATCCTCCCTATGCTAATTCCCTGCTGGGTTCCACCCTCCTGAATGCTTAAGGGAAGTTCCTTATCTGTGTATCCTGCATATTGGGTGTTAACAGCTTAGATGCAAGATTGTAAAACATAGGTAGTGAACTTCTGCCCTCCAGGGTTCTCCCATTGTGCTGTAAGCCTGTATTTAAGACCTCCTCCCTCCTTCAATAAATGACATTTGGCATTCAAAAGAAAAAAAAAGAAAAGCAATATGTTATTAAGACAACTTAAATGCCAAAAATAAATAAATAAATAAATAAATAAATAAATAAATAAAATAATATATGCATATAATAGAAAAAAATAAATAAAATACATATGCATTCTATTGGTTCTGTTCCTCTGGAGAGCTGTCAATTTCATCAGTGCAGAATAAAGCAGCAAACTGTGATGTCATCTAACTCTCCAGCCTTCTCCTCAGCCCTGATACTTACACAACCCACCACTCACACACGGCACACCATATCCTGTCCACACACCACTGTCTCCAGGATAGGTGTTCTCAAGCCTCTGCACTTGGGACCTTGCTGTCAACTCTTCTTGGCACATCAAGCACCAGCTGACAGGTGTCATCTACTAGGAAGCTTTCTAGAACCCCACTACTTGTATTCCTGCAAACACTAAGTATGCACTCCTCTGCTTCCAGAGCCCCATCAACTCCACTAACTGCAGCGAGGAATATCCACTGTGGAAAAGATTCAAGATTCAAGATTGATCAATTCAGCCATGCTGACTGTGCAGTTTTAATGTAAGTGGCCCCCCATAAGCTCATAGGAGTGGCACTATCAGGAGGTGTGGCCTTGTTGGAGGAACTATGCCACTGGTGGAGACAGGCTTTGAGGTCTCAGATATGCCTAAGATACCAACCAGTGTTGCAATTGACCTCCTGTTGCCTGCAAGATGTAGGACACTCAGCTACTTCTCCAGCACCATGTCTGCTTGCACACCACCATGTCACACCATGATGATAAATGGACTAAACTTCTGAAAATGCAAGCTGACCAAATTAAATATTTTTCCTTCATAAGGATTTCCATGGTCATGGTGTCTCTTCACAGCAATAGAAGCCCAAACTAAGACATTGAGTAACCAGCCATTCAGGACAACTACTTATTTTTACCTCCTCCGTTTTTTTGTGTATTGTGACTTTACACAAGACTTGTTGAAAGGCATGCTATAGATGACATTGTGACCCTTTCTGTGTACAGGGATGAACTCTGCCTTTTGGTATTTGAGTCCCTTTTACAGGGACAAGAAACACACCCATTATTATGATAAGATGCAAACCAGAGACATGCATGAACCAGGGGGACAGCTCTGTGATGAGGCTAATTTGAGAAGTTCTCTTAGTAACAAAATGCAGAATTCCTCAGAATTTGGTAAGGGTGAGTGTGCTCACCTCCTAGACCTGAACAAGGTTAACATGCTCGTCTCCTAGGCCTGAGCTAGGGTTTTTTTTTCCTCTGAGCCTTGACTTTTAGAGCTTAGTCAGAGTGCTGAGATATGCTCAGTGATTAAGAGCACTAGCTGGAGTTGCAGAGGACCAAAGCTGCTCAGTTCCGAGGTCCCCATGGTGGGTTACAACTGACTGTGACTCTATTTGCATGGGAGCCAACATCCATTTCTGGTCCCTGTGGGTGCTGCATGTGACACACATAGACATATGCAGGCACAGCCTCATGCACGTAGAGTAAAAATAAGTAAAACTGAATTAAAATAAAAGAGCTGAATCACAGAGGCACAGACTCAGGATTGGAGAATACACAGGGGTTTTTAGTCACTTTGCCTGAATGAAAGTCCCTTCACCATCCCTCATACAGCTCTTACCCTTCGCTTACCCCCCTCCTGACAGTAACTTACCACCCCTTCTGCTACAGCAGGCAAATAAGCACCCCTTACTAATGTAGATAAATGGTCTACCCTGCCAACAACAGTACCAACATTGTGAGCCCTTCCGACCTGCATGGTGCTACACATGAGAATCTTTGTCCAGCACTGGGCAATGAGCAGTGGAGGGGTCCATTTTCATCTGTCTCGAGACACATAAGCCTCACCCAGCCAAAGAAAGCCCCAGGGATCTAATGAAATGACTTAAAACACCCATATACAAGTGAAGTGTTAAAACAGTAGGGGAAACGTCCTGAATAGAAACCACCGCTGCTGTCATTTGGGCTTTTGATTGTCTGTTCTTGCTGGTACTTGTGATTCAGTGGAGAGACTCACACATGCCAGGCAGGTGCTCTACCACGGAGCTACATTCCTGACCTCTCTTTTCACTTCTTATTTTGAGACTAGGTCTTGCTAAGTTGCTCAGATTGACCTTGACCTTGTGATATTCATGCCTCAACCTTCTGTGTAGCATGGGAATATAGGCTTGAACCCCCAGGCCCAGCTGAGCCAAAGGAGTCTTAACTCAAATGCTCACACAATTGCTGGCAATTAAATAACATACTGGACTTTGTATATATCAATTCAAAAAGAAAAAAAGAAAGAAAAAGAAAAACAATGGCCCCCACAGCTCTTGTCTATTAACAGAACAAACTTCTCAGCTCTGAATTGCCCCAGAACCCCTCATGCATTAGTTTCTGAAAGAGCTCGTATTTCTTAGTCTGCTCTGTGCATTCGTTTCCACCCTGTATATGCTCACACACACACACACACACACACACACACACACACACACACACACACACACTCACTCACCTCGCTTTTGCAATACCAACCCAACACTAACTGATATTTTCTGACTGTTGAGTATGGAAGACAACTTACATGGCCTGGAGGCCAACTTTTTCAAATAGAACAGGGAAAAATGATTAAATGACCAAATCAACTCCCAGACACCCTATTTTCAGTAGACAAGAGCAAATGAGGTGCTGGCGACCGACAGGAAATGTGCTTGTGGGCTGAGGGGAGAGCCTGGCAGGCAGACAGAAAGGGGAGGGGGAGACTGCCTGAAACACAGGGGAGACCGTACCACACGAGCTTGCTGTCGTTGAGAGACAAGGGAGGGAAGAGGAGGCCCGCTGTGCTTGCTGTCCTGCTGGCTTGTTTGAAGCCAGCCCTTCCGCTGTACTGGGCAAGTGCTGGACCTGTGAGGACACTTTCTTCTGTTCTTTAAATGTCCTCATTACTTCCCCAGTGAGGGTCAGATAAAGTCCTGCTGCCTTCAGAGGGCCCACTGAGTCTCTGGCGCTTGCTCCTGTGCAGGATGCCTTCCTTCCTTAGCTGAAAGGTGGGGAGCTGTGTCCACAGGAAGACCGCACCTCTGAAGCCCTTTGTGTGTCTGGAACATCCCCACTCCATCCCCCCCCCCCCCAGATTACAATTTTTTCCTCAGTGATTTTCATAGGTGTTTAGAGTTTACTTGTGTGTGTGTGTGTGTGTGTGTGTGTGTGTGTGTGTGTGTGTGTGTGTAGGTCAGAGGACGACCTGTGTGAGTCATTTCTCTCCTCCCACCATTCCCTCTTCCACTGATCCAGCCCTGGGGATGGAACTCACATCGTGAGGCTCTGTGGCAAGTGCCCCGGGCCACTTTTCTATCTCTCAGGGTCCCTAGCCACGTGTCTAAAAACATAGGGGTCTTTCTAAGAAATGTGTCATTAAGCTCTTTTGGCATCGTGAGAATATTGTTGGTATACTTACATAAACCTAGCTTTTATAAATGGCTACACTACACCCATAGGCTGTGGCACATATGAATGTATGGCCTCACCTACTGTTCCTTAGCCACAAACCTGTACAGCATGCTACTGTGACGAATACTGCGGAAATCTGTAATCCAATACAACTCACCAGTGCATGTAAGTGATGTGCTGGAGATGAGGACATTGTGGTCTCTGTGATGCCACCAGGTAGGAACACTGCAGTGATACATTACTGTTGGACATACAATCCACTATGCTCTTGTGTGGCTACTGCCACACACTTTGTTCACTATTAACCTGCATGTCCTTATGTGGCCACATGATGGAAGATGAAGTTGGGGAGACCTCAGTTCATCTCCATAAAACCAACCAGGCTTCTGCCTTCTCTATGGCTAGAAGAGGAACACTTCAAATTCACATTCCTCTGTCTAATGTGACAGTTGGTTTACTATAATTATTATTCCTGTTGAAGCTCAAAGATATTTAGTGGTCCCTTGGGGCCAACAGGCTACATTCAGTCTTCACCAATTAGTTACTATGAAATGTAAATACCATGCTGAGCAAGGCTATCTGCACTCTGGGCAACAGAGTGAGCGCACGGTGTTACCACAGAGAGAATGACAGAGGTTCCAGACCCATCCTAAGAAAGTGGACCTGTGAATGAGGAACCTGAACGAATGGCCTGACATTTTGGTGAATTAGAATAAACTGCTTAAAGCTGGGAGATTTGAGGGAAATTGCAGGAAAGGCTGGCACACATCCCAATGACTGGCAAGTGTAAATGAGCGTGCTGATCATTATTTCACACCATGGATTATTATGACATGCGACTGCCAGAAATCAAAGTCAAAGCCAAGCAGAAATCAGCTACAGCAGCATAACCTCCCTATAGCTGTCCCCCACAGCCCTGTCTCTGGATAGCTGTAAGCCTGAGAACAGAGGAGAGGATAAATGATAAGGGGGCTAAATTATTGGCTGAAATTGAAATGTTACGTAATGTTGGGGGAGGGGAGCACCAGCAAAGATATGGTTATTTCCCTGGAGCACACTAATGCCCTAAAGACCCACAATGCATTGGAGAACAATGGTCTCTGGGAAGTGCCCTGTTTCTGGAAGCTGAGTGGCACAAATGCCTGGCATGGAAGAGGTTGGCATAGCAACTCTGCATCGGCCACAGTGAGTCACAGAGTTCACAGACGCCAGGCAGAACCACCTGAATGAGTCTGCATCTCCACAGGGTGGATAAGGTACAGAAAGCATTTCTCAGGGTTTTCTTTCGGTGAACACAAACTCTTGGTCTAGTAACTAAAGGCAGATCATTTGCTGAACGAACAGTGTTCATGATTCCAGGAGAGATTTATTCTCTGTACTTTCCCTAAGTAAATAAGATTACATTCAGGCAGAAGTGAGGTATTTGTCCCTGACAATAGATAAAATTCTCCATGAGCTATAAAATGATGTACCCAAAATCAACTTTTAGTGTTTGTTTAAAAACATGCATTCACTAGAAAGGAGCTGTTTACCTGTTGGCAGTAGGTCCCTGGAAATCTGGATAGCTCCTTGAATCACCTGCATTAAAAAATAAAAAAGATCTTTTTAAGTATATAAGCCAATGAAGAGGCAAATAAATGAATATAAAATGTTATCAAAGATAGAGCTTGTTCTTAGCTGGCCTACTGCTCTGTGCAATGCTAAGTCCTTCTTTTGTCCAGTGAAATAACAGGGGTGCCCTGGTCACACTTGCCAAGCTCTTGTCCCCTCTCCAACTAGAAGCAAGACCAGAAGGGTCATATTCCCCATAAACTGTGAAAATACCCTCCGTCAGAGAGCGTCGACTCTGAAGATGTGTCTGAGAGCAAGGCTGGGCGCTTCAAAGCTGCTGGGCCAGTCTGACCTCTGCCATTGCCGTGTGGCTGAGGACCTGTAAGGGGTACATCCTAATTTGAGATGTGACTTACCCCAGCTCTTCTTTCTTTTCAGAAACCAGTCATTTGGCTTCCACTTGAGAAGTCTCACCACAACCCTCGTTGGCCTCTGCCCTATCAGCTGCATATTGTACACTGCTTTAACGACCTGCCTACAGGCACCGTCACCCCATGGTGCTGCAACAGTGCTCCTGTCTTTGCTCACATGAAATCCATGTGCAATGGCCTTTTTCTGTAAAAATCATCCCTGGCAAAAGGCTACAGCTGTAAACCCCAGACCCCCGGGTTCCTCCCGGCAAGTGCTCTTGTTCTAGATACTTGGTTCTATCACAAAATTGGTTCTGAATCAAAGACATGATCTTAAAAGGATTAGAAAGAAGACCTCTGAGTGTCAGCCACTTGTCCCCACTTTCACAAAGTGGGAACCACTCCAGAGAACTTGGTATATTCAGGAAAGAGCAGCAAAGGGATAGATTTGCAGTGGAAATCCAGGAAACAAGCAGCTTGTAAATATGTGTAAAGCACCTGCGATGCACAGCAGGACCTGAGGAGGTACAGGAAGTGTGTAAGGCATGGTCAGGCTCCATCTCAGAGAGCAGAGTCTACACAC
This sequence comes from Peromyscus californicus insignis, assembly GCF_007827085.1. Taxonomy (NCBI): domain Eukaryota; kingdom Metazoa; phylum Chordata; class Mammalia; order Rodentia; family Cricetidae; genus Peromyscus; species Peromyscus californicus. The sequence continues at coordinate 131,858,526 of NW_026294617.1, read as the reverse complement.
TGATGCATTCAGCAAGGCTGTATTTACTCATACTTGAACAAGAAGTATGCCATACAAGATAATTGATGGAATACTAAGTCATGTGGTGCTATGGTCTGAATGCTTGCACCCCTCATTTCTGTTGATAACCCTTGAAGTGACAGTACCAAGAAGTGGGTCCCAAAGCCAGCAGTCCCATTTTCCTCAGCCCCTGTTCTTGAAAATTAAAATCTCCATGGATGGCGGGAGGGGTTAGTGAGCCCTGCTGAAATGTGATTAAGCAATAAGGCAGTCAGAGGACTGAATGGTAGCAATGTCCTCAAGCAGCAGATGCAAAGAACGACCTAGCCTTTGCAAAGCTCTCTCTTCTGGCAAGTCAGGATACCATGGTCTCCATGTTGCCATCTTCCACTATGGGAAGACACAGCCAAAAAAGCCCCATCTTGTAATCAGACGGGCACTCTCTCCAGACACCAAACCTGCCAGTGCCTTGATTTTAGACTCCAAGGTCTCCAAGACTCTAAAACTATGTGGAATAAACTAACCCTGTAGTCAGAAACTACTAAGCCTGAGGTGTTTGTGAACAGAAGCGTACTAAGGTGTGGTGACACCCTTAACTGTAACGGGAGCTCTGAGGGAGTAACTTCCAGCAAGGACCACAGCAGTCAGGAAGTGAGATTGTGTGTGTGTGTGTGCGTGTGCGTGTGCGTGTGCGTGTGCGTGTGCGTGTGCGTGTGCGTGTGCGTGTGTGTGTGTGTGTGTGTGTGTGTGTGTGTGTAAAAGCTGGAACAAAAGGAGAGGCAAAAGAGGTACCTTTTGAAACCAGAATTCAGTCATATTTATTGCAACTCAGTGACTGCCTCTTGTGTACTTTGTGTGACAGAGGCACTACAGGGAAGAGAAGGTGGAGGAATCACATTCTGTCTTCAACACAAGGAGAAAGTATAGAACTATATTACAGGAAAAGTATGGTTATTAGAGTCATGTATGCAAGGGCAGTGCTGTGAATCCTGGGAAATTAAATGCCATAGTCAGTGGGAGTATCAGTAAGGAAGGCTTATAGAGCCACCAGACTTTTAAATGGATAAGCAAAGACAAACTTGTAGTGATGGATGGAGTCACGGAGGTGGGAATGAAGAGCATTTTTGCAAGAGTGGTAGAAAAGCTGGGCCACGAGAATGATGGATAATGGGATAGGAGGACCATAGAATGAAGCTGAGTAGGTAGTGTGGATCCAGAACAGACAAAAAAGGGTTGGAATTTATTTCATACTTTATAGACCACAGGGAATCAGAGAAGGATTTTGAACAAAGTAATGAGACAAGAGAAATCATGCTATAAAAGAGCAGTCTAGCCTTAAAAGGACAATATTCAACCTCATATGGAAAAACAAAGAATCCAAGATAGCTAAAACAATCTTATATAATAAAAGAACTGTTGGAGGTGTCACCATCCCTGATTTCAAGCTGTACTACAAAGCTAAAGTAATAAAAACCACATGGTATTGGCATAAAAACAGAAACCCATAAATGCACACACCTATGGATACCTGATTTTTTTTTTTTATAAAGAAGCCAGAAACACACAATAAAAAAAAGAAAGCATCTTCAAAAAACGGTGCTGGTTTAATTGGATGCCAGCAAGTATAAGAATGTAAATAGATCCATATTTATCATGCTGCACAAAACTGAAGTCCAAGTGAATCAAAGCCCTTAACATTAGACTAGACACACTGAACCTGATAGAAGAGAAAGTAGGAAATAGCCTTGAACACACAGGCACAGGAGACAACTTCCTGAACAGAACACTGATGGTGCAGACACTAAGATCAACAATCAGTAAATGGGGCATTGTGAAACTGAAGAGCTTCTGTAAGGCAAAGGACACTGTCAGTAGGACAAAACAGCAGTCTACAGAACGGGAAATGGTTTTCACCAACTCCACATCCAGTAGAAGACTAACATCCAAAACATATAAGGAATCTGAGAAACTAGACATCAACAAACCAAACAATCCCATTAAAAATGGGGTACAGGGATACACAAAGAATTCTCAACAGAGGAATCTCAAACAGCTGAGAAACACTTAAAGAAATGTTCAACATCCTTCTCCATCAGGGAAATGCAAATTAAAACTGCTTTGAGATTCCATCTTACACCTGTCAAAATGATTAAGATCAATAACACAAGTAACTGCTCATGCTGGCAAGAATGTGAAGCAAGGGGAACACTTCCACATCACTGGTGGGAGTGCAAACTTGTACAGCCACTGTGGAAATCACTTATGACAGTTCCTTAGAAAACTGGGAATCAATCTACCTCAAGACCCAGCTATACCAGTCTTGGGTATATACCCAAAGGATGCTCCGTCCTATCACAAGGACACATGCTCAACTATGTTCATAGTGACTTTATTCATAATAGCCAGAAACTAGAAAGAACCGAGATGTCCCTTAACCAAGAATGGCTAAAGAAAATGGGGTACATTTACACAATAGAGTATTACTCAGATGTTAAAAAAAATAGCATTGTGAAAATCGAAGGCAAATGTATGGAACTAGAAAAAAAATCATGCTGAGTGAGGTAACCCAGACCCAGAAAGACAAACATGGTGTGTACTCACTCATAAGTGGATATTAGCTGTTAAGTTAAGGATAACCATGCTACAGTCTACAGACTCAGAGAGGCTAAGTAACAAGGAAGGCTGGATGGGGGAAATGCATGGATCTCCCTGGGAAGGGGAAATAGAATAGATTTTTGCAAGTGGACTGGGAGTAGGTGGAGATGGGAACATGAGGGATCAGGTGGGAGATGGAGGGACAGAGGGGGAGAGTACAGGGAGATATGAGTGGAATGGGGGGGCATGTAAGGGGCAATGTGGAAACCTAGTACAGAGGAAACTTCCTGGAACCTATGACAGTGACCCTGGCAAGGACTCCTAATAATGGAGGATACAGATCCTGAACCAGCCACCTCCATAGTAGCCAGGCAAAACTCCCAGTGGAGGGACTAAGACACCACCAACCCAGTCACAAAACCTTTGACTCACACCTGCCCTACCTGCAAGATATGCTGGGGCAATGGTGACTTAGAGCTTGTGGGAACAGCCAAACAGTGACTGGTCTAATTTGAGGCCCGAGCCATGAGAGACAGCCCAAGCCTGACACTACCAGGAACTAGAAGCTGGATGACTCAGATACCTAGGGTAGAACCAAACACAACTGGCAAAAGAAAATCAATGAAATGATGCCCTAATGATACTCTGCTACACTCAAAGATTGATGCCTAGCCTAGTCGACATCAGAGAGGCTTCCTTCAGCAGCTGATGGGAGCAGATGCAAAGACCCACAGCTAAATATTAGGCAGAGCTTGGGGAACCCTGTAAAAGGTGGAGGAAAGAATTGTAGGAGCCAAAGGGGTCGAGGACACCAGGAGAACATGGCCCACAGAATCAACTAAGCAGGGCTCATAGGGGCTCACAGAGACTGAAGTGGCAATCACAGAGACTGTATGGATCTGTATTAGGTCCTCTGCATGTACGCTGTGGATGGTTAACTTGGGTGTTTGTGGGACTCCTAACAGTGGGAGAGAGGTATCTCTTACTCTTGCATGCTTTTGGGACCTTTTTCCTCTGACTGGGCTGCCTCTTCCAGCCTTGATATGAGGGTTTGTGCCTCATCTTATTGCATTTTGTTATGCTGTGTTCAGTTGATATCCCTGGGAAGCCTGCTCTTTTCTGAAAGAAAATGAAGGAGCAGTGGTTCTGGGGGGCAAGAGGGTGGGGGAGACTGAGGGGGGTGGAGAAGGGGAAGCTGGGTCAGGATGTACTGTATGAGAGAAGAATACAGGAACCTGTTGTAGAATGTTAGTTTAAGGTGTGTTAATGTTGATTATGTTGCATTTATTTAACCCTGTGAAGCTGTGTTTACTGTTCTTGTCTAAAACACCTAAACAGTCTATAGCAAGGCAGGAGAAAGAATAGGTGGGGCTGGCAGGCAGAGAGAAGATATAGAAGGAGAAATCTGGGAGGAAGGAGAAAGAGAAGGAGCCAGAGAAGGAGTGGATGCACACATGCTCACTTGCTCATTTTTGTTCAGCTCAAGTTCTCTGTACTTACATCATCTTTACAGCCTGCCTAGGGAATGATGCTACCCACAGTGGGTTGAGTAACTGAGACAGTCCCCCAAAACATGCCCACAGGCCAACCACAGGTAGACAATCGTTCATTGAGACTCTCTTCCCAGGTGATTTTAGGTTGTATCAAGTTACCAATTAAAGCTAAGCATCACACTCTAGAACCTATAATGCTTTATCATTATGGTCTCTTACTGGATTTAAAGAAGGTTGAATAGTTGATGCTGTTAAAACAGAGCATTAGCAAGTAGAATCACTTGTAAAGTGGATCTCAGACAGGGAATATAAATTTTGTTTTGGTTCCTTTGAGGGTGAAATGGCATTCAGCTGAATGTTCAACATGAGAAGTAGAGTCTACAGGGAATATTCCAGAGGAGTCAGAAAGAATGTAAGAACCAGAAGATGAGGAGGAAAGTTGTGAAGTGACATGACATTGTCGTTGTACTCATGAGTTCACAGCAGCTGTGGTTGCCTGCCCCAAACCCATGCAAGACCAAGTCAGTTATTCCATCGTGGATAGGAGAAGAGTTTACGAGGCTCTACCACTAGCTGGGGAGCTCTTGAGAGCTGATGGCTGCTAGGGCAGGAAGGACTGCTTTTCTTTGAGGGTGTGGTCATTAGTAGGTTGCTCATGCTCAAGTGGATGGCTTCACAACTATGTATGACGTATAGACAGCACTAATTTGATTCAGTGAGGTGTGTGTGTGTGTGTGTGTGTGTGTGTGTGCGCGCGCGCGCTTTGGAGGATATGTTGTAGAAGTCTGGGAAGTGTTGAAGATGGGAAATGAGGGATTATGATCATAATACATTGTATAAATGTGTAAATAGTTTAGAAAGAAATTTAAAAAATATTTTAAGTCCCAAATTGTAAAGATTTAATGTTCAAAGAACAGTTTAAAAATCTCTTCAGTAGTGCTTTATTGACCACATGTTGAAATGATGATGTTTAGTTTACATTGGATTAAGTAAACTGTGTTATTAAAATTTTTTTTAAATGAAAACTGGAGCTGTGAAAGAGGACCAAGTCCTGAGAAAACTGGAAGTCATAAAATGTGTATCAAGAAAGGAGAGAACTCGGAAGAGCAGATCCTCAGATCTGTCAGGTGTACAGCACTGTTACTATGGCAGTAATATCATCTCACACAGGTTTAGCATCAGATCTATACTCTAGGGAATGCTTTCCTTGTTATTTTGTCTATGTTGTCTGACTCTACATGGGTTAGAAATTATCACTTACTTCACTTTACAGATGTAGACAATGTGGCACAGAGAGACTAAGGACTCTGTCCACAGTGGCAGAGTAGATGAATGGTCTGTCCACCTGAAGTCCACTGACTGCCCACTCCATGGCAACCACACTGATCCCAGGGCCCAATGGTGCAAGACAAACTCCAATAAGAAGCCAGTCTCTATATTCTTCAACACCAAGTTTTGACTCATTGTCAGCTTCTCTTATTTGAACTACTGGTCTGGCTGCCTTGCTATAGATGGTTTTAGGTGTTTCTGCATCCTCCTTTATCTGGAAATGGAGTTCCTGTGTCCCAGTGCACAGGAACAAGTCTCTAATGCGGCTTCTTCCTTCCACCTGTTCCAAGGTCATGGGCAACTGGGTCTGGTTTAAACACAGGGGTGAACTGGGCTGGTCATATTCTTTACCCCAGAAATGTAACATTAGAATAGGTAGAGTGAGTAGGAAATGGGACCTACAAGATACAAACCTTGAAAATGAGAGATTTAGAGAAATCTGGCATTTGAAACCAGCAAGATAGTTCAGTGAGTAAAGATGATTGATACCAGTTAAGCCTGATGACCTGAGTTTGATTTCTTATATGAACTTATATGGTAGAAGGAGAAAATCAACTCCTGAAGGTTGTTCTCTGGGGTCTAAAAGCACAACATGGCATATACCTCCCACAACCACTTAGAAATAAATATGAAAAGAAAGCAAGAAAACAAGCAAGGAAGAAAGAAAGAAAGAAAGAAAGAAAGAAAGAAAGAACAAAAGAAAGAAAGAAAGAAAGAAAGAAAGAAAGAAAGAAAGAAAGAAAGAAAGAAAGAAAGAAAGAAAGAAAGAAAAATTTTTGTAAGAGAGAGAAATCTGTTTTTGGAAAGAAAGAGCTGAAGGAAATGAAGATAGAACCAGAGAGCTGGAAGGGTGGCCATCTTTGAACACCACAATATATTCCCTCCCGAGAACTAGGCTGAATTTCAACAGGTATACGGCAGGGTTTTGCAGAGTTTCCATCTTTCATGCATGCACACGTGTGTTTGTGTGTATGTGTGTGTGTGTGTGTGTGTGTGTGTGTGTGTGTGTGTGTGTGTATGTATGTGTGTGTGTGTGTGTGTGTGTGTGTGTGTGTGTGTGTGTGTGTGTGCGTGTGTGTGTGTGTGATGCTGAGATCCTAGGCAAGTGATCTACTACTGAGTGTTTTCTTCATACCTCTTTTTCTTGCTTATAACTAGCTGAAATTGAAAAGGCAACATTCAAGAAAGTCAAAGAATTTCAAGGAAAAGGAATGACCTTAAATTCCCATTTAAAAAAATAAATATTTGTCTTAGTTAAGGTTTCTATTGCTGTGATGAGACTCCATGAACAAGGCAAAGCTTATAAAAGAAAACATTTACTTGGGACTAGCTTGTAGTTCAGAGGTTTAGTCCATTATCATCATGGTGGGTGTAGACATGATGCTGGAGAAGGAGCTCAGAGTTCTACCTCTTGATCCACAGGCTACAGGAAGTGAACTGACTCATTCTGAACATGGCTTGAACATAGGAGAGCTCAAAGCCCACCCCCATGGTGACACACTTCCTCCAACAAGACCACACCTACTCCAACAAAGTCACACCTCCTAATAGTGCCACTCCCTTTGGGGGCCATTTTTCTTTCAAACCACCACAGTGTTCATTTGTATCAAGGCCTCTAAACACTTTATACACCAATCTCCCAATCCATAATGTTCCAGATAGAACACAATGTGAATTGCACTCTCTTGAGCTGTACCATCAACAGCTCTTCTCTATTTAGTGCTCCCAATAGTTTTGTGAAGTATCACTTTATATTCATGCCATTTTATAAGTAGGAATACTGAGTCACAGAAGGGCAACGTGACATACTCTCTACCTCACTCAGATATCAACAAGTAAAAGATGGGAAGGTAGACCAGCTAGCTGTGAACCACTGAGCTCTTCCATAGATGGATAGAGATAAAAGGCAGATTTGAAAGTGGCTATGTGCTAACACTGATCCTGCAGTTATCTGATTCTTACATTAAAGATAGCTGAAACTGATTTTAAATACGTGGGTTCCCTTCTGTTTGTTGTGGTTGGTACCTCATCAAATAAGAAACATACTGAAAGGTCCTTGTCAAGTCTGCATGAGAAGCCAATGCCTTCTGATTGTTAAGTCCCAGCTGTCTTATATTTGAGCTCAAAATACTCTACAGTCTCTGTCAAAGGGTAAGATTTGGCTGATCTCACTCAGCCTTGACAACTGGCACATAATGGCTTCATCCCACCCTGCATGCTAGCGGAATTTGTATTGTGATGCAAATGTTTTTATTTCCTGATCACATCTCTGGAATAAACAGTCACAGAAGCCAGATGAAGAGCCTCAGAGCTTCACTGTCACATGGCTTAGCGGGGTGAATTCAATTCACATTTCCTACTTAAAATGAAATAAAAAACTAAAATTAGGTCATATTTTATAAGCTTCTGATTTTTGATCATGCAATTATTATGACAATGAAATTACTAACACCTTTTATTAAAAAGCAAAAACAGTTGTTACTGTAGTTAACAGAATGAGTGTGCTGCCTTCATACAAAGTAACTTCCTCAGTAGAAATAATTCATGAAGATTAAGGAAAATGAAGCAAGTCCATTGATTCAATTCTGTGCACAGATTTCACACCATTGAACTGAAAGTAAATGTCAAGACCCGTTAGCCAGGCATATCCAGAAAGATTTTTTTCTTTTAAATGAAATATGTTTCTCAGTGAAAATAACAATATTACCACTACTGATCAGTATAAAAATTAAAAATCTAGGGGCTGACAGGATGGGTCAGTGGGTAGAGGCACCTACCTCTGAACCTGATGACCTTAGTTCTATTCCTAGGACCCACATGGTGGAGGAGAGAACTAATTCTCACAGGTTTTCCCCTGACCTCCATATGTGTGTCCACCCACAGACAAAATAAATAGTTAAATAAATTAATGAAAAATCTAAAGAATTAATTTGATTGCTTTGGGAATATTTTTCTGTGGAGAATCCCATCAGGTGAATCAGTGTTTTAGGGGTAGGAAGGTCAGACAGTCTTCCAACAAGAATGAGAAAATGGAGAAACATGAAATCAAGATTCTCACCAAGAGCTAGTGGAGAACTATGAACACTCAAGTTCTCATCCTATCCCCTAAGTGTTCATTGTACTTTGTCTACAAAGAGGACCTATTGCTTCACCCAAGGAAAGGGTGACCCCCACGTCAATGAAGAAGGAACCATGTTTTGCTACTGTTTCTGACAGTAGGATGTTCCCTTGCTCAACCCAATACACATGGCCACCCAGGATCTGCACTCTCTCAAGACCTCTCAATACCCCCCACTTTACACTTGGCCTTCTGGGAATTCTGTGTGGCCTGTGGCTTTCTCCACAGTCAGATGTTTTGCAGGCCCAGTCCCTCTGACTAGTGTGGCGTTTTCCTCTTCTTCCTTTATTCATGAGGGCAGTTCCTCATACGAGAAAGTTCGGAGGTCGCTGAGGATGTTCCCCACCCCCATCACAATCAGTAAAAACCAAGAAATAAAACTGTAGGATTTTGATTAGTGATCATGAGAATAGAACCTCAGCAAACCTCACTATTCATGGAGACATGACATTCTGAACTTCCTAAAAGACTGTAAGATTACCATCCAGCTGGCAATTTTCTGGTACTGTTTCCTCCAGTGTGGGACTATCCAAATGGACCTGTCAATCAGTAGGACAAGAAAGTCAGGAAGCTGTGTGTCCCAGAAACTTTAAGAGCTGTGTAAAGCCTCACTAAACATACAAGTTGTCACAGCAGTTCCTTTGGCTAGTGCCAACTCTCCACCCATGAGAGCGTTTTCTCCTCGACTGTCCCTCCAGCCACTGTCTACTCTCACTCTTGTTAAGTGCCTCATACTGTTCTGTAGCAACCTCTGCCTGGCTTCAACATGATGCTGTGTCCCGTGTGAACTTGTTTGACAGAGATCATGATGACCTCAAAACCCAGGGGAAGCCTGAGTGAAATCCTGGTAACGGCAATGGCTAGGAAAGTCCCCACCTCCCCTCACAGAATCTCCATTCCTCTTCAAGGACAAGAAAGAATTGACATTCTACAGCTGCTGTGCCAATGTGTGGAGCTCACCTTCTGGGGATCAGGGCTGAGAGTTTGCACTCAACCCCGCTCCAAAGGAGCTGCTTCCATTCAACTCTGAAACACCTACCCATTGTTTACTCAACACACTGCACATCAAGGCATGATATGGCACAGACATTGTCATCCTCAAGAGGGTCACGTCTTCAATCTCAGACATTGTGAAGATGTTTCTTGTTGAGGGGAAGGTGCTGCTGATGTGATTCAACATGGTGTGGGAAGGTTATTCTGGAGCATCTTCATGATGTGATTCACAGCGTCCTCAGATGGACAAGAGAAGGACAAAGTCAATAAGGAAAAGGGACAATGGAAGCATGGTTGGAAGGATGTGACATCCGAGAACTCACTGGTTGTTGGCTTTGAGGATGAGTGAGAAGGCCACAAGGACAGCAGCCTGTAAAAGCTGGGCCAGAGGCAGTGGGCCTTCCCCCATGCTGAGTCTTAGAAGGAGTGTCCCCTGGGGTGCCTGGTCTTAGCCCACTGAGAGCGCCTTAGGATTTCTGTTATTTTCAGTCACACAAGTGGTAACTCAGTATTCTAGCAATGGCAGGTTAATTCACAAGACTATTTATCCTACTGGGTTAGTGAACAGCCTTTTAGAGCAGAAACTAGAATTTAGCTAGTGCTCTATTCCTAATTCATATATTATTGCCCAGCACACTCATACATATACACACACATACATACACACATACAGACAAGCACACATACATACACATATGAACACAGATACATAGACATGCACATACACATGCAGCACACATATACATTCCCACACACTAAGTACTCAATAAATATTTAAGAACACATTTCTAAAAAGAATGTCAGTGTCATTTGAATGTTCATATTTAATTGTGATTATAAAATCAAATAGACAATTGGTCCTAGCAAGCACCAACTAAGGTAGATTGGAGCATGAATGAAAGGTACACTGATATACCACTAGACTCACACTGCCCTGTCACACCTCCACAACTAACCCTACCTCTAATGTGTAATGACACAGTATGTCTTTGAGGTTTAGCAGAAGATGCAAGGAAGGGAGCTGCCTGTAGTGCTGACTCACCCAGACACCAGATCAGGCACTATCTCTAGAACCAACATTGAGAGAAGAATGATTTTCTTCTCCAGCCCTTCCATCTTTTGATATCCACAAAAACAGTAATAGGGAGAAAAGGGGAGGTAGGAAACCATGTCTACCTCCAGGGGTAAATCTAACATGGAAACCATGTATATACAATGTATGTGTATGTGTAAATCTAAAATGCTAATAACCCAAGTCGTCATTGTAGAACAGCACAAACCAACTCTGACTGAGTTGACACGTGGGTATTAGTGGCACCAACGATTCTAGAAAGATTTCTTCTAGGGACAACCTTTTGGGGACAACTTTTGGAAAAGAAACTTTAAGCCACTTAGAGGACAAGATGTCACTGAGACACCAGAGTGAAACAACAGGCCCAACTGTGACAAAGGAATTGGACATGTCAGAGTAAGATGTACAAGGCTTTTAGAATTTTCTGGAAAACAACCCACTTACCATGCAGTCTGCAAGACACAGAAGACACAGGAAAGTTGAAGCAGATGAAGCAACAGGGAGATTGCTGGCCTGATTAAGACAGAGGGTGGAGAGAGCTGACCAGTGAGAAAGGAGGGAGGTGATGCCAAAAGCATGATGGGGTGAGATTTGGAATGACACAGAGCCATGCTTTGACACCTAATGACAGTACCACACCCAGGAAATAATGCAGATTCCAGGAACCTATCTCAGGTAGAAACATGACCTCACACCACACAGGAAAAATGAGTGGAAACACAAAAGAGACTCTTCCAGCACTCACTTAAACTGAGTACAGAGACACCTAACCTTATGATGGGTATTTGTCTCCTAAACACAGGAGATGCTAAGCCATCCTGTACTACTCCAAGAATGTCAAATATCCTTGCTTAATAAAGATTTTTCTAATCACAAGGATGGTTTTCAAATATTCCACATCAATATTTAAAATAAGTTGCTCTACATGGGCACAAAGCATAAGCGAGTCAGTTATAACCTTAAAAGTAATAGCTGCCGGAACTGTATGGTAAGGCCCTGTTGCTGAAGGCACCATATGCTGGAGCTACAGCACTCTGATAAATCAAGCTGAAACAAAGCTGGAAGCCTCCTCCCCTCATAGTGATGGAAGGTGCTATAAAGGCCGATGGGAGAGAAAACACACGAATAGCTTCATCCAACTGTGAATCCTGCATATGACAGTACCAACCTGCCAGTCAAGATGCTCCCACTGGTATAACCTGGCGTAACTGTCTTGGGGATAACCAAACACCATATGATTGGATTTGAGGATTGTGACACAGGAAGAAGTCCATACACTGTTCTGTAAAACAGGGGGTGGGATCTATGGGGATGTCACACATTATAGGGAAAGCTTATTATTGATACTAAGCTAGCTGGACATATAGCCAACCTACCTTTAGATATTTATAACCTTAGACTATTGCTGCTGTATGTCTTGGCTAAAGAAGCTTATTTTTGCAGTGGGTAATGATTAATATAGATAATCAGAACTGATGAAAATGCTAAGAATGGAGGAGTATTGAGTCATCAGTCCTAAATAGGACACTTACATTACCACTTCAAGACCCAGAGAATCTCACAGAGAAGGAGGTGGCGAGACTGTAGGAGCTGAGGGATGGAGAGGAGTCTTGTGAAATGCTATCTCCTGGACATGACAGAGCCAATGCTATCATAAGCACACAGCATCTGTGGCCACATGCACACGGCCCGCACAAAGCAGTAGGGCCTGAGAGTAGGAGGGGTCCAGGTAGAAGATGGGCTTTACAGGGATAGGAGTGGGATAAAAGAGAGCAGTGGGGTGGAAATATGGTCGTGATATATTGTGTGCATATATAAAATGTCAAAAATGAAAGAAGAAACCCGCTACACTATACAATTAATAAATAAAAGGGACAAAACATAGTATTTCCTGAAGGAAGCAGCCTTCACCTCCATAGATCTGGCAAGAGCAAACACACAGAGAACATGGGCTGCCTCTAAGCAGACTGATTTTTAGGCAGGGCTGATTTATGGGTGGGCATCTGGGGCACTGAAAATAAAGTTTTGAACAACCTGAGTTCTTTGACCACTGTGACAAACCAGTCAGTTTGTTCTATAGAAGAGCCATGGATTATGGGATAATCACACAGCCTCTCGTAATAAATAAAATTCAGGGTCAATGTTGATTTAAAAGGAGTCCGGATGCAAGCAAGAACATGAACTGAATTTGAAGGTTACCCACTTGGGTGTTCTAGTATTTCTAGTCATATTTGTGTTTTATTGCTCGACAAAGCACCAAAAGTAAGACCTGTGACACTAATCATATAAGAAATCTGCCGCTCTTCCAGCTTCACAGGTCACACACCTTATTACCACACGGGCCCTTTCCCTCTCCCTCCAAACAGTGTAAGAACAAGTCCACAATCAGAGAACATATCTACTCATCCCAAATAGACTGTAAGCGACTTCATTTGCTTTTCTATCTATCTAATTGAAACAAGAGCACAAAAAATTCATGAAGACTGTGGGAAAATGATAGTCTTCATATTATGTAAGTATAAAACAACTTACACAAAGGAAGGAGGCAGAAATTGTCTTTAACCTTAGATTTGAGTAAAATATTTTTTCCTGTAACTTAGGACTGAACATGGCTAGAGAAAATCAGGAAGGATTTGATCATTTGTCACAGGGTAGAACAGTTTGGTTCCTGGATAGTATTCCCCTGTTTCCTCCTATCACCAACCAGTTATTGATGAGAGCAAAATCAAAGTGTTTATAAACTCTTGACTTTTGCTAAGACTCAAGAAGATGGATGATAACATTGCCCCAAATGTTTCCCTATTCCTGAGATTCAAATGTAGGTGTGAAAATCTGAATTGGTACATAATCTCTGCCCACAATGCACAATGATCCAAGAGATACAAACAACAGATAGGGTTACTAATTGTCTCCATACTGCATGGAGGCTGATACTTGTGTGCTACTTGAGGAAAAGTGTAGAAAGTAATATCTCACCAGTCCAGTCACTTGGAATTGTAAACAGAGGGAAGAGAAGCAAGCAGGTCCACCTCAATTTCTGTTTGACCCAGCTATGCTGTCATGAGAGGCAGAATGATAGAGCTCAGGGTTCTGTTTTACACAACAAGAAAAATCTCTTGGAAAGTCTGCGGACACATCTCACTCTCTTCTGGAGTCCTGTTTCCTTGGATAAGCAAAAGCTACAAAAACTTGCATTTTATTCTAGTAAATTCTACAGGGCACATCTGAGACAGAAATTCTCACTTTTTTTTCTTCCTCAGATGAATTTTTCTTTCTTTTTTTTTTTTTTTACAAACACTGAACATATTACAAGCTCACTGTCAAAGAAAACTTTGAGATTCCTTTATATTCTGTATAGAGTTGGAGGAGAAAGGAAAAGACTAGGGAATGGGAGTCTAGCATTTAAAACAAGGACCTGCCTCACTCTGTCATGGCAGTAGTACTGTAAAGTGAAGGATCTAACCTGCTAGCAGACTCCACCTGCTAGAAAAGTAAGGCAGCAGCAGCTAACACTCTGATGATATTCTGAGTATTTTGGAGGTTGGTTGTTGTTGTTTTAAAGATTTACTTAATTAATTTTAATGTATATGCATACTCTAACTGTATGTATGCCTTTATGCCAGAAGAGGGCATCAGATCCCATTATAGATGGTTGTAAGCCAACATGTGGTTGCTGGGAATTGAACTCACAAACTCTGGAAGAATAGCCAGGGCTCTTAACCTCTGAGCCATCTCTCCAGCCCAAAAATGTGCAGCCCAGGCTGGCCTAGAACTCGTGATCCTCCTGCCTCTGCCTCTTTCAGCAAATTCTACCAGCTTGCACCACCACAACCAGCTGGAGGTTGTTTTATGCAGATAAGGTCATGAAAGTGGGTGTACCTGGGTGGGATTAATGACCTAATAAGAAGAAGAAAATGCAGAATCTTTGCCATATGAGGACACACAAAGACATTAGCCATCTTCAAGCAGGAGCAAGACATCTTAATTCCCCAGCACCTGGACCTTGCACTTGCCTGTCTCTGGAGAAAGGCATGCCTATGACACTACATAATAGTGTAAGGAGATGGAGGTGTACATAAACTCAAGCTTTCCGACAATTACAATAAATGTAAATGGAAAAAATACGTCCATGAATGGGAAAAGTTACAGCAGATAAGATCTAACTATAAACTCTACACATACAATTATTCCTTAATAAAAATGACTTCCCTCTCCTTCCACACTTCACCAGGGACTCTAGTAAATCTTAATTTCACACCTACATAATCTACTCTGTCTTCTGTCTTGCCTGTGTGAATTTATGGAAATTATCATTCTTATATTTCCTTTCTAGGGGGTTTTGAGCCTTTAAAATGAGCCCCAAGAGTTCTTGAACTTGGAAGCTTGGGTAGTTTCCAACACTCCTCATTGATGGAGAGCCCTTAAAATATAGATGGATTCTGACCATGCTCTCCCCTTAAAGTTCACATCAACCTCTAAACCTTTTACTCACAAGGGGCACAAACGTGTATAAGAAACAGATTCTCTTGTGAAAAAGATGCAAGGTAGAGCAGGAATATACACCGTGCACTTACCAAGAAAGAGTTGAGTGGTGAGAGGTGTTCTGGGACATGTAAGGGAAGGGTTGTTCCCACTGACTGTAAAACCAGATGATCACAAAGAGGCAATCTGCAAGGCAGTGCCGAAGACTGATGAGAGCTGGGCCCATGGCTGGAGAAGTGTAAATTAGATGGGGAAATTCCATGTGCCAAGAAAATAACAAGCAGGAAATAGAAATATAGTTATGGTTGAAGATAGTTTTAGTTGAAAACTCCTTCAGATCACATAGTTTTACCTTTGTTTCTGACTGCAATTTTGCTCTCAAATATCATGAGACAAAATGTGTAACTCATATTTATATGTCACACATTATTGACAGGAAACCTGTTACAGAATGTAAAGAACTTTGGAAAATAATGCACCTTTGAATGTCAGTGTGGAAGTTGCACTCACCTGTCTCCAGCTCTGTGCCTCCTCAATGTCACTCACATACAGACATGCTCAGAGAAGGAAAGCACAATGGCCTAGAATATTGCTCAGAAAGCTTTTTTTTTAAGCTTACTCTATGGACTTTTTTATTTATACTTGAGATTTTTATCTGATTCACAGGTAACACCCTTAGTAGACAAAGAACAAAACAGAACGTAGGTGAGAGTTAGAGCAGCCGAGATTTCCTGTGAGAAAGCACTGGATCAACCAGGACACAGCATATATGAAGCATGGGGAGAGTGGTGGGTTACTGAAGCTTGGTAAGTGTCCATGCCTTCCTGGTAGATTTAAATCATATACAACTATCATGATTATACCACAGTTCACACATTTAAGACTCAGCTTCCCAGGTTTGTTTTATAAAAAGCCAAACCTTGCATTTTTACTAACACTTGAACTTTCATAGCTTCTGAAAATTACTACAAATATAAAAATATGGTACACATATCATATGTATAATGTATATATTATATGCCATATATACAATAGTGTATATTTCAGATATACAATATGATGAATTAACATACATATGACCTAATGCTTTTATTTAACAAACATATGTTACAATATATAATAATTCATTATTATATTTCAAATATACAGTATGACTTGACACATATGTGCTGTGATTTCTTGTAAATCAGTTCTATTTGTGATAAATTCAAGATGATTATATTCCAGGTTCATTTCTGTTGCTTGTGATAAAATTTTCTGACCAGAAGCAACGTAGGGAGGAAAAGGTTTACTTGACTTATGATTCTGGGTCACAATCGATCACTGATGCATGACATCAATGTTAGAACTTGAAGGCAGCCTACATAGTGTTACCTCCAACCAAAGAATTCACTTCACAGCTGAGGAATCATGGCAAGAACCATGGAGGATGCTGCTACTGCCTGGCAAGAATATTTATGTTCTGGTGATTAGGTTACACACTCCAAGAACACCTGCCCAAGGGATGGTATAGCCAACAGTGGACCAAACCCTACTACATCAAACATCAAGACCATCCCCACATCGATATGCCAACATCAGACAATTCCTCAATTGAGATTCTCTTCCCAAATAATTCTAGGATGTGATGAGTTGAGATTTAAAACTAACCAGCACAGCTCCAAAGTAAGCCCAGAGTTACTCAGTCTTCTACTGTTACTACACACCTTCATGGTAAAGAATCTACTCAGTAAAGACACGTTTATAGTATCTTTAAATAATGTTCTTCACTGGTTTTTATTTGCTATTTATTTATTTTTCTATTTATTGATTTTTGAGACAATGCCTTACATAGCTGGAGACGGACCTCAAATTCACCATGTGTCCAAGGATGACCTTAAACTTCTGATCCTCCTGCCTCTACCTCCTAAGTGCTGAGTTTACAGATGTAGACTACCATTTCCTGTATATGTGGTGCTGGGGATCAGATCTAGGGCTTTGTGTATGCCAGGCAGCACTCCAACCGTGCCACACCTCAGCTGCTGTTATTTACTTGTTTTTTGACGTTTAAAAAGTTATGCATGCATGTGTGCATGCATGCATGTGTGAACATGTGCATGCAGGTGCCTATAGAGTCCAGAAGACAATGTGGGACAACCTGGAGCTGGAGTCACAGGCAGTTGTGAGCTGCCTGACATCGGTGCTGAGAATGGAACTCAGGTCCTCCGCAAGAGCAGTGCATATTCTTAACTGTAAGTCCATCCCTCTAGTCCCCGCATTTTTTATTTCATTGGAAAGGAAGCCTGTGCTGTGTGGAAAGCTGTGCTCTAGAGAGTGTCAAGACAGTAGTGTTCTCTGATTGGTATGCTACTGTTTTCCCACAAACAAACTATTAGTAGTTTAATCATGAAATTTATACAGTTAAATTATTTTTAAAAATAAGTATAAGAATGTATTTTTTATATTTCCAACTAAATATAACTGTTGCCTACCATTATAAAATAAAAGACTTTCTTTTTCAGTAACTACAGAAAATAGCTAAGTTTTTAGAAAAAGAAAAAAATCACTAAAATAAAATTTCCAAGTTTGAACTAGACTGTTGGGGATGTCTTTCTGTATGCTGTGAATGTGTTGCTCTGATTAATTGATAAATAAAACACTGATTGGCCAGTAGCCAGGCAGGAAATATAGTATAGACAGGATAAGGAGAGAGGAGAATGCTGGGAAGTAGAAGGCTGAGTCAGGAGACACTGCCAGCTGCCGCTGCCATGAGAAGTAAGATGTAAAGTACCAGTAAGCCACAAGCCACGTGGCAACTTACAGATTAATAGAAATGGGTTAATTTAAGATATAAGAACTAGGGTTGGGGATTTAGCTCAGTGGTAGAGCGCTTGCCTAGCAAGCACAAGTCCCTGGGTTCGGTCCTCAGGAAAAAATAAAAAAGATAGAAGAACTAGATAGCAAGAAGCCTGCCACAGCCATGCAGTTTATAAGTAATATAAGTCTCTGTGTGTTTACTTGGGTCTGAGTGGCTGCGGGTCCAGCGGGACTGGAGAAAACTCCAGTTACACTAGACCAGTCAATGATCAGGTTGCTGGGTCAAGTTTTCCAATCTTTAACCCCATGACACACTTTTAGTCTTAGTTCTGAGTCCCCAGTCCAACACACACATATAAACCACGCAGCTTCCCTGGCAGGCTCAGTCACACAGGTTCTATTCAACTGCACTTAAAGCAGGATTTTAGAATTTGGGATCCCTGTGAGAGAGTTCAATAGGTGACTCAAAGCTTGGTGACCCCACTTCAATACTCAGAACCCACATGGTAGAAGGAGAGAATCGACCTCTGCAAACTGTCCTCTGATCTCCATGGTTGGGAGCCAGGACATGCCAGACTTTCTCAGAAGCTCCAAAACCTAGTTCTTGCCTCTTGCCTGAGGGTCCAGGGCCTCAAAGGAGTTAAGGTTTTGGCCTATGGAACCTGACTCCCCTCTCCTACAGGACATTGGCGTTATCGTCTGAAGGCCACTGTGCACTCCATCTGTGGTGCACTTGAGATACCCTGTGCTCCCTTCATGGAATTTTGCTTGATTAGCTTCCTGCTGACTTTGTCTCATTATGTGATGGTTTTTCTGCTGACTCTGCTCCATTTTACTCCTGAAGATAGGACATAAGATGTTGTACTTATTAATAAACTTGCTTGGCATAAGCCATGAGCTCATGTAAGACATCCATGTTGTAACTTTCCTATGGTCTTTACTTCTCATCCCTCAGGGACCTCTCCCTAAAGAACAGCCTGCCGGTTCCAGGTCACTCCACATATGAATCATGGTGTGCACACATGTGTGCTTGTATATACACACACGGACACACACACATGCACACACACTATAAGTAAATAAATAAAATTTAAAAATTATTTGAGGGAGTATTTTGGGAACAAATGGGCTAGGCAAGATGGGTGGGAACAAAGTGTAATGATAGATATGTATGAGAGTAACAGTGAAATCCATTACTTTGCATATTAAAAAATCAATAAAAACAAAATTTAAAAACTGAAACTATTTGACTAGGTTAGACTTTTCCTGAATAGTGTGAGAGCATCTTTTGATGCATTGGGGAATTCTGCTCATCTGTGCTCCATCCTGGAGCTTTAAGCCAGGCCTGGAACCTGAAAGTTACAGGCAATGCTTTAGTTCTCAGAAAAGGAGGGAAATGCTGGGATCTTCATACTCAGGATGACATTTAGACTTTGTCCATCTATAGCTGAATAACTGCTACAGAAGGAATGCCAATTTAACGATTTACTTATCGGAATGTCTTTACTCAAAACAGTTCTCTTTTATAGCAGCTTTTATCTCTTTGGCTGCTGGGTCTGACTCAGGCTTGGACAGCGTGCTTATCAGGATATTCCCAAGCATGCTCCCCTGTTACAAAGACAGCCACGGTTCATGCTTGGAAATCTACAGGTAACATTTTCCATGGAATACATATGTATGTGCATGTTCTTGACCTAAATTTTAAAAATTATTATTTTAACATTTTAACATGCAAATAAATCAGTGTAGTGATATTTTCATATATATATATATATATATATATATATATAATTTGTTTTTATTTGCCCTCACCACCTCCCTTACTCCTCTCTCCCCCTGCTGCTGGTCCCATCCCCACCCTCTGCTTCTGTAACACATGTACTGTCTTCCTTTCTTGTCCCCCTCCTTCTTACCTTTCTCTAATTTCATAGTCTCATCTTCTTTCATGTCCACTATATACATAATATGCACACATGTGATGATATCTATATCCCAGGTGAGATAACATATACTATTTATGTTTCTGAGCCTGGCTTTCTTCACTTAACATGATGAACACCACTCCCACCCATTTTCATGCAAACATACTGCTGACCTCTGAATGTTGCAATCAAATGCCCTGTTCCTAACTCACCTAGAGCAAAGCCAAGCAATGATGAAGTTCACATGTGAGACCAAAGGAGTCACATGTCTGCTGATACACATGCCTATATCCTGAGTCTCAAATGGAAAAACAATGTAGAGCTTCAGGTCCCTTTTACACAAAAAGGTATTCTTATTGTCTGTTTATAATAGTCATTGTGGGACACTTATTCATATTTTTAGGGATACAAACCCAAAATGAAATGGAAAGTGAAATCAAAAGAGCATGGAATCGAATGAGCACAGCCCTAGGTCCTGAGACCTATCCAGCCCCAGAGTTAATCTTTGGAATGCCTCCAAGTTTCGCTCTCATAACCCACAGAATTAACAGCCTGAGGAGAATCCCCACAGTTCCTCTAAACTCTGTCCTTTGGAAGTGCTCACCAAGTAAAAACACCTTAACTGCCAAAGACTGGTTCTAGAGAAAGGCCATGGGACACAGTCTGTGTAATGAATGTGAGAAAAGAGACTAGCAGGGAGCTGCAGAATCAGTCTCAGAGGCTCAGGGGAGGCAGAAGCAAGGAAACTCTGGAGGCAGAAGCCAGAGCGATTCCACAGAAATTATACTCAGAAGATCTGAACAAGATCCACAGATCTGTGGTTCCCAGCAGAGCTCAAGCGGGAGGCCGGGTGTCACCCACGAGAGCAGTTTGGGACAGGGTTAGACTTGATAGAAGAATCTGGGATATCAGGGAGGGGCTGGAAGGCAAGAGCGGAAGGGGAACCAAGTTCCACATTCAAGTGACAGAAGTGGGAGCTCTGAAGCCAGGCTGCTCCAGACGCCTCAATGACACAGCAGTTGTGTTGGTTACATGAAAGTTAGATGCATGTTCCTCACAGAACCAAGCCAGGAAGCCTGTTAAGAAAAGGGTGGAGGTGAAGGATCAGGGCTGGGGCCTCTGTTGATAGAGGAAAAATGTTTTTTACTTTCATGTTGGGTTTGTAGACAGTGTGGCTGAGGCCTGTCTTAATGGAATACTTTAAACTTCATCTCTAGCTTTCTCAACATAGCAAGGATATGTGTGTGGAAAATTATAAGCTTGCCCCAGGTCCTAAGTCAAGGAATCAAAGAATCATTTTGAATTAAAAACAAGGTACCTTCTTTTAAATGTTTTTTTTTTGAAGTTTGTATTGGATCATTACTGCGCTTAAGTGTGCAGACTATATGAGTTCTCTCTGGCTTAGTTTCCTTCTCTACAAAATGGGGAACACAGAATCATCTTCAAATGCTGCCGGGTAGGCTACAAGCATCTTTACATGAACAATGACGAGGGAGGTGCCCTGCATGCTCTGGGCTGCCATTCTTCCATTCTTATCATAAATGTACCCAGAGAATCTCAATGGCTCCACACTGTGTGTGGCACTAAGCTGCTGTGGGATGTTCTGTATGGCAAATGTGTTGCTGATTAGTCAATAAATAAAACACTGATTGGCCATTGGCTAGGCAGGAAGTGTAGGCGGGACAAGGAGGAGAATAAAGCTGGGAAGTGGAAGGCTGAGTCAGAGAGACACTGCCAGCCGCCATGATGAGAAACAGCATGTGAAGATGCCGGTAAGCCACGAGCCATGTGGCAAGGTATAGATTAATGGAAATGGATTAATTTAAGCTGTAAGAACAGTTAGCAAGAAGCCTGCCACGGCCATACAGTTTGTAACCAATATAAGTCTCTGTGTTTACTTGGTTGGGTTTGAGAGGCTGTGGGACTGACAGGTGAGAGAGATTTGTCCTGACTGTGGGCCAGTCAGGAAAACTCTAGCTACACTAAGCAGTCCCACTTCACAAGAAAATTTAAATTTAAAAACATCCAGAGGGAAGTTGCTTCCATTCTAGAGCAGCCACTTGATTTGGTTTGGGGATTTTGTTCATCTGTTTTTCAGACAGAGTCACACTATGTAGCCCTGGCTGGCCTGGAACTTGCTTATGTAGACCAGGTTGGCCTCAAACTCATAGAGATTTACCTCTGCCTCTACCTCCTGAATGCTGGGATTAGAAGTGTGCACCACCACACCTAGCCTCACTTTATCTGATTTTAATACTTTTGAAGAATTGGGCAGTAGCCCAGTCTACTTTGAGAATTAACCAATAAGAGGTATAGACTTTCCAATAACTTAACCTATCAGAAGTGAAGATGAAGAGTGTCATTGTAAAAGAACTATGTAGAAAACTGTGTTTTAATTCGTTAACCATCTAAGGGTCCCTGATCACACAGAGGAGGAATCAGTGATCACAATACATTGTACCAACAGGCAGCCTCCCTCTTTGAGAAGGCATTGCTATATGGAATAAATGCTCAAAGACAAAGGCAGAGGTCTTCCCTGGTGAACCAAAAGTCAGCCTCACATGACCGATTTTGCTCAGGAAGTATGTCCTTTTCCTTAACATTTGCACTGGCTCCTGGGGATGAGACTAGGCTTGCAGTTAAATCTATTTTAACAATAATTTTTTATTGTCATAGTTACAGCTAACACTGACATAGTGATTGAGTGGGACAGAAGAGTAATTAAAATTATAGAATACTTTAACCTTGGCATTTTGATAATGAGGACACTCAACACAAAATATCATTTGATCCACATAAAATTATGATGATATAAAACTAACAATACTAAAGATACAAATAATCTAGTCAGTATCTCATCTTTCTTTCATTAAAAATGGTGTTATAAATCTGTTCTCAATATTCACATTTAGAAACAAAGCTAAAATACTTTAAAGTTGAGACAGCTGTAAAATATCAGCATCAAAGCATAAGGTCAATACCAATATCTACGATGCATATTCTGTACTAAGCCAATATATTTACTCTTATAATTGTTGATATTTATGTACTAACAGACTAAAATTAAACAAAGTGTAATTAAAGAAAATGTAATGTTAAGCTATTCCCATTTGGGTTGTGAAAATTTAGACAGCAGTTGGCTGTTCGCTTCATTTTCATCCTGACTCCAACAGCCCTCTGATGGCTCCAACGAGAACAGACTCCATCCAGACAATAGCTGCTTCTGAGCAAAGAAATCAAGAGCCTGTGGTGGTCACCCAGGTGACGCCAGGGCCCTGACCTGGTGCAGGCTGTGGTGGTCATCCAGGTGACGCCAGGGCCCTGACCTGGTGCAGGCTGTGGTGGTCATCCAGGTGACACCAGGGCCCTGACCTGGTGCAGGCTGTGGTGGTCATCCAGGTGACACCAGGGCCCTGACCTGGTGCAGGCTGTGGTGGTCATCCAGGTGACGCCAGGGCCCTGACCTGGTGCAGGCTGTGGTGGTCATCCAGGTGACGCCAGGGCCCTGACCTGGTGCAGGCTGTGGTGGTCATCCAGGTGACGCCAGGGCCCTGACCTGGTGCAGGCTGTGGTGGTCATCCAGGTGATACCAGGGCCCTGACCTGGTGCAGGCTGTGGTGGTCATCCAGGTAATGCCAGGGCCCTGACCTGGTATAGAGGAGTTGGTGAGACATGGCATTTCGGAGATGGCAGATGAGCACAAGCATGAGTTTTGGTAGGACATGAAGGTGAATAAACAAATGTAGATCAAGAAAGAGAAACTTGGTTGGGGATAAATTTAGGAATTAATATTAAGCACATGGTTCCATAAAACTGTGAACCAGACAGAGTCACCTAGGAAAGAAAAGGACTATATCCTGAGGCCACTCAGTCCTCTGACTCTCTAAGTGAGAGGCCACAGGGAGGAGACATCGGAGAAGAAAGAAAAGCCAGAGGCATGATATTAAAGAAGCCAAGACAACACACTTCTCAAAGACCGGCTGACTATGTTAACGCTCCTCCGACTAAAGTAAGAAAGAAAATTGTGGAGAAGTGAGGTAATGTAGAGTCTGCTCCACGAAGGGGTCACTCACACCAGTGGGCACAAAATAAGGAGTGGCTGAGAGAGAGGGAGAAGTCAGGCCATAGAGCAACCTCCTAGAAGAAATGGGGTAATGCTGCGAGGAGGGGGCGGCACTCACAGGGTTGATGTCCTTTCATTGTTAAACAGCCAATGAAGGCATGTTTATATTGAGATGGTGGTGGGACAAATGGTGTAGGTACCAGCCTTAGGATGAAAGCGATCCTTCCCTTTAGGAAGGTATCTGGAACAGGACACATACTTGTAATCCTAGTGTTTGGGAAGTAGTGGCAGAAGGATCAGGAGTTCAAGGCAAACCTTTTCTTTACAGTGAGTTCAAGGCCAGCCTAGTCTACATGAGATGGGGAAAGAAATAAACGAAGAAAGATTGATTAATTGATTGATTGATTGATTGATTGATTGATTGATTTTAAAAGTGGCCATGAGGGCTACCAGTGAGTCCCTGCCAGCCTGAGTCTGTTGAAAAGGTTCCTATTGGTTAAGCTCAACTGACATATGCTCAGTACTCTGATTTACCTAAATTTACACACATTGTCAATACACTTAAGCTTTATTTAACAGCGTGGTTTTAAAAAGAAGTACAAACACTGAAGGAACAGTTCAAAAGAAAAGACAAATGGCAATCAATGTCATGCTGTACAGGCACACACCCTAACTTCCGGGCATCATGCTCTCAGGATCGGCTTCTCCAGTAACAGATGTATAACATGAATTGCTAAATTGTTTTATTAATAAAAAGCCCAGAGCCAGATATTGGGGTAAAAACTGAAAGGTCAGAGAGGCAGAGCAGTCATCCACTAGTTCTTACCCCTATGAATCCTCTGCCAAAAGAGCATGAGTTCCTGTTTCCTCATGCCTTATATATCTTTTTCTGCCCAGCCATCTTACTTCCTGGGATTAAAGGTGTGTGTGCTTCCCAAGCAAAGGCATGAGATCTCAAGTGCTGGGATTAAAGGCGTGTGCCACCATACCTGGTTCTGTTCCCAGTGTGGTCTTGAACTCACAGAGATCCAGACAGATCTCTGCCTCCCAAGTAATAGGATTAAGGGTGTGTGCTACCACTGTCTGGCCTCTATGTCCAATCTAGTGGCTGGCTCTGTCCTCTGATCCCCAGATAAGTTTTATTGGGGTGCACAATATATCACCACACAGATGTGTTCCTAGAAGCTGAAAATACGTTGTGATGACGGGGCTATTCCTGCGCTCCTGGAAGAAAGCAGTCAAAGCTTCAGGACAACAGCTCTGTTGGCCTTTCCCTGGGACTCCTTCTATCCAAGGAGAATCCTCACTTGATGGCCCCTTTCCCTTAGACTGTTTTAGAGCCAAGATAGAGGACTTATTCGTCCTTGATTCATTTATCTCAAAACCCTTGTCAGAAAGATGAGGGTTTTATTATAGACCTGATTGCTTTCTCCTAATTGGGAGGTTAAGATTTATGAATGAAAGCAAAACTCGAATCATTACTGAAGAGTAAAACGTTTTGTCTCATGGTACATTTTAAGTTAGAATAATTTACTGGCTTCTGATGACTAAGTTGGCATCTACTTTTTTCATGTTATCATCTTTCATCTTTTTGTCCCATCCTGAAAGTTTGAAAATTTACAAAATAGCCTCTAAGTGTTTTGATTACTAACTTGCAGGACCATAGGGGACCAAACTAAGAAATTTAAGATAGAGAAACTTGAAACTGTAAATGCTATGTAAGTGTGAGGACAAATGTAGAGTCTAAATAGATGAGGTGCACAAAAGACAATGAAGGTTCTTTGATAACAGAGACAGAAAATGCATATACAATCATATTTTAGAATTGTATTGGTTTTAATACATAATAATTTTATGTGTTTCTGAGGTACAATGTGAAAGTTTGGTTCATTAATACATCATAAAAATTAAGTCAAATTAATTAACACATTTATTACCCAACCATAGTGAACACATTTAACATTTACAGCTTGCTGATAGAATAAATTTTAACATTCTTGCCCCGTACCCAATCTTCTAGCTAAGAATGTTCTTCTAGCTAAGGTCTAAATAACGCTGGCAGGCACAACAAGTTCCCATTTTGTATCTTGGGGCAGTAAGAGTAGATGAGGGAGACACATTCCTAAATTCAAAGCCTCTCAGGCTTTCACTGGTTCTTTCGCCTCTGAGAATCTTGTGAGGATGGATGTTCTGATTCAGTTAGTCTGGGGCAGGGCTTGAGAGCTGTATTTCATTAATGCCCGGGGCGGCCCCAACTGCTAATATCCACCTACATTTCGAGTACTAAGATCCAGATATATGTGGACAATTGTGGTGAGAGCTAACTGTCACACAAAGGAATTCCCAGTGTCTTCGAAGTCTGATGGTGGAGATCATCACTGGAAAGAGTTTAACAAGACTCCTTACATGCCAAAGCCCTAAACTAGAGCAGAAGCTGGAAGATGGGGTGGAGGGAGAGTAGAATAACATAACCAGGCTGACCACCACGGGATCCTCTGCCTGGAAGAAGTGTTTACAACTCCACAGTGAGAGACTCCCTTCAAGAAGAAGCCAGAAAAGGATTCCTTTCCCTGAATGAACACTTAGTTATCCATAGATTCTGAAAAAATCCCGTGTTTATTACTGGAGAGTCTGTCAGACTTAGACTAACTCGGTGCTCAGGCTGACTCACCAAAGTCCTGATCCTCATATGGAATCTCTGTTGTTTCTAGGAAAAAGCACAAAGGGGAAACAAATATTTATCTGTGGAGCTTAATGTCTAGAACTTTACATCATCCCTCCTGCCCTGAGAAAGCCCAGTCCATGAGTGTTTACACACACAATAACAGAAGGTCGGGGCCAGCTGATCTAATACAACTGTCCTTTAGCGTCCCAGGGAGACTGCTTCCAGTATTTTGTCCAATACCCAACTCTGTGGTATAAGGTACCCTAGAAAATTGTATAATTCTTGCATATAATATATATGTATCCTTATCTACACATAATCTGCACATCTAGATTACTTATAATACCATTGAAATATCAAGTAAATAACAGTGTAAACACTACATAAATAGCTATTCTATCATATGACATGGTTTTTAAAGACTCATTTTTTAAAATTATTTTTAATTATGTGTAAGTGTATGTGCAATGGGTTCATACCTGCAGAGGTTCTGGCCTGGAGCTAGAGTTAGTGATGCCTGACATGGTTGCTAGAAGTCAAACTCCAGTCCTCCAGAGGAGCAGTAATTCTCTTAACCGCTGCTCCACAGTTACGGAAATCAGGATGTACACATGCACTGTGGGTTTAACTATACAGTGCATGTCAGAACACTGTAAGACCCTCAGTTCCTGTTTGGCTGACTCTGCTAAGGGTAAGGGAAGACTGTATTAATCCCTAGGTATGTAACATTCAGTCTTAAGTTACCGAAAAATGCATGGAGATGGGAGAGTAGGAGGAAGTCCGGGAGTAGGGAAATGAAGGCCTGAACTCTCTCAATTTCTTTATGTCTTGTACATCATAAATGATTTGCACAGACTCAAAAAACTGATCACATATATACTAAAATTCATCACCAGAAAATGAGGTCTTTCATTTTTCACTTGTAACTGTTTAAACCTCAGAAGATTCATTAGACATGAAAAATATGCATTAAATCCATTAATTACACACAGAATAGGCAGTGTGTGTATGTGGGGGGGTGTGCCTGAAAACCAGCAGTGACACTTTAATCCTGCTAAGCATTGTCTTCAGCTTTAAGAGAACCTCCCTTAGTATGAAGGAAACCTGTGCATTCAAGAGTAAAAGCTTTGGTTGTTGTGAGGGAGGGGTGCTGCATGTGCCATGAGTTATAGCAACAGAACTCTAAGCCCCCACCTCACATACGTTAGAGGATGCTGTTACCTCTTCCAATGAACACCTCCTCTCTGGTGCTTTGGCCGGCTTGCCAGCCCCTTAAAGTAACGGAAAGAACAGAAGTTGGAGAACTTGCTGCTTCTTCCTTCAACCAGAGTGGCTGCTGCCTACGTTCTAGATCGACATCCTTCTAACTCACAGGCAAGTGCCCCTCTCGGCCCTCCTCAAAGAAACTTCTTTCTGCAGCACATGGAACCATTACAGAGAGCTACAATGGTCAAAATGCAGAGAACAACGGAAGGTCTGGTGCTCAACCCCGACTACTACATCTACACACAACCCCACACCAAAGGTTCAGAGAACGGGAAAGAGAGGGTAGAAACATTGTACGTGCCAGAGGACCAAGACATTCTGAAAATTCAGTCTTCTATGTAGGACAGAGAAGCTGAACCTATGGAATCTTAAGAAAAGGTCGTCCAGATGAGACCCACACAGTGACAACACCAGTGAACACATCAACATCCATGGGGAAAACCTCACAAGCCCATCCCTAGATCAAGAGCTACAGGCAATTAATGACTACTAAGAGGGGGAGACAGTTTTCCCCAGGGATGAGCCCCCTGGTTGGTTATTTAGTACCAAGTACTCAACCCTAAAAACATATACATAAACAATATTCAATGGACCAACAGGCTGTATTTATATACTTACATGTATATAAACACGTAAAAACAATAGCTAAAGAAGAGAGAGAGAGTGAATGTAAAGCTGGGTGATTGGAGAAGTCGAGATCTGGGAAGAACTGGGGGAGGAGATGAATATGATTAAAATATAGTTGTGAAACTCTCAAATAATTAAGTATTTTTTAAAAAGAGTCCCCTCTATAAAGCTGCTGGGCAGAAATTACACCTGTTCTCGGCACCGATGCTTCTCATCAACCGAACTAACAAGAACCGATCACTGAAGGCCCAAGTCCGGGTGATGACCCCAGGGAGAGGCTGGGAGATGGCTCAGTGGGAATGTGCTCACCCTGCAAACAAGATTAAAGAACCCGAGTCCAATCCCTAGAACCCACGTGAAAGAGCCAGGCGTGGTAATGTGCACCTGTAATCCTAGTGTGGGGAGGCAGAGGCAGGAGGATTCCCAGAGTTTGCTGGCAGCAATCCTTCCCAAATCTGTGAGTTCCAGGCAAGTAAGAGACCCTGTCCCCAGAAAAGGGGGATGGTATCTAAAAAACATAGAGTTGCCCTCTGGCCTTCACACATATGCACATATACATGCATGCATACCTGTATATATATGAACATGTATATATACACATGCATGCACACCTGTATACATATGAACATGTTTATATACACATGCATGCACACCTGTACACATATGACCATGTTTATATACACATGCATGCATACCTGTATACATATGAACATGTATATATACAAAAGATTCCAGAAATTTAGGCATAGTGATGCATGCCTATATTGCCAGGACTAGGGAGGCTGAGGCAGGCAGCCTGGACTACACAAAGAAACCCTGTCTCAAAAATTACAATATTATAAAGGATTCTAGTTAAAACTGTTTGATCAGTCATTATCAGACAGATATCAACAGAATAGACTTCTGAATACTTTCTATGGCTGAGTGAAAAGCTTTGTTTACACAGCTCTCTCAAGATCACACTCTGTTTAAGAAATTCACAAACATCAGCTTTTCTTGTAAAAAAAAAAAAACAAAGTTGAGCTTCCCTGATGTCCCTTGGATTATTCCGCTGTAATCAGGGGACTGTAACTCACAATGGGGTCTGAGTGGCCCCAGAATCCACTGATAACCAGTACAGCCACTGGTATCAAATTATAAACATAAAGATTACTCACAGTTTTTATGAACACCCCTCCCCATCACAACCTGAAAGACTAACGGTGGCTGACTCACATCTATCATGATGGGAGGTCTTAATGGAGACATGGATTCACACAATTTTCACATGCCCTGTGGAAAACCAAATAAAAAGTCCAATATATAAGTACAAAGCTTGATGCTTAAGGCGCACAATAAAATGTGCAGGTCCTTCATGAAAGGGCCGTTTCTGTTTCTGAGATCTTAATGTCGGCACTTGCCTTTAACATCCCAAACGTGCTTAGATAATATATCGAAGTTTATTAAAAAGTTCAAGGTCAAAACAACCTCCTATCGAACACATCAAATACACTCACATAGTGATAACCATGAGCCTCTGATGTTAGCTCCCTCCTGTCTTTCCAGAGTCCTCAGCTGTGTGGACTAGTAAATTCCACCCACATGTTCAGCTCCATCTAGAGTGGGTGCTTGGCATGGCAGACACAGATCTCAGCCCCAGACAGCCCAAGCACAAGCCTGGTGGGAGCTGCCTTACAGATTTGCAGGCAATTCACAGCTCATTCACACAATTGCTGCCCACATGTCGCACCGTTTCCCCATTTTACACAAGAGAACAGAGGCTCAACACTGGGAGAACCTGACCAAGGATGTGTACCACTGTTGTAAGTGGAAGCCAAATGAAGAAGACCAGCAGGACGTGGCTCTGTGCATCCCAGGCGTGAAACCTCTGACTTCCTTATGCCAAGTTTTAAAAATTAATGAAACTAAATACATACGACCATATTTCATTTTTTGTGCATTCATAGTTTGTTTGAACCACTGTTTCTTTTTTTAAGCTTAGATCTTTCCAAAGATTTTTGTGAGGATGGTCACACCATCTGTAAGCTGATTGTGTATACATACATAGGGCCAAGTTATTCTGAGTCTCAGTCAGCTGGGAAGACGGAAACCTAGAGTGAAGTAAGTTCCTATGCGAGTGAATGCTCCACTCGTCTTTATCTCTAGGTGCCGTACATTTAATGTGACGTGTCGGATGACGACGCTCGCTTTTCATTCTCTCTTGCTTGGGAGATGCTGGGTGGGGGGTGAGGGCTGGTTGATGGGGATAAAGGTGAGTGAGGGCTGGTTGATGGGGATAAAGGTGAGTGAGGGCTGGTTGGTGGGGATAAAGGTGAGTGAGGGCTGGTTGGTGGGGAAGCAGCAAGGCATGGAGCTTGATGGGAATGAATGTGAGAGTCATTTCCTGTCTTCTCCTTCTGGGATCAGCATCCTGTATTCAAGCTCAGCGACACTAGAGGTGGATTAACCAGGTTCTATGTTTTTCCAGAAATGAAGTAATAGAGAGTATACATCTGGGGCTGAGGAGACAGCCAGTACAGTGCAAGGCCTGAATTTGGTTCTCATAACCCACTTAAAGAAAAGCTGGATATGGCTGGAAGGATAGTTCAGTGGTTAAGAGCAGAGGCAATGCTTATCCGGAGGACCTGGGTTCAATTCCCAGCACCCACATAGTGGATCATAATCATCTGAATCCCCAGTCCCAGAGGACTTGATGTAATTTCTAACTTTGCAATAGTCACAAAACCACTTTATAGTAACAGTTATTGTAACTAAAAATCAATAGATACCGAAAGAGAAACATAAACCTTCCAACAGGGTCAATTTTTGGTAAGCATAATATATGTTACTCTGCGGAATATTCAAAAATGAAACTCAAGGATAGCATTTTCAGCATGGCCCTTCCATTGGTTTACACCTGTGGTTCTGGTGCTGGGATGGATGGATCCCAGCATGCACCTGGCTTTGGTGTCTCCTCACTGCAGCTGTCACTGTCAGAGGCTCACTTTCACTCTCAGTGAGAGCAGGGTCTGAGCTTCTGCCTTAGTGTCTGTGTCCACAGATCCAGGTCCCAGGCCTGAGCCCACCTCTTGGCTCTGGCCCTGAGGATCTACATCACTTCTGCCAGCCCTAATGGGCTTCTGGATTCCAGGTCTCTGGCTTGGGCCTATCTTCAAGGAGACAGACTGCCCAGAGCCTTGGTGAGTTTCTGGCATGTTCTCCTGGCAGGAGCTCCTTCTGCTGTGCCCAGTCTGCCAGGGTGGACTCTCCTCAGTTGCTACTGACTGCTCAGACTCTATCTTATCTTGCCATGCACATTCACACCGTGGATCACATAGCAGCCCTTCTGTAGGGAGCCGTACTTCCCTCTCCACCATGTCCTGGCTTCCACGTTTGCTGACTGATCCTTGACACAGAGACCTACAGACCATTCACAGTTTATACGATACCAGGCCTACACCATCTGAGGAAAGGGATGGTTATGAACTCATCAATCAAGGCAAGAGCTGAATGAGCTGTGCTCACAGCGATTAACCCACATTCATTACTTCCTTCCTTCTTCCTTAATTTCACTGACCTCATGCTGGGTTTCAAATGCCAGGCTGTCCATATAGATAGAAAGGGAGTGCTTATCTTCAGGAGCTGTTTTTTAATTCATTAGGTTGATGGATTTTAAGCAATAAGCACACCAATATTTACTTACAAATGTGATATGATGAGCACAATGCAGAGGAAGCACAAGGCACAAACACAGCACCAACCCCATGTGGAAGAAGAGCAAGGGCCAGCATGGTGGTCAGCAGTCTCACCAGAGGGCAATTATGGGCAGGGCAGGGAGCCCTGCTAGGAAGGAAGGAGCCTGGCAGCTGTGCAGAGCAGAAACAAGGCCGGGGAACTGGAGGACACTGGCTGGGAAGTGTCTGAGGGAAAACGGACACACGGACTGCTAGACAACAGACCCTTGATGTCGCTCAACCTGGATGCCCTTGTGAAAGCATCCCAGAACACTTAGGTCCAAAATGAACCTACATCTAGCTACCAAGTCCATGAGAACATGAAGCTATGTCCTCAAAAACAGAAATCTCCTGAAGCCAAGGGCTAACTACTCTGGGCATCGTAGTCCGGTACTGGGAAAAAACAACTCATTATCCTATGCATCAGTAAGTAATATGTTTTGTAGTTCCAGTTATTTAATGACTTCCACCTAGGCTAACAAGATGGCTGAGTCCATTTCCCAACACCCACATGAAAAAGCCCGCATAGTGGCTATGCTTGATAGCACTTTGTGAGCTTGACACAATCCAGAGTCTTTGGAAAGAGGGAACCTCAACTGAGAGAATGCTTGGCGTGTGGATAAGCATAAGGAGCAGGCCAGTAAGCAGTGTTTCTTCATGGCCTGTGCTTCAGTTCCTTCCTCCAGGTGCTGCCCTTGAGTTCCTGACCCGACTTCCCTCTGGGATGGAGATGGAGTTGGAAGATGAAATAAGCCCTTTCCACGTTGCTTTTGTACATGACGTTTCATCTCGGCAACAGAAACCCTAACTAGGAGAGTGTGTGCCTCAGTCTCCTTTCCTGCTGCTGTGACAAAACTCCCTGAAAAACCACATGAGGGGGAAACGGTTTCTTTGGCTCACAGTTCCAGGTCACAGTCCATCAATGCAGGAGGGAGGTCAACATGGAGGAACTTGACAAAGATGGCCACCCTACACCCACAGTCTAGAGCGAGAACAGTGCTCAGCTCCCTCTCTCCTTTTCATCCCTTCCCTGTACCCAACACACATAATGGGGCCTCCCACACTTAGGGGAGGTTTTCCCACCTCAATTAACCAGATCAAGATAATCTCCCATAGACACTCTATTAGAGCAACTGTTGTGGGATATTTTGATCATATTCTGACAGTCCCAAGACTGACAATAAAGTTTACCTTGAATCACAGGGCAGAGCTAGCTAGCTAGTAACTGACCAGAATTAGCCATAGAGGTTTTGGGGAATCCAGGACATATAGAAAGACACAGGAAGTAGTAGGGAGAGTCGTAGAAAGACTCACTGCCCTTTGGATTGAGGAAGAAGAGAGAAATTTGTCACTTCTTTGATCAACCAGATTTTTGCCCCATATCTGATTCCTGAGTTTTCACTAATGATAGAATAATTTAGATAATCATTGCATCTGGCATCCAATGCATGGCATTAAGTACACCAACGTATGAATCTGCCACCTCTCCACCTCCACAGCTGTGGGAGGCTTTATCTCCATGTGAGTCCAGGAAGTCCAGGGTTTTTTCCTTTCAGTCTTTCTACAGCAGCCTCCATCTGCTGCCCACCCCAGTCCCAAAACACCATTGGGGTTAGCTGCCCACTGCTAACCACCCCTGCCCTCACTTCCTGCCATGCTGACTTTCCCTGGACTCCCTCCCCTGCCCACCAACACAGCCCAGCTTGGCTACCTTGACATCTGCTCACACCTGCTCGGGGCTTGGGCTTTTACGGCTGCTGCTACCACTGCAAGTTGCCAAGGGGCCCAGGTGTGCACCACCTGTGTCCTCTGCCCAGCCATGCTGAGCAGCGACAGCTGTCTGAGCCCCAGCTACCCAAGTGCCACTGACACAGCTGGTCACCTTTGCTGTCATCATCAGCAGATCTGGTGAGATACCTGGGAATTCTTAAAAAGGGAATTAGGTTATTAAGAGAAAAAAAAAAGACAGAAAAGTCTTCTCCGTATTAAGAATCAGAAAAATCACAATGTAGGGAGTTAGGACCCTGTTTAGTGCTACTGTGAATGGCTTATAAATGGAAAAAATAAATGAGGTGATGAACCACTTAGCTGGGATTGACATAATACCAATTGTAATTACTATCAGCTTGGTAATTCATATTTTATCCTTAAAAAAGTGCTTTGATAATTTTGCCAAATATGAAAATTTGACTGATAAGACACATGCCTTAGAAAGACTTACTAATGAATATAATAAACATTTGACAGGTAAGAGACAGCCTTAGAAAGACCAACTAATGAAAATAAGAAAAATATTCAGATACAGATAGAGGAATTTAGAATAGAACCTACCACACCATTGCATTATGAAATTGAAAAGGAGTGGACCAAGGTTATTAGAAAACCAATCTTAGTTTATTCAGTTACCATACAAGAATGACCAACAGGTGATAGACATCCCCAAGGCTATGCAGAAGTTGACTGGAATGTTGTAGAAGTTTTAGATTTAAAGAGATTTAAAGAAGCAGTCATTTCATATGGTGTGCATTCACCCTTTTGTGAAGCAGATGTTAAATTCATGGGCAACTCAGAACAGAATTATTCCACAAGACAAGAAAGATTTAGCTACAGCAATATTGGAAGCTGGTCCTCAGCTACAATGGAGAACACAGTGGAAAAAGGAAACTAGGGCCATAGAACAATGAAATAGAGCTAGAGGTATTGATATTTCCAAAAACCAGTCCCTCAGTGAAGACCAATATGCTGATTTGCAAAGACAGTTTAGATTTGATGACCATACCTTGGCATTGTACCTTATAGCAGCTTTGAATGTTTGGAATAGGGTTGAAGAATCAGGATAGAGGACTGAGTCATTTACAAAAATTATACAAGGATCAAAAGAATGCTTCACTGATTTTTTATAAAGATTGACTGCAGCTGTAAATAGAATAATATCAGATCCAGAAGTTAGACAAATATTAATTGAATTGTTGGCTTTTGAAAATACTAATTCAGAATAAATAAAGGGTGAGTACACCTTTATTAAGGGCAAGATTGGCACCAATCGATGAATGGATTGGAAATACAGCCGATATTGGATCTTATGTACAACTGATATTGGATCTTATGCTTATGATGCTCTTTGATAGAAATAATTTCTAGAAATTTTAAGAAAAATCAAAATGTCAGATGTTTTAATTTTGGTAAAGAAGGTCATTTGAAAATGAATTGTAGGCAAGATGTTCCTAGAAACAATGTTTTCCCTAGAGATAATCCAAACAAAAGGCTCCAGCTTTCTGGAGTATCCTGAAGGTGTGGCAAAGGTTGGCACTGTATTAATGAATTCAGATCAATGAGGGACAAGCAAGGTAATCCTTTCCCATTGGGAAATACCCTATAGAACCTCCTACAGGCTTTAATATCAAATTTGGCTCAATCATTTTCTCTCAGCTTCAGAGAAACTCATCCACAGAGCAATTAAAGGACTTAATACCTGTTGTTAAAAACCACAGTGCTCTGGATGTAACCAAAGACACAACAAAAAGTTCAGGGAAGATCAGAAAACAAGTATTTTGGCAAACTGCTATAAATAATCAGAGACTAAAGCTAGAAATACATACAAATGGCATAGAATTTTAAGGTTTGGTAGACACAGGTGCAGATGTAACAATAATTTCACCAAAATCTTGGCATCCAAACTGGCCTCTTCGGGAGGTAAATGTTCAGCTTCTTGGAATTGGAACTTTATCTCGGGTAAAACAAAGTACAAGATGAGTTGAGTGTATAGGGCCAAAAGGACAGAGAGGAAAATTGAAACCATATGTGGCTAATATAGCAATGAATTTATGGGGAAGTGATTTGTTTCAGCAATGGAAACATAGATTAACATTCCTTCAATCTCAGAAACAAACAAATAAAATAAAAAATTCTT
Source organism: Peromyscus californicus insignis (assembly GCF_007827085.1). NCBI lineage: Eukaryota > Metazoa > Chordata > Mammalia > Rodentia > Cricetidae > Peromyscus > Peromyscus californicus. The sequence goes on along the minus strand of NW_026294617.1, from coordinate 131,822,482 downwards.
CTGAGAGAAATACTAAAATATACTGTCAAGAACAGTCACAGACTGCTAAGTTTGTACATAAGAGGAGTACAACAGCTGGTGTCTTTCAAGGGTACCAACAGCCCTACCTTTAAAATGGTTAGCTAACAAACCTGTCTGGGTGGAACAATGACCTTTGACAACAGAAAAATTTACAGGCATCATAGTAGCTGGTACAGGAGCAACTAAATGCTCAATATATTGAAGAATTGACCAGTCCTTGGAATTCTCCCATATTTGCCATTAAAAAGAAATCTGGAAAATGGAGAATGTTAATGGATTTACGAGCCATAAATAAGGTGATTCAGCCAATGGGCTCTTTACAGTCTGTAATTCCCTTGACTTCATTATTACCTAAAGGATGTTCTATTATAATGATTGATTTAAAAGACTGTTTTTTTTACTATGCCTTTACAAGAACAGGGTAGGAAAAAATTGCTTTCACAGTGCCTACTTACAATAATTCCCAGCCTCTTAAAAGGTACCATTGGAAAATTCTTCCACAAAGGATGCTAAACAGCCCCACCTTGTATCAATAGTACAACAGCCATTGGAAAAAATCCATAAACTATTTCTTCAATCTATAATTTACCATTATATGAATCATATATAACCAATGGACTCAGACTCAGATACCTTAGAGGAAAAAATGTTAGAAGAAGTAAAGAAAAATTTGCTTTGATGGGGATTACAAATTGCTCCTGAAAAAAATACAAAGAGAATAAGGACTTAAATAGTCCAAGAAAATTACCAGCTGAGGCTGAGAGAGAATTGACTTTGGTAAAACAGAAATTATGGGACGTTCATGTGGATTGCTTAGATCCAGAGCTTGATTGTGTCCTGGTCATTCTACCTTCGACACATTCTCCTACAGAGAATTCTTATGCAGAGAGAAGATAATATCTTAGAATGGATATTTTTACCACACAGAGTAAAAAATTAAAGACCTATGGACATATGTAGAAAAGTTTTCTGAGTTGATTCTAAAAGGAAAGTTAAGACTTCATCAATTAAGAGAAATAGACCCAACACAAATTGTGACACCTTTTACTGATGTTGAAATTGCCACATCATGGGCAGAAAATAACATTAACAAAGAGCTTGTAATAATTTATTGGGAGAAATTAACAACTACTATCCCAAAAGCAAGAGAATTCAGTTTATAAAAAGAACCAACTGGATTTTTCTTCACATTGTCTGGGGAACACCACTTTCTGGAGCCCCTACATTCTATACTAATGCAAACAAATCAGGAAGGGTGGGTTATAAGTCAGGAAATTAAAATAAAGTGGCTCAAAGCCCTTATGATTCCATTCAAAAGTCAGAATTATAACCAAACTCCATTACCTGCAGGAAGTAGCTGAAAGGGTACTCAAAGAAATGAAATTCAGCAAATGGATTTCTTCATTTTTCAGAGTTTGGAAAATTTAAATATGTTCACCATACCATAGACACTTATTCAGGATTTCAATGTGCAGCTGCTTTGAGTTCTGAAAAGGCCGATTCCATAATTACACATCTATTAGAAGTTATGGCCATTATGGGAATACCTGAACAAATTAAGACTGACAATGCTCCAGCATATGTCTCTAGTAAAATACAAGTTTTTTGCATATTACAGTACATATTACAGGTATACCACATAGTCCTAAAGGACAAGCAGTTATAGAAATACCTTATCACTTTAAAAGATATGCTTAATAAACATAAAGGGGTAATAAAGACTACCAAAGATAGATTACACAGTGCTTTATTAACTTTAAATTTTTAAATGCTAATGAAAAGGGAACAACAGCTGCAGAAAGACATTGGATAATAGAAAAAATACTGAACTAAATCAGCCAATATACTTTAAAGATATTGTTGACCTCAAAATGGAAACCAGGATATATGTTAAGTTGGGATAGAGGTTTTACTTTTGTTTCCACAGGAGAAGAAAAGCTATGGATACCATCAAGATGAATAAAGATTAGATTTGAACAGGAAAGACCTCTTGATTAGGAGAAATAAAGGAGAAATAATAGTGTGGCCATCCGATCTAAACTAACTTATTAGACTAACAAATGACTTTTCATTTTCCCAAATATAATCTGAAAAGAGGAAATTCCCCAAAGTCTGGATGGGGGCAGAGTTTTGGTTTTTGTCTTTCCAGCAGAATAAAAGCATCCAACTAAGGACTCTGGAGAACATTGGACAAGTGAGACATCAGAAGGATGAATCATCCAGAAAAAATGTCCCAAGAAAAAGAGTAAATTGGTATTGGTATATCACACTTCCAACAGGAAAAACTTGTATAAATCTTCCCATATGTTTATTTCTGCTGTTCTCTACAGACACAAAAATAATGCAAATGGCCTTTTTTTTAAAGTTCCAATTCAATTAAAAATCAAAGCTGGCTTTGGAGTTGGAACATGGCTCTCTCCTTCTTCAAACCACGCATGCTTGTTAAAGAAAAATCCAAAATCTCTGTCTCATGTCAGAAGAGCCACCTGGTATGGGACAGAAGAAAACCAGTATTTAGGGACCATTCTATTGCCACTAATCTCATAATCCTTTGGTTTTATTTTGACTCTCAAAAACTTTTCTTAAGGTATAAATATTATCTCTAAATTGATAAGGTTAGTATATATATATATATATATATACATATATAATATGTATTTAAGCTTTCTGTCATGATATTAATGGTCATATAGAGTACTAACTAGTTATATAAATAGGCTTCATCTAGCTTCCTGTACATAATTTTGGGCTTGAGTCTGAAGCAGGTAATTAGGAATTAAGCTTGTGCACCCCTGGTATATGGAATAGATTGTGGTCCTATAACCCTTTGGAGATCTGCTGCATATGACATTTAAAAGGTTTGAGTTTTATGCAGTGAACTGTGACCATTCCTAACAGTGATGGCTGAAGTCTCCAAAAGGATAATGGGGCCCCACAACAACAACAAATCAACCCAGATTGTGGTAATGCCACTAAGCTGACAATCACCACCCAAAGATCAGCTTTGGACTACAAACTGCTCAGGACAACTTCAAAGCAGTTAGCTAAGATGGTCCAATGTCATAGACTACTCCAGCCAGGACTTCAGATAAGCCCTGCATTTTCCCATCACACCAAGACTGGACAACAGCTAACTCTCCCAGGACTTGACCGTTAGATCCCAATTTTCTCAGAGTCCTCTAAAGGTGCCATCACCCTCTAGACAGCAGGAAGTAATTTTAAGAACATGATGCCCACATTACCAAGATGTGGGGTGGGTGGTTTTGGGTCATTCAGGGAATTATGGATGTTTATCATTGTTTAGGAGGGTTGGTTCCAAGTTGTTATTGGTCCTAGTCAGGGAGGAAACTAAGCAAAGGAGATTAGAATCAGGGATCTCATTCTGAAAACAAAAAGGGGGAATATATGAGTGATAGGATAAAAGGGTAGATTATTGAAATCTATTTTTAAACTAAAACAGCAACTACTAGTCTCAAATGTTTCACATTGGTATGGATTTTTGTATATTGATACAAGTTTAAGGTCATTTTTGTTATGCTGTATTATATGTTTCTACTCTTGTTTAAGGTATTGTACCTATGTAGCTCATTTAATGATGTAATGTAAATTTCTAGTCCTTTAAAGCTATTATTATAAACTATTTAGCATAATTAAGAAATGCAGGTTAGTAGTCATCTATAACAATCAAATTGGTAGTCAGGTAAGGTATGTTTTCAAGGTCAAATACAGATATATTTTAAATAAATAGGTAGTCTTCAAACACTTAGATAGCTATAGAATATGGCATTTAAGATGTTTTAATAACATAAGGCTTTTCATGACAGTGAGACATGTTTGCTCCTGGCAGCACCAATCTACTTCAGAAAGGATGATGGACATCAAAGAAAGTTTGCTTTCTATGTGGCAAAGCTAGCTATTTGGGCAAGAAATTGTCCTTGCCTCAACTGCTGACAGTATGTTGTCCAAATTGGACAAGCAGGACACAAAAGAAGGTGACTGATGGACTTTGCTAAGACAAAGCCCTTCAAAATTTCCTGCTTCATAGAACAGTCTGTCAGATATTCTAGGCTTGTAGGCTGAAAATGGATACCCCAACATTGCAGAAGAACCTTGGGTGACTGTCCAGGCAGCCAGCTGTTTCTGTCACTTCTATAGTTTTGGAAGTTGTTTGCTCTGTAAATTTCCTATTTATCACAGGTGATATTATATCCTTCTCAGGTCTCTGATGTGGTTGAAGACTAGATAGTTATAGTTACAGTTTTCCTTATTACCAAATTGAAAAAGAAGTTCACAAAAGAGGTGTAAAGTGTATAAGATTGAGAGACATAAAAGCTTAAATTATTTTTCTAAGAAAATGTTTTGAGGTGTAAAAAGATAGTTTTGGGTTAGTGATACAATTGGGATAGAAAATGAATTAGGTACAAAACTTTGGACTCACCAAGATAGGATAGATAATAGAGTATTTTTCTCTGAATTTGCCAAATGCAAATAGACTGGACATTGTAAATGTCATTCTAAGCTGATAATTATTCTTATTGTATATAGTTTTACATGTTAGAGTTAGAACCTTCCCTTTTTATTTAGACAAAAAGGATGAGATGTTGTGGGATATCATGATTGTACTCTGACACTCCTGATACTGCTAATAAAGTTTACTTTGAATAAGAGGGCGGAGTTAGCTATTGGCTGACCAGAATTAACCAAAGAGGTTTCGGGGGAGCCAGGACATATAGAGAGACACAGGAAGTAGTAGGGAGGGTCTTAGAAAGATCCACAGTCCTTTGGATCAAGGAAGGAGAGAGGGAGGGTGTCACTGGTCTCTTTTCCATCAGTTCTCTGATCAACTGTGTTTTCGCCCCTTATCTAATTCCTGAGTTTTTACTATTAATAGAATAATTCAGATAATTGTTACAACCAGCCTGAACCAGACAGTCTCTCAATAAGAATTCTTTCCAATAGGATTCTAGATCATGTCCATTTGACAGTTGAAACTACCAACCACCACAGTGGTACAGGCTTGTAATTCCCACACTGGGCAAGCAGAGAAAGAGCTCTGGTCTTGATGGCTAACCAGCCTAGCCTACTTGGTCAGTGAGAGATCCTATCTAAAAACAATAATGGCCAGAACCTGGGAAATGATAGCTGTGGTTGACCTCTGATCTTCACATGTGCACACATGTGGGTGTGTGTACACACACACACAGACACACACACACCATTAAGAAAAAGAAAAAGAAAAATACAGTGATATTAGGGCTCAGAGTAAGAGCCAGAAAGTGTGAAGATCTCATGTGAAGATCATTTCCAAAAGGAAGACAAGATGGTTATGAGTAACCAGTGTCTATAGAAACATAAAATCATAAAAATCATAGTCACCATAGCAATGAAGACATGAACACTGTGTTTTTAGTACTCAGAAATAATGGATGTGAAATGTGACCACTTTGAACACTTTCACTCTGGAAAGAGATGTATGTAGGACAGGTGAGATTAAGCTCTGCAGTCAGAAAGCCCCAAGCCAGCTCCACCTCTCATTCCCCAGGGACTCTAGGTACCAATTATGAATCTGTCCCCACTCTTTAAGCCAGTCTGAAGTTCTGTCACAGGTTGTTGTAGGAAGTGGGTGGCGTGCTCACCACAGCAGCAACCTTGATCAAAGTTAACGCTTTTCCCTGTAACACAGAGCCCCCAAACGTGGGCATCAGTAAGACAGAAGAAAGAACTTACAAAGAAGAGGCGTAGTCTTGTTGCTGCTGCTCTTCCCTCCCTCTCCTCCCCTTCCTCTCTCCCTCCTCCTCTTCCTCCCTTGACTCTGCTTCCCTCCTCCCATTCTCCCCCCCTCCTCTTCCTTTCTTCCAACTCCCCCCCTCCTCAATTGCTTCCTCTCCTGATACCATACTGTTAGCTGGCAGCAAACACTCAAAAACATTTGAGTTAAATAAACGAATATAAAACAATGCTATTTTAATTATTTATTAAAGCAATTAAAAATTATCTCTAAAAATCATTGCTACCTCAGGAACTGACCTGAATCATCAAGCAGATTCACACCCTAAGACATACTAGTGTCTTTCACAAAAACCACAACATGCCAACAGAATGTTACCTGCAGGTAAGTGGTCAGGAGTGCCCAGTTCCACCTTGGAACCTGCACCAAGACTAGTTCTGGGCACACTCAGCTGTGTGAGAGCTTTCCCCACCGCAGCTAACACCCCGTGCCAGTCCACACACACACACACACACACACACACACACACACACACACACACACACCACACACACACACGTGCAAACATATATCATGATTCTTCAGCTCACATTTTAATGTTCATCATTTTCATTAATTTATCCCTGATTCAAAAATTCAAATCTAATTTGTCCTAGACTCTTTAACACCATAGTATAAACCAATAGTGTGAGTACACTATTTATTCTCTACATTTTAGAATGTAAGCAGGCAATTTACCCACATTAATGCCAACTACATTTTAAAAGATACCTCAAAGTAGAGAAAGATAATGTACAAATTCCTCACAGACGTTGTGGCATCCAGGCGATGGGTGACAGACAAGAGGAAGTAAATAAAAAGACATATTTGATGATAATGTGCCATCTTCCAATTAATTTTCAACCAAGCAATTACTGCTCTGCTGGTATGTAAGGCAGCTCTTATTTCCCAAGAAACCAATGCTCATTTTCATTTGTGATTTTCCAACAGCAAAAATGCTAGTTTTTCTGTGCCGCACTCCAAGACTGAGGAACCACTGAATGAAGTGTGGTGCCCCTCACACCATCCTGAAGAAATCTATGCTCCCTGAGACCATCCCTCTATCCAGGACCAGCACTCCCCTGTGGGAGGAAATGCACAGTCTCCCCCAGCTGCCTCCAATACACCATGATGATGGAGCCAAGAATAACAGAAGTAGAAACTGAGTGGGAAACGGAATCCAGCAGCCTCACAGGGAACCACAAACTTGAAAGTGAGTCTCAGCCATTGGGGAAAACTGGCATAATCAATGTTTCAGTGTTTTGGGTAAAATATTTAGAAACAAATGGTCCTTTGTCTTAGTGATTAAAAACAGCTTAAAGAGAAAGGGTTTATTTGGCTCACAGTTCCAGGGTACAGTTATTTGTGGCCAGGAAGTTGTAGGAGTAGGTTGTTGAGAAGAAAGGGAAATGAAAGCCCACACTTGGCTTACTGTCTCATTTTATACAGTCCATGACACCAGCCCAGGGTCTTCCCATGACAGTTAACATAATGAAGATAATATCCACAGGCACACCAAGAGGCCCTCTCCCAGGTGACTCCAGACCACATCAAGTTGACAATTAAGACAAACTATCCTATGCTTTTTAGATTTATTTACTCTTCTGGAGAAAAACACATTTGTATTTCTTGCATTCAATCATCCAAACATTCTTGAGTACCTTCTCTGTACTCACAGTTTGGCTTTAGGGACACAAAGGAATAGCAAGACCATCTCTGCTTCTGGGCAGCTTGCAGCCCAGCAAGAAAGCCAACAACAGAACCTCTTAAGTGACAGGAGTGCACAGGAGGGTCATCATTGTGAGATGCTGAAAAGGGTGAGGGGTGGGTGATCAAAGTTCACAGTATGAAACCAGCAGCCGTGGGACTCAAACTAAACTGCCGGCGTAATGGCGCGTCCCAATTTTCAACGCCAGAAGCACAGTTCATGCCTGCTTATCCAGGTCATATGACTAGAGAAAGCAAATTCTATGAAAAGATAGCCTTCTGAAATCTTTCCTCATCCCCAAATATTGTCTTAAGAGTAAGCTGAAGAGGAAGGGGTGTAGGGAGGATGGGAAAGCATGAGTATAGGGAGGTGACGGATTTGAGAGTGTGAAAGCTGGGTGGATTATTTTACTGTGATGTCAGAGGAACACCACAAAGAATTCTAAGCAGCAAAAACATGTATGATTTTTAAAAAATTAATCTGGCTACAGTGTGGAGGATAATTGGAGGAATATGGGAGTTCATTTGAGGAATTGAAGTAACTTCATCGTGGAACAAGGCTGAAACTCAGTCTAGCAAATGCCCGGGGAGGGAGGTGCAGATGGTTGGCACAGGGTGCCCACTGTGGTCACTGTTCTACCTCATGGGGCTGGGAGACCTGTGCTGAGTTGCTTCTGGACAGGGTGAGACCTCTGAGTCAAGTTGTCATGTGTGGGTCTGGAGCCGATAGAAAATATGGGATTAAAACATGCATCTGCCAAGAGAAGAACAGTAAAAATGGCTAAATCCAAGAATAAAACCCTAAGCCCTCACCTGAAAGACTAGAGAAAAGGTTCTTAGGCAATGGAGGAGATAGATGCCGAGGAAATGTCTGTTTTACAAATTCCACAACTAAAAAAATGATGTTTACCTATCTTTATGTCGTATATGTTCAAATTTTAGAGGCAAGGTCTCAATCTGTAGCCTAGGCTGATCTGGAACTCAAGACAATCCTCCTGCATCAGCCTCCTGTGTGCTTGTACTACAGGTGTGATCCAGCACATCTAGTTCATTTGTTTTCAACTTGAGAAAATGATAGAGCCCTTAAACCACATTTCCTAAAGTACCACAGCAATGGTGAGTGCTAAGCTCAGAGACACCTCTGTGTTTGCCCCGACATTCCTAAAAATACCGTAGAGAAGCTGGAAGGGCTTTACCTCGTGTATTGGGCATTTTACTAACATTAATGCTTAGTCGGTATCCTGTTTACTGTAGTGTGTACATTTCAACCTCACCCAGCCCTATGCAATAATCAGTCAGCAAATATTCATTAAGTATCTGCCATCTGTCAGAGTCTAGGAATGCAGAATGTTCAAAACAGGCATAATTCCTGCCCTCTTTGAGGTTACAGGCTACCAAGCAGATGGGCAATGGGAAAAAAAGCACACAAATAAAAATATAATTACAAATTGTGTCCAGTGATTGTGAAGAAAACCTGCAGATGCCGCAACAGCTTATAATTAGGGAGTTGTCACGATTTGAATGTGAATTGTCCAGGAGGCTCATGTGTCTGAACATTTGGTCCCAGCTGGTGGCACTATTTTGGGATACTACAGAAACTTAGGAGGTGGGGCCTCACTAGAGGAAGTGGGCCACTAGATGTGGCTTTATAACCTGGTCCCTATCCCTGCACTCTGTTTTCTGGACTGCGAGATGTAAGTAAGCAACCTCACACTCCTGGCACCACACAACACTCTCACTGTCATGGGCTGCACCTTCAAACCCTGAGTCAAAAGAAGTTCCCTCCCTTAAGTTACTTCCTGTCAAGTATTTGGTCCCAGCACTGGGAAAAGTTAATAACACAGAAACCTAAATTTTTAAAGTGTGGGTATGAGGAATCAGTTACAAAAATTACTGAGTAAATGTCACTCAAGTTAATGCATAAAAATTGAGAAAGGAGAACCTATGATTCGGGAAAAGATTTCAGTCAAGAAGAAGATCATAAATGGCAGATCAGATAAATAAAAGTATTCAGCCTTTATCGCTGGAGGGTGAGTGCCAAGAACAATAGTAAAAGACAGCCAAGGAAGGGCTCAGTGAACAAAATGCTTGCCATGCATACACAGGGCGTGAGTTCAGATCCCCAGACCCCATGAAAGCTGGGTGCAGTGTGCCTGCAATGCCAACATTCCTACAGCAAGGTGTGTGGTAGAGACGGGAGAATCCCTAGGAGCCCAGAGCCGGAAGGCCTGGCACACAGTGACACACCAGAAGAAGAGGGTCCTCTCAGAGAGGTGGCACCAGCACCTGAGCTGTCCCCTGGCCTCTGAGTGCACTCCAGGGAGCAAGTGCATCTGCACCAACACGGGCACACACAGGGGCGTTTTTAGAAGAAGAGAATGGACCCACGAAGGAGAGACAGAACAAGACACGGTTTTCAGAGCACTGGACTTTCTTAAGGGGAACAAGCCAGGCGAGCCTTCCAGTGTCCTTGAGCACACTGGAAGAATCCAGACCACAGACCACAAAGGGAGAACCATACAATTTTACTGCTCTTAAAATTGCTAGACAAAATATCAACACAATTGCAAGACCAGGTGGTCTGATTTGTATGTCAATGGGTCTAAGAAGATGAGGCAAGAGGGTCAAAAAGATATCTCAGAGCCAACTTAGACATTACACCGTGTGTCTGTGCATGAGAATATCACAGAAACACTATAAACATAGAGTTTCAGATACACCATAAATACACACAGTGTTTGTATCTCCCTATGTCAGTTAAAATAACATGATTATCCTCAAGTTAACACACAAACTTCCCAAAATAAAAAAAAATAAGCAGGAATGTATAAAATATTTCCAAATTTGAAGTAAATTGTAAACCCACAAAACCTAGAATCTTAACAACTACAGGCAGAAAAATTTGGGGGAGGAGGAGGATTGAGACATCCCAGGAAATCTCATAGTTATTCAACTGGTCAGAACCAGCAGAGGAAGGAATAGCATCATGAAGCAGCTGGAGAGGACACTGAGGTACAGAGGAAGAAAGGAGGTGACAGGGTGTGTCTGCGCAGAGGCAAGGACGAGACCCTTGAAGTGTGGAAGGGGGACAGCAGGGAAGACACAAGCTTCTACAGACAGGAGAACCTTCAAATCAAAGGTGAGATGATGTTTCAGGCCAGCAACAGGTGAGGACTTTGCTACCACCAAAACTGATGTACTATTAAAAGTTTTCCAGGCAGGACCCTGAAGTCAGTCAGAATGTTGGATCTACACAAGGATGAGCAGTGAGTAATTCACAGACTTCTACAAAACCAGAAGTGCACGAACTCACGCCGGGATGTGTATAAACACATAATTTAAGCAATTTAAAGGTAGCCATTTGCAACAAACTCCAGAAGGGTCTACTGGTGACTGCTCACACTTACGTGAGTAGTTCTCTGCTGCATGGCTGCGTTCCTGCATTCCTGCATTCCTGCATTCCTGCGTTGCACTGCACAGCCAATGTAGAAAAGCGAATGCCCTATGTGCAATGAGTTGGTGTGAGTGGTCCAAATATTCCTCAAAGAGGAACGCTTTGAACCAGATCAGTCACAGAAACATCCAAACCTTTCCCAAGGCTGTAGCTCAGAGCAGCTCTAGACAGACACTGCCATGTCCTCAGCCAGTCTTTCAGATTGTGGAGAAATCTTGCACCAGAAAGATATTTAGTGAATGGCAACAATGACTGAAAATACAATAGCTTCATACGAGCTAGTTTTGTTTCTCCTCAAAACACTTGTGTGAATAAACTTGAGAAGAGAAACTTTAATATATCTAGTTTGGGCCAATAATCAGCATCTCAAGACAACTGGCCCCACATACAATAGAGGTAATTGCAGAGGCTTCGACTGAGGGACATGTCTGTGCCATTCACAGGCATAGAAAAGCCATTTGTGGACTGTGAAGTAAGTGTGCCATTTTAATAAGCTGTTAGGGCTGAAAAGATGGTCCAGTCAGTGTCTGATGCACAGACATGAGGATTTTGGTTTGGTCCCCTGAAGCTCATGTGAAATATCCAGGCATGGTAGTAGCACACACTTGAAATTTTTGAGCTGGGGAATCAGGGACAGGTGGATCAAGATCTTTGAGCTCACTACCCAGCCAACACAGTCTACTTGATGTGCACTGTGAAGACTTGTCACTCAGATTGGTTTAATAAAGAGCTGAATTGCCAATAGCTAGGTAGGATTTTAGGGGCAGAGAGAATGCTGGGAAGAAGAAAGGTGGAGATGCAAGGGTCGCCAGCCCAGCAGAGAGGAAGCAGCATGGGCATTACAAAGCAAAAATAATCGAGCCACATAAAAGAATGTACATTAAAAGATATAGGTTAATTTAAGTTATAAGAGATAACTATAAACAAGCCAAGGCTATCAGCCAAGCTTTTATAATTAATAGGAAGTCTTCATGTCATGATTTGGGAGCTGGCAGGAGGGACAGAAAAATCTGCCTACAGTGGACAGTGCCTGAGAAATGATACTTGACCTCTGGCCTCCACACATATGTGAACACATCTACAGGTGCATTGGTGTACAAATGTGCTCTCTCTCTCTCTCTCTCTCTCTCTCTCTCTCTCTCTCTCTCTCTCTCTCTCTCTCTCTCTCTCTCTGAATGTTTAACAGCAGCATCGTCCCTGGAGTGTAGAAGGGGAACCATATTTGCTCTGACTGCAGGCAGGGAACTGGCTCACAGAAACCATGAGAATCTCTCCGGGAGTCACAAAGATCCATAGGACAGGCACAGCAGGAACCTGGATCTAGATACTGACTCTGAGCTTTTCTGCTGCCCACAGCCATGTTCTACTCTAGACCCCATCCCTGCAGCCTTCATGCTAAGAACCAGCAAGCAAAACCAAGCAACTGAGCTTTCCTTCTCTTTGCTCAGCTCTGAAAAGCCTCAGGTCCTAAGCTACTGGACATTAAATCCTGATCCTTCCCTCAAAGCATTCTCTGGAGTGGGCTGGGTTATTCTGGCTGCCTGAGAAAGAGCAGAAAGCTACAGTATCTTCTCTGGAATGAAAACCTATAGCAATCTCTCACTCACAAGGCAATCTCACGCACATACTGTAAAACAATATGTAGTGATCTGCTTAGTAAGGTCATGATTCTTCAGCAAACAGCGGAATACAAACACCTACTCCAGGTGCAGACGGCCACTGAAATCAAATTCGGGGAGTGTCTGCTTGTTGTGTGGTCTTCTAACAGCTCAGCTCTAGCCAGCAGAAATATTGATCTGACACAAACAAGGAAGCTGATATCCTTGAACTATTGCTTATCCCTCCAATGCATATATTTCTACTCTTCTGTATCTACTGGGAAGAGTGTGCATGTCTGCGGGATAGCATGCGCATGTGTATGAGGCCAGAGGTCAACCATGCATGGTATTCTTCAGGAGCCATTGCTCTTATTTTTTGGAACAGGGCCTCACTGGGATCTGGGGGTGGGGGGTCACAGAGTAGGTTAGGGTGGCTGGCCAATGAGCCCCAGGGATCCACAGGTGATGTTACCTTGCATGGCTATTTACATGGTTCTGGGGATGAAATGCATGTCCTCAGACTCACAAGGCGGGCACTTTACAGACTGAGGTGTTTCCCCAGTCTTCCTTGTTAACCTGTTTCTAGACTCAGATTCCTAACAAGGGTCTACAGATCAAGGTTTTAAAGAAGAAGCCTCTTGTACGGGGCCTGACCGCTTCTATTCCCTGTCTACAAGCCTTGCCGCTTTCAGAATTGCCTGCAGCTCTACACACCCTGCTCCCAGAACTCTGTTTATTAGCTGTCAAAGGAAATTTGCAGTGCAGAGTGACACCACCAGAAAACTAGGGACAGACTTTGCTGAGCACACACAGACACACTTGCATACCTATTAAGTTGAAATTTTGCCAAGAACCTCTTAGCCAATCCTAATGAACTGCTGTTTTCCATTTAAAACACCATTAACTTCCTACGGTTTGTTGCCCAGGGTGTAAGCACCAACACCGTCGAGGGGCAGAGAAGGTGTCGCTTCACAGGAAGTCCATGTGTCCCTGGGGATCATGAACTTAGTGTTGGTATTCGCCATGCTTGTTCCACCTCTGAGAGCCGTCATGCATGCCCTGTGTTTAGGACACGCTGCAAGGGGAGGAAACACTTCATCTCTGGTGCTTCAAATGTCTGGGTTTGTGCCCTGTGCCCGTAAGAGCATTGCCTTGTTCCTGTGGACCACCACGTGATGCTTGACATACGGACTAGCTGTTCTCAGGCTAAGCTGCACTCCATGGGCTGAAAAAGAGCTCCCATATCCTCTGCCATATTTTTGATGGTTTTCCCTGCTACAATTTGAAGTATCTGATGTAGCATCATATTCTTAGTAGAAATTCCCCACTGCAACAGCAGGAGCCTGAGCCTATTGGTGGTGAAATGAGTAGTTAACAGAGAACAGTTGGCAGTTTTCGGGGAGAGGGGTGTCTGCCTTAGATCTGAGCATCTAAGAAGAATATTGAAATACTAAAGTGTCAAGAAACTCATTCTCCAAATCAAATTTCCAAGAATGTGGTTTTCATTCTTTCTTGTAAGGAGCTTAGAAGGGAAGGACTCCGAGAGTTCACTCATCATCAGCCGACAACAAACATGGATGAGATGCACTTGAGAAGCACAAGCAACTGAATGCGTGTCCCCAGCAACAGGAACTCTTCATGACAAGGAACATGTAAAATAATAATTCCGTCCCGCTAAGCCCATTTAATAAATCTAATTAATAAGTTTCTGTTTGTTTTGCTTTGTTTGAGACAGGGTTGCATGTTGTCCAGGCTGACCTCAAAGTTGCTATGTAGCCACAGGTGGCTCGGAACCCCTGAACCTCCTGCCTCCACATCCCACACAATAGGGTGACTATGCTCCACTACACCAAACCAGCTCAGCATTTCAAATACTGTTTTGCTTTCTTTCCAGGTTATTAAAATTTACTTTGTGTCCTGTAGCTCTTTAAGCATGCCATGTCCCAAAGCTGAGACTGTACCAAGCAGGTGGACAGTGTGACAGAGCAGAGCAAGAAGGGGACAAAGTAGGAAGCAAGCAAGGCCCAGCTGGGAAAAAGCCATGGTCCGTGCACGTCCCCTGCAGGAGCCTCACACAGTACCAGGCACAGAATAGGGCTGGCATGAACATTTGGTAGTTGATGGATCAGTCAAATAATGAAAGGCTTTGAGTAGCAAAGAACTCTGTAGCTGAAACAATTAAAATAAAAGAGGAGGGGTAAATTAGCTGTGAGAAGTGGCAGATGGTAGATCAAACTGCAGGATCCTGTAGTCTATAAGCCTGTGGAAGCATTTCATTCTAAAGGAACTCAGTCAGCAACCAAGGGACCGGGGCCTATGGGGAGAGACAGAGGCAGCGTAGATAATTATCTTCTTTGGAACTCAAATGCTTTTGAGCAGATAGGCCAATTTAATTAAAAAACTTGTGTTAGATCTATACACTCTATTCTCTTCTCTACTGGGGAGTGAAAACTGCCAGGGCCATCCAACCTTTCCACATTGTAGCTTGAAGTTGTCATCTACAAATGTCTTGGACTGCTCGCGTGGCTATCATGGTGCACGGGGCACTGTGGCAGCAGGATGACCAGGAAAGGGCTGGTCCATGCCACTAACCGTGGTCAGCACTTCATTAGGAGTCCCTTTTCTCACCAGGGTGACCAAATACAAATAGGATTTTCTTAATCATAATGTATTCTTATGACATATACTTCTCAAACCCCTTTTCTTTAATATTTTTTAATCCTTTGAGGATTTTATTTGTAAATACAATGTATTTCTATCATGTTTACCCTCTCCTCCTTTTATCTCCTCCAAGTTCCCTTCACATTCCCTCTTTCCAAGTTCATGTCTTCTTTTTTTAAAAATAACTCATTGAGTCCAATTAGTGATGCCCAAATGCCTGTGGGTGTGGAGCCATCCCCTGGGGCATGATCAGGAGCCACATCCCTAAAGATCCATCTCCCAGAAGCCATCAATTGTCAAGAGCTCCTCAGCTAGGGGTGGGGCCCAATGAACCCTTCCCTGCTCCGTGCTGGAATGCTGAGTGGACTGTCTTGTACTCACAAATCACAGCTCCTGAGAAGTCATGAGTGTGATGTCCTGTCACACTGAGAAGACACTGTCCTCCCCAACTTCTGGCCCTTGCCATCATTGGTCCCTGCTTTCTCCATGTTCCATGAGTCTGAGATGAAGAGGCTACGTGACCACTGTCCCATCTTTGGCAGCGCCCTCTGCAGACACTTGTTCTTTGATGTTTGACCAGTTATGAGCTGCCTATTCTTAAGGCTGACTTCAGCTCAAAACTCGTTTTGGGGGCTTAATATCGCTATCACTGTTTATATTCACCTCTTCAGTAATTTCTCTAACTCTAGTTTCTTTCTAGTTACTCTACATAATACTACTAGGCTGATTTCTGTCAACCACAGCTGAATTTCTACCATTTCCCATACTCAAAACAATCTCTAATAGTTCCTTGATAGTTGTGTGCTGTGGGATGTTCTGTATGTTAAATGTGTTGCTCTGATTGGTTAATAAATAAAACACTGATTGGCCAGTAGCCAGTCAGGATGTATAGGCAGGACAAGCAGAGAGGAGAATTCAGGGAAGTGGAAGGCTAGGGCAGAGAGACGGTGCCAGCCACCACCATGGAAAGCGAGATGTAGGGTACCGGTAAGCCACAAGCCACGGGGCAACATATAGACTACTAGAAATGAGTTAATTTAAGATATAAGAACAGTTAGCAAGAAGCCTGCTGCGGCCATACAGTTTGTAAGCAATATAAGTCTCTGTGTGTTTACTCAGTTGGGTCTGAGGGCCACGGGAGCCAGGCAGGAACAGGATAGCTTCAGCTACAGTTGTGAACTATCAAACCACCACCCCGGGTCACAAATTCAAGAAGACTGATCTGTCAGTTAGAACTGCCTTTCGTGCCTTATCTCTACAGCTACAGATGTGCAGCTTGCTGTTCCGGGTACAACCATGCTGTCTTTCTTGTCTTTTCCTCCTGCAAAACATTTTCCCTACCAATTCCACATGTGTAATGTCCATCTCACACACCCTTCCCCTGGAACTTCAATCTGTCTTGTCTCCCTCTAAGAACTCTCTCTCCCACCTCTGATTTTGTTTACACACCACTCACATACCCCTCCCCAGCACCGCATGAGCAACAAGAGAGGAAACATGCCTCTTAGTTCTATAATTTTCAGTATCTAAAATAATTGACTGTAGGAAATCAATATTTACTTTTAACTACAGAAGTAAATACTAGTTAAAAACCTTTCATATGCAAATCTATAGAAAGAAATCAACAAGAGACGGGGAGCACGAATTCTTTTCCTGAACAATCATAGAACTGACAGGACAGAAGGCGCATCTCAGGAGCTATGGTGGACGCTTGCCTTCTCCCCCTGGGTGGGCCTCATCTGAACTCTTCTCCTGTATCTGTATGAGTCCTCCTATTAAGAGACCTGATATCTGCCTGGATGAGAGCTGAAGCCACTCTGCCTCCCAAGAGCTGGGATTAAATGTGTGCATCACTATGCCCAAACTCCAACAAATATATTTGTACACTCCTGATATTCCTCTAACTCATAAATGGGTGACTAACTAATCATGACTCAATACAAGCATGATGGTATATGCTTACAAATCCCAGAAATCAGGAGACCATGGAGGGGGGAATGTTAGTTTGAGGCCAGCCTGGGCTACAGAGTGAGCTCTTAGCAGCAAAACCTGTTTATAAAAGAAACAGAAAAAAAGGGTTCAATGTGGCTTAACAGGACCATATTATCTGTCCACAATTACTCCAGGTCCGGGGTGTGGCCTGATGATTAGCATGGAGAAACACTGCCTTGTGCTGTGGTAGGATCTTGGACAAGTTACTTGTATTCCTTGTGTCTCAGGTTTTTTATATTTTAAAAAATGGGACTAATAAAAGACTGAAGTCATACTTGGCCCTTAGTTAAAAAAACAATAGTCTGCTTTTATTATATTCTAGAGTTGTGTCTTAGCAAAACTGCAACAATTTGTAACTATTACATGCTTTCTACTATAGTCAAATAAAATTCTTGAGTCTATGAAATGGCTCAGCAGGTAAAACTTTTGTCATGCTTGACAAACTGAGTTCAATTCCTACCATTTATGGTAGAAGGAGACAACCAATCACACACACACACACACACACACACACACACACACACACACACACACACATATGCAAAGACACCACACATACATATGCACACACACAAAGACACACATACATGTATACACAAAGATACCATACATACAAATAATAATAATAATAATACTGTCTACTAGAATATTGTCCCCCTCCATCCTCTGTGGCAAGTGAGGTCATGTTTATACATGTTGATGAGCTTGTCTCATGATTTAAGAGTGTGAGTTCTAAACAGGTAGTCGAGACTCTCTCCACACGTCCCTTCCCTCCAGCGAGGTAAGCAGGGCTTTGACGTGGTAGACACTTGTGGTCAGAAGTGCTTACAGCGGATAGGGATGTTTGGCTGTCCTAGGACAAATGTGCTACATGAGCAGGATGCAAGCCTGTGCTGTGCTGAGCCACTAGCACTCAGGGGAGCACATGCTGTCAGGGCATAGCCCAGACTGCCCTGACAACACAGAAAGCAGGCCTACAGGTTTTTATTAGGTAATATTTACTAAGTGATGACAAACACAGAAATGCTCAGGGTGAACGACACCAACAAGGAATAGTCTGGGGAACACCGCGCAGCTCCGTGATGCCTGCGAATGGCTGCTTCATCCCGGCCATTGCTTTGGATTCCAACTGAAATTCCTACCTGATGGTTCTTTGGGAACCACTGTTAAGTGTGTGCCTTAAGTAAGGCACACACTCTGGGGTAAGTCACAATCACCAAGAGAGCGTGCTTGTTTTCCCAACACCTTTCCAGGAAAATCAGGGCAGCCTAAGAGTTATGTTGGGAGACAAATTTGGAAGGTCTTTCGATACACAATTCAAAGAAGAGTTATGTGCATGGGGGACATCATGTAGGCTGCTTAACTATGGTATTTGGAAATAGACCTCTGATACCCAGCATTTATCTTTACATTGCACTAAAAGAGAACCATGTGGACTCCTGCATGTGCTGCCATCAAGCCCTGCTCAAGGTCACTTGGTGAGTTACTGAAAAGTTACGTCTTTATCAGGCCTTAGCTCCTGCTCCTGCTGCTGCTTTGACAGACAAGGGGGGCTGAGGAGGTGGCTTGGTGGCTAATATGCTTGCCCTGCAAGAAGAAGGACCAGTTCAGCTACCTATAAACAGGGTGCACACACACACCTCAGCACCTGGTGCACACACACACACCTCAGCACCTGGTGCATACACACACACCTCAGCACCTTGTGCACACACATGAACCTAGCACACGGTGCGCACACATGAGCCTGGCACACGGTGCACACACATGAACCTAGCACACAGTGCACACACAGGAACCTAGCACATGGTGCGCACACATGAGCCTGGCACACGGTGCACACACATGAACCTAGCACACAGTGCACACACATGAACCTCAGCACACAGTGCACACACATGAACCTAGCACACGGTGCACACACATGAACCTAGCACACAGTGCACACACATGAACCTCAGCACACAGTGCACACACATGAACCTAGCACATGGTGCACACACATGAACCTGGCACATGGTGCACACACATGAGCCTGGCACATGGTGCATACACACAGCACATGCACATTAACCTAGCACACATACTTGGGTACACACTTGAACATCAACACCATTACTTCCGTCTCATTTTTCCATCTCATTTTCAACCACAACGGGGACTTCTACGCTGGGCACCACAGAAGCCCTGGCTGTGTATCTGCCAGTTCACAGCGATCAGTCACTCCTGATCATGCTTCTTACAGATCTACTGGGAACGCGGTTATTTCCACTTCTCCCCTGGACCCAGCAGATTTTAGAGCTTACATTTAACCTCAGTGTTCTCTGAGAAGTCAGGATTGGACTTGAGTTGTGCCCGAGTCAGGAAAGAACCTTACTTAGCACTTTTCTTCAGTGAGCCTAAGACTGGGATTGTCTTCTGTCCCGTGGAAATCCTATCAGCATCAACTCGGGCTGCTATTGGTTCTGACCTTGAGTTTTGCACACCTGCGTGTTTCTTCCTATATTTCCATGATTACCAATCCTAACATGTAATGGGAAGAATTTTTTTCCAATTTCTTTCTCCTTTTTTAAATTCTGAAACCACTTTCTCCATGCTCAGTCTTCTTTGGAAAACACACTGGACTCCAGTGTTCTATATCATTCAGGCCCTGAATTGGCTGCAATGAGATGTTTGTTCTAGAGCTTCGGGTAAAAAGAAGAAAGCTACCAGTTTTCTGTCACCGGCCGCCACACTGCTCTACTGTAGCCCCTGGAGCACCCCATAGCCTGTTAGCAATTCAAGGGCAGGGGCTCTGCATGTCAGCTTTTGTACCACAGAAGTCAGAAGAGTGCTTTATACTCCTCGTTGGATGTCAGAAAATGTTTGCCAACCCAAATGAAGCCTCAGTGAGATCTGAGCTGACTCCATGTGAATGTTGCTAATCCATAGGATGCTGGAAGCCAAGTGAGCTTCATCCAAGAGGGTGAGACTTAGCATAAGAAACTAGACCTGACAGGCATCCCCAGTGTAAGCACCAGGTTAGAAAGATCTACTTTAGAAAAAAGACAGCTGCCACACGTGCATACACCACACATGCCACTCTGCTACTGCAGTGTCGACGTCTGCTTTCATTGCGTCCCCCAACCTGTATACCCAGCCTCTGGAACTGTGGGAAATAAATGTTGGCTCATCTTTACAAATCACTCAGTCTGTACTGTTTTGTTATCACAGCACAATGAGGCTGAGAAGACCATGAAGGAAGACTTGCTGATCCAGAAACAGTGTGTGGTGGGGAGAATTCACGTGTCTCCACTGGTAACTGTTAGTGGTCCGGATGTTGAGAGGTGAGAGAGAGCTCTTCAGGGACGATTCTTCATCACGCCAGGAACCGAGACTTAGGTTTAATATGAAATCCTGGACCTTGTTTTTTAAAATGCAAATTGCAGACACCATCCCCAGAGAACCTAATTCAGTGGATTGAATGGAGCCCCACGGATCTGTCTTCTTAATGAGCACGTCAGGAAGTCTCACACTGGCAGATGAGGCAGGATTGTCCTGGGGGCAGTTACACACTTCAGAAAAGCACCAGCTCTGAGCTCAGGCCCCTCAGCTCCGCTCTCCTATCCTCACACCTTGCCTCTTATTCTGAGAATATAATTCCCATACTCACACACCCAACAGGAACAGAAGCGACATGAAGAGATGAATGAGTCCTCCATGATGAGGAGGCTCCTATTCACCAGTGCTGTAGAGTTAGTAAGGACAGAGAAGTCTACTGGGGAGGAAGTCCAAACCTTCTTCATATTGAATTGAAAAAAAATCTATGAAGTCAAAAAAGTCAATCCTACAACCTTCGGTAAACAATTCAATAAAAAGTATGCAGTTAAATACATTAGCTTCTGTCCCTTGGCATCCTATCAAGGAAAAGGCAAAGAAATACTACAAACAGTCAATAAAACTATCAACAATGCTGGCCACTTCTTTACAGCCTCGGTGGCTTTTCCCTTCAGGCTACGTTGCTTTCTGTCCAGATCTATGTTTCTAACTGCAAAAACCTCAGTAGCTTGCTGCACAGTTCTGGGATTGATTGGGTTATGGTAGTTTATGTGAGGTCTCACATCATCATTTCACTATTGTTTAAAAATTAATTAGAACTTTTCAGAATTGTTTCAGAATGTCAAGGTTTAATTAACTTACTTATTTAGTAGACTTTTAATGTGACCCTCACAGGAATCCTGCAGAGTTTTCAACATTTACTAGTTTAGTGGGGAAGGAGGTTGTTTTTTATTGGAGACTGAAATACATCCATTGTCTTTTTATCACTTTAATAGTTCTTTGTGTTGCAGGTAAAGCATTATTAATTCATGTCCAGTGAGAAACATACAAGGCTTTTTGATGACACAGCAAATCTAAAAGCCACTGTGTGGAGAGAAGGGAAGGAACAGGTCAGCCCTTCAGAGGAAAACCTGTAACTCCAGCAGCACATATCGGAAAGCACCGCTTGGCTATTTCCTGACGGGAAGGGAAGCCTGTGTTTCAGGCTCATTCCTCTGTGTGCGGGGGAACTGTTTCACAGTGCAAATTTTTTAGAACGTTTTTCACATTATTTTATTGTTGCCTGTGTGTAGACAGTTCCCACTTGGGCAACGTGAATGTCAGGCCGGTTCACGTCAATAATGAAAACAGAATCCCTCTTGAATCCAACTCTTCCATTTCCTGAGCAATTTGCATTAATTCAAGGTTAAGTTTTCCCATCAACTCAATTGCTTTAACCCCTTTATGGAATCGGTTCCCCTGCTGTCTGTTGGACCTTCCCAAGATGAGACTTTGTTAAGTAATGTCTTCACAAAGCAGTTTTAACTCACACTGAATTGAAAGAGTATTCTTTCCAATCAACCTGTTTTCCTTATCCCACAAAGAAACTGTCTCAGCTAGCCCCTGAAATGTCTTCTGCAACTCAGGTGGTGAAAAGTGACCTTGGTGACACAGTGTGAAAAGAGAAAGCTTGCTCTGCCTAGACTCTTCTGAAAGAGGGGACATGCTCCAAACACGCAGGTGTTTGTGAATGAAGGAGCTCCTTAAGCGCTTCAGTATTTGAGATCAGGCTAAGGATACAGTTCATTTGGCTGGCCTTGTATGTGTGGAGAGCCCTGGCTTCAGTCCCCAGTACATGGTGACACCACTTTATCTGTAATCTCAGCACTCAGGAGGTGGGAGAAAGGATGCTCAGAAGCTCAAGGTCATTCTAGACTGTTTTCTGTTGCTGTTATAAACACCATGACCTAAGACAAATACAGGAGGAAAAGGTTTATTTTCCCTACAGTCCATCACTAAAGGAAGCCAAGCCATGCACTCAAAACAGGAACCTAGAGGCGGGGACTGCAGTGGAGACCATGGAGGGTACTGCTTATGGCTTTGCTCCTCATGGCTAGCTCAGCCTGCATTCTTATGGAACTCAGCCCACCTGCCTAGGCAAGGCGCTGCCCACAGCAGGCTGGCACTTACTCCAACAATTAGCAATCAAGAAAAATGTTCCATATCATGCCCATGAGCCAATTGAATAGAAGCAATTCCTCAATTGAGATTCCCTCTTCCCAAGTATGTCCAGATTAGTACCAAGTTAACCAAAAACAACCAGCTCAATAATCATGCCACAGTTGTACAATGAATTCAAGGCTAGCCTGGGCTACATAAGACCTTGTCTTGAAATAAAGTTTAAAATAATATTTATGTCATTCCATATTCAGAGGTTCATAGTGTTATCATTTTATACAATCACCAATTGACTCCAGTAAGACTCCCTCCAGAAAATGGTCATGGTGAGCCATGTAGGAAGTTAATTATTGCCTGGGAACAGCGTTCTGTGTGCCTACACACACATAAAATATAACCAACTCCATTTTGTAATATTGTCTTAAGGAACTCAGCAGACTCTTAACACTGAAGCCCCAAATAGTTTGCAGCTTCTATAGAGTTCTGTTTAACTAAAAAAAAAAAAAAAAAGAAGTTCATCCCAAAAGAAAAGTACAGGTATGGTGTCATTCCATGAACTTTACCACAATCACAAGCCATGCAGGAAGCCAGCCGTTAGTGTGGACTGAAATCCAGAGCTGCGGCAGTCTCAGGTCAGCACACCTATGCCCTAGGTCCACCAAACCCTGCTCCCCTCCACAGCGCCCCAGCCTGTGGAAATGCACCTCAATATTTTCATTTTTTTAACCTCGTCTCTTCCTCTGCAACGCTCTTTCCCCAAAGCTAAGGAACCATCCTTCCCATCAAAACTCATCTTTCTCTGGCCCCAATTCCCCTGTCTTATAATTATTCCATCTCACTTCACAAATGAGAGGCAAATGATCAATAAATATTTATGGATTAAATGGGTGGGAAAAGTCTATTTCCCGATTCCTCTGTGTCAGAAGCCCTCCTCACTCCACTGTGGCCCGAGGAGACTGCCAGCGCCTCTCCCTATTGAAGCTGGTCTCCAGAGGTGGCCAGTGATTTTCTAATTTAAAAACTCCGTGAGCTGTCCTGACCCTTCCTTCCAGCTGACCTCCACACAGCGTTTGGCGTTGCTAGCCAACCCTCATTATTAATGCTCTCTTTCGTGAATTTTCTCATACTGTTCCAAGTCACACATCAACAGTTCTCCCCAAAGTCATGACAGCACATTTTACTCACACACAGCCCCTTTATCCCACCCCATCCCAGCAGGAGAGCTCGTCACTGGTATAACCTCAGTCAGCTTCTTGACAATGTACGGCTCAAGTGCTCGTCTTTCTCGCATCTTTCCAGATTCCCCTCTCACTTGCTCTCGTGGATACCATGCCGGCACCTCAGGCTCCAAAACAGAACACAAACTGTCCTCCCTCCATCCCTCAGCCTGTCTTTCTTCCGTGTCGCCCTTCCAATCACAGCTAGAAGTTTTAGAGTGACTTCAGAGTGGATTAACGAGACTCCTGCATCCCAGTCTAGACTTGGACTCCGTATGTGGCTGAGGATCATCATAAACCTTCTGACCCTCCTGTCTCACCGCCCCCCAAGCGCTGGCAGCATGAGCCACCATGCCTGGTTGCATGTGGTGCCAAGGATGGAATCCGGGTCTCTGTGCACGCTGGGCAAGCACTCTGCTGTCTGAGCTACACCACCCGTGTTCCAGGCAGCTCCAGCGAACTTTCAAAGAGACCCACATGTGCCCTAGCTGCAACTCCTGCTAAGCTTAAAGCCCTATTTGTGATTTTCTAACGTGCCTCTTGATTCTGCTCACTCCTATCCATTTCTCCTATTACTGCCATCATTTAAATTTGTACAGTCTCTCAATGAGATAATTATAAAGTCTATGAGCTGATTTTTCAACCCCAAATCCATTTTTTTTCATAACAACAGAGGTTCTCTGAGAATAGAAATGTCTCATTTATCTTTGTATCCCCAGCAGAAGTACTACTGAGTATTGCTAGGAAGTAACTCCCACCGCCAATCACGGTCTTCCCAAGGCACAAACCACACCCCCTATTAATTCACTGCTCCGTGATCCTCAGGGGCACCTGCCATTCTCTCATCAGATCCCACCCACCTGCCGCTCTAGCCACAGCGAGAGCCTTCAACGTATTTCTAGTAAACACTCTGGATTGCTTGTATCTACGGCTCAGGATATCATGGGTTGTAGCAGGAATCTTAAAGAGTTCTTATTAATAAAATAAAACCTGAGCCAGGTATTGGGGTGAACACTGGAAGATCAGAGAGACAGAACAAGCCACAGCCAACCTCACCTGGCCAACTTCTCAGCTGGTCTTGTTTCCTCAGACTGGAAACTTCTGTGTCCTCATCCCAATGGCTCTCAGCTGAACTGCTGCTCGAAAACCTGAAACTTAACCAGTTAAAAGCTTCTAGTTTCTTGTCCTCATGCCTTATATACCTTTCTGCTTTCTACCACCACTTCCTGGGATTAAAGGCTCGCTTTCTGGCATTAAAGGCGTATGTCACCATGCCTGGCTGTTTCCAATGTGGCCTTGAACTCACAGAGATCCAGAGGGATTTCTGCCTCTGGAATGCTAGGATTAAAGGTGTGAGTGCCACCATTTTCTGGCCTCTGTATCTACTGGCTGTTCTGTCTCTGACCCCAGATAAGTTTATTAGGGTGCACAATATTTTGGGGAACACACTACCACCACATTTCCCCTTTTTTGTCTAAAATTTAAAAAAGCTTATAACTAATACAATAAAAATTATGTCCAATAAGTATATACAATATACACAGTCAAGATTACATTAATGATGTCTAGTCTATTAACATTTGACAGATTCAGACAAAAAACTCCATTAATATATAACAATGTCCAGTCCAGTAACATTTGACAAATTTAGACAAAAAATTTTCATTACTTATCTTATTTAAAACAAGTAATTCCTTTTTAAAAGTATTTTTTCGCCGGGCGGTGGTGGCGCACGCCTTTAATCCCAGCACTCGGGAGGCAGAGCCAGGCGGATCTCTGTGAGTTCAAGGCCAGCCTGGGCTACCAAGTGAGTTCCAGGAAAGGCGCAAAGCTACATAGAGAAACCCTGTCTTGAAAAACCAAAAAAAAAAAAAAAAAAAGTATTTTTTCTTTTCATAATAGATTCAGTAATCTACCTTTTGTCATTTTTATATCTTCCTCTTTTTCTTTTTAGTGTAGATTCAGTGATCTACCCATTTATCCTATTATTCTTTATCTTTTTCTCAGAGTAGATTCAGTGATCTATCTCATATCTGTATTTTTTTCTCTTTTTTCTTTCTTTTTTAAACAAAACCTCTGAATCTAATCTCCATGTTCAGCTTTTTCCCTGACCATTAGCAATTAACAACTTGTAACCAACCATCATAAACAATGACAATATCCACAACTCATTAAATGACCAAAAACCTCCCATCCCATCTCTTGGGAATGTGGGTGTTGTTGTCTTAAATTTACTTCCTCTTTCTAGGGTGAAGACATCTTTAGGGAATTCTGAAAAGAAAATTTTTGGGTTAATTGTCAAGTCCTGTATCATTTGTCTAGTCGCTGCATAATGAGAAAGTGCAGGACTTGTTTCAAGTCCTTGTTCAAGTAGTCTGTCAGGCTGGATCATCTCAGCTAGCCATCTCGAAATTGTCCTAAACAGTTTGTAGTCCAAAATCAATCTTTCCATGGTGTTAATCAGCTTAATGGCTTTATCATAGTCCTTTTGAAGATTTCAAAAGTTGCTGTTAGGTGTGGTCATTGGTTCCCTGAAGACTTCTTTTTTTTTTTTTTTTTGTGCCTCCTCTGTGGTTTGGAGTAATCAGTCTGATAAATGTCTGTCTCTTGGAACCATGAACATTCTTCCCTAGAAAAGAAAATCTTGACTGCATTTTCTCCCCACTGTTTGTCTTGCCAAACATTTCCAACTGACCTTATCCATTCTTATTGAAACCCTCCCAATTCTTCTTCTCTAGTGGTGCTGCATATTTAATCCAGGGTCTTACAAATGATCAGTGAGGGCTCGACCACTGAACCGCACCACCAGCATGACATGTATGCTCATTAAGTCATAAAGTTGTACATTTACATGACTGATTATATTGTATATCCACCTAAAATACGAAGAAATTTAAAATGAAAACAAAAGAGAGGGTGAAGGAGAAGAAAACTGACCTTTAAAATCAACTGAGGAGATAAAACCCAAACTTTAAGTCTCTCCCTTGACATTGCTCTGGACTCCTTCCCCAAAGGCAGACACTTGATAAATTTTAAAGAGACAAATTAAAATCTATCACTCATATAATCAGGCTCAGAATGAACACTAGAAAAATGATTTAGACTAGATGGGAAATCAAGACAACCCACAGTGTGTTATCAAAAGTAGACAGCCTTGCCTGTGTACTCAGACCCTCAGCCTGATAATTCAGCTGGGATGATCAAGGCACCGTTCACCACTTCTCCATCTGACTTAAAAAAGTGTTTCCAAGGCAAATACTTTAACCTATAATGGCAGCATTTAGTCTTTATTAATGTTTATTGAGAACTGTGGGAACTGTAGAATTTCACCAAGGACAGCTTTGGCTGATAGTAGTGAGCTATTAGGGTTTAAAGTGTGGAGGGCCTGTGGACACTACATCACCAAGAAGCAAGATAACAAGAACAGCATCACCCCAACACCAGGTAGTACTGACGGGTGGGCGGTAACTGCTTTGTGCATGTCTCAGCCTTACAGCATCAGGAGCATCTTCCCTGGGAAGACACAGCGTTAGCTGCTGTATATGAGCACAGTGAGCTTTCTGTGACACATGTTTTCTTATTTATGTCAGTACTGTCTTTATTCTTTTGGATTTTGAATCTCACATGTGGCAGCGATTCTAAGAAAGTTCAGCTCTCAGAGCAGGCCACACTGAACATCTACTCAGCCATCTTCTTATTCATCCGAATATGAAAAGTGTGTCTTGGAAAAATCAAGCAGTTCCCATCTCAGCCGCTCACTGGGTTGGGATGAGGAATGTTGAATGCTAACGATGTCATTTACAAGGTGGAGAGAAATTGTGCTGAGACTCGAAGAAAAGGACATTGATCGTGGGATTCGGCAGTATGGAAGCTGCTGATGTCCCTTGACAAGTGTAATTTTATGAATGAAATAATAGGGAAGAAAGCCTGATTGGAGTGGCTTTGAGGGAGAACGATGGCTTCCATAGAATGGTTTCTGGCAAATTTTCTTAAAGAGCCCTCCACCAAATAGATCATGAGTAAAGCACTGTTTTCAAGAGCTTCGGGGCTTGCAAGAATGGAATAGGATCTCTACTATAGCTTCCAAAAAGTGAAAAGTGAACCCTGTGTAGTTCGGATGGAAAGAGAGAGCGGGTTATGTCAAACGAAAACAACTTATGGTTTTCTTGTAGCTAAGACTAAGCTCTGGCTAATCATAAGGACGGGAGCTGAGCCCAAGACCTTCATATCAATCCAAATAAGCCACGGAGTGCCTAGTTTGGTAGAGCCCCAGGCTATCAGAACAGAAGGTAAATGCTAATTCACTATGACAAAATGTATAGGCCCACAGCAACTGACAGATTAGCATCAGGTAAATATGACCCTATACTTGAAAAAAACAAAAACTAAAACTAAACGCATCACGAGTCAGGGCCAAACAACAAACTGCAGACTGGGGGCATGGGAAGAAAGCACCCAAACACAAATGCATAAAGCAGGTAACCAGTGCGCTATGGTGTGGACGTGTTTTCACAGTGCACAAGCTGGAACACTGACCTGCCCCACGCAGCAGTGTTGAGGGTGGAGCTTCAGGGGAGGGATTTGGGCGATGGTGCACAGCTGTCGGGATAGATGTGTGCGGATGGAGGGAAGGGGTTGGCTATTCTGAGGGCAGGTCCTAAGGGAGAGACAAGTTCAGCTTCCTCTTCCCCTCTCACCTCTCTGACCTTCTGCCCTGGACGACACAAGAAGGCCCTTGTGCTAGCCCATCTTTGTGGATGGAATAACAACATGTTAATAAAGCTGAAAATAGACTCCACGATTGGAAGATAAATGGGTTGTCCAGATGAAACACAGAAAAACAAAATTCAAAGTATTAAAGGAACACACAGCAATGATGAAAAGATATGCTGGTTCCCTAGTCAATGTCCCAGCAGGAAACAGGAAGGACACAACTGAAGAGGTCTATTGGGCAGCTAGTTAGATACTTAAAGGCCTGGAGGACATAGAGGCTGGACCTTTCCTCCATGGTCAGCAACTGACAGAGTACTGGAACTGTAAGACCTCAATTACTGGTAGAAAGGGTGGGACCGGAGTCATATTTCTGGGTCTGGAAGGAGCCATGGCATCCTGGATTATCTGTAAGACTGTGAGTACATACCTGTCTAAACCTGAAATCATAATTCCTAAACCCCATGAAATCACAGCACAGTGGAGGGTTTCTGGAAGAAAACAGAGACAGACTTTTCTAGAATATGCACCACTGAACCCCTTCTGGAAGTAAATGTAAATTCATCATCAAATTAGGTCACATTGTATTCTATTGGAAAACCCTGTGGATGAAAAGAATTGCAACTAAATAACCCTTACTGTAGGTTCCCTGGGTCCAAATTCTCCAGCGTTATTTTAAACAGTGGCTGGGGACAACCTGTGCAGGACCAAAGCCTGAGGGAAGCTGCTTGCTTTGGAGATTTCAGAAACTAATCTGTAATCCCTGACCACTGTCCAGTGTCCCCTACCTCTCAAGTGAGCCCTCCACCCTGCTTTGTGATAAACTGTTTGTCTTTTACTCCACACTCTGGATGTATCACCTGAATTCTTCACAAACATGACAAGGCCCAGGGGAAGAAAGAGAGTAGAGTTGAAAGTCTGTGTTTCAATAACGGCAGGAAATACCCTAAAATTAAAAATAATACCAACATATAGTACAACTAAATGAATGTAAACAATGGCACAGTCAAATAAGCCAGTGAGAAAACAGCTGCATCTAAGGCATGCTGCAAGATTCTAAACAGAGACTAGAAGCCAACAGGGAAAAGAGCCCTCTAAATTAGCCATCAGCACACAATTATGAATATTTTCACTCATTTATATTTATCTAGAAGTTACTTTTAGTCAGAAACAACACCAAACAGTATTGTCTTGATAGAATTTTCATCATAGTGATGGGGACGAACAAGTTAGTGACTATGTTGCAGGCAAGAGCAAACGATAAACCAGAACAGATGGCTACACTAATGGGGAAGGTGAAACTCTGAATGTCATGGTGGGTCTGAGAAGGTCAAAACCTGGACAAAACCTGGAGGGCGTTAGATGGAATACTACATGGGTGGCTGGGAAAGGAGACAGGCTGAGAGGCCGTGAGGCAGCTCGAGCTCACTGCTCAGGACCAGCACGGTGCTAGAGGGTGGTGGGAGAGAAGAAAACCAGGCTGCAGGAAGGCAGAGCTGGCAGGGACACCACGTGGTCACTCTCCGGTGACCAGAAGGACTCTGGGGAAATGGAAAGTCCTGGAAGCACGCTGGACAGAGCCAGTTCACAACCTGACTTACACGTCTGAAGGATGACCTGAAAACAGTTTGTAAGATGGAGGAGAGAGACAAGTTGGAGCAGAATCTAGATTGTGGTGAGCACGGTGCTCAGTGCATGTCACAGTGATGACGTGGCGAGAGGGGTCCTGTCCGCACTAGACAAAGGATCTGATGGGGCTTTGATGTAGCTTCTGAGGACAGCGACAGACAGCTTGTGAGGGAGACTGTTCCTCTGCAGAGGCGAAGGCAGGCTTGAAGGGGAGCTCCAGGGCTTGACCTGAACGTGTTGTTTGAAATGTGTGTTGCTCACTCTCATGGAAATGTCAGAAAGGACTGGGAGACTGGATAATTCACTGAAAGTGTCTCTGGGAAGCTATTCCTGTCAGATGAGGCAGTAGAATTGAGTTTATATTCTAATCAGAGACTAAGTTAAGGCATTTACTGGTCAGTTCAGGACACTTCCCAGAAGCCTTAAACTGTTCTTATGACAAATGCAAGTTCATTATCAAATTAGACAGTACTGTAATCTATTGGAAAATATTCTGATGAATGAGATAATTGCATCTAAATGTGCATTACTGTAGACTCTCTGTTTCTAAATTCTTCCGTGTTATTTTAAACATTAGGAAATCAATTTAAGAAGTGATTGCATTATGGCTGAGCACAGTAGCCTGTATCTGTAACCCCAGTACTTGGAAGGTGGAGGCAGCAGAATCATAAATTCAAGATGAGCCTGGGTAAAAGTGAGACCTTGGACAAGAGAGGGGCAGGGGGAGGGGGAGGGAGAGGTTCCAACAGAGCAGTCTTGGCCTGTGTTAGCCTGTTAGCATCCCTGTAAGCCATCACTGTCAACTTGACGGTTGCTGTGCTGACTACTTAACAGATACTTCATAATTTTGTTCAGAATAGAAGCCACATCCAATATTCAGAATCCACCCCCTTTTCTTTGGAAAATCAGGACAGGTACTTGCATTCAGGTTACTAAGCCTCTTGTCTACTTTGGTACCTCTAAGACTAACAAACTATTCCTTGTGTTATTTATCCATTTAAGTACTTGTTACCAAAGTATTAGAAGCTAGAACTTAGGTAACATAAGTGGTCATTGTTATAAAAATCAACCTTACATTACATAATATATGTTAAACTCTCCTGGAATTTTATGAAAATTTCCCATTAAGTTTAGAAAGAAAAAAATCAATAAAGTATTTCAGTGTTTTGATTTTTGCAATGATATTATTTTTAAAACAGTCCCTGTTTTGAAAATCCAACTTTTTAAAAATGTTTTGTTATTTGTGTGTGTGTGTGTGTGTGTGTGTGTGTGTGTGTGTGTGTGTTTGCACACACACCTTCCAGAGTGTGCGCGTAGAGGTCAGAGGGTCAGAAGAAACCTGGGAGTCACTTCTCTCCTTCCACCTTTTCCTGGGTTCTGGGGACACAGGCGTCAAACCCCTGCCTGTCCTGCAGAGTCCCAGCACCCTGCTGCTTTGTCACTGTTCATAACTGTGCTTTTGTGCTACATCACCTGGGGCAGCTCAGTGTTGGCCTCTTGCCTCACTGACACCTTCCCATATCTGTGTTTCGTTTCCCTCGTCTCCTGACTTTACACGTGATGTGGATCGGCTCACAGAAGAAGACATGAACTGCTGTCAGCTTCCTTTTGTGGTTCCTCTACACAACGGTTCCTTTAGCAATCTCCGTCCCCAAGAATCTAAGCCACAGATACCCAGAAGAGCCAGCATACACATCTCCCGCTTTCTGCCCCACTTCATTGGGATCTTGGGCATGGATTTTGGACTCTAAGAATATTCCCTGCTTCTCTGGTCTTTTCAGATCTGCAGCATTCATGTAGAAATATTTTCACTCAAGAGCTAAGATTTAGTTTAGGTCTGGCATTCCCTCATCTGTAACCTAAATTTCACTACGTTTCGCTAGTATTTTTCCTTATTTTGTTTCATTCCTATTTTCACTTGACTATAAATGCTTCTTGGACTTTTTATTCTTTTGCGGTTTGGGAGATGTTTCCCTGTCTTATTATTTCCACAAGTCTGTAGGAAGATGGTAGCATTAAAATGACTTCATTATGTCATAGTTAACCAGAAACCCTGCAGCCATGAGTAAATTCTCATGTGCCAGAAGGCTGCGTCTGCTCATTCTTTGGCTTCACAGCCCCAAGACAATGTTTGCTCTAGCTCAGGAGGCACCATAGAGTCCATTTCAATAGAATACCCTCCCCAATAGAGCAGAGGATATTACAAAGTAAACTAATTATCTGTGTGCTTCTCTAATAGGTCAACACACTTTCTAATGAGAGAAACAGGCGTTTATAGAACACACGGGAAAATAACAGATCCTCCAAGCCTGTGAATAAGCACAGATCTGAGACTATGAATTCTGAGTGCTTCCTGTTTTCCAAACCTCTTGTGTCCAATTCCTTTTTCCCAGATTCTGGACAGATTAACACCTAGAGCTCAGCGTAACACCTAGTAACACTCAGTGATAGCCTGAAGGGTTAAAATGCATGTCTGATCTGAACTGTCAAGGAAGAGGACCTGACGTGTCCCAGCCAAGCCACCATCTAAAAGAGCAGATAGTAACTGACTCACAATGAGGAAGGAGGAGAGGACACCAGGCTCTTGGAAGAGCCTGCAAACCTTCCTGCAAACCCTTGGAGGAAGAGCATCCTCCTGCAAACCCTTGGAGGTAGGCCACGGAACATTGAAGGAACTGCAAATGCTCTCTGAGGTGGGACACATGGTGCTATATGAGGTTGCTTATGTGGAAAGTCATTTGCTGAGCACTTATCATGCACCCAACACCAGGGACACACGGACTCTGACCTGGGCCTTACCCTCTGTAGCTTACCACCTGATAAGTAGGCCCAAGACATGAACAGAATTACAATATTATGTGCCAGGTACAACCATAGAGGACACTAGATCACCCTTGGGAGTTGGGGGAAGCTCACTGGAGTCCTACAGAGTGAGGAAGAAATAACTAGAGGGTGGTGTGAACAGAATAAAAAAGTTAGAAGTACAAGCTCAGATGTGATAAAGTGTGTTGCATGGGATCCACTAAGAATAAGTAGTTCAGGACTGCTGGGTACAAAGAATGAAGCAAATGCTTTGGTCATTAGAGCAAGCAAAAGGAAGAGACAGATACTGGGGGGACGGGTGTCCTAAGAGCTCCAGTATCTTTCGGGTGGTTTGAAGTGCTGTAGAGTGTCCGTCAGAGAAACACACACTGGAAGCTGGCCACGATAATAGCACCACTGGTGGATTTGAGGGAAACAGGCCTGATCACGTGGAGGAGATCAGCAGACTAGAGGGATGACCAAACAGATGCAGATGGCTTAAACTAAGGTACGATCAACGGACAGAGAGTTGGATGTAACTTGAGAGTGTTCAGAAGGCAAGATCGATTCCCAGTTCCCATATGGGACTCAAAACTGCCTGTAACTCCAGTCCCAAGGGACCCAACACCCTCTTCTAACATTCTTCATGCACAAATACACATGCAAACACAACACTCATACACATAAAATTAGTAATTCCAAAAATTAAATATTCTGAACCCTAGGACACTTAAAAAATAAGTGAGGAAAAAAAAGATTTAGCCCCTAAAGACACCTCCAATGACCTACTTCCTCCAAGTAGGCTTCACCTAATCCCCACCACCCCCCAGGCCAACAAAGCCACCAGTTCATGAGTACTGGAGGAAATAACCCATTCATTGGGTCCAAGAATGTCTCATAGGCTTTTCTCAGTCCATCAAGTTGATAATCAAGATTGACCAACACACACAGCAGCTGTAAGCTAAAAGCATCCGTGTACAGTGCTCTCAAAACCAACATGTAGAAGTGGGGAATGGCTCTTGTAAGAACTGCTTTTGTAGCCAAGTTACTGTGGTAGCAGGCACTACTGAGAGTATTAACAGCTATACATGCACAGAACATAAAGTACATCAGTCACCTGCACTGAACATACATTCCCTGTGCCGTCCACAGGGCTGAGCATCGCTGTGGAAGCTCAGAACATTTTTGTTCTTGAGCTCTGGCACTCTGGCTACAAATGGGATTCACAACGCCATGCTAATGAGAAGTGATATTTTAAGAGAGATCATCGTCAAAGCACTCTGTGCTGGTGTCTGGTGGCTTGCCTATTTCCGCTCAACTTTGTGTGGAGTGGGCTGCAGTTTGTAGCTCACTGCAGGAAGCAGAAGTGTGATTAGGACAATATATTCGCAGAACGTGAACTCGGCTTTTGAGGGCTTTCAGCACCTCCTTTAAAAAATGAAACCTGTGCAGCACAATCAAGATGGAACCAGAACGTCTGAACTGATTTATAAACAAAAATGCACAGCTTCCTGCAGATTTAAACAGTTCACCTGCAATGTTTGCCATTTTATGAGACTGTACAGCTTCCAGGCACCCTCAGAGTCTGTTCAGCTGACTCAGATAAATTACTCAGTGGGGGCGGGTGCCAGGCAGGTGGCTTGGCTGTTAGGAATGTTTGCTGCCCTTCCTGAGAGTTCAATGAGTTAGGCTCCCGTCACCCTAATTGGGTAACTCACAGCTGCCTCTAACTAAAACTCCAGTTCAAAGGGATCCAATGCCTTCTTCTAGTCTCTGAAGCCATGAACACACAGGTGACACGAATGTGCACACGTGTTCATACACACATGTACACACACAAACACACATATACACATACAAATCTGAAATTTTTAAATTAAAAAAATATTCAATGGGACTAAAAAATTGCATTCAAGACCTCAATAATGAAGGGATCTAGATATTGAAACTGAAATAGTCCCCACATGTCTGTTGGCCATTGTGGAGGTTTAAGTGAGTGATGTCCCCCATAGGCTCATGTATTTAAACACTTGGTTCTCAGTTGATGGCGCTGTTTGCAGAGGTTTGGGAGGGGCAGCCTTGCTGGACGAAGCAGATCACTGGAGACAGGGTTTGAAATATACAGCCTCACCTGCTTCCAGTTCACCCTCTCTTGCTTTGATGTTAGCAGTTCAGAATATGATCTCCCTCAGTTGCCTGATCCTGCTGCAATTCCTCCCCATTATGGACTCTTAGCAGTCTGGTTCATAAAACTGGAATAAACTCTTCCTTCTATACATTGCCTTGATCCACTAGTTACTTTTCTATTCTCTGCTGAAACACCATGACCAAGGCAACCTGTAAAAGAAAGTGTTTAAATGGGGTTACAGTTCCAGAGGGTTGGAGTCCAGGACAGTGGAGTGAAGGTGTGGAGGCAGGCACAGTGAGTGCTCACGTCTTGATCCACAAATAGGAGGCAGAGAGCACATGTGGATGGTAGGAAACTTTGGAAGTCTCAAACCCTGCCTCTAGTGCCACACCTCCTATCTTTCCAAAACAGTGTCACCAACTGGGCACTAAGTACTCAAACATATGAGCCTATGGGGGCATCTCATTCAAGCCACCTCAGTTTTATTATTGTTTTATATTGTCAATATTCTCACAACAGGAAACACTTCATGTCAACCTTGAGTAAGTCTTTTCCCATCCTAAAGAAATAAAAACAGGTTAAGGAGGAAGCTTATAGCCAACTCCCTTCTGTTTGGATATTTGTTCAGTGTTGGGCAGAAAGCTGAACTAGTTTCCCACACTTATGCAATTCATAATCTCCTTTAAAATCAAATTGACATCCTTGGGAAGTCAAAATATGGGAAGATTTTTCCAGTTATCTATCACAACAACATTGAAAATTGTAGGGAAATGGAAGTACTCCAATATCCAAGAATAAGGAATGGATACAAAATGCTGGCATGCTAATTATGGAAAATGTGCATCGTTTTGAAAGTTCAAGATGGAGAGTAAGAAGCTATATGAGAACAGCTCACACAAGAGTTCACAGAGATGCATGAGGTCCCTCTGATCCTCTCACTGAATGTACAGGTAATTAATTAACATTCACCACTAGTTTATGTAACATTTGAATGTCCCTGTTTTCATTCACACCCTTCTCATTGTGAGAATATTATTCAGAGCCATTTCCTCCACACATTTCACTGACTCCTCGTAGTGCAGCGCTGTACCGTCAATTCCCAGCCACTCCTTGAGAAGTAGTAATGTCCTTGAGTTATTCATCCTGAAATGTTAGGTACAATTAACAACCTCTGGGAATCTCATCTCTAAATGTCACTCAGTCACCAAGCTTTACCAACTATAGTGACTTTTTTTTTTTACCAATGGAAACAAGAAATCATTATTATCTAGACCCTACCTAGAACAGCGCCATCCAATCAAATCACAGAGCAAGTCATGTGCTCCATTGTGTCTGGAGTCCACAGTGCCCCACAGGCTGGATTTGCTGTACTTGATCTCCAGCTGCTCTTTCTGGAGATTGTGCAGCCTTTAAGCATGAGACCTGGCTGGAGGATGTCAGTCACCAGAGTTGGCCCTTCAATGTCTCTACCCATCCCTGGTTTGGTGGCCACTATGATGTGACCAGCTGGATCACACTCCCAAAGACAGACAGTGGGCGATCCCTGCCCCCATGCCTTCCCATCACAACAGACTGGAACCTCCGACAAGATGAGTCGGAATAAAACCTTTCTTCTCTTCCATTGCTGCTGTCAGTTATTTACCACAACAATGAGAAAAGAAACAAACACATATAAAATTTCAAGCTTCCTGGAACCACATTAAAGTAATAAAAAGAAACAAATGGACTGATTTTAATAGTGCCCCCTTTAAAAGACTATATTTTTATTTATGTGTGTGTGTCTTATATATGTGTGTAGGTGTGTGCAGGGGCCCTCAGAGGCCAGAAGAGGGAGTTTGATCTCTTACTGGAGTTAAAGACAGTTGTGAGCGCCCAGTATAGGTGCTGGGAACTGAATTCAGGTCCTCTGCAAGAACAGCAAGCACTCTTGCCTACTGATCCATGTCTCTGGCCATTTTAAAAATGCTTTTCATTTATACAAATTCAGATTATCCTTTCAACATGTAATTACCATGAGATGATTCATAGGGACAAATATGACATATTTTGAATTCCTTTAGCAATCTTTGAAGTGGTTGGCCGATGCGTTACATTTCTGGTTCATCCTAACCCAGGCCAGCCACATTCAACTCTTCAAAATCTGCATGTGGCAAGGGGCTTGGACAGCATGGTTCAAAGCTGGGTAACTAATTAAAAAACGCTGAAAATACTGACCCAGGCACTGCACTGTCAGCCCTCCCATACCTGTTATTTGAATGCAGAGTGACTTCTACTCCCAGCAGAAAACACTGTGAATTTATTTATTTTCCTCCCTTTTTCTATTCTTAGATCATCCTGAAAACAAACTGCACATAATTTAGTGGAAAACGTAGCAAAATATTATGGTGTAAAATGAAAAATATATTACACCATTGGGCTAAAAAGTTTTCTGGTTATGAGACAAATAAAAAGCAGAATCGATGTATCCTGCCTCTTACACTGAAAAATTGCCCTTCCGAAAAGAAGGTGGCTTTCAAGGATGTCTTACGAATTTCCAAAGCAACAAGAAGTTCCTTTAGAGGCAACTATTTATGAGCACCAGGTCCTAAGACACCGCATTAAAGGTCTCCTATTCTTTTAGATCTTCCTGTAAGAACAACCAAGGGGTGACCCAGGAAGGACTGGGAGTTCTAATAACAACCACCTTTTCAAACCAGTATTTAAAAGCTGGATGAGATCTACGAGGGCAGCTAAAAGCTTTGGTTTTCTAACACCCGAGGGCCCTGGCTTAAAACAATGTGAAAACCACACTCAAATGGGAGAAAACAGGCGCTTCAGAGAAAACAAGGGAGCCTGCAGTTCTGTTCATCACCCACCACCACAGCTAACATGAGACCCTATGAAACAAGTCTTCCATGACGCTATATTATACAAAGTCCTGTCGAACACAAGGGTAGAATTCACAGTCCAGTGAGGACTATTATGGCTTGGTAAATAGACATCTAAATCATTACACAGTGGATGGCTGCTAGGACAGGCTCAGTGCAGGGGGAGCTCACACACAGGCAGGAGGGAAGAGTTTACTTCCAGAAGAGAGTGAGCCCTAAACCAAACCTACATCAGGAGTTGTCCACATAGCACAATAGATGGGAAGCAGCTCTTCTCCAGGGCCAGAGGGACATGTGGCCTATAAGCAACAGAGAAATGGGAGTGGGCAGCTGTAGAGAGACAAGTTTTCATCCTGTGATGCCTTGTAGGCCACATTCGTGAGTACAGCCCAATCTTCAGAGCAACAGAAAGCAAGAGCCCTGTAGCTGGATGCTTCTGCTTTGACCTACTCCTTTGGGGCTTCTAACTCCCCAATTAATTGAAAACTCTGAGACCATGTTTCCAAGGTTTTAAGAGAAAATGCAAAAACTAATTAAGCACAACTAAGCTTCAAATACAATAGAGCATTGTTTTTAAGAAGACTGAGTCAAATTCATTCATTACGCTTTTGGAGAGTTAGTATTGTCTTAGTGATTTCTGGACCTTTTTTCTCCTCTGTTTTTCATGGTTTGACTGTGATTTGGTTGGAGTTTCATAAAATTAATGGCTTGTGACATTTCATTCCATGATGAGTCTAATAACACCTTTCCCATGACTGCTTGAATTTTTGCCTTAAACAGGGTCCCCAAGATGGGAGTTTTTCTGAGGTAGAACATTGTTCATTTAGGGCCTTCATTTTAAATCCTCCATCTTATCTATGCACCTGAGCATGTGCATGGTCAAGGGCAAAGGGAAGAGAGGAGTGATGCCAGAGCCTCATCTCCTCAGCTACCTGGAGCTCTGCCCAGTCACCGCAGGAGGAAGGCTCGTCCCTCCGGCCAGCTGAGGGTCCTGAGAGGGTGTGGAGGAAGCTGACTCTTCTTTTTTAGTTAAAAAACAAACAAACAAACATTTATTTGCTTTCCTTTTCTAACTGATTCCAGGTAGAGCCTCTCCCTGGCTTTCTTTTCCTTCTACAGCTCACTGGTTTTCCTCTGCCGTTAGACTGACAGCCTTTTCTATTTTCTGTTCAGTCTCTAAATCGTTGTATTCTTGCCCAAGGCCTTCTGCCTTTCCTCTGTGTATGGAAAACCAGATAATCCAGTTAGCTCCACCCAGAAGTTCTACCCTTCCTTGAGAACCATAACAGAAAACCCGTGGGCCTCTTCTCCTTGCTGTGTTCTACCTCCCACAACTCATCAAGAACTCGTTCAAGTTTCATTTCTGTTGCTGGGATAAAATGTCCTGACAAAAACCAACACAGGCAAGGAAAGGATTCACTTGGCTGACAGCTGCAGGTTAGAGTCCAAACTAAGGGAGTCACGGCAGGAACTCAGCTAACCAGTCCACGTTACACCCACAGTCAAGGGCAAAGAGGAACGTACACCGTGAAACCTGCTTGCTCATACCCAGCTAGTCTTCATCACTCTTACACATTTCAGGGCCCAGCCTAGGGAGTGATGTTACTCATAGTGAGCTGGGTTTCCCAATATCACTTAATAATCAGTACAGACCCATAGGCCAACATGATCTAGACTTCAATTGAGTCTTTCTTCCCAGGTGACTTTAGGTTATGTCAAGTTGACAGTTAAAAAAAAACAACTAACCGGAACAACCCACTAGCCCCTGCCTTGCTTTGCGCTCTACCTCCTCGTCATTCATCAGGGAGCCGATCATTCTTCTCCGTCCTGCTCTGTGCTCCTCTTCCAAGTCTTGTTTCCCAACTTCTGATCTGTTTTGTGCCAAGTGCTAGAAAGGCCTGTCTGTGTCTTTACACACTCGCTGGCAGTGCTCAATCACACTACACATGTGTGACCATACACAGTTCTATCAGGGCCCTGGCTCGCAACCCAGGAAAACAGAGCCCATCTCCAATGTTTAAAAAATAAAAATAAGCCTGGACATTGTTTTTCCTCTCCTTGTGTCACTGAAAATAGAGCTCTCACACAATTCCAAACTAATATGAAGAGGAAAGCGGGAAGAGAAATACTCTGAGGAAAATCGAGATGAGAAACACAGGAGAGACGTACCAAACACTTGCAGTGGTGCCTTCCTGACCCAGGCAGAATATCCGCTGGATTCATTGTCTTGAAATGAAAGCCGGAAGCATTTTGAGATGTGGATGTTTAGAAACTGGTACCCGTTCTGCAAAGTTAATAACATTGCTGAGGGTTCATTAATCTCCAGTCTGAAAAACCACATTTTCATGTTCTTCCTCTCCGATGATCATTCTGACAGTATATTTTTACATACATAATTGGTTATGGCTCAAATTAAAATAACTCTGACAATTATCAAGCAGGCTGAGGTTTTGAAGCTTGTGCTGGGATGGGAGATAGCAGCAGGGTACCTCAGGACCATGTGCTAGCTGATGATAACATTCAAGTCACTTTTCTTGGGCTTTTAAAATACAAGTTTTTCATCTAGCAGCTGAAATGACTGTGTTCTGTTTAGATAATGGTCTCTCACTGAAAGGTTGATCTTAATAGAAGTTTTCTAATTAAAGCATAAATGTAGTACTTATAAGGATTAGGATTGTGTCTCCACAGCAACTGGAGTGTTCTCAAAAGCATCATAAGCCCTGTCCCCACTGCACAAATTCCAGGCTGCTTTTCAGCCTGCTATGACCTCTATTCTCCAGTCCTCCTCACACACTAAAAAGTGGCAAGCCATCATGCCTGCACACAGCATGGTCTGTTTTTGTGGCATGCACTAAAGACCTTGATGTGATGAATCGTCACCTCCCTTAACCTCAAAGGTAACTGGCTATAAAATTGCTTTATGTCCCTAGTATTCCTAGCCCTCCCATAAAAACACTAGCTGTAACTCAGTGTTGGCAATAGAGTATTCCTAATAAAGCATTCAAAATGTACCTTCCAGTTTTGAATGGCATCTGAACTTGCTGATGGAATTACAGTCTGGCATTCAGTTGGATGTCCTTCTACCCGCATGAAAATTACACGCATTTCACAACATCTCCTGGGCCCACGTTGATGCTCCAAAGGGGACAATGCTTTACATAATCCTCCAAAAACGTCTTCAAGGACATTCAAGAGCAAGATTTGGATAAAGCATTTAGAAACAATTCTGGTTAATGGGAAAAAAAATGAGAGGCCACTCTCAAAATGAAAATGTGTTGGGATTTTTCCAAAAGAAAGCAACTAAGAATTTGACTCAACCACGACTGGCTGGTTCCCAAGCACACACTACCACCAATGGCATGACTTTAGCCTGGGTCTGACAGTTTGGGGTAAGGCAGGAGGGAAAACGGCATTTGGCTGCTTGCCTTTCAGGAAGTTTGAGATGGCTTGTTTCCTACTGCTCTTCACTAAAAGCAACTTTGTGTTCTGATCAAACTCTGTTTACAGAGAGATGCATCATTATCATTTCTTCCTTGGTTTGGAAACAGCCCCATGTTTATTTTACTTATTCAGTTTTATTTAACGTATTAATTTTGTGTGTGTTTATGTTCTCATGCGTGAACATGTGTGTGTGTGTGTGTGCACAGTGTGGAGGTCACGGGCCAACCTCAGGTGCCGTTCCTCCAGAGCTATCTACCTTGCTTTGAGATGGTCCCTCAGTAGCACCTGGACCTATCAGGCTGAGCTGGCTGGCCAGAGAGTCTCTGGGACCACTCCTGTGTCCGTCTACCACCGGGGACTACAGATGGGGCCACGAGGCTAGCTCTTCCACGTGACTTCTGGGGATGAGGCTATTGACTGGGTATCTCGCGGCTTTCTCTTTTTACTGTCAATAGATGAATTCACAGATTAAACTTCCCCTTTTCATTCAGTCTCTCATATTCCGGCACCACAACCAACACTATTTTATAGCCTCTTTTCCTGGCTCCAGTCTTCCTTTTTCCTTTTATTTATTGGTCTTTGTTGTTCCTGTGGTTTTAAGTTATCTTCCTTTCAACTTTTTAAATAAGAAGTTTGTCCTTTTCCTCCATGGTGGCCTTGTGAGACATTGTGGAACACCCCATGGAATAGGCAGCCATGAACAGCTTGGCCCACTGTCCCTCTGCAATGTGGCTGTGTCACAGGAGCTCAGAGAGCCACGTGTCTCCTCTGCCTGGAAATGTGACCAACGCTGTACCTGTGTCTCAGATTCTAGCGCTTTCTTTAGACTTACTTTGTTTCTTCAAAACTATATGGCATAAAAATGGGAGAAGATGAGCTATTTCACTGAACATTTTGTGTTCCTTTATTAAATCAGTCATGATCAGAGAGGACTTCATTCCAGGGCTCACGGCAGGAGATGAACAGCCAACATCTGACAGAAAACTTAACAACCTCTAAAAATCTACGTTCGCGTTCATTATCACACAGTTTACTTTTTGAGCACTTACTGTTGACCATGAATCTGAAAAATCCACATTTAATAGGCCCTTTTTCTGTTTGTTATAAAGTCTTTAAGATTCTACAAGAAAGCTAAACACAGCCTAGATAATGATGTACACATGGATTCACCAGAACACATAATGTTCAACCCTTTCAAATGTGTACTCACGGGCCAAGATCCTCCTCTGCTTTTACTGTTTTGTAGATTGGTCATCCAGGTGACCAGAGTTACTGTCACTCAGCTGACTTTGATAGAAAGGCATTTGTCTGACCCTTCACAGTATGATGTCTTGTTGTCTTTTGCTAGTGAGCATGTAAGCCAATAGCAATTTGCTTTACAGGGCACAGTTCCATTTTCAAACTTGCAATCAAAGATAAGAGTCATGATCCCATGATGCTTTGTATCCAGGGTGTCTCTTATTTAAATACACATTTAACCAATAATCTTAGTGTGTTTCCTTTGGGAAAAAAAACAGAAATATTTGCTTGTGCTAAGTTTACAGTAACAGTGTGATTGCTTCTGTCATATAATTTGGTGGGGGATACATTCGGTACCTGACAGCATTTTCACATGATTCTTAATTAT
This sequence comes from Peromyscus californicus insignis, assembly GCF_007827085.1. Classification (NCBI taxonomy): domain Eukaryota; kingdom Metazoa; phylum Chordata; class Mammalia; order Rodentia; family Cricetidae; genus Peromyscus; species Peromyscus californicus. Next base: position 131,779,386 of record NW_026294617.1, on the reverse strand, counting down.
TCCAAAGTGCCATTCTACTATAAAGACTCCTAGAATGGCCCAGGACAAGGGACAAGGGCCTCTGAACAACCACCATCTCTGGATGCACAGAAAGATCTCTCAACACTAGACCTTCCAGTGGAATTTTGTTCCTTCGATTTCTCTGCTTCACACACACATTTCATTTATGCTCTTCAGTGCTGCAGAAACTACAGTTAGTCCATCTGACTATCAGATTTAACTATCTGAGCTTTCTCACAGTACCCAACAGAGATAACATCACCCCCTAAACAGCAGGAAGCAATTCTAAGAAAACGACGCCCCTTCTCCCTTAGGTTTCATAATTCTCAGGGTTATGGATGATGGTTATAGGGTTGGGGGTGGAAGGAAATATTAAACTCAGTATTCTAAAAAAAAGAAAAGAAAAAAAAGAAAAAAGAAAAAAGGGAAAAGAAGAAATGGAATGGATTGGTATAAGATATTATGGTAGATTATTATGTATACTAGTAAACAAATTTAGTAAAATAGCAGCCTTAGATAATTTGCACTATAATTTGCACTGTTATGGATTCTTATATGTTGATACAAATGTAAACTATTTTTATATTCCTGTTTAAGATAATTTGTATATTGATACAAATACAGAACTATATTTGTTAATAATGTACATATATTTCTACTCTTATTTGAAATATTTGTATATTGATACAAATGTAAATTTATATCTGTCATACTTTATGTAGGTTCTACTTCTGTTTAGGATATTTGGTATATTGATATATATTTAAGATTATTGTCATATTGCATATCACACTACATACTCCTACCTCTGTTATAAATATCGATATATATTTAAGATTATTGTCATATTGCATATCGCACTATATACTCCTACCTCTGTTATAACATCTTGTGTAATGTCACAATTTTGAAGTCATCGCTCTTTACCATACATTTGCTTATAGACTGTTTACCTTGTTTACGTGAAGCCTTAGTCCTTAGGTTATTTTGGTAGATAAGGCTTATAGATTTATAGTCACCTATGCTTATCATCTCTATAGTTACGTTAGTTAGGTTATCCAGATTTACAGATACATAGGTCAGATGGACAGGTAATCTTCAAACACTTCATAGACCTAGAGAATATGGCATTTAAATAACTTAGAATTCTGTTGACGTGAGACACAATTGCTCCTGGCTGCACCAATTTGATCCCGAGAGAATGTTGGGCTTCTAAGACATTTCCATTTGGAAGTTTGTCTTCTTGGCACAAAATGGCCTACTGGGCAAAGAACTGCCCTTGCCTCAACGGCTGACAGTACAAATGCAATGCTATCCTTTCTGGACAAGCGGGACACAAGGAAAGCGACCACTGTACTCTGCCAAGACAGGGTAAGATGGTCTTTCAGAATTCCTGCTTCTGAAAATGGCCTGTCAGATACTTTAGGCCTATAGCCAATTTGAATGCACCAACAATGCTGAGAAACATTAGGTGACTGTCCAGGCTGCCAGCTGTCTCGGTCTACTCTTGCAAGATTCCCGAAAGTTGCTTGCATCCATCTACCATTTCTCAGGTACCATTATATTCCTTCTCAGGTCTTTGATGGGATTGAAGACTAGCAGTTATAGTTACAACTTAGTAGATAGAACATATTAAGTATTAGATTCAGGTTCTTTAGGATAGGACACCTTTTGGAATGATCTTTGTAACATGCCATTTACCTATGCTCTATACTTCTCTGGATTTTAGTATGTGTTTCTTGCTTGATATTGTTTGCATTGGTTGTGCTTCCATCTTATCTAGGTCATTATTCCTCATTATTCCTGGACAATATTTGATAACCATTCCTTTGTATATAATCTTGTATTAGGTTAGAACTTTCTTATTTACACAAAAAGGGGGAGATGTAGTGGGTAGCCATTCCAGCTTTGATCTGGAAGTTCCAACTCCCATTGAGACTTCGGCAACTGTCACGCCTACAAGGTGGGGCCAAGGGAGGTGACTGGGGACCTGAGATCTGGATCGGCGGGCGCTCTCTCTGTTGCGGGACGCTGGATAGTGGAGGTGGACCGAGCAGAGCTCCAGAGAACACCGCTGGACTGTGATACACCTTCCCCAGACCCCGCGACCTACCTATCCCTTTATTTGTAAGTTATGCCATTAAATAAATCTCCCTTTAACTACATGGAGTGGCCTTAATAATTTCACCAATAGACAAGTCACTTGATGAATGGTGGGCACAGAGTGAAAATGTTGCACTTCACCTGGAGTTGTTCACACCTCAGCAAGAAGCTACACAATGAGATTGAAATCTGTGCCTTCCCTACTCATCCTCTGCATCATTCCAAAGAGATCTACTCATATGAAAAGCAATGTCAATAATGCCTTTACATCTCGTCTCTCAGAAGTGTGGTCCTTACATCCTCTGTCTGGGTGGCCATTGGAAATCACTGAGGAAACCCTTCAGAAGACACACAGCAGCCAAGTAGGAAGCCCTATCAGAAGTGAGGGATGTGGAGAGGAAGAACGGGGTCTGGCAGAGATGGGGTACGCTGCACCTCGGTCACTTGCTTTGATCCATTTAGAAAGGTTCATCCCATGGCCAGATGGAAACCTCTGCATGACCACCATCTCTGAATGCACAGAAAGAGCTCTCAATATTTAAAGTTCCTATCCATGCAGACTCTTGCACCATCCTACCTCCCAAGACATCTCTGTACGCTCCTCTCTGCGGCCGCACCAACTTCCTCCCAATACTGCCCCCATTACTCCACCAACACTCGGTCTAACATCCACTTGGCACAGTTCAAACACTACGCATCTCAACATTTCAGAGAACATTCACAAGGAATTCAGGCACAGTCCTTGGCTCTACTGCAGTTCTAATCAGAGCTCCACCCTATCTCGTGGGTAGTACGATTCTAACATGAAAGCTCAGACAGCTAAATGAATAGATACAACTCCCAATGTCCCCATTTCCGAGGTGTATGACATGGGAACCTACTTGCCTTCCCTGGGCTTCTCTTACTTAAAGCTGATAATGGAAGTAAAAGCAGAAACACATCACAAAGAGGACAAAATTAGCAGGTCAGTGCATAAACAGCAACAAGTAGGCTGAGGAGACAGTTCAGTAAGGAAAACATGTAAAAAGCATGGTGGCAAAAGAACATGGAGACTGGTGGATCCTGAGCACTCACAAGCTAGTCACATTAAAATGGAAAACTCTTGATTGGGGGAAGACTCTGTCTCATAAAATAAGGTGAAGATACCAGAGAAATCAACCTCTGACCTCCACATGCAAGCACAGGTAAGCGTAGCTGCACACATATGTGCATGTGTGCGTATACACACACACATACACACACACACACACACACACACACACACACACACACACACACATACGTGAAGAAAAGCATTTAGCATCTTACTGATGAACCTAAGTATTAGAAATATACTTCCTATTATTATCAGTATCTCTATATACATAACATACACACATGTGCATACACACAATGCTAGTAGAGGCAATTGATTCATGTTTCCATTTTCTTGTCTGAAAAATGATATTTTGATTAAATCACTCAAAAAATTCTTCTGGCCCTAAAACACCAGGAATGTGAGCCTGGTACAAACCCTCTGTTTGTTTAACCTCTATGAATTTAATAGGAAGTTGTGAAGAGGAGGAAATGGAATATCCTAACAGAAATGTACAGCTGATAAACACTTTCAGTCATGTAGCAGAATACAAGATTAACTCAAAGAAATCAGTAGTTCTCCTATATACAAATGATAAACAGACTGAGAAAAAAATCAGAGAAACATCACCCTTTACAATAGCCACAAATAATATAAAATACCTTGGGGTAACTCTAACTAAGCAAGTAGAAGACCTATATGACAAGAGCTTTAATTCTCTGAAGAAAGAAATTGATGAAGATATCAGAAAATGGAAAGATCTCCCTCACTCATGGATAGGTAGGATTAACATAGTAAAAATGGCAGTCTTACCAAAAGCAATCTACAGATTCAATGCAATCCCCATCGAAATTTCAACACAATTCTGTATAGACCTGGAAAGAACAATACTCAACTTCATATGGAAAAACAAAAAAACCAGAATATCTAAAACAATCCTGTACAATAAAGCAACCATCATTTGTGACCTCAAGCTCTACTACAGAACTATAGTAATAAAAACATCTTGGCATTGGCATAAAAACCAACATGTGGACCAATGGAATTGAAGTGAAGACCCTGACATTAATCCACACACCCATGAACACCTGATTTTTTGACAAAGAAGCCAAAACTGTACAATGGAAAAAAGAAAGCATCTTCAACAAATGGTGCTGGCATAACTGGGTGTCAACATGTAGAAGATTGCAAATAGATCTGTATCTGTCACCATACACAAAATTTAATTCCAAGTGGATCGAAGACCTCAACATAAATCCAGTTATACCAAACCTGATAGAAGAGAAAGTAGGAAGTAGTCTTGAATGCATTGGCACAGGAGACTACTTCCTAAATATAACACCAGTAGCATAGACACTGAGAGCAATAATTAATAAATGGGACCTCCTGAAACTGAGAAGCTTCTGTAAGGCAAAGGACATGGTGAATAAGACAAAACAACAATCTACAGAATGGAAAATATCTTTACCAACCCCACATCTGACAGAGGGATGATCTCCAAAATATATAAAGAATTTAAGAAACTAGACATAGAAATACCAAACAATCAAATTAAAAGATGGGCTGCAAAGCTAAACAGAGTAATCTCAACAGAAGAATCTCAAATGGCCAAAAGACATTTAAGGAATTGCTCAATATCCTTAGTCATCAGGGAAATGCAAATCAAAATGACTCTGAGATACCATCTTACACCTGTCAGAATGACTATGATCAAAATCACTGAAAACAGCTTATGTTGGACAGGATGTGGAGCAAGGGGAACACTCTTCCACTGTTGGTGGGAGTGCAAACTTGTACAGTCCCTTTGGAAATCAGTATGGTGGTTTCTCAGAAAATTGGGAATCAGTCTACCTCAAGACCCAGCTATACCACTCTTGGGCATATACCCAAGGAATGCTCAATCACACCACAAAGACACATGGTCAGTTATGTTCATAGCAGCATTATTTGTAATAGCCAGAACCTATAGTTGGAAACAATCTAGATTGCCCCTCAACACAATAAGGTATAAAGAAAATGTGGTACATATACACAATGGAGTACTACTCAGCAATGACATCATGAAATTCACAGGCAAATGGATGGAAGTAGAAAATATCATCCTGGGTGAGGTAACCCAGACTCAGAAGGACAAACATAGTATGTACTCACTCATAAGGGGATACTAGATGTAAAGCAAAGGATAACCAGACTACTACCCACAGCTCCAGAGAAGCTAGCTAACAAGGAGGACCCTAGGAGGGATGCATGGATCACCATGAGAAGGGGAAATAGAGGAGCTCTCCATGAGTAAACTGGGGCATGAGGTGGGTAATGGAGGGTGGGGGGTGGGGGATGAAAACATGATGGAATGGAATGGTCCAGCTGGAGCAGGAATGGAGTAGGGAAGCAGTGAGGGAGATACCCTGATGGAGGGAGACATCATGGGGATAGGGAGAAACAGGGTGCTAGGAAGTTTCCGGGAATCCACAAGGATGACCCAACCTTAGACTACTATCAATAGTGGAGAGGATGCCTGAACTGGCTCACCTCAGTAATCAGATCAGTGAATACCATAACTGTCATCATAGAGCCTTTCTCCAGTAACTGATGGAAGCAGATGCAGAGATTCACAACCAGCACCAGGCCTAGCTCCAGGAGTCCAGTTGAAGAGAGAGAAGAGGGATTCTATGAGCAAGAGGCATCAAGACCATGATGGGAAAACCTACAGAGACAACCAAACCAAGCTAGTGAGAACTCATGAACTTTAGACCAAACGCTGTGAAGTCTCCATGGACTGGACTAGGCTCTCTGCATAAGCAAGACAGTTATAGAGCTTGAACTGCTTAAGGGGCCCCCTGGAAGTAGGATCAGGATTCATCCCTGGTGCATGAGCAGGCTTTTTGGAGCCCACTACCTATGATGGAGTACCATGCACAACCTTGATGAAGGGGGAGGGGCTTGGACCTGCCTCTACTGAATGTAACAGGCTCTGCTGACTCCCAATGGGAGACTATGCCTTGTTGGAGGAGGGAATGGGGAGTGGGTTGGGGAAGGAAAGTGAGAGGGGTGGGAGAAGGGAAGAGAGGGGGAATCTGTAATTAGTATGTAAAATGAATAAATAAATATTCCTTAATTTAAAAAAAGAGTAAAATAGTTGGAAGAAAAAATATTTAACTAATATTTACTGAGAGTCTGATATCTGCTGGATATAATAAATTGTAACAGTCTTTAAACATCTTAAGGAGTGGAGGAGAAGAGAGGTAACACAGCTTCCACCTCAGGAGCAAAGGAAAACCGCGTTGCCCAAAGCTGACTGAAAGCAAGCAAGCAGCTATTTGGAGGGAGATCAACTGCTTGGACTTAAGAAACAAACTGTTGAAATCCAGGCCTGGTTTTCACTGCGATCCCAGCACTTAGACAAAAAGAGCAAGAGTTTGAGTCAGCCTGGGCTGCACAGCGAGACCCTGTCACCAAAACAATAAAATAAAGCAAGATAAAACAACACAGCTGAAGAACCCTTACATCCCAAATAAAAATAAAAATAATATCGAAGCTCTAAAACTCACAAGAAATTTAAGACATCTTGCTCTATAAACACACAAACTACCTCAGAGTACCCAGGTATGTTAATTATCAACAGGACTTCACAGGCAGGGTGCCACTGAGCAGCAGAGTCTTGTCTCACACTCAAGAGGCCCTGGGTTCTTAGCTCCACCACAGCTTAAAAAGCAAAAGCCCAAAATTAAGACAAGATGAAATGTTGGATCTAGCCAAAACATTATAAACCTACTGAGAACCATTGAAATGTGGATAAATAAAACCCAAGATTTCAAAGAAAAACTAACATGTCTAGAAAATTAAGAGATGAGAAAATGAAATATTATTCTGTGTTTGAAGACTTACTTATATTTTCTTATCCCAAGGAAATTGTAGAAATGTGTTATTAAATACAAATTAATTGTGTTACTTTGAAAAAATAAATAAAAATGAGTGTGTTGGAGTAAGTTATCTCCAAGGAAACCTCTACTTTCAAAACCACATAAATTTATTATTTGGTAGGAAAAGAATAAAAGAGTGAAATAAGACATTTCAACAACAGAAAAAGAAACTTTTCCCATAAAAGGCAAATTTGAAAAGCTCTATTAAAGACAGTCTATCAAGGCCACCAAGAGAATCTGAGGTCATGTGACTTCCTGTCCTTGACATGGAAGACAAAGTTTTTTTACACCTAAGTTAATAAAACAAGTCTCTAAGATCATGTTGCAGGGTGTGTGTGTGTGTGCCCTTGGAAGCCAGAAGTTTCCAGTTACAGACTGTTGTGAGCCACTCTGTATGGGTGTTGGGAGCTGAACTGGGGTCCTCTGCAGGGGCAGTAAGTATCCTTAACCCCCGAGCCATTTCTCCAGCTTATAGAAACCATCAGCATCTGTCTCTCCACTCTCCACACTGTCTACCTCAGCAACATTCCCAAGGAGCCCTTAACCCATGCTTATTTTATACTCCTGCCCTCATGTACAACAGCAATTAGACAGTTGTTGAGTTTAGGACATTGTGATGGTGAGTATCATCAGTTTACAGGGATTTAGAATAACCATGGAAACACACCTCTGGGTGGGTCTGTGAGGCTATTTCCAGATGGGCTTAACTGACCTACTCTGAATGTGGTAGCACTCTCCACGACCTGGAGTCAAGACTGATTTAAAAGGAGAAAAGAGGATGTAGCTGTTGGTAGAGTGCTTGCTTAGAATGCTGAGAGCCCTGGATTCAACCCCAGCACCAACACCCCCCTCTCCAGCACCATATACACCAGGCAGGATGACACAGAATCCCAAGTTGAAGTCATCGTCTCTTGTACAGAGTGTGAGGCCAGGCTGCATCACTTGAGGCTTGGTTTCAGAAAAGGTGGTAACTTTCCAGCTTCAGACACAAGGAAATCAGCTGCCTTGTATTTTACCACCATACCTTCCCCTCCATGGTGTAGTGGTCCCTCCAACTGTGTGCCCATAAATCCTTCTTCCTTTACATTGCTTTGGTTGGGCATTTTCCACAGTAACACATAAATTATGCAATGCAGACATATATAAGCTTATTTTCTACATGGGGCAAATATAGAAATAATTCAGTAAGATTTCGTAAACATGTAGACGGGCCTCAGTACAGTAGATTTCTGGAGATGGGAGATTCAATTCTGGTACCAACACCAGGATCATTCACTCACAGAAAATATTTATTAAAATCTACTGCATGCCTCTGGTTATTGGAGTTTTTGATCTCTTGAAATTTGGGAGCAGGGAAAAGCAGTAAGTAAATACATAATAATAAATTGCTGCAGTTTGTGAGTGAAGGAAAGGATGACAGAATAGCATCCAGTGAGGGCTGTAAAGGAACAGCAAAGCACAGTGGCTGGAGAGTGGTGAGCTCAGCTCAAGCCACAGCTATGGGCTTCTAAGACCCAGCTCATCAGGTGTCTGGCCTTGTCAGTGAAGCTGCATGATATGGAATCATCTGTGCTTCCTTCCTACCCACAGCATGGCTGGGGTAACATATGGATTATGTCACATCTTACATACATACAAACATACATACGTAACATACGGATCTCTGTCGCATCTTTTTTTTTTTTTTTTTTTTTTTTTTTTTTTTGGTTTTTCGAGACAGGGTTTCTCTGTGTAGCTTTGCGCCTTTCCTGGAACTCACTTGGTAGTCCAGGCTGGCCTCGAACTCACAGAGATCCGCCTGGCTCTGCCTCCCGAGTGCTGGGATTAAAGGCGTGCGCCACCACCGCCCGGCTCTCTGTCGCATCTTAACTGGAGAGCACCATCAAGTCAAGGTGACCCAAGACAACCCTGAAAAACCATCAGAGAAGCTGCATTTTATAAACAAAATTTAAGGAAGGGTAATTAAGGACCAAGAACTTAGATTTCCAACTTTTGGGTAAAACTACTCACTTTTAATAATATGCAAAATAAACTAGTTGTAGCCACCAAATTAGGAATATTAGTTTTGTTCTCAGCTTCATTAGGTGTAACCCAAATAAAGAGCTAAGGACAGAACAAAGGGCCACGTTAAACACTACGCTCTGAATATCTCCTGAGAGTGTCCAGTCCCTAGTCAGGACACTAACATTCTGCTGGGGATGTCTTTCTGTATGCTGTGAATGTGTTGCTCTGATTGATTGATAAATAAAATGCTGATTGGCCAGTAGCCAGGCAGGAAGTATAGTATAGGTGGGATAAGCAGAGAGGAGAATTCTGGGAAGTGGAAGGCTGAGTCAAGAGAAGCTGCCAGCTGCCACCATGAGAAGCAAGATGTAAAGTACCGGTAAGCCACAAGCCATGTGGCAACTTATAGATTAATATAAATGGGTTGATTTAAGATATAAGAACTAGATAGCAAGAAGCCTCCACGGCCATACAGTTTATAGGTAATATAAGTCTCTGTGTGTTTACTTGGGTCTGAGTGGCTACGGGCCCTGGCAAGACTGGAGAAATCTCCAGCTACAACATTCAAATTCATTTGAATCTCAGCTCCACACACAGGCATTAAATTGTCACATGTTAAAAATATCAATAAAGCCAATGAAACAATAAGAGAAGTGGTCAATGATGCCCATGTTTAATACTTTAATACTCATCTTTTTTTTAATTTATTTGTAAAAATTAACCTTTATTTTTATTTTATGTGTATGGGTGTTATGTCTGCCTGTCTATGTATAGCAATCACATGTATGCATGCTTTCAGAGACCAGAAAAGAGTGTCATCGAATCCCATGGCATTGGAGCTATAGAAGGCTGTGAGCCACTATGTGAGTGTGGGGAGTCAAACCTGGGTCCTTTGGAAGAATAGTCAGTGCCCTTAGTCTTTTAGCCATCTATCCACGCCCTACTTTAAAAATTTTTAAGTGTGTGTGTGTGTATGTGTGTGTGTATGTGTGTGTGTGTATATGTGCATACGTGTGTGTGTGTGTGTGTGTGTGTGTGTGTGTGTGTGTGTGTGTGTGCACATGAGTGCCCACAGAGGCCAGAAGAGGGTGTCATACCCCTCAGTTGAAGGGGTAAGATCTTCCTTGAAATGCATATCTTATAAAACATTTCAAAGGTCAGTCTTAAGAACTTGTGCTTTTAAACTACACAACAGGAAAAATAAAAAGAAAGCATCCAAAATCAACAAGGACTATATGGTGAGACCCATCTAAACACCTGAAGAGCCTGGGGCCAGTGGGCTGCTTTAGTCCTGAGGGGCTAGAGGTTTCTTCCCTGTTTGCCTGGCAGGGGATTAGGCTACTGGGAGATGGCCTGACTACTTTCCCAGTGGCTCTGCAAAGCTCTGATGTCGAGCTAACCTGTAACTGGAAGAAGTCAGGGTAGGCAATGGCTATCCTCTGGGCTAGCTGTTGTTAAGAATGCTTTGTTCTCTGTCTCCGTCAGAACTCTCCTTAGAACACCAGGGGCCATCAGCTGGTGGACTCAGGCTTATCTCTAAAGTCACAGGGACCAAAGCACTCAGGCTTTGCCAGGGAATCTGGCCAGTAACCTCTGTGTGGAGTGGGGGGGGGGGGGGGGGGTTAGGATTGGCATGGCCCAATATTTGCTGGCCTGAGCTCTACGGAGAAGGAAGTGAGAGTTTTCAACAGCCCTGGGGGCTCTTCCTACAATTCTCTTACCACTGTCAGCTCAGTCTGCCCATAATCCCATGTTCAGCCTCCCATAAATGAGGGACATTGTGTTTCAAACCTTGACTCTTCCAGCCACTGCCTAAGGATCTGGCTTCTGACTTGTCTACTTCTTGAGCTGATGAAGCAAGTATTAGAGGCTGAGAGTTTACCCAGGCACAAGGCTCTTGCCACAGCTCTCCTCATGGCTGACTCCAGCAACAAAACCAAGCTTATGGCTTCTCTCTATGAAAACACATCTTAAACCATCAGCTTCTCTGTCTGCTACCCAAGGGGCTAAGCTAAGTCTGAGAGCTGATGGGCCCCAGTATACACCAGACTTCTGAAAGTAACAGAGAATGAAGCAACCTGCAGCTACTGGATCAGGCCATCTCTCACTAGCCTAATCCCTTTCTAGACAGATGGGAAAGTGGGCTCTGTCACCCACTAGTCTGGACTAAAGCAGTCTTCTGGTCCCAGGGTTCTTTAGTTTTTAGGTAGGGTATTACAATGTATCCCTGGTTGGTTTTGACCTAGTAGACACTTTCCTTTCATTTTTTACCATTTTGTAATTTAAAAGCTCATGTAATTTTCAAGGCATATCGTCTGAGTGGGCACACAAGAATTTGCAATTCTGTTCTCTGATTCAGTGCAGAGTGAACAGCTAATGAAGAAGGAAGAAAATGGAGCACACAACTAACTCAACCAATGGAAATGAAGGCAAAAATCGAAACTAGGGGTTCATCAACCTAATGTACTTTTTGTTTTAGTTATTTTTCTATTGTTGTTGAGACAAATGAGTCTGGAGCAGGTGGCTAGGAATTAAGCTTGTGCACCCCAGATGTATTTAATAAATTGTGGTCCTTTAACCTCTCTGAGATCTGCTGCATATGACATTTAAAAAAAATTTCAGTTTTCTGCAATGTCCCAAGACTATTCCTAACAGTGATCTTTAAGGTCTCTAAGAAGGTGATGGGGCCCCACAATGACACTTCCACCTTAGTGGTAACTCCACTAAGCTGACAAACACTACCTGAAGATCAGATTTGGACTACAAACATCTCAGGACAATTTCAAGGTGGTTAGCTAAGATGTCAGCCTCATAGACTACTCTAGTCAGAACTTCAGGTAAGCCCTGCACTTTCCCATCACACTGAGACTGGACAACAACTAGCTCTCCCAGGAACTGGCCATTATCTCATTTTTCTCAGGGTCCCTTAAAGATGCCATCACCCTCAGACAACAGGAAGAAATTTTAAGAACACGATACCCAAATTCCCAAGAGTTGAGAGCTTACATACTTATTCAAAAATGTGTGTGTGTGTGTGTGTGTGTGTGTATGCATGAGAGAGGGAGAGCTAACTGGAAATGATGTGGGCTTTTGAAACCTCAAAGCCCATCCCCAGTGACACACCTCCTCCAACAAGGACTTACCTCTTAATCCTTCCCAAACAGTTTCACCAACTGGGGACCAAGCACTCAAATATATGAGCCTATAGGGGCCATTCTCATACAAACCACCACATTACATGCACCAAATTGATAAGATGAAGAAGAACCCTACAAGATGGTATAAAACATTCACACACAGCAGATGTAAAAGGAGGTTAATATCTAACATAAATAGCAAGATTAGAGAATTAATAGTAAAAATTGAAACAGACTAATTTAAAGGCAAGCAGATGACTTGAGCACAAAAAATTTTAAACACATATAAATGACCAATGGGATGTGAAAAGATGTCCAATGTCACCAAGTATCAATGGCATCTAAAAAATCCAGGTCCATTCACAGGAGTAGAGATGCATAGCCACTGGAGGCAGGGAGGGACACAGGAATTGAGAGATGTTGTTCAAATGACTGAGAGGTTAGCGATGTAAGATTAACAGTTTCTACAGCGCTGATGTAAAGGACACTGACCACAGAAAACAGTACTGTAATATACATATGAGATTCAGTTAGAGAACATCTCTGAAAGGTCTTGTTGGCTTACTTAACAAGCTTGGGAGGCTGAGGCAGGAGGATTACAAGTTCAAGGATAACCCAGGCTACATAATAAGGTCCTGCTTCTAAAATAAAGTCACACAAAAGGACATATTTTATCTGGAAGAAAAGTATATACAGAGGGAACAGTGGTAACCTGGTAGTCACAGAAAGAGATGTTTAAAATTTTCATTTATTCATTGTGTGTGTGTGCACTCGGGCACGCACACATGTTACTATGCTTGTGTGGAAGCCAGAAGACTTGTGGGAATCTGTTCTCTCCTTCTACTATGCAGGTTCTGGCACAGAACTTGGTCGTCAGGAAGCCACCTTTTTTAGTATTGCTCCATGTAGTCACTGGCAGAAACTCATTTTATGTGCTTAAAAGAATGCAAAGTCAAATTTCTAGACAAGATGAGAGGGTTAATCAGTTGTCATCTGCTAAGTTGGAGGATGCCATGTGCAGCAGGAGGATGAGAACAGGAGTTAAGATGTTAAAAAAGTTATGAGTGACTACCTTCCACTGTCCCTTCCTGAAAACCTGTGGTTCCAATTCTGTAGCAGGAGTCTTAAGAGTTCTTATTAACAAGATCAAACCTGAGGCCAGTTATTGGGGTGAATACTGGAAGATCAGAGAGACAGAACAAGCCACAGCTACCTCACCTGGCCAACTTCTCAGCTGATCCTGTTTCCTCAGACTGGAAGCCTCTGTGTCCTCATCCCAATGGCTCTCAGCTGAACTGTGCTGCTCAAAACCTAAAAGCTTAACCAGCCAAATGCTTAACCAGACAAATGCTTAACCAGCCAAATGCTTCTAGTTTCTGGTCCTCACGCCTTATATACCTTTCTGCTTTCTACCACCACTCCCTGGGATTAAAGGCGTGAGTCACCATGCTTGGCTATATCCTTGAACAGATGGATTTCTGCCTCTGGAATGCTAGGATTAAAGGCGTGTGCTACCACTTCCTATCCTAAGTATCTAGTGACTTTTCTGTTCTCTGACCCCAGATAAGTTTATTAGGGTACACAATATTTTGGGGAACACAATACCACCACACAATTCATTCATTTATTTAGCAAATATTTTTAAGCCTTTAAAAGTAGCATACAAAATAATGGGTTTCCTTATGAGACTTGCACACCTTCTTTCTGTTTGCTGACTTCCTCCCCTCAGCAACACTCCCTTTCCTACATCACAAATATTCTGTTATCCTCTTTCCTCATCCTTCACCTTCCCCTAAAGATTTCTTTTTGTTCAAATAAAAGCAAGTTATACGTTCAATGCTAACATTTCCTAACCAGTATATCTAGTCTTAACTAGGCTTCAAAAGTACTTTCCTCCAACATAACAATTTTATTAATTATTTGTGGATTCCGTACAATGCACCCGATCACACTCGCTTCCCATTCCTCCCAGGTCCGCCCTCCCACCCTTACACCCTGCCTCCAAACAACCCCACCAAGCCCAGCTTCTGTTGGCCATGTACTCATTGGAGCGTGGTCAAACTGCCAGTGGCCAGCCTCTCAAAGAAAACTGAGTCCTTCCTTCCTGACTCCACCCCCCACCAGAAGCCGTCAACTGTGAAGAGCTAGATTTCAGCATCTTTATCACGGTTTCTCTTTTTGGGTGGCGGGGAAAGGTTGTCACAGAAGCCTTCGATGTGTCTCATTCTAAGTTATGAGTCTGCAGTCATCGATAGCACTGCAGAAGAAGCTTCCTTGTCCACAGCAGCCAGTAGCAGTATGGATCGTGGACTTCTACATGGTTTCTGGCAGCATCTCAGATGGTGGACGTCAACCTGGTCCCTGGTGGCAGTACAGATCACAGACATCAACAATATTTTTGATTCCACGGGACCATGAAAGCTTTTTATTCACTCCATGTCTCTCCAGATAAAGGGACTGAGGTCAGACATACTTAAAGGAAGAAAGCTCATATTATCTAAGCCATGTTCCTTAAGTCCGTGAGTATGTGACTTTTTCACAAAATGAATTTGGTCTAGTTACAAATATGGATTATTTTCAGGATGAGAGACTAGAGGGAGCTCTGCAAATAGTCTTTCAAATGACAGAACTATACACAGTACACTGAAAGTCAAATTTGTACTCTTAGCAAATATAATCAAATCAGGCTTAACTCACATTTTGCATATGTATAAACACATTTTACATATTCAAATGACACACAGGAGCTTTTAGCCACGGCCAAGCAGCTCTTTTGCAGGTCTCCCTCCCCCTGCTCATAGGACAGCAGGAATAGTTTTCAATATCTTTCCAATTCACTGAACACATTTAGTCGTTTGTCAAACGGACAAATGTGGCCAATATAAACATGCTTTAGAAAGCATTTCCCACTGAGGTGGAGAATGATGAGCTATTTAGTAACCCGTTATTTCTTTGTCTTCACCACACACGTCACTCCACTGTCTCCCTGCTATGAGGTGTGCTCACATCATACAGTTCTGGGTACTGAACTAGGAGTAGAAATGATAGTCACCATTACTAGATCCTGTCCATGAAACTCTCTCAGCTACATATCAATGCACATGTGTTCTTAGAAACCACCTATTACATATGGCTAATGGATGTCAAAATGCTTGGGTAACTACATGGATCCCAGATTCCATGAACTTGATTTTCTCCACCTTCAGCACACATACATACCAAGGGGCCCACACTGCTGTTGTAGTGGCCAGAAATAAACCTTGGAAATTCTCATGTTTGCTTGGTACATATAGTGAACTGCCAAAAAAATATGGTGTTTGTGGCCAAGTAGAAAATCATAGAGAATTAAGTTCAGAGACTAGGAAGATGGAGGTTCTGAGTATGAGTATCAACATACTTGATGTTCTAGTTAGGGTTCCTATTGCTGTAATGAAACATCATAACCAAAAGCAAGTTGGGGAGGAAAGGATTTACTTGGCTTACACTTCCACATCATAGTTCATCACTGAAGGAGGTCAGGACAGAAACTCAAACAGGACTGAAACCTGGAGACAGGGGCTGATGCAGATGCCATGGACAGGTGCTGCTGACTGGCTTGCTCATCATGGCTTGCTCAGCCTGCTTTCTTATAGAACCCAGGACCACCAGCCCAGGGATGGTGCCACCCACAATGGGCTGGGCCCTCCCCCAATCACTAATTAGGAAAATGCCCTACAGTCAGACATTATGGAGGTATTTCCTCAATTGAGGTTCCCTCCTTTCAGATGACTCTAGCTTGGGTCAGTTGACAAAAAACTAGTTGACAAAAAACACTTGGTAAAATACTTGTTACTGAAAGCTGTAAGATAGATTTAGTGCCTCTTGAACCTGTAGTTCCATCATTCAGAGATTACTGTTCCCAGGGGTTGTAGTTAAGTGGAGCACACTGCTACCTCTCACCAGAATGTGGCCTCTTACATCACATGTGCTTACAGTGGGAGCCCCACAAAAAGGAAGGAAATTGGACGCCTGAGTCACCTCCCTGGAGGAGAACTGTTCTCACCCACCAGAAATACAAGGTCGGCTGGGTTTCATTGCTGTTGTCTTCATTTTGTGTGAAATGGAAATAAACATCTTAGAAACATTGGTAGTTAGGGGTTCTTTGTACAGAAAATAGCTTACATTATACAAACACCCTGACGTTTATTTGTAGAAACAAAGTTAATCATTTTTCATCTTTTATCAGCACAATTATCAGTGATATCAGAGAATATGACCTTGGTGACCAAAACATCAAATCAATAAGCATTTCACTACAAAGTCACTATGATGGATGACAACAGCATTTCAGCAGGAGCTGAGAACCCAGTCCTGTGTGCTGCCTCCCCATTCACTAGGTGTATGGTCTGGACTACAGGGATGCTTTTTAATCTTGATAATGTCTTGTTCCTGTGTATAAACTGAGGAGAACCTGACCTCCGGTACAGGGTTGTCATGACAACATTGTGGCCTATCACACATGTTTAGGATAAGGCAGCCTTCCAGCATGCTCTCAGTTGATTCCCTTTCCTGATCCTACCCAAATTTCAGAGTGTTAAAGAAACCTTTGAAAGCCTGTATCGGCACCTGAGATACTTCTTGAGCATTTAATTAAATCCAAGATTCTAATCTTAGTTCAGTGAACAGTAGAAAATGAAGTACAAGCACAGATGAATAGAGTCAGAGGAAGACCAGGGCCGGCCATCACAGGCTGTCTCAGCAGAAGTCTTTCTAGATGTTATTCCCCACTTATCTCCGGTCTCCTCTGTGTTTCCTCAATCTCATCCCCTTTGGCCAAGTGCTGGAAGCCTGAAAGGCAGTAACAAAACAGATAATAGACCTGAAATTTCCCCTTCAGCTAACATTCCCCCAACTGGCACCAATCTAAAGGTAGTAGATCTCACACCCTTTCAAGTTAATCTCGCTTTATTAAGGAAGGTATTCTGGTAGACATAGCCAATAATGCTAGCAATACTTTCATGTCAGCTAAGCAGTCTGTAAGTTCAAAGCACTCTCTCTTCTATTTTCTCATTATATTGAAAGAAACATGATGAAATAATGCCCACTAGAAGTGGGATCTTGCGAGAGTGAACTTCATGGGCCAAGAAGATTGTGACATTTGTTAGACTCATTAGTAAACCACAGGCATCTGAACAAGCCGATGCTCTTGGGAAGAGGTTCTTTCTCAAACAGTCACACTTCTTTGATGTGTTATCTGAATCCAAAGCCCCTGGCGTGAGGAATGACAGCTACCAATAAAGAATGGCATCACCAAAGAGAATTTTAAGCAAAATAATTAATTTCTATAGTTTTTCTTAAAACCCTGCTTTATCTCTGGCACATATGTGCCCCAAATGAAATTTGCTCAAGTCACAACCACAAAACCAATTGTTCAAATACAATGAAAACTGTATTACTGAAGCCCTTTGTAATGAAATAATGCCTAAGACAGATCCCAAGGCCTGAACTCTAATGTGATGATCAGCGCCTAGAACCCAGCAAGTGCCAACAATAGTTTTTATCAGCATAAAGCAATAGAAGGAAGACAGTAATTTTAATGTACCGAATAACTAAAATTCTGTGGTGTTCCCTCTACCTCTCCTGTGGAGTGCCTCTGAGGGCTTCTGAGAGCAGAGCTCCTATTTTCAAAAACATGTCAAAGACACAGTATGTAAGACAAATACAAAAAATATAAAACATTTGGGTTCATCTGAGGACCTGCTTTTAGCAAGCAGCATTGTATTTTAACACAGGAAACACATGGGAAATTTGGGCTCACATGGAATTAGTCATTTATGGAGTTGACTGTGCTATGGACACTGACTGGATAATCAAGCAAAAAGTAGATAAAGATAAAATTCAGCATCTTTATTACTAATTTTAGTATTTTTTTTTTGAGAAAGGGCCTTGTGTAGCCAAGGATGGTCCTCTTGCCATTGTTTCCTAAGTGCCTAGTTTACAAGCATGTGCTGCCATGGCTGGTCCTATGTGATTTATTCTGCCATGGCTGGTCCTGTGTGGTTCTGTGCCACCATGGCTGGTCCTGTGTGATTCTGTGCCACCGTGGCTGGTCCTACATGGTTCTGGGGACTTGACTCGAGGTTTCATATGTGCTAGGGCAGCAGCTTATCAACCAGGCTACATTCTTAGCCCCCTACTTTTTAAAATGGAAACCCAAGTTCTTTGGGTCCTACATATTGATTTAGAAAGAAACACTCTCTTAAAAACAATCCAAATAGTGTTTTGCCTTTAAAAACAAACAATTCTAGGCAGTGTGACGGGTCAAGCCTGGCTGTGGGCACTGAGGAGGTCATGATTTAACTGGCACTTTGTCTGTCCTCAGACCTCTCAGTATTGCTCAAGCTTTACTTTCTTCTCCTGGTTCATACTTCTCTTGCCTGTGACACAAAGTTCCTCTGAGAATGAGATGAGATTTAAAAAACAGCATGTGACATTTAGAAGAGTTAGGTGAACCAAAGGTGTTGTTGCTGATAGGTTTTATCCTGTGCCACATCCACAGCCACAAGAATAATCACAAAAGTCCCAGGACCATTCCTGAACTGGTACACAGAGGCTCAACAACATCTGCTCTCAGGTAACACCAATTAATTCTCCGTAGTAATGTTGACACATATTAAGAATTTCTACTGAAGAGACCAGCCCATGAGTCACATTCTCATCAAAGAAAACCTTAGCTCCCAGAAATCTCTGGAGTGCCATGCTCATTTCAATTGTCTGTTTGTAAAACAAGTTCTTACAGGCAGACAGATGGTCAACCTGCCATTTGCTTTCAACTGCAACAAAAGAATGTGACTATGTCTGTGTGAGTGGTCAGAAAAACCTACACGACTGTACTGTTCAGTCAGGCTGAGCCACCAGGGTGCAGAGCGTGATAGCACACTAAGTCACCAAAAGTGACAGGGGTGTAAGGGGCTCTTACCACTGTGTGCACACACTGAAGGTGTGAAGAGTTGAGCAAGAGTTGAAGGAGAATTATTGCATAATCTACATTTTGCTTCTCAATGTGTTCATTTTTTTCCTGAATACTGGGACAGAAATTCCTGTTCTAATCTTTCTTATTTTTCTCATTTCTAAAGATTCTTTTTTATAATTTACATAAGAAAACTGAGTCACTTGAGTAGTATATGACTTTGTTAAGTACTAGTCACGTTTTATAATACTAAACTGGCAAAAAGGGATTGATGCATGCATGTGTATAATAAACTTCTATTAAAATAATTAACTTAAACTTTTTCCCCCTTCCTAGGTAACCTTCTGCCAAACAGAAAATACTCACGTGTGTGCATGTGTGTGCACGTGTGTGCACGTGTGTGCATGCACATGGAGGTCACAGGCAGATGTTGACTGTCTTCCTCAATCATTCTCCACCCTCTTTTTTGGGACCAGATCTCTTACTTGGCCTGCCGGGGATACAAACTCAGGTTCTCATGCTTGCAAACAAGAACGCTACCCACTGATCCCTCTTCCTGACCCCTGAGTTTTCACTTCTATAATTTCAACTCTTGGTCATAGAAAATGGACAAAAATAATCCCTGCCGATGGGAATTGGTTATTTTAGAAAAGAGGAGTGGGAGAGGACAGCAGAGGGATTCTGGGGACTGGCAATGCTCATTTCCTGATGGTGGCAGCTCACGAACACACTCCTATGTGACAATTTGTAAACACATACACATTTCTGTTTGGGTCCCACAGGTCACAAATGATGCAGAACACAGGAGTACTGAGAGCTGGTCTATCACTACCCTAACCTCATACTGACCTTATTTCTGAGCTTTTACAGCTACAGTTGTAAAAACAGCCTCAAAGTAAGTATTTGCTTGCCATTTTGCTGACTTAAAAATGAATCATCTATATAATGTAGCATATGAATTCAAGAAATAAATTTGAAACTGCCACATTTAAAGGTCTGGCGGAAACTTCTCACCAAGCTTCTAATGAGTAATGTCATTGTCCTCTTTGCCTCAGGTAATACACAAAAAATTCATAATGACAAAGCAAACAGCCCTATGCACCAACCCCTATTTAGTAAAGAAAATAATTATTTCCATCCTTCCTCGTGTGAGGGAAATACATGGAGAAAGGAGTGTGAAATACTTAGAAACAATGCCATTGTTGAGCAGGTATCAATAAAAATTCAGTGTGAATAAAAACAACTATTATATTTGCACTACACTCTTTAGGTGACTCACATTCTGAAAAGTTCAAGAAAATTGTCCTTGAAAAATTACAAGTTAATTCCCATCCTAACATCAATGACAAGATAAGGGCCGTGGGAGTGTGTGCAGTCAGGGGGTAGTTTGGTCGAAATGAATTAGACCGACGTGGACACTCAACATGACTGACCTTCCTGTGATGCCTCCACGGCCAGGCCCCGGACCTGGTGCTCCATGGGAGGCAAAGGATACATTGAGGGACTATCCACAGCAACTACCTTGCCGATGAGAGACATTAAGACATAGCCAGGTGGTATCATTTCCTCAGCATGTACACTGAGTTTGCAGAGAAAAGCGTAAAGAAAATGATTGATTGTGGCTTACACGATGTGATTTAAGTTTTTTAAATTTCCTGAGGTGGCAAATGATGAACTCCTTAGTTTGGACAAAATGTTCAACTCATGAAAACAGGAAGAATCAATACATTTGCCCAGAAATTTATAGCTTTAATCAGGAAAGCATTAAATGGTAAATAAGTGTGGTACAGTGGACAGCCACAGTGAAAACTTTGAAAATGGAAAAGTTATATTGGAAGACTCACAATGCAAGAGATGCCCAATAATTTCCAGGAGAAGACATCTCTAAAGGAAGAATTACAGTCTGAGATACCTGGGCTGCAAAGCACAATGAACAGTAAGTTTAAGATTCACAGGGACCACATGGAAGTTTACTTATTGAATCATTGAGTGTTTGGTGAATACTGCTAATGGGACAAGCTGTAGTTTTACAGATGGAATTCAGTATCCATGAACCTTTGTATCTAGAGGAGGTGGGTTAGGGGTGGGACATTACAGTATCCAGTTCAGATATGGGCAGAGGTTCACATAAATCACTGTGAAGTCTTATATAAAGAACATCTAACATATAAGACAAACCGGAGGTCATAGAAAAATTGCTAGAGGAGGTGGCGCTGGGACAGAGTCCGAAAGGACAGAAAGGGCAAGCATATTCTGGGAAGATCAGGAAAATGTGTGTTTCTCAAACCTGCTAGGATAAACTTGTTACTAACTTCTAAAAAATTGCTTTCAGAGGCTCTGGAGAGGTCTCAGTGGATAAGGTATTTGCCTTGCTGGCATGAAGACCTGAGGTAGGGTTCCCCACACCCACATAAAAGCAGGGTGGGCCTGGCAGACCTTGAGCATAGACAAGGAACCCTGGGGTGAGCTGACTAGTTTGAGTGGCCCAATCAGCTAGAGATCCTGCCTCAGTAAATAAAGTGGAGATTGACTGAAGAAGACATCTGGCACCAACCTCTGGCCTCTACACTCACATGCTCATATGAACGGCCACATGGGGGCATGAAAACACACACACACTGTAGCTGGAATTTTTCCTGTGTCCCACCCAACCCTGAGGTCCCACAGCTGCTTATAATCACTCAGAGGCTTATATTAATTATAATTAATTAATTATATAATATGACCTATGGCAGGCCTCTTGCTAGCTAGCTCTTTCATCTTAAATTAACCCATTTCTATTAACCTATGTATCCCCACGTGTTCCGTGGCTTTCCTTGCATCCCATCACATGTTGCTCCTTGGATGGCAGTTCAGTGTCTCCGCTTACTGTCCCTTCTCACACACATGCACACATGCACACACACATGCACAAGTACCAGTATTTCAGTGAAGAGAAGTGAGGATGGATGATGGAACAGTACTGTGGGTAGAAAACCAGGGGAAGGATCTAAAAAGAAATTTGAGACTATTCAGGACCACCAGGCCAGATGGAGACATGAATAACGCAAACAAGCTTAGCTTTGCTCTGTATCCATGGTGTAGCTACCAGACTATGCAAAACAAATTCTCACACACGATCTTAGGAAATAATATGGGAGGTTTTAATTATAGGAGGCTTTAAATAGCCTGTTTGCTAAAATCTGGCAGATTCATGACGTGTCTTAATAAAAGTCCTCATTTGAGACGTTAGAAGAGAGAATGAAAAGACCAGTTTGAACTCAGTTCCGATGTGCAAAACAAAATCAACAGACGAAGCAAAAATGGTCAGAACATTGGGGAAAATCCAAATGCTATCTGAGGTCTTGCTTTAGTCAGGAATTTGTGTTCTAAAAATAATCAGGCTTGTATTGGAAAAGAATTTCCAAACTTCTCAAGTACCGGGACTTCTTTTTAACACCAAACACACTGTTTTACAGGCTTACCTGATAGTTACATCAGTGAATTTTTAAAATACACAAAATCTATAGAAAGACAAGAAGACTGCATAAATGTGTGTATGACATACAGCTCTTGGAATGTGCTTGCAATTTTTATCCAAAGTAACAGAAAGTGTAGAAAAATGTAAGTATCAACTCTGAAGTATTTCTTTACTTGAAAAAGTATTATCTTGAAAATCCAATTTAACATTGTATTCCAAGAACAACCTCACCAGCATTACTGTGTGAGATTCCACCCACTTCCTATGACTAATCTATTCATCTGTGAGCTTGCCCTTGTCCAGTGGTTTACAGGGTTAACCAGCTACTCCTGCCAGCAAGAACACAACAGTTTTGCTATGGAGAGATGTGTTTCATCGGTGAGACTAGACCACAGTCAGTCATTTAGAAAACTCCCGTTCTAAGCACGACATAGTCTCTCACTTTAAAGAGTTTCAAGTCCCCCTCAAAAAGCAAGTGATTTTTCCTTCTTTCTCACCAGTAGGGGTAGGCCACTCTGTCCATTCTCTATCCATGCAAATGAGGCAGGGACGAGGTCCATGTTAAAGTCCCAACCACAGGACTAGGGTGCTGGAATCAAGAGGGGATTGCTGACTGGTATGAGGCCACAGAGAAGTTACATTCAGAGCCGTGACAGGAGCCGTGTTAAGCCACTGAGAAATCACACTGATCTGCTATGATTTGACTTCGGTGAGTCTGAAATTGTACTCAGGCCAATAAACACTGTTCAATCAAAAAATAAAAGCCTTACAATATGGACTCCCTTCTGAAAACATAAACTCAGCTTTGAGGAATTATTTAATCAATTAGTATAGACTCAACATCTGTCTACAATCAGAAGATTTTCGGCACCAAAGATAAATGCCCATCAACAAATAAGCAATAGTAAACCTGAAGTCCGTCCCGTGCAGCAGAGGGGGGTCACTGCGTGATACAGACTGGGAATGTTCAGCATGGGCCAGCAAAGACCAAAGACAGCTAAACAGAGTGCGTCATCTGAACACGGCCAAGTACAGCTTTACCCAGAGTTTGTTCACACTACACAGTGGGCAACCACGCAGCAACCCCAAAGACCAGACACAAAACATGCTGGACTTGCAGAAGAAAAATCAAGAGTGCTAATACTAAATATGAATCTTTTTCCAAAGAGCTTTTTCTTCTTACATTCATTCTTTTTTTTAAATTCATTTATTTATTTGGTAGGAGGTGTGTGTGTGTGTGTGTGTGTGTGTGTGTGTGTGTGTGTGTGTGCGCGCGCGCGCGCGCGTCTTCCCTCTCTCTCTCTCTCTCTCTCTCTCTCTGCACACACACACACACACACACACACACACACACACACACGCACGCGCGCGCGCGCAAAGAGAGAGAGAGAGAGAGGGCAACTTGCAAGAGTCTGGGTTTTTTTCTTCCCACATATGGGTCCCAGGGTTTGCACCCAGGTCATCAGGCTTGACAGGAGGCAAATTTATCAAATTTCTCTTTAATAACATAAAAATAGGAATACACATGTGTTCCTCTTTTCATCTATAACAATTCCAGCGGCCAGCCACTCTCTTGGCAATGAATGATGCTCATCAGTGTTCACTGGTGCATAGCTAAAGGGGATGAGGAGTCCTAATCATGCAAACAAAGGAGCCCCAGGAGGAAATTACACCTTCACTCTGGCTCCAGTGAGTGCACGGAATCACTGTAGTGCTGCGTATAAAGAACCTTGCCATCACTGACACTCAAATTACACCTTGTCAGAGTCACCGATGAAAGCTCCGCATACACTGTTTGGCCCATGCTGAGTTTCTCATCTTACCATTTAGTAAACCAAACATCACTTGGTTAGACTTAACAGCTCTGCGGTTCTTGAGCCTCACCTCCAATTGTCTCTGTGCTGGTCTGCATTCTCGTGTCCTGGCCTTTCTGTCACCATGCATTTATCACATCAACATTCTGAAGTGATGGTAGTTTATAAAAACATACTCCATTTCCAGACTAGTCAATGCAGTCATCCTGTGAAGTTTTCAGTCTTCCATTGTGCTAAAGGAAGCATTATCATGCTGACCGCATCATCAAAATAGACACGTTGCAAGCCGAGAAGACACTGAATGTAGGAGACGCCTTTCTTCTTAGCCTCCTCTCCCTCAAATCTGACATCATCATTAGAATATCCCTTTTATAGTAAAATAAACTATTTTAAGGGCTGGAGAAATGGTTCAGCAGTTAAGAGCTTGTACTTCCCTTGCAGATGATCCAAGTTTGGGTCCTAGCACCTTTACTGGGTGGATCACCACAGCTCCACAGGACCCCACAACTCCAGATCCAGAGGACCTGATGCCTCTCCTGGCCTCCATGAGTATTGCACATACACACATACAGCACATAATCCAAACAAATGTCAGTGGAGAAGAAAGCAACCTCCCCTGAGAAAGAGAAAAGAAAAATGCAGGCAGTAGATGGCCACACACAGTGTGAAAGGAGAGCATGAGACAGAGACAAGGGTTTACATTTGAGTGACTTTTACCCCAAGGGACAGTCGATAAGAAGATCAGGCATGCCCTTGGAAGAAGTGGTCTCAGACAAGCCGAGGACAGGCTGCATAGGTCATGGAATAAAAGGGAGAGAGGCTAATAAATAAAAAGAAAAGGAAAAATAAAAAGGCAGCTAAATCCAGAAATTAAATTTAATGAAAAAATCACTTCCCAAGCATCAATGATAGCAGAGTCTTCAAATATTTTAAAGATTTTTTTTTATACTTCCTAACAATTGCTTCAAATCACCGTGCACAGTTCAGAGAGAGATAGAGACAGACAGACAGATAGACAGCTAGCTAGGTCAAGCTGTCATGTTGAGTGCAGAGAGATGGCTCAGTAATTAAGAGTGCTTGCTCCATAGTCACACAGCCCAGTGTTCAGATCTCAACACCCGCACAGCTAGCTGGGCCTCCTGTGCTGCCCACGGCCCCAGCTCGGAAGGAGGGGAGACGAAGACCCACCAGGACTTGCTGGCTTCAGTAGAGCTGAGAAACTGTGAGCCTCTGCATGTGCATACAGACACACGTGTCCACACCCACACGTGCACACACCCATACATTCACACATACACATAAGTAAGTAAACAAATGATATCTTTTTAAACTATCTCAAGGTTGTCAGTTGGATTCCGGAGGGGCCCGAGGACATATCAAGGCTGTATCTGTCATCCCTGCTCCTTGATTTCCCAAATATCTGAGCACAATGCACTGAGAGAGATGCTGCAGGAGACTGACACTTCCTTTATCTTCAGAGGCCATGAGCACCATGTCCATCTTGAAACTATGAATAGTTTTAAAGTTAACGGACAGATCTTGGACAAAATTCATAGTAAGATTTTTTTTTTTTTGCCATTTTAAACCATAGGAAGAGTGTTACTTGTGATGAATTTAAATTCTAGGGAATATTCAAATTCCTAATAAATTTAGTATATCTATCTACTGGAAAACTTTGGAGCCGTGAAAAATAGCATTCTCAAAGAACAAAGAAATGGGGAATAGTCATGACCTTTTTTTTTTCCCGGTTTTTCAAAACGGTTTCTCCGTGTACTTTTGGTACCTGTCCTGAATCTCACTCTGTAGACCAGACTGGCCTTGAACTCACAGAGATCCGCCTGGCTCAGCCTCCTGAGTGCTGGGATTAAAGGCGTGTACCACCACTGCCGACAGTCATGACAGTTTTTAAGACAAAAAACATACTAAATTTGTGTCATATTCCCCTAAGTACTTGAAGTCTGTCCACATTGACATATAGTAAAGAAAGCTTTAAGGAAAAATTGCTTTACCATTACATGCTACAAAGGGCCCTAGGGTCCTCTGTGACACTCATGCCAATGGTTCTCACTTTCATCCTCAGTGACTTTGAAGCCGCTGCCATTTGAATTTCAGCGTGTCTAGCATCCAGTGCTGACATAAAGGCATACTTGGCCCTCAATAAACACAGCACAAGTTGATTAGTAGCATAATGGACAAATCTAAAACACACACCCACAAAGAAACACATACATACACAAAAGCAATAGCTGTTTTCTTTACAGTGATTAGAACTAACTAACTGTAGTAGTTTGACAGAAAATGGCCCCCATATGGAGTGGCACTGTTAGTAGATATGGCCTTGTTGGAGGAAGTGTGTTGCTGTAGGGGGCGGGCTTTGAGGTCTCCTTCTGCTGCCTGCAGATCAAGATGTAGAACTCCCATGGGATTCTGTGTCCCACACTGGGCATAGAGGAAGTGGAAATGGGAGTGGGTTGGGAGAAAGGCTGGGGGGTAGGAGGAGGGAGGGGAGGGGGATCTGTGGTTGGTATGCAAAAGGAATAGAAAATTTCTTAATGATAATAATAAAAAGATGTAGAACTCTCAGCCCCTTCTCCAGACCATGTCTACCTGAACGCCACCTGCTATGATGATACTGGACTAAACCTTTGAACTGTAGGCCAGTCCCAATTATATGTTTTCCCTTATAAGTGTGGTCTTGTGGTTGGTATGTAAAATGAACAAAAATTTCTTAATTAAAAAAAAAAAGAGTTGTCTTGGTCAGGGTGTCTTTTCACAGCAATAGAAACCCTAACTAAGACACTAACATTTTTTTTTTTGCTTCTTTAAGAAAATTAATGCATGTTAAAAATTCTAAAATGACAATTTGTATAATGACAGAAAATCATCACCAAAAGAGGTATTCCTAGAAAGAAAATGTTGTAAGGACCACATTGTATGAGCCACTAAGAACAGGCAAATCAGTAGCAGACATATTAGCATTCATAGACGGCTGGGGGTCACAGGGACAGGAAGTGAATGCTAGTGAGTTTTTCTGTTGGTGTGATGAAAATGTTCTAAATCAGATTATGGAGTTGGCTTCCCAACTGTGTAAATACTGTATAAAGCACTGAGCTGTATAGTTTAAATGAGGAATTTTATGAAACAAATTATATCTCAATAAAGCTGTTCAAAATATTGTCCATGCTGTAAAAAGTATTTTGTTGCAAGCTGTTTCTTTTGTCATTTGAATCCATAAACAAGACATCAGACTGTGGCTCTGACTATCTCCCTGATACATTCAAAAATAATAACAAAACTATTTTTCTAATAACATCGCAACTACATACAGTTGCGATAAGGCTAGACAAACTCTGAGACCTCCACAAGATGTCCCCCCTTTTCTGTTGTTTCCCCACCCCATTGCCCTTTCCTGTCCCTCTCACACTCCAGCTGACTTCCTTCCACTTTCCAGATAGCATAAGATCTATTTATTTTTCCTTTTCAGGGTAAGGGAGACTGGTCTTCCAGATTTATATGTTAAGTCTCTATGTTTGTGTCTGCACATATATGTGCACATCATGCAGTATCCTCAGAGACCAGAGGCATCGGATCCCTATGGACTTGGAGCTTCAGGTAGTTGTGACCTACGCAACCTGGGCCCTGTTGGACACCAAACTCAAATCCTCCACCAGAGCAATGTACACTCTTAACCACCCAGCCATCGCTCCGGCACTGTAGTCTTTTGTCTTGTGTGGTTTTCCAAACAGAGTAGTCTAGACTTGCCTCAAACTCTCCATGTAGCTAAAGGTAGCCTGGACCTCCTAGTCCTGTCCCTACCTCCCAAGTGGTAGGATTTCAAGTGTGGGCCTCCACATATGGTTATTCTCAGCTTATAAAATAGACTACCTGAAGTAGAATCCCTTCTGCTTTATTACATTACTATCCTCCCCCAACACACATACACACTTCCTATAGGAAAACTTATTGACACATATGCTGTGGGATGTTCTGTATGGCAAATGTGTTGCTCTGATTGGTTAGTAAATAAAACACTGATTGGCCAGTAGTCAGGCAGGAGGAAGTATAGGCGGGACAAGGAGGAGAATAAAGCTGGGAAGTGGAAGGCTGAGTCAGAGACACTGCCAGCCGCCACGATGACAAACAGCATGTGAAGATGCCAGTAAGCCACGAGCCACATGGCAAGGTATAGATTTATAGAAATGGATTAATTTAAGCTGAAAGAACAGTTAGCAAGAAGCCTGCCACGGCCATACAATTTGTAAGCAATATAAGTCTCTGTGTTTACTTGGTTGGGTCTAAGCGGCTGTGGGACTGACAAGTAAGAGAGATTTGTCCTGACTGTGGGCCAAAACTCTAGCTACACACATATAAAAATGTGGAAGGTTCTACACAATGAATTCATGGAGACTGATGGCATACTTCTCTTTATCCCCCTATAGTGTACATGTACGTCTCTATGATGGTCAGTATTGTCATCAGGAATGTACAATCACCTTGGAGACAAATATCTACACATATCCATAAGGGGTTTTCTTCATTAAGTTAATTGACATAGGAAGACCCACCCTAACTGCCCAACAAAATAAAAAGGAGGAAGTGAGTTGGGTACCAGCTCTCATGGTCTCTGCCTCCTGAATGTGAATGCAATGTATCAGCAGCCTCCCTCTCCTGCTGCCAAGTCATGGGCTGTACTCTGTACCGTGCTGTACAGGACTGTACAGTGATGGACTGTACTCTGGAACTGTGACAATGTAAACCTTTCTCCTTCCTTCAGTTGCTTTGGTCAGGGTGGTTTGTCACAGCAACAAGATAGGTAACTACTGCACTCTCCTAACAGATCCCTCAATGCTGAGTCATCTAAATTCTTGGTGGGTTTTGTGATATGGAAATGGATGCATAGAGTTTATGGATCAAAACATCTTTTTGGATTTCTGAAAGTAAACTCTCCCTAGCCAACTGCCTTTGTCAGAAAAGAGTGGAAAAATCTGGGGACCACTGATGACAATGACAGAGGGTGAGTGTCATAATGCCAGCAGGGCTGGTTCCATCATGGAACAAAAGGGCATGGAGCCACCAAGTAGTATGGTCATCAGAAGCACAGAGGTCCAATTCTAAATCATGTCAGGAGGGAGAGAGAAAGCATATCATCAGAATTTGAGTTGATTTCAAATGTCAACCCTTTGAACAAAGGTTTCCTCAGGATCTTTGGTTCTGACATCACATAGCGCCTTATGATGCCTAGTTTAGAGGACTGTGCCTAAAGGGTAATAATATAATGTTAAAAATACTCTATGAATCAGAAAGCAGATCAACTGCAAACTCAATTAGCTTGATGAATGTAAGAAAATAGTTATAATTCAAATTCTAGGATTGTTCAGCTTTCACTACCAAAGACATCAAGATAGAGATAGACAGATAAAGAAACAGTATATGAGGACTGATAGACAGATGATAGATGGTACTGAGATGACAGATCGGTAGTAGATAAATAATAGATACATATGCAGATGACAGACACATAGGAATGCATAGATAATGGATACTTAAAAGAATCAGTAAGAGAAGGAAAGAGGAGAAACAGAGGGGCAAAGAGAGAGGTAAGGAAGGAAACACAAAATACTGAGAATTTCAACTGGCAGCAAGAAGTCTGCTTAGGCAACATGGCTGCCTGATCAAGACTTTACCGAAGATGATGTCAATAGACATGCTAAGGTGGAGAGAGATGTACACATGAATTTGAGAGGCAACAAAGAGGGCCATGGGAGGAGTTGAAGGCAGGAAAGGGAAGGGGAATCAATGTAATTATATAATAAAAACAGGAAAAAGAATATGTCTGTTTAGGGCAGAAATTAATTTGAATCTAAAAGGCTTATGAAATGAAGAATGGTGAAGAGTACAAGTTAAAATATCACCACAAGAGCTAAGGAAATTTTTATATGTCTTTTTTCTCTGTCTTCCTTTATGTCTTCCGAATAGAGGACATCACAGGGAGAAGAAGACTGTGGGAAGAAGGGATAGAGTGTTAGCCATGCACTCCTGTTCAGATAGCTTTCCCAACTCCGTCCTATCTAAGAAAACACTGCTAGGCGTTCAGCTCTGACTTGACAGGGAGGTCAAGGGTTTCTAAATTACGATTCTGCCATCCATCCTAGAGCTGAATCGTCCTGATGCAGGGTCACAGGGGTTGATGCACAATAATATCCAGCCCATTAACCAAAAAGCCATCAGAAGTTCAAAATGTGAGGTGTGTCCAGCAGGAAACTGCCCAGCCTTTCACAAGAGCACAACAGCGGTGACCATAAAAGCAGGGAGTAGGGCTAGCACCCTAACTTCAGAAAACATGGGTGCATGCTCTGAAATGTGGTATTGAAATCGGGGAAGGCAACCCCATAATGATCCTTTTAAATACTGTTCACATCGGAGTGATGTAAAATATTAAGGATTCTATACAACAGATTCACGGAGGCTAACACTAAAAGAAGAGAAAAAAATCTCAGAGCAGAGGATCAATGCTGTGTGGGAGGCATGTGACAGAGGAAGATGTCCTTTCAGCTCTGGAAAGCAGAGCGTCCTTTGCCATTGCTCTGACCAATGTGTGACAAGAGCCGCTTAAAGAAGAGGTGAGTTTGTTGGGGTTCATAAGGGGTGTGGTACTGGGGAAGGCATGGTGGCTGGAACGTCAAGCAGCTGGTCACATTGGATATACTGTAGGAAGCAGACAGGAAGTGGGGCTTGGGATACCAAACTTCAGTGTGTGTCCCATGCAACCCCTTTCCTCTAGCAAGGCTTTCAGTCCTAAAGGTTCCGCCTTCTTAAATAGTGCCATCAGTGGGAACTGAGTGTCCTAACATGAGTCTGTGGGGAAGACCACATTCAACACCCACTTTTCCATGCTTTGCTTCATCTTCTGAAACATGAATGTTTAACCTGACCCTTGAGGACTCTTTGTAATGCCTACAGAGTTCATATTTATGAATACATTTAAGAAACCAAGGTCAGGTGTGGTGACTCGTGTCTGTAACCACAGCACTGTGGAGCTGAGGTGTGGTGGCTCGTGTCTGTAACCACAGCACTGTGGAGCTGAGGTGTGGTGGCTTGTGTCTGTAACCACAGCACTGTGGAGCTGAGGTGTGGTGGCACGTGTCTGTAACCACAGCACTGTGGAGCTGAGGTGTGGTGGCTTGTGTCTGTAACCACAGCACTGTGGAGCTGAGGTGTGGTGGCACGTGTCTGTAACCACAGCACTGTGGAGCTGAGGTGTGGTGGCACGTGTCTGTAACCACAGCACTGTGGAGCTGAGGTGTGGTGGCACGTGTCTGTAACCACAGCACTGTGGAGCTGAGGTGTGGTGGCTTGTGTCTGTAACCACAGCACTGTGGAGCTGAGGTGTGGTGGCTCATGTCTGTAACCACAGCACTGTGGAGCTGAGGCGGGATTGTGAATTCTAAGCCAGTTTGGTAGTGAGTGAATCCGACCTGGACAACATAGTGAGGCCCTGCCCCAGTAATAAAACAAGGGCTGTCTAGACGGCTCAGTGGGGAAGGTGTGGCTGCACAAGCTCGACACCTGAGCTCAGTCCCTGGGACCCACGTAAAGATGGAAGGAGAGGTTCAACTCCACCGACTCGTCCTCTGTCTTCCACATACACACTGTAGTCCATGCACGGGCATGCACATTGTCTAAGTGTGGGGTTTCTATTGCTGTGAAGAGATACCGTGACCACAGCGACTCATAAAGAAAACGTTTAATTGGAGTAGCTCACTTACAGTTTCAGAGGTTCAGTCCATTATCATCATGATGGGGAGCATGGTGGTGTGCAGGCAGATGTGGTGCTGGAACTGAGAGTGCTACATCTGTCAGGCAACAGGAAGTCAACTGTGTGTCACATTGAGGGAAGCTTGAGCAAGAAAGACCTCACAGTGACACAGTGACACACTTCTTCCAACAAGGCCACACCTCCTAATAGTGACACTCCCTTTGGAGACCATTTT
This sequence comes from Peromyscus californicus insignis, assembly GCF_007827085.1. NCBI lineage: Eukaryota > Metazoa > Chordata > Mammalia > Rodentia > Cricetidae > Peromyscus > Peromyscus californicus. Next base: position 131,746,933 of record NW_026294617.1, on the reverse strand, counting down.
CTTTCAAACCACCACATACACACACACACACACACACACACACACACACACACACACACACACACAGGAAGAAAGAGAGAGAGAGAGAATAAAAATTTTCAAAACAAACACAACAGTGAAAAATTGAGGCTATGAACCGAGAGTACACTTTGAATGTAAGAATAAGTCATAACACTGTGAGTTTGAGAAGCACCCTATCCCAGGCTGGTGCTCAACCAATAGTTATGAAATGTGCTGCCCTAGTCTTTAAGAATTATCTGGAATTTTCTAAATACTTTACATGCTAAGAGAAGGGGACTCCACAAAACACACACACACACACACACACACACACACACACACACACACACAGCATTCAGGTTCCACTGTTATGAGCAGATGGAACTCTCTTTAGGTTAATACCGCCATGCCTCCACAGCCTAGCCTTCTAAGGACAGTCCTGGGATTTAGAAGAAATGGGGCTTAGACCTTAGTGCAGTGAACACTGCACTACTGTGAGAGGACCTTCCCCAGCCTACAGCAGCCCTTTCTGGTCCTGCTGTATGAGAATAGGAGAACAGAGGGAGGGACACCCCAAGAGCTACCAAAACAAGGGAAAGCAGGTCAGGGGAGCGAGGAAGGAGAAAGTCCTCATACACAGAGCCCAGAAAGTGCATTGAAGGAAGAGACAAAGAAACAGAACAGCATGGCAGCCATGTGGCCCAGCAACTCAGCTGCAGATGACAGAAGGTGGCAGTGGCTGTGCATGGTCATTACCGACCACGTGGAACCTTCCACAGGACTTTATTTTTAATGCCTGGGTCAGCCACCAAACTGTTGCATGCACTGGTTTGCTGTTCATGATCTACGCTGTGGAAATGTTGTAAAACGTACTGTGATACAGTCATGAAAACAACTGGGTACTAAACATAGGGGAAAATAGTTTACAAACACATGAGAAATGATGTATTTCTGCTTCAAAGCACTTTCTCCCTGTTTCTTTCCTGTTCTAGAGTCTTCTGGGAGCCAAGTGATTCTGACATAGCGCCTTTCCATTTTGTCTTTCAAGAGCCTCCACCATCGCCAGTGGCCACAGTGAGAAGAACCCATGTGACCGGGTTAGAACCAGCTCCCATTCAGCCCTGCCTCCCGAGATTCCTGTGAACTGGAGCCAAACCTCCCCTTGCAGTGTTAGGGGAGGAGAGAACTGGCCCCATCCCCTCTGCCACCCTGCATCATCAGGCCTCATCGAAGTGCTGGGACAGAACTACAGAAAAGATGATGTGAAAGAGGTCCTCACCCTTGTCCTCCTCTGACTCTCCAGTCCTGTGCTTGGCTGACAGTCTGTCCCCAGACAATCTGAAACCACTCTAGAGACGCAGCCTACTCCTTCCAGAGCTTGAGAATGGTTTTCTTAATCTGCATCAAGTTTTTAGGACAAAAGGTAAAAGGAAGACTCCATATTTCTTCCATGACTTAAACTGTCTTCCTTCCCTCTGAGATGCCCTAGAATCCACTTGCCTTCTGGTCCTGTCACTCACATAAAGGATTCTCTTGACAGAATAAAGAGGATCATCAGAATGAAGGAGAGCTCATCAATTCCTCTTGTTTGGCTCACATTTAAGCTCTCCTCCCCAGTCTCATTAATAACCCACTGCAAGGACAGGTGCAGATAAATGCATGTTCCTGAGTCCACAGAGCCAACCTTACAGACAGGTGATAAAAAATAAATAGGATGTGTTTGGTGACAATCAAACAGACCCTAAATGATTAGCAAGGATTCGCTGGAGAGAAGGAACTCCTTTCTATAGTGCATGACGGCAGTGCTAGCTGACACAAGGCCGTCCGGTACGGGGCGCAGGGGATGGACAGACCTAGCTTACACTGCTACGCAGTCTCTTTTGGCTACACAGTCTTGAATAAGCAGTTTCCAGGATGCTAGAGATGCAGTTCTCAGATCAGAGATTCACAGCTCAATAAGGACGTGTCACTGTGTCTAGGCAGCAAGGGGAGGGACACTTTAATAATATCAGTCATTACTTCAGACTGTCACAGGCAGGTGAAGATGTACTGCTTCTCTGCTTATGAAATGGGAACTTAAGTATGCTATATTGCTATTACAGAGTGGTCTGCGGTCAACAAAAATACCTTAACATATTTAACAACATGATAAGGCCATAATAATAATAACAGCCATAAAATACTGAATTTGTGAACCAATTTTTATAAAATATTATTCTTATAAGTTTTTAAAAAGAATGTGAAGAAATACATAATATTCTGAACAAATCACTGGCTTTTCAGATCATTGCCAATGTGTACTTTTCCTATGTATTCAAAATTGTCTGTAGTCATTTTATAAAATTATGAATGTAGGGGCTAGAGAGGTACCTCAGCAGTTAAGAGCACTGGCTGCTCTTGTAGAGGACTGGGGATTGATTCCCAATACCCACATGATGGATTACAATAAATAATTCCAGTTCCAGGGGATCCAATGTCCTCTTCTGAACTCTGTGGGCACCAGGCACACACAGGATGCACATACATACATGAGGTAAAACACTCATCCACATAGTTAAATAAATCTAAAAAATTAATAAAATTATGAATGCAACCGTGAGAAAAATGTAAAAATGACAATAGAAAATTGCTCATCACAGAAGAATATAAATAATAAACATAAGAGAAATATGAGTTTTAAATTTGATAATTTTCACAACTCTCTATTAGATAAACCTTTTGGCAGGGATCATTGATGGATTTGAAAATCTCTAGTGAAAGATGGTTGAGATATTTGGAAGGTGGTAAGATATTACTCCACCAATTCACTGCTAGTTACAAGGTAACTTAATTAGTTGCTTACTACAGAGGTGCCTCAGGTGCCTTTTCTCTCCACTCGGGCTAGACGTGTTCATTACAGACCCACAGACTCCTTTCCCTTCCCACAGGAAATCACCTGTGTGAGGCACTGTACACCCCAAAGGCCCCTTCTGTAGAGACCACGTTCCCTTCCCTTCTTTACTAACCATGAACACACACAAAGGTAAAATGTGCTCTGGGTTTGTTTGGGCTTAATTTTTTAAGTGTGGTGTGTGTGTCTGTCTGTGTGTATGTCTGTGTGTCTGTGTGTGTGTCTGTGTGTGTGTCTGTCTGTGTATATGTCTGTGTGTCTGTGTGTGTGTCTGTGTGTGTGTCTGTCTGTGTATATGTCTGTGTGTATGTCAGTGTGTATGTGTGTGTGTCTGTGTGTGTGTATGTCTGTGTGTGTATGTCTGTGTGTGTATGTGTGTGTATGTCTGTGTATGTGTATGTGTGTGTGTCTCTGTGTGTGTGTGTGTGTGTGTGTGTGTGTGCGTGTGCATGCACAGGTATATCGGCCTGTGAATTCATGTGTAGAGTCCAGAGTTCAACTTTGGGTGTCTTCCTAAATCACTTCTCTACCTTATTTTTTGAGACAGTGGCCCTTAGTTAACTTGGATCCTGCTTATTCAGCTATATTGACTGGCCAGTGTGCTCCCAGGATCCACCTGTCTCTGTCCCAACCCCCAGAACTGAGCTCACAGGGTCATGCCCAGTGTGTGCCCAGTGTGTGTCCAGTGTCATGTCCAGTGTGTGTCCAGTGTGTGTCCAGTGTATGTCCAGTGTGTGTCCAGTGTCATGTCCAGTGTGTGTCCAGTGTCATGTCCAGTGTGTGTCCAGTGTATGTCCAGTGTGTGTCCAGTGTGTGTCCAGTGTCATGTCCAGTGTGTGTCCAGTGTATGTCCAGTATGTGTCCAGTGTCATGTCCAGTGTCATGTCCAGTTTCATGTCTAGTGTGTGTCCAGTGTGTGTCCTGTGTCATGCCCAGTGTGTGTCCAGTGTGTGTCCAGTGTCATGTCCAGTGTGTGTCCAGTGTATGCCCAGTGTCATGTCCAGTGTGTGTCCAGTGTCATGTCCAGTGTCAAGTCCAGTTTCATGTCTTGTGTGTGTCCAGTGTGTGCCCTGTGTCATGCCTAGTGTGTGTCCAGTGTCATGTCCAGTGTGTGTCCAGTGTGTGTCCAGTGTGTGCCCAGTGTCATGTCCAGTGTGTGTCCAGTGTGTGCCCAGTGTCATGTCCAGTGTGTGTCCAGTGTGTGTCCAGTGTGTGTCCAATGTGTGCCCAGTGTGTGCCCAGTGTGTGCCCAGTGTCATGTCCAGTGTGTGTCCAGTGTGTGTCAGTGTCATGTCCAGTGTGTGTCCAGTGTCATGTCCAGTGTGTGTCCAGTGTCATGTCCAGTGTGTGTCCAGTGTGTGTCCAGTGTCATGTCCAGTGTGTGCCCAGTGTCATGTCCAGTGTGTGTCCAGTGTGTGTCCAATGTGTGCCCAGTGTGTGCCCAGTGTCATGTCCAGTGTGTGTCCAGTGTGTGTCAGTGTCATGTCCGGTGTCATGTCCAGTGTGTGTCCAGTGTGTGCCCTGTGTCATGCCCAGTGTGTGCACAGTGTCATGCCTGGCGTGTGTCCAGCTTTTATGCAGAGTCTGGAGGTCTAAGCTGAGGTCTTCATGCTTTACCAGCAAGCACTTCACCCCCAAGCCATGCCCTCAGCCCTTGTCTTGCTTTAGTGGTCTTTGTTACAACAGGGGAACAGCATGAGGAGACTGGAAATCAGGCACATGGAGAAAGTGGCCTCCGTCCATGGGAGCAGAGCCTTTGTGGAACTGTCAGTAAGGAGTCAATTGTTTTTGACTTACAGAAATACAAATGTCATATGGTTTATGCTAATGGTTCCTGTGCCGTTTGAGGCTGATGAGAAATTCCTCTATTTCTGCATCTACATGCAGGCAACAATTGATGTCCTCCAGGGAGACTTAATCTCTGAGCATGCTGACTTATTTACAGGGAAAAGTGTGAGTGGGTCAGGGCAGTGCATTAACTCTTTCAGATCCTTTGGCCAGGCCTACTGCACATCCTCCTGGTTCTTTCTCTTCCTTCACCTCGGGGACATGTTACGTTGTGTGTCGCACACAGAAAGATACATTCAAACAGCCCACAGTTAAGTGACTAAGGAATAAAATGTCCAAAGCCATGGCACCCTTTCAAAGTGTGTCTCAACATAAAAATGCCATCTTGGCCTAGACCAGCACTAATTCCAGGAACAAACACACCTGTCCCTGTACGGTCATATCCCTCTATTTCTTCACCACCTATTGATTGGTAAGGACTTCTCTAGGGAACTATTTTAATTCCTTCATTTTACACGATGAAGCACAATGGTGCTTTTTGAAAATCCATTTAATTTCCCTGTTTTGAATCCATGCCCTCAAGGCCCTCTCCATCTGTAGCTGGCCCTCACAATCCATTAGTCACCTCTCTAGGCTGTTCTGTGACCCCGCTGCAGCGATGTTCTTGTGATGCTGCGGCACTTTGGGTTAGCCTCACATCCAATATTTGTGCCATTTTCAAACTCTGAACTTCTCACTGCAAGGTTCCACCTTCTCCTTTTGAGATAGGCACGCACTCTACACCTTGCTGCCCTTAGTTACCCAGGGTTTACTCACGCTGATCTCTTTCCTAATCCTAGGGTCTTGACTCCTGTGCAAAAGCCTCCTAGCTCCAGGAGCACTATTTGTCTTCAAGACATCTTTACTTTTCAGTCCTTCCAATTCTGAGAAATAGTCAGGTGGTGTTGTTGCTGTTGCTGTTGATGATGTTGTTGTTGTTGTTGCTGTTGTTGATGATGTTGTTGTTGTTGTTGATGCTGTTGTTGTTGATGATGCTGCTGTTGTTGATGATGTTGTTTTTGTTGTTGCTGTTATTGATGATGATGTTGCTGTTGTTGATGATGTTGCTGTTGTTATTGCTGTTGCTGTTGATGATGTTGTTGTTGTTGTTGCTGTTGTTGATGATGTTGTTGTTGTTGATGATGTTGCTGTTGTTGATGATGTTGCTGTTGTTGATGATGTTGTTGTTGTTGCTGTTGTTGATGATGATGTTGCTGTTGTTGATGATGTTGCTGTTGTCGATGATGTTGTTGTTGTTGATGATGTTGCTGTTGTTGTTGCTGTTGTTGTTGATGATGTTGCTGTTGTTGATGATGTTGATGTTGTTGCTGTTGTTGATGTTGCTGTTGTTGTTGTTGTTATTGCTACTGACGCTGTTGTTGATGATGTTGCTATTGTTGTTGTTGTTATTGCTACTGATGCTGTTGTTGATGATGTTGCTGTTGTTGATGATGTTGTTGCTGTTGTTGTTGCTGTTGTTATTGCTGTTGCTGTTGCTGTTGTTGTTGATGATGTTGCTGTTGTTGATGATGTTGCTGTTGTTGTTGATGATGTTGCTGTTGTTGATGATGTTGCTGTTGTTGTTGCTGCTGTTGCTGCTGTGTTTGCTGTTGTTGTTGTTGTTGTTTGGCTGCTTTGTTTTGTTTTGTTTTTTATTTTTTTTTCTTTCATACTGCTTTCCAGGGAACGCCAGCCTATCCACCACTGTGGTGACAAGATCTAGTCCCTAAGAGTCCTAATCACTTCTCCCTCAACACCAATATTCTTTACCTAAGCTTTACAAAGAGTAATAGTAACCAAAAGTCAAAAAAAATCTGTCAAGAGTAGGAAAGGCATTTTAGGAAATAATTGGGAAGCCACAAAAACATAATGTGATAGATGAAGATATAAGAACTGTTTCTAGAAAACATATGAGATAAGAGGCTGAGTTGAAGCCTGCATGGCCCTTCTTACAAAATGAGCACAAATAGCATGATTGTCTAGTGTACTAGATGCTGGAACACCCGCTATTCAGGACAGTATGTCTGTGAATCCAGAGTACTGGCTCAGCTAATGTAAACTTCTGTGACAGCTTCTTCCTTGGTCCCCCATTCCCTGACATCGCCTCCACCAAACCTTCCCAGCACCCCACCAGAGACCTTGCCGTAAGATGCATCTTACATTACTTCTCCTTCACTGGCTTCCCATTCCTTCTGATAATGAAAAGCTCAGCTCTTTACAACCCCACCTAGCTGCCCCCGGTTCAACCTTTCTCCTCATCTTTTTATCTATGTAGTCCAAACAAAACACTCCTTATGACCTCATCTGGACCCTTTTACGTTTTCCCCAAAATATTCTTTGCTTCTTCAAATCCTCTGGGTCCATTTTTCTATTCATCTTTCATGTACATGCTTCTGTTTTATGGGTTTGCTTGTTTGTACACAGGGTGTCTTATAGCCAAGGCTGGCTTTGAACTCACTGTGTAGCCAAGGATGATTTTGAGCTTCTGATCATCCTGCCTCCACTTCCAGAGTGCTGGGAGCACAGGTCTGCAACACTCCATTCAGGTAGTACTAGGGACTGAACCTGAGGCTTCACAAATGCTGAGCAAGCATTCTCCAGACTGAGCTGCAAGTCCAGCCCAAAAGCTGCTTCTTACTTGACCCCCTAAGAAAGGGGAAGAACCTTTTCTGCATTTCCCAATCTCCATCTCTTTCTGCTACCACAGAACTCATTGCTAATGGTCATGGCTGCTTGTTCACATCCCACTCTAGTCACCAGATGATAAGGTAATAAGATGGTAATAACAATGTTTATCTTATCTACCTGGTATCCTAGCACTGAGCACTAAGCCTAGTACCTGGAAATTGTTGATAAATGCTATATTGGATAAATATGGTACAAATATCTAAGTAATACAATCCTGTAGTAACCTACAAGGGTTAATTTGAACCCCTAGGTCCAACCTTCTTGAAAATCTTTCTGTAAGAAGTATTGGCATGTGTTAAATACAGCTTACCACCAACCTACCCTTAGTGATGGTGGGTGGTTGCTGCCTCTATTATTTCTTCCCTACTGACTAATAAGAACTCATGGTATAAGCTTCGCACACTTTACATCACCCTTCTGTTCTTTTCACTGTTCAGATACAGTCAGTCAGCTATCACAGTCCCCATGCCCAAAATCAGTAGAGTAACGATTCTCAGAGCATCACCTCCCACCACTGCTGGCCTCCGGAGCATCTTAGAAGAAACTGTACTATCCTAGACACCCAGTTTAGACTGTCCTAAAATGAACTGCTTTACTTCCCCAATGCCTCTGTCCATTTGCTTCTTTTTACGTTTGAGGACAAATTTTCCAGGGGATGGTATGTCCTGTAACTGCCAATCAAACCTTGACTCTCACTGCTCCTTAGTCGCACAAGAACGGCCCCAGCCAGTCCTGCTGATGCCACTCTTTTCCACGCCTAGTACCAGTGACACAGACATTTCCCGGGAGCTTCTCCACATTCCGCCAGACACCACACCTAGCAAATAAGTGTTGAATACTTTTCACAGTCCACAGTCCCAGCCTATGATCTGATGCAAAGAGGGCTCACTTACGAAACTGAATCAGAAATAAGGCCGATGTCTATGCTGTAGAGGGTGAGAAGCTGCATTCACGTGGGAAGCGAGGCTGGCTTCTCTGGAGTTTATCAGAACGAGAGGTCTCATGATCAGACCTTGGGGTGGGAGTGAGAGCATTAGACAGAGACAGTAAAACATATGGAGAGCTAAACATGATGGGGTCTTAGGGAAGGAGAGGGAGAGGCTTCCCTTTAAAGCTGGGAGAGAAGCTCGGAATAGAGAGAGGGGAGAGGGAGAGGGGCAATGACCTGGGTTGTCTAGTGGAGCCTCTTCCCAAGCAGCTTTTACAACATTCTCCTCTGAGGAGTCACGCAGGAGAGAGCTTACTTCTTACTACCTTTCAGAGCGGCAGAAGTTCCACATCACTCCCTTAACTCTGCACCGCACATGACAAAGAGCATGGACGAGTCAGGAACTATAAAGTGAGAGCGTCAAGTCCCAGCACTGACATCTTAGCTCTGTCCCAGAGAGAGCTGCAGGGAGCAGGCCTCATTAGGCATGGGATCTGGCCTGGAGGTGTGGCCTGTATTCTAAAAACCTGGACACATGGTGGAAAAGCTTGCATTTGAAAAGAGAAGGAACAGCTGCTATGATTAAGAAGTAGAACTTGGTTTCCTTCCCATGGTCTTAAAAACCTACTAAATTTGGAAAGCCACAGTTCCAAAGAATCTGCTACAGCTGTATCATGATGTGTTCCTCACAATATAAGTATAGGAAGCTACCTACACAATCCCTGTGATCAGTAAGCATAGAAGCAGCTACACAGGCCCCTGCTGGAGGACTGGGAAGGTGCATGCACATAGAAGTCAGGCCATGGAAATGCTAGCTGGCTTTGCTCGCCTGAACCTAACCTGCTGCTGTTAGCCAGATCGCTTCAATTTTTTGAGATTTATTTTTAAGTGAAAAATTTTGAAGTGAGCATATTTATTGTGTTCAGCAACATGATTGCCAAAACGTTCTTGACCACTGAATGCCTCTTGAGAGTTCAATGAGCTAATACCACAAAGACCATGTCTGAGGCACAGGTGACCTGCTCAGCCCTCTAGGGCAATGCTTGGGAACTGATCATATGCCCAGAAACAGAGCTTCTTAAGGAATATTCCCCATCTCCCCAGCCCCACCCCCACCTCCTACCCTTGGAGCTGAAAAACACACAGCTCTGGGTGAGGAGCTGGGAGGACCCACAGACAGTCCTCATTCCACTGTAGGAGGGGCCAGTGCTGCTGGTGTCTGCCACCCTTCCTGCAAAGGCCTTACTGGTTCTCAACCTGTGGGTCGTGACCCTTTCACAGGGGTTGCCTAAGACTACTGGAAAGCACAGATATTCGCACTATAATTCATAACAGTAGCAAAATTACAGTTACGAAGTAGCAACAAAAACAATTTTATGGTTGGGGATCAGTACAGCATGAGGAACTGTATTAAAGGGTCTCAGCATTAGGAAGATTGAGAACCACTGCTGTCATGGGAATGACCCTCTTGCAATCTCCAGGTTCCGTTTCTTTTGCTCCTTAACAAGGAGCCTTCCAGAAATACTGCCTTGGCAATTGGATTTCCAATGGCAGCTAAAGCTTTCAGTACCCTCTTCCCACTACATTAATCACTCAACAATAGACATTTATTGAACCTTTTATACGAGAAGTAGACTGAAAGCCTCTGGCCTTATATAATCAAGAACCAGATAAATGAATACAAAAACGACGTGCAGAATGCTGAGCTCAAACACGGGCTGATTTCTTGAGACTTCAGTTGCCTTACCTGCAAAATGAGGATGGGAACAGAGCAGCGGGTGTTTAACCCTTCTGGCACACCATAGTCCAGAACACAGTCAGCCCCAATAAACCCAAGCTGGGCACTCCATCTCCTGAGGGAGGTAGCTCACCAAGTGACTTCCTCTGCACCAGACCAATCATCCCCAGTGTCAACCACATCATCAGTAACAGCATCACATGAAGATGTGTTAGAACACAAACTCTGAGCTCACTCAACCTTTTTAATAAAAATGTTGGGGGTACAACTCAGAAATCAGAGTTCTAACAAGCTCTTCAGGTGATTATCAAACACCCTTGAGGTTAATTATTATCATTTCATTTATTTAACCAGAGCAAGAGCAGATGTACCAGGATATGCCTATGGAGGTCAGAGGACACTTTCTGGGGGTCTGTTCTTTCCTTAAGTTGTGTGGGTCCTGGAGATCGAACTTGGCTTGTCAGGCCTGAAGGCAAGCGCCTTTACCTGCTGAGCCATCTCACAGGCACACACCTTTGAGTTTTGATTGATCAATAAATATCCTTCCAGCTCCAAAATAAGAGCTTTTGGAAAACTTCTTAAAGCCTATCAGAAACTAGAAATGCAAGCTCTGGAAACCCAGCATTTGCTTCACTGTGGTCTCGGTGTGGTAGCTTGAAAGAAAATGGGCCCCAAAGGGAGTGGCATTATTAGGAGGTGTGGCCTTGTTAGAGTAAGTGTGTCACTGTGGGGGTGAGCTTTGGGGTCTCATATATGCTCAAGATACTGCCCAGTGTCATGGTCTACTTCCTGTTGCCTTTTGATCAAGATGCAGCAGGCACCATGTCGGCCTGTACTCCCCCATGCTCCCTGCCATGATGAAAATGAACTAAATTCTGAAACTGTGAGCCACCACCTCAATTAAATGTTTTCCTTTATAAGAGTTGCCATGGTCAACTCTTCACAGCAATAGAAACCCTAACTAAGACCCTCAGCCTTGACAACTTTAGGGAGAACACATCACTTGATGTCCAGAGTTGATGCAGTTAAACAGTTCAGGCATGTGCTCCCTTGCAGGGTGTAAGGCTGGTGGGATTTCAGCTTGTCCCGTATCACCTTCTACCTAAAACTGCAACCACCACCCCACCCTGCACCGCACCGCCCACCCCACCCCACTCCCAGCCCATTTCCTCTCCTGCTTCACTTTTCTTCTTCACCACTCTTGCTGGCATGCTGCACACCTCACTTGTTGCTCTGTTTACAGTCTCCTTCCACGAGGATACCGCACTATCAGGTGAAAACTCTGTCTGTTTTGCTAAGAGCCGTATCCCCAGTGTCTAATATGGGATCTGACGTGTGAGAGCCACCCAAACAGGGCTGATTAGGTAAAGAGATAAGTAAGTGTTAACTTAATGGTATTATAATCAGTGTTTCCTATGGAAACTTGACAGTTTCTACTTCCCATTTATTGTTACAAATTGCGCTCATGTCTTATTTCATGTTTTACTCAAATTCTGTCCCACATCTAAAAGACCCTCTATTTAGTCAATCCATTTTCCTTTGGCCCTGCTCAAGGTCTCCGTCACCTGAGATTCTTTGCCCACGTGTGACTCTATAACTGTAGACATCTGAATGTCTCTCTTCCTCACTGTGTCTAAGGCACAGCTCAGTTCGGACACCCGACATGGAATCAGTGGAGTGAGCACTATCTAAGGGGTGTGTGGAGGGAGGTGGTGGTCCCCATGCAGTGGAGTGAGCACTATCTAAGGGGTGTGTGGAGGGAGGTGGTGCTCCCCATGCAGTGAAGTGAGCACTATCTAAGGGGTGTGTGGAGGGAGGTGGTGGTCCCCATGCAGTGGAGTGAGCACTATCTAAGGGGTTTGTGGAGGGAGGTGGTGGTATTCGTGCAACAAGAACTACATGGGAAACAGAGCATAAAGGAAGCAATAGAGAGATCTCACTGCTAGTTACATTGCCCTCACAAACTAAACATGGCAATTTACATTTTACAATTTACACCTTGATGCAAATCGGCTCAGACTTGCCCAATGATCTCAAAAAGGCTGGGCTTCCTTGCTTTCAAACTTCGAATCTCCTTAAGAAGAGTAGTTCCTGAGTGGGAAAAATAAGAATATATCATGAAAGCAGCAGCTAGTCAACCCAGACAGAGTCTGTCAAATTCACAGGAGACCAATATTTACCATCTTTGCCCCGTGCCTCCTGCTAGCTGGGTCTGCAAGACACTTCCCTATCACTGTCCCTGCTCAACATGCCACAAAGACATGACCAGCTTGTCAGGTCTGACGAAGAAGGGGCCACCCAGCTGTCAAGCTAGCATAGTATAATCATCTTTCTTCTAAAAACAAAGGAAGCTGATGCTGAGAAATGTGGCTTCTCTCTCTCTCTCTCTCTCTCTCTCTCTCTCTCTCTCTCTCTCTCTCTCTCACACACACACACACACACACACACACACACACACACACGTACACTCACACACATACACACACACACACACACACACACACACACACACACACTGACAGAACCAGCCTTGTGACTTTTTATCCAGGAATACCTGCCCTTATATTTTAATCCATTTCTAAAATTCATAAATTCCCATTCCAAAGCAATCAAAACATGAGATACCAATGACAGAGGGCCTTCATATTAACGCTCATAAATACAATGGTGAAATGAAAAATGACAGCTTTCAGTAGAGTGGCAGACAGGGTTGGTCAGCCTGCCATTTTCCAGTTTAGTTTATTTACCTAAACCTAGAATGTGTCATGACTAGAAATAGGCAAAACAGAATATTATAACTCCACTGTTCCTGAAAGAGGTGGGGGAATCTTCATTATTACTAGAAACTGGGCTCAAGTTCAGTCCTGAAGTAACATAGTACATGTAGTTTTAGGTGATTTTTTCCTCTCAATAATCACAAAGCACCCTTTTGAACATGGTTTTAACACTAAATTTAAATTTTAAGAAAACTCACATTAGAGAGGATCTAAAGAAGAGCAGAAGGAGATGAACATCTGCCGTCCTATAAATGAAGACCATGTCATCACCATGAAAATAACACTCACATTTTGGGGTTGTGACTTTTCCAGACTCTTTCCAAATGACCACAGTCACCTTCACAAGAGAGCTCGGATGAGCCTGCCAACGTGCACCTCGCCAGCGGGTAAGTCCACACCATGTTTGTAATTCCACTTCCTGGTTTTAGGTGTGAGGCAACTGAAGCTGGTTTTCTGGAGAGACGGAACCCCACATCATCTCACACACCTAGAGACTGCGTCTGCTCTAACCAAGGACGCCATGATGCCCACCAACGGTGTGTGGCTTCATAGTCAACGCATCTGCTCTAACTGAGGATGCCATGACGCCCACCAACGGTGTGTGGCTTCATAGTCAACGCATCTGCTCTAATTGAGGACGCCATGACGCCCACCAACGGTGTGTGGCTTCATAGTCAACGCATCTGCTCTAACCGAGGATGCCATGATGCCCACCAACGGTGTGTGGCTTCATAGTCAACATGTCTGCTCTAACCGAGGACACCATGACGCCCACCAACGGTGTGTGGCTTCATAGTCAACGCATCTGCTCTAACCGAGGATGCCATGACGCCCACCAACGGTGTGTGGCTTCATAGTCAACACGTCTGCTCTAACCGAGGACACCATGACGCCCACCAACGGTGTGTGGCTTCATAGTCAACGCATCTGCTCTAACCGAGGATGCCATGACGCCCACCAATGGTGTGTGGCTTCATAGTCAACGCATCTGCTCTAACCGAGGACGCCATGACGCCCACCAACGGTGTGTGGCTTCATAGTCAACACATTAGCGCAGTTGTGTCACCTGCCACAGTCCGAGCAGTGGGCTCTAGCTGCAGACTTTTCACCCCGGAGGGTGAACCCCACCCATCCTTAAGGCAACAGGAGGAGAGTCGCTGCTTTGCTGCAGGCACAAGGCCATAAAGGAACATCGCAACAGCCTGCTGAGGCCCAGGATCTGCTCGGTGCCTGCTCCATGGGAGACTGTCCTACCAGCTGGAAAGAGCAGTGGGAGTCCCAGTGGCCCGGAAATCATCCTACCACAAACTCACTGGCTCAGAGAACAGAGAAGGCCATGTCAATTCTCATTTCACCAGCCCGGGGTCACAGGGATGCCATGGGTTGAGGTCAAAACTGCAACAAAATCAAGAGTTATAGCCAGATCCCAATCAAGTTATTCAGGGCATAGACCCTTTAAACAAACGGAACAGTCATGGCTTCCAGATAATAGGTCAGTCCTTCTTGAAGATGGACCTGGAGCACTCCACTTTCTGGCCAAATGGTTTCTAAACTCAAACTGAGTCACTTTTCAGTCAATACACTGTTGAGAGACTCCTTCCTGGAGGACATATAAATAGCATCTACGCCCTCCTCCTAAAGTTCCAACCACAAACCAAAGTATGATTCCACCAGAGTTCATCATGTGGAAGCCATGAATTTATGGAGCTTATTTAGAGAGTGTGGACCAGGGGCTGCTGGCAGGAGTGTGGTGATCTCCAAAGCAGCCTCAACAGAAGGTCTTCATCCAGTGTGGATGATGACTTCCCCACAGCTACCTAGATGACGTCCCTTCCCATCAAGTTGTTCTGGTCTGCGCTCTAGTAGCTTCTGAGACCCAGAGGACACATGCAAGTATGACAGAAATGCACAGATGGATGGAGGGCTGGATATTCAGGTGAAGTCCCTCCTAGTCTAAGAAAGTATCAATAGTCAGCAAGTCAGCTGTGATGATCTTCTGTAAGCTGGCACAGCTGAGCCAATGACCATGGTGGCTGTTTTGCCCAGATGACCCAGTTCTGTGAAACACAGCTGGAAAAGGGGACAGGCACTGCTCACCCAGCAGAAACACTTCTAGTTGGCACCTGAGATACCATTTACAGCCACCAAGGGCCCTTTAAGGTACTGCTGATTCATTACAAAATCCAAGTTCTTTGAATGCATGCTGCTCCCCAACATGGTAGGTACAGAGATATTTTGAGAAGTCAAACAATTTGATTTAGGGTCTCTTCTCAGCTCTCATAGCCATGAGCAAATTAATTCCCATATCTGAGGCCAATTTTTTTTTTAATTTACTCTGAAATAATCATGGTAAGAGTTCAGTTCCTATAACCTGGGGATCGCAGAAAAATACACAGGAAAACTGCCCAATAAAAACACTTAACCCATGATAGAAATTAAATAAAAATTAATTCCATTTCTCCATTACCTTTTTCTATCAAAGAAAAATAATCTATCAAAATGTATTTTGAAGGTAGCTGTGATGGCACTTCCTATAAACCTAGTGTTCTGTTAGCAGGAGCAGAAGGGTCATAGTTTTGGGGCAAATCTGGATTACACAGGAAGACCCTGTCTCAAAACCCTGCTGGGTAAGGCTTACGCGAAGCATGCCAATGGATCACCAGTGTGACTGGACTTTGATTGTTGATTGGAAACAGCTGCTATCCCTGTACGTAAACCCGAGTTGAGTCGGAATAGATTGTAACTGTAATCTCAGAGGTGAGCCTTGCAAACTGCTTCCATCACAAGGCTTTGGTTCTGCTGAAGCAGGCTGCTCCTTCAGTTCTGTTTTCACAAAGCCCACGATGGTAGAAAAGGAAGGGAGGAAGATGAGGGGCTCTTCCGTATCTGCCTCGTTTGTATCAGATAACATGTGGGTTCAGAATTGTTCTCCTCACCTGTCCAACAGTGCCTGGTTGTGAGCCCTGAAAGCATGCATTTTGTGTGGGAAGGAAATATGCACAGTTTGGCAAACAAATGGCAGGGACACCTGTTAACCCCTAAGAGAGTGGGTAGGGACAGTCCTATGGCCAAGATGGCAGCAGGCATGTCCTGCTATGTCACCAACCTGAGTGTAACCACCAGTGACCCACAGGAGGTGGGCCTGTGGGCAGGCTGTTGGGAAGACAGGGAAAAGAAGGAAGGAAGGAAGGAAGGAAGGAAGGAAGGAAGGAAGGAAGGAAGGAAGGAAGGAAGGAAAGAAGGGAGGGAGGGAGGGAGGGAGGGAGGGAGGGAGGGAGGGAGGGAACTAGGGTTTAACCCAAATTTTCCATTCTTTTATTCATTCATTGGCCGTTTTCTGGATGTGTTGAGAACTCAGGCATTGTTCTACTCACTGTAGACATGAGGACATGAAGATTTCTTTCTTTTGAATCCTATTTCATGAGGAGGACAGCAATGGAAACATAATTATAAGACAATAACAAGATGCAGCTAATGCACATATGACATAGCATGAAGCCCAAAGAAAGAAGCAGTCCATCAGCTAAGCAAAGATATGATGATTTTACGTGTTCTGAAATAGGCCAGTGTTGGCGTAAGTGATTAAAAAATAAAATCCTAGCTAATAGAAATAGAATTCTAAAGAAATGAAAAAGAAGAACAGCAGACAGGAGAAAAAAGAAATGGATCTAAGTCGACTGTCTGTCTTGGAGTTGAGGAAAAGGCGTTCTAGTCTTTACCTTCATTCCTGGGGTCTTTGTGTTTGAATTTCATGATTTTAGCCTTATTGAGTCTGCCTAAACATGTGGATTTCTATTTTGCACAACAGCATATTTTTTGAGAGAACGTATGACTGCTGGAATACACACACACACACACACACACACACACACACACGGAGATGGGGAGGGTGTTGGCTTAAATATACAGATGCACAGATGAATGTAGATTACAGGGAGATAGCTTCTTGCTTTTGGAAATACTACTTAGGATGCTAATTCTTAACTTTTACAATAAAATGTCATCTTCCAAGCAATCTCCTAACAGTAGTAAAAGTAAAGCACACAGCACTTAGCAAAATTAAGATGTTAATACAAATAAATCCTCGGTGTACTCTTAAGACTGCCATAATAACTTTCTTTCAACTGGAGACATAAAGAGGGAATTGTGGCGTTTCCATTTAGCTAAAGTAGAAAATGTGGGAGGCTGCCAGCTTGAAAACCCAATTTAAATGTCTATTGCCTTTGTTGCAAGCACACAACCTCGGAACATAAAATTCACATCAATTTGGGCAAAATTTATTCTTTCTCTCTGAAGCAATTGTTGGAGCTAACTGGTTTGCCCGAGCCTCATCCTCATCCCCTCCGACATTAGCATTCCTTGTGTCCCTCAGACCATAGGTTGCCTGGGATCTATGTACAGGACCCTGGTGTCCTCTCGGTGCCCGCTCCTCATTCACAGGAGCAATTGTGCATTCTGAGATGGAAGCAAGATACACTGACCTGCTCTAGATGCTGGGACCACACTTACCCGGGACACCTTCTCACTGACTATTCTCAAGACTTGTCCTGGTGGGCATTTGTCATACACAACATGGCCTGACAAACTCAAAAGACATACTCGTGATGTCACCAATATCCACCCATCTACAACGGCATCAAATCCTGAACGTGCCTCTGTAATACACTCCAGTCACACAGCTAGAGCTTCTTCCATGCCAGGGTTTCACGTGCCCTGTCTTAGTTACCTCTCTACTGCTGTGACGAAACACCCTGACAAAGGTAACTTGAGGAGGAAGGGTCTGGGTCACAGTTCTAGCGGGCACACAGTCCATCCTGGCAGGAGTCAGACAGGAGCAGGAAACTGGCTGGCCACATTGCATCCACACTCAGAAAGCAAAGAGTGAACAAGAAATGGGGTCAGGCTGACAGCTTTAATGCCTGGCCCCATTTCTTTCCAGGTGGCATCTCCTGAAGGTTCCATAACCTTCCCAAACAGAACCACCATCTGGGGACCCAGTGTTCAAACACCTTGGCCTATGGGGAACATTTCTCATTCAAACCACAATGTATATGGGTATCTACTTAGAACTTCTACTCTGCACACAGCCCCATCTGTCCACGCTGCATAAATCCCTGGTCACTGTTTCTGATGAGTTTCTCTTATTTCATGTCAAGGGTAGCTGCACAGGTCCCTTGTTACTTACTGGGATGTCCTGCTCACAGTGGATGCAGGTGGTAATGCCGGCTTCTTTGCCCTGCTCTAGTGAGTGTGGCAGCCCTGTCCTCTGCTCTGAGATCTTTGTTATAATATGTAGATTTCACTACAGATTCCTAATCAACATGCTTTTTTTACTGTATGTATAAAAACTACCTCCACAGAAGGGGATTTTAAAGAGAAAAAGGAAGAGCTAGGAAGGCAGGTCAGTAAAAGCCCCGTTTCCCAGGATGTACAAGGTCCCCAGTTCGATCCCCAACAGCACAGTGAAATATCAAATAAACAAAGTCTTCATAAATAGGTTGAGCAATGACTCAATCCCAAAGAATGTGACTCATAAATGCTAAAGAGAAAATCATGGATCAGCTTAAAGTCAAAAGGCATGTAAACTACTTGACATTCAGCAGACGCTAGCAGAAGCAGTAATTAGTGGGAGGTTTTTTTCTTTTTTTAAAGCAGATGCTAAAATGAAAACAAAAGATTTGTGTACAATGGTGAAAGCTATGATGTCTTCTACACTGTTAAATATTTGAAGAGAAGAGGTGGGCATTAAATAATAATGGACACGGCCTAGAAAAAGGTCCGATCACAGTCATACCCTGATTCCAGAGCTCCAACAGCGTGTTTCTTTTTGGGGTGGGGGAGGAAAGGGTTTATTTGGCTTACATTTCAACATTGCTGTTCATCACTGAAGGAAGTCAGGACAGGAACTCAAACGGGGAGGATCCTGGAGGCAGGAGCTGATGCAGAGGCCGTGGAGGGTGCTGCTTGCTGGCTGGCTCCCATGACTGGCTCAGCCTGCTTTTTTCTTTCTTTTTTTCCTTTTTTTTCTTTTTTTTTTTTTGTTTGTTTATTTTTCTAGACAGGGTTTCTGAGTGTAGTTTCAGTGCCTGTCCTGGATCTCGCTCTGTAGACCAGGCTGGCCTCGAACTCACAGAGATCCACCTGGCTCTGCCTCCCGAGTGCTGGGATTGAAGGTATGTGCCACCACGGCCCGGCCTGCTTTCTTATAGAACCCAGGATCACCAGCCCAGGGATGGCACCACCCACCATGGACTGGGCCCTTGCCCATTGATCACTAATTGAGAAAATGCCTTACAGCTGGATCTCAACTGGGGCTCCCTCCTCTCTGCTGACTCTACCTTGTGTCAAGTTGACACACAAAACCAGGCAGTACACATGTTATCTGGCCTCTAGACACCCTGCTGTGTGGATCCATGTCTTTCATCTTTCCCCAATGCCTCTACCATCCACAAACTTCCCTAAATACAAGCCTGTACTACTGTATCCGCCCCTGCTCTGCCACACCAGACTTCTAGATGTGTGTCCACTGAGTACGCAGCCCTGTTTACCCATCTTCTCTATTCCATATTCCAGATTCCCCCTTACCTGTACTCAGTTTCCAAAGAGGCCTTCAACACATGCTGCTGTACCCCTCTTTTTTAGAGTCTGACACAGCTCACAAGTGGTCACAGCATCAAAATCAGCTCATGTCGTGGCCACATTCTTACAGGACCATTATCTCTACTCCCATACCATACATCACCATACTAATGCCCCTTTGATGTGTCCTCCCTGCTGGAACTCAGGCATAAGCCTCTCTATACACTTCCCACACTGCCTCTCCTCCAATAATCCTTGGTCTGACACAGCCAGTTGCTTCCTGCATGTCCCAAACCCTGTATTCAATGTCTACCCCTAACCTGGGCTGGTGCATCTACTGAGAATCCTCTGCCTCTCTGGTCTGACCTGAGAGGAATGGGTCAATATGCATCTTGTACATCTTGTACATAGAGGTGGGGGAAGAGAGGAAGCTTCTTTCTAGTCAGCATGGGATGGGCTCTTGTGTTTACTTCGAAACAGTAGGACCTGAGGCAGAAGGACTCCTAGTACCATGACTGAGCCATTGAAAGGAAGGACAGTGACGAGACCTGGGGGCAGCCTGGGTGACTGTTCACACTCCTCCTCCTCCCATGAATGCTCAGAATCTCCTCTTTGTATATTTGGTGCAGATAAGAACAAAGACTTTTTTTCAAGGCAAGGTTAAATGGGGCAGTGTGCTCTGTTTTCAGGCCACAAGCTGATCTAAACTATAATAAGCTCTTAGCCATTGGTAACCCACTTTTTAAAAAATATCTATTTATTTATTTGTGTTTTATGTGCATTGGTGTTTTGCTTACATGTATGTCTCTGTGAGTGTGTTGGATCTCCCGGAACAGGAGTTACAGACAGTTATGAGCTGCCGTATGGGTGCTAAGAATTGAAGCTGGCTTTAACTGCTGAGCCGTGGCTCCAGCCCCGGTAACCCGGTGTTAGCTAACGTGTGTGAGAACTACTGAAAACTGTCATTCATTGTGCATGGTTACAACCATCATTACCTCAGCCTGTGAGACATGATTACAATCCTTCCACTGATGAACAAATAGTTTTAAAATACCAAAATAATCATCTCTAAGCATGTTAACAATATGCATCTATTCATAAAAATTGTCCTGTAAATTGTTCATTCAACTTGGAGTCAACAACATCCACATGTGGTAGGTATATTATCTGTCCCAGCATCCCCTGTGATACATGGCCAGGATGGGAAGTGAATCACTGACACTCACACAGAGCAAGGACTCTGCAGTCTTCAGGAACATGCATGGATTCACGTATATTCGTGTGCCCTCTTTTTAAGAGTCTTGCTAGACAAACTTTTAGATCTTATTTTTAATAACTCTTTTCATCATTTTAATATGCTCAGCCAGAGACCAAAGCTGCTTTCAACATTAGGCTATACATTCAGTATTTTACACTTTCATTCCTATATAAGTCAGAGTTTTCATAGCACGGGACAGATTTCCCTACAGGAGGGAACAGCATTGGCGCCTGAAGAAAATTGGGTTCACTTTCTTACTGAGTGAACGGTTTTTCAAAACTCAAAGACCAAATGTGAAGAGGGCGAGGATGGACGGGTATGGTCCGTACCTGCAAGGGGCTTTACATCTAATCCTGGAGAGAGAAACAGTTTGAACGTCAGAGCCATATGCTCTCTTCTAATAAACAGCTTTTGAAGTGCAGGGTGTTTCTGTGGAGCACACACCACCATGAGAAAGGTGGCTAAAACAAGGATCTTTTAACAAAATGCAAAAATAGAAGATTCCGGTTCCAGCACTAACAGCCTGGGTGCGGGATGGGCATAGCAGCAGTGAGCGGTTTCGGCCCACCTGGGGACCTGCCTTCAGGAGCCACGATAGCTGCTCTTTGTCTATTCCCAGAAACCACTGCAGTGAACCCCAGTTGTGGGAGGGAAGTGGGGTGTTGGGTAGGAAAGACAGAGTCACTGCAGGCATTTGGGGTACTCCGAGTGACACCAGGATGCATACTCGTGGTTCCACTTGTCCTTAGGTAACACTGAATGAAGACAAATATTTAACACAAAGATTCGGAGCAAGAGAGGCTTAGCTGGGGTGGGTGATTACCTGTGTCACTCATTAAGGTAAGAGGCTGTCTCTGCAGAAGGCCTGAACTGAATCACAGCAAACTCGAGTTGCTTAGAAAGGCGTCTGTGATAAAAACAAGGATGGAAATGGTTATCGAATGCCAGTGATTTTCACTCATCAAGAAACAGCCTCCCAGGAAGACACCCATCCCCTCCTCTGACTTGTGTATGCTTCCTAAAGCCCAGAAATTAACATCTGCTGTCTGTGGAGGGGCAGCTTCTCTTTAGTATGGAGCTGGGACGGCCAGTGCAGGCTGCTGAGCTCCTCCCAGACCTCTCACGCCTCACATGGCACCTGTGAAGTACGCCCCTAACCCTTGTGTTTCCCTGCCTTCCACCCACACACACCCTTTGCCTAGCACTGACACTAATTTTAAGTCTTGTTTGCGGGCTGATTAACACATTCAGTGTTAATCAGTGAACGGCATTTACTTTTGACTTTACTGACTTTTTATTTTGATGCATTTGTTTCCTTCAATTTTATGAGGAAGTTTTTTCTATTTTGATTAGTATTTACTCATTATATAAAATAATGACCTTATGATATTTACATACACATAAGTCATGGAACCAGTGCTGAAATTTTTGGGTTTTTTGCCTTTCAGCACTTTTTTCTATATGTATCTTTCAGCTTTCTATTTTGACATAATTTCAGCAAAGCCACAAAAGTAGCACAGTTTCCATCTGATACTCATCAGTTCTCATCACCAACATTCTAGCACTTCCCATAGCACAGGGTTGTTATCCAGAGTGTCTGTGTGTGTTTCAACAAAGCAGAAAGTGCATGTCTTGTTTGCTGCTTTCTACACTTAACATGACAGCATAAACTTTCATATCATTTTAAATTCTTCATAACAATGGGGCTCAGCAGTTAAGAGTGCACATTGTTCTTGCAGAGGACCCAAGTTCAGTTCCCAGCACCTCATCTGGTGCCTCACAGCCTCTGTAACTTCCGCTCAGGATCTACTGCCCTCTTCTGGTTTCCGTGGGTACTATATCCTCATGCACATACCCATACAGATATACACATAATTAAAAATAAAATAAGTTCAATGCATATATTACTTAACTGTTTCCATGCTACTGGATACTGGGACAGTTTCAAAGATTTTGTTGTTGAAAACACTCATCCATAACTTCTATGAAATCTAATTTCATAGGCCAGAAGTGGTTTATCATTTAAATTACTATTTTATCTGCTATTGAAAGTGAACACTTTTGTGCTGGCCTTTTTTACTTCACTTACCGTAGGCTGTTCATGTGGCCCCTCTGCCCACATACTTATCTGAACATGTTACTTACAAGCTTGTGTAAACTATGCCTATCAAGACTACTGAGCTTTAAAACTCAAAGGTGATAATTTGTGTTTGGCATTTGCTTTTGACTGTTTTGCTATCATTTTAATAATACAAACCAATTACAGCAATTAAAAACAAAATATTTATTTTTAGTAGCAATTTGTAAATTATGCTCAGTGCTCTCAAAGTGAGATCAGCCAAACAGAAAGTGCTCAAAGATGTGATTCACAGGAATTCTAAGAATTTCTGTTCTTAAAAAGGGGTTGTCTTGTCCAAACGTGATCAAAACTGTAACAATGGCTGAGACTGCTCCGTGAGTAAAAGCACTTGCTTCACACACCCAATTCCCTGCATCAATCCCTGCAGTCCACAGCAGAAGAGAACTGATTCCTGAAACTTGTCCTTTTAATTCTTGTCCTTTGACCTCCACACAAGTGCCACAGCACACATGTGTCCATACATACATATACATACCCAATAATAATAAATAAAAATACCAAAAATAAAGTAGTCAAGGAAGGAGTCTCATTTGTAATAATGATAGCAAATCATAACCAATTAGAGAGTTCCCCAAAGGCCAGCTTGCACCATACATACTCTAGTGTTAACTTTTAGTCTTATGGGTTTATATAACCAAACTAAAATCTTATTATTTTCTGTTATTTCACACTGAAAGTTGGAAGGCTGGACTATGCTTTTGTGACATGAAATGAGCCCCAAGCTCTTGTCTGCACCTGCTTCAGCTTGGTAGTCCCTCTGCACAGAACCCTCTCTCTCCACCCTCCACACCACTAGCTGGAAAAGCCCTACCTTCCTGTTGAGCCTCTCTACTGCACCTACCCCAAATTCATCTTGATTATTGTATCCACCGCTACTTTTCCGTGTTCACCTTGTCACATTACCCTGCCTATCCGTCCCAGCTGTTGCCCTCCCCAGCTGTCAATAACCTGAAGCCAGGACTCAGACTTCTCCCTGGGGCTGGTGCCTAGCGAACTTCCTGACATGCAATTGAGCCTTGTTAATGTTTCTGAGATAAACTGTCCACAAAGTGTATAATCCACTGGGAGAGTTATTCCAAGCAAAACCTCATTTTACAAAATATACTGCTAGACTTAATTATACTTAAAGTGAGCTCACTCAAATCCAGCTCTGTCTAATGCTTTCTGTGTTGTGATGACTCAGGCCAAAGAGAACACTGTCCTCAGGCAAAGGTTAATAACCACGCTTACATTTTCTTAAAGTTTTTATATTGAAATAATTTGAAACTCACAGAAGATTTGGAAAATGGCGTGGTTTAAATTTTTGTGTCTCGGAGGAGGAGTGGATGGGGAGTGAGGGTCGATGGGAGACAGGGGGAGGGAACAGGAGGAGAGGAGGGAGAGGAAACTGTGATCTGTATGTCAAATAAATGAAAAAAGTTAATTAAATAAAAAATAAAACAAATTTTCGTGTCTCCCAAATGTAATTGCCATTTCAACAGTATTGAGAGCGGGGTAAGCCATGGTTCTATCCTCATGAACGGACGACGCTATTAGTCTGAGAGTGAGACCCTCACAGCAGGGTTGAGTCAGGCTCTCTTGACCACCTCCCTCTGACTACTTCTTCACCCTCCTCCACGTGGTGATTTCTGCATGTTATATATGCGAAAGTCTGGCGAGACACAGACCCTCCCTCTTGGACTTCTCGGCTTTCAGAATTGCGAGTCAGGAAGTCTCAGCTCCTTGTCCATGATGCAGCTGTGGTAGCTGCTACATGCCTTTCAATCACGTTCAACAAAAGTCACCACTTCCACTACATGCAATTAATGTCTTGCCACATGACCATGTGCATCCAAACACATGGTAACACACTAGCACACACAATAAAACACAGCACACTAACATGTACATACAAACACTAATATGCACACTATACTAACCCACAAGCACATACTAAATGTATTAACATATACACATGAGTAAAAGCATGCAGGACACAAAACATTTCCTGAGCTATTTCATAGTTACATCCAGAACTTTTTTTTTTAATCCATATATACTTCATTTCCTAAGGACAAGGCCATCCTCATGCATAGCATTTGTCTAACCCAGGAAGTTAACATCATACAATACACATATCCAGTGCACAGTCTGTGTTCACGTGTCTGTAGCAGTTTCAATAAGGTCCTTTGTCAAAATTTTCTCTGATCTTGATCTAAGCTTACACATGACATGCAGCTGTCATGTGTTCTCAGTCTCCCGCATCTGGACTAATCTTGCATACTTCATTTTTAATAACACTGAAAAATTCCAAAGCAGCCAGGTAGTTATTTTGAAGAATGTTCCTTTTGCCCTGATATCTCTACTTGATTGTATTCAAACCATGTGTTTTCACTAGGAGTACTGAATGAATAATGTTAAACATTTCTTAGCTCTTGACAACAGAAATCACTGAGGTTACTAAATTTGACCCACCCACAAGGTGATAGTGGTCGGGTTTCTCCACTGTAAAGGTACGACTTTTTGCTTTTTAATAAGCAATCTTTGGTACATACTTGGATAACATGTAAATACATTATTCTTTAAGTTTAGCATCTGTCAGATGGTCTCTTGTGTCAATAGTTCCAAAATGGCTGCAAAATGGTGACTGTCAACCTTCCAAGTTCCATCTACATTTATCACTCCATACAATCATTCATTTTCCCCAAAGTTCCCCTATCTTGTGACTTTATTCTTTGTGTGTCAATATCTGAGACTTTGTAAGGAAGTTATTTAAAACTATTTTTAAACATCATCACAGTTTTCCTCAGTTTTGCATTACCAATACTGCATGTTAAGAACCCAGTGCTCACATATGCTATTACCAACTTAATCACTTTCTACTTCACACAACTTTGATAGTAACTTCTTGTTCTTGCTTCAAAACTCTAATTATAACCTAAGACTAGACCTGTCTTATTGCAATACTAACTACCCAGTCCTGAAAACCGACGCCTGCTAAGAATCTTGAGAGTGTGCCTGTCTTAGTTAGGGTTACTATTGCTGTAACAAAACACCACTATCAAAAAGCAAGTTGGGGAGGAAAGAGTTTATTTGACTTATACGTTCACATCACTGTTCATTATTGAAGGAAGTCAGGATAGGAACTCAAACAGGGCAGGAACCTGGAGGCAGGAGCTGATGCAGAGGCCATGGAGGGGTGCTGCTTACTGGCTTGCTCCTTATGGCTTCTTCAACCTGCTTTCTTATAGAACCCAGGACCACACCCCAGGGATGGTCCCATCCACAATGGGCTGGGCCCTCCCCATCAATCACTTATTAAGAAAATGACCAACAGGCTTGCCTACAACCCAGTCTTACGGAGGCCTTTTCTTAATTGAGGTTCCCTCCTCTCAGATGAACCTAGCTTGTGTGAAGTTGACATAAAACTCTCCAGCATGGTGCCTCTATCTCATTTTTTGTTGTTTCATAGTGTCTTGAAGAATATGGAAAATTTAGACTAATTCTATAATTTGAGGGCCACTAGTTCAATTCCACATGCAGGTAAGAATCAAAATCCTTCGTGAATGACTGATCTTAATTGTAATGAAAGAAGCTACCTTAACTTTCCAGAATTTAGAGACCTTTTATTTTACTATTAAGCAACCACTATGCTAAAAAATAATTTAGGCTATTTTGTACTAATATTGAAATATTTCTAAAGCACTTATTTCTGAAGTTCTATTTTTAGTGACTGATCCCAAACACACAGTTTCACCAAGTCAAACAACCAAGCAGAACATGTCCTTCCATCTAAAGAGGGTTAATGAAAATTCACACTTCAAGAAACCGTTCACCAGTGAGATCAAAAAATGGCCAGCATCAATTGCATACAGCAAGACTTGTAAACTATGGCTTCCCGGGTCACAGACCTTCAGGGCAAAGACCTTGGTGATTACAGGCAGCTCGGTGCTGTCACTTTGCAAATGAAGACACTGAAGTGAGGAGGCACGGCGGAACCTGAGCACAGTAGCAGGGCAAGCAGATAAGGATGACACATTAAGGAAAGATGCAAAGATGCAAACATAAAGTCAATGATCTGGAAACCACAGGCCCACAGTGTTACTACAGGCTGGCCAGGCTGCCTAGCTCCTCAGATTCACATTCTTCCTCCCTACCTGCATCGTAAGAGGACTACAATTAAACATCATTCCTGTCATCGTCTGCTTCTCTAGGCATCCAAACACATGTGCACCAATGTTCATGGCCTCATTAGTCACAGTGACCCACCCAGATATCTATCATCTGATGAATGGATAAGCAAGACACGGCACAGCCACATGATGCATACCACTTGGCCACGAAAAGGAATGAAGTCCTAGCACCTGCTGCCTTGTGAATGAATTATACCGAGTGAAGAAAGTCGGACACGAAAGGCCAGGGTATGTGATTCCATTTACATTGTATTCCCAGAAGAGATGAATTCATAGAGACAGAAGATGGTTTACTGGTTTCCAGAAGATCACCAGGATGGATCAAGCTGACCATACACAGATGAGGGTGTTTTCTGAAGATCATGAGAACAAGCCAGAACTGTAGGCTGGTGACAGCTGCAACCTGTGAGTATACCGGAAGATACTCACAAGTGTGTGCTCTCTAAAGGGCTCAAGTAATCAAACCTACAGTAGGGGATATTACATCAATACAAACACTATTCTCAAGACAAGAGACTGGTTAGTAGGGAAGGCAGACTAATTAGGGCAGGGACTGGTAGTCCACAGCTGGCTAGCATAGACAGCAAAGATGGAGAAAGGGGGAAACACCCACCATGCGACTGGGAATGAAGCATACAGGAGTTGCTGATATCAGAACAGAGGGCAGGAGAAGCAAAGAGAGAGATGAATCATTACCTAGACACTCCCAACTGGAGGAAGAATTAATTTCAAGAAGAAATAAAGTATACAAATATGGACACATTAGCCCTGAGGGGTCCATGCCCCATCTAGATAGTTCTCTGTTAAGAAACTACTTTCTAGGCATATTATTTTAATTGACATGCATTTACATTTACCATGTACAAAAGAGATATGCTGTTAACAACCCAATAGGGTGGTTGTAGGAACAAAATTTGGAAATTCACATAATATTCTTAACTAGTTCCTCAAACACAGCAAATCCTCCATCAGTTTTCTATCACCGTGCTATGCTACAAACACTGCCCCGTCACTTCTTTATTCCGTATGTGGCATCTCTGACCCTCCTCTGTAGCACTTTCAGATGCTCAGCCCACTCCAGAGCAGAGGTTTTGTACAAAGTTTCTGGCCCTCAAAATTTGCTCACAACTGCTGTAATCTGAATTGGACCAAGAGAGTGGAGCCTGAATGGCTGAAAACAATACCGGGATCCCTTAGGCGGACAAGCATTGTTCTGTGGTGGACCGGCACATTAGGCTCCAGCACAGCATGATGACTTCCTTATTAAAAGCGTCCAACTCACTTCCCTCTAATTCTTTCTCCCTTAGCATCCTGCAGCCCTTAATTTTATTTCCCCAAGCTTTCGCTCCCCCAGGAACAGAACATGCTGACATGCCAACAGGCACATTCTCATCTACTTGGCAGCCTAATTTCCCTATCCAGTCTGTAAATGGATGCTCTGGTCCATAATCAGACTCCCGTAAACTTGGTTAGAAAGAATCAATTTGCATGGGTCTGTTAACCTCTGCATGACCATGGTAAGCCTGTTTCTGAGGCTGAGCAAAGATGTCCCCTGGGGAACAGCACACACACTGTGGCACCAGGCTGGAATCGGTCCTTCAGATATGATAGGACACTACTTCACAGAGTTACGGTGAATATTAAAGAGTAAATAGACAGTAAAGGGCCCAGAATATTTTAGAATCTCAGTAATGCTCCTTTTTGTTTTCTTAAATCACATGTTCCGGCGTCATTTCTGTTGCTGTGAATAAACACTCTGACAAAAGACAACTTAGAGAGAAGGATTCTTTCATCCTACAACTCCAGGTCATAGGCCTACAGCAGACAACTCAGGGATTTCAAACAGCTAGCCATCTCATCCACCGTCAAGAGTAGAGAGAATGAATGCACGCTCGCTCGCTTGTGCTCAGCTCCACTTCTCCACTCTTACACAGTTCAAGACCTACTGCCTACAGAAGGGTACTGCCACAGTGGGCTTTTTCCCACATGAACTAGGACAATCCCCCCACAGACATTTGCCCAAATGTCACCCCGAGCTTGACAATATCACTGAGACTTCCTCCCCAGGTGACTCTCGGCTGTGTCAAGCTGACAAGGCTAACTAGGGCACCATGTATGGAAGCTTCCCAAATGAATGGAAGTGTTCCAGAATGTTCCTCACACTGTTTCACACTCTTCTAATCCTCCTCCTTCACAAAGGGTTTCCTTCCCGATGTTTTCTGTTCAGCCATGTAGCTGCCTTGTAGCATTAGCTGTCTGCAGAGTCTGTCCCTCAGTAAGACCTCAGAGAAGGTGTCAGTGCCTGTGAAAATGTGCTTGGGAATGTCTTTCTATCATGCAGGGTGATCTACTCACACAGCCTGTGGTCGTCACATAGTCTTTCTCCACGTCTGTTTCAGTGGCCACCAACTGCGACTCAGCAGCCTGCCCTGCAGTGTCTCTGGCGGGCCCTGCATCTCTAGCAGTCTGTATTCACCATCACATCCCTAGACATGCCGCCATGGAGGCACTACTGGCATTAATGCTGAATGGCTGAAAATACGTATATGAACACAATACTTTGCTCACAAACCTCATAAATAAGCCAAATTTTACAATAAAGAAAGCAGAGATAAGTCGGTAACTATACAAAACCACTTAAAGTTCTACTTTAAGGCAAGATGATAAAAAAAGTTTACCATCCACAGGTTAAGAGCAAGATTCTGGGTGGACATTCTGTGAGTCACCATCAGAGGGAATACCACAACCAACTGGTTAAGAAATGGAATACTTTTCATGTACTAAATTTCCTGGCTGGCTTCTTTTTTCATTGTCATTCTCTTCTCTTACTCTTACTGCTCAGAAAGCTGTGTTTACAGTGGTTAATTCAACCAATCTGTCCGTGCTGAATTTCTATAGTTCTGAAGAAATGATGGCACCTGTCAACCGTCACTATAAGCTTGGAAGAATATCCCACTTGAGGCTCTGGGATTCTGTGGTGCCCCTAACTTTCCACCACACCCATTACACAGTTGTGGGTAGATAGTGCTTGTTAACAGTAACTCTCCATTCCTTTCACTTTTGTGAATAAATGCTTAAAGATTCAAGATTTCTGAAAATTCTATTTCAATGTATCACTGTCGGCACATAGATGATAGCCTAAAAATTAACATTGCCACATTGTGAATGAAAAAAATGGCTTTCAGAAATATTTCATTGTGTTTTCTAATAAAGCCCATGTGTTTTCCAGAAAAAAAATGCCTGGGGTTTGCCATAACCTGAATGGCATGGGAGCACTAGATGGAGATGATATTGATGACATGTTGGTTTCCAATCTTTTTATTTGTCTGTTTTAGAGAAATATTATAGACTCATAAGTGGGAGTCTAAGAGAAGAGACGACAACAGGGGAGGAGAGAGCAGGTGGGAGAGAAGAAAGAGAAGAGAGGGAAAGAGAGCGCCTGTATGTCAGAAGGGTTTTCTTATCTCGGGAGAAGAAGCCTTACTGGAAGGGCAGACAAGACAGTGAGACAGGTGGGAACAGGAACTTGCAGCTTAACTTCATACCTTATGATCCAACAACCTCGCCTCTCCTGTGGCTCTTCACTACAGCCCCAGTTCCTGGATGTCTCCTGTTGAGAGTGCTCTGGTGTCTGTTAGGTTAATGTTCACATTCTGCACATGAATAGGACCCACGCTAGCCAGGATATGACGAAAATGAGCACATCAACAGGAAAGAGGCTATGGCTTGTATTCACCCCAGTCATGTGCAGCTGTGAGACCAGGTCAGGAACATCACACTTTCATGTACACAGCCCGTGCCCAGCACCGATCACTTAGAATGTGCACCATTTACTTAGAAATTCAATAAGTATGAAAAGCATTTTGTTACATATAAAATAATATAAGACTATTAGTTTGCTAGTATTAGTTCAATCCACTAATATACAATATTTGATCAGTGAATAAAACATTATGAACCCATTTTCCAATCTAGATTACTAAAACTTGAGGCCAATGGATGGTTCAGTGAGTAGTCACTTGCCACCGAACGTGACGACCTGCGTTCAATCAAGTCCCACATAGTGGAAGGAAAAGACTGACTCCCACAGGATGTCCTCTGACCCCCATAAGTACACCATGCCACATATGCACACACACACATAAATACAAATTGAAGATACTGTAAATTACTAGAACTTGGTTATATACTAGTATGCTCTCACAGCTCATGAATAAACAATAGCCATTCACAGAGTGTCCGCTATGAGTCACACAATGTGCTAAGGTCAGTAATAAACTAAAACATAATCACTATCCTCAAAAATTATACAAACTATTAGTGAAGGAAATGTGATAACTATTCTAAAAAGTTTGTGTGATTGGCATCTCAAATGTCCTTTTAGGTTTGACTCCATATTTTTGTTTGTTTGTTTCTTCCTTAGTAGTAAAAGTATGGGTGATTCTCCCCTGAGGAAGTCATACCCCCACCTAGGTATATCCAACTGTATTCTGAGCACCTCTTTTTCCCCTAACCCTTTTGTCTGTATTAAAATGTCTTTAATAAGATCTCCAACTCTATAGTTGTGATTACTTCTGCAGACAATGTTCTACTCCGAGTGTTGCAGGAGTTGTATCTGGCTCCCTGAGCATGGGTATAAGTGTTACAGCACTGAGGGAAAAGGCTTCCCCTATGGAAGAGTTGCAGCTCTGAGGGGAAATGTTTCCCCAAGAGAAGTTTGCAGCCCTGAAGGGAAAGGTATCCTGGCAGCTGGGAGCCAAGGAATACTACAAAGTCACATTGCACAAGAAACCTCACACAGGAGTTTTATTGGGAGAGACGCAAGAGGGTGGCTTCTTCTGCTCAGGTGAGGAGCAGTAGGGAATTGAGCAGAAGGCAGGTTTATATAGGGTTTCTTGCAGGCCGAGTCTTCCAGAGTGGAGATGACCAGGGTGGGAATTAGTGGGATTTCAAGGCAAGCCCAGGGATTGGTGGGTTTGGGGGCTCAGAGACTGGTGGGTGCAGGGGTTCAGGCATTGATGGGTATAGGAACTCAGGAATTTATGGGTGTAGGGACCCAAGGATTAGTGGGTATAGAGGTTCAGGGACTGGTAGGTTTTCAAGCTCAAGGACTGATGGTTTTGGGCTCAGGGATTGGTGGGTTTGGGGGCTCAGGGACTGGTAGGTTTGGGGGCTCAGGAATTGGTGGGTTTGGGGCCTTAGGGATTGGTGGTTTTTTGAGCTCAGGGATTAGTGGGTTTTCAGGTTCAGAAATTGGTGGGGGTGGTGGTGAGTTTTCAAACCAGGAAGTAGGCTCAAACCTTTCACCCTACAATGGGGGCTGAGTGCTGTTTACTGCACCACACACCTGAACTTGCCATAGTCTAGTCACACTGGACACTGCAAGTATTTCAAGTGAAAAAGAATACCTAATTTGAAAGAATTCAAGTGTTTGCTGGAGAGATGCTCAGCGGTGAGGATGCTTGGTGCTTGAGGACACAAGTTCAATTCTCAGCACCCATGTCAAGTGGCTTGTAACTGCCCATAACTCTAGACACAGGGGATCCAAAGCCCTCTTCTGGCCTCAGCACACTTGTGGCATATACATATTCACACACACATAAATAATAAAGTCATTTTAAAAAAATCAACCAATGAAATAACCCCAGGTGTATGAGTCCGAACTGCAGACATAAAAGAAACATGAAAAATCCAGATAAAAGATAACTCCAGCAGCAAATTCCAATAAAAAAGATCACATGAAATGCCAAAGGATTCAAAGGCATAAGGCTAAAAGGGTTTAATGAAATCAAACAGGATACAAATCAATTCCTAACTGAATTTGAAATAAATACAAATAAACAGCTGAATGAAATAAAGAAATCAATGCAGGATATTAAAGAATAATTCAATATAATTTGAAAAAGTCAAATTGAAATTCTAGAAATGAAAAGCTCATTAAGCCAAGCAAAACACTCCCTGGAAAGCCTTGCCAATAGAGACGATGAAGTGGAAGACTGAATACCAGGGATGGGAAACAAAGATGAAAGAAGTGTGCACAGACATATGAGCTCTACGGGACACCATTAAAAGATCAAATTTACAAATCACAGAATGGCAGAAGGGGAGTGTTGTGTAACAGTTTCCTCCAAGATTGAATCACTCAGTTCCTCAGGGAAGCTCCTTAGGCAGGAAGGTAAACAACTCAAAACAGCTTCAGAAGTCCCTGAAACTGACCAGAGTCAATAAGCCCCGCCCTCCCAGAGTAAATAAGCTCGCTGCTGAGAGTCATACTCAGAGAGCCAAGCTGCAAAGTCAGGAAGCCAAATTGTCCAGAAGACTCCAAGGCCAGACCAGCTGCCTGAGGAAAAAAAAGCAAAAACCATCTGAGATGCCTTAAAGAGGTTTAGACCAACTGAGTCACTTGGAAAGGACACTCTCCAACCCACTGAGATGCCTGCAGGCTGTGTGGTACGCTCTAGGTTTCTAGCTTTGTGAGCGGGCACCCATGCTGGGGTGGACTCTGGTGATGCAGCTGTCTTTGAATCATTTCTGCTTCTGTAAGTGATGCCTAGCCCATATTCCTGTAAGTAACCCCAATAAAACCCCAATAAAATTGGTTCACCAAGTTGGGCTTTGGTGGTATCCATACGTTGGTCTATCGTGGGCTCCCAACCTGGGGTGAGTAGGTACATGTGGGGTCTCCCCGGGAGAAGTCCTGTCACACAATAGGGAGGAAGTTTGGGTTGAAGACACAAATAATATTCAGTAAAATCAGATGAGTCCCCCATATCTAGGGGAAGAGATGACCACCCTGATCCAGAAGGCATTTAGAACACTAGACAAGTCAAGAAAAGAACTTCCCTATGCCATACTATAGTTAAAACACTGGAGAACAATGAAAAGGTTTGAAAGCTGGTAGAGAGAGGAATTAAGCCACATACAAAAGGTAAACTATCAGAATTCCATCATATTTCTCAACAGAAACCCTCAAAACAAGGATAGCATGAGGTGATATATTCAAGACTCTGAAAGACAATAACTGTCAACCCTTATTATTATTTCCAGCCAAACTATCCATCATAATTTAAGGATAATGAAAAATATTTCATGATAAACACAAGCTAAAGGAATTCAGGGCCACTAAGCCAGAACTGCAGAAAATATTTGAAGGGACTCTCTGCACTTAAGAGGAGGTTGAACATATCCATGATACTGAAGAGTAAATCACACTAGAGGAGTAGTAAAATAAGAGGAAAACACCAAATACTACAAAATTACAGAAATTAATTCACACCTATCAGCAATGATTTTGAATGTGACTGGTCTCAGTTCACCACTCAAGAGATACAGACTAGCAAGTTGGGTTTTTGAAAGCATCTCCATCAGTTTGTTGCCTCCAATACAACACCACTGCTGTGGGAATTCGTTCCGCCAATGGCTTTGGGGGTACAAGCCCTAGAGCGTGGCTTTCTAACTGTGTATGTGACCCCTTAAGAGTGGAGGGAGTCGAGTGGTGTGCTCTCTCTTGGGTGATGAAGACCAGGTCAGGCAGCGTGAAGCAGTGTGTGATCAGTCCCCAGCTTTCCAAGGACTCTGCAACTGGACTTACCATATCCTGTATTCATAAGTGTATTTCCCCATTTCATATCTCAATAAATCCCTGATACCCACTAAACAGACTTATATACCACCCCAACAAAGACAGACACAATCTTAGAATAAAGAGCTGGGAAAAAGCAATCAGGGTAAATAGAACTAGAAATCAATTAGATGTGTCTGTTCTAATGTCTGCTAAAACAGGTAACAAGCCAAAATTGGTCAGAAGAATTAGAAGTCTCTTCTTAATAATTAAGGGGACAATCCAGCAAGAAGATATTACAGTTCTGAACAGCTTTTCACTGAACACTGGCAAATCCTTGCACCATCTAACCAAACGGGAGAAAGAGAGACAGAGACAGAGACAGAGAGACAGAGACAGAGACACTAATTAATAAAATCAGAGGTGAAAATGGAGACATTCATAAATTAACAGGACATGCCATAAAAAGTTACATCCCAGGACTGGAAAGATACCTTAGTGGTTAAGAGCATTTGCTGCCTTATAGAGGACCCAAATTCAGTTCCTAGCACCCACATGGCAGCTTACAGGAGTAGTAATTTCAGTTTCAGGGCATACAACACACTCTTTTGGCCTCTGTGGCATGGTCAACATACATACATGAAGGTAAAAACACTCATATGAAAATAAATAAATAAATCTTTTTAAAACTTACATCTTAATAAATTGAAAAATCTGAAATAAAGACATTTATTTGTAGACAGAAATGGCCCACAAAAGTTAAGTGGAAACAAAAACTTAAACAGATTTACGGTAAACGATGAGACTGAAGCAGCAATGAAAAGGCGTTGTCCAGCAATAAAAATCCAGACCCAGACAGACTTGTGGCTGAACTCTCATCAGACCTTTCAGAGAAAAGGCAGAGCTTCTCAAGCTACTCCACAAAACAAAACGGGCAGGAATGCTACCAAACTCACCTCAGGAGGCCAATATTAGCACTCTAACACCAAAATCAGATAAGGCCATAGACAAAAACTAAAATTATAGACAGTCTCTTGACTAATTATAGATGCAAAATTTCTCTATAAAAATAATTACAAGATGAATTTAACTGCACATAAAAA
Source organism: Peromyscus californicus insignis (assembly GCF_007827085.1). NCBI lineage: Eukaryota > Metazoa > Chordata > Mammalia > Rodentia > Cricetidae > Peromyscus > Peromyscus californicus. The sequence goes on along the minus strand of NW_026294617.1, from coordinate 131,711,272 downwards.
ATACTATCAGGTTGGCTTCATTCCAGGCGTTCAAGACAGTTAAGCACACACAAATCAATACCGTAATATATCACATAAATAGAGTCAGGGACAGAAATCATATGACCAATTCAACTGACACAGAAAACACATCTGACAAAGTCCAACATCCCGCCATGGTAAAATCCCGGAAGGATGTACTAATAAAAGTTAACATACCTCAGCACAATAAAGGCTATACATGAGATGACTATGGCCACCATTACACTAGATTTGAGGAAACATTGCCACTAAAATCGGGAGCAGGACGAGGATGCCCACGCTCTCCACTCTTAACCCATACAGTACTTGAATTCTTAGCTACAGAAATAAGAGAATAGCAAAAGGAACACAAAGAGGAAAGGAAGGTGCCAACATACATCTACAGTTAAAGCTATTCAAGAGTCAACAGAAAGCTCTCGGAACTGATCAACACTTTCATAAAAGGAGCAGGATAAAATGTTAACCTATACAAATACGCTGAGAAGAAAACAATATCTTTCACAATAGCCTGAAAAATACATGATTCCTCAGGACACACCTAACCCAGAAAATCAAATGTGTCTACAATTAATTTTAAAATGCCAAAAAAGTGAAGACTCTAAAGGATAGAAAGATCTCCTGTGCTCATGGGTTGAGTCTTAATACTGTAAAAAATGGCTGTATTATTGAAAACAATCTATAGATCCAGTGAGATTCCCATCAAAACTACAATGTCATTCCACACAGAAAAGAAAAATCAATCCTAAGATTCATAAGGAAGCACAAAGGACTCCAGACAACCAAATCAACCCTGAGCCTGAGCAAGGAGAACAGAGCAGGCTGAGTGTGTGCTGTGCTCATAGAGGACCCAGTTCAGTTCCTAGCACCCATGTAAGGAGACTACCAGATCCAGAGCATCAGATGCCCCTGGCTTCCAGGGGCACTTGCACTTGTATGCACACACTCACACACAGACACACTCACATGCAGACATGCACACTAATTTAAAATAGTAAAAATATAAATATAACTATACCAGATTTCAAGTTATACTACAGAGCCATCACAACAAAAACAGAATTGTACAAAATAGACACACTTATCGATGAAGTAGAAATGAAGAAAAAGCTATGTCACTTAATTTTAGGGCAGATGGTAAAGAAACACTTTGAAGAAAGATTCTCTGATAATTTGGTGCCTGAAAAATTCCATGTCCACATTAGAAGAATGAAACTAGATCCCTATCATTCTCTCATGAAAAAAAAACAAAACTCCAAATGCATCAAAAGCCTTAAGGTACAAACAGAAATTTTGAAACAGCTGGGGAGACAGTAGGACAGGCACTGGGAGATGCCGATGTAGGTGAGGATGCTCTGGACACAGTCACTCAGGAGATAGCGACTTAATTGACAAGGGGCACTTCATGAAATTAAAAATCTCTGCACAGCAAAGGAATTAGCTGAGGAGAGGTGGTCTATCAAATGGCAGAAAAGTCTTCACTATTCATGTGATGGAGGATCAGTATCTAAATTACACAAAGATCTAAAAATCTAAATAAAAAAATCAGGCAACCTGGTCAATAAATGAATGAAATGACCAAATAAAAGTCTTCAATAAACATAAACATTTTTTAAAGTTCAACCTCACTCACCAACAGAGAATTATGAATTAAAACTACATTGAGATTCTTGCTGTCTGAATTATAGTTATTAAGGAAACAAATAACAAATGCAGGAGAGGATTTAGAGCAAGGGGGATGCTTATAAGGTGCTGGGAGTGTAAACTGTGTCAGCCAATATGGAGATCAGTGTAGAAATTCCTTAAAAACCTTCGCATAGAACTACCATGTGGCCCAGGTAGGCCATTCATGTGTTATTTACTCCAAGGACTCTGAGTCAACATATCACAGAGATACATGCATAGCAATGCTTATTTCGGCACTATTATAATAACTAAGTTATGAAGCCATCCTTGGTGTCCTTCAACAGAGAAATGGATAAAGACATGATATGCACACACAATGGAACTGTATTCTGCCACAAAGAACGACGGCCACAAAGAACAAAATTACGCCAGATGAAAATAAAAAACTGAATGCATCTGGAGATTGTCACACTAAGCAAATTAAATCAGTCTCAGACAGATGCCATAAATTTTCTCTCATTTGTGAATTCTAGATTGTATATAGATGCATAAAATAGGTACACATATGTATGACATGAAAGTAGAAATTAAACTACCTATGGCAACTGAGGGACCAAACAAGAAAAGAAAACAGGACAGCATGGGGGACAAGGGAGGAATAGGTTCAATGTATTGTGAATGAAAATTCCTGAACAGAAGCTGTGTCTGGCTGAGAAGAAAATCTGGAAAGAGTCCATGCTGCACAGATTGATGGACCAACCGAAAGAAATTTCAGTGCTGTGGAGAGACTGGGGTTTTGTAGGCTCAGAGGCTAACTGCTTTATGTCGGGCCAGCGTTAGCCTTCTGGAACAGCCATCCCCTGCCCCATTCTGCATCTGACCTAACACCTCATGATAATGAATAAAAACCTCTTAGAAGCTATTGACTTAGCAGAACACTAGCTTCTGCCATCCAAGAGCTTAGAATGTCATCAGACAGCATCTTGGGCCTATAGAACCATCCCCCTACCTCAGTTTACCTGCCTCTCTGGTGTACCCACAGTATATTTTAAACTTGTCTTGATTTGACTTTTTTCACACTTTAAAGAAAGCTATAATGCTTCGTGAAACTGCTTCTATGCTGAAACATGGAATTTGGGGTAACTTAATCTGTGTTCCTGGGCCATGGTCATTCAATGGCTCCAGAATAAACCATCTCTTGTTCTCTTTATGAAGAGAGCTGTGGATTTTACATTGACAGTTAATTACGTACTTGTATGAAAATGTTCTTATGAAACCTAGTGTTGTACACAATGAAAACATAGCAGTAATATTTAAATGAGTACTCTAGAGCTTCCTCCAACAGATTTTTGATAAAGATCATTCAAGACTTCTAATTGCTGATTTTCTAATTAATTTTCTGGGGATAATATTGCCAAAGATAAAATGTTCTGGTTATTTTATTATAAAGATAAATAGGTTACTTTCTATGATTTCAAATTGTCTAAAAACCAGCTGAGATATCACATTGCACTCAAAACCACAGAAGTGGCTCCTTTTTTAAATACCAAACTAGTTTAATGTTTTTACAAGTAGTATATTATTTTTAGATAGTCACTTTTTCTTTGGGTATTTGACAAATTACATATCTAATTAGAGATATTTTTACAGAATATATAAATAGGTTTATATTTAATAATAAAAATGACAAACTAGCCCAGTAAAACAGGCCAAAGGATTTGAATAGACATTTATGGTAGGTACATTTCCTATCCCATGACAGATATATATTCACAAGCACACAAATTGATATTGACCACAGAGGACTGCAAGTCAAATATAAACTGAGATAATATTTCAGACTCTTGGGGTGGCCATCACCAAAAGAAAAGACAATGGACATAGGTGTGATGGGGCAAGACCGAGACCCTCGTACATTGCTTGTGGGAGTGTAAAGTGCCACAGCCATTTTGGAAAACACTTTTTCAGATCCTCAAAAACAAAAAAAAAGTAAATATGAGCCAGGTGTGGTAGTGCACACCTTTAATCCCAGCACTTGTGTAGGCAGAGGCAGGTCTCTGTGAGTTCAAGGCCAGCCTGGTCTACATGGTGAGTTCCAGGACTGTAGAGAGAGACCACAAAGTAAATATAGAGACTAGAGAGGTGGTTCAGTGATTAAAACACTTGTCATTATTGCAGAAGATTGGGGCTCTGTTTCCAGCACCCACATGGCCGCTCACAACTGTTTGTAACTCCAGTTGTAAGATATCCAATGCCCTCTTCTAGTCTCCAAGAGCACTGTGTGCACATCACACACACACACACACACACACAGAGAGATGAAACACTCATACACATAAAATAAAAGAATAAATAAATCTTTTTAAAGCAAATATAGAGTTACCATAATAGCCAGTGATTCTTGTTTTTAGCATATACCCAAAAGTCACGAAATACGTAGTCATAGGAGTATGTGCAAATTTGTTCATAGAAACATTATTCATAATAGTTAAACTGTGGAAACAACTTCCTGCAATCAACTGATACATAAACAAACAAATTCTGGTGTATTTCTACACCGTAGGATACTACATAGCTATGCAAAGTCAACATAATATCCAAAGTACACCCATCTATACAGACAAAAATAAGCAAACCTGCCCCAAGTCTTAGGCAATACAGTGTTGACAATTCCCCAGCCTATGACTATCCTAAATGAGCAATTAAATTGGACTCTTTAAATAGGTAAATGGTACAATATGCTCATTATAGTTTTAAAAGCAGATTTTCTACCAGTTAACTTCTACGGATTTTTAGGTAGTTTCTCTTTGCACACAAAACTGTGTCTGTGGTGGACTTAGTCTCCACTTTTTCATGCCCAAGATTGAGCAACGGCCTCAAGAGACAGAGACATCTCCATTCCCCTCAGACAGGTCCCTGCAGAAAATGTTCATTGGTCATCTATTATATCAACAAGCAAGCTGACATCTTCCCTGGATTTCTAATTTCATTCCACTTCATATGCATGACTCGTGTGCAGTAACCAACACAGAAATTAAGCTGACAAGTTGTGTACTCATTCTTAGTTAGCTATCGTTGACGTACAAATTCTAACGAGGCTAAAATTACCTCTGATTAAAAAATGCTCTCCCTAAGATCTATGCATCTCTGGGCTAGTGCCGCACTCTGCTAACTGTTTAGTGGCCTCCAACAGAACACATGTCAGTCTCAATTCCACGGATCACTTTCATCTGAAGGCTTTTTTCTGCATGATCCAAATTTACCAAATCAAAATGTGTCCTTTGTAATATAAAAAAATGGATAAATCAATTATGTGTGATTATACATGGATTTCACAGCATACTTTCAGAGGTTATTATTAGTAAATTTATTGGCAAAAGAAAGGCAAGAAGAGAAATATTTTTATTATAAATGAGCTATGCTCAGATAATTGTTCAGATTACTCTTTTCATACTGTATTATTTTCAACAGCATTTAATTATAACTGGCATACTTTGTATGCACTGATTTCCAAACACTATCATTGTTTGTCTTCTCCCAGGAGAATGTCAGTACTGTGAGGACAGATACAAGTACTCTTTACTACTATGTCTCAAGCACCAATGGACACTACACAGTGCATGCTCAATATTGACTTGATCATTGGATTCTCAGTGAATTTAACACTGAGGTGTCATTGTTACTGGGGTGTCCCCCGACAAGACAGCAATGGCCATGAGTCGGTGAGGAGGGGGGAGATGCACCACTCTGGAGATGGGTTCAGGGACCAGCATCTGCTTTCTTGCACATGAGGAACCACTTATATAATGGAAGCCTATCAGCTGTGATTGGTTAGCATATCACCTCGGATTGGATAGTGAGCCCTCACATCACCAGGGTCTCTAGGTGGAAGGAGATGTGGAGAATGCAGACTCATCCACAGGCCAGCTGCTGGCTACTTACACTACTTCAGAATTCAGAGTTCTGTCTTCAGGAGCACCATGTGCCATGCTTCTTATTTAGAAGTGCAGTGTGCCACGCAGGGTCATGCCTCCATTTTCTCCTGTGCTGAGGAAATCTTGAAGAATCCAGCAATCATTGGCTGAATAAATTCAAAGCAAGGCCAGAGGTGTGGTAGGACACAGTTTTTTAATGGATGAGGCAACGTATTAACCCAGCATCCTTTGTTCTGGTGCTTCTCACTGGCAGCTGCCCCCTGTCCAGCAATCCTGTCCACATCTCTCTGTCCCTGGGGTGTTAGCTTGCATCTCCCATCTTGGTCATTTGCCACCGTTTTCATCCCCTCCCGGGCTTGGAGGAAGGACCCTCTGCTGAAGTGGCTGGGCCTGACATCATTTCTCTGCTGACCTCTGTAGTTCTTGGTCATGGAATCAGTCCTGGCAGCACCTCAGAGGTACAGGTACTGTGCTGTGGAAGCAGCTTCTCTGTAGAAACATTTCTCATCAGAGGGGGCAAGCTCTTTATGTTTAGCCTGATTGACCCTGTCCGGGCATTCGGGGACTTTCAGCTTCCTGGACTCTTTGAGGAAGGCTGCCAGAGCTCTGAGGAACTCCTGCTGATTAACATCCTTTACAGTAACTCCAGGCATTGGGCTGCCAGCCAGGGGAAAGCTCAGTAGCTCACATCTTTAATCCCAGCTTGGAAGGCAGACACAGGCAAATTTCTGTGAGTTCAAGGCCAGCTTGCTTTACCAACTGCTGTGGGATGGTCTGTATGTCAAATGTGTTGCTGATTGGTCAATGAATAAATCACTGATTGGTCAGTGGCCAGGCAGGAAGTATAGGTGGGACTAAGAGAGAGGAGAATTGAGAGAACAGGAAGCTGGGTGAGGGAGACACTGCCAGCCGCCATCAGGACAAGGAAGATGTAAAATACCGGTAAGCCACAAGCCACGTGGCAAGGTATAGATTAATAGAAATGGATTAATTTAAGCTGTAAGAACAGTTAGCAAGAAGCCTGCCATGGCCATACAGTTTGAAACCAATATAAGTCTCTGTGTTTACTTGGTTGGGTCTGAGCGGCTGTGGGACTGGCGGGTGACAGAGGTTTGTCCTGACTGTGGGCCAGGCAGGAAAACTCTAGCTACAACCAACCACATTTCAGACCAGCCAGGGCTACATAGTGAGACCTTGTCTCAAAATAAACAGCAACAACAAAATGCTGCACAAAGTCAAAGCAAAATCAAGACTAGCACCATGGTTCAGTGAGTAGGGTTCACTCCCACGCCTATAACCTGAGCTCAAGTCCTGGGACCCACACGGTGACAGGAGAAAACCAGCTCCTGTGCAGTGTCCTCTGACCTCCACATACATGCCGTGGCACATGCAAACACACTAAATGTAATTTGAAAATATTTCCAAATTAGAACAGCATCAAATGCTTTGAAGTGGAATTATTTGTGTCCCTCCCACTTCTTGCTGACCCATCTCCAGCGTACACAAAGAAAGTAGTGATACACTCAGCACAGTAAACAACATTTTGGGTTTTCATTTTCTGCCAACACATTATTTTAAATTTATTGCTTACTATTGCTATAATTTACCTTTAGGTTAATAGCTGTGGTAAGAAGAATTGCTAAATGATCTTATTAATAATAAAAAATAAAATCCAGAGACAGATATTGAAGTGAAAACTAGGAGATCAGGGAAGCAGAAAGAAGCCAGCCACATTCTTACCACTAGAAATCCTCAGCCAGAGAGAGGCCTACTTCCTGGATACCCACACCTGTATGCCTTTCTGTCCCTGCCATCTCACTTCCTCTCTCCACTCAGCTACATCACTTCCTGTCTGTCTGTACAGACCTCCAGACCTCCATGGTTAGTGCTGGGATTAAAGGCATGCGCCACCATGCCTGGCTCTGTTCCCAGTGTGGCCTTGAACTCACAGAGATCCGGATGAATCTCTGCCTCCCAAATGCTAGGATTAAAGGCATGTGCTACCATTGCCTGACTTCTATGTTTAATATAATGGCTGGCTTTTTCTTCTGATCTCCCAGTAAGCTTTATTTATTAGAGCACAAATAAAATATCACCACAAGCTATCAGATGATTTGTGTTGGAAAAAGTGAAAGGAAATTTTTTACTTAGAGTTGCAGGTGTCCTTACCAAGTGCCATCCTGATATAATATTTTTATTGTAAAAATGAAGGAAGGTATAAGGACAGGATGGGAAGATAAGTGTGCATGGGGAGGTGTGTGTGTGTGAGTATGTGTGTGAGTGAGTGGTGGTTGGTTGGTTGGTTTCTCTTTTCCCTCAATCCTCCTGTCTCAGCTTCCCAAGTGCTAGGATTATAGGCAGGTAGCCCTATACCTGGTAAATGAGTATAATGAACATTTTTAAGTGAGTAAAGGGGCTGGGGTATAGTTCAGTAGTTGCAAAGGCCTCAGAAACACACAGACACACACAGAGAGACATAGAGACACACACAGACACAGAGACTCTCACACACACACACACACACACACACACACACACACACACACACACACACACACACACACATTCCCCTAAACAGCAGGCATTTTATTCAGAAAGTCTCTGTCTGGAATTATTTTATTTGTCTTTCTCTGACACCAAAACTGTGAAATACTCTACATTTAGATACTCTCTTTAATAATGTCTAGAAAAATTTTTACAAAGTGATAGCCAAGAAAACTTGTTCATAATGGTTGGATCGATAGTTTAAAATACCCTGTATAAGGCTAACCAAATAACCAAATGCATGGTTTCACAAGCTCTCCGTGAATTTAAAAATCCACTTATAGATAAGGTACTTGTGACATTGGAGCCAATAAGAGACAGTGCTATATTTATAGTGATACAACCATTTAATACAAGGCCATTTAATTACCAATATCATAATTGTTCCATCTCATTATGTATTGAAATATCTGTTTCTACTTTCATTTAGTTATCTATAAGTTACTTTAAAAGTTTACAACTCTGTTTTAAGTCACATTTTAAGAACTGCCTCCAACATCTTGATTAAGAAAAGACATAGAGCCAGTAGAGAGGGCAAGATGGAACCGCTGTGCTCTGAGAGCTCGGAAGATGTCTCTATTGATAAAGTGCAAGCCATATAAGCATGCGGAGCCAAGTCTGAACTCCAGGACCCACCTTTAAAAAGCTGGGCTCCACAGGCACAGTTGTGACCCCAGTAATGGAGAGAGGTAGACAGCAGATCCCGGGGTTCGCTGGCCAGCCAGATCAGAGAGACCCAGGTTCAGGGAGAGGCCTTGTCTCAAAAAATGGAGAGAAAGGAAGACAACCCAGGTTGGACCTTTTGGCCACCATATATGTGTGCACACACATTCATGAGTAACTAGACATGCCCACATGAACACATGCATATACTATAAATAAATTATTAAATAGAATCTGTATTCGTAAGGTTGTTTGTTTGTTTGTTTGTTTGTTTGTTTTTTGGATTTTTGAGATGAAGTTTCTCTGTGAAACAGTCCTGGCTGTCCTGGAATTCACTCTGTAGACCAGGCTGGCCTTGAATTCATAGAGATTCATCTGCCTCTGCCTCCCAAGTGCTGGGATTAAAGGTGTGCACCAGCACTACCTGGCAAGGGTTTTGTTTGTTTGTTTGTTTTTTAGGGAAGACAGACTATTAACCAAAATTGTATGAATTTACATGCTTAACATTCTTGTTATGGAAGATACTTCAACCTTACACATCAAAACACTACAAGTACACATCTGATATCATCTGCAGTGGGATATGCCAGTCACTTAAAGCAAACCACCCTGACGCAACAGAGATCACAAAATGCTCTGCAAACCACTAACACTAACCCTGAAGCTGCTTCTGGGGAAATTGGAACTGTCTCTCCATTTGGGAAAATTACATTCTAATTAACCATTCTAACTTTCTGCTGAAGTGATCCACTGGGGTGAGTAAAGAGCAAACTGGATTCTCAAGTACCAGCAGGTGCTGTCAAAAGCTCTGGACACAGCAGTGAGGATTCTGCAGATAGACTGACTTCTTCACATATGACCCCCAAAGGGATCTCAGGCTCTTCAAATGACCTAGAAGCCTTTAAGAATGAGAGAATGGATGCCTTTGTGTGTATGTTGTTGCCCATTACAAAAGTCTGCCTATGGTCTCCTGAATGTAAGTTTTGCTGAACTTACCCACCCACCAGTTCGCTAGGCAGCCCTGGCCTTTCAGATCCTCTCTAGTGAGGGGAACTCCTCCACTTCCATCTGAATACTGTTGAAATGATGAGAAAGGATAAATTCCTCCTGAAAATGTTTAGCCAGATCCCAGCAGAAGACTAGTGGGGACAATCAAGCTCTTACGAACTGGGAACATCCCCCTCAACTCAGAACTGCTGTTGGTGAGCAAATGACAGCAGCCCTATAATCAATGCTTCACCATCAAGTGTGGGAATAACTTGTCATAGGGTTTCCATTGCTGTGAAGAGACACCATGACAACTCTTAAAAAGGAAACATTTCATTGGGCCTGCCTTACAGTTCAGAGGTTTAGTCCATTATGTCATGGTGTGAAACATGGTGGCACTCAGGCAGACATGGTGCTGAAGAGGTGGGTAGCTGAGAGTTCTGCATCTGGACCAGCAGGCAGCAGAAAGTGGATGAGACACACTAGGCCCAACTCGAGTTTCTGAGACCTCAAAGCCCACCCCCTCAGTGACACACTTCCTCCAACAGAGCCACACCTTCTGTCTTAGTTAGGTTTTCTATTGCTGTGAAGAGACATCATGACCATGGCAACTCTTATATGGAAAAGAGTTGAGGGTGGTCTACAGTTTCAGATGTTCAGTCCATTATCATTATGATGGGGAGCATGGCAGCATGCAGGTAGACATGGTTCTGGAGCTAAGAGTCCTACATCTTGACTCAGAGGTAACAAGAAGTTGACTGAAACCCTGGGCAGTATCCTGAGCATAGGAGACCTCAAAGTCGTCCCTGACAGAGACACACTTCCTCCAACAAGGCCACACCCACCCCAACAAAGCCACACCCACCCCAACAAGGCCACACCTCCTAATAGTGCCACTCACTGTGAGATTATGGAGGCCAACTACATTCAAACTCCCACACTTCCTACTAGTTCCAGTCCCTATGGGAGCCATTTTCTTTAAAACCACCACAACCGCTAAGGAAATGTATTCATATCCCCCTATTTTATGAGGGTGGGATTATTCTGTAGAGGGATTGAACTGGTGTTAAATTTTGTCCAGAACAGGTGGATCACTGTTCATATTAGAACTAGGCAGACTCTCCTCCAGGATGGCCAGAGCCAGTTTGACATTTAGTACATACATTTTTCTGTCCTTCACTCCAGGAGGGAGAACAGAAAGAATTGGACTCTCTTTGGTGTCCTATGTTCAAGCATTGACTCAGCTTTTCACTTAATAATTTTGCTGACTCTTTTTTCTTTTTGAGATGGGGCCTTGTGTAGGCTGGGTTGGCCTCGAATTTGCTATGTACTTAAGCCTGTCCTTCAACTACTGACCCTTCTGCCTCCACCTCCCAAGTGTTGGGATTACGGGCAAGTGCTACTGTATCGGTTCCTGTTGTACTGGGAAGTGAACCAGGGCCTCAGGCATGCTTGGTCCATAAACACTCTACCATCTGAGCTCCTTCCACAGGCCTTTGCAGAGCATCTCTTCAACTGACAGCTTTCTTGTCACAATGAAAATAACTCCGACCTCCAGGAGCTATTGAGAGAGTCAAAGAGAACAATTCATGCCAGAAAGAGACTTCATGGATTTAAAATCCTTTTCTTACCAAAACCAGATCCAACCTTAGAAATTACAAAGCAGCATTTTAGTCACAACTTCTGGGGATTTAATTTGGCATCTAAAACCTATTAATGTAGAAGGTGTTGCTTTTCGCATTGATGCATTATTCAAAAGTTAAAAAAAAAGAAGAAAAAAAAAACAGTCCCATCTTTAACAGGTACATCTGTTCATGACAATGAGCCTGGAATGTTATCCAGTCATGAGACAGCTCTGAAGTCAGTGTGTGAGCTGTGAGAACCTGAAGGAAGCAGAGGCATTCCTCAACGCCTGATGATTAGCACTTCAACTTACAAAAAATTTAAAAGGGACATGAGGAACCCCAATACTGGTGTGGTGGTTTGAATGAGAATGGCCCCCACAGGATCATATATTTGAATGCTTAGTCACCAGGGAGAGGAACTCTTTGATAAGATTAGAAGGATTAAGAAGGATCAGAAGGATCTTCTTGAAGGAAGAGTGTCCCTGGGGGGTTGGTTTTGAGGTTTCAAAAACCCAAGCCAGGCCCAGGCTCCCTCTCTGCCTTCTGTCTACAGAGCAGGATGTGAAGCTCTCAGCTACTGCTCCAGCACCATGGTTACCACCGTGACAATAATGGACTAAGCCTCTGACACTGTAAGCAAGCCCCTAATTAAATGTTTTTCTTTATATGAGTTGCCTTGGTCATGGTGTCTCTTCACAGCTATAGAACATAACTAAGACAATTAGCATTAAGTGAGGATAAAGATACATGTGGCAGTCATCTGAAGCCTACTTGTAACACCAAAAGCCCAAGTGATTCAGAAAATACTTCTGTAGATCCACATAATCAATGCTAATGAAAATGCATTTAGTTTGCAAAAGTCATGTGACTGAGTCTGTGAACAAAAGGTTAACTCCAGTGCCGCTAAACCAGAATCGTTTGTTTTGCTCACAATCGCATTAAGCAATCATTTTAAGCAGCCAGGCAGAACAGCACGACCTCTCGGATTCCAATCTCAGCTTGAAAATAAATCATGTTGGGAGACGGTGCTTTTATCATCTGTAACAACCTTTTATTAAGATCTTTATGAGGATACAGCTAGGTTTTTAAAAACTCTCTCAAATATGTGCATGTTTTTGAATGAGGTCAAATCACATTACTGCGTCAGCTTGAAATACTACAAAGGGCCGGGCGGTGGTGGCGCACGCCTTTAATCCCAGCACTCGGGAGGCAGAGCCAGGCGGATCTCTGTGAGTTCGAGGCCAGCCTGGGCTACCAAGTGAGTTCCAGGAAAGGCGCAAAGCTAAACAGAGAAACCCTGTCTCAAAAAACCAAAAAAAAAAAAAAAAAAAGAAATACTACAAAGGTGTCAAAGGGTGTAACTGAAAGTTGGAATGACCACAGATTTGACTACAGCTGAGAAAGGGTTTCAGAATGAACATAAATACTTTCACATGCTCCAAAAAAAAATAAATAACAACATCTTACCTCTACGTACTATTTAAGACATCCAAAGCCCCTCAGTTCTATAGAATGGACATCATTGCTGTTTTTCTTCCAACATGGAAAAAGAGATTAATGGAAAAGGAGCTTAAGCAACCTGTCCAGCACCACATAGCTATGTGTGAAGTTGAGAGACTACTCTTTTATCTGCTGTATCACACTGATTCATCTCTACCTCTATCATGAGTCCGTACTGAAGAGAGGTGTTTACTGGCTACAGTGGTGAGCATGTAGTCTACAAAGTCCCATTCCAGCTCCCGAGCTCCACAGTTATATGATCTAGAAATGGATGAGTATGCCTATAGTCATGATTTATGCAGGTATTTGGACAACCCTGGTCTCCTCCATGATAACATGTTGATCTTTTTTTTTTTCTGCAACTAAATCTAGACATAAAAAAAATAAATAAATACCAGGACTACTTTCTTAACTATAGCTCAGTGTTTTATATGGCAACCTCAGAAAAACTCCCATCTGGAACTAGAAGCTTTTGCATAAGTTTCTAATCATAACTATCTGCAGCAGCCAAGCGGCAGAAGCCCGACTGTATTGCTACAGACCGTGAGCAGCAGCGCATTTGTCTACAGAGTATGTGAACCCGACTGCATTACTACAGACCATGAGCAGCAGCACATTTGTCTACAGTGTGAAGCCCGACTGCGTTACTACAGACCGTGAGCAGCAGCGCATTTGTCTACAGTGTGAACCCGACTGCGTTACTACAGACCATGAGCAGCAGCGCATTTGTCTACAGAGTGTGTGAAACCGAGAGTGAAGCATCCAGAGTCTTCTGAGTGATTCCTATTTCTAAGTCCTAAGGAAGCGGAATCCCTGTGAAGTTGTCTCTTCTGTGTGGCCATAGAGAAGGAGCTCTGTCTGAAGTGGGTAAGCAAACACGCAGAGGACTAGAAGGATGTGATGTCTGCAGCTGCTGCAGACAGCAAGGACACGAGGCGAGAACCCTGAAGGGACACAGAGAGCGAAACAAACGTTTAACATTTAGGGATTGTCTCATCAGAGAGGTTTCTACTTCCTTGCAGTAGACAAGCAGTTCATACAGAGACTCACAGCTGTAGAATGCCCATATCCCTCCCCACAGAGCTCAAGGAATGTTATGGAAGAGGGTGCAGAAAAATTGTAAAAGCCAGATATAGGGAAGATTGCTTCAAAACAGTGCTGTCTAGATGATGGAACAACTATACTCAAGAACTCAGCAGTTGTGGTTGCCTGGACAAGACCTGTACTAGAACAATCCAGTCAACATGGAGAATTGAGGGAGATGGCTCAGGGGTAAGGCACTTACTATTCAAGCCTGATGGTATCCAGATCCCCAGAACTCACAAAAATAAGCCAGATATGCTAGGGCTGGCAAGATGGCTCCATGGGGAAAGATGCTTCCTGCCAAACCTGATGACCTAGGTTCAATTTGCATGACCCACAAGTAGGAGAAAATCAGTTCTCATGGGTTGTTCTCTGACCTCCACATGTAAAACCATGGCATGCATATCTATCTGTCTGTCTGTCTGTCTGTCTGTCTATCTATCTGTGTGTGGATATGACAGAAAGAGAGGGATTAAGCCAGATGTGGTGCCATGCATCTATAATCTTGCAAGATGGAGACAGGAGACTCACCAGGAAGCTCACACACCAGCTAGCCTAGAGGACAGCAGCAGAAACAAGACCTCACTGCAAAACAAAGTAGAAGTGGAAATAGACCCCAGCAAGTTTTCCTCCGGCCTCTACACACAAGCCATGGCACATAAGTACATGTACACATACAACATACACATACCATATACCACATACACACATGCAAATACAACATGCACAAAGCATATACCACACACTTACCTATACCACACACACGTACATATACAACATACATAGCATATACAACACATACACATATAATATTCTTAAAAAGAGTAGGATGAATGAAAGATAAGGCAGTTCTTACTAAAGTTCTTGCCAATAACTAATAAGCTATCTAGATTAACCTGCCCTTCAAAGATGCCTTGAATTTCCACTCACAGAGTGAGTGCTTGCCTCCTGTCAAATCTAACCCTAATTCCATGACTTATTTATCACTAATCTCCACCCATATTCATAGGAACAGCTCCTACAGTTTCAGTTAGTCCTGTGTATGGATCTGGGTTTTAATACTTCCTTCCGCTTGTTTCACAGGATTCCTCCAGTAAGATGGCAAGCTTCTCCAGAGTCGGCCACTGCTGCTCAGTCAGGAAGGTCTATGTGCGGCCTGTTTTCTAGAAGTGCTTAGCCCCATAACCTTGCTTTCAAATCTACCCCTTTGCCCACTTCAACGATGCACTCCTACTGAAGTCACTGTCCACAAACAATTTCTCAGACCTGTGAAGCCCATGACATGCACAGTTCGGCCTCAGCCAGGCACACAAACTTCTGGCCGGCAACGTTTGTGTCTACCTCACTATTCTCTCCCCGACGAATTCCACAGGCCCAGAGTAAGTGTCCAATACAACGCTGTTGGTTAAGAGGCTTCAGAGAGCAGATAACAAAAGACCTTCTTCAATTTATGGCATTCTACCTGAAATTTCATTAAAATGATAATAAAGAAAAGATTTAATCCAAGGTATCTTCATTTGAGGTCTCCAGAAGGAAGACTCTGAGATAAGGAGTCTTGAATAGTAGCAATTTATATGAGATTGACCCCTAGAAACATTGGCAGAAGGAGGAAAATGAGATATAGACTGTCAATAAAGGGTCCCTTAGCAAACAGTATCCCTGTAGGCATGTGGACCTAATGCCATTAGCACTATTCCAACAGAGGTGAAAAAGCCAGTGCTTACCAATTCCCACTAACCTTGCTTAAGGGGTCATTCTCGGGCTCCACACCCGTGTCCTGTGGGTGGGTGGACAAACCTCCTAAATAAGATACAGTCCTTTGGCTAAAACTGGTGGTGTTAGCATCTAGAAGATGGCATGAATGCTGGGAAGTAGAATTCAATGAAGAGAACCCACAGATCCCCAAAGGGGTGGGGATGGTGCCAAAAAGACATAAATGTTTAACAGAGATGTGGAAGTCGATGGAAGACTAGTGACCGAGAAATCAGAGAATGTAGCTCAGAACGTAAAGCGAAGGAGGAAGCCAGGAAGGATGCAAACAATGGAGAAAGACCCAGTCCAATTTACAGAGTCCAAGCTGAGACCCTAGTCAAGAATAAAACAGGAATTAATGCAGAGGCTGTGAACTACAGCCCACGATCTATTTTTGTAAGTTTTCACATATTTCAAAGGTGGGGATCCTATTTTGTTTTCTCCTGGTTTGATTTTGTGATGCTCAGCCCAAGCATGCCACACCAACACTGTCACTGAGCTGCAACCCAAGACCAAATCATTGTTTCATTTGTTTATCTTTTGAAAATGAATATATAATCTACAAAACCTAAATTTAGCACCAGGCTATTACAGAAAACAATGGCTGAGCCTAGTTGATAGGGAGGTCAACAAACATACAAGCCTTGTTCCATCTTTGGTAGTGTACTGCCTGAAGCCAAGCACTGAACCCTGTACACAAGATAGACAGATGATAGGTGATAGATAGATAGATAGATAGATAGATAGATAGATAGATAGATATTGATATTTTCTCTAATAGTACTAGGGAAAAGTAAGATAATGAGATAATTAAAGTCCTCTTTGCAGCCGGGCGGTGGTGGCGCACGCCTTTAATCCCAGCACTCGGGAGGCAGAGCCAGGCGGATCTCTGTGAGTTCGAGGCCAGCCTGGGCTACCAAGTGAGTTCCAGGAAAAAGGCGCAAAGCTACACAGAGAAACCCTGTCTCGAAAAACCAAAAAAAAAAAAAAAAAAAAAAGTCCTCTTTGGCCTGGTAACAAGGGATCCCCACGATTAATAGCTAATGCCCCATCCATTAAGCAACAGGCAGGGGGTATCAATTATAAAACTCACATGCCCAGAGCCCCTGGTTTCACTCTTCCAAAGGAACAGTCCACCAAAAATACCAGACACTTTACTAAAGCTTGCAAGATATAGAAAATCTTTTTCTTTTTAAGATATACATGACCTAGCAGGAAAAAAAATAACACTCAAGAAGCAGTGATAACATGGGCAATTTACATAAATTTCAAGATAATATTCTCAGACAATCTCTAGAAAATGTTGACTTCAAAAACAGGATGAAGATATTGTAGAAAAGAAATACCAGTAAATAAGAGTGTTGTTAGTATATGTGTGTATGTATCTATATAATTTATATATATAATAAATATATAATTTAAAGGACATATTTAAATATAAAACCAAGCAAATCTCCCAGGATATAGACTATTAAAATACAAAGCCAGATGTGGTGCACATGCCTGCAGTCCCTGCACTTGAAAGGATCAGGAGTTCAAGGTCTTCTTCAGCTATGTAATGAGTTCCAGGATAGCCAGGACTATGTAGAGAGACCCTGTCTGAAAAAAAGGAGGAGGAGGGAGAGGAAGAGGAAGAGAGAAGGAGGGAAGGATGGACACCAAAGTCCACACCTGTGTTACATATAAAAGTAACTAAATGGTGTTGCTAAAAGACAAAACAATAATGTGTGTCTGTAGTGGTATTTGCTCCGCCCACAACCTTGGGCTATACAGGAGGCAGTGTTTCTTGCCTTTGTATGTGACCTCTGATCCCACAAGGATGGGATAACATGTAACCCTTCTCCTTTTTTTAAGAGGTCACGTACAAGGGCAGGAAGAACCGCCTCCTTTGGACCATATAGCCCAATCATGGACAGAGTAAATACCACTACACATGTCCTGTGTCCCACAACATCAGGCCTTGGGGCTGGAGAGATGGCTCGGTGGTTAAGAGCACTTGTTGCTCTTGCAGAGGACCTGGGTTCAGAACCACCAGTAACTCTAGTTCAAGGAATGGGATGTTCTTTTCTGAACTCTGTGGACACTAGGCATGCATGTGGTACACATACAAGCAAAACACTCACATATAAAATAAAATGAATAAATCTAATAAAAATTTTCTCACACTGTCTCATTTTCTCACACTTTCAAGTGGTGTCATAGATAGACTGCAGTGCAGGAACCTAACCTCAAGGATGTTCTAACAGAAATATACACTGAAGGCTGGCAAGATGGCTCAGTGGGTAAGGTCTTTCTGTGTAAGCATGAGGACCTGAGACTGAATCCCCAGGATCCACAGAAAAGCTGGGCATGGCTCCAAGTGCCTGTAACTCCAGCCTTGGGGGTAAAGGTAGGGAAACCTGGAAGCATACAGTCCAGCCAGCTTAGCTGAAATGGTGAGTTTCAGGTTCTGCGGGAGGGAATAAGACAGAGTGACTCAGGAGGACTTCTGATGTCTTCGTCTGGCCTCCGTAAGAAAGCACATGGTCACATGCACCTACCTGCAAATGCACCGCGTGCACGCCCACACACACACACACACACACACACACACACACAAGGGCCTTGGGATAGACTTACAGCACTGGGGCTACAGATGCACACCATACCACTACACCCATCTTTTCCGTGAGTGCTGGGGATTTAAACCAAGAGCATGGTGCTTGCACAGTTGATGCTTCACCATGGAGTCATCTCCCCAGTGAACCCCTCAGGATGCCGTAGTAAAGAGTTATTCTGTCACAGACCTTTTCTTCTTCTGCAACCCAAAATTCATGCAGTTGTAAAGAAAATATAAATCTTGTTAAATATTGATGATAATAACTATTCCAGGTACTTAACTATGCCCTGGCAGTGCTGAGAAAGTGAACTGCTTAACACTGGAAGTCCAGAAACAGATCTGCCTCCAAAGCAGAACTGCCCTGTGAGTCAGCGCCAGGGGCCCCCACCTCCTCGAGCACATGTGATCCAGCTCCTGCTCCTCCAGCTCTCACACGGGGCCCTGTCCTTTCACACGTCAGAATCCAGGTGATGTAAGAATATCAAACAATAAATGGGACAGAAAAGACTGATTATCCATATATGAATATTTACAAGACATATACTTAGGGTAAAACAGGATCACGGGCTATGTGTGTGTGTGTGTGTGTGTGTGTGTGTGTGTGTGTGTGTGTGTGTGTGTGTGTGTGTGTGTGTGTACAGCTGTGCACAGTCCTCTGGGAACACAAGCAAGGACAATGACAACCAAGAGGAGGAAGGCAAGTACTGGGTGAAAAGGAATATGATTACGCCTACTTCCAGAGAAAATATACAGCAAGTAAACACACTAAATTCTAAAAGATGTTTAACTTACGTCTTAGTCAGGGTTTCTATTGCTGTGAAGAGACTCGGTGGCCACAGCAACTCTTCAAAAGGAAAACGTTTAATTGAGGTGGTGGCTCACAGTTCAGAGGTTCAGTTCATTGTCATAATGATGGGGAGCGTGGTGGCCTGCAGGCAGATTACACTGTTTCTCTACATACTTCTCACCACGTATATTACTACTTTGAGCATGAAACAGAACAAGTTTAGACTTTAATGCTTTAAAATCATGAAGTGATTCAGTGCACAATGTAAAAAGGAAAAAGTAGCTTTAAAGTATATTTGTATTAATCATTTGAGAATTTCGTACAATGTATTTTGATTATATTCACACTCAACTCCTCCCCTTAACCCCCTTCAGACCCACCCACCCCCAGAGTTCCCCAGATTTCATGTTCTCTTTTTGCTTGTTTTTTTTTTTGTTTGGTTGATTGGTTTGGGTTTTGTTTTCATTTTGTTTGTTTGTTTGTTTGTTTGTTTGTTTTGAGACAGGGATTCTCTGTGTAGCCCTGGATGTCCTGGGACTTGCTCTGTGGACCAGGCTGGCCCTGAACTCAGAGATCCACCTGCCTCTGCCGCCCAAGAGCCGGGATTAAGGGTGTGCGTCACCGCTGCCACCCAGCTATGCCTCTTTTCTTGAATAACCCATTGACTCTAAATCTGTGCTCCCCCTATACTCCTGGGTTTGGGGTCCTCCACATGAACAAAATTGACCTAGGTCTCAGGAGTGAACCCACCATCATTATTTTGCTAAAGAGACACAGCATAAAAGTGTTCCCTGAATTCCTGTCCCCCTACCCATATATTAGTGAAGTTCTCAGTACTCATTAGAAGTTTGTAAAAGTGCAGAGAGTTTATATAAACAAGAGCGGTCAAGATCATGATGGGGAAACCCACAGAGACTGCTGACCCACGCTCATGGGGGCTCACAGACTCTAGACTGACAGCTAGGGAGTCTGCATGGGACTGAACTAGGCCCTCTGCACGTGGGTGACAGTTGTGTAGCTTGGTCTGTCTGTGGGGCCCCTGACAGTGGGACTAGGATCTGTCCTGGTGCATGAGCTGGCTTTTTAGAACGTATTCCCTATGGAGGGATGCCTTGCTCAGCCTTGATGCAGGGGGAAGGAATTCAGTCCTTCCTCAACTTGATGTGCCATGCTTTGTTGACTCCCATGGGAGGCCTTCCTTACCTTTTCTGAGGAGTGGATGGGGGGGGGGGGTAGAAAAGAGGAGGGGGAACGGGAGGAGAGGACGAAGGGGTAACTGTGTAAAATAAATTAAAATTTTTAATTAAAAAAAGTACAGAGAGTATCTATAGAGTTCTCAGTCACAAATAGAACATTTATATCATATTCTCTCTCTCTCTCTCTCTCTCTCTCTCTCTCTCTCTCTCTCTCTCTCTCTCTCTCTTTCTCTCTCTCTCTCTCCTAGGCTCATGGACCACTGTGTAAAAGGCAGCAAAAAGACTGTAGAAACAGAGAGTCAGAGGGAACCAAAATGAAACAGTGAACATAACAGGCCCACTGTACTCATGAAAAATAGATTTTTATAATGTCCTTATTCTTATTCTGATGAGACCAACTGCCAAGTGACAAATGAACCATGCTATTGACTGTGAACCATGTGTTCCCTGACTTGGTGAATGTATTACTCAACAGTTAACAGTATGTCAGCCATTCATTTACAAATACATATTTATTCACAGGGATGTTGTGGCAATACATTAAATATTTCCTATGAGCTAGTAGGAAATGTATCCAAATCCTATATGATATTTAAAAAGTAAATAATGTTTGAATTCTCTAATTGTTAAGAGGAGTCATTTACAATAGTCCACATTAATGTGAGCCCATGTAGTTCCAAAAGTACACATTGAAGTTGCAGTGATTTATCTTGCTGAGTTAAGAGAGTACATAGTACAACAGGTGTTAGCTGCCTGCACCTGCATGGCGGGGTTCATTGACAAAAAGCAACCTTAGCAGCTGTGTGCTGCATCGCCATCATTACCGTGACTGGATGGCTCAGAAGGACCTGAACACCCAGCATGGTCTGAGACGACCTTGCTGAGATGGGGACTCCTGCGCAAAGATCTGAGAGAGGGAGGAAAATCATCTGGAAGAAGAAATAAGGACCCACAAGAGCAAAGGCCCCGAGGCAGGAAGATGTCTGCACAATAATTCTGAGTTAGCAGAGAGCCAGGGCTGGAAGGACAGTTAAAGGAAAAGAGGACACGTGGGTGATGATCAGGAGATGCGCGTTTGATTCCCAGAGAGACGATAAGGGAGATTTGAGTGTAGAAATGGCACGGTATGAAATACAGCCTTCTGCTTTTTCCTAGCTGTAGCTCTGTCCTTTCCTGAGAAGGAGTATTTCTGATACATTGGAGCTGGGTGTGGAGGTTCAGTATGGGAGGTTGAGGCAGGGGGATTCCAAGATGAAAGTCATCCTGGTCTTTAAAGCCAGTCTGAGCTAAAACCCTGCCTTAAAATAAAAGGAATCTTCATTCACGCATTCAGGCACATCCCCCTTTACTGTTCAGTATCTCCCCCGAAGATTAACGCTATATAATACACATTATATGTTTTACTTACGGATTTTGATTTAAGGGTGTGCCTTCTTCAACTACAGTATAAATTACTCGAAAGGCAGAAATGTTCTGGTTTTTGTTGCAGTGTATATCCCCAGAGGCCAAACTAATATCCAGCACAGGATAGGGAAACTGTAAATGTGTGTCAAGCAATAGAGCTGAACAAGCTAGCAGGTATCAAATACTGGAAACTCTGGGGCATGTGTAAGTGGGAAGTCCATGTTGCCCATTGCTTCCCCAGGGGACCTGTTTACACAATCACCCCACACTTTCTAAGTCTTCCCATTACACGTTCAGTAAAAGTCACATCAGCTTCATGACAGTTTGTTGTTTCTTAATGTTTTTCTTTTTACCTTGTTTTTTATTTATTTATTTGTTTGTTTGTTTGTTTGTTTGTTTATTGGTTTTTTCAAGACAGGGTTTCTCTGTGTAGCTTTGCACCTTTCCTGGTACTCGCTTTGGAGACCAGGCTGGCCTCGAACTCACAGAGATCCACCTGCCTCTGCCTCCCGAGTGCTGGGATTAAAGGCATGCACCACCACCACCTGGCCTTTACCTTGTTTTTTATGTGCAATAATCCCACCATTAAAACTGCATGACCAGGAGCTGAAGAGATGGCTCAGAGATTAAGAGCACTGGCTGCCCTTCCAGAGGTCCTGAGTTCAATTCCCAGCACCCACATAGCTGCTCACAACCATCTATAATTGTAGTCCCATGGGATCTGGTGTCCTCTTCTGGTGTGCAGATGTACATGCAAACAAAACTTCCATATACATAAATACATCTTTAATAAAAAAAATCCTTCACATGGTCATAAAGCTTCAAAGAACTTCCCACAAGGATGACCTCTTAGGAACTAGTTTGGATAGCTTTTAAATATATTTTTATATTCCTCACATCCCCCTAAGTGTATTTTAAGTAAGAAGAATTACAGAATTCTTAGTGGTACATGATTTGTACACTGCTCTCTATTTGTTTTTTATCATTTCTTTAAAAATAATTAGCAAACAAGTTTAAATAACTGATTAAATTTTACTCAAGCACTATAATAAATTACAGAAATTTAAAAACAGTCTAGCACTCCATTATCTCCCTCTATCATTCCCGGCTTTTTTGTATTTCATATATATCTGAATCATAAGTAAAATATTCAAACATTATTTGGGTGGTTCTTTCGAATCCAACTGTTTCAATTAGCACCACTGTTTATCTATAACACCAAGGTAGCAGATGTTTGTAGTAATTATTCTCAAACACTATTAGAAAGTCTTAATTATTTTTGTATACTTTAAGTAGTGTGGGAATTTTATTGCACTGCAATTTTTCACAAGTCAGTTATTAATTTATAATACATGCAGAATAATCTTCAATTATTAATAAATCTTCAATTTAACCAAGTACCCCCACCCCCTAGATAATCAACATCAAGGATGTGTTATATATGTCTCTTCACAGTACCTCCAATAAAAAATACTGTCTATGACCTAAACAATGAGCCGTTGCAAAACCTAAGGGCATAGACAATGAAAATAAAATCAAACTGCACCAAAAAAACATGCGCACAGTGAAGGAAAGGGAATGGACCAGCACTTGAAGGTTGGAAAAACACCTGTAAACCACACATTCAGTAAGGGCACCTGAGGGATGGGGAAATACCTGTAAATCACGCATTCCATAAGACATTAGTGTCTAAATTAGAAAGAACACAGATAACAAGAAAAACAAGTAACTTTAAAGTTGGTGAACTTGAGGAGACAGTTCTCAAAAAGAAGACCTATAAATTGCCAGTGGGGGTATGTGTGGGAGACCGTTTTTGGGTTCCTCGTGGCTTTACCCAGCATGTCCTCATAGAGAGGATGATTAGGACCACGGGCCTGAGTGCAGGTGTCTGAGATGGTTTGCACTTGGCTGTGTGGGGGAGGAGGTCTTTTGCTTCACCCCTTGGCGTCTCTATAAATACCCTGGGGCAGAGACAGTCGGGCCCATTGGAAAAGGTTCCAGGCCCTCTCAAGGCTATCATTTATTTTCTATCTGTTTATCTCCACAATATTCTCTGCAATAAATCCTTCTATCTAATATTTCCTGCTGCTCGCACTCAAGAAAACTCTGGGGAACTGTGGGGTTGGTGGGTAAATGCCCCCACAGAATGGTGCCATGAACAGGGACTAAAGAAAAAAGAAAAAAAGGGGGACTAAAGAAGAAAAGGGGGGACTAAAAAAAGGGACTAAAGACAAATGAACAGGGACTAAAGACAAAGTAATAGGGACCAAAGATAAAGGAAAATGATAGTTTTATTACAGAGTTTATGGCAAAAGTGCTGAGTCAGCCCTGCCAGTGGAAAGGCATGCCAGTGTTATGGAAAATTTGAGGGGCAGGGTTTTTATCCTCGAGAGAAAAGGAAAAGGGACTGGAAGGATGTCCGATGCTGCAGCAAAATTCTCTTCTGTCAAAATTTTCTATCTTCTATCCCTTTCTCAATTTCTATCTGTGAAAATTAAGTATAAGGTATAGGGTAGTAATATAGTGTAGGAAAAACTTAGAAGTGTAAGATCGTGTAGAAAAAATAAGGAAGGCAACTAGACAGAAAATCTCAATTTTCTAACTTTGGGGGCTATGAACGCAAACTGGGGGGAAAAATCTTTCTTTGGGTTTTACAGGTAGTAAAAAAAAGCTCTTTGAGCTTATGGGGAAGAAAAAGTTTCCTATGGAAGTTTTTGTCCTAGGGACAGCTGAAATGCTAAGTCCAAGCGGCAGGAGAAAGTGATTTCTCCCTGAGGCAAAAATGGGGGTGTAAAAAGCCAAAGTTTAAAGTTCAGAAGTTTTGGGGAAAGTTGGTCTTTCTCTCTTGGGGGGAAGAGAAGTCTTTTTCTTAAACTACAAACCTTTTCTTGGAAAATTTGGGGAGGGGGAAATCTCTAAAAAGCTTTAATCTTAAAAGCTCTCAAACTTAAAAACTAAAGCCTTTCAGAACACTCTTGGACAAAAATTAGAATCACCTGAAGATATTAGTATGGGGACCATCTGTGATTAGCTCTAAGGGAAAACAACAAACTTCTTTTTTTTTTTTTTCTTTTTTTTTTTTTTTTTGGTTTTTCGAGACAGGGTTTCTCTGTGTAGCTTTGCGCCTTTCCTGGAACTCAGGCTGGCCTTGAACTCGCAGAGATCCTGGCTCTGCCTCCCAAGTGCTGGGATTAAAGGCGTGCACCACCACCGCCCGGCAACAAACTTCTTAAGACAGCAAAACCTCTGAGTTCTTTCAAGCTTTAAAAATCCTCCCTGCAATGCAGGAGGCAGGGACAAGTTCCTAAACTCTTCTAAGCTCTGTCTCTTCAAGCTAGTAAAAGACAGTGGGTCAGAGTACCCTGAGGGAAACGCTTGGGAGAGTGTGGGTGAAGAGCTACAGAGAGCCCCAAAGGGCAGGAAACCTTACCTGAGAAAAGCAAAAAAGCCAAGCTTTTCAGTTACAACCAAGCTGAGGCATCAAGGGTTTTGTTTGAGTGAGCTTTTCAGAATGAAAAGGTGCTCCTAATCCTAATGCAAAGATCCCCTGAAGCATGCAAACTGTTAGCATTCTATCCTCGCTTCTGACCAAAAACCCAGAGGCGACTGGCCAGCGTCTCTGAGTTGGGGTGCATTTCCGGGATACTAGGGTTACTGCAGTGGTAAACTTCCTGGAGCACAGAGCTGAGGCAGGAAGGTGCAGGACCCAGGGGAAGATTGCTAATGAACAACCAAAGCTAAAGCTGGTGGGAACGCCACAGTGTCCACTTTCCTACAAGTCCCGGGTTGATAGGTTCACAGCTGCAAAAAGAAATCTGAGAAAAGCTTTCCTATCAGAGTAAGGACCTTTCTGGGAAAACAGTAAAGCTGAACTGTGTCTGAGGTAGTTGTGCTGCTGAGTTAGAGTGCTGTCTGGGGCAAGAGCCCAGCCAGGGCAAAACAGAACTATCCAGGAGTAAAGCTTTCTTTTCTGTCAGAGAAAGCATCTCTTTGAGAAAAGTTTTGTTTCAGATGACTCCCGATGAGATGAGGGAGTGTAGCCCTAAGGGGTGATTGCCTCTGGCATAAGCTCTGTCCTTGAGCACCCAGACAAACAAATGCAACCCACTGGGGGACTGGGCCAGGTGACGGCCTGATGAGACAAAAAACCTGTCCTAATGGGAGTTTAGAAATGGCAAAAACCTCTCTTGTTAGATTTTCAGTCTGTACGCAAACCACACAGACCCCGAAAACAGAAACGGACCAAAAGCCCCTACCTTCAGTAGCAGGGAAAGCCGCCACTGTAGTGTTGGAAACTGTTTCTGGGGTAGAGGGGATAAACTGAGACCAAACTGGATACTGTCAGGGAGAAAGACTCTGAAGAAAGAGAAGGGACATATTCCTCCCCAAAAAATGCATGACCTGAAAAAGCTGCTAGAATTTGAGGCATATTCGGGGGGAGAAAAAAAGCCCCTACCTCCAAAGGCAGCTAGCAGAGGTACAGAGCTGCAGACAGATACCTGAAGCTCTGCATCTGGGTGGGTTGGGGGGGGGGGGGTAGGAACAAGCAAAATGAGACAGATCAGTGGGAGAAAATCTCTCTGAAGGAGCTATGGAAAAGCTGTTGTAAATGATCTTGGTTTTCACTGACTGGCTAAGACAAACACAAGCCCCGAGGAAAGTTGCTATCAGAAATGCCAGCCTCAATGCCGGCTAAGGAGGCAGGTGCGGTTCTGATTTCGGGGCCAGTGTCAAATGAAGGAGAGACACCTGTTAAAGCCAGCTGAGGAGAGAATGGGAATCTCCCAATATGCCATAGCTGAAAATGTAAAATGCTTGTTCAAATCTCCCGTTGCAAAAGCAAAAAACTTTGTTCAAACCTTCCGGGCAAGAATTTGTAAGCAAGTCTGGTAAAAGAGAACCAGTTGACTCTCAGACCCGAAAAGAACTATGGGAAATGAAGTCCAAAAGCTAGCTTGCAATAAAGGAGACTGATATAAGAGAAATGCATTCGGGGAAATGTAGTATTTCAGCTAAAGATGGTGATACCGTCCAAAAACTTTTCAGCTCAGAATGAAGTTTCTTCTCAAAGCAATGCTAGAAAGCTTAATCTTACCTCTTGAGAACTCAGATCAGACAAAAAGCTACCTATAAGAGCAAACAAGCCACTTTTTTTTCCTTACAAGGGAAAGCAGTTTATATAGTGAACATTGTCTTAGATATGAAAAAACTTAAGTTGAAATTAAAAATTCTTTGCCTTTTGAACAAACTGCCTGCAATGAGTGATTCCTCTGCAAATCTAATTAAGGGGATAAGAAATAGGCATTCAAAAAAGAAATGACTGCTTCATAGATGGGAAACAAACTTCAGAAAAATCTGTCTTAAAAAAAGCTTCACCTGAAAGTTCCTTATAAGAAATCAATGCTAAATATTACAGCTGCTAATAACATCAGGAGTTAAAGCGAATGAAGTGAAAATACTAAATCCTGAAAATGCTTTTTCTCAAAGTAAGCTAATGAAGGATACCTTTCATGAAAGAACATCTATGTTCTTGACTCCTTTGAATAGTAACAGTTTTGGTGAAAATATTGGAACTAACAACAATCAAGTCAAAATGTTTCAACAAATTCAAGACACTATTCCACAAAAGAAAGCTGCCATGCTTTGTGGGCCATATTAGAGCTCACTCCAATCTTCCTGGTCCTTTAACTGAGGGGTAATGCAATGGCTGAGCATTATCCCAAGTGGAAATGGCTCAACAGTCACATGCTCTTCATCAAAATAGCAAAAGCTTAAGAGAAAGTAATTCAATCTTGCCAAAGAAGCAGCTCGTCAAATAGTTAAACGATGTGGGGTATGTCCAAAATGTTTTCCTGTCCCTCACTTAGGGGTAAACCCTCGAGGTCTTCTTCCTAATCATCTATAGCAAATGGATGTTACGCATATTGCAGAATTTGGCAAATTAAGATATGTACATATGACATTGACACGTATTCAGGATTTTTAATGGCTAGTGCACAACCTGGGGAACCTACAAAACATGTAATTATGCACCGCTTGAAGTGTTTTTCGTATATGGGTATACCAAAAATTATTAAAACTGATAATGGTTCTGGATATAGTAATAAGGCATTTCAACAATTTTGTACCCAATGGGAAATCGTAAATAAAACAGGTATTCCTTATAATCCTCAGGGACAAGGTATTGTAGAAAGGGCTCATAGCAGTCTTAAAATACAACTTAAAAAAATAAAAATAAAAAGAAGAAATTTGCCGGGCGGTGGTGGCGCACGCCTTTAATCCCAGCACTCGGGAGGCAGAGCCAGGCGGATCTCTGTGAGTTCGAGGCCAGCCTGGGCTACCAAGTGAGTTCCAGGACAGGCGCAAAGCTACACAGAGAAACCCTGTCTCGAAAAACCAAAAAAAAAAAAAAAAAAAAGAAGAAATTTACCCTCAATCCCCACATAATGCATTAAATCATGCTCTTTTTGTTCTGAACTTTTTGAATATGGATATCTATGAACAGTGTGCAGCAGATTTTGGCACAGTGGCACCCAAGCGACTTTTGCTCAAGTGAAATGGAAAGATCCCTGCTCGGGATTATGGAAGGGTCCCGATCCTGTTTTAATATGGCATTGAGGACATGTTTGTTTTTTCACAAGAGGAGAATGAAGCTCCGTGGAGGTTACTGGAGCGTCTGGTAAGGAGCATGGAACTAAGGAAGGTCAGCTTCAATGATGTTCCTATAAAGGAACCAGAATGAAAGTGGCCCGATTAGTGTTTCTGAGGTTTTGTCACTGGTTAATGCAAACAGTGAGGAAATAGAGTTCGGAGCTGTGCCACTTTTGGCTTTACTAGCTCCTTTAAAAAAATACTTTATATCACCTAATAACTGTGCAGTATTTGGTGAGGAGCTTTACAGCAGCTAAATACGGTAATTTCACTCTCAGTGTGAAGTGAAGTTTTTTGGTAGAACAAACCAAAAGTACTGCTGTAATAGAAACGTTTGTCTGAATTGAAGCACTTAGGGGAACTATTATGAATTTGGGTGAAGGGACAGCCTCTAGTTAAAAACCGTCTACCGCTGACAGTGCATCTCTGCTGGTTCCGGGATGGCTGAGAGAACTTGGCAACTTTGGGGTGTGGTTTCGTCCCGAGAATGTTACAGTCCCCTAGCAACAACTATCACAATTCTATAATGACAACACTCACTAAATCCCAGTGTTGTATAGCAAAGCTGACTATAAACTCTAAACTTTAGAAATGATGTACGTACTTCCTGTCTAGTTAAGAGAATCTAATAGAGACAGTGATAATTAAGAAGTAGAAAAAGATGAAAATAAGATATGTGAGTTTGTAGAAATTATTCTCTTGTTAGATCTGTTACGAAATCTTTGGGTGTTTACTAAATTAAATATATGCTAATGGTAGCCCTATATAAGTTTGTAAAATAGATCTATAGAGTTTCTTTAAGAATATAAACTTGTAAGAAGTATCTAAGGTAGTCCTAAGACATGTAGTAATAAGCTTGTAAGATGCTAATTGTAAACGTAAGTTTAAAAAAGAAATAAGAAGATGGAATGAATATAAGAAGTAATAAGAAATATATTTGCTAAAGTAGTTCTATAGTTTCCTTAAAGAGTATAAATAAGTAGATGCTCGGCAACTTTGGGGTGTGGCTTCGTCCCGAGAATGTTACAGTCCCCTAGCAACAACTATCACAACTCTATACTGACAACACTCACTAAATCCCAGTGTTGTATAGCAAAGCTGACTATAAACTCTAAACTTCAGAAATGATGTATGTACTTCCTGCCTAGTTAAGAGAATCTTTCTAATAGAGATAGTGATAACAATTAAGAGTAAGAAGTAGAAAAAGATGAAAATAAGATATGTGAGTTTGTAGAAATTATTCTGTCTTGTTAGATCTCTGTGTTTGCTACATTAGATATATGCTAATGGTAGCCCTATCTAAGTTTGTAAAATAGATCTATAGAGTTCCTTTAAGAATATAAGCTTGCAAGAAGTATTAAGACATGTAGTAATAAGCTTGTAAGAAGTGAAGATGCTAGTAGTAATGTAAGTTTAAATAAGAATTTGTAAATGTAAGTTTAAATAAAAATATAAGTAAATAAGCAAAGATTCTAGTTGTAAAAGATGAAAATAAGAAGTAAATAAATATATTTGCTAAAGTAGTTGTATAGTTTCCTTAAGAATTATAAATAAGTAATGTTAATGTGTTATATGTGAGTTTGTAAAAAATGTAAATATTGAGTGTGAATCTATGCTTAATGTATATGGTGAAAGAACTTGAGACACAGAAGGTAGTGTCCTAGTAGACTGCAAAGTAGGCAGTCTGAATGGTTTCAAAAGCTCCAGAAGCCTCTAAGAACCTAACAATGGCGGATGCCAGAACCAGCACAACAAGGCATCCGCAGCTAAGATCTGTGGAAAATCAACGCAACACAGAAAAACCTGAGCTAACCTCAAAAACGGTGTGGTTTAGAATACTACTGTACCCAAAAAGGTCTCTGTGAGAACAAAAGTTGCAGAGACGCTTGTTTGAACTTAAATTGTTAACTGCAAAAAGTTTGGTTGTAAAACGTCTCTTCATATTTGGAAGTGAAGCCTGATACCAGAATTTATTTCTTGTTTGAACTTTTTGAACTTAAAATGAGATAAAACTACAAAAAGATTTTGGTTATGGATTTCTTCATATTTGGAAGGCTAGTACCCCAGAATTTATCATTTGAATTTGGGGACTTAAGTAATGAAATGAATAATAGAGATTTCATTGCAATGGGACAATTTTGAGTTTATTTATAGTAATGACCTAGGAACTGTTTACTGGAATTGGGTTAAAAATGGAACTGTTTAAATGAAGAAATTTAATTCTACCTAGAATCAAGATGCAGTTTTGTATATGCATATATGCTTTATTAACTGGTGATTCATGAATTGTTTTGTGGAACTGTTTATGTAAAAATGGAATTACTTGGCTTTGTGTTACAAATGGAACTGCTTAAACCGAAGTTTGGGTTTTATAACTAGGCTTGAGATTTTGCTTAAAAAAAATATAAAAGGGAGAGTTAATATTCCTTAGTCTATTTAATTTAAAAAATATTTTCTTTGAGTGGATTAATGTCATGTTTTGTTAGCAAGAAATGCAAATGGGGTATACTAAGAGACTACTTTTAAAGTGTGTAAAGAGTTTTATTAAGAAACTGCTTTTGGCACAGGGACAAATAGCCAAATGAATGGAAACACATGAACTATGAACCAATGGCTGAGGGGTCCCCACTGGATCAGGCCCTCCGAATGGGTGAGACAGTTGATTGGCTTGATCTGTTTGGGAGGCATCCAGGCAGTGGGACCAGATCTTGTGCTCATTGCATGAGTTGGCTGTTTGAAACCTGGGGCCTATGCAGGATTGTTTGGCTCGGCCTGGGAGGAGGTGACTAGACCTACCTGGACTGAGTCTACCAGGTTGACCTCAGTCTGTGGGGAAGGCTTTGCCCTGGAGGAGATGGGAATGGGGGGGGGGTTGGGGGGAAGGTGAGGGGGACGGGAGGGGGGAGAACAAGGGAATCTGTGGCTGATATGTAGAACTGAATTGTATTGCAAAATAAATAAAAGAAAAAAAAGGAAAAAAAAAAAGAAACTGCTTTTGGATGTTTTGCTAAAAGTTTTCAAAGTGGTAATGGTTAGATTGAAAATATTGCTTTTCAATATGGGTTTGTAGGAATTGTATAAGTTTGGGTTCCTCTAACTAGGTTTGAGATTTTGTTTAAAAAAATTATAAAGAAAAGGAGGAGTTATGAGATTGAATTATGTTTGCAGAAACCTATTGATATTAATGCACCCTGGTTTTGTGGAGTTAAGGAAATATTTAAGTTTGATGTGAATACATCGAAGTTTTTCCTATGTTCTGTTAGCAAGAAAATTCAAGTGATTGAGTTAAAGTTGTAAGACGAGAAAATTGTTAACCATGTATAGCACCATATATGCTAATTCAAATGGTTCTGTTAAGAGTTTGCTTTGAGTTGTAAGATTGAGAGAATTGTAACTATGTATAGCAATATTTATATTAACCTGTTAATGGTAATGATGAAGCTAAGGGATTCATTAAGTTTGTAGTCGCCTTAAGAGTTTTTGGTTTAGAAAGGGCTTGAGGCAGCTAAGACTGCTGTAGTCACCTTGGACCTAATTCAAAAGAGAAATGCCATCTTTATCATCCTCTACTCCCATACTGGGAGATGTAACAGCTATGGAGATTGCTGTAAGCCATTAATAATGAGTTATTTTTTATATATTAAGAAAGGGGGACCTGTGGGAGCCCATTTTCGGGTTCCTCGTGGATTTACCCAGCATGTCATCATAGAGGATGATTAGGACCACGGACATGAGTGCAGGTGTCTGAGATGGTCTGCACTTGGCTGTGCTGGGGGAGGAGGTCTTTTGCTCCACCCCTTGGTGTCTCTATAAATACTCTGGGGCAGAGACAGTCTCCGGAAAGGTTCCAGGCCCTCTCGAGGCTATCTTTTATTTTCTATCTGTTTATCTCCGCAATATTCTCTGCAATAAATCCTTCTATCTAATATTTCCTGCTGCTCACACTCAAGAAAACTCTGGGGAACTGTGGGTTTGGTGGGTAAACGCCCCACAGGTATGAGAAGATGGTCACCATCATTATCCATCAGAGAGCAGCCAATAAATGTACAGTAAGCTAGCCTCATATGTCTGCTAGGATGGCTGGCCTCAGGAGCAGAATGTGGAAAGGGGAACATTGCAGACCATTGGTAGGGGCAAGAAGATGATACAGGAGTGAGGGAGGGGAGTATGGAACTGTCTCAGAAAATCAAGTACTACTGTGTGGTCCTACGACTGGGTTTACAGCCGGGGGAAAGAAAATAAGTGTGTAAGTGGGCACTGTCATCATCAGTGCAGTATTACCCGCCAAGGTGCGGAACCAAGCCAGGCATGACAGCACACACCTGTAGTCAGAGCACTTGGGAGGCTGAGGCAGGATAATTGCAACCAGTTCTGAGTCAATTGATGAGATCTAGGTCAGCCTGGACTAAAGAGTAAGACCTTGTTTCAAGACAACGGTGGTGGTGGTGGTGGTGGTGGTGGTGGTGGTGGTGGTGGTGGTGGTATGGAACTGACCCAAGTGTTCATTGGCAAAAGAAGGGATTAAGAAAATGTGCTGTATTAACACATATACAATGAAATCAGTGAGTAAACCAATCTTTAACTCTTAATTTTTAAAATATGTGTGTGCATGTTTGTGTGTGTACAGGTACACCCATGGGGAGGGTGTCAAAGGAGAACTGTGGGTGCCATTCCTTGAGAAAGACCACCCAACTCTTTTCAGACAGTCTCCAATTGGCCTGGAGCTCACCATTTGGATTAGACTGACTGACCAGGAAGCCCTGGGGATTCTCCTGTCTCCACCTTCCCATCGCTGAGATAATGAGCACAGTCACAATTCTGACATTTTTATGTGGTTCTGGGAATGGAACTCAGGTCCTCTAGTTTGCAGGGCAATGCTTTACCAACCAGCTATCTCCCAGCCCTTCCTCCAGTATTTATAAAGAAGGCAATCCTATATCATTTATCCTTAATCATAACTGATTAAGCCTAGAGAACTTTGCACAAGGTGAGTAAGCCAGTTACAAGTGAGCATGACTTCACTATTCTGTAGACTGTGAAAAGGACTCACAGAAGTAGAGAGAACAGAAGTCATCAGGGGCCAGAGAGGGGTGGGCTGATGATCAAAGTAGTCTGAGCTTTCATTTTACCTGAAGCATAAGCTGTGCTTATGCATGCAGCAAGAGACTACAGTTCACAGTAATGGACACCAGAAAAATTGCTAAGAGACGATGTACTAAGCATTCTCACCACAAAACAATATTTGAGGTGATGGATATGTTCTTTAGCATGGTTTATTTTTTCACAACATATACACACAGCAAATCATCGCATTGTACACGGTGAATGTACACAATTTTTATTTATCAGTTTAAAAACTGTCTATTATTAGGTTTGGGGTATTTAGAAATAGAAATAGAAATGTACTAAGATTAATAAATCTATTATATTTGCTAAAATAAAACAGTCTAAATTCTGTTCAACAGTTGCATATTAGGAGAGAGAGATGAAATAAAGTATAGGATTCATATGTATGAATATGCCAAAATGAACTCCATTTTGTGTGCTAACTTTAAAAATTAATATAAAAATGGGAGGCCACCAGGGAGATGACTCAGTTGGAAAAGTGTGTGTTTGTATAGCATGAAAACCTGAGTTCAGATACCCAGCACCCACATAAAAGCAAGACTTGGGATGCTTCCCCTCAAATTGATGGACATGGTATCCTGGAAACACCCAAAATATTACAGTCTATCACCATTGTTCTATGTTGCCCACAAGAACATGATAGTAAGACCCTGTTGCTGAACATATCACACACGTTGGTCTCAGGACATGGAGAAATCAAGTTGTACCAACCAAGAGGCTTCCTCCCTGCTTGCTAGCCTTCCTAGTAAAGAAGGTGCCCTGTAGGCTGCTGTAGGGGAATGCCAGCAAAGCCTTCCACAGCTGTGATCCTTGTGAACTGCAGGAGTGACTGAATTGACAAGATAGACACAAGGGGCAATAGTGGCGCAAACGTTAGGAAAGTAACCAACCACTTTTGAATTGGACTTAAGGCTCTATCCACAGGAGACATATACTGTGGATATATACTGGTACTGATACTGTGAATCCGGCCATCATTGGGAAGTTCATAGGCTCCAGGGGCAAACCTACAGCTATTATTTTGCTAAGTTGGTATAGTATCAAATTGCCCTCTAAATTCATAGCTATACTCATAAACTAGAGTAATTCTCCAATCTCATCGGAGAAGTTTCTTTGTTCATTAGATAGCAGTTAATACATAAACTCATACTGGTCATTATGCAGAGAATAAGTGTCTATGGAATGTACAGTCATAAATGGGACATCTATATCACATTACCTGCCCCCAAAACTCAGGGACCATCAGGAAAGAGGGATCAGGAAGATTGTGAAGAGCCAGAGGTCAGAGAAGACCAGTGTCATCTGGATATGACAGGTCCAGAGATTCATAAACTCACAGAAGCTACTGTTATCTTCACAAGACATGTGCAAGATCAATCCAGTCACCATTCTAACATGAGTGGGAAGGGATTCATGAGTCCCCAACCCCAACTAAGGATGTATGGATAGTTGATGGCTTCTGGGAAAGGGAAAGGTGTGAGTGTGTGTGTGTGTGTGTGTGTGTGTGTGTGTGTGTGTGTGTTTTTAAGATGCAGTTCATTTCTAAAAATGTAAGCCAGCTAAGTTCTAGTGGATGGCCCCACATCCATGAGTATATAGGCATCACCAATTGGACTGGGGGTTATAAAAGAGATGATAGATAGATAGATAGATAGATAGATAGATAGATAGATAGATAGATAGATAGATAAGGGAGAGATGGGGTGGAGGACAAAGTTGGTAGGAATTGGAAGGGTGTGGAGGATCTGGGAAGAGTTGGGGGGAGTAAATATGATCAAAATATGCTGTTTGTATATATGAAATTCTCAAAGAAAAATATCTTTTAAAAAATCTTGGCATAAAAAATAAAATAAAATAAAAATAAAAAAAATCTTGGCATGATAGCACATATGTGTAAACCTAGCATTGGAAATCCAAGGATGGGAGAATAGAAATGGACAGATCCCTGCAGCTTACTGGCCAGCTAGTTTATACAACACAGTAAACTCTTGTTTCAATGAAAGATTTGTTCTTTAAAAATAAGGTGGAAGGCCAAGCATGGTAGTACATGCCTGTAATCTCAGCATTTGGGGTGTGGAGACAGGAGGATCAGGATTCAAGGCCCACTTCAGCTACATAAAGTGTTTAAGGCCAACCTGAGATACACAGGACCCTGTCTCAAATGAACTAATAAATAGGTGGAGAGCAACTGAGGAAGACACTCAGCCTTCAACCTTTGGCCTAAGCACACATAAAAATAATTAAATATAAGAGCATACTGATTAAAATAGGCTTTAAATGTTAATTACAAATGAAATAATTAACTCCACAGTTTAAATTGCTCAAGGTAGTAGTCATCACTCAGAAATGAAATGGACTCTGAATTATGATCATCATAGTTTACCAGAGGAAGAGTGTCATGTTTGGGTAACAGGGAAAGGCAATTCAGAACAAAAAATAACTCCTTGACTAATAGCTGGATTGAGCCAGTATATAGACATTTATAACACAGACTGGAGAATAAGAATAAATTGTGGGTCACTGAGCAGACGCTCTCCTGCTTGTTTCCTTACACTAATGTATTCCTTCCCCTCATGAATCCTAAACAAATGCTCTTTTCTCACAGGCCTAATACATTTAACAAATGCCTTCCCCATTAATTACACCTCTTGTCGACAGTCACATGTAGTAGGTTAAGACCTAGGAAAGCCTTTCAAAGAACAGAAGATGAAGAAAGTTTTCACAAAAGATAAGGTTTAGTTAGAGGAAACAGAGTACACAAATGGATAAATCTGAAATGACTCTACAGAATCTTACAAAGAAAAATGGTGAAGCCAAAATTCATCTGTCTACCTTAAAAAAAAAAAAAAAAGCCTGGCAGTAGTGGTGCACACCTTTAATCCCAGCACTTTGGAGGCAGAGGTAGGTGGATCTATGAGTTCAAGGCCAACCTGGTCTACACAGTGAGTTCCAGGACAGCCAGGACTACACAAAGAAACCCTGTCTCCAAAAACCAAAAGGTGGGGGAAAAGAAATCCACCTATCTCAACCACCTATCCCCTGAAGGAAAAAAGATGAATAATTCAGTCATCACCACAAATTGTCAGCTTTTATCATCTCTGGTCAAATTTGGGGATGTTGTTAATAATTTAGCTTGTAAAGAATATAGGCTGATGCACTTATATTTTAATTAATAAGCAAGTCTCCGCACATGCACTCCTTTGTGTAAGTGTCCACTGGTAATATATTCAAAGCCTAAAAGCAAAGAGTCTCTTATTTAACTAATTCCAAAAAAATAAAAATAGAAAGACTACCCATGGTGTGGAACAACAGTATTGTACAGGGGTCAAAATGTAAACTTAGGTCCCAAATATAACACAAATACTATAAGAAGCAATAGTGTGAATTAATGAAATTTAGAACAAAGTTCTTAGCTACATGCTAAAGGAGAATGTGATGGTTATTCTTGGTTGTCAACTTAACTACTAAATCCCAAAAATGGCAGGCACACCTGTGAGGGATGTTTGCTTAATTTGGAGTAGGAAGATCCACTTCTAATCATATCTTTCGGGTAGGAAGACATACCTTTAATCTAGATCTTCTGAGCTGGGAAAATGACATGCCTTTAATCTGGATCTAGAGTTGGGAAGGCACACCTTTAATCCCGATCATTTGAGCTAGGAAAGCCCTCCTCTAATCTGGGCTACACCTTCTGCTGGAAGCCTATATAAGGACATGGAAGAAGGAAGCTTCTGCTCTTGGCCTGCTTGTTCTCACCTTGCTAGCAAGTCCTTTCCTTCACTGGTGTTAGAGCCTACTTCTTTGGAATACTAGCATATGCTGAAGACCAGCTGAGACATCCAGCCCCATGGACTGAACAACTACTAGATTATTGGACTTTCCATTCATTGGCAGTCATTGTTGGATTAGCTGGACCACAGCCTGTAAGTCATTCTAATAAATCCCATACGTGTGTGTGTGTGTGTGTGTGTGTGTGTGTGTGTGTGTGTGTGTGTGTGTGTAGAAAAAGAGAAAGAGTCAGTCTATAAATTCTGTTACCCTAGGGAGCCCTGATTAATACAGATTATGGAATCTTAAAGGATTTATGAGCCTATCCATCAGGAAGAAAACTCAGCAGTGTGCTGAACAATGAGTTATAATTAAAAACAGAGAGGGCAAAGAGTCAGATGCAGATGCTGTACTGGCCATGACGCTTTAACCAGTGAATCTATAGGCCCAAGTTTATGTATGGAAATAAGCAAAGCCCCATGTAACCAGGCTTAGCATCAAAAAGGGCCAGGACACACTATTGCTGTGGAAGATGTCATAGGAATTAAAGAGGATAATGAGTTATGACCAATGACTCATTTTTACTTTTAATATATTTTATTAATTAATTAATTATTAATTTGTACTGCTTTAAAGATATTTTGCTGTATGTTTAACTATATGGATGTGTGTGTGTGTGTGTGTGTGTGTGTGTGTGTGTGTGTGTGTGTGTGTACGTGTATGTGCATGTGAGTGCAGGTGTCCGTAGAAGCCAGAAGAAGTGTCAGATCTCCTGGAGCTGGAGTTACAGGCAGTTGTGAACCATGTGGTACAGGTACCAAGAACCAAACTCAGCTCTTCTGCAAGAGCAACAAGCACTCTTAACTGCTGAGCCATCTCCCAGGTTGACTTTGAACTTACTATATAGCAGAGGTTGACCTTGAGCCCCTGGCCTTCTGAAATCTACCTCCCAAGTCCTAGAACTATAGGAATAGACCACCATACCCAGCCTTCGTTTCTAAAAAATCAGAACCTACAAGATTGCGGTCTGTTATGGAGAAGCTACTTTCTCGGATCCCCCCATGAAGCCTCACTATAAGAGAATATTAAAAAGTTAGGACCGCCGGGCGGTGGTGGCGCACGCCTTTAATCCCAGCACTCGGGAGGCAGAGCCAGACGGATCTCTGTGAGTTCGAGGCCAGCCTGGGCTACCAAGTGAGTTCCAGGAAAAGGCGCAAAGCTACACAGAGAAACCCTGTCTCGAAAAACCAAATATAAATATATATATATATATATATAAAGTTAGGACCATTCTGAGTCAGTAAACTTTTTTTAAAGTGCTACTATTCAGTCTTGTCAATTTAAAAGTAAAACAGGCCAGTCCCTGGAGACTGATGAAAAGGAATAAATGTAACATCTAATGATTCCAGTGTTTTAATCTCTTCATTCCAAAAGAGGATCAAGAAATATGAGCCTTAGCAGATAGAGGCTTAAAAGAGAAACTGGGGGAGCTGGAAGAGGGGCCTCAGGTCTTACACTGCACTATATATTTGAGGTTTTTCAAAACCCAAAGTTCACTGTCTAAAAATCAATCAGAGAGTCTGTTAAAACTGTTCTATGCTAAATCTCAGCTCTTAGAAAATGACGGAGCTAGCTAAATGAACTGGCTTATATCCAGAAGGCTTAAGTCATTTGGGTCCCCTTTCATAAAGAAATAAAAATGCCAACCACTAATACCACTATTATAAGGCACAATTTAAGAGCTGCATTGTTGGCAATGGGAAATGTAATTTCAGAATTTCAATGAAAATGCTTCTATAATAACTCAGAAAGAGAAAGAAGAAGAAGAGACGGTGGGAAAGGCACACAGCACTCCACAGAAGAATGCTTGGCTCCCTGTTATGTACAAACGCGTATTGAGATCCGACAAACCAGTTTTGGCCAGACTCTGTTAATGAGTTGCTGTCCTTGTTCTCAAACCCCAAATCTATAGACATTTGAAGTCTGAAGGTATCAGGAAACTAACCGAGCCCTTTATCTAAATAAGCATCCCCACTGCAATAATTCTCTCAGTTGCTTATAATCCAGGCGGCATTCTCTTCCATCTTCTTACAATTTACCTATAAAAGTCATTGTCACTTGAGCTAGGCTCAGTAGCAGTTGGGAAAGCGCTCCACGCCCCCATCACCGCCTTCAAACATCCCGACAGGTCTCTCCTCCTCCGTCCCCGCCAGCCTCTTTCAGATTTCTTTCTATGACAACAATTTTGCCATCAGCTATTAAATAGTTCTGTCTTGTCTGATTCTGAGCATTAATCTAACATTCTGTTTGGATCCTCTCCCTCCTGACAGCTCAGGGGTGACTTGATCTGGGGAGAGAAGCAGGGGGAAACACAGAGGGT
Source organism: Peromyscus californicus insignis (assembly GCF_007827085.1). Lineage (NCBI taxonomy): Eukaryota > Metazoa > Chordata > Mammalia > Rodentia > Cricetidae > Peromyscus > Peromyscus californicus. Next base: position 131,671,627 of record NW_026294617.1, on the reverse strand, counting down.
TCTTGTCAGGGGGGACACGGGGGGGCTCTGGTCTGGGGGGAGAAGGGGGGACACAGGGGGGCTCTGGTCTGGGGAGACAGGGGGGGCTCTGGTCTGGGGAGACAGGGGGGACACAGGGGTCTCTGGTCTGGGGAAAGAAGCTTTGTGCTGCTTTCCTCTCCCCACAGTCCAACCCCAGCAGTCATCAGAATGTGACCTAGTTACTTCCTACAAAGAACGGTGAACTAGTGCTCCACCACTGAGCTGCAGCCCAGCCCAACAGTGAACTCTGTCTGTAAGGACAGTGCTCCTCCACTGAGCTACAGTCCAGCCCAACAGTGAACTCTAAGGACAGTGCTCCACCACTGAGCTACAGTCCAGCCCAACAGTGAACTCTAAGGACAGTGCTCCACCACTGAGCTACAGTCCAGCCCAACAGTGAACTCTGTCTGTAAGGACAGTGCTCCACCACTGAGCTGCAGCCCAGCCCAACAGTGAACTCTGTAAGGACAGTGCTCCACCACTGAGCTGCAGCCCAGCCCAACAGTGAACTCTGTCTGTAAGGACAATGCTCCACCACTGAGCTGCAGCCCAGCCCAACAGTGAACTCTGTCTGTAAGGACAGTGCTCCACCACTGAGCTACAGTCCAGCCCAACAGTGAACTGTGTCTGTAAGGACAGTGCTCCTCCACTGAGCTACAGTCCAGCCCAACAGTGAACTCTAAGGACAGTGCTCCACCACTGAGCTACAGTCCAGCCCAACAGTGAACTCTAAGGACAGTGCTCCACCACTGAGCTACAGTCCAGCCCAACAGTGAACTCTAAGGACAGTACTCCACCACTGAGCTACAGTCCTGCCCAAAGGTCCACTCTTGAGGTATGCTCTTACACTCAAGGTATCCACAGCACCACCTAAATACACAGCCCTCTTTCACAGGGCCCACTCTACCTACAGGAATGAAGTGGATGTATATAATGACAACCTACTGTTGACCCTTCTTTGCCTACAGCCACAGGCAGCTCCATTCTGTCTCTTCACTGAGTCTTCCCAGAGGAGAAACAGGGACATTGTTCTCACACATTGCTCCAGATCACATGAAGGCCACATGTCAGCTTCTCTCAAACAAGAACAAACAAAAACACAAACAAACCCTCTCTGCTCAGATAGACCTGGGGAAACGCTCTGGTTTCTATAAGTTTGCAAGCATCAAGCCAGAAGTCATTCCATTTTTCACAAAAATCTAACCTCTTTAAGCAGTGTTTTTTTACAGGTTTATGTGGAGTGTGTGTACGTACATACTCATTCAGGTCAGAGGTCAACATGGGGTGTCTTCCGCAGCCTTTCTCCACATTATTTTTTAAAGCATGTTCTCCCACTAAACTTACCGCCATTGATTCCATCATCTGGCTGACCAGCCAGCTCCAGGAGTCGCAGGTCTCCAGCTCCCAAGCTCTGAGATAACAAGCACCACTGACACACAAGACTTTTTTATGTGAATTCTGAGGGTCTGAACTTGGACTTTTATACCAACAGCCATCTCCCTGGTGCCCTGTACTCTTAGAGCACCACAGCACTTGCTTGGTGGAGAGGAAAGGCTTGCCCTCTCCTCCCTGTAACGGAGGAATATGAGAACGCAGAGTTCTCTCCCACAACTCCTCTTCAATGTTTAGTGACTCTCTCCAGAGGCTGACGACAGGAATGGTGGCCTGGCCAACTTGCAGCAAGGAATTCTCTTGGGGCTAGGTCAGCACCTCTCTGTAGGGTGAGGGGAACTGTCATCTGTGCCCTAAATTGTGAGGTCCAATTCTAAGACACCTGTGTGTCTCTCCTTCCACACATCGCCACAGATCTCAGGAGCCTTTAAACAGGACTCCTCAAAGGAGAACTTGTCTAAATTGCCACCCACGTACCAGAGAGGAGAAATGCAAAGCAAGGGCTTCACCCATGGCTCTGTCCCTTTAGAACTGTCCTTCTTGGCCTCAGTGACATGGCCCTGGGAAGGGCATTAGAGTCGTGACAGAGCAGGCAGGCAGCCTCTTCCTAGAGGCATTGTTCCTGGTATGAATAAATTGGTGTTCTGGTCAGCACCCTGCCAACCTAGTCCAGGGATGACTGTCACACTGGAATACCAAATGCCTCCTCAGGAAAGTGAGAAATGGATTCAGAATTAACAAAGACTTGGGACACTACCAGTGTTTCTGTGAGCTAATTAGAAAAACCAGAGTCCTTGCATCTGGAAGAGAGATTACCATTACATGGACAGTTTGAGGAACAACACAAAATGCAACCATCAACACTGAGTTCAGGCTCTCTGCTCCATTGCTTCTTTTGTAGTCATTTAGGAGATTTTTGTTAATTTGTATTTGGTACAGTTTCTAAGCCACTTCTATAATCAGGAAGATAATTAATCTTGCAAATGTTATATTCTAGTTTGCTTTCCTGCCACTGTAATAAACACTATGACCAAATCCAACTTAGGGGAAGGAAAGAAAGGGTTTATTTGGATTACAGGTTGTCTTAGTTATGGTTTCTATTGCTGTGAAGAGACACCATGACCATGGCAACTCTTATAAAGGGAAACATTTAATTGGAGCTGTCTTAAAGTTTCAGAGGGTTAGTCCATTGTCATCATGGTAGGAAGCATGGTGGTATGTAGGCAGACATGGTGCTGGAGAAGGAGCTTAGAGTTCTACATCTGCAGGCAGCAGGAGACTGTGTGTCGCACTGGGCATAGTTTGAGCATAGGAGCTCAAAGCCCACCCCCACAGTGACACACTTCCTCCAACAAGACCTCACCTACTCAGATTAGGCCACCTAATAATGCCACTCCCTGTGATCTTATGGGGACCAATGACATTCAATCCACCACACAGGTCACAGTCTGTCAAGAGAAACTAGGACAAGAACCTGGAGCCAGTAACTGAAGCAGAGACCACCGAGGAATGCTGCTTACTGGCTTGCTTCATCTGTGCCCGGGCATTTTTCTGGTATATGGTAGGTACCATCCATTGTGGGCTAGGCCCTCCTACATCAATCAAGAAAATCCCCCGCAGACAAGGCCACAGGCCAACCTGATGGAGGTGATTCTTTAATCGAGGTTCTCTCTTCCCAAGAGTTGACCAAGATTAACTGTTACACAACTTAAGCTCTTCATTCTAATTTCACGCCCAAACGTATAACTAAGCAGGGGTGGGGGGAAAATGAAATACAGAGTCTAGTTTTACACTCAGCCCAGGACTCGCTGTGATTTCAGGCCAATTATTTACCTCCATGCCATTTGCACTCCTAATCTTTCTGCTAGTGTTATTGGTGTGTGTGTGTGTGTGTGTGTGTGTGTGTGTGTGTGTGTGTGTGTGTAATGTGGTATAGTATAGTGCAGTATGGGGTTGGGTGGGGTAGAGTGGGTGAGATAGTGTAGCATGGTATGGGGTAGTGTGGTATGGTATGGCATAGTATGGTGTGGTAGTGTGTAATGTGGTGTGCTGTGCTGTGCTGTGGTGTGCTGTGCTGTGCTGTGCTGTGGTTTTATGGTACAGGGTCTTGCCATGTAGCCTAAGCTGACTTGGAATGCACTGCATAAACCAGGCTGGCCTCAAACTCATGGGAATCCTCCCACCTCGGCCTCCTGAGTGTTGTGATTACAGGTGAGCTACCACACCTATCGAATTCTGTAGTTTTTAAGAAGATAACATTGGCAGAGGTGATGCTTTGCAAAGGAAATGTAAATCACTGCAAATATTAGCCGTATTTCACCTTAACCAAGCATTTTATTCAGGCAAATCTATTTATAAATACAATCTATCTGCATGGTTAGGAGCACAGCCTGGAATATGAGACAGACTCAGCAATCATTCACTGTCAATAAGCATCTGCTGAATAAATCAATACTGTTCAGCCTCACCGTACATCACTACACCAGGTCAAGTATGCATGCACAGTAAGTCTCAATACTGCTGTATGAAAACGTACACACAAGACTATCTACTTCAGTGACACCCCCCCCATCACAGTCCTCATCAGGAAGCCTGCAGTTTCTGGGTTAGTGGTTCTAAGCAAGGCCTAGAAACCCAGCAGGATTACACAGATAATCAGAACCCTCAGCTAGGATCCACTGAGCTCCAATAAGAGGCTGCTGTGACAATTGAATCTTTTTTAATACATGAGTATATAAACATTATTTGAACCATTTGTCCACTGTTGTTATATAACACATCTAAGAATTTAGTAATGAGGCTGTGGGTGGCTCAGTGGTTAGCAGCACTTGCTGCTCTGAAGAGAACCTGTCATCCATGGGGTGGCTCACAACCATCTAACTGTAGGTGCAGGTGACCCAACACCCTCTTCTGACCCCTCTGGGCATCAGGCATGCATGAGCCACACGTACATACATGCAGGCAAAATACTTTTAGACAGAAAATAAAAACAAATCTTAAAAAGGAAAAAGAATTAAGTAGAAGCCAGGCCTGATGGCACATGCCTGTAATCCTGGCACTTGAGAGGAAGAGGCGTGAGGTCAGGAGTTTGAGGCCTGTCAGGTACATAACAGCTCAAGGCCAGGCTGGACTACACACACAGCCCCATCTCAAAATAAATAAAATAAAATAAAAATCAAAGTAGTGGTTCTCAATCATGTGCTCAGTGTGTGTGCACGTGTGTGTCTATGTTTGTGTGCATGTTTGTGTGTGGACTGCATGCATGTGCATGTTTGTGTGTGGACTGCATGCATGTGTACCTGTATATATAGAGGTGTATACAACCACGTGCACATGCAGCAGAGGTCAGAGGAGGACACCGAGTGCCCTTTTTATCACTACTCACGTTATCCCCTTGAGACAAGGTCTCTCACTGAACCTGGCTAGCTGGCTGGTCAGCAAGCCCTGGTGATCCTCTTGTCCCCATAAGTGGTCACATCCTACTTTTTATGTGAGTGCTGAGGATCTGAACTCAGGTCCTCATCCCTGTGAGCCGATGGTCTTACCCACTGAGCCACCTGCCCAGACCCAAGAAACTGCATTTCTAACAAGTTCCCAGGTGATGCTGGTGAGGTGGGTCCAATAATGAGATGTTGAGAAACAGTGAAACATAAATATCTGCACTGATTGGTATCACCTGTCACCTTGACTGGGCCACCGGGTGCACAGCTACTTAACATTATTGCCAAAATTAAACGTCACTCTGGGGCCTCTGAGGCTGATTTCAGGTGAGGTCAATGAGCCTTCTGCCTATGGGTTTAGGTTTTTAAGATACAGGAGTGTCACTATGTCGGCCAGCCTGGCTTGGAACTCCTGGGCTCCAGTGGACATGAGCGACTCCTGCCTCGGCCTCATGAGCAGCTGGGATGACCGCATCCCTGCATCACAAGCCTCTGTATTCTGGCTTAGCTCTCAGTTTTCAGCATTGGGCACACAGCGCCAGTTCTCCTGGGCCTCCAACTTACGGAGGGCAAATCATGTGATTTCTCGTCCCCACAGTCACGTCAGCCCATCCCTGATAATGAAAATGAATCCGCCTAATTATGTTTCCTGTTGCTTTTTATTTCCCTGAAAATCTCTTACTAGTGTAGTATTAAATTATTAACTACAAATTTGAAAACATAAACTTGCCAGAGAACACAGAATATCAACATGTTCTATTTTAGACGTCAGGAGGTTAATTTTGTTTTGTCTGTGACAGGAAATAGCTCATTGCAATTGATCCCCTCCTCCAGAGTGAAGGGGAAGGTCCCATCTCTGCAGTCCTACTGTTGCAAAGGTGGTAACCAAGTACAATCAACTTTTATGACCGGTTGTCAGTGTGTGTGTGTGTGTGTGTGTGTGTGTGTGTGTGTGTGTGTGTGTGTGCTTTCACCTATGAATGTGTGTGCATCTGCAGTGTGCATGCATGTGGAGACGAGAGGTCAACACTAAGTGTTTTCCACCTTTCTTTGAGACATGGTCTTTACTGAACTCAGTGCTCACTGAGTCTGCTAGTCTGGTTGACCAGCAAGCCCCAGTGGTCCTCCTGTCCCCTCCTCCCCAGTGCTGGGATTACAGGCATGTGCTGGCTGTGTCGGTGTTTGTGTGTGAGTTCTGGGGATTGAACTTAGGTCTGTATGCTTATGGAGCAGAGTAAGTACTTCACTCAGAACAGCCGTATTGCTAGCCCCCATCATAAACCATTTTGTTTGCTTGCTTGAGGCGGGATCTTCCTATGTAGCTCTGGTTAGCCTGGTCCTCACTATAGAGCCCAGGCTGACCTTGAACTCTCATCAATTCTTTGCCTCAGCCTCCTTAGGAGGACAAGCGTAAACCACCATGCCCAGCTATAATCAACTGAAGTCTTGTAGGACTCCGTGGGAAGGGCCAGGGTCTTTCACAGATAGTCATCTCTCTTCTCTGTCATTAAATCAGGGGTTCTGAAGGCAGGTATGGGTGGGAACACACTTTCTGGAAGACACTGGCTATGTCAGGAGCCATTTATTACTTCTTATCACAACTGAGGAGGGTCTAGCATGTAACGGCTTGAGGCTGGTGAGGCTGCTAAACACCTGGCAGGCTTAGGAGAACCTCCTGTAACAGAGATTCACAGCAGAAAATGCCAGAGGTGCCTCGCTGGGAGTCCAAACCATCTGCATTTCACAAAGTTAAAAAACTATACATCCATCGTCTCTTGCAAACTTCCAAAATGAAGTTCTGAGGGAGGAAAATAAAAATATGCTTAAATATAACATAAGACCCTTCTGAACCAGATCCAACTGCCGTTATTGTCTCCAAATGAAATGTCAAAAGAATTCCCCTATTGCTATTTCATCATCTGACTCCTACAAGGTAAACTCTAGTCATAGTTTAAACTCCTGTCTATACTCCTGTAATAGTCAAGACTAAAAGTAAAGCCTAATCTCAGGCTTAATAGTATGTGATTCATGGGTCAACCTTTTCTAAAAGTATCAATGTGTCAAGTACAATATGACATTTAAATTATAATAAAATCATCGAGTAATGTGAATCAACAGTACACAACAAGAATTCTATGAAGTTGGAAAAAGAAATCCTTCAAATTTCCCATCTCTCAAATATTAATGGTTAACATTTACAGGTTTTTAAAGTATTTTTATTATTTTGTATGCGTGTATACATGTGCATGTCGTAATGCACATGGGGAGGTCAGAGGGCAACTTGTCCATTCCCAGTGTGCAGTGAACACTCAGCTGTGGCTCCAGCCAGCATGCCTGTTACTTGAAGCATGCCTCCATCCTGCTCTGCCATGATGGAACACTAAGCCAGTGACCGATTCCTAGTCAGGCTTTGGTTCCCTTCCAGAAGTGTGGCTGAGAAGCTAAGAGCTTTGAGGTGTGTATAAGAAATTATGGAAGCAGACAGAAACTGCTTAGCTTAAAGGCAGGGGGCACAGACTGGAACGAGGGAAAGCTGTACAGGGGGAGTGATGTTTTTACTGAGTCTTGAAGGATAAGTGGGAATTTTCAGCATTATAAAAACAAACATCATGGGAATTAGAAGCATAAAGGAATTGATTGTCAAAATTAAAGTGAATGCAGGGGATGGGAGAAAGCAAAGGATGGGTCAGATCCAAACCTTGCAGGGATTGCTGTGGAATGCTGGCTTTCTTTCCTGTGCAGCCTACAGCAAGTTCTGGGATTTGGGGGCTATAAAATCAGCAGCTTCAACTTTCAGGAGTGTCCTGTCTACAGCAGGATGAAAAGGACTAGAGATCTAAGTCTACAGTGAGGAGATCAGGTGGTGGAAGGGAATTATAATTACTCTACAAGTGATGAACGCCGAATAAAATCTGTGGAGTAGCAAGAGAAAAAGGTAAAGACTTGAGGCCAGTCACGTGAGTGACTTAATCAGATAAGCAAAGGCCAGGAAAGAGGATAGGGCCGGAGAAGATGGACTAAAGGACTCTCAACCTCAACAAGCAGATGAATGAGATGCAGTTTATAAAATCTCCATGGGAAATTATTTATTACCAATGATCAGATGGCAACCTCCAAAACAATAAAGAAACAGGAATTGAATTACGACAGTATGTCCAAGTCTAGATAATAACTCTGTAAATTAAAGTTTATAATTTTTGCACTAATTTAATATCTGGAAATTTAGTCTCATCCAACATTTATTTGTTTATAAGTCATCTTGTTGCAAACAAGACTTGAAGTCATTTATGAAATGCATATAGCCACAGAGAGCTGTTAGGTGTCTAGTTTTCCCCCCAATGTAGACCAGCTCCACACTCTTATCTCACAATCCATGGGCAGAGTCAGATGGGAAGGCAGCTTTAAACTGGAGAAAGATGTCCCTATGCAATGACTTGGGTGTGAAGACCAGTGACAAACAGAAGACTGATCCTAAAAAGTCCAAACATTTGACATCTCGGACTCAAATGCAGACAGCAACTGTCACTCAAGCAAAATAGCCCAAGGACAAACATGGTCTCTGCTCCAGTCACAGGCCTGAAGTACAGTGGCTCCTCAGATGACCTGCAAATTGTGGACACAGCACCCCACATAGAAGAGGGCTGATGAACCCTGTTTGCAGCGTGTTCTCAGCATCAGTTCTGGTTCCCATAGCTGATGAATATGATCCTATGCTTCCCACTTGACACGAGAAGACAGTGAAGAACCAAAGAGAGAAGTAAAAGGCTGGGAATGGAGGGGAGAGAAGCACAAAGCCAACACGAAGACTACGGCACAAAGGGACCGTGGAGATGGTCAGCAAGACGGGAGAGGAGAGGCAGAGTGGCGCTGCCATCACCCCATCTGCTCCTGTGGAGAAAGACAGGGACTTAAACCAGGATGGTCCTCATGACAAGACTCAAGACCTCAAGGTGACTGTCTCTCCCTGGGTTCTGGGGAACGAGGCAGACAGATCTCCAACTGCGCAGTCTATTCTCCTTGGCACCATGGGATGCATCCAAGCATCTGATTCAAATCCATTCACTGGGCAAGTGTCCTACAACAGTCAATCTACTGTAGAACCCAGCTGGGGTCAAGGAAGAGTGAGAGACATGCAAGTAGGAAAGTGTGAGATGCTAGAGCTTGCCCGTCTCCATGATGATGAAGCAGTACAAACACTTTTAGAATTTGAAAGAGTCCAACCAGCTGTTGACAATCCAGCTGAAAGCTATTTCATGAACAGGTAGTAAAAGCCTATTTCTACAATTTGAGCACATTCAGGGTCTTGAATCTGATGGAATAAGTTTTATTTTAAGAACTATAGACATCTCCAATGATGCTTAAATGAGCTATGAACTGATCAAAGACGAGAAAAGCATCTACTTCACGGTTATTAGAGACAGGAATTCTTGAAGACACATCTAAGATATATATTGATTGATCTTTTATTCTGTGGTGTTTTAATTTAGTATAACAGTCTTTCACAGCACACATATAATTTAGCTAAACAACGTATCTAAAGGGAGACAATGAAAAGAAAGAATCAGGTTATGAAACCAAAATGAAGCCACAAGTGCTTGTTATTGGTGACAGTACTAAGAGGTGAGCTCATAAAGTTCTGAGCTTCCTGTCTGTCCACCCACAGTGGGGAACAGCGTGGAGTCACGATGCCCATTGCTAGACATGCCAGGTCCTCAAAACGCAGACTTTGATAAAACAGCAACTAATATCCTCAAACTTGACACACCCTCAGAAGTCTCTAGCAGCTGACTCATGTCAGGGGAGGAGCTAGCTCAAAGGCTGACTCTAGTGAGGTGTTAGCCCATTTCAGCAATGAAAGCATTGCATCTTTTCTGAAGGCTACACTAACAATAACCCAAGAACACATCTCACCACCTTCCCATTCCCAGGGGTCTTCCCGATGATTCCTGAAGGAGACCCCCTGTCAACAGTACCAGTAACCAAGATCCTCCACTCCATATATGCAGCTTCAACTCGTAGGAGCATAAGTTGGAAGGCAGAATCTCACCGATCCTCACCAGCTGAGGGTAAGTCTGGACTCAGCAAAAGTCCAAAGGTCTGAAAGATACTCCGGTACTTCAGAATCTAAGCAATTACCTATTATACTTCCCCAAAACTTTGCTTTAATAAATGACTCTTCTATGAGTTCACTTATACCGTGATGGTGCCTAAAACTTGATCATGGTTTATCCTTCCTGCCAAGTTTGGTAACTGTCTTAGCCCATATAAGCTGACATAATCTACCAGTTAGTCTCTTTATCGTGCCTAAGGTAGAGTAACTCAGGATCATAGTGAGAATTTACCCGGGTTATAAAAAAAGAGAACAACAGATTAGAAGTAGAACAGATTGGCCTTCCTGGTGTTTCTATAGACTACTAAAACAAGTCCGTGTCTGCAAAGCATGACAGTTATTCAGTAAAATTTCCAGAAAGTTTGAAAAAGTAATATATACACTTTCTTGGTGGTTAAAGACAGGGCTGAGTTCCAAATGCAATTTTTGATGGTTTCAAGTCCATCATACTCAGGCAGCCACAATGGCCCTGGACACATCTATTTATTATCGGCATTTTTAACAACATAATGGTCCTCCTTTGCCACCAAAGCTTTCACGGAAGGTGTTGTCTGGAAAGTCAATGCCATGGCCTTTGGGAAAGGCTGTGATGGCATACTTGTGCAAACAAGAATTAAGAGAATGGGAACAGCAAGGGTAAAGAAAAATGGGCTCGATTCAGTGAAGGATGCTGTCAACACTGGAATGCTTGAAGAATGTGTGCCCAGCAAGCAGCTTCTTTTTTAAATTCTATATTTTTATACTTTTTAACTTATATGTACAAAATATGTAAAGTCATCAGCTAAATTTAAGATAATTTGAACATTTTTGAAAGGCAACATGATAAATGTTTCATAAGATATGAATGGAACATCCGTTTTAAAAATAGTATTTTGGCTTTAGACTTGAACACTAAAACACAATTCAGCGTACAACAACATTTACTTCCAGGGCCCCTTCAAGTTTTTGAAATGAACAAATATGTTGAGAGCTGAAGCAGCTTGTCCTGGCACACCCACAGTCAGGAACAGAGGAAGAACAACACATGTGTGCCTGCTCGCTTGCTTACTGTGCTCAGCTTGTTTTTGTCACTCATACATTCAGAACCCCTGCCTAGGGACTGGCACTGCCCACAGTGGGCCAAATCTCTAACATCGGTTGACTTAATTAAGACAATCCCCCACAGGCCAACCCTCATTGAGACTCTCTCCCCAGATGAGTCTAGGTTGTGTCAAGTTGACAATGAAAGCCAAACATCACACCTGGCTTTTCTCTCGAGGGCCTTCCATGGTGTGGACACTACGCACCCTGCTGACACCCCCAGCTTGCCCTCTGGCATCTCGTCAGCAGTGATCCTGGTTGTACTCTATTGCTCTCACCACACCTTTCAATGTTAGTCACAGTCTGCTTGTTACTGATCTGTCCTCCCTGTCTGGCTTGCCAACTTCTCAAAGTTCTTTGTGTTGTTCTCTGGGACATCTGAAGTATAATTAGAATAGTGCCTAGCACAGAGGAAAAGACCAGCTAGTTTTTGTGAGTGAGTGAAATAAAATAGACACATATCTGACCCAAATATCTTAGCATGGTAGAAGAGACAGCCATTTTTCTTTCCTTTTCTTTTCTTTATCCTCTGTCTTGGTTTCTTTACTTTTCAAAAGTCATTATGTAGCCCAGGCTAGCTTTAAACTCACTAGAGATCCTAGGCTGGCCTCAACTGTCAGAATTCTTCTACATCAGCCTCCCAAATAGTAGAATTATAGATACATATCACCATACCCAGCTCTCTGGGTTTCCTAGTCAAACATCAAAGGACTAGCTGGGATGGGAGAGAAAGGGCTTTGTTGCTAGAGTTTTCCTGCCTGGCCCACAGTCAGGACAAATCTCTCTCACCTGCCAGTCCCACAGACGCTCAGACCCGACCAAGTAAACACAGAGACTTATATTGCTTACAAACTGTATGGCTGTGGCAGGCTTCTTGCTAACTGTTCTTACAGCTTAAATTAATCCATTTCCATTAATCTATACCTTGCCACATGGCTCGTGGCTTACCGGCATCTTCACCTGCTGTTTCTCATCATGGCAGCTGGCAGTGTCTCTCTGCCTCAGCCTTCCACTTCCCAGCTTTATTCTCCTCCTTGTCCCGCCTACACTTCCTGCCTAGCCAATGGCCAATCAGTGTTTTATTTATTAACTAATTAGCAACACATTTGACATACAGACCATCCCACAGCAGGGCTTCTTTTGTAGAAAGATGTGGGTAAATATGATTGGAGAGGTATTATTAACAGATTTTAGGGGGTTCTTCTAGGTTTTTTTAATTGACAAATAAACTATATACATATATAGCATTTTTTTCACAGATAGATATATTGTGGAATGGCCAAGTCAGACTATAATATAAGTATTACTTCACAAACCTGGTCTATTTTATGGTAAGAATTGAAGGTTTTGAGATGTAAGGTGATTATCTGTAGGTTGGCTGTGGTGAGGCTGTAGGCCTTGTGAGTTCTCTCTATTACTCTGGTTTATAAAGGGCTGTGGTGTGGGGCTGTAGGCCTTGTGAGTTCTCTCTATTACTCTGGTTTATAAAGGGCTGTGGTGTGGGGCTGTAGGCCTTGTGAGTTCTCTCTATTACTCTGGTTTATAAAGGGCTGTGGTGTGGGGCTGTAGGCCTTGTGAGTTCTCTCTATTACTCTGGATTTTAGCTTGGTTGCACTTCTAAACAAGCTTCTAAACTAGAAGAAACTGAAGATCAGGAGCAAGATTCCCCAGCAAAGGAGGAGAAGAAACCAGCTGCTAAAAGAAACTTGGATTTCAGATTTAATTCAGATTTAAGCAAAATTCACTAATTAGAAAAGAGAGCTAAGATTCAAAGCCAACAGAGCGCTAATGAAGACTGTGAATTAAAGACTTCCTTTTTTTCTTTCTTTGGAGCCCAGAAGGAGCAGATGAATGCCAGGGACTCTTAAAAACATGGTACAAATAAGCACATTAATACCACTACATTGTAGGACCTTCTTAATTTTCTTTCACATACATAATACCTCCCCCAATATTTATACACCAGGGAAGAAAGAGGGCTCCCTAGCTCCCAAAAGAGAGAAATTCATAAACTGTAGCTATATGTATATTCATTATCTAATATTATGTAACAAATTAACACAAAATTCAGTGGCTTAAGACAAAAGTAATCATCTATTATCTCTTACCATTTCTAGGATTCTAGAATCCAAAAATATAGCTTGAGTGGTCCCAGGTCAAGGTTAATTATGAAATTCATTCAGCAGTTAGTGGAGGCGCAGATGTTAGAAAGCTTGGCAGAGGTGGAGAACCCCTTTCTACAGTGGGCCGCTCATGTACTTGGCACACTGGTGCTGGCTCTTAAGAGGAGACCTCAGTTTCGTCCCATATGGCCTCTACAGCAAGTGCTCATGAGATTTCACAATACAGAAGCTTTCTTCTCCCAAATACGCACAGCGTGTGATGGCAGAAGACACAGGAGCCTGAAGCAGCAGTGTGTACAGCTCTGCCTTCGACTTGTCCTCATTTAGCCCAGACTCCATAAGGGAGAACACACGGGGTGCATTCACCGCCGGTAAGCTTAAAACACTGAGGTGCGTGATCACTTGCTATTGCAATGCTTAAATGACTTAAATATGGACACCAAAACAGCATCCAAACTCTTGCGGGTGGATTCAGATACCTGTATATCCATGGATGCATACATAGTGAAGTGTGGCTATAACTTTACATGTGTACACGTAGGCCCATGTACACATGTGTGTCTGTATTCCTTGACTTGTATAGAATACACACTTTCAAGTGATAAACTTAAGCAAACCCCTTGCAGACCAAGGTTGTCCATCTACAGCCTTCTGACTCACCTTCCACGGTGCCGTTCCTCAGTAACTCAACTGTGAGCAAACACACTGTGACACTCACCACTATGAAAATAAAATGATGTCACAAATGCTTTGTGTTACAGTGTCACTAAGGGCCAGCCTCCTCTCTTGGTGACATAATGCTTGAGATTCTATCAGCCTCACACGTGTCCAAAGAGCCACTCTGAGTCAGAGAAAAAGTGGGAGGAGATACTTATCTCCTTAGCGTTAAGCTCTGGAACTTCAAAATTTATTTTTCATTGACAATCATTAACAAAGAAGCAGAGAGTATGAAGGTAGGAGTAGATAGATGTGTGAGGGTTTTAAAATAATCAATCATTACTTATATCATCCCTAAATATCTTCTAATCAGAAAGGCTTACTATGGAGAGAAGCACCCAGGATGGCCCTCTCTCCCCTTGTAGCATTTCCACAGTTATCCCACCCCATGATAATGGTAGTTATTCATACTCCATGCTATTCGCATGTGAGGTCTGTGATCTGTAGGTACAACCTAGTCACAAGTCACTTGCTCTTTTAAAAGTCTATGTGCTTTTATGTGGCAATGCTGCATGATCAGCCAAGAGCACGGCCACCCTGACTGGCCCACCCTCCGCGCTTAAATGACAGGATTTCTTTTGCAGCGTGCTCATACCAGGCTCCCAAGGCTCTTGGCAAAATCATGAATTGTCTGCAGTCTAAGCGGCTTTCCATGCCCTCTCTCCCAACATTTCTCCCCTTTCTTGGGCTTCTTTCGTTGCCTGGGAGACATAGGCTGCCTTCCGAATTCCACTACTGCGCAGTCACATTCCAGACCCTCCTTCAGAACCCTTCCTCCCGTGACAGTTTCCTGAGACTAACTTAGTTTGAGAGCTGCCCTCAGGAGGCCAGCCTAATCTAATCATATCCTCTCCATTGAAATGTTACCTTGGGACCTGCTGGACGGCTCGGCTAGTAAAGGCCTCTCAGCCCAAGTCTGTGTTGCTAAGTTATATGTCTGTGGCCCATATGGTGAAAGGAAAAACCAACTTCCATAAGTTGTCTTCTGACCTCCACATGTGCCATGGCAGGCGCACACACGCATGCGAGTGCACGTACATGCAACACACAACACACACACACACACACACACACGCACACGCACACGCACACACACACATGCACACGCACACCCCACTTTTAAAAAATTAAAAGTAGTAAACTGTTGACTTGGTCCTTGTTCTCTATAGAATGAGACACCATATTTCAACCACAAATACTGTAGCTATTTTTGGTGCATTCTAAAAGGGAGTAGTAAGTATAACTAAACTCTTAGAAAAGTGAGGTCTGAGCCAGGTGTAGTGGAGCATGCCTTTAATTCCAGTACTTAGGAGGCAGAAGCAGATGGCTCTCTATGAGCTCAAGCCCAGCCTGGTCTACATGGTGAGTTCTAGGATAGTCTTGAGAAAACCAACCCACCCCCACCAAAAAAAAAAAAAAAAAAAAAAAAACAGAAGAAGGAGGAGGAGGAGTCTGTGAGTACACATATAATCTCAGCATTTGGGAAGCGGAAGCGGGAAGACTGCCGCTCAAGACCGAGCTCTATAGTAAACTAAAGGTCAGCCTGGCCTATGTAGGCAGACCCAGTCTCAATACACCAAAACCAAACAAAGCGGCCTGGGCACACTGCTCAGTAGTATAGAACACCTGCTTGGTGTGTATGAAACCACGGGTTCAGTCCTCTGTACAAGAAGAAGAAAAGGCAGGAGGTCAAAGTGAGGTCTTTCAAGACTCTGCCTAGGGAGGTGATGTTGGGGAACTTACCCACCTCCCTGGAATCAAACTTCCTTCCTTTCTTTTCCTTTCCTTTTTATTTTAGAGAAGGTTTCATGTGGTGATATTGTATTCCCCAATATATTGTGCACCCTAATAAACTTATCTGGGGTCAGAGAACAGAACAGCCACTAGATAGACATAGAGGCCAGAAAATGGTGGCACACACACCTTTAATCCTAGCATTCTGGAGGCAGAGATCCATTTGGATCTCTGAGTTTAAAGTCACACTGGAAACAGCCAGGCATGGTGACTCATGCCTTTAATCCCAGGAAGTGATGGCAAGAAGCAGAAAGGTATATAAGGTATGAGGACCAGGAACTAGAATCTTGTTAAGCTTTTAGGCTTTTAGCAGCAGTTCAGCTGAGACTCATTCGGATGAGGACACAGAGGCTTCCAGTCTGAGGAAACAGGATCAGCTGAGGAATTGGCGAGGTGAGGTTAGCTGTGGCTTGTTCTGTTTCTCTGATCTTTCAGCATTCACCCCAATACCTGGCTCCCAGGTTTGTTTTTATTAATAAGACCTTTAGAAAATCATCTACAGTCTCACTCTGTAGTCTAAGTTATTCTGGAACCCACATTGTGGATCAGTCTGGCCTCCGACTAATTGCAATCCTCCTGAGGCAGAGTTAGGGTTAGGGAATGGTTTAAGAACCTGAACTTGCCAGGTGGTGGTGATACCTTTAATCCAAGCACTCAGGAGGCAGAGGCAGGTGGATCTCTGTGAGTTCAAGGTCAACCTGGTCGGTATACAGAGCTAGTTCCAGGACAGCCTGGGCAACACAGAGAAACCCTGTCTTGAAAAACAAAAAACAGACAAACAAACAAACAAACAAAAGACCTGAGCTCTACTGGGTTTGGGCAGTTGTCAGCCTAGAACTCTCACCTCCATGTGCTGTGCATATACACATACCCCTCTCCAAGCACTGTGCACATCAGCCTGTTACAGCCTAGCACCCACGCAACTGAGCTACATGACACCTGTCTCCAACCAATGGGCTGTTTCTCCTCTTTAATCACTGTCAAATGTGGGTAGCTTTCATTCAGTCACACTCCAGTTATCATGGAGGCGGGGCTCACCCAGCCTGGATGAACAATAAGGAAAATCATACCCTCTAAGTGAACTTCTGTGAGAATTCCCCGTTTACCATCTTATGTAGTGGGTAGCCATTCCAGCTTTGATCTGGAAGTTCCAACCCCCATTGAGACTTCGGCAATGTCACGCCTACAAGGCGGGGCCAAGGGAGGTGCCTGGGGACCCGAGAGCTGGATCGGCGGGCGCTCTCTCTGTTGCGGGACCCTGGACTGGAGAGGTGGACTGAGCAGAGCTCCAGAGAACACCGCTGGACTGTGATACACCTTCCCCAGACTCCCTGACCTACCTATTCCTTAATTTGTAAGTTACGCCATTAAATAAATCTCCTTTTAACTACGTGGAGTAGCCTTAATAATTTCATCAATATCTGGCGCCCAACGTGGGGCAAGAGTTTCCACCTAAAAACTGAGAAAAAGGATTCTAAAACGGAGCTAAAAACAGTTCCTAATTGTCTCTCTCAAATGAGCGGCAGCTGCCGGTTTGAGCTACTGGCGGGTTCCTAGCCTGTGCGCTGGACCTGCCACCATATGGTGGGAACGAGGCCTCTGCAAGTGGCACATTAAGCTGCATGTTGGATTTAGCCTTTGCTAGTACAAAACAAAAAAAGAGGTTTCTGGGCTACATGCTGCTTGGATAAAAGCATAGACCCATGATGGCTCCCAGAGCTGGCGGTAAGCATACCGCCGCCATGTTGGGAAGCTGAGGTGGGCGGAGCCAGCAGCCACAGCTGCTTCAGCTTAAAGCAACAGATTCACAATAAGACAGATTTAGATGTAATAGTTTACAATGTGTGTAAAATATACGTAGGCTTAAAAGAGACAAAAAAAGGTGATATATACAGTATAGAAACAAATACATAGTTTTAAAAAATAAAGTCTTTAAAGAGACAGTAAAATTAATATAAAAAATAAGCCACGTGAAGATGAATATTACACAGAGAATCTGGATTGTGTTGTCTTTGGGATTTTTAACTGCAAAAAAACATTTGATTGTAAAAGCTGTTGAGTTATGCCAAAATGTATATTTTAAAGGTACCTTGACTTCAAAATTTGGATATAAGGATATGTTGCTTTGGAAAGGAGATTCTGCTTTTGTTCTCACAGAAAGCCAGAGGCTATGGATTTGTTCCAGATTAAGATACATCAGGTTTGACCAGCCAAGACCACCTGAAAGGTCTCCGATGACACCATGGCCCAGATGATCCAACATCCAGAACCGTTTCAAGGCAACTGGCTCAGATGATACAGCCTCACGGACTACTCCATGATCCTAAAATTTTCTTTGTTTCCCCAGAAGATACAGCGCCCCCCTCCAGCAGGAAGTAGTAAGAGAAGCTACGCCCAAATTCCCAAATATACCAAGCTGACTTTGGAGATGTGTAAAGGTTAAAACCTTCCTTTTTAAGAAAAGAAAAGGGGAGGTGCTGTGGGATGGTCTGTATGTCAAATGTGTTGCTGATTGGTCAATAAATAAATCACTGATTGGCCTGTGGCCAGGCAGGAAGTATAGGCGGGACAAGGAGGAGAATAGAGCTGGGAAGTGGAAGGCTGAGTCAGAGAGACACTGCCAGTCGCCATGATGACAAACAGCATGTAAAGATGCCGGTAAGCCATGAGCCATGTGGCAAGGTATAGATTAATGGAAATGGATTAATTTAAGCTGTAAGAACAGTTAGCAAGAAGCCTGCCACGGCCATACAGTTTGTAACCAATATAAGTCTCTGTGTTTACTTGATCGGGTTTGAGTGGCTTGGGACTGGCGGGTGAGAGAGATTTGTCCTGACTGTGGGCCAGGCAGGAAAACTTTAGCTACAATCTTACACCTCTGTATAACCAGGCTTATATATGATTAAAACCAGATGCTCTATGGAAAGGAACATGTGCAGTATGGAGAAGGTTGTATAAGTTGAATCTGTCAATCAAACTAAAGAACTGTGCATGGTGTGTTTCTTAGCAACAACACCTCCTTCCTCCTAAGACCTGGAGTCCTTGAGTACTGTCACTCACGTGCCCACTGTCACTCTTGACAATGTTTTTCATTCTGTAATCACCCTGCTTTTGAATTAAGTTTCCTTACTGCATTGTAATCTGTGTGTGCCTTTATTTCGCTTCCTTGAATTAGAGCTAAGGACCTGGAAACATGGGGCATACCCTCTGACACCATAACATCCCTCCCAGCCTCCCAGTGCTGGGACTACAGGCCTGCAACACCACACTTGGCTTCCTAGCATCTTTAGAACTGTAATGTAGATGGAAACATCAAGTGAACAGCCAATGGCTTCTCACTTCACTTAAAATCTTGTTCTTCTTTATAATAAAAAAGATCTGGGCTCTCTCCACATGTCTCTACCTCACACGCTTCCTCCAGGCACACTGGCCTCCCATCTGTCCTTGAACCTGTTGAGCTACTGCTCCATTCCTTCCTGAGAGTACACGGGGCTGTGTTCCAGTTCTTAGCATACAAATCGCTCTGCATCACTCCCTTCCCAATGTAAGTATTGTCTCCCAACAACCAAAAGTGACCTCACAGTCACTTTAAAGTACACTGCCTTGCTTAATTTCTTCGTGGTGGTATCCATCACTGTATGAAGTTTTCTGATTCACATATTACCTGCCCCTTCCAGGACCCCCTCTCGGACTCTTAAGGCTTACCATGGTCATGGCTGTATCCCCAATGGTTTTCACAAACCCTGGCACACAGTCAGTGCTCAGTCCATATGAGCGGATAAACATAACCCCAAGCTTTGACCCGAGCTTTGAACCTCAGTGACTCAGAAAGAAGCGTCTTACTTTCTTCTTGTTGCTGTGATAAGATGCCTGACCAAAGGCAGCTTAAGGAAGAATGAGTTTATCTGGGCTTAGGCGGAGGCAGGGCAGCAGACATCATGGGAAGCCGAGACACCACACCTTCAACAGCAAGCAAGAAGCAGAGAGTACAAACTAGAAGTGAGGAGAGGCTGAGGAGAGGCGGTAAACTCTCAAAGCCTGCCCCCCAGTGAATTACTTTCTCTAGCAAGGCTGTACCTCCTAAATGCTCCGTAAGCTCCTTAAATGGTGCCATCAACTTGGAACCAAGTGCTCAATTCAGAGTTCAAAGCACACGGAGGTCTTGATTGATCTTACAGTGGAAAAGGGTTAACATCACCATAGCCAATTCAACTGCCTTGTGTTTATAAGACATCGATCCTGGATTCATTGAAAATTCCATTTGCCTTTTTGAAAGGCTGTTCTTTGGATGAGAGATTAAAAATGAGTGCAGTGTTCTCCTGGGAGAGACTGCTGATGGCCTGACTCTTCTGTCCATGTGAATTTCCCTCTGCCCTGTTTCGAAGTCATGAAGATGGGGCGTCTCTATTGCTCCAGAACCCAGTGAGTACCCATCACAAGCTCCAGCATGGCTTTCCCCCTCAGGCAGAGCAGTAAGCAGAGGGACAGCTCCTGCAGAGGGCGTCAGCACAGCAGTGGGATAGTTACTGCTGAGGTATAGTTATTATCCAAGAAAGCACACCCCAGTGGCCTGCCCCCCCCCCCCACCAAAGTTTAGAAGTTTCCATTTCTACCAGGTGAATAATGTGGTTGGTCTAACATCAGCTCGGCAAGCCTGCAGCCATGGGCTTTTGTTCAAGTCTTCCCTTGAAAGCCAAAACTGAAGCCTGGCATGGCTCATGCCTGTTGTCTCAATAGCTGGAAGGCTGAGACAGGAAGATTGCTATGAGTTCACGGCTAGACTGGCTATACAGTAAGTTCCAAGCCAGCATGAACTACAGTAAGACTTTGTCTCAGAAAGCAGAAAGGTAGATGGATAGACAGACAGATATAACTTTGACGAAAGTACTTGGATGACATTCTAGGTTTGAGTCTGTCTGTGTATAACATGCCAAACTAAGTCTGCTGACAAGAAATGCAAAGGACTTTTAATGCGTCTTTTGTTCTAAGAAATAGCAAATGACCTGAATTTTAAAAAGAAAAGAAGTTCAGCATTAGTGGGAGAAACAGGAGTCAAGAGAGCGTGAGCCAACCCTTCCCTTTATAAGAGTTACGTGAGGAAACCGTGTCTTTAAAAAACTGTGCTGAAATTTCTTGGGTCCATGTGTCTTGGGAAGTTTGATTATTTGTGCTTCTGTTAACATGTAAGTGACAAAATCCTGTTCTTCAATCATTTCATTGTCAACCAGATTTACTCTAGAAAGGGCTATTGCTTCTTGACAGACAAAAGGGAGGGAGGAAGAGAGGGGGAGGGGGAGGGGGAGGAAGGAGTAAAGGAGAAGGGGGAGGAGTGAAGGGGAAGGGGAGGGGGAGGGGAAGGAGAGGGGGAGGGGGAGGAGAGGGGGAGGGGAAGGAGAGGGGGAGGGGAAGGAGAGGGGGAGGGGGAGGAGAGGGGGAGGGGGAGGAGAGGGGAGAAAGGAGGAGAGGAGAAGGGGTGGATAAAGGGGTAGGGAGAGGAAAAGGGAGGGGTGGAGAGGGGGCTGTGTCTTTCCACACATCTCTACCGTTAGCTCCCTGTCATTGGTTTGGCTTCATTTGTACCTTCCTGAGCCTTGGCTAAGAAGATTCATTCCGAGTGTAAGACTTTCCTCAGCTAGCACTACTGTAACGTGAGAATCTACACTTTCACGGCCCATTTGCAGTCTGCAAGGTCTGGGGTGGGTAGGAAATGCCTTCTTGCCAGGGAGAGCAACATCAGCGGTGCTGAAACTCATCCTTCTGCTTGGTTCCGTGGTGCCATATGGTTTCATAAAGTGTGGCGCGTGCACCCTGTCAATCTGAGGTTAGACAAATTCTTTGCTCTGTGGCAAGGAGAAAAAAGTGTCTTGCATGGATAAATTCTCTCCTTCCTTACCACTGGCCTCTATAGACTCGGGCTAAGCAATGATGGGGTGTGGGATCTAAGGCCTCTCCTACTGTCCAGGAGTCATAGTGTTTTTAAGGAAAGTCATTCAAAGACAGTTGTTGTCGGTAGGTGGTAGTTTCAACAACTAAATACCCACAGTGTTTTGTGGTGATGTCTAAGGAGAATCTAGGATCACGATTTTTAACCCTTTCCAGTAAATCATTGGAATCTTCACAATCCAGACATCCAGACAGAGCACCTAAGTAAAGTTGTGACCCCCTAGTGATGCCTTGGAGAGGAGCTAAACTTCCGGCAGCAAGGCTTAGGGGAAAGGAAGCAAGAAGCAAGCCAAAGGCCCTTGCTCTGCTGTGGGCCGATGAATCTATGCCGTCCTAGCCCCAGATCT
The DNA here is from genome assembly GCF_007827085.1 of Peromyscus californicus insignis. Taxonomy (NCBI): domain Eukaryota; kingdom Metazoa; phylum Chordata; class Mammalia; order Rodentia; family Cricetidae; genus Peromyscus; species Peromyscus californicus. The sequence continues at coordinate 131,649,660 of NW_026294617.1, read as the reverse complement.
CATCTCAGGAGCAGCCCTCTTTTGTACAACCCAAAGCATAAGGTGTCTCTGTCTCACAGGCTGTGGAGTCCACTGGGTTGAACTCCAACTTCAAACACCGCCACTTCTTCCCGGCCACCACCCTCGGTTCCTGTCTGGGTAGGCAGCCCTCCTCACGCTGCTGGGTGCCCCGCCACGGCCTTCCCTCTGTCCGCAGTAGGGGCTGGCCGCCGCCAGCAAGCGATCACTACCTCGCTGCTGAGTCCGCGATAAGCGCACCTGTTCCCCAAGGCTGATGGGCGGACGCCACGCAGGAGGCAGCTTCCCCCGGTTCCGCCCAGGGGGAGCAGAGGTGCCTCTAGTTACCCCAGCAACAATCTCTTCCCACTACCTCCCGCCATCCTTTCCACCCCTCAACTTTCCAAGTTTTTGGAAGCCTGTTTCCAAAGGAGCAACAGGGGGATGACCCGCTGGAGTCCCTGCCCTCCTGGACAGCAGCCCGCAAGGACCCGGCTAGTAGCAAAGCCCCTTGACAACAGGGTGGAGTTGGAAGAGAGAGAGCCAGAAAACCGTCTCCTCCCAAGAATGGGAAGGTTGAGAAAATGAATGTAGAACTTGTCACCCTGGGATGAAGGAGAGAAGGGAAAAGAGACAGATGAAGGTAGAGATGGAGGTTGGGGGCTGGAGATGGAGAGAGAGACTGACCCCAGCAACCAAGAGAAGTCGCTTCTCCCCCTCCAGACACTGCCCTGGGGGGCCAGGCAAGAAGCAACAGAAACCCATTACCCAAGCCACGGTACAGGGAAGTAGTGTGGTAACGAGAGTCTCCAGGTGTCCCCAGATTCCAAACCAGCGACAAACTCCTCCCCGAGAGTCCCCAAACCGAAGGTAAACAACGCCGTGCAGAGGCGCCCCTCCCCACCCCACCTCCGCAGAAGGCAAACTCTTGTCCGCTGCCACCTGCCACTTGGCTGAGCTCAGCTGCGATCCTGCGGGCCAAAGAGATGGATGTGGACGTGGGGACGAAAGGGACTCACCCTGGATGCTGGGGGGCTTTCTCTTCCGGGCCATCCTCAGCCTGGTCCCTTCCCCCCGGCCCGCAGCGCAGAGCCTCCCGCGAGGCGCAGCCCCCGGAGCTCGGGCCGCCTGGGTTCAGGGAGCCCTTTGTGGCGGCGATGGCATGTGCCAGGCGGCGGCGGCCAGGCTGCGCGCTCGGCTCCGCTCGGCTCTGCTGCGCGGGCGCAGCCGCCCCTCCGCTGCCCGCTGCCAGCCCCCCGCACGCGTTGCGGTGGCCGCGGTGGCCCACTCTGCTGTGCGGCGCCTCTGCTGGAGGGCGCAGTGCGGGGTCCTCGGAGCGCCAGCCCAGCGCCCACCTCCCTCGATTGCGCGCCTGCCCTCCCCACGCGCCCTCCTCCCCACACGCCGAGCCCTCTGTCCCGTGGGCGCCGCTAGCCCCGGAAAGGCACCCTTGACAAGCAACAGTCGGTTGGGTCTGGGGACAGCAGAGACATTCCATTCTGCGGGATAGGAGGAAGCCAGTGAAGCAAGCCCCAGCCGGGAATTCCTGCCTCCCAAGGGCACCCTGGTCCTCAGCCAACTGAGACAGGATCTGTCCATCACCTAAAAGCAACCTGCGAGGTACTCCTGCGGGATGGCCAGCCCAACTAGCACCTGGACGATGGGCCCAGGTCTCAGCTGCTTCTAGCCCTCCAGTAGGAAGGGCTGGGAGGCTGAAGGACCCGCGGAGAGAGAGAAGTGAACGCCCACAAATAACCTGTCACCAGACCCGGACAGGTGACCTTGCTCAGGCACAGCTCTTCAGTTTGAGGGCTCAGCGTGGCTCTCTGGGGCTGCCAGGAAAAAGCTAAGACAGTTCACCTATGGGTGTTGGAGCGCTGCGGCGATTTCTTGACTATGTATAGAAACTTCGACCCTGGGGCCCGTTCTTTCCCCCTCCGGTTTGAAGCACCCCTTGACAGTTTCCTGCTTCTGGAGCTGTCCGCCTTTTGAGTGCTGCTCAAAAGTGCTGATGAGGGACAAGCGGGTATCCTGCTACTGCCCCCAGACAACACAAAAAGCTAGTTTAGGGCTGATCTGGAAACATAAAGGAGCCAGGGTTTTAAAGAATGGTAAAGCTGGCCTAGCAGCAGATGTCTGAGTTAGATCCAAGCACTCGGGAGGCAGAGGCAGGAGGATGGCTGTAAGTTCAGATCTACACTGCAGAGGTGGTGGTTTAACACCTGCAAACGCATTTCCAACTCACATTTTTCTTTCCATGCTCCTGAGTACAGCTCACAACACAATCTGACTTTCTATATATCCAGTGATTACAGTTCAATATCCATAGCCAAAGGTCATCCCAGCTCTAGTGTGGCATAAAGAAAGGACACCAGAGTCAAAAACCAGTGATAAGTTCTGGCCTTGTGATGTCACAGGTCTGAGAGGTTGGGTGAGTCTTTTAATTCTTCTGGTTTTGTTTTTTGGTCCTGTCAAATGTCATGTCAAAGTTTCTCTGAGATATTTAAACCAAGCATGGTGACTCAGATCTGTAATCCCAGCACTTGAAAGGCAGAGGCAGGGCCAGCCAGAACTTCATAGGAGACCCTGTCAAAAGAGAAAACAAAAACTAATAACAGACTGTGGTTGCTAATTAATCTTGGTTGTCAGTTTGACTGCATCTGTAATCAACTAAAACCCAAGCTGCTGGGCAGGCCTGTGAGGGGTTTTCTTAATCCGATCATTTGAAGCAGGAAGATCTGTCCTAAATCTGGACAGCACCTTCTGCTGGCAGCCCTGAAAAATGACATGGAAGAAGGAAGCTTTGCTTGTTGCCTGCTTGGCCTCACCCTCACTGGCAAGTCCACTCAGTCTGTTGCTGAGACCCATATTAGAACCAACTTCAGGATTCCAGCACAGACCAAGACCAGGTTCTCCAGGAACCCTTGGCCCTTCAAGTGCCAGATTGGAACTCCTGAGCATCCAGCCTGGTGACCTGAGGAACTGCCAGATTCCTGGGCCCTCTGGTATGAGACAGCCATGGCGGGCTATCTGGACTGCATCCTGTCAGCCAATCTACTGAGCCCCATATCTAGCAAATAGTCCTATCTTCAGTTTGGTTTCTTTAGAGAACCCTGACTTACACACAGACAGATTCTCACAAAGGTGTGCACCAGAAATAAAACGCAAGGCCTCGGTGCCACCTGCATGCTAAAGGCCTGCCTCCAGGTCTGTGGCTTTGCCTAATATGTAGAACTCTCCCTCTCATCAAGAAGCTTCTTTGTGCAGCAGGAGGAGACTGACAGAAAGCCACAAATGGCCAGACCGCTAAGAACAACTGACCCTGTAGTGTCCACCTCAACAGATACATCTACAGCACAGCCCTTACACCCAAGACTCAGAGAACATCGTGGAAGAGGGGGATAGAAAGATCGCAAGAGGCAGAGGACCAGGACTGTAATATTGTGTCTTCTATCTATGACAGGAAAGCTGCACCAATCTCAACAATATGGTTGTTTACACCAATGGACATGGCAACGGGGAATGGGGAAACTCACAAAGCCCCACCCCCAGGTAAAGAGCTACAGGTGATTAATGGCTTCTTAGGTCAGCCTAAACACACATGAGCAACACTAACTCAAAAGGTTATCTTTATGGATTTATAATAGGTGTGAGTATTTAACAGTAACAAAGTAAGAGGCCATGAGTTTGGGGGGAGGGACTTGACAGAAGCTAGATGGAGGAGGGTGAAATGATGCAAAGTCAGTACTCACATGAAATTCTCAAAAAATAAACATTTTTAAAAACACGAACAGTAAGCAATGGTTGTTAGCTCTGTTTGATTCTATCATCTACTCAGGCCCTCAGACATGTCGTGTACAGGTTCTGGTTTGGAGCTGCACCTCAGTCCCATGTGTTCTGGTTGGTTGACTGATTTTGTTTTATAGTTTTGTTTTGGCTTTTTTACTTAGGAGACAGGGTCTCACATATAGCCTTGGCTGACCTCAACTAACCACCCTCCTTCCCCACCTCTGAGTTTTGTGGGTTACAAGCCTGTATTTTCATACCTGGATCTTCAATTTTACTTTAATAAACAAAATAGTTCCCTTCTTAAAATCATCCCACAATGAGATTCATCCACATTTCTTTCTCCCCAAAACACTGCTTCTCACTTAACTGAAAGCCACTTGGTGCTGGGCTTAGTGGTACTTCACTGTAGCCCCAGCACTGAGGAGGCTGAAGCTGGAGGATTACAAGAGCCTGGGCTCCACAGCAAGACCCTGTCTCCAAAACAGAGGCAAAAGTACTCCACAATGCTTCACATCCTCACATTATATGAATATTTAGGCTCTCTAGATATTCTGAGTCTACACAGTGTGCTCATATTTTATCATTAGGTACAAATTATTATAATTGTTGCCTATATTAGAATAATATTTTCAATTCATTTATTACTTTCATATGCTGTATTTCCTTCAATCCTGACCACAGGTCTGTGGATTAGACAGTAATTCCTGTCTTTGATTTTAGATGATGGAAAGAGATCTGTGGAAATATGATGACCATTCATGGCTTCTAGTACTTCAACAACTCGGATTATGAGGACTGATTTTTCAATAAAGTGGCAGGACACAAGATCAACTCAAAAAAATCAGTAGCCCTCCTATACACAAATGATAAAAGGGCTGAGAAAGAAGTCAGAGAAGCATCACCCTTTACAATAGCCACAAATAATATAAAATACCTTGGGATAACACTAACTAAGCAAGTGAAGGACCTGTTTGATAAGAACTTTAAATCTCTAAAGAAAGAAATTGAAGAAGATATTAGAAAATGGAAGGATCTCCCATGTTCATGGACAGGTAGGATTAACATAGTAAAAATGGCAATCTTACCAAAATCAATCTACAGATTCAATGCAATCCCCATCAAAATCCCAACACAATTCTTCATAGACTTGGAAAGAAAAATACTCAACTTCATATGGAAAAACAAAAGACCCAGGATAGCTAAAAGAATCCTGTATGATAAAGCAACCTCTGGAGGCATCACGATCCCTAACTTCAAGCTCTACTATAGAGCTATAGTAATAAAAACAGCTTGGTACTGGCATAAAAACAGACATGTGGACCAATGGAATCGAATTGAAGACCCTGACATTAATCCATGCTCATATGAACACCTGATTTTTGACAAAGAAGCCAAAACTATACAATGGAAAAAAGAAAGCATCTTCAACAAATGGTGCTGACATAACTGGATGTCAATATGTAGAAGATTACAAATAGATACATATCTGTCACCATGCACAAAGCTCAAGTCCAAGTGGATCAAAGACCTCAACATAAATCCAGTTACACAGAACCTTATAGAAGAGAAAGTAGGAAGTAGTCTTGAATGCATTGGCACAGGAGACTACTTCCTAAATATAACACCAGCAGCACAGACACTGAGCACAACAATTAATAAATGGGACCTCCTGAAACTGAGAAGTTTCTATAAGGCAAAGGATACAGTAAGTAAGACAAAACGACAGCCTAAAGAATGGGAAAAGGTCTTCACCAACCCCACATCTGACAGAGGACTGATCTCCAAAGTATATAAAGAACTCAAGAAACTAGACATCAAAATAACAAGCAATCCAATTAAAAAATGAGCTAAAGAGCTAAACAGAGAATTCTCAAAAGAAGAATTACAAATGGTTGAAACACATTTAAAGAATTGCTCAACATCCTTAGTCATCAGAGAAACGCAAATCAAAACGACTCTGAGGTATCATCTTACACCTGTCAGAATGGCTAAGATCAAAAACACTAATGACAGTCTGTGTTGGAGAGGATGTAGAGCAAGGGGAACAGTCCTCCACTGCTGGTGGGAGTGCAAACTTGTACAGCCACTGTGGAAGTCAGTATGGCGATTTCTCAGAAAACTGGGAATCAATCTACCTCAAGACCCAGCTATACCACTCTTGGGCATATATCCAAGGAATGCTCAATCATACCACAAAGACACATGCTCAACTATGTTCATAGCAGCACTATTCGTAATAGCCAGAACCTGGAAACAACCTAGATGCCCTTCAACTGAAGAATGGATTAAGAAAATGTGGTACATATACACAATGGAGTACTACTCAGCAGAGAAAAACAATGACATCATGAAATTTACAAGCAAATAGATGGAACTAGAAAATATCATCCTGAGTGAGGTAACCCAAATCCAGAAGGACAAACATGGTATGTACTCACTCATAAGTGGATTCTAGATGTAAAGCAAAGAGCAATCAGACTGCAACCCACAGAACCAGGGAGGCTATATGGCAGGGGGGACCCTAGGAAGACTGTGGCTTATAATAAGTTTTGGGTTTGCTCAATTACTGGGCAAGCCTCAGTGAAACATTTCACTATTAGGATAAGAATTTGTACTGTATCAAGCTGATAATAGGAAAATCAGAAATCCAGATTTTCAAGAGAAATGCCCTTTGTGAATTAGACAAAGAAACAAGAAAGCATGAGCGTGGATAACTGCATATTAGTGCAAATACAATTGGGTTACAATAAAAGAAAGGAAGGAGGGAGGGAGGGAGGGAGGGAGGAAATCAATGTTTAAAGTAAGTTTACCATTTCATGTTGGCCACATTCATGACTGTCCTCGGCTGCATGCAGCCTCAAGTTCAGCTGGGGAAACAGGCTTTGAGACAGAGAGTAAGAAAGAGCCCCACTCTCTAGACGGATTGTGCCTTCCTCAAAATAACAATGCCGCAAGAGGCAAAGAGTGAGGAGCCCCCAGCAAAGTTAATAAGGGATCAACCATTCATTCCTTTCAGACTGAAACCACAAACATTTCACACCAGGAAATCTGAATTCTGATCACAACTTGTCTGTTAGGATACAATTCTGACTTCAACACCTTCCACACTAAGAGACAGGGGTCACAGCGCCCCCTAGAGGACAGGGGTCACAGCGCCCCCTAGAGGACGGGGGTCACAGCGCCCCCTAGAGGACGGGGGTCACAGCGCCCCCTAGAGGACGGGGGTCACAGCGCCCCCTAGAGGACAGGGGGTCACAGCGCCCCCTAGAGGACGGGGGTCACAGCGCCCCCTAGAGGACGGGGGTCACAGCGCCCCCTAGAGGACGGGGGTCACAGCGCCCCCTAGAGGACAGGGGGTCACAGCGCCCCTAGAGGACAAGGGTCACAGCGCCCCCTAGAGGACGAGGGATCACAGCGCCCCCTAGAGGACAGGGGGTCACAGCGCCCCCTAGAGGACGGGGGTCACAGCGCCCCTAGAGGACAAGGGTCACAGCGCCCCCTAGAGGACGAGGGATCACAGCGCCCCCTAGAGGACAGGGGGTCACAGCGCCCCCTAGAGGACAGGGGGTCACAGCGCCCCCTAGAGGACAGGGGGTCACAGCGCCCCCTAGAGGACGAGGGGGGTCACAGTGCCCCCTAGAGGACGGGGGGTCACAGCGCCCCCTAGAGGACGGGGGGTCACAGCGCCCCCTAGAGGACGGGGGGGTCACAGCGCCCCCTAGAGGACACAGCGCCCCCTAGAGGACGGGGGTCACAGCGCCCCTAGAGGACGAGGGGTCACAGCGCCCCCTAGAGGACGAGGGGTCACAGCGCCCCCTAGAGGACAAGGGTCACAGCGCCCCCTAGAGGTCACAGCGCCCCCTAGAGGTCACAGCGCCCCCTAGAGGACGGGGGGTCACAGCGCCCCCTAGAGGTCACAGCGCCCCCTAGAGGTCACAGCGCCCCCTAGAGGACGGGGGGTCACAGCGTCCCCTAGAGGACGGGGGTCACAGCGCCCCCTAGAGGACAAGGGTCACAGCGCCCCTAGAGGACAGGGGGTCACAGCGCCCCCTAGAGGACGGGGGTCACAGCGTCCCCTAGAGGACGGGGGTCACAGCGCCCCCTAGAGGACGAGGGTCACAGCGCCCCCTAGAGGACGGGGGGGTCACAGCGCCCCCTAGAGGACACAGCGCCCCTAGAGGACGGGGGGACACAGCGCCCCCTAGAGGACGAGGGGTCACAGCGCCCCCTAGAGGACAAGGGTCACAGCGCCCCCTAGAGGACAGGGGGTCACAGCGCCCCCTAGAGGACACAGCGCCCCCTAGAGGACAGGGGTCACAGCGCCCCCTAGAGGACGAGGGTCACAGCGCCCCCTAGAGGACAAGGGTCACAGCGCCCCCTAGAGGTCACAGCGCCCCCTAGAGGACACAGCGCCCCCTAGAGGACAAGGGTCACAGCGCCCCCTAGAGGACGGGGGGGGTCACAGCGCCCCCTAGAGGACACAGCGCCCCCTAGAGGACGGGGGTCACAGCGCCCCCTAGAGGACGGGGGGTCACAGCGCCCCCTAGAGGACACAGCGCCCCCTAGAGGACGGGGGTCACAGCGCCCCCTAGAGGACGGGGGTCACAGCGCCCCTAGAGGACGAGGGATCACAGCGCCCCCTAGAGGACAGGGGGTCACAGCGCCCCCTAGAGGACGGGGGTCACAGCGCCCCTAGAGGACGAGGGATCACAGCGCCCCCTAGAGGACAGGGGGTCACAGCGCCCCCTAGAGGACAGGGGGTCACAGCGCCCCTAGAGGACGGGGGTCACAGCGCCCCCTAGAGGACAGGGGGTCACAGCGCCCCTAGAGGACGGGGGTCACAGCGCCCCCTAGAGGACAGGGGTCACAGCGCCCCTAGAGGACGAGGGATCACAGCGCCCCCTAGAGGACGGGGGTCACAGCGCCCCCTAGAGGACGGGGGTCACAGCGCCCCCTAGAGGACAGGGGTCACAGCGCCCCCTAGAGGACGGGGGTCACAGCGCCCCCTAGAGGACAGGGGGTCACAGCGCCCCCTAGAGGACAGGGGGTCACAGCGCCCCCTAGAGGACGGGGGTCACAGCGCCCCCTAGAGGACAGGGGTCACAGCGCCCCTAGAGGACGGGGGGTCACAGCGCCCCCTAGAGGACGGGGGGGTCACAGCGCCCCCTAGAGGACAGGGGGTCACAGCGCCCCCTAGAGGACAGGGGGTCACAGCGCCCCCTAGAGGACGGGGGGGTCCCTAGAGGACGGGGGGGTCACAGCGCCCCTAGAGGACGGGGGTCACAGCGCCCCCTAGAGGACAGGGGGTCACAGCGCCCCTAGAGGACGGGGGTCACAGCGCCCCTAGAGGACGGGGGTCACAGCGCCCCCTAGAGGACGGGGGTCACAGCGCCCCCTAGAGGACGGGGGGGTCACAGCGCCCCTAGAGGACAGGGGTCACAGCGCCCCCTAGAGGACGGGGGTCACAGCGCCCCTAGAGGACGGGGGTCACAGCGCCCCCTAGAGGACGGGGGTCACAGCGCCCCCTAGAGGACGGGGGGGTCACAGCGCCCCCTAGAGGACAGGGGTCACAGCGCCCCCTAGAGGACGGGGGGTCACAGCGCCCCCTAGAGGACGGGGGTCACAGCGCCCCCTAGAGGACAAGGGTCACAGCGCCCCTAGAGGACAGGGGGTCACAGCGCCCCCTAGAGGACGGGGGTCACAGCGCCCCCTAGAGGACGGGGGGGTCACAGCGCCCCCTAGAGGACACAGCGCCCCCTAGAGGACACAGCGCCCCCTAGAGGACGGGGGGTCACAGCGCCCCTAGAGGACGGGGGGTCACAGCGCCCCCTAGAGGACGGGGGGTCACAGCGCCCCTAGAGAACAGAGGTCACAGCGCCCCTAGAGGACGAGGGTCACAGCGCCCCTAGAGGACGGGGGGGTCACAGCGCCCCCTAGAGGACGGGGGGGTCACAGCGCCCCCTAGAGGACACAGCGCCCCCTAGAGGACAAGGGTCACAGCGCCCCCTAGAGGACGGGGGGTCACAGCGTCCCCTAGAGGACAGGGGGTCACAGCGCCCCTAGAGGACAGGGGGTCACAGCGCCCCCTAGAGGACACAGCGCCCCCTAGAGGACAGGGGTCACAGCGCCCCCTAGAGGACGAGGGTCACAGCGCCCCCTAGAGGACAAGGGTCACAGCGCCCCCTAGAGGTCACAGCGCCCCCTAGAGGACACAGCGCCCCCTAGAGGACAAGGGACACAGCGCCCCCTAGAGGACAAGGGTCACAGCGCCCCCTAGAGGACGGGGGGGTCACAGCGCCCCCTAGAGGACACAGCGCCCCCTAGAGGACGGGGGTCACAGCGCCCCCTAGAGGACGGGGGGTCACAGCGCCCCCTAGAGGACACAGCGCCCCCTAGAGGACGGGGGTCACAGCGCCCCCTAGAGGACGGGGGTCACAGCGCCCCTAGAGGACGAGGGATCACAGCGCCCCCTAGAGGACAGGGGGTCACAGCGCCCCCTAGAGGACGGGGGTCACAGCGCCCCTAGAGGACGAGGGATCACAGCGCCCCCTAGAGGACAGGGGGTCACAGCGCCCCCTAGAGGACAGGGGGTCACAGCGCCCCTAGAGGACGGGGGTCACAGCGCCCCCTAGAGGACAGGGGGTCACAGCGCCCCTAGAGGACGGGGGTCACAGCGCCCCCTAGAGGACGGGGGGTCACAGCGCCCCTAGAGGACGGGGGTCACAGCGCCCCCTAGAGGACAGGGGTCACAGCGCCCCTAGAGGACGAGGGATCACAGCGCCCCCTAGAGGACGGGGGTCACAGCGCCCCCTAGAGGACGGGGGTCACAGCGCCCCTAGAGGACGGGGGGGTCCCTAGAGGACGGGGGGGTCACAGCGCCCCTAGAGGACGGGGGTCACAGCGCCCCCTAGAGGACAGGGGTCACAGCGCCCCTAGAGGACGGGGGTCACAGCGCCCCTAGAGGACAGGGGTCACAGCGCCCCTAGAGGACGGGGGGTCACAGCGCCCCCTAGAGGACGGGGGGGTCACAGCGCCCCCTAGAGGACGGGGGGTCACAGCGCCCCCTAGAGGACAGGGGGTCACAGCGCCCCCTAGAGGACGGGGGGTCACAGCGCCCCCTAGAGGACAGGGGGTCACAGCGCCCCCTAGAGGACGGGGGGTCACAGCGCCCCTAGAGGACGGGGGTCACAGCGCCCCCTAGAGGACGGGGGTCACAGCGCCCCTAGAGGACGGGGGTCACAGCGCCCCCTAGAGGACAGGGGGTCACAGCGCCCCTAGAGGACGGGGGTCACAGCGCCCCCTAGAGGACGGGGGTCACAGCGCCCCCTAGAGGACACAGCGCCCCCTAGAGGACGGGGGTCACAGCGCCCCCTAGAGGACGGGGGGTCACAGCGCCCCCTAGAGGACAGGGGGTCACAGCGCCCCCTAGAGGACAAGGGTCACAGCGCCCCTAGAGGACGAGGGGGGTCACAGCGCCCCCTAGAGGACGGGGGGTCACAGCGCCCCTAGAGGACGAGGTTTGCATCAGCCCTGACACAGGTCTCCTGCTGTCCTTTGCATTCTGGGCTCTTTCACGGCAGTACTGAACCTCCCCCACGCCCCTTAGTTTCCGGACCCCTTCTGTCGTCACGATCTCGTTCCCAAGCGACGCAGGTGGATACAGATGCAGTCATTCTACAAACACAGGAAGATGTCGGGGAGGCTTCCAGAAACTAACTTCCACTTTCTTTTTAAAGCAGAGATGGCGTTGTGGGCTGTGTTCGAGGAAGAACATCTGATCGGGACGACATGACTGTGCCTGCTGTGGAAACAGGGACGGGGCAGCCAAGAAGTGCCTTCACGTCGTCCAGGTCAAGGTGGCAGTGAAGGACCTGATTTCATTCAGCCACCCCAGGTTGGGAAAGGGAGTGCTAACACTGACTGCTCCCGTGTGTGATGTTCTGAAAGGACCTCAGTCAACAAGCCACGGGATTTCAAGAGACGGACAGAAAATGAAATTAGTGCAAAGCACGAGTGCTGGCTCACGCCCGTGATTCCAGCATTCAGTAGTGTGGGAGTGAACGGGCGGTGGACCACGCCTTTGATCCTTGGGAGGCAGAGGTCAGTGAGCTTGAAGACGGCCTGGTCTATGAGTTCCAGGACAGCCAGGGCTACACAGAGAAACCGTGTCTCAAAAAAACCAAAACAAACAAACATAAAAAAGAGTGTGTTGGTGAAGACCCCCACTCCATAATAAGAGCAGTGGAGACAGTAGCTAAGGGGAGGCTGCTTATTTCTCGAGTTTTGCAAAGTAGGGTGTCAGCCAGAAACGGCAGGGTCTCTGACTGAGCAGAGAGCTGCTTCTGTAAGCCCAGGTGCAGGTCCTTCCTCTCTTCCCGGGCTGAGTAATCAGAAGGATGCCAACTTACTACCTTTCTTCTGCTACTAAGGGTTTTCTAGTTTGTCTGCTTTCCAACAAAGACTGGGCGTGGCTTTATCTCCCGCTTTAGGCCTGTTTATTTTGAAGCTTATCAGGCACGTAACCGTGGTATGGCTGCAGGTTGTTAGGCAACTTTGGCTGTTAACAGTTTTCCGCTCTGAGTTTGGGTTGGTGCAGCTGGATGAGCAGGGATGAGCAGGGATCAGTATAGTCTGTTCGTCCCAAACTAGACTGAAGCTGACTCAAATCACTATTGTTTTGAAGATGACCTTTACTATTTTTCACTTCTTACAAGGGGGTGGGGCGGGAGGATTGCCGTGTGTTTGAGAACAGCCTGGGCTGCACAGTGGATTGCAGACCAGTCGGGACCAAATCGTGAGGTGCTTGCTGCTCAGGCAGGCGGACCCGGGTTTGGATGCCCACGTGGAAAGCCAGGCACACGCAGCTGGCACCTACGACCACGGCTCAGGGGAAGCAGAGGCTCCACGGAGCTCGGCGACCAGCCAGTCCAGCGAATCAGTGAGCTCCAGGTTCCGTCAGAGAAAACACGGTCCTACACGGGCATGTTGGGCTGGTTAGTTTTCACTGTCAGCTTGACACGACCTACAATTACCTGAGAAGGGAGTCTCAGTGAGGCCCCACTGGACTGAGCTGGCCTGTGGGCATGGCTGCAAGGGATTTCTTAGTTGGGTTCCTTGGGGAAGCACGAAGACCCAACCTGAACATGGGCAGCACCACTTCACGGGCTAGGCCCTGGCTTATGTGAGGGTGAAGAAAACCAGCTAGCAACCAGCTGGCATGGGACGCTCCTCGCGCTTCACTGCGGGTCACTGCGGGTGTCACGGGACCGACCGTCTCAAGCCTTTGCCTTCGTGAACTCCCCAGGACGATGGGCTGTGACCTGGAGTCGGCCCTTTCTTCCCCTGCCTAGCTTTGTGCTGGGGTGTTTTATCACCGCAATGGATGAAACTGGAACATGGCCTTGAAGTTCTGATTCTTCCACCCAAACCTGCCGAGTGCCGGGGACACAGCCGTGCACCGCCGTGTCCACACCACAGTACCCCAGGAACTACAGCTGTGCACCACTGTGTCCATACCACAGTACCCAGGGAACCACAGCCGTGCACCGCCGTGTCCACAACACAGTACCCCAGGAACTACAGCTGTGCACCACTGTGTCCACACCACAGTACCCCAGGAACTACAGCAGTGCACCGCCGTGTCCACAACACAGTACCCCAGGAACTACAGCTGTGCACCACTGTGTCCACACCACAGTACCCCAGGAACCACAGCTGTGCACCACTGTGTCCACACCACAGTATCCCAGGAACTACAGCCGTGCACCGCCATGTCCACACCACAGTACCCCAGGAACTACAGCAGTGCACCACTGTGTCCACACCACAGTACCCCAGGAACTACAGCCGTGCACCGCCGTGTCCACAACACAGTACCCCAGGAACTACAGCTGTGCACCACTGTGTCCACACCACAGTACCCCAGGAACTACAGCTGTGCACCACTGTGTCCACACCACAGTACCCCAGGAACCACAGCCGTGCACCGCCATGTCCACACCACAGTACCCCAGGAACTACAGCTGTGCACCACTGTGTCCACACCACAGTACCCCAGGAACTACAGCAGTGCACCGCCATGTCCACACCACAGTACCCCAGGAACTACAGCAGTGCACCGCCATGTCCACACCACAGTACCCCAGGAAATACAGCCGTGCACCGCCATGTCCACACCACAGTACCCCAGGAACTACAGCTGTGCACCACTGTGCCCACAACACAGTACCCCAGGAACTACAGCCGTGCACCGCCATGTCCACACCACAGTACCCCAGGAACTACAGCCGTGCACCGCCATGTCCACACCACAGTACCCCAGGAACTACAGCCGTGCGCCGCCATGTCCACACCACAGTACCCCAGGAACTACAGCCGTGCACCGCCATGTCCACACCACAGTACCCCAGGAACTACAGCCGTGCACCGCCATGTCCACACCACAGTACCCCAGGAACTACAGCCGTGCACCGCCATGTCCACACCACAGTACCCCAGGAACTACAGCCGTGCACCGCCATGTCCACACCACAGTACCCCAGGAACCACAGCCGTGCACCGCCGTGTCCACACCACAGTACCCCAGGAACCACAGCCGTGCACCGCCATGTCCACACCACAGTACCCCAGGAACTACAGCAGTGCACTACCATGTCCACACCACAGTACCCCAGGAACTACAGCTGTGCACCACTGTGTCCACACCACAGTACCCCAGGAACTACAGTTGTGCACCACTGTGTCCACAACACAGTACCCCAGGAACTACAGCTGTGCACCACTGTGCCCACAACACAGTACCCCAGGAACTACAGCTGTGCTCCACTGTGTCCACACCACAGTACCCCAGGAACTACAGCTGTGCACCACTGTGTCCACACCACAGTACCCCAGGAACTACAGCCGTGCACCACTGTGCCCACAACACAGTACCCCAGGAACTACAGCCGTGCACCGCCATGTCCACACTACAGTACCCCAGGAACTACAGCCGTGCACCGCCATGTCCACACCACAGTACCCCAGGAACTACAGCCGTGCACCACTGTGCCCACACCACAGTACCCCAGGAACTACAGCCATGCACCACTGTGTCCACACCACAGTATCCCAGGAACTACAGCTGTGCACCACTGTGTCCACACCACAGTACCCCAGGAACTACAGCTGTGCACCACTGTACCCACACCACAGTACCCCAGGAACTACAGCCGTGCACCGCCATGTCCACACCACAGTACCCCAGGAACTACAGCTGTGCACCACTGTGTCCACACCACAGTACCCCAGGAACTACAGCTGTGCACCGCCATGTCCACACCACAGTACCCCAGGAACTACAGCTGTGCACCACTGTGCCCACAACACAGTACCCCAGGAACTACAGCTGTGCACCACTGTGCCCACAACACAGTACCCCAGGAACTACAGCTGTGCACCACTGTGCCCACAACACAGTACCCCAGGAACTACAGCTGTGCACCACTGTGTCCACAACACAGTACCCCAGGAACTACAGCTGTGCACCACTGTGCCCACAACACAGTACCCCAGGAACTACATCTGTGTACCACTGTGCCAAGGTTTATCTGGTGCGGGGGACCAAACCCAGACTCGGTGTGTGAGAGTCAATCATTCTACTCACTGCCCAATAGGGATGCAATATTCTCACAATGAGCATGTGATGGGTGGCTGGCACCCTGAGAAACACAAGCTGATTACCAACATCCATGCTCGGGATACTGAGACGTGTCCTGCCTCAGTCGTATCCATTTGTATCTAACTGTATGGAGCTTGTCCCATAGCCTTCAAAACCTCCTCTGCCAGTTCACACGGTGCCTTTTTCAGAGACCCTGCACCAGCTCAGACCCAAACCACATCATCTCTTAAGTCACCTATTCAAAATTTCTGTCCCATTGACCACTGGATC
The DNA here is from genome assembly GCF_007827085.1 of Peromyscus californicus insignis. Lineage (NCBI taxonomy): Eukaryota > Metazoa > Chordata > Mammalia > Rodentia > Cricetidae > Peromyscus > Peromyscus californicus. Next base: position 131,633,945 of record NW_026294617.1, on the reverse strand, counting down.
GAATACTGATTACAAGGTGTAGCTTCAAATCACTTTATTCAATAAGCTGCATTTCAAGCAAAACTCTTAAATATTATGACTTTTTAATTTATACCAATGACAAGTAGAAAAGAGAGTTCAAATTTTAAATATTAGAGTTCAGCCCAACCTAAAAATAAGATATCACCCTCCCATCTCACTTAATTATATGAATAGCAAATGAGGCAAAGATTGAATTAGCTGAAACATATTAATAGCATTCACACCAGGGTCGTGTCATGAGCTTTGGTTTGCTTTGGGAAGCAAAGTTGAAGTTAATTTTAAAAGGGTTTTAATATAGATTTAACTCAGACACAAAGCAAGGGGGTATGTAACAGAAGGATGATAGCTCACACCAGTGGGCAGGCCCTCTCCAGAGAGTGGGTGTATGCCACACCCTTTAAAAGCTAGTAGCCATCCTAAGAGGGGACAGAGCTTTGCAAGGGATGCTGAGCTTGGTGACACGCGTCCGTGACCACAGCTGTAGCGGTGGAGGAAGGAAAACAGAGTTCAAAAGCACCCTCAGCCATGTGTTGAGTGTGGACACCATAGCGAGCCTCAGTTACATGAGGCCCTGGCTCACAGGAGGGAGAGCCTAGCAAACTTGTCCCACCAGAAAACGAAACAACTGGGAACCTCAGCTGGGAGGAGATGGCACCATAAATACCCAGAGTTGGTTACCTCCAGCAGTAAACCGGGTTTGCTGGAAGGAAGAAACAGGAAACGGAATTAGAATGGGAGTCTCTGAGGCAGAGGAAGTGGAAAGCAGGCTTCCTTAGAATGAGACACAAGAGCCAGGCTCTCCACCCATTACTTCTGTCCATTACCTCTCTTACCCCAAGGGAGCCAGGAGGGGGCGCGAGAGGAAGAGATTGCTATTGGGGCTAAGTGAGTAGTATGGAAAAGGAAACATTAAAACTGGCAACTGTCAGGTGGTGGTGGCGGCGGCAGCGGCGGCGGCGCACGCCTTTAATCCCAGCACTTGGGAGGCAGAGGCAGGCAGATCTCTGTGAGTTCAAGGCCAGCCTGGGCTACAGAGTGAGATTCAGGACAGGCACCAAAACTACACGGAGAAACCCTGTCTCAAAAAACAAACAAAAATAAAAAATAAAATAAAATAATTTTTTTTAAAAAGCTGGCAACTGTCAGGTGTGATGGCACATGCCTTTAATCCCAGCACTCAGGTGAGGGGCTGGGGCAGAAGTGGGAGGATCTCTTTAATCCTAGGCCTAGAGGCAGGAGGATTTCTGTGAATTGCTAGTCTGGTCTACATAGCCAATTCCAGGTCAACAGGGCTACTGCTGAACTGTCTAAAACAAAGAGAAACTAAACAAAACAACAGTGGACTCAATAGACAAAAGAAAATTCTAGATAATTTTATCTGAGGGGAAAAGGGCACCCACGTGTGAAGATTAGAAAATATCTCAGACCAACAACAAAGTAGAGTGATCTGTATGCATAGAAATGCCATATTGAACCTGCTACTGCACACTAAATGAATAGAAAAAAAGCTCCCAAATGTCTCTTTGATGTGATGAAAATAAAGCCCAATAGACGGACAGACCCAACACCGAGAACACACACTCATAGACGGACAGACCCAACACAGAGGACACACACTCATAGACGGAGGCTGGACAGTGAGTTCCGGGTCAGTATGGCCGCAGCGTGACATCTGGTCTTAAAACAAACAAACAAAGCCACATATTAAAAGACCAGGAAGTGGAAGACTTCTCCCTTCCTCCTGGAGGCTGAGGTGTGTGTGGTGATATAGTGTTCCCCAAAATATTGTGCACCCTAATAAACTTATCTGGGGTCAGAGACAGAACAGCCACTAGATAGACATAGAGGCCAGAAAATGGTGGCATACACGCCTTTAATCCTATCACTTGGCAGGCACAGATCCATCCGGATCTTTGTGAGTTCAAGGCCACACTGGAAACAGCCAGGCATGGTGACTCATGCCTTTAATCCCAGGAAGTGATGGCAGAAAGCAGAAAGATATATAAGGCATGAGGACTAGGAACTAGAGCTGGTTAAGCTTTTGGCTTTTGAGCAGCAGTTCAGCTGAGATCCACTTGGATGAGGACTCAGAGGCTTCCAGTCTGAGGAAACAGGATCAGCTGAGGAACTGGCAAGGTGAGGTGGCTGTGGCTTGTTCTGCTTCTCTGATCTTCCAGCATTCACCCCCATATCTGGCTCCAGGTTTGTTCTTATTAATAAGACCTTTAAGATTCATGCTACACTGAGGGAACAGGGAAAAGCACACAGAAGTTACCCACCTACAGCTGAGCAACTAAGGAAGTCCGTCCAAACCTCTCCACACAAAACAGGGAGGGTTGCCATGGCACACAACTTGAATCCTGGGCAGAAGCAGGCAAATTTCTGAGTTCGAGGCTGGCCTGGTCTACAGCGAGTTCCAGGTTGGCAGCCCAGGTTCGAACCTGACAATAAAGAGACCCTGGTGTGCTTGCATCGAAAACTGGCTCCTTGGTGGTCTCTGGAGGTTTCGTGACACAGGTACAACTGGAAGAGTTCAATCAGCTTCTTTTTCTTTCCTGGGCCATGCCCCTAATTCCCTAGCTAGTGTTTCTCAAAGCCAGAGGGTGGGCGGGTCGGTGTTGGGAACAGAGGCAGCTTTGTCTGGTGTAGTTGTAATCCTCCCAGATTCCTCTAGGTGGCAGTAGAGCAACGACTTGTCCTGTGGTCTTCCTCTACGGGCTTCTCTGGAATCCCATGTGTTGCCCGGGTTGCCTCTTTTCTGCCTGCACTGGAATTTAGGGATCCTCCCCTCTGTCTGTGCCCTTCCAGCAGCACCCTTGGTCAGGATCACTTCCACAGAATCCTTCTGAAGTCTCAAAGGCTGCAGCCGCACGGGGGAAGTGCAGCCCGGCCTGTGCCCCATGCCCACAGCACCTCCCTTCAGAGCATCCACCAAAGACGCTCAGCTCCTGGGGGCCACACAAAACGCCCGAGTGGCTGCAATAGAAACGCCTCCTTCCGCGGTGGAGCGGGTTGTGCGCCGACCATATTCCGTCTTTCTAAGTGACTCACACTGACTACCGAGTCCAAGCCGGAGGACGGCTGAAGCGACACCAGCCTCTGCTCAGGCTTTTCCTTTTGTTGGCTCTCAAGCAGTCAATAAACTGATTGTGATAAAAGAAGAAGCGGCCAGTGCGCACAGCAACCTGCCAGGCGTCCGGGTCCGAGAAGGACGCGGTGTGCACGCTCTGTGATGCGGGTACCCAGACAACTGAGAAGGCGTTCTCCTGCAAACGCGGCCTCCCGTCCTCTGACCTGTGTGTGGTTCCCCTGGAGTCTGATTTGGAAGTTTCTACACACAGGATCCATGTACTCTTTTCCATGAAATGAGTAGTTAGGTAACGGAAATGCAAAGTGCCCCTCCCTCTCTCTCCCTCTCTCTCCATCTTCCTCTCTCCATCTTTCTCTCCCCCCCTTCCCCTCAACTAGAAAAGGATTTGAGTTCAATCTCCAGACTCTATGTTAAAAACAAAACAAAACAGAAAACAGAAGTAGAGGGGGCAGCAAATGAGATTCTAGCTGACTCAGCAAGTTCCAGGACGGTGCTTGAGGCTGTCCTCTGGCCTACACACACAGGAACACACCACACACACACACAGGAACACACCACACACACACACACACAGGAACACACCACACACACACACACACAGGAACACACCACACACACACAGGAACACACCACACACAGGAACACACCACACACACACACACACAGGAACACACCACACACAGGAACACACCACACACACAGGAACACACCACACACACACACACACAGGAACACACCACACACACAGGAACACACCACACACACAGGAACACACCACACACAGGAACACACCACACACACACAGGAACACACCACACACAGGAACACACCACACACAGGAACACACCACACACACACAGGAACACACCACACACACACAGGAACACACCACACACACAGGAACACACCACACACAGGAACACACCACACACAGGAACACACCACACACACACAGGAACACACCACACACACACAGGAACACACCACACACACACAGGAACACACCACACACACAGGAACACACCACACACACAGGAACACACCACACACACAGGAACACACCACACACAAGAACACACCACACACACACAGGAACACACCACACACACAGGAACACACCACACACACAGGAACACACCACACACACAGGAACACACCACACACACAGGAACACACCACACACACAGGAACACACCACACACACAGGAACACACCACACACACACAGGAACACACCACACACACAGGAACACACCACACACACACAGGAACACACCACACACACACAGGAACACACCACACACACACAGGAACACACACACACACACAGGAACACACCACACACACAGGAACACACCACACACAAGAACACACCACACATACAGGAACACACCACACACAGGAACACACCACACACACAGGAACACACCACACACACAGGAACACACCACACACACAGGAACACACCACACACACAGGAACACACCACACACACACAGGAACACACCACACACACACACACACAGGAACACACCACACACACAGGAACACACCACACACACAGGAACACACCACACACACAGGAACACACCACACACACAGGAACACACCACACACACACAGGAACACACCACACACACAGGAACACACCACACACACACAGGAACACACCACACACACAGGAACACACCACACACACACAGGAACACACCACACACACACAGGAACACACCACACACACAGGAACACACCACACACACACACAGGAACACACCACACACACACAGGAACACACCACACACACAGGAACACACCACACACAAGAACACACCACACATACAGGAACACACCACACACAGGAACACACCACACACAGGAACACACCACACACACAGGAACACACCACACACAGGAACACACCACACACACACACAGGAACACACCACACACACACAGGAACACACCACACACACAGGAACACACCACACACACACAGGAACACACCACACATACAGGAACACACCACACACAGGAACACACCACACACACAGGAACACACCACACACAAGAACACACCACACACACACAGGAACACACCACACACACACAGGAACACACCACACACAGGAACACACCACACACAGGAACACACCACACACACAGGAACACACCACACACAGGAACACACCACACACACACAGGAACACACCACACACACAGGAACACACCACACACACACAGGAACACACCACACATACAGGAACACACCACACACAGGAACACACCACACACAGGAACACACCACACACACAGGAACACACCACACACAGGAACACACCACACACACACAGGAACACATTTCATACACACAGGAACACACCACACACACACAGGAACACACCACACATACAGGAACACACCACACACAGGAACACACCACACACAGGAACACACCACACACACAGGAACACACCACACACAGGAACACACCACACACACACAGGAACACATTTCATACACACAGGAACACACCACACACACAGGAACACACCACACACACACAGGAACACACCACACACACACAGGAACACACCACACACACAGGAACACACCACACACACAGGAACACACCACACACACACAGGAACACACCACACACACAGGAACACACCACACACACAGGAACACATCACACACAAACAGGAACACACCACACACACACAGGAGCACACCACACACACAGGAACACACCACACACACAGGAACACACCACACACACAGGAACACACCACACACACAGGAACACACCACACACAAGAACACACCACACATACAGGAACACACCACACACACAGGAACACACCACACACACACAGGAACACACCACACACACACAGGAACACACCACACACACAGGAACACACCACACACACAGGAACACACCACACACACACAGGAACACACCACACACACAGGAACACACCACACACACAGGAACACACCACACACACACAGGAACACACCACACACACACAGGAACACACCACACACACACAGGAACACACCACACACACAGGAACACACCACACACACAGGAACACACCACACACACAGGAACACACCACACACACAGGAACACACCACACACACACAGGAACACACCACACACACACAGGAACACACCACACACAAACAGGAACACACCACACACACACAGGAACACACCACACACACACAGGAACACACCACACACACAGGAACACACCACACACACACAGGAACACACACACACAGGAACACACCACACACACAGGAACACACCACACACACACAGGAACACACCACACACACAGGAACACACCACACACACACAGGAACACACCACACACACAGGAACACACCACACACACAGGAACACACCACACACACACAGGAACACACCACACATACAGGAACACACCACACACACAGGAACACATTTCATACACACAGGAACACACCACACATACAGGAACACACCACACACACAGGAACACATTTCATACACACAGGAACACATTTCATACACACAGGAACACACCACACACACAGGAACACACACACACAGGAACACACACACACACACACACACACACTCTTCTCCTTCAACTTTTTGTGTTGTTGGCTTCCTCTGCCCCAGGACACCAGCTCAAGCCCTCTGGCGTCGCCCCGTGCCGTCGGGTACCTTCCCTTGGGGTTCCGCTGGCGCTTGGGCAGGGCCACCGGCTCTTACCCAGCACACTCTGCCTTGCGCCGCCGCTGCTCGTTCCTTGTGGTTGCGCACGGCATATCACCTGTCTGCACTGCACGACGGCGCTCCCATTGACCCACGGAGGCCAAAAAACAAAACACGCACAATGCTTGAGAAGCCGAGTTCCTGGAAGGACTTCCATCTGAATGCGCACACCAACCCCACGCAGCAGCCCTGGGGAAAGGGACTCATCACCAAGTAGTCACCTCCACTTCAGCCCCACACAACTCTGCGTGTAGGACACTGCATCAGCACTTCAGTTCTTGTTTATCCCGCGTCCTCAGGAAAGCACAGGAGTCAGCTCAGCCATCTCTACAGCTGCTCCGAACGGTCAATAATCAGCACATTAGACCAGATTTCTAAACACCTCAGCTGTGTTATTTGAGAAGTAACTCCTCCACTCGTTTTGTTTTTTGTATCGTGCTGAAGTAAGGAAATTCGGACAAGAATTCAGAGAGAATGTATAGATTATCCATTAAGTATTCCTTCCTCACAGCTTGTCCCGTTACAAAATAGCAAGTGCTGCCTCTGTCGCCCTCCGGTGGCCATTCTATTAACTGCACTTTTTATTTCAAGTTTATTTTGAGATTGTGGTTGGTTGGTTGGTTGGTTGGTTGGTTGGTTGGTTGGTTTTTCAAAACAGGGTTTCTCTATGTAGCTTTGGAGCCTGTCCTAGAACTCACTCTGTAGTCCAGGCTGGCCTCGAACTCACAGAGATCTGCCTACCTCTGCCTCCCGAGGGCTGGGATTAAAAGTGTGTGCTACCACCGCCCATCGAGATTGTGTTTTAACCACACCTCTCCCTTTCCTTTTCTCCCTCTAAACCTTCTGGTACACCCCTGCTCGCTCTCCTTCAAATTCATGGCCTCTTTCTCTAGTCAGTTATCATAGAATGCATATATCTATCTGTATATACGCATATATTCCTGAATGTTACTAATGTCATGGTATGTGTGTTGTCGGGGCTGACCTGGGGAAGGATGCCTCCTGCTCCCAGCTTTCACAGGTTACCTGTAGTTCTTTGTGTCGGGCTGAGGCCTCTTCTTAATGACAATCAGTCCTACTTACTCCAAACTCGGGAAAACTTCAGTTCTTGAACATGCTACATAAAATATCACTTATTCACACTTCAAGAAACTGAGCTTTTGTTACTCAAAGGTAATATTCCTTTAACCCCTTGGGTTCTGGAGCCAATTGTGTCTCTTTGTAAGTTAGTTATTGGGTGGGAGAGATGACTCAGTGGTTAAGAACACTGGCTACTCCTCCAAAGGACCTAGGTTTGGTTCCCAGCACCCACATGGCAGTCCACAACTGTCTTTAAATCCAGTCCAAGGGTATCTGATGCCCTCTTCTGGCATCCACAGGCACAGGCATGCACGTGGTGTACATATATACATGCAAGCAAAACACTGAAGCACACAAAAGAAAAGTAAATCAATCTTTTCAGAATGTTTAAAAATCCATATTTTGTTACATGTATTTTATCATACTAAATTAAATGGGTTCAGCAGACTTATGGAGATGGCGTTGGAAAGAGCCCAACACAGAGCACAGGTGTTAATCTCCTGCAACCTCACTGTGTGTGTGTGTGTGTGTGTGTGTGTGTGTGTGTGTGTGTGTGTGTGTGTGCTTGATCACACATAAACACCACATGTTCCATGTGCCAGCTGACAGGGCCATGGAGTTCCTGGACATGTGGCCACATATTCTGAGTATGACAGGTTCTGAAACAAAGTCTCCTCTACGATCAAGAGCGTCTCAAACTCACAGTGCAGCCTCAGCTGGTCTGAACACAGCTGCCTCGGCCTCTGCAGGGCTGGGACTACAGGCCCGCACCACCATTCCTGGCTGGTGAGGGTATTTCTGGGTGAGCTGAATACTTAATTGGTACAGTGGGTGAAGTCCACTGCCCTCCCGAATGCAGGTGAACCTCATCCAACCATGAGAGTGAAGAGAATTCTTCCAGCCTCTGACCTGGACTGTCAGCCTTTGGCACCTCACGTGGACTCTCCTGGGTTTCAAGCTGGCAAGATACGACGTTCAGGCCTTTTTGGCTTCCAGAATGGGCGAGCACATTTCTTATAACAAATCTTCAACAGATAGATTCAATGCGACTGCTTTTGAAGGAAGGGGAGCTCATCCCTTGGAAAGCTGAAGAAGGAGGACCACCACGAGTTCTAGGCCAGCCTGGGTTACAGAAAGAGACCATGGCTCAAAAGAAAGAAAGGGGGAAAGGAAAGAAAGTTAATGGAAGAGAGGAAGGCAGTGTAACAGAGGGGGAAGAGGAGAGAGTCAGGGGACCAAGAACAGCACCTGTGACGGAGAGACACTGCCTGGTAGGAGCAGGTCTACAATCCCAGACTCCCAGATATGAAGAGGCTGAGGCAGGAGATCTCAAGTTCAAAACCAGCCTGGGCTAAGGAGGCCCTAACCGAAACAAAGCTGACAAGAGGGCCAGGCGGTGGTGATGCACACCTTTGATCCCAGCACTCAGGAGGCAGAGGCAGGTGGATCGCTGTGAGCTCGAGGCCAGCCTGGTCTACAGAGTGAGTTCCAGGACAGCCAGGGCTACACAGTAAGACCATCTCAAAAAAAAAACAGAAATGACAAAAGGTTGGCAATGTATAGGGCAATGATCTAGCAAACACAAGGCTCAGGGTCCAATTCTCATAATTGAACAAATTAATTAAGAAGGGAACAGGACTAAACTCATCTTGAATAACTAGGTAAGGGTAACTGGTGGAACCGCTGTGATGTGCCTGGACAGTTGTAGGGAAAAGACTGGAATTCCTCTGGGTCCGCGTTTTGCTGTGTTACGTTATGCTTCCTGGTGTGTAAGGCTGTGCAGTGATGGGGCCAGAGAGTGCTCTAGCCCTTTATTAGAATTTTGTTGTAAGTGGTTTGTACAGTAATCAAAGAAGAGAAAATTACTTAATTTGGCAAGCAGCTTCAAGAAGTTCTCCAAAAGTAGTATTTGAACCGCCTCTTAAATGGTAATAATCAGATGGAAGTCGAAGAGGCTGGATAATATGCACAGAAAGGCCAGAGCATGACCAGCTGCCAGGGTACACAAGAACAGGACCCAGGAGAGAAATAGGAGGAGACTGAAAAATCACCTGCAGTCAAGATGTCAGGGTCCCTTTCTGTTATCCACAAAACATTAAGCAAGGCTGGAGGCGGAGGCTGGGGAGGTGATCAGTGGTTATGAGCACTTGTGGCTCTTGCACAGGAGCTGAGTTCAGCCCCAACACACACATGGTGGCTCACAGCCATCTGTAACTCCAGTTCCAGGGGACCGAATGCACTCTTGCAGCTTCTTCAGGAATGTGGGATACATACACAAACACGCACACATAAGATAAAATAAGTATAAAAAATTAAAAACAAATGAGCAATAAGGCTGGGGGACAGCTCGTCAGTTAAGTGTCTGCCCCACACCCATGAGGGCTGGAGTTTGACCCTGGCACCCCAAGTTAAAAAGCTGGACATGGCAGTACACATGTGCAATCTCAATCAGTCCTGGGAGACTGGGCATGACGATCCCTGGGCCTCGCTGGCAGTCAGTCTAGCCAAACCTGTGAGCTCCAGGTTCAGTGAGGGACCCTGTCTCAAAAACTAAGGTGGAGAAGGATAATGAAAGTCATCCGACATTGACCTCTACCCCTCATCTGCATCTGCACACATCTGCACACACATGCATGTATACCAGCACTCACATGTGCACACATGAACATGTACACACACAAAATTAGAGACAATTGATGTAGGCTAAAACTTTAACTAGGCAAAGATGTGTTACAATTGCTTATGCTGCAGAACATTTAGCTGTGTAAAGATGTGTTACATTTGTTTAGGCTGCATTTGTTTAATGATGTAAGGATGTGTGTTTAATTGTGTAAAGATGTGTTGCATTTCTTTCACCTTCCCTGCCTAAGGCACCTGATTGGTCTAATAAAGAGCTGAATGGCCAATAGCTAGGCAGGAGAGGGACAGGCAGAGTTGGCAGGTAGAGAGAATAAATAGGAGGAAAAATCTAGGCTCAAAAAGAATGGGAGAAATGAGAGAAGGAGGAGAGACAAGGGAGATGCCTGGGGTCAGAAGCCAGGCAGCCACTGACAGACAGACAGACACACGAAGCAGTGAAAGTAAGATATACAGAAAGAAAAGTAAAAAGCCTAGGGACAAAAGGTAGATAAAGAGAAACGGGTTAATTTAAGTTAAAAGAGCTAGCCAGGAAAGAGATAAGCTAAGGCCGAGCATTCAAAACTAATAAGGCTGTGTATCATGATTTGGGAGCTGGTTAGTGGCCTAAAAGAAAAGACCTGGTACAGACAATCATGAATTTTCATTCCAGACAGCTACATAGGACAGCTATAAGAAGCAGAAGCAAGGCTCAGTATCTGTGGGCTAGACTAGGTTGCTCTGCCCAGATTCTCTCTTTCAGCACTTGGGAGGCAGAGGCAGGGGGATCGCTGTGAGTTCCACAACAGCCAGGACTACATAGTAAGACCCTATCTCAGGGAAAAAAAAGAGAGAGAGAGAGAGAGAGAGAGAGAGAGAGTACTGGGTCGTGACGGTCTGTGGGGATGGCCTCACACCTCACCCAGCACTTGCTCTATGGGCCACTGGAACAACACTCAGGGGCCACCAGGGCTGGCTGGGGAGTGGCACCAGTGTTATAGACCAGGTCTCTGCCCACTACTCTCTCCCTGGCTTCTTCGAGGTGTGTCTCCCAAACACAATCCCCCTAAGCACCTGAGCACAGCTCCCCACTGTGAGAAGGTCCAGTGTAGGACACGGTGTGCCTTGGATCCCACCAAGACGTATTTGTGCTTTTTGTTTGCTTGGCCTGGTTTGTTTGGAGACAGGGTCTCATGGAGAGCAGAATGGCCTCGAATTCTGTCTGGAATTCCTGGTTCTCCTCCCTCCACCTCCGGAGTATGGAACCACAGGCACGAACCATCATGCCTGGTTTGCACAGTGCCAGGGCCCAGGCATGCTAGGCAATCATTCTACCAGAGCTGAGTCCCCAGCCCCTCCACAGAAATTTAATAGGTAACGTAGAGATGGAGGAGTGGAGGAAGGAGACCTGGGAACATTGGAAAGGACAGTTTGGAGAACAGGAAAAGAATACGAACAAGAAAGCCAGTGAAGCAGTCAATTTTAAAAGGAGGGGCTAGTTGGCAGTATTGAGTACCCTGATAAATGAAACCAAGAGGCTCATCAATCAGGCCTTTATCGTCTCAATTGCCTTTCTATTTTCTTAGATTGATGATTCCCTTTTATAGATAAGTGGACACTTTGGACTGGTAGAACAAATTACCATAGATGAAGTAGCTTAAACAGCAAACACTAATTTTTCACAATTCTGAAGGCTACAAAACCAAGGTTAGGGTACCAGCATGATTAGGGTACCAGCGTGGTTAGAGTACCAGCGTGGTTAGGGTACCAGGGTGATTAGGGTACCAGCATGATTAGGGTACCAGCGTGGTTAGGGTACCAGCGTGGTTAGGGTACCAGGGTGGTTAGGGTACCAGCGTGGTTAGGGTACCAGGGTGATTAGAGTACCAGCGTGGTTAGAGTACCAGCGTGGTTAGAGTACCAGGGTGATTAGAGTACCAGCGTGGTTAGAGTACCAGCGTGGTTAGGGTACCAGGGTGATTAGAGTACCAGCGTGGTTAGAGTACCAGCGTGGTTAGAGTACCAGCGTGGTTAGGGTACCAGCGTGGTTAGGGTACCAGGGTGATTAGGGTACCAGCGTGGTTAGGGTACCAGGGTGATTAGAGTACCAGCGTGGTTAGGGTACCAGCGTGATTAGGGTACCAGCGTGGTTAGGGTACCAGCATAGTCGAATTCCATTGCAATGAGTCTCGATCCCTTTTTCTCCCACAAACTTAAAATAAAAGCCACTTCTGTAGCCACTATTTAGAAATCAGAAATTAAGATACATCATGAGAATAACAGAGGACTCATTTGAAAATTCAAGAAGAGGTGTTCCAGGGAGTCACAAGGCAGCTGAGGGGCCTTGCGACCATGCTGGCCACAGAACAAGCTCTGCATGAGCTAAGTGTGTTCTAGTTTGTCTCTTGACAAAAAGTGAGTGTGCTCATCTCAAAGCATTTTCCATTTAATGTGTCTGGGGAAGCAGAGACAGGAGGATGTTTAGAGTCCAGGAGCTCTGAGCTGTAGTGACTATGACAACTGGGAAGTGCACTAAATTCTGCATCAACGTGGTGACCTCTACAGAGAAGTAAGAGAAATCAGGTGGCCAGGTAGACAAATGGTATTTGCTGAAAGCACAAGACCACCTCTGAAATCTTAGAACAGAGGTTCTCAGTCTGTGGGTTGCAATCCCTTTGGGAGTTGAATGGCTTTTCTCAGGCGTTTCTGCATATCATATATTTACTATACCGTTCATAACAGCAGCAAAATTATGGAGTACCAATGAAAATAATTTATGGTTGGGGATCACCACAACGTGAAGAACTGTGTTAGTGGGTCTCAGCATTAGCAAGGTTGAGAGCCACTGGCTTAGAAGAAAGTCTCTGTTAAGGAAAGAGCCGGCTCTTTCAGGCGCGTGTTCTTGGGGAATGCTATATAGCCTGACAGTTGCTTATGTAGTCAGAACAAGAGGACCCAAAGACTGGGTTCGTGACAATGTATCACCACACACAGAAAACGCTTAGCTTTTCTCAGGTTCACAATGCTAAGTGAAGAAGATAACAGTGTGAGTAAAGCTTAGCGGAATTACACCCAGATGGTAAATATAGTCAGATAGTGAGTTTCAAAATTATCAAAGTCTAGTTGCTCAATTAGAGTAGTAGCAGGCGTCAATGGAAACGAGAATTTTTCCATTCAGGTCCAACGAGAATTTTGGTTTTGGTTTTGTTCTGTTGTTTTGTTGTGTTTGTCTTGAGATACAGTCTTGCTATATAGTGCCGGCCAGCCTCAAACTTGCAATTCTTTTTTTTTTTTTCAGCCTCACAGGGACCAAATTTATTTATTTATTTGTTTGTTTGTTTGTTTTACATACCAACCACAGATCCCCCTGCTGTGGGATGTTCTGTATGGCAAATGTGTTGCTAATTAGTCAATAAATAAAATACTGATTGGCCATTGGCTAGGCAGGAAGTGTAGGCGGGACAAGGAGGAGAATAAAGCTGGGAAGTGGAAGGCTGAGTCAGAGACACTGCCAGCCGCCATGATGAGAAACAACATGTGAAGATGCCGGTAAGCCACGAGCCATGTGGCAAGGTATAGATTTATTAAAATGGATTAATTTAAGCTGAAAGAACAGTTAGCAAGAAGCCTGCCACGGCCATACAGTTTGTAACCAATACAAGTCTCTGTGTTTACTTGGTCGGGTCTGACGGCTGTGGGACTGGCAGGTGAGAGAGATTTGTCCTGACTGTGGGCCAGGCAGGAAAACTCTAGCTACAAATGGCGTCCAACGTGGTGGCAAGAGTTTCCACCTAAAACCTGAGAAAAAAAAGATTCTAAAACGGAGCTAAAAACAGTTCCTAACTGTCTCTCTCAAATGAGCGGCAGCTGCCGGTTTGAGCTACTGGTGGGTTCCTAGAGTGCGCTCGACCTGCCGCCATATGGCGGGAATGAGGCCTCTGCAAGTGGCACATTAAGCTGTGTTGTGGATTTAGCCTTTTCTAGTACAAAACAAAAAAAAAGAGGGCCGGGCGGTGGTGGCGCACGCCTTTAATCTCAGCACTCGGGAGGCAGAGCCAGGCGGATCTCTGTGAGTTCGAGGCCAGCCTGGGCTACCAAGTGAGTCCCAGGAAAGGCGCAAAGCTACACAGAGAAACCCTGTCTCGAAAAACCAAAAAAAAAAAAAAAAAAAAAAGAGGTTTCTGGGCTACACGCTGCTTGGATAAAAAGCATAGACCCACGATAGCTCCCAGAGCTGGTGGTAAACGTAGCCATGTTGGGAAGCTGAGGTGGGCGGAGCCAGCAGCCACAGCTGCTGCAGCTTAAAGCAATAGATTCACAATAAGACAGATTCAGATGTAATAGTTTAAAATGTATGTAAAAATACGTAGGCTTGAAAGAGACAAAAAAGGTGATATATACAGTTATATAAACAAATACATAGTTTTAAAAAATAAAGTCTTTAAAGAGACAGTAAAATTAATATAGAAAATAAGCCACGTAAAAATGGATATTACACAGAGAATCTGCATTGTGTTGTCTTTGGGATTTTTAACTGCAGAAAAACATTTGATTGTAAAAGCTGTTGAGTTATGCCGAAATGTATATTTTAAAGGTACCTTGACTTCAAAATTTGAATATAAGGATATGTTACTTTGGAAAGGAGACTCTGCTTTTGTTCCCACAGAAAGCCAGAGGCTATGGATTTGTTCAAGATTAAGATACATCAGGTTTGACCAGCCAAGACCCCCTGAAAGGTCTCCGATGACACCATGGCCCAGATGATCCAACATCCAGAATGGTTTGAAGGCAACTGGCTCAGACGATACACCCTCATGGACTTTTCCATAATCCTAAAATTTCCTTTGTTTCCCCATAAGATACAGCGCCCCCCTCCAGCAGGAAGTAGTAAGAGAAGCTACGCCCAAATTCCCAAATTATATGTAATTTTACTTTGTTAAGGTTAAAACCTTCCGTTTTCAAAAAAAAAAAAAAATGGGGGAAGTGCTGTGGGATGTTCTGTATGGCAAACGTGTTGCTGATTAGTCAATAATTAAAACACTGATTGGCCATTGGCTAGGCAGGAAGTGTAGGCGGGACAAGGAGGAGAATAAAGCTGGGAAGTGGAAGGCTGAGTCAGAGAGACGCTGCCAGCCGCCATGATGAGAAACAGAATGTGAAGATACCGGTAAGCCACGAGCCATGTGGCAAGGTATAGATTTATAAAAATGGATTAATTTAAGCTGAAAGAACAGTTAGCAAGAAGCCTGCCATGGCCATACAGTTTGTAACCAATATAAGTCTCTGTGTTTACTTGGTCAGGTCTGAGCGGCTGTGGGACTGGCAGGTGAGAGAGATTTGCCCTGACTGTGGGCCAGGCAGGAAAACTCTAGCTACATCCCCCTCTCTTCCCTCCTCCTGTCACTCCAGCCTTCCTCCCCCCAACCCACCCCTTATTCCCTCCCCCACAAAGATATGGCCTCCCATGGGGAGTCAGCAGATCCCGGTACATTCAGCAGAGGCAGATCCAAGCACCTCCTCCTGCATCAAGGCTGTGCAAGGTATCCCACTGTAGGTGGTGGGCTCCAAAAAGCCAGCTTATGCACCAGGGATAGATCCTGATCCTACTGCCAGGGGCCCCTTAAGCAGATCAAGCTACACAACAGTCTCGCTATGCAGGGGACCTGGTTCAGTTCCATGGAGGCTCCACAGCTGTTGGTCTAAAGTCCATGAGTTCCCACTAGTTTGGTTTGGTTGTCTCTGTAGGTTTCCCCATCATGATCTTGATGCCCCTTGCTCATAGAATCCCTCTACTTTCTCTTTGACTGGACTCCTGGAGCTCAGTCTGGTACTTGGCTATGGATCTCTGCATTTGCTTCCATCAGTTACCGGATTGTGAGGGGCCATCCCTCACCCCCACATTTCCCCTCTTGAGTAGAAGCAGCAGGAAATATTAGTTAGAAGGATAGAGGGGAGAGAAAAAGATAGAAAATACAAGATAGCCTCAAGAGGGCCGGAATCCTAATCCATTTGGGCCCTGACTGTCTCTGCCCTAGGGTATTTAAAGGAATTTAAAGACCTCCCTGCAGCACAGCCAAGTGCAGATTGTCTCAGTGGTCCAACCATCCTCCTTATGCAGACCTGCTGGGTAAAGCTACTAGGAAACCTAAAAATGGGCTCCAATGATGGATGAAGGCAGTTAGGGTATTCACTGATCTGATTACTGGGGTAAGCCAGTTCAGGCACCCTCTCCACTATGGCTAGTAGTCTAAGCTGGGGTCATCCTTGTGAATTCCTGGGAACTTCCCTAGCACCTGGTTTCTCCGTATTCCCATGGTGTCTTCATTTATCATGGTAACTTTTTCATTGCTCTCCCACTCCGTCCCTGTTCCAGCTCGGACCTCCCATTCCCTTATGTTCTCATGCCCCATCCCCTACCCTCCATTGCTCCCCTCACCCCCAGTTTACTCATGGAGATCTCATCTATTTCCCCTTCCCAGGGCGATGCATGCCTCCCTCTTAGGTTCCTCCTTGTTAGCTAGCTTCACTGGAGCTGTGGATTGTAGTCTGATTATCCTTTACTTTACATCTAGTATCCACTTATGAGTGAGTACATACTGTTTGTCCTTCTGAGTCTGGGTTACCTCACTCAGTATGATATTTTCTAGTTTCACTCATTTGGTTGGAAATTTCATGATGTCATTGTTTTTCTCTGCTGAGTAGTACTCCATTGTGTATATGTATCACATTTTCTTTATCCATTCTTCAATTAAGGGGCATATAGGTTGTTTCCAGGTTCTAGCTGTTATGAATAAAACTGCTATGAACATAATTTAGCATGTGTCCTTGTGGTATGATTAAGCATTCCTTGGGTATAAGCTCAAGAGTGGTATAGCTGGGTAGTGAGGAAGATTGATTCCCAATTTTCTAAGAAACTGACATACTAATTTCCAAAGTGGCTGCACAAGTTTGCACTCCCATCAACAGTGGAGGAGTGTTCCCCTTGCTCCACATCCTCTCCAACATAAGCTGTCTTCAGTGTTTTTGATCTTAGCCATTCTGACAGGTGTTAAGATGGTATCTCACAGTCATTTTGATTTGCATTTCCCTGATGACTAAGGATGTTGAGCAATTCCTTAAATGTCTTTTGGCCATTTAAGATTCTTCTGTTGAGAATTCTCTGTTTAGCTCTGTAGCCCATTTTTAAAATTGGATTGTTTGTTATTTTGATGTCTAGTTTCTTGGGTTCTTTATATATTTTGGAGACCAGTCCTCTGTCAGATGTGGGGTTGGTGAAGACCTTTTCCCATTCTGTAGTCTGTCATTTTGTCTTATTGACCATCTCTTTTGCCCTACAAAAGCTTCTCAGTTTCAAGAGGTCTCATTTATTAGTTGTTGCTCTCAGTGTCTGTGCTACTGGTGTTATATTTAGGAAGTGGTCTCCTGTGCCAATGCATTCCAGACTACTTCCACTTTTTCTTCTATCAGGTTCAGGGTAACTGGATTTATATTGAGGTCTTTGATCTACTTGGACTTGAGTTTTGTGCATGGCAATAGATATGGATCTATTTGCAGTTTTGGCTTCTTTGTCAAAAATCAGGTGTTCATATATGTGTGGATTAATGTCAGGGTCTTCAATTTGATTCCATTGGTCTATTTGTCAGATTTTATGCCAACACCAAGCTGTTTTTATTATTATAGCTCTATAGTAGAGTTAGATGTCAGGAATGGTGATTCAGCCTCCAGAGGTGGCTTTATTGTACAAGATTGTTTCAGCTCCCCTAGTTTTTTGTTTGTTTGTTTGTTTGTTTGTTTTTTCATATGAAGTTGAGTATTGTTCTTTCCAGGTCTGTGAAGAATTGTGTTGGAATTTTGATGGGGATTGCAGTGAGTCTGTAGATTGCTTTTGGTAAGATTGCCATTTTTACTATGCTAAGCCTACCTATCCATGAGCGTGGGAGATTTTTCCATTTTCTGATATCTTCTTCAATTTCTTTCTTCAAAGATTTAAAGTTCTTGTCATACAGGTCTTTCAATTGCTTAGTTAGAGTTACCCCAAGGTATTTTATATATATTTTGTGGCTATTGTAAAGGGTGATGTTTTTCTGATTTCTTTCTTGGTCCGTCTACCATTTGCATATAGGAGACCTACTGAGTTTTTTTTTTTTAGTTAATCTTGTATCCTGCCATATTACTGAAGATGTTTATTAGCTGTAGGAGTTCTCTGGTAGAATTTTTGGGGTCACTTATGTATACTATCATATCGTCTGCAAATAGCAAAAGTTTGACTTCTTCCTTTCCAATTTGTATCCCCTTGATCTCTTTTTTTTTTGTCTTATTGCTCTAGCTAGAACTTCAAGTACTATATTGAATAAATATGAGGAAAGCAAACAGCCTTGTCTTGTTCCTAATTTTAGTGGAATTGGGTCTTGTAGATTGCAGAGTTCGATGGGGGTGTTGGTGGGGAAGCCTTATGAAGACCTAAGTTTGGATTGCTGGCATCCAAATAAAAACTGAGTGCACTGATTTGTGTCTGTAATTCCAGAACTGGGCGCAGGGCAAGAATATACCCCAAAATACTAATTTTAATGCATTAATATTAAATACTTTGCATGTAGAAAGTGACCAGTAATTGTTTATATTATTTTATGTAGACATCAGCTACAAGTAATGCCCTTCCCCCTCTTCTCTTCCTCTTCCTCTCTGTGGTGCTGGAGAATGTATCCACAGCCCTGTACATGCTGGACAAGCACTAAATCACTGAGCTACCCTCTCTGACTTTTCTTCCCTCCTCCCTCCCCTTCCTGTCCTTCCTTCCTTCTTTTTGAAATAGCCTCACATAGTCTCAACTGACCTCAGACTTCTGTGTAGCTGAGGATGACTTTGGACTTCTTTGTGTGCACTGTATGTGTCCACCCATGTCTGGAGGCCAGAGGTTGGTGTCTGCGTTTTCCACAACTGTGTCTACCTTATCCTTTGAGACAGGATGGCTCCTGGGCCCAGAGCTTACTGATTGGTTCATGAGTTCCAAGGATTCTGCCACTGCTGGGATCCAACCTTATGTCTTCCAGCTGGTGCAGCAGGCATTTCACCAACTGCAAATGTCCCCAGCCTGCCCTTGAACGTGATATCCTCCTGCCTCAACCTCCCAAGTGATGAGATTATAGGCATGAGCTACAACAGCCAGTTCCTGAAGTGCTGGGGATTGGACTCAGGGTCTCCGGGACACTAAGGTAAGAAAGCATCCTATGCCCTCTTTTATTTCCAATTCCTACAGTCCTTATTACTTTTTCTTATCACGTTACATAATCTGGAATTCCTCAAACCCAAACAGAATTAGCAGCAGGTAACTGGTGATATTTTATTTGTATTAAAATGTTATTTGTATGTTAATAAATAAAGTTGCCCGGGGGTCAGAGCTATTAGCAAGCCATAGGAAACCAGGGCAGTGGTAGCGTATGTTTGTAATTCCAGCACTTGGTAGGCAGAGCTGGGTAAGTCTCTGTGTGTTCAGGGATACAGCCATTATTGGATACACATGCTTTTAATCTTAATACCAATCATGGAAAACCTGGAGGCCTATACAGACAGGCTGTGAGGAGGCGGTCATGTGGTTGGGTTTACAACCAATGAGAAGGCAGGACAGGAACTCTATATAAAGACTTTAACACAGGGGTAGCTCTGGTTCGGAGAGGTAGGACCACCGCAGGAGGAAGGGTAAGGTTTTAGCTCTTAGCTCTGACCTCTTGGCTTTCTTCTTTGCATTGGTTCTGTGTTTATTATTTAATAAGAAGGTTGGATACATCTACAGGTAACCTACCTTGCTTCAGACTTAATAGCAGTACTTTCAATGTGGCTCCATATTTGCTACTGGCTTTCGGTTTTGTTAGGGAAATTTACTTGTTTTCCTAGTTGCTAAGATTCCAGTACTAGCTCTCATGAGTCACAGGGACATGATATATGCTCCATGGAGGAATATTAAACTACCTTTAATCTGATAATATAGACATGGTTACATTCATGGACTTGGATATATATATATATATATATATATATATATATATATATATATATATATATATATATATATATTGCAACCTCCTATCTCCTACCTGGGATTGTAGGCCTTAACAACCTGGCTGCCTTTGAACTACTGGTCCTCCAACCCTTGCCTCCAGAGTGCTAGGGTTATAGATTTGAGTCACCAGGCCCATCTTAAATGTTCATATTCTTTTTTTGTTTTGTTTTGTTTTGTTTTTTTGAGACAAGGTTTCTCTGTGTAGTTTGGTGTCTGTCCTGGATCTTGCTCTGTAGACCAGGCTGGCCTTGAACTCACAAAGATCTGCCTGGCTCTGCCTCCCAAGTGCTGGGATTAAAGGCGTGTGCCACCAACACCTGGCTGTCATTTCTGCTTTACTGTAGGAACACTAGTGAGTCATGGGAATTTTACTTGCTGAGTTTAATTTGCAAGTTCATTCTTTTTCAGGGGGAGGAGGATGGAAACAGGGTCTCATGTAGCCCAAGCTAGCTTCAAATTTGCTATATACCAAGGATGACCTTGAACATCTGATACTCTAAACTCCAGAGTGATGGGATTATAGGTGTGTGCCACCCCTGGGCCTTCCGTTCTCTTAGGTGCTCCTAAAGTTGAGTTCTTTCTCTCCAGTTCTAGGTGTGTCCTGGCCTTTCCTTCCTGAAGGTCCATTCCATGTGAAGGTAGCATTTGCTAAGCAAAGTACGTCTGAGCTGCTCCTACAGATGTTCTCTCTATCTCTCTTTCAGTTCCCAGAAGCCAGTCAACCCTACTCCTACCTTCCTGTGTCTGCTTCTGGCTTCACAGACTCACTGGACAGTGAGGGTTGTTTTCTCACCTGATGGCATCTCAGCTTCTTTACCTATTGTGGCCCAAACCAAAGCCTGAATCCATACTTCTTACTTGGAGAAACTGATGATTTCAATTTTCTCTTGTTAATGTTGTGAAACAGCGTGTGAGAGACCTTGGTGGGTTTGGACCAAGGTGCCCCACAGCGAGAGACACATGCCATTTGTGCTCAGTGGACGGCAGTGTGTCGTGGTGGAAAGTTACTCACATGGCAGACGTGACATCCGCATGGCAAGTTTTATTATTAAAGGGAGAGAAGAAAGAGAGAGAGGAGGAGGGAGGGAGGAAGAGAGAGAGAGAGAGAGAGAGAGAGAGAGAGAGAGAGAGAGAGAGAGAGAGAAGGGGGAGAAGTTTATTCTTAAAGGGAATGTAGAATGGCCTCAGGACACTGGGCGGGTCCCCAAGGGGCAGGTCAGAATACAACCATCTGTACCTGTAAATGTTTTTAAAAGGAGTCAAACCAGGCACAGTAGGCAGTGCATGTCTACAATCCCAGCAGCCAGGGGCAGAGGCTGCAGAATCAGTGGTTTAAAGCCAGCCCTGGCTTCATGGCACCCCTGCCCAACAAAACAAAATAAAACAAAAACAAAGGTGTAAAAGCCAATATTTGGTTTGGTTTCAATGTGATTACATCTCAAGAGCCCAGCTAAAGAGGAAAGTATATTCCTCATACCTAAGGGGGGCGGTCATAGTTTTGTTTTTTTCTGGTGGTCAAACTAAGGACCTTGTGCATGCTAGATAAAAGAAAAGAAAGAAAAATTTTTAAAATGTCACTAGGTATTGGTTCCAGGGATTTGAGCCAAACAGCTAATCTAGCGATCAAGGCAGAGCCGGTGGTTTCTGGGTATGACTTTTGCTCTACAAACAGCAGCTTACTGAGCATGCACCTGGGTTTTCATTGGCAAGGCCAACGGTATCAGAAACTACAAAGACAAATGGAGGTGCAGTCTGTTCTCCGCCCTTTCCTCTCAGCATTAGTGGGAATTGAACCTAAGTCTATTGGGGTCCTCAGATCACCCCACAAAAAGAACACCACTCACGTATGCAAAAGCAAGAACATTTATTTCTCTAGAGAAGAATTACTGCATGCCAGGGTCAGCCACCCAGCAAAATGGTGATGACCCGCAGAGAAGCTCGCAGGCTCCTTTTATAGAGGCGATTAGGTCATCCTAAACATGATTGGCCAAGTGAGCAGCAGCCACATTAACATGTTTGGCTGGGGCTGTAAGTGCTGAATCATGCCTGGTATGCAGTATCTCCCCCACCTGCCTTATCAGAAACTGAAACTGAAACAGAAGCTGAAACTCAGGCCTAATGCAGGTTGGGACCTGGAGAAGCCCACCATGGTGCTATTCTCAAGTCTGCATTCATGTCAGGCAAGCATTCTACCAGTGACCCATGTTCCCAGCCTGTCTTTAACTTTTATTTTTGACACACAGGTCTTGTCGAGTGGCCCATGTTGGGCCCCATAAGGCCCGGGCATGAGGCCCAGTGTAACTTCCCGAGCCTAGCTTGAGTTTGGCGACCTGTCTTTGGACATGTCTTCTGCATATGAGTGACTCAGCACTACCCGACCTAGAATCACCTCTGCCTAGTAACTGCTCAGATGGCATCATCTCATTGGCCCGCTATCCTCACCCCATCCCACCCTCCAACCCCCCACCCTCCAACCCCCCACCCCGTCACCCCGTCACCCCAACCTATGTAATAAGTCCACTCCTGATGAAATAAAGCAAGTTTCTGCTTTGACAAGACTCCCGGCCCAGTGTGCTTCTCTCCGGTGGACAGCGGGTGTCTGGGTCATCGACACTCACCATCCTGCTCAGCCTCAGCCCCAAGGGATAGACCGGCTGGACAGGTCCCACTTCTGCCCTACCTGTGGGTCAGACCAACAGCCCAGACTTGCCTTACACCTGCTGTGTAGTCCAGGCCTTGAACTTTGCAACCTCCTACCTCCTACCTGGGATTGTAGGCCTCAACAACCTGGCTGCCTTTGAACTACTGGTCCTCCAACACTTGCCTCCAGAGTGCTAGGGTTATAGATTTGAGTCACCAGGCCCATCTTAAATGTTCATATTCTTAACTGTCCTACCACTGTGGGTATCTTCTCCTTTTGAGTTTCTGAAGACATAAAATTTGCATTTGGCTGGGTATAAATATCACTCTTGCTGGGGACACAGCTTTGTGGTTAGTGTTCGGTTGGAGCCTCCAGCTCACCCCTGCATGGCCCGGGTAGCCCCATTCTCTTTTCTCTCTCTCCAAGCCCCTCCTTCTCAGAGAGTCTCAGAACAAAGGAAAGGCGCCAAAAGCCCAGCTCCGCATTCTTAGCGGCCACTGCAGCTTCCTCCCAATGCTGACAACCTCCCAGGGCCCCACCTAAGTCTTGGCTTTTGACCATACTTGGGCAAAATCCCAGCTTGTGGCGGACACACCATTACCCCTCACCTA
Organism: Peromyscus californicus insignis; assembly: GCF_007827085.1. Classification (NCBI taxonomy): domain Eukaryota; kingdom Metazoa; phylum Chordata; class Mammalia; order Rodentia; family Cricetidae; genus Peromyscus; species Peromyscus californicus. Next base: position 131,610,054 of record NW_026294617.1, on the reverse strand, counting down.
CAATCTATAAAACCTCCCTGCCTTACTCGACTTCTCTGGCCTTGTTCTCTGAGACCAGTAAACCCGCCTGGGAGTTGCTTTGCTCCATATACCTGTTGTTATACTTTTTAAATTCGGCTTGATCTGGCTCACTGCATTGGCATAGAAACCTATTATCTTGGGGCAGAAAACCTATTTGTTACTTCTGACTAGCCAAGGGGAAACTAAATCTTTGCCATAGAATGAACTGACACGTCACCACTTTTGTCAAATAACTAAACTTATCATCAGGAGACAAAAGTGACATTAAATGCTTCCTAATTCAAGCAATATGAATGGCCCAGGAAGTGCTCAAGTCTCTAGTATCTTGCAACTTAAAGAGAATTCAAGGTCCAGAGACACAACATGAATACACAACACAAGGCATGTTTCAGGCAAGTGGCTTGGCCTCTTAAAGGAAAACAAAAGGGGGCTGAAGAGATGGCTCAGCAGTTACGAGCATGTACTGCTCTTGCAGAGGACCTAAGTCTGGATCCCAGCACACATGGCCAGTGGCTTGCAACCACCTGTAACTCTAGTTCCAGGAAATCTGATATCCTCTTTTGGCCTCAAATGTGCACAGAAACACACAGATGTACGTATAATTTTTAAAAAAATAGTATCGTTGAGAAGAAATGGATTAGATTTTTTTTTTAAAGAAAGAAGTTAAAACCAACCTGAGATACAAAAACATTCATAGAATCCTGGTTTGAAAACAAATTACACATAAAAGGCACTGGAAAAATACACATATTGACTGTCACTGGATATCAAACAACAGTAGAGAATAAACAGGTGTGATAAAGTGCCTCACAAGACAAGGTGTTCTATAAATACTTAGAGCTGGAGTGTTACGTTCAAATTAGTTCTGAGACAACATATCAAGCTCTCAGAAACTGTTCTCACCCCGAAGTTCCAGCTCTTCACTAGGTGCCCTTCATTTGCATCTTTTTAACGTGGGTCTAACTCCTGATGCACTCTCCACAAGCAAGTTAATCACTCAGATACTGAGTGTTATCCAAGCCCTGCCACTGCGGTTTGAGGATGAGTGTGCAGAGGGAAGTGAACGTCCTGTGACAGAGACAGGGGCATGCTTTCTGAACATCTGCCTGGGAACAGATTCAGGTTACCACAAAGCCCATCTTCCAGAGAAGTAGCAATTCTAAGAAGTTCAATGGAAACAGAGCAAAGAAAGTCATGCGTGCATCAACACACTCTTCAAGTGCATTGGTGGGAACACTACAGAAAAGGGGGGGAGTCTCCACTCCAGGCTTCAGATGCTGTCTGACAGAATCACAGAGATCCGCCTGCCTCCGCCTCCCGAGTGCTGGGATTAAAGCTTTCGACTGGTGGGAGGTAGGTTTATGTCTGTACATGCTAAAGGATTCACCTTATGGTCACAAAGCTGTTAGATCACACATACAGGAAGGCAACGAACGGCCACTAAGGAGGCTACAAATGCCCAGATAATGTTGACTCTGGAACATTCCAGTCTCTCCACAATCAGAGGTCTAAACAGTTCATCAGACTTGCAGACCATTCAGTGGAAGGCGTTCTTTTCTGGAATGTTCCCTTGCAACTATTAGAAGAATATCTCTCAGGAAAGACTTTATTATTACTACTACTATTACTATTATTATTATTATTGAAAGATTAATCTTATAGTTCTGACCATTTATCTCACAATGGAATCCTCATACAGGTTTCAGGCTTTGGTATGTGTGGTAATGCGACACGCAAGGCAGAGAGAAGCTGAGAATTTTTGTTGTTCATTAGTGGCTCAAAAATAAGTTTCTCTCTCCCACTTATTTGCTTGAAGCAGAGAGCAAGAAGATTCTGACAGCATACTTAAGCTCTGGCAGCTGAGGTACCCAACACTGGAAATTCTATAATCCCTTACCTCCATAAGACCCCAGCTACCACCTCAGACACTAGGTCTAACTGGAAGACAATACGACTTTACCCTGAACTCGTGAACAAAATGTTTATTCCCAATGTTCACTGGCAGGGGATCTTTTAGAGAGGCTCAGCTTGCGTTCCCAAGGACGCTTTCCACTTCCCCAGGGATGGATACTAAGTAACCTTGAAAATGTTCAGAAAAGTAGAAGTCACTGAAGCTGTTTTGCTTTGGTTTGTTTAGGAGTTAGGTCCTGCTACTTAGCTCTGGCTGGCCTCAAACTGGCGGTAATCTTCCTTCTCGGCCTCCTGGCATTGGGTTACCTCGGCTACGCAAGCAATTAAATTCCTATTTAAAATGTCAGAAGCACGGGCATCCTTTCGCCCTAGTCCAGCGTTTGAAGCTACAGTATACACTGAAGCCACAAAGTACAAGGGTTTGACCGGATCTGACCCTCCGAGTAAAGGTCACAGCCGACAGCAATAAACATCCGCCCGCGCCCTCTGGCCTGGATTCCGGTCCAGCCCTCTCGGAGAGGGCGCGACCTCTGAGAGCTCGGGTGGCCGGAGGCAGACAGCCTTCTCCCGTGACGCGCGGTGCAGGGGAGGCTCCGGCAAGGTCGCGGGCAGGGCGCAGGCGCGCGAGCGCTCTCGGCCCCTCCCTCTGCGGGCACTGGACCAGACCCCAGACCCTCTGCTAACACCCCCTGAATCTTCACCCGTGCCCACGCCCGCGACGTCTTCTGCTGGGGCAGAACACGCCCCTAGAGTCTCCCCGCTGACATCGGTCCCTTCAAAGCCAAGGTCCCGTCCGCGGGACAGGAGGCGCTCCACGCCCCGGGGCCTCCGACTTTGATCCGCCCGCCCTGCTCTCCCGCCAAGGACCGCCCTTAGGCCCCGCCCCCGGCCTCCACGCCCCGCCCCCGTGGGCGGGACCCCCAGGCCGCCGCGCACACTGCCCTGCGGTGGTCCGAGCGAGCAGAGCCAGGAGGCATCATGGCAGCGGCGTTCCGCAGAGGCTGCGGGGTGAGCCGGGTGCGGGGCGGGATCGGAGGGTCGGTCCTGCGCGGCCAGAGGAAGGGCGGGAGCCTGGGGACATCGACCTGACCTCGGGCCGCTGACCCCGGCAGGCGCGGTCCTGTGGACCTGCTCCGCTCTCGGTCCCAGAGCTCCGAATAGTTCTCTCCTCTTATCCACCCTCTCCGAACTCGGTGGGAACCCGGTGTCAGAACCACGTTCTGGCGGAGGGGAGTACTTCCTTAAAGCTCTCACTACAGTCCCACCCAGAAAGGCATCTAACACTGTGCAGGCTCTTTGCAGCTTCGGGTGTGAACAGGTATTATTTACAATCCAAACAGGCTGATCCTGAGTGTGCGCAACACAGAACTAATCCTATGGTTTTGTAATGTGCAGGCACTCTTCCAAAACACGAAAGGGAGAGGAAACTTCATGAAGTCTGTACACCCCAGCATTTTGTCTTCTGAAGTCTGTTTTATCCACTACTTTGATACTTAAATATTATCGATGTATCCGTACAGGACTTTCATTTATGCCACGTAAAACTGGGTTAAAATTGCCTTTGACCCCAAAAGATGTAGTTTTAGAATTTACATTGATTTTACTGTAGTATTGATTGCCTTGCCTTTTTCCCTTGGTGGTCATGATACGAGTTAACAGGCTCTGAAAGCAGAGTTGGAGGTTTTAATTCTGACAGCAGACTAAAAAGGCTTCTTGGTACCTCCAAGGACAGATGAAGGAAAGCCCAACCCCATAACTAATCAGAAAATGCATTCTTTATCTGTTATTCCGCACTGCTGTGAAACAAGACTTAAATTTCTAAGAGATTCCCTGTTTAGTTGTGCTGTTGTTGCAGATCTGAGGACTAAAGTTACCCTTGTTCCATATGTGGAATTCCGTTGTTCTTGGCAGAGAGCCAGGAATAATAAACGCTAAATGACTAGAATTTCAGAACAGCCTATGTATTGCTCGTTTATATCGGGTCTCACTCTGTCGTCCAGGCTGGTACAGAGCTCACACCTTTACCTCTGCCTTCCAAGTACTACTACCTTCAATCCTGGTTATCTTGTTTTAATAACATCCATGTATCATCTAGCATTAGTGAGCCCTGTGTTCCAGGTGTGTTTGCAATTGTTCCAAGATGGGCGTTTGGGAAACTGGGACTCAGTGTTGCAACACTAACTTCTTAACCTTTATTCTGTTTCTACTAAGCTACTTCTACACAAGCACACGCGGATTGTGGTTTGTTTCCTTGTTTGATTTTGTTGTTCAGTATTTGCTACTCTTGCCGAAGACCCACATTTGCTTCCCAGCCCTGATGTTGGGTGACTCACAACTATCTATAACTCCAACCCCGGGGGATTCCACACCCTCCTTCGTCCCTTTTGGATATCCCACACATATATGTAGACACATACATAAATGAAAATAAAACAAATAACATTTCCTTCATGGAGAGGTGTCCATCTAGCTTGTCATTGACTTCTGAATTATAAAGTATTTAGGACTGACTATAAAAACATAGCTCTTGAGTATGACCATATAGATGCTGTGCTCATTTTGGATGGTCAGTATAAATAACTTACTTGTGCGTCGATATGTCTGTGCAGAACTCTCAGAGCACACAAAGCAGGTGTGGGGGTTAGAGGACGATCATGGGGGTCAGTCAGGCTTCTCCCACCATGTGGGTTCCAGGGGTCAACAACTCAAGTCACGTTTATACGGTGGGTACTTTGACCCGAGGGGCCACCTCAGTGGCCTGGCCAGCCTTCTTTCGTTTGATTAAAACTTAATTTGCCAGATTTATTTGTAACGTACATATCTTTTCCAGGTCCTAAGAAGTCTTTCTCGTTTTGAGTGGCGAGCCCAGCACACAAAAGCGTCTCTCAAGCAGGAGCCAGGATTAGGGTTTAATTTTGGTATGTTGTATGTTCTGTTCTTTGACTTGAAAATGTATGTTTGGACTGTGTTTGTAAAAATGATGTCTGTCAGTGGATAGAGGCAGTCACCACCCACAGATGGTTCATGGTTCCTCACATCTGTTGTACTGCATCATGTTCTTTCGTACACTCCTGTACATCCAACAGTGTGGACAGGCTATGTGTACAGTATCCTTCCTCTTTGGCCCAAATGGATAGCCCAAATAAATGAATATCTACTCATATATATGAATTGTCTTCAACTTCCAAATTAAATGTAATTGATAATTTCTTTTTCTTTGGAGACAGTCTCACTATATAGCTCTGGCTGGTTTGGAACTCTCTGTGTAGATAGATAGGCAGGCCTGGAACTGACAAAGATCTGCCTGCCTCTCCCTCCCTAGAACTGAGATTAAAGGTTTGAGCAGCCACACCTGGCTGGACAAATACTTCTCAAAAAAGCTTGCTGGATTCAATGCTGGATGTTGTAACAAGCTAAAAAAAAAAAAAATTGGCCTAATTTATCTGAGCTACAGTTTGATGGTATTATACGACACTCTCAGTCCTAGGACCAGGAAGCAATGTGGTATTGGAGAGAACAGAAGCAAGATTCTGGTCAAAAATGTGGAATATAGCCTATTCTTGGTGTTCTTCACCCGCTAAAGGTCTTTTGCTTTGAGTTTGTACCTTTCCTCTAGATAGCTTTCTAGGGTTATTGGTTTTATTCAAGTATACTTGAATAATAAATAAATTTTTTAAGCTGGAATTAAAGCATTTTCAAATGGTGTAAGAATAGCAGATTGGATCCGTGGGCATTTGGAGATGGTAGCCTTTGCTCTGCTCTCCGCTCTCAGCTTCTGTTTTTTTTGGTTTTTCAAGACAGGGTTTCTCTGTGTAGCTTTGCGTCTTTCCTGGAACTCGCTTTGGAGACCAGGCTGGCCTTGAACTCCCAGAGATCGGCCTGCCTCTGCCTCCGAGTGCTGGGATTAAAGGCGTGTGCCACCACCACCCGGCTTCTTACATACAAATTCCTGCCTATTGGTTAGCCCTGGCAAGAGGCTGTGGCAGCTGTGAGTGCCGAGGGTGAAGGAGAGTGAGGTCTTCCTCACCACACTCCCGTGGGCGGGACAGCCAGGTGCTGACAGAAAGGCAGATGTCACATGGGGCCACTCAGTCTGGTTCTGATGAATAAAGTAGATCCCATGTCTGCAATAGGAAAGCTTTGAAGATTACCATGCATGTGAAAGCAGTTTGCCAGATAATAATAAAATGCTAGACCTTCCTTTCCTACCTTCAACGGTCCATAACCGTGACAGGAATTGTCTCCAAACTTAGAAGTGAAGTTGTGATTCAGAAAACACTGGGACAAAGCTCCAAGCTCCTCTTCTGCATCACTGTGAGAGGGAGTCACCTCCTCTCTCTGCCTTAGTCTCCTGCTCTTTTTTTTTTTTTTTAATTGTACTCACTTTTAGTAACAATAAACCATAAAAACAGCATGCAGTCATTTTAAAGGAAGATATTACTTTTTTTTTGTTTGTTTATTTTTGTTTTGTTTTTCAGACAGGGTTTCTCTGTGTGGTTTTTGTGCCTGTCCTGGATCTCGCTCTGTAGACCAGGCTGGCCTTGAACTCACGGAGATCCACCTGGCTCTGCCTCCCAGTGCTGGGATTAAAGGCGTGGGCCGCCACCGCCCGACTCTGGAAGACATTACTTCTGCATGGTGTCTGTCTGTATAAACTACTGACTGAAGTACACAGTGTTCATCCATGCCTTAAGTCTCTAACTGTGAGACTTGATCTGTCTTTTACATTTTACCTCTCATGTTACCATAGAAATGATAACTGTAGTCATAAATATTCCTTCTTCTTCTTTTTTTTTTTTTTTTTTGTATTTAGATAGGCGCTCTCTCTGCACCTCTCTTTGTCCTGAAACTCACTGTATAAATCAGGCTGGCCTTGAACTCACAGAGGTCCTCCTGCCTCTGCTGCTTCAGTCCTGGGTATAAAGGTATTTGCCACCCCACCTGGCTCATTCTTGTGTGCTTTGGCTCTTACTCTACTGCCTGAAGTGCCCAACACCACCTTTAACACCCCCTCCCATGTGGGGGATGGAATCCAGGACTACTTCCTGAAGTGCCCAGTACCACCCTTAACACCCCCTCCAGTGTGGGGGATGGAATCCAGGACTACTTCCTGAAGTGCCCAGTACCACCTTTAACACCCCCTCCCATGTGGGGGATGGAATCCAGGACCTCCCACAGGATAGGCAAGTGCTCCTCGCCAATGAGCTCCAGCCTCAGTTTTCACATTGATGCACCCACATTGAAACACGCCCAGCACTCGTGAGGCAGAAGCAGGTGGATCTCTGTGAGTTCGAGGCCAACCTGGTCTACAAAGTGAGTTCCAGGTAGGCTCCAAAGCTACACAAAGAAACCCTGTCTTGAAAAAAAAAAAAAATGCAATTGGCAATCTACATTTACCCTGAGGGTCCAGACAACATAGTCATCCCATTAATTTCACAATAACTAGTTTTATTTTGTATAAATGGATTGTTTGAATGTTGCCTGTTAGTAATGCAGAGGGTTTTATGTGGTTGTTATTATTTTGGAGAAATTTCTCATCGTTTTTTTACCAGTTTATTTGTGGGAACTTACATTCTTAAATTTGTTGGAGTTTAAAAGAAGAGTGAAATTTAAATTATGGTGCTCACATTCTGCTCTAATTCTTTGAAACAAGTTTTATTACGGTATGCTGACTGAGTATGCCTCGTTTCTTTAGGCTCCTTCCTGAAGTCAGAAGCATGTCTTATGATAAATATAAATCCCCACATACTAACTTCATGGGGCTCGTTTCTCCAACTTGATTTGCTCTTGACGTTCCCAAAATAATTTTCCTTTAGAGTTGACTGAACAGCAGAAAGAGTTTCAAGCAACTGCTCGGAAGTTTGCTCGAGAGGAAATCATCCCAGTCGCTGCAGAGTACGACAGGACCGGCGAGGTGGGTGTCGCCCCAGGGAGAAAAGCCTTGTGCTGTGATGAGGTCATGTTACCCTTAGCTGTGGTGTAACTGTGTTGTTCTTTTTAGTACCCATTCCCCCTCATTAAAAGAGCCTGGGAGCTTGGCTTGATCAATGCACACATTCCTGAGAATTGTGGTAAGCTTCCTTCACGTTTTTAGCCCTAAAATTAAAAAAACAGATGTTCTGTCATTCTCTAAAACGTTTGTTGCCGGTCGGTGGCTTTCTGCCTTTGTTTCCCTCTTTAGACGACGTATTAGCCAGCTTTGGGGAGACTTTCCTTAGACAAAGCACAGGCATTTTCCCCGTGTCTAGCTGGTTTTGAGTTTATTGACTTGTTCTTCCTATTATAATGCTCTGCATACGCTGTGATGCCACAGGTGGTCTCGGACTGGGAACTTTTGATGCCTGTTTAATTACCGAAGAGTTGGCGTATGGGTGTACAGGGGTACAAACTGCTATTGAAGCAAATTCTTTGGGGGTAAGTTACTAAGAAAATAATTTACAATGGGCCTTGTGAGATGACTCGTGGGTAAAGTCTCCTGGCGGCCTGAGCTCCACTCCTGGAACCCACGTGGTGGAAGGACACAACTCTCCCAAGTTGTCATCTGGCCTCCAGAAATGGGCTGTGGCATGTGCAGACACACATAGAAGTAAAACTGTAATTTAAGAAAATGTTAATTGTTTGCCTGCGCTGTTAATGAGACACTAACAGTGAAGTTAGGTTAAACTCTGTAAAAACTATAAGGAAGATTTGCCAGCCTGGCTTGGAGATATGATTGCACAGCTTGGGGCATGGTGGTTCTGTTGTCACCAGCACTGGAGTTCTGGGTGTCCTGGTGAGGAAACTGTACACTTTGGCTACAGCTTCCATGGAATTCTTGGGCAAGGGTAAAGGCCTGAGGTGGCTCAGAAGCCGTCCTGTTGGCCTGCTGCCCACTTACTGTGCTGAAATTTACTGACCATCTGCTCATACATACCATGTCACATGTCCTAGGTGAGCATCTTACTTGTAGTCAGTTTTTGTATATTACCAATGAGCCTGCCTATAACTTGAGGAGCTTAGACTAGTAGACGTGTCTTCTTGCTTGTTAGCTTTTTAGTTCAGAGCAAATGCTAATTCTTTGAATTTACTCCTTCTGGGAGGCAGGCAGTTTTTTCTCGTTCGTTGCATTGTGTTCCTGAAGCTACACAACTCATAAAATATCTTGCTGTCTTAATGTTAATTTTCCTTGATAGCAAATGCCTGTGATTCTTGCTGGAAATGATCAACAAAAGAAGAAGTATCTGGGGAGGATGACTGAGCAGCCGATGATGTGTGTGAGTATGATTAGCTTTGGACTCCTGTTCCCCCTGTGTCTACCTTCCCAGTGTCGGGACTACAGACATGTGCTACCACATGTAACTAACTCAGTTTATGGGATGCCCAGTTTATGTGGTGCCTGGGATTAAACTCAGGACCTCGTGTATACTACTAGGCTCTGTTCCCAGCGCTGTCCTGTTTTTTAGTCCTCATCTCTCGCAGTTACCTCTGCTGAGAGTACATATTCTCTTTTTTCCCTCTACCTACAGAATATCCTTTCTATTTGAGATTTGACTTAAGTATCATCTCAGGGAAGCTGGTTTCCCAAGTCCTGGTGTTAATGCTGACTCTTAGCAGGGTTACCCTGGTACCCTGTGAAAATCTCAAGGGCAGGCTGCCTTTTTCCTCTCTGGTTTTATAGCCTACTACATTCTACATACTCAATGATACTCAAATAAATCAGTTTACATTAAGTTGAATTTAATGAATTTGTTTGGATATAGCAAATATTTTAATGTTTCCTATAATTCATTGGTATCCTATGCCCAACTTTATTTACATATTAAATATTTTAATATTTGAGCAATTTATTTGGTTTTCTAAGAACTATAATTTAACCAGCTCTTGTAACTTAAATTAACCCATTTATATTAATCCAAGTTTTGACTCTTGGCTTTTTACCTCTCTTCCATCTTGTACCTCCTGTGTCCTCTGGCATCTCTCTCATGCCTCTCAATGCCCACCCCCCCCCCCCCCCCATCTCTCTTGGAAGTCTTGCCTATACCTCCTGCCTAGCTATTGGCTGTTCAGCTTTTTATTAAACCAGTCAGTGAAATATCTTTACACAGTGTAACCAAATATCTTGCAATTTTAGACATTCATTTATAGTACTACCTTCAAAGATAAAATGCAGGGGATAGAATATAGCTCACTGTAGAACACTTGCTTAGCACACTTGAGAACCGGGGTTCTATCCTAGCACCACAAAACAAACAAAATAATACTATTACCAGATATTCACGATGTAATCATTAACGTTTATTTCCTTATGTCCCTATGTTCTAGGCCTACTGTGTTACAGAGCCGTCAGCAGGCTCTGATGTGGCTGGTATTAAGACCAGAGCAGAAAAGAAGGGCGATGAGTATGTCATCAATGGCCAGAAGATGTGGATAACCAACGGCGGGAAGGCGAACTGGTACAGTTCCTAGTTACTGTGTCTTCCAAGTCTTCCCTTTCTTCTCTTGTTTCTAAGCATCTCTGTTAAAGCAAGCCACAGTTTGGCACTGGAAGGTCCATATGACATTATAAATAACTCAGTGACTCAGTAACTATTTAAGCCCTTGAGCTATTTCTTCCAGATTAACTTACGAACCTGATGTGTAAAGTGTAGTAAAAATAGCTAATCTTACTGAGTCGACCAGCTAGGTTCCAGTTCCACCACCCCATCTCCTACGCTGGCACTTCCCCAGGACCCTAAAACTCAGGAAAACAGAAAGCTATATGTAGGATGTTGTTCTGGTTCTCAGTAGATTTGTGGTTCTGGGTTGATCCTAGAGCTTTGTGCATGCCAGGCAAGTGCTGTGCTATGGTACCCATCCCCAGTAGAGGCATTCTTAAAACTTGAGTGGCCGGGAGTAGTGGCACATGCCGTTAATCCCAGCACTCAGGAGGTAGAAGCAGGCAGATCTCTGTGAGATCAAGGCCAGCCTAGTCTACAAAGTGAGTTTCAGTACAACCAGGGCTAGTACACAGAGAAACCTTGTCCCAAAAAACCAACCAACCAAACAAACAAACAAAAAATCACTTGAGTCATGAGGCTTGGGATGTAACTTGGTGGTTAGAGTTCTTGCCTAGCTTGCACAAAGCCCTGGGTTCAACCCTCAGCATGATATAAAAATAACCAGACCATTCCTGGTGGTGTGCACCTATATTTCTAGCACATGGAACAAAGGTAAAAGGATGAGGAAGTTCAAGGTTAGCTTTAGCTACATAGTAAGTTCAAGTCAGTGTGTGCTACATGAGACCCTCAAAAAATTAATACAAAAACCCCAGTTTATGCACAAAAGTGGGCAATATTTGATGTTAGAAACATCTAAAACTTCCTAATGTATGGGTCCAAAAACAATAACATAAAGTTCCATTAAACATCAAAAATCATTTACATAAATATAGAATGTTAAAGAAGAAAGTCTAATAAACAGCTCTAAGTGGGATTGGCAGCTGAGGGGCCAGAGATGCACTCCAGTGGTGGAGTGATTGCAGACTGAGGGAACACGTGGAGCACCAGCCCAGAGTGAACACAGTTAGGACAAGTCTCGACAGAAAGGAATCCAGATGCTGCCACATCGGGGAAGCTGCTGAAACATGCTTAGAAGCACTGGGTTAGTTTGGAATACGCTTAGAACTTCAGGTTTGAAATCATGTTTCATGGCAAGAAGAGCAGAGCAGTGTGCAGTAGCACTTGCTTTGTGCCCCAACGCTTGGGAGGCCGGTGGGAATATCAAAAGTTCAAGGCCAGTACAGACTCAAAGGTAGACAGATGGAAGATTGACAGATAGATAGATGGTAGATAGATAGATAGATAGATAGATACTTTCTTGACCTTTTGACTAAGATCAGATGGAGTAGACTTGCATGGTTACTTAGGGAAGACAGTTAAGAATTAATGAATTGAAAGTTAGAAAAATATAAACTCTAGCTCATTGTAAGGACAGTCTTTCCAATAATAGGGCCCATATGTGTTGTCTTAGAAAGTAAGGTTTTTACCCATTACTTACTATATGGCAGAAGACTTCTTAAGAGGGTCTTAGGGGATGTCTTAGTTACCACTCTATTGCTGTGAAGAGACACCATAACCAAGGCAGCTCTTATAAAAGAAAGCATTTAATTGGAGGCTTGCTTACGGTTTTAGAAGATTAGTGCATTGCCATCATGGTGGGGAGCAGACAAGCATGGTGCTGGATCAGTAGCTGAGAGCTTTACATCCTGACCCGAAGGCAGCAGCCAGGGAGAGAGAGAGACAGAGACAGACAGAGAGAGACAGAGACAGAGAGAGAGAGAGAGAGAGGCAGAGAGAGAGAAAGAGAGACAGAGAGAGAGAGAGACTGGACCTGGCATAGGCTTTGGAAACCTCAAAGCCTGCGACGTACTTCCTCCAACAAGGCCACACCTTCTCCAATAAAGCCACACCTCCTAATACTTCTCAAACAGTTCCACTCCCTGGTGACTAAGCATTCAGATATATAAGACTATAGGGGCCAGTCTCATTCAAATTGCCATAGGAGAGTAGGGTAGTAATATTCCTGTTGGGAAAAAAAAATTGTTTTTTATTGATTGTGATACAGTTTCACTTTGTAGCTCAGGCTGGTCTAGAAATCACAATGGAGAATAGTCTGAACTCAAGCTCATGGTGATCCTCCTGCCTCAAGACTCCCAAATGCTAAGATTACAGGTCTGACCCAGCACAGCTGCCTCTGAAAAGGTTTCCATCAGTATATTTATGTAATGTGCAGGGTGGAAAAGCATCCCACCTTGGTGGAGTGTGCAGCTCTCAAAATGAACCCTTATCATGCACAGGCAGCAGGGATTGGGATAGGAACCTGGGAAACTGTTTATTCTAAAGGTTTGCCAGTCCTTCAGAGTATCCTAAATGAGTCCAGTATACATTCAGTGTCCTGACTCATTGTCAGCTAGTAACAGCATCATTTAGTATCCTCACACCAGCAAGTAATAAAGAAATAAAGGAGCCATGAAAATTGAACAAGCTAAGGGAAATATAATAATGCAATTAAATAATCACAGTTTTAAGAACTGACTATAATTCTTCTTGGGAAAGACAAGTTCAGTGAGTCATGAAATTAGAAAATAATTTTGTCTTTTCCTATTATCAAATAAAACCATACTCAGTGATAAATTGATAAATTATTGGAGTTTTAGCATAAAAATTAATTCATTGCTTAAGGAGGAATAAAACACTCACTCTCTCAGTGCTAGGACTAACACCAAGGCTCAGCTTGGACTCAAGCTGTATGGCTTTTTGTCCTTTGTAAAGGCTCAAAAAAAAAAAGAAGAAGAAGAAATCTGTATCAAGATATTTAGAAAACTAGTTTGGATGTGAGGATTCAAAAAAAGAACTTACTTTCTTTTTTCCCTCCCTTACGCTGTATTTCTAAATCTTTTGGGGAAAAATCTTTTGTAGACGAATTTCTAAACAGTCTTATTAAATAAGGGATACAGAGCCAAATACAGGGGTGAAAGCCGTAGAGATCAGAGAAATAGTGAGAGCCACCAGCTAACCTTAGCTCACCACCAACCATAGCTTCTCCAGAGAGAACTCGCTTCTTCCTGTCTACCTGCGCCTTTATTGCCTTGATGTTCTGCCTTCTTATTGGCTCTTAGCCCAGCTACCTCACTATTTGTTTATATAACTGTATATATTCCTTTTTTATCTCTTTTTGAAGCCTGCTGCGCTGTGGCTGCTGGCTCCGCCCACTTTAGCTTACCAACGGGGAGGTTCCGCCAGCAGTCTCAGAAATAGTGGGTCTACGCTTTTATCAAAGCAGCGTGTAGCCCAGAAACCTCTCTCTCTCTCTCTCTCTCTCTCTCTCTCTCTCTCTCTCTCTCTCTCTCTCTCTCTTTTTTTTTAAATACTAGTAAAGACTAAATCTACCACACAGCGTAATGTGCCGCTGGCACATGTCTCATTCCTGCCATACTGTAGGTCAAGTACACACGCCAGGAACCCGCCAGTAGCTCATACCCGCATTTTGCAGCGTCTAGCTGCCCATATGAGACATGAAGCAGGAACCTGGTTTTGGCTCTGTTTAGAATTGGTTATTAAATATTGTTAGGTTTAAGGTGGAAACTCGAGCCATTGGGTGCCATTTGTAGCTGGAGAATTTTTCTCCAGCTCCCACCGCCAAGTCCCGCCCGTCCCGGAGCCCACTTATAAAATAAACACACAGACTCTTACATTATTTAAACTGCTTGGCCATTAGCTCAGGCCTATCATTGTCTAGCTCTCACTCTTATATTCAGTTCATTTCTATTAATCTTTACTTTGCCACGTGGCTCGTGGCTTACCGGTACTTTACATCTTCCTTGTCTTGGCAGTGGCTCCAGCCGGTCTCCCTTTCCTTCCTCCTTCCTCAATTCTCCTCTCTCCTTGTCCCGCCTATACTTCCTGCCTGGTCACTGGCCAATCAGTGCTTTATTTATATAGAGCGATATCCACAGCACTGCCGGACTTTTGTTTATGGCTCGCTATGTGACCTCTGATCTCCAGGCAAACTGTATTTATTAACATACAAATAAAATATCACCACAGTCTTTCTATGGGAAAACCTGTAAATATCCCTGGTAATTCAGGTACACCATGGACACGGGCTTCGCCGCATGCAGGTGCCATCCCTCACAGCAGCAGGAGTTGAGTCTGTTTATTTTACAGATCACTTGTCCTGTGAAACAGAAGACTGGCTCAGAGAGGAGCATTCCGACTCCAGCACATACATGCTTCACTTTCCTATTGTCTTTGCTGAAGAATTTTCACTAATAGCTCATATTCACCCTAAAGATAAGACTATGTTAGCTGAGAAACAGATGGTTGAAAAGTCTAGCCACAGTCAAATTGCTGTCTGTGCGAGATCATTTCCTTTGCTGTCAAGTGGGGGTGGTAATGCTGGGGGTGGTTGGGGTTGGGCTGAGATAGTAATCAACGTGTGTTAGTCATTGTCATTATTGCCGTCATCGTGGGTTTGTGTGCCTTAGGTATTTTTTATTGGCGCGTTCTGATCCAGATCCTAAAGCACCTGCTAGTAAAGCCTTTACCGGATTCATCGTGGAAGCTGACACCCCAGGAATACATATTGGGAAAAAGGTAAACAGCATGTTTCTTAACAATTGCATCCGTACGTGCAATTTCAACTGTAACTGTCAAAATTCTTATTTGATTCCTTTAATGAAAATACTTTAAGTTGGGATAAAAATCGAGTTTTGATGATATTGGGGGACATAGTTTCTATGTCACTTAATCTTTCAAGTCATTTTGAAAGATGGGCCCTTTGTGCAGAACACTTTCATGACGGACAGCTGTAGCTGTGGGCAGAAGTCAAGCTGCCATGATTGCTGCCTCACCATGGAGTGTAGAATTCTCAAAGGACTCCTTCCTCCTTCCCAGTGAATCTGCACAAGCTTTGGTTAGGATAGTTAAAGCCATGTGATATAGATGGATTACCCACAATCCCACAGTATTAACAGAAGCAGCTGTACCTTGGAAACATGAGGATGTCAATCAGTGTCAATTAGTGTTGGGTGTGGGGCGGGAGAGTTGTTAAACAAGAAAGGCAATGGCGTGTCTGAACATCCAGTCTCAGTGTGTGCAGATAATTTGGATCTTAACACAGGCCACAGAGAGTCTAAAAGGCAACACACCAAGGGAAATGAATATCGTAAGAAGTCCTGGTAAGAGCTTACAAACATGAAATGCTTTTGCAAAGTGGAGTTTTTAAAGAAAACTGTTAATGACGAAGGATGTTTGCAGCTATGGTAAAAGAGGAATTATGGAAATCAAGCCAGAGTTCTAAAGGTTACCTGAACAAATTGTCTTCCTCCACATGTGGAAAGGTTTGGATTACCTGGTCAGATGTTGGAGCTGGTCTCCTCAGGCTGAACTGAACAAACGCATTTGAATTAATTAATGGTTAATACAAAGCAGGTTCCTAAGTTAACTTTCTGTGTTTATAGAATCTGCTGTTGTGTCCAGGTCTTTGGAAATGTGTTGAGTCTGCAAAATGGTTATAACTTCTGCCTGTAGTGAGTCTCTTTCTGCCCCTCCAGCCAGCTCCCAAATAAGGGCACAGAGACTTGTATAAATTATAAGTGTTCGGCCTTAGCTTAGGCTTGTCCCTAACTAGTTCTTATAACTTAAATTAACCCATGTCTTTTATTCTACGTTCTACAACATGGCTTCCTACTTTTTTTATTCTTACCTCCGACTCCCCCGAGTCTGGCTGGCAACTCTGCCTTTCTTTTTCCCAGAGTCCTCTCTGCCCTGAAGTCCCACCTAACTTCTTCCTGCCTAGCTATTGGCCGTTCAGCTCTTTATTAAACCAGTCACAGTGACACATCTTCACACAGTGTACAAATACATGTGCCAGGCAAGGTAGTGCACACCTGCAACCCCAGTACTCCAGAGGCTGAGGCAGGAGGACCACAAATTCTAGGTCAGCTTGGACTATGTACTGAGACTCTGTCTCAAAAACGGAGGCAAGGACAAGACTTCTCTTTTAGGTCATGGAAGTTCCAAGTCTGAGACCCTACGTGCTGTTTACTTCAGCATGTTCACTGACTCCAGAAACCAAGGTCCAAATAAATGATTTACTGACTGTCTCAGTGGCAGAAGCTGACCTGAGACCAGTGGCGTTGTGTCTTTTACTAATAGATTCTTGATATGATTTGGGCCTTTGCAATTTCTGGTGCCATATAATGCTGTTTTTTTTTTTTTTTTTTTTTTTTTTTTTTGGTTTTTCGAGACAGGGTTTCTCTGTGTAGCTTTGCGCCTTTCCTGGAACTCACTTGGTAGCCCAGGCTGGCCTCGAACTCACAGAGATCCGCCTGGCTCTGCCTCCCGAGTGCTGGGATTAAAGGCGTGCGCCACCATCGCCCGGCATAATGCTGTATTTTTAAGAGGAGATATTGAAGGCAGTCTGCACTTTACTAACAGACCACTAGCGCCATGTATATAAAAGAATAGGAGTGCTATGAGTAGTCACACTTTTCCCCAGAGATTGGGGGGGGGGGGGGTGGCAGATCATGCTCTCCCACTTAGAGATGGTTCCTGGCAGACTCAGGGCCAAGTCTGACCCATCTCAGTTAAGTGGAATGGACCTCAGAACTTGTACTTTACCAGTGGCAAACTGGTATGACAATTGATGTTGTCTCATTGTTTCTAATCTCATTCTCACTTAAGAAAACTAACTGAATCAATATTTGCTACTGAATGCATACTGTATGCTAGGTACTGATAAAAATCTCCACACATGGGGACTTGCTTTCTAGTGAGGGGTGTAGATATTATTAGCTACTTAGTTCCTAAAATGTTCTTTTAAACAAATCTGTGGGATTCACATTGTCAAAATTTTTTTTTTTGTCAAAAATTTTTGTATGCTTTGAGATGAGTCTAAGGAGCATTTTGGTTTTTTGTGTTTTTAGATTTTTTTTTTTAAACAAAGTCTCGTGTGTAGTTCTGGCTGTCCTGGACTTACTCTGTAGACCAGGCTGGCCTTGAACTCACAGAGATCCACCTGCCTCTGCCTCCTGAGCACTGGGATTAAAATCATATACCACCACACCTGACCTTTTTCTATGTTTCTAACATTTTACTGTTGCTAATTTATAAACTGGGTTTTATTATAATTATATGAAAAAGCATTGTATGTAAACAGTAAATAAATGCCTCCCAAAAATAGGAAAGCGAAGTCCATGCTTTGTTCAGTAGATCACTTTGCTAATGATTACAGGCTCTAAGATTATGTCTGCAAAATAATTTATTAGGCAGAGAGAAGGAAGGCGGCTTTCCGACAAGTATGAGGTGTAGTTGCTATGACAGCGTTAGGCTAGTACTGTTTTCAGTTTGTTAAATACTATTTTTGACCAGGGGCTGGCACAAATTTTAGAAAGATCCAGATTAGACACGCGTTAGGCTTTGCAGGTGTGGGTTCTTGTGCGTAGCTCAGCTCTGCTGTTGTAGTCTCAGGGTAGCCGCAGATGAGCAGAGATGGGTGTGTTTGTATTCTGTGGAAGCTCAGCTTATGGAACAGGTCCTACGGGCCCTGCGTTGTGACCCCGGCTGTAGGTAACTGCAAAAAGGCACAAAGGAAGGATGGACAGCAACAGCGCCGTGACTCCTGAGCGTTTCTTACGTGATCTTATTGCTAGGAATTAAACATGGGCCAGCGATGCTCCGATACCAGAGGAATCACCTTTGAAGATGTCAGAGTGCCCAAGGAAAACGTTTTAATTGCTGAGGGAGCCGGTTTCAAGATCGCAATGGGGGCTTTTGATAGAACCAGGCCCACAGTAAGTTGGTCGTCTTCACAGAGTCCTTTGTTTGTGGTTTTCAGTGAGCGGGTTTGTTTTAACATTGCATGTCTTTTTTTTTTTTTTTTTTAGATTTATTTATTTATCATAATACAGTGTTCTGTCTGCATGTACGCCTGCAGACCAGAAGAGGGCACCAGATCTCATTCCAGATGGCTGTGAGCCACCATGTGGTTGCTGGGAATTGAACTCAGGACCTCTGGAAGAGCAGCTAGTGCTCTTAACCTCTGAGCCATCTCTTCAGCCTCCTCCCCCCACCTCCCTGCCCTTTTTTTAAGTAATGGTGGAGAGATTGTTACTTGTAGTATGTATATTTCAACTTCTTTTGCTGCTCAGTATAGATGCTAATTTAGCAGGTGCTAAACTATTGTCTGATAGCCTTCTCGAAAGCCCACTCCTAACTTGATCATTCTTGTTGATTGTGGATCACTGCGTATTCTGCTGCTCACTTAGAATGTGTCTGTGGAAGGCTCCCTGGTTAAACAGAAATGACTTTTCTCTAGGCCTCGGCCTCACACTTGGCCTATTTATTTATTTACTTATTTATTGCATGGCAATGGGGATAAACTCGGGGCCTATTGAAAGCTAAGTATGCACTCTGCCACTTAGCTGCATCCCCAGCCCCTGCCATTAACTTTAATTAAAAAATAAATAAACCCAAGTTCTCTTCCCCCCACTGCAGTGACACCACTGTCTGCGTCCTTTACTGAAAATCTTAGACAGGTAGTGAGTGATATGCTGTGTCTTGATGACAGTTGAACTTTTGCGTCATACAGTGTTAATGTCCTAGGTCGCGGCTGGTGCTGTCGGGCTGGCCCAGAGAGCTCTGGACGAAGCCACAAAGTATGCCCTGGAGAGGAGAACATTCGGAAAGCTGCTAGTAGAGGTAATCTTTTGTTCTCTGTGTGTGTGTGTGTGTGTGTGTGTGTGTGTGTGTGTGTGTGTTCATGGGTGAATGCATATATTTGCACATTTATATGGAGATCAGAGGACAACCTTGGGCGTCCTCCTGTTAGCTTTTTTGTTCTGTGTTGTTGAGACAATGTCTCTCACTGGCCTGGGGCTCCCCAGTTAGGTTAGGTGAGCTCAAGGGATCTGCCCGCCTCTGGCTCTCCGGTGCTAGGATTCCTGGCACGCGCCTCTGCACCCAACTTTTGCACATGGGTCCTGGGGACCTGCACTAGGTCCTCATGCTTGTGTGGCAAGCGTTTGACTGACAGCCGTCTGCCCGGTTCTTGAGGAGGCCGTCTTAGTACTGTTTGCTTTACTGAAGTTTGAGTACACTCATTTTATCTGAATATTTAGAAATTACTTTTAAAATAACCTGTCTTGTCGGGAAGAAGGTTCTGTGGTTTCATCACTATTGCTTGTAAAAGTATATTTTCTTTTTTTTTTTTTTTTTTTTTTTTTTTTTTTTTTGGTTTTTCGAGACAGGGTTTCTCTGTGTAGCTTTGCACCTTTCCTGGAACTCGCTTTGGAGACCAGGCTGGCCTCGAACTCACAGAGATCCGCCTGGCTCTGCCTCCCGAGTGCTGGGATTAAAGGCGTGCGCCACCACCGCCCGGCTAAGAGTATATTTTCTTAGGGGGATTGGTGAAAGATGGTTTCCTGTCGGTTTCATCTGACTCCGGGACGAGCTTTTCCGAGTGTTCTCTCTCTAGCCTTGACTTCTGCACTGAGCTTCATGCTAAGATTTAAAGATGGCTCCTTAGCATTTGTAGGTGATTTCCAAACCTACGGTCTCTTCTCTTTCCCTCTTCCTCAACATTTTATTCTGAAAATTCAGGCAGCAGGTTGAATATCAGTATCAACCACAACATACGTTTTGTGTTCTCTCTACCTTTCATATGCTCTTTCATTTCTTTCAAATTCCACTCACTTCCTCATTAATTTCAGAAAAGCACCTCCCTGTGTTTGTTCTATACTGTGGCACCTTTACGTCACCTTACATCATATATAAGCCATTGTGTCCCTTACTGTCTCACTGGAAGCTGTTCCATGTGAGATGGAGTTTCTATGTTTAGAAACCATTAGCTTTAGTCTCATTTGACAAGTAGTCACTGAATGTCTACCATATGGAAACACTTGGGGTGCTCTCTGTTGTGGGCACTTCTGAGTGTGTCACACGGACCAACTCATTTCATCCCCCCAGTACTGTGAAGTAGGCACTGCAGTTTTCATTTATGACATGGCAAATTTAGGCCCAACTGATAAATGACAAAACCAAGACTTGAACCCAAATAATCACTTAATTACAGATCCTATCCTCTGTATGAAAAAGAGGCTTGGCGGAACATTTACTTTGGAGATCAGTTACTCATCATAAAACAAATACTTACAAAGAATACAGAGCAACATTTAAGTCCCCAAATGAAACCTATAAGATGGAGTTAACAAACTCAGAAGGAGAGAGGCTACATGGGTTGAACATTCTGCAGGGAAGCAACCTTTGTGAATCATGTTCAACCATCAATAAAAGCATCTACTTTGGGCCACATAAAAAAGGTAACCCTAAGCTATGATCTGAACCATCATACTTACCCTTCATCTCAGCATTATGCAGAAATCACCAAAGTACTGATCATTCACAGTCAAGAGATGGCACCTGTGCAGCCACAAAAGCTAAGACAATTCTTTATACACTGATACAGCTGTGTACAATTCACTGACAAGAAAAGCAAAATGAAAAGCCATCAACCTCATCAGCCTTGTAGGTTAGCATGTGTGTGAAAGCATGGGAGACATTTGCATTTGTGCATGTAAACGACCTCTGGGAAGATGAAACACATGCTGAGACCATTGTTTACCTCCTGGGAGGGGATAGGTGGGTGGGCTGTAGGTAGGAATGAGAGCAGAAGGAAGGGAAATGTTCACTGTATATCCCTTTGTACTTTTGGAATTTTCAGTTGATGGGTATTCTGTCTATTCAAAACTTAAACTCTATCGAGGCATAGTGGTGCCTGCCTTTAACCAGCACTCAGGAGGCTGAGGCAGGAGGATCTCTATGAGTTTGAGGCCAGCCTGTTCTACATAGTGAGTTCCAGAACAACAAGGGCTACATCCAAAGACTCTGTATGGGGGAAAACAACAACAAAACTTGAGAAACGTGAGCTGGCAAGGTGGCTCAGTGGTTAAGAGCATGTGCTGCTCTTGCAGAGGACCTGGGCTCTGCCCACAAGGCAGCTCACAACCATCTCTATCTCCAATTTCAGTGCTCTGCTGCCCTCCCTGGGTTCTGAGGGTACTGCATGCACATGGTACACTAGATACATAGAGGCCAAGCACAACACATAAAATAAAAATAAATCTTTGAGATTAACCCCAAGCTTGGAGTGGTGGTGCTTACTAAAACTCAGTAAGTGTTTTAGGCAGCTTGAACTACATAACATGACCCTGTTCAATAATTAATTAATTAAAAACAAGATGTGCAGCCGGGCGGTGGTGGCGCACGCCTTTAATCCCAGCACTCGGGAGGCAGAACCAGGCGGATCTCTGAGTTCGAGGCCAGCCTGGACTACCAAGTGAGTTCCAGGAAAGGCGCAAAGCTACACAGAGAAACCCTGTCTCGAAAAACCAAAAAAAAAAACAAGATGTGCATAGTGACACACACTACAATTCCAGCATTCAAGAGGCTGAAGTGGGAGGATTGCTCTGAGTTCAAGGCCAGCCTGAGTTACTTAGCAAGACCTTGTCAAACAAAATCCTTGAAAGAGTCATTGGCTCAGTGGAATGGGCACAATTCAGACCGACAGAGACAGGAAGGCCGGGGCTAGAGAGATGGCTCAGGAATTCAGAGTGCTTGTTGCTCTTACAGAGGGTCAGAGTTCTGTTCCCAGCACCCATAGCAGCCGGCTCCCTATCACTTATCAGTCTCTGTAAGTCCAGTTCCAGGAGTTCCTCTTCAAGAACCTTCATGCATGTGCGCACACACTGGTACGCCGCACACATGCACACAGCACACATGCACAAACAAAACTAAGTCTAAAACACATAAACAGGGAGAGTGTCACTCTCTATAGGAGTCATGCACACTGGCCAGTTAAGCGTCCTGTACAACCTAATCGCCCTACTTGTCTCTGGCAACTTGGCACACTCATTCACAAACAGTGCAGCCAGGCTTAAGGTATGAAACAAAGGGCTGAGTGTCTGTTGTTTGTGATCTGAGTTTGATTCATGTTAGACTCTACTGTGGTAGAATTTATGTTTTTTATAATCTCTAAAACTTTAAATACCACTTTATTCATTACATAAACCCAGTTTCCAACGATCTTAACGTTCCCAAATGCCTGCGAGACTCTTCAGTCTGCTCTTTTAAGGCACATGTTCTGTTTTATTGCAAAATGTCTTATAATGACATGAAGCTAAATACTAAAATATCTGTAATTCTATCATCCAGAGATATAGCAAATGTTTTGTTTTATTTCCTTGACCGTATTTCTCTAGCATGGTCATCATACTGGTTGAAAACTTCATGTAGTGACATGTGGTAAATGTCCTTCCACCACAATGCCTGTTGATATGTCAGTCATGATACAGCACTTGCCGTCTCTGCTGGGAGGTGTCAGGTTTTGTCTCCTATTCGATCATGACAAGGACAGGAAGCATCATGTGCCATTGTTCTCTATCTGCAACAACTTCCTTTTAATAGCCGCAGCCGGGCAGAGCTTGACAGAGCATACCTGAGATCCCAGCTACTCCAGAGGCTGAGGATCACGCATGTGAGGCCCGCCTGGGCCAGGCTGTGCAAGGTCGACCTGGGCCGCTTAGTGAGTTTTGTCTGAGCTAAGGCCCTAGATTCAATCCCATATTCATTCATTCATGCCCTCACCATGTCTGAATCTCTGCAGGTACTTGAAGCACAAGAATGCTTGTGCATCTGTACTCAAAACCTTATTCTAATAATGAGGAAATATTAGATAAACCAAACCAAGGAGCGATTTACAAAAAAAAAAAAAAATCAATATTCTTTGAAAGGACAAAAGTCAGAGGACAAGACAGGAATTAAATAGTCTGGGAGGTTCTCTGAGATAGTAACTACAGCAAGGCAGGTCTTGAGTGAGTTCAAGATCAGTGTCAACTATATAGCCAGACTGTTTTAAAAATAGAAAAGAGGGGGCTGGAGAGATGGCTCAGTGGTCAAGGGCACTGGCTGCTCTTCCAAAGGACTGGGATTCAATTCCCAGCACCCACATGGCAGTTCACAACTGTCTGTAACTCCGGTTTCAGGGGATCTGACACCCTCGTACTGACATATATGTAGGCAAAACCCAAGTACAATAAATAAATAAATCTGTTTTAAAAAATGGAAAAGAGGCAGGTGAATCTCTTGAGTTTGAGCCCAGCCTGGTTTACAGAGTGAGTTCCAGGACAGCCAGAGGTACATAGAAAAACCCTGTCTCAAAAATCCAAAAGAGAAATAAATAAATAAATAAAAAGCTAGAATCAATGTGTGATCCTTAGACAGATAACAGGGTTTGGTGGGAAACTGGCCAATTTGGCTGGAGTCTATGTAGTTTTGCAGGTCCATGCAGATTGCCTTAATCATTGCACTGTGGTTTTACCATTAGGGGAAGGTAGCTATAACTTTTCTGCAAGTCCAAAATTTGTGAAAAATAAAAAGTAAAAAAGTGTTAAGAAAAAATTACAAATCTTGCCAGTAGATTCCCTTAACTGTTTTTCCGCCTTAAATCTAGCACCAAGGAGTTTCATTTCTGCTCGCAGACATGGCAATGAAAGTTGAACTGGCCAGACTCAGTTACCAGAGAGCGGCTTGGGAGGTTGACTCTGGCCGCCGGAACACTTACTACGCCTCCATTGCAAAGGCTTTTGCTGGAGATATTGCCAATCAGTTAGCTACTGATGCCGTGCAGATTTTTGGAGGCTATGGATTCAACACAGAATACCCTGTGGAAAAGCTGATGAGGGATGCCAAGATCTATCAGGTAGGCTCTAATCTTGTTTCTGGGGCAGACAGGATATTCATAAATGACAACAGTAGATTTAAGACCTGGGAATCGGGACAGTTGGACCAGCATAGCGGCTCAGGGTAAAGGGTGGCTTACTTGCCACCCAGCCTGACAACCTGAGCTGGATTCCTAGAATCACGTGGTAAGAAGAGAACTGACTCCTGAAAGTTGTCCTGTGACTTCCACATAAATGCCACAGCATGCACGCACCTACACAATACATGTAAAACATTTTTAATAAACGATAATTATAGATTGGTGTGAGTCAGATTTGGTAGCTAATCAACACATAAAAAGAATATTTTTTTTTATTAAGCGTAGCTGCTAAGAGGGAAGGAGCGAGTAAAGGGCACAGACATGTATCACCTGCTTAACTCTGCCATCTTTGAGTCTTCAAATGTTAACCAACTATAACCTGCATTTCTTGTCCTCTGAAAAATATAAATGCCTTTTAATCTTGTCTTAAATGTTGCCTAACGTTTTTCTTGAATTAATTGAAACTGCTTATAGTCAAAAGCCACGTGTCCTTGAGAACTGATATTTGACTCTGAAGTTAAGCTGGCAATCAGAAAGTTAGGGGAGTGTGCATGTTCTCCACTGTGGGTTAGGTGCAGCCCATGCCTCTGGAGCCCCGCCTTGTCTGCACACCCCCAGCTGTGACTTGACAGCTACTTGTTGGAAAGGCAGAAGCAGAACACATGGGCAGCTGGTCCAGTTGTTGTTTTAATTCAGTTTTTTGTTTTGTTTTTTAATTGGGATTATCCAATATTTTGTGTTTTCTTTTCATGTTTGCCTTTTCTGGATGTTCATCACCTAATTTTTATACAACAGAAAAGCCTTGTGTCATTAGCCCTAGAAAAAGAAATGCTCAAGAATTATAACACTGTCAACACTGCAAAATATGGGGCTGGAGAGGCAGCTCCGAAGTTCAGAGCACTCACTGCTCTGGCAGGGGCCTGGGGTTGGATTCCCAGCACCCACATGGCAGCTCACAAACCCCCTGAAACAACAGTTCCGGGGGATCCAAGGCCCTCTTCTGGCCTCCACATGTACCAGGCATGCATGTGGTGCACATCCATACACGTAGACAAAACACTGACATGGGTAAAGCAAAAATAATTCACTCAGAATTTTGTCCTCACAGTGGTCTGCCCCACAGGCCAGTCTTTTTATTTAAACCCAGGAGAAATGAGCACTGGAGCTTGCATCCTCTCTGAAGCCACTCACTTTAGAGCTATTTCACCTTTCCCAGAGCCTGTAACTACGATAAATACTAGTTATTATCAACCCCTTGACCTCCCTCCACTTCCCAAGAGTGAATTAACAACTGGCTGAGATTAGAAGCTTAGACAGGGAATGAGGGTGGGTTGCCAGGGATTAAAGCCCAAGGCTTCCACTGTCTTGATTTCTTTAACAGTTCTTAGGCAGCGGTGGGGGAAAAATCACGTGTAATGGTAAGAGCAGAGAATGTCTAACGGACATAGCTGAAACAGCTTAGAAAAGTTAGGTCGTAAATACTCTGGTAACACTAAACCTTAGATTTCCCAAACATTTTGAAATGCAGATGTCATTTTCTTTGATGTTTTAAGCCTACCTCCCAATTTTGTAAACGAAAATTTTATGACTTAAAGTGTTCTCATAAAATAACAGTTCAGTTTGGTGCTACACTAGAGCTTACTGTGTTTGAGATGGCAAATGAGTCCAGGTGTTTAAACCAAGTTACGTTTTCCTTTCAGATTTATGAAGGCACTGCACAAATTCAGAGGCTGATCATAGCCCGTGAGCACGTTGGAAAGTTTAAAAATTAAAGGAAATTGCAATTGAAAAGATGCTTCATCCTCTGTAACTAAAGATCAAAGCACTGTTTATGCTTATGCGGAAAAAAAGGGCTTTATCATCTTTATCGTCTTTCCAAGGAAATAAAAGCTGAGTAACACAGGTCTGTGCAGTTTATTCCAGTGGGGGATTGTACCTCTGTTCAACTCCACGGTGACCTTTTCTGGATAAATTTAGATTATTGGAACAATGAGTTGTCCTTAGTACTCCTGCCCCTGGATTATGTTAATTTGCTCTGTGATCACTTAAATTAACCACAGTTGGAGAAATACACTGGAGTTTTAAGGCTCACTCAAGTGACAGGAAAGGAGGCTTATTAAGAAAGAACTCTGTGAAGATTCTAAAATATACACTGAAAACATGGTACATTTAGACCTATCAGACTCCAAAGACTTAACAGCATTTATGTACTAAAACGTTAATTTTATAATTATGAATATATTTACTTTGTTTTGCACAAAAGAGTAAAAATTTTATATTCATTTTTTCTCATTCTAAAACTATAAGAAATTTCTGAAAAATCTTAATGCTGAACCAACATTTCATATGTCTTGTTTAAAATAACTCAATAAAGCTAACCTTAAATTATTTTTCTGTGACTCTTAGGGTTTGTATAAACCCTTTGGGTTGCTGTACACAGTTGTGTTTTATACACAGGACTTTAAAAAGGAAATAAAATGTGCTGCGTACTGTTCCACGGTGTCTTGTCTGTGTGTTGTTTTATTAGATCTCACCATTAAAGACCACAGGAGACACAAACGTGAAAGAATGCCCACAATTTGTGAATTAGGTATTAAGTGCTACAAAAATAAACTTAAGCTAAGTGGAGGTGTTTCCTGATTCTTCTGTTCTTTGATATCACCCTGTTTTCTGACCGACAACCAACCTGAACCATGGCCAAATAAATGCTTCCTCCTATTGCTTTATCAAGGTATTTTATCACAGCAACAGAAACAACTGAGACAAAACTGTACTATGTCACACGTTCTGGGGCCTCAGGCTGCCTGTACTCTGCCCAACAAAGCTACAAATTCAGGTGTTCCCTGTGGTTGGTTTTTTACTCTTGGGGCCCACCACCCAGTTTTAAATGAAAACACACCACGTTGGGCACCAGATAAAGTGAGAAATTCAGAGTCTGCTTAAATGGCAAGGAATTTATTAGGAGATAAAAACTCACTACAGCACAGGAGATTTATCACAGGGTCCTGGAAGCTGAGCTGTGGTCCTCACTGTTCTCTGCCTGGTCCATCTCAGCATCCAAAAGCATGAAGGAGAGAGTGATGCCTATGTGCAGCCCAGGTCTTAAGGGTCTGTGAGGCCACATCCCAGGGTCATGTACTTCAAGGTCATAGGCAGGTAGAGCAGTTACCTGCTCTCTCTCCAGGGGTGATGCTTTAACAGCTACCCACTACAACTTATTCTTAAGAATGCCTGGCCTTAGCTTGGCTTGTTTCCAACCAGCTTTTCTAATTTAATTTGTCCCACATCTATTTACTATGTTTTGCCTCTGGGCTTTTTACCTTTCTTGAGTCTATATATCTTTCTTTCTTTCTTACTCTGCGTCTGACTGGGCGGCTGGCCCCTGGTGTCCTCCTCTCCATCCCCTTTTTTCACTCTTCACCCTCTTCCCTAGATGTCTCCTCCTACTTATTCTCTCTGCCTGCCAGCCCTGCCTGTTTCTCTCTCCTGCCTAGCTATTGGACGTTCTGTTCTTTATTAGACCAATCAGGTGTTTCAGGCAGGCAAAGTAACACAAGCTTTACAGAGTTAAATAAATGCAACATAAAAGAATGTAACACATCATTGCATCATTAAACACATTCTACAGCGTAAATGAATGTAATACATCTTAAACCAATATTCGACAACAGTTCCCATGACCACACCCTCAGCTTTAATAATATGCTGGAAGGGTAATATATATATATCTTAGCGTGAGCTGTCATATCAAAATACCATGAAGTGTGTGGCTTATCAACAACAGAAAGGTACTTCCCTCACTGCTGAGAGCTGTAATTCCCAGATCAGGCTGCCGGTGCCGCTGGCTTCTGGTGAACATCCAGTCTTCAGGCTACTGTCTCTTGTGGTGTCTTCTTAAGGCAGAAAGGACCAGGTGGGGGCTGGCCTCTGGTAAGGGCATTCACCCCACTTGTTAGGGCTCTACCCTCAGGAAAATTAGCTCTCAAAGATTCTCCCACAAACAATCACAATGGGGGTTAGACTTAAAGACCTGAGTTATGAACAGACACAGCATGCTGTTTATAACATTATTTGTGTAAAACTTAACACCAGTAAAACCCATAAAATGTTTAGCAAATTGGTTTTTTTGTTTTGTTTTGTTTTGTTTTTACTTTTTGAGACAGGGTCTCACTATGTAACCCTGGATGGCCTAGAACTAATTCTGTAGGCCAGACTAGCCTCTAACTCGGAGATCCACCAGCACACCTCCTGAGTGCCACAATAAAAGATGTGCACCATCACACTTAGCCTGATGTTTGGATTTTTAAAAGATGTCTCTGAGCTGGCAATTTTTATAAGAACATTTTCCCCTTTAAATGTAGCTTCTTTAAAAGATGAGCTGTTTTTCTGAGACAGTCTCACTATGCAGCCCAGGCAGCCCTTAAGCACTGTGGCCCTCCTAGCAGCTAGGACAACATGCAGGCACAGGCACATCTGGCTTAGAAATTAGTGTTTACAATTCTCCAAGTTTGGGGACTGTCTTTAATGGACCTGCTTATTTCCCTCTACAAGTCAGCCAGAACAGAGATCCCCATTGTGAGACAGACTAGTAAAGTCCATTAATCTGTTCTAAAGTGGGGAAACACTTCATCAGTGTGCAATGGGAGGTCAAGGCACATGAGTTCAGATCTACAACCTGTCTCAGGTAAAAGTCAACTTCTAAGATTTCAATTCCTGTGGGGCTGTTTTTCTCGGTGTACATAACATTCTTGATTTATCAGGACTCACAGATACACAAATACAAACTAATAAAGTCTACTAGGCATCTCATACCTAACAGAGAACTGATTTCTGTAACCGATCATCAAATGGACCATAAACACAGTCCTAATCATTGCTGCTCCTAATGTATGGGCCACATCTGAACCTGAACAGTGGTGAGGGGAAGGGTCCTTGCCTTTTGAAGCTCTTCCAGAAAGCCAGGAAAGGACAACAGTTGGCCTAGGTAGGCTTCTTGGTACTGATCTGCAGCAGTGCCCTTGATGGTGAGTCTGTCTAGGGTAGCAAAGTACATGCCCTCCCAGATTGATCACATATCATTTTCAAAAACATGATACATATAACCACAAAATGAATAAGTCAAAAATTATTTGTAGGAGAGATAATTCAGCAGTTAAGAGCACTGGCTGCTCTTCCAGAGAACCTGGGTTTAATTCCTAATTCCTAGCACCAACATGGTGGTTCACAGTTATTTATGACTCCAGTCCCAGGGGAACCAACACCCTCTTCTGGTCTCTGTGGGTACCGATGTACATTCAGGCAAACACTGATACACACAGAGAAAAAAATTAATAAAATCTAAAAATAAAATACTCTAAATAAGCCAGCTAATTTCCAAAGTCTTTTTCATTACTCATAAAGGACAGACTTTTATTTTCATTTTTTGAGGCAATGTCTCATGTAGGACATTACCTCCAATTTGCTGTGTAGTCCAGGATAACCCTGAACCCTATCTTCCTACCCATACCTTCCAAGCACTGGGACAGAACTATACTTTTAAAATATCTTTCTATTCCTAAATTCATCTTTAAAAGTATTAATGGAAGCCAGGTGGTGGTGGTGCCCATAGCTTTAATCTCAGCACTTGGGACACAAAGGTGGGTGGATCTCTGTGAGTTTGAGGCCAGCCTGGTTGGTCTACAGAGTAAGGTCCAGGACAGCCAAGGCTACACAAAGAAACCCTGTCTTGAGAAAAAAAAAAGTATTAATGGAGTTAGAATTCTACTTTTATAACTGCATCTGACCTAGAGAGCTCTTGTCATTTCTGGTTCTACTAAAGCATGGAGTTCTGCACTAGATCAGATTCCACTCATAGGCTGGTGAGATGGATCCATGGGTAAGGCACTTGTCACCATGCCTGAATCCTGAGTTCAATACCTGGATCCCAAGTGCTAGGAGAGAAGAGACTCATTCAGGTTGTTCTATGACCTCCGTGAGTGCACTATGGCATGCACATGTGCACATACACACCACAAAACAAACAAATGCTGGAGAAAGACTTCATGGGCTGGGGAGATGGCTCAGTTTATAAAGCATTTGCTGCATAGCCTTGAGGACCCAAGTGCATCCTTCGTTCCCATGGAAACGTAAGGTTTGGCTGTGTGTGCCTATAATCCCAGGGCTGGGGAGGGAGAGCCAGGTATGTCCCTGGGCTTGTTGACATCCAGTCTAGTCAAATCTATGAGGTCTAGGTTTAGTGAGAGACTCTGTCACAAAAAATAAGGTGGAGAAATTGAAGAAGACACCCAACATTGATCCTTGGCCTTCACAATGCATACATCCACATACAATGTACACATACACAAAAATATTTTTATATTAATGAGGGTTCTTTAGAGGAACATATAGAATGGATACACAGTAAAAGTATTTATTAGATTGATTTTCAGGATGTCATCCGGTAGTCCAACACTGGCTTCTTCAGTGTGAAGAGATCACAACGTGGTGCTGGCCTCCTGCAGTTCTGGTGGTCTTCACTCCATGTTAGAAGCTTGAAGAAGCTGGGTTCTGCTGTCAGCGAAGGACTGTGGCAGCGAAGCAGTGGCTGCAACATAAACCCGACAGTCAGATGAGAAGGCAATGGAGCGAAAAGCAAGGCTCTTTCCGTAGTCCCCTGAAGCTGGGTTACCCCTGGAAGGTACCTCCCACACTTAGTGTGGGCCTTTCCACTTCTAATAACCCAAGTAAGAAAACCTCTCCCAGGCGTGACCAGGACTCTCTCTTAGTTGATTAAAACTGACAAACTAGATTAGCCTTCACAATTTCCCTCCACTGAAAATGAATGAAAAACGACAGGGTAAAGAAATCAGAAATCGTGAAATATCTAGCCAGTGCCTTTTTCCTTTAAGTGCTGGAAATTGTACTCAGGGTCTCACGTACTGAAAACAATAAAAGGCCCAGCCTCTATTGTTTTCTCCCCGAGTCCATGGGAGAGTCTACCAACCAGCTGAGGATTCTAATCTGAGGGATATCCAATGAATCTAAGCACACTGAATTCTTTAGTCCACTCACGTCATTCTTCTAAATCCATTCTATCTACACAGTTTCTTTTCTGTTCTCATACTTAGCTCCTCTCAGTCCCTCCTGCTCTCAGTCTGTTCTGCTGTTCTCTCATAACTATCTAGTTCTTCCCATCTTCCTCTTCTTTGTTCCCCCAAGCATATGTGTGTGTGTGTGTGTGTGTGTGTGTCCATTCATTAACAACTTGTTAGTAAAAACTACAAAGTAAACTCTCAGGGACAAGTATTCTGATAAGAGTCACACTTGGCAAAGACCTGGTCAGCTTAATTGGTGACTGACAACAGCTGCAGGTTGTAAAAAGTTCTGACTATCTCTTAAAGGAATAGCTGCAAAGTTTACAAGGGAAGAAATTAAACCAATGAGAGATTTAAGAAAAAGGCAAAGAATATGTGTACTATTTTATGTGATTAATAATATCCAGACATAGTCAATTAACAGCCTTTTTCTGTTAGTCACCTGAATCTCAGGACCTATACATAATTAGTCTACTGAGCTGAAAATCTTACATTAAAAACAAGTGTAGAAATAAGTACAAAGTATTAATTGTTATTTGAATCAGAGTGGGGAGGTGCTAGTAGAGGAAGCTTAGGGCAACATAGGTGCTGTTGATCTCTTGAAGGACTAAGATACACCAAGGCCAGACACCTGCACTATCACTTCTGGTTCACCATAATTCTTCTGAGGTGTTTTGATCCAACAAGGTCAGGCACCTGCAATTCTGCTCTGTGAAAGTTCTGTGAAGACACTTTGTCTGGCCAATATTTGCCTTGTCAGTAGCTAAGGATGAAGAACAAGACTTCTGTGTCTACAGTCCACATGGAACAATAGACCTAGTATGAAGCATATTTTAGAATGTTTCTATTCATAAAAATTGTACAGTTAAGCCGGGCGGTGGTGGCGCATGCCTTTAATCCCAGCACTCGGGAGGCAGAGCCAGGCGGATCTCTGTGAGTTCGAGGCCAGCCTGGGCTACCAAGTGAGTTCCAGGAAAGGCGCAAAGCTGCACAGAGAAACCCTGCTTCGAAAAAAAGAAAAAAAATTGTACAGTTAAATAAGAAACCATCTTCTAGACTATCCACAATTATGTGTGCCCATAAGATTGAGATGCAATCATGAGATTACATGTACACATAACATGAGAATGCACGGTAAATGGGGAGAATCATAGCTGTTATTGCACAAGAAGTTTACAACAAGAGACAGCCAGTTCATCCAAAAGGCAGTAATTCCATAATGCCTTGCGTGATTGTTTCCTCTAACGGAACCCTTAGTTCTGATAGGTTGGCCTTCTGAATTCTAGTTGTCAAGTATATTTTCATGGACTATTGCTACCAGTGGCTCTCAATACTCACATAGGCCAAGCAAGTGTTCTTCTCCTGAGCTATCTACCCCCAGCCCCCGAGAGTAGAATTTTCAATGTACTGCTTCAAGAATCTTTCTATATTTATTGCATTTCACTGATTTGGAAAAACACACTTTTTCATAGTAACGTCCCAGAAGCCTGTATAAATAATAGATGCTGGCTACTCTTTACATTTCTCATCTTTGCAGTTCAACTGTGTCTTACAGCTGATGGCATCACAGATGAAATGAGGTGTTCTTGCCCCATAGGAATGCTGTTCCATGATACAGTCACATGTTAAGGCTGACTAGGGACAGCCTGTATACTAAATGCTAGTGAGCTATGTTTATAGTTCCAGCAGTTCACAACATGAACATTGTAACTAGAGTTTTCCTGCCTGGCCCACAGTCAGGACAAATCTCTCTCACCTGCCAGTCCCACAGCCGCTCAAACCCAACCAAGTAAACACAGAGACTTATATTGGTTACAAACTGTATGGCCGTGGCAGGCTTCTTGCTACCTGTTCTTACAGCTTAAATTAATCCATTTCCATTAATCTGTACCTTGCCACATGGCTCATGGCTTACCGGCATCTTCACATGCTGTTTCTCATCGTGGCGGCTGGCAGTGTCTCTCTGACTCAGCCTTCCACTTCCCAGCTCTATTCTCCTCCTTGTCCCGCCTATACTTCCTGCCTGGCCACGGGCCAATCAGTGATTTATTTATTGACCAATCAGCAACACATTTGACATACAGACCATCCCACAGCACTTCCCCTTTTCTTTTCTTAAAAAGGAAGGTTTTAACCTTTACACATGACCATCCCACAGCAGAACATTGATCAAAACTGTTATTACCGGGGCCTGGAGAGGTGGTTCAGTGGTTAAGAGCACCAGAGGAGCTGGGTTCAGTTCCTCGCAACCACATGGCAGCTCACAACTGTGTGTAATTCCAGATCTTGGGGACCCTACATGCTCTTCTGCCCTTTTCAGGCACCAGGCACACACATACATGTAGGCAAACCCATGTAGGCAAACCCAATACTAAATAAAAATAAATCTTTTTTTAAAGATTTATTTATTATGTACATAATGTTTTGTCTGCATGTATGCCTGCATGCCAGGAGAGGGCACCAGATCTCATTACGGATCATTGTGAGCCACCCTGTGGTAGCTGGGAATTGAACTCAGGACCTCTGGAAGAGCAGCCAGTGCTCTTAACCTCTGAGCCATCTCTCCATTCCCAAATAAAAATAAATCTTTAAAAAATATTGTTAATAACAAAAATTATTTCTGTCCTTTGTTTTTTGGGGTGGAACCACACTATGTAGCCCAAGCTGGCCTCAAACGGACCAAGCAGCCCAGGCTAGCATTGAATTTGTGATCCTCCTATCTCAGCTTTCCAAGTGGTGGCATTATAGGCATTTTCGACCATGTCAAGCTCAAGAAGCTTTTATCATTTATAAAGTGGCAGGTGCATCTCTGGGCCTAACAAAGTAGACATCCATTGAACAATAACAATATAATGCAAACCCTATAGATTGTTTTAAATTTTCTAAGTCACATTTTAAAAAGTGAAAATAGATAAAATTAATTTGAAAATATATTTTAACTCAATATATCCAAAATATTTTCTTAGCCAGCAATGCTTCTTTGACCATTTCATACATGTATATAATTTGTTCTGACTATGCTCACTCTGTCCTTTCGTACTTCCCTCCCCCCCACATCAGCCTCCCCCCCACATCAGCCTCCCCCCCACATCAGCCTCCCCCTCCTCCTTACAACCCGGTTCTCACATTCATGTCATTTTTGTGGCCCACAGAGTTGTGTGACCATGGGTTTGGAGCAATTCGCTGATGCCTGGTGGGCTTACCAGTGTGTACACACAACTGACAAGGACTTCCTCTTCCCCACTGTGTGTCTGCACCCAATAGGTCAGCAGGGAGGAGCAGGGCCCTGAGTCCCTTCACCTATGACTGACTGTTGGCAGGGCCAGCGGTGTGCAAGCCCAGTGCAGACAGACACAGCTGCTCTGAGTTCAAGACTGCAGGGCTGTCAGGCCCAGAAGATGGCATCTCATCCTTCTTCCTAACTTCTCTTACATTCTTTCTGCTCCCCTCTTCTATGGTGTTTAGAGGGGTATAAATGTTTGGTTAGAGCTCAGTCCTCAGCCATCATATTCTCCTGAGAACTTTGGGTAGTCAAGAGTCTCTGTAACGAAAGCTATTTGGGTGCCTGCCCCAACATTCATCATTGTTCACTGCACAGAAATGCTTATCTGATTAAGGCTTAGAGTAGCTTTTGTATATGGGTAGAACATAGATATTTAGAAGGCAGTCAACACACTTTAAAATGAGCAGCATGTCACACACAATTTGTATTTTACAATTACAGCATTTTCCAGTTTAGACTAGCCACATTCAATTCCTCACTTCGCTGTATCTGACATCTCAGCTTTGGAGGGATAGATGAACTTATAAATTATTATCGTTGCTCTACAGTTCTTTGAGGGAGCATATTTTATTCTTTGAAGGTGCAAACTGGGCTGGGGAGATGGATCAGTGGCAGATCATATGCTAGCTTTTTCAAAGCTGTGAGTTCAATTCCCAGGACCTTAAAAATGAAGAAGAGGTTAAAACGAAAAGGTTAAACCATATTAACTTACCAGTACAGAGTGATAAGTAAGCCTTATTTTTGTAGTTTCAGGGATCAAACCCAAGGGCTAGCCCGTGCTAAGCATGCATTTTTACAAAGTATCTTTTAAGCATCTTTCCTTAACAATATATGTGGCGCTTTTTTTTTTCTTTTTTTGAATAACTGGGTAACAGATGTACTATAATTTATCTTTTTTTCCCCCAGGGAATTTGGCCCAGGTTGGCCTCCAAATGCCTACACAGCTGAGGACTTGAACTATTGATCCTCCTGCCTCCACTTCCCAAGTGCTAGGATTACAGGTCTGCACCACCAATCCCAGTTTACACAGCGGCCGAAACCCAGTCCAGTGCTCCCAGGACGCTGGGAAAGCACTTCGCAAGCTGAGCGACAATTCTAGCCACGGGGTCCTTCAGGCAGAAGCGTGGCCGGCTACATCGTGACCGCGGAGTCCTTCAGGCAGGAGTGTGACCGGCTAAATGGTGGCCGCGGGGTCCTTCGGGCTGAGCGTGACGGGCGTGGGCGGGCGGGCGCGCGCGTGTGCGCAGGCGCGCGGGCCTTGACTCCCGGTGCTCGGGCGCGCTTCTGTCTTTCGGCGTCGGACATGGTGAGAGCGGGATCGCGGCTGAGCGCGGGGCCGGGGCGGCCCGGGCGGGCTCGCTTAGCACGCGGAGGCGGGCGGGCGGGCGGGCCTGCGAGGCCGATGCTCTCTGCTTGAGGCCTAGAGCTCCCAGCAACGCTCCTGCCTCGGGCTCCTGAGGCCAGACTTGGAGGTTGCTCAGCGTTTTCCGCAGTTCTCGAGGCCGCTCGTTTTATCCGCTTTCCCTCTGGGCGAGCCTACCCCGATTGGGCGGCCTGATTTCTTTCTCTGCAGCGGGGACTTGGGCGTGCCTGTTTTTTTTTTCCCCCGGTTAGATGTAATTTTGAATTTATTTTTGGAAATAATAATTTGGAACATACAGATTCTTGAAAATGACTAAAGATATTGTTTCAAAGTTATACGTTTTAACTGGGATGGAAGAGAGCCAGCCTTGGCCCACACCGGAGGCAGAAGCAGGCGGATCTCTTGATTTCGAGGCCAGCCTGGTCTGCATAGGGAGTTCAGATCAAGCAGGGCTTCACAGCAGAGACTGAATCAAAAAATAAGTTTTGGTAATTGGTTTGACCTACTTGGAGCTGATACCAAGCATTTGGGGACTGCAGGAGGTGCTCTGAAACCTCAAGCGTCTGCGTTGTGTTTCGTAGGCATACTTCAAAGTGTGACGGCCTTTTCAGGTCAATGATGAGCTGGCATGTATTCTGAATCTAAAGCTGATTATTAACCACTTTAGCTCTAGAATTACTCTGAGACTTGAAAGATGCCGGTTACATACTTGATCGGGGATGTCACGTTTTCAGACCGTGTAAGTAAGTAACCATGAAATCTCTGCTTTTTTACCGCAAGGGCACACCGCAGAAGGATGTTGCTATCAAGGCAGATGCACCTGACACCCTGTTACTGGACAAACATGCCGATTATATTGCCTCCTATGGCTCAAAGAAAGATGATTATGTGCGTATGATTTTCTGCTGAAAAGTTTCTGAGACTAACAGCTGCAGTAGTATTTGGCCTGTTTCTTAAGCACCACCTAATTGCAGAGGGCTGACATGTTCCCCTTTGAAGTCCAGTATGATAGGTGTTCCTTCTATGCTGGAGGTTGATACTTGGTGGCCTCCACGACACCAGTACATAAGGAGGCATTTCTGAAGTAGGCTAGGATTTGCAGGCAGGAGGGTGTGTGCCTTTCTGGCTGGGGTATAAACCTTTGAGGTCAATGATGTGTTGGCATGTATTATCTGAATTATGCTGATGTGTAATAAACACCTTAGCTCTAGAATTACGCTGAGACCTTGAAAAGGTTTTGCCTAAACTTATGATAGTGTACCTGGGAAATACTGGCAGGAAAACTTAACCACGCCCCTGTGATCTCAGTCAGCATCAAGGGGCCGAGCAGGATCATTGAGTTGGAGAAAACCCCATGCTAAGAGGAGAAACCCTCTCCAAAGAGGAATTGCTTGTGTAAAAATATTTTCTATACAGCAGCTGTATATCTGGGTCTTACAGAACATGTGGTATTAGTATAAACACTTGATACTTGGCAATTTCTATAACTTTAGTTAGGCACTCATTTTAGGGGGGTTATAGGCCTAAATGTCCTATGGATCCCCGTCAACTGTCTACCTACCCTTTTAAGCCCTAGGCTGGGCTTGGCTTGCCGGATGGCACTGAGGTCCTTACCTGAATGCTTGTACAATAATGCTTTATAGCTGCAGCAGAAGGTTCTGGGGTCCATGGAGGTTTCCATCCTCAGCAGTGTTAATCAGTTACACACTGGTGTCTGGTAAACAAGAGTAGGAATGCTGCTTGCTTTTGATTAATTCACCTGCTGTTGGCACGTGGGAGACTCTTAAAGCCTCATTTAAAGGTGGTCCCGATTGTCTTAAAATTGAGGTGGGTTATATGTGAAATGGCCTTTTTAGGAGTTCAGATTTCAAATTTCAGAAACTTCTATCCCTAGGAATACT
Source organism: Peromyscus californicus insignis (assembly GCF_007827085.1). Taxonomy (NCBI): domain Eukaryota; kingdom Metazoa; phylum Chordata; class Mammalia; order Rodentia; family Cricetidae; genus Peromyscus; species Peromyscus californicus. The sequence goes on along the minus strand of NW_026294617.1, from coordinate 131,572,167 downwards.
GTATGTCTGAGTACCTGAGAATGAGCGGCATCTACTGGGGCTTGACAGTGATGGATCTCATGGGACAGCTTGATCGGATGAACAGAGAAGAAGTCCTGGTGTTTATCAAGTCATGCCAGCACGAATGTGGGGGAATAAGTGCTAGCATTGGACATGATCCGCACCTTCTCTACACTCTGAGTGCTGTCCAGGTAGATGCTTTGTTTCCTTAGGGTTTGGGGATTATAATTTACGGGGAGGCAGAAGAAATCTGTATCTTACTGTCAAAGTTACTTCTGTCCTTTTGTGTGAAGTCCTTCCTACAAGGTCAGTGATGTCATGGCATGTATTAGCTGAATGCTAACATGATGTAAATTCTCAAGTGATACTGAGACCTTGGAGGGCAATTTCACTGTATGTAACTGGAACTGACTCCAGTTGAAATTTGTTTTTAGCTGGGGGTGGGGGAGGTAGGGGGTGGTGCACGCCTTTAATCCCAGCACTCGGGAGGCAGAGGCAGGTGGATCTCTGAGTTCGAGTCCAGCCTGGTCTACAGAGCGAGTTCCAGGAAAGGTGCAAAGCTACACAGAGAAACCCTGTCTCGGGAAAGAAAGAAAGGAAGGAAGGAAAGAAAGAAAGAAAAGAAAGAAAGAAATTTGGTTTTAAGAAAGAAAAGAAAGAAAGAAAATTGGTTTTAGTCAAGAGCCAGAGCTTGAGTTTCTCAGATTGTCAATGTTGATGTAGTAAAACATTGTGATTAAGGGTTTGGAGTGACTAATTTTAACTCGGGGTTAAATGCCTGTGCATTTGAGCAGTTTACAGTAAACGTGGAGGGGCTTAATTGGTGACTTATAGAACAAATCTGTGATACTCGCTTGCCTTTCAGATTCTTACTTTGTATGACAGCATTAATGTTATCGACGTAGATAAAGTGGTGGCGTATGTTCAGAGCCTACAGAAAGAAGACGGTTCATTTGCTGGAGACGTGTGGGGTAAGACTGGTCTTAGTCAGCTACTCCATACTCAACATCTCTGTCTTGGTAGTGATCGTAAGATTTCAAGTTGTTCCATCTTTTCAGGTCCCACTAAGCAGTTGGTCTAACTGGAATAAATGGCCTGCTGGAAGTCCCAGCATGCCGTGCTGGTTTGTCAGCACACCACTCTAAAAGATAAGGTAGGTTCAAGTTTTATCCCCAATATTTGGTAGCTCTGAAGGACTGAACTCCCTGAAAAGAGGAAGTCTTTAAAAGTTTATGAAATTAGTAAATATCTGAGTTGGGAGGTAGAAAAAATTCATTTGATTATTGTAGATGATTTGTTCTGGGGTGGAACAAAATGCAGGCCTGAGACCAGCTGCTTTGTGGGATGTGAACCTTTTAACATACCAGTAACGAGTTCATTGGCATATAATAGTCCTCCCATTTTGTAGGTTCCTTCCCTTTTGGGCCCCTCTAAGCTACTTAGAAGGGCTGTTGCTTTCTATTTTTCTAGCTGGTTTCCTTAGCTTTTGGGGGAGATAGCCTCCAGGTAAACGTAAGCTAGCCTGGGCTTTGGGGAATTGAGTGGGCATGGTTCTCGGTTTGTTCTTCAGAAACCTGTAGCGTTTACATGACTGCCTTGGCTCTTTTTTGTCTTTTAGGAGAAATTGATACCAGATTCTCATTTTGTGCAGTGGCAACTTTGGCTCTCTTGGTAAGCTTTCAGTGTTGTGTTGAGGGACCTGATTAAGCATTTGTGAGTGCTCTGGGCATTTGTAAAAAGTTTTATTTCTTTTTGTAGGGCAAGCTTGATGCTATTAATGTGGAAAAGGCAATTGAATTTGTCTTGTCCTGTATGAACTTTGATGGTGGGTTTGGGTGCAGACCGGGCTCTGAATCTCATGCCGGGCAGGTAAGTTTGCTATTAAAATCTAGAGGAGATAACCAATAATTAAAAGACAAACAATGTTTTATAGTAATTGTTGTAAATGGCCATATCTTGTTACATAAGGAAAGTGGTTTGGGGGGATGTGCTGTGTACACAGCTTCAGTCCTTGTAAATAATGCACTTATCTATATGGGGTCTACATTTTGTACTTTTAATTGTCAGTTGTAGACTGTTGGGATGGCAGACATGAACCTCCATGTGTGACTTAAATTATAACAATGAAAACATTCTAACCTGACCCAGTGTGTCCGAGTTAGGACATATTTTTGTCCAGAGAACATTGTGTAAGTTGTAAGTTAATTGGCCATAAAGAAATTCCAAGCATATTTCACTGTGACATTGAGTCCTAATGTAAACTGATACGAGATGGATGGAGTTTGAATAATTTTGGTAGTGTTTGTAACTTACTATTAAATTATACCTGTGTACTTTATGTCTGTAATTTTAGATCTATTGTTGCACAGGATTCCTGGCGATAACTAGTCAGTTGCATCAAGTGAACTCTGACTTACTTGGTTGGTGGCTTTGTGAACGACAGTTGCCCTCAGGTGGACTCAATGGAAGACCTGAGAAGGTATTGTCTGTAGTGGCTCCTTGAGTGGGTGGTGCTGTGTACTTAAAACTGAGCTTTTCTTTTTTGTAGTTTCAGTACTCCTTAAGGAGAGTGAGAGGTCATAGTGAAAATAGAACTCGGCTCTCATTGACCCTGGGAGGCACAGGCATGAGATATTTGTAAATGAGTTTGAATGAAGCCAGTCTGGTCTACTTAGGGAGACCCAGGATAGCCGGGGCTATGTAGAAAGACCCTGTCAGTAAAGGTGGTAAGGGCCATAGTGAACACTCAACATTGAATCTAGGCCGCTCAGGTAATATGGTAGCCACAGAGTAAGTAGGCTATTAAGTTAGCATACAGGCACAGCAAAAAAAAAAAAAAAAAAAAAAAAATTAACTTGAATGAAGTGTGTCAGCTATCCCATCCCAAAGCTGCTGCAGACACTGAAATCTGAGTAAATGACAATTTTTGCAGAACATTTCATCTTGAAGCCATGTAATTTGTTTGCCTACAGAAAATGCTGGCACATATAGACAATTAAATACTTCCAATGAAAGTAAACTGGCATTTGCATTTATTAACAGGACTTACTTTATAGTTAGTTAACCTGTAGCAAGTGGAGCTTACTATGTGTGAGGGGCAGAGAGAAGCTGTATGTGCTAGTTTCCTGTGCTTGTGGGAGTGATGGGCAGGGAGGTGTACCCACAGGTAGTATCTAAGCAAGGCCTCAGTTTATACTAGTAATTGAACTTTGGCGGAGACAAACCAGGCTATCTTAACGTGCCTATTAGTCATTCTTGGAGCTCAGTAAAATGCAGGCTGAAGGATCTGCGGGGTTAATTCTCAGCAGATATGTGTCTACCTGGACAGCACTAGTTGAAAATGGTCTGCCTAGAAAATCTTGTCTCGTGGTTTCATGAATCTATACTAATGACCTCAGCTGAAAACTTGAGTAGGATATTTTAAGTTAAATCAATGTCTGTTTGCCACCTAGTCCTGAAGTGTGAGTGCCAATATGTAGGAAGTAGTCTCAACTTGCCCAGTGATCGTTTCTGGGTTTTCATTGTTACCATCTTGTACATGCCTAAAATGTAGCAGTTGTGCTGCTTCAGGGTCCTTAGTTCTGTCCACCATTCCTGACCCTTGTTCACTTCCTACTGTTGGAGCATGGGATTAGACATAAAATAATTTCTAAGGAAGTAGAGCGGTAAAAGTGCCAACAGTCTGACTAGTTCCTCCCGCCCCCCTTCTAGTTACCGGATGTGTGCTATTCCTGGTGGGTTTTGGCCTCCCTAAAGATAATTGGGAGACTTCACTGGATTGACAGAGAAAAGCTGCGCAGCTTCATCTTAGCATGTCAAGATGAAGAGACAGGAGGCTTTGCAGACAGGCCAGGAGATATGGCAAGTACAATTCTGTGGTTTTGCAGTTTTTCACTGTTGGTTGATTTATGGTTCTGGGCCTTTGTTTGGGCTGTAGAAATAGTTCTAAAGGCTGCTTTGAGAGTCTGAGGCTGGAGCTTATAGAAATACTGTTGGTGAGGTCCTGCATGTTAAAAGCACTGGAGTCTTTCAGAAAACTTGTTAAAGCTATATACAGAAATTGAATAAACTTCATTCTGTGGGTCGATTATTGAGTTTTTATGTCTTAACTGTTTATACACTTCCCACAGGTGGATCCTTTTCATACCTTATTTGGCATTGCTGGATTGTCACTCCTGGGAGAAGAACAGATTAAACCTGTTAGTCCTGTCTTTTGCATGCCTGAAGAGGTGCTTCAGAGGGTGAATGTCCAGCCTGAACTAGTGAGCTAGAGTCACAGATAGTTGAAGTGTTTATCAAACCTAGAAGTGACTGTTAATATTTTGTATATCTCATGCTAATGATAAATTATATAATTATATGTATTGTAAAGTAAACATGTATTTAGAATGTTTCTGATATCTCCATAACAGCAAATGAAAGAGCTAGTATTTAATTGGTGCCTCCGTGTCCTGTTGACCTGTGACAATTGTGATGGCAAATGATTTTTGTTAACTGATAGAGTAAAACTCAAGATTTAAATAAAAGATGAACAAATTAATTGAGTGGCTGTTGTGTATGTAGCTATTTCTTTAGGAAACATTCCCTTTGTGGAGATTATTTACAAGGCTATAAATCATAAACAACTGGTAAGGAGGATGCATGCGTGGGGCTGTAGGCAAATTTTTCAGGAAACTCCAGGCTCCACTGTTGGTTTGGATCTTGTAGGCATGCAGCTGAGTTACCCACAGCCCAAAAAGTTTTTTGTTTTTTGCCCCCCCCCCCCCCCCCAATCATTCTTAATGAGTTGGTTTGCTTCATGGGTTTAGGTGGAATTGTTTCTTGGGTCTGATGAGCCCCTGTCTAATGAGTTAAATCTTGGGAAACACTGGACATTTGACATTATATTGAGTTTTGAATTGATTGGTGGATTGGTGTGGATTGGTCACAGATTGGGTGAACTGTTGGTATAAATTTGGACTTAGTATATATTTACTTCTGGGTTGAACCTCTGCCCCTTGACACACAAAAGGAAGGAAACAAACGAATCCTCTCCCCTTTCTGAGATAGTCCCACTTGGTGCTAGGCCTCCACATCATCCCCAACCAAGTGCTAGAGTTCTGGGGATCCACTTGCATTCCCAGCAAGTAGCCTGTCAAATGTGCACACCTGATAGACAGGTTAGTGTCCAGGTGTCTTCCAATGTCCCAAGAAGAGTTGCTTAAGTATTTCAGTCACAGACCATGAGGCTACACACCTGGTATACTCTACATGTCTCTTTTCTATTGCTGTGAAGCCTGGTTTTCAGAGGTTTAGTCCATGGTGGCCTGCAGGCAGATGTTGCTGGAGAAGTAGCTGAGTTCTAACATCTGGATTGCAAGAGGGAGAAATTGGCGTGAGCATTTGAAACCTCAAAGCCCACCCCCCAGTAACACTTCCTCCAAGGCCATACCTACTCAACAAGCGGTGCTGCTTCCTAAGAATTCAAATATAAGATGATGTGTGTGTGTGTGTGGAGGGGGCAGCGTTGGGGGGTGGGGATTCTTACTGAAACCGCTACACTACATATGTCCTGTTAACTGGAGAGCATTTTTCCTCAGTGCTGCCACCTGGAAGTTGCTATATTTAAGGACTGTAAAGAGTTTTCCAAAGGTTAAGTGCAAAGCTGTAGTTGAAACTTTTTTCCCCCTACTCTGTAACTGCTGGCTGTAACTGTCCGTGTGACCTCACGGGTGTTACTGTGCCATGTGTACAATACACCTTCATTCTTAGACACTGGGTACTAGGCACAGGGTGATGAACTAAAACTCAGGGGTAAGTGTATTGGGGATGTAACTGAGGCATGCGTTTATTATGCAAGACCCTGGGTTCAGTCCTCACAAGGTCCCCTCCAAGTGCTTGGCTAGTGTGAAAATTATTAAAAACATAAATTTCGTAATAAGAGAAAGAACTGTTGTGACAGTTGATACCCCAGGTTGTTGGTGATTGGTGGGCCTTGAATTGTGGAGGCTGACCTGTGCTTCTGAATAACGTGCTGGGACAGGCCAGGCAAAGGGGACAACGGCCCGGGCCCGCGCCTGCGCTGTGCGCGGCTCCTTGCCTGCGCCGCGAGCGCACTGCGCCTGCGCCTGTTCTCCCGCCTTTCGGCGGCGTGACCTTGCGGTGCTCGAAGCCGCGCGCAGATCCTCGCGTGTCGCAGAGGCCTGAGGGATGCTGAGGCAGGCGGCCTCCTCAGCCTCGAGCTCCCCACGCGGGACCCCGCGCGGACATCTCTCGGCCCCGGCCTCCACGTCCCGGCCCAGCACGGAAGGCGCCGCGGCCGACAGGAGCAGCAGCAGCAGCAGCCCCGTGCGGCCCGCGCCAGGCAAGGCTCCCCCGGCGGGCCGGGGTCCCACGGCGGGCCCGGGGCTCGGCTCCCACGGCGGGCCGGGGTCCCACGGCGGGCCCGGGGCTCGGCTCCCACGGCGGGCCCGGGGCTCGGCTCCCCCGGCGGGCCGGGGTCCCACGGCGGGCCCGGGGCTCGGCTCCCACGGTGGGCCGGGGCTCGGGTTCCACGGCGGGCCGGGGTCCCACGGCGGGCCGGGGCGCGGGTCCCACGGCGGGCCGGGGCCTTGAGTGCCACAGCATCCTAGAAGATGCACACCGAGCCGGGGAGTTTGATAGTCACTACAAGTCTTCGCTAACCGGGGTGCAGGGGCCCCGGTGGTTCGTGCCTTTAACCTCAACACTGGCGATCACGGTTCAAGGCTAGCCTGGGCTCCAGAATGAGCTGGTCTCACAATTGCAGACCAAACAAAGCACGGCGGCTTTAAGACGCTGAAAGGAAGTGTGGCTTAGCTCTGCCTCCTCTTGTTTGTTTAAGGCAGGTTCTCTATGGCCCAGGCTTCACTTACATTCACTAGTAGAAAAACCTGCCCTGAAGTTCTTCAGCAATCCTCCTGCCTTAGCCTCTTGAGTGCTGTATTATACCATGAACCACCATGCCTGACCTTCAATTTCCTCAAAAAATGTTTTTCACCTTTTTCCCCCAAACCCCTCTGAGTGAGTGGGTCGGCATGCAAGGCTCAGGTGTGGAGGTCAAAGGACAACATTCTGGAGACAGCTCTCTACCTCCACCAAGTGGGCCCTGGGAGTCAGGCTTGGTGGGGAATGCTTCCACCCATTGGGTCATCTCGCTGGTCCCCTACTTCTTAAAGTATATGGTGAATGGGAGATTGTGCGTACGTTTTCTAATAATGGAGAGCTGAGCTTTGGCTGACGGGTTTTAGTCTTTAAGTTCTAAAATGGGATGATAATAGGTTAAAGTGAACATCTCATCTAATTCAGATGCTCAACTGTTAAAGTTGGTCCTTCTGGGACTGGAGAGATGGCTCATCGGTTAAGGGCACCAGCTGCTCTTTCAGAGGTCCAGTGTTCAATTCCCAGCACGCACAGGGGCTCACAACTGTCTGTAACTCTGATGCCGGAGCATCTGATGTCCTCTTCTGGCCTCTGTGGTGCACAGGCATACATTTAAAGGGGTGAAAGGTCCTCCAGGGTGAGTTCAGCTCGTATGGACGATAAAGAGAGGATTGATTGACTGATTTTGTGAGTGAAGAAGTACTTGTTGAAGTCTTCTGTGTTTAATATTAGGTTAAAAATGGTTAAGAGAAGCAAGCTTAAGAATTTCAGAGACATGATTCCATAAACCATGATGATGAACTGTCTGTCTGACAAGTCTGAAGTGGGAATCTGGAACAGAACTGAGCCACAAGACACGTTTATTTATTTTGCATGTGTCTGTGTGGTGGGTGTGTGTGTATGTATGCATGCATGCATGTTCAAATGTGTGGAGGCTTTTGTGTGTGAGCGTATGTGTGAGCCTAAAAGGCCCAGGTTGATATTAGGAGTCTTTCTTTGTTACTTTCCACCGTACTCACTGAGGCAGGGTCTCTCAGTTGACCCCAGAGTTTATCAATATGGCCAATCTAGCTAGCCAGGTTGCTCCTTGAACTCCATCTTGGTCCTCCAGGAACTTGAATCACGATGGGTCACATTGCCATCTGGCATCTGTGTGTATCCTGGGAGTCAGAACTCCAGTACCCCTGCTTGCGCCTTATCCTTTGAGCCGTCTTCCCAGCCCCAAAAACATTAAAAAAAAAAAAAAAAGATAATGATTTAGCTGAATATGGTGGGGCATGCCTGTAATCTTCCTGTTTTCTATTTAAGAGGCTAAGGCATGAGGATTTTGAGGCCAGCCTGGGCTGCAGATTAAGACCCTGTAAAAAGAGGAGGACTATTTGACATATTTATAGATTTTCAAGAGTTAAGTAAAGTGGATGAATAAAAGTTCAAAATGGCTGGTAATAAAGAAAGTGAACACTGGTAGAGAGACAATGTGTTCACCCTTGGACATTTAGAAATTCTTGGAAGACATATAAAAGTTTATGTCCAAGAAGTTGCGAGATATGGTGACATTTCTTTATTTTCACTTTATGGAGTTATCTACTTTTTATGTGTATGAGTTCTCTGTGCATAGCCCAGGAGCCTGGTCTCAAACTCCCTGTGTAGCTCAGTTCAGGCCCTTGAAGTTGTGCTTCTCCTCCTCCTCAGCCCTCAGCACTGAAGTGAGAGACATGAGCACTACACCTGGCTGGTGCATGATCTTGAATATATTTTTATGAGTGTGTACGTTTCCTACCAGATGGAGCCATCAGGAAGCCTCTTCCATTGCTTTCTGTCTTATCCCTTTGAGGCAGACTCTCCTTGAACCTGGAAGCCGACTTCGTCAGCTAGGCTGGTGGAGGGCAAGCCTTGTGCCCAGACTGTTGGACTGTAACAAGCTGGGATCTGAACTCAAGTCCTCATGGCTGCACACAAGTATTCTTAACCCCTGAGCTGTACCGCTAGCCTCTAACTTTTGAAATTTTCTTCGAGATCGGGTCTCTGTGTATAACCCTGTCTGTCCTGGAACTGGCTATGTAGACCAGGCCTGCCTCAAACTCACAGAGCTTATTTTGTTTTTGTTGCTGTTTTGAGGCTTCTTTTGTTTTGTTGTTTTTTTTCAAGACAGGGTTTATTCTGTAGCCCTGGCTGTCTTGGAACTAAGAGATCTGCCTGCCTCTGCCTCCCAAGTGCTGGGATTAAAGACGTGCCCCACCACCACCACCGTCACCCCCACCTCTATCCCATTCCACCCCCAGCTACATCACCTGAAATCTTTTATTTATTTATTTATTTTTAATTTATTTATTCATTATATATACAGCTGCATGTATGCCTGCATGTCAGAAGAGGGAACCAGACCGCATTATAGATGGTTGTGAGCCACCATGTGGTTGCTGGGAATTGAACTCAGAACCTTTGGAAGAAGAGCCAGTGCTCTTAACTGCTGAGCCATCTCTCCAGCCCTATTTTTAAGATTTATTTCTTTATTATGTGTACAGTGTTCTGCTTGCATGTATCCCTTCAGGCCAGAAGAGGGAGGCAGATCTCATTACAGATGGTTGTGAGCTACCATGTGGGTGCTGGGAATGAGATGCCCAGAGTAAATCAATGTTGGTTCCGTAGAGTGAACTCTGTAGGCTGACAGTCAAGAGGAAGGCAGAGAAGGGGACTGGTACCGGAAACTGCAGGCAGAGTGAGGAGGGCAAGGACACGTGGCATAGAAATCAGGGGTGGGAGAGCCCTGTGTTTTCATTTGCTTGTTTGTTTCTTTGGAGCTTCTGTGTTACCAGACACTGTGCTGGGCTATTTATGTACACTGCGTGAAATGTTATGACATGGCTCTAAAGTAGGTAACATGTTGGTAAGCAACTGTCTGAAAAAGTACTGAAGCCAAGTGAACCTGAAGCCGACTGTCTAACACGGTTTGCATAGGAAGAGACTTTCAGATGAGGAGGTTAATGAAGGAGAAGACATTTAATTACAGTATAAACTACACCTGCTGGCTGAAAGGAAACCTGATTTTAGCAAGAGTAGTCTTAGTGAACTTGTAGAGGCAAGAGCCATATCAGAATATCCCCTTAATCAATGAATTCATTTTTTGAAGCAAAATCCCATGTGTCTCAGGCTGGTCCCAGCTCACTCTGTAGGTGAGGATAACCTTGAACTTCTGAACCGCTTTCCTCTACCTCTCAAGTGCTGAGAGTACAGGTATGCATTATCACATATGGCTATGTGGTGCTGGGGATGGAACCCAGGACCTCATGCACACCAGGCAAGCACTCTATGCACTGCACACACCCCCAGCACTGTGTCAGCACCATGTGTTAGTACATGATTATCAAGCCAGGTGTGGTGGCACGTGCCTATAATTCTAGCACTCAGGAGGCTGAGGCAGGAGGACCATACGTTGGAGGCAACTCTGGACTATAGAGTGAATTCAGCTGCAGCCTGAGATACATAGTGAGATTTGCTTAAGAACAACAAACAAACAAAAATTGTCAGCGATCAAAAGAGACATAGAAGTAGAGGGAGGCTGGCTGGGAAGAGGAAGGGTCGGTAAGAGTAGCAGGGGCACAAGAGAGGGTAATAATGGAGGTTGGAGATGATCAAAATACAATACATACATGTATGAAAATATTAGGGAACCTGCTATTGTGATAATACAAACTAATAAAGCCATGAGCACAATTGTCAATAATTATTATAATTTTTAAATTATCAGATTAAATATACAGAAAGTAGATATGTAAGTTTTAGGATTAATACATAATTCCTTAATGCTTATCATTAAGAATTATTCATAATTTTTCAAATTTAGGTTCATCATTTGGAAACAAAAGATCTTATGCAAAACACACAGTTGCATCCAATTTTCCTATTGGTACAACAAGCTCATCTTCTGCACGAGATGCCAATTATCCACAAATATTTAGAACTCCGTTATCTGCTGGAAATCCCCAGAGATCAGGCTATAAAAGTTGGACACCTCAAGTAGGATATTCAGGTAAAATTGGTGAAAGATTAACCCTGATGTTCTTTTGAAAATTTTAAAGTTTTGTAAATTATAAATTGGGTGGCTAGCTCATTTGTACTTCATCCATCACTGATATGGAGAACTGGAAGGTACATCTGTCATTGACCCATGTGATCAGGGTAGACTGACATGGCTACGTGCTTCCTGTTGTTGGTTAATAAGTGTAACCTTGCATTATCTGAACTTATTTTGACAAAAAGGAAAAAATCTCTTTCATGTGATATTTAAGTGAAAACTTTGATCCTAACAGTACTCTCAAGTGTTTTTTCTAATACTGAAATTTTAATTTTTATCTAAATGTACTCAGTTTCATTGAGGGATCAGTGAGTGGATGTTTGGTGTGCACCAATTCTCTAAGGCATATATAAGACTATGTCTTGGCTACAGGGTGTGTAAATGTTGCCTGATTCTTTCTGGGAAGATAAGAACAAGCATCTGTCCACCCTAGATAAGGCATCAAAAGCAGACCAAAGAAAAGATCCACCCAACTCTAGCTTGAGATCTCACTCACTGAGATTTTGGGGGTAGGAAAATGGGTGACTCAGAACAGCGACTTCACTGAACAGTTCCCCCGGGCATGGGTTCCTAGAGCTTCCTGCCCCACCTAAAGGTAGCCGCCCTAGTCTCCTCCTGAAGAAAGTATTCCTGCTTATACTACCTAAGAAGAAATGGAGCCTCCAGGAAGGAATGCTTCATTCAGAAAGAACAGCTGTGTAACATATGTGCATACATTTTAAGATGCTACATTATTTTTGAAGCACATAATGATACATAATGGCATTTCAGTGGAGACATACTGCATATACGATGGTAGCCCCATCACGATTATAATAGAGGTGACAATTCATATTGCCCAGTGTTGTCATTACACCTTAAAAAATGTTTAGATAGCCAACACCTACCTTTAGTACCCAGTCACCATTTCAATAGCACCACCTGCTGGGGGCCAGGTGTAGATGGAAATTTTTCCAGTCCTGCCTTGCTCAGCAGTCTGGATGAATCTCTCCCACCAGCAGTCCCACAGCCGCTTATAAAATAATTACTCAGAGGCTTATATTAATTACAAACTGGGTGGCTTATAGCTTTAGCTTCTTGCTAGCTAGCTCTTTCATCTTAAATTAACCTGTTTCTATTAATCTGTATGTTGCCACATGGCCGTGATATTACCAGTCTGAGGGCATCTTGTTGCTCCTTTGGCTGCAGATTCGCCTCTCTCCTGACTCCGCCCTTCTCTATGTATCTCTGCTTGGCTTTCCCACCTGGCTGTAAGCTTTCTTGCCATAGGTCAAAACAGCTTTATTTTTTTATCCAATGGGAGCCACATATATTCACAGCATACAGAAAGACATCCTATAACATTTCTCCTTTTCTATCTAATCAAAGAGGAAGGTTTTGGGTGGTGGTGGCGCATGCCTTTAATCCCAGCACTCGGGAGGCAGAGACAGGCGGATCTCTATGAGTTCGAGGCCAGCCTGGTCTACAAAGCGAGTTCCAGGAAAGGCACAAAGCTACACAGAGAAACCCTGTCTTGAAAAACAAACAAAAAAAAAGTAAGGTTTTAACTTTAACGTAATAAAATTATATATAACAAAACAGTTATCAAGCAAGAATTACAGTTACAATATCTAGTCTATTTATATTTGGCAAAATTAAAGAAAATATTCTGTCATCTATCCTATTTTTGTGAGTCTGAAGTTTTATATCTAATTTATCTTTTTTTTTTTTTTTTTTCTTCGTTTTTCGAGACAGGGTTTCTCTGTGCAGCTTTGCGCCTTTCCTGGGACTCGCTTGGTAGCCCAGGCTGGCCTCGAACTCACAGAGATCCACCTGGCTCTGCCTCCCGAGTGCTGGGATTAAAGGCGTGCGCCACCACCGCCCGGCCTAATTTATCTTTTATCATGACTAAGGAAAACTATATTTAGTCTTCAACTCCATCAAAGACCCCAGAAGGATGTAATATTACCTGAGTAAACAGGAAGTGCATTGCAAACAACTTCCATAATTCTAGAAATGACAAAGACATCTGGCTACCTGGACAGTCATCCAAAGTTCCTCTGTAATGTTAGGGCATCTGTCTTCAGCCTAAAAGCCTAGAGTTTCTGGCATAGCTTTCAGTGAAGCAGGAAATTTTAAGGACTGTTCTATTCATTCTGGCAAAGTTCATCAGTTGCTTCACCCTGTGTCCTGTAGAATGTCTGGTAGTTTCTTCTGTAAAGCAGGAACCTGAAGGACCATCTTGCCTTGTAAAGTTCAGTGGTCATCTTCCTATAGGTCCTGCATGTCTAGTTTATATAACATATTGTCAAGCAGTCAAGGCAAGAACAGTTTTTTGCCCAAATGGCTAACTTTTGCTGTAAAGAAAGTAAAGGAGTGTCTTCGATGCCCATCTTTCTCTTTAAAGTAAATTAGTGCTGCCAGGGGCAGACATGTCTCATTGCCCAGAAAAGTATAAGTTTTTAAAACATTTTTTTTTGGTTTTTCGAGACAGGGTTTCTCTGTGTAGCTTTGCGCTTTTCCTGGAACTCGCTTTGGAGACCAGGCTAGCCTCGAACTCACAGAGATCCGCCTGCCTCTGCCTCCCGAGTGCTGGGATTAAAGGCGTGTGCCACCACCGCCCGGCAAGTTTTTTTTTTTTTTTTGGTTTTTCGAGACAGGGTTTCTCTGTGTAGCTTTGCACCTTTCCTGGAACTCGCTTTGGAGACCAGGCTGGCCTCGAACTCACAGAGATCCGCCTGTCTCTGCCTCCCGAGTGCTGGGATTAAAGGCGTGCGCCACCACCGCCCGGCTAAGTTTTTAAAACATTTTAAATGCCATATTTTGTTGGTCTTTGAAGTGTTTGAAGATTACCTACCTAATTGAAATATATCTGTGTATACCTAGAAAACTTAATTAACATGACTATAAGTTTGATTATCATAGATGACTAATTATTAATCTGTATTTCTAAATTATACATTACAGTTTTAAATGAGTTGCATAAACATAATATCTTAAACAAGAATGGAACTGTATATACAGTATAACAAAATTGACCTTAAATTTGTATTAATAAACCAAAATCCATACCAGTGTATTTTGAGATTAACACCTGTTTTTTTGGATTAAAATAGATTCAATAATCTACCTTTTTTTCATCATTTCTATATCTTATCCCCTTTTCTTATTTTAGAAAGAGATTGACTATGACCAATAACAATTTGTAACCAAACCCCTAAACAAAGACAAACATCCATAATCCATTTTTTCTGGATGGGGGGAATGTGGACGTAGTCTTCTTGGCTACTTCCTTCAGTTCATGACTGGGGATCATCTCACAGCCAACCACAAGACTTATGGTTTTTATGCTTATTGTACTTTCTTTTAGAAACTACATTATAGATGTATTTTATTGATCCATTTTGTGTTCATGTACTGCATTCATTTTGCTGGGTCTTCTACAACAAATACAAGTTGATTGCCTTAAACATTTATTTTCTTATCTGAGTCCTCTCTACTTGTGTTACTCTTGGCTATTTTTTTGGTCTCTTCCCACAGTATGTCTGTGCCCTAATGTTCTCACATTTGTATGCCATTTATAATGGGCTAAGGCCACTTAACTGGCCCACTTAATATTAATAACTTCTGTAAAGGGCAAACATGGTTTTCAGATATAGGTAAATAAGGTCACATTCTTAGTTGCTGAGGATTAGAACTTCAGCATATGAATGCTGAGGATACAGTGAGGCCCATAGGATCTACCTAAGTACATTCAGTATTTCTAATAATTTTGCTTCTCTGTTGCTATCAGATCAAGTGTAAGTATGTGGGCATCATCATGAGGGCTGTTTCACATCTGTCTCTTTAGCAAATATATCCAGTATCTCACAGCATCTTCTCACTTCCCTTCTGCATTTCAGCCATCCTAAATATCTGTCTGTACATTGAACAAAGAAGTCTTTCTTTTACACTTGAAATTTATGCATGCTATTCATTCATTCATTCATTCACTCATATACTTACTAGTGTTGGGGATCAAATCCAAGTTCTGACACACAGTAGGCTCACTCTATCACTGAGCTAATCTCTCAGTCTCCCTTAAAATAAATTGAGTAAATAGTACCTCTTTGGTAGAGTTTTATAACAATTAAATGAAGTAAATAATTTAAGATGCCCTTGACATATGATACACACTTAGTGAATGTTGGTGCTTGGAGCTATATACTGGTAGTTGCACAGTACATTTATGTGTATACACTTCCATTTGTTGCTTGTAGTCAGCTCTTGAGTAAGACAGGACAGTTACTATATTATATTTTCTGCTTTATGGTTACTTGTAAAATAATTTTAGACTTATATGTAGACAGAGTTTCCTGTCCCAACTGTCTGCTCCCAATAACCAGCAGCCACTTCCCAAATAACTGACTTAGAGACTTAATATAAATTATAAATGCTTGGCCAATAGCTCAGGCTTGTTACTAACCAGCTCTTACAACTTAATCCATTTCTATTAATCTGAGTGCTGCCCCAAGGCTTATGGCTTTTTCCTCTATCCCATTTTGTGTGTCCAACTCATTTTCTATCTAGCTGGTGACTCCTCTGACTCCACCCTTTCTCATCCCATCATTCTCAGTTTGGCTTTCCCGCCTAACTTTATCCTGTTTAGCTATTGGCCAGTCAGCTTGTTTATTAAACCAATCATAGCAACATATATTTACACAGTGTATAGAAGGATTGTTCCACAACATTTATAGAGTAAGGTGAACAATATGTGTTTTAACCCCAAATTAAAAATTCCCTTAATGACTTTATTCCAGTAAAATTAAAAAATAAACCAATGTATAAGCTTATCCTCTATGTGTAAAATTAAGGCTTGATGTGGGAGCTCAGCCCAGAAATCAGAAAACTGTAACCCAGATACAAGGATAGCCACCTCTGAGTTTGCAAAAACCTCACAAGCTGGCAGACAGCAGTTGGTAGTGTAGGCCTGTAATCTCAGCATTTTTTGAGAGACAGAGACAGGAGGATTGCCTCAAGTTGGAGGCCAGTCTGTTCTCCTTAGCAAGTTCTAGGTAGCTGGGGATCTACATCCTGTCTCAAAATTAAGGCAAACAAAAAATCCTTAATGTGAAGTTAAGTTTTGACATAATACTTTTTTTGTTTTGTTTTTAGAGACAGGGTTTTTCTGTGTAACAGTCCTGGCTATCCTGGAACTTGATTTGTAGACCAGGCTGGCCTTGAACTCACAGAGATCAGACTCAAGAATATTGGGATTAAAGTTGTGCACCACCAAGCCCAGCCTGACACAATACTGTTTGGTAATGGAGTTTTTGTTTTGTTTTGTTTGTTTTTTGTAAATAAATGTTCACTGGGTGGTGGTGGTACATGCCTTTAATCCCAGCATGTGGGAGGCAGAGGCAGGTGAATCTCTCCAGTATAACCTGGGATACACAGAGAAACTCTGTCTTGAAAAACTAAAACAAAGAAGTAAACAAAGGTTCTTCTTTTGGATGTATTAACTAGATTTGGTACCTGTACAAGACCTGTACAAGGTCAAGGCCACAGATCAGTCACCATTCCTGCAGGCAGCACTAGTACTCAGTAGAAAAAAAAGATGGAAGGAGACATGTTGGAGTGGGAGTGTGCATGGACTGAGAGAAGAGCAGGGTTGGTAGTGGGAGTGATCAATGATTAGTATACATTGTGTTTCATGTATGAAATTGTCAAAGAATAAATAAAAGATACAAAAATAATAGACTACTTAGGGCTTTGAGGTCTTATATGAAGGAATTATAAACAACTACTAACATTCATGTGTGTTCTTGATTTGCAAACTGTTACCAGTCACATCTTCTGCAGTGTCTGCACACGCCCCGTCCGTCATTGTCGCCGTGGTGGAAGGAAGAGGGCTGGCCAGGGGTGAGATAGGAATGGCAAGCATTGATTTAAAAAGCCCACAGATTGTATTGTCACAGTTTGCAGACAACACAACATATGCAAAGGTAAGTTTTTTTACAACTCAGAAATTTGAAGTGATTATAGATGCACAAAAGAAAAAAAAACAAGCACATTAATGTAAAAAAAATTGTATTGGAAATAAGTATTTGATAAACTCAGATTAATTTTGAATTTAGACTGGTAAAACCATTGAGTGAATTATGGCCTATGTTTCTGATTTTTTTTTTTTTTTTTTTTTTGGTTTTTCGAGACAGGGTTTCTCTGTGTAGCTTTGCGCCTTTCCTGGAACTCACTTGGTAGCCCAGGCTGGCCTCGAACTCACGGAGATCCGCCTGTCTCTGCCTCCCGAGTGCTGGGATTAAAGGCGTGCGCCACCACTGCCCGGCCTGATATTTTATATTTGTATTTAGGTAGAGATGTTTAATACATCAGCATTTGAAGTACATTTTAACTGAAACATTGAATTAGAACTGTTGGATTTTATCTGCACATCTTAGTAATTTACTTCTTAGAATAATATATAACTACTTTGGAAGCTGTTTTTTGTTTACATTTAGAAAATGATTATTTTAACAATTTCAGGTGATCACTAAACTCAAAGTTTTATCACCTTTGGAAATAATAATGTCAAATACTGCTTGTGTTGTGGGAAATTCAACCAAATTATTTACTCTGGTCACAGAAAATTTCAAGGTAAGAGATTTTCATTCTGGTAACATTCAAAATGTAATTATTTAGAATCCATTTCATATTATAAAAAGCAATTGTTTGACTAGCTATATATTTAAGGTCCTAAGGTAGTTAATTCATACAAATTATAGTCTAATATATTATTAAAAATCATAAAAGTTAGCCGGGCGGTGGTGGCGCACGCCTTTAATCCCAGCACTCGGGAGGCAGAGCCAGGCGGATCTCTGTGAGTTCGAGGCCAGCCTGGGCTACCAAGTGAGTTCCAGGAAAAGGCGCAAAGCTACACGGAGAAACCCTGTCTCGAAAAACCAAAAAAAAAAAAAAAAAAAAAAAAAAAAAAACCAAAATCATAAAAGTTATTGAGAATACCCTTGATTTGGCACCCTTCTTTAAGCAAAACAGAAAAATGTATCAGGTAGTTAAGAGGTGTTCTAGTTTGATGTCTGAGGCTGTGCTATAACACTGACCAAAAAACTGCCTAGGAGAGGGAGCTAAAAGCTACTTCAGCTTACAGTTGCAAGGTAGAGGCCAGGTGTGGTGGCAGAGGCAGGTGGATCTCTGCTAGTTCTAGGCCAACCTGGTCTACACAGTGTTCCATGATATCTAGGGCTGTGTAGAGGGCCCTGTCTCAAAAACAAGCAAACAAACAAAATTTTGAAAAAATTGTAGGGAACAGTCCATTCTCACTGGGACATAAAGGCAGGAGCTTCAGCAGCTAATGGTTATATACTAACAAAACCCTGAATGGAGTAAAGGAGCAAGCCACGAAAATATTTCAGATAGAAGTATTACAAGAAAGAAAAATCAATGTGTTATTGTTCCTATTATAACCCACTGACCATACAGAGAGCTTCTTAAGTCAGAAGCAGTACGAAGTGGAGGGAGTATGAATCTTGGAATGCAAGAAGTCTAGCTCTAAACTGGATGATATGTGAGCAGTGACTTGACTTTTTAGAATTTTACTTACAGAAAATTGGAATAAAAAGACTTGTGTTGTAGAGTTGTTGTGAAGATTAAATAGATACTTAGAAAAGTCACAGCATGTATGTTCCTGCCTGCTGAAGGTTCCTGTAGCCTTAACAGAATATACTCCAGAGTCCATTGGTTCGTTCTTTCTTGACATTACTTTCTGGGGGAGAGGAGCTTCTTTTAGCTAGGATCTCATGTACTACTGCAGGCTGGCCTTGACTTGCTGTGTAGTTAAGGCTGACCTTGAACTCTTGATTCTCTGCCCTCACCTCAGTGCTGGGATCGCCTGGCTTTATCCTTTTTTTTTTTTTTTTTCCCAAAGTAGGTAAACTCTTAGTTCACAACTTTATTTTCACTTTCCTCTCTGTTTCATTAAATAAAGAGAGCCACTATCACTGGACATGGTACCCAGGCTACCCTCATGTTACACCTAGCCCTTTATGCACCATGAGGAAGGAGAGAGACAACACTTATGGGTTCCAAAGACTTTAATAAATCACCATATGAATGGGTAATCGGGCAAGGCTGCAAGACAGAGACCCGGGAGCATTGTTTCTCCTGACAGCCCTGAGCAGTGGCAGAAGTGGGGTTATAAGCACAAAATCACAAACATTTGTTGCCAAGTTACAGTTTTGATTTTCACCAGTCAGGATTTAGAGATTAGGGGCTTCCTTGGGTGTTCCGTCTTTGTTAACCAACCTACAGTGCAAGCCTTTCAATCCAACCAACCAGATTCATTTGTTCTTTGTTAGAGATACTATTTCTAGAGAACTAAAGATGCATAATGACTATTTCTGTGGTTTAGGGAGGAGGTTGACTCAGCCATTGGAAAGTTCTCAGCTCCCCTGGGGCTTGGGAACCTGAGCTTTATTTCACCATACAGGTAAAATGGAGTATGAAGTCAAAATGGTAGTTCTTAGGTCAAGCTGCTTTTGGCTGCTCCCTTCAGACTGAACAAGGACATCTAGTCTCAAGAAACAAAAATAAACAAACAATAAGATACCCAGGAGCTACTGTCTCACTTTTGAATAATTTTCCCCATGTAGATTTGATGGTGGAATTGACGTATTTCCATCATTGCACCACCTAGATCTAAGGGTGTGCCTTTTCTCAGTTATTTTAACTTACAGAGGACCTGAAAAACCTGTGTGATGTTTCTGTGGAATACAAATCCTAGGTGCCAGAGACTCTCATGCTTATTGTTTTATTATTGTCCTTAATATATTCAGTTAAGTTCATGAAAGTAATTTCTAATTGAGAATTACGTGTTGTACTGTCATTCACAGAAAGATGGACAGCCATTTTCTTTTTCTCTCTTCCTTTCTTCCTTTCTTTCTCCCTCCATCCCCCTCTCTCTCTCTCTCTCTCTCTCTCTCTCTCTCTCCCCAAGATAGTGTCTCACTATATACTTCTAGCTGTCCTAGAATTCACTCTGTAGACCAGGCTGGCCTCCACCTCATGGAGATCCACCTGCCTCTGCCTCCCAAGTACTGGGATTAAAGGCGGGTGCCACTACTCCCAGCTTCTATTTTCATTTTATATATTAGAAAAATTTATTTAAATATTGGAAACAATAAAAATAACTTTCTACAATATTTAAGATACCTACTGATATACTACAAAGTGTTTAAGAAATCAGTTATTTTTGTGGAGGTTGTTTTGTTTTTAAGACAAGATGTTACTCTACTTTGAACTCATGAAAATACTCCTGCCTTAGCTTCTCCAGTTTTGGGATTATAGATATGATCCACTAGCTTTAGGTAAGAGGTCAATATTGAACAACAGCATGACATTTAATGACTTATTTGAAAATTAAAATCTCTTTTCAGAACGTTAATTTCACTACAGTCCAAAGGAAATACTTCAATGAAACAAAGGGCTTAGAGTACATTGAACAGTTGTGCATCGCCGAGTTCAGCTCTGTCCTAATGGAAGTTCAATCCAGGTGAGTTACAGCAGCTCTCTGAGTGCTGGGTCCTCACAGGGGAGATCTCTTCTCTGTCCTGTTCTGGCTGTATTACTATCTACCACCCAGAAAAGGACCTGGCCCACAATACACATCCAGTTAGTACTGAAATAAACTTTTCTACAAGCTGTATATTTATGATTTAATTTAGATTTTCTCCAAATGAATTGTCATTTATTGCTCTGATAGTAGCTGCTCATTTACCTCATAGTGAAAATCTTGATTAGCTATAGGATACTAGAAATTTGAGTCCCAGAAGAGAAACATAGTTAGCCAGGCATGGTGGCCCATGGTTGTGATCTTAGCACTCTAGGGAGCTGAGTCAGGAGGATTGCTGCAAGTTCAAGGCCAGTTAGAGCTATCTGGTAAGTTCCTGGCTAGTCAGCCCTACAAAGTGAGACTGTCTTAAGAAACAAACTACAGCGAGACAGTGGTGGCACGTTCTTTTCATCCCAGCACTCAAGAGGCAGAGGCAGGAGGATCTCCAAGTTCGAGACCAGCCTGGTCTACAGAGTGAGTTCTAGGACAGCCAGGGCTACACAGAGAAACCCTGTCTTGAAAAGAAACAAACTTCTATTATTCTCCCTCCCTCTCACTCCTTTTCTTCCCCACCCCCACTCCATCTCACTGTGTCCCTGGCTGGCCTGGAGCTTGCTGTGTAGACCACGTTGGCCTCTGCCTGTTGAATGCTGGGGTTAAAGACATGCACCACTTTGCCCAGCTGCACGTTGTCTTCTAACAAGCAGTTTGTTGAAGTATACCACCCTGTAAGTGACAGACTTGAAAAAACTGCCTTTTATAGCTAAGTGTGGTGGCTCAAGTCTCAGCACTTGGAAGGATGATGCTCAGAGATTGTGGTGGATTCCAGGCAGTCCTAAGCTAGGGAAAGACCACTTCAAAAACAAACATTGTTTGTCCATTGTCCAGTGTTCAATCAGTTTTATAAGATTATTTACTTGGTTTCCAAAATTTGCATTCTCAATGTCTTTTTCTTTGGATTTAAGAAATTCTGTCTAAATGTTTTTAATTATCCTAATATCAAGGTGAATTAAATGTCTCTTTCTGCAGCAGCAGCTGTTTATTTACCCTGAGTTTACACTGCATTACTGTGGTCACTCACAGGTATTACTGCCTTGCAGCTGCTGCAGCCTTGTTAAAATATGTCGAATTCATTCAAAATTCAGTTTATGCACCAAAATCACTGAAGATTTATTTCCAAGGTAGTGAACAGACAGCCATGATAGATTCATCGTCAGCCCAGAACCTTGAGTTGCTCATCAATAACCAGGACTACAGGTAAGGCAATCTGAGTGGTTCTTATAAAATGTCAGTGATTTCTGTGAATGGTTACTTGAAAGTTTTAATTAAGTTATTGGTGGAGAAATAGTAAATAAACATTTTAAATCACTGCTCTATTGTTGCTGAACCCAGATTTTTCACAAAATCAGGTTTTCAAAAGAATTGAGTTAACTAAACAATAAAAAACAACCCTTCAGTTGCCAAGATTGGGTGAAGAACCGTAAACAAAGTAGATAAACAGATGCTCAGTGTGAGCAGAGTTCCTGGGATGACACTGTGCCTTCCACTGTGACTTCCGTAAGGCTGAATAACTGATTAGGCTGCAGTGGTTGTGGAGAAGCTGGACTATTGCATGTGTGGAGCCTGATTACAGTTTATCTTGAACTATCTTTAGCCTTTAACAGGCATTCCTTGCCCACCTCTGTACCGTTCTTAGCACCCTGTGACGAACAGATAAAAACATTTTGAAATGTATTAACAAAACTGTTTTCTATCAACCAGAAGGCCAAGAGTCATCAGATGGCATCTCAGGCCTGTAGCTGAGCTATCTCTGCTTTGCTCTTCCCCTGCTGTGTATCACAGTGTATCACAAAGTGCCTCAGTTTAGGACCTTCTTTGTTCTGTTACAATAAAAATTTTTAAAACTGCATCCATGTTGGAACATGGAATTTGGGGTAACCTAAATCTGTATTCCTGGGTCATGGTCACTCCCATTTGGCTCCAGAATAAACCATCTCGTCTCCCCCATGAGGTAAGAATTGTGTTTTTGTGTGGACACCAGTAAGTACGTGGATAGACGTTCATGGTCACTAGTCTGGAGGAAATACAGGTATGTTTACATTTAGCTGCCACTTGACACCACTAGCATGTCCACTGAAATTGCTCTACAGTTACTTTTCTATTACTCTTATGTTATCAGAGCAAAGAAAGTCAATGACCAACTCTGGTAATTATTTAAATTTTTCGTTTTACATTGACTTAATTGTGTGTGTGTGTGTGTGGGCGTGCGTGCACACACACACACATGCATACAGATGTGTATAGAAGTCAGTGGACAACTTGTAAGAGTTGGTTTTCTCCTTGTTCCATGTGGGCTCCAGGGATCAAACTCAGGTCACCAGTCTTGGTAGCAGGTGCCTTTACCCACTGAGTCATCATGCCAGACCAAGATCATTTTTTTATATGATTAAGATTATTGTCTATCTCTCCCCACTCTTTGTTTTGTCCTTAGTCACATCAGTAGGTTGATAAAAATTTTTGGCCATCAATCACTAGCTTGGTTAGGGGTTTTATTGCTGTGAAGAGACACCATGACAACAGCAACTCTTATAAAGAAAACATTTAATTGGGGTGGCTTACAGTTTCAGAGGTTCAGTCCATTATCATCATGGTAGGACATGGTGGCATGCAGGCAGACATGGTGTTGGAGAAGGAGCTGAGAGTCCTACATCTTGATCTGTAGACAATAGGAAGTAAACTTGACACTGGGTGTAGCTCGAGCATAGGAGACCTCAAAGACCACCCCTACAGTGACACACTTCCTTCAACAAAGCCACAGAGTTAGGAACCACGTCTGCCTTGTGTGTTCAGGCTTGGCATAGGAGATACCGTTGATCCTTATTAATCAAAATGTGGTTCAGTGATGTCATATTTGGGATCTAACAAGTAGGCTCTCAAACCAGGCGTGGTTGCATACTCTACCTCCAATACCACCACTTAGGAGGTAGAATTAGGAGGATCTTGAGTTCAAGGTCATGTTGTGGTATGTAACAGGTTGAAGGACAGCCTGTGTTACAGGAGACCCTGTCTAATGAATAAAACATAAACATAAAACAGAGTGTAGGTTTTAGGCCTTAACTCAGATTTATTGAATTAGGATTCCCATGTAATTTGTCTGTATAATAAAGTTTGTGAGCCACTGATATAGATTATAGGATTATTTAATTACAAGGTTAAAAGGAAATTTTCTTGAATTTTTCTTTTTCTCCTTAATGATATTTACAATTTGTCTTTTGGAAGGAATAATCACACTCTCTTTGGTGTTTTAAATTACACTAAGACTGCGGGAGGGAGCAGAAGGCTGCGCTCTAACATACTGGAGCCCCTGGTTGATGTGGAAACTATCAACATGAGGCTGGACTGTGTCCAGGAGCTGCTTCAGGACGAGGAGCTCTTCTTTGGACTCCAGTCGGGTAAACAGTTTATTACTTATTTATTGACGTGTAGCCCAGGTTGGTCTTAAAACCTTCCTGCCTCAGTGTCCAAATGTTAGGATTACAGGCATGCAGCACTGTGTCTAGCTTCACTAATTTTACAAATTAAAATGCAGTCAGTTTATTTAAGCTGCTGCTTCTGTCTGTCGCTCCTCCCTTCATCTGGCTACACATCAGTCCAACTGGCTTCTCTCCTGAGTCTGTCTTTCTGTGTTTATGAACTTCTTCTGTGGGGACTTGAACTCTCCTTGGGCTTCACCTTCTCTGGCTCTCACCATATTTTTCCTTCTGGTCTTAACAAACTTGGTGGAAAACTCAGGGTCCTGTCGTCATCGTTTCCCGTCTGAGACGTTTGTGTCACAGGCAGCCTTGCAGGTGTGAGTTGCTCTCTGAGCCTCTTGGATCCTTTTACATTGCTGTATGCTTTTGCTTCTGGTGTCACCTCTAGGCTCTTCTGGAGGCTGCCCTTGGCAAGCAGAGCCCTTGAATGGCTGGATGCTGTGATCGCCCAGCTCTCCCACACTGATGTAGTGTAACTGAACTCCAGCACTCCTTTGCAGGGTCACTTGAACCTCCTCCAGGCCTTTCCTGATATTGTTTCTCCACCCCTCTGCGTTCTCTCCCTCCTGTGCTCCTCTGGCTTGCTCTTCCTCCCCTTCCTTTCTTTTTCTCTTCCCTCCCTATCTCCTTTCTTAAAAATGTATTTTAGTTTTTTTTTTGTGTGTGTGCGTGTGTGTGTGTGCGTGTGTACCAGCATGAATTTATGTGCACCACATACATGTAGTTGCACTCAGAGGTATTGGATTCCTTGGAACTGAAGTTACAGCCCCTCCTTTCTCTTTGAGACAAGATCAGCTCTATAATCCAGACTGGCTTCAGATTTGCAAGTCTGCAGAGTGCCTGTGTTATGGGCAAGCATATTCAGCTGAAGGTATACTTTTGCAGCTTTCTTTTCCTTGTCTCATTCTTCTTGGTTTCTCTTTGATGCATGTCCTTGTACATAAAGTCACTTGCATATAAATCTTCATATGTTAACATTATCACTAACTAACTTATTGTTACTTATTATTAAATTTAGTGGGTTCGAATTAGATCACAGTTTGATAGTGAACATCTTCCTAATCCCTATTGAGTCGTCCCCCCCCCCCCCCCCACACACACACAGGGTTTTTCTGTGTAGTTTTGGTACCTGTCCTGGATCTCGCTCTGTAGACCAGGCTGGCTTCAAACTCACAGAGATCCACCTGGTTCTGCCTCTCAGTGCTGGGATTAAAGGCATGTGCCACCACCACCGCCCTAGCCTCTATTGAGTCTTAAAAAAAATATTACAAAGCTAAGGGTTGAACCCAGTGCTTTGTGTATGCTGAGTGAGCTGGGTGAGCACTGAACTAAATATATATTCCCAGCCCAGAACTTGAAGTTATTTACTTTTGTGTGTTTGTGTATGTGTATGGTATGCATGTTTGTGTAAATACATGTCACATGTGTGCTCATATAATGTATGCATGTGTGTGAAAACCAGAGATTGACATCAGGGAGTTTCCTCAGTTGTTGTTAGCATTATGTATTGAGGCAGAGAAATGGATTCTTTGAGAGGAACAAATCCCTTCTAGGCCCTTAGTGGGCTTAACTGAGGAGCTGGGGTCCCAGAAATTTAACAGATTCTAAAAACACTGTGAGCCATTGGCTTCAGAATTTATTGCCTCTCACCCAAGAATAAGGAAACACAGACATGGAGGAAGTAGAAAACCCTGTTTATTAAGAAAAAGTAGGAACTTTGAAGAGTCAGAGGATCTCCAGGGGAGGAGTACTGCTGTGCTGTGCTGGCCAGTGGGTTTTGTGGAGCATATGGCAGGGATTGGAGGAAGCCTGACTGAGGTAATTTCTACTGGGTGATTCGTAAATCTAATTAATCTTATCAATAAAAAATCAGGAGTCAGATATTGGGGCAAAAACCTGAAAGATCAGAGAAGCAAGGGAACAGCCACAGTCCCTACCTCTCCAGTTCCTCTGACCAAAAGGGCTATGTTTAATTAGTGGCTAGTTCTGCCCTCTGACTCCAAGCAAGCTTATTTGTCAGAACACAAACAAAATATCAAACAACAATTGGGACTGCTCTTTTTTTTTTTTTTCCACATTGTAAGCTGAACAAGTTATGCATCCAGAGGCCTTAGTGCATGCCCCTGCTGGCCAAATGGGGAATTATTTGTTCATTTGGGATAGGGGGTTACTTGTGCTACTCAGATAACACATGGCCATAATCAGCTAGCTCATGATCCATCATGGGCCTGAAGCAGGCTAGCTCTGATCAGACACAGAGTTAACACTGTCTTGTCAGGGGAGGTGGCCATCACAAGATCATGGTTCTTTTCCTTGCCCCATGATTATATAGGATATAAACAGTTGACTGGGGTTTGGCCGTGCTTAAGTCACCATAGACTTCCCTGTGGCATAGTTGTCTTATATTGTCTGTGCTCCTGTGAATAACCCCAGAACATCTTTTCCTTGATTACTCCATGAAGTTCAAATGCTCACTTTCTGTTTCAGTCATATCAAGATTCCTGGATACGGAGCAGCTGCTTTCTGTTTTAGTTCAAATCCCAAAGCAAGACACGGTATGTGTTACTGAGCACCATGTGCTATGTTATTATTGTGAGACACAGCTTGTCTTGATGGATAGTGATGGGAAATAAAGAAGTGTCCTGGGTAAGTAATCCTCACTGATACACAGAATAGTTTTATGCCTTAGGGGGCAACTTTTAAAAAATTTGGCTTTATATTACAGTGCAGTAAAAAAGCATCTTAGGTAGTTGAAGGATTAGCATATTTAAACTAATCAAATATTTACTTAAATATATCATTTATATACTTTTCAACAAAATTATAACCTATACTATTTACCTACAATATAACAAGATTATGTTAGTTCTAAAGAATATCTATATTCTTTATATATATAATTGTCTTTGTATATATAAATATATATTTATATTTCTTTCTACATATATAATTCAGAGTAAACTGAAGAATATGTAATTAAATGAGTGTGATGACTTACGTAAATTCCTTGGCGCTTACTGCAGTGTCTTAGAGAGAAGAGTGCTTTTGTAGTGGAAGCACGGAGACAGTGAGGGAACCTTTGTGATCCAGTCTGGCGGCTCTGTCCCTCCTCGGTGTCTGGTAGCATTTGTGTGGAGCCTTATTCTTCCTCCCTTGCGTGTTTGGGAGCTCTCACAGTAATGGCCATCAGAACCTATACTCTTTAGGAAACTTTAAAATCTCCTCAAATAGATGTGGTGTAATTCAAATCGAATGAACTTTTGTGCCTTTATAAACTTATTGGCATACAGTTGTTCACTCTGTCCACCTTATTATCCTGTTCCTGTGACATCTTCAGTGATGTGCTCTCAGACCTGAATGGTGACTTGCATCCTCTCTTCCCTGTTCTGCAAGGGATTATCACCTCCATAGCTCTTCTTGGGATACTAGCTGCTTTATTTCATGTTTTTAACTAGTGATCTGCTCCAAGGCTACCTCCAAGGTAATGCAAGAAAATCCACGAAGGCGGCAAGGACCAAACTTTTTCTATCTGAGGGTATTTAGAAATAAGTTTCTATCTATCTGACTGGTAAAATAAGAAAACACACATGCTTTCTGATGTTAGCTTTCTCTTTTACTTCATCTTAAAAAATGGTCTGACTCTTTCTGTCTCCACATTGCTACCGTATCTCCACACTGCTACATTCTGTACATACATACAAATGGTCATACATCTCTATACACAGTTACATCTGTTTTCACATGGCTACACATCTATCTTTTATATACATTTCTCTTCTATATCTCTTTTCTATACAGCTTCATCTTCCTTGTTTCCACACAGTTACAAATCTCTTTGGTACAGTTACATCTACACATTTCTTCTCTCTACTCTGTTACATTCCTTCACATATTATTACATCATTTATTCACTCTTTACTCTTTCATTCATTCACTCTCTCATCTTACTCTCACACTTCTTCTCTGCCCAACTTTGGACAATTCTATGTTACATTTTCTCTCCACCCATTCAGCTTCATCCCTCACTTAGCATGCACGCCTACACACATTCTCACATTCATTCTTACCCTCTGCCTAGCTCTTACACCATTCCTTCACATCGTTCGCCATTGTTCATTCTCTCACCTTCCCTAATGCTGCTTCTTTATCTGTCACTCAGCACACACACACTTCACTCAATTTCTACATAGCTTCCTCCTCTACATTGCCACTGCCCCCATCTCTCATTCAGCGTGCGCGCGCGCGCACAAAAACACACACACACACACACTTTACTCACATTCTGCAGCAGCTCTCATATAACTTTACACAGCCATCTCTCTCCGTACTGCTGCTGCTCTCTGCTGCTCTCTCATGGCCAAACTCTGGACAATTATAAGTTACATTTTCAGGGCTCTACCCATTCTCATAACACAAGATAAGTAGTTTCTCTTAAGCTAGTAATGTCACATTGACTCATGCACGTGGCTCTAAGTTGGTGAAAGGATCCCAGACAGTAAGTAAACAGTTGGTTGAACCCTGAGCCTGTAGCATCTACTTAGGCTAGGACTACATGCAAAAAGTCAATTACTGAGAAAGTCATGTCTAAAGTTGCTATAAGCGCTGACCTTGAATAAGCAAAACAACACCTGGAAAATGACCTTGTGTATTTGTCTCTAGGGGCAACCAGTCTGCTTTGAATCTGTTCTGAAGTCTAAAGTTAGCTGTCTGTGTAAAAGGCTGCCTTTGCAATTGAGAATCCTCTATCTGTCTGAGTAATATAAAATGTAGACAAATTTCTAAATGGTTTTATTAAATAAAGAACATGGGCTGGGCGGTGGTGGCGCACACCTTTAATCCCAGCACTCAGGAGGCAGAGGCAGGCGGATCTCTGTGAGTTCGAGGCCAGCCTGGTCTACAGAGCCAGATCCAGGAAAGGCGCAAAGCTACACAGGGAAACCCTGTCTCGAAAAACAAAACAAAACAAACAAACGAACAAAAGAACACAGAGCCAAATATAGGGGTGAAAGCCTTAGAGACCAACCATCTTACCTCACCAGCTCTGTAGCCTCCAAAAAAGTGAGCTACTTCCTGTCTACCGGCACCTTTATTGCCTTGTTGTTCTGTCCTCTCATTGGCTTTTAGCCCAGCTACCTCACTTCCTTGTCACTGCCTGTCTATAGAGACCTCCAGGTCTTTATGGTTGGTACTGGGATTAAAGGCGTGTGTTACCACACTTGGCTGTTCCCTAGTGTGTCCTTGAACACACAGAGACCCTGCCTGCCATGTGATTGGATTAAGGGCATGTGCTACCACTGCCTGACTTTTGTGTTAATGGCTTGCTATTTCCTTTGATTTCCAGGCAAACTTTATTTATTAACATACAAATAAAATATCATCACATTTCCCCTTTTTGTCTAATAAAAATAAAAATAATAAAAAAGTTATAACTAATATAAGAAAAACTATATATAATAAGTATAATAACTATATATAATATATACAAGCAGTAAATAAATACATCAACAATGTCTAGTCCATTTGCATTGACAAATTTAGAGAAAATATTTTATTATCTATTTTATTTTGATGAGTCCAAAATGTACCTAATCCACTTTCTATCCTAACTTGTATTATCAACAGAAAACTATCTTATGATGTCTTTCAAACTTATACACTTAACACCTCTTGGTGAGTTTCTGTTTTGAATTTCTTTCTTTCTTTCTTTCTTTTTTTTTTTTTTTTTTTTTGGTTTTTTGAGGCAAGGTTTCTGTGTGTAGCTTTGTGCCTTTCCTGGAACTCACTCTGTAGCCCAGGCTGGTCTCGAACTCACAGAGATCTGCCTGCCTCTGCCTCCCTAGTGCTGGGATTAAAGGCGTGTGCCACCATCACCTGGCTCTTTTTTGAATTTCTTAACAAGGAAAATTGTTACTACAACTATCTAATCTTCAACTCCCTCAGAGACCCAAGAAGGAAATAATATTACCTAGTAAAACAGAAAGTGCGAACAATTGACTTCCAAAAAAATGTGAGTTGACAGAAACAGCCAGCTGCCTGGACAGTCACTCGAGGTTCCTCTGTACATTGGGGCATCATCTTCGGCCTACAGGCTTAAAGTACCTGACAGACTCATTTGTGAAGTAGGATGTACACAAGGCATATAGCTCGACCTCACATTCGGTGTGAGTATTCCATGTACCAGATAACCTGAATGATGGGCCCCATAACAATGATTCCACATAACAATGATACCACTAAGCTGACAAACATCACCTAAAGATCAGCTTTGGACCACAAACTGCTCAGAACAATTTCGAGATGGTTAGCTGAGATGATCCAGCTTCACAGACTACTCGAACAAGGACTTGAGATAAGCCCTGCACTTTGGCATTATGCAGAGACTAGACAACAAATGATATAGCTACCTCGAGTCCTGGAACTTGACAGTTAACCCCAAAATTTTCTTTTCTTTTCTTTTCAGGATCCCCTAAAGATGCCTTTACACACAAACAACAGAAAATAATTTTAAGAACATGACACCCACATTCCCAAGAGGTGGGGTGGGGCGAGTGGTTTTTGGTCTTTCACTGGGTTTCAGGTTTGGGATACTTGTCATTGTTTAGGGGGGTTGGTTACAAGTTGTTGTTAATGGTCAGGAAAAGGGCTAAGCAAAGGAGATTAGATTTAAGGTTCTTGTTTGAAAAAAAAAGAGGATATAGATAAGAGGTAGATTATTGAATCTACTCTAAAAAAAAGCTAAAAATGATAAAGGGTAGATTATTGAATTTACTCTAAAAAGAAAAAAGAGAGGATATAGATATGATATAAATAAAAAAGTAAATATCAAATCTACTTTTAAAAGACAACTACTAGTTTTAAATACTTTACATTGGATTGGATTTTTATATATTGTATACAAATTATATATATTGAGATTGATATTGTTCGAAAATGCTGTATGTATATTTATAATCTTGTTTAGGATATTGTACCTATACAGTTTATTTGACAATGTAATGCAATTCGCTAATCCTTGAATATTATTATTACCAACTACTAGGATATAAAGAAATGAAAGTTAGTAGTTAGACATTATAATCGAACTTGTAGTCATATTAAGCATGTTTTAAAGGTCAAGCAGAGATATATTTTAGATAGACAGGTCATCTTCAAACCCTTCAGAGATCTACAGAATATGTCATTTAAGATGTTTTTATAACTTAGAATTTTTTTTATGATTATGAGACATGTCAGCTCTTGGCAGTAACAATCTCCTTCAAAAAACATGTACATTGAAGAAAATGCATATAGAGTTAACTTTCATTGTGGCAAAAGCTAGCCACTGGGCAACGAAGTGCCCTCGCATCGACTGCTGACAGTATGCTATCCAAAATGGGCAAACAGGACACAAACAAAGGACTACTGATCCTTGCCAAGACAAGTGTGGTTGCAGCTTTGGCAACAGGCATCCTCTGAGGACAGGACAGTATGGCACCATCGCTGGAGTGGCTTTGCAATCCAGAAAAGGTACAAGTGCCCTTTTCTTCAAAGGCAGCTGAACAGGCAATGGACTGATGGCTTCTGGTGTGCAGTGGAACAGTAGCTGAAACAGTATTCTTGAAAGAGTAACTAGGCTGATGGAGTCTAACCTCTCAATTGTAGACTGGTATTTAATAAGGGAGATGAAGCTACCCATAAGCCGAGAAGAATGGAATGCAGAGAAGAATGGGATGCTGAGATGAAGCCATCCACAAACCAAGAAGAATGGGATGTGGAAAAAAAATGGGACACTGAGATGAAGCCATCCACAAGCCGAAAAAAATAGGCAGCCGAATTCCAAAAACACCAACAATTTCCAAAATTTAAAATCCTGAATCATGACAGGACACTGGTGGAATTCAAGTTTGTCTGGTACATGGAATACTTGTACCGAATGTGAGGTCGAGCTGTATGCCTTGTGTGCATCCTACTTTACAAATGAGTCTGTCAGATATGCTAAGCCTATAGGCTGAAGATGATGCCCCAACGTTGCAGAGAAACCTTGGGTGACTGTCCAGGCAGCTGGCTGTTTCTGTCAACTCCTATCAATAATATTCCATAGTTGTGTAGATCAGCCAAGCTGTGATGTTAGCCGGCAGGGTGGTTAGAAATTACTGACCACACTGTAAACCCATTACAATGGTATTCGTAGGAGTTGACTGTTCATGAGGAAAACCTATCACTGTATTGAAATGTGGGCTGTTCCCATTTGTCTTTTATCTTGACAGGTTAATGCAGCTGAATCAAAGATAACAAATTTGATCTACCTGAAGCATACTTTGGAACTTGTGGATCCTTTAAAGGTAATTCATATGTGTGTTGCACAAAACATAGACATTTTCTTTAGAAAAAAGTAAACTTAGAAGTTGTGAGAACAGTGTATTTTTTTCTCTTTACATATGTAGAATATATATACATAAATAGGGAGAACAGGGGAATTCGTGACTGATATGTAAAATTAAATTAATTATAAAATTAAAAAACAAAAAAAAGATAGCCAGAGAAACGATCTTGAAAACCCAAAAAAAAAACAAACAAACTAAAAACAAGCAGACAAAAACAAAACAGAGGAACAACAACAAATAAGGAACACACACAAAATCCCCACAAAAATGAAAATCAAAACAAACAAGCAGAAGACCAGCTAAGACAAAAAGATGCCCAAACAAAGCAAAGTGAGACAAAAAGTCTACAAAATATTGAGTTAGTTTTCTGTTGGCCAACTGCTCATGAGTGTGTACGGCGCCTACCCTGAGGTTGATAAACCAGTGACACTCGAGTGGAGAAAACTGATTTTCCCTTTGCTCATGGGTATCAGTTGTAGATAGCTCTCACCCACTTTCTCTTCTCAATGCTAGCACCCATCTAGCTTGTAGTCCTTGTGCATGTTGCCATAGTCTGTGAGTTGATATGTGCATCAGTCCTGTTGTGTCTGGAAGACCCTGTTTCTTGGAGTCATCCATCACCTCTGACTCTTACAAACTTTTTACCTCCTCTTCTGCAAAGATTCCTGAGCCTTGAAGGGAGGGCTTTGATGAAGACATCTCATTTAGGACTGAGTACCCCAAAGGTTCTCCCCACTCTCCGCACATTGTGCAGTTGTGGGCCTTTGTGTTAGTTCTCATCTGCTGCAAAAGGAAGTTTCTCTGATGAGAGCTAAGTGAGACAGCGATCTATGGGTAAAACAGTATGTCATTACAAATCATTTTATTGCTGTTCAGCAGAATGCTATTCAGCAAAATAATAGCATTATATCTCCTCTTAGGCCTGTGACCTCTCTAGGGCAGGTTCTTGTCCACTTTATCAGTGTCAGGTATGGGTTTCATCTCATGGAGTAGACCTTACATTCAGTCAGAAAGTGCTTGGTTACTCCCACAACATTTGTGCTACCATTGCACCAGTATATCTTGTAGGCAGGTCACTGTTGTAGGTCGCAGGGATTGTAGGTGGGAGATACTGATGACTACCTTTCGTTTCCTTTCATGTATGCATATATTCTGGGAAGCATCTACAGTAGTAAGTTTCTATGTGGCTCTTCAAATGGCCTCTAGTGCCCATTGTCCCTCCCTACATCCCCTCCTTTTCCTTTCTTTACTATCCCCTTCCTAGCTAACGCTCCTATTCTAGTTTCCCTTTCTCTCTCCATAGTAGTACATTTTATTTCCCTTTCCTCAGGAGAGCCTCTCCTCCTGCCTACCTCTTCCTGGGTGCCTAAGTACCTAACTTCTGTGGCTATTTGGATTGTTGTGTACATATTGATAGCTTGAAAGCTGACATCCACATAGAAGAGAAAACATACAATATTTGTCTTTTTGAGTCTGGGTTACTTCACTCAGGATAATTTTTTTTCCAGGTTCATCCATTTGCCTGCCTATTTTATTTTTCTTAATAGCTGAATAATATTCCATGTGTAAATATACCATATTTTTATTATCCATCCATCATTTGATGGACATCTAGGCTGTTTCCACTTTCTAACTACTATGAATAGAACAGCAATGAAAATGGATGAGCAAGTATCTCTGCGTAGGATGTAGAGTCTTTTAGTTGTATGCCCAAGAGCGATACAGCTGGATTTTGAGGTAGATCTAGTCCCAGCTTTTGGAGGAACTTCCATGGAACTGATTTCCACAGTGATTGTGCAATGGGTATGTGTTCCCCTTATTCCACATCTTCACCAGCATGTGCTGCCGTTTGTTTTACTGATCTTGGCCATTCTGACTGCTGTAAGATGAAATCTCAAAGTAGTTTTGAGTTTCCCTGATGACTAAGGATAGTGAATGTTTCTTTAAGTGTTTCTCAGCCATTTGTGTTTCATCTTTTGAGAACTCTGTTTTAGTTGGGTTATTTGTTTTTTGATGCCCAGGTTTTTTGAGTTCTTTATATATTTTGGATATTAATTCTCTCAGATGTGTAGTTGGCAAAAATCTTTTCCAGTTCTGTAGGCTGCCATTTTGTTCAAATCATGGTGTCCTTTGCTGTACAGAAGCTTTTCAGTTTCATGAGGTCCCATTAATTAACTAGCTAATTAATTAATATTAATTGTTGGTCTTAGTGCCTGTGCTATTTGTGTTTTGTTCAGAAAGTCCTGTCCTGTGCCAGTGAGTTCAAGTTCAAGACTATTCCTCACTTTTTCTTCTAACAGATTCAGTTTATTTGGCCTCATGTTGAGGCCCTTGATCCATTTGGAGTTTAGTTTTGTGCTGGGTAATGAATATGCATCTATTTGTATTCTTCTGCATGCAGCTGTCCAGTTTGACAAGTACTATTTGTTTAAAGTGGAAAAGTTTCTCAGCTTTATGATATTATAATTTTGTAGAAAGGAGAAATCAGTGAGACAGACAACTTCTCAAACAGCTAGTTGGAACGCAAACTGCACTTATTTTAAAGGAGATGCTCAGAGTGTGCATCTTATTTTGGGAGGATGTGCTAGGGATTGAACCAGGGCACTTGCACATGCTAAGCACACTGAACTACCCCTCCCCCCCCCCGTAGCATTCACCTTTTGATATTATAATGCTAGTTCTAGGAATCTGTTGAAAAGACATTGCATCCATTGTAGCTCATTCACATTAGTGAGAAAGTGTTTGAAGAAGAGCTACAGTAATTAAAGGAACTCTAGTAATTAGAATTCAAAGGCAGAATATTGAAAATTTAAGAAATTCCTTTTGGGCTGACAAGATGGCTCAGTGAGTTAAATACTTGCTACCAAGCCTAACAACCTAGTTTGATTCCCAAGACTCACATGGTGGAAGGCAAGAACTAACTCCTGTGTGTTGTCTTCTGACCTCCATACATGTGCTGTCATGTGCACATGCCCACACACATACACACAAAACTAAATGCTATGAAAAGTTTCTGATGTTCATGATGTAGTACTGAGGGCAAAGGGAACATACAATTATATAATTTTTAAATTTCAGATGAAGACAGCAAATGTACCATAATATTTAGAGTATATAATCTTTGGAAAGGAAATTGAATTATGAGTGATTGAATGTTTTAATGCTCCTGTGGACTCTTTAGTTTTACTAGCATAACATACTATTTGTCCATTCAGAAGTAACTCAAATTATAGCCATCATCTCTCCCCAAATTGAAATGGCCAGTGAAAGTAACTGGTTTATTCTCCCTGTTTGCCCTGTTCAGTTGGTGACCATTTACAGTTCCCATTAAGCAAAAGAAAGTTCTTAATCCCATTTTTGCTGTATGGGAAAGGAGAAATTGCTGTATTTATAAATATATAAACCCAAGTATTGAAATTATCTGTAGGGTAACTTTAGTTGTACAGCAGTGGCTGTTTAAATGCCTGCCACTGTAAGAAGGTAGGTGTTATTTAGGAGACAAAACCCAGAAGCCATCACCTTGAAACGGTGATGACTTTATTTCCCATGTGCTTTTCCCCTGGAAAGCTGCAGTCTGGCTGCAACTTCATACATGTCTGAAGTCTTCTCATGAGAATAAAGATGAGAACATGGAACAACAGCATCTGACCAAGTGTTAGATGGAATGTGTTGGATCTGAATAGTGCCACAGCGTGCTAACTGCTGACTTTGTTTTAACAGGGCACCTTGAAGAACTGTAGCACACCTTTGCTAAGAGCTTACTACGGCTCCTTGGAAGACAAGAGGTTCTGTCACCTGTTAAGAGATTATACTTTTCTTCCAGATCATAACTGATTTTAACAATTGTGCCTCTTCTATAGAAAAATTACTTGATCTGGGTGTGGTGGTACATGAGTTTAATCCTAGCACTCAGGAAGCAAAGGCAGGCAGATCTCTGTAAGTTCAAGGCCAGCCTCTTCTACATCACAAGTTCTAGGCAAACTGGGGCTGCATAGTGAGACCCTGTCTCAAAAATAATTACTCAGGTTTCTTCAAAGTATCCATTAAGTATCAATTACATATTAATCCTGCAAGTACAATAATAGGTTAACAACACAGTGGCTGTTTTTAGGTGAGTGTTTCCTTTTTAGCCATTTTTCATGGGGACACTTGCCAGTATCAAAAATTACCCTTTTTCGTTAAATCATGGAAGGCCTAATAAAGGAAAAAAGAATCCCAATAGATAGGAATGTGGAACAAGTTCTAAAAACAATTAATATTGTTAAATATTAGCAATAGCACCTTGGCTCTTGACCAAGCAGGTTATCAGGCTCAGTAGTTGCCTTGTTGGGTGAGGATTTGCATCTCATGTGGTGCCACAAGCTGAACTTGATAATCAAAGCAGCTTAGTGAAATGTGACATTCAAGAACAGAATAGCTGGAAAGTCAGGAAAATCGATATCACCAGGACTGCGGCTTGTGTAGTAATTACTGTGCTTGGTAACTAGTGGTGACAGGCTTCTGTTCCAGTGTCCCGCATCAAATGCTCAGTCACATCTCCCTTCCTGAGGGGGGCATGTATATTGGATCCCTGGGCCTCATGCAGCTCTTGCTATGTGACCCACATGCATACAGAGTGAAGGAACATGCAGTCAGAATATATGTCATTTCTTTGGGGCTCAGGTTGTACTCCTGGCCATAGTGCTGGTGTGTAATCTGGGAGATGTTCCCATCAGCAAATTTTAGAGTTTTATTTGGTAGTCTCATACTATTTTTCAATAATCCTGACTGCAAAATCGTTTTAAGTTGAGTCAGTGATAGCCCTAACCTAGATAAATAAAAACATTAATTATTGTAAAATAACCCTCAACCAAGGTTTGCTCTCTTTAAACAGCTACTGTGGAAGTAGCTGTTTGCTTATTACCTGCTTTTGTTTTGTCTTAATGCTAGGTTTGGACTAATACTTGAAAAGATTAAAACTGTGATAAACGATGATGCAAGGTACATGAAAGGCTGCCTGAACATGCGGACTCAGAAGTGCTATGCAGTACGCTCGAACATCAGTGAATTCCTAGACATAGCTAGGAGGACATATACAGAGATAGTGGATGACATAGCAGGTAATTCCAGCATGTTTTCATGGCTTTCACTAATATAATATTTTATCTTGTGCTTTCCTTTTTTACTGGTGGTAGAAACTAGCTCTTTCTCTGTGATCTATATATATAAAATCTTACTACACACACACACACACACACACACACACACACACACACACATACACACACACACACACTGCTCTTTAAGAAGCCTCCTTTAAAAAACAATGATGTCACAAGGCTTGGTGGCACACACCTTTAATCCCAGAACTCAAGAGGTAGAGGAAACTGATCTTTAAGAGTTTGAGACCAGCCTGGTCCCCAGTTCCAGGCCAGCCTGGTCTACATAATAAGATCCTGTCTCAAAAGAAAACAAAAGAAGAATGATGATGTTGAAGTGTTAGAGTGACCTCATGCACATGGGCAGTTCTTTGAAGGGTGAAGAGTGTTGACACCAAAATGCCTCAGCAGAGAGTGGCACCGATGTCATCAGAGATTTAGGGTCTGAGAGGGCTACTGATCATTCAGCATGTTCCCTGGGCTCCTATAGCCTGTGAACACTGACCTGTATCTGGAAATGATAGTGAAATATGATAGAAGTCAGTGTGAGACAAGAATGCCAAGTGTGCTGGCTGGTTTTATGTCAGCTCCACACAGGCTAGAGCCATTGGGAAGAGAGAACATGAACTGAACAAAATGTCCTTATCCATGTTCTTGGTTGATGATTGATGAGGCCTCCCTTGCTGTGGATAGCAGGTGGTCCTGGGTGTCTAAGAAAACAAACTGAGCAAGCCAGCAAGACCTGCATGGTCTCTGCACAGTTCCCACCTCTAGGTTCCTGCCCTGACTTCCTTCAGTGATGGGCTGTGACCTTGATTTTGGTCATGGTGTTTTATCATTGCAAAAGGAACCCTAACTAAGACAGAAAGTTAAAGGAAGAATTGTCACTAATTATCAAAGTTACTAATTAGTAAGCAGACATGGCATGGTAAATGTAAATGTAGCTTCCAGTGCTAAGTGAAATTTCCAGCCCCAAATGGTGAGACCACTGAGAAAGCAGGAAAACCAGGAGGAGGAGCTAATCTCGGAATATGTGTTAGTGTTTTACAGGAACGTTCAAGATCAAGTGCTCAAGTGGAGACACAGACTTAGGACTCTAGTTTATGGGGCTGACAGAGAGATTAGAATTACTTTTCAAATTATCTGCTATCTTTCCTTCTGGGGATACCCGGGTAAAATTGAAGTTGCAGCAATTGATGTAACTTCTGTTTTACTAAAAAGTTGAATGCATAACACATTAGAACTCTAATATTCCTAATTTTCAGAGAAAAATGCAATTCTTGTTCTTATTTTAAGTTTTACAATATATTTTCTTTTAAAAATACACACCAGAGAATATCTTCTTTTTGGGGGGGGGATTTCAAGACAAAGTTTCTCTGTGTAACAGCCCTGGCTGGCCTGGAACTCACAGAGATCCGCCTGACTCTGCCTCCCAGGTGCTGGGATTAAAGGTGTGTGCCACCATGCCCAGCCAGAGAATTTTCTTTTTAAAGGATACTTACCCACATCTTTTGGACATTAAATTGTTTTGTTTTGTTTTGTTTTTCTAGACAGGGTTTCTCTATGTAGTTTTGGTGCCTGTCCTGCATCTCGCTCTGTAGACCAGACTGGCCTCGAACTCACAGAGGCCTGACTCTGCGTCCAGAGTGCTGGGATTAAAGGCGTGTGCCACCGCCACCTGCTAAATTTTTTTTTTTTTTACTGTTTACAAAAACTAAAAAGAGCTTCTTGTTTGCGTACAAAATAATGAGTAAAAAGCCTACGACTACACAGAAATTCCCACCAGGAAATGCTTGTTTTTTTTCCTGTTCTGGTCTCTAGGAATGATATCACAGCTTTCGGAGAAGTACAGTCTTCCATTACGGACCAGCTTCAGCTCTTCGAGGGGCTTTTTCATCCAGATGACTACAGACTGTGCCGCGCTCTCCAGTGACCAGCTTCCCCCAGAGTTTATCAAGGTTCCTGGTTTTATGGGACTGCATGGGGGTAGACTTTGCAGCACTCTTGAATTTCTGCTTGGTGCATGGCTTCTGTACTGCGCTTGTTGACCAGCCACACCAAGCACAGTAGACAGGCGTGAGGGGACAGCCAAAGGAGGCAAAAGGCAAATTAAAAAACAAAGTCAAAAGGTGTTTTTGACAAAAGAATTTAGAAAAATACTGACTACCTTTTGTTTAACTTTTTTTAACTTTATTGTTTTGTGTGTGTGCACACTTGAAGGTCAGAGGACATCTTGGGGGAATCAGTCCTCTCCTTCCACCATGTAGGTCCCAGGGATTGAACTCAGGTCTCCAGGCTTGGCCATAGCTCTTCACCTGCTGAACCACCTTACTACCTTTGTTTCACATAGTTTTCCAGGTGCATTTTCCTACTGAAGATCTGAGAATTTCTGCAGAAGGAAATATGTTTGTTTAATGTAGTGTTTTAGTCCTGTGAACCGTGTAGTGCCTTTTCCTGTGCACATATCCACTCCTCTATATAGCCATTTTGGAGCAGTATCGTCATTTTTAATGTTTTGTTTTTCTT
This sequence comes from Peromyscus californicus insignis, assembly GCF_007827085.1. NCBI lineage: Eukaryota > Metazoa > Chordata > Mammalia > Rodentia > Cricetidae > Peromyscus > Peromyscus californicus. The sequence continues at coordinate 131,532,070 of NW_026294617.1, read as the reverse complement.
ATGCTTCTCAGGAGTAGAAAAACAAACAATTTAGTGTTCAGATTTGTTTATATGTACATATGTCTATAGGCGGGGGCGGAGCTTTCTGTCCCATCTGCCTGATTATACCTGGATGTTGCTTCCCAAATTACCACACAAAGACTTGTATTAATTATAAATGTTTGGCCAATGGCTCAGGCTTATTACTTGCTAGCTCTTGTATTTAACCTATTTCTATTATTTTGTACATCGCCACGTGGCCTGTGGCTTACAAGTCCTCTGGCATCTTGGTCCTTGGGTGGCTGGCTGACTTCTGCCTCAACTCTGCCCTTCTTCCTCAGAGTCCTCAGTTTATCTTGCCTTCCACAACATTGTGTTTATGTTCATTGACAGATACATGTGTACACTAACAGTCCATATGAACTCTGTCTTATGGCAGTGAGGACTAGACAAGGTGGTTGTGGAACTAGAGACTGAGGTTCAGGTAGAGGACAAGGACTAAGGGGAGCAGAAGCAGAAGGAGGGCCACAGGGTCTCCCTGTCCATCATGCATGTTACCTGCTGCTGAGATGTAGTCTTCTGACCTTTCTGCAGGGCCATTGCAGAACTTACCAACCAGTTATGCTAGAGAGATTGAGTAAAAATACCTCGCTTTATCCTTGATATAATCTTGCTTTTATTTTTCACAGATGTTATTTAGAACTTTCTTTGTGATATTTTATCTCAGAAATTAAAGCGCTTAACCTCAAAACCTATCTTTCTGTCCTATGAACTGTATGTTTTATCTCACATGCATATATACATATCTTGACATTTGCTTTTAACTTCCTGCAGATTTCTAAAGTGAAAAACTCATATAGCTTTACATCAGCAGATTTAATTAAAATGAATGAAAGATGCCAGGAGTCTTTGCGAGAAATCTATCACATGACTTACATGTAAGAGCATTTGAAGTATTTTAATACTGAATTAAATTGGTTTAATTTGAGGAACTATAATAGATTAATCGACTCTCTGTCTGATTACAGACAGTTCAGTTTTGAATGTTCGAAAAGAAAGTCTGCCGTCATGTTGAGAATGAATGAGCCTCATGGAGAGGGTGAAGGGACATCTGATGGAAGACTTAGCTGTACTCCCAGTGCTTCTGCCTATGCACGGCACCATGGTGTAGAGCTCACGTACTGTGGGCTTCTCTTGGGCTTATTTAGCTTCTTCCTTTCCTGTGGTCAGAGAGCCTTGGCTTCTCACACTCTGGTATTTCTAAGACAGCATCATAATGGGGCCAGCCCTTTTCCTTCTCATGGAACAGTAGCCTTGAGTTAGGAGAAACAGGGCATTTGGAGTTGGAAGGCCAAGACAGAGGGGAAAGAGTAAGTTTTTAAAACAGTTTCAAGTCCTGGACCTCAGATACTATTAATATAATGTAAACTTTGGATACACATTCATCCTTGAAAGGAGAAAAAATCCCCGGAGTGTGTTACATTATAACCCTGCTCATGAAAACCTAAATAATGACATGATTTGAACATGATTTGTGCATCTGTATATGTTTGTATTTGTGTGTATGTATTTTTGTTTCTTTATGTACCTGGGTTTCTGCCCCCCATGTGTTTGTGTCTTTCTGTGTGTTTCTTTTTTATGTCTCTGTGTATATGTCTATATGTATATCTGTGTTTTTGTGCCTGAGCACTTGATTAGATCTATATACAATATTTTATGTTTTCTTTAATGTAACATTTTATTGAAAGTGTCTATTTTGCTTATATTTAATGAGGCTGTCAATTCAACAATGAATATAAAATACAGAAGAAGATGATTATTTTTACCTGGTAGATGTGACCTTAAGCTGAGGCATCAATAGCCTCATTTTTTCTAAAATGAGCCAACCAAACAATAGACTTTTTGTGTAGTGTACAACTCAACTGTGAATATTATTTTTCTCATGCAATTAAAACCTGTGTATCTTCTTTTGAAGAGCATCATCATGTCTTGTCCAACATGTGCTTTCAGGATAGTGTGCAAGCTGCTTAGTGAGATTTATGAGTACATTCATTGCTTATACAAGCTCTCTGACACTGTGTCAATGCTGGATATGCTGCTGTCTTTTGCTCATGCCTGTACCCTTTCTGACTATGGTGAGTCACTTTCTTTGGAAAGAAAAACATGTGGCATACTGAAACTTGTATCTTACTCAATTTCATATAAGAGTTGCGAATATTTTACTCGTTTTACTTGAAATAGTTTCTTGTCTATGACCCTAACTAACACATAGAATGGAGATAGTGAAATGAACCTTGAAACTTCGTAGGGCTGGATAGATGGCTCAGTGACTGAGTGTGCACTGCTCTTACTGAGCGCCTGGGCTTTAGTCCCAGCACCAGCCACCGCTTCTAACTCTAGCTCCATGGCTGACACCTTCTGACCACCTCAGGGACTGTGCTCACGTGTCCATACCCAGACACAGACACACAAACACATAATTATGATAAAAATCTTCAAAACATTTTTAAAAAGTTAAATTCAAATAATATTCATTAAAAATTGTCAAGTCAAAAAGAACAAAGCTGAAGGAATTTTTAAAGATTTCCCAAATAAGAAAGACTGCCAAGCTGTCTCCTTGGTGAAATGGCCATGATCCAAGTTCTAATCTGAATACTCATTAGAAGCAGTACACTGGATACTAACAGACAGAGCATCTCCGTGCTGTGAGTTCTCTCGGCTCTGGGGCTCACATGTGCACTAAGACAGGACCTGTGCTGTGTATGTTCATATCCCAAGTCTGTACAGAGGTCCTCACACAAACAGGCAGTCCTTTCCAGTGTCACACCACCACTTCAGGAGAGCTAGCCCCTAAAGTTCCTTACACAATCTGTCAGTCAGTATCACACCAGCATGCAAATACCTAGGACTAGTGTGTGGTAATTATGGCTGAATAACTGCAGATATAATAACATTAAAATTAACATTTGTAATTAAAATTAGCAACAACATTTCTGATTTGTTACATTGATTGATTAATTAATTTTTAAAGATAATTTTTGTTTTATGTGTATGCATAAGTGCCTGAATGTATGTGTAGGCACCACTTCTGTGCAGTATCTTTGGAGCCAAGAAGAGAGGATCAGATCCCAGGTAACTGGAGTTATGGATGGTTGTGAGCCACCATGTGGGTGCTGGGAACTGAACCCAGGTCTCCTGTAAAAGTAGAAAGTGTACTTAGCCACTGAGCCATCTCTTCAGCACCATTACATTAATTTGTTTTATATTTCTAAATGCCTAAACTTAAATATTAATAAATAATACCAGATGATAACAGTAACAAATGACTATAACAATAATCAATGTGAACTTTTCACTGCTGTCTTTAGACTGAAATATTTACTCTTTCATATTTTCTTTAGGATCAAAACTTTACCTTGGGATCCACTATTGTGTTATTTGTGTGTGTGTGTGTGTGTGGGGGGGGGTGATGGTCCTTGTGGGAACCATGTCTCATGTATTCCAGACTGATCTCAAACTTGAGTTAGTAAGTGCGGATGACCTTTACCCTCAGATCTGCTCTGCCTTACACACACAACATAATGTCCAATTTAAGCAGTGCTGGCATGGAACGCCAGATGTGGGGCATGGTAAGCAAGCACTCTAGCAACTGAGCCATGTTCCCAGCCCAGGATTTGCTATTCTAATAGTAGTTTTATTAATTATTAAGCAACGTTTTACTCTATTTTAGTTTGAGAAATACCATATCTAAATTCCAAAATTGTAGTAGTTTTTTTTAAATACCTTTAACTTTTCTGGACCAACCTTAATTTGTGATGAATGTTTTGAAGTTTTTCCATGCAGTCCATTTCTCAGTGTGCAGTATTTTAGTTCCCCCTTCAGGTGGTATCTGTAGAGATCTTTCTGTGAACCAAAAGATATTTAGTACTTGGTTTTCTCCATTTCCAAAAATTGATTTTTAGACATATTTTTCAAAGGGTGTAGGAAAGAAAATTTCTTGTGTTTGGCTTTATCATTTAGTTAACTTCACTTCGGACATTAAGTCTGCTAGAGAAGCACTGTGTAGGGTGTACTAGGTAAACTTTCACTGTAGGAAAAGTATTATCAATGGCCATGTGGTTCTTTTTATCTTTACAAATGTGAAATTTTTATAAGCTGTTTAGGAACCCAGGGTAGTGAAAAGGAACTATGTTCTAGAGTTCTCTGGGTACAAATTGAAATAATGAGAATACCCATTACAGTTAAAGATTTAAAAGTGTGTTTGGGATAATGTAGTAACTTATTGTCTCAAATTGGCTTCCTGAAATTACTAAGGTCAGCCCATATGTATGCACCACAAGATATGTAAATATAAATGTACTCAGCTTTTAAAACACTTATTTTTTTCTTCAGTTCGACCAGAGTTTACTGACACTTTAGCAATCAAACAAGGATGGCATCCCATTCTTGAAAAAATATCTGCAGAGAAACCTGTTGCAAACAATACATATATTACAGAAGGGAGCAATGTTCTGATCATAACTGGACCGAATATGAGTGGAAAATCCACGTATTTAAAACAGATTGCACTTTGTCAGATCATGGCCCAGATTGGTAAGTTACACTTTTACTTTATGATTACCGATTGTGGTGGTTTGAGCAAGAATGAACCCCATAGGTTCGTCTATTTGGTTGCAGAAGCTAGCCTTTAGCAGCTGAGCCATCTCTCCAGCCCTAGGCTCATATGTATATTTGAATGTGTGGTCTCCAGTTGGTGGAGCCATTTAGGAAGAATTAGGAAATGTGACTTTGTTGCAGGAGGTGTCTCACTGGGGGTAGACTTTGAGGTTTCAGAAGCCTATGCCTTTCCCAGTTAGTTCTCTCTCTGCCACCAATGTAAGGGTTTGAAAGAAGGTCTCAGCTCCTACTCCAGCACCGTGCTGGCCTGCTGCCATGCTCCTTGCCTTGATGGTCATAGACTCACCCTCTGGAACTGTAAGCCACTGTGAACTCTTTCTTTATAAACTGCCCTGGTCATGGTGTTTTTCATGGCAATAGAAAAGTAACCAAGACCCCAATGACTAGGATAAGCTGATGTCTTTAGTGACCAAGGGGCATTTTCCAAACATTACAGCATTGGGCATAGAAACTTTACCCTTAACTTGAGTGGTACCTACCCACAACAATTGGTAGAGATAGATAGATAGATAGATAGATAGATAGATAGATAGATAGATAGATAGATATGGATAGGTAGGTAGGTAGGTAGGTAGGTAGAGTCTGTCTTTCTGTCTGTCCATGTGTGTAAATATCTGTCACTGCTCCAGCACTGTCACGTATGTCTTCATGTGCAGGCCTAGCATAACTCCTATGTCTGGTAACTGGCTTTCCTGAGAACTGACCTCCAGACATCAGAAGCCAACACTGGGGAGGTGAGAGGTAGGGGAATAAGAAGGTCATGGCACCCTCACCTACAGATTTAGCTTGAATCCCACTGGGGCTATAAGAGACCCTGTCTTAAAGAATTGAGAGAGGGAGAGGGAGAAGGAGAAGAAGGAGAAGGAAGAAGAAAAAGAAGAAGAAGAAGAAGAAGAAGAAGAAGAAGAAGAAGAAGAAGAAGAAGAAGAAGAAGAAGAAGAGAGTCACTCCACTGAATTCAAACATGGCTTTGCATGATTTGTATGCACTAGCCCTGATTTGGTTCTTGTATGTATCACAGAATGATCTTTTTGTCTTAATGCTAGTTGTTCAACTGTCTGAGGGCAATTATTTTATTTTTCATCACTGTCCATCTTGAACTTGAGATATGTCTAAGTATATATGTGTGTGTTTCATCAGGCCTGAGTCAAAGTAAACTGAAGCTTAAAAGCATGTGAGCTAGTATGGAGACCATGCAATCTTACACAAATTATGTCACTCTTAATTCTTTTTCTCATTTGCAAATGGTTATATTAATGGTAGTTACTCCTGAGAAATGCTGTGAAGACTCAGATAATGCTACAGATAAGAAAGAAGACTCTCCAGGCAGAGGTCAGCGCCTGTACAAAAGCACAGATGGGAAGCAGTATGGTGCGCCCTAAGAACTGCAGACTGCAGAGGCCTCCTAGCCCCTTTGCCTTGCTTACCCAGCACATTAGGAGCTGCTGGAGACATTGAGGCAGAGACACATGGATAGACCTGGATTAAGAATGCCACCTTATTAGCTATAGATGAGAGCCAGAGCAGAGGCAGGGTGTTGGCCAGGAGCTCCTGTAGCCATGTAGGTGGGAGATTGTGAGAACCTTTGTAGTGGAGGTTGAGAGAATGGATAATATAAATATATGCCAGCTAATAGTGTATGCTGTATTCTCTACATGGCCCTTTGGCTTAAATGGAACTTTACTCCTTCAGAAAACTCATAAGAGTTGTTTTTAATAGATAAGTGAGGTTTTGTTTTGTTTTTTGTTTTTGTCTGAGAAAGGCCCATTTCTCCTATATTTGTTATTTCCACTTGAACACATAGTAGGTCTTCTTTTTTATTCTTCTCTCACATATTATATCCCAACTGCAGTTTTTCCTCTCTCCTCTCCCCACAACCTGCTCCCCCCATCCCAAAGCCACTCTCCTTCTGTCTTCCCTCAGCAAAGAGCAGGCCTCCCAGGGACACCAACCAAACAGCTACAGTAAGACCAGTTACATACCATCACATCAAAGCTGGACGAGGCAACCTAGTAGGAGGAAAAGGGTCAGTGATCACCTGCGTTCCCACTGTTAGGAGTCCCACAAGAACACCAAGCTACTCAGCTGTAACATATATGTAACATATATACAGAGAACCTAGGTCAGACCCCTATAGGCTCCCTGACCTCTTTGAGCCCCCATGAGTCCCGGTCAGTTGATTCTGTGGGCCATGTTTTCATGGTGTCTCTGACCCCTCTAGTTCCTCTGATCCTTCTTCCCCCTCCTCTGCAGGACTCCCTGAACACTGCCTAATGTTTGGGCAGGGACTCTGCATCTGCTTCCATCTGCTGGATGAAGTCTCTCTGGTTTCTTTGATGAGGATTCTGCTAGGCTCCAGTCCCAGAACACCCTGCAGACAGGACAAACTTTAGGTCTAGGTTTTGTGGCCGGATTGGTATCCTATTTCCTCCACTTGAGGCCTTGCCTGGTTGCAGAAGATGGCCAGTTCAGGCTCCATGTCACCCATTACTAGGAATCTTTGCTAGGGATACTCTCATAGAGTCCATGGAGTTTCCATTGCACTAGGTTTCCACCTCACCCCAAAACAGCCCCCAATTCCAGTTGTTTTTCCCAGCGTTTTCTCCCCTACCACTTGATCCCTCCTGTTTCCAACCCTTCCCAACCCCAGTCCACTCATGAAATCTATTCTGTTTTCCCTTATCAGGGAGATCCTTGAGTCCCTCCTTAAGCCTTTCTTGTTACTTAGCCACTCTGGGTCTGTGGACTGTAGCATGACTATCTTTTACTTTACATCTAGTATCCACTTATAAGTGAGTACACACCATGTTTGTCTTTCTGGGTCTGGGTTACCCCTCATTCAGGATGACTTTTTTCAAGTTCTATCCATTTGCCTGAAATTTCATGATGTCTTTGTTTTTAACAGTTGAGTAATACTCCATTGTGTAAATGTACCATATTATCTTTGTCCATTCTTCAGTTGAGGGGCATTTAGGTTGTTTCCAGTTTCTGACTGTTATGAATAAAGCTACTGTGAACATAGTTGAGCAAGTGTCCTTATGATAGGATGGAGCTTCCTTTGGGTATATGCCCAAGAGTGGTATAGTTGGGTCTTGAGGTAGATTGATTCCCAATATTCTGAGGAACTGCCACAGTGATTTCCACAGTGGCTGTATAAGTTTGCACTCCCACCAACAGTGGAGGAGTGTTCCCCTTGCTCCACACCCTCACCAGCATGAAGTGTCACTTGTGTTTTGATCTTAGCCATTCTGACAGGTGTAAGATGGAATCTCAAAGTCATTTTGATTTCCATTTCCCTGATGGCTGAGGATGTTGAACATTGCTTTAAGTGCTTCTCAGCCATTTGAGTTTCCTCTGTTGAGAATTGTGTTTAGATCTGTATCCCCATTTTTTAACAATAGTTTTTTGTCTTTTTGTTTTCGTTTTATTTTTAAAGATTTATTTATCTATTATGTATACACTGTTCTGCCTGCATATATGCCTGCACACCAGAAGAGGGCACCATATTTCATTGTAGATGGTTGTGAGCCACCATGTGGTTGCTGGGAATTGAACTCAGGGCCTATGGAATAACAGCCAGTGCTCTTAACCTCTGAGCTATCTCTCTTAACCCCTGTACTCCATTTTTTAATTGGATTATTTAATTTGTTGATGTCTAGTTTCTTGAGTTCTTTATATATTTTTGATATTAGCCCTCTGTCAGATAGGGGGTTGGTAAAAATCTTTTCCCATTCTGTAGACTGCCATTTTGTCCAATTGATAGTGGGGTTTTTTTTTTTGTTTGTTTTGTTTTGTTTTTGCCTTATAGAAGCCTTTCTGTTTCATGAGGTTCCATTTATTAACTGTTGATCTTAGTATGTGCACTCTTGGTGTTCTCTTCTGTCTCCTGTGCCACTGCATTCAAGGATAGTCTTCATTTCTTTTCTGTCAGGTTCAGTGTATCTGGTTTTATATTGAGGTCTTTGATCCATTTGGACTTAAGTTTTGTGCATGGTGATACATTTAGATCGATTTGCATTCTTCTGCATGCTGACATGCAGTGAGATCAGCACCATTTGTAGAAATATTTTCTTTTTTCCATTGTATATTTCTGGCTTCCTTATCAAAAGTGTCCATAGGTGTGTGGATTTATGTCTGGGTCATTGATTCAATTCCACTGATCATTGTGACTGTTTTTATGCCAATACCAGGTGGTCTTTATTACAGCTCTGTAGTACAGCTTGAAATCATGGATAGTGATATCCCCAGTTCTTTGGTTGTATAAGATTATTTTAGCTATCCTGGGTTTGTTTGTTTGTTTGTTTGTTTGTTTTTTTGGCTTGTTTTTTTAAATATGAAGTTGAGCATTGTTCTTTCAAGATCTGTAAATAATTGTACTGGAATTTTATTGGAGATTGCGTTGAATCTATAGATTGCTTTTGGTAGGGTGGCCATTTTTACTATGTTAATCCAACTGATTCATGAGCATGGGAGATCTTTCCATCTTCTGATATCTTCTTCAATTTCCTTTTTCAAAGACTTGAAGTTTTTATCATACAGGTCTTTTACTTGCTTAGTTAGAGTTACCCGAAGATATTTTATATTATTTGTAGCTACTGTGAAGGGTGGTGTTTCCTTGATTTCTTTTTCAGACCATTTGTCATTTCTATATAGGAGGACTGCTGATTTTTTTAGTTAATTTTGTATTTTGTATCCAGCCACTTTGCTGAGGGTGTTTATCAGCTGTAGGAGTTCTCTGAGAGAAACTTTGGGGTCTCTTATATATACTATGATATCATATGCAAATAGTGATTCTTTGACTTCTTCTTTTCCAATTTGTATCTCCTTGATCTTCTTTAGTTGTCTTATTGCTCTAGCTAGAACTTTAAATACAATATTGGATGGATATGGGGAGAGTGAGCAACCTTGCCTTGTCTCTGATTTTAGTGAAATTGTTTATCTTCATTTAATTTGATGTTGGTTGTCAGCTTGCTGCATATTGCCTTTATTATGTTTAGGTATTTCCCTTGTATTCCTGACTTTTATCGTGAAGGGGTTTTGGATTTTGTCAAAGGCTATTTTAGCATCTAATAAGTTGATCATGTGTGGGGTGTGTGTGTGTGTGTGTGTGTGTGTGTGTGTGTGTGTGTGTTTAATTTCAGTTTGTTTATATATTGGATTACATTGACAGATTTTTCATTTGTTGAACCATCCCTGCATCTCTGAGATGAAGCCTACTTGGCTATGGTGAATGATTTTTTTGATGCGTTCTTGCATTCAGTTTGTGAATATTTTATTGAATATTTTTGCATCCATGTTCATGAGGAAAATTGGTCTGTAAACCCCCCCCCCCTTTTGAGTCTTCGTCTCATTTAGGTATTAGGGTCACTATGGCCTCATAAAGTGAATTTGGCAAAGTTCCTATTTTGTGGAACAATTTGAGGAATATTGGTGTTAGCTCTTCTTTGAAAGTCTGGTAGAACTCTGTGCTAAAACTGTCTGACCCTGGGCTTTTTTCGGTTAGGAGACTTTCAATGACTGCTTCTATTTCCTTTGGAGTTGTAGGTCTATTTAAATTGTTTTTCTTAACTTTGATAAGTGGTATGTATCAAGAAAATTGTCTTTCATTTAGATTTCCAATTTTGTGGAGTACAGGTTTTTGAAGTATGATCTAATGATTCTTTTTGATTTCCTCAGTATCTGCTGTTATGACCCCTCTTTTTGTTTCTGATTTTTGTTAATTTGAATATTCTCTCTCTGCCTTCTAATTAGTTTGGATAAGGATTTGTCTATCATGTTGATTTTCTTGAAGAACCAACTCTTTGTTTCATTGATTCTTTGTATTGTTCTCTTTGTTTCTATTTTATTGATTTCAGCCCTCAGTTTGATTATTTCCTTCCATCTATTCTTCTTGGGTGTGTTTGCTTCTTTTTGTTCTAGAGCTTTCAGGTGTGCTATTAATTTGCTACTATGAGATCTCTCCAATTTCTTTATAAAGGCCCTTAGTGCTATGAACTTTCCTCTTCACATTGCTTTCATTGTGTCCCATAGGTTTGGGTATGTTGTACATTCTCATTTGTTTTCATTGAATTCTAGGAAATATTTCATTCTTTTATTTTTGCCTTGACTTGGGAGTCATTCAGTATGTAATTGTTCAGTTTCTATGAGTTTGTAGGCTTTCTGTTGTTTCTGTTGTTGTTGAAATCCAACTTTAATCCGTGGTGGTCAGATAGGATACAGGGAGTTATTTCAGTTTTCTTGTATCTTTTGAGACTTGCTTTGTGACTGAGTACGTGGTCAGTTTTGAAAAATATTCTATGAGGTGTTGAAAAGATATATTCTTTTGTGTTTGGGTGAAATATTGTGTAGATATCTGAATGTCCATTTGATTCATAATGTCTGTTAGCTCTATTATTTTTCTGTTTAGTTTTTGTCTTGATAACCTGTCCATTGGTGAGAGTTAGATATTGAAGCTTCCCACTGTTAATGTATGAGGTTCAATGTGTGATTTAAGCTTTAGTGATATTTCTTTTACAAATGTGGGTGCCCTTGCTTCTGAGGCATAGATGTTAAGAATTGAAATGTCATCTTGGTGGATTTTTTCTTTGATGAATATGAAATGTCCTTCATCTCTTTTGTTTAATTTTGGTTTGAAGTCTTTTTTGTTACATATTAGAATAGCCACACCAGCTTGCTTCTTAGATCATTTGTTTGGAAAATCTTTTTCCAACCTTTTACTCTGAGGTAGTGTCTATCTTTGATGTTGAGGTATGTTTCTATTATGCAGCAGATGGATGGATCCTGTTTTCATATCCATTCTGTTAGCATGTGCCTTTTTATTGAAGAATTGAGTCCATTGATATTGAGAGATATTAATGATCAGTGATTGTTAATTCCTGTTATTTTGTTGTTGTTGGTGGTGGTGGTGGTGGTGATGGTGTGTGTGTGTGTGTGTGTGTGTGTGTGTGTGTGTGTGTGTGTGTGTGTGTTTCCCTTGTTTGGATTTTGCTGGTGTGAGATTATTTATTGCCTGTGTTTTTGTAGGTGTAGTTAACTTCCTTGAGTTGGAGTTTTCCTTCTGTAGGGCTGGATTTGTGGATAGATATTATTTAAATTTGACTTTGTCATGAAATATCTTATTTTCTCCATCTATGGTGATTGAGAAATTTTTTTGGGTATAGTATTCTGGGCTGGCATGCTTGGTCTCTTACAGTCTTGAAGACAGCTGTCCAGGTTCTTCTGGCTTTTAGAGTCTCCATTGAGAAGTCAGGTGTAATTCTAATAGGTCTGCTTTTGTATGTTACTTGGCCTTTTTCCCTTACAATTTTTAATAATCTTTCTTTGTTCTGTATCTTTTGTGTTTTGATTATTATGTGGGGTAAGAACTTTCTTTTCTGGTCCAATCTATTTGGTGTTCTTTAATTTTATTGTATCTTTATAGGCATCTCCTTCTTTAGGTTAAGAAATGTTTCTTCTATGATTTTGTTAAATATATTTTCTGGATTTTTGAACTGGGATTCTTTTCCTTCTTCTATTCCTATTATTCTTAGGTTTCATCTTTTCATAATGTCCAGATTTCCTGGATGTTTTATGTGTTAGGAGTTTTTTTAGATTTAACATTTTCTTTGACCGGTGGATCTATTTCTTTTATTGTATCTTCACCGCCTGAGATTCTCTCTTCTATCTCTTGTATTTTCTTGGTGATACTTGAGTCTATAGTTCATTTTCACTTACCCAGATTTTTCCACTTCCAGAATTCCCTCAGTTTGTGTTTTCTTTATTGCTTCTATTTTTGATTTTCAGGTCTTGAATATTTTCCTTCACCTGTTTGTTTTTTCTTGGCTTTCTTGGCATTCTTTTAGAGATTTGATTTCCTCCAAGTTTTTTGGTTGCTTTTCCTTGATTTCTTTAAGGGATTTTTCTTTCATTTTATCTTTAAGGACCTTATCATCTTCATAAAGTTGTTTTTAAGGTCATTTTCTTGTGCTTCAGCTGCATTGGAATATTCAGGTCTTGCTGTCGTAGGATAGCTGGGCTCTGGTGGTGCCATACTGCCCTGCCTGTTGTTGATTATGTTCTTACACTGGCATTTAGGTATCTGAGTTTGAGATGATGATAGGTCTAGGTGCTGATTTCTAAGTTCATGTTTGTTGGATAGGTGTTTTGTTCCTTGGTTGCTGTTTGCTCTTTGGTCTTCTGGTCTTTGTACCTTGGATTTCTGGCCAGTGGCATGGCCTCTGATCTAGTAGGGACTCTCTGTCCAAGTTGAGGGCTGACCTTCTGGTGGTTGGCTTGACTTTTGGTGCAGCAGGGGTCTCTGTTCTTCTGACTGATTTGGTCTGCACCTGAGCAGTGGAAGTCCTCCAGAGTTGGAGAGGGGGCTGGCTTTGGGGAGGGTGATGAGGTGGGAGGGTATGGGCAATGGATCTTTGGGAACAGAATCTAGGGGTTAGGCAGTTCAGCTGGCAGGCAGGTCACTCACCTGTTCTTCTGTCTGGTGTGGCCTGCACCCAAGCAGTGGAAGTTGGACACAGAGTAGGTCTTTAATGAATATTTGCTCATTGTCTGAATAATGAAGGTCAGGATGCAAATGTTGGCTACAGTCATCCAGGATCAGTTCTGGGCTGTAGGTTACCATACTTGTCCCAGTGGGTAATCTTGAGTTCACTGTTCTGGGCACTTTCTTCTGTCTTGTGTTTATTATCATAAAGCATAGCTTCCTTATCTGATTGATACTCATCAAAGTCTAACAAGTATTATTGTGGCCTCCAAATTATAGGTGAATTAATAAAACACTGAGGGTTATTTGTCTAGGGTCTTGGCCTCTGAGAGACAGTGCCCTGATTCACACCCAGGTCCTTTCCTAAGCTAGCACCTTTTATAGACAACAGAAACCTAGCAAGTTGCTCCTACATCTTGGAGGAATAGTTTGTATTTTGTTTTGTGCCACATACTTCTGAGTCAAATTCTAGCTGTCACCTCATTATTTACTTTCAGCACTACTTATTATATGAGTATAAAGTATTAGAGCCTGCTCTAGTTTTATAGTCCCTGCTCTGTGTATGTATCTGTGCTCCATGCATGTGTGTGTGTGTGTGTTTGTGTGTATTCCCTGCATGTGTGTGTTTGTGTTCTGTGCATGTGTATATGTTTGTGTGTGTGTGTGTGTGCTCCATGCATGTGTGAGTGTTTGTGTGTGTGTTCTATGCATGTGTGTGTATATGTGTGTGTGTGTGTGTGTGTGTGTGTGTTCCATGCATGTGTGTGTGTAGGTGCACACAACCACATGGGAAAGCTAGAGGATGGATGTTGGATGTCATCCTCTATCATGCTCTTTTTTGTCTTGAAATAAGGCCTCTCAATTGAAACCAGAAATTCTGTTTGGACTTGGCTGGCCAGCCATGAGCTTCCAGGATCTGCTTGTCTTTGCTCCCTAGTGTTGGAGTTACAGCACTAGGTTCCCCAGCTTGTCACGTGGGTGCAAGGTGTTTAAACTCAGGTTCCCATGCACGTGCTTTTACCTACTGATGTCTCTCCAGCTTCTAGTGTCTGCCTTTAAGCTAATTTTAAAGTGTGGCAGTGTGGAAGAGCTACATTCTCAGAGCTTTGTGACCCTGACTTCCATATTCTCTTTGCTAAAATGAGGAAAGCCACACCCATCTCAGTGGGCCACTTGGTCAGTCAGAGGTGAGCATAGAAGATGCCTAGTGGGAAGAGAGCGGGCTGCTGGTGCCGTTAGCACTTGTAGTGTAGACCAGTCACCTGACGATTGCTCTTTCCCCTGTGGTCTCACTCCTCAGCCAGGCCCTGCTCTCCACCCTTCTCTTACCAGATCCTGGGGTGATCTCACTTGCTTTCCTTCCTGTAGCATGAATCTTAAATGGTCTTATTATTAAAAGTAAACCTGAAGCCAGGTATTGGGGTGAATGCTGAAAGATCAGAGAAGCAGAACAAGCCACAGCCACCTCACCTTGCTAATTCCTCAGCTGATCCTGTTTCCTCAGACTGGAAGCCTCTGAGTCCTCATCCAAATGGATCTCAGCTGAACTGTGCTGCTCAAAGCCTAAAAGCTTAACCAGCTAAAAGCTTCTAGTTTCTGGTCTTCATGCCTTATATACCTTTCTGCTTTCTGCCCTCACTCCCTGGGATTAAAGGCTCACTTTCTGGGATTAAAGGCGTGAGTCACCATGCTTGGCTGTATCCTTGAACACATGGATTTCTGCCTCTGGAATACTAAGATTAAAGGCGTGTGCTACCACTGCCTATCCTCTATGTTTAATATTGTGGCTGTTCTGTTCTCTGACCCCAGATAAGTTTATTAGTGTGCACAATATTCTGGGGAACACAATGCCACCACACCTTCCTTCCATTATATCATTGTTATCCACACAGGGCTCTGTGAGATACGTTTCCCATTCTACATTCTTATTTTATCTTATGACGTTAGAATGACTTTCATGTCACATAATGCAGAAGGATGGGTGACATAACTCACTTTTTGGTTATATGTTTTATTGTCCTGCTTTGCACACATTTCTTCATGTTTTGTAGAGACAGACATTATTTGTATGTTACAGTGATTTTCATCAATTTGACCCTCATCCACATGTCCTTCAATTTCATTTATGAGCTTCACATGCATGCCTTTGAGGTTTCTCTTTTGAATGTTATCAGTTAACTATATAACTTAGTCAGTTAAGCAGTTTAAAGTGATCTCTTTCCAATGGAGTTGAGCATCAGATCAAACACTATCTATCCCATTTGGGTTTGTAGATAACTTTGTATGGCAGGCCCGTCTCCCCTATGAGAAGAGGTAGTTTAAGCACTAGCTTATGCAGAGAGCAGGAGAGCCAACGCCATGCTCTGTAACTCCACCTACGTCACTCTGTGCACCACACAATCCTACCCTAGAGCCGAGAAGCACGTTGTTGTAGGATCTGGTTTCTAAAACACTTCAGTACTCCTTTTATTTCACAGGTTCTTATGTTCCAGCAGAATATGCCTCCTTTAGGATCACTGAGCAGATTTTCACAAGAATCAGTACTGACGATGATATTGAAACAAATTCATCGACGTTTATGAAAGAGATGAAAGAGGTAACAAAGCTTCCCTGGGTTGAAAGTGTGTGAAGTGTCCTGGCATGCAGAGTTGCTGCTGCACTTTAGGTCCTGAGAGCCAGAGGGCAGTCAAAGACAGCTTCCTAGTGTGTCTTTGTGGAGTGGAAGCCAATGCTTCACAGGAAGTACAGCTTCTTTAGAAGGCTAATGTGGCCGTACCTGTTTGTGTGTGGAATATCTGACTTTTCAGAAGGCAGTGGCTGCGTTACATACAACTAGTTGTTCTACTTTGGCTGAACTTTGAAATTAAAGATGATTGTGTTAGAAGGCTTTAAAATGCACTGTCTTTGCCTTTATGAACAAGGAGAATGAGAGTGCTCATTTCCCACCAGTGTGCACCTTTCTGTTTCTGGTCTGGCAAACACCAGCTCTGTTTGAGACTAAGAGAAGTAAACAGAGTTCTGAGGACATCTGCATTTAAGTAGGATGTATGGGTCACTATGCAATTAGATTTCCTTTCTGCATGTGTATATAAAATGGGGCAAATAAACATACAGTTGCTTAGTGTGTATATGATGCTTGTGGGGATTCTAGCAATATTCTACATACATGAAGGTATGTCTTTTATTTTATTTTTAATTTATTATTTGAGAAAGGGTTTCACTATATATAACCCTCCCAGGCTGGCCACCAATTCACAGAGATCCACCTGCCTCTGCCTGTCGGGTACTAGCATCACAGCTGTGCACCACTATCCACCAGGAAGTGTGTCTTTTGAATGGAACCCTTGTTCCATAAAAAGCTACTATGCTATAATATGATGAAGTGGAATTCTGTATTTTTAGAAAGAGATTGATATTTTCCAGGGAGGAAGATTTCTATCAATTTAAGTCTCGTTTGTTGGTTATGGATTTAAACTTGTTAAATCAATGTATTGCTTTCAATATCTTGTTCTGTTTTTAGCAAATACAAGTAAGTTTTGAAGTAAATAAGTTTTGAATTGGTTTTCAACATTTTATGATGGTGATTGGTCATTTGTGGAGAAGGAAATGGCCATCTTTATGTTTTATTTCAGCATTTAGTTCACTGCTTTGCTTCTCTGTATTATAGATAATACTGTTGTTGTCTCATACATATGTAGATGTCTGTCTTTATATATGAGTTATTTGGGTGGAATTATTAGTCATGAGATTTTTCTGAAAGAAAAGCAATGTGTTATTTTTCTCCTCAGTGGGATTTCTCTATTAAAATACATTTCACATAGATGTATTAATAAAGAGACTGATTTCACTTGTTTTCTAGGAGATTGGCATCGGCTTGGTTACAGTGAATAGTATTAAAATTATGTCTTCCAGATAGCATATATTCTGCATAATGCTAATGACAAGTCACTCATATTAATTGATGAGCTTGGTAGAGGCACTAATACAGAAGAAGGCATTGGAATTTCTTACGCTGTCTGTGAGCATCTGCTGAGCATAAAGGTATACTTCCCTGTTCATTCCAAACGGTGTGTCTCATATATGTAATATGACTGGATCTTTTTTAATTAATTAATTTATTTATTTATTAATATTTTTTTATTTTTTATTTTTAATTTTGCAATACAATTCAGTTCTACATATCAGCCATGGATTCCCTTGTTCTCCCCCTCCGGCCCCCCTCACCTTCCCCCCAGCCCAACCCCCATTTCCACCTCCTCCAGGGCAAAGCCTCCCCTGTGGACTGAGATCAACCTGGTAGACTCAGTCCAGGTAGATCCAGTCCCCTCCTCCCAGGCCGAGCCAAGCGATCCTGCATAGGCCCCAGGTTTCAAACAGCCAACTCATGCAATGAGCACAGGACCCGGTCCCACTGCCTGGATGTCTCCCAAACAGATCAAGCCAATAAACTGTCTCACCCATTCAGAGGGACTGATCCAGTTGGTGACCCCTCAGCCATTGGTTCATAGTTCATGTGTTTCCATTCGTTTGGCTATTTGTCCCTGTGCATTATCCAACCTTGGTCTCAACAATTCTCGCTCATATAAACCCTCCTCATTCTCGCTAATTGGACTCCCAGAGATCCACCCGGGGCCTAGCCATGGATCTCTACATCCAGATCCCTCAGTAGTTGGATGAGGTTTCTAGCACGACAATTAGGGTGTTTGGCCTTCCCATCACCAGAGTAGGTCAGTTTGGGCTGTATCTCTACCATTGGCAGCAGTCTGTTGTGGGGGTATCTTTGTGGATTTCTGTGGGCCTCTCTAGCACTTTGCTTCTTCCTATTCTCATGTGGTCTTCATTTACCACGGTCTCCTATTCCTTGTTCTCCCTCTCTGTTGTTGATCCAGCTGGGATCTCCCGCTCCCCCAAGCTCTCTTTCCCTCGACCCCCACTCATGTCCAGGCTATTCATGTAGATCTCTTCCATTTCTCCGTCATTGGGCGATCCCTGTGTCTTTCTTGGGGTCCTGTTTTCCAGGTAGCCTCCCTGATGATGTGAGTAGCAGTCCAGTCATCCTTGTTTCACATCTAGTATCCTCCTATGAGTGAATACATACCATGTTTGTCTTTCTGAGTCTGGGTTACCTCACTCAGGATGATTTTTTCTAGATCCATCCATTTGTCTGCAAACCTCATGATGTCATTGTTTTTCTTTGCTGAGTAGTATTCCGTTGTGTATATGTACTACATTTTGTTTATCCATTCTTCAGTTGAAGGGCATCTAGGTTGTTTCCATGTTCTGGCTATTACAAACAGTGCTGATATGAACATAGCTGAACAAGTGCTCTTGTGGTGTGGTTGAGCATTCCTTGGGTATATGCCCAAGAGTGGTATAGCTGGATCTTGGGGGAGATGGATTCCCAATTTTCTAAGAAAGCGCCATATTGATTTCCAAAGTGGTTGTACAAGCTTGCATTCCCACCAGCAGTGGAGGAGAGTTCCCCTAGCTCCACATCCTCTCCAGCATAAGGTGTCTTCAGTGTTTTTGATCTTAGCCATTCTGACAGGCGTAAGGTGGTATCTCAGAGTTGTTTTGATTTGCATTTCCCTGATGATTAGGGATGTTGAGCAATTCCTTAAATGTCTTTCGGCCATTTGAGTTTCCTCTGTTGAGAATTCTCTGTTTAGTTCTATAGCCCATTTCTTAATTGGACTGTTGGGCATTTTGATGTCTTAATTTCTTGAGTTCCTTATATATTCTGGATATCATTCCTCTGTCAGATGTGGGGTTGGTGAAGATCTTTTCCCATTCTGTAGGCTGTCGCTTTGCCTTGTTGACCGTATCCTTTGCTCTACAAAAGCTTCTCAGTTTCAAGAGGTCCCATTGATTGATTGTTTCTCTCAGTGTCTGTGCTACTGGTGTTCTGTTTAGGAAGTAGTCTCCTATGCCAATGCGTTCAAGACTACTTCCTACTTTCTCTTCTAGCAGGTTCAGAGTAGCTGGATTTATGTTGAGGTCCTTGATCCACTTGGACTTAAGTTTTGTGCACGGTGATAGATATGGATCTATTTGCAGCCTTCTACATGTTGATATCCAGTTATGCCAGCACCATTTGTTGAAGATGCTTTCTTTTTTCCATTGTGCACTTTTGGCTTCTTTGTCAAAAATTATATGTTCATAGGTGTGCGGATTAATGTCAGGGTCTTCAGTTCGATTCCATTGGTCTACATGTCGGTTTTATGCCAGTACCAAGCTGTTTTTATTACTGTAGCTCTATAGTAGAGCTTGAAGTCAGGGATTGTGATGCCTCCAGAGGTTGTGTTATTGTACAGGATTCTTTTGGCTATCCTGGGTTTTTTATTTTTCCATATGAAGTTGAGTATTATTCTGTCCAGGTCTGTGAAGAATTGTGTTGGTATTTTGATGGGGATTGCATTGAATCTGTAGATTGCTTTTGGTAAGATTGCCGTTTTTACTGTTAGTCCTGCCTATCCATGAGCATGGGAGATCTTTCCATTTTCTGACATCTTCTTCAATTTCTTTTTTCAGGGACTTAAAGTTCTTGTCATATAGGTCCTTCACTTGCTTGGTTAGTGTTACCCCAAGGTATTTTATGTCATTTGTGGCTATTGTAAAGGGTGATAAATCTCTGATTTCCTTCTCAACTTCTTTGTCCATTGTATATAGGAGGGCTACTGATTTTTTTGAGTTGATCTTGTATCCTTCTATGTTGCTGAAGGTGTTTATAAGCTGTATCAGTTCCTTGGTGGAATCTTTGGGGTCGCTCAAGTATACTATCATGCAAATAGGGAAATAGGGATCTGCAAATAGGGAAAGCTTGACTTCTTCCTTTCCAATTTGTATGCCCTTAATCTCCTTATGTTGTCTTATTGCTCTGGCTAGAACTTCAAGTACTATATTGAATAAGTATGGGGAGAGCGGACAGCCTTGCCTTGTTCCTGATTTTAGTGGAATTGCTTTGAATTTCTCTCCATTTAATTTGATGTTGGCTGTTGGCTTGCTGTAAATTGTCTTTATTATGTTTAGGTATGTTCCCTGTATTCCTGATCACTCCAAGACCTTTATCATGAAGGGGTGTTGGATTTTGTCAAATGCCTTTTCTGCATCTAGTGAGATGATCATGTGGTTTTTTTCTTTGAGTTTGTTTATGTGGTGTATTACATTGACAGACTTCCGTATGTTGAACCACCCTTGCATCCCTGGAATGAAGCCTACTTGATCATGGTGGATAATTGTTTTGATGTGTTCTTGGAGTCTGTTTGCCAGTATTTTATTGAGTATTTTTGCATCAAAGGTCTGTAGTTCTCTTTCTTTGTTGTATCCTTGTTTGGTTTAGGAATCAGGGTAATTGTAGCCTCATAGAAGGAGTTTGGTAATGTTCCTTCTCTTTCTATTGTGTGGAACAATTTAGAGAGTATTGGTATTAACTCTTCTTTGAAGATCTGGTAGAATTCTGTGCTGAAACCATCTGGTCCTGGGCTTTTTTTGGTTGGGAGACTTTTAATGACTGTTTCTATTTCGTTAGGGGTTATTGGACTATTTAAATAGTTTATCTGGTCTTGATTTAACTTAGGTATGTGGTACCTATCCAGAAAGTTATCCATTTCTTTTAGGTTTTCCAGTTTTGTGGAGTAGAGGTTTTTGAAGTATGACCTAATGATTCTCTGGATTTCCTCAATGTCTGTTGTTATGTCCCCCTTTTCATTTCTGATTTTGTTGATTTGGATGCTCTCTCTCTGTCTTTTGGTTAGTTTGGATAAGGGCTTGTCTATCTTGTTGATTTTCTCAAAGAACCAACTCTTTGTTTCATTAATTTTTTGTATTGTTCTCTTTGTTTCTATTTTATTGATTTCAGCTCTCACTTTGATAATTTCCTGGCGTCTATTTTTCCTGGGAGACTTTGCTTCTTCTTGTTCTAGAGCTTTTAGATGTGCTGTTAAGTCACTAGTGTGAGATTTCTCCAACTTATTTATGTGGGCATTTAGTGCTATGAATTTCCCTCTTAGTACTGCTTTCATAGTGTCCCATAGGTTTGGATATGTGGTATCTTCATTTTCGTTGATCTCTAGGAAGTTTTTAATTTCTTTCTTTATTTCTTCCTTAACCCATTGGTGATTCAGTTGAGTATTATTCAGTTTCCATGAGATTGTAGGTTTTCTGTAGTTTTTGTTGTTGTTGAAATCCAACTTTAGACCATGGTGGTCTGATAGAACACAGGAGGCTATTCCAATTGTTTTGTATCTGTTGAGATTTGTTTTGTGGCCAAGTATGTGGTCGATTTTAGAGAAGGTTCCATGGGGTGCTGAGAAGAAGGTATATTCTTTTTTGTTAGGTTGGAATATTCTGTAGATATCGATTAAGTCCATTTGAGTCATGACATCAGTTAAGTCCTTTATTTCTCTGTTAAGTTTCGATTTGGGAGATCTGTCCAATGGTGAAAGTGGGGTGTTGAGGTCTCCCACTATTAATGTGTGGGGTTTTATATGTGATTTAAGCTTTAATAATGCTTCTTTTACATATGTGGGTGCCCTTGTGTTTGGGGCATAAATGTTCAGAATTGAGACTTCATCTTGGTGGATCTTTCCTGTGATGAGTATGTAATGCCCTTCTTGATCTCTTTTGATTGATTTTAGTTTGAAGTCTATTTTGTTGGATATCAGGATGGCTACACCCACTTGTTTCTTAAGACCGTTTGATTGGAAAGTCTTTTCCCAGCCTTTTATTTTTAGGTAGTGTCTATCTTTGAATTTGAGATGTGTTTCTTGTATGCAGCAGAAAGATGGGTCCTGCTTTCGTATCCATTCTGTAAGCCTATGTCTTTTTATAGGTGAATTAAGTCCATTGATATTGAGGGATATTAATGACCAGTGATTGTTCATTCCTGTTATTTTTTGGTGGTGATGTGTGTGTACTTCTCTTCGTTGGGGTTTACTGCTGTGGCTTTATCTATTGCCTGTGTTTTCGAGGGTGTATCTGACTTCCTTAGGTTGGAATTTTCCTTCTAGTGCTTTCTGTAGAACTGGGTTTGTGGATAAGTATTGTTTAAATCTGGTTTTGTCTTGGAATGTCTTGTTCACTCCGTCTATGATGATTGAAAGTTTTGCTGGGTATATTAGTCTAGGCTGGCATCCATGGTCTCTTAGTGTCTGCATTACATCTGTCCAGGTCCTTCTGGCTTTCAAAGTCTCCATTGAGAAATCGGGTGTTATTCTGATGGGTTTGCCTTTATAAGTCACTTGGCCTTTTTTCTTTGCTGCTCTTAATATTTTTTCTTTATTCTGTACGTTTAGTTGTTTAATTATTATGTGGCAAGGGGACTTTTTTTGGTGGTCTAGTCTGTTTGGTGTTCTATAGGCTTCTTGTATCTTCATAGGCATTTCCTTCTTTAAGTTGGGAAAGTTTTCTTCTATGATCTTGTTGAATATATTTTCTGTGCCCTTGAGTTGGTATTCTTCTCCTTCTTCTACCCCTATTATTCGTAGGTTTGGTCTTTTCATGGTGTCCCAAATTTCTTGGACATTTTGGTTCATGACTTTGTTGGCTTTAGTGTTTTCTTTAACTGATGAATCTATTTCTTCTACTGTATCTTCAACGCCAGAGATCCTCTCTTCCATCTCTTGCATTCTGCTGGTTATACTTGCATCTGAAGTTCCCGATCGTTTACTCAGATTTTCTATTTCCAGCATTCCCAAGTCCGGGGAAGGATGGGAGCTCTTTTCTCTTCTCTCTTCTCTCTCCTCTCTCTCTCCTCTCTCTCTCTCTCTCTCTCTCTCTCTCTCTCTCTCCCCCTCTCTCTCTCTACCCCCCCTCTCTCCCCCTCTCTCTCCTCTCCCTCCCTCCCCCAGAGAAGTCTGGGGCAGGATGGGAGCTGGGGGCCGGCCTCTAAGTCTCAGGAAGAGGCTGGGGGCTAGGGCGGATGGGCATGGGTCCAGGGCGTGGAGATTGCAGGGTCTGCCGGGGGTCTTGGAGAGGGGGATCCTTCCCGGTGGGGCTAGAAGGGAACCTGCCCGGTGGCCAGAACCTGGGGCCAAGTTGGGCAGGTCTTCCCCGGAGTGGCTGGTGCCCAGGGATGGGGTCCGGGCCTAGCCAGGGCACTCACCTGTGCTCCAGAAGGGAAGTCCAGGGCAGGATGGGAGCTGGGGGCCGGCCTCTAAGTCTCAGGAAGTGGGTGGGGTCTCGGGCGGATGGGCGTGGGTGCAGGGCGTGGAAATTGCAGGGTCTGCCGGGGGTCTTGGAGAAGGGGATCCTTCCCGGTGGGCTAGAAGGGAACCTGGGGTCATGTTGGGCAGGTCTTCCCCGGAGTGGCTGGTGCCCAGGGATGGGGTCCGGGCCTAGCCAGGGCACTCACCTGTGCTCCAGAAGGGAAGTCCGGGCATATGACTGGATCTTATCAGCACCCACAAATAGCTTTTTAAACAATTTTGGATAGAAAATGCACACTGCATTTTTGTTTTATTTATACTAAAAGTAGAAATAATTACTATTGTGTATACATGATACAGACAAGGAGTAAAATTGAGAACTACAAATAATGCAAAAGTCAGTTGGCTTTAATTTAATCAAATTGGATAACAAAATATGAAGGTATTTTCAGAGTTGTTTCCACATGTAATAATGTTAGTGGCATCACAGAACAAAATATGGCACTGAACACTTGATGTAATGCCATCGGAAATATTCATTACCTACCTAAAGAAAATAGGCTCTCACAAATTATGTAAAAATTAATTTTGCTCTATTAGTAAGCTAATTTAGAAAATTATTTCTTAGATGATCACTCAAAATATGTACAGATATGAGAAATGTAAAAAATACATTCTCATAATTAAAGTACTTTAAAATGTCCCTAAGGAGGTTTTTTATAAATCTTAAACAAGAGCTCCCCAATGATTCATTATACAGAATGAGAAACTATTCTAATTTAAATAAGACTATGTGACAAGTCAGAAGTGATGTTAATATTAATACACAATATTTTAGGTAATTTCAAGTGTCAGCCAAACTTTCTCATGTGAACAAGATGTGTGTGTACTCAAGACAAAAAGGAAGTGGGTATGTGTATGTGTCAGTCTGACTAGCCACAAATGGTGGACAGTTGGTTAGACGTTATTTGGAGAATGGCTGTGGGGTATTTCTAGAAGTGAACAGCTGAATCGCAGACTGAGTCTACAAGATGGGTTTCTTGCTGTCTTTAGGCTCTAGCATGCCATTTCCAAATTGAAGCCTGATGGCATTCAGCTAGAATTGCCTCATAGCTCCCCTGAGTCTTTAGCTTACCAACTGTTGGTTACAGAACTTGTTAGCTTCTGTGATCATGTACCAAGTCTTTGTAATGAGTACATGTGCATAAGCACACACATGCACACACATACATGGGCCCTGTGAGTCTGATTCTTTCAAGACCCCTAACTGATATAGTACCCATTTCTGTGATATTCTGCAGTATCTAAGAGTAGTTATCTGTTACAGGATATTTGATTACACCATGAACACTAAGATCTCATTATTTATTGGAAAAACCTGTTTCTAGTTGTGGTGTGGCTCAGCCCTAGATTACACCTTTAATCCAAGAGCTTTCTGCTTGAATATTGTAAACAGGATTAAATAAAGTCAACCATAGGTCAAGAGGCAGAGGAAGCAACCAGTTGACAGGAAGTGAACATGGATTAATAAGAAAGAAACATAGAGAGTAAGAGGGAGTCAGGAGGGCAGACACAGGAAGGAGAAGGGAGGGACATTGAGTTGGGGGAGACTTGTTTGAGATGGAAGGAGAGAGGAGAGGCTTCTGGGATGACAGTGGAGGAGGAAGGTAAGCTGGGTGCTTTTCTGTGCCTCTCTAAGCTAGCAGGCTTTCACCCCAGCATCTGGCTCCTGAGTGTTTATTGGTAAAATCGAATGATTGAGATTTTGTTTAAAATGACAGTTATCTCCAGTGACACTTTAAAATACCTTTTCTAGTAGAAACTTAGAAGCTTGTGTTTCCTCTTACTTTTAAGGTGCTTACAGTTAGTTATTTCACCTAGAACCAATCCTTGATGTCTAGTGCAATGTTTGCCATCTATAGGCCCTGAAAAACCCATTTTTATGTTGAATAACCTAATAGAGTTTATAAAGTTTTGTTGTTGGTGGTGATGATGGTGTGTGTGTGTGTGTGTGTGTGTGTGTGTGTGTGTGTGTGTGTGTGTGTGTGTGTGTGTGCGCGCGCGCGCGCACGCAGATAAGGATCTAACCCAGGGCCTGGCACATAGTACCTGAGTACTCTACCACAGAGCGACATCTGCAACCCTTGATGCATATTTCTAAGCAGGTTATTTTCAAACACAGCCGTCAGCCTCCAAGCCATGCAGAGGCCAATTCGCCACCAGTCTTGCTCTTTTATATCAGTGCCCTCCCATGAGACTTGCTCCACAAGACCAGACTAACTCCTCCCAAGAGCTGTGCTCATGACCTCTCGCTGATCCCTCCTCTTAAAGGTCCCCTATGTCTCTGTATTGTCACATGGAGGCTCAGATGCCAGCAGTTAACTTGTGCAGGACACACCCCAGCAGTATCCAGACCACATTGGTCATAGATTGTGGAGTATTTCCATGTTTAATCACACATCAAATCTTCCCTTTCTTTGTTATAATCTTTGGTTGAGAAATTTTGCCAGCTAAATATTTAATTTTCTTTCTTTTGAGACAGAATCTTGCTCTGCAGCCCTACTAGATGGCCTGTTACCCTCTTTGTGACCCAAATTGGTCCCAAACTCTCAGCAGCCCCCCGCTTCAGCTTCTCAAGTGTTGGGATTTCAGGAATGTTAATATTTAAATTTTAACCAATCCTCATCAGTTTCTCATGTGTGATATCTTAAAACATAACCAGTTATTCAGATCTCTCTTTTATTTATTAAAACTGAAAACTGCAAGGAGTTTAACCTTGGATCTAATCCCTGGCACCAAGAAAGAAAACAAGAAAAAACAAACACAAAGTGAAATCTTTGAGAATTCAGACACCTAATGTAACTGATTAACACCATGTGCTAACACTCCCTGTAGAAGTGCGAAGTTTGTGAACTGTTAGGAAGTCCTGTGAGTGTGTGGGCAGGAGAGCTGTGCTACCGCCCTAACAAGTGACCACCTCCCTAGTAGCTTTATCTCTGGTGAACTTGTTCTCTTTCACACAATATACTGTGCATGTACAAAGCTGACCTTTGATTGTATATAAACTTCAAACCCATGAACTGATCATGTTTGCCTCCAAGATGCTGGTTTTATTCCTGTGTCTTTGCAAGGCTAGTTGGAAAGGTAAGCTAATGTGTTATGTTTAAATAGTTAAAATTGAATTTTCTAGATAATTTAGAAGTACTAATCCTTACTGTCTGTTGTATGTTCTAGGCATTTACACTCTTCACGACCCATTTCCTGGAACTATGCTCCATAGATGCCCTGTATCTTAATGTAGAAAACATGCATTTTGAAGTTCAACATGTAAAGAATACCTCAAGAAATAAAGATGCAATTTTGTATACTTACAAACTTTCCAGGGGACTCACAGAAGAAAAAAACTATGGTACTGCATATAGAATTACATGTAGACATCAAAACAGTACATGTCTCTTAAGGCAAACCTCCTTTCCCCTTTATTTGGCTGTCGCTCATTCTTCCCAGTGTTTATATGCTTTCTAAGACTCCAGCGTCTTTGTCAAACTCAGATTATATAAGTTTATGTTCCTTGATTTATATTTATATCAACTGAACTGAGCCAGTAACTGTAGAATTACAATAATACCTGAAAGGCCTAGAAGTATTGGCTTGTTAGAAAGTATAATTTTTTTTAAAAGAGATTTGTTTATTTTTATTTTATGTATATGAGTGTTTTGTCTGCATGTATGTGTGTGCACCTGTGTGGCTGGTGCACAAGGTGGACAGAAGAGAGTGTTGGATCCTCTGGAACTGGAGTTACAGGCGGTTGTAAACTATGATGTTGGTGCTGGGAATTGAACCTCAGTCCTCTGGAAGAGCAGCCAGTGTTCTTAGCCAGTGAGCCATCTCTCCAGCCCCAGTATAACAGTTTATATTTACAAATTATATAATTGAAAATATTGTACTTCCTACACACTCATTGCCACAGTCTTTTTGTTTTCAGTTTCAAGGTATTTTATAATTCAGTCTAAAAATCTTAAAATGAAATATGCCAAACCATGATATTCTCAAACTCTTGTCAACTACTTTCCAGGTAAATCATTGTGTAGCATGCACATTTTCAGGTCCTGGAGGTTTTCAACTTACCTGTGCACTGAAATCTCCAAAAATGGCTCTTCTCTATTTGTATGATCCCTGTGAGAAAGAAATCAATAACTGCTTTATTTTTTAAAGTGGGAAATGAACTAGACAACTTCCTTGCTTCTAATCCTTATTATTCTCAATTCCATTATCGAGGAAATTGGGTGAGATAGGGATAATTTGTCATGTATATGGAGTCATCAGGATTCAGTGAATTGTCATAGGTCAGCCACTGTTTTAGTAAGCCTAGCAATCAGTATTTTCTCAGTGAGCATGTGGGCTGCTCCTGTTGCTTTTAAAACCATAAAGACAGTAAACTGTTGGCACGCAGGCAGCCTATGGAATGGTATCTGCATGGATCAGGGGCGGGGGGGTAGTTGGCACTTGGGATTTGTGTAAGGCAGTCATGGAAGAATTTTGGTCTGCTAGATGGAGGAGCACACAGCTGAGACTAGATAGAAATGATTTAAAGTCTGTTTTTCTGTAATTTTAGGTTTAAAAGCTGCAGAGGCCTCCTCACTTCCACCATCGATTGTCTTGGATGCCAGAGAGATCACAACACAAATCACAAGGCAAATTTTGGTAAAAAAAAAAAAAATAATAAGAAAGATAGTTAAAGTCTACATTTCCTTACTATACAGCATACTTTGTTGTACACGTAGCCACTCAAGTAAGCCCTTGCCCAGATCCAAGGTCTGTATACACCCCGTGACCCTCTTGTACTGTTCTGACGCCATGAGTGCCACGTTTTCAGTCTCAGTGTTCTTACATACGCTGACTCCAGCCTCTGCGTGTGTGTGTGTGTGAGCACAGTTTAGCATGCAGAGGGAGGGACAACATTAGGTGAAGAGAATGCCAGTCACTAAAAGATAGAGAGTTGACTGTTTCTCTCAATTTAACTCTGTTACGGTTTTTTGGGGGGCAGTTATAGTAGATTAAGTGTATGAAATATTTCAATATATGTTTTATTATAGCTTTTGATCTAAACATATTCATAATCAAAGTATTTAAGATAGAAAATCCAATTCCTAAGTAAAGAAAAGTTTTTTTTAAATACTAGATTGTTATAACTTTTCCTAGCAGACCAACTAGTAACAGACAAATTCTGTTCCTGTAATTGCAGCTAACTTTATTTTAAGAAAGTAAATCTATTTGAAATGTGCATTTAAAAAAATTGCCTGTGCTTGGCGGTGGTGGTGCACGACTTTAATTCCAGCACTTGGGAGGTAGGGGCAGGCAGATCTTTGTGAGTTTGAGGCCTGCCTAGTCTACAGAGCGAGATCCAGGAAAGGTGCAAAGCTACACAGAAAAACCTTGTCTCAAAAAACAAAAAACAAAAACAAAAAAAAATTGAAAACTTTTTTCTTTATTTCATAGTGTTTCAAAAAATCCAGTGTTCAGTATATTGAGCTAAGTGTAGGGTGAAAAAATTCTGCAAGAATAGTTGTCTGTATTTAAACTCTTTTTGTTATTGTTGGGTTTTTTGCTTTAGGTTTTTGTTGGTTTGGGGACGGCAAGGTAGCTCAGGGTGGCCTGTTATTCCAGGTCCTTCTGTCTCAGTCTCCTAAGTGCTGGGATTTGCAGGCATGTAACAGCACCAGGTTCATCTGTCATTTTTTCATGTGTTAGTCCTTTGATTTCCTGGACTATCTGTGAGTTCACTTGCCTAATCATCATTCAAATCCCTTTACGAGCCATTTGGACATTGCTCTCCTTCTGAAGAACTTTGATCACCTTATTCTTCCCATTACGCGGTGTCAAACTCCAGTTACCAACCAGCTCTCCTCCTCCGTTAGTCTTTCCGGCTTTAGCTTTCCTAATGGTGTCGAGGAGTGTTCAGGACAGGTTCGTGTTATGCACTGTAAATCTGTGTGTTAGCTTTGCTGCATAATTGATGTCTTCCGCTCACTGACCTGACTTCCTTAGGTAGCTTTGTCAGACATTTCCATTTGTTTTGAGCATTTGATGCCCTCAGTGGCTGAAGATAATGTACTGATGTGCATTAGAAGAACTTGGCGTCATCTTCATAGTTCTTTGTAATCCCCGTACACCCTGTGGTGTTTCTGCCTTACACTTGCCTTGCACCTCCCTTGGTTGTGTCTCCACGTATCCCATAACACCACCTTATAGAGAAACAGCATTTCAGGTGTTCTAAGTGCCTTTCCACTCCTTTGTTGTCCACCAAGACCCGCTCTCTTGGCTGCCTTCCTTTCCTTTTGCCCCATGTTTTCTTCACTTGGTTTTCCTTTCTCTGAATATGCTTAGTGCTTCTTCACAGAAATCTTTTCCGCTGGTTCTTACAGTTCTCTCTGTCCTCCTCTTACTCTAGAGTGATCTTCCTTGCTTCTCCCACGACTCACATACAGACTGAAACTTGTCATCCCTTTATTGAACTTTCTCTGGAGTTGCACCTAATCGGAAACCACCTATCCTTCCTGCACCCTCGCCCACCCGGCCCTCCTGTGTTCCTCCCACTCTCCTCCTTTCCCTGTCCCCAGCTCTGTGCTGGCAGCTGTTGCTTATTTTCCTGGAAGGTTTGACTCTGCAGGCCTTTCACCCTCCCTCTCTCTTCTTCACTAAAGCCTTTTCTTTTCTCACTCAGGATGTCTGGAAGGGGTTTGCCCCAACCCCCTTTGTATAATCTGTAGTGTTAGTGGTCTTTTCTCCCCACAGCTTCTGTTTTCAGTTCTGCTAACACTGAATCTTCATGTATTTTCTCCATATTTCCCATAATACCTTTTGAGATGATTTTTTAAATTATATTTATTTATTTGTGTGTGATATATTGGAGGGCACATGCCACAGTTTGTGTCTGTCTGTCTGTCTGTCTCTCTCTTGGGGTGTGTGTGTGTGTGTGTGTGTGTGTGTGTGTGTGTGTGTGTGTGTGTGTGAGAGAGAGAGAGAGAGAGAGAGAGAGAGAGAGAGAGAGAGAGTCAGAGGAGTTAGTTAACAGGAGTTTGTTCTCTCTATCATCTGGGTCCCAGGGATTAAACTCAAGTCATCAGGCTTGGTGACAAGCACCTTTACCTGTTGAGGCATCTTGCCAACACTCCTTTAATATATTCACCTGTTTTTAAATCAAAATTTGAATTATCATCTGTTGACAAAAAGAAATCTGTCTGTTCACTTCCAAGTATCCCTCCCCATCATAGCCATATGTGACTCCTACCTCACAAGCATGTCTCATTAAGACCATTTGCTAATTCTTTTTCCTAATTCATCCTATACACATTCCACATTGTCTCTCAGTGCATAATTACTATGCCTAATCAGAAGCTGTCAGTCACTGCTTATCAAGTTAAAGTTGAGCCTTTAAAGTTTTGTATAATTATTTCACAAAATGCAGCTCTAACGCCACTAGGGATCCTGGGCACTGCCTTCATCTCCCAAGTCTCGCATGGCTCAAGATTTGCCCTTTTGCCCAGTTTTGCTTTAGAGTCTCCTTTTGTTTCTTTATGCCACCCTTATCCCACATCAGTCAGTTTCACATAATTTGCATCTCTGTCCCTTGTAATTTCCCTGGTTGTGTTCCAAGTCTCTGGGATGCCTGCTTTAGCTGTTTCTCTACCCAAAACTCTCTCTTCATGGCTCTTCTACCAGTCAAGTTTGGCTCCAGATTCTCCATCTTATGTAAGCTTTGCCTGATCTGAGCTGGAAGTGGGCTTCCCTTCTCTGAGCATTGTGCATCTCTCTTACAGAACTTTCCATAACTGCCACAGTCAATTGCTGTAGACAGGCCTGGAAGACTGTAAGCTGCTGGAGTTCCATTATCACATCAAGTGTGGACATGGTTGTAGGCCCAATAGACACCCGGACACAAGCTTTGGTGCCTGGAACAGATGCCCAGTAACTTTTATATAAATGAGAATAATTAATTAGGTACCAAATAGATGATTAAACATATGATAATCTTATTCTATTTTATAGAATCATACTCCTAAAAAAAAAAAAAGAATCATACTCCTTTTACTGTAGTGAAAGAAGGGAAAATAGAGTCATAGAGAGAATTGTCTGCCACGGAAAAAGAGTTGAGGAGATAATACTTCTGGAAAACTTACTAGGATTTCCCAAGTAGTTAGTGTTGAAAATGTTGATTTCTTTATCTAGCTCAGTCAAATATGTAAATTATAAGTTTAATAAATTCTACCTCCATTCCCAAGTCCATCTTCTAGTCCTGTTGGAAGATGGTATATTTTAAGTATTATTTTTGGATATCCTTAAGTATCATTGGTTAAAATCAGTCATAATTTTATATCTCAATTTATGTTCATTTTTAAATGTATTTTACTTCTCTGGCAATATTTTCTGTAGGCTCCAACAGTTTTTTTGTATCATTTGGGCAGGGGGTTTTCTGATGACTCCTCTTATCCCTGGGTGACATTTAAAATCATGGCTGCTGCCCAGCAGTGAGCAGTGCTGTTGTCCCAACACCTTTGAGAACAAAGTGTGTTTGCACACCCGTCTCCTTGCTGGACTTTATTACTTTTCAGTATTTTGTTTATGAATTTGACTGATTTAACAAGATTTTTTCTTTAAATATTATTTGCAAAGAGACAAGTCTTCCATAAAGTGGTAAACGTTCATGGGAAATTTAATTCTCCAGGATAGCACTTAAGTGTGTGTGTGTGTGTGTGTGTGTGTGTGTGTGTGTGTGTGAAAGAGAGAGAGAGAGACCTTGAGTTCCTATTTCTATGAAAGGAGATAGGATAGTACCAAAATATGAATTAAATGCATATTTATGGTGTAATTTCTATGTTTGAATAACAGCAAAGTCAAAGGAGTTGCCCTGAGATGGATAGGTGGAGAGTTGTGTACCATCTTGCCACAAGGCTTGTCCAGGCCGCCCGAAACTCTCAGCTGGAACCAGACAAACTACGGACATATCTGAGTAATCTCAAGAAGAAGTACGAAGAGGACTTCCCCAGGGCTGCAGACCTTCCAGAGAGGACCGAGGAATAAGAGCTCACAGATTATTCACTAACTGCAGCTCAGTTGCTTAGTTTTAGATTTTAATTGAAAATTGCAGTATATTAACTTCAGAATTTTTTTTTTTTTTTTTTTTTTTTTTTTTTGGTTTTTCGAGACAGGGTTTCTCTGTGTAGCTTTGCGCCTTTCCTGAATCTCGCGCTGTAGACCAGGCTGGCCTCGAACTCACAGAGATCCGCCTGCCTCTGCCTCCCGAGTGCTGGGATTAAAGGCGTGCGCCACCACCGCCCGGCTTAACTTCAGAATTTTTACCTTTGCGTTCTAGATGGAGAATAGTCATTAGAATAACTTTAAAAGTGACAACCCTTGAAAGAAAAGATTTTTGGTTTTTGATTTTATTTACTTCCTTTTTTTTTTTTTTTTTTTTTTTTTGTCTTGTTTTGATTTGTTTTTCAAGACAGTGCTTCTCTATGTAGTCCTGGCTGTCCTGGAATGCACTCTGTAGATCACTGACCTTGGACTCAGAGATCCTCCTGCCTCTGCCTCTTGAGTGCTGGGATTAAAGGTATATGCCACCAACACCAGGAGAAAGAAAAGTTTTTGTTAGAAAAAAATGTACAATAGTCTTCATTTGTGAAGTCAGGTTAAGTTTGTACTTCCCCATATTACAAGTTACAGTTCAGAATATTGACAGAAATGTTTTAGCTTTAAAAATAACCTTTTTAGGTTTGAAAAGCTACTTTTAAACATTTATATTCTGGTCTATCATAATGCTCTATGACTCAATCACATCTTAGCCAGGTATCTCCAAATTCTGACATTAATGATTCTAAGTTCATTAGAACGATGCTGGGAACTAGTCTTTGACAGTCACTAGACAGTCAGTATAGTCCTAAAGGTGAAAATAAAGACCTTAAAATGAAATGAGTGATACTGGAAAGGGTTGTTGACAGCCTGCTTCTAACGCTCAGGAGTCTGTGTTCTGCTTGCTGGCTTGTTCCTCTTTCTGCTTTTCATTCTGGCTGCCCGTTTTACATAAAGGCAACCGAGAGACAGCACTGATCTGCCTCCCTTGTGTATTCATTCCCAGGGAACTGGCAAGACGGTCCATTAGGCAAAGGCACTTGCTGCCAACCCTGCCAACCTGGAACCCATGTGGTGAAGGAGAGAATCGATTCCCTCCAGTTGTCCTCCGACCTCCACATGCACACCGTGGTTTACATGCCTGTGTGCATATACACACAACAAATGTAAAGAATTATTATTATTTTTAATATCAGTACAATCTATGTGGTATATGAGTACAATACTGAGGAAACAGCAAGAAGAATGTACACACTCAAATGACACTCTTTATACAGTGTCCTCACCACCACATCGGAGTGTACCAAAAGGTCATTGTTTTGTAAAAGAGCAAAAGAAAATAGTCATTTATTTCTTCACTGGAAAGAGCTCCTCTCTTCTTCAACATCTCATTTTACAGTTCCATCTCAGTGGGTGATTTGCTCATAAAGTCATAATTTACAGATCTGCCCTGTAGACTTTTGTTTCCTTGAACAGCTAAGTGCCTGGAACTCGGGTGAACCGAACCATTTATTTAGTAGTTGAAATATTTATAGAAATTTGACCAACAGAATTATCCACAGACTGTTTATGCTGTAGTTTCTTTGTTTATGTGTATGTGCTTGTTTCTGTATGAGTATGTGCCACATGTATGTGGCCTCTGCAGAGGCCAAAAGAGGGCATGGGATCCCCTTGAACTGGAGTTAGCAGGTGTTGTGGGTGCTAGGAATCTAACACAGGTCCTCTGGAATAGCAGGAAGCATTCTTAACAGCTGAGCATCTTTCCAGTGTTCCCATGGTTTTTTAATATGTGGATATTTTACAGTATTTATTGGTAATATATATTGACTTCATTAAGCTTGGTTTGGTATTCCAACATTAATAGCCAACTATATTAAAGAAGTCATAATTCAAATGATATACAGATTTTTTAAGAAGCAAATTAGCACTATTGTGTATTATATATACTATCTTGTTTGATTACTTATATATTCCCTATTTCTCTGTCTTTGAAAGAGAGTATCAATATATTTGAACTTTAAGAAGCAAATTAGCACTATTGTGTATTATATATACTATCTTGTTTGATTACTTATATATTCCCTATTTCTCTGTCTTTGAGAGTATCAATATATTTGAACTTTACCATTAATTGCATTTTAATTAGCATTTGCAGTATATTATTTTATGTACAAGTTTCTAAAACCAGATTATTTGGGTTTGTGGCAGCTTTGTAAGGGAGCAGATTGGGAGAACATAAATCAAAAAGGAAGAGACATGGGAGGCGGAACGGGAATGGGCAGTGGAGAGGGAAGTGGTCCAGCAGTAAGGTGGATGAATATATGTATACCACATGCATGTCTGATGCCCACAGAGGTCAGAAGTAGGCATCAGATCTCCTGGAACTGGAGTTATAGATGGTTACTGGCTACCATGTGGGTGCTGGGAACTGATTTCAGATCTTCTGTAAGAGAAACTAGTGCTCTTAACCACTGGGGAATATCTCTAGCTCTGAAAACGTATCTTCTAACAGATTATCCAGTGCAACAAACTTGCCTGAAGTTAATAGTTTATTAACTTCTAAATTGTACAATGCTATCATTCTAAAGAACAGCATAAAGATGCATGTTAGCTTTCTAAATTCAGGAAGTTTTGTAGACGAGCAGGAATTAGAAGTGAAAATATTCCATTTGGGAGCATATTGTTGGCTAACAGTTGGGTCCTGATGGTTAGTCTGCAAAGGTGGACGAGTTCACATGGGTCATTGTATCTTGTTGGAGGAATGTAGTCCAACCAATTTTGAATAATTGGACGTCTTCCCAAGCTCAGCTGTGTCTGGAGAAAAGGAAAGCTTTTATTTACCCTTGGAACAATCTCAGGTATTTAGCACTTTTAAAATTTTACTTAAATTCAGAAGAGATCCTGAATTTATATAACCCTCATAACCTTTATCAAAACCTTTTCACCTTATAGGTGTTTTATTCCAATTTTGTTCTCCCAGTGATAAAAGAACAGTATGTGGGAAGGCACTAAGCAAAATTTAAACTATGATCAGGGAAGTTCTTCATTTCAGATGGAGCATACTTCTGCATTATCACCTCTTTTGAGGTACTGTCTTCAACACAGCCACATGCAAAGGCCATCCAAAAGCTAAAGGTACCAGAGCTCAGGTCTATTCAGAAAGTTGGACTCTAGAAACAGGTGATGTAAATCCTACATGCTCCCCAGGTGGGCCCAACCCATGTGGATCACCAGGACCTCAGTGGAGGCCTGCCTGCATCAAAGGAGGTCTTCTAGAGTTTTAGGAAGCCATCTTTTTAAAGAGTCTGTTCTGGAGATTAAATGCCAAAGAAGGATATTACTGCATTAAGAGAGATTTCCTTAGGGACTCACACAGCACAGGAAGAAGAGAACCAGCTCCACAAAACTGCCCTCTGACTCCATCTTTCCCCTATGGCACATATAACAGTTAAAAAACAACAGCAAAAACCTTCATTGTCCAGGCCTCTTGACACCTATCCAGCTATATTAGATATGTACATAAATTCATTATTTATTCAGTTATCAACTATTTAAAGAATATCTAATGTATATTCAACTGTAGTAGATGCTTGGGATAATTATTAGGTATGCAAAGTAGACAGTGTTTATGCTTACAAGATTCTAGAAACATCCAAACATACTTAAATATGTGTGCCATATGAGGAGAAGGGATGGAGGCCCAGAACTAACCAGCTCCTCAGACAGTGTGGACCTGGTCCCACACTTTACACAGCACTACTCCACTGTAGTTTATGAACTATAATTGTTTGGAGCCTGGATATAAATTCTGTGTCTCCCAGGTGACTTTGATCAATTTTATTCTGATACTTTTTGTTATAGTTTTACTTGGGGAATTTTAGGCTGATCTAAATTCATGTATTCTGTAATAACCATGCAGGGCAGTTACTACAAAACAAAGATGTAAAAAAAAAAATGAAGACATTAAAAACAACTTAAGGATGTTCTCTTTTAAAAATGGGTTGCCAATTATAATCCAACCCATTTGTTTGCCTTACTACTGGCCCATACATTAGTATTTCTTATCAAGGCATTCAAAAGCCAGCAAAATATATGCCTTATGAATCTATTTCTGAAGTTACACTTCTAAAGACTAGAGGAACTGTTGATTCCTTATTAAGCTGGCTGGCTAAATTTGTAGAACTAACTTCCCTTTATACAGATTAATTAACTTCTTGCTATTAATGAGCATGATGTAGTTTGATACTGCAATTTGCAGTTCATTTTGAAGAACGAACATTCTCAATTTATGGTTGATATATGGGTGATTTTTTTTCTCTAACTTGGTCTAGTCCCAAAAACCTTATTAAGGAGAAAGTCTCCATATTTCTGAGATATTTTCAGTTGAATAAATATTTTATGTTTTTATATTTCTATAATGCTTAAAATTGCTTTGGGATCCTGAATGGAAAAAATCTATTTCTTGGTATGTGATTGTATTTGTGGGGAGAAATGGAGCTGTCATTTTGAAATATTCTACTGAAAAGAAGAGCTGTTACAATTTTAACTTATTTTGTTCTTATAAGATAGAAACCTTAATACATAGTTTGTTATTGAAATAACAATTTATATTTATTTGACACTAAAATAAACTATAAATTTAACTTTTTAAGTTCATGGTAACAAAATCAACATTTGAAGGATTAATTTTAGCTAATTTTGATTTTACCTCATTTTTAATTACTCAGCATATGAGCAGTGATTAATTCATCATTGGAAATAATGCATACATTAAGAACACTTCACTTTTGCCATCATAAATATGTCCTAACACTCACATATTGGATTGCACCCTCCAAGAGCTATGCTTTGCTCACCTCCCCCAAGAGCTGTGCTCTGCTCACCTCTATCTCCCGGACTGAGATTGCAGAAAGCACTCTGGAACATAGCATTAAACATGTCTTGGCATCTTCTTGAATGTCAATCAACTCATGATCAACCATTATTCTCACTCTCGAAGGGTAGAGTAGTATTGTTAAAACAATGTTCATAGGGTTTTTTTCTCTTTCTAGGATTCCATACTGCAGGAGAATTTTTAAGATATTTGACTGTCTTGTCTGAGCCACATAGAGCAGAGGTGTGATTCCACTCAATGGGCTAGGGCAGTACACGGGTGTGAAGGTTCTGAAAGCCAAAGGCAGATTAAGCAATATCATAAGCACGCTGTCTTTTTTTTAATTGAGAAAAAAATTTCATTCATTTTACACACCAATCAAAGATCCCTCTCTTCCCTCCTCCTGCTCCCCCAGCCTCCCCCTCCCAACCTCCCCTCCACTCCTCCCCACAAGAAGGCAAGGCCTCCCATGGGGAGGCACATCCAGTAGAAGCAAGTCTAAGCTCTTACGCCCTGTCTCAAGACTGCACAAGGTGTCCCATCATAGGTAGTGGGCTCCAAAAAGCCCCCTCATGCACCAGGGATAGATTCTGATCCTACCGCCAGTACCCCCCCCCAAGCAGATCTAGCTACACAACTACACCTTGCAGAGGGCCTAGTCCAGTCCCATGTGGGCTCCACAGCCATTGATCCAACTTTCATGAGTTCCCACTAGTTTGGTTTGGTTTTCTCTGCAGGTTTCCCCATTATGATCCCCATGCACTTGCTCATAGAATCCCTCTTCTCTCTCTCTGACTGGACTCCTGGAGCTCTGCCTGGTGTTTGACTGTGGATCTCTGCATCTGCTTCCATCAGTCACTGGAGAAAAGCTCTGTGATGACAGTTAGGGTATTCACTGATCTGATCACGGGGTATTCAAGCACCCAACTCCACTATTTCTAGTAGTCCAAGCTGGGGTCAACCTTGGGGATTCCTGACAACTTCCCTAGCACCAGGTTTCTCTCTGTTCCCATGATGTCTCCCTCTATCATGATATCTCTTTCATAAGCACCCTGTCTTAACAGTAATGGAAAGGGATCTATAGTATCAACTGCTCACCTGTGAGCATTATGTAACTAACATTGTAACTATAGAACAAACTACAGAAAACTCCCACCAAATGCTGAGACCCCCTTGCATGCCAGGTGCTCACTTTCACTCACAGCAGCTCTCACTGCTGTGACTCCCACACTGGTGGAGGGTGTAAACCTCACCAAGTTCTGGAAATATAAAATGGAAGGGAAAGAAAAACAGTTTTATATATCTTATTTTTTTTTAAGATTTAATTTTTTAAAAATTATGTGTGTCTATGTCTATGTGAGTTTATGTTGTGTGTGGGAGCTGAGGAGGCCAGGAGAGGGCGTCAGATCCTCTGGAGCTGGAATGGCAGGTGGTTGTGAGCTTTGGGTCCTTTGAAAGGGCTGGAAGCCCAGTTTACTTTATTAATAGAAATATCAAACATTTTGATATATTTTTGTTCTTGATCACATATTAGACATGAGGTTGAATTGAGAGTGGAGATTAGATGTTTTTCCATTTTAATAAAATAAGAAATGTAACTTATGGTGACGCCTATCTGAGGGTCCTCAGGAGAGAATGTTATTTTCCTCCTTCAAGAGTAAAGTTGAGGACTAGAGAGGTAGTTCATCCAGAGGAGTGCTTGCTGTGTGAGCAT
This sequence comes from Peromyscus californicus insignis, assembly GCF_007827085.1. Taxonomy (NCBI): domain Eukaryota; kingdom Metazoa; phylum Chordata; class Mammalia; order Rodentia; family Cricetidae; genus Peromyscus; species Peromyscus californicus. Next base: position 131,493,071 of record NW_026294617.1, on the reverse strand, counting down.
GAAAACTGAATTTAATCCCTAGAACCGATGTTCTGGTGGCATGTGTTTGTATCTTAGTGCAGGAGGGAAGACAGGAGTATTTTGGGGCTCAGTCCCTGGCCAGCTAGCTAGCCTGCTTGGCGAGCTCCAGGTTCAGTGAAAGATCCTGTCTCAAAGAAGTGGACATTCAAGTTTGCCCTCTGGTCTACACACACATTTTTTAAGTTTTAGAATTTCTAGCTAGCCAGGGTTGCATTGCAGGATTGAGTTTTAAAATGGGGTGCAGCTAGAGTAATGACTCAACAGTCAAGAGCAATTGCTATTCCTTAGGAGGCCTGGACTTGTTTCCAAGCACCCATATGATAGCTCACAGCTGTCTATAACTTCAGTTCCAGGGGATCTGATGGCCTCTTCTTGCCTCCAGGAGCACCAGGCATGCATGTGGTATAAAGCAATACATGCAAGGAAAATCCCATACATATACAATAAACTGAAGTCTGTATTTTGGAGTGTCACCTGGTGGCTAGATGTCAATATTTCAATTCTCTAAGACATAAATGAAATACATAGCTGTGGTGGTATTTTACTTGTACTGAAATGTGATTTTAATTGTATGTTAATAAATAAAGTTGTCTGGGGGGTCAGAGCTATTAGAGCCATAGCAAGTGTGTGGCGGCGGTGGGTGGCACACGCCTTTAAGGACCTGGAGGGCGGTACATTCAGGCAGTGACGAGGCAGTCACATGTTTGGGTTAACAACCAATGAGAAGGCAGAACAGCTAGTCTATATAAAGACATACACACAGGAAGGAGGCCCTTTTTCGGAGAGCTCTCTTGGCTGAAGAGGATCTCTGAATCAGGAAGGGTGAGGCTCTTAGGTCTGACCTCTTGGCTTTCTTCTCTGAATTGGCTCTGTGTTTCTTATTTAATAAGACCGTTGGTTACATCTACACATAGCTTTTGAAATTGTATCATTTAGTACACTTTTATGTTCCTTACTGAATTAGTTACTATAAAGGTGAGAAAACATGATAGTGTCTCTGATCACAGGATACTTGATATTAACAGATACTTATTTTGTCAACTAGCGTGACTTTTGAGATTAAGCAAAGAGGAATTTTATTAATAAAACTTGCCTCTCAAATTCTCTTGAGAAGTCTAATCAAATATTGATATAGTCTAGCAGAACTTTAGGATTGCATGTGGTAGTTTGAGAAAGTCCTCCATAGTCTCGTGTATTTGAACATTTGTTCTCCATTTGTTGGGGGAAGTATGTCATGGAGGCAGGCTTTAAGAGTCTGAAGCCTCACCCCATTTCCAGCTTCTCTCTGTTCCATGCTTGTGAATCAGGATGTGAGCTCCCAGATTCTGCTCCAGCTGCCATGGCAGCAGCTTGCTCCTGTGCTTCCCTCCCATGATTGGCTCTTAACCCACTGGAACTGTAAGCTCAAACACTCTTCTAGAATTCACCTTGGTTATGGCTTTTATCACAGCATCAGGAAAGGAACAGTAAAGACTAGGGAAATGGTTTAGAGGGTAAAGGCACCAAGCCTAGAGACCCCAGTTTGGTTCCTGGAACCATTTTGTGGAAGCAGAGAACTTTCTCTCACAAGTTGTCCTCTGATCTCCATATTTGTGCTGTGGCACAGATGTACCCCCACACACATGCACATGCAAAATAAAGTTTTTAAAAATTGCACATATTAGATAAGATGGAGCCAGCATGCTCCAGTGGGCTACATGAAGCAACCCTGAATCTCTTCACTTCTGCATCTCAGCCCTAAGCAGCCATGTGGCTTGGGTCAGCAGTCTCGAAAGCTTGCTTCTCCATGTGTATATGCACTGGTTTGCTCCTTCTTTCATTAAATGCTTAGAGTTGCATGTCCAAAGTGTGCTGGAGAGTAGGCATAGAAATGAAAAATATAATACAGGATGGCCACTACTGTAGTAAAAGTTTGCTCGAGCCACTGACACCCTGAGGAGTGGCACTTAACTCTCCTTGGGGTAGTCATTTCCTGTCAGACACCTAAGATAAAGGCTTGGAGGATTGGCAGGTGTTTTCCAATGGAAAGCTTAGCGTGTTCTGGGTACAAACATATGCTGGCATTAGAGTATTGTTCCTAGACACTAAAGGATGGGAGCATCCCTGGTAAATATGGAGCCCTCTGTCTCTTACCAGATTCCTAGACAAAAAAGCTGAAAGTACAGTTGGAAAGTCACTGGACTAATTTAACTCTAAAGCTTCATGGAGCTCTAAAGGTCAGGGCAAAGGGACGTATGCCGTAGTGTCATGCAGCATTTAGACATCAAGACCCTGTCTTCATTCTGCTGCTAACACTGTGTGTGCACACCTGCTGATCCTCTTTCTCTCCTGAAATCAGTATTTCCTGGACATCTTAACTTTTTTCACGAGTACTTCCAATATATACCAAAGATTGAACTCCAGCCTTTTTTTTTTCTTGGATTATCTCTCATTACCACTCTGATTCCAAGATCACTGTTTATCAAGGTTTTTCACCTTTGTCTTGTGTGTGTTCTCCCCTCCAATTTCAGTCCTGAGACATGGATAGCCCGTTGTAGGAGACTGTCCAATAAGTGAAGAGTTCCTTGGTCACCCTGAACATTCTCATGAGGTCCTTTGACCTTCAACCCTTGTGCTCTTATCATTTTCTAATTTCTGAAAACTTGGTTAGTGTTTTTATGTATTCATTTTTCTCTTAAAAAAAGTGGTTGAGCAAGGTGAGCTCTATGAGTTTAAGCTCCAATGGGGAAATGTTTCATATTATTTCCTCTCTCTCCCTCTCTCTTCTTTCCTGTGTGTGTAAATAAGATGACAGCTTGCAGGAGTCAGCTCTCTCTGCACCATGTGGGCTCCAGGGATGGGACTCCAGTTGCCCAAACTGGCAGCAGCTGCCTCTGCCTAGTGAGACCTCACTGGTCCAGAGGAAGAAATCGTCGTCATTTTGGCTCACTACTGTACCTATGAGTGCTTAAAACAATACTGACTCTTTAGGGGTCAATCAAATTTTGTGCAATTTACTTCAAAGAGAAAGATGGGCCTTGAAGACACTCCATATGGAGTTTATCTTCTTCTTGACAAAAAATAGGCATTTGGGTAAGAAACTGTTCTTGCCTGGACTGCTTGACAAAATGTTGTATCGACTAGACATGGAGGACCCATAGGAAGGTGACCACTGAACTTTGCAAGGCAAAATGGTCCTTCAGATTCCTGCTTTGTAGAAGAAACTCCAACTATTCTGCAGGACACAGAGAAAAAAGTGACTGAGAGACTAGGCCCCATTGGCTGAAGATGGATGCCCCAATATTACAGAGGAACTTTGGATAACTGTCCAGGCAGGCAACTGTCTCTGTCATTCTAGATTTTTGGGAAGTTGCTTACAATGCTCTTCCTGTTTACTTAGATAATATTATATCCTTCTGAGGTCTTTGATGTAGTTGAAGACTAGATAGTTATAATTTTCCTTGTTTATGATAAAAGATAAGTTAGATATAAAACCTTAGACTCACAGATATAGGATAGATAGAATATTTTCTTTAATTTTACAAAATACAAATAGACTAGATATTGTAACTGTAATTCTTGCTTGATAACTGTTTTGTTATATGTAATTTTAATAGGTTAAAGTTAAAACCTTCCTTTTGTTTAGACAGAAAAGGGGAGTGATGGGGGAATGTCTTTCTGTATGCAGTGAATATGTGTTGCTCTGATTAGTTGATAAATAAAGCCATTTGGCCTAAGGAAAAGCAGCTTAGAGGCAGGCAGGAAATTCAAAGGGAGAGACAGGAAGAAGGCTGGAAAGACACTAGCCAGCTACCCAAGGAGCAACATGTAATGTGATGCAGGTAAAGCCACGGAACATGTGGCAATACATAGATTAATAGTTATGGGCTAATTTAAGATATAAAAGCTAGTAAAAAGCTTGAGCCATGGCCATGCAGTTATAATTAATATAAGCCTCTGTGTGTTTACTTAGGTCTGAGCAGCTGCGGGGCTGTCAGGTGAGAGAGATTTGTCCCAACTGCCGGCCAGCCGGGACACAGGAAAACTTCAGCTCCATACTCATTTAAACCTTTTAAAGGCAATGTAATTCTTTTAGCTTGCTAGTTCTTAAGAAGATATTGAACTTGGCCTTCTAAGTATGGGAATTTAGGAAACTCAGAGCAAGAAGCAAGTGGGCAGTGTTAAGATTTAGGAGATTCAGATATATTAAACTTTACATTACCTCTAGGAGATATTGAGTGAATATTGATTGGAAAATGTTGAAAACATGACTAAAACTCAAATAGCTTTAAAATGAGATTTAAACATCTAATCTGTATCCACATGATGTGTGATTAATCCTTGGGTTTAAAGAGTATGGAACTGTAAACCAAAATTTGCCTAATCTGTTCTGACAGTTAATTATAACAGTGCTTATGTGGATGGAGTGGGGCAAGTGAAACAAAGATGGGTTTTTAAATGTGAGGTTAATGAACTGAGCCCTCTGTCTGAAAGCTTGTCAGACTTGTTAGGTAATGAGGCATACTGTTTCTGTACAGTCACATAGTGGGTGACTCTGCTTTGTAGATAGACATATTTCTAATTTGTCTACATCTTCCTTTGACTGACAAATGGAAGACTTTTCATAATAATGTGATCTCTGGTGCTCACATAGTACACTTTCTTGAAGCTTTGTTTTCCTGGTCAGACCAGCCTGAGGTTCCCCGGTAGCTTTGTGATCTGTTCCTCAGCCCAGTGTCTTCCCACTGCCCTCGGTGTCTAACAAGGCATGAGCGCCATGTTTGTCAATATTGATTTGACCATTATTATGCAATTTCATCCATAACCATTTTATGGTTCAATTACTCTTCATTTATTTCAACAAATACTGAATGTGCACTAAGTGAAAGCCATTGTTTTAGGTACTTATATTGGTGAACAAAACAAAACTCTTGTTGCTTTTCTTAATGTTCTATCAATTACAAACGATACAGGGTCAACACAGCAAATGGAATAAGTAGTACAGATGCACTGGGGGAAGCATGACCCATTGGGCAGGATGTTGCCAAGAGGTTACATCTGGACAAAAACTCGGAGGCACATTTACTTAGCTGTGCCAGCATGGAAGTGCCTGGAACAGTGAAGGAAGAATAAGAACGTCAGTGTGGATAAAAGGGTAAAACTGAGGACAGGGGAGATGGGGAGCCACATGTGAAGAGTGTCATAAGGTGTGTGAGAAAGTCTTTTGGCTCCACTCGGAATGGATATGCACAGGAGGTCTGGGCTGTAGGAGCAGCATGGCAGTCAGTTGTACAACAGAAGGAAAGATGCTGCTTGCTTAGGACAGGGTGACAGCAGTGCAGACAGCCATGTTTTATCACTGCTTGCAGGTAGACAGAACCAACAAATATCATAACAAATTAGATGTAGAAATAAGTAAAGACATCAAAGATGGCATGATGTATCTAGACACTTGCTGCGCGTCTCTACCCAAATGCCCCCTGGGCAGCTCAGACTTTTTTGTCTAAAACCAATTTAGTAGGTGCCTTGTCATACTTGACAGATTTGCATCAGGACCATTGGGGAAATTGGGCCCATCATTATGACAAAGGGGATTTCTGGAGCTTGGTGGTATAAATGGCTGTAAATATATGAGATGTAACTAGAGATTACCATGTTAAGTCAAATAAGCCATACCCTGAAAGTCAAATGTCATGCTTTCTCTCTTATGTGGAATCTACACTCAAATATATACACTTGAACAGTATGGGAGGAAGACAAAATATTACGTGTTTTCTCTCATAAAGAATTTAGATTTAATTCTGTATGTATATACACATATGGCAATGTGGCATGAACACAAGAGAGAACATACTAGGAAGCATGGTAAAACATGGTAGGAGGTGGCACAGGAGGTAGCTGGAGAGGGGATGAGTATGAGAAAGGCACAGTGACACCAGTGCTTGAACATGTCATAATGAAACCATTATTTTGTGTACTTGCTTTCAAAAATTACATTAATAGAGTCTATTACTGTTGTCTTGGTAGGAGATGACAGTTGGCTCCATCTGGATTAGACATGAGGAACTAAGGAGGGTGTGTTTTTATAGACAGTCAAAAGGACTCATTGCTGTGATGGCAAATGGAGAAAAGAATCAAGAATAAACCCCAAATGTCTGCCTTGAGCTGCTGTGGGATGTTCTGTATGGCAAATGTGTTGCTGATTAGTCATTAAATAAAACACTGATTGGCCATTGGCTAGGCAGGAAGTGTAGGCGGGACAAGGAGGAGAATAAAGCTGGGAAGTGGAAGGCTGAGTCAGAGAGACACTGCCAGCCGCCACGATGAGAAACAGCATGTGAAGATGCCGGTAAGCCACGAGCCATGTGGCAAGGTATAGATTTATGGAAATGGATTAATTTAAGCTATAAGAACATTTAGCAAGAAGCCTGCCACGGCCATACAGTTTGAAACCAATATAAGTCTCTGTGTTTACTTGGTCGGGTTTGAGCGGCTTGGGACTGGCGGGTAAGAGAGATTTGTCCTGACTGTGGGCCAGGCAGGAAAACTCTAGCAACATTGAGCAATAGGGTCAGGTGCCATTGAGGTGAGAACCAGATTGGCTTGGAGATGGATGAGTCCGATTGGTATTCTGTTTTGTCCCATGTGGCAATTTCAGGTAGACAGAGAAGAAGGAGAGGTCAGGGCTAGAGATAATGATTTGGAAGTTACTGACATGTACATATTTCAAGCCATGGGACCTGCTAAATATTTGAGGGAAAGTATATAGTCCACTGACTATGGACAAAGGATAATTTATATCACAACATGTATAATGGAGATGCTAGCTGCAGAGATTGGTGAGCTGGTGGTCTGGAGTGCTCTACACAAGGTTACCACATGTTGAAAAGCACCAAGAGATTCTCAGGCTTCTTCAAAATCTAAAACTCTGGTTCTAAAAAAAAATCTAAGTAAGGTTTTGTGCTAAGTGGAATTGCCTGTAATGACTTTAATCCTGTCACTGCATTCACATCAGAATTTATCAATTTAAACACTGTCCCATACATAGTGAAGAATGAGCAAGGCAGTTCAGATGTAGCATGCTTGCTCAGTGAGGGCATGGACATGGGAATGGGTTTGGGCATTACAGGCCTTGAGTTCCATCCCAGAAAGCGTGAATGATCTTCTGTCAATTATGATTCACTGTTTCTCTTTCATTTTCCATTAAATTTCCTCCTGTTCATATTTAACTCTTAATTTACTCCTCTATTTTATTACACTTTTCAAGGATACCCCTGGGCTTTAAGCCTAGTTATTAGAAGCTGTAACTACATAAAACACATAAAATGACAAAAAGTCCTATTAGGGGTTTTGTTTACTATTTCCAGCCCCCCACCCCCGGATACCCATTCATGTGCTGGGGTGACCATTCAGGAACACTCTAGTGTGCTCTCGGGAGCAGAGTGATATGGCCAGGGATCATGGCTACTCCAGGCAGAACCCACAATGCCTAGTCTCTGACCTGGGTCTTGTGTTTCACTGCCCACCTCCTGTCACTGTGCATACAGAATGCGATGGATAAATGTTTTATTGAATGAAGAAGCCAATGCACAACTGTTCTAATCAGGCTAATACCCGAAGCCAGGGAATTAATTGACTGTTGATCAAACTCTTGAGCTACCAGAAAGTCACCTGGGGCTTTCGCTTTCCTTAAATTGTCAGATAGATTCAGGCTGTCAGAACCTGTCAGGCAGGTTCAGGCTGTAAAAACTTGGCCTGTAAGGAACATGGTTTCCATTGAGCTCAGTTGTAGATTTGAAATCAGATTTACTACCATCTGACAGAGATAGGGAGCTCTTGTGTTGACTGTTGACCACGAGGTGATGAGTATATTCTGAGTTGTATTTGAGGGAGTGAACTATATGCATGCACTCCAAGTGTGCAATCTCAGTAGCACCAAAAGAAGCGACCATAAGTCATAAGGCAAGGTCTGTTTCTTTTTAAGGGATTTTTAATACACTTGCTAACATCTCCTTACTTGAGCAGAACCACTATGACTTGATAGTACATAATGCAGGTAAAATTCAGAATCCATAATGAAGCCAGTGACACATCCCCACCATGAAAGCTGGTCTAAGAAAACAGTACTATACTCCCTCGAGACACACTTCTCTCTCTCAACAAAGCATAAGAGGATTACCTCCATATCAGTGCCAGGCTGCAGCTTCTATCTTGGACATAGTCCTTCGTCTTCTTAAGAAGCAGTTCCACAAAGTCAGGATTACCTTTTCTGGCGAAAACCCAGTACAGAATGGTATTCACGCAAATTTCAGTAAATTCGAGATTGAAATTGAGTTCAAAACGGTGTCCTGACTTTTCCACAAATGCGATATAGTCAGTGAGGAGTATGTCAAAGCCGTCCAAGTCAACATACCTCAGAATTTTTGCCAGTGTTCTGTAAATCCTGGGTTCATAGCAGTGGTACCCCCACTGACCCAGAAACTGCAAAGAGGGCCTCTTGACTATCTTGTCAATGAGGTTGCAGAATATATTGCCTCTTGGAAAAGAAGTCTTACGGCATAATTTAGAAGAGTTATTCATTGCTTCTTAAGGGTAGAAAGGGAACCACGGGCAATCATACTGTGATCCTTCAGTTACATATTTTGATAATGTGGTAGACTCTACTCCACACACACACACCCTTCAGAGCAGCCAGAGAAAGGCAGTGCTGGGTGACATCACAATACTTGCAGGGCTGTCATCAGCAAGGGTCAGAAAATTGAGGCAGTTTGTGTAGTTGGTGACATTTGAAAGACCCAATGGACAGGAATGGTGTGCAGGAGAGCTAAGAGGAAATGCATTTTACTTTCCAAGAATTCCGCTCAGTCTACACTGTGTGTCTCTCAGGTGTGAGAAGCATCCTGATACATCACACTGCATGTTAATATTAGTTAGTTATGGGAACCTAGTCAGGGACAGCTCTTGAGTTCTGTGTAGGTACTGCCCACCCTCAATTCTCACAAGTTCCATCCACCCAGGTTCTTTTGTAGTTGAGGCTGATGACATAGGTTACTCAACTAGTTGAGACTGATGACATAGGTTACTCAACTTGCCAGTGGGCACTCTGCCACCCCTGAATGTAACATCCTAGTACACAAAATCTAGAAACTTGGTTTTAGGAATTTTAAGTTTTGTAGATACTATTCCTCTACACATCTGGCAGAATCTATATAATTGGAGCATTAAAGAAGCTTCAAGCAAGAGTTTCTGGTTTTATTGCTATGTCTGCCTGCATGCTGCCATGCTTCCCATCATGATGATGATGAACTGAACCTCCAAAACTAATCAAGCCACCCCAATTAAATGTTTCCTTTATAAGAGTTGCTGTGGTCATGGTGTCTTTTCACAGCAATAAAAACCCTGAGACACCCTCTTACATATACAGATAAATAAAAATAAATATTTTTAAACATAAAAACAATATCTCAAGATACATGACAAAGTGACTTTTTCCAAGCTGAATGTTTTACTTTCCTGTTTATGACTTGAGGAACTCCAGGAAATGTTAGACTTCAGCTCCCTTAGAATTAAATTTGCACGCCGGGCGGTGGTGGCGCACGCCTTTAATCCCAGCACTCGGGAGGCAGAGGCAGGCGGATCGCTGTGAGTTCGAGGCCAGCCTGGACTACAGAGTGAGTTCCAGGAAAGGCGCAAAGCTACACAGAGAAACCCTGTCTCGAAAAACAAAAAAAACAAAAAAAAACAAAAAAAATTTGCAAAGAACTGAAGACAAGTTGGTCAGCTTTGTCCCTCCCTCGTGGTGCCTACTCACACTTGTAACAGGGTTTCTGAACTTAACTGAAACTCAATTTTTAAAAAACGATTTATTTTATGTTTTGCCTGTATGTGCCTGGTGCCCTCAGAGGCTAGAGGAGGGTTTGGATCCCCTGGGACTGGAGTTAAACAATTGTGAATCACCATGTGGTGCTGGGAACCAAAACCAGGTCTTGGAAGAGCAACCAGTATTCTTAAGCACTGAGCCATCTTTCCAGCCCTTGCCTCAAAATTTTATATGTGAATTTTCCTTGGTCTCATATCTAACACCAAGGCCTGTCATTTCTGGCAGGGAAGGCAGAGCATAGAATATATAGCATATCATTACACTTAAAAAATAAACACAGATGATTAGATTATAAGAATCTTAGACATATTTACAATTACTTAGATAATATAAGGACATGGATGAAGTTTTTAATTAATTTATTTTTTAAAAAGTTTCATTGTACATGCCAATCCTAGTTCCCCCTTCCCTCATCCACTCCTCAGAGAGGATAAGGCCTCCTTTGGGTAGTCAAACAAAGCCTGACATACTAAGTTGAGGCAGAACCAAGCCCCTTTCCCCTGTATGGTATGAATGTGTTCCAAAAAACCATTTCATGCACCTTAGATAAGTCTTGGTCCCACTGCCAGGGGCTCCCCAAAAAGATCTAGTTACATAACTTTCACCCACATTCAAAATGCCTAATTCTGTCCCATGCATGTTCCCCAGCTAACAGGCCAGAGTCCACGAGCTCCCACCACCTTGGGTCAGCTGTCTCTGTGGTTTTCCCCATCATGATCTTGACCTCACTTGCTCCTGTAATCCCTCCTCCCTCTCTTCAACTAAAGTCTAGGAGCTCAGCCCAGTGCTTGGTTGTGAATCACTGTATCTGCTTCCATCAATTACTAGATGAAGGTTCTATGATGACAATTAGGGTAGTCACCAATCTGATTATAGGGAAAGGTAAGTTCAGGCACCCTCTCCATTATTGCTAGGAGTCTTAGCTGGTGTCATCCTTGTGGATTTCTGGGGATTTCCCTAGCACCAGGTTTCTCCCTAATCCCCCAATGGTTCCCTCTACCAAGATATCCTTTTCACTGCTCTCCCTCTCTGTCACTCCCTCCACTCAGCCATCTCAGTCCCTCCTGTTCCCCTCCCCCATCCCTTCACATCTACCCTCCCCCACTCCCAGTTTACCCAGGAAATCTTAACTATTTTCCCTTCCTGGGGCCCTCCATGTGTGTCCCTCTTAGGGTCCTCCTTTTTACCTAGCTTCTCTGGGGTTGTGGATAGTAGCCTGGTTAATGGATGAAATTTTAGCCCTTTAAAAAGCAAAATCACCAGGTGATGGTGGCACTCGCCTTTAATCCCAGGACTTGGGAGGCAGAGCCAGGGGCATCTCTGTGAATTTGAGGCCAGCCTGGTCTACAAAGTGAGATCCAGGACAGACACCAAAACTACACAGAGAAACCCTGTCTCAAAAAAACAAAAACCAAAAAACAAAACAAAACAAATCTAGGCTGGACATGTAGTTTCAAAGGAAAACATTGATTTCTGTATTTTAGAGAACAGAATTGGTCTATTGTTAATCTGGTGTCTTTATGGGAGAATGAAGACCTGGGGCTTCCTATTTTGTTACTTTGCTGACATCATACCCCATTTCTATATCTTAGGTGAAGCCTATAACACAATAAATTAACAACTCACTGAGCCTTCTCAGTGAGTGAGGGTGAGTGTTGCCAAGTCCGGCAGCCTGAGTTTGATCCCCCAGAACCCATATGGTGGAAGGAGAGAATTGATTTCTGCAAATTATCCTCTGACCACATACACACACACACACACACACACACACACACACACACACACACACACACGCACACACACACGCACACGCACACGCACATGCACACGCACACACGACAAAGTAAAAACATACATACATCCAAAAATAAAATACAAATCAGCATCTCAGGGGACAAAAAGATGAGGTTATTGGAAATTACCACTTAAAGGTCTTAGTATGACACTGACTTCTGAGAGGAAAATCCATGGGGTGGATTCATTGGTACTTCTTTAGTTTGGTTTATTTTTGCAAAGCTCCCTAATATTTTGTTAAACCACAGTCATGTGGCTCCTTTTATTGTTACTTTTATGCCATGATGAAATGCTTCACATTCATCAGTAACCATACTTGATGTATGAACATCTTTTAAAAGATGTTTAATGTTGAATTTTTTCATTTAGAAACTTAAGATGGGCATTCATTTATTTTTAATTAAGAAATTTTTTATTCATTTTACCTACCAATCACAGATGCCCCTCTTCCCTCTTCCTGCCCCTCCAGCCTTCCCCAACCCACCCCCCATTCCCTCCTCCAACAAGGTATGGCTTCCCAAGGGGAGCCAGCAGAGCCTGGTAGATTCAGTAGAGGCAGGTCCAAGCCCCTCCCCCTGCCTCCAAGCTGTGCAAGGTGTCCCACCGTAGGTAGTGGGCTCCAAAAAGCCAGCTCATGCACCAGGGATGGATCCTGATCCTACTGCCAGGGGCCCCTTAAGCAGATCAAGCTACACAACTGTCTCATTTAGGACATTCATTTATTTAAGCCCCTCTTTTAGATCAGCCAATTAGGACTTCTTTCTTTTTAAAAGAGATTTATTTTCTTATTTATGTGTGTGTACATACATGCAAAGTGCAGAAGAAGGCATCCAGTGTCCTCGTCTATCACACTGAGCCGATTCCTTTGAGGCACCGTCTTCTCCTGAGCCCCGGTGACCCTCCTGTCTCTGGGATCTGGGCTCCAGTCCTCGTGATTGTGCAGCCAATACTCTCACCTGTTGAACCATCTCTCCGGCCCCAGGTTTTCACTGTCATCCTCACTGACAGCTTTGATGCAAATCTCAATGCCTTCGTTTGTTTCGTGTATTTTATATTGTCTGTTTATATTTGACAACCTTCATGCATTTCTCAATACGTTTGTTTCTTAAGTGTTTTATATTGTTTATATTTGGAATAGAACTTTATCAATATATTTTATATATAATTATTTATTTTTGAAATGTTAGAAAATCCTTGAATTCTTCATATGGATTTTATTACCAGAAGTCTTATATCTTACTAGACTTTCTTGATAGCCGTGTTATTTTCTAGTTTCTTCTTTATCATTTTCTCCAGAAATAGTGTCATCTGAAAATAAAAATAATTTTGGCATTTTGAGTACAGTGAAGCTTTAGATCCACTTTTGTTTCCTGCTTTGCTTTCTGGGTAGAAATTTCAAGTCAGTGTTAACCAGCTGTTGCTAGACATTCCTTGCTTTTCCCTTGGCTTTCAAAAGAAATGCCAGTGTGTTGTGGATTATTACTTTAGCTGTGTAAAGGTGTAGTACATTTGTTTATGTTGCATTTGCTTAACTATATAAGGATGTGTATTTAATTATGTAAAGATGTGTTACATTTGTTTATGCTGCATCTGTTCAATTAAGTGAAGATGTGTTGCATTGGTTTCATCTTACTTGCCTAAGGCACCTGATTGGTCTAATAAAAATCTGAGCAGCCAATAGCTAGGCAGGAGAGGGATAGGCAAGGCTGTCGGGCAGAGAGAATAAATAGGAGGAGAAATCTAGCCTCAAAAAAACGAGAAGAGAAGAAGAGAGACGTGCCTGGGGCCAGAAGCCAGGCAGCCGTCAGGCACACATGAGAAGCCGTGAAAGTGGGATGTACAGAAGGAAAAAAGGTAAAAAGCCCTGAGGCCAAACATAGATGAAGAGAAACAGGTTAAGTTATAAGAGCTAGCTGGAAACAAGCATAAGATAAGGCTGAGCATTCAAAACTAATATTAAGTCTCTATGTCATGATGTGGGAGCTGGTTGCCGGTCCCCCCCCCCCCCCCCGCCAAAAAAAGCCTAGTATACCAGTGGCCATTTCCTTCTGAAGTCATCTTCCTCTCCTGTGGCACATGTTGGTCTTGGCACCATCTCCTGCTGACCTGGAAGAAGTTTAAGTCCTTCCCTTGGTGCTGCAGGTAGCCATGGCCTGTCAGTGGGGAGAGGCAAGGATGGGAGGCCCTGTATGCTGACCTCTGCTAAGGCTCTGTTTCCTTATTGAGTGAGGTCATGGCTAGGTCTACTTAATGAAGCATTTGCATCAGGAATGTGTACTAACTTCAGTCAATCAATCAAATCTAATATTTATTTATATATTGATTATGATTTAATTTATTTATAAATGTATAATATGTATATATTTAAATATAAATTAAATCTATTGATTACATTCAGTGAGTTTTTACCCAATGGCCCACTGATGTGATATGATGGTCCTGTTGCAGGGTATTTGTTCACACCATGAACCACGAGATTGAGTTATTTACTGGAAAAACCTGTTTCTAGTTGTGGTGTGGCTCAGCCCTAGCACACACCTTTAATCCAAGAGCTTTCTGCTTGAATATTGTAAACAGGAGTAAATAAATTCAACCATAGGTTAAGAGGCAGAGCAAGGAACTGGTTGACAGGAAGTGAATAAGAAAAAAGAGAGAGAGAAAGAGGGAGTCAGGAGGATGGAGAGAGACACACACAGAGGAAGGAGAAGGGAGGGACATCTGGTTGGAGTTTTGGTTGAGATGGCATAGGAGAGTTCTTTTTCTGAGATGATGGTAAAGGAGGAAGTAGCCGGGTGCTTTCTCTGCCTCTGATCAGCAGGTTTCCACCCAGCATCTGGCTCCAAGTCTTTATTGCTAACATGGACCAATAGAGACTTAGTTAAACACCTCCTGTGTGTGCTGTATGATGTGTCCGTGTGTGCGCCCACCTGTCTGTGCATGTGTGTCCAGCCAAAGGTTGGCATAAGCATCTTCCTCTACCACTTCCCACCTTAGTTTTCAAGGCAGGTTCTCTCTTGCTGAACCAGGAACTCACCTGCCTCCAGATGGCATGTCCTCAGCCCTGGTAATGTTGCAAAGAATGTGTAACAAGAAGGTATGATTCACCTAGCCAGAGAATTTTAGCTGGACCCACCCGAAGTGGGAGAGAACTCTTTCACTTTTTAACTTTTTATTGATTTGTGGATTTCACATCATGCATCTGAATCCACTTATCTCCCCATCTTCTCACCTCCGCCCTCTGCCCCTGTGATTCCCCCCAAAAAAAACCCCCACAAAACTTAAAAGTATAGCCAAAAACCAAACAAACAAAACAAAACAAAACCAAAACCCCAAAACTAAACAAAACAAAATCTCAGTGTGGAAGCTGTGGTATGGCCCAGTGTGTCACACAGCACACCCCCTAGTCCATACATCTTTACTTGCAAGTGTTCTTTGCAATGGATCATTGGTCTGGCTCGAGGCCTCTGGTTTCTGCTACACTATTGATACTGGGCCCTCACTGGGACTCCTCCTGGATATCCTGTTGTCTTGTGTCATGGGGATCCTGTAGCTTCGGATCTACAGATCCAGCCCCTTCACATGCTCCAGCAGTTCTTAGATGAGGTGGATGCTGGGGTGGAGTATCTCACAGTCCTGGTTCTGTGCCTGGGTGGTAGCTGGGTTGTTAGCTCACCAGCTTTCCCTCATTGTTAGCACCAGGGTGAGTGCTCCAGCACTGCCTCACTAGCTCACCCAGTGCAGCAGGCAGCAAGGGGCAAGGCTGGTGCTCCTGCTCTCGTGCCCTCAGGTGCAGCTCTCCCACACTCAAACCACCAGGACCAGCTCTACTGCTTTGTCCATTCTCCCAGTTGCCACAGTTGGTGAAGGAAAGGGCCAGTTGTTCCGTTCTCATGCCCCCAAGACCTGCTCTCCCAACTGCCACAGTTGGCAAGGGGGCATATTTCCCCCACCCATGCCACCACATGGCATACGAGGGAGGGAGTAGGTGCCACTCTCCTCCTCTCATGTACAACAGGATGAGCTTCTGTGCCCCTGCCAACAGGGTCAGCTCTAGTGTGCTCCCCAGGTGAAATGCAGGATCTGCTCTCCCATGCGCTACAGCCTGTGAAGGGCAGGACCAGCCCTCCTGCCTGCCAAGGGGCAAGGGAGGAAGGGCATCTGTTGTTCGAATCTTAGATGGTCTTAATAAAAAAAACCCAGAGGCAGATATCAGGATGAAAGCTGAAAGATCAGAGAAGCAGAACAGCAGTCACTAGTTCTTACCTCTATGAAATCCTCAGCCTAAAGAAAGTGAGTTCCTGTTTCTTCATGCCTTATATACCTTTCTCTGCCCTGCCATATTACTTCCTGGGATTAAAGGCATGTGTGCTTCCCAAGCAAAGGCATGAGATCTCAAGTGCTGGGATTAAAGGTGTGTGCCACCACTGCCTGGCTCTGTGTCTAATCTAGTGGCTGGCTCTGTCCTGTGATCCTCAGGCAAGTTTATTAGGGTACACAATATATCACCACAGGCATCTTTCCCTCACCCATGCCACTACAAGGCTGATGGGGGTGGGGGGATGGGGTCAGCTCTCTGGCTCTCACACCTTCCGGGCCCACTCACCTGTGCCTCTGCTGAGAGGGTCAGCTCTACTGTGCTGCCCAGGCAAGGTGCCGTGTCCATTCTCCCACTCTTATGACCCCAGGGCCAGCTCTTTCACCACCACAGGTGGTGAGGGTTGGGGGAAGGGGAGGGCTTCTCTCCTTTGCCCACTCCACCGTATGGCAGATGAGGAGTGGGCCCAGATCTCCCATGAACTTTCCTGGGGTCGGATCACCTGCACCCCCAGTCAACAGGGTCAGCTCTACTGTGTTGCCTGTGCGGGGTACAGGGCCACTCTTCCAAGTGCTGCAGCCAGTGAGGGGCAGGGTCAGCTCTCCTACTGTTGTGACCCCAGGACCAGCTTTTTCTCCTTGCCATTGGTGGCAAAGGACGAGGCGCGAGGGATGAGGGGAATGTCCCTCCCTCATCCCTGCCACTGCGTGACAGACAGTGGGGCTAGCTCTCCCACTCTCATGACTTCAGGGCCAGCTCACCTGCATCCACACCAACAGAGCCAACTCTACCGTGTTGTCCAGGTGAGGTGCAGGGCCTGCTCTCCTTAGTGCTACAGCCAGTGAGGGGCAGGTCTAACTTTGTGCAGCCTTATCCTAACTGTTTTTGGTGGCAACAGGAGCCATGGACCTTACCACAGACCTCTGTTGTGGTATGGCCGTGGACCCAGACATGATCCCCGGCAGCAGCCCAGGCCCAGGCAACACCATGGCCGCAGGTGGTAGTGCAGCCCATTCAGAGCTATATGGCCCAGAAGATGCTCAGCCCTTGGACACTAAGATGCCCCTAGGTGGTGACCCAGACCCCTGATGTCCACATGGCCCTTGGTGGCAATACAGGCCATGAATATCCACATAGACCCTGCAAGAATTCTTTGAAAATGATTTTTTTCTGGATGTCTTTCTTGTTAGCACACTTGATACTTTCCAGCACAAAAGCTTTTATCTTGCCTCTTTTAGATAATTATTAACTAAAAATCGTCATTGCCAACCACAATAACTAGATATTTTAAAATTCTTATTCTTATCACATTAACCTATTGTTATATAAAAAGTATACCATATTGTATTAGTCATCGGAAAACTTTAGGTTTTTAATTCTCCAGGGGAAAGCTGTTACGTAAAGGTAAAAGGAGTAGACTGTTACATTTCTCCAGGGTTTGCAGTGCTGAAGCTCTTCTCCCTTTCTAGTGTGGATGGGGTGACTTCTGTGACTTTTCCATTATAATTCAGTGTGAAGCTATCTTTAAATACAACTTGATGTGATGTGCCTGCTCCAGGCAAATGACATTTCAAATTGTGATTCTTTTCACCCTCTAAGCAAGAAGGTCTGCTCTTTCTTGTCGTTAGAGTTATTTAAATGAAGTTAATTTGCCAGGTCAGAATCTGAGTTGTGACTTCTCAGACCCTTTCATTTCCATTACAAATTAGGTGAGGCAGAGGCACCTCAAGACTAAAAGACTCTGAAGAAAGACTGGAGTAAACATTATTAATTTGAACTCTCTTGTTTTTGAATTGCTGGTCATGTAGGCAAAGGACTTAATTCTTCTGGGCAAAATAATCTGCAATGGAAATCAGTGAGTGTCCATGAGGGAGGCACTAGAATGGCCTTTCCCACCAGTGTGTCACCCCAGAGAGCCCAGGCCACCACAGCTTGACAGGCAGCTTTCTGTTTTCCACACAGGGATGGAAAAGTGGAGCCAACACGTGCTGATCATTGCCCGCCCCCAGCCCTTCAGAGTGTTTGCCCTGCTTTCCAATGAACCCTGCCTGTCTGTGTGTCTCTCCTGAATTCAGAGATTACAAGGGCTCTAGAACAGTGAAGGCCAGAGCAGCATCCCAGTGACATAGCTCTCATTATGTATTTTTAAACTGATACACAGAAACATATTTATTTGTAAGATGCTATGTGATATTTCCATATATTTGTGCATTGCGTAAGTTTAAATCAGATTAAGTACCCGAGGGCTGTAGCAGGCCCAAGTGTGGCAAACATGGCTCTGGCAGGCCCTGCCCTTCCCCCATTCCCTCTGCTTTGCTAAAATCCATTAGAGTACACTCCTAAAGCCAGCCACCAAGGCCTAGTCCCTTATTTGGAAACTTCCTCCTCCTGAGGCTGACAACCTAGGTCCAGCTGTCAAAGTATTGAAGTCCAGCAATCAAAAGCCCCTTTTTGGATAACCTAATTAACATGACTAATTAAAACAAACCAACTCATCCTAACCCAGGTTTATTATAAACTGCCATTCGCCTATGGCTCACTCTGTCTCCTCTCTGTCCAGAGGCAGTCCTTCATCCCTCTGGGGCAAATAAATCTCCTTTGTGTTGAGAACATGATCTTGATGATGTCCTCTGCTGCTCTGGTCCTTTCAGTGTCTCTCTCTTGAAGTATTTCTCTTTTTGTTGTTCCCAAGGTATCTTAAATACATTGAAACTTCAGATCCAAATCTCTGGTCTACCTGATGTGTATATAGATATCAAATTAGCAGCATAATTGTGAAATCAGATGTTTCAAAAAGTGAATGTGTCTTATTACTTCTGTTGATGAGTTGGCAACTGTGGTGGTTTGAATAGGAATGGTTCCCATAGACTCATGTGGTTGAATGCTTGGCCATAGGCACTGTTAGGATATGTGGCCTTGTTGGAGTAAGTGTGTCACCGTGGGGGAGGGTTTTGAGGTCTCCTGTGCTCAAGCTCTGCTCAGTGTGGCACAGTCTCCTACTGCTGATCCAGATGCAGAACTCTCAGCTACCTCTCCAGCACCATGTCTGTCTACATGCTGACATGCTTCTCACCATGGTGAGACTGAACCTCTGAACTGTAAGCCAGGCCTAATTAAATGTTTTCCTTTCTAAGAGTTGCCATGGTCATGTTGTCTCCTCACAACAATAGAACCATAACTCAGACAGCAGCTAATGGGCTTGGGTAGGAGAGCATCACCTCTTGGAGCTCCACAGTTTCACATTCAGATTTTTCTGGGTTTCAGAGTGCTCAGCAATCTTGGAAGGCATTTCATGCTTCATAAATTAGGATATCTATCTAGAACTAATACATCTTACTCTTACCACTCTATAGACTTTTTTAAACCTTGAGCTAATTTCATGTATTTCACATAACGCCCCGAAATCTGTGTATCCAAGCCCACATTTCTCTCTGAAGCTCAGTCTCCACAAACTTCCACTACCCGTGGCTCCTCCATTCTCCTCACCCACATAGTGAGTTTCCTGTACAATATGCCCCTTAATGTTTTCCAAATCAGTCCCCTTTTCTCCAGCATCTCAGGGACTGATTTGAATAAGGCCCTGTGTCTTCTTCCTGAATTCTTCAGTTACACCTTTTCTGATGCATTTTTTCTTTTGCAATTAAGGATGCAAAACCAGATTAGTTTGCTTTTGAAATTGTCATTAATTTTCTGGTTACTCTGTAGTACATAATCAGAATTGTTTGAAGTGTTTCACAGTGGTGTCTGGGCCAGAGTGGATGAAGAGAAGTCAGGAAAGCACCAAACAGGCAAAGATGATGTTGTTTCCCCCACTGAGGACTAGATGAAGCAGATGCAAAGATCCAGGAGAACTTCCAAAGTAATGGGCCAGGGTCTGACATGAAAGTGGGATGGGCTACTGCAGAAAGGAGGGACCAGCAGAGGGGACCAGAGGTGTGGCAAGGAGGAGCGGAGTATGAGGACCAAAAAGCACCACGTATGTCTGAAAATGTCATGGTGGAGGCTATCGCTTTGTGTAGAGATCACTCCCCAGAACTGGTCAAGTTCCTCTGAAGACAAGGCACGTGACACACGCTAGCGTAAAGATGGTGGCAATGAAAGAACAGATGTGTTTTTCAGTTGACTCCTCATGGGCTGTACGTGTTGGTGTTGGTAGAGAGTGTAGAGGTTCTGGTGGATAGAGTGTGAATAAATCCCCAAGATCTTTATCAGTGTGTGGGGGGTTTAGGAGGGCCACCTATGACAGTATGAGGAGGGCTAGAAGACATTGTACTGGGATAGCTTAAGTTTTAGATGACTGAATGGTCTATTCATATACATACACATTTAAAGTAATGGATTTAGCACTACATTTCATATAAAATTGTATTTATTAAATCTCATTTTAGTTATCCATCTTGTTTGTGTGTCAACTTATAACATAAAGTAGAGAAATAAATTAACTCTGACAAATTCTTAGAGAAAATAAGGGTGATTAAAAAAAAAAAAGCTAAACCAACCTATTAGAAGTACTGCAAAATATCTTAGGTCCTCAGAGAATAATTTACTTTATTTGACTGTTTCTTGATCTCTGGATCAATACATATTTTAACAGTTTTAACAAAGAAATATAGCTGGCATATTAAAAGGTAAGTCTTAGGAGAAGCACATGGCAGTAATATATGTGGCTGGCAGTCCCCAGGGTTTTGGTGAATCTGGGTAACATGAGCAGTGAGGGCATGTGTAAGGCCCGGCTTCCCACCAAGGTCATCAGCCTGTGCTCCCTACACACACAAGTCTTGCTCCAATTCCATGCTTACTCAGTCTTCAAACTACTAAAGTTTTCAAGTCATCAGTCCTGTTACAAGGCTCACTTTGAAAAGCTGGGCTTGTCTCAGCATCATTGATATAATAGGAGACAATTTGAGCAACAGCATTGTGACTTTCAGCTTTACCCCTGTGTGATTTCTTCCATATGACACCCAGCCACTGTCTAGACACCTTCCTGTCAGAATCACATTCCTCTTCAGCTGTAGCACTCACTCTTCCCCTCCCTACGGGTCACCCTCCTGCCCACCATATCCTGAATCCGGTCCAGATGATCTGCACCTCGTGTGAGGCTCCTTGGGTATGCACTGTTTCCCTCTCCCTAAAGATCCATGAACTGTATTCATCTCCCTTCTGCTCCCTCTCATACACAGCACACAATGGCAGGGCAAACGTAGGAGACTCCCATAGAGAAAAAGCAGGCGGAGTTCTGAAACCCAGCCAGTCACATGTTGCCTTGATGAGGACTCTGACTTCCTGAAGCTGTCCTCTATGATTCTTGGCTCTGTCCCTGGATTCATGGTTCTACTCTTCATGCTGTTTGTAATTGAGGGAACCCAGAAGGCACCTGACTTTAGTGCATGCACACCACACATACACACACACACACACACACACACACACACACACACACTCACACACACACACACACACACACACTACACAATTAGTTCAATGCTCAATTTGAGGGTTTTTTTTAGTGTTTTTATTTTGATTCTCTTATTTGAATTTTCCTTTTAATTCCTTGAGTAAACTCTCAAGTATTTTAGGAAGTCAGCTTCAAGTTTATATTCTGAATCTTAACATCACAGAGACCATCTTTCTGTTTGTACACAGTCACCTGACTGGATATCCCATAATCTCCCCCTTGCAGTTTGCTCAAGACTGAACCATTTTTTTATTTTCTTCCCCCTCTCTTTCCCTTCCTCCCTTCCTCCCTCTGTCTTCCTTCCTTTTTTTGAATTCTTGCAATATGAGCCCAGTGTTGTAGAATATTATTTTAAGATGTGTTACTTTTGTTTATGTTGCATTTGTTTAACTCTGTGAAGCTGTGTTACTGTGCCTGTCTAAAATACCTGATGGTCTAATAAAGAGCTGAGTGGCCAATAGTGAGGCAGGAGAGAGAAATAGGCAGGTATGGAAGGCAGAGAAGATAAATAAGAGAAATGTGAGAATAGGGAATTGAAAAGGAGGAGCCAGAGGAGGAGGACATCAGGGCCAGCCACCCAGCTACACAACCAGCAAGCCACAGAGTAAGAGCAAGATTTACAGAAATAAGAGAATGGGAAAAGCCCAGAGGCAAAAGGTAGATGGGATAAATTAAGGAAAGCTGGCAAGAAACTAAGTCAAGCTAAGGCTGGGCATTCATAATTAAGAATAAGCCTCTGTGTGTGATTTATTTGGGAGTTGGGTGGCGGGCTCCCCAAAAGAGCAAGAACAAATAACAGCTCAGTTAAACATTGTTGGCTTGCATTTAATGGTTTGTCTCTTCAGGCTTCTGATCAGTTCTGGACTCCGCTGTGCTGACATCGCATCTGAAACGATTCTATCATCACCAGGTTGTTTCCTCTTACCCTTACTTAAGTCCTTCTCCCTCTTGGGCTTCTTAAGCTCGCTCCTTTGGATCAGGGTAAGTGTCCTTATGAGCTTTCTTCCGGTTGGCATTAGAGTACGTTTCACATCAAACCGGAAATCTGCTTCTGACTGGCCAACTCAAGTGATGTAATGTGCTCCCCCACCATTCCATCCCTTTCTTGTCCTGATTTCTTATTTTATTTCAGTGCTATTCTCTTCTACCTTTATGTTAGCACACAAAGTAGTGTATGTCACTATAGCTTGACACTGTACTGTTTGGTTTCCAAAATGTACGTCCATCTTATTGAAAGATGCAGTTAGTTTTCTAGTCATTTTCATCATGTACCTGGAGCAGGACCCCTGATGATGATCATTTTCTAAGGTCCTTGACCTATTGTGATCACTCCAAATAGTTAATGTTTTATCTTCCATAGAAAGGTCTTTTCTGTCCCAACTGCCTGGCATGCTGGTTCCCATCCATTTCCTCTTAAAAATACTCTGCACCCTCCCTCTAGGTTTTCTCTCGAAATCACCTGATTTTATCATCTTTGTGACTTGGCCCATGCTTCTAAAATCATTCTTTATTTGTTGTTAGTAATATAATGTCCAGCTTATAGCATATACTGTTAGTTTTTCGGCTGCGTTGTGTTCTTACCCTGCAAGGAAATGTCACGAAACACGACAGAATCCGCTAACAAGAGTTTTATTAAAGGGAAAGGGACAGAGAGTGAACAGGCCTGCAGGAAACACGTGTGTGGAGAAGAAGGAAGAAGAAGAAGAAGGAACCGGGAACATGGCGCCGGATTTTAAAGGCTGGGCGTGGACAGATCAGTGTCACTACTACACGCAAGCGCGTAGATCACATGGCCACGTTGCGCGCCTACGTAGCCAATGGAACGTCACGGATCTTGGTCACGCGAGATGTCCTGACCCGGAAATGGCTATCCTGACCTGGAACTGGCTAGGTGGAAGTGTCTGTTGGGCATATGCGAACACGCCCGACCGTGGGGGCATGTTGTAAACCTTTCATATACTTCTGTAATTTTCAATACAGTGTTTCTTTTGACTAACAGTTTTTCAATATGGGAATTATATTTATTGATTCAAAGTTGTCATCTGTTGGAGGCACAAAGGTCACTGTGTCCAGTAGCACTAGGGAACCAGGAATGTTAAACATGCAGGGGCCTCTCCTCAGTGGGGGAGATAAAATTCCTGTTTTCCAGTCCAGAAGGCTGGAAGTTGATATTGTTAATGACCTGGTGACCTTTTTGTTATCTGTAGACCTCACCCACCTTTTACTGTAGAGGCAGACTCACTCAAATCCCCAGAATGTTTATCCCAGACACTCCTTCCCTGGACCTTTGTCTTTAGCTATAGAACCCACCCTCAGGTCACATATACTCTGTAAAGGAGTTTCTGATCAGTCACACCTTAAACATTATTGTGTTACTGGAATTAGAATGATTGTTGCCTGGAAACTTCCCCCCCAGATTGTACTGTGTTTTAAATATGCTGACAATGAACTACCTGATCCAGGTTGACAAAGTCCATCTGAACTGAATTTTCGTTCTCATCTCTCAACAGGTATACTTCCCTGTCTGAACACCTGCAGGGTCCCCTCAGTCATCATAAAAAAAGTTGAAATAAGCTTGAGACATGTGATGAAATTACCATAGGGTCCGTCTTTTGATGTGCATGGTGCTTGTCTGTCAGGTGAGGTGACCACATGGTTATGATCCGTGTGCAGGGCTTTGTAAGTCAGGAAGCCCCTCTGCAAAGCTTGACTGCCGCTCAGCAGGGTTGTACAAGAGTTTCCCTTCCAAATCTCAGGTGTGATTTTTATTTGCCTACATTTCTGGAATTAGGCAGTTTGTTCCAGACGGAGCTTTTATGGCCAGAGTATGGTGGGAAATCTTGCTGGGCCTGCAGGTCAGTCAGTGACTTTCCCATGCACTTGACTAAGCTTGTCCTGTGACAGAGACTCTGGGCTTGGGGTCAGCAGCCCTGGGTTTAAGAATGGGCTCTGCCACTTACCTGAAAAGTGACCTTGAGCAAATCCTTTTAGTCTAACCTTACCAATTTGACAAAGAATCCAGAGCTGGGTGGTGGTGCAGGCCTAGAACCTCAGTCTTGCCACTAGAGAGATGAAGGTGTTGATTGTCTGGAGGTGAAGGCCATCAAGGGATTCAAAACACAGGCTTGTCCCAGATGACTAGTTCATAGTGTTGTTGTAAGATGCACCGAGATAATGTGGAAACTTTCTTATGGCTTCTAAAACTCTATTTAAATTAAGCATTCCCCCTTGAGGCCAGCCTGAGCTTTAGGCTGAGTTTTAGGCCAATCAGAGCTACAGTGTGGGACCTTGTCTCAGTAAAACCAAATAGGTTTTCAGGAGCTGAAGAATTGCTCAGAAGGTAAAGGTCCTTGTCACACAAGCTTTTTGACTTGAGTTTGGTCCTCAGAACCCAATGGAAAGAGTACCAGTGCCACCAAGTCCTCTGAATTCCACATTTGTTACAGCACACCTATGCTGCCTCACACATCTTATGCACAAACATACTACAAATAAATGAAAATCAAAGAGACTCTAGGGCCCAGCTTCAGATAAATAAAATCTGTTTGTTTTTTTTTTTTTTCAAGACAGAGTTTCTCCATGTAGTTTTGGTGCCTTTCCTGGAACTTGCTCTGTAGACCAGGCTGGCCTTGAACTCACAGAGATCTGCCTGCCTCTGCCTCCCGAGTGCTGGGATTAAAGATGTACACCACCACTGCCCAGCCTATTAACCTTTTCTAATTTCTAAGGAAATTTATAGCCACTTTTTTTTTTGTAAACATTTTTACTTCAAAAGCACAGGAAACTTTAAATAAAATATATTTAATTGACTGCTTTTTTCTTTTTATAGATCAATAAGGTTGGAAGCAAAGGAAAGACATTTTTGTTATTTGTTCCTTTTTGTCATATATTTAATTGGCTTTCGGTCTGACCTTCAGGTTTTCTACATCGTGGCTTTGGAAAGGTTTAATAACATCTTGATTGTTTATTTTTTACAGTGATCTAATCCCAGATTTCAGTACTGGCTTTACTCACTCCTGACCTCCCCGTCCTGACATCTTTTCTCTCACTGTGCTGCTATAGTCATTCAGCCAGTTAAAACACAAGACTTGTGGGAGACCTGCTCTGTAGAAGTAATCCTTGTCAATGCAAAAACCAAAGTTTTGCTTTGTTTTAACTCTTTGGGGGCCTGCCACCAAGCTCCCAAATAAATACTCAGAGACTTATTCTTACTTATGAATGCCTGGCCTTAGCTTGGCTTGTTTCTAGCCAGCTTTTCTAGCTTAAATTATCCCATTTCTCTTTAACTACTTTTTGCCTCTGGTCTTTTCACCTTTCTTTATTCTATGTATCTTTCTTTCCTTCTTACTCTGTGCCTGGCTGTGTGAATGGGTGACTGGTGTCCTCCTCTCTCTTCTCTCGAGACTAGATTTCTCCTCCTATTTATCCTCTCTGCCTGGCAGCCCCAGCCATCCCTCTCTTGCCTAACTATTGGCCGTTCAGCTCTTTATTAGACCATCAGGTGTTTTTGACAGGCACAGTAACACAGCTTCACAGAGTTAAACAAGTGCAACATAAAAGAATGCAACATATCTTTGTATCATTAATATTCCACAGCATAAACACATCTTAAACTAATATTCCACATTTCCCCCTTTTTGTCTAAGAGAAAGAGTTTTAACTTAAACATAGTAAGACTATATACAACAAAAATAGTTATCAAGTAAGAGTTACATGTACAGTATTCAATCCATTTGTATTTAGCAAATTCAGAGAAAATACTCCATTATCTATCTTATCTTAGTGATTCTAAAGTTTTATATCTAATATACTTTCTATCATAACTAAGGAAAACTATAACTCTTAACTATTTAGTCTTTAACTCCATCAAAGACCCAGAAAGATATATTACCTATCAACAGAGACATCAGGTTGCCTAGACAGTCACCCAAAGTTCCTCTGCAATGTTGGGGCATCCATCTTCAGCCTACAGGCCTAGAATATTTGACAGACCTTTCTATGAAGCAGGACTTTTGAAAGACTGTCCTGCCTTGTCTTGGCAAAGTTCAACAGTCCTTTTCCTGTGTCTCGCTTGTCCAGTCTGTACAGCATACTGTCAGCAGGCAAGGCAAGAGCATTTTCTTGCCCAAATGGCTAGCCTTGCCACATTGAAAGCAAACTCCTTATGGAGTTTCTTTGATGCCCATTATCCTTTTATGACATAAATTGGTGCTGCCAGAAACAGATGTGTCTCACTGTCAAGAAAAAAAAAAACTTAGGTTATTAAACATCTTAAATGCCATTCTGTAGGTCTTTGAAGTGTTTGAAAATCATCTGTCTAAAACATACCTGTTTAACCTTGGAAACATACCTAATGTGATGACAAGTTTGATTATTGTAGATTAACTACTAGCTTCATTTCTTGATTTCACATTGCATTTTTAAATGAGCTGCATAAGCACAATACCCCAAACAAGAATAGAAACATGCATTCAGTATAACAAAAATAATTTTAAATTTGTATCAATATGCCAAAATACATGCCAGTGCAAAATATCTGAGATTAATAGTTGTCTTTTTACTCTATATTCCTATATCCCCCTAAATGATAACAAACATTCATAACCCACTAAATAATCAACAACTACCCACCCCATCTCTTGGGAATGTGGACAGAGTCTTCTCTAGACTGCTTCCTGTTGTCTGTGGGTAAAGGCACCTTTAGCAGTCTCTGAGAAAATTGAGATAATGGACAAGTCCTGGCAAGACCAGCAGTAACCTTTGGTGATATATATCACCTGTCAAGATTCATGAGGTCTCCCCAGATCAAACCTAATCCATATCAACTCTGAAGGAATCCACAGCTTCTAATTTCCTGTGGGAACAAAAGCATAACCTCTTCCCCAAAGCAATGCATTTTTGACTTCCATTTTAAAGTTAAGGCATTCTTAAAATATCTAGGCTGGTTTATTTTATCAGTCCCTTTTTCAATCCCATGTCTCTTAGCAGCTATTGTTTGCTTATTAACAATCAAAAACTTCAAAAATAACATGATACCATACAGGATCAGACTCCCTGCGTATTTTCATCTTTATGTGGCTTCTATTTATATTACTTTACTTCTCTCTTTAAAGACTTTATTATTTCTAAAAATAGTTTTCCTATAACTATCTATATCCTTTCTCTTTTCTTTCCTAAGCCTTTGCATATTTTTTTTTAACACATTGTAACCTGTTTAGAGCTTTTTTCCCTATCTGGACCTTTTTTTTTTTTTTTTACTGTATATCTCTAGTCTTTTTCTTTTTCTTTTCTTTTTTTTTTTAACCACACAAGCCTTTAAACTGCCAAGTGGTATGGCTAGGGCCTCTGCTGTGGCTTTGGTGACTGGCTCCACCTATTTCTCAGATCTTTGAGAGCCAAGTCAAGCCAAGGCCAGTCAGATGTAGGTGACTGAGAACCACATTCAACCCGAGCTCTAGAATACCAGTGCTCTGCACTGTGGTAGGCGGTTTTTTACTTTTGTTTTGTTTTTGTTTCTACTTAGCAAAAAGGTTGTTTAAATGCTCTGCTGTACAACAGAGTTTCTTAGAGGAGCCATATCTTTCTTTCTTATTTATTTTTTAGCTTTCTCAGGCACTATGTGGAAATTCAGGCCTCATATTGGAACTTACTCTTAGGGGGTCCAGCATCCAACCCCCAGATAAATACATAAAGACTTATTCATATGAATGCCTGGCCTTGCTTGGCTTGTTTCTAGCCAGCTTTTTTTTTTTTTTTTTTCGAGACAAGGTTTCTCTGTGTAGTTTTGGTGCCTGTCCTGGATTTCTCTGTAGACCAGGCTGGCCTTGAACTCACAGAAATCCACCTGGCTCTGACTCCACAGTGCTGGGATTAAAGGCATGTGCCACAACCACCTGGCTCTAGCCAGCTATTTTAACTTAAATTATCCTGTTTCTCTTTAACTACATTTTACCTCTGGGTTTATATTTCTTTCCTTCTTATTCCATAGCTGTCTGTGTGGATAGGTGGCTGGCCCCTGTGTCCTCCTCTCCCTCTCCTTTCTCATTCTTCTTTCTTCTCTTGAGCCTAGATTTCTCCTCCTACTTACTCTCTCTGCCTGGCAGCCCTGTCTATCCCTCTCCTGCCTCACTATCGGCCATTCAGCTTTTTATTAGACCATCAGGTGTTTCAGACAGGCAAAGTAACACAGCTTCACAGAGTTAAACAAATGCAACATAAAAGAATGTAACACATCTTTACCCAGTTAAAATAATATTCCCCAACAAAAGGCATGACACATGCTGTGGTTTACTGGGCAATGAGCCATCCCAATCACTACTTCCCATGAGCATATAAGATGGCTGTTATCCCAGGAAGTCTTTGTGCTGCTCTGGGAGAGACACAGAAAAGACTGTCATGATGAAACTGGATATGAAGAGGAGAAAGGAAGAGTTCAGAGAAATGGGTTCATTCAGGAGCCACTTCCAGGGAAGTGAAAGACTTCATTGTAGATGAATTACTAAAGGATCTTATTAATAAAAACACTCGGGAGCCAGGTTTGGGGTGAATGCTGAAAGATCAGAGAAGCAGAACAAGCCACATCCAACCTCACCTTGCCAACTTCTCAGTTCATCTTGTTTCCTCAAATTGGAAGCCTTTGAGTCCTCGTCTGAGTGGATCTCAGCTGAACTGCTGCTAAAAGCTAAAGTTCCTGGTCCTCACGCATTATATACCTTCCTGCTATCACTTCCTGAGATTAAAGGCATGTGTCTTTCCCAAGCAAGACATGAGATCTCAAGTTCTGGGATTAAAGGTGTGTTGCCACCATGCCTGGCTTCTATGTCTATCTAGTGGCTGTTCTGTTCTCTGACCCCAGATAAGTTTATTAGGGTGCACAATATATTGGGGAACACAATATCACCACAATTCATTGTAAAATGCAGTGCTTTCATTACTAGTGAGTTTTATTTAACCAGTGTTTAGAAGGGGGGCAGAATTAATGACCTGCTGTGGAGTAATCACCCTAACTTGACAGAAGCCACTTACAAAGGGAGGGGACTAGACTCTCTAGTGCCAGGACTATTACAGAATGTCAGTCTTGTTTTTAAATTATCACACTGCCCTCTAGCCTGAGTGTGAAACTGGGATATACCTTCCCCATCCTTCTTGTTCTCTGCTACATCTCACTCTTTATGGAAGTATTAAAGGAAGAATTGCTATCAAATAATCTCTGCTGGAAGATTACAGTGCATCAGAGCATATGGAGGAGAGATTACAATGTCACAAGGTACATGGAGGAGAGATTACAGTGTAACAAGGTATATGGAGGAGGGATTACAATGTCACAAGGTATATGGAGGAGGGATTACAATGTCACAAGGTACATGGAGGAGAGATTATAGTGTAACAAGGTATATGGAGGAGAGATCACAATATAACAAGGTACGTGGAGGAGAGATTACAATGTAACCAAGTATATGGAAGAGCGGCTAGCACAACAGACTGAGGAGCTTTAAAACATCCTTTATTCTTAGCAAGAAGACATAGCTGAAATCCATCACACTGTCATGCTGGATTAATGCTATGCTGGTTTTAACTGTCAACTTGACACAAAGTAGAATCACCTGAGAAGAGGGTCTTAAAAAGGTATCCTCCAGATCAGGTTGGCTTGTAGGCTTGTCTGTGAGAATTGTCTTGTGAACTTTGACCTAAGTGTGTGCAGCACCTCTGGTAGTGGTCCAAGTAAAAAGACACAGAAGGAAAGCATTGCTTTTGTGCTCACCTGACCTTCACTCTTCCTGATGACTTCACCTGCCCTGCTGCTGCTGCTGCTGCTGCTGCTGCTGCTGCTGCCGCTGCTGCTGCCATCAGTGCTGTTGGAATCAGCTTCTTCTGGTTTCCAACATGGACTGAAGACTAGGGGGCTCTCCGGGAATCATGCAGGACTTATAGTGCCAGATTGGGGTGCTTAAGCACCCAGTCTCATGGACTGAGCAACAGGGTCCATTGCCTTTCTGATATGAGACAACCATTGTTGGACTACTCTGACCTAGCCATACCATGTAAGCCCATCCAATAACCCCCTTTGAATACATATTCATTGTTTCAGTTCTGTACCCCCAGAGAGCCCTGATGAATACAGGCACAAATGGTTTGTATTAGCCACCTACATCCCTGTGCGTGATGACACTGGACACCTTTGATATCTGAGCATACCCTCTCTTGTTCTGTGCCTTGCCTATGCTCTGCCTGCTAGGGAAAAGCACTGTCCATCTTGACACAGTCACGCTGTGCTCTGGAACCTTTTGCTGCCCTGCTCCTCAACCTTCCTCCTCCCTGTCTGATTGAGTTATCTGCTACACACTGTCTTCTGGGATGAACTGTCCCCCTTTTCTCCATTCCTTCATTAAACCCTGGACTCTACACTGAGTGGAATGTAGAATGTGATCTCAAGGGCAGAGAAAGTGTTTCATTCACCTGTACATACTTGGCACCAACCACAGTGCCTGATACAAAATAGCTTTTTGATACCAGTGACTGAGTCATGGATCAGAGAGCTGCATATGGTAACCCCATTCTTTACCTCTCCTGTAGCACCCCCACACCTGCTTTCTTGGTTCTGCTCGGAGCACTCATTTTGTGAACGGGTCCTTTAAGGCGTTGGCACCATACTCTGCCTGCTTGTTCTCCTTGTGTACTTTTCACAAGAATGTTGTGTGGAGAGTGGCCCTCCCCTTCCTACGATGCAGGCCGGTGTGGCCGCATTGACTGGATAGCTTATTTACTGAGCTGTTACTTTTCTCATAGATGCTTTCTTCTAGAAAATAGTTTTTAAAAATGAATGACCTAAAATATCTGTAAGAAAAGAGAAATATGCAGTTGACCTCCAAATTCCTGACACTGTAATAAGGCAACTTGAGTACCATTGCTGTAATGACTAACAACCCAAGATAGATCTGAAGTTCATCCAATCTGTAGTTTCATCAAAACAAATAACCCAGACAACAAGGGCACATGAAATGAATGACAAGCAGGTTTGATCAATACTGTGATATTTATTCTGTGTCTTAAACCCAAGAGAACAATGTTGTAATATTTTTATTTCAAACTGGCTAAAATGATTTATGTATTATGACTATCACAAGAAAGACAATGTGTAGTGTTTGTATTAGTGTGGGCCAGGCATTGCACTCAACAAATTACTCAATAAATACTTAATTGCCTCATTTAAAGTTGTTATTTTAATTATGTGTATGTCTGTGTGTCTGTACGTGGGAATGGTCACCTGAGTGCAGAACACAGATGTCAGACACCCCTGGAACTGGAGTTAGACAGTTATGAGTGTCCTGAGATGGGTACTGGGAACCAAACTTGGGTCCTCTGCAGATCAGTTTAAGCTCTTAACCACTGAGCCCTGTCACTAATCCCCATTGCCTCATTTAGAACTTAGTACTGTGTTGTATTAGTCAGGGTTCTTCAGAGACTAGAGCTAACATATGTGCATAACACACACACACATGTACACATGTACACATAAATGCATGCATTACAGAGGCTAATAACCTCGTGCTGTAGGGTCAAGACCATCCCTGCTTTGTAGATGGGGAAAAAGAGATTTCAGAGCTTTCCCGGTAAACACCTCTTATAAATGGCAGTGACTACCCTCAAACTTAGTCTACCAAATCACTTTGTTTTGAATTCACAATCCTGACTTTTTGTTTGGTTGGTTGATGAGAATGAAATTTCAAACGCAAACATCAAAGTATGTGTAGAATGTAGACTCATTGTGTCTAACATTTTTAGTGGAATTAATATTAAAAGTATTGTTAGGGATTGGGAAATGGCTCAGTCATTAAAGTGCTTGACACACAAACATGGGGAGCTGAGTCAGGATCCCATGCTTGTGTAACATCTGGGTTAGTGACATAAGTCTGCAACCCAGTGCCAGAAATAGAGACAGGGAGAGTCCCAAGGCTCGCTTATCACAGAACTCCACGCCATGGTCAACAAAAGAACCTACCTCAAAGAATAAGCTGGAGAGTGATTGAGAAACACACCTGACTGTGACATCTGGCCTCCACACATGTGTGCACACATATGCACATGCACCTTCACACACACGTACACCTACACACAAATACATGCACATGCAAAGTAGGACAAGATGAAATAAAATTATTATTAGTTTATTAACATGAATCTTTGTCTTAGTATACTTGTTGGTGAAGATGCCAAGGTGTTCTTTAAATGAGACTATATTTGACCAACATTAATCTGCACTCTTTCCCTTTGCTTTTCAGTGCAATGATAAAGTCACCAGACAAGTAATTTCTCCAATATGTCCTCTTGCAAAGATAATATTACCTTTGGCACAGACATGCCTTATTTTTGCTGATGTTGTTAGAAAATGACAAGGTCAGCCAAAATGAGAAATTGACAGGGTCTCTGTCTCTCCAGTTTTTAGTAAGTATTATCAAAAGAAATAATAATCAGATTTGAGCTTGTTTGTCCTTCAAGCACCCTTAAAATGCTTCCTAGCAAATCTAAGGGAGACCCAAGGCAGAGAGGAAAAGGCAGACAATCCGAGTGCATTTCCTTGCTGTAGTCTGGGTGGTCAAACTAAAATGCTTTTCTGTGGATCAGACACAGTGAGTTTTTTCCTGGGGTGATGGAAATGGTAGTACACATGTTCTAACAGGGAAACAAAACACAGCCCTTTGGGGAAGGAAGTGTCCTTTACAGGCTTTATCCCAGACTCCCCCAGACTCAGGCAAGACTTCAGGCAAAATCGTGAACTGTTTGTGCATATGGAATTCTGGTCCTGCTGTTGAGTGTTGTGGTTTGGACAAGTGTCCCCAGAATTTCATATGCTAAAAGACTTGGTGTAGTGGTATTTATTCCACTCATGACCTTGGGCTAAACTGCCCGACAGAGGTGGTGCTTCTTGCCTGCTGATGTGACCCCTTAAAAGGAAAGTTAGGGGTCACGGTCTCTTCTTGACGTGATTGGAGATGACAGCCAGATGCATTAGCTCCCGGACGGAACAGAGGAAGATTTCAGCTGTTTACTTGATTTTGTATTTCGTGGGAAACATGGGAAAATAAATTCCCTGATACCCCTTAAGCGGACTCCTGTGGATTTATCGCATAAGCTTGGTTCCCAGCTTTCAGTGACATCAGGGAGAGGTGACCTTTGGGGGATAGGACTAGTGAGAACAGTCATTGTGTGAGCACTCCTTGTTCTTTTCTCTTCACAGCTGCCTTGGAGTGAGCATCTTTCTCTCTCATGACATGAAGTACAACCATTGTCAGGCCCTAAAGGCAACAGGACCAAGTAACCATAGACTGAAGCCATGAACCAAAATAATCCTTTCCACTTTGTAAGTTGATCCATCTCAGGTGTTTATTACAGTGGTGCAGAACTGACTAACACTGCTCTTCTGTCTTCCATCCTTCTTGCACTTCCAAACCCTCCTGTCCTTTCATCTCTACAGTTCCCACTCTTGGCCAAGGGTGTGATACACCAGGCCCTGCCGATGGAGTGATGTATAAGGATTACTGTGTCTTTTCCACCAGCCCTTTTGTAAGGTAGCATGCAGGACAGCTCAAAGAGCTCTACTTTTAGGCACCAGTGGCATGGAGGAAGATTTGCTGCAATCAGTGAGACCTTCCTTGGGTTGCTGGAATCACACCACCTTGAAAATAGGCTCATCCTCTCCACTCCCTGAATTCCAAGTCAGGCTTGCTTATGTCTCATTTCTTCTCCTAGAGGCTCTTAATTTTAACTGTGCCACTGACAACACAAATCTGCTTCACTTCATACAGACTAGTGCTTTGCAGACATAGTTTATCGTTGGGACCACCAGTCAGCTTTGTCCTGCCAGCTGCTCCTAAATAACCACGCAGAGACTCAATATTAATTATAAACACTGACTCAGTTCCCCATGTTTGTGTGTCAAGCACTTTAATGACTGAGCCATTTCCCGATCACTAACAATACTTTTAATATTAATTCCACTAAAAATGTTAGACACAATGAGTCTATATTCTACACATACTTTGATGTTTGCATTTGAAATTTCATTCTCATCAACCAACCAAACAAAAAGTCAGGATTGTGAATTCAAAACAAAGTGATTTGGTAGACTAAGTTTGGGGGTAGTCACCTGCCATTTATTTATAAGAGGTGTTTACCGGGAAAGCTCTGAAATCTCTTTTTCCCCATCTACAAAGCAGGGATGGTCTTGACCCTACAGCATGAGGTTATTAGCCTCTGTAATGCATGCATTTATGTGTACATGTGTGCGTGTGTTATGCATATATGTTAGCTCTAGTCTCTGAAGAACCCCAACTAATACAACACAGTACTGATAGCTTAGGCTTGTTACTAACTAGCTCTTACAACTTAAATTAACCCATATTTCTTATCTAAGTTCTATCATGTGGCTCATGGCTTGTTACCTCATTTTCTACACATCCTGTGTGCTCTGAGTCACTGTACAATACTCTGTCTCTGTACAATACTCCCATGCTAATGTCGCTATTGAGAATGTTTTCTACTATCTTCACAGGTGATGCATGTAAATGCATGTGATGGACTCTCTAACAGGCCCAAGCATGGCAAACGTGCCAGCAAGGCTTGTCCTCTCTACTCCCCTCTCCCTTGCTAAACTGTAAGATTACAATCTTAAAGCTACCACAAGGTCTATTCCGTTATTTGGCCACTTCCTTATGCCTGACTGAAACTCCAAAGTCCAGCTATCCAAATTCATTGTTTGGGTACATTTACTAACAGGTACAATCAAGACTTAC
This sequence comes from Peromyscus californicus insignis, assembly GCF_007827085.1. NCBI lineage: Eukaryota > Metazoa > Chordata > Mammalia > Rodentia > Cricetidae > Peromyscus > Peromyscus californicus. Next base: position 131,457,837 of record NW_026294617.1, on the reverse strand, counting down.
TACAACTCATCCTAACACAGATGTCCTCCTTTTCTCTTTAAAAACCACTCCTGCAGACACCTGCTGCTCCTTGCTTGATCCAGAGGCAGCCGCTCCTCCCCTGCTTGCCCCTCCAGGTTACCAAATCTCCTTTGTGCTGGGAATTTGTTGTTTGGCTGTGTCCTGTGCTGACTCCAGGTCCCTTTCACCATGCCCTTCACTTCACCTGAGCCTCGCTTAATCAATGTCCTCCTTTTCCAAGGTGTGTAGCTTAATCAGACATAGGAGGTATCTTCCAAGGAAACACTTCGGGACCCTGTAAGATAATACACGGCCAATGGCCCTTGGTGCAGTTTAGGGAAGTTGCTGGGGGAAATGAGGCCCTGGGATGGGCCTCGAGGGTCCTGGTCGGCCCACTTTATTTCCTCTCTGCTTTCTAACTGCAAATAGAATGCCTGCCACTCCCGCCACAGTGCTTGCTGCTGTGGTGGGCTGTGCTCCTCCAGATGTGAGGTCAATCAATCCTCCCTAAGTTCCTTTTGGTCAGGTAGTCACTCACAGTAATGAAAAAGGAAACAAACATGGGAACAATAGAAATTCCCAAGTACAGGGATGTAGAGAGCCGTGCACGGCCGCGCCGCAAAGATGGCGCTGGCATCCGGCTTCCACCTTCCCGATGGCAGATGCTCCTTATTTGGCTAAGGCTAGGATCTGGCTTGCTTCCGCACACCTGGACCTAATCTGGCTTGCTTGCGTATGTCTGACCCTATCGGCATTATCCACGTGGCACTACAGGGTTGATTGCCCAGTGACTATAAAGGGCGTGGGCTGGCTTTCCCCAAGAGAGAGAGAGTCGCAAGATGGCTTTCCCTGGGGTCAGAAGATTGTCTCAAGGTTCCTGAATAAACTGCTTGGAGAAGAGCCTGGTGTTGCGTCTTCCTTGCTGGTCAAGGTGGACAAGACACGGGGAGAATAGAAGATGCACAAGAAGAGAAAGACCAGACAACCTGGAAAATCCACACCACGTTCTAGGAATAGCAAGGAGAAGAGGGTTGTTATCTAGGCTTGTCCTGGTAAAATGTCCAGCTCCGGAAACAGTGAAAACCTCACCCCTCAGGCCTCTGTGAGCACTGCACTGCTGATGCCTGGTGAGAGCTGCTTTGTAAGGAGGGAACAAGGGGAACTGCGTCATGTCATCTCTACCCAAGCCAGTCATGAGAAAGGAGGGAGCCTCGGCTGAGAAAAGGCCTTCATAAGATCCGGCTGTTGACAGGCCTCTAGGACATTTTCTTTAGTAGTGATTGACAGGGAGGGCCCAGTCCATTGTGGGTAGGACCATCCCTGGGCTGGTGGTCCTGGGGTTTATAAGAATGAAGCCTGAGCAATCCACGGGGAGCCAGCCAGTAAATAGCACCCCTTCATGGCCCCTGCATCAGCTCCTGACTCCAGTTCCTGCTCTGTGTGAGTTCTTGTCCTCAGTGCTTTTTGTTGTTGTTTGAAAGAGGGTTCCTCTGCCTTGGCTGTGCTGGAACTCACTCTGTAGACCAGGCTGGCCTCCAATTCACACCTGCCTCCCAAATGCTGGGATTAAAGGTGTGCACACTACCCCCCAGCAACCCGCACTGCTTTTGATAATGGACTGTCATGTGGAGCTGTGAGTGAAATAAATCCCCCCACAGTTGTTTTTCTTCCTGGTGCTTCTTCCCAGCAATAGTCACCCTAACTAAGACAGTAGCCAAGAAGGGTCCTCACATACCCAAACCCTGGAGCTGCAGACAAGTACCCGCCCAACCGTTCATGAAGGCCAGGAGGTCTCCAAGTCTTGAGGCTGCAAGAGGGAAACTTGCCTGGGACACTTCTGCTGGTACCTGACCAAGATGGGTGTCCAGCATCTGCATATTGCTTCTACCCCCCTTCCCAGATGGACTTGCTGCCCCATGCTTCAGCTGCCCATCCCGGCAGGCCTAGCGTCAAAGGTCTGGCCTTGGTGACGTCTGAGATCCATAGGCCCAGAGGCTGACAGAAGGAACGCTTCGGCTCTTGGTGCTGGCCCCAAATCCAAGGCTGGGGCTGGTTAGAGACGGGGTTTGGTCAGCCTGCGTTGTTTTGAAGAAATCTGTAGCTCCAAGGGTAAAACAGGAGGAGAAAAAAAGAAAACACACACATACACACACAGTCCCAGGTTAGAGGAAAAGGGATTCCAAACAAGCAGGCTGGCTTTGAACTTTAGCAATCTTCAAATGGCGGAAGAAACCTCGGAGATGAACTAAAGAAAAGGACAGGGAGCTGGAGAGATGGCTCAGAGGTTAAGAGCACTGGCTGATCTTCCAGAGGACCAGGGTTCAATTCCCAGCACCCACATGGCGGCTTACAACTGTCTGTAATTTCTGTTCCAGGAGATCTGACACCGCCCCCCACAGACATATATGTAGGCAAACATCAATGTACCTAAAATACAAATAAATTTTTTTAAAAAAAGAAAAGAAAAGGACTGAAATGTAAGGATGTAACAGAGAACAAGAAAACTCATGGTCCTGATCAAAGGAGAGGAATCTTGGGCTGTCCTCCACCTTAAAAAAAATCACCAAGAAGCAGAGGAGCTGGGACAGGACGTCAGCGCATGAAGACAGGAGGAGGCACAGGAAGGACGGAGGAGGCTCCAGGAGGACAAAACAAACGGAACTCAACAGAGACCGTAAGTGTGGACGTCTGGGGAAACAGGTTTTCCCAGTAAAACACCAGTGACCAAGGCTAGCGAAGAAGAGGTACAAAACCTGATAATCCGAATACTTTGTCCAGCGTTGGAAACAAAACAAATATCAGCTGTTTGATAGGGACAGTAGGGTCAGGAAGTTTCTTGGCTAAGTTTTGTGTAACTTTTAGGGAAGAAGTAGTTCTCATCATTAAGCTAGTGTTTGAAGACTCTAGTCTGGGGTGAGAGCTGAGTTTGGTTTTCCAGAACCCATGTGTGAAGCTGGGAAGACATGGCAGCCTGCCAGCAATCCTAGTGTGAGAGGCAGAAAGGGGAGATGTCTGGAATCAGCTAGACAGACTAGCTGAATTGGCAAGCTCCGGGTTCACGTGGAGATCTGTCTTCACCTATAAGGTGGATAACAACCGAGAAAGACACCCAGTGTTAATGTCTGGCCTCCACATACACATATACATGTACATTACCGGCACACACACCTTTGTCCACACACATGCACAGCACTACACAAGCATATACATGCACAAAAAACCCAAGTTGTATGGGCACAGGAAAGGATGGAAACGGATCCTACTCTGGCTTCAAGCTTGCCATATAGTTGAGGATGACCTTGAACTTTCGATCCTCCTGCCTGTACCTACTGATTACAGGCGTGCAACACAACACCCCATTTTATACAGTGCTGTAGATCAAATCAGGGGTTTGTGTATATTAGACAATCACTCTACTAACTGAGCTATATCATCAGCCCTGAAAGTGGGTCCTTTTTTTTTTCTATTTGATACCTTCCAAAGTAAAATAGCAATTTTATGTCATCAGACAAATCAAGATAGTGTAAGTGTACACAAAACAAATCTAGTCAACTCCTTACCCACAATCCTCAGATAGCATGAAAGACAGAACAAAGCTTTGCAAAAGGCACACATAACATGCATTAGTAGCCGGGGCTGTCTTTCCTTCACCCCTTTCCTTGAACACACAAACTGTTACAATATAGATAAGCAGATAAATGGATTTTATTTATGTTTTATGAAAATAATAAAATGCTCACTGCTGGGCTTTGTTGTCTTTTATTATTTTTAATATGAATTGCATCATGTTTTAAGGGTTCCTCTTTAAAATCCCTCAGTGACTTCCCATGGCATTTTTTTATATATATAATACTTTATTAAAATTTTTTTTATTTCCTTTTACATACCAACCCCTGTTCCCCCTCCCATGGCATTTAGTAAGTGTTTTTTAAAAAGAGTATAGAAAGAACATATATTCAATTTGACAAGTAAAGGATATGAGATATTTTTACCATATTGTGTGTCTGCATGTCAGTTCATTGTTTTAAGGAATATGTGTCCAGTTCTTACTCAGAGCTGTTTATTGACCCAGTCACCATTCACACCCGGAGTTATCCCCTAAGGTTTACTCCATCATGCTCTTTGTTTCACAGAGAAGGAAACTGAGTTTCTCAAGTGAACCATGGCTTGTACGGGTGTACCGACCGTGTGTGTTGACAGAAGCCAGAAACTGAGTTTCTCAAGTGAACCGTGGCTTGTACGGGTGTACCGACCGTGTGTGTTGACAGAAGCCAGAAACTGAGTTTCTCAAGTGAACCGTGGCTTGTACGGGTGTACCGACCGTGTATGTTGACAGAAGCCAGAAACTGAGTTTCTCAAGTGAACCGTGGCTTGTACGTGTGTACCGACCGTGTGTGTTGACAGAAGCCAGAAACTGAGTTTCTCAAGTGAACCATGGCTTGTACGGGTGTACCGACCGTGTGTGTTGACAGAAGCCAGAAACTGAGTTTCTCAAGTGAACCGTGGCTTGTACGGGTGTACCGACCGTGTGTGTTGACAGAAGTCAGAAACTGAGTTTCTCAAGTGAACCGTGGCTTGTACGGGTGTACCGACCGTGTGTGTTGACAGAAGCCAGAAACTGAGTTTCTCAAGTGAACCGTGGCTTGTACGGGTGTACCGACCGTGTGTGTTGACAGAAGCCAGGTCCTTTTAAACCAGCATCACAGAGTGACCGCAGTGTTTGCCTTCACCAGATCAGAAGTTCCTTCGAGGAAGGAATGTTCCCCCATGGTCCTTTGAACGCACCCAAGGACTGAACATTTGTTGTGGACTGGATGGCACTTTGCTTTTTGTTTTAAGGAAGCAGAAGCTTGGACACATTTTCAAGTAATTAAGTTCGTGTTGATGTAGGTATTGTAGATGCTACAGAGAAGGACATCATGGTTTCCAAGGTAATTGACCAGTAAGTCTACTGTCTCTTTCCTGCCCAGTACATAAAGGGACAAAGTAGAAAAAAGCCCTTCGAAGGATGACTCCTAAGAAAGACAGCCCCCTGGAGACCGTGGGAGCAAAAGGCACATAGATGAAGCAGATATGCAGAGAACAGACATTGCAGAAGGAGCCCTGGACCTCCTGGCCTGACAGACAGCAGTCGCACTGGCCCTGGCTTTTCCCGCGAACTCCGTTAGATGCCCCTTCATGGGGACCCTGAACGTTCACCTCCATCCCAGTCCTGCAGCAATGCTTGATGTCCTGGCATACCTCCATCTGTCTCCCATTTCAGATCAGAGTGCAGAGCTGAGTCACAGTCAGCCAGAGAGGCCAGGCAGTGGTGGTGCACATCTTTAATCCCAGCACTCGGGAGGCAGACGGGTCTCTGTGAGTTCAAGGCCAACCTGTGTACAAGATTGATCTGATCTATAAGAGAAGCAGAGCCAGGCAGTGGTGGCACACACCTTTGATCCCAGCCTTTGGGATCTCATGCCTTTAATCCCAGCACTAGGGAGGTGGAGAGAGGAAGTGATATGGCTGGGCAGAGAGAGGAATATAAGGTGGGAGGAGACAGGAACTCAGACTCCTTTCAGCTGATGAGTTGGTGAGGTGAGAGGTGGCTGTGGCTTGTTCTTTTGTCTATCTGATCTTTCAGCCCTTACCCTGATATCTGGCTCCAGGTTTTTATTAAGATCAATTAGGATTCGTGCTACATTGCAGACATTAGCATGTACCCCCTGCTCAATGTAGAAAAATTTAAGTGTGTGCCAGTGCAATAAAAAGTAAAATCCAGATATCAGTGTAAGGCTTAAGTGTTCTTCAAAGAGGAAACTACCAGTAAAAAAAAAAAAAAGTGTTATCCTAATGTCTTTATTTTCCAAATAGGCCAGTGGACTAGAACAGGAGGACCCACGCAAATGCCGTGTTCCTTCCTGTGACAGTCTCCTGGAGGGAGAATTAAGGGAGAGAAACAGTACGGTTCTGGAATAATCTCCTCTCTCCACTCTCACTGACGCTCCCTCCATGAGGCTATGCCCCCAGCTTCATTAGATACACAGTCTGACAGGTTTGTTTGATTGAGTTATAGTTACCTGAGAATTACACAGATACTGATTCATGTCATGCTCCACGTCTGGGTCCTCATCTAATCAAACACCATCAAATCACCATCTTCTAAACGTGAAATTACCCCTGAATAAATCATAACGTGAGGCTCTCAGGCAAGCCGTGTTTCGGAAATGAGATATAAGCAGGGGTAATTACAGAAGGGAGAGGAGAAGCATTCTCTGCTCTGAAGATGATCCCTGGCAGGGCTCTGAGTCCGTAACCACCAGCCTGGCAGAAGTGGTGATTTTCTCCCTCTGTTCCTGCAAAAATGACAAAAATGACATGATGTTAATCTTTGCCAGCACCTTGATGGGATTTAGAACCGGCAGGAAACACGTCTCTGGATGTGCCTGTGAGGGTGTTCAACTGAAGAAGGAGGACCCACCCTGGATGGTGACACCCTCCCATGGACCAGGGTCATCTCTCTGTGCTCACCGACAGGATGACATGGGACCAGAAGCCTCATGCCTCCGGCATTTGAGTCCACAGCAAGAAGCACTCTCTGCACCTTGCCTCCCACCATAATGAATTGTGCCCTCAAACTGTGAGCTAAAACAAAACAAAACAACCCCATCCTTTCTTTAGGAGATCTTGTTGGGCATTTTCTTACAAAAAAAGAAATTAGTAGAAAAGAGAACCCAAGTACTTCATGAATCACCATGAACTAAAAACTCACCTACCCTTCCTTCTCTCAGTTGAGCAAAAGATAACAGCAATAAATGGACTCATCCTGAAAGCAGTCACTCTGGAGTCATTCTGAGAACTCACGGGGAAAGTGACAGCTTCCATCACAGAGCTGGAGATTTTACCTGGTTGAACTCTCCCTGGTGGAACCAGCCCGCCTGTGTGGACCTCTGGGGGCCTTCTCCAGCACCCTTGGACAGACATCTGAAGTGGGTTTTGATAAAGCCGCCGTCTCAATGCCGCTTTAGGTCTCAGTATTGCAGAAGTCGAGGCAAACGTTCATGCAATGAAGTGCATAATGTCATTCATTGGCCAAAGCAGTACTTAAAAGAACAGTCGTGCGAGCCTCTTGGGATAGAAAAGGCTGAGTACTCAGGTGAGGGCTGGCATTGTTCCAGCACTTAGCTTTTGGCGATCCATTTATTCAAAGCCGGGCTCCAGAAGACAATGCATGACTAAGTCTGACTTTGATGTTTCCTCTCCCTGTGATCTTAGCTAAATGGTCAGGGCTGTTTGGTAAGCACATCCTGATCTAAAGGCATTGCTGGTAAGAGTGCCTTCTGGGAAGCTCCAGGGAAGAGCGCATATCAAGAACCTATCGAAACTCCCAGCCATGTTTGCTGCCTTCCTGCCTGGGACTTGCTCTACCAGAGCATCCTGTATATTTATTCTTTCCCTGAATAGACATTCTCTTGTCATGTGATATGGTGACCTTGTCACCCGCCGGATGCTCGCTGGGTGTGGTAGGGTGATGGGAAAGGCATTAAAGGCCCTTTGTTGGATAGGGCTTCTTCCGAGAGCCCCCATGGATGGAGAACCACAGCGTGTGCTGGACACATCATCACAAAGCTTCTTGGCACAGGAATCGAGGACTTTCTCTGCTGCGGTCACAGATTCCCTGTGAGCATCTATTTCATGTCTTGACTCACTGTTCTCAGAGTCGGTGAACTCATGCAAACCCCAGGGTGATGCTAGGATTCTTTGGGTCTCTAATACCATAAGAGGAAGAGTTCTTTGAGGTGGTGCTCTGTGAGCCTTTCAGATCCTGCCAACACCATCTCCTCCTTCACCTTCCAGAAACAAGAGGTCCAAAAAACACAATGCTACCAGATTCCTAGGCCATACAAGAGAATCCAACTGACTCCAGCAAGCGTTGCGGAAACTTAGGATATGTCAGGCTTATCACTGGGGACACAGAAATGTCAGATACAGTCCTATTCCAACTGGGGTAGAGCTGGGTAAACGAAATGAAAATTCTACACAACCCTACAGAAGAACAAACAAAATGAACTGCATTCTTTTTTTTTTTTTTTTTTTTTTTTTGAGACAGGGTCTCTCTATGTAGCTCTGACTGTCCTGGAACTCACTTTGTAGACCAGGCTGGCCTTGACTCAGAGATCCACCTGCCTCTGTCTCCTGAGTGTTGAGATCAAAGACGTACACCACCACCCCAAAACTAACTTCATTCTTAAGGAGAGGAGCAACTTGGTCATCCTTCCATCATGCCATGAATGACAGGTTCAAGGCACAGGTGTGAAAGTATTTAGCAGACCAGACTGATATAAAAGCATTAATAAGGAATATTCACTGCAGGGTCTGGATAGACAGTTCAGCTGTTCCACACTTCCTGTGCTAACAGGAGAACATGCATTTGATACCCAAGCACCTGCTTGTAATCCCAGCTCTAGGGAAGTGGAGACAAAGAATCCATGGGGCTCTGTGACCCACTCACCTAATAGTGAGCCTCAGCTCCTAGAGAGAGGAGATGCCATGAGTTCAGCCTGAGTTTTCCCATCTGGCAGCATCTGATGGCTTTGGGTGCTCTGTGATTCAGGGAGGGTGTGACAGTTGGAGGCTTTGCTTATTTCTAAGTTTTATGTGTTTACTTTATGTGTCTGGGTGTTTTTTCTTGCACATTCATCTGTCTGTGCACCACAGATGTGCCTGGTGCCCGCAGAGGGCAGAAGAGGACATCGGTTCTCCTGCACCTGGAGTTTCAGATGTTGTGAGCCCCCAGGTGGGTGCTGGGAATCCAGCTGTGGGTCCTCTAGAAGAGTAGCAGTGCTCTTAACCACTGAGATACCATCTCCAGTTGGAGATTATATTTCTTGAGGAATCCCTTCTTTTCCCCTCCACGTAAAACTTATTCTCTAGACCTCCCTGAAGAAGTCCAGTAGAGCAAAAGGAAGATGAACCTCATGGTGTCACGAGAAACTAGAACAGGAAGGAGTTGAGACCTTGATAACCCCTGTGGGAAATGGACAGTGAAGTGCGAGTTCCCTGAGGTGGCAAGGCCATGCCTAGTTAGGTTTCTTCACTCTTCCAGAGGGCTGCTGTGGATATCGTTCTGTATAAATAAAACACTGTGATTGGCCAGTGGCTAGGCAGGAAGTGTAGGCGGGACAAGGAGGAGAATAGAGCTGGGAAGTGGAAGGCTGAGTGGGAGAGACACTGCCAGCCACCACCATGACAAGCAGCATGTGAAGATGCCGGTAAGCCACGAGCCATGTGGCAAGGTATAGATTTATAGAAATGGATTAATTTAAGCTGTAAGAACAGTTAGCAGGAAGCCTGCCACAGCCATACAGTTTGTAAGCAATATAAGTCTCTGTGTTTACTTGGTCGGGTCTGAGAGGCTGTAGGACTGGCAGATGACAGAGATTTGTCCTGACTGTGGGCCAGGCAGGAAAACTCTAGCTACAGAGGGCTTGTCACGGGCTCTGAGAAGGAGATCGCCAGCAGGGGCATTGCGGCATGAGCTCCTAGAGTCAACATCTACAGGGAGCAAAGGGAGGGCAATGGCTGACAGGGAAGCAATCCGGCAGCCCCCGCAGCATGAGTCTCTGCTGAACCGCAGGAGCTCTGGGCTGGGGGCCCCTAGCTCCACTAGCATCGGAAAGAAGGTGCCAAGCCTCCGCCCTCACTGGCATCAATCAATGCTGAATCATGACTGGGCGTTTCAAGGAGAGTGACCTTGAATGAGGTAGTTCTCTTTAGAGCGGTGGTTCTCAACCTTCCTAATGCAGCGACCCTGTAATACAGTTCCTCGTGTTGTGGTGACCCCCAAGCATAAAATTATTTTCGTTGCTGCTTCATAACTGTAATTTTGCTACTGTTATGAATCATAATGTAAATATCTGATATGTAGGCTATCTGCTATGAGACCCCTGTGAAATGATCGTTCATCTCCAAAGGGCTCACGACCCACATGTTGAGAACCATTGCTCTAGAAAAACTTGATGAAACTGCTGCCACATTAGAACATGGTATTTGGGGTAACTTGAATCTGTGTTCCTGGACCAGGGTTGCTTATACTTGGCTCCAGAATAAATTATCCCTTATTCTCTTTAAGATGTGAGCTGTATTTTTCCTTTGATACTGTTATAGGCCAGCTGTAGGCGGGACAATGGTCAGATCCGCTCATCTCAGTCTATGTCAGGTTTGATATTGTTATAGACCAGCTGTGGACAGGACAGTGATCAGATCCGCTCATCTCAGTATGTGTCAGGTACCATCATGGATTCAGCAGAAGATCACTTTCTTTTCCCTTCCACAGCCCCATGCCGTACCAGGGACTTCTAGTCCTGTAGTGAAATCTGCAAAGCTCATGCTGTGGGATATCTGCCTTCTACAGAGGGTTATGAACGCCTTGGAAATGATCATCTATGAAGTGGGCTCACCAGGCTGTTTGCAACAGTAGTCACTGTGGGCAGTCCTGCCTTTCAGATTAGGTTTCCAAGTGCCCCTTCACAATAGTGGTTTCCTATAGCTTTCTCCCCTCCCCTCTTGCTGGCTGCCCTGCCTCTTCCTGCCTGTTCATCTTTACTGCCTGTGAGGGTTAACATCATCAACTTGACAGGGTCTAGAATCACCTAGGAAACCAACCTCTGGGTGTGCCTGTAAGGGGTGGTCTAGATTAGGTTAGTGTCTGGGCGTGTCTGTGAGGGGTGCTCTAGATTAGGTTAGTGTCTGGGCGTGTCTGTGAGGGGTGCTCTAGATTAGGTTAGTGTCTGGGAGGGGTGCTCTAGATTAGGTTATCTAAAGCAGGAAGCCACCACAACTGGACTTCACTATCCCATGCACTAGCTGAAAAGGAGGAAGTTGAGCTCCCGTCATCTCCCCCTGCCTCTGACTGTGGCCAGCAGCCCTCACCTCCTCAGCCCTCCCACATGAGGGATTGTGTCCCGGAACTTCGAGCCAAAATAAACCCCTTCTCTCTTAGGATGCTTTTGTCGCAGCACAAAGAGAAAAACTAAGGCACTTCCCTTTCACTTTCTTGTTGCTCTGGATGCTTCCTGCCCCCCTTGCCAGCTTTTATCTGCCTGCTGGCTTCAGACACTGTCTCACACTGTGGCTCCCTTTCTTTGTTTTATTTCCCTTAAGCCTGAGGACCGACAGAGACCCACAGTCTCTCCTGAGTCGAGGTCAGCTTGTCCACAGACTTCGCCACTCTTTGGGTAATGGAGAACTCCCTCCCTTCTTGCTTTAATGGCAGGATATTTGGGACATCAGTCTATGACTACCAAATTTGTTACATTTTGAGCCAATTTGGCTCATCATCATTAGGGAGTCTGTGGACCAGCCTCAGTCTCCTGCCAATAGGTGCAGCAAGGAAGTCTGTAAGGTGCCAGGGCTGGGCATCAAAGGTTGGCTCCACCCAGACGCCCAGAGGTGTCTACTTTGTACAAGAACGAACAAGAGAAGTAAAGGGGGCTTCCTGAAGAACTGTGAAATCAAGAACAACAAGAACAAAGACATTTTGCTTTGAGGATATTTTGTGTCCTTCTCAGCCCAAGGAGCTCCCATGTCCCTTCCATTTGAAAGCTTCAGGTAGCCTTGATAGAACAGCACCTTCTCATCGGAACTGATCAAAGAAAGCTGTAATGCTCTGAGTGCAAAAGGGAGCTCAGCTGCCTGGGTGTTAGAACAGCGCTGTATTACTACCGCTTCCCTGATCCTCCTGGCACCTCATCTGCCTGCAGCCTGCACAGTGTTCCCCCACTGTCTGCCAAATACATGCTGGATTTTCTAAGTCTCATGGAGGTCCAGGACCACAGATTAGCTTCCAGCTGCCGTCTAGAAGCTGAGCTTGGTGTTGGCAAAGTGGCAGATGCAGGTCTTCTGTCCTGGCCTCCTTTAGGAAGAAGTTCCTGCCCTCTACTCTGTGTGTGTGTGTGTGTGTGTGTGTGTGTGTGTGTGTGTGTGTGTGTGTGTGTGTGTGTCATAAAGCAGCTTTGCTCAGATCCAAGAATATCGGAGAGCTAAGTGAACATACTTCTTCAATTCATGCACCAGGAAACTGTGCACACAGGGAGTGAGCCAGCCAGGCAAAGGCCATACTTCTCAGGAATGCCCCTCTATTGTTTAGTGCTGGGTTAAACCAAACTCTTGGCATTGGGGAAACTCCTCTATGTAGCCCCATGTACTTGTGAGCATTTCCCCCTCAGGAGGGTTTTAAGCATCTTTTTCATAGAAACCTTTGAACCTATACATACTCAGTGGGTTAAAAAGACTTGAAGGGACCCAGTATATCTAGGGCTTGTTTCAGGCTCTGCCTCGAGCACAGGGCGAGCAACCCTTGTGCTCCACAACTTCATGGAATGACTTGAGGCCCTCAGAGCATTCACCCCCAAATGCCAGTCTCCTTGCCTTTGCCTCATTGTCTGCTTTTACTTACATACCCAAGTCCCAGAAAAAGATATTTCTTCCCATTTTCATCTTCTGAACTTTTTTAACTGGTAGGAAGGGGGAAGTGTGTTTTGACTATTAAATCCTTATTAGAATGATGGATTGCCAACATTTTCTTTCCATCGGTGGGCTGCGTCCTTATACTGTTGATAGTGTTGTTTTTGGTTCAAAAGCTTTTTATTTTATTATAGCCTCATTTTCTGCTTTTAAGATCCAGAGCCACAGGATCTTAACTGGTTTCTCTGGGTTTTGAGATCTGCATGGAAACCAACTACCTTTTTATGACATTTTTTTGTCATCTGAAGTTCAAAATTTACAAGTGAACATAAACCTTTGATAAAATCAAAACAATTTCTTTTCTTTTTTATTTCCTTGTAAATTAAGCTTGTCTCTATTTGTGGGCTGTAGTGTAGTGCTAAGATTAATGAATACAATGTGCAATAATTAAATTAGAGTAATTAGCACATTCTCTGCCTCAAATGCTCATGATTCTTAGAGTGAGAATCTGAGAAATTAACTCTGAGCGATTTTGAAATGTACAGAATTGTTGGCTCTATTTATCTCTTATGTGACAGGCACCACAGAGTGCAACTTAGTCCTCCTGACTCTGACCTTTGACCTTCATCTTCTGAGTCCTTTGAACAAACAGCCACCATCTCCATGAGATCCACTGTGCCTGCATAATGGCAATCACTACAAATGGGCCTGGGGACTGTTGACAATTCCCTCATAGAAGGAGCAGGTGGGAAGGGTCACTGGGCCTCACCTGAGACTCCAGCTGCTTCTCCAGTCATTTGTGCACAATTCTGCCCTAATTACCTGTGGCGGGGGCATGGGAGCAGCTAGAGTATATAAGCTGGGGACGACTGAGGCAAGGGCTCCATCTGTGTGACTATGGGGAAATCATCATTCGCACTGGGGGAAGACTTTCCAGTGTGGCTGCTTTAGGGTCACCCACATTCCTGCCAGGAATCCCTTATCCAAGTGCTCTAAGTAAGCCCACTAAACTCCTTGGCTCCCCAGGGTGAACCTGGGTGAAATCTTGCTTTGGTTTATCCCTGAGACCTTATAAGGAAGGATAGGTGCTGTTTGTGTGTCCCCAGAGGAGGAATTCTCCCAACACTTGGCTCTTGTGACTGCAGTCAGCGTGGTGCACACACAGCTACACACTGAGTCTTCATGAAACGGATTCCAAACTAGGTAAGGACCCAGAGGCTGGGTTTGCCCTCACACGGTAATTCTGTTTTCCTTTGTGCTTTTCAGTAATGGCTCTGCTAATTCCTATCCCCACAGTCCATGTCACACATCTTTTCTTACATCCTGTTTATCATGTGCTTTGCCTGAGAAATATCTGTCCAGATTCATGCTCGTGTTTCCTCTCTCTTCCGGAAGCTGAGGGTTGAACCCAGGGCTTCACACACCAGGCAGGTGAGCTCTCACTGAGCCCGAGCTGTAGCCCATCTGCTTCGTAGTAAAACTGGATGCTTTGTTTCCTTCGGTCTAATGCTCTCCCAGCTGAGCTGTTTCCGCCCATTTGCTTTTGTTTTCTTGATCCTGAGTTATTTAAGTTCCTTGTGTGTTTTGACTATTAAATCCTTATTAGAATGATGGATTGCAAATATTTTCTTTCAATCTGTGGGCTGCATCCTTATACTATTATAGTTTTGTTTTGGGTTCAAAAGCTTTTTATCTTATAGCCTCATTTTCTGCTTTTGAGATCTGCCCTTTTGGTATCAAAAAAAAAAAAAAATCATTCCCTTGATGTGGGGACCTGCCCCACCTGGAACTTAGGTCACCTGTGAAGAGGTGGCCTGGAACCAAGGAAAGGTAAGTGCGCGCCGCTTGCCCGTTCCCCAGCCTCCCTCTTACCCTGAGACAATCAGACAATCAGACATTGTAGCAGGGAGTCAAGTCAAGCAAGTACTTGTTTATTGATAGGCAGTAAGCCTCTTTTATAGCAAAAACCTCAGAACCCTAGGAGGGGGTGAAGGAACCAACCAATCATTTTAAAGGTCACCTTATTTACAAGTTGTTTATGTCCTGACATCATCTCCTGTTTTTAGTATCTGATCTTAGCATAAATAAAGGAGCTAACTTCCTTTCTCACTATTTGTCTTTAATCTCCATCCAAACAACCCAAGCTAACCTTAGCCATCCTTTGTATTTATTTTCTGCACAAACAGCTTAAACTAACTTCCTCTGATACCATTTGTATCCACTCTCTGCACAAACAGCTTAAAGCTTAAGCTCTATTTGTCTAAATTTCTCTCAGCACCCTCTTTGCAGCCCACGTACGCCCCACACCTGGACGAACAATAGGGAATGCTTCACCTGTGGGGGTTTTTGTTGCTGTTTGTTTGATTTTTTTTAACTTTATAGTTTCTGTCTATATGTTTAGGTTTTTATTTTCAACTTTGTTCATTGTGTATGCTGGTTAGGTTAGCTTTTCCTGCTTTGTTTGGTCAGCTTGAAACTAGAGTCATTTGGAAGAAAGAACCTAACACTGCGGACTCCCCAAGCAGCTTTTATCAGGCTACGTTATCTTCCTTTGTGTCCAATTTATTGAGGAGTTTTTTAAATCATGAAAGAATGTTGAATTTTATCAGAAAATTTTATTTTCTGTAGTTAATGAGTAGACCACGTGGTTTTTGTTTTTAGTTTTCTTAATGTTATATAGTATATTTATTGATTTTTTATGAAGATATAATATTCATACAACTTTATGGGATGTATTATGCTAACTCAATCTGCACACAATGTAGGACAATCTCACCAGTGCACTCTGCCGTCCATTTCTCTAAACATTAGTACTTTTAAACACACCTATTGACGTCTGTAAGTTATTTCCCTTGTATCCCAGGCATCTATTCCACGTGGTCACAGCAAATGGTCCATTTAATGTGTGTGTGTTTGGGATTTAGTCTATTTGTCTAGCGTTTGAATATCGTATACCTCTATTTATTGAGAATATCAGCCTGTAGCTTCCTTTTCTCACGCTGTGCTTGTCCAGATTTGCCATCTGCTAAGGCTGATCTCATAACAACAGTTTGAAATTATTTCTTCCTCTTTGGGGGCAGGGGTGGAGAATTAGTGTTAGTTCTTCTGTGCATTGATTGGTCGAATTCAATAATGTCCCCATCATGACCTGACACTCCCCACCCCACCCCACAGGGAGATATTTTATTATGATTAAATTGATTTGTACATGGTTGGTGTGTTCAGATTTTGTTTCTTCATGATTAGATCTTGGAAAGATATCTGTGCATAGGGATTTATCCACTTCTGGTGTGTTTCCTGATGTGTTGATGTGTAATTATTTAATCTCACGATCGTTGGTATTTCTGTGGACTCCAATGAGATACATACTCTTTCTTTATGATTTTATTTGGACCTTCTCTTAGTTGAGTTAAGTAAGAGTTTGCCATTGAAACAATCTGAGACCAGCTCTTAGTGCTGTTGGATTTCGTGTACCCTTAATTTCTGCTTTGTTTCACCCTTCTTGGTGCTCACCAGCTTAGTTCCTTCGCTGATTCATTGAAGAGTTGACACTAAGTAGATTGAGTCCTTTTTTCTTTTTGATGTGAACACTCATTTGTATAAACTTCCAGAACTTCTGCTGTTCCACATAAGTTTTGGTGTGCTGAATTTCTGTTGTTGTTTGTCTCAAGATAATTTTTAATTTCCTTTTCATTCACTTCATGGCCCCATTGCTTGTTCAGGAGCCTGTTGCTTATGTTCCATGAGCAGTCCCTCAGCACTACCTGGGACTCTGCTTCTGGGAACTCCTGTGGGCACCGAAACCCGTGGCTGCCCAAGATCTGTATATAAAATGGTGTTGTGTTTGCGTCTGGCTGGTACGCATCCTCCGTGTCTGTAAACAACCAGAGAAGTGATGCTATAGTACGTCAGAGAGTGAAGAGCAGGATCAAAGTCTGCACATGCTCAGGGCTGACGAATATGTCCAATTCGTGACTTGCTGAATCCAGTGCACGGGAACAGAGGACGTAACTACTCCTGTAAATTCTGAAATCCCTCCTGCACTTGACTTTTAATTCTATGCCACTGGGTTTGGGAAGAGATCTTTCATATGGCTTCATTTTCTTAATTTTCAGAGGCGTCTTTTGTGCCTTAAGATCTGATCTTCCCTAAAGAATGCCCCATGTGCATTTGAGAAGAATATATATTCTGTTGCTGATGTATGAAATGTGCTGTAGATATCTGCCAGGTTCGCTCAGTTTAAAACACTGCTCAAGCTCAGTATTCTCTCATTAAGTTTTTAATCTTGATGATTCATCTACTGTTGAAAGTGAGTTACAAAGTCTCTTATTATAACAATCTGTCTCTCCCTCCAGAACTGTTTATGTTTGTTCTTCATTTATGTATACACACATTTTATATTCTCTTGGGTATGCTTACAACTTTTACATTCTCTGAATTGACTCCTTCATCGTTGTATAAGATCTGTCTGTATCTCTCCTTGACATTTTTTTTTTTTAACTTTAAATCCATTTTGCTGATCTAAATACACTTAGCTCTGTTCACTTTTGGTTTCTATTTATGTGGAGCATCTTTTACCCGCCCTCACTTTCATCTGTGTGCTCTTACACATGAGGTAATGTCTTGCAGGAAGCCTATAACTGAATCTTATGTTTTTAATTCATTGAGTAGCTCTGTATGTTTTTACTAGAGAAGTGAATCCCATCCGCTCAGTAGGCAAGGACTTGGTGCTGTTTTGTTACCATCCTCTGCCAACCTCTAGATATTTTGCTTTCTCTTCCTCAATTGCTGTTAACACTGTGGTTTTGCGGTTTTTTGTTGTCCCAGGATTGGAATCACTGCTACTCAAAAAAACATGTGTTTGTATGTGCTTACACTAATGATTTTTCCTTTGTGGTCACTGAAAGCCTCAAGCAAGGCTCTTTGTACTTAAAGAAGCCTGCTTCAAGCTATTTAATATCCAGTTTAACATCCATCACAACACAATAACTATCTTATCACATACACATTTTATGTAATTAACAATAATTATTTTTATGTGCATGGTTGTTCTGCCTGCATGCATGTATATGTACCACGTGTGTGCATAGTGTCATTAGAATCCAGAAGAGGGTGTTCACATACTATGGAACTGGAGTTACTGATGGTCCTGAACCACCATGTAGGTGATGGGAATTGAATTTGGGTCCTCTCAAAGATCAACAAGTGGTCTTAACTATTGAGCCATCTCTCCAGCTCCCATATGTTATATTTTTAATGTCTGAACTCACATACTGTTTCAACATTGTCCTTTGGCTATTTTAGCTATAGTTGTTATTAGTAGGTTGAATTTTGACTCTTGTACTAGGGGTAGAATTTTTTGCAGAGCATCATTACAGTCCTGGGGGATTTTGAATATGCTTGTTTTGCTTATACCATTGAGCTCTGCTCTTGAGCACAACATATCTTTCCACTTTGTTGTATCCGCTATAAATATTTTCATCAGTGTTTTATAATTTTTATAATTTCTTTGTAAAGATCTTTCACTTCCTTGGTAAAATTTTTTCCTAAATATTTTTGTGGTTATTATGCCTGGGATCACTTTGTTGTCTTTTTCTAGTAAATTCAGTATTAATGTATAAATAGGCTGTTGTTTTTGCATGTGTGTGTTTTGCAACTTTCCTGAAGTTTTTTATAAGTTATAAACTTTGTGTTTAAATTTCAATGCATAAATGTGTGTCATTTGCAAACATAAATAATTTAGCTTCTTTCTTTCCTATGTGGACCTCCTTTATTTTTTCACTTGCCTGATTGCTACTGATTGGATTTCTAGTTCTATGTGAAATAAAATCACTGAAAGTTGATATCTCTAGTTCGGTTCCCTCGACATGAAACTGGTTGTGTGGTTTTAATGTGTAATTCTTGGTATTTTGAGTTATATTCATTTTATACTTAATTTGTTGAAGGTTTTTATTGTGAAGGGCTTTGAATCTTATAGAATATTTTTCTGTCTCTATTAATATGATCATTTGTTTGTATCCCTGCTGTATTTTGTGTGTGTTGAGCCATCCTTTTGTCTTGGGCATGACTCTCACATGACTGTGATGTGTTTTCTGATGTGCTGTGAATGTGGGTTGCTAGCATTTGGGGAAGATATATGGATGTGGAAGATATCTGTGTCCATCATGATGTGGAGGTATAGTTATGCTTTGTTTATATTTGCTGGGCTTTGATATCCATGTAAGGCTAACTTGGAAGTTTTCCACTGTTTTGCGATAGCTTAGGTTGTGTGTGCTCTTCAGCGTTTTGGTAACAGCTTTTCATAGTAGTTTATGCTCCTTTGCATGTCTGTGGTTGTCAGTTGTAATTTCTCCTTTTTCTTCTCTAGTTTTGTTTAGGGGTCTCATCTTTTCTCTTTGTTAGTCTTCTTAAATGTCAATCTTACTTCTTTAAAACCAACTCTGTTTCATTGATATTTTGTATGTTTTTACACTATGATCTCATTTATTTGTTTTGGTCTTTATTATTTCTTTACTTATATAAATTTCAGTTTAATTTGTTTTTATTTCTCTCAGTTGTTGAAGAAACATTCTTATGCTGTGTGAGGAGGTTTTTTATTTTTGATGTGTTTATTGCTGTAGACTCACAATAGTGCTTTTCTGTGTTCTACAGGTTTTGGTACGTTGCACTATCCTTTTCATTTATTTTTAGTTTTTTCAAAGATTCTCTTTCTTTCTTTCTTTCCTTCCTTCCTTCTTTCTTTCTTTTGTTTGTGTGTGTGTATCTTTGTGCATGTGTGCACATTTGTACAGGTATCCATGCAACCCAGAAAGAGGATATTAGGTCCCCAGAGCTGGTGTTACAGCAGTTGTAAGCCAACTAATATAGGGAGGAACTGAACTTGGGTCTTCAGGAAGAGCAGCAAACACTCCTGGTTGTTGACCCACCTCTCAAGCCCCTTTCTGAAACTTGTAATTAAGTCCTAGAGGGATTACTGAACAAGTATCCTCTTCACAGTTTCCTTGAGGTTCTTTTCGACTGTCTTTCCAGTATGTCTTCCTCGCCTTTCTTTTTCTCTGGGTGTTTTTCTTCTTCCACATTTTACATACAGAGTTCTTTAAAGGTGAAATGCTGGAGAGTAATACAGAGAGTACCTGTGCACTGGCCCCAGCACAAAAAAGAAAAAAGCTGTTACATCATGGTGGAAGCCTCCTGTGTGTATCTTGATTCTTTTATTTCTCTGCTGAAGAAGTAACCAGTTTCCTGAGCGCTGGGACTATTATTCTCATGCTTGCTTTTACACTGTTAAGATTGTTTGTTACTCTGCTTCCTTGTCTGAGCTTATGCTTGCATGAACCTGGGGAGGCTCTGTTCACAGAGACTGTCATCCGGAGACAACTCTAATATACCATGCACAGCCTGCAGGACAAGATGCAGACTCTTCCTTGTTTGCCTGTTTGGGGATCTTTATGAGTGGCGTTGTACTGCAGCATGCATGCATGTATGAAACTTCTTTTCTTGAGTGAAAACTATTTCAAAATAAGGAAGTATGCATAAAATATTTCACAGATAAGCCCAGATGTTGGTTTCCATGGTGATTCTAAGTCCTAGCAAGTCGACAATGGTGATTAACCATCACGGAGTCTCTTTTAGTCATCACCTGGCTCCTGGAGTGATAACCGCTGCAATTACCGAGTGCCTGCATGTTCTGGACACTACTTGGTGCCATTGATTTGATTCTCACAGTAAGCTACAAGACACGTGATGTTATCATCCTTATTTTAAAAGTGTGAGAGGAGCTGCAGAGAGCTGAAGCCAAGGTTGCATCGCCACTCAATGAAGGCCTGGCTTCTGACGCCGCCACAGGACTTGTAGAGCGCCATGTCTTACTGTTTCAAGTGAGGAAAGTGAGGATTGGAACAGTAAAGTAATTGTTGTGGAATATTATTTTAACTGGGCAAACGTGTGTTACTTTTGTTTATGCTGCAGAACATTACTTTAACTGTGTAAAAGTGTATTACTTTTGTTTAGGCTGCATTTGTTTAATGATGTAAGGATGTGTGTTTAATTATGTAAAGATGTGTTGCATTTGTTTCACTTTGCCTGCCTAAGGCACCTGATTGGTCTAATAAAAAGCTGAATGACCAATAGGTAGGCAGGAGAGGGACAGGCAGGGCTGGCAGGCAGAGAGAATAACTAGGAGGAGAAATCTCGGCTGAGGAGGAGAAGAATGAGAGGAAGGAGGAGGAGGAGGAGGGAACAAGGGAGACAGATGCCCAGGGCAAGCAGTCGGAGGCTGGCAGGCCACACGGAGACAGCGAAACGGAAGAATCGCTGAAAGCCCCCGGGGCAAGATGTCGATGGAGAGCAGCAGGTGGAGTTAAAGAGCTGGCTAGAAAAGTGTCTGAGCTAAGGCTGAACATTCAAAACTAATATGTCTCTGTGTCATGGTTTGGGAGCTGGTTGGTGGACTAAAAGAAAAAGCGGTACAGAGTAACTTGTCCACTCCTGCCTGTTCCCATGATTCTCTTCTCTCTTTCCAGACATTCACTTCTGGGCATCCCGTGATGGTCAGCATAATCAAATCCTACACCAAACTACTCCAATATGCTCACAATTCTTGCCAGTTTCTGCAGAGCGCCCACAAATGTGATCTAACTCACTCAAAGCTTTGTTGGGACCCCACTTATTATGCATGCCCCTGCACTGAACCCCAACATGCCCCTGCACTGAGCCCCAACATACCCCTGCACTGAGCCCCAACATGCCCCTGTGCTGAGCCCCAACATGCCCCTGAACTGAGCCCCAACATGCCCCTGCGCTGAGCCCCAACATGCCCCTGCGCTGAGCCCCAACATGCCCCTGTGCTGAGCCCCAACATGCCCCTGTGCTGAGCCCCAACATGCCCCTGCACTGAGCCCCAACATGCCCCTGAACTGAGCCCCAACATGCCCCTGCGCTGAGCCCCAACATGCCCCTGTGCTGAGCCCCAACATGCCCCTGAACTGAGCCCCAACCCTCTCAGCAGTGCAGGTGGTAGGTGGAGAAACGCTCTTGGTGTTCTTAGAAGTCTGATGGAGAACTAGACCCCAAACAGAGGTGTCACAGCCCACCCACTTGCCAGCTGGAAGTAACTGCAGACCTTCAGTTGCATTTTCATGAAGGCAGAGGTCTGTGAGTCAGGAGGGGAGCTCCTGGAGAGGGGAGATAAACTGGGAGATAAACTATGCCACTTTGGGGGAGAATCTTATTTCCTCCATATGTTTTTCTTGTGTTTGTGATTGTCTCTGGCTCCAGCAATGTGCGGTGCTTCGGGCTGGCTGACTGGGATGCTGCAGAATAGATACACTGTCTCTGCTCTGGTTAAATAAAGTTCTTGGCCTTCTGTAGAAGTAACCGTCTTATTCAATAAGAAACACAGAACCAATGCAAAGAAGAAAACCAAGAGGTCAGAGCTAAGAGCTAAAAACCTTACCTTTCCTCTCCCGGTAGTCCTACCTCTCTGAAAAAGACCTACTTCCTGTGTGTCTGTCTTTATAAAGACTTTCTGTTCTGCCTTCTCATTGGTTGTAAACTCAACCACATGACTGCCTTGTCACTGCCTATCTGTACAGACCTCCAGGTCTTCTATGGTTGGTATTGAGATTAAAGGCATGTGTCTCCATGCTGGCTGTATCCTTGAACACACAGAGATCTACCTAGCTTTGCTTACCAAGTACTGGGATTAAAGGCGTGTACCACCAATGCCCAGCTTTCGCTATGGCTTGCTAATAGCTCTGACCCCCAAGCAACTTTATTTATTAACATACAAATAAAATCACATTTCAGTACAAATAAAATATCACCATAGCCTTCAAACAAGGATGGGAATTCAGTCAGCCAATGTGCGGGGTGTGGGGGGGGGCAGGTGGATATAACTCTGTTGCCCTGACTTTTACTGGGAAATCAATTGGCTTTAGATGAGGCCTGGAGGATCGCAGGCTCACAAAAGATGGCAACTGAACTTCCCCAGTTGTTCAGAGCAGCCCTGGGTGTGCAGGGACAGCCCTGCTCCCAGGAGCAGGGACAGTAGCGCCCCATCCGAATGTCCTCGCCTTTCTGCTGTCTTGTCTCCTGCCCTCTCCTGCCTCTGTGTCTAAGAAGATGACACCTTCTGCGGGCTAGACATCCTAAAATCTGCCCCCACTGCCACTTGCAGACATTGCATGGGTGACAGGAGAGGCAGCCATCCTAAGTCATGGTGTGAATTATCTCAGGGTATGGCGGCGACGGCATCGTGTGTGCTGTGTGTGCTGTGTGTGGTGATGTGTGGTGGCTGTCACCACAGATACAATTTTCACTATTAAGCAAATGCTGACTGACAGCCAAGTGAACGGCAAGCCCAAGAGGGACATTTTTACTCCAGCTCTGACACATACAAGCTGTGTGGACTCGGGGAACTTATCCACCCTCCCCGAGGTCATTCCTAGTGTAATCTTAATATCTCAATCACAACATAAGCCTCGTTGCTCGCATGTGCCCCTCAGGAGTTCGAGTCAATGTATCTGTGTAGGGAATAGACCCGTCTCTGCCATGGAACAACTGCCGATGAACGGCAGAGCGGACATTAGAATGCCAGACTTCCATCCCCACGCCCTGTACACAGGAACTTTGTTTTCTAAGATAGTCAGTTATAGGCTGGGATGGCACCTCTGCCGGGAATGTGCTTGCTTTGGAAACATGATGATCAGAGTTCCATCCCCCAGAATCCACTAAAAACAAATCTGTGGTGATGTGCTCCTCGTAATCCTGGTGCTGCAGAGGTAGAGATGGGCTGAGCCCCAGGGCTCACTGACAAGCCACCCTACCCACCTAACAAGCTCTAGACTGAAGAGACACCCTGCCTTCCTGTCTTAAAAGGCACAAGGTGGACAGCACTTAGGAGTGGCAAAGGTTGTCTTCTGGCCTCCATGTGCATACATGTGCACATGCACACAGACACCTTCACGTGTGGAGGTCAGTTGTGTTACACTATGATCACTCACGGCACCCACTTACCCTATGTGGTCATGAAGACACGTGGGTAGTAACAGTTCATCCTGCTTTCAGCCTTCCTGGTCCTGTTTACAACATCCTGGTCTGGACATACCCTTCAAGCTTCCTCTGCCTCATGAGCCTGTAGCTCCCTTAGATTTCCTGCAGGATACCTGCTTGTGGTGCTTGCTTAGTGTGGACAGCAGGTGGCGCCTGGTGCCAGATTTGAAGAGGTGGTTGTCAAGGAAACCTGGCTCTGTGCCAGCTCAGGAGGCCTACTGGCATTCCTCTCCCAAGTATGCTAATCCAGATGGAGAGGCTGGGCGCTGGGTACACTAACCTTCAGGAGTCCTTTCCCTCTTGTTTGTGACACAAAAAGAACGTGTGTGTGTGTGTGTGTGTGTGTGTGTGTGTGTGTTGAACACACAAGTGCAATGTGCTGCAGAATGCATGTGGAGGTCAGGACATCTTTTGGGAAGTCAGTTCTTACCTCCTACCTTGTTTGAGGCAGGGTCTTTCTTGTTTGATGCTGCATACCGTGCTCCAGTCTAGCTGGCCTTCAAGACTCCAGGCATTCTCCTGTCTCTGCGTTTTCTCTCATGGTAGAAGTACCAGGATCACAGATGTGCACCACTGCATCTTCCATTTTCACTTGAGTTCTGGGAGTTGAATTCAGATCTTTAGGTATATGTGACAAGTGCTTTTATATGCCAAGCCATCTTGCCTGCCTGGGAATTTTGTTTAAAACACAGAATCAATCTCTCTCTCTCTCTCTCTCTCTCTCTCTCTCTCTCTCTCTATATATATATATATATATATATATATATATATATATATATATATATATATATTCCATCCATTTCCATCAGATGCAGACACTTAAGGAGATCCTACAGTTATTAAAGTCTTGAATGACTTTAGAACTACTCGTGAATCATGTTATCCACTAGCACGTGTTCAACATGTGCAGGTAATTTTGGACATCAGAAGGGGTAGAATAACTTATCCTGCATAGGGCTTTTAAGCTATGTTTTGTTTTGACCTCAAATGATATTTAACCAAGTTCAAGTGCCATATTTAAATTCAAATGACTTTTAATGGATTTTAAAAATAAAAACACACTCAAAAGTTCAGAGATGTATTTTAAGCTAAAGACATTGATATGTTGCAACCTTCAAAGAGAATTGTAAAGAAACTTCCAAAATCTCTGCAGGATTGGTGTGACTGCACAGCCTCCCTGTGTGGCTGGCATAGGTGTGACTAGGTGTGACTGCACAGCCTCCCTGTGTGGCTGGCATAGGTGTGACTAGGTGTGACTACACAGTCTCCTGTGTGGCTGGCATAGGTATGACTAGGTGTGACTGCATAGCCTCCCTGTGTGGCTGGCATAGGTGTGACCGCACAGCCTGAGAAACATCCCCTAGGAACTTCAGCATATGCAGGGCTGACATTTCTGCTGAAAAGTTCATCCTGCTATTTTGATCACACTTCTCACGTTATTTTTCCATGCCAGGCTGTGGCTTGGCAAGGAGCCAATTCCCTCCTCTGTTGGAAGAATGGCTGGATATAAAGGAAAGGGGGGCTAGGGGCTAGTACAAAACATTGGTACTGATAGAGGGTCTCCTAAATATTTTCCATTTGGAACATCTTACCATCTCAGAATGAATGGTCACATATTTTAAGACTCACTTTGAAACCTCAATTATAGCTGGTTTCCCTGCGGAGAACGGAATCTGATAGAGACTGCCCAGGAGTCACTGAGTGGGTTAATTCTTTTTAATTCAGACCGTGTTTCTGAAATGGAGATTGGGAATATGAGAGAGGTGGTGACACACAGTGAAAGACAGACTGGAGGGACAGAGATGGACTGGCAGGCGGGTCTAGAGTGGACTAGATACACTTGGGAGTCAGGGATGGGGCTCCAAGTTCAACAGAGAAAAACAGGAGATGCTCTGTTTATCCTGTTCATGTACCCATGGGTGTGACGACAACTCTTTGTGTGAAGATTTTACATATATATATATATATATATTTTTTGGTTTTTCAAGACAGAGTTTCTCTGTGTAGCTTTGCGCCTTTCCTGGAACTCACTTGGTAGCCCAGGCTGGCCTCGAACTCACAGAGATCCGCCTGGCTCTGCCTCCCAAGTGCTGGGATTAAAGGCGTGCGCCACCACCGCCCGGCTTAGATATATTTTTTTACTTACTATAATGACCCAACTGACTTTATTCTTTTCAGTAATCCCCTGTTATTAATTTCTTTCAAATCTGTGTCTCTGATCAGAGCAAGGGGCATATTCTCATTCACTGATATCAGTCAGTCAGGACTTTTTTGAGAGATTTTTTTTTTATGGTTTCGATTCCATCACAGTTTTTATAATTTTATTTACTTTATGTGTGTGTATGGTTTTCCTGCATGTATGTCTGCACACAACACGCATGTCAGGTGCCCACAGAGGCCAGAATGAAGAGAGCATTGGAGGCCCTGGAACTGGAGTTATGGCTGCCATGTGGGTGCTGGGAGTCAAACCCGGGTCTCCAGCCCCTTTCAGCAACTCTGAGTTGGTGTGAAATCAGTTATACAGTGATGTTCCTTTTGGCTTATTATCTCTGCTTTGACACATGAAGCCAGGGGTTATCAAGATTTTTCTTGGGGTTATTTCCATGAGAAATATCAGTATTTTTTTATTTTATCAAAATTTAAGATGTATAACTTTCTCAGGTTCAAAAAATAGCATTTGGTTTTATGTGTCTTTGAGAGTGTTTGTCTCAATCTTTTTTAAAAAACTCAGGTTTGAATTAGGTCTTTCCCTGCAGAAGGTGGTGTTAGCAGAGGAGTGAGGTTCAGGGAAAGGTGAGCTTCTAGACATAGTGGTCTCCCAGCCCACCTATTCCCAGGACAGCAAGGCAAGATGGGAGGGGGTCTGGTTTTGCAGAGTCCATGCTGTCTACTCTACCCACATGGAAAGACCACTTTGATTTTGCTGGTATAGATGGACCTACATGAAATGATATTTATAATAAGAAATGCCACAAACTTTTTTTTGCAGGTTTCCCCTCCTAAGTATATTCATTGTAGAGTACAAAACCTAGACCGGACTTAATCTGCCGCAGATTCTAGGTCACATCAGCACCAGAGAAAGTTTTCGGTTGGGAAGTGATGTCACATGCTTTGTGCTTGACTTGTGTGTAGAGTCTCCTGTGCGAACTGTTAGCCATTGTCTTTGAATGTTGGTCCAGAAGAGTCAGCCCTTCCTCAGCCGATGAAAGACTTCATACGCCTTATGCATTGCTAATATTTGGGGGCTGGGGAGATGGTTCATTGGGTAAAGTGTTTGCTGTGTGAGTATGGTGCCTTGAAGTTGGATCTCCGGTACCCGAGTGAAAATGGGGCACAGGCCCACTTTTACCCTTTGCTCTCTTGACTGCAGCACCTGGTTCCCTTCTCTTTCCTCTCTCCTCCTCCCCCTCACATGGCTCAGGGGCATATCCTCTCTGGATATCCCTGTCTCTGTCTCCTCTCTCTCTTTTATCTACAGTAAACTTTCTCTTCCACTATGAAAAGCAAAACAAAACAAAATGAGGCAGGGCAGTGCTTGTCTTTGTCCCCAGTGCTCAGGGTGGGAGTGAGGACAGGTGGGTCCCAAGGGCCAGCCAGTCTATGCCAATCTGTGAGCTCCAGGTTCAGTGACAGGGGTCTCAAAAATGTGGAGAGTGACAGAGGAAGGCACTCAAAGTTGACCTCCGGCCTCCACACGTACACACACAGGTGAGCACAGCCATCTATAAATGGGCACACACATATACAGAGATACACATACATGTATTGCATTTTAATTATTGCAGGTGAAGAGAGCTGGCATACTTTAAGCAGATCTGGGTGCCCATCACATTTATTTTAACCTGACCAAGTCTCTGTATGGACACTGTATGATGCATCATACATCCACGTGGTGGTGCAGGTGACGGCGGTGCTTGAAGTGGGTGTCAGTAGAGGTAACTAGACTCCACCATGAAGCTGCCCTGTCTAATATGCTGAGGGAATTATTGATCTAATGGATTTGACACTTTCTAGCTAAGCTAGCTGTTCTGAAGTCAGCACACAAAAACTTCAGGTGTCACCTGCTAAAGCTAACAGCTGTAGGAATTATAGAATCCAAAGCACAATGGTGATCGCGATTGCCAACGTGTGTGAGAAGGATGTGCTTTGTTCTTTAATAAAGCTCTTTCACTTAACCCTGGTGCCAGTGGCTAGAAAGACAGCATCATAGTGTCAATAGGTTTCTTCCTTACTCTTCTATGGAACATCAAAATGGCCATGTCCGGACTCACAACTATTATTAAGGTTATATATGTGTATAATCATAATATATATATCAGACATTGTCCTAAGTATATCCATGCATCAGTTGTTTTTAAAGCTTACTTATCTGTATGAGTATTTTGCCTGCATATATGAATGTGCACCACACACATGCCTGACGCCAATGGCGATCAGATGACAGTGAAACTAGAGTCACAGATGGTGTGAGCCACCATGTGGTACTTGGAACTGAACCTGGGTCCTCTGAAAGAGCAACACATGCTCCTAACCATTGAGCCATCTCTTCAGTTCCCTGTATCAGTTATGGTAACTCTCACAACATATCCTGTTCAAAGGGAAAGCTACTAACATCTAAGCCACATGGTGGCTACACTAATAATCATTGGTCTATCTTGCCATTTCTATTGATTTAATTTCCGGTGGGGCCGCTGTGGGTAGGAGGCTCTGTGCTGTGAGAGGCCAGTGGAGGAGGCAGAGCAGATGGTTCTCCTGGCATGCCTGAAATTCCATGCTCTCTCCTGTCATTTCGGCCATACGCTTGGGCACGGTTGTTATTTCTTGGAAGACTATACAGAATAATGAGCCATGGCTAAAGCTTGGATCCAAGCATAGCATTTTGGTTCTGAGTGTTTTTGTCATATCACCTTTATAGAAATAAGTTTGATCTTAGAAAGATTGCCTGCTTTTCTGACATATTTTATGACTGATTGGAAGGGAGGGTTTGTAGAAGTAGGAAGTGTTGCCTTCTGGGGGCATGAACTGCACATTACATTTGCCGAGGGTCAGTGCTAATGTTCTGTGTTTGGAAGTTAGCTATTATTAGGGTGTCATTTAAATTTTTCTAAAGGCTAAAATAGTCTTAATGGAGACCTCATCTGCAACCAGGCATAAAAGGAAAAGAAATCTCAGTTCTTTGAGTTCTATTCACATATTTGAAAATTACATAGGTCAGATGTAAAAATCAATTTAGAGCATGATTGTTTGAATAGGACATGTATTGGATTTTTCAAAGGAAACATACAATCTTTCTTCTCAAACTCTTATTGAATAAATACCCCAATCTAACCAAGAGAAGGTGTGTCAAGATCACACAACTGCCTATTTAGCGAGCTGCAATGGAAATCTGTACTCAGAAACAATTTTCCCAAACAGATTTATACATATGCAAGCCAACAAAGTGGTTTGATTCAAGGAACACAGTTTTAAGCATGATTAACCCCTGTGGTTGTTGAAAGTTGAGAGTTTGTCCTTTAGGAGAAGCTGCAGTCTTGAAAGGGAACTGAAGGGAAGCCCTGTGCGTATGAACTGAGTCAAACACTTTAAATCCACTTTCCTTTCTGTTTGGACCTTTGGTGTGATTCTCCCCTCCTGCCACGGCCCTTGGACAGACAGACACCGTGCCCCTTTCTGTTTTCAATGAGCTCTTGCTTTCTACAACATAGTAACCACCTGTGAGCAAGGCAAAGAAAATGAAAATGTGTGTCCCCCTCATCCTTATGGATGTCAGTGCTGATGGAATTTAATCAACGCAGTGTTTGGCTCGTTATTAAGAAGCACCACACTGAAGGAGTGCAGGTTTGCAGGATCTCAGCGTCCTGAGGGATCTGCAGTGCTTCGCTGGTGTCCTGAGGGGTGGGTGATCCTGGAGACAGCTACCAGATGTCTGCTTTGAGCTTTTTTAATACCTTACATTTCCTGCCATCTTCCTGCCAGCTCTTTTCTGCATCATTTTGCCTGGGCAAAATGTGCCCTTCAGTCAAGAAACATTTAAGATAATAGTTGTTGTCAGGGAATCTGCTAGTTTCCAGAAGGTTCTTAAAGCATTTCAATGTCTTTAGTATAAATTGATGGTAAATGAAGGGTTTTCCCCTCACAGTGTAGCCCCATGTCTCAAACGGACTTTATTGAAGTGATGTGAACGGCTTCGCCAGCCATGGCTCATTAGCTTTACCCAACTCTTGCTTACTGCACGAGCTGACTGAAGAGCCTCAGGAAACACTGTGTGTTTGTTCACTTGACTATTGTGCTGTTGGCTTGTGGGGACAGGGACTGTGTCTTATTCCTCTTCAGACCCAGAGCTAGAACAGGGCTTGGTACCAGTGGACACCCAAACATGAAAATCAATGAATAAATGAAATTAGTAAGAGGCAACCCAAGGTCATTTTTCTAACTCTGAGGAACTCCCCAAAGCACCTTAGAGACGTGGCTGTGGTATGCCTACGCTTAAAGACACTTTGGAGGACAACAGTGAAAAAGCTTCCATGGAACATGTGTCTTCGTCACTCAGTGCACCTCCCAGAACACTGACATTATCACACTGGTCCTGGATGAATGAAGGAATACGAACTTGGTGCAAAAAGAAATTGAGTGTGTGTTGGGGGAAGGGGGGTTCCTATGACTAGAAAAGTTACAAATCAAGTCAGGATTGAATCAAACCCCGAGTCTCCTGACCAGTCAGTGCATCATACTGTCTCTTAGCGTGGCTTTGACCATCATGGGGGAATGTCTTCCAGATATTTCTCTTCTCCATCACTCATCAGTTTAATTTGGGGGATGTTCACCATGCCTTCGTACAGAATTGAAGAACATGGCACAGCTGTAGAAAATGTTCACAGCCTTCACTTGGTAACCAGGGTGAAGCCTACTGCTTTCTCTCCTGCCCTGGAGTTGAGCCTCTCTGTCTCTTGCTGTGCTGGAGTAGTTCCTGGTTTGGCCCACCATCCTGTTTTCTTCTCTCTATATATTCTCTCTTTCTTTTTTTTTTTGGTTTTTCGAGACAGGGTTTCTCTGTGTAGCTTTGCGCCTTTCCTGGAACTCACTTGGTAGCCCAGACTGGCCTCGAACTCACAGAGATCCGCCTGGCTCTGCCTCCCGAGTGCTGGAATTAAAGGCGTGCGCCACTACCGCCCGGCTCTTTTTTCTTTTTTTTTATTAAAAATTTTTTTCATCATTTTACACACCAATCAAAGATCCCCCTCTTCCCTCCTCCAATGCCTCCAGCCTCCCTCTCCCAACCCACCTCCTATTCCCCCACACACACAAGAAGGCAAGGCCTCCTATGGGGAGGCACATCCAGTAGAGGCAAGTCCCAGCCCTTCCCCCTGCCTCAAGACTGCACGAGGTGTCCCATCATAGGTAGTGGGCTCCACAAAGCCCCCTCATGCACCAGGGATAGATTCTGATCCTACCATCAGCCCCCCCCCCAAGCAGATCAATCTACACAACTGTCTTGCCATGCAGAGAACCTAGTCCAGTCCCATGCAGGCTCCACAGCCATTGATTCAACTTTCATGAGTTCCCACTAGTTTGGTTTGGTTGTCTCTGTAGGTTTCCCCATCATGATCCCGATGTACTTGCTCATAGAATCCCTCTTCTCTTTCTCTGACTGGACTCCTGCAGCTCTGCCTGGTCCTGGCTGTGGATCTCTGCAT
Organism: Peromyscus californicus insignis; assembly: GCF_007827085.1. NCBI lineage: Eukaryota > Metazoa > Chordata > Mammalia > Rodentia > Cricetidae > Peromyscus > Peromyscus californicus. The sequence continues at coordinate 131,426,644 of NW_026294617.1, read as the reverse complement.
CTGCTTCCATCAGTCACTGGAGAAAAGCTCTGTGATGACAGTTAGGGTATTCACTGAACTGATCACTGGGGCAAGCCAGTTCAGTTCAGGCACCCAACTCCACTATTTCTAGTAGTCCAAGCTGGGATCATCCTTGGGAATTCCTGACAACTTCCCTAGCACCAGGTTTCTCTCTATCCCATGATGTCTCCCTCTATCATGGTATCTCTTTTATTGCTCTCCCACTCCATCCCTGTTACAGCTCAATCATCCCATTCCCTTATGTTCTCATCCCTTATCCACTACCCTCCATTGCCCACCTCTCATCCCCAGTTTGCTCATAGAGATCTCATCTATTTCCCCTTCTTAGGGTGATCCATGTCTCCCTTTTTGGGTCTTCCTTGTTAGCTAGCTTCTCTGGAGTTGTGGATTGTTGTCTGGTTATCCTTTGCTTTACATCTAGTATCCACTTATGAGTGAGAATATACCATATTTGTCCTTCTGAGTCTGGGTTACCTCACTCAGGATGATATTTTCTAGTTCATTCATTGGCCTGCAAATTTCATGATGTCATTGTTTTTGTCTGCTGAGTAGTACTCCATTGTGTTTATATACCACATTTTCTTTATCCACTCTACAGTTGAGGGGTATCTAGGTTGTTTCCAGGTTCTGGTTATTACAAATAATGCTGCTATGAACATAGTTGTGCATACATGGTCTCTTTTCTCCAGACTAATTGCTTCAGTACTATCCTTCTGTGATGACTAGAATTTCCATCTCTCACCCATCCTTTCTCCCAAGCTGCAGACTTGAATAGGAATCTTGGATATTTGTGGACATCTTAAACTCAGCATACCCCAAACTGAGCTCCTGGCCACACTCAGCAAAGCTGTAGCAACTGAAGACTTCTCATTTCAAGGGCACTTCATCCTTTTCAGCTGTTCTTCCTAAATGCTTGGAGATGGTCTTCCTTTTCATCCATCTCTCAAACTTAGGGAGTCTATACATTGATGGTGCAAAACAGGACACATTCAGAGTGAAAAGAAAGGTGATTAGCAACCATTCCTGAGTAATATGCTGACTGGAGTTATCCAGAGCAAAGAAGGTGTGTGTGTGTGTGTGTGTGTGTGTGTGTGTGTGTGTGTGTGTGTGTGTACCACCTGAAGTCTAGTCACGCCTTCAGACCCATTCAACATCCAGGCTCTGGCTCAAGCCACCTGAGTTGCCTCCCTCTGATGACTTGAATCATTTCTTGACTCCACTTCTCCGTTGTCCAGTGCAGCCTGAAACCCAACAGGTGTCCAGCCTCTGTAGGCTCTGCATGCACCTTGTAGGCCAATGGTTTTGCTGCCCTATCTCAGTGGCTTGTGGGAGAAGTGCCAGGCAGGGGAACCCAGGCTAGGATCTTGTGTCCCTGAGGGAGCAGTTTAGCCCACAGAGTCTCAGCACCCAGTCCAGTACTCTCGAGTCCTGTTTGCTCTCATCTTCCTTGTGGCAGATCTGGGACACAGCCTGCTGAAAGCATAAACTCCCTTGTGTCTGGGATCCTGGAGACCTTTCCTGAAATTTTAGCTGATGTCTTAACTGTAAGGCAGCCATTCCCTTCTCCCCACACTCTGTGGCAGGCAGCTCTACTCTCTGAAGAAGCTGCCACTTTCCTGGACTTGGTAACAGTTGCCTTCCTATCACAGCTCACTCTTAGGGTGGAACCCACACACGCCTCCTCGTTCTTTACCCATGGGGGAAGACTTCTCTTACCTTAACTATGGACTTTTGAGCATGAGTTTTCCGGACCCATTGTATATTGTGCATATCAATATCCTTGATTTGTAGCAATTTTTTAGTTTCTGGTAGCAAATTTATTTCTTTTTTGAAAAATGTATTTTAAATGAAAATTGGCAAAACATAACCATGTGGAATACAATTACTTTGGGTACCCACAGACTGTCAGAGGCTGAGGCCCCAGAAAGAGCTGTGGGAGTGACTTCATTCTCAGAGGCTTACTTCCTCTGGGTGTACTTTGGCCTGATTCTGACAAGGCTACACCGGTGACTTTGAAGAAGCAGGAAACAATGTAAAGAGGAGGAATCTCCACTGCCTTCAAGCACAGCGACATCACAAATACTCATGAAACGACTACATCACTCTGACTTTGGTTTGTTGGGCACACGGGCCACCTCCCTCTCTAGAGGATGTTGTATAGAAAACTGAATTTGCATTCTTTATTTAATTTATATTTTTTGCAGTGTTGGGCATCAAACTCAAGGTCTCGCACATGTTACGTAAGCCTGTTATGACTAAGCTCTGTCTCCAGCCTTTGAACTTGAACTGAAGGTCAATTCTACCACAGAAAGCTATGCAACTTTCAGCACGTAACTCAACCATCCTCAGTTTAATTTTCCCTCTAAGATAAAGATAAGCCCACTCTTCTTAGGAGATTGCTGGGTGCGAGGGTGGGGGAGGGGGAGTCTATCAAAGAAATATATGGGAAGTGCTTTGTAAGGCTTGATCAAATATTAGTTGCTTATATTGAAATTTTATTATTTTGTTCATGAGAGAACTATCACTATCATAATTATTGCTAATGATAAATGCCTATTGAGTACCTATTACAATAACCTATGGGGTTAATAAAATTATTTTAATGACTCTGCTCTGTGCTAAAAAGATTTGAAAAGAAAATGTCAGTAGAATAGATCTGAGTTTTAAAAATGTCTCCACTTCCTCTTACTCTGTTAGTGATTTGTGGCATTAGTGTATAAAATCTGTACCAGATTTAGCCGGGCGGTGGTGGCGCACGCCTTTAATCCCAGCACTTGGAAGGCAGAGCCAGGCGGATCTCCGTGAGTTCGAGGCCAGCCTGGGCTACAGAGTGAGATCCAGGAAAGGCGCAAAGCTACACAGAGAAACCCTGTCTCAAAAAACCAAAAAAAAAAAAAAAAAAAAAAATCTGTACCAGATTCCTTATGCAATTTTCTGTGTTTTCTACACTAGAAACCATTTATAGTCACTCTGTAATATTTATTTATTGTGTATTTTGTAGAGTTTTAGTCATGTCTTCATTTGTCAGGTGATTGTTTTACTATACATCTTATTACATTTACTTTATTATGTATAACATCTTGCTTATAAACCTTAAACACATACACATTATACATGGTGGAAAACATGTTTCATGCATACATGTAAATTGTTGAATAAAATTGTATGTGTTAATATTAAATAACAAGTGTTGTTCCTAAGCACATGTGTGAAGCAATTCGCCCTTCTGTGATGGATAGTGGTGTTCCTATTTCACAGATGAGAAAACAGTGGAGAGGTTACATCACACAGATATTCCAAGTACATGGGAGGAGGCCGGCTTTGGAGCTGCCTGTGCCTCTGTGTCCCTGTCCAGCGGCTTCATTGCCCAGGGACAGGGATGTGTCAGGGCAGCAGGGTTTCTCTGCACTCAAGCTGAAAGCAGGCACGCCTTGTTTTCCTCGCCTGTCTCCAGAATGGAAGACACAGTTGCTCTTCTTTCAGGTAGGTGTCTTCTTTGGCACATGCCTCCAGCTCAATAAATAAATAGAGGTTAGGCCTTTGTGAACAAACCAGGGTAAAAGCTAGTTTGGGTGATACATGTTATCATTTTTCCTTCTACAAATCAACAGGGCCCTGATCCTTCCTGTGCTCTGGACCATCTCTGTGTTCAGAACACAGGAGTTGATCTGACTGGCATCCTGAGGACAGTCCCTTCTGGTATCGAGAGGGTGGTAAGTGGGAGGTTGACTCCAGTAGCAAGCTTTGAGAAAAATTGAGTCTCCAAATCTTTCTTATTGAGGAGTGCTCCCAACTGACAGACAGTGACAGAAGGGGGGGGGGGGGGATGTGCTGGCACACATAAGAGATGTTCACTTTTCAGATCATTCTCTAAATCTGGTTGTAAAGCACTGGCTTGTCCACTTTTAAGGCAGCTTGGATATCTGTCACAAACTGTCAATGCTGTGCTGTGTGACCATGCTGAGGGGGTGTCTCACTCTGGTGTGATCATGCTGAGAGGGTGTCTCACTCTGGTGTGACCATGCTGAGGGGGTGTCTTCACTCTGGTGTGACCATGCTGAGGGGGTGTCTCACTCTGGTGTGACCATGCTGAGAGGGTGTCTCACTCTGGTGTGACCATGCTGAGGGGGTGTCCCACTCTGGTGTGACCATGCTGAGGGGGTGTCTTCACTCTGGTGTGACCATGCTGAGGGGGTGTCTTCACTCTGGTGTGACCATGCTGAGGGGGTGTCTCACTCTGGTGTGACCATGCTGAGGGGGTGTCTCACTCTGGTGTGACCATGCTGAGGGGGTGTCTTCACTCTGGTGTGACCATGCTGAGGGGGTGTCCCACTCTTGGATTTACTGTTTCTTATGTGACAATATCCTTGTTCTCATGCTGTCTTCAAATTCCCTCTTGGCAGTTTTACAGGATGACGTGCAGAGCTTTGCTGGTCTCATGTCTGTCAGTAGAAACATTCTCAAACATCTGCCATGATCTGGGGTCATCTTTTAAAGAAATTTCTCTGAAACCTCCAAGTGGTTCCTGAGGAAGCCTTTATTCTGATTTAATTAATGATTTTTTTCAGCTATAAAGAGGCTGCATCCTGTGGAATTTGGCCTGTTAACTCTTATTAGTAGAGATCTGCGTGACGAACCAGGACCTTGCTCCATCTGTGGCTCTGTGTATTGCATAGCTGTCACTCAGAACCTCCCCCAGGCCTGCATCACAACTCACACAGAACCCTTCACTTTCAAATTGCTAGTTGTGAGTTTGCACAGAGCTGTTCCCAGTGCTGACACACAGGAGGTTTAATGACGTGGTCCTGTATTCAGTCCCATGACATATTTACTTGAATCTGAAACAAATATTTAAACAAAGAACTCCACTCCTCTGTGACATATTGTTATGACCACAGAGGAAAAAAAAATCTAGAAGGAAGAACTTTTTGTATGATAGATGGGCCAGAGTGTAGGTCCATGAAAGGGTAAGCATCAGGGATGAGAATGAACCATTATCCTTTCCCAAGAGCACAGAGCAACATAGGTCCAAGTGGAACATTCCAGAAGGCATTCAGGAAGTCTGCAGGAGGCTAGAAGTTCACAGAGTCCCCTGCTGGATTGTGTATTTCCCCTTGAAGCGTCAGTGTACATGATGCCCAGGTATGTCTAGAGTGCACCCTAATCAGCTCATTAGATGTCATCACCCTGGGGGCTTCTAGACCACCTCAGGCCTTCCAGCAGATGATAGTGTGTCAGTTCTCCCTTAGCATCCCCTAAGAGGCACAGCAAACACTCTTGAAGCACACATCTGTACAAGTAGGGTGGTGCCAATTTGTTGCAAACTGTTGTTTTAAAAGTTTCTGTGATAGAATAAAATTACCCCAATGTCAGTATCAAAGTGACAAAATGCACAGGTCAGCTTTGTTCATCCAGAACAAGTGACATGTCCCAAGGCACCACCCACAGAAAAGCACAGACATCCCTGTGTCCAAAGACACACGAGGGTGCCAAAATGCCAGCACTTCACTTCTCTAGGAAACCGACTTTAGCACGATCCCTGTCATAGGAGCATTGTGGGTAAGTGCGGCCAACCACAAAATAACCTTCACCTCAGGTGCTTGGACCTGGAATGCTGAAATACGATTCAGCAAAAGCAGGAGAGGAGAGAAGATGAAACTCTCCTCCGCTCGGTGAGCACACTAATGCCAGCTCTTCCTCCGGAAAATGTAACACTGCTTAAATGATACTCAAAAACTACATCAGTGCTGGACTTTTGCTGAAAGATATCATGAGAATTATGACATCATTCCGTGACCTTCAATTTCAAGGTGTTAGGAGAGACACCAAGGCAGGTGGGCTGAGCTCAGGCTGGCAGGGTGCTACTGAGACCTCAGCCTGGCAGAACACTAGCCAACTGTTGCCAGGAGCACAAGGCTCGCATCCTCTCCTGGGTAGACAGAAGATAAGATTGTTATGTTCTGATGCTGGTCCAAAGTCTCCATGACCTGCTTGCTTCTCTCGCTGCCAAGGAGATTGGTACTCTGCCATGAACCTGATGTCATATTGAGAGGGATTATTTAAGCCCATTTGGGCTGGTGGCAAAAAATCTAAATGCCTTCCACTTGAAGCTAAAACATATGTACTCCTTTGGATTGTCATGGGATATAAAGAAGTAGTTTGTTATTTTTAACCAGACACATTCTCATTCTCTCCCTCCCCCTCCACCCGCCCTCACTCTCTTACTCTCTCTTGTAGCCCAGGCAAGCCTCAAACTTTATCCTTTTCGCTGCGACATCCCCATTGCAGGGGTCTGTACCACCGAGGCATGTACAGTCCTGTGGATTAAATCCAGAGCCCCATGCATGTTAGGCAAGCGCCTGCCACTTGAGCCACAGCCCAGCCCCCTCTTCCCTTCTTCAAAACTGTAAGTGGGAATGGCATTGCTGTGTAGTACCTCTGAAGGGAGAAACCACTTTCTAGACAGTGGGGCAGGCTTGGGGCAGACAAGAGGGGTTGAGAGTCATACATCCCCGAACAAAGAAGGCCTAAGAAGCCTTGACTCATTTAAAGTGGCTTGTGCTATTTCAGTTCTAAAAGGTTTTAATGGAGAACAATGCAGAGATACTATTCTAGTTTGGAAAATATGCGCATCAGATTCTTGTAATAGCACTTCTTTTTTACTTGTGGTTCCAGGTTAGCACAAAATGAAACTTAAGCCATCTGTGTGCAAAGATTTTATGTCAGTGTGGTGATCAGATAAAATTCCATTCCACAGTTGAAGAGGCCGGCAGACAGCGTTAGTCATTGCTGACATTGATAGACCTTGTTAGTCACTGGTAACATTGCTTTGAGCCTTCTAGGTTTCTCTAACGGCACTGGAAACACCGATAGGTAAAGCCTATCTGCAGGTGCGTTTGTATAGAAGGAAGAGATCCCGTTGTGTATTCCCTCCATCTTCGCAATCAGAGAGCTCTGTGACTGGATTCCATTGATTTGCTGCTGGTTTGACAAATGTGAAGTCCCTACTATGTGCTGGGCTCTGTTCTAGCCATTAGGATGCTACTGTGGGGAAAGGATTTACTTCTGTGAGGGTTTCCCACTGGGACATGGAGACCAGGGAGCACAGACAGCTGGAGAAGGGACTTCCAGCAATGCCTCCTTGGAGCAACAGGGTAGGCGCTTGTCTCCAGCCTTTTGGGGAACTCTTAGGGCCAGCCTGGAGGACTCTGAATTTTGGGGAAGAGGTCATCCCACCCTCTGGCCAGATAGGAACTGCTCTTGCTGTTGAATGTGAAAGTGACTTTGGTGATTCCTTGTGTCTATTCAGCCCTCGATCACCTGGGAGACCAGTCCCCGTGGTAAAGTTATGTTACATGCTTTGAATAAGCAAGGGGCTAGAGAGGTTAAGAGCATGTGCTGCTCTTGCAGAGGACCTGAGTTGGGTTCCCAATACTCATGTTGGGCAGCTCACAACTGTAGCTAGAGTTTTCCTGCCTGGCCCACAGTCAGGATAAATCTCTCTCACCTGCCAGTCCCACAGTCACTCAGACCTGACCAAGTAAACACAGAGACTTATATTGGTTACAAACTGTATGGCCGTGGCAGGCTTCTTGCTAACTGTTCTTATAGCTTAAATTAATCCATTTCCATTAATCTATACCTTGCCACATGGCTCCTGGCTTACCGGCATCTTCATATGCTGTTTCTCATCGTGGCAGCTGGCAGTGTCTCTCTGACTCAACCTTCCACTTCCCAGCTTTATTCTCCTCCTTGTCCCGCCTACACTTCCTGCCTAGCCAATGGCCAATCAATGTTTTATTTATTGACTAATCAGCAACACATTTGCCATACAGAACATCCCACAGCACACAACCACTTGTAACTCCAGCCCCAGTGTCATCCAACACCCCTGGCCTCCACAGACACATACTTCCCATGTACACATATACATAATTTAAAATAATAAAAATAAATCTTAAGAAAAAGAGTAAGTGAATACTTTCAGCTGCATATTTTACAAGAGTTCAAAGGAGAAAATAATCTGTTTACTTTGAACAAATTGCCATTTTATTCTTCTGAAGTGAAGCATGTGAAGGGTAGTGCTTTAAGACTTATCTTTTTATGTGTCTATGTGTGTGTGTTATGTGTGTGCAAGTGCACTCCATGTGTATGTGCGTAACTGAGGGGGCTGAACGAAGGTATAGGATCTCCTGTAGCTAGAGTTACAGGCAATTGTGCACTGTCCCACCTAAGTGTTGGGACCTGAACTCAGGCCATCTGGAGAGCAGGAAGTGCTCCTAATAGCTGAGCCATCTCCAGCTCCAAGGGAAGTTTTAAACAAATATTTACTTAGAACCAAAGATGCAATAATCACATGACTTTTTATTTAAAAAATAGAATATTTTAAATTCAGATTTTTTTATTTTTATGGGAATACTACATCTTCTTACTGCAATTTTACCTCTTTTCTACAAACAAATCCATCTTCTGCCATGTACCTATATAACAATGCAGGATTGCACTATAGAATACACTAATCACAGTGATGACTGAGTTAACATCTACTTTTGAGTCCTGTCTTTATTGTGTATCATCACTGTTAGTTTATGAAGATAGGATAAACATCCCCTAAGATGTAGACCTATAGGGTCATGAACTGGACTTAAAACCAACTTCATTCAGATGGGCTCAAGCATGCGCTCTCTCTCTCATGTTTTGATAGATTAATAATTAACACTTGACAATTTCAACTATAAAGTGAAGATAATCTATCTCTGAATATCAAGTGTCTGCCTCACTCCATACCATATCCTTTGAATATATCCTGACAGATGCAAGTTTGGAAAAAATGATAAAGTCTTTGTTTCATAGGGAAAAAGGATAAGATAGACAAGTTCCAGTTTTACCTAACTTTAGAGGGGCATGCACAACACCAGAGTGAATTTAGTAACTAATAGTTATTTGATAGATCTCTGTGAAATGTTTGTGGCTCACCATAGTTCCCTGGAACTAAAATGACTCATTCTAATAACTTGATAATTCACCCTTTGCAGTTTGAGCTATTGAAAAGGACCTTTTGAAGGGCCAGAAGCAAGATCACAGAAATGTAATTGCTGATGATAGGTTACTGCGTGATTTGGAGTAACTAGCTCTGGACATCAAGAGTAGAAAAACTTTAACAACTGAACTTCATCCATTTCTGCTGAGTGATTCTCCAGCGCTTATGTGCATTAAAAGATAATTAGGATTGAGCTGATATGAATCCTCTTTCAGCATTGAATAATTTTTATCAAGCTTATGTGAACTAAGAAAAAAATCCACTAGATTAGTGTGTGGGGTCTCAGTCGCATTTTACTTGTTGTGACCAATACATATATTTCAAATTTTGAGATATATTTCTTTAATAAAAGAAGCTTTCACTAAGAGTCATTAAGAATAACACAGCAGGGTTGGAGAGATAGCTCAGCAGTGAAGAGCACTGGCTGTTCTTGCAGAGGACCAGAGGCTGATTCCCAGCACACACATGGTGGCTCACAACCATCAGTAACTCCAGCTCTAGAGGATCCAACAACCCCTTTTGGCTCTGCAGGTACCAGACATACACATGGTAAACAGACATATATGGAAATGCTCATACACATAAAATATAATATTAATAATAGTAATAAATAACAGAAAATAACAGTACTTAGAGCTCCATGCTTGCAGAAGAAATAAATACTTATACGTTTCAAGTTCAAAATACATTTGTAGCAAAGAAGATAGGATGATCAATAAAACATTTTCAAAGCATGAGCTTACATGACATTAGAGTAAAATTATGTGGTGGGAAATGGGATGGAAAAACCTCATAGAGGCAAAGCATTGTTAAAATGCTCAGTCATCAAAGAGCATGTTCATATATCTTTTAAACAGGTAGCAGAGGGCATGGAGATCTGGGGAACTGACTCCATTATTTTACTTAGAAGCACATCGCGGCACTGATCTAGGGAGAAGTTTCAGTTGGTGAAGTGGTCTCATGGCAGGCACCTCAGGGGACCTGAGTTCAATCCCAGAACTCACCTTGAAAAAGTCAGGCAGGGTAGCTTGCACTTGCTACTCCATTGCTGAGAAAGATAAGGTAGGTGGATTCCTGGGGCTCCTTGGCCAGACTCCCCAGCTGAATTGGCAAACCTCGGTTCTGAGTGAGGTGAATGACTCTTGAGGAACAAACCCAAAATTGACCTCTGACCCCTACATCACATATACACATGCATCTGTACACCTGTGTACCCCTCATAAACATGAGCACATGTATACACACAGCATGCCATGAAATGCTTGGCTTCTGTAAGAGTTAATATTCAAATATGACAAAAATTATGTCCTTGGGCCTGTTTGAGCTTGCATGGAGGCAATAGTCTAAAATAACATAGATGGGTATCTGGTGTCCTACTTAAGGAACACGTGAACAAGAAGGTGTAAAGACCACTGGCACACCAGGAAGAAGTCAGTTGAGAACGGCTCAGTTATTTATTTTATGATGAATGATGTCTGTGCATCCACAGGTGACATCGACTTCTACAGTGCACGGGGAGGGTCTTTCATCAGGCTCCCTGGTACTCTGGAGCACAAAACAAAATTTATTTTCCTGCCGTTCCTTCCTCCCTCCTTCCCTCTCCCCTCCTTTCTTTTCTCCCTCTCCCCCACCCTCTCTTTTCTTTCAATAGGGCCTTATTCTATAGCTCAGGCTGGTCTGGAACTTGCTGTGTGGCCCTGGCCGGGCTCCTGCCTCACTCTCCAGAGTATTGTGATTACAGTCATGCATTACCACACTTAATTTTCAGGATACCATTTCTTTATAATGTTTATTTTTATTATTCTTAATTATATGTAGGTGTGTGTGCATGCATGTGTGTGTGTGTGTGTGTGTGTGTGTGTGTGTGTGTGTGTGTTCGTGTTGCCTACAGAGGCCAGAGGTGTCAGATCCCTATGAGCTGGAGTTACAGATAGTTCTGAGCTACTGGACATGGGTGCTGAGATTGAACTCAGGTCCTCTGGCAGAGCAGCAAGTGCTCTTAATTGCTGAGCCATCTCTCCAGCCCCAGGACACCATTTCTTAAAGGTGGATTATCACACAGTAATAATATCAATAAACACAACACTTAATGTTTTCCTTAAATACACTAAAATGATTTTAATAGGTAAAATGATACTTAAACAGTCTATTAATATTCCTTTCTCACATTCTGCTAGTGTCCCATGGGCATCATCTTGGAATATTCCTTTCTCATCTTCTGCTAGTGTCTGATGGCCATCACCTTGGCATGTTATTTTAGACTAATAGACAATCTTATGCTTTGCTAGACATGCAGAAAATTGGTGATAAATGTTGAGTTTAATTAATACAAAGTCCAATCAGCCTTTTATGTTTTAATAAGGTAGGCTTTCAACCTCAGGACATAAATTTAACTCTAAAGAGATATGGAAGGCTGGTGTTTCATTTCCTAATTGTCATAGCCTAGCGACTATCTCCAGTCCAGCTAGATTTGGGGCTAACGGAGACACACTCACTACCTGTAACATTCCGTTCTGTGTGGGGATAGAGGAGCCACAGATGCTTAACTCTGAAGGGGCCTTTTTCTGTCTCCTGGGTGTATTAGGAACTTTACTGTTGCTGTGACAAAGCACCCAGCAGAAGCCACCTGCAGAAGGAAGAATTTGCTTCATAGTTTGAGGGTGTGGTCTGTCATGGTGGGGAAGTTCTGCTGGCAGGAAGTTGAAGCAGCTGGTCGCATGGCTTCTACAGCCAGGAAGAGCAGAAAGATGGATGCTGGCATCAGCATGTCCTTTTTACTCAGTCCAGGCCCCCAGTCCATGGAATAGTACTGCCCTCATTTATGCTGAATCTTCCTACCTTCATTAACCTAATCTAGATAATCCCTCACAGACATGCCCAGAGATTTATTTTCCTGGCAATTCTAAGTCCTTTCAAGTCGCAATGAAGATTAACCGTTATCCCACAGTTGTGCATTGCCGAGTCCTACAAACCCTGAACTGCTGTGGGATGTTCTGTATGTCAAGTGTGTTGCTCTGATTGGTTGGTAAATAAAACACTGATTGGCCAGTGGCCAGGCAGGAGGAAGTATAGGCGGGACAAGGAGGAGAATAAAGCTGGGAAGTGGAAGGCTGAGTCAGAGATACTGCCAGCTGCCACGATGACAAACAGCATGTGAAGATGCCGGTAAGTCACAAGCCACGTGGCAAGGTATAGATTTATAGAAATGGATTAATTTAAACTAGCAAGAAGCCTGCCACGGCCATACAGTTTGTAAGCAATATAAGTCTCTGTGTTTACTTGGTTGGGTCTGAGCGGCTGTGGGACTGGCAGGTGAGAGAGATTTGCCCTGACCATGGGCCAGGCAGGAAAACTCTAGCTACACTGAACCCTGTAAATTAATGTCTGAATCCACACATTAGACACAGCCATAGGTTGTAAACATCATAATTTTTCTGTGCATTCTATGTGCAATGTACCTAACAGTGGAAAAAAATCAAAAATAATTTTGCAGTGTTGTTAAATGTAATTGTTAACACAGCCTCAATTGGGTACGGATACTCACAAGTTTTTTGTTTTGTTTTGTTTTTCATTCAAAAAACAAGACCTTAGCTCTAAAAAGTAACAGAAGAAATGAAAACAGCTTCAGATCTTTGTTTCCAAATCAGTTAATCATAGGTCTGGTCAGTCCCTCACAGAACCCAACTGGCATTACTTCCTGCTAATGTTACCTGTGTTCTTGTATTTTCCACCAAGAAGTGACTGTTCTCAAAATAGCTACTCCACAGGATTTTCTCCATTTCCTACTTCCAGCTTTATACACTTTTTTTTTGTTTTGTTTTGTTTTGTTTTGTTTTTGAGACAGGGTTTCTCTGGGTAGCTTTGCGCCTTTCCTGGATCTTGCTATGTAAACCAGGCTGGCCTCGAACTCACAGAGATCTGCCTGCCCCTGCCTCCCAAGTGCTGTGATTAAAGGGGTACGCCACCACCGCCCGGCTTGCTTTATACACTTTTACTCTAAAACTGATTCCAAAGCATAGTCAGCAAACACTTGCATGGGAAGTGTGTCACATGCCAAGACAGCCTTTCTAAAATTCATGCTTCAAGTCTGTGTGGCCACACTGTGTGTGAGCAGAGACAGCCTTTCTGACATGAGCACTGTGGTCTCTGTGGCCACACTGTGTGTGAGCAGAGCCAGCCTTTCTAACGTGAGCACTGGGGTCCCTGTGGCCACACTGTGTGTGAGCAGAGCCAGCCTTTCTAACATGAGCACTGGGGTCCCTGTGGCCACACTGTATGTGAGCAGAGCCAGCCTTTCTAACATGAACACTGGGGTCCCTGTGGCCACACTGTATGTGAGCAGAGCCAGCCTTTCTAACATGAGCACTGGGGTCCCTGTGGCCACACTGTATGTGAGCAGAGCCAGCCTTTCTAACATGAGCACTGGGGTCCCTGTGGCCACACTGTGTGTGGCCTGCAGCCAGCAACACTTCCCTTTCAGCCACACTCTCACAGTCCACTCGGCAAAATAATTTCACCAGCTGGTGCATTCATTGGTGCCTAAAAGCAAGGCAAAGTGCCCTTAGCTGGGTACTTGATGGGTTTTTCATTATCTGTGGTTGAGAGGGAATCTGAGCAGAGCCTTGGATATTCACATAGGTCTAGAGTTGAAATTTGGGGTATGTCTCTGTGCTCCTGTGCACTTTCTGGAGAGAATCTTCCTGTGGCACTGCCTTGGTTGGGTTGCTGTACTCTCGGCCCTGTCAAGAACTTGCACATTTGAGAGCTGCATTGCAGGAGCCCAAGTGTGAGGAGACCATATAATGGCAGAATTTCCAATCCTATGAGGATATAAATCTGTGGCATTGTTTAAGATTTATACCTTTGAATTCACACATATCCAAAGATAAAATTCCTCACGTAACTTATGTAGACTCTTGATGTCTTCTGCAGGTTTCTCTCCCTCTAAATACTTATCTCCCTCTGAGCCACAACATTATACAGGTGTTCAATAAGAATGGATTTTAAAGCCAGATATGCAGAGCTATTAGTGAGTCAGTCCTCAGTGCCACCACGTGAAGGGAATCCTAGAAACCCAGAGCTGGGTTTGTTCAGCAAGGGGAGGCCAGATGTGCTGAGCAGCCCCAGCTGTGGAACACTGTTGGATAGCAGTAAGATGTGGCCCCAGGGTTGTGTAACAGTCACACCTGGGCCTGTCAGAGGAATCAGGCTGCAGACCCTTGGCTTGCACTGTTCTAAACACGTCAAGGCTCAAGAGTCCTTTAAATTGCTTATCCCCTTTGATGAGTTTCAAGGTGCTTGAAATGTCTCAGGAGAAGACATTTCCTGGGTATTGATCAGCGCATGCCTTCAGAGGTCAGAACAGTTAATAGTGTGCTCTGAGGAGAGGGGCAGGGATAAGAAATTAGAGAGCACTTCATATTGGTATCACTGGAGGTAGAATGGGAATCAGTGGCTCCAGGGTGAGGGAAGATCTTGTGTCACTGCTAACAAATGCCCTCAGTTCTTAAGCTCTCCACATACTGCGGCCCTCCTTAGGTCTTGGCTGAACCTTGGCTCCAACCCTAACATACAATTGTCCCTTTAGACTTGTCCATTGGGGCTATTAGTTGCAATCATATGCACACTGCAGGTAGGATGCTGGGGGACAGTGGGTATGGGGGGTAGTGCTCCTAGACACCTGCTGCCATGTCTCTCAGCTGTGTCCCAGCTGCTAAGAATCTCATATTGGGAGGCTGATTCCCATGCACCATGCTGCAGGATGCTTGTATGCTGTTGCTTAGGGATCTCTGAAATCTCTTCTGGTCCATGAGAGTCTATGGCATCCATCTTCATCCTACTTCAACTCTGGCGATCATAGAGTATTTCAGTCTAACCTTATTAGAGCCTTGCCAGTTCCTTCAGCATTTTAAACTCACTCTATCTCAACTCCCCCTGTTGAGGTCCAGGTGTCCATTGGACTCCATCAGTCGCTACAAAATCACCCCTGTGACCCTTCTGTTCTCACACCCACAGCCTGATATGGACTCTCACAGCAATCCAACCTCTGCTCTGCCTAGCCCAGGGTGATTTTGTTCAAATACATTTGTGTCAGTTCTTTAATACTGGAATTGTGTTTTCTACCTCTTTCCTACCAGGTGTTTTTTGAGACCTTGACTATTGTATAGTGCTGAGTCTCTATGAACTGCTTCCTGCTCATCTCTCCAGAAAATCTTTCCTATTTACTACGGTCTGTCTTAGACTTCATGGGCAGCAGTGATAAAGATCTTGTATTCATCGTGCATGAACCCTGCATGCACCGTGCTATCCTGTTTCTACCAGTTCTGTTTGCCTGGACTGCCCTCCTTCCTCACTTATCCTCTGTGACCTCCAATGTGATAATCCCTGGGACATCTCCTACCACCTTCAAGTCAGATATTCTTCCTCCAGGTCCCACTACCACACTGCCTGTCCATCACTGCCCCAGTGCCTGTCCATCACTGCCCCAGTGCCTGTCCATCACTGCCCCAGTGCCTCTCCATCACTACCCCAGTGCCTGCCCATCACTACCCTGCTGTGGGATGGTCTGTATGTCATATTGCTCTGATTGGTCAATTAATAAAACACTGATTGGCCAGTGGCCAGGCAGAAAGTATAGGCGGGACTAACAGAGAGGAGAACAGAGAAAACAGGAAGGCAGAGGGAGTCACTGCCAGCCGCCGCCATGACAAACAGCATGTGAAGACACCACTAAGCCAAGAGCCACGTGGCAAGGTATAGATTTATGGAAATGGGTTAATTTAAGCTGTAAGAACAGTTAGCAAGAAGCCTGCCACGGCCATACAGTTTGTAAGCAATGTAAGTCTCTGTGTTTACTTGGTTGGGTCTGAGCAGCTGTGGAACTGGCAGGTGAGAGAGATTTGTCCTGACTGTGGGCCAGGCAGGAAAACTCTAGCTACAAATGGTGCCCAATGTGTTGGCAAGAGTTTCCACCTAAAACCTGAGAAAAAAGATTCTAAAACGGAGCTAAAAACAGTTCATAGTTGTCTCTTTCAAGCTAGCGGCAGCCTGCGTGTTTGAGCTACTATGGCGGGTTCCTGGCCTGCGTGCTCGACCTGCAGTATGGCGGGAATGAGGCCTCTGCAAGTGGCACATTAAGCTGCATGGTGGATTTAGCCTTTGCTAGTACAAAACAAAAAGAGGTTTCTGGGCTACATGCTGCTTTGATTGAAGCATAGACCCACTGTTTCTGAGAGTTGATGGCTCCCAGAGCTGGTGGAAAATGTACCACCGCCATGTTGGGAAGCTGAAGTGGGCAGAGCCAGCAGCCACAGCGCCGTTTCAGTCTTAGAAGGCTGCAGTTTAAAGCAATAGGCTCAAGGTAATATAAAAAATAAGCCACGTAAAGATGGCTACCACACAGAGAATCTGGATTATATTCTCTTTGATATTCGTAACTGAAGAAAAACATTTGATCGTAAAAGCTGTTGAGTTATGCCAAAATGTATATTTTAAAGATACCTTGATTTCAAAATTTGGATGTAAGGATATGTTGCTTTGGAAAGGAGGCTCTTCTTTTGTTTCCACAGAAAGCCAGAGGCTATAGATTTGTTCCAGATTAAGATACATCAGGTTTGACCAGTCAAGACCCCCTGAAAGGTCTCCGATGACACCATGGCCCAGATGATCCAACATCCAAATCGGATTCAAGGCAACTGGCTCAGGTGATACACCCTTACGGACTACTCCATAATCCTAAAATTTTCTTTGTGTCCCCATAAGATACAGCGTCCCCCTCCAGCAGGAAGTAGTAAGAGAAGCTACGCCCAAATTCCCAAATATTCCAAGCTGGCTTTGGAGATGTGTAAAAGTTAAAACCTTCCTTTTTTTTAAGAAAAAAAAAAGAAAGAAAGGGGAAGTGCTGTGGGAAGGTCTGTATGTCAAATTGCTCTGATATGTCAATAAATAAAACACTGATTGGCCAGTGTCCAGGCAGGAAGTATAGGCGGGACTAACAGAGAGGAGAACAGAGAAAACAGGAAGGCAGAGGGAGTCACTGCCAGCCACCGCCATGACAAGCAGCATGTGAAGATGCCGGTAAGCCACGAGCCATGTGGCAAGGTATAGATTTATGGAAATGGATTAATTTAAGATGTAAGAACAGTTAGCAAGAAGCCTGCCACGGCCATACAGTTTGTAAGCAATGTAAGTCTCTGTGTTTACTTGGTCGGGTCTGAGCAGCTGTGGGACTGGTGGGTGACAGAGATTTGTCCTGACTGTGGGCCAGGCAGGAAAACTCTAGCTACACTACCACAGTGCCTCTCCATCACTGCCCCAGTGCCTCTCCATCACTGCCCCAGTGCCTGTCCATCACTACCCCAGTGTCTCTCCATCACTGCCCCAGTACCTCTCCATCACTACTCCAGTGTCTGTCCATCACTGCCCCAGTGCCTCTCCATCACTGCCCCCACTCCTTGCCACGTGTCCCATTGGTATTGTCTACTTGTTTTTCCTTCTCTCCACATAGACTTGGACAATCCGTGCTAGTTCTGCAGTCTTATCTAAATTCCTACTTTAATGCTGCGCACAGCGGGGGCTCCGACTGAGAGGTGATGATGGTAGCAGCAGTTACCAAGAGTACCCTAAGCAGGACGTGAGGCATTTACACACCTTCCCCTTAGCACTCACCTAGTCTACAAGGCAGTGACTGTCATGGCCGTTTTGTAACCACGAAACTCTCAAATTCAGAGAAGCAGGGGTGGGGGAACTGCTTGTATTTCCACACCCTCACTGGCCACAGTCCATGAACACTTGGAGCTATTCATTGGCTGGCTTACTCCAAAGGACGACTTGATTTCCTTCCTACAGAGATGGTGGAGCAGACAGGGCAACACATTCAGATCTGGACCGTGTATGGAACATGAGGTCACAGGGGAAGGTGCATCTGTGGACTCCTTGTCAGTTATTTTTCCCTGCAACTTGTGGATTTACTAATATGAAGAATCCTTAATATAAAACTACAGCTATCAGAGCAGTTAAATAGCTACCAGCTTTATTTTTAAAAATAGAGATGTATAGATTCAGGAGTATTCTAGACAAAGGAGAAAATGTGGATGATATGTGTGTGCATAGATGAGCATGCATCTGTGTAGGTGAGGTGTGTGTGTAGGTCAGAGTTTGATGAGCAGTGACTTTCTTCATTGGTCTCCGCCTCATTTTTTGAGACAGAGTCTTTCACTGAGCCCCGAGCTCACTGTTTGGCTGGACTGACTGACCAGCTAGCCCTGGGAATCTTTTTTTTTTTTTTTTTTTTTTTTTTTTTGGTTTTTCGAGACAGGGTTCTCTGTGTAGCTTTGTGCCTTTCCTGGATCTCACTCTGTAGACCAGGCTGGCCTCAAACTCACAAAGATCTGCCTGCCTCTGCCTCCCGAGTGCTGGGATTAAAGGCACGAGCCACCACCGCCTGGCCAAACCCTGGGAATCTTCCTGTCTCTGATTCTCCAATGTTTAGGATTACAGGAGTGTGTCATCATGCATGACTTTTATTCTTTTTCATGAGTTCTGGTGGATCAAATTCAGGTCCTCATGCTTGTGAGGTAAGTATTTCACTGGCTGAAACATCTCTCTAGCCTTGAACAATGTATCTTAACGACTGCCACAGTATGGTCACAGCATTACACTGAATTTATGCATATTTACAAAGAGAGCTTCTGTGACCTAAATTCACATCTGTCATTGTGGCAGCTGCAAGCATTCCCAAAGCAGCTCGTTTTGATGTGGGGTCTGTACCAGCCTATTAGCATCAGGTTAAAATCCCTTCCATGAAGCTAGCAAATAGACCTCATTTAACTGAGGGTATTCAACAAATATTTATTGAACATCTGTTTTAAGACCTGAGCTAGACATTTCAGATGATGTAAATATAGCCTGTCTCTCCATTATGCCTCTTTCCAAACAGTCACAGATTGATGGTTAATTCAGGACATGAGAGAAAGATACCATATCAGAAGTGAGTGGTGCAGGCCATGGATAGAGTGGACAAATGCCCCTTGGTTGTGTGTTCCTTGAGGAGCTAATTTATGTAGTGATACTATATAAACCTAAGTCTATAGGTGTGTATGTAGGTGCAAGCTTACACCCCTATAACTCTCTAGTTATAGTGATTATGTTCAGCCCTCCCATTTGTATTATGTGTTTAACAAGGAACCTTGTGAGTCTTGAGCAATAGTACATACCCAGCACTGACATCAGTCCTTGACATATGTTTAGTGAATGCATAAGTAAATCTGAAGAAGAAAGAAATTATGCAAAGGTAATTGTTGATAGAGCAGAAGTGTGCTGGGGTGGTAGTTAAGTTAGTAATGTGCTTAACTTGGGAGCATGAAGACCTGAATTCTCTCTCCTAGAACTCATGCACACCTCCACACAGGAGCACACACATACTCACACATGGCATGCACTCACATGCAGGCATGCACACACAAAGAAGAAACAGAGTAGAGCGGAGGATGTCTCATGCTGTTCTTGGTAAGTGAAGACGGTCAGCCAGGACGAAGGTGACAGAGGTGTTGTGCTGGGATGACCTAACCTAGCTGGTGGTGTTTTTCCTGTTGTGGATGGTTTAGCTGTGGGGTCAGCTGGGCTGAGTCCCCTGAGGAGTGTCCTCTGAAGCCAGTTTTCAGTTTCATGGCACTGTGCATGTATAGTGTGTATGTCATCATGGGTTGCTGCAGCTACCTAGGCTGACAGTTATTGTGACCAGTCTTCTCTGTCCCACCTGCCAGCTCTCAAGTAACCATGTGGAGACTTCTTATTAATTATGAATGCTCAGCCTTAGTTTAGGCTTGTTCCTAACTAGCTCTTACAACTTAAATTAACCCATATCTTTTAATCTACATTGTTTTACATGGCTCGGTTACCTTTACTCTGTACTGCCCATCCTGCTGACTCTGCACCTGGCTGGTGACTCTGCATTTCTTCTACCTGAGACCTCTATGTCCCCAGAAGTCCTACCTAGCCTCTTCCTGCCTAGCTATTAGCCATTTAGCTCTTTATTAAGCCAATCACAGTGACACACCTTCACACAGTGTAAAGGAATATCCCCAGCAAGTTATTGTTATAGCAAACTGCTAACAAGACCATTGTTGAGCAGTTGTGATGATAGAAATGTTACATGCCACCAAAAGGACACTTCGCCACAAATACATTCAAAAAGGACACTTTCCACAAATATATTTTACGTAAAAGTTCTTCAGAGTAATAATTCTGGCTTTCTTGGTGTGTTTGATTTTTTTGTTATTTTTCTTTGAGATAGGGTCTCATGTGGCCTAGGTTTTGCCTCAAACTTGCCATGTAGCCAAGGCTGGCCTTGAACTACTGATCCTCTCACCTCTATCTCCCAATCCTGTAATCACAAATGCCCAATGTTTTAATTCTTACAATCCCCACTCCCTCATTCCAGGCTAGAAGAACCGGCTGTGTTGCTCTTTCTCCACACAAGGATTGGTAATGAGCAACTCATAGTTCAAGCCCAGACTGTCCTTTTGATCAGTGCCCTCTGGATGGTCATCAGGAAGACTTAGCCCCTGCCATGGCTTGGCAATTTTGTCACTGAGGTCACTGGGTAGATTAAGATTGTGTACCTCCAGGAGAAATACTAACTTTGGGTGATCCACATGTCCTACAGTCTTGTAGAAGCTATAGATTTATTAATGTGTTTACTTCTTAATGTCTTTGCTTAGGATTGAATGAAATATGATATTACAGTCTAGCCCCCAAGCATTAAAAACAAACATCAGGAAACTTAACTTTGCTTATAAAGATATTAAAATTTCCTCAATTGTGGAGAGTTTTTGCTTAATTTTAATAAATAGACTTTATTGTTTGAACACAATCCTCTAAATATCTCCAGCATATAGCAAATCATGAGAGGAATAAGTCTGGTTAGAGGAGGGAGAAAGAGCATCCCCTGTGAGTCTGGCACTCTCCCCCCCAATCCCGCCCCTGCTCACCCTATGGCATGTACTATTCTTTAATGCTTTTTGTTGTTGTTGTTGGTGTTGGTGGTGGTGATCTTCTCTTCAGTTGGTTGTTGTCTCTTTTGAGATACAGTCTCAATATAACTCACACTGACCTCCAACTCCAGATCTTCCTGCCTCCATCTCCTGAATGCCATGATTACAGGTTTGTACCACCGGACCTTATGGCAGCCTCCATTCTTGAACTCCATTAAGCACACTTTGATAACCACCCTATTAAAATGGTATAAAGGAACATCTAGTCATGTCTCCGTAGCGCAGCCCATCCAGGTTACCCTCTGCGGTATGTTCACCGGCTGTGCCCTTCTTCCCTGCAGCTCACACCACCAAGTACATGCTCTTTCTGCTGCAAACTCTAGCTGAGCACAATTGGGAACTTACAGTGGCAGAGCGTGCAGCATGGGCTAAGGAAATACAGGGTCCAGCAACAACCCAGATGACTCATGGGTAAAAGAACCACTCACAGAATTCTTTAGATCTTTCCTGGACACCATTTTGGCCATTTATCTGAGTAATGGGTCTGAGTAGCTGGAGTTTTCTCCAGTCCTGCCCAGCCCCACGGACCCCACAATAGCTTATAAAATAATCACTCAGAAGCTCATATTAATTAAACTGCTGGGCCATTAGCTCAGGCCTACCACTGACTAGCTCTTACACTTAAACCCAGCCCATTTCTGTTAATCTATATGTCTCCATGTGTTCTGTGGCTTTACCTGCTGCTTTTACATGCTGCTCCCTGGACGGCAGGCTGGCGTCTCCTCTTCTCCACCTTCCACCTCCCAGAATTCTCTTCTCTCTTTGTCCAGCCCATACTTCCTGCCTGGCTACTGGCCAATCAGCATTTTATTTATCAATCAATCATCCACAGCAAGTGAGGGAATGTTACAGCACTGTGATGGCCACGGAAGCTCTGTGGCTGAGTTTGCTTGTCTTCAGGTACCCCTGTGCATGCTGGTTAGAAGCACCATTGCTGCTCATGCACAGGTGATGCATTAGGCTGCAGAAGATGCTGTGTGGAAATGGAGCTGACACAGGCATGGGGCAGGAGTACAATCAGGTTTGGATTTTACCCTCTAATCCTCCATATTCCTGACAGGGACATTAATTATATTTAAAGTGATAATCCCTTCTATAAGAACAGTAGTTCTACATAAGTTAATGATAATTTGCCAATACATATTGTTACCTGAAATTTTGGGGAGCCCCACATCTGGGGTACCACATGTTATCTGAGAATTAAGGTCCCCTCCTGGGGTTAGTAGTGATGAATTTAAGAAGGAGATTGAGGACAAGTTTATTAGAGAAATAACCACAGGGAAGGCAAACTCTAAAATCTCTGTGGCTACCTGGAGACAGATGATGGAGAAGAGAAGGAGAGAATCCCACGCCATTTGGTAGAAGACAGCTCCAGAGACAAAAATGTAAAAAGCCCAAAGTACTAGAGAAAGCTCTGGCCAGCATCTGAAAGAAACAAAATAATAAAAAATGAAAAAATTATACCATTCTGAGTTAGGTCTTCCAGTGTTTCTGAAATCTAACAGACCCTCACAGCAATTCCCTAGGGCCTACACACACACACACAGGGCAGTTTCTGGAAGGAAATGTACATTATCTCATTAAAAGGTTATTATAGCTCCCAACTCTTCAGCAAGGTTTTGGGTGATTCAGCCTTACTGATTAACTATGTTTTAGGTAGCTTGAAGTGTTAGGCTCCACCTAGGACCAGGAGGAAATAGAATACCCTTAGTGGGTATCAAGCGAGCCCTGGTCATTACCACTGTAGTACTCCTCACTCTGCAGGTAACATAATCTAGGAGATGGAGTGAAGTTGGGGAATAGATAAAACCCAGTTCCACTGTGAAAATCCAGAGCATTCCAACTCTGTCCAGCAGAAGGAAGTCTGTCCTGACTGGGGTTCTGGTCTTCCTCTCATGTACCTCCAGGCAAGGTGCTCACTCGGGAGATAAGCAACCAGACCTTCCTTCCAGGTTCCTGGTCTCCAGTACGGACATACCTGACATTGCTACCTACGGGTGTTCCTGCCCCAAACTGCCTCGCCAGTTCCCGAACTCCCATCCTCATCAGGTAGACAGACAGCAGCGTGACTGGGAGAGTTCAGACCCGCGAAGACCTCCCCTTTCCGATGGGTCTCAGCAGAGGGGAGGTTTGTGCACTCATCTCTGATCCCTGGGAAGAAAGGAGGGAATTGCAGAGAAGACTGGAATGGAGGACCTGAGGATGTGGGAGCAGAAAAGACACAATTACTTCTGTGCACCTGTTCTAAGGATGGGGGCATGCCACCATTGGCAGCCCTCTGATGTTCTGGAGCCTGGCAACCTGGGATCTGTAAACCGGCTTGGGGAGAGAGGGTGGTACCTTCATCCTGGATGCTGGGCACCTGGAGTTAGGGAGAACAGACAGGCTGTGTGTAAGGGGCTTGCTATTTCTTTTCCACTAACTGCTTTAAGAAAGAGGCTGCTGCAGGTGGGGATGGCCTGAGCTGCAATCTGGTTTCGAGCTAACACATATGAGGCTCCTCTGTGTGGTTCTCACTCCAAAAAAAATTCAGTTTGCCATTTTGTTGTTCAGTAGTTCCAATGAACACACATCCAAAGAGGGAGGAATACAGTGAGGGTGAAGATGGATGGCCTGAGAGCATGGATCAGGACACACTTGACCACTGCTTCCTTTTGGACACGGCTTGTCCCCAAGGATCCATGTGTTAGAGGACTGACCCTCATATGGTGAGAGCATGGAAGCTGTATGTTTCTTCTGTGTGTGTGCATGTGCCTGTGCTGTGCACACGTACATATTTGTATGTGTGTATAGTATATATGTGTGGTATGCATGTGCGTATGTGTGAGGTGCAGGTGCTTGTGGGTGCACATGCATGTAGAGGCAACAGGTTGATGTCAAGTGTCTTTATTCCTCATTTTACAACTTACTTTTTGAGACAGATGCTCAGCTAAAACTGGAAGGGACCAATTGGCTGTACTAGCTGGCCAGTCAGCTGAGAAAGCACATGTTCCCACTTTCTCTGCCTCCCTGCAAAGTAAAGGGTTATAGACATGTGCCATCATTCCCAGCTTTTTATGTGGATGTTGGGGGTCTGAACTCAAGTCCTCATGCTTCCATGGCAAACCCTTTACTGACATCTCTGTCTTCTCAGTGCTGGTTGTGGATGGGAAGTCCTCAGGTTACGTAGAGGCATGCTTTCATAAAGGATGGTGGAACCAGTTTTTCTCTGCCAATGTATTCTCTCTTTCTCTGGCCTCAAGCAGCTCAGGCTGCCTTGATCCTCCTGCCTCCATCTCTTTGGTATGCCATTATAATGCTGTTCATCCACTGTTCACTGTGATATGATGAAACCAAGAGGGTCTTCCTCACCTTTGTCCTCAGGCCTTCAAAACTGAACTGAATAAGTCTCTTTATCAAGCAGTCTGCCTCAGGTCTTCCACTATAGCAATAAAAACTAGTTGACGCCGGGCGGTGGTGGCGCACGCCTTTAATCCCAGCACTTGGGAGGCAGAGCCAGGTGGATCTCTGTGAGTTCGAGGCCAGCCTGGGCTACCAAGTGAGTCCCAGGAAAGGCGCAAAGCTACACAGAGAAACCCTGTCTCGAAAAACCAAAAAAAAAAAAAAACCAAAAAAAAAAAAAAACTAGTTGACAACACATGCTTGGCCCTTGTGACGATTTTGAACAGGTGTGAGTGTCTCTGAACATCCAGCCTTTTTCTTGTGTGGTAAAGGGCAAAGGATCCTGTTGTTTGAAATGGACTATTTGTGTAGTGTTTATAGTAGGATGGGGCACAAGAAGTCATTGCTGGTATAAAGCTGTAAAACCCACTGAAGTTTCCATCCCATTTGTCAGACTTTTGGTCGTGTCCATAATCGGCTTACATTAAACATAAAGAATGTCTAGTTCCTTAGCCTAGTGATACAGCTTTTCTCGTCCTTTTCAACTTTTGGATGAAAAGGGCTACAACCTGCATTTATTAATTTGTGCACCAAGGGAGGAGGTCACCTGATTCATGTCTTCACTGGGCTCTGTTCTGCTTGACCCAGCCTTATTAATGCATACCCACAGCATGTGAAAACTTCATTAAGGAAAGAAAAGCCAGCTCACACTGTGTGGTTAAAATAATGGAAATTTACTTATTAGAAGTCTTCCGGTGAGAAAATGTCTTAATTACTCGCTTTTCATTAAAATGAATGCAAACAGAAGCAGTTCTGAAGTGACTGTTTTGCTGGGTGCAGAGTAGGAGTCTGACAATTACAAAGCAATTTCCTGCACTCCTCATACACCTGTCTAAGTTCCAGACAGTCTGCAGTCAACGTAGTAAATAGCGGGCTGGCCTAATATTATAAAAAGGTAATATGGAAGTATAGAGTTTTGGTGGTGGTGAAATCACATTAGATATTGTGGTGATATATTTGCAACCTAAGAAATAAAGCTTGCCTGAAAATCAGAGGACAGAACTAGCCACAGAGTTGGCCACAGACATCAGGCAGTGGTGGCACACACCTTTTTTTTGGGGGGGGGGTTGTTGTTGTTTTTCGAGATAAGGTTTCTCTAAGTAGTTTTGGTGCCTGTCATGGATCTCACTCTGTAGACCAGGCTGGCCTCCAACTCATAGAGATCCGCCTGGCTCTGTCTCCCGAGTGCTGAGATTAAAGGCATGTGGGTGGCACACCCCTTCTTTAATCATAGCACTCGGGAGGCAGAGGCAGAGATCCGTGTGGACTTCTGTAAATTCAAGGCCACACTGGGCTACGTGAGATTAATCCAGTCTAAAAGAGAAACAGCCAGGCAGTGGTGGCACACACCTTTAATCCCAGCACTAACAAGGTTGAGACAGGAAGTGATATGGCTGAGCAGAGAAAGGAATAGAAGGTAGGAGGAGACAGAAATTCACTCTTTCTTGCAGAGGCTCTGTCAGGCTGAGTTGGTGAGGTGAGAGTTGACTGTGGCTTGCTGTTTCTCTGATCTTTCAGCTTTCACCCTGATATCTGGCTCCAGGTTTTTATTACAAGACCGTTTAAGATTTGTGCAACAGATATAAAGCAGTGGTTCTCAACCTGTGGGCCACGACCCTTTCACAGAGGGCACCTAAGACCATCTGTATATCAAATATTTACATTACAGGTCATAACAGTAGCAAAATTCCAGTTACGAAGTAGCAACAAAATAATTTTATGCTTGGGGTTCACTACAACATGAGGAACTGAATTAAAGGGTTGTAGCATTAGGAAGGTTGAGAACCACTGGTCTAAAGCTTTCTAAGTGTTGCTAGGTCAGTGTGCCAACACATAGCTAGAGACACATCTCATTTTAGCAGAGCACTGCCGCATATCCCGGAACAACTTCTGAGTCAACACAGGGCCACAGAGTAAGTACTGCTCATGTCTCCTCGGTCCCCTTGTTACTGTGACAGTGTCTCAGGCTTCCCTGAATTTTCCTCACCTTCATTTTTATTATAATTCAATCATATTTTAGTTGGCTACTTTACCGATTCATCAATTATTAAGTCATAATACCCAGAGGGCATGATCTAACAGATGAGTGTTATCCTACGACCAGAAACTTCCTGGGCATGCTCAGATGATCTATCACTGCTCTGTCTCTTCAACCATTTTATTAATGACTAAGGGAAGAAAGCTGCTGTCGACAGTTCTGTTGACAGGTGACAGTGCTCTCGGAGTGCAGCACACAGGTTGGGTAATCATCCAGAGCTGTGAGACGATAGTACAGAAACCTAAAATTTTGCGGAATGACTGTCGCCCAACATAATGTAATGGAGGGCTGAGACCATGAGCAGGACTCTCGGCCTGCCCCGCCCCTTTTGTGCACAGGTTGAGCGCCCTGGACCCTGGTAAGAGTTCACTCAGCAGTGCGGGTTCAGATTAGGGCCCATCCCTTCATTGATAGAACAAAAAGAAGGGTATTTCCATGGACACCCCAGTCCAAAGCCAAGCTGTCCAAAGTGGAATGCGGTTAGGATAACCACTTCTCTGGGGAGAGTTCTGCAGACAGAGAGCTGCTGTGTAGGGGAGGGGAAGATTGTGGGAAGGTGAGGCTGGTGGAGTTCTTCTCTGCTTGAGATCAGGTAGCCCAGGGCACAAGCCCCAGGTTCCTGTAGCCCAGGGCAGGGTGAGCTCTGAGGGTGAGGAGACGCTGTTAACTCACGGCACACGTGACTGGAAGTATAACGTGAGCCAGTGATGTGCTGGGCTAAGCCTACTGTTTGCTCTGTGTCCATAGACCCGTGGTATCTAGTTCACTTGTGTCTACAGAGCGTCTCACTTGAATCTACATGTATCAGGCAAATCTGAAGCACAGTGGTCAGTAATTCTACACCCCAACCCCCTGATTATCATGTTTTGGATACAGGGTCTCATGTTGCCCAGGCCAGCCACAAGCCCACAATGTAGCCATGCGTGACCTTAAACTTCTGATCCCCCTGCCTCTTCCTGAGCACTGTTTTACAGGTGGGCACCACCACATCTGGTTTATGTGGTGTTGGTGATCAAACCCAGGTCTTCCTGAATGCCAGGCAAGCACTCTCCAAATGGAACTGTACCCCTAGCCCCAAACCCTGGTTGTTTTGAAGGGACATGGGAATGGCTAAGGAGTGCTACATGCAGAGCATAGGAGAAATGGAGTGGGGGAGTTGGTCTGGTGATAGGAGGTGTGCAGGGGAAGGTTACTGTCTCTGAATACTGGGATCCCTGTGTGGAGGCATAGACATGGATAGATGAGTGGGAACCACAGAGGGAGAAGCTTTAGGTCAGCATACAGAAGTGCTATTAGTTATAAGAGTTCCCCAGAAGTAGACCAGGCTACCTGAGGCTGAAGTGCTCCAGCCAAAGCAGAAATAACACCTGGAAGAAACTTCCCAGAATATCCATTTAAGTCTGCTATTCCCTGACACACATTTCTAAACACAGTTAAGGTCCTAGGCATCTGGTGTTAGCATAGCACAGACACCAGGCCAGACCATGCAGGACTCTCTGAGCCAGCTGGTATCTTGCAGCATCAAACTACCATGGTTGAATGTACCATGCCTTTGCACCGCTAAGCACAGCAGGCTGTGCAGAGCAGTGTGGGTCCTTTGTCCATGCAGCCCAGATTCCTCTCAGTGCAACTGGACCATAGATTATAGGTTAGGGAACACGTCTGAGTCTTCCTAACTTTTGTGACTTCCTAACTTTTGATGACCTCTCTCATAGTCCCATCCATCAAAACCACTTCAGCTTTTCTTCAAAGTTAACTCTTAATGTGCTATAGACCTTTAACATCTTAACGCCGCACTAGTATTATGTTGTCACTGCTCTTGAGAATGCCTCTGTGACCCAGTTTCGTGTATGTGTACAATGAGATATTCCTGTGTGCACTTTGCTCCCAAACCCAGGAAGATTGAGGGTGACACAGAGGCCAAGTGAACTACAATGGGATTGTCAGATGTGAGGCTGAACTCAGAGGAATGGCTCCTAGTCTTGACTTTCCTAACCACTGAGGGAAACTTAAGCCCCCCAGGCCCATCTCAGGCATCCCAGGCACAGCACCAGCAGCCTTGTGCATTCAAAGCTTTTTTTGCAGCAGCCTAGAACCAACTTGAAAGCTACAACTTTGAATGTGTAGACATGGTTTCTGGACCCATAATTCTACGATGCCGTCTGCCCCTCCACCATCCATTAAAGACAGGACATGACATCCTTGCGATAGGAAGGTTGAAAACAAGCACTTTGAAACAGACATGACTAGTGACTTCTACCACCACTCCTCTCTCTCTCTCTCTCTCTCTCTCTCTCTCTCTCTCTCTCTCTCTCTCTCTCTCTCAGTTTAGGTCACCACAGGGTCTGTGGCTATGCCATGGGCATTTTGCAAGAGAAGCATTTCTGGTGCAATAGCCTCTAAATCACTCAGGTCTCCTACCCTAAATTTTAGATCGCAAGAAAATTGTGCAAGTTTAAAAGGTAAGTTTATTTTCTGCCAGACAGAAGTTTCAAATAGATGAGGAACATCCTGAGGTCAGAATGCAAACAGAAACCAGGATGCCAGGCTATGGCTATTTCCATGGTGGTGCCCACTGCCTTGACATACACATCACGCCAGTGCCAGAAATCTTTTCCCATGAGAGCCTTGTGGGAGCAGTGAGGGAGAAAGGCCAGCATGCAGGTGTGTTGAGTGCTGCTGGTCTTGGCCTGGGGACTCAAGTCGATTTTAAAACCATTCATTTCAATGCCCTGCTTATAAAATGGACTTCGAAGGCCATTTGGATAACATTCCCCACTTCCATCTTGTCTTTCTTCCTCTGTAAATGTAATTACGGTGGTGACAGTTTTAAGCAGTCAAGTCTTGAGCTTCGCGTTAAACTGGGATCTGGCTCCTTAGGAAGTTGTCTGAAACAGGGAAAGGTTCCGGGGCATGTGCTGGGCTGGACAGCTGCTGCTGCTGCTGCTGCATCTGGACAAGAGAAATGCCAGGAGCTTTTCGTACTTTCAGCAAATGATAGGATATTTATAACTTCTCCCTGAAGCCTGTGTGTAACAGTACTGTAGCAGAACTCAGACAACTCCTTTCTTCCATACTTCGACATCTAGCAAGCAAATCTATTACAGGAACTGTAGAGACCCATAGAGGTTTCCCCGTGAGAACTTACTCAGGGTCTGAGAATCTGAGAATCTGAGCTGGTAAGGGGATGATTTGACCACGGTGTGGTTACCAGGTGTTTGGAAGGGTCTACACTTGACTATATGGTGTGCTTTGATCTAGCAAGGGGGAGGTCTTTTGCCCTGCCCCTTGGTGTTGTTATAAAGAGACGTTGAAGAGACGGAAGGGGCTGGTGGATTTTGATCCAGCTCCTCCCAAAGCTGTCCTGTGTTTCTGTCTGTCTCCTCTCCACTGTCTTTCTATCTAAATGTCTCTTATTCCTCTCTCCTCCTCATAGGAATCCTTTAAAAGGTGGGAGCTGGCCTCCCACAAGGAACCCTAACTCACAGATCAAAGATGAAAACACAGCCCCTTTAAGCATTTCCTTTTAAGTGACCAGCCCACTAAATAATTGCCCTCAACCTCAAAGAATGAAAACCTCATTAGGGTGGTGAGTCGTGTGTCTGCAGCCAGGACCACTGTTCTTTGTGGCCGCTGGTCCCCACAGCTGTCAGTGGCTATTTTGATTTCTTGGATTTCAAGTTGCCATTGAAATTTATGACAGTGAGTCAGACCAGAACTGCAGACCTTCAGTCCTTTTCTGGAGTGCTATGTGGACAGTCGGGTTCACGGGATTCTTTCTGAGTCATAGGGCTGAAGCTAATCCAGATCATTAGAAGCAATAATAATGTGGTAAGGTAAAAGGACAGAAAGCAAATCCAGTACAAACTGGAAACCTGGCTGCCTTCACTGCTGTGGGATGGTCTGTATATCAAGTGTGTTGCTGATTGGTCAATAAATAAATTACTGATTGGCCAGTGGCCAGGCAGGAAGTATAGGCGGGACAAGGAGGAGAATAGAGCTGGGAAGTGGAAGGCTGAGGCGGAGAGACAGTGCCAGCTGCCACGATGACAAACAGCATGTGAAGATGCCGGTAAGCCACGAGCCATGTGGCAAGGTATAGATTTATAGAAATGGATTAATTTAAGCTGTAAGAACAGTTAGCAAGAAGCCTGCCACGGCCATACAGTTTGTAACCAATATAAGTCTCTGTGTTTACTTGGTCGGGTCTGAGCAGCTGTGGGACTGGCAGGTGAGAGAGATTTGTCCTGACTGTGGGCCAGGCAGGAAAACTCTAGCTGCACTTCACCCTCAGCAAGAGAGCAAGGGACTGTAGAACACTTTCACTGGACACTCAATACTGTACAACTATCAAGAGTGAACAGGAACTTTCCACCAGCTTCCAGGCTGTCCCCCACCCAAACTCTCTTCCTCTTGCCCAGGTTAAACTTCTACTTGAATTTCTGGGCTCAAACAAGTCTTCTGCCTCAGCTCACCCTCCCCACCCCTGCCTCAGAGCTGCGACTACAAGTGAACTATGTCTAGCCTTCTAGGGTACTTCTTGAATGAGGAATGCTAATCAGGAGCAATTAACTTAATAATTTCACAGAAAAGTCATTGACTGACAATATGATTGAAAGAAAAAAGAATTATAAAGGTAAAAAAGAAAGGAACGAAAGCAGATGATGATGAGGAGAATGTTTGGCATATCATATACAGCAAATTCTCAGAAACCTCTTAGAAAATGATATTTTCCAGGAAATTAAGTTAACTATCTATTGCTATTTTTGTTACTCCACTGTGAATTCCCCTTATTGATTCATTATTGAGAGCATGGCTACAACCTAGCACATAGTAGGTACTCAATAAACTGTGAGGCTGTGGGTAATATTTATTTTTGAATTTTGAACTATTTTTTCTTTATTGTTGTTTGAGGATTTCATACATGCATGCATTTTGGTGGTTTGCCTGAGAATAGCCCCTATATAGGCTCATATATTTTTATGCTTAATCTCCAGTTGCTCATCTGTTTGAGAAGGATTAGAAGGGATAGTCTTGTTGGAGTAGGTGTAGCTTTGCTTGAGGAAGTGTGTCACTGGGGGTGTGTTTTGAGGTTTCAAAAGCCCATGCCAGGCCAGTCTCTCTCTCTCTCTCTCTCTCTCTCTCTCTCTCTCTCTCTCTCTCTCTGCTTGCTGCCAGAATGTAGCACTCTTAGCTCCTTCTCCAGCATCATGCCTGCCTGTGTGCTGCCATGCTCCCTTCCATACTGACAACAGAGTAACTCTCTTAAACTGTAAGCAACCCTCCTATTAAATGCTTCTTTATACATGAGTTGCCTTGGTCATGGTGTCTCTTCACAGCAATAGAACACTGACTAAAACATATGTATAATGTGTCTTAATCTAATTCATCCCCCATTCCCTCTCCTACAATTCCTTTAATCCCAAATTCATCTGCTTCATTTAAAATTTCTTTTTACAAAAGATTTGATTTTAATTTTGTATGAGTATATGTATGTATCTGTACATGCATGTGAGTACAGGCACCTGTGGAGGTCAAAGGTGTCAGATCCGCTGGAGCTAGAGTTATAGGTGGTTGTGAGATGCTGGTGTGGGTGTTGGGAACTGAACCTGGGTCCTCTGTAAGAACAGCAAGTGATCTTAACCACTGAGCCATCTCTGCAGCCCATGTTCTGCTTTTTCAAGCCCCCTGAGTCAGCATGTGCTTTGTTCAGGACCATTTTGTGGAGCATGGCTGGCCTCTTCTGGCTCCCAGCAGCCATCAGTTGTCAGAACTCCTGAGGTTGGATAGGACGTCATGATCATCTCCCCAATCCATGCTGGCATTTAAGTATTATATCCATATGGATTAGGGACTGAATTGTGTCCCCCCAAATCCACATGGTGAAGACTTAATTCCCAGTGTGACTGTAACTGGAGATGGGGGCTTAAAGAAGAAAATCAAGGTTACTTGAATGTTGCCTAGGCAGCCCAGGTCCACCAAGACATCCTGGATCTAAGATTAAAACCCAGCTGTACAGTCTGTCTCCCACTCTCACGTCTTTCTCACATGACTACATACTGCTCTTTCTAAAAAACGGTAGTTGGAGTCTTTTTGGACGATTTAGTATAGATGACTCTTCAGTTGATAATTTGATGACAGTCAACAGGCTTCAGTACAGTGATATCCCCATGAACCACAAGGCACATAGGGCTTTGAACCCTCATTTACTTATTAAAATGTTTTACGTTTGTAAACTTCTGTATTTACTTGTTCATTATGTATGCACATGCGTGACATTTGCACACTTCTGTATTTACTTGTTTATTGTGTGTGCACATGCACATGAGTGACATTTGCACACTTCTGTATTTACGTGTTTATTGTGTGTGCACATGCACAGGCATGACACAGAGCACATGGGGAAGTCAGAGAACAGCTTCAGTTCTCTTCTACCATGTGGGTCTTTAGGGTTGAGCTCAGATGGTCAGGCTTAGCAGCAAGCTGCATTACCCACTGATCTATCTTGCCAGAGCCCCTCATTTATTTTTACTCCCACACTGTGATGGTATTCAGTTTTTGCATTTTAAAAAAGTTACATTTTTTTTCTAACAGGTTATTGGCCATTACTGAGCCAATTAACATGCTTCCTGTACAGGTCATAATTCAGTTTTCTTTACATCTGCATAAAATTCCATGTGTATATGACTACATTTTCTTTGTCCACACATCTGTCAATGAACCCATTGACAGATAATCCTGGTTAATGTGAGTAGTGTAGCTATCAATGCACA
This sequence comes from Peromyscus californicus insignis, assembly GCF_007827085.1. Classification (NCBI taxonomy): domain Eukaryota; kingdom Metazoa; phylum Chordata; class Mammalia; order Rodentia; family Cricetidae; genus Peromyscus; species Peromyscus californicus. The sequence continues at coordinate 131,393,278 of NW_026294617.1, read as the reverse complement.
TGTGCTACAAGTATCTCTGTGGTATACACATAGATTCCTTTAAGTGTGTACCCAAGTGACATAACTAGGTCAAATGATTGATCTATTTTTAGCTTTTTGGTAAAACTTAGCTGTGTTACACTATTTCTGGGGAGACATGGACAAATGTCTATTTATACCAGATGTTGGAACTGACCACAGACCAAAGCAATGATACCACTCAAGTCCACCTTGGTGAACCAATGGATTTATTTTGGTTATTTACAGGGGTGTAGGTGAGGGGTTACTTACAGGTTCAGGGATGATTCAAGAACAGCCACATTATGAAAAAAAAAATCCCAAACCAGCATGGGTGGTGACTCATGAAATCTAGAGCCCTGTAGCTCTCTACATGCCTCATAGGTAGCTTCTACAAGTTACATTCTCCTCAGCAGTCCTCATTGTTTACATAATTATCCAATTATCCTGGGAGTAGAGAAGCCTTGTGAATCTAATAAGTTTCAGGGACTTCCTAAGACTTGTGACTTAACTTCCTGAGTCTTCAAAAGCCCTTTAGAACTTCCTGAGTCTCTGTGAGCCTTTCTCCAGGATGGGCTGTTCTTGCTATAGGCAACCCCCATACTGATTTCCATAGTGGCTACACCATTTATACTCCCACCAGCCATGAATTAAGGGTTCTTCTTCCCTGCATCCTTAGCAGCGTATATTTTTTATTAAGAAATTTTTTATTCATTTTACATACCAATCACAGATCCCCCTCTTTCCTCCTCCCACCTCTCCAACCTCCCCTCACCCCACCCCATTCCCTCCTACAAGAAGGTAAGGCCTCCCATGGGGAGTCAGCAGAGCCTGGTCCATTCCGTAGAGGCTGGTCAAAGCCCCTACCCTCTGCCCCAAGGCTGTGCAAGGTGTCCCAACATAGGTAGTGGGCTCCAAAAAGCCAGCTCATTCAACAGCATATTTTGTCATTTGTTTTTCAGGACGACAGCTATGCTGACTGGTGTGAGATAGAATTTCAGACTAGTCTTAGTTTTTTTTTTTTTTTTTTTTGGATGGCTAATGCATTGAATGCTTTCCCAAGGGTTTGCAGGCTATTTGTTTTTCTTCTTTTGAGAACAGTCTCTTTAGTTCACTAGTTCATTTGTTGACTGGATGATTGATTCAGGGCATTTAGTTTTTGTAGTTCCTTATATATCTTACATATTAACCCCACGTCTGACATGTAGTTGGCGAAGATGCTCCTCCCACTTCTAGGCTGTCTCCTCACTGAGGTTGTTGTCCCTATGTGCAGAAGCTCCTTAACTTCATGCATCTGTCAGTCCTGGGGACTGTTTCTTGTACTGTTTGAATCTCCCCTGAAAGGCGTTCCTTATGCCCATGTCTCGAAGTATTTTACCCATGTCTTCCTCTAGCAGTTTTCAAGTTTCAGGTCTTAGCCTAAGGTCTTTAATCTGTTTTGAATTGATTGTGTGAAGACTCCAGCTATCAAACTCTCAGTTGAGATCTGTTTCTGGCACCAAGTGGGGGGACTGTTCCTGTTCATGCATTTCCCATCCTGAGCCAGTCTCCTGCCCCCTTCAGCGTGACAATGTCCAGGCTTCATTGTCTCCACAGCTGCCTCTCTGGGATTTCCCTTCCTCACACAGGGGTTGCTGGAGGCCAACTTGTGGCTCTCTGACCTGTGGGTATTTCTTGATCTCATCATGTGCCTGAGAGAGCTCCGGTTTTTCACATAAGCTTTTCTGTCGACCGATGTCTGCCACTGCGCTCTGAGTCCCAGAGCGTGGTAGGTAGGATTCCTCTCCACCGCTGATCCTGACAGTCCTCCAGAGAACACTGCCAGTAGGCTTGAGGCTGCCCAGGGCAGAGCGCTGGCCCTGGGGTGGGGGCTGCACTCTCCCTCTGCTTTACTTTTTAGGAACCGAATCTGTTTCCCTCCATCTGCCAGAGAACGAGAGGAACTGTGTAGCCAAGGCTGCTTCTCCATATCACTGTCTTTTTTCTCTTCCTTTCCTGAATCCTTTTACTTTGTGGATTTCAAAGTTCCTCTGATTCTGTCTTTGGGATGAAGTCTGTTGTTTTAAATTTGCATGTATGGATGTTTTGCCTGCATATATGTCTGTTCACTACTTACACATCCGGTGCTCCCAGAGGCTCCCAGAACTGGAATATACACAGCAGGAAGCTATTATATTGGTATCAGAAATTGAACACGGATCCTCTGGAAGAAGAGTTGAGTTTTAACTGTTAAGCCACCTGCCCAGCACCTGAAATCTGTTCTTGAGTCTGAGTTTCTCATCACCAGCTCTCAGAGGCAGCCTCTGGTCCACTACGTCGAAACTGGTGTGCTTCTCGACATCTGCTCTATGCAATGACGATTGTCAACGTCAGTCTTGTTTATGATAAGGATGCAGAGGCTTGGGTTCAAGCTCTGGGGAAGAGTGCTTGTCTAGCATGTGCAAGGCCCCGAGTTTGAACACGCTAGTCAGTAAGATCCAAGCAACAGACACGCTTTGTTGTGGAAGGCGAGCACCAGGCTTTGATTTTCCCTTGAACTTTAGGGCGTCTTCAGCCTTTGTTTTCTGAGAGCAGACTGTTCTGGGAGTTGGAGCTGGTAGAGATGTAACATCCAATTTGCATTTTGTGTTGATAATGAACTCCCTTCATCATTTTCCTGGTCTAAAATGTACTGGTTTTGCCAGGAGATGGTGTTGGCTCTACACTGTTTGTCTTTGATTCTCAAGTGAAGGTGTGTTCATTTTCAACTTACAGGCTCTGTGTTGACTCTCAGAGGAGTTGACAGCTGAGCAGAAATCTACTCGGAGCAAATGTTATCAATTAGGCTAGGAGTCCCCTTTCCCTCAGGTGAGTTTCTGTTAGAGGAACATGTAGCTAGAGTTTTCCTGCCTGGCCCACAGTCAGGACAAATCTCTCTCACCCGCCAGTCCCACAGCCGCTCAGACCCGACCAAGTAAACACAGAGACTTATACTGCTTACAAACTGTATGGCCGTGGCAGGCTTCTTGCTAACTGTTCTTACAGCTTGAATTAATCCATTTCTATAAATCTATACCTTGCCATGTGGCTCGTGGCTTACCGGCATCTTCACATGCTGTTTCTCATCATGGCGGCTGACAGTGTCTCTCTGACTCAGCCTTCCACTTCCCAGCTTTATTCTCCTCCTTGTCCCACCTACACTTCCTGCCTAGCCAATAGCCAATCAGTGTTTTATTTATTGACTAATCAGCAACACATTTGCCATACAGAACATCCCACAGAACTTCCCCCCCTTTTTTTTTTCAAAAAGGAAGGTTTTAACCTTAACAAAGTAAAATTACATATAATTTGGGAATTTGGGCGTAGCTTCTCTTACTACTTCCTGCTGGAGGGGGGCGCTGTATCTTATGGGGAAACAAAGAAAATTTTAGGATTATGGAATAGTCCATGAGGCTGTATCGTCTGAGCCAGATGCCTTCAAACCATTCTGGATGTTGGATCATCTGGGCCTTGGTGTCATCAGAGACCTTTCAGGGGGTCTTGGCTGGTCAAACCTGATGTACCTTAATCTGGAACAAATCTATAGCCTCTGGCTTTCTGTGGGAACAAAAGCAGAGTCTCCTTTCCAAAGCAACACATCCTTATATCCAAATTTTGAAGTCAAGGTACCTTTAAAATATACATTTTGGCATAACTCAACAGCTTTTACAATCAAATGTTTTTCTGCAGTTAAAAATCCCAAAGATAACACAATCCAGATTCTCTGTGTAATATTCATCTTCACATGGCTTATTTTTTTATATTAATTTTACTGTCTCTTTAAAGACTTTTTTTTAAAACTATGTATTTGTTTATATAACTGTATATATCACCAATATCACCTTTTTTGTCTCTTTCAAGCCTATGTATATTTTACACACATTGTAAACTATTACATCTGAATCTGTCTTATTGTGAAGCTATTGCTTTAAACTGCAGCAGCTGTGACTGCTGGCTCCGCCCACCTCAGCTTCCCAACATGGCTACGTTTACCACCAGCTCTGGGAGCTATCATGGGTCTATGCTTTTATCCAAGCAGCGTGTAGCCCAGAAACCTCTTTTTTTATTTTGTACTAGCAAAGTCTAAATCCACCATGCAGCTTAATGTGCCACTTGCAGAAGCCTCATTCCCGCCATACTGCAGGTTGAGTGCGCATGCTAGGAACTCACAAGTAGCTCAAACTGGCAGCTGCCGCTCATTTGAGAGAGACAATTAGGAACTGTTTTTTTCTCCGTTTTAGAATCTTTTTTCTCAGTTTTTAGGTGGAAACTCTTGCCCCACGTTGGGCGCCATTTTTAGCTAGAGTTTTCCTGCCTGGCCCACAGTCAGGATAAATCTCTCTCACCTGCCAGTCCCACAGCCACTCAGACCCGACCAAGTAAACACAGAGACTTATATTGGTTACAAACTGTATGGCTGTGGCAGGCTTCTTGCTAACTGTTCTTACAGCTTAAATTAATCCATTTCTATAAATCTATACCTTGCCACGTGGCTCATGGCTTACCGGCATCTTCACATGCTGTTTCTCATCGTGGCAGCTGGCAGTGTCTCTCTGACTCAGCCTTCCACTTCCCAACTTTATTCTCCTCCTTGTCCCGCCTACACTTCCTGCCTAGCCAATGACCAATCAGTGTTTTATTTATTGACTAATCAGCAACACATTTGCCATACAGAACATCCCACAGCAGGAACATGTGACAGTCTCTGCCTAGCATCCTGGTGGACAGTGCTCAGGGTGGGGACTCAGTCCAGGGACTAGATGCTGAACTGCTGCCTGTTAGGCACTGTCACCGATGGGAAGAGAAGAGAAAATTGCCTGGCCAGAAAGACAGAATGA